>NC_045620.1:28677500-31170000 GCF_009829155.1 Mustela erminea
CAAATTAAAACCACAATGAGACATTGCTATAGATCAACAAAACAGTTAACATTAAAATCTAGTGGCAATGCCAAATGCTGGCAAGGATGCAGAGAACCCTGATCGCTCTTATCTTGATGGAATAAATGTGATATATTACAGTCGCTGTAGAAATAGTTTGGTGGGGAAGGAAGGAAGGAAGCAAGGAAGGAAGGAAACCACTAAAACACAAACTAGCAATTGCACTCCTGGGCATTTACCCCAGGAAATGAAGTTAGTGTGCACCCAAACACGTGTGCATGGATGTCTAGCAGCTTTATTGGTAACAACCCCCAACCAGAAACAAGCTAGATGTCCTTAACTGCTAATTCAGCTGGGGTCCATCCATAGCATGGACTACTACTCAGCAACTAAAAGGAATGGACTATGGATACTCCTGGAGAAATCCCCATAGAATTATGCCAAATTAAAAAAAAGCCAATTCCAAAAGGTGACATACTATATGATTCTATTTCTACCACATTCTTGAAATGACAAAATGCTAGAAATGGAGGAGAGATTAGTGGCTGTCTGAGGTTAAGGAGGTGTGAGGGTGAGAGTCAGGGTGGGTATAACAGGGCAGCACAAGCATCTTTGTAATGGAAGGTTGTCGCCCTTGACTGTATCAAGTTCAGTATCCTGGCTGGGATACTGTATTGTAATTTGCAAGATGTTACTGTTCGGGCAAATTGGCGGAGGGCTACCTGGGATCTTTCTGTATTGTTTCCTATGACTGCATGGAAACTATTGTTATGCCAAAATAAAAATGTTAATCTAAAAAATAACTGATGGAGGTTTGCTTTATTGTGTAGTGTATCATCCACCCTCAAGAATGTTACCATGTGGGGCGCCTGGGTGTCTCAGTCAGTTAAGCATCTGCCTTCGGCTCAGGTCGTGAGGGATCCCAGAGTCCTGGGATGGAGCCCCGCATCGCATCAGACTCCCTGCTCAGCGGGAAGCCTCCTTCTCCCTCTCCCATTCCCTCTGCTTATGTTCCTTCTCTTGCTGTCTCTCTTCTGTCAAATAAATAAATAAAATATTCCAAGGAAAAAAAAGGAGTGTTACCACATGCTTAGGAAGCAGGTGTGTTCTGCGGTGGTCGGGCGGGGCGTCCCATAGCTCTGTTAGGCCAGCATATTGGTAAGAGCTGCTTTGAAATCTTTGCTCAGAGATTGTGTGCATTGACTGTTTTGTTTGTGGGTTGTTGTTGTTGTTTTTTTTTCCCTGCAGGGAGAGGGGGAGGTCATGCTTTCCTAGCTTGTGTGAGTGTGTGTGTGTGTGTGTGTGTGTGTGCGCGCGCTGCATGTCTTAAAGCATTTTTTACTGAAGACTAGACATTTTACATCAGATATTCCTCCCACTCTGACTTCTGATCCCTCCCAGGAGGGGCAGTGGCTACTGCTGTTTCTTTGTTTCTCTGTGTCCTCCTTGTGTTGGCCTGGACTGTGGCATCTCTTTGCCTTGCGTTGTGTGGTGGCTGACCTCTCAACTTAGAGTTCGGAGTTCTTTTGTTCTTGTTTTTAAGTCTGACTTCTTAGAGGTCATCCCTGGGTCAGCACATGATGAATCAAGGGTTGGGGTGAAGCACCTTGCGCCAGCATGCCTCCTCTCCTTCGCTGATGCATGTATGGGTGGTTTCAGGAATGCATTCAAAGTCGAGGCAATTTACAAGAGGCCCCTATCTTTTAATTTCTTTCTTTTTTTATTTTTAAAGATTTTTATTTATTTGAAAGACAGAGATCACAAGTAGGCAGAGAGGCAGGCAGAGAGAGAGGAAGAAGCAGGCTACCTGCTGAACAGAGAGCCCAATGCAGGGCTTGATCCCAAGACCCCCGGGATCATGACCTGAGCTGAAGGCAGAGGCTTTAACCCACTGAGCCACCCAGATGCCCCGAATTTCTGTCCTCACACTCAGCCAGGAAGGAGTAGCTGGCTGGTGTTCTCTATGCTCTCTTTTTAAGGGCTCACAGCCTTAGCTATGACCTCAGCCTTCCAGACCACCAGGGACAAGTAGGATCTTACCAAGCCTGTCTGGCTGCCTCCCTCCCACATATCCACTATTAAATTTCTGGCTGGTCTATCTGTTGGTGCTTGCTCCAACCAGTTCAGAGGCCTTAGGCTAATGGAGACATTGGTCTTCTCTGATAGTTTGCCACTGATCTTGCTGTTGGGTTTGACATCGCTGCAGGGCATGTAATATTCTACACTTTTCTCCAATAAAGTCCAGTCTCTTCATCCATGCAGCCCTCAAGGCCTGCCTTGCCCTGATAGGACCACAGAGCTGGGGGTAGGGGACCAGAAGCTCTAAGCTAAAATGCCATGGATTAGGGGACCAGAAGCTCTAAGCTAAAATGCCATGGATTTCCCATGGGTCTTACAGAGGTTTGGTAGATTTTCTTAAATAAACGCTTCTCAATTTGTGTCTAACTTACCACATCCAAAATTGAATCCAAATCCGAATCCCTGATTCCTGTCACCTCCTACTGTAGATGGGAACCCCCTCTGGGGAGCCCTCTGGGTCAAAATCCTTGGAATTATTCTTTAGCCCTATTTTCCTCTCTCATCTCATGACATCCAACTGCAAATCCTGTCAGTTCCGCCTTCAAAAGATGCCCAGAATCCATCTGCTTCTTGGCACCACCACCAAGCCACTCGGATCCCAGCCACTACTGTCTTTTGCTTAGAATATTACAGTAGCCTCCCTCCTAGTCTCCCTGCCTCAGCTCCTACTCCCCTTCTCTCCTTTCTCCTCGAGGCAACCAGGGGAGCCTTCCAAAGGTAAGGTATATCATGTCATTGCTTTGTTCCAATCCCCTCCATGGGCGTCCCATCTCACTCAGAGTGAAAGCAAGGGTCCTCCAGGGCCCCCCGGCTTCTCTCTGGCCTTTCCTATCACTGTCTTTCTTACCCACTCCTCAAGAGCCAGAGGGACTGTATCAGGCAGGACCTGATTAGTCATGCAGTCATCTGTATGGGGAAAGTTTAATGCAAAGAATTATTGAGGGGCTCCAGGGTGATGCAGTCAGTTAAGGGTCCAATGCTTGATTTCTGCTCAGGTCATGATCCCAAGGTGGTGAGATCAAGCCCTGCCACAGGCTCTGCACTAGGCACGGAGCCTGCTTAAGATTTTCTCTCTCCCTCTGCCCCTCCACTCCCCACCCTCACTTCTCTCTCTCAAATTAAATAAATAAATAAATAAATAAATAAATAAATAAAATTATTGACTATAATGCGGGTTGGAGTAATAGGGGATTAGATGATAAGAAATAAAGAGCACTCCAAATAATTTAGAAACTTCCCATTTAATGAGCTGCGACTAGCCCTACCGCAGAAAAAGCCCCCAGGAAGAGCCCACTCCCGCCCTCCACCAAGGCTGAGACCTCGCTTGCTGTAGAGGACATGCTATGGTGAGCACATCTGTGGAGAAGTGAGCTGTGTAGCCTCTCTAGTGGAAGTTGCTGGAAATCTGCCCTGTCAGATGCAAGGGAAAGCCATTGGTGGCAAGGTATCTCCCCAGGGGCGCTCTTACAAAACCGCGGGAGACAGGTGCCCCGGGGAGGCTGCTGGCCATGGGGGGCTGATGGCTAGGGCGTCGCAGGAGCCGGTGCTGACAAAGCCTTCCTCCGTGCAGAAGCTGGTGCTGTTGAGACCACCCGGGCTGTGGGAGCCGGGCCCCAGAGAAGCAGTGCAAGCTGCAGGAGCCCGGGAGAACTCACCAGAAGCGGAAAGCAAGCCCTCGCACCCTGCCGTGTCTCTCCAGCGCCCTCTGCCGACAAACTATGACATTGCGCTTCTGATCAAAAGGCTGGGTTTGGGGCTGAGACGCAATAAATTGGTAACTGACGGAGACCTTGTTGATGTTTTGTGAAAAATAAAGAGCGCTCCCACCTGAATGCCTTTGCAGTTGCTGTACCCCCTACCTGGGATCCTTTTTGTCCATCCCCAACCACACCTGCCAGGCTTGCTCCCTCATTCCAATAGGTTTCTGCTCAGATTGCTCTTTATCAGCAGGACCGTCACTGATCCCCTAATTAAAGAGCCGCACTCACAGCATTTCACATCTCCCTTCCTGATTTACTTTACTCCATAGCATTTGTTACCATTTGACATAATGTATTTACATGCATATTATTTACTGTCCATCTCCCCTTCTAGAATGAGGTTCATCAAGTACAGAGAATATTTTGTTCATTCCTATACCCAGTAGAGTTGAACAGAACGGTTCCTAGTACACAGTAGGCATGCAATAAATACTTACAGAATGAGTGAATGAATGAGTGAGAGTAAATTAGGAACATACAGAAAGGAAGGGGAAACACCAGCCAGGGTTTCCTCCCCTAGACACCACCGTGGTCAGCATAATGGGAAGTTTCCTTTGCGATTTTCCCCGATGAAAATTTCATTTCCATTTTTATAAGGGCTTAACATGCATACAGAAATATATTCATATCAAAAGTGTGCATCCGTGAAATGAGCACTGGGTGTTAGATGCCACCAAGGCATCACTCAACTCTACCTCTGAAACTGATAGTACACTATATGTTAATAAGTGAATTTATATAAAATGCAATTTTTTTTTAGAAAATTGTGCAGCTTGCTGAATTCTCACAAACTGAACCCACTCAGGTAACCAGCACTCAGATTAAGAAATGGAACATTACCAGCACCCTAGACGCTCCCTTTACGCACCCCTTCCCCCAGGGTAGCCATAATCCTAAATTGTGGAAGCAAAGATTAGTGTTTGTGCTTTAGATGAATGGAATTACACATCATTGTCACCGGACATTTTATACAGAAGATTCATCTGTATTGCTGGGAGGTATTGTAGATCTTTCATATTCTTTGACCTGCAATATTCCAATGTGTGTGTATACTACAATTTGTCTTTCATATCTTTCAAACTGTGTACTACCGTCTATCCATTTTCCTGATGATGGATATGTAGGTAGTTTCCAGTTTGGGCTATCACGGGTAGAGCTGCTATATACCTTCGTGCACACATCTATTTGTAAACAGATGCCCAGCATTTCTGTTGGGGATACATGTAGGAGTGGAAATGCTGGATCATAGGACATGGCCATGTTCAGCTTCACCCACCCCATGCCCCAGGGACATTCTCTTCCATTCACATCAACTAGCCTTCCCTGACATAGCACATGCGACGTGCACAGCACCACGCAAGGCCCTCACACTATGAGGCATTCTGGAAACAAGCACACTCTTGATTCCATGCAAAGCACTGTAACTGGGCCACTGGGATGAGATGGACAAGCAAACCATATCATAACAGCAGCCAAATCCTATAATTATATAGACCTTACTCATGAAAAAAAAATCTAAGGTTATATTCAAAAGACAAAACTCTCTCTTTACAAAGTTAGGATCGAAAGACTCAAGAATAATAATAATGGCAAATATTCATTGGCTCCTTCCTTTGTGCTGACCTTATTATGTATATAACGTCATCTAATCTTCAGTGAAGCCCTCTTCTATCACTCTGTAATCCGAAGCCCAACTTCATGTGTTTATGTTTGCTAACAGTTTCAAGCCCATGAGAAAGCCTGTGGGTTCCCTCCCTTGGGCACCTGGGGTCCCTCTCAAGAGCCCCTCGGCACAGCCCCACTCCCTAAGCACAATAAAATGGGCCAGTCACCTCTCCCTGCTCTCTCAAGCCATATTCAGACCTGCTTAGGAGCATGCCTGCTTTGCCCCCAAAGCCACTTTATGTCAAGAATAAATCTTTTCTAGCCCCTTGATGAAATGTGGAAGGTCATCAGTCCCCACTGTCCAACCAAAATTGGGGGGTGTGGGAGGTCAGTATCCCAATAGGGGAACACTCACATCTTACAGATGAGGAAACCAGAGCCTAGAAAAGTTATTTCCCATCCATTCATTCAATGCGTGCTGAGTGCACAGAGCCATGGGTAAACAATGGGGAGGGATTTCCTGCCCTTGTCAGAGTGGGGAAGTCCCTCACAGAAAAATAAACATAAGCTTCTTTGAAATATATGAAAACATCACCAGCCTCTCTCATAACTAGGTAATTACTAATAAAAACAAGTGGTGCTTTTTTTAAAGGTATCAAATGAAACAAGATCTAACAATGTAACAATACACAAAGTTAGCAAGGATGTGAGAAACAGACCCCTACACACACACACATACCCTGTTACAAATGATGCAAGATGATACAGTTGGAGAGCTACTCACTTGTTGTATCTTGCAACATTTTTACATATCCCTCATCTTCCTCAGTAAGTCTACTTTTAGGAATTTGTATACATCATACAGAGATATGGCCCCACAGCCAAAGAGGGGCAGGGCTGGACACTTTCTTCTTTCCTTAAATAAAGTGTACTTTATTTCTGTATGGGTCTTTGTAGAAAGTTAGAACAATATAGAAAATGAGGAATCAAAACCACAACCCACAATCCTAGCACCGTCACCAGTCTGAGCTCATACACCAGCAGTTCCCTCCCTCCCGACAGAGCAATGCTGCCTCCTGGTGGGTTTTCTTTCTTCTCTTTCTTTCTTTCTTTCTTTCTTTCTTTCTTTCTTTCTTTCTTTCTTTTTAGTACATTTGGGAGCGGGGTGGGAGGGATGGGGTGGCTGAGTGACGGATATTGGAGACGGTATGTGCTATGGCAATGCTGTGAAGTGTCTAAGACTGATGAGTCACAGACCTGTACTCCCAAAACAAATAAGACATTATATGTTAACTTAAATTTTTTTCTTTTAACTACAGTTGATGAAATTTTTTTTAAATACTGAATTTTTTTTAACTAGGGAAAGTGCTCACATGGTTCATAGTTTAAAAGTTCTACATGGTATACAGTGGGAACTTCCTTCCTTTCCTGTTCCCCTCGAAGTAGATTTCCTTCTTTAAGTAGATTTCATTCTTTAATGAGCTTTCTGTAATAAAATATTTTTAAAAGAAACAAGCAGAATACATGAACTACAGAATAGTTTGCATGTGGGTCTGACCAAGCACAATTTGGATTTCAATTAGTTTTGAGCAGACAGTATTTTTACTTTGCTAATCACTAGGAAATTCGTGACTACATTTTTCCTTTGTTGAGGAAAACGTGTATTATTTGAATGGTCAAAGAAGAGTCCATGCCTTTCAGCTCAGGCTAAGAGTACAAAATTCTTTTGGGCCACGTCTGATAAGCGAATGGGAGGCTCCCCGGAGGGGTGCCCCAGCCCTGCTTTGCAGTTTGCTGCTGCTTGGGACATAGGTTCCTATGACATTGTCTGAGCCAGCCATTCAATCCTCTGCCAAAAGCTGCCGCCAAGCTCACCTCCCTGATGTCCTTACTCCTCAGCCTTTTCCTCTGCTGAAATATCCTTCCCACAGTAAAAAACCTTGGTAAACCTCTTTACATGAAGAAACTCTCTTTTTTTTTTTCAATTTTTTTGTAATCAAAAAACTCTTTTCCCTTCTTTCTTCTTTAATTCAGGTGAAATCCTTTAACATGTAAGTAACTACTTTATTAACTTGACCGGTAGAACTCAATTGCATTTAGTTGTATTCAATACGTTATATAATAACCAGCTATCTATCTCTAGTTACAAAACTTTTTCATCACCACATAAAAACACGATATATCCACTACGTAATCCATCTCCATTCGACCTTGGCCCTGTCCCCATGCCCCAGTAACTTCTAATTCGCTGTCTCTATGATCTTACCTATTCTGGATGTTTCAAATAATAGGAATCCTATAATGTGACCTTCTGCATCTGGCTTCTTTCCCTTAGCACAGTGTTTTCAAGGTTCATCCAAACGGCAGCATGTATCAATATTTCATTTCTTTTATGGCTGAATAATATTTTATTGAATATCATATCCCACCGTTTGTGTATCCATTCACCCACTGATGGACAGCTGAGTTGTTTCCACAGTGTGGCTTTTATGATTAATGTACTATAAACATTCACATACAAGTTTCTGCATAGACATAGATTTTCATTTCTCTTCGGGTATATACTTAGGAGTGGAATTGCTAGATCATATGGTATTTCTATGTTTAGCCTTTTGATGGACCGCCAAACTGTTTTCCATTCTGGCTGCACCATTTTATATTCTTGCCAGCAATGCACAAGGGGTCCTATTTTCCCACATGCTCGCAGCCAGCAGTTAGCCCCCTCCACCCCGCCCTTATTGTCCATGATAGCCATCCTAGTGGGTGTGAAATGGTCTCTCACTGTGGTTTTAATTTGCATCTCTTTAAGCCAGTGATGCTGAATCTTTTTCATGTGCTTGTTATCTATGTGTAGATCTTGTTTGAAGAAATCTGTTCCATTCTTTTGCTTTTAAATTGGGCTATTATCAGGGCTCCTGGGTGGCTCAGTGGGTTAAAGCCTCTGCCTTCGGCTGGGGTCGTGGTCCCAGGGTCCTGGGATTGAGCCGGGGTCCTGGGATCGAGCCCTGCATCAGGTTCTCTGCTAAGAGGGGAGCCGGCTTCCTCCTCTCTCTGCCTGCCTCTCTGCCTACTTGTGATCTCTGTCAAATAAATAAATAAAATCTTTTTTTTTTTTTTTTTTTAAAGTGCTGGGGCACCTGGGTGGCTCAGTGGGTTAAAGCTTCTGCCTTCAGCTCAGGTCATGGTCCCAGGGTCCTAGGATCGAGCCCCACATCGGGCTCTCTGCTCGGCGGGGAGCCTGCTTCCTCCTCTCTCTCTGCCCGCCTCTCTGCCTACTTGTGATCTGTCAAATAAATAAATAAATAAATTTTTTTAAAAGTGCTAAATTGGGCTATTATCTTTTTACTGTTGAGTAGTAAAAGTTCCTTATATGGTCTGGATATTAAACCCAAATCAGATAGAGGATTTGCAAATATTGTTCTACCATTCCGTAGGCTGCCTTTTCACATTCTTGATAATATCCTTTGATGCACAAAAGTTGTTTCGTTTTGCTTGTGCTTTTGGTGTCAAACTTAAGAATCTATCACCAGACTCCAGGTCAAGAATTACATGTTTCCTTCTAGTAGGTTCATCGTTTTAGCCTTCTATGTAGATTGTTGATCCATTTTGAGTTAATGAGTGACCTGGGAACGAGGCAGAGGTCTAACTTCATTCTCCTGCACTAGTTAAATCCAATTGTCCCAGCACTGTTTGATGAAGAGACTTCTTATTCCAATGAAAAGTTTTAGCACTTGTCAAAAATAAGTTAGTCATATAAGCAAGGGTTTATTTCTGGATTCTTAATTCTATTCCATTGGTCTGTATGTTTATATCACACTGCTTTGATTACTGAAGATTTTTACTGGGTTGTAAAATCAGAAGCATGAAACATCCAACTTTGAACATTTTTTTTTTAAGATTTTATTCATTTATTTGACAGAGATCATAAGTAGGCAGAGAGCCAGGCAGCGAGAGAAGGGAAGCAGGCTCCCTGCTAAGCAGAAAGCCCGATACAGGACTCCATCCCAGGACCCTGAGATCATGAGATCGTGACCTGAGCTGAAAGCAGAGGCTTAACCCACTGAGCCACCCAGGCGCCCCAAACATTTTTCAATATAAGTTGTGCTAATTGTGGCCTCTAATAGCTTCATAGGAATTTGAAGGATCCACTTGTTTTTGTTTTTGTTTTTGTTTTAAGATTTTATTTACTTATTTGACAGAGATCACAAGTAGGCAGAGAGGCAGGCAGAGAGGAGGAAGCAGGTCCCCTGCTGAGCAGAGAGCCAGACGTGGGGCTCAATTCCAGGACCCTGGGATCATGACCTGAGCCAAAGGCAGATGCTGTAACCCACTGAGCCACCCAGGCACCCCGATCCACTTGTTTGGGGGCGGGGGAGGCCGTTGGAATTTACACAGAGACTGCACTCGATCTATATATACATCATCTTGGAGAGTATTGCCATTTTAACAATATTGTCTTCCAACCCATGAGCACGAGTGGTCTGTTTATTTAGGGTTTTGTTTCTTTTTTTTTTCCAAGATGTTTTAGTTTCAATGTACAAATCTTTCACCTCCTTGGTTAAACAATTCCTAGGTATTTTATTCTTTGGAATGCTGCTGTAAATGCAATGATTTAAATCTCCTTTTCAGATTGTTGCTGGTGTAGACACACAATTGATTTCTGTGTGATCCTGGACCCTGCAACTCTGCAGACTTGACCATCTCTAGTTTCCTCATGGGTTCTTTGGGATTTTCTCTACATGGTGAATTGTCGTTTTACTTTTCTAACCTCTGTATCTTTAATTTTGTATAGTTACCAAATTGTTGTGGCTAACTTCTGGTACAAGGGTGAACAGCGTGGTTAAAGAGGGCACCTCCATTGTTGGCTATGTTGGCTCTGGGTTTTTCAAATAAACCCATTTGTCATGTTTACAAAGTTCCTTTCCATTCCTAATGTGCTGTTTTTTGTTTTTGGTTTTTTGTTTTTTTTTTAAAGATTTTTATTTATTTATTTGACAGAGAGAAATCACAAGTAGATGGAGAGGCAGGCAGAGAGAGAGAGGGAAGCAGGCTCCCCGCCGAGCAGAGAGCCCGATGCGGGACTTGATCCCAGGACCCTGAGATCATGACCTGAGCCGAAGGCAGCGGTTTAACCCACTAAGCCACCCAGGCGCCCCCATAATGTGCTGTTTTTAATCATGAAGGGTGTCAGAATTTCATCGAATGTTTTCTCTGCATCTATTGAAACGATCATGTGGCTTTTTCCTTCCATTAATGGGTATTCCATAATGCTGAACCACCTTTACACTCCTGAAGAAATTTCTAACACTTCAGTACAACACTTTTTCAAGGTCTCCTTTGCTTTTAGAATTGTCTTGCCCCAGACAGTACCTTCAGAATAGTGTGCACTTCATATTTCTGTACCCTTGGAAGTTTGATAGTACTAAGTACTTGAGTACTGCTCAGTGACCATCCTATCCACTGACTGTAGACTTTAGGTGGAAGAAATCATGGAGAACCGCAACTAAAAGGTTAGACTGTATGCATGTGTGTGAAGCTGGGAGAAAGTTCTACCAAAACTGTTCCTCTCCGAGTGCGATTGGTTTTCATTTTCAGTGTCTGCCTCCTACTTTATCATATGAAAACGAGTATCATCTGAAGTAGTGCGTAAGAGGCTATCAAGATGAGTGCCTTCCAAAGAAGATTGCCAATTCACAACCATCACCAACACTGCATTGAGTGTTTACTTCAACAAACTAATCTTTGCCAGTTTGATATGTGAAAACATCTCATAGTTCAATTTTGTGAATTCTCGGTATGAAGTTGTGCATCTCTGTGAATGCGTAGTAAAATATTTTATAAGGGAAGCAGCTGAGATTAGCACTAACTTTTCCAAGGCAACCTTTCTTAACTCTATTAAGCACCCCATTATCTAAAATTAAACAGACACACCAGATACACTTAAATATTCTTAAGAGTTTATTATAAACTAGTTTCACAGGCCACAGGGAAGTAAAAGGACTATGTACAGCCTTACGGGAAACAGGCAGGGATCTGAGGAGGGCCAAGATGAGTCTAGGGCCTTGGTGGGCACATTCCCGGGGGAGGGGGCCCTGAAAGGAAAACCAGACAATCCCGTGAGACTCTGAGAACAACGGCATAGCAAACAAACAGGTCTGTGGTAGTCAGGCCCGCACCTCTGTGGAGCTACTTCCATGACTCTGTGGCCAAGGGTCAAAGAAGGCCTGAAGTAAGAGTAAGAAGTTTAGTCAGTGCCTGATCTGCAACTCCAATCTCCAGCCCCAGCCCCCACCCCACCCCACCCCAGACTCCCACACATACCACCCCCCAAAAGTCACCAAGTGATCAGAGGGACATAACATATATACTAACTAGGGACTTCTCTGGTAGGTATGGGTTCCTATGATTATAAAACCCATAAACAAAAAACCCAAACTAGAGACACACAGATCACCCACTATGCCTTGGTGCAAAGAACACCAATCTGGGACGCAGGACACTAAGCTCTTGGGGCCCGTTTCCTTATCTATAAAATGAGAGGGCTAATCTATGCCAGCATTTCTCAAACTGGATTTAAATAGATATATATAAATAAATAGTACAGCAAAGCCCAGGGCTCCCTCTTAATTACTAGACATTATCAAACTTAAGGGCATAAGACAATCCCGGGACCCTTGTTGGGGACTTCTAGAATGTATTATTTCACAGTGCCCCAAGAATACTGCCTTGGACACTGAGAAGTTCCCTGGGTATAGGACCACTCTAACTGCTCTAAGAGGGAGGGAAGGCTGATTTTAAGAAATGCTTTCTCCCTCTTTCCTTTGTGGATAAAGTTGCCCTCTAAGAGTCCACTTCCCTCGGTTTAAGGCCTAGAAGCCCAGAAGGTTATGGTCAAAAACCAAACCTTCCCTCCAGTTCCCATTCCAACATGCTCTAAGGGAAGTCAAGTCACTGCTGCTAGCACTTACCTCGCATGCCTGGAGGAGGGGGCCGCATCCCCGGCGGCGGCATGCCCATCGGAGTTCCTCGTCCAGGCGGGATCCCCATTGGGGGACCCATGGGAGGCCTCATGCCTGGTGGTGGGCCCATCATGCCTACAAGAGAAAAGCCCCAAGAATACAGCTCAAGTGTCTATCTTGAGAAGGCAGCAGGAAACATAGCAAAGCTGTCCACCAAGTTCTGAGACAGATGGACCATTCCACCCTCCCAGTCTCTCCTAAGAAACTGGTCCAGCTAGTCCCATGGTCAATCAGCCAGGCTGGATCTCAGAGTAATCCTGCTTAATTACATAAACTCCTCATCAGTTTCAGTCAACATTATGTCTCATCATGAATCCAGCTCAGGCATCTCCCATCAGGTGGCCATGGTCTCCTTATGGGCTCCTCACCTGGAGGCGGTGCCCCCCGGCCCATAGGTGGGGGAGGACCCCCACGGCCGGGCGGGTACTGGGTCGGGGCCCCCGCAATGCTGGCGGTGGCAGCAGCTGCAGCGGCAGCCACAGTGCCTCTTCCTTGTGGGGTCATCACCTAAGAGGACACAGGAGCCAAGTAAGCACAGGACAACACAGCATCCTAACTCTTCCTCACAACTCGGAGCAGACGCCCCACCCCCTAAGCTACAACTCGCAGCATCAGGCTATCTGAAACCACCTGCCAGAGAAGACCAAGCTTGCGTGCTCATTCCCATCTTCCAGGCCTGAGTTGAGGTGGCCCAGTCCAAATGAGGGACAGCCTCCACACTGTTAGTGTAACTGTGAACAGGCTGTAAGACAGCACAGGCCCTTTGCTGTCATGGAAACACTCTGCCCCAACACCTTCTATGCATCTCTTTACTTCAACAGCAACAAAATAATTTACAATGTTAAGTTTTCCTTCTCACTTGATTCTGGGACTATGTACAGAGCATAATGAGATACTGACAGCCTGACAGTCAGAGGTCAGTTGTTCTGGACTCTTCCCAAACTGTGGGCCCTCTCTCTATTCTTCATTTTAACCAGGAGAAGTTGGTGCCCTTCCCCAACTCCTTACCTGTTGGGACGGCCCACCAACGCCTCGGACTGGCCCTGCAAGTCCCGCAGGAGCCTGGGGCATCGGAACACCCGCTGGGATTCCTCTGCCAGCAGCCCTGCCAATCCCTGGGCCCCCGGCAGCTCCAGCAAGCGGCACTCGGGCAATGCCAGTCTAAAACATAAAGAAATACACTAAAATGCTGGGAAATCAGAAGTACACTTTGGAATACCACTGCCAAGACAGCCCCTAAGATTTATGGGGCATCAAAAGACCCGTACATGTTAACACCATTCCTCTTCCACCCAAGATAGTATGTCCGTCACTCCTACAGCGGGCTAGAACTTAAGAGGAAGTCCAGAGATCAATACACCACTACTCAACCTATATTCACTATGAAAATTAAACCAACAAAGGGGCAGGGCTCCGTTCAGAAGGGTGTAGGCAGACAAGAGCACTTGACCTGGCCTCAAAGAGAAACGAGGTCCAGTCCCAGCTCTGACTCTCACCTGGAAGGTAACAGTGGACAAGTAATCCTATAGCTCTGGGACTGTTTCCTCATCTGTAAATGATGAGGTTATGACAAAACCAGCTGTGGTCATGAAGACTTACAATGATTTATGTAAGAGTAGTGTCTTCTACTACAAACAGATCTAAGAGTCATAAATATAGACATATGCTTTAACCAAAAAATATGGTAAATCCCTTGCAAACATTTTAACTGGAAAGGCTTCAATGTAAAAGTCCAAAAAGAAGAAAATGACTAGGATGACTACTCCATCATCACTTAAGATGATATTTTTAACATTACTTATAAAAAGTATACCGCAACCAGAAATATGTTTACAATGTTAAGTGAATAAGTAGAATAAAGTATTGCATACATATTATGCGTTAAATACAAAAAAACCCCAAATACACATGTGGTCAAAGTAAAAGTAAGACTATTCCTCTGATGACAATGCCTTAAAATGAAAATATGAAAACCTGGTTAGATGATCTAAAGTCTTTTCTATTTCTAAATGTGGGCTGGTGTTTATGGAACCAAGAATGCCTGGGACCAAATGCCAGCTGCACCACTTAAGGCTAGGACACTCAGGCATGTCACTAAAGCTCAGTTTTTTAAATCTATTAAGTGGGAATAATTTATCTCAATAAACTATGTATAAGGAGTAACTAAAATATTAAAGTGCTTGGCACACAGAAGATGCTTAATAAATGTTAACCATTCTTCTCTAACTTTATAAAATATATACCTTCTATTATTTGGATTTAGTTTTTTTGGGTTTTTTTGGTTTTTTTTTTTTTTTTAATTTGAGAGAGTGCTCATGATGAGAGAGGAAGAAGAGAGAATTCTCAAACAGATTCCCCAGTAAGTGTGGAGCCCAACACAGGGTGGGATCCCAGGACCCAGAGATCATGACCTGAGACAAAATCAAGAGTTGACAGCTCAACTGACTGAGCCACCCACGCACTGCCCCACAATCCAGCATTTTCAATTAATGTTCATGAGCCCTTTGGTTTCCTGATCCTTTCTTAAGAGAGCTCCCCCCTCCTTTTACAAAGATTCATTTATTCTGAGATAGAGAGCGAGTGAGCAAACATGAGCAGGGGTGGGCATGCAGCGATGGCAGAAGGAATTCTCAGACTCCCTGCTGAGCGTGGAGCCTGATGTGGAGCTCAATCTCACAACCCTGAGCCCCTGACCTGAGCTGAAATCAAGAGTTGGATACCTGACCAACTGAGCCACCCAGGCACCCCTTGCAGTTAAGAGTTTTAAAAGTCCAGCTAAAATGTCATCACATTAAGAAGTGACCAGATGGCCACAAGTGCTTTTTCTCCTGACTCGCTATGTACATCAGCTGAGAAAAGGTTCCCCATCTCTACCTTTACTTGTGGGATAACCTCTTTGAGATTCTTACCTGTAAAAGGAAGACAAAAACCAGAGGATGCCTGTGAGTAATGCAGTGAAAGGCAGACAACCTAAGACAAAACCTGGCTCACAGCAGGGTTGCCTCCCTTGTACTGGCCCCCTGCACGGACTTACATCTTTGGGAGGAGGTCCCTCCACCGTCATTGAGACCAGGTTCTCCCCCCGAAGCAGCACCAGACCAAGGACTCGCTTCTCTTCTCTTTCAGCTTGTTTCGAGTTCTTTGGCCTGAGGATGGGTTTAGGAAAACAAACAAGCAAGCATTAGAAAAAGGGTAATGCTCCCATTCACCTGTCTAGGGGCCTCCAAGATTTGTTTTACACTGTATCTCCCAACAAATGGTACAAAAACTTTCTCTAAGCTCCTCTGGATAGCCTTCACAGGCTGAACTAATTACCCCTTAGTGGTTGTCTTCCAGGCCAAGGGGATGTGCTGACCAAGAGACAGGACAAGAATTAAGAAAGCCCAGCCCTGGATCGAATGTTATTCCATAACCATCGGGAAAGCCTTTCCTTGGTCCAGTCTTCTTTGACATTACCCTACTCCCTCCCTTCAGCTTAAGGCCTTAGCAGTGTGAGGAGGCAGCCTGAACAACTAAAATCCACCGAACCCCTCAACCCTCTTGCACGTAGCATCCTTCTACTACAGCCCTCACCTCACCAGAGAAATAGAAACAATGAAGGAATAACTACATAGAAATTACACCTCTGTCCTCAAAGCACAAAAACAGATGTTCCCAGTGCAATTACCAGAAAAGGAGGAACAAAACATAGAGCTGACCTTTGAACAACACGGGACTGAAATGTGCGGGGCCACCTGCATGGGAATTTCTTCTGATAGGTACTGCAAATGTATTTGCTCTTCTTATGATTTTAATAACTTTTCTCTATCGTACTTTATTGTAAGAATACAGTATATAATACATGTCACATAAAAGACAGGTTCATCTGTTTAGGTCATTGGTAAGGCCTCCAGACAACCAGCAGGCTATCAGCAGTTCAGTCTGGGGTTGGGGGGGGGTAGTCAAAAGTTATACATGGATTTTTGACTGCGTGGGGCCAGTGCCCCATCCCCCGGGTTGTTGCGAGGGTCAACTGTAAATGTAAAATGGGAAATAGAGTAACTGCTGCAAGACAGGGGAAGGGGAAAAAAGGCAAAACCAATATTCTAAAAATAGAGGAAAGACAAAAGGCTCTGATTTTTAAAAACTTAAAGGTTTCCTTTTATGGTATTTTTTAATATTAAATTAAAAGCACTTTTCTATGGTGGACATTTCTTCCTTTTCCCTTATCTATATTGTTTTAAATAGAAGAATTTATTGCTCTTTCATAAAAAAAAAACCAAAATGAAAACAACCAAAAAACCACACACACACACACACACAAACCCTTCTGGGTATTTAAATCTTTCTGCATATACTTTTACATATTTTTAAAATATATTTCCCAATAAACAATTTTAAATTATCAGAACAGTTTCATTAAAAAAACAACAGGGGAGAACCATCTGCAATAGTTCTATGCTGATCAGCTGGCCCCTCTTCACTGTATCCCTGGCACTCACCACATCGTGTCCTGTACTTCTTGACCTCTTGCCACAAAAAGAAAAGGACAGCCCTTAAGGGAATCAGAAGGAGTCAGAGCTGCCAATAACGTAACATGGACCACTGGATGTGGCAAAAGAGCTGAATGATTATGGAAGTCACCTAACTTCTTTGGGCCTCAGGATGCCTTGAATGTAATATGCACGGAGAACTATAGCCCACTTAAACAGGCCAGAAGCTTAAGATCTGTGAGTCTTAAAACAAGGGAGTTATCCAATAACGTATGGAATTGTAGAAAAGTAGAAAATATCTCCAATTGTGTCTATAAATGCCAACAAGAATCACTGGCCCCAAACCCACACGGGAAGCTGAGCACTTACCCTGAAGAGGGTCAGAGGCTTCTTAAAGCAGTTTCAGACCAGGCTGCCTTGGGAGAGCCCTTTAGGCTACAGCTTTACAAATAGGCAATGAGGCCAGAAAACCAAGCTCTCCCCCCTTACACACCTGTGGGGAGAACATGAGAGCCCTTTACCCCAGTACCCAGGGGCAGACAAAGTCAGAGAAACAAAAAGTCTAGCAGCCCTCCTAACAACTTGCACTCAGCTAGACTAGAGAGCAAGGTTTGCCGGGCTAGCAAGGAAGGAGCGTTCTTAGAGTCCACTGTCCCCACTTACATCTGCCCTCTAACACGGGAACAAACCAAGGAACCAGCTAGCTACATCACCACCTGTCACCCCGCCCGCCCACCCACTTCCCTCGAAACTCACATCCCACCCCCACACAGCCCACTTCTCACTTGATCTTCCTGAACTCGTCACAGTCACAGAGGATCAAATTCATATGCTTGTCAAAAGCCTTGAAGGTGCCGATGAAGATGCGGCCGTCTTGCAGGATGCACCTCATCCTGTAGTCGATGTGCTGCAGCATCTTGCTGCTCTTGCCCACGGTCTGCAAGGACAAATCAGCAGGATGAGTCCAGCTCTTTCAGACCTCTGTATCGCTGGTCCTTCCTGAAGACCAGCTGTGGCCTTCTCCTCCACATGGCTGTCTATTGTTCTCACTAGATTCTCAGCTCTGGCTTCTGGCCACAGCCCTTCCCCAGAAATTCTCCCACATCACCCTTCGTTTAGCCCTAACCTCTGCCCACAACTGTAATTCCCTTCCCTTAAAATTGTCTTTTTCATATTACAACTACCTGCGCCTATGCTGCGTCAGTTTCAGGGTTGAGCGTGAGCGTGTAATCCAATCCCCCCATACCGGAAGAGCAATCTGCCACTGTGCAGATTAGAGGTGACTAGTGCTGTGACACCCACAGCCCATTTAAAAGACCGGGTGAAAGAGGAGCTGGAATGATTGGCAGTAAAGATCCAATCAACAAGGAGAATTTGTCAACACAAAGGAGCTGATCAGCTTGGAGGTAAGGAGAATGGAATCCCTAAACCAAAAACGTTAGTGTGCATCCAAGACTACCTTTGGGTAGGGAAATTTTCTGGTGGCCAGGGCGCTCATCAATTTGAACTCATAATGGTCTTTAAGAACATATATAACTTGGGAAACATGGGTGGCTCAGTCAGTTAAGCGGCTGCTTTTGCTTGGGTCATGATCCCAGCGTCCTGAGATCAAGTCCCATATCGGGCTCCTTGCCTGGCAGGGAGCCTGCTTCTCCCTCTGCCTCTGCCTGCCTGTGCTCCCGATCTCTCTGACAAATAAATAAAATTCTGGGACGCCTGGGTGGCTCAGTTGGTTAATCCACTGCTTTCAGCTCAGGTCATGATCCCAGAGTCCTGGGATCGAGTCCCACCTGGGGCTCCTTGCTCGGCCGGGAGCCTGCTTCTCCCTCTGCCTGTCTCTCCCTGCATGTACTCTCTCTCTCTCAATCTGACAAATAAATAAATAAAATCTTAAAAAATAAAAAATAATAAAATCTTAAAAAAAAATAACATAAATAACTTGTCTACTTCTTTATCAATCCAACAACTTTTTCCAATTTGTAGCCTGGCTTTCAATGGAGCTTTGCTAAAAGGGAGACTAAATAGATCTCACAATGCAAATTGTCAGGCACCTTTGGCAGTTACATCTCTCTAGAAATAAACCCCCTGACATCTGACTTGTCCATCAGCCTCCCGTCAGTATGACGGGTGTGGGCCAGTCATGACCCATCCAAGCGCCTTCTCTGTGCCAGGCCCTGGGCTTGCTGTTCATCTCTGTGGGCTTGGACAAGAACAGGTTTTTTAATCTACCAATGTGTGGATCAGAACCTTGACTGACACCCTGGAGACACAGGATATGTGGCTCACTCTCCCTCAAATGACCACGTTAACAGGCTTGTAATCACACAGCTTCTGGCCACACAGATGTGAACCTTTATGGCAACATTTACTGGTCTGTCCACCTTGTAATAGCTAAGTTTTCCTGGCTGCTCCCTGTGTACCTGGCACTGTGACAAGCACTAGAGATCTCATTTAATTCTAGAAATCAGGCTAATTATTACTCCTATTTTACAAATGCAGCCGCTGAGGCCAGGAGAGGTTAAGTAGCTGGCCCTGTCTCACAGCCAGGAAGCTGGGTTGGAACCTGGACAGACTGAATCCAGCCAGTGCTTACTCTTCCAACCAATCCCACAAACAATTCCCTGCTTTCAGTTCACCCAACACTACAGAACGGAGTGCTCTTTCTAAACGTAACTAAGTTCAGGACATGTTGCTGGCTCGATCCTTCAATGGCATGCCTCATCACCAACAGGGTTAGGTGGCATGTAAAGCCTTTAGAAACCAGGCTCCTGCCAATGCCTCCCATCTCTCCTTCCACCCCTTCATTCATCCCCTCCCCCTCCAGGAACTTTCAACAGTGCGACCCTTCATGCCTGGTTCTTGCAGTCCTTCCCATCTGTAACATCCCCTTCCATCCTCCCTGGGAAGACACCTCTAACAATATTTTAGGACTCTGCTCAAGAATCATCTACCCCAGAGGGCGTTCCTGTCCCGCCCCTCCCTCGCCGTTACTTTTACATAATGCTTAATTACCACTCTGGATACAGTATCCGTGTCCCCAACCAGAAAGTGAACTGGGTGAAGGAAGGAAGCATTTCATTAGGTAGCCCCAGTCCCTGAAAAGTCAGACAAACTCAGACACAAAGGCACGCTCAACAAATGAGTTGCACTCTTCCTCCAAACATACTAGTTCCCCCTCCCATTCCCTCCTCCCGTCTACTGGACCCAAGCACTCCCCCTGGTTTTGGCCACAAGTCCTCCCACCTCTTTCGGCAACAGCTCCTCAGACCCTCACCCCGTTTCACAAGTTCTCCTGAGGCTCTAATGCCTGCTCCGAACCCCAAACCCGTATTTATTCTGCCAAAGTTTACTTAGTGCCCGTAGGATCCCAAGTACTGGGGCTACAGCGGCATGAAGAGCCGCGGTTCTATCCTCGCCACCACCGAGCGACTCCGGCCTCCATCCCTCGGTTCCAGCCTTCCGCTCCCCGACCCCGCCGAATAGCCGAGGACCGGGTCTCCCTTGCTGGGACGGGGCGGCCGCGGCCCGGGCCTTCGCTGCCATGAGCGGCCAACCCACGACCTCCCCCCCCCCCCCCCCCCGCCGCCAACTCCCGATCAGTCGCGGTCAGCTCTCCACGACAGACTCGGAAGTTCCCGCGCCGCCAGCCTGTGCCTCCTCACCATGGTGGCGGTTCTGATGGCTCCGATTCCCGCCGGATTCTCTTCGCCCAAGGCCTAGTCGCCCTCCTGCGCTCCGCTTCCCGCCGCCGCCACCGGAAGTGCGGCCTCGGAGAAAATGGGGTCGGGTAAAAGCAACTTCCGGTCCGGCCTCGGCTCTTGAGTTCCGGCCAAAACGCGGAGCTTGGAGCCTAAAGCCCGCGGGGTCTTTGGGGGCGGGGCTAACGTCAAACTGAATTTTCCGGAGATATTCGGTCACCTTCCTAGTTCCACTTCAGTCCCGGTCCCCAACCCGGGCCCATTACCTCTAGGTCATCATCTCCCGCCACTCTCCCCCGCCTCTTCTGCAGACGATGTCCTTGCTTTTCCGCGAACTAGCTTGTCGTCCTCCTGCCTTAGTACCTTTGCATTTGCTGTTGCCTCTGCCTGGAATACTAATCGTCCAGCTATGTGCACGACTCATGCCCTCACTTCCTGCAGGATTTAAGCTCAAACATTTTCCTACAGAGGACTTTGCTGGCCATCCTGATTAAAACTACAACCTTCCCACCCATCCCTGCTTTATCTCTCTCCTTAACATTGATCCCTAACACACTGTATATTTCTGTTATTTTATTATTCCTCCCATTAGAATGGAAATCCTAAGGGTGTAAATTTTCCTTTGTGTATTTTTCATTACAGCAATGCCTGGAACACTGCTTAACAAAACGTATTTGAATGACTGAACGAGTCAATCAACCAATCCCCTCCAATCCTGGGAATTGTGACTACTACCTAAATGCTCAGGAATTTCAAATTCATTCCTCTAATGCTGGGCCCCTCATTTATCTCGTGGCCTTTTATCTCCAGCCGCCTGCTTGAGCTGGAGGTCTAATAAATTTAGCATGATGAAAATTGGATTCCTGATTGTATTCACTCTTCTTCCCAAACCCACTTCTTACCAGCATTCCCCGACTTGGGAGTTTCTCGGGTTAAAAAAGCAAAAAAGTAAAATGACAAACTTGGAATCCTCGATTCCTCTCTTCCTCTCCCATCTCATAATTCATCCATCAGCAACTCCTGTGGACCTCACCTACAAAATATCTTGAATCTGAATGTTATCCCCTGCTCCACTATACCATGCTCTCCTAGCCACTATCAGCTTGTCGATTTCCACAAACAAGAAAAAGGGGGTCATGAATTCATCTGGCCTTTGTTTGGTAAAGTGTTCCTGAGGTTCAGTCTAGATCAGGGCCTGGGAAACTTTTCCTGTTAAGGGTCAGCTCAGATAGCACTTTAGGGTTTATGGGTCACATGGTCTCTGTTGCAATGACTCAATTCAACCATAACAGGATGAAAGCAGCTCAAGAGAATATAACAAATATATGGCTGTTACAATAAAACTTTACAGATGCTATTCTTTTTTTTTTATTATTCTTTTTCAACCATTTAAAATATAAAAATCATTCCTACACCACAGGTCTTACCAAAACAGGTGTCAGGCCAGATTTGGTCTTCAGGCCTGTAGTTGGCCATCCCAGGGTCCAAACCATTTTATTTCTGTGTCTGAGTTCAAGGCCATAGCCCCAGCTAGTATTATTAATAATTTTGACTTGCCCTGTTTCTTTGGCTTGTCACTGGAGTCACTGAATAAATGCAGGTACAGAGTTCATGTCTTTGCCCTCATATAGAAGTTATATACATGCACATTCACTTCTTTATCAATCTGGGTCCGATGAGGAGACAGAAACCACACAGTGATTTCAATGGGAAACTTAGCATGAAGAATGAGTATGCAATGGTAGGAGAGTAGCTGTAAATATTGAAAGAAAACCCTCAGCAGGAGGAGAGTACTCAGAAGGGTAAACGAAAGTAGAGTAAACTCAGAAGGGTAAAGGAAAGCTGCCTCCCTAAGGCTGGGGTTCAGCCTTCATGGGAGAAGACGTGATTCCAGTCCACGGGATGATGAAGTTGCAGGGGGAGTCCTCTGCACGGGCCACAGCCAATCTATAGTCATCAGGCACACCAAAGCTAGGAGGCAGAGTCACAGAGGGAGTAGGATGTGCACAGGGAGCCAGGGTGATGTTGATACAAAGCACAGGGCACCTGGGTGCCTGAGTTGGTTGAGTGATACAAAGCACATACTGCATAGTATCTGCATCCAAAGGGGTGCAGCAAACAGACTTCTGGGGCACAAGTGAGTGGAGACTGATGAGCTGGTGAGAAGAGCTCAAGGCACTGCCCTAAGTGCCCTTGGAAATGGACACTGGAGTGCTGCTGGAACCTGGTGCTCAGTGCACAGTTTGAGTTAGGGCAGCTAAGAGTGGCTGTTGAGACCCCAGTGGCCCATACACGCAAAACTAAGGAGAAGGTCCGGGGAGCAGCAACCAGCAAACAGGAGCCCAGGATCAAGGTCAAGTGATCTGCCTGCCAGCCAGCCCCCTGGGGCCCTAGGGTGTGTGTCCATGGGGCTGAATGGAGGGAACAGAAGTGACCTGGGCTGGGACTCTGGGCTCCCGATTAAGCCACCACTGTCTGATTAGAGAGCTAGAGAAAACATGGTGGCCAGTCGGTTGGAGAAAGCTGTGTCCTGCAAGCACTTAGCATGGGAGAAAACTGCACTGGCCGAGGAGCTTTCTAGTTCTCAGAGGAAGGAGGAAGTTGGAAAAAGAACTGATGAGTACCAGCGGCAAGGGTTTTAGGAAGTCAGCTCTGCCTCGGAGCCTGGTCAGCAGGGTGGCCGGGTCTGCCCCAGTGATCTACGTTAGCAGGGCAAAGCCTGTCCTTGTATATAACCCGACTTTGCAAGATCTTCTGATCCTTGGCTGTTGCCCCAACATTCAGAGAAGGATGTTCTTATCCTTTAGAACACTGGTGGATGGAACTCTAGGAATCTGGCTTTTTTTCCCCCCAGGATTCCAGAATGTCATATTGCAACCTGTCCCAAACTTCTCTTTAAGATTAAGTGCATGCTTGGCTAGTCTCCAAAACAATTTCTAGATTAAAATTAATGAATTGGGTACAGGGCAAGACAAAAATCGTCTTTATATAAGGAGAACATGGACTTCTATACTTTATACATATTAGGAAAAAATAAAAATAGTGTAGCATGGTATTATATTACATTTCCATTAGGAAAAGGATTATACGAGCAATCTCACTACTGACGAACAAGGGCGAGTGTACGGCTAGGTTGTCTTGGACCAGTGAGCAGAGGGCTGATGGAGGGGTTCACTAGGAGAACTGGACCCGAGGAACAGAGGGCTGAGAGGACATGGTATCAGAGCTGTGTTTAGGGGTCTTTAGACCTATGAACTGACACGGGGGATCGCTAAGAAGCCCAAAACCGTGATTCGTGGCTAGAGAACAGTTTGGGCATGGTTAAGCCTCAAAGGGAGTGTGGCTAAAGGATCCCTGGAATCGGAGAATGTGAACAGACCATCGAGGAACGGTAGTGCTTCCAAGGGGTAGAGAGGAATTCAGCAGAGACCTGAAGAGAGATTGGAAAGAAGGAAGGAAGGAAACCCTGGGAAAGGAGCTTTCCCAGAGCCAAAGGGAGATCAGTTAGGAGAGGCAGCAGCCCTCCAGTGCTCGGGGACCTGGGAAGCCCCTCCCTTCGGCTGACGTGTCTCCAGAACCTGGGTCATCCTCCCTACATAGAGGTTCAGCTTCCTCTATAAATCTATTAGATTGATTTGGGACTTGTTTCTTGATGGTTGAATTCATGTAGGAAATCCAGATTGTGGATTTGAATTCCTTTCTAGGTACGCAGGCTGCACTTATCAAAAAAGATTTTATGGAGTACCTGGGTGACTCAGTCATTAAGCATCTGCCTTCAGCTCAGGTCATGATCCCAGGGTCCTGGGATCGAGGCCCGCAGGGGGCTCTGTGCTCAGCAGGAAGCCTGCTTCTCCCTCTCCCACTCCCCATGCTGTGTTCCCTCTCTTGCCATGTCTGTCTCTGTCAAATAAATAAAATCTTTTAAAAAAATTTGTTTACTAGAACAAAAGAAAAAGAGAAACTGGGAAAGAATTGGTGTATGAAAATAAAACAACTAGAGCATTCCTGGATTACTTAACTAAAGCCTTCTACATTTTTACTCCATCTGGTTACAAAAAGGGGAAAACCGGGGTCTCTGTAGTTGAGTGTGCCATCTTCCCTGCCGTCAAGACTTCTGAAGGCCCCTCAGAGGTGAATGAGGCAGAGTGGTCTGTGCCAGCAAGTCTCTGTCCCCTGATGTCTGTCAAGAAGATGGCAGGATAAAGCTGCAGCCATGATCCCTCCCTAAGGGTGTCCTCTGGTGCCAGATGAGGCTTCACATCCCACTAAAGCCTCCATTCCTGATGGATACTGAGACTTGTTTTCCCATCCTTCCTGCACATGTGGAGCTTCCATTCTGTATACTCTGGGGTTTGTTGAGGGGTGACTTATGGCTAAAACCCTGCTCCCAGCCCCTGCACACGTAAGTTGTCTCGGAGTAGATTCCCCGGATACAATGAAATGGAGACTTGACTGGTCTATCCAGGAGTGAGGGTGGGACCTGGCTGAGGAAGCAGCCGGCTTGCAACCCATTTGCAACCAAGAAGTCATTCAGTCTGATGGAGACCTCTGGAATTGGAACAACCCTCTGGATTGTCCCAGCTGGGTCAGTCATTGAGGTTTTGTTCTCCCCAGATCAATGGGTCACTGGCCAGGAGCTACCTGTTGGGAAGGGGCAGTTCCCTGTGGCTGCAAGTACTAGTGAGGAAGGCGTCTGGGAGGCCACCAGTAGCAGTCCTATGGAGCGGCCGGGGTGCCAGCCCTGAAGGGGTTCCATGGGCAGAGCTCCCCGGGGTGTCCACATAGGGATTATCCTTATGGTGTGTGGAGAAGGCAGGCTGAGCGCAAGAGTCTCGCCCATGCTCCCGGCAAGCAGCCAGCTCCTCCCTGAGGGCGCACCTCGGGACCCCTGCCTGCCTGTTTTTCTGCTCCCTGAGGTCTACCAGTTTCCTGTGAACCCAAGACATGTCTCCCAAGTCTGCCACAGGGAGTCAGTAAACGCAGATCGCACCCCCCACAGTCCCTGCCTCACACACAGCACTTCCCACCTAAGTGCATCCTTTTTGTGCAGTGAGAGTTGCACTTCTGGCTACCGAGTCACCCACATTCCACATAGACGAGGCTCTTCTCCTGAAGGTGCCTCAAAGCCCGATGAGGCCCAACCGTCTCTGAAGGTCTACTCACACTCCACGCATGGATAGGGATTCTCCCCATCTGGCTCTCTGGTGCACGACGAGGCCTGGCTGATTGCTCAAGTCCTGCCCAGGATCCCAGCACACTGGAGGCTTCTCGCCTCACTGTATCCTCTGGTGTATGAGAAGATTTACCCTAGGGCTAAGGCCCTGCCCACACTCCCTGAAAACACAATACTTCTCCCGGAGTGGGTCCTCTAGTGAATGAGAAGTGGTTTCTGGCTTAAGGCTTGGCCACACTCACCACACAAGGAAGGCTTCTCCCCCGAGTGTATCCTGTCATGTATGCTGAGGGCTGACTTACCCCAAAAGCCCACAAACGTAAGGCTTCTCATCTGAGTGTGTCCTCTGGTGTTTTCTAAGGACTGACTTATCACCAAAGGCTCGACCACACTCCACGCACACATAGGGTTTCTCCCCCCAGTGTGTCCTCTGGTGTCTGATGAAGTATGACTTCTCCCTGAAGCTTCGCCCACACTCGCTGCAGACCTAAGGCTTCTCCACAGAGTGAGTCCACTGACATCTAATCAGGACTGACTTATTTCTAAAGCTCTGCCCACACTCCGCGCACACACAAGGCTTCTCTTCTGAATGTGTTCTTAGGTGTCTGTTGAGGTTGGACTTCTGGCTAAAGCCTCAGCCACACTCCTTACAAACATATGGCTTTTCTCCTGAGTGTGTCCTCTGATGATTAATGAGGATCGACATCTGGCTGAAGCCTCGGCCACACTCACTGGGCCCATAAGGCTTCTTCTTTGAGTGTGTCCACTGGTGTCTGATGAGGGTTGAATCCACTTTAAAGCCTCACCCGCACTCCCTGCAAACATAGGGTTTCTCCCGCAAGTGGGTCGTCTGCTTTGTAACAAAGTCTGATTTCAGGCGATCGTCTGGTTCAGGTTCTGTACCACTGAGTACCCTGGGTCTTGAGGCGTCTCTCCCTCCCCTGTCTGTTTGCACAGGGTTTAGCCTTTGGGCTGAGCTAGGCTCTGTCTCTACCACCATGGGGCCTTCTCTAGTTCTTGCTGACTATGCTCGGGGTAGGCTGGGGAATGCTCCTGAGGTCTCTGTCTCCTCTGTCCCCACACATAGGGGCCAGGAACCACTTTCACTCTGATGACCTTCTGTGTTTCCAAACCAGCAGCTCTGAGCGAATACTGCCACTCCCAATGCCTGGGGCCAGAATCCCTTGGATGGAAAAGATTCTCTACATTTAAGCCCAAGACGATCTGAAGCACATGTTGGCTAAGGACTTGCTGACAGAAGAAGGCCAGAAGGCAGGAGGCACAGGGATAGATTTCTGGCTTTGGTTCTGCTGGAGAGAGAGAGATTTTTCAGATAGAGAAGCCCTATGTGGGGCCGCTGGGCAGCTCTGCCTTGTCCTAAGACAGAGGGTCTTCATGCCACATCTATAACTAACAATACATGTACAATACAATTTGTTCCTCACCAATAATTCCTTTACATTCATTTCTGCACATTCCATCTTCTGCAACCCACAACCCTTTCTCCTAAACAACCGAAGCCATCGACAGTCACAGCCAGCCATACATACTGTCCACAGCTCAGTTCTACTTGGACGTAACAGTCTCTGTGACCTATGCGGAAATCACCTTCCTGTCTTTTCTTAGTACAAAACAAGGTGGATAGACATAAAAAGTCACTTGGCCTGGAGGGCTTTCAAACGTAGGAAACGGTATATGGATCAGTGGTTAAAAAGACTGTATGTGAAATAAAACTGAATGTCAGGTTTCCCATCTACATACAAACACTTATTAGAAATATCTAAGTGAGGGGAAGGGGTAGGAGGGATGGGGTGGCTGCGTGATGGACATTGGGGAGGGTATGTACTATGGTGAGTGCTGTGAATTGTGTAAGACTGATGATTCACAGACTTGTACCCCTGAAGCAAATAATACATTATAAGTTAATTTTAAAAAAATAAATTAAAATTTTAAATTTTAAAAATTAAAAAAAAAGAAATATCTAAGTGCTAGGTTCTCTGTTAAGCACTATGGATTCAGCAGTAGACAAGAAAAACACGGTCCACGATTTCAGGATTCCAGTCCCTTATGTTCAAACCAATCCCATCACGAGGACATCAGACTTGGCTATGGGATTTGCTTTGGCCAATGATAACTGAAAAGCTAGTGCCACTTTCAAACAAGTTTTTGTGTTTTAAGATTTCATTCATTTATTTGACAGACAGAGATCACAAGTATGCAGAGAGGCAGGCAGAGAGAGAGGGGGAAGCAGGATCCCCGCTGAGCAGAGAGCCCAATGAGGGGCTCGATCCCAGGACTCTGAGATCATGACCCGAGCCGAAGGCAGAGGCTTTAACTCACTGAGCCACCCAGGTGCCCCTCAAACAAGTTTTAAGAGGCACCATGTGGGCACCTGGGTGGCCCAGTCAGTTAAGCATCTGACTTCAGTTCAGGTCCTAATTTCGGGGGTCCTAGGATTGAGCCCCACGTTGGGCTCCACACTCAGCAGGAAGTCTGCTTCTCCTCCCTCTGCCCCCTGCCCCACTTGTGCTCTCTCACAAATAAATAAAATCTTAAAAAAAAAAAAAGAAAGAAAGAATAAGAGGCACCATGTGGTCCTATCATTGCTCTTTGCCCTCTTTTTTAAGAACCCCATGACTCAGATGAGCTTGTTCCTTTTGTCTGAATGCCAGAACCGACAGAGCTGAACCACACCTAAACTTAGACAACAGTTGGTATAGGAACATTTGCTATGACAAGCCACCAAAGTTTGAGATGGTTTGTTACCACGGAATTACTTAGTCTAAGCTAACTCAAAAACTCCCCCTAGGGGATGCCTGGGTGGCTTAGTCATTAAGTGTCTGCCTTTCCTGGTGTGGGTGGGGATGGGGGTCATGATCCTGGGGTCCTGGGATGTAGCCCCACATCGGGTTCCCTCCTCCCCGGCTCAGCAGGAAGCCTGCCTCCCCCTCTCCTACTGCCCCTGCAGCTCCCTCTCTTACTGCTGCTTCTCTGTCGAATAAATAAATAAAATCTTTAAAAAAAAAAAAAAAAAAGCCCTAGGAAAGCTTTAAAGATTGTTTCAGTGGAAATTGGCCCACTTATGTCTAGCAGTACCCATGAAGAAGAGACATCATAACATGAATATGTGAAGAATGAGAGAAAAAGAAAAAGGCTGATTTTGGAAGAAAAACGCTATGATCTCAACTTTTGGCAAGTCCGAGAATAAATTTGTGCTGTCTTTTAAAAAAAAAAATTTTTTTTTAAGATGTTATTTATTTATTTGACGACAGAGATCACAAGTAGGTGGAGAGGCAGGCAGGGGCGGGGCGGGGAGCAGGCTCCCCACCAAGCACAGAGTCCGATGCGGGGCTCAATCCCAGGACCCTGGGATCATGATCTGAGCTGAAGGCAGAGGCTTAACCCACTGAGCCACCCAGGTGCCCCTACTTAAGGCTATTTTTAATTGTGTTACTAATAAGCCTCTATCCCAATTTGTACTGTCTTAACCTAATAGAAATATAACCTAACTTGTGCTGTGTAATGTAATAGAAATATAAAGCAGAGGTGACAGAAAAAATGGGTTTATCATGTGACGGGCAAAATCATTAAAGTTCACAAACTGTTTAAGGGTGGGAATATAGACACAGAAAAAAAAAAAGACATATGTGACGCTAAATGAGCCCACAAAAAGAGAAAGAAATAAGAGAAAGCTCAGAAGAGCCCAGGCTGGAGAACTGCAGAATATTATGTGTTGAGCAAAATAAAGGAATCAAGGCTTTCAGTATTGAGAATAATCTAAATCAGGTCATTTCAACATTTTCCTCTGAACCCATAAAATGCATTAACATAAAGGAAGAGAATAATAGGGCAAGAGGAAAGGAAAAATAAAAATAAAGTCTAGTCAGGCTGACTAGTTAAGGCCAAATCGAAACACACAGAACCAGACTGAAATGGACGAAGCCATCCCTAGTTAGAACTCAAAATAGATGGAATCAGATCAGAACACATGGGACAAGATAGAAATGGAACAACAAAATTGTGATTAATTCATATTGGGGAAATAGCTATGCCATTTGAAGGAAACGGCTGAAGAAACTTCTGCCTGAACTGGTTTATGTCTCCAAAAATGTGACTCTTCTCTCCATGATTTATCTAGAAATTTAGGAATATCCAATAGGGCACGCTCTAATACGGTAGCCACTGGTCACAAGGGTTTAGCTGAAAGGTGGGCTAGTCTGAATGAAGACATGCTCTCAGAGCACATTGAGTTCGTAGTGTTTTTCTTCCAAAATCAGCCTTTCTTCCTCTCATTCTTCACATATTCAGTGTAAAATACACACCAGATTTTCAAGACTTAGTACCAAAAAAATCTAATTAACTTTTCTATATTGATTACATGTTGAAATGATAAGATTTTTTGACATACTGTGTTAAAGAAAATGTTATTAAAGTTAATTTCATCCACATATTTTTACTTTGTAGCATGCAGTTACTAGGACATTTAAAATTCCCACCTGGCTCATAGGATATTCCTAGTGGACAGCGCTGACCTAGAACAAGGGGGCCCTCTGTTTCTGTCCACAACCTCAGAATGGTTTTTGAATTTTTAAATAGTTGGGAAAAAGTCAAAAGAATAACGATGGTGGAATTCAAAACTCAGGGTCCACAAATCAAGTCTTATTGGAACACAGCCTCACTCATTCATTTACGTGTTGTCTGTGGCAATTTAGCACTCCAAGGGCCCACCCCAGAGCAGTTAGAGACCATACAGCACACAAAACCTAAAACGGTTACTATGTGGCCCTTCAGAGAAAACACTGGCCAACTCCTGATCCAGAGTAACGTCCCATTTGAAAGAGTTTACAAATCTAGGTTTAAGCAACCAATGTTAGCTTTTAAGTAAATGAAAAAACAACAACAAAAAAATGACTTATGAAACCCAAAAGCCATACAGGTTCTGACATGTAATTATATCTTCTGCGCCAAAAGGCATTGTCTCCCTCCTCTCCCCCTTGCCAACTGTGCCCCCAAGCCTTACTGGCCATCTTGCAGTTCCTTATGCTTGGCAGGCACATCCTTCCAGAAGGTCTTAGCATCAACAAGTCACTGCACCTGAAATCCTCTTTCCCCACATACCCAGAGTTCCGACTCCCTTACCGCATTCTACCTTTGGTCACATGGTCCCTCCTCGTTGATTTCAACCCCCCAATTGCAAAACTCAGCCAGCCACCCACTCACACTCAACACTCCTTCATCCTGCTCTATTTTATTATGATCTTATACGCTGTGGAGTTTATCACTTTCTAACATACCATGTTATGATATCCCTGCATGGGAAGCTTTTGGTTTGTTTGACCTCCTAGAAAGTAAGACCCCAAGCACAGGATGCCTATTTCCTCACTAATGTGTGCTAAGCGTCTAGCACACTTTCTGGCATGTAGTAGGGGGCCAATAAGTCTCTACTGAATGAATGAAGGAAAGAACACACCCTCACCCAATGAGAGCAGGCTCTTGTAATTCTCCAGCATCACTTCTTTGCAGACGCTCCTCTGCTCAGAGCTCAGTCTCTTCCATTCCGCATCCGTGAAGACCACAGCCACACCTCCGAATGTAACCAGTACCTATAAAAACAAGAGGTAAGTTACCGCACAGCAAAGCCACTGTCCATGTTCCCAGTGTGAGGAGAACAGTGTGACCCTGGAGAGCCTGGACATGTGAGAAGTTGAATTCATTCTTTTCAGAGTACACAGTTCTCTATGTCAGGTTCCTTGGTCCCCCCACCCCCAGGTTTTGTGTTAAAATCTGAGGGGCGCACAGCTGACGCATAAAATCCATTCCTGGCCCTCAGACACTTGGGATTTCATTGGAGAAATGATCTGCGACTCCATCAGCAGACCTCAAGCAATGCTCAGGAAAGTGACCTTGAGGATCCGTTCTGGAGGAATTCTGAGATGGAAGCACAGAGGGGGGGCTGCACAGAGGAGAGAAGCACATGTACACGGGGCTTGTGCTGGGCATCAGGGGCTAGTGGAGATTCAGAGGAGAAAATGAAACAGTCTTCAACTGCAGAGAAAAGACAGGGTCCACACTGAGCACTTGTGGAGGAGGCAGCTTACTAAATCTCTCTTTGCCTGGGATTTTAAAATAAAGCCCCGAACGCTTCACTTGTCAGGTATAGCAACATGTCATGTGTGCAAAACCGTTGGCAGGGGAATGGCAGGGGCATTTACAGATAATCTGCTCTGCTTTTAAAGCCTGACACTCTATCAAGGTATACTTTAAAATTCACTGCTTTAGAAAATTCACTCCTTTTAAGCACCAGCACTCCTTGCACAACTCTCAGTTGCCATGGTTTAGTTAAATAACATCAATCCCTGACCAAAATGGTTCAAATGTCAGTTACTGCAGTGTATTAACGGCGAGTAAGTGCCTCAAGCAGCCTCTGCCGCTAGCTCTCCAGTCCGCCGATCACTGTGTAAGTGACAGGTGCGCATCGTGACCAGTAACCAGTGACGTCACTTATTCTGAAGTCTACCTTCCCTCAACACACCGCAGTCCCCTTTGCTATCACTAAGGCCACCGTCTCCATGTGGTCTATTTCTGGACTCTCTTCTGCACCACTGGTCCACCTGTCTGTCCTTATACCCCACCCCACTGTGTTAATGACCACGGCATCACGAGAGGTCTTGGTATCTGATCAATTTCTCCAGCTTTGTTCTTCTTCAAGAATACCTGGGCAATGTGGGGGCCTTTCCATATCCAAACAAACCATGATGAAAAATGAAGTACAAATACTACCGTAAATGAATCCCAGATACAATGTTGATCACAAGAAGCCAAACTCAAAAGGGGACAGACTGCGTGATGACATTCATTTAAAAAACAGGAAATAATCTTCGATATTAGAAGTCAGGAGCGAGTTATCTGCGGGGGAGACTCTCTGGAAGACTGGAAGGTTTACACGAGTGAAATGCTCTCTTTTGAGTGTCTGTCTCTTGATCTGGGCTCTGGTTACATGGCCGTGCTCACTTCGGAGAGTCTCAGTACATGTTTTAACTACACGTTTTGTTATAGGACTATGACACCTCAGTCAAATTTAAAATAAACAAAAATGCCTTAGCCTGGTCAGGTGAGAGTTCATGCTTTCCTAATATTTAAAGTGCTTCTTTCCCAAAAAACTGCTTACGATTTGCAATGTCTGCCCACGAGCTGTGGTACATGATGAGGGCACTTTTTAGCTTACACGACCGATCTCGAGAATAGTGGCAGCGGGGAAAATACTCCATGAACTAAGTGTCCACAATTTAGATTTTTGTAACAAGAAATTCAGAGGTACTTAACTTGAAAATACTGGAGACACATTTAACCAGAATGTTCTTCCCTCCGAATGCTCCTGACATAGGGCCTGACAGGGACAGTAATGTTGGAGGCCACACACAGCGTGTCACCACTTACTGCAGACATTACAGATGGAAGCACTAAGAGGAATGAGGGGTTTGCAATGTGTCTCCCTCCTGAAACTCAGAACGGGACAAAGACTCCATGTTTCAAGACTCCATGAAGTGACTTCTTTCACCCAAGCAGTGGTGCTTTGTGATCACACGTTTGCCCAGGACCCCTCCAATGCAAGTGTATTTTAACTGTCAATACTAGGCCGGGTGCCTGAGTGGCTCGTCACAGCTACGCGCCTGTCTTCAGCTCAGGTCATGATCCCAGGGTTCTGGGATCGAGCCCCGAGTTGGGCTCCCTGCTCAGCGGGAAGCCTGCTTCTCCCTCTCCCGCTCTCCCTATATGTGTTCCCCTTCTTGCTATGTTTTTCTCTGTCAAATAAATAAATAATCTCTTTAAAAATCTAAAATAAAAGAAGAGAAAGAAAGAATGTAGCCAATTGGTCTCATGGACAGCCAGCTTCCTCCTGACTACTCACCACCGAAATCTCCATCGTTTTCCAAGGCTGAGGCTTCAACTTCCCTCTGCTCTGTTGCAAACAGAGCCAAGCCTCTGAGGAAGCACCAGGGGTGCTCAGTTCTTAGGCCTGTCTCTCCCCCTGGGCACCCAACAGCCCGTTTTTGTTTTTGTTTTTTCTCCTCAGCTTCGCCCTCCTGGCCCACGATCCCTGCCTTAGGAGCAAATTGCAGAAAAGGCAAGAAGCTCTCCTGTCTTGACCTCCTGTGCCCAGGACAGAGCTTCTACCCTACAACAAGGGGCCAGTGGAGGAAGAAGACCCCAGACCACTTGCCCACACTTGCCTGTAGCACTGAGAACTGTGGGTGGCCTGCCCCTGCGGGGGATATGTGAGGTCCCAGACTGAGAACAGGGGCAAGAGAGCCCACCTTTTTGGCTGCACCCATTGGAGTACAGGAGGGAACAGGCCATGGGACAAATGTCACACACACTTGCTTTTCTTACTGAGATTCAGACTTTCTTGAATAAATGTTTCTCTGCTTGCTGTACATCCTTAGGACAATTTCCAGACTTTACATGGTTGTGCTTTTTGTCATTTTGGATGTTTTGCTGGGGAGAAGGTCCACCAAGTGCCTCACACCGCCACTCCAGAAACGCTTCTGTGTCCTAGGAATTTCTCAGTCCACTACCGGGGGCTGGAGCCTGGTCTGAAAGCCTTAGGCCAGCACCTGGCCAACACCTTTGCTGACCATCATGCAGCCATTCCAACCACGACCATAAAAATTACTGTTACAGCCATCATTGCTGGTCTTCGCACGTTTTTCCAGAGACCTCGGAGGCTCGAGAACAAAAATGGTGGATTTACCTACCTGTTGGTTGGGCCGGCAGAATCTCATCCCCATCCTCGTGAAAGAATACATTACATTTCTGGAAGAGAAGATCGCAGGCTGGAAATTTGGATTGGGGGGTGGGACGCTATTTCTAGGGAAACCATTCTGTAGGAGAAATTCCTCAAATGATACAGACCCGGTCCCAAGGGTCAGAAAATATGCTCCCACATTTTCAGATGGAGATTTATGTAAGAGCAAGAAGGCTATTCAGTACATTAGAAGGTGCAGGAGTCTAACTGCCGGCTCCACGATGCAGAAGACGAGTGTGGTTGTGCACAGATCACACACTCCACTGGGCCAGACCTCCTCCTTCTGAAACAAAGAGCATGACCACCATCACCACACTCTTCCAGCTCTTGTCAGGAATTATGGAGAAAATGTTACTGTGTCTGAGACTTGTCTAAAATAATCCATGGAGGAAAGTGAGGCATAGAAACGACATAAGACTGGCCATTATAGGTGATTCCTGAAGCTGGATAATGGGACCTGAGGGCCTATTATTTACTCTGCTCGCTACTTCTCTACATGTTCCAAAATTCCAGTGATATATGAATGGATAAAGAAGATGTGATGTGTAGATAAATGGCGGACTATTACGCACCCATCAAAAAGAATGAAATCTTGCCATTTGCAATGACTTGGATGGAACTAGAGAGTATTATGCTGAGTGAAATAAGGCAATCAGAGAAAGACAAACACCTTATGATTTTACTTCTGTGGAATCTGAACAAATCAGATGAACCCGGGGATGGGGAGCGGGGGAGGAGAGAGGGAAATAAACCATAAGAGACTTAAATATACGGGGTGCCTGGGTGATTCAGTCCGTTAAATGTCTGCCTCCAGCTTAGGTCATGGAGTCCCGGGTCAAGCCCCACGTGAGGCTCCCTGCTCAGCGAGGAGCCTGCTTCTCCCTTTGCCTGTCGCTCTCCCTGCTTGTGCCCCACTCCCCTGGCAAATAAATAAAATTAATTTTTTAAAAAGTTACTCTTAATATTAATCTTGGGTATATTTTTCTTTCTTTTTTTTTTAAAGATTTTATTTATTTATTTGACAGACAGAGATCACAGGTTCGCAGAGAGGCAGGCAGAGAGAGGGAGGGAAGCAGGCTCCCCGCTCAGCAGAGAGCCCAATGTGGGGCACGATCCCAGGACCCTGAGATCATGGCCTGATCCGAAGGCAGAGGCTTTAACGCACTGAGCCACCCAGGTGCTCCCGGGGTATATTTTTCAACAAAGAAAATCAAACACACAAATGACTAAGACAGTGTCTGACACAGACGGGAACGGCTGTCTTTCCCCTTTTCAAGAAAGAGAATATATGCTTATTCTCTGGGAAACAAGCCAGCATTTCAGGCAAAAAAAAAAAAAAAAGTAAAAGGAACCCAACTCACCAGCATTTGGGCCTTGCCCTCTTTTCCCTGGAGCCAGTCAGTAGAGCCAGAAGGCAAACCTGGGTGAAAAGGAGCAACTCTGAGGGGCCGGGCCGCCCCTGCTGCTCACAGAGCAGCTCCTCCTCTAGGCCTGGCAGGGACAAAGGAGCCTCTGGGCACAGCGGTGCTCACTGAAACATTCTGGCTGAACCCCCGGTGCCTCCCCAGACCCACCAACTCCCACCTGCTGGGTGATTTTGAGTCCGTTCCTTCATGGTCTCTGTGTCTTCCCTGTCTTCCAGAGGCAAAACCTGTCCCCGGCCTGGCTCTCAGCGGGCAGGACAGAGTCTGCCCAGTGCCTGCTGTGAAATTCAGCTAGAGGGGCCAGGTAGAAGTTACTTTCTCTCAAGATCAACTTCTGCTGCCCAGGGGTACTTCTTGGAGCCTTATGAAAGCCCATCTTGCTTCCAAGCCAGGACCTGTGTGACGGAGAGACCACTGAGTGTTGCCGGGAGCTTTACTGAGGGCCCTGAGCCCAGGCGTCCTCTGCAGGGGCCCTGTCCTCTCACACCTCCTCGTTCAACATGAGCCTCGGGCTCCAGGGCCTCCTTGGATTTCTTCCCTTCATCCCTTTCCAGCTGTATACCCTCCAAGGCTGTCCCCTGCCTCATTTCCTTATCTGATGCGATGTACAATTCCTTCGATCCTCACCCCCAGACTCAAAGTCCATGTGTCCTATCAGTCTCCGCTACATGGAGTCAGAGTCAGAGGGAAGAAACGGCGTAATTCCTGTGGAGAAAGAGGCCCAGAATGTCTCCTTCCAGACCAAGCTGGCATTCTGACTCCTCTGGCCCTAGGCCCCAGCATTCCATCTTGTGTCTCTGTCCTCGGAGGACTTGGGGTCTCAGTGGAGCCCTTACTTTAGGTCAGACTCCAGGCCTCAGGATGACTCTGTGAAGGTAACCCCCACCTTCCTACCCACCTGGCCTTGCCAGAACTGTGCAGTGGCGTCTCCAGATGAACCCAAGTAAGAGTCCTTCACCCATGTGGCTCCAAAGGAGGCAGGTGGCCTTGGAGCTCAACCACCTTCAGAAGTACCTCAGATACCCTGTCCAGGATATCATCCCCAAGGACTACAGTCATACTGTTACCAGGAACCCTTATGAGGCTGGCTAGTTTCCCCCAAGGAGCCCTTGTGATTCACCCCCTAACTCCACAGGCAGGTCACTCCTGTTCTGTCCAACCTGGGCATCCCACCTTACTCACACTAGTTTGCAATTTTTCTCTTTATTTGACCATTTTTACTAGATTAAGAGCTTCCGGTAAGAAGAAATAGCATCTCAGTCATTTTCCTAATCCTAATGGCTAGGATGCAAGAGGCCTTTGTGGTAGATTTTACCATGGTTCACAATTATTTATTTCTCTATAAAAAGCCTATACTTCCCTACCCCTGAACCAGGTTTGGTCTTGTGACTTGCCTTGGGTGATGGGGTATGACTGGAAGGGACAGTGCCACTTCTGAGCAACGTATGATTCCACCAACTCTCGTGTTCTGAGAGAAGCATGTCCCCAAGAAGGGCTCCGGTTCTAATGTAAAAAGTCACAGTGCGGAGCTACAAAGCAACCGACAACGGAGGAGGAATAAGACTGGGGTTAAAGTTAGATTGCTGTGGGGGCCACTGAGATCTGGGGGGGGGGGGGGTCGCATGTTACTGCACGACAAATTGGCCCAAGCTAGTAAATCTCTATAAATCTGTTCCTGGGTCCCCTGGGTGTCTCAGTGGGTTAAGCCTCTGCCTTCAGCTCGGGTCATGATCCCAGGGTCCTGGGATTGAGCCTTACATTGGGCTCTCAGCTCAGCAGGGAGCCTGCTTCCCTACCCCCTGCCTCTCTGCCTACTTGTGATCTCTATCTGTCAAATAAATAAATAAAATCTTTTTTAAAAAATCTCTGTTCCTACTAATACTAATGCCTATAAAACAAGTACTATCCAGAGTTTATAAATCATCACAACACAGCCAAGGGGTAGACACTGCTATTCTTTCCATCTCCACAAAGAGGGAAACTAAGGCACTAAGAGGTTAGTTGATGTATCCTTAAGACTGTAGCTATGAAGTGTTAAAGCCAAACCTAGAATCCAGAATTCTCATTCGAAAACCCATCTCCTTCACTTCTGTCTATAGCAATGCCCAGCAAACAAAGGCCTCAATGGAAACGCCAAGAGTAACCAGATTTCCACAGGGTTCAGAGTTCACCTTAAAGAAGACAGGACACTCACAGTGAAGGGGAGGAGGGGTCTGTATCAGTCAGGATGGGTCAAGTTATTCTGCAATGGTGAATACTCCCCCCACAATCTCCAGAGCTTAAAGTAACAACAATTTCCTTCTCCTTCCGGATCCCTGTCCATCATGTGTCATCTGCAACTGATGGCTCCAAGCCATCTTTAGTCCTAGACCAACAGAGCAGGAGCAGCACCTGTTTGGAACATGATCAGGAGGACGGATAGAGGAAAATAAAAAACAGAGAACCATACTTACAAATTCGACCCAAAGTGATACCTGAGACCACAGCTCATGAGCAAATCAAGTCACATGGTCACTTCTGAGTTCAACAGCGTAGGGCCATATACTTAGAGGGAGAGGCCACACAGGAGGGATGCTAGGATAGCCAATGACCAATGACATGGCTTTCTACTACAAGGTCAACAGGATTCTCCCCCAGCCCCAGTGTGCTAGGATCTGTGGCTGTGCCCAGGATATAAAACTAAAGGACACGTGCTGGTCCCTGCGCCTGGTGCACCATGAAGAACGAGCAGGGATACTGACCAGGATGAGCGTAACTCAGCACAAAAAGACCAAGGCCCTACCGTGGGAGATCCAAAGCAGTGAACAGAACGCTGCTCTTCTGAGCCTAAGGTGGAGTCTGGACATCCAGGCAAGAAGCAGCGCTGCAGGCAAAGGGGACAGTGCCTTCAGGTAAGAGAGAGGCGGAGGGAGGGAGGAGAGACGGAAAAGACCAGAAGAAATGGGTGATTTCCTAGAAGAATAGAAATTGCCTAAAATCAAGTAAAAAAAAATGATAATGAAAATGAAAAACTGTTAACTGAAAAAGAAAACGAAAAGACAAAAGACCTCTCCCAGAGGCAATGGCCTCAGACAATTAAACTGGCTAATTATAGCAAAACTTCAAGGAATAAGTCTTTGTGTAAGAAAGAATAAGAGCCCCAAAGCATTAAAAGCATGCTTTCTGACTCATTCATCAAGGACACAAAAAGTAAGCAAGGGCACTCCAGAAAAAGAAAATCAGGGGTCAATTTTACTTCTAAAACTAGGTGCAAAAATCCTAAATAAAACATTAGCAAACTGAATCCAGCTGTACCTTAAGGAAATAATAATACATCACCATCACCAAGTAGAATTTATCCCAGGAACTGGACAAGACAGTTTAATATCAGAAGACCTACTATGGGGGCACCTGGGTGGCTCAGTTGGTTAAATGTCTGCCTTCAGCTCAAGTCATGATCCCAGGGTCCTGGGATCGAGCCCTGCATCGGGCACCCTGCTCAGCGGGAAGCCTGCTTCTCCCTCTCCCACTCCCCCTGCTTGTGTTCCCTCTCTTGCGGTGCCTCTCTCTGTCAAGTAAATAAATAACATCTTTAAAATAAATGAATAAATTAAAGACACTTTAAAAAGACCCTTAAAAATCATAATTGGGTTTTTGGGGGGTTTTTTAGATAAAAAAGCTAAACTAGGGGTGCCTGGGTAGCTCAGTCCTTAAGCATCTGCCTTCTGCTGGGGTCATGATTCCGACCCAGGATCCCAGGATCAAGTCCCTCATCAGGCTCCCTGCTCAGCGGGAAGCCTGCTTCTCCCTCTCCCACTCCCCCTGCTGTGTTCCCTCTCTCGCTGTGTCTCTCTTTGTCAAATGAATAAATAAAATCTTAAAAAAAAAAAAAAGAAGAAAGCTAAACTATAAAGATGCATACTTAGGTCACTGACCTTAGTGAAATTCAGGAAAAGGTTACTTTTGGAAGGGAGAGACAAAGGCGTTCATTGGAATCAAACAAATGGAGGAACATCTGGGAAACCAACAAAGTTCTCCTTTTTGACCTGGATGTTCACTTCCTTCTTAATCCACACTCTTTGGTGTGACTTTGTTTCCTGTGTTGTTAATAAAAAGGAAAGTATATAATGGCACAAAACATAAAACTGTGATTTAGTGCAGCAACAGACAGTAAATGGAACAGAATAGAGAGATCAGGGGCGCCTGGGTGGCTCAGTGAGTTAAGCCTCTGCCTTCAGCCCAGGTCATGATCTCAGGGTCCTGGGATTGAGTCCCACATCAGGCTCTCTGCTCAGCGGGGAGCCTGCATCCCCCTGTCTCTCTCTGCCTGCTGCTCTGCCTACTTGTGATCTCTCTCCGTCAAAAAAAAAGTGGTGGGGGAGGCGCCTGGGTGGCTCAGTGGGTTAGGGCCTCTGCCTTTGGCTCAGGTCATGATCCCAGGGTCCGGGGATCAAGCCCCACATCCGGCTCTCTGCTCAGCAGGGAGCCTGCTTCCTCCTCTCTCTCTCTCTCTCTGCCTACTTGTTATCTCTATCTGTCAAATAAATAAATAAAATCTTAAAAAAAAAAAGAGAGAGAGAGCATGTGTATCTGGGGATTAATGAGTGGTGAATACAGTATCTCAACACAGCCAGGAAAAGATGGCCTCTTCCCAAAGGGTTGAGACAAGCTGCTATCTGATTGGAAGCTGGATTCCTAGTTCACACCTTACATAAAAATAAATTCCAAGCATGTAAGAGCTAAAGATTAGAAACAAAAAATATATAAACATTCAGTAACATACAGGAGAATATACATCAGACCTTGGGAAAAGATAGATCTTCAGAAAGAAAGAAAAAAAAACATAAAATCCAGAAGCCATTAAAAAAGAAGGGGATAAATCTTACAACCTATTGATTAAATACTTCAGTTTAACCAAAGACAATTTAGGAGAGGTGGGGTGGCAGAAACATGTATTGTATGTGTTTAATCTTTGAGTGGTTTCATAAAAACAAAATCCTGGAAGGATACATAGAAAATTAATAAAACTGATTATCTATGGGAAATAGACGTGTCTGTATTTACATTGACATGAATGTGTCCTAGAATCCAAAAAATCAAAACAAAAATTTGAATAAATGAATTTAAATTTAGCAAGGTGGCAGGATATAAAGGGTCAACCTACAAACGTCAACTGTGCTTACAAATACTGGTAGAAACAACCGGAAACTTACATTTATCTTTTTTAAGGATTTTATTTAATTATCTGAGAGAGAGAGAGGGAGAGAGCACCTGCGGACACAAGTTGGGGGAAAGGCAGAGGAAAAGAGAGAATCTCAAGCAGATGCCACACTAAGCATGCAGCCTAATTTGGGGCTCGATCTTAAGTCCCTAGAGATCATGATCTAAGCCAAAATCAAGAGTCACATAAGTTGGGGTGCCTGGGTGGCTCAGTCGGTTAAGCATCTGCTTTCGGCTCAGGTCATGATCCCAGAGTCCTGGGATCGAACTCCACATTGGGCTCCCTGCTCAGTGGGAAGACTGCTTAGGCTTCTCCCTCTCCCACTTCCCCTGCTTGTGTTCCTTCTCTCTCTGTCTCTCTGCCTAATAAATAAAATCTTTAAAAAAAAAAAAAAAAGAGTCAGACAAGCTTAACCAACTATTTCCAGGGGCGCCTGGGTGGCTCAGTTGTTGGGCATCTGCCTTCAGCTCAGGTCATGATCCCAGGGTCCTAGGATTGAGCCCCGGGTCAAACTCCCTGCTCAGCAGGAAGCCTGCTTCTCCCTCTCCCCTGGCTTGTGTTCCCTCTCTCACTTTCTCTCTCTCTCTCTGTGTCAAATAATAAATGAAATCTTTAGAAAAGGGAGCGGGCATGTGAGTGGCTCAGTCGTTAGGCGTCTGCTTTTGGCTGAGGTGGTGATCTCAGGATCCTGGGATAACGTCTCACATCAGGTTCCCCGCTCAGTGGGAAGCCTGCTGCTCCCTCTCCCACTCCCCTTGCTTATGGTCCCTCTCTTGGTGTGTGTCTCTCTCTGTCAAATAAATAAATAAAATCTTAAAAAAAAAAAAAGAAATCTTAAAGGATCTCAGCTAAGCAGATACTCTTAAAAAAAAAAAAAGAAAGCACTGAGAACACAGATGCATAGGAATAAACTTACAGAGAAATGTTGCTGGGGCAAGGATGGCAGCAACCTGGTCTGGGGTAATATTCTCCGTAAAGGCCCCTGCCCTTCTATCAGTCCTGGAATCCTAGGGAACCAAGCAAGGCCTCTGAGTCTCAGAGGGGACACTGCAGGACACGAGATGTCAGAATAAGCAAAAAAAAACAGGCCCCTGGTTTGAAGCCCAGAAAGCACTGCAGCAATGCCAAAGGTGAGTGGTCTGCACCAGCAGGTGGGCTTTCAGGAGCCCAGAAGTCTTTTCTTTCTCCACCCAGTCCTCTCTGGGCAAACAGGGATATAGAAGCGGGTGGCAAGGATGAAAGTGACAGTGTGAGCTTCAGGACTGTTTCCTGGGCCCCAGATACCAGGCTAGAAATCCCCAAGTTCAAATGAGGGGTGCTCCTCTTCCTTTAAAGAAAAAGAAAAAGAAAGCCTCAGATTGCGCAGAGAAGAATGTAGATAGCTCCCGAGGAACAAAGTCAGGTGTGGGCATCGGAACACGACTTGCCCAGATATGCTCCTATTAAATAGGGAATTAATCCTTTTTAATGCCTATGGGCCTCAAGTTGCAATATTATTAGGAATAGTTAACTATTACTAAACTCTTACTATACACCAGAGACAATTCCAGGCACCGTACAAATTTTACCTCTCGAAGACTCTATAAGCTAGGTCTTGGGATACACTAAGGCAGTTATAAATCTTGCTCAAGTTGACAAAGCTAGAAAGTTCCGAGGTTTGAACTCTAGCTGTACAGTGCCAAGCCGGCTGGGTCAGTGGTAGTGTCAGCAGTGGTCTAGTCCTGTGGGAATGTAACAAGTGTTATCCACACATAGTGTTGAGGGGATGTCTGTGAAACAAGACTGGCTGCCAGTCTTGTTTAAATGTTTAATATAATGATAGGTCCACAGGTGTTCACTGTACCATTCTACCGGCAGGTTAACAATTTATCCTTAGCAAGAAACATAAAATAAAACTGAAGTCCTGACACCAGAACCCAATCAGATGCCACAAGTGATCTGGATCTGCGGCCAACAACCCTCAAAGGTCCCCACCCTACCTAATCCCATTAAGTCTCAAGCCAGTGGTTTGACCCCCAACACACAAGGGGAAAACAGAAAAGGGGGAATCAGCCCAACTCGCCACTCATTACAACCAAATCCAAGATTTTGGCCACAAAGCAGCATGCCAAGGCAAATCTTAGGACAACTGGTTCCAGAGAAGCAGACCTGCCCCCCAAAACCCCACCCCACCCCTGTTCAAAAAACTGCTTAGGTGGGGCGGCTGGGTGGCTCAATGGATTAAGCCTCTGCCTTTGGCTCAGGTCATGATTTGTGGGATCGAGTCCCGGGGATGGAGTCCCCCATGGGGCTCTCTGCTCGGCAGGGATACTGCTTCCCCTCTCTCTCTGCCTGTCTCTCCGGCTACTTGTGATCTCTCTCGCTCTCTCTCTCTCTCTGTCAAATAAATATACAAATCTTAAAAAAAAAAAAAAAAAAAACTTAGATGCCAATCCCCAGCTGTGCAGTCCACCATCACTAGAGGATATCCGTCCCACGACAAAACCTCCCCCACCCTAAAAGCCCCCAGGGACTCCAAACACTCCTCCATAACCTCCTAAGTGTATTTCACCCACATCAGACTCACCGCCCACCCCCAACAAAATCAAGGCACAGCGGAGCCTGGGACGGTCCGCACACACCCTGATTATGGGTCCGGAGTAAGCCCCACCAAAAGCGACCAACCTAAAACTTGACCTTCACGATCAGCCCTGGGTTTCCACAGCCTCCCGGGGATGAAGACCCAAGTAAATGTTCCCTCGCCCAAGCACAACTGGGCATTCAGGGCCCAAGCCCCCCACCAGGGCGATGTTTGCTGTTTGACCCTGGCTGAACTCATCCCTACCATCAAATAAACCCTGAGGTTTATTTGGGCGCCCCCATCCGGAAACCGTTTGGCCCAGAATATACCCACCCCCTTCAGAAATAAAAAGTTATGGAATTCCAAGTCATTCGCTCCAGCCGGGAAAGGGAGTTCCGCACAGCCCCAGGAACTTAGGGATTCCGGGCTGGCTAAGGGCCCCTCGGTTCCCTCTTCCCTCGCCCCAAACGTGCGCCCCCTCCTCCCAACATGGAAGGCCTCAGCAGCCACACTCCCCACCTGCCGCAGTCTAGGGGGGTCCCTGACCCTAGGCCCGCCCTTTGCTGACCCTCCTAACGCTACTAGAAGGACCTCGAGCTTGCCAAGGGCCGGGGCAGCCCTCGCTCACCGCAGCTGGCGGAACCAGCCCCGCCTGCCCTTGGCCATGGCCGGTCCTCGTCAGAACTACATTTCCCAGAATCCCCGCAAGCACCGCCTAGCGTTAGCAGCCACTGCGGCCGCTCCTCAGCCATGTTCATTTACTAGGACAATGCCTACTGTAATGACAGCCTACCCTTAAAACAGGTAGTGATTTCTGTGTGAAATCGAGGCTCCCTCTGCCCCTTCTCTGGAAAGACTACACTCCCCAGAAACCTCTGCGGCAGCTCCCTACACAACTTCTGGACCCTGATCTCCGTGGGAGGGCCAGGTCGTGCATCCCCAGGCAGTTCTGGATTGGCTTTCTGGGCCGAGTTTTTGCATTTCAGTTTTGTTTTCCTCCCGTGACAGAACTAAATTCAATAGGCTTGGGCTCTATGACATACACAACACCCTCGTGAGTGCCATCAAATGTAATAAATGGTACAGCAACTCTGGAAGACAGCTTGTCAGTTATAAAACTACTCTCTAACCAAGTGATCCAGCAATTGTGGTCCTTGGTGATGTGATGTGGGCCAGGAGAGAACTGTCAAGAAAGACTTCTTGAGATGTTTTCAGTGCAAAAAGGTGCTTTTATTGAAGCGCAGGGACAGGACCGTGGGCAGAAAGAACCGCACTGTGAAATTGTGAGGAGTGATTGATTGTATACTTTAAGTTAGGGGTGGGTGGTAGAGATAAAGGAAGTCTCAGGATCCTGAAGGTCTGAATATTGTCTAGCTGATGAGGGAGCAGAAGGCAAGCTGAGGACAAAACATAGGCTGACACCCTGCACACCACCCTCCCATTCCCCACCCCTACGCCCACCCACACACCCCACTCCTGGGTGGGATCTGTGTGACATTCCTCCAGGAAGCTTCCACCCGTCTTAATGCCTTGCTAGAGGGAAGGACAACCTTAACTTGACAATGGCAAGGTATCCAGTATCCTGTGAGTCTTTAACATATGAAAATCCTTTTGAAACCTTCCTTTTCCTTACTTCCCCCAACTCCCAAGTATATAACCAGCCACCACCCCACCCCCGGTGCAGCAGCTCTTTCTGCCTGCAGGTCCTGTCCCCATGCTTTAATAAAACCACCATTTTGCACCAAAGACATCTCAAGAATTTTCTCTTGGTGGTCAGCCCCAGACCCCTCCCCACTGAACCTTACCTATATTCCAAAACTACATCAAACCTAAGGTTGCTTTTTGCCTCTAGCAAGGCAGTAACATTAAGGCAGTTTTAATTTCCTTGAGGAATGTGACACTATGACTGTCTCAGGTGATGGGGTCTTAGAATATAGGTGAGGTTCGGTGGGGTGGAGTCCGGAGCCAACGACCAAGAGAGAATTCTTGAGACGTGTTTGGTGCAAAATGGTGGTTTATTAAAGCACAGGGAGAGGATCCCAGGGCAGAATGAGCTGCTGCCTTGGGGTTGTGAGGGGTGGTTGATTATATACTACGGGGTTGGGGAGGTGATAAGGAAAAGGGAGGTTTTTGAAAGGATTTTCATATGTTAAGAAGACTCAACAGGTTACCAGAGGCCTTGCCACTGTCAAGTTAAAGTTGTTTTTCTCTCTAGCAAGGTATTAACAATAATATAGTTGGGAGCTTCTGAGAGAAACATCATACTCTGTCAGCTTCAAGTGTCGTCAATGGGCTGCAGGTGAAAGGTCTCCCAATAATGGGTGTGTGATCAAAGGAGCAAGACTGATACAAAGTGAAGGTCAAGCAAAGCTTTATTTTGAGCCAAGCATTGAGAATCAAACCGACTGGCCAGGGCCATCTCTTACAAAGAGGCAACCCCTCCCTGCCTTACAGACTAACTTTTATAGAGCAAAGGCCATGTGGTTGGGCCTGGCCACACACAGGTGGTCAATGAGATTGTAACACACAGAGAAAGCTGCACAGTCATGCTAGGTCACACACAGGTGGCCAATTGAATTACAATTTACCCTAGTAGATGTTTGAACTAGCCTATCACCTTGGTCAGAATTGGTGCCCAAAAGGCGGGACCCACACTCCTTGATAGCTAGGGAGACAGTATGCACACCCCACTGATTGGATGTCTCCACCTGGCTTGACCCACCCTTGTATTTGGGCTTTGTTACCTGGGACTGGTTTCCCGGACTTGCTTTTAAGTAAGTTCCCTGAGGGGGGGGCAGGGTAAGTTTAAGTTTTACTGCATAAACAACAAAATCACTGTTTAACCGGATGGAATCGCTCTGGCTAAATAGGCCCTTACATAGATTATAGGGACATCAAATTGTGACTGAAAATGATTGTCAGGGTCAAAGTTAGAGTCAGGTTTAGTGTGCAAGTCAGGGTCAGGGTCTAGGTCTAAACATGATCTAACTCACAATAAGAAATTTCATTTGAAATGTTCCTGGACCTGAACTTGGGCCTTAACTGAAAGTATGGTTTTCTGCCTGTTTTCAATTATTCTGCTTATTTTCATTTGGATTTTAGCTCAGTCACCATAGAAAGTTACCTTAGATATGAATGCACTTTGGTTCTGGAAGTGGAATGTAGCCTATGGGGTAACAGGTGACCCCTAAGGCCAAAATGAGACTCAGACTCTCACCAGCAGGACATGTGGTGGGGTCTTTGCATCTGTACTGAAAAGTAGGATCTTGGCCTCTGGTGTGAGGAGTGGAATCTTCACTTCACTTCCCACAAATGGAAGATGGGGGCTTAGCTTCTGGAGCTGAAATTTGGACTCAGTCTCCGGAGGGGGAAGCAGAGATGTAGGTGCTGGTAGTCTCACTCAAAACCATTTCTGTCTGGGAAAAGAGGGGCCTTAATGCTAGACCTGAAGAGCTCCCTCTAGCAGGTGAGAGAAGCAGGAAATTTTGAGATGAATGTGTTCTGAGCTTGTTTGCACACATAAAGGTTTTTTTTTTTTTTCTCTTTATTTATTTGACAGAGAGAGAGAGAGATCACAAGTAGAAATAGAGGCAGGCGGGGGGGCGGGGGGGGGGAGGGGAGGGGGGCAGGGAGCAGGCTCCTTGCCAAGCAGAGAGCCCAGTGCAGGGCTTGATCCCAGGACCCTGAGATCATGACCTGAGCCAAAGGCAGAGGCTTAACCCACTGAACCACCCAGGAGCCCCTGCATACATAAAGTTTACAAAGTACTTATGAAGCTTAAAAGATTTTTTTGAAATTATTAAATGGTTTCGAGCTTGATTTCATATAAACTCTTAGATACACTCTAAATTACTCTAAGAATGTCCTTTAAGAATGCTTGAATGGGACTTATGTTAATATTAACTTTTACAGGGCACCTGGGTGGCTCAGTTGGTTAAGCAACTGCCTTTGGATCAGGTCATGATCCTAGAGTCCCAAGATCAAGCCCCACATCAGGCCATCTGCTCTTTGGGGAGCCAGCTTCTCCCTCTTAAATAAAATCTTTAAAAAAAAAAAAGAAATATTAACTTTTACATATGAATTATCTTTAAGGAGCAATAAGGAGTTTCATTGGAAATGATGAGTGATTTGGAACCTGATTTCACCGAAAGTGCCTCGTATTAAATCTATTTACTCTAATTACTCCTAACAAGATAGATTAAGGAATGATGACATATTCTCTAATACTGCTGAGATTTATCTAAATTGGGTTTAACTCATTTTTATTTGCTCTTTGTCACCTTTGGATGTTTCCTTAGAGGGAAATATCTGATTCTTAGCTTGTTTACAGACCCATTGCTTGCTTATACACATAGTTTAGTTTCTTTTTATTTTCACTAACTCAACATGTTACTTTTAATTTACTTTACATATAACTGTGTGAGGTAACACTGTTTTTACTTAACCTACTTAATTTGCTCGAATTTGCACTAAACTTCTGATGTGACAGTGTGTTTCTGAGCTTATCTGCACATAAAGAAATTTTTACACCACACTTTAAAGCTCACACATTTGATCACAAATGCATGATTTTGAGCCCAATTTCACAGAGATGCAATGTATTCTAATTTCCCATAGGAAGTTAGGTTTAGGAATACTACTTAGATTTATCTTAATTTGTTCTGACTTGCAATAAGATACTTAATTTGAGATGTGTCTTTCTGAGCTAATTTGCTAATGTGCCTTTCTGAGCTAATGTGCTCTAGCTCCTGATAAGAAGTCAATATAGTTTAGTCTTAATTTTAACATTAACTGCTTAATTACCTTTATGTTTGCTCTAACTCACAGTAAGAAGTGACTTTTTTTTTTTTTTTTTTTAATTAGAGAGAGAAAGCATAAGCAAGGGGAGTGGCAGGCAGAGGGAGAAGCAGGCTCCCACCATGCACGGAGCCCGAAGCAGAACTCCGTCTCAGGACCCCAGGATCATGACCTGAGCCAAGGGCAGCCGCTCAACTGGCTGAGCCACCCAGGCATCTCAAGAAGTGACTTTTACCACAAAAACAAAACGTAGTTCTGCCAGTCTGCATCAGAATTCCAGCTTCCCAGCAAAAGCCTGTTCTGTGTTCTTTTTTTTTTTTTTAAGATTTTTAAAATTTTTTTTATTTATTTGACAGACAGAGATCACAAATAGGCAGAGAGGCAAGCAGAGAAAGAGAGAGAGGAGGAAGCAGGCTCCCTGCTGAGCAGAGAGCCCAATGTGGGACTCGATCCCAGAACCCTGAGATCATGACCTGAGCTGAAGGCAGAGGCTTAACCCACTGAGCCACCCAGGCGCCCCCTGTTCTGTGTTCTTATGTCACAACCAAAGCCATAGTAAAATGTTGATTTTATTTATTTATTTATTTTTATTTATTTTTTTTAAAGTAGGTTCCAGTCCCAACATGGAGCCCAGCGTGGGGCTTGAACTCACTACCTTGAGATCAAGACTTGAACTGAGATCAAAAGTCAGACACTGGGGCACCTGGGTGCCTCAGTCATTAAGCGTCTACCTTCGGCTTTCTCTCCCTCTCCTTCTCCCTCAAGCCTTGAGCCCCACAATGAGCTGGCTGCTCCATAGGGAGCCTTCTTCTGCCTCCAACTCCCCTTACTTGTGTTCTCTCTCTCACTGTCTCTCTCTGTGTGTCAAATAAATAAATAAACAACTACCAAAAAAAAAAAAAAAAAGCCAGACACTTAACCGACTGAGCCACCCAGGTGCCCCTAGAAAGTTGATTTTAATCATCCACATAGCTTGTTACTGTTCTGGGTTCTTCCTTTTGTTTTCTTATGAATTCTAAGGAAAATATATTTGGGAAACTGGATTTCTTGGGAAATAACCTAGTAATCTAGCCCAGAAATCATCAGCTGAAATAAATAATCACTGACTACAGCAGCCAATATTAATTTCAATCTCTATTAATGCCAACTATTCTCTTATCTTGAGAAATTCTAATGTTAAGAATAAAAAAAAAAAAAAAAACTGGGTGGGGGGTGGCTCCTGGCTGGTTCATTCAGAAAAGCATGCAACTTTTTATCTCAGGGTCATGAGTTCAAGCTCCATATTGGCTGTAGAGATTACTTAATAAAAACTTTAAAATAAATAAAAATAAAAAGCTACTTTTGAGATCAAAGATCTGAGCCTCTTTTAAATTATACTGCTCAGAATCATCTAAAGTTGTCCTAACAAAAAATGCTGATCTTGGCAAACAATTGTGTGATTTTGAGGCTGTTTTCACACATGCCGGTTAGTATCTACCCGTGCTGCAGCTCGATGGGTCTCTCCAGGCCCCTTCTGGAGCCTGGTTCTGGTCCTGGCAGCAGGTCTGTCCCCGCCGCGAGCCTCTGCCCCTGAACCCTGAGGTCTGCGCAACAGCCAAGTCTCGGCTTTGCCGACAGGGGGCGCCCGACGGACCAGCCTGGACCCAGGCAGGCCAACAGCTTCCTCTCCCAGTTCTCACTTGGGGGCGAGCGGGTGGTAGAGGGGCCGGATTGGCTGGAAGCCCCAGGTGCAGGGCGACGTGAGACCCCACCCGGCTCCGCCGCTGGCTCGACAGCGCCCCTCCCGTATCTGGTCCTTTCCTGGCCGGAGGCCGAGGCGGGGAGGATGGAAGGCGGTGGGGACCTTTAGGGAGCACATTCCTTACAGCTGGTCCGGGAGGCCAACTTTCCCATTCTCCATTCAGAAGCTGAGTCCCTTGCTTAAAGTCCACCTGGATCCCCTTCCTTCTACCGCCCCCAGTGCTTAGGCAATGAAACAAACATCCAAAAAGTGAGGACTTAGGAGCGCTTACCCAAGTGACTGAGAGAGCTTAATGATGTCCCTGACAAACATAGGCATCTCATCTGAAGTCCCTCGGCGTCCTTTCCAGCTTTCTTTGCCGTGGTCCATGCTCACCATGCAGCATTTCAAACGACCCGGGTCTGGTCGTTTCCCGGGGATCTCAAAAGGGAGAATTTCCTGCTCAGTATAAGGACTTTTTCTCCACGTCAACCTGTGCGTAATTACCCTGCCGTCCTAGTTTATCAGACCAGCCCTGTCTCGCTAGCAAGAGGGAGCTCTAGAAACGAAGTGGCAGAAGAAAACATCTGCGGGATGGGGGCATTTCTGTGGCACAAGTGGCCAGGGATCCTCAAGCTGTTAATGCCTCCCGGTTTAAGGTTTCCTGCCCTGGGCTCTGCTATAACCCCAACCGGTGACTGGCAAGTTGTGGACGAGAGTGGTTACACACAAGAGCCTGGGCTTAGTCTGCTCTGTGGAATAGAGTAGAAATTGCTCCCCTGCAGAGCCAAACGAGCTGGAGGAAGCAAAGCAGGGGCAGAGAGAGAGCGAGTTTGACACTTCTGCCACTGTAGCCATCCTTCTGTGAAGCAGTTGCACACAGTAAAGGGCTTTGTGACAGGTGCATAAAGGAGCAGAGGAAATGGGGCGGGTCTGTGCCTCCTAGAACTGGGGCCATCCACCACAGGTCCACCTAATGGGGTTTGGAATATAGGTGTGGAGTCCGGAGCTGACAACCAAGAAAGAATTCTTGAGACGCCTTTGGTGCAAAATGGTTTATTAAAGCACGGGAACAGGACCCCAGTGCAGAAAGCGCTGCTGCCTTGAGGTTGTGAGTGGTGGTTGATTATATACTATGGGGTTGGGGGAGGGGATAAGGAGAAGGAAGGTTTCAAAAGGATTTTCATATGTTAAAGAACACTCACAGGAGGGGCACCTGGATGGCTCAGTAGGTTAAAGCCTCTGCCTTCAGCTCAGGTCAAGATCCCAGGGCTCTCTGCTCAGTGGGGAGCCTGCTTCCCCCCACCTCCTCTCTCGGCCTGCCTCTCTGCCTGCTTGTGATCTCTGTCTGTCAAGTAAATAAATAAATAAATAAATAAATATCTTCAAAAAAAAAAAAAAAAAAAAAACCACACTCACAGGATACCAGAGGTCTTACCCTTGTCAAGTTAGGTTGTTTTTCCTTCTAGTAAAGCAGTAACAGTAAGATATTTGGGATCTTCCTGGAGGAACACTACCCTCGGCCCACTTCAAGTATCTGTCCTTGGGCTGCAGTTATAAGGACATTTAATCGTATCTACATTTCCTCCTGGAAGCTAGGTCATTGATAGAAATGCTTTGTTCTTGTAGATGGCTAAGATATTTGTAAACGGAGGGAGACTCCCCTCCTGCAGGATTGTCATCTCTGTAAGTTTAACTATTTGTTTTTCCTTTCCTCAGTTTTAGGGCAGCCCAGGATGCTTGGAGGAATGTCATATATCCCACCTGAAGGGGAGGAGGGTTGTGGGGTGTCAGCTTCTGCTTTGTCCTCAGCTTGCCTTCTGTTCCCTCATCCCACGCACTTGCAGCTGTGAGCCAAGTGATGGCCCGGCCAAGTGACGGTGGGCAGGCATTCCAGATGCCCCTCTGAACTCCTCGGGGTGTCAAGATGTTCTGTCTGTAGCCATGTTGTCTCCCTCTATACCCAAAGAACCCTTGTAGGAATTGTAGCAGAATTACCTCCACCCACCAGGTGAAGAAAAGGAGGGTACAGAAATCTTCAGCAGCTTGCTTACGACCTACACCTGGTAGAGGGCTGAAAGAGGATTTGTCACCATCTGTAAATGGGTTTTGACTTTTGTCATTTAACACATTTGCTTGTGAGACTTTTCCGGTTGTTAATTGCCCTTTCAGCTACAGGCAGAAGTAATAGAACCCCAGAATCCTGGCTCCCAGCTCTCTTCCCCTGACTCTGCCTCCCGGGGTGGAGGCAGGAAGAAGCAGACACATAAATCATGGCTCATCGACCCCACCTGGCAGCAGTTTTCTTCACGGGCTGTGTAGGAGGTGTCTAGCTTTAAGCTGGCAGGAGTCGCCCCTGCCTTGGGACGAATGTCCCTCAGGTTACAAACACCCACACCTGGGTGTGAATCTCCCTTCCAAACTAAGAGTCCTAAGCGGCAGAGATGACTCTCCCAGTTCCTTGCAAACAAGACCCTTCTGCCCCATCTTCAGTCCTCACTGAGGATAGTCCAAGAACTGAGAAATAATCTGTTCAAAATAAACAACCCCAAATCTTATAATGTGGGAAGGGGGCGTGTGGCCACTGGTCAGATCTTCTACAGCTTCTCTGCTCCCCGGCACCACACGCAAGCCCACCGTGGGTCTTTGCGGCAGGTTAGCAGGTGGACGGCTGTGCCTGGCAGCCAGTGCCCGCTCACACTATGCGGAAAGGGCATTACTGCCCGTCACCTGAGCCTCCGCACTGCACTGCTTTACAGCATCCACAAGCAACACTGGAGGTTTGGTAAGCAGATACCCAGAGCTAATTATATTTTTTAAATTAATTAATATATTATTATTTATATTATATATAATAATATTGTTTTATTTTTAATTTACTATTTATTTATATGTGATATATTTTTATTTTTTGTTTATTTACTTTATTTTTTCTTAAGATTTTGTTTATTTATTTAACAGACAGAGATCACAAGTAGGCAGAGGGGCAGGCAGAGAGAGAGAGGGAAGCAGGCTCCCAACTGAGCAGAGAGCCCTATGCAGGGCTCGATCCCAGGACCCTGAGATCATGACCTGAGCTGAAAGCAGAGGCTTAACCCACTGAGCCACCCAGGCACTCCTTGTTTATTTTATTTTATTTTTTTGATGAGAGAGAGAAAGCAACAAGATGGCTCAAGAAGCTTCCCAATTAACAAAGCCTTTTGAGACAAAATCACCCCTGGATTTAGAGGCCCTGAAACTTTTAGTTGAAATTGTGCATTATTTTTGTGGTTCTCATACTGGATTTGAGGGTTTTGTTTCCCGATGAAATATTAGGAGCCACTCAATATCACTACCCTTCAGAACAATGTTCATTTATTTTTTAAAATTTTTAAAATTTTTTTTGCTTTTATTATTTATTTTTATTTTTAATTTTTTTTCTACTTTTACATTTTTTTAATTTTGAAAAAAGATTTTATTTTATTTGAGAAAGAGAGAGCACAAGTAGGCAGAGCAGCAGGCAGAGGAAGAAGAAGGCTCCCTGCTCAGGGAGTCAGATGCGGGGCTGGATCCCAGGATCCCGGGATCATGACCTGAGCCGAAGGCAGCCACTTAACTGCCTGAGCCACCCAGGCACCCCCTGGGTCATATTTTTAAATGTCGAATGGCCAGCGTGCTGCAGCAGCCTTCAGAGTTGGGCTCCAGGCAGAAAGGACCGTAGAAGCAAAAGCGAAAGGAAAGCATAGTCCCAGCCCCAGAGCAAGGTGCATTGGTAGGTTGGAATAAGACTGAAATGCAGAGGCAGAGGGGAGCTGGAGGGGCCTGGAGCTCTCAGGGGTGGGGAGTGGGGGGGGGGGGTGCTTAACTGGCAGGGTAGGGAGTCTGAGGCTGTGGGATTCCAGGACATGGTGTTACTGCGGGTTAAAATGTGGTCAGACTTCTGTTTGGGGGCTCCCCCTGTTGCCATGCAGGAGAGAGGTGGAAGGGGCAGGGCCCAAAGCCTGGGGCCCACCCACGTAGGAGGTAGACACAGCGATCTTTTGAAGGAAGGATGTGGTATGGTCCAGATTTTTCCTGAGAGGTGAAGCGTGTGGAGGATAGAAGCCTGGCCTAGGAGTAGGAGCAGTCACCAGTGCTGGCCCCTGTTCCTGGGGACTTTGGGGACATGTTACTTATCTTAACCTCAGGTTCCTCATCTGTTTAAAAAAAAAGGGGGGGGTGTGCAGAGAGGAGGAAGAAGAAGAAAAAGGAGGAGGAGGAGAAAATGAGACTATGAGCTTCAGATGGTTGGGGTGATACATCAGTCGTTTAAAGGGCTTGGCAAATGCCTGACAGAAAGGAAAAGAGAAACCTTTCAGAGAGATCCCAGCGCCATACAACACACGTGCGACATGAATAAGAGTTATAAAATATTAATGTCATCTCTTTCTGTCCCTCCTTGAGCGAGTGGCTCAAACCCAGGTCCCTGTGCCTCACAAGCCCTGGCTTCCCCACCCCCTGCTGCTGCCACCCTGTTGTTTGGGGTCGGGGGAGGACTTGGAGATGAGGACAGACTCCCCTTCCTCCATTCCTCAGGGCAGTATGATAGCAGAGGAGGCATTTACCTCAGGAGTATTGATGTGAATGGTAAGCCACCAAGAAAGCAGAATACTCAGTGTTTGTCTTGACTCCCAAACTTGGACTTTGAATTCTCTAGCAAGAGTTGTCACAAGCTTTGTTGGGAGAGAGGAGACATTTCCGAATTCCCAGCTTTCCCCTCGAGACGTCAAGGCCTCCCTCACGCAGCAGAGACAGCAGAAATAGCCTCCCCCTGCAAGGCAGGGGTCTCTGCTTTAGTCACTGATGATTCCCTCATGCCTACAAATGAGTCGAGCCCTCGTGGGTGCTTGCCATGCTCTGTGGGAAGCAGAGAAGTGGTGTTTTCTTTGGCGTAGATGGGCCAGGTGCTGGCCTGTGAGGGCATTTCCCTCCAGCGGTGAAGGTGATGTAGAAAGCCTTCCCTTCCAACTTCTGTATCAACATGGACGGGACTGGAAGAGATTATGCTGAGTGAAATAAGTCAAGCAGAGAGAGTCAATTATCATATGGTTTCACTTATTTGTGGAGCATAACAAATAGCATGCAGGACATGGGGAGTTAGAGAGGAGAAGGGAGTTCGGGGAAATTGGAAGGGGAGATGAGCCGTGAGAGACTGTGGACTCTGAGAAACTATCTGAGGGGTTTGGAAGGGCTGGGGGTGGGAGGTTGAGTGAGCCTGGTGGTGGGTATTATGGAGGGCACGGATTGCATGGAGCACTGGGTGTGGTGCATAAACAATGAATTCTGGAACACTGAAAAGAAATTTAAAAAATAAATAAATATTTAAAAAGAAAGAAAGAAAGAAAGCCTCCTCCTCAGACAATAGAGAATGGGGAAGGGCTGGGAGGGTCCTCACTTGTCTGCAGAGGTGGGCAGGTGAGCTGGGAGCACTAGGGGAGGGGAGGATGGCCGGTTGCTGCAGTGGTGCAGGGGGCCCTACAGGGGTTTGCTCTGGCTGCAGGCCCAGTAGCCTCCCCCCTGTCCCACCCAGTGCTAAAGCATGGAGGTCACAGAATGCAACAGAATCCCCTCACTGCCCTGGAGTCCTGGGGCTGGGGGGTGCTGCAGGAGAAATTTCTGGATCAGGGAGGCCAGGTGACAAAAGGAAAATTTTAAAGCCTGAACCATGTGCATTTCAGTTGCTACCGCACGGGATGGTTCTTTTGCCACTTCCCTTCGCCAAGGTGGCCAGGCCACAGGCCCTCCTGATAAGCAAATAACAAGGTCTAGGAGCAGGTTTATAACTATCATACTTTCGAAGTAGCGATATAAGCATAAATGATATTTTGAGAAGCCCTTTATGGCTGAATGGACTGAGAAAATGTCTGTTTTGGGGACAAAATCACACATTTTTGAGGGAAATGCTAAATGTCCGTTCAAAGACTAAGAAAAATAAAATTGTTATGTTCCCCTCTTTCTGCTCCCAGGGACCCCAGGTGAAGAGCCCCATCCCCGAGGGCCGGTGACTGCCTTCCAGAGGATCTACTCAGAACCTCTGGTTTTCAAAGCAGCCTGATTTGCCCTTTGGGAAGATGGGCAGCAGTGGGAAGAGCTACGAAGTGACAGGCGGCAGGAGGGGAGCAGCTCGTCAGAGGGGACCCAGGACTCGGCATCAGGACACCAGGTGTAGATTCCTTGGGCGCTGCCCAGACCTACTAATTCGAATGTCTCATGTCAGTCTTGGGAATCTGCATTTTAAACAGAAGCCCCCGTGATTGATTTTCACCAATATCCTAGGATTTCCCTGGTGCCTTGTCCCGACCAGGGACTCAAGGTAGAGGGAAAGCGCCCTGGGAACGCTCCTCACATCTCCCAGGGCAGGTGGCGGCATGGCCCAGAGGTGAGCTGGCAGCTCCCGGCCCCTCCAGGGCCCCTCCGTGTGTAAGTGATGCCTGAAACGTGAGGCCACACTACCTCTTTGCTGGGGAACCTGAGCAGAGGAGTGTGTGGACGGATTGAAGGGCTGGGAACTCCCCGCCTCTTGCCCGCCTCTCTCCCAACCTTCCCCCTCCTCGGGTTCAGTCTCTAACAAGCCCAGGAGCCCTGGCAGCTGGTGGGGCCCAGAAAGAGAGCCCAGCCACCATGAGGGAGGAAAGGCATCCCCGGTTGAAGGTGTGTGCAGACCAGCAAGCCGTGTGAGCAGTGCCGAGAGCCCAGCTGACCATGAGCCGCCAGCTGAAGGGCGGGGGGGAGGAAGGTGAGTGGTCCTCATCTCTGAGGGGAGCACCCACGGGGTTCCTGGGCAGCAGCTGGGGACCAGGCAAAGCAGAGGGGGACTCTCGAGGCACAGGGACCGGGCTTGAGTCCAGGGCCTGCCACTTGCTCACTGAGTGACCCCAATCTGCTTACCCAGCCTCTCTTGGCCTCCACGCCCATGCTGGGGTTGAGGGGCCGTGACCTTCAGAGTGCACCGGGGCCTTCAGCCTTCTGCTCTCTTGGTTAAAATCACCTTTCCTCAGCAATCCCTGCAGCAGACTTGTCTGTCTGTCTGTCTGTCTGTCTGGGGCAGCAGGATGTGGGACGTTCTGACCTCAAGTCTGCTGCGGGGTGTCAGAGCTACGTCAGGACTGGGGATGCTGGTTAGTAAAACAGTCAGGGTCAGGTCCTGGTCTGAGGCAGCAGCCCCCAGCTGAGGGTTCCCACTGTGAAACAAGGGTGACCCAGGCAGGGGGACTCCCAGAGGTCAACCACCCCTCAGGCGCCATCTCTTGCAGCAGACGGTGGAGCCAGAGGACGGGCGAGGAGCGGCTCTCCGGGCACAGGTGAGGCGGGATGGTGCTTGAGGCGGTGTGTGTGAGATGGGGTGGTGTATTCCCGGTCCAGCCACCTTCCAGAGTTCTCTTCCATCCTCCTTCCTCTCTCCCTTCTTCTGTCCCTCCCTCCCTCACATGTAAGGAGCCCTGGGGGCGGGTGCTTCAACCTGAGGGGGAGGCCCAGAGAGGGCCTGCCCACAGCCCAGAGTTAGCAACACTGAGTTGAGCCTCGGGAAGCAGTGACCATTCATCAGCCTGGGGGACAGGGAAGCTGGTGGGGCCAGGACTCACCCCCAGGCCACAGGACTCCAGACGGCACACTCTTCACCTCCACAAAGCACCGGCAGGAGTGGGGCTAGGCCACCTTCCCATTAGGAATGTGGCCACGGCTCTTCTGTGAGGCAAAGAGGGATTTACCTCTCTGAGGTAAAGTGGGGAGACCCCAGACAGTTGGGCCCACCTGCTCCAGGAGGAGCTAGAGGAAGTCATATGCAGGAGACAAGACCCTCCACTGCCATGAGGTAGGCAGAAGCCATACCCACAGGTCAGGCCATCCTACACTTCAAGTCCTGAGACAGGATGGAGATAGGACGCCATTTTCTCCTTCTTGACTCACAGGCGGGGCCTGCACACCTGCCAGTAAGTGAGGAAGCAGACTCTCAGGAAAGAATGGACTTCTGAGTTGGGTGTGAAAGAGAGTCCCCCTGGACGATTCCGAGGGGGAGGGACTTGTCCAGCCCCCACTCAGTCACACTGAGGTATGTGGGGGAGCTGACGAGGATCAGCCCTCCTCTGCCAAGCCCTTCCCTCTGGTCATCCACTGCTCCCCCACTGCCAGGGGCCTGAGTCCCTGCTGAGGCAGGTCTGTGACCAAGGAGGAGATCCAGGGGCAAGACTGGTGGAAAAGCCAGGATCCTGGGCAGGAAGAAGGCCCACAGGGAGGCACCACTGGTATCTCAATACCCCTTCCTACCCCCAGAGCTGCCCCTCAGCCATGTCTGTCCTCCCCACCACACCCACCATCCCGTCATTCTTTCCCTCCAGACATGGGGATGAGCATTCAAAAATGTGCCTGAGTGTGACTGGATGAGAAAACCCTTCCTCATGGGAGGGTTGGTGCTCTTGGTGACAGTTGTCTAGACATAGGACGCTCAGATCTGGTTCTCCACATTCCGTTCTCCTTGTAGTCCTCCAGTTGCTGTCCCTTCTGGACCCAACCTCCCTCCCCTCTGCCCCAGCCAAAGACGCTACTCTTGGTGGGGGGTCACCTGTGGGCACATGGTCCTTTAAGCAGGACTGAAATGGAAAGTCATTCTGCCTAAAATACAAACCTTTTCTTCCTGAAATATGCCACTCACAGCCCCACCCTTAAAGAAAGAAGAATTTTCATTTAGGGGTCCAGATGGTCAAGGAATACAGCAAAGTTAAATATTGGGAATCCACTAAATGAACTGAAACCCAATTACATAAAGATTTCCATTTTCAATCTCCTCTGAAGTCACCTCTGAGGGGACCTGATAGTGTATTCCTTCAGCTTATGGTCTACAAGGAGAAGAAAAAAAAAAAAGTCTGAGAATACAAAGTTATTTTCTCAAAATAATTACAATTTGTTATTGTACTAGTTGACAAAAAGGGTCAGAACTCTTCCTCCTTGCAGATCATTTGCTAAATGTACTTAACAGTTTAAAATCACCAAGTTGGAGGGTGAGCCAGATCCACTGGGCCTTCCAGCTTCTCCTCAGCCTATTTTCACCTTAGGTCATGTGCGTACGCATGAGGAGGCCTATGACGTGTGAGGGAGAGTGTGCTGGGCTTGGAGGTCTTCCTAATGGAGCAGCTGCTTTTCTGGCTCCTAAATTATTCATTACATGGAGTCCATGGAAAACTGGCTGCAAAGGAAAAACTAAAAAAGTAGCTCATTTTCTGTTGCTCTCTAAGTTCCATATGAATTGCGTTCAGATGGGAAATAAGATTAAAACGGAAATCACAGCCTATAAAAAATGCATGAACCCCCAACTTCTACCTACAGTGTTTGAAAGAACGCCTGGTACAGCTCATTACCAAAAAGAAGACCATTTGTTAGCTGATTGAGAACACACAGTGCTCAGAAGAAGATGCAGACAGATGTTGACATTCTTACCCAGTTCCTCCAAGCAATATGGTGCCAGTAGTCTATGCGGGCCTAGGAGATCCTTCTCCTTCACCTCTTGCACACACTCTTTGCTCTTCTGTCCTCTCTCTCAATTCTAGAACTTTCCTAGGGGTCACGGCAGCAGGGACACACACTTTCTCACACTTGCTCCTGGGTCTTTGGAGGGAGTGTATGTGTTTCTGTCTCCGTCCCTCCTCCAAGATGGGGGCTGAAGCCTTCCAGAGCCATGGGGAAGAACATCTAGAGGACAAACCCACCTCTCATTGGCTGATACTGACCAGCTTCCTAACTTGGATGAGTTCTCATTATACTCAAATAATCAATCCTGCTTTACATTTTCTGACTGAGACCAGGGCTGGTGTGGGCCAAGAAAACCTGTCCCCGCCTCCCCACCCCCCACCCCACCACACACACACACACACACACACACACACACACACACAATCACCTCTCTTTCCATCCATAAACAGCACTCACTGCTTTTCAATGTGCTTGCGACCAGTTAGCTCAAGCAGTAATTGCCCCAATTAGAACCGAGCCCCAGAGATTGTTAATGGTGGAGCCAGACCCTTGCCTGGTGTCCTTTTGTGCATTCACAGTGGGTGAAGCAGCCACAGCAAATACACTCACACTTGTGGGGGCCAGGGGGGGTCGTTTTTCTGCAGTGACTGGGAGCTGGTATCCATGTTCCATGACAGCCTTTGCCGAGTTGTTAGCATGATCCTTGGGTGCAGACCACATCCTGCAAAACAGGCTGTACTATCACACCCTCACCCTCCAGATTTCAACCCAGCAGCCCCACCAGTATAGCTCTCTGGGCGATTTCCCCTTAACACACTCCCCATCCCCAGCTACCGGATCCCACCTGAGACTCAGCTCTGCATTGTTCACCCCTATCTCCGACCTCTTGCATTTCCACTGGGGCCCCTCAGTCCCCTGTTTCCTCTGCCTAGAATCCCCTCACCCTGCTAGCACCACCCTCCTCCCCTTCTTCTCTTGGCAAACTCCTGTTCATCTTCAGCAATCAGAGTAAACATCTGTTCCAATTATACCCTGTCCCACTCTCTCTGTATTCCCATGGCTTTTTTTTCATCCACCATTTGTTCCCTTTTTTTTTTTTTAAGATTTTATTTATTTATTTGATAGACAGAGATCACAAGTAGGTAGAGAGGCAGGCAGGGAGAGAGAAGAGAAAGCAGGCTCCCTACTGAGCAAAGAGCCCAATGTGGGGCTCGATCCCAGGACCCTGGGATCATGACCTTAGCTGAAGGCAGAGGCTTTAAACCACTGAGCCACCCAGGTGCTCAGTTTCCTTTTTTTTAAAAAACAAAAATATGTTTATCTGAGTTATTGTCAAAAACTGGCTTCCTAAGTATCACCAACCCATCTTATCAATAATACAAAGCTGCCTTGTTGCTTACAGCAGGAAAGGTCTCAGAAAGGGGAAGGTGAAGTTGGAATTTCTTGAGAATCGAGAGTTTGATTTAAGGCAGGACTTCCAGAGTGGGGGGCTTGACTGGGATGGGGTACGAATTAGCATACAACAGTCCACAATAAACAGCAAGGCCAGGGTTTTGAGGCAAAGCATTCAAGGAAACTTAGGGTGCAAATTGTCTGTGATGCTTTCCATTGAAGAGCTGATGAGTCTTTGGGGAAATCCTGCAATGACCAGTCAAGCCACTTGCGTGGGCAGGAGACTCCTGGAAAAATAAAGTCATGCCAATGAAGATAGAGATACAGCCCAAAGTCCATCTTAATGAAGACACGATGGTGTAGGTTGGGTTCTCCATGTCTGGGATGAATGTGGGATAGATGGTTTCAGTTCTCAGTTGGTCTTTGTGGTCATTATTTAGCCCAGACTGAAGAATGCCAATCCAGGTCTTCACCACTGTTTGAGGAATCCTAATTGAATGTCAGTTAGGATAACTGTTTGGAATTCCAGATTTCCGGGGGAAATTGTTTCAACCTGTGTGTGAAGTTTTCCAGTTCTTTCTTCTGGATGACCCTTTGCTGAATCATTTGGCACACAGCAGCTGTACAACAGCATTGAAAACCCAGGGGATCACCCATCTGAAAGCTGGTACACAGACAAATGCAAAGAGGATTATGACCAGACTTTTTATGGTTCCATTTTCTGCCAGGGGCCAAGAATGTCCAGACTAAATAAAAGAACAAAACTCCTGCCCAATCGGAAAAGTCCATAGAACCAAAGGCCGACGTAATCTAAAGCAGCTCTGTTCTAGGAGCACCTGACTGGCTCAGTGAGAGGAACCTGGGACTCTTGATCCCAGGGTCATGAGTTTAAGCCCCTACATTGGGTATAGTGATTACTTAAATAAGTAAAACTTGAAAAAATAAGGCAGCTCCATTCTAAGTCATCACCTGTCCAATTTCATAAACCTCTCAGGATGTGTGTTCTTGATGGTATTGTCCACTTACCTGCTATTATCTTAATCACAACATAAAAGATTCACTTCACTCTCCAGACCTCTTGTAACGTGCGGAAATGCAAGTCCTGAATTTCACAATTCTCCTAGAGTAGTTAGGGAATCAGGGCACAATTTTTCTTCTTCCATTAAACTGTCTACTTATCCTGTTTTCCTAAAGGACAAACTAATGGGCCAAAATAGATCCTGGGAGATGTCACAGGCTATCCTGAGAATAGGTATTAACATATTAATGTTAATTAATTAGTTATTTTTAATTATTACTTTTTAACCAAAGTAATAATTTCCTGTCTGACTTGTGAGTAACTGTAGACTTCTGTACCAGATCCAATACCAGTCATTGGGGGCCACAGAGTGATCTGGTTTTGGTCAAAATACTCCTTTGCAAAGGAGTATTGTGAAGTAATGCTGTAATCTTTTGGCACTGTTCATCAAGAGTAGTTTGGTGTAGTGAATTTTCTAGTATGGAGATCATTAAGTGGGACTAAAGGAAAAGAAGAGTAACATGTCTACTTGTAGATCTGTGAAAGTGAGACGGTGTCCAAAAATATACCATAGGTTCCCTGATCTCCTCCCAAATTCTCTTTCAGTGAAAGTTCAAAGTTGTGACATCTCTGTCAGTTTTTGACAAATACATCTCTGTATTTGAACAATACATCTCTGAAGTATTGCTTCAGAGAGTCAAGACCCTCCTAGGAAGTGATGGGAGTTTTGGATTTCTCACCAGCTGGCCGGCTGTGGAATTTCTCATCTAATACATCGCCCAAAGGTGGAGTCCAGTTACTCAGGAAACCAACTGATTTCTTACAAGAAACTGGAACCAAAGAAAGCTGACTGGGAAATAAGTACTTTAGTCAGTTCATGAATGAATTGTAACTGGGTATTGGATTCATACCAAGGAGCGATTAAGGATGCAAACAGCAATATTAGAAATAGAGGCTTATTAGTAACACAATTAAAAATACCCTTAAGTAGGGGCACCTGGGTGGCTCCGTGGGTTAAAGCCTCTGCCTTTGGCTCAGGTCATGATCCCAGGGTCCTGGGATTGAGCCCCGCATCAGGCTCTCTGCTCAGCGGGGAGCCTGATTCCCTTCCTCTCTCTCTGCCTGCCTTTCTGCCTACTTGTGATCTCTGTCTGTCAAATAAGTAAATAAAAACCTTTATTTAAAAAAATAATAATCTTAAAATAAATAAATAAATAACCTTAAGTTAATGCAGGACAGAATTAGGTTAAAGAATAGAAAACAGGGGCACCTGGGTGGCTCAGAGGGTTGGGCCTCTGCCTTCCGCTCGGGTCATGATCTCAGGGTCCTGGGATCGAGTCCCACATCGGGCTCTCTGCTCAGCAGGGAGCCTGCTTCCTCCTCTCTCTCTCTCTGCCTGCCTCTCTGCCTGCTTGTGATCTCTGTCTGTCAAATAAATAAATAAAATCTTTAAAAAAAAAAAAGAATAGAAAACAGAGGAATACAGGTTACAAAGTGACAATCTATGGTCTTGTTCCAATGGATTTTGAGCACAGCTTTCTATATCCAAAGACTGTCTGCTTTAACCCTCAAACCAAGGTCACCAGTAGGGATGGATGGTCTTCCAGTAATTTGAGGATGGTGATGTCTTTTCAGTTGAAGGTTGTGAATCCAAGAATCAATCCCTTTGACAGTTATACTACTGTGCTAGTTAGCAGTACCCACTAGAGTCCTTCCTGTCAGGGTTCCAGGACAGTCCAGTGGTTGAAGACAAAAACGCTGGTCTACAGTCGAGGTTTCAAGGAACTTTGAGGATACAACATGTAACATCCATAAGTGAAAGAGACTTAAAATGGCAATGGTAACTTATTACCGACAACTTTCAAAAGTGAAACGTTATTCATAGCAATAGTGAAACTGACAAGGAAATTTGTTCATTACTATAGGATGCAAAACAAACGTTAATAAGGCAATCTGAAAGTTTTGGGCAAAATGTTTTTAGTGATTAAACATGTTTTTACAGACAAGGAACATTATCTCTGACTTACAAAGATGGTTTAACCTAGTCTTTACAGAGAAAAATATCTTGAGGTATAATGTATAATTAGATAAAGACATATATGCAATATAACAAGAATATAACAAACATATAAGAAAAAGAGGTCAAGAATATTAAGTAAAGAGATTCAGTGAGTCCAGAGTAGGTCCTAAGCATGTGTGGTTTTGTTTTTTTTTTTTTTTTTGAGAGAAAGAGTGAGCGAGGGGAGAGGCAGAGGGAGAGAGAAAGAGAGAGAGAGAGAGGTTCTCAAAGAGGCTTTATGCTCAGTGCAGAGGCTAACATGGGGCTCAATACCAGGACCCCAAGATCATGACCTGAGCCAAAATCAAGAGTCACACACTTAACTGACTGAGCCATCCAGGCTCCCCTAAGCATGTATATTTTAATAAAACTCCATAGGTAAATCTGATCAGTATTTCCAGCTAAAAAGCACTGGCCTAAAAGATGCCAGATTCAAATTAAAGACTTGATACCAAGTAAACATTTTAAATGATAACTGAACTTTGATTATTACACTGTTGCCCAACATCAGGCAAAGCACCTTCAGGACTCTGATTAATGGACTCTGTCATGGACAGCAAGAGCAATGACAAATTTCTAGGAACTGCCCACAGAGCATTCAGTTGCTGAAATATTTAAACATTCGACCTAAGGGGCCCCTGGGTGGCTCAGTGGGTTAAAGCCTCTGCTTTCGGCTCAGGTCATGATCCCAGGGTCCTGGGATGGAGCCCCGCATCGGGCTCTCTGCTCGGCGGGGAGCCTGCTTCCTCCTCTCCCTCTGCCTGCCTCTCTGCCTACTTGTGATCTCTGTCTGTCAAATAAATAAATAAAATCTTAAAAAAATAAATAAATAAAATAAACATTCAACCTAAACCAACTTAACCTAGAAAAGGCTGAGCCTCTCTTCTGATTTGACAGCTCTTCTCATGAAACTCCAACAGTAACATCAAATAATCCTGATTGTTTCTGGCACCTCTCTTTTTCATAAGGTGGAAGAGGAAGATTTTGTGATTTTCCAGGACCTTCTGGGAATTCTCAAAGATAGTTTTAGACACAAAAGATATCCTAAAAGTTATTTTACTTCATTTTACAATTAGGAGTCAGTCTTGGAAAGAAGAAATCAAAAGTTGTCAGATATGAACACTTAAGATCATGGGGGGACACCTGGGTGGCTCCATCGGTTATACGTCTGCCTTTGGTTCAGGTCATGCTCTCAGAGTCCTGGGAATGAGTCCTGGATTGGGCTCCTTGCTCAGAAGGGAGGCTGTTTCTCCCTCTGCCTTCTCTCCCCCTGCTTGTGTACACTCTCTTTCTCTGTGTCAAATAAATGAATAAAACTTAAAAAAAAAAAAGTAAAAAAAAAAAAAGATAGGATTGTGGGTGCCTTAGAAACAATATTTGGCTACTCGTTTGTTTTATAGGCCAGAATATAGTCTGTCTTGGTGAATGTTCCATGTGGGCTCAAGAAGAAGGTGTATTCTGCTGTGGTTGGATTAAGTGTTTTAGAAACATCAATTAGATCCAGTTGTTTGACGGTGCTGTTCCATTTAACTATGTCCTTATTGACTTTGTGCCTGCTGGATCTCTTGATTACTGACAGAGGGGCCTGGACTCTCAGCTGTAATCATGGATTTGCCCATTTCTCCCTGCATTTCTACCAGTTTTCGGTGTTCTGTTGTTAGGCGTATGCATATTAAGAAATGTAATGCCTGGGGCACCTGGGTGGCTCAGTGGGTTGAGCCTCTGCCTTCAGCTCAGGTCATGGTCTCAGGGTCCTGGAATTGAGCCCCGCATCAGGCTCTCTGTTTAGCAGGGGGCCTGCTTCCCTTCCTCTCTCTGTGCCTGCCTCTCTGCCAACTTGTGATCTCTCTCTGTCTGTGAAATAAATAAATAAAAATCTTAAAAAAAAAAAAAAAAGAAATGTTATGCCTTTCTGGAGAACTGATCTCTCTAACATTATGCAACGTGATGCTCTATGTTTTCTGTGATAATTTTCCCTGTTCTAAAATCTGCTTCGTCTGAAATTAGTACAGTTGCTCCAGCTTTCTTTTGGTTTGTGTTAGCATGGCATATTCTCCTCTGCCCTTTCCCTTGTAATCTGTATTTTTCTTCCTATTTAAAGTGGATTTCTTGTAGACAATTTCTTGTTGGGCCTTTTTTGCTATTGACTCTGACAATCTCTTTCTTTAACTGGTGTAGTTAGACCGTTGCTGTTAAAGTGATTGTTGATATAGTTGGGTTACTATTTGCCATGGTTGATGCTGTTTTCTAATCATTATCCTTGTTCTTTGTTCTATTTTTGTCTTCCACTCTCCTACCTCTTGTGGTTTTGACTGAGCATTTCATATGATTCCAGCTTTTTAGCATATCAGTTATAGTTTTTTTTTTTTTCACTTTTCTTAGTGGTTTCACTAGAGTTCGCAGTATCGATTTACAATTAATCCAAGTCCACTTCCAAAGAACACCACGCCACTCCATGGGTAATGCAGGTGCATTATAACAGCGTGTTCCCAGTTCCTCCTCCATGGCCCTTGAACACCACTGCCATTCATTTCACTTTTCCATAAGCTACAGTCATCCAATACTTTGTTGCTAGCATTATTTTAAACAAACTCTTATCTATTGAATCAGTTAAGAATAAGATCTCAGGATGCCTGAGTGGCTCAGTCTGTTAAACATCTGCCCTCCAGTCATGATCCAAGGGTCCTGTGATGAACTCCCACATTAGGCTCTGGGAGCAGCTGGGAGCTTGCTTCTCCCTCTGCCTCTCCCCCTGCTTGTGCTCTTTCTCTCTCACTGTTTCTTTCCATCAAATAAATAAATAAATAAAAATCTTAAAAAAAAAAAAAAAAAAGAAGAAGAAGAAGTTCTCAGATCTCAGCTTAAAGGTTTCTTCCTTTTGGGGCACCTGGGTGGCTCAGTTGGTCAAGCATCTGACATTTGATTTCAGCTCAGGTCATGATCTCAGGGTGGTGGGATCAAGTCCTGCCACATCAGGCATGGAGCCTGCTTAAGAGTCTCTCTCTCCCTCTCCCTCTGTCCCTCCCCTGCCTTGCTTTAAGTCTGGGTCAAGCCCACCCTTGTGCTTCATAGAACAGATCATAGAACTGATCACATTGCCTCCCCACTAACTCAAAACGTGCTGAGGGGCAGAATCTTTTCAGTCTCATTTGCTGCTCTAGCCTTCGTAGCATCTAATCAATGATCAATAAATGTTTTGGTTTGGATAAGTGAATTAGTGAATAAAAGGCCTTTGAGTTCTTGGCCAGCTCAGTTGGCCAGGCAGCCTGGCACCTTGTCCATATGAATGTGTCACCAGTATCCTAGTTTGAAACCCAGAAAGAGAACTTGGAGCAGTTTCTCCCTGAACCTCAATGCAAATCCCATTCACAAATCTAGCACGCTCCAGCTTCCATCACACTTGGACAGATGTTATCTAGATTGGATTTCCCTACCACACTTTGAGATAGGTGCCTATGGACCGGTCGGGTTCCCTGGAAGCAGAGCCTGAGATAGGGATTCTTGAGCATGTAATTTTATCAAGGGTGGCTCTCCGGAGGTAAGAAGTGAGGGAAGTAGGGCTGAGAAGGACAAGAGAAGCAAGGATGTGGCCCAGGTGGAGTCTAGCCAAGGCCTGATCCTGCAGGAAGCTCAAGAGTATGAATGAGGGCGCCTGGGTGGCTCAGTGGGTTGGGCCGCTGCCTTCGGCTCAGGTCATGATCTCGGGGTCCTGGGATCAAGTCCCGCATCGGGCTCTCTGCTCAGCAGGGAGCCTGCTTCCCTTCCTCTCTCTCTGCCTGCCTCTCCATCTACTTGTGATTTCTCTCTGTCAAATAAATATATAAAATCTTAAAAAAAAAAAAAAAAAGAGTATGAATGAGCCACAGACTTGCCCAGTCTTGAGGCAGAGGACTGGATTTTGTGCCTCTGTATCAGTTAGTAATTAGCTACAGGCTGGCTCAAGGAGAGGAGTGAGCTGTAAATTTCCAGGCATTTTCCAGCAAGATGGTTCCCATCAACCAAGAAGGGAGAACCTGTGAGCTGTTAGAGCCACCACACACAGCAGCTAGGGTAGGACGCAGTGGCCAGGTAATGGGAATCTGGGTAGACCACCACCGGCACTTACTAGATTACCTACAAGAAAGCTGACTCGGAAACAATAAACAACCTGCCCAGAGTTACCCAGACAAAAACCATCAGAACCAGACATCAAGCCCAGACGTCCAGACTCTGAATCCCCAGATCCAGCCCACTTACCATGGACTAATTCTGGTTGTTGTTTGACAAGGTGGCTTGCTTCTCAGAGTATAAAATCTCAAGGGTCAGAGAAGCAGAGAGGAAAGGTCTCTGGGGCCACCGCATTGAATGTACAACTTTGAAGGGCTGGATAAGGAGGAGGGTAGAGTTGAGAATTTGGGAACCGGGGACTCCACCTTCCCAGACTCTACTGCTGCTGCTGGGAATGGCAGGTGGCAAACTTCCCCTCTGCTTTTGCCAAAGTTGGGCCTTTGGCAATGCAGCTGGGGAAATCTGCCTGCCCATGGCGGAAAAGGCTGAATGGGGGCCCATGTGGGCAATGGGAATGAGTGCCCTACAGAAGACTGTTTCCAGGCACTGCCCACTCGGACGCAGGGGCTCAGAGCACAAGAGTGGCAAGGCAGGCTGGAGACAGGAGGGGAGGGAGCCTGTGCTGAGTATTTCCCACAGGCCAGAACTTTTACTCCTGTTTTTAATTAGCACCCTGCCCCCAACCAAGTAAGGAAATGGGAGCTCCTAGAGCCATTATACAGATGAGAAAACTGAGGTGCATAAAAGTAATGTGTCTGTGGTCATTGAGATAAAAAATGGTAGAAATGATCTTTTCAGGCAAACCAGTCTAGCTCGAAACCTGTGTTTTTCCTATAAGCAAAAAACATTTTATTTCTGGGTAAAAGTATCAGGGTAATGACATCTGTCCTCAGACGTCAGTCACTGTCCTGTGTTCATTAAGAAGCTAATAGGGTAAGGATGAACATCGCCCATGTTAGAGATGAGCTGAGACTCAGAGAGGTCAAGTGACTTGCTCAAAGACACCCAGCTAGTAAGTGGGAGAGAGGTTGGCTATTAATACCAGAACTGTATAATTTCCCAGCATTTGATTTGTAAATGCTTATACAAAGAGTTGTAGTTAGCATAGTCGTTGGGCAAACTGTTGAGATTTCATACGGTCGATTCCATTCAACCAGGTCATTTGTCAAAGCCTTGAAGTCATGGTTTATACACACACACACGCGCACACGCACACGCACGTGCACACACACTCTCAAACGCAAGAAGAGCTCATCAGGCAGCAGCCCCTGGACAAAGGAACCCATCCAGCCCTTCCTGTGCCAGTGGTCCTGCCTTGCCAAACAGAGACCCGTGCTTGGCTAGCCCCGGGGGCTCAGGAGATGACTCAGTTCTGACCCCAAGTAGCTACACCCAAAAAGAGGAAAGGCATGTGCCTAGGTTTCTACCTAAGGTTTAGGCAAGAGTGTGGAAATGCCAGCTGGTCAGAAGAGGGAGACAGTAAATCTCATCCCAAACCAGAGTTTCTGGAAGAGGTGGCCTTTGGAGCTAACAAGCTCCAGAAAGCATCTTGGACATCTGATTCTTCATAGGCTGGGGCACTTTCCTGCAGTGGAGGCCAGTGAGGCCAGAACTGTCCATTTCCTCTCCCTGCAGGTGACAGGTCCGGGAGGAGACCCTCACGGAAGCAGGCTCCCAGAGCCGAGGGTGCTGCAGCAGGCAGGCGTGGAGCTCAACCTGGCCAGAAGGAGCGGGCTGGGGGCAGCCCAAGGCCGGGGTCTCCCCGCAGGAAGCAGGCAGAGCGCAGGAGACACGGAGAGGAGCTGGGGGAGCAGGGGCGGAGCTCCACAGAGAGGACCTGTGAGGGGAGGAGGAAGAGAGATGCGAGGGCTTCCCTCAAGGAGCAGAGAGCTCCCCCAAAGAAGGAAAAGGAGGTGCCAAGAAAGGAGGAGATGTGGAAGCGGCCAAAGAAACACAGGTATGTTGTGATTCTGGTTCCGGTGCATTTTTTGACTGGCACCCTCCTCTCCTTTGGCCCTTCACCCTGCCCTGATGAAGGGCTGAGGTCTTCTCCACTGGTAGAGGGGGGCTGTTTCTGTTCGTCCCTGCCTTGTCCACCGCCCTGCCTTCCCCATCTGGGGCAGAAATGGGATGAGGGTCTTGGTCATTCCAGGCAGATTGGCCCCTGGGCACTCTCAGAGCCAATGCCCCCTGTCTGGCAGGTGTGAGTGGAAGCACTGGCGGGGGTGGGGAGGGTGGGGGGGTGTGACATGGCAGCCAGGTGGGACAAGATCCCAAGTCTCCTGAATTTCAGCTGGTGACTCACCACAGCTCCGGAAGAGGCACTGAGAGAAACTAACAAAATTGGATGCAGCAGTCATCCTAGGACTTAAGCACGCCATCTCCCCAGTCTGGACCTGTGTCCTGGTGTGTGATGTGTGGCATTGATCTAGAGGACCGTCGGGGATTCCAACAGCCCTGAAACTTGGGATTTGGGGAGAGGGGGTATTTGTTTTGTTTCCTTTGTCTCATTAGCACTGGCACACGGGGGTCTGTGGACTAAGCCAGCTTATAGAATCAGCAAGTCAGGATTTGGTCCATTCTTTGCTATAAATTTTGATGGAACATCAACTTCTGTCTTCCCTCTTTGACATTACTCACTTCTTGGGATGTTTTAAGAATCCATCTTGATAATGGCTGGGGAGGCTTTCGAAATAGTTGAAGGAATCTGGGTTATGGTGAAAATGGTGTTCCTTCCCACGGGGCTCTAGGCTCTTCCACCGAACCTCTCCGCCTTTACAGAGCGAACTGGGACCCTCAAAAGAGCCCACTGATTTCTTGTCACCATGCCAGCCATTCCTGGCTTGATTGGGGCTTTTTTCTACTGTCTAATGGTCTTTGGACATCAGCTAAAGGGGTAAAGGTGCCCTTAGCAATTGAAAGAGAATTTAAAGCACGCAGATTGGGCCCTGGAGTGTTCTGAATTTTACAGGGAGGCTGCCCTCCCCCTACCCAGAAACAGACCCCCAGTGTCTGGATGGCAGATGCAAAGTCAGGGGTACATTCTCAGCTAAGTGCTGCGACAGGTAGAGAGAGGTGGAAAAGGCTCAGTCCTGTTTCCCAGGTGCTGACAGTCTGGCAGGGGAGAGAGGCCTTGGGCAGCAGTCATCACAAGACAAGGCAGAAAGCAATATGATCTGAGAAAGGATTTAACGAACTGCCTTCCTGGGGGGTGCTGGGACATCAGGGTTCCTCCATGGAAAAGGTAAGCTTTTCGGCCGGTCATGGAAGCCCAGGTAACATTTGAACAAGCAATGACTGAAGCCCCCCTCCCCACCCCCAGGTTAAGGGAACCCCTGTGGAAAAACTCAAAGGCAGGTAATCATGGGGTGTGCCTGAGGTGTGACAAGACACTCCCATGCCCAAGTGTTCCCAGAAGTGAAGTGTCGGACCCCTCCTCCCACCTCTGTCCTCTTCTGAGCTCCTCAGAAATTAAGACTCATAGAGGCTCCTGTAAATTGTTCTCTAAGTCGAGCCCACATCCTGGTGTTTCCATGTATGAAACTTGCTAAGAAGCAGCTGGGGCATAGCCTTTTCCTGTGCCCTCCTCACCTCGGGGTGTGGGGGGGGGGGTGCTGCTGTCCCTCCCAGAGTCACCGTGTCTGCGAGTGAAGGACGGTGCAAGTGAGACGCACACACAAGAACTAGGATTTTGTGGCAGCTGAACACATCATCTTGTCTGTGAGATGCTGAGGCTGAGGCTCCTCACGTGGGGAGAAGGGTTCCTCACCTGGGGAGAAGGATTCCAGCTGGATGCTCCCTCCCCCTATGCTGTCCAGTACCATCCCTGTCAGCCTCGTGCTGAGCCCTTGAACTGTGGCCCACGCAGACCAAGACACTGAATTTCTAATTTCCTTTCATTCTAATTCAGTGTTATTACTACAGAATTAACACAAGAGTTAGTGGATTTACTTAACCCGGAGAGACAGCTATAGCTTTGAAATCAATTTAACTTTGAAATCAATTTAACTTTGAAATCAATTTAACTTTGAAGCCGGCGCATTTCAAATCTCTAAAAAATAAAAGGCAAACTGCTTTTGTCAATGCAGATGCAAATGTCAAAGGGAAATGGCATTTGGCTACTCGAGTCATTTGTTGGGAAACTTCTAAGTATGTCTGAAACAACCTGGGTATGTAAATCTACCTTTTCAACTACAAATATTATGAAATCCAGATATGGATGAAATATGTTCAAGGAAAATTTAATGTCTGAATTGATATATGCACAGTAGTTGTGGGATGAACACCAGATTTTGAAGACAGTACAAGAAGAATATAAAATTTCTCATTAATAATTTTTTATATTTGTTACATGTTAAAATAACAATTTTTGACATATTGGAGTCAATGAAATGTATTATTAAAGCTAGCTTGCCCATCTCCTTTTGCCATTTTTAAAAAAATTTTATTTATTTATTTGACAGAGAGAGAGATCACAAGTAGGCAGAGAGGCAGGCAGAGAGAGAGGGGGAAGCAGGCTCCCTGCTGAACAGAGAGCCTGATGTGGCGCTCGATTCCAGGACCCTGAGATCACCAACCTGGGCTAAAGGCAGAGGCTCAACCCACTGAGCCACCCAGGCACCCCTGCCATTTTTTTTTTTTTTTTTTTAGAGATTTTACTGATTTATTTGAGAGAGAGAGAGAGTGAGAAAGAGTAAGCATGAGCAGGGTGAGAGGCAGAGGGAGAAGCAGACTCCCTGTTGAGCAGGGAGCCCGATCAACAGGGGAACTGTTGAGGGGAGCTCAATCCCAGGACTCTGGGACCATGACCTGAGCCAAAGGCAGATGCTTAACGAATAAGCCCCCCAGGTGCCCCTTGCCATTTTAATATGGTTACTAGAAAATTTAAAATTACAACACGTGGCTCGGGTTACGTTTCTGTTGAGCAGCACTGTGCTCCAGTGTGGTGGGTGGGGAGGACTCAGAGAAATGGAGTCGGGGGAGGCCACCCCCCTGGTGTTTTGGGCTACAGGACAGAGCGCGGCCTCTTCTGATGGGCGGTGGGAGTCACTGAGGGCTTCTGTGCAGGCACAGGCCTCTGAGGGGTGATCAGCGCTGGGAAGGCCAGGGAACACAACCCACCTGCCTTGCCTGTGGGTTCCTCTCCGTTCCACAGAGCACCTGAAGACACTTGCCAACTTTTCACTCTCCCCTGCTCTGCCCCGGCTCTACCTTCCAGATCACCCTCCTTGGCCTCCCGGGCCTCTGGAGTGGAGTCTCTCTCAGAGGAGGAACTGGCCCGGATCCTGGAGCAGGTTGAAGACAAGAAGAAGCTCATCGCCACCATGCGGAACAAGCCCTGGCCCATGGCGAAAAAGCTCAGGGAGCTCAGGTGAGTGAGGGGTGGTCAACCGGGGCCTCTGGAAGTCCAGAGGGTGCAAGTCCTTCCCATGGGCCCCAAACCCAGCCGCAAGAGGACTTGACGGGAAGTGGGATTCACTCTCCCACTCTGCTTTGGTCCCTCCTCTCCCCAGCACAAGCACAGTGCCTGAGTGGGGTCTGTTAGAGCCCAGACAAACAGGAGTCGTTACTGCTAACAGAGGGCCTGCGGTTTGCCAGCACCAAGCAGGGTCTGGGGAGCGAGATGAGGATCATGGTGCTCTGGCCTAGAGCCAACCCTGCCACTCTGCCTGATGTCCCTTCTGTCCCGTGCCCCTTCACCTTCATGGCGAAGGTTCCTGCGCCTTCCTCACAACCCAACACAGACATGCCTTCCTTGGGGGACTCTCTGTGACCCTCCTCTGCCTCTGCAAGGTCAGAACTCCCTTCATGTTCCTGAGGCACCCAGAACCTTTCCATGTGTAGCACACTCCCACTTACGTATGGAGAGCAGGGACTGGGTCTGTCTCAGCTACTCCTGCAGCCTGAGGGCCTGACCCCGGGTCAAGCTCACCATCATGCTCCATGAATATTGTTCAGGCCTCCTCAGGCCCCAGCCCCCGACTCCTGTTTCCAGCTGGCCCTTCTCTGGCTTCCATACAAAGGCCAGCGCGCCATACATGTTATGAACCTCTTGTCTCATAAGGGTGAGAGTCACATTGCTTAACTTCTGGTTTTCTACTTAAAACAACAACAACAACAACAAAAACCCTATCCAACATTACCATTTCCCCCCACAAGTGCTCTCTTGGCTTTTCTGTTGCAGGGCTGGGCAACAGCCTTCCCTCTTTGTGAAGCCCTTTTCCCTGGCTCCTCTCACACATGCGTTTCCCAGTGGCTCAAGTCAAATGCCTCATCCTCTACTGGGTAGAACAATCTGGCAGCTGTATTTGGACACATTGGGATTCATGGTTTACCCCTCCGAGAGGCACCGCCCAGATGCTAGTTGCACAAACATGGGTCGGGCTTCTGGTGAACAGAGCTTACTCCATGCTAGCAAATGACCGCATTGTGTCCTACACAGTTGTGGGAAGAAAGGTGTCCCTGTGGTGCCCACCAGCCAGTGTGTCCCAACAGGACCTCTGTTGGAAGTGCTCTAAATCCATACTAATACTCCTGCCGCCAGCTACAGGTGGCCAGTAAGCTCTTAGAGAGTAGCAAGTGTGACTGAGACACGGATTTGGGGGTTTTATTTTAATTTATTTAAATTAAATCATCCCCTGTGGCTGGTAGCTACCGTTCTAGTGGCAGGGACAGCTCCCAGCGGTGGCTATCTTCCCACTCAGCCTCTTTTCCTGAGACTCTTCTCCCTAGTCCCTCGGGGCCAGGTTCTTCTTCCTGCAGGGGGGCACAGAACAGCCATCTGTCACCCTTACGGGACCTCACCCCCACTCAGGTGTCACCTGAACACATCTTTTATTAACAGTGGAAAAAGAGCAACCGAGGTGCTTATGGAAATGAGATCTCCAGGCAGCTGGAAGTCACGGGGCCTGGGAGATTTCCTGAGGGCTGTCTAGCTGCCTGGAGGAGAAGTGTGACATCTCCTCCAGCCAGAGGACAGAGCTCCTGCTCTTGGGATGGTTGACAAATGGCTAAAGCCTGGGAAGCCAAACAGGCTCATGTGTTTCTCCTTGGAGCAGGGATCTTCAGCCAATGCTGGCCTCCTTCCCTCTACCCTCTCCCAAGACTCCTTATCTCCAGCTCAAGTCCAAGCCCAGAGAGCCTCTGAGTCCCCAAGCAAGCTGGTGCCTCTGCCTCGATCTTTGCTTTCTGCCAGCCTGGCTGATTCCCACATATCCTACAGGACTGGGGCCAAGTGTCCCTTCTGCAGGGACACTCCCATCCTTTCTCAGCAGTAATGAAGAGTTCCTACCCAGTCTTGGATGCCAAAAGGAGCCAAATGAGGAGCATGGACTGCCATCTGGAAGAAACCAGACAGCACCCTTTCCTTTTCACCCACTGAAGCAGTGTCAGAGGATGCCTGCTAAAGCAAAAGATTTAAACAAGATCCAGAGTCTTATAATATCCAAAGTGTCCAGGCTTCACCTGAAAATCACTCATCATACCAAGAACTAGGATGATCTCAAGCTGAATGATAAAAGACAACTAAAGATGCTAACACAAAGATGACATAGATGCTACAATTATCTGGCAAAATTTTTAAAGAAACTGTCATAAAAGTGTTTCACTGAGCAATTACGAGGACATGAAACTAATGAAGAAGTAGAAAGTCTAAGAAAAGAAATAGAAGATGTAAAGAAAAACAACTAGAAATTTTAGAAGTAAAAAATAGAACAACTGAAATTTTTTAAAAAATGAATGAGTGGGCTCAACAGCAGAATGAAGAACACAAAGAATCAATGAAACTGAAGGTAGAACAAGAGAAATTACCCAATCTAAACAATACAGAGAAAATAATCGGGACGGGGGGGAATGAACAGAACCTCAGGGACATGTAGGACTGCAATAAATGTTGTAATATTAGTGTTTCTTCCATATCCCTTGCCCTGGATATGAGAGGGTCAGGAGGAGGAGTCCAAGAAAAGAGAAGAGAAGAGAAGAGAAGGGGCTGAAAAAAACCTTCAAAGAAATAATTACTAAAAATTTTCAAATTTGGCAAGACTTACAGACTCAAGAAAACGAAAGAAACCCTACATGGAATGAACCCAAAGTAATCCATGTCAAGACACATCATAGTCAAACTTCTTACCAGCAGTCAGAGAGAAACAATGCATTACCTATAGGGGAAAACAATTAGAATTAAAGTAAATTTCTTATCAGAAGCCTGTCCTCTGGAGGACAGAGGAAGGTTACACAATTTTTCAAGTGCTAAATAAAAGAATTCTCAGCCCAGAATTCTATAGCCAGCAAAAATATCCTTTAAGAAGAAGAAGAAATTGGGACACCTTACTTTGCTCAAGTTGTGAACTGAGGGTCCTGGGATCAAGCCCAGCATCAAGCCCCAGATTCAGTGGTGAATCTGCTTACCCCTCCACCCCTCCCCCTGCTCACATTCTCTCTTTGTCTCTCTCTCAAATAAATAAATAAAATGTTTTTTTAAAAAGTAAAAAGGAATCAAGACATCCTCAGATGAAGGAAACATAAAAGAATTTGTTACCAGCAAACCAACCCTTAAAGAATGGCTAAATTCTCTAAATAAAAAAGAAATGATAAAACAAAGACTCTTGGAACATCAGGAAGGAAGAACATGGTAAGAGCTAAAATATTGGAAACTGTCATAGATTTTCCTTCTCCCTGTGAGTATATAAAATTATATTTAACGGTTGAAGAAAAAATATAACAACATCTAATGTAGTTCTCAATGAATGTAGAGAAAATATCTAAGACAATTATAAATGAGAGGGTAAAGGGACATAAGGAACACACACACATTTTACATTACATATCACATTATATAGTAATATGTAGGAACAATTAGAGCAACTACTGAAAAGACCATACAAAGAGATAACACTGAAAAGCATCATAGATAAACCAAAATGGAATCCTAAAAAATGTTGAAGTAACTTGCAGGAAGAAGGATTAGAGAAATGAAAAACAGAAAGAATAAACAAATAAACAAAAGTAAAACAGTAGGTTTAAATCTTTTTTTAAGATTTTATTTATTTTATTTATTAATTTGACAGAGAGAAATGTATTATTAAAGCTAGCTTGCCCATCTCCTTTTGCCATTTTTAAAAAAATTTTATTTATTTATTTGACAGAGAGAGAGATCACAAGTAGGCAGAGAGGCAGGCAGAGAGAAAGGGGGAAGCAGGCTCCCTGCTGAGCAGAGAGCCCAATGCGGGGCTCGATCCCAGAACCCTGAGATCGTGACCTGAGCCAAAGGTAGAGGTTTAACCCACTGAGCCACCCATGTGCCCCATTTAGGTTTAAATCTTAACATATCAATAACTACATTAAATGTAAGTGGTCTAAATATACCAGTTAAAAGACAGACTGGCAGAGTAATTTTATTTTTTTTAAAGATATTATTTATTTATTTGACAGGGCGAGATCACAAGTAGGCAGAGAGGCAGGCAGAGAGAGAGGGGGGAAGCAGGCTCCCTGCTGAGCAGAGAGCCTGATGTGGGGCTCGATTCCAGGATGCTGGGATCATGACCTGAGCTAAAGACAGAGGCTTTAACCACTGAGCCACCCTGGCAGAGTAATTTTAAAAATGACTTAACTGCATATGGTCTGTAAGAAACTCTATTTTTTTTAAGATTTTATTTATTTATCTGACAGAGATAGACACAGGTAGAGAGGGAACACAAGCAGGGGAAATGGGAGAGGGAGAAGCAGGTTCCCCACTGAGGAGGGAGCCTGACGCAGGACTGGATTCCAGGACCCTGGGATCATGACCTGAGTTGAAGGCAGACACCTAACCAACTGAACCACCCAGGCACCCCAAGAAATTCACTTTAAATATGATGATATATATAGGTTGAGAGTATAAAGATGACCAAAAAATATATGCCATGCAAACGTTAACCAAAATAAAGTAGTAGATGAGGCAGTGTAAATATCAAATAAAGTCAACTTCAGAGTAAAGGAAATTAACAGGGACATAAAGGAATATTATAGAGTGATAAAAGTGTCAATCCATTAAGACAAAGACATAGCAAACCTAAATGTGGGGGAGCACCAAGTGGTTTGGGTTCTGCAGTGTAGTATCTAGGGATGTGTAAACTTAGCAGTTTAAAATAGTAATGAACATTTACTGCCTTGTATGGGCCAGAAGTTCAGGAGCAGCTTAACTGGGCAGTTCCATCTTGGAGTCTCTCACAAGGTTGGGTCAGGATGTTGGACAGGACTGCTGTCATCTGAAGGCTTGACCGGGGCTGGTAGTTGTTAGAAATAGGCCTCAGTTTCTCTCCATAGGCTGCTTGAATTTCCTCATGACATGGAAGCTGGCTTCCCTCAGAAGAAGAGGAAGTCACAATTACCCTTTATTGTCCTAGTCTCATAAGTCATAAATAGTCACTTCTACCACTTTCTGTTCATTGGAGACAAGTCACTATGTCTGGACCACATTCAAGGGGAGGAGAATTTGGTTCTCCATTTTTATTTATTTATGTATTTATTTATTTTAAGATTTTATTTATTTATTTGAGAGAAAGAGAGTGCAAGGGGGGAGCAGAGGGAGAAGGACAAGCAGAATCCAAACTGAGTGAGAAGCCTGATACGGGGCTCAGCCCCATGACCCAGAGACCATGACCTGAGCCAAAATCAAGAGTTGGACATTTAACCAACTGAGAGCCCCAGGAACCCCCAGTTCTCCATTTTAAAGGGAAGAATAACAATTTGCTACCATATTTTATACCACCATCCATGGAAGCCAGGCATTCTTGGTTAACCTCCACTGCCCTTGGACACAGATCCTCACCTGGCCCATCCAAATTTCTACTTAGCACGAGTTCAGCATTTATTGATTCTTGTCTCCACAACTAAAAATGGAAATTGCCTGGGGACAAAGGGAGGCCCCAAACCAGCATGGCCCAGACCACCTTCAACCTCTGGCCACCCCCAGCCCCTAGCCATCTCCTTTTGGCCATCAGGGCTTCCCTCCTACTTCCTTGAGATCCATGCCCCTAAATTCTTCCTCAAAACAACAGCTCCCTCCTCTCTTTGCCTTTTCACTGCATTTACCACATACCATCTGGTCTGAGGAAAAAAGGGAGACAAGTTTGCAGAAGTTCCCTCTTCAAAGGACACTTGGTGACAAGGAAGGGACAGAAGTAAGATTTACAACAATCGAGAAGAACAGGGCAGGAGCCTATGTTTCTATAAACCAAATCCTCTCTGGTAAGGAAGAACGGGACAGTCTGGATTATAGGTAACGTGTTTAAAAAGGAGTTTTTCTGCAAAAAGTTAGTTGTTACTATTTATGTATTTTCACTATATCCAGAAAAGCTCACTGTGTCCACCAAAATTCTTAAACCAGGTGGGCTCTTCATAGTGAACAATCCCTGGAGTTTGCACCCACTGCCGGGCATGGCCTTCTGATCTCCTGAGCACTGTCCGGGGGTCTAGACACAGAGTCTGGATCTCAAGAAGAAAAGTATTTGCTGCTGGGCCCAACAGCTCAGGAACATGAGCTGGCTCTTACTTTGGGAAATTTCACTTGAAGTCCCCAAATCTTAAAAGCTGGCACATTTAAGGATTTATTTATTTATTCTAGAGCGAGATACTGCGGAGAAGGGCAGAGGAAGAAAATCTCCAAGCAGACTCCCCACTGAGCACGGAGTCCAACCAGTTGGGGCTTGATCCTATGGCCCACGAGATCATAACTTGAGCCCAAGCCGAGAGTCGGAAGCTCGACTGATGGAGCCACCCAGGCACCCCAAAAGCTGGTGCATTTAAACTCACAAACTCCAAGTGCTTAGGAGCCTCTGCTCACTTGTCAAATACAGGAAGAGAACAAAAATACAAATTTCATGAAAACATGTTTTTGTGTTGTGCCTAGTTGGTAGCCACAGATAGCTAACTGCCAGTACATGTCCTGCCTGGGGGAAAACAAGGAGCTGATCCCATTAAGGATCCTTAATCCCCTACAGACCAGCTTTTGACCCTGGGGCTCGGAAGCTAGACAGTCAGCCTCATCAATATGGAGACATCGGAATAAAACCAGCTTCAGGATTAACCTGAGGTTAGAATGTGACTTTGACTTTGATCTGCCTGCAGTTGCTCTTTGGAGGTGGGATAGGGATTGTGTAGCATACAGCGAGGGCTGTAGCAATAGCCGCCAAACACACAGCTCCACGACGCCTTCCCCCACAGCCCCAGAGCCACCCTGAAATGGACTTCATTTCTCATCCATTTGTGGTGCTCTATCCAGGGGCTGATGAAAAACTGGCTTTCTGCGGTCTGCGAAGGAGGGGGTCTGATTTGCAGCATTTGCTGATTTCCACCGTCGGAATACTCCCGGTGGCTAATTTCAAGCTACCAACAGTTTAACAGCCAGGTGGCCAAGTTCCTGAATATTTAACATCGGGTTCTCAGGAGCCATTCTCACTGGCCCCAGCACACCCCCCAGAATACCTAATAGACAAACTGATGCATGTTGTTTTCATCCAACCTTCCTGGGTTATGCAGTCCCTCATTCAACATTCATGCAGTCCACAAATGTCTCCTGAATGCCGTATTCATTCTCCTTTTCTTTACTGAAGTATAATTGACATACAATATTATATTCATTTCAGGTGTGCAACAGCATGATTCGAGGTATGCATACACCACGCAACGCTCACCACTATAAGCCTAGCTACCATCTGTCACCATACAATGTTATTAGTATTATTGGCTATCATCCCTAGGCTGTACTTTGCCTCCCCATGACTTAGTTATTTTGTAACTGGAACTTTTTAAAATTTAATTTTTTTTTCAGTGTTCCAAGATTCATTGTTTATGCATCACACCCAGTGCTCCATGCAATACATGCCCCCCTTAATACTCACCACCAGACTCACCCAACCCCCACCTCCTCCCCTCTCAAACCCTCAGTTTGTTTCTCAGAGTCCACAGTCTCTCATGCTTCGTCTCCCCCTCTGATTTCCCCCAACTCACTTTTCCTTTCCTTCTCCTAATGTCCTCCACATTATTCCCTATGCTCCACAAGTAAGTGAAACCATATGATAATTGACTTTCTCTGCTTGACTTAATTCACTCAGCATAATCTCCTCTAGTCCTGTCGATTATAACTGGAATTTTTTACCCTTTCATCTCCTTCCCCTGTTTTGCCATGTCTGTTTCTGTTGCTGCTACAACACACTGCCACAGTGCAACTGTTTGAGCTGCTACTCCCCTATCTACCAGCTCACAGCGCTGCTGGCCACAAGTCCAGCAGGACACGGCTGCATTCTCTCTCTGCACAGGGTCTCACCTGGCTAAAATCAAGGTATTAGCAGGGCTGAAGTTCCCATGTGGGGCTAGAGGTCTTCTTCCAAGCTTGCTGGGTTTGGGCAGAAATCTATTCCTTCTCTTGCTTACCGTGTGGCTTCCTCTCCAGGGGTCCCAGCAACAGAGGGTGGAGAATTCTCTTGCTTCTAATTTCTCTGACTTTTCCTTTTGCTACATCTCTCTCTCTGACTCTCTGCCTTCTTCTCTGTTTAGGGGCTCATGTGATTCTTCTGGGCCCTTCCCAAGAATCCAGGATAATATATTTTAAATTCCAGAATTTTAATTATGTCTGCCAAGTCCCTTTTGCCATTCATGGGCATGCCACCAGGGGGCTACCCTACCCTCATGGGGGCCCAAATTCTGCCTATGGGTGCCTACCATGTACTAAGCACTCATCTTAGTATTTGGGAAACTTCAGTGAATGAAACAGACAGAGAGTCCTGCCTTCACAGAGCTTACATTCTAACTAGGAGTATAAAAACCCTTCAGATTTCTTTTGGTTTGGTATTAATTGCAGTTCTGCCTCTACCCACGCCTCCTTTTTTTTTTTTTTTTTTTTCCTAACCAGGGAGGCCCAAGACTTTGTGGAGAAGTATGAAGGAGCCTTGGGAAAGGGGAAAGGCAAGCAAATCTACGCCTGTAAGATGCTGGTCGCTAAGGTGGGTGGCACAGAGACAGCCAAACCCTCGGAAGTGTTTGCTCAGCCTCTGAACCTGGGTGACCATCACAGGCCCTTGCCCACCCTCTTCATTTCTGTCTAGTTCCCCCAGAATCCTCCCACTGAGAGGTCCGGCTGACTAGCCGATTTGTCCAGGAATGGAGACTGTTTGTTGTCAGTTTCTCTACATTTATCTGTAAGGGCTTCGGTGTATCTGAGATTCATTTCCTCTCCAGTGAAGAACTATAAACTCACAAAACGGATGAGGTGAAAGGACTGAGATCTTATTTCCCAAGCCCCAAATCCGGACACACTGTTTGATGCCCACAGCCCCGAGGGACTGTCAGATGGTGGCCAAGTGATCAGCTAACTGGCAGGCTGTCCCCAGGGGCCTCCCTTGGCAATGTTCATTACCCGACTTGGCCCTCAGCCTTGCAAGTCTATATTCTGTACTGATATTATCAGCACCCGACAGGGGATCCATCCCTCGGGGTTGGGGGGATCACATTAATAAAGCTTCTGAGACTGATAGGTAAAACCAGGTGCTGGATTATTAATTTACAAGAAAAAATAACCATGAGAGAACTTGAAATATGAAGAATTCACATCAGCAGTGCCTTTTTTTTTTTGATAATAGAGTTACTTTATGTGGGTAGCTAACCATAATCTTAATTTCAATCTTTTAACTTGCAACCACAAATCATTACCATAGAAATCAAAATACTCACAGCCCAGGTGATGGGCAGTTTTCCTTATAGACAGACTTAAATAGAAAGCCAATAACCCACCAAAGATGAATTTTGAGCGTGGAATCAGAGCTAGGGAAGGTAGGTAAAGCAGTGGAGCTAGAATGCCCAATGCTAGTCTCCATACCCCTTCCTGTTGTAGGGAGTGCTTTGCCATTGTTATCAACCAGGCTTCTGCTTACACACTCCTCTTCTCTATTGCGCCTGTGACCACCGTCCTTTTCGACAGGTGCTTCCTTCCTTGTATAGCAATCATCCCATCAGGATACATTCAAAGCCTACAGGTCTGGAAATGCATCTGATCCCTTCAGATGAATGTTCCTTTTGAGCCTTTAGTGACTTACATGGGAAACCCCACTTCCTTTACAAACAAGTCTTTAGGGAGCCTTTATTATAATAGAAACTGATCCTAGGGTCTTCTCCCCACTACTTCTTTGTCTGCTGTTTTCTATGAGTTTTTTTTTTTTTAATTCCAAATAGATGTATTTTCAGGGAGTACGGTTGTTGGAAGAGCAACCCCCTTGAGAGCTGACAAATTCTCACCCAGTCAGCAGACAGACAGCTACTCAGGTTTCCAGCTGGTACCAACTCTGAATGTTGGTGCTGAGAACAGATCTTGGAAAGAAGCAAAACACCTAACTTCTTTCAGAAAAACAGAAACAAGAACCAAAAAAAACAGGCCGTTGTTTTCACCAGGAGAAGAATGGAAGCCACGGGTGGAGGTCCTACCAATTCCAGCACCACAAAGGTTGAACAAAGTTCTTATCAGATTTATGCACTTGGCTGTCTGCCAAATGTGGACGTAAGCCTTGTGAGATTTTTCCCTCCTTTGAATGTTTAAGAATTAAAAAGAAAAAAAAAAAAGTTGCGCCAGAGGTTGCTAACCCAATTTGATCCCCTAAACCAGAAGTATATACAGAATTCCTAAGTTCACATATACACTGTCCAAACATGAAATTTTATCAGCAAATACAAGGCACTGTGCCGGGATGGCTTCTCTCTCGCCCCACTCTTGACTTTCATGTTGACGTGTCAGCATCAACATGTCCCTGCAGTGTGTTCCTCCAGGCCCCAAGGCAGGATGTTAATGTACTGAGTGTATTACCTGTTTAATTTCAGAAGTGGGTCAAGTTTAAGAGAGACTTCCATAACTTCAAGACTCAATGTATACCCTGGGAAATGAAGATCAAGGACATTGAAAGTGAGTATTTTGGTGTAACTGTGTTGAGCTGGGTTCCTAACGAGTTTTCCAAGGGCTTGGATTGTGTTCTTGACCAGCTGATCAGGTTATTCCACAGGACCGTGGTCTTAGAAAACAGGATGGCCTTTGAGCAAGTCAGACCCAGATTTAAATCCCGTTTCTTCATTTTCTTATTGCAGGAGCGCAGGTAAATGGGTTAGCCCGTCAGAGCCCCCAGGTTATTTATCTGGAACATCCGTTCCGCAGACCGACATGAAAACAGAATCCATCACACACATGAAGAGCTCGGTCATGCTATCTTCCTCCTTCCACAACATTTAAACCCTGCTGCCTTTCCTTATGCCAGGTCACTTTGGTTCCTCTGTGGCATCATATTTCATCTTTCTCCGATGGATGTATGGAGTTAACCTCGTCCTTTTTGGCTTAATATTTGGTCTAGTTATCATCCCAGAGGTAAGACAAGAGCTTCCTAGATCTCTAGAGAGTGTGGAGGCTTATCATGACCACCATCCTCATTTATATTAATCAAATACTCTCCGTTTTACAAAAAATGAGTCATTCATTTTAAGTTCTCTACTCCCATCCATTGCCCAGATAGCTTAGGACAAAAAACGGAACCAAAATACTTGTGTTCCTTTTTTTTTTTTTTCCAGAGTGTTCAGCTTTATTGAGGGCATGGGATGTCTACAGATAAGGTCTGGAATCAGCCTGGAAGGGCAGTGACCCGATGGGCAGCCAGGGAAGGCATTTCCATGACTTGGGTTTTCTCGAAAGTGTGACTCTCAGCTCCACCCCACCCAATGCCTTTGAGTCCAAACATGGCGTCATAAGAGGGATGATTGTAATAGGGCTTGCCTTCATGCTCAGCAAGGCCCCCTGACATCAGCATCTTTCCACATTTCTCACACATCATCCCCCAAGGCTGATGCCAGTCCTTCCCCAGAGAGCTCACCTGCTCAGCTGGCCCAGTGGCCCACCCAGAGTCTCAGTGGGTCCTTGTGCCCCATGGGTGGGGAGGGGCACCTCCAGTCCTCTAGGCCAATCCAACCAAACAAATGAGGGTTGGGTTCAAGATACTTGTGTTTCTAAATTAAGACATGGACCCTACGTTTTTCTGTCTTTTGTTTTACTTTAAGATTAGTTGAGAATTAACATCTTAGTAAGGTTTTTTCTTTACCCTGAAAAAAAAAGAGAGAGAGAGAATGCATTGTGTCATAAGTTACTTAAAAAAAAAAAACCCTGCATTTAAATTTTATTCCTCACTATTCTCCCAGATATAATCTTATACAGATGTATGTGCATACCTACTTATAGATGAGTAACTGAGAGACAGGAAAGGAATAAGCAACTTGTGCGAAGTCACACAGTAAGTTTGTAGTAAATGAGATCCAGGTCTCCAGAGTGTTGGCCTGGGATCTTTTCCAAGGGAAATCTGACAAATTAGAAGACTTCTGGGCAGAACACTGTCAAGCATTACAGGACCAAAATACAACTGAATACACAGGAGGCTATGTTCTTGGAAGGGAAAACTTAATATTGTAAAATAAAAAAGTCAATCCCTCCTAAATCAATATGTAAACTTCATACAATTCTGATTGTTTTAGAATTAAGGATGCAAATACAGGCATATACATTAGGTTATTAATAACATAACCATGTACACGTGAAGAACTGGCAATATTCTAATATCCAACAACAGGTGATTTGTTAAGTAAATTTATAGTAGATAGATGGGATTAAATATTCTGAAGTCATTTTATTTAGAGACATACCATATATTATAGAGAATTGGTCATAAAATAATATTAAGCTAAATAACCAGACTAAAATATAGATAAAACTCAGAAACAGCCGTAAGGAAATCTATGATTATCTAACAATCATTATCTTTGGGATATGGTGGTGATAGGGACTTTTTTAAAGATGTATTTATTATCAGGGCACCTGGATAGCTCAGTGGGTTAAGCCTCTACCTTCAACTCGGGTCCCAATCTCAGGGTCCTGGGATCGAGCCCCTCATCGTGCTCTCTGCTCAGCAAGGGGCCCGCTTCCCCCCCGTCTCTCTGCCTACTTGTGATCTCTCTCTCTGTCAAATAAATAAATAAAATCTTTTTAAAAATGTATTTATTATTTATTTATTTGAGAGCGAGCAAGCACAAGCAGGAGGGGACAGAGAGAAAGGGAGAGAGAGAATCTCAAGCAGACTCCATGATGAACGCAGAGCTGGATTTGGGGCTCTATCTCAGGACCCTGAGATCATGACCTGAACCAAGACCAAGAGTAAGATGTTTAAGTGACTAAGCCACCCAGGCGCTCCAGTGATGGGGAATTTTTTAAAATGCTCTTCTGTACTTTTTCACATTTTCTACAATGAGTATGTGATAGTTCTACACCAGGAAAGGGATTAATATTCTCTAAAGAAGAAAGTGGGGTGTGTCCTACTCTGAGAAGGGAGATATTTAACCCAGTATATTAATGTCTCCATGTGTTTGTATTTTCTCCACTCATCATGCTGTCATTCTGTCCCTACACAAGGTACTGATGGGCGTGCCCTATGGCAGCATTCCCAGGAAGACAGTGCCTCGGGCTGAGGAAGAAAAAGCCATGGATTTTTCTGTCCTTTGGGATTTTGAGGTACCAACACTAACATGCCAATGCCCTTCTACTATGTGATTGTAAGACCTAAAGTTTGCATGGCTAAGTGTGAAATAATGCGTTTAGTCATTGGAAAACCAGTGCTTAACTCAAATGAGATCTCCACTATACAAATGAGCTAGCCAACCCTGTCCTCCTAAGATCCTTTCATAGGTCCTTCCTGCAGCCACACACCGCTCCTCTCTCTCTCTGCCAGATCCATGTACGCGATCCTACAGGACAGATTTCTCTTCCCATACCCACAGGAAGACTCCAGGGCTATCACCAGCTCGGCTGTTCCCAAGCTTCACATGGCATCCTCAAATTCAACATCTATCCAGCCAAACCCACATTGCGTTTTCCCATCTCCTTTATTGGAACCACCATTCACCCAGTCGTTCAAGTGTGAGACCTGAAAGTCATCCTACACTTTTCCCTTTTCCTCACTACCACCTCCCCCCCACCACACACAACAAGCCAACCACTAACTCTATCTTAATTCAGTCCCCCTTTCTCTATGCCTCTTACCTCTTCTTTGGATAATGTCCACACCATACCAGGACCATGTCAAGAATCTTCTACCTCTGCTTCCTGCTTTGACTTGGCTCCTGAAATCTCCATTTGCTCTGCTGTCAGAGTGATCTTTTTGAAAGGCAAACCTGACCCTGTCACTCCCCTACCTTGGATATCCATTTATTCCCATTCCTAAAGGGAATAAAATCCAATGTTTTACATCAGGTTTATAAAAGAACTGTTCACCACTTGGCTGATCCTCCCTTTCCAGCTCCATTTCTGTCTCAGAACTCATACTTTAATTTCCAATTTTTATCAAGTTTGGGGGAAGTCCCTGAACACATCACATACTAGTGCCTCCTACTTTTGCTCAGGACATGGCCTGGAATACCCCTTCCTCCTTTTGAGTCTCCTCACCTCTATGCCTTTGTGGAGCTCTGTCTGCAACTCCAAAGAGTTCCTAAGGCTGGGAGGTTCAGGCAACAGGTCATCGCTGCTGCTTCATTCTCGTAGTCAGGTTCAAGTTCAGGTCAGGTTCATACTTCTCAGGTACGTGTGGTAGTGTGTTGGAGTATTTTTCCAAGCCATTCAGAATAAGGGTGTTCCAAACAACTACTACATTTCTATAGTACTAAGTATTATATACTACTACTACTGTATACTACCACTAAGGATTTCCTTTATTCTTTATTTCACTCAAGGACCCCTAAGGAAACATACTAGCTGCCCAAAACAAACTGAATTTGTTCAACAATAATCCTCCATTTTGTTGTTGCTGTTGTTGTTGTTACCAATGGTAAAAATTTCTTTTTTTTTTTTTTAATGTGTTTTTAAAAAAATAATCTCTACACCCAGCATTGGGCTCAAACTCACAACCCCAAGATCAAGAGTTGTGTGCCCCACCTACTGAGCCAGCCAGGTGGCCCTTAAATTATATTTTTCAAGCTAAAATTAACGCTTTGGAAAACTTATATCCATCACCATCACAGTGGCAGTTTCTCAATGGTTAGATGCTTTTCCGATGAGATCAATGAAGATATTAACACGTGATTTTTTACATGTGTACAAAGTGCCTCAACATTTGGCAGATTTTTATAACTCAGGGAACCATTATTTTCCACTTGACCAATCCATGATCTTACGGAATTATGTGTGGGTAAAAGATCCCACATCTTGATAGTACAAGATAGAGCAATTAAGCTTTAAAAACTTCAAATCTTGAGATAATTTTAGACTTACAGAAGAGTTGCCTAAATAGTACAGAGATTCCCCCACACACAAAAAATAGTATAGAGTTCTCGTATACCCTTCACCTGGCTTCACTTTATGATAATGTCTTATCTACCCATAGAACAATTTTCAAAACTAAGAAATTAACCCTGGTACAATATTATTAACTAAAGTGTAGAATTGATTTGGATTTCATCAAGTTTTTCACTAATATTCCTTTTCTATTCCAGGACCAAATTCAAAATCACACATTGTATTTGTCCTATCTCCTTAGTCTCCTCCAAATCTGTGACAATTCTCTTTCAGTGCCCTTGACACTTTTGAGGAGAACTGGTCAGTTGTTTTGGAAAATGTCCCTCAATTTGGGTTTATTTGATGTTCCCTCATGATTGTAGTGAGATCATACATTATTGGGAAGGTTGCCACAGAGGTAATGTGCCCTTCTCAGGGTGGCAAATTGGGGTTATACTATGTTGATACATGTTATGATGGGCAACATTGTGACCACTTGGGTAAAGTCGTGTCTGTCAGGATTCCCTATGGCAAAGTTAATATTTTTCTCCTTTCAATTACTCAGTATTTTGGGGATTGCGATGGAGTTTAATGTAACAAGATATGAAAAGCTTAATATGTGATTCAGGTTCCACATTACAACTAATATTTAAGTGATGACTATTTATTTATTGAGTTTAGGTATCATATCAAAGAAGAAACAACCTTAAGTACATGAAAAGATTGTTAAGATTTGCCTTCCCTTTCCAAATACATACCTGTGTGAGGCCAGAATAATCTCGTTTAACTTCAGCAAAGACATACAAGAAATGCTAAAATTCCAAGCTAGTATCACACCTGAAAAGTGTACTGATTATACCTAAAGCCAATTATACCTAAAAGCCAAAACAAAACAAAACTTGAGGTTTAGATTAGACTGTAAGTCCTGTAAAGGTATGGTTTTCTTTTTAAGTTTCATACTGAGAAAGTTCACAGACTCCAGCCTACTTCCAGAGTGTGACATTAAGACCCTGGAAATGTGAGGGGAAAGAATTTGGAGCTCTTCTTGCATGCATGCGCACAGGCACACACACACACACATTGTATCCGCAATGTTAGCAGAGCTGTCCTCCTTGTTTTGTATCTGTATGCATTCTGGGTAATCGAGAACAAAGAGAATGAAGGGGAGACGCAGAGACATCGATAGACTCTGGAGAAACTGGGGGAATTTGAAGGAAGAGTAAGGATGCCCAGAATTCCTCCTTTCACCCCTCAGATTCCCATTAAACCCTAAGAAAGAAATCCCAGTAGAATGAAAGTGTCTGGAGACCATCTGCGCTAAGCTTACAAACCCAGAACATTTGGACCTATCCCACAGGGTTACATCAAGTATTCTGCTCTCTTCTACGGCTACTACAACAACCAGAGGACTATTGGGTGGCTGAGGTACAGGTTGCCCATGGCATACTTTATGGTGGGGGTCAGCGTGTTCGGCTATAGCCTGATGATTGTCATTAGATCGTAAGTATGACTGTCTCTTTTACAGGCTTTTCATTTTCTTCACACAAACAACCCACTCCCATGGCCACTCTGTGCCTCCTTACCTTCTTATGGGGATTTAGAAAGAAAACAAGGAGACATATAAAGCAGATATGGATTGTCATATGTGATATAAAAGATATAAACGGTAATAAGGGAAGTTTTCAGAAAAGGGGTAAAACACCTTTACATGATGCTGAGAATGGCCAGTCACCTTGAAAGTCTGGGGCACAGCATTTTACACAAAGGAAGAGCATGTGCAAAGACCCTGAGGCAGCAAATATCTTAGTAAGTCCCAAAACCTGTCAAAAGGCCAGTGTTGTTTGAGAGAGAGCATGTAACTGGTAAGGTAAGGCTGGAGAAGTCTTCAAGTCTGTTTTCACTTAACCCAGAGGTCAGCTTCCTCAGAAAAACTATTCTGCTCCTCTGTAACTCTAGCTTGCATGTGAGTACTGAGCTCCACATTTGTAAAGATATCAATAAAAAACGTGAAGGAACAAATGTGATGTGATTAACCATGGTGTCCTCTCTGGCCCCAACTCTATCTGTCTCTGTGGTCAGAAATGACTTTTTTGTTTTAAAAGATTTTATTTATTTATTTGACACACACACACACACACACACACACACACACAGAGAGAGAGAGAGAGAGAGAGAACACAAGCAGGGGGAGTAGGAATGGGAGAAGTAGGCTCCCTGCTGAGCAGGGAGCCCAATTTAGGACTTGATCCCAGAACCCTGGGATCTTGACCTAAGCCAAAGGCAGACACTTAACAACTGAGCCACCCATGCACCCAGAAATGACATTCTAATATGTCTGTGCCTTTTAATTTGTGTTCTCTGAGGAAAAATTCTGGCCTATGAATTGCCTTCTTCTAAGCCAGGGAACCCCAATCAGCAAAGGCTGACGTAGTGTCGGGGACACAGCCTCCTGCACAAATCTGACTACCGGGCCCATCTACCCTTCAGCATTCCTCCCGGAAGAGCACCTGTCTGCAGGAAAGGAGTAGAGCAAGTGTTAAAAACTCCAAAAAGTCAGTCGTTAGCCCAGTACAACTTTCTGTCATGTCCTCTCAAGGGGAAATGCTGCTGTTCACGAGGGACTGCCCAGCACAATAGTGACCATTTGGTGATGGGTGGCTGCCCAGCCAGATCTATCAGGGGATAGGCTTGCTTTTATTCTTAGCTCTTATGTTTGTTGCAATGTTCCCTGTTATTATCCCAGATGAGTATAGGTGTATAGAAGGTTTTCCTGATGAACCAAAAACCTAAGTCAACTAAGCCCATGGAATAGCAAATCCCATAAGATAAAGAGGAACAAATTCTACCATACATACATTGTATCTGAGAGAGGATCTGCTTGAAATTCTGATTCTCACAGCAAGGTTGAGGCTATGTAGGATAAAATGGGTGGGTAACGAGGCAGGTCCAAGGGACTTTCAACCAAGTTTGCTTAAGAGAAGGATGTACATGTCACTGGTTTCCGTAACAACTACCTCAGGGATTGTTGGGTTTTATATCAGAAAATAAGTATCTTTTTTGTTCAAGAAGATACGTGAATTAGAAGAGGATATTCTGGTTTGAGAATTGAGTTCCCACAAAGAGTTCTCAAACAACATTGGCAGAGGAGTCTAGCCACAGGAAGTCAAATGTCAGGGTAGAAAACGTGGTTCAGTGGTTCATTGTCCAGATGATACCATGTGTGCTTGCTGTGGACTCTGAATCTGGGGGGAAGGCACCCTGGGTATAGTTCAATTTGAATCATCTTGGCTCTTTCCCCTCATTGCATTTCTACTACCTGTGCCCCAGCCCAACTGAGGCCAAGGTTCCCCTGGGCTAACAGTAGTGGTATGCACCCTACAGGATGGCCAGCAATACCCAGGGCAGTGCGAGTGAGGGGGAGAGTGCTAACTTCACGTTCAGCTTCAAGATGTTCACCAGCTGGGATTACCTGATTGGGAATTCAGAGACAGCCGACAATAAATATGCCTCCATTACCACCAGCTTCAAGGTAGGTGTCCCAGGGTTGTTCCCACTTCCTCGAGGCATTCTGGGTCCCTTTGCTCATTAGGAGACTTCACAAAGTTGGGGCATGATAGATAAGATCCCCAAGTAATTTGTGGAAAAGGCTTTACCAGAGGTGTGAGCCGCGGTCTCAAGCCTTCAAGAAAGAGTGCCCATGACTGGTACCCACATCTGTTTCGTAATATGACAGAGAATCTTGGTTGCTGGGACCTAGTCCTGACTGTTTCCTTGTGGAACTCTTTTCTGCCAGAGAAATTGGAAGGAATCATTTGGGGCTGCACTTCTCAACCTTTGATGCATGTTTAAATCACCTAAGCAGCTTTAAAAATCTTTGGGGCCCAAACCCCCAGAGATTCTAGTATAATTGGTCAGGGGCTGGGGGGGTTCCTGGCATTAAATTCTTTAAAGGTTCTCTGAGTGATTAGAAACCCCAGAAAGAGTTGAGAACTTTGGTTTGTGTGGGTGGAAGGAGTCAATTAAATGTGCAGCAACTTCCTACTTAATTACCTCATAAATTTATTCACAAAAGACATGTGAAGTGGCCTACACATCTCTATTTTTTAGAATAAAAGCAAACCTAGGGGTAAACGAATGAATGAAGACAGAAGCTAGTATGTTGAAGAGCGACACATCTTATTTATTTCCTCTATGTCTATAAAAACCATTCGGAGTTCTTATAGTTCAATATGTCTCCCATCTGATCAGACTTTCTTTCCCCCAGGACCTACCGAAGGTCAGATTTACAACACGCTTAATTGCCTTGTCTTCTTCCCTCTCCTCTCTTCTGGCCCTTCCTGGCAGCTTCCCTCTCACCAATACCTACAAAGGGCAGGTACACCCACCAGGGGCAGAGCTTGGGCTGAGCAGCTCACTACATGGGTTTCATGAGCCCACAGTCCTGACAGCTTGGCAGTGGGTAATGCAGGGAGCTGACTAGGCTCTCTTCCCTTCTCCTTCTGGCAGCAGTTGAGCGGGGGTGGAGGGGGTGAAGGGGGGGGGAGGCACTGTTGGAGCATCCAAAGGCAAAAGAGGGGTCAACGGAGGCTTTGCCTCTTCCTCCAGACCTACCCAAGAGAGAAAAAGAAGGTCAGTGCCTATGTCTGAAGCCCTTTGAACATCTGGCAAGGTGAAGGCTTTTTCTCTGAGTCTATTAAAACCAGAGATAATAACTTTATATAACAGAGCATATATGAAAACTGCAGAGCTAATGTATATTAACTGCTTGATAAATTAGTTAAACCTGGACCTGAATACAGTAACTGTTCATTGATTAGAAAAGTCTCCTTCCCAGTACTTAGGTAATCAGGAGACCTCCTTTACCATCTTGGGTCCACCATGAACTATTTCTGTCTTCATAGAGAGTAACTGATGCAGGATGCAAAGTCTATAAAAAAATCTAAGGGTGCCTGGTGGCTCAGTTAGTTAAGTATCTGATTCTTGATCTCAACTCAGGTCTTGATCTCAGAGTCATGAGTTCAAGCCCTGCATTGGATTCCATGCTGGGCATGAAGCCTACTTAAAATAAAAATTAAAATTAAAATTAAATATATATATGACTATTATATTTTTATATACAACAGCAAAATAGAAAATAATTTTTTAAAAGAAAATAAAAAATTATTATTATTATATTATATTATTATTATTATAAAGAAAAATTATTTTCTTTAAAAAAGAAAATAATTTTAATCCCATTTACAATAAAATTACATAAAATTCTTAAGAATAGAGTTAACAACAACAAATATAAGACATTTCTGAAAGAAATTAAGAAATCCTAAATAAAGGGAGATATACCATATTCATAGATTAGACAGGTATCAACAAATTATTGTCCAGGGGCAAATCCAACCTGATGCCTACTTTTGTAAAGAAGATTTTATAGAAACAAATCAATGCCTATTTATTTCCATATTGTCAGTGGTTACTTTCATGTACTATGGGGTAGTTGAATAGTTGTGAAAGAGACCACATGGCTTGCAAAGCCAAAACTATTTACTATAATGGCTCTTTAAAAAGAAAAAAAAAAAGATTTTAGGGGTGCCTCGGTGGCTCAGTCACTGGGCGTCTGCCTTCTGTTTAGGTTACGATCCTAGGGTCCTGGTATCGAGCCCCACATTGGGTTCCCTGCTCTCCCTCTCCCACTCCCCCTGCCTGTGTTCCCTCTCTCATTGTGTCTCTCTATGTCAAATAAATAAATAAATATCTTTTAAAAATAATTAAAATTTTAAAAGATTTCATTTATTTATTTATTTGAGAAAGAGAGTACAAGTTGGCAGAGGGAGAGGGACAAGGAAACACTGCAATGAACATTTAGCCTAATGCAGTGCTCAGTCTCACAACCCTGAGATCATGACCCCAGCTGAAATCAGGAGTTTGACACAACTGACTGAGCCACCCAGGTGGCCCTACTATTAGAATAGAAAATGTTTGCTGGCCCCTGAATTAGAAGACTCAGTATTGTTAACATATCATTTTAATCTATTTGCTCTATAGTTTTAAAACAATCCCAGTCAGACAGTTGCTGAGATCTCTCTGGGCCAAGTATCTATGACATGGGTGATAATAGAAATTACTATGTTGGTTTGTTATTGGGGTTATGAGGGTGATACAAAACAGGTGTTTAGCACCACAACTGGCATACAGTAGGTATTCAATAAATCTAAGCTTTTGTTATCACGTGTACCAAAATGGGAATAACAACAAGGTATATCTTCTGAAAGAAAACAATTCTTGAGGCGCCTGAGTGGCTCAGTCGGTTGAGCACTGGACTTTTCACCTTGGCTCAGGTCATGGTCTTGGGGTCATGGGATTGGGTTGCTTGTTGAGTCCCATGTGGGGCTCCATGCTGAGTGAGGAGTCTGCTTGAAATTCTCTCTCTCCCTCTCCCTTAGCCCCTCCTCCCCCACTTGTGTGCTCTTTCTCTCTCTCTCTCAAAAAATAGATAAATAAAACTTAGAAAGAAAGAAAGGAAGGAAGGAAGAAAATTCTCCATAAGGCAACAGTGCTCTGCAGCACCTCCTCTGGATTATTTCATTTATGATAATATACTAAGCAGTCGTTTCAGGAACCCAATTTGTTCCTAGCCTGTCCTTACTCACATCTTATTTCCACACATTAAGGAATCAATAGTGGATGAACAAGAGAGTAACAAAGAAGAAAATATTCATCTGACAAGATTTCTCCGGGTCCTGGCCAATTTTCTTATCATCTGCTGTTTGTGTGGAAGTGGGTACCTCATTTACTTTGTGGTGAAGCGATCCCAGGAATTCTCCAAAATGCAGAATGTCAGCTGGTATGAAAGAAATGAGGTAAAAAGGCTGTCTCTGTAGAAGTGAATGCTGAGAGCAAACATGGAAAATTATACTGGTTCCTATGCAATTCAGCTGAATTATTGAAAATCTAGATTATAGGACATATTTTGGGGTTTTTTTAAGATTTTATTTATTCATTTGACAGAGACACAGCAAGAGAGGACACACAAGCAGGGGGAGTGGGAGAGGGAGGAGCAGGCCTCCTGCAGAGTGCAGAGCACAATGTGGGACTCAATCCCAGTAGGCCAGATCTTGACCTGAGCCAAAGGCAGACACCCAATGACTGAGCCACCCTATTGGACATATTTAAAAAGTGAAATCACATCCCTTTCCAGTTAAGTAGCATGAACATTTGAAAAAAAGAGTCACGTCTTATTAGTCTCTTATAGGTTATTAAAGCTGGATTATAATTAGCATGTCAGTCAACTGAATAATAAGTTGTCTTAGCACCAACTATTAAAAAGGTGATCCTTTCTTCACAGCTCTACAGTGCCATACGTCATAAATCAAGTATAAAGTTAAATCAAGTATCTGTTCATGTATGAGTGTGATTCTGAGCTCTCTATTCTATACCACTGATTTATTTACCTGTGCCTGCCCTAAGAAATACACTGATAAACTATGCCTTTAAAGTATGTCTTGATATCTGGTAAAGTGAGTTCTCTCATCAAGATCTACAATAAAACTCATTAAAGTTTCATTATGGTTATATTGAGTCCATAAATCTCTTTTGGGAACTTAACATCTTTAGTAGTTAGCAAAATGGCTACAAGTTTTTCCCCATCTTATATTCCTGTATTTCTTTGCAATATGATTTTCTAGCTCCTCTCATGAAGAGGTAGAATCTGTTTCCCCACCCTTGGAATCCAGCTAGGTTAGCCATGTGAATTGCTTTAACAATGAGACAATAGCAACCATGATATAAGTAGACTTGAAAAATGCTTGTGTTTTGGAACTTACCCTCTTAGAAACCCTAAGATCTCCACCATGTGAACAGTTCCAGACTAGGCTGTTGAATGATGAGAGACATATTGCTCAGTTATCTCATCACTCTACATGACAGCCAGTCAACTAGCAGACATATGAATGAAGTCATCAACCATCTGAACCATAGATATGTGAATGAATCCACATGAGACCAGCAAAAGACCACCTACCTAAGCCCAGAGAAAAATTACTGATCTACAGAATCATGAGCTAGCTAAATTAAATAATAAAAAAGAATCTCTCTCTTCCCATGAAGCAAAAAAGGATAGAAAAAGAAATGTGCAACTGGTAGGACAAATATAAAGCATAAAATCAGATAGATTAATGTCAGTGATTACAATAAATATAAATGGATTAAAGCTATGGTTTAAAAGCAATAATGGGGCACCTGTGTGGTTCAAGTGGTTAAGTGTCTGCCTTTGGCTCAGGTCATGATCCCAGGATACTGGGATCAAGCCCCACATTGGGCTCCCTGCTCCAGTGGGGATCTGCTTCTCCCTCTCCCTCTCCCTCTGTGCTCTCTCTCTCTCGTAAATAAATAAATTCTTTTCTTAAAATAAAGGAAATAATCAGAATGAATGTTTTTAAGCTACATGCTTTTACAGTTAACTTATCTAAAACATCAGATCACTAAGGTATGAGAGGGATACAAAAGATGCCTGAGATGGATTCTGCCCTTAAGCAGATTGCAGTTTCCTTAGGAAGCAGACTTGACAAGAATAAACCAAAACATGAACAGCAGTGGGCAGGAATAGTGATCAACTAAGATGTTTTGGTTTACAGATGTGTGCCAGGTGGAGAGTTCTATGTGAGCTGGAGAGGCAGGGGGACTTTGTGGGAAAGGCAGGAATTAGGCTATGCATTAAACACACAGGTGAAGAAGGGCGGTGGTGGATGTGGTGCAGTGATGCACCACAGTGATGGCTGTCCAGGTGGGAAACACTGCATGAACATGTGTGAAGGTGATGAGTAGCCAAGCCAACAGACAGTGTGATAGAGTATAAGGGTGTCAGAACCAGCCCAGAAGAGTCGACCCACCTGCACTTTGGTCAGCAGTTCAAAGATTTACTCTGTACTAGATGAGCAGTTTTACTTGAAGAAAAAAAAATATTCTACCATGGTCAGGTTCAGTTATACAAGTCAGGATTCTCCCAAAATTGGAGCCAAATTTAGTGCTTACCAGGCTCCAGGCTAGCAGACTTATGTCCACAATCTCATCTGACTCTCACAATAAAAAACTGTCATTCTCACTTTACATGTGAAGAAACAAGAAACTCAAAGAAGTTATGTAACTTGTCCTAAATTACAAACCCAGCAAGGGTTAGAGCTGGAGCTCAAACCCAGAGAACTGACTCCAGATGCCATACTTTTTACCATGTCCCTCTGCTGTTAGTTCCTTTCTGTGATCTCAGCTTCCTGTCTTCCGTGCTCCTGAGATAAGAGCTACCACAGTGACTCTTGCCCAGCTCATGACTTTGACTGAACACAAAGAACTGTTCCATATGTTAACCCATTTATTTCTCAAAGAAAATTTGCCATTTTTATCAATACTAATAGCAACAGTCATGACAGCATCCAGTCACAGAGCAATTATGATGTCTGGGACATAGGCTGACAGTTCCAGGCATGTTGGCAGCTTAGTCACAGTCACACAGTAAGTTGTGGAGTCTTGAGGGCATCTCCAGAGGTGGAAGAGGGGGCAACAAGGAGATGGAGATGCATGGCCCTAGGGTGATACAGATGGTGACCAAACAAGTGATACAGATGACCCAAGTAATCCAGGATTTACTGATTTCTCAGGTAGAAATTGTGATGTCCCTGCTTGGTATGTTTTGTCCCCCTTTGTTTGAAACCATTGCTGCTCTGGAGAATTATCACCCGCGCATTGGACTAAAGTGGCAGCTGGGACGCATCTTTGCACTCTTCTTGGGGAACCTCTACACATTTCTCTTAGCCCTGATGGATGATGTTCATCTCAAGGTAAAGACCACAAACTCCTCTAATCCCTGGTGCCCATGAGATTTCCTTTTTCAGCTATATTTTCCTCATGCATAATCCCTATTAATTAAAGAAATTTTGGAAAATTGAGAAAAGTAAAATGAAGAAAAAAGTATCCCCAGAATCCTATTACCCAAATACAACCATTGTTAATGTTTTGTTGCAGGTCATTACTGTCTTTTTTTTAGGTAGTCTCTTTGCCATAAAGTAAGTGTCTATTGACATGATATCTCATGGTTGACCCCACCTTCCATCACTGCTCACTAGACGGTCATGGAGCACCCACTATATCAGGCCTTGAGGGTACAGCAGACAGCAAGACACAGTCCTGTCCCAAGGATATTTACATCTCGGCTGGGAGACAGACTCATTCAGTATAGCATATTGTGGCATGTGCTCCAGTGGGGGCAAGCCCAGGGAAGCATGACAGTCCATAGGAGGGACTCCAGAATTCCCCCCACCCAACCTGGGGAGTCTTAGTAGACATTGGAAAAAGCAGAGGGAACAGCTGGTGCAAACAAGGAACTGTAGGATAGCAAAGAATAGAGTGGAGGGAAGAAGGGGAAAATGAATCCAAGGAAAGGGTCAGATGATGATGGTCCTCTTCCCCACCTCTACCTTCTCATTACGGAGCTGTATGAACTTTTACCTGAGTTTAACAGAAAACTATTGGAAGATTTTAAGCATGGAAGTAACTTGCCTACCCCTCCACCTTCATCTCTGGCTTTCATCCTACCCTAGTGAACTCTTCTGCTCTCTTGAACCTCACACTTCCTCCGTGGGACAGAATTTTCTCTTGCCTGTCTCTCCACTCCTCTCCCCATGTTTAACTCATTGACTAATCCTCCCTGAGGTTCTGTCTCAGATGTCATTGCTTCCAGTAAGTTCTCTGTGGCCCCATGGTCTGATATGGATTTCCTTGGTCCCATATTCCCTATGGGAATATTTCCCATAGCTCTTATCACTCTATTCTATAATTGTCTGTTCACCTCTCTCACCTCCAGACTGTGAACTTTCTGAGGGAAGCCTGTCTTTCTTTTTCACTCTTGTGTCATCTCTACCTTACATGCCTAGAATAGATCCTGAAAAACATTACTCTCAAAAGAAGAATGATCAGCATCCCACTGGATGATAGATGATTGGATGGATGGTTGGATGGATGGATGGACAGACAGATAGTAACTTAGAAAAAATCTCACGGAAAAGACCCAAGGACTTCAGCCAAATGCCCCTTCTCCTGTATAGACTGAAAGGCTGGGGAGGGCATTTCTGTAGAGACCACTGAAAGGTAAGGCAGAGGCTAGGTGGCAGACTGGTGGCATATTCTAGCTTTAATTGTTGTTCCCTTGGAAACAATTGAACCATCCCTGGCTCCTTCCAACCCCACATTTCCATCTTTCATTCTAGCTTTCTAATGAAGAGACAATAAAGAACATCACTCACTGGACTCTGTTTAACTATTACAACGCCTCGGGTTGGAACGAGAGTGTCCCCCGGCCACCCTTGCACCCTGCAGATGTGCCCCGGGGTTCTTGCTGGGAGACAGCAGTGGGCATTGTGAGTAATTACGTTGTCCTGCAAAAGTGATCCCTGTTCTCGGTTCTTTGTTATTTCTTTCTGGATGTTTCTATTTTTAAGACACCAAAATATCAAGCCAGTATTTCCTAGGAAACTTTTACCTTTTCTCTTTCCCATTTTTTTTTCAGCATCCCACATACTTTTCTACATGCTCCATTCACCGGTCTAATACCACTTGGATTCATTTAAAGTCTTACTTCAGATTTCACTGAAAGCCTATGGTTCTCCATCTCAAAATAAGCCTATGGTTCTCCATCTCCTAAAAACTGGAGGCAGGATCCGTGTCCATATATGCATCTGTGCATTTTTGTAAAGAGAATTGATGGTTTTCATTAGTCCCAAATATTAACAACTACCATTTCACCTTATGCACTGTCACCACCATTCCAGTAGCTTGCATAGTATGGACTTCAAAGGCTAATGTTCTTTGCCTTCCTGGGCAGAAACTTGAAGTATTTTCAGGTAACACAGGGATCAGCTGTTCTTTCTTCCTCAACTCCATCTCCTGCCCAGGGCTTTCTTTCCTATGCCACCACACTGAGATGCAGAGTTTATTACTTCTTCATGGGTTCCCTGAAGAACCCAATCACACAAAGCATTAGACAGCAGTGTTTTTAACTGAGGGTGGTGAAGTACAATGAAGGAAGGGATGTATCACATAGCCCATCAAACATTGCCTATAAATCCACCAGCAGATACTTTCCTGTAGAAGAGTTCCCTTCCCGTGGGGTCCTAGGAGACTTTTTTCCCTAGTTCCTCCATGGAGGGCTCAGACTTACCATTTCTTATCTCTTCTAGTCCAGATTCCCCCCATATTCTTGAAATCCTCCTCCTTTGTACATTCATGTACAAAGCAATCCAGCTTTCCAAGCTCCTGCATTTCTAAAGCCATCACAGGGTATAATAGAGAAAGAGTCTTCAAGTCAATAAAACCCACCCTCCTTAGAAGGCAAAAGAGAGTCCATTACATACATGGTTCCTTTGGAATACTCTGCAATAGAATTTCTCATGTCCTGTCTTGGACCCTTGGAAGATGTCTCTCTTGCCCTCCTCCCTGAATGCCCGTCACTGTTCCCAACACTGGTTAAAGCTTGTCTCTTTCTGAACATGTCAGTAATGATGGGTTTGAGCTGTTACATCCTGCTCACCTGTATCCTTCACCGCTTCCACCCCAGGTCCCAGAGCATCACCTTGCACAGAAGAGTAGACTTGATACATGTTGGTTTGTCTGATACTTAGGAGCATTAACTTGAATTCTTATTGAGGAATAATCCTGAAAACTCATCAGCCGTTCATCCAGCAAACATTCATTAATCATCTTGAAGGATACAAAAATGAATAAAACAGACCCTGTGCCCCCAAGGAACTCCAAGGCTATTAGACAGATGTCTTAAAGGTTGTGATGATGCCTGGTAGATCTTTTCCAATTTTTTAAATTAATAAATTATATACACTCTATAAAGTAGAGAAAAACTTTGCTTTTGGCTCTTCTACTATGTGCCTCATGAAAAAACCTGCATTATTATCTCTGTATGACAAGCCAAAAATCCAATTAGCAGGAGATGAAGAATGCTGGCTCTTGTCCCCAGGGACGATGGTCAGATTCAGTGGTAGCTGGGGGCAGCTACATTTCAGAGGAGGTGCAGGAAGCAAGGAGGGAGCCTTTTAGATCCTCTCTCTGTGCAGTAGTGCTGATAACTGCCATACACTGGGCATTGCCAATGTCCCAGGCAATTTGCATGCATAATTGCTAAGCTTCCCAATAACCCTGCAAGGTTGTTATCACTATCAGCTTTGAGAGGCTCAGAGACTATTCCAAAAGCAAAAGATGATTGGTAACTGGGAACTAAAAATAAGGATTTTCCAAAGCCTGGGGTCCTTTTTCTGTACCATCTCTGTGCCACCAAGAACCAGCAGGTCACAGAAAAGATTCAAGTGGGTAGGGAAGACTTTGCGTGACTGCAGTCAGCTGGGAGAAATGGACAAGGTTTGACCCTGACCATGCTTTTTTTTTCCTGTGCTGCCCCTTGCAGGAATTTATGAGGCTGACAGTGTCTGACATGCTGGTAACGTACATCACCATCCTGCTGGGGGACTTCCTGCGGGCTTGTTTTGTCCGGTTCATGAACTACTGTTGGTGCTGGGACCTGGAGGCTGGATTTGTAGGTCACCATTTCATGAACATCCCACAGAGAGGGGTCTCAACCATCCTATCTGATATAGTCAGATGCATTCTTGGGCATTTATTTGGTTAATTGATGCCAGTCTCTGCTCTGCAAAATAGTGAAGCATTTCATCTTTATTTCCTTTAAGTGACCTATTTGCCTTCCGAGAGGAAACTCCACTTTTCCCGCCATGTAATTAACAATATGACCTTCCTATCTCACATTTGGCCTATGGGAAGGGTAGATCACATGCTTTGGTACTGAGCAGATGGTAGTAGAGAAATGCCGAAGTGGCATCAACTCTCATTAGGGATGGCAAAGACCACCCTCCTTTGGAGTCCATACCGAGCAAGGTATAGGAATGGTAACAGAAGTGGATAAGACAAAATGGTAGTTTCTTTTTTTTTTTTAAGATTTTATTTATTTATTTGAGAAAGAGAGAGAGCAAGAGCGAGCACGAGGGATGAGGAGAGGGAGAAGGAGACTCCCTGCTGAATAGGGAGCCTGAAGCAGGGCTTGATCCCAGGATCCTGAGATTCATGACCTGAGCCAAAGGCAGACACTTAACCAACTGAGCCACCCAGGCAGCCTAGAAATGGTAGTTTTTAATTTTTGAGACTATAATGAAATCCTGGGGTGGGAGAGGGCAGGTGGACCTGAATGTTTCAGAAAGTCTTGGGACAAACCAAGAACATAGTAACCATTGGTGCTATCTTCTGGATTATGCTTTGATAATCTCTTTGCACTCATTCCCTCCACCTGAGATACTCTTCTTCCTCCCCTACCTGGGAAACTGCTTTTTCTAAATGTGTGTCATCTCCTTTCTGTAGTGGCCTTCTGTGATAAGGCAGAATGTCTGGCTTCCTCTGTCCTGTGTGTGTCTCTTCCACAACACCTCACTCGCTATCCCTATAAGTCACTGTTGTTGGGGGCTGGGAGGGGCACTACCCCTTAAGTGATCTCCATATCTGGTTTACCCGTGTCATCTTCATCATGACCTGCAGTAAGGTACCTGGCCTAGGTAAGGGCTGCAGTACAGGTTTCTGTCATTTTTTTTTTCTTTTAGTCGTCAGCCACAATTTTGCACAAGCCTACTCAACTTCTCTTCACAGTGAGGAAAACTTCATAATCTCGTCCGAGAACAAGGTTGAAAGAACCTCATGTTCAAAGAAGATGCCATCTTTAATAGGACAAAAGGAAACTGCTAAGATGTCATTGCCCTCAAATTAATTTATAAGTTTAACAATATCCCCAAATAATACTAAATTTCAGTCTAAAAATAAACATGTAGAAATAGCCAGGAAAAATTTTAAGACCGCAAAATGAAAGGGACTAGACCTACCATTATGTTAAAACATATTATGAAGCTATAATAATTAAAACTAGTACTAGGGAACAGCCAAAGTTATCAATGGAACAGAATAGAAAATCCAGAAATACAATCTATATGAAATAATCTATGTGGAAATTTAGTTTAAGATAAAGGCAGTCTTTCAATCCAATGGGAAAGGATTTTATAACAAAGGGTGGAGACAACTGGTTGACCACTGGGGGAAGGGACTATATCTCTCACCCGTTTCATCTACATACATAAATTGTAGGTACATCAAAGTTTTCATCATCAAAAAATTAAATCATAAATGTCTAAAAGAAACCGTATATAAAGTTACAATCTTGGGGTGAGGACAATTTTTCTAACCAGGACACAAAACACAGCAGATGAGAAGTTTTCAAAAATATTTTTAAACATTTCATTTTAAGGTCCCAAGACTAAACCCTCATTTATTTTGGAAAATGCGCATTTCCTCTTCCTCCTTTGATCCATGCCTGACCTTCCTTTCTCTCCTAATTTCTTCCTCTTCCTCCTCTCTGTCTCTCTTGACTTCCATTTCCAGAGGACAAATGGGGAAGTCGATTTAAGCATGTTGCCTGAGGACCCCTCACTCCCCAGTGCTCACACAATCTGCAGTCTTTCAAATAGTTGACAAATCTCCAACATTCTGAAAATCAGAGTCTGGCTGAGCTCTTTCCTTTGCATGAACTACTCTCAGACTAGAGGAAAATGATAAGGAGAAAAGACAGGTGGAGGAGTGGTTTAATTATTGTGTTTGCTTGTTTGATTTTAAAACTATCATTTGATCCCTCATTTAACTATTTGCATTTGGTTACCTATTAGATTTATTCCTTGATTATAATTTTAAGGTAAATTTCTGATTAGAGCATTGATAAAATGTTCTCATTGGGGCCAGGGTCCTCCCAAGAATACACATTTGGCCTGCAGGCCCTAAAAGGTTAAAATCTCTGACTTTTTTAATGGAAAAAGTAATTGGAAAAACTTTCAACTTCAAGAATTTCAAAACTTTCCTTGAAATGTAGAAAATGTGTTAAAGGAACAGAACCATGAATCCAAGGCTCCTCTCAGATCACCAGAGCAGGCTCTTTGGGATGGAGTGTCCCTGGCTTAGCCAGTTGGCTGGTCATGGAGGCTAGCTAATGCCTAACAACTTCCTTTCTCTCTGTCTGCCTCCCCCTGCAGCCGTCATATGCTGAGTTTGATATTAGTGGAAATGTACTTGGTTTGATCTTCAACCAAGGAATGATCTGGTGAGCTATGCGTTTTGTTTGGGGACCACCTCATCAGGGAGGTCAGAAAACTGGAATCTCGGGCTTGGCCTCCCAGCTAGCTGGGGGAAGAGGTTAGACAAATCCTCAGGCCTCTCTGAACTGCCTCCTTTCAGATGACAGATAGAGGACAGGACAAGATGAGAACCAGGACCATATCATGGCCTACTCATGGGCTACCACGGACAAAGAGGAAAGGAGAGGAACAGAGGAAGCCTGAAGGGGAATGAGAAGGAGGAAGGAAAAAAGGATGAAGTAGAGAAGGGAGGAAGGAGAAGGCAAAAGGAAGAGAGGAGGAGAAACAGAGGAGGAAAGGGAAGAGGGAGGAGGGAGAAAATAGGTAGGAGAGGAGGAGGAAAGGAGCCAAGGGTCTTCCTCCTCTGAGGCGGGGGTTAGAAGAAAAGGCTGAGTAATTTCAACCAAAGACTTTTAAGAGACTGAGGGCTCCCTGAAAGCTGGTGTCCCATTCTCTTCATTTAAGAACTTCAGATACTTTTCTGAGCAGCACTATTGTTTTAGGGGAACCACAGAGAAAGAGTCAGGAGGCCAAATAATTTGTTAGGTGCCTCGTGGTCAGAACCCGAGCCAGTGGTGCTTGGAGATCTCCCTCTCCTGAGGAATGGGTGGCTATGGCTTGGCAATAAATGTCCAGCTTAAATGGGAGACCACTGCCTTCAGAACCTGCAGGGAAGACAGTGAGGCCTCATGCTCCTAATTCATCTATCCCATTTCCTCCTGTCATCCTTCCTTGGCCTCACCTTCTGGGGGGCCAACCGAGTATGTGGTTTCTGCCCTTCCAGGATGGGCTCTTTCTATGCTCCAGGACTGGTAGGCATCAACGTGCTGCGCCTGCTGACCTCCATGTACTTCCAGTGCTGGGCAGTGATGAGCAGCAATGTGCCCCACGAACGCGTGTTCAAAGCTTCCCGATCCAACAACTTCTACATGGGCCTTCTGCTGCTGGTGCTCTTCCTCAGCCTCCTGCCGGTGGCTTACACCATCATGTCCCTCCCGCCCTCCTTTGACTGCGGACCATTCAGGTGCATAGTCCTGGTTGCATGGGAGCAGCTCTTCCCCCAGAGCAGTCTGTTGAGGGAGCCCTGGCTCAGATGTCCTCTTCTAGCATCTTATCAGCCTGAAAAAGGCCGTGGAGCTCTGTGCAAATCATCAGAGCCATTCAATGGCGTTTTCTGCAAGGATGGACATGTTCTATCACTGCGTGATCCAATATGGTAGCCCCCAGCCACGTGTGGCTCTTGAACATTGGAATGATGACCAAGAAACTGAATTTCTTTATTTCATTACAATTCACTGTAATTTAAATAACCTCCCATGGCTGATGGCTACTATATTGGACAGTGCAGCTCTGACCTTTTAACATGTGGATAGTCTACTGCTCTGGATTACCTTACCGTAGGATGAATAAGAGGAGGGAGGGAATAGTCTGAAGATGAAATAACCATACATTTATAAGTGCCATTTGCACGGGAAGCAGCAACTGAGACTTTTGACTGGGTCCCCATGCCCTGCAGAGCATTTGTCAGCACTGTGGGTTCAGGGTATAAGTCAGACCAGTTTAGGAGACTGGGCATCATATAAAGAATGTATAAGTAATGAGATAAGGAGGTACATTGAGAAATAATATGCATCTGCTGCTCTCTTTCCAAGCATAAGACCCTCTGGAAATAAAGCCATCTCTCTACTTCATAAGAAGGAGTTCTGTGGTTCAAGCAGTTTGGAACATGCTGACCATTTTATCTGCCACCTTCTTACTTAAAAATGCTTGGGGCACACTCTTTATAATGGATCAGAAGAATCATGCAATAAGATAATGTGTGCAAGCCAGCATTTCTGTCCTTCTTGACCATAGACTCTTCATGGAACACTCATCCAGGGCCAGGAGTGGGGTGAGGTGGGTGAGTTACCGATTCTGAGCTTGCTCCTTCCATTGTGTGTCCCAGGGCCTGACCCAGCTCACTCTGGTCCTGGCTCTGGGCCTACCATAGTGGATCAACACATGGGGAAATGCTGCCCTGGTACTTTTCCATTTAGAAGGGACTTATGTAGCTAAAGCCCTGTAGTGTGTACCCTCCCCACCCCCCACCCCCCACCCCCCACCCCACCCCACCCAGTGAGTGCTGTGATGCTCAGAGGCATTAGTGGTGTGCTCGTGGCAGAGTGAGATCTGGCTGCACAGAGGTTCAGGTGGAAGGAATGGGGTTGGGGGTGGGGTGGGTGACTAGTTCCAGAGAAGAAGAATTTGCTGAGCTGTAGATGGGATGCCAGGCTGAAGGGAGAGCCACATGATAGGAATGGTAGAACCCTCTCCTGACTTCTTCCTAAGCAAGGTTTGGAGGGCTGAGCTCTAGATTCAAATGCCAGTGCTCCTTTGTTCAGGCTGCCTACCTGCCACCAGAAAGGAGGCCCATGGGCAGGCCTAAGCCATGCCTGACCTTGCCCTCTGCCCCACCCTTGCTTCGTCTGCTACCCTGAGAGGCCCTGACAGCCTACAGCCAGAGAGCAGGGAAAGGAATCTGAAAACAAAACTCAGAAGGAAACATGTCTGCCACGGCCTTCCTGTCACCCTTCTCATCAAAACTCACCAACAGTTAGTTCATTCCTCAGATATTTCTACAGCTGTTCTCTCTCTCACTTGCTTCAGGTGTTTTCTCAAAAGTCACCTTCTCAGTGAGACCTTCCCTGGAGAGCCTAACTAAAATGTCACACACACACACTCTTCTTATCATTGTTTCTGCTTATTGTATCTCCTGATCAACATCTAACAGTCCAGGTTTTTTTGCTTATTTATCGAGTTTGTTGTCTATCTCCTTCACCAGGACATAAGCTCCAGGAGGGTGTGATTTTTGCTTCCTTTCTCACTGCCTTATACCCAGTGGCTAGAAGAGAAGACCTAGTTTATGGTCAGTGTTCAAACTAGACCCTTCACATCACAAAAATTCACTTTTACTGGAGGGACTTGGGGTTTCAACCAGATCCAAACAGACATCAACGGATGAGACATAGAGTTTTTGTAAATAGAGTTTCATTGGAGCACAGCCACACCCATTTGCTTACATATAATCTGTCGCCACAGATTTCTCACTACAACAGCTCAATGGAGTCATGTCAACAGAGACCATCTAGTTCACAAAGCCTAAAATTTTTATTATTAGCTGTTCCCAGAAGAAAAAATTCTCAACCCCCTAACTCTAGAGTCAGCTCAGTCAGTTGCCAGCTGGGGTCATCTCGAGAAGTTACTTAACTCCCTACACCACAAGTTAATTGCCTATAACATGGAAATAATTGTAGTGCTTCTGTCCTAGTGTTGCTATGAGGTTTTAGTGTGCTATTTGCAAAACACTTAAAGGAGGGTGCTAATTTCCATGGTAAGGTATATATACAAGTTTGTGAAGCCTGAGCCCTGCCCAAGTTGGGGGTAGTTGGTACAGCTAACAAGGCTATGAGGTGGAAGCATCATCTACACCAGGGCTCAGCTACCTTTTTCTGACAAGAGCCTGACAGTCAATATTTTCAGCTTGGGAATCAGGAGAAAAAAATCAAGAATATTATGTAAATACTTCTATGATTAGAGAAACAAATGGCCACAAAGTTTATATTATTGACAAAACTCAAAATATGATAATAATAGAGTATAATTTTTGTAATATAGGTCTACCAATGAAAAGAATGGAGTTCTTGAGGGGAAGGCAATGATAATATCTCACATAACAGGGGCTCAAAGTTACTGTCCCTTGTCATCAACATCAGTTTTACTTCTTAGAGAGCAGTACAGTCCATCATTGTACCAGACATGACAACACATCTCCTACCCTAGAAGAAAAATTCCCATAAAGCTTTACTACTGCTACGTCATTGAACTGCTATGCATTGGGCAAGCCAGAACCCTCAGTTTCCATTTCTGACAAAATGCACAGTTTGGAAAATGATTAACTTATGAGAGCAGATGAAATTCACTATTGACATTATTGATTGATTGCAGTAGCACATGATAGATTCAAATATTTTCTGCAAATTACCCCCTGATGAGTAAGACAGAGAATAACCATAGTCTGTCCACACCTAAAACTTCACAGGCTTCATAAATTTGTCCAGCTAAGCCTTCTTCTGCCCTATATATATTTTGACCATTGTCAACTGTAGCATGCCATAGCAGATCCCACATCAGTTGTATCAAATTCCATTCCATTCAGTTGTACTGAATTAACGTATTCTCAACTTCTTTGAGAAAATTTCATCCATATTTGTTCCACATGGTGTATTCACAGAAATCAGTTCTTCAGTCACTTCAAACTTGGCATTCGTTCCTCAGTTAAACAACTGAACAGCATCAGTAACATCTCCTGACTCATCAAGGGCCAAAGAAAACCACTTGACATCATTTACCTCTCTTGGAATACACCCTTGTTCTCAATGTCCTCAACCCTTCAAGCAGCTGCTTTTGCTGGAAATTCTCCAAGTCTTAAGCAAGTTTATTTCCTCCAGATACATTCTTCAGCTCCTGCAATCAAATACAATTTAATCACTTCACCACTGGTCAGTGAGGAATGTGATTTTGGGAAGTGGAGAAAAGGGGAGTCCTTGCTATATAGAGAACAGAAAGCTTAGCTGAATGATGTCCTACAGGTATATGGAAATCTGAATCTGTAAATAATGAACTTGGATGTTTGGCTAAGGAGATTTCTAAGTGAAGTATTGAAGGCACAAACTGGTTTCATCCTGCTACTTCTACTAAAATGTGAGAGGAAAGAGACAAATTGAGAAAAGAACTGATAAGCCAGAAGGAACCAGAATCTAATGATTTGGGAAATTCTCAGCCTGTCCAGATTGCAAAAGACACTGCAAACAGATTTACTGTCAGGAAAGCATGCTCTAAAGGAAAAAAAAAAAAAACAAGGGGCAGGCTGAGCAACTTTTGCAAGTGCCTCTGAGGGATCAAAAAACCTAAATATCCATTCACACAGAGGATTTTTTTTTAAGCTTGTGACTGGGATCCTCTCAACCATCTCAGCAGAAGGCAAGCATAGAGATAGAATTCTCCAGTAAAGATCTGTGTGGGACCCCCTTGTCTAATGGACTGAATTCCCATGACATACATGGAAGACCCACCAGATATTTAAGAATGTCATATGAGCAGTAACACTGCCATCTTTTACTGTTATCTTAGGGCTGGCACACCACTGTATTTTGGGAGTAAATAATTCATTTTCTAGTTTTATGGGTCCATAGAGAGAAGAATTTTGCCCCAAGATGGATCATACCCAAGGTCTCACCTATATGTAATTTAGATGGTGAGATTTGGGACTTTTGTGCTGATGATATTTAGATGAGATTTTGGACTGTGGGTTGATGCTCTAATGGGTTGCAACTTTGGGGGATACATGGATGGTGATGAATGTATTTTGCAGGTGAGATGAACATGAATCTTCAAGGACTAGAGAGTATAAGGTGATGGGCTGAATAATGGCTCCTGAAGATATTTGCTTCTCATCCCTGGAAACTGTGGACCTTATTTTACATAGCAAAGTGACCTTTGCCAATGTGATTAACTTAAGGATCTTGAGGTGGAGAGATTATCCTGGATTATCCAGATGAGCCCTAAATCACAAGTGTCCTTATAAGAGGGAAGCACAGGGATATTTGACTACAGAAGAACATAAAGTGATGTCACCATGGAAGGAGAGGTGTTACCAGCTTTGAAGACAGAGGAAGGGGCCATGAGCCAAGGAATGCCAGGAATAAAGCATGAGATGCTGGGAAAAAAGCGAGGAAACAGATTCTCCCCTAGCACCTCCCTCTGAAGGGAGTGCAGCCCTGCCAACACCTTGGTGTCAACCCAGTGAAACACTCAGACTTTTGGCATGCAGAACTGTAAGAGAACAAATTTGTATTGTTTAAAGTCAACTGTGTGGCAATTTGTTATAACACCCACTGGAAACTAATACATCATCTAATACATCATGATTCAAGGACAAAATAACCCATACTTAACTGTGACTTAAAAGCATAACAGGTGAAATTTACTTTTCTTGTTTTTACATGACAGGTACACATGAATAAGAATAAAAACTGAATTAATGAAATGTCATAATACGATGCACATGGCACTTAAAAGCGCTAAACATTGAGATGGCCATGAGTGGTCTCTGACACAACTATTTCTTGTCAGCCATTAGAGCACAAAAACGACCACAGACCATATATAAATAAACAGGCATGGCTGTGTTCCAATAATATTTTACTTAGTGACACTAAAGTTTGAATTTCCTACTTCAATTTTTATATATCACAAAATATTCTTCTTTTTTCCCCCCAACCACTGAAATATGTGAAAACCATTCTTTGTTTTCAGGCCACAGGAAAACAAGTCATAAGCCAAATTTGGCTCATGGGCCATTATTTGCCAACCTTTGATCAATACTTTACAGAAGAGAAAGATGAAGCTTCTGGCTGCAACATATTGGAGGGCACTTATCATTTGATGACCCCATACATAGTGTTTTATATAAAGTTGTATCTACACCCTCTAAACAATTCTCTGAGGCAAATACAATTATTCTACTCATAATACCATGTTATACTTTATCATTATTATGCTATATTATACAGATGAGGCTATATTATACATAATACATTATTATGCTTTATTATACAAATATCATAATACCATATTATACTGTATCATTATTATGCTATATTATACAGATAATATAGCATAATATTATGCTATATTATATATATCATTATTATGCTATATTACACAGCAGAGAAATTTTCAGTATCTTGGCCAAAGATATCAAACATCTACAGCACTGTCTGGTAGAATTTTCTATGTGATGAAAAAAAATTCCATATCTACTCTTCAAAAATAGTAGCTACTAGTCCCATGACTACTGAGCATACTTGAAATGTGAGGCTAAAAAACTGAATTTTTAATTTTACTTAATTTTAGTTAACTTTTTTTATTAAAAGAGTTGTTTAATCATGAAAAGAGAAATGGTCCAATAACTAGTAAACATAAACAACATAAAGGATGCTGGATGTTGACTTCTTAGTGCTCATCATTTTCAGCCATCAGCTGCAGCTGTCCATATTTGCTGTTTTCCTCTGTAGAAAAGGGAAAAAAGACAGACCTAGAGCAAATCAGAATGAGAAACTGAGTGCTCTGGTATAGATCTGCCAGAGAAAATACAGGATGCCCAGCTGAGTTTAAATTTTAGATAGATAATTAATAATTTGCTCTGTGAGACATTCTTATACTTCTGAAATTCAAATTTAGCTGGATATCTTGTATTTTTTAAATTAATTTTTAAATTGATTTTTATTTTATTCTTTTTTTTTAATAGCTACACTGATGGGGAGTCTCTAATGGGGAGACCGAGGAAACAGAGAAACAGGCAGAAAGAGAATAAGTAAACTATCCCGTGTGTCCCACAGCTAATAGATGAAGAAGCAAGGATTTGAACCAGGAATTTCAAGCCCTAAAGTCCATTTCTTGGCCCTGAAATGATTAACCATAGCCAGCAAGGGACCGTAGTATCTGGACAGGCATTTGTGGAAGTCAGTCTGCATAATAGTTCTTGGGTATTTGAAGAAAATCAAAATTACCACTGTGACCTGTCCAGGAGCCTGTCCTAAGTGATCCAATCTCCTGAAACTATTATCTGAAGACAATTTGTAGGTATTTCTCAGCAGCCCCATGAAGTTGTCTCCCACATAAGCCTCTAGAGAGCTCTTTCCTTCCCTGGGGGCCCAAAGGGAGCTCCATGTCGATCTTACAACCAGCTGACAGGCAATTTTCTCCCAGGAGAGTAGAGTAGAAAACCCATTTTCATCTTGCTAAGGAAGATGTCAGACCCAGGAGACCCATGCAGGTTGAGAAGTTCTGAGGTTCCAAGGACATGACGCTGGCCAGGGGGCTGACAGAGCCAAATGGCAGCCCCTCGTGGGGCATGTTTTACTTGCAGTCCCTTTGGAGCAGAGCTCTGGTTCTTCTGGGAAAGCAGTGGTGAGTGGCAGCTTGGGACCCACGGGGACACGGGCGCAGCTGTGTTCGCCACCTAAGCTTCATATATTGAGCTGTCATGTGTTCTCTCTTCTTCACAGTGGGAAAAACAGAATGTATGATGTCATCCAAGAGACGATTGAAAATGATTTTCCAGCCTTCCTGGGCAAGATCTTTGCTTTCCTCGCCAACCCTGGCCTGATCATCCCAGCCATCCTGCTGATGTTGTAAGTTAGGGGCTCTGCCTCCTGGCAACCTTCCCCTTACACTTGAGACTTCCCAGACAGGTCCTTCTCCCCCAACCCCCAGCCCTCTTCCTTAATCTACATTTCCCAGAAGCAGATCCTGAGACAAAGATGCAAAGGCAAATAATTCACTGGGGAGCGAGGGAAGGAAGTGAGATGGGAAAGGGGACAGCAAGGTCATTACCACTGGGATGACTTTAATCCTGCTGGGGAACACTGGGAAACAGTGGGTCTCAGAGTTATCCGGCTCAAGGGTCAGGGATGGGGCATCTATAGACCAGCACCCATCGCTCACTCTTGGGTTGGACTGGGAAACCTAAAAGGGGATCGGGGTGGGTTAGTTCCCTGGCAATCTGGGTCAGCTGCATTCCTGGGTCAAAGGGTTTCTGCAGGGGATGGAAGGGAAGCTCCAGGCACAGAGGTAAAGGAACTGCTAGTCATAAGTCTTTCAGGGAGCACACTGAAAGATGGGGCCCAAGGAATATGGATGGCCACTGACAGTATCTGTAACACTCTCCTAAACGCCCCTTAGAAATATCAAAGACATCTGGGCTCTGGGTCTCTGAGAAAGCAGAGGGTCTGATTCAGCCTGTCCTTGGGTGCACTAGAACCTTTGGTTCATTCCCCACTCTACCTCCCATCAAAGACTGAGAAACCTGTGAGAATGGTGAGTAGGTGGGATGATCTCTGGACCCCCAACACCAGCACCAGGCCTAGGGCAGAGGAGGCAAATAACACACGTTCAAGGAAGGAGCAAGGGAAGAAAGAAAAGAAGAAGGTGGAAAGTGAGACTCCTGAATTTGAATTACGGTCATCGAAAATGTACTGGTGAAAATATTAGGGTGTTTTTTCTTTACAAAAAAACCATTTTGGCATGCTTTTTTTTAAATTGTGAAATATTCCTAACATACAGAAAAGTACAGACAACATGAATGGGATCACAAGAGTAAACAGATGTTACTAGTTTGCATTACTTCCACCAATCTGTCCTTTACAAGAAATAAAATATTACAGATACACTTCAAGCCCTCTCCCACCCAATCCAGCTCTCTTCTTCCCTCCCCCAAAGTAACCACTGTAGGAATTCACTGTGATCATTTCCACACGTAGTCAGGTGTTTTCATCAGGCACGGGTGTGCTATCCTTTTCTGGGCTTTAAATTTTTTCAGGAATGGTTCACTTTCTCACTCAACGTTATGTTTGGGGAATGTATCCATGTGGATCCAGGAGCTCTACTCCTCTATGAACGGCTCTACTCCACTCTGCAGTGTGATTAAACCACAGTTTTTCTGTCCCTCTGCAGAGAGGTGGTTAGGTTTCCAACTTTTTTGCTATTGCAAATGTGGTCCTTGTGCAGATGTGTGAGGGCTTCTCTTGGACAGACCTCTGGAAGTAGAAGTGCAGAGTCATAGGCATGTGTTTCCCCAATCCTTCTAGAGAGTGCTGAATTGTTCCCCCAAATAGGTGTATTTTCTTACATCTTTGACTGGAACATCTTCTGCTCCTAGTCGAGGCCTAAGAAAGGACTGGCATGATAGTGACCACCTGTACTACCCCTTGAATGCCTGAGGAAATTCTGGAACCCAGACCTGACCCCTTACAGGCAGCAAAGGGAAATGCTGAATTTGGGAATGGAGGGACACAGCCACCCATGAGCACTTCCTCCTCTCTGACCTGCAGTTCCTCCCTAATAGATGGGTGGTTAGTTAGGGGAGAAGGTGAGGTCTGGCCTTCAGTGTAGGAGCCTTACAAAACAGGTCCTGCTGCCTCCCACTGTCCTCCCTGACTCCCCCTGAGTCTCTGCTGCCGCGGGCTCATATGATAGCCTCTGACCCACACTCTGCCCTAAACACAACGGGATTCCTCCTCTCTGGCTGGAAAGAGCTCATGGACTCAATGAATTGGCTCTGGGTGGCCCCGCCCTGAGAGGAAGACTTAGAAGACCCAAGCGGGAGCAGCTAAGACTTGAAATCCTTGGAGAAAAATGACAAAGAAGGATGAACCTCAAAAGCTCCCAAGTAACAGGATGGCGAGGCACCCAATCCACATGGTACCTTGACTTTTATGTCCCCTCCCCTCTCAGGTGGTGCACCTAGGTCATAGCCCTCGACTTTAGGTCCTGTGAAAGGGAAGCTTCAAAGGACACCTGGTGGGAGCTGGACTCTGAAAACCAGCCCAGGACCAGACATTCCCATCAGTGCTCCCTAAGCAGGGACCTCCTGGCCTTCTGCACTTGTGCTTCTAGGCAAACTTGGAGCAGGCACCTAGCATCCAGACCTTCCTCTCTTAGCCCTTGATGACTAGGGAAGGAGCTTTGGCTTTAAATGTTTGGCTCCAAAAGTACTGATAGATGGGGTAAACTTCGACAAAATACTTAACCTATCTGAGTTCTAGGAGACTGATTTGGAAAGATGGGAGACATCCTTTCAACTTCATGGGTTTTCTGTGAAAACCACAGATGTGGTGGAGTGGGACATGCATGACACAGGGCAGCTCCCCAGGAAGTATAAGCAGCTTCTTCTGCTTTCAAGAACTCCTGCTTCTCCCCCACCTCTTCAGATTTCCAAGAAGAATGATTCCCTTAACCAACATTTACTGAGCACTCTGAGAGTTTAAAATGTATGTCATTTCCGCTTTTAATAAAATAGAAAATAGGGTGTCCAGAACCCTCTCCTCATTAAGTCGGGAGCTTAATCTCTCCACCGTGCCCAGAGGCAAACTACTCCAGGAAGCCTGCCTTGATTCCTCCAGAAGGGGTCCAGCTCTTATCATTTTCCAAGACTGCCTTATCACAGGAGGCTCACTTTTCTCTTGCAGCCTGGCCATCTACTACCTGAACTCAGTTTCCAAAAGCCTTTCCCGAGCTAATGCCCAACTGAGAAAGAAAATTCAAGCGGTGAGTCTGTCGGGAGTTTTCATTTGAAAAGATGTCATGGTTTTGGTTTTTGCTAATTTGCTCTGTGAGCCCAGTTGTATTAGCTAAATGGCTTCCTTCCAAATCAGATCCCAAAGTATCTGTGTTATAGGAAGCCTTGTAAGATTGAACAACATGCATTTCTCTTTTGAGGTTATTCAGGGGGCACACAATAATGATGGCTTAAATTTGGAGAGGTTGTTAAAGAACAGGAGAAATTCAATGGACTCAAGCAATGTTCATACATAGTAAAACCAGTACCCCCAGTAATATGTATAGATTAAAACTAATACCATAAATACTAGACAAAATATTGTCAGAATGACATAGTGCTTGTGAACACAGCCTAAGAGGTCTCTTAAGCTCCCGGCTGCACACAGATAGCCTCTCCCCCCACCAGCTGAGTTCTGACTGCTCTCTTGTCTCTCCCAGCACCCAACCTCCCCCCTCCCCTCCAAAAGCAGTGAAGGGCAGACCCCACCCGGCTCTAAGCCTTGTCCTCCTTGCTCCTTGCTCCCTCTTCTGGAACTAATCTCATCTGCCTCGAAGCCAGCTCCCCCTCTGCATCTCCCTCTGTTAACCTCACTGTCCTCTTGCCCAGATACAAAGAACCTTGAAATGCAGGATTGGCAGGGTTTCTGTCCTCCCCTGGCCAGATGTCCCTTCAAATGCTGTGTAAAGCTGAATCTTGGGCTCCCCTGTCCAATCAGCAGCAACAACCAAGACCTGGCAATTTAAGGTAGTTACCAAAAACTGACGATGGAGTCCTTGTCCCCTAGACCTCGCCATCGTGGGCTCTGTTCCTCAAATACCCATTTCCCTGGAACCATTCATTCTTTTCCTACAGCTCCGTGAAGTTGAGAAGAGCCACAAATCTGTCAAAGGCAGAACCACAGTCCAAGATTCAGAGGACACAGCTAAAGACACCTCCAAAAATGCCACCCAGCTCCAACTCACCAAAGAAGGTAAATCCTATTTCATGATGATTCGTTCTTCATGGGGCCACATGGGAGGGTGTATAGAACATCAGCTGAGAAATCAGATGGAGCTGGGATGAAGTCAGAATTCTGACAATTAGCTGTGCGAAGCTGGGCACATTAAGCTAAGAATGGGTCATAGGTCCTATCTCATGGGGTGGGGAGAATGAGATGGGATTCTGCAAGAGGCGAGCTTTACAGAGGCCTGGCACACAGAGAGAGAGCCCATGACTATGAGCTGGGAGGGGCGTCTGTGACATGGGGAAGCATCTCCACTTCTCCCCTGGGGCTGTCTCCTTCACCTCTACCCACCAAGTCTCTCGCTGCATTTTCTTTTTTTTTTTTTTTTTACATTTATTTATTTATTTATTTTACAGAGATAGATCACAAGTAGGCAGAGAGGCAGGCAGAGAGAGAGAGGGAAGCAGGCTCCCTGCTGAGCAGAGAGTCCGATGCGGGACTCGATCCCAGGACCCTGAGATCATGACCTGAGCCGAAGGCAGTGGCTTAACCCACTGAGCCACCCAGGTGCCCCTCTCGCTGCATTTTCTATGGTGACTCTTGACTTTCGCCACAAGTGAGCCTTCTTTTCTGAAATGATTTCATCTTCTTCACTTTCTCGCTTGAGTCTGACAGTCCCCTTCTGATATCCTCTTTCTTTTTTTTTTTTTTTTTTTTTTTTTTGAAAGATTTTATTTATTTTTCAGAGACAGAGGGAGAGAGCGCGAGCGAGCACAGGCAGACAGAGAGGCAGGCAGAGGCAGAGGGAGAAGCAGGCTCCCTGCCGAGCAAGGAGCCCGATGTGGGACTCTATCCCAGGACCCTGGGATCATGACCTGAGCCGAAGGCAGCTGCTTAACCAACTGAGCCACCCAGGCGTCCCTGATATCCTCTTTCTATCTGGCTCTTTAACCCAATAGAAGGGCACTGCTGGTGTCCTACCCAGATGCCACTAAGATACTCTGAGGGTTGGCTGACAGGGGGTCACAGTCACCTAGGGATGGAGGAGGTATTTGTTCTCTGTGTTGTCTTGAATGTTTTCTTTAGAAGGAAAAACAGATTTGAATCCAGCAGTTGCTACTCTTACCAGAACCAATTGGTATTCTCTTAAAAAAGAGAAACACTGGAATATCTAGAATGGAAGGAGAAGAAATGACCACATGTGTTCCAAAGAAGGTGTCATAGGACTTCAACACGGCTTGGTCACAGACCATCTCCACCTTGAGAGAGGAAATGTCAAGCCAAAAGAGACCATCTCCTAGGTGACCCCATGTCCAAAACTTGTCCCTATTGTAAAATTAAACCACATCAGCATGCTGTGATTTTGGTCTCTGATGCCAGAAGTGAATAAGATGCACAAGAAATGGCTGACAGTTCAGGAGTTTGAATTTTTAATGCAGAAATTGTATTATTTATTTGATGACTTTATGACATGTAAGCAAGATCACAAAAAACAGAAACAAAGAATTTAAACTGCACAGTATTATCTCCCTACAAGGTGAACGTCCTCTGTTGGCATATTTTTCTTTTCCTTTTTCTTTTTTTTAAAGATTTTATTTATTTATTTGACAGATAGAAAGATCACAAGTGGGCAGAGAGGCAGGCAGAGAGAGAGAGAGGGAAGCAGGCTCCCTGTTGAGCAGAGAGCCCGATGTGGGTCTTGGTCCCAGGACCCTAAGATCATGACCTGAGCCGAAAGCAGAGGTTTAACCCACTGAGCCACCCAAGTGCCCCATTGACGTATTTTTCATTTTTGAGGTCCAACCATGATGGAAGTGGCTGTGGAAGCAGGTCAGGAAACTTTTGCATCCCTGGAAAACCCTGTGTTGGTATTGGAATACTTGTCAATATCAGTATTGACACTGGAATAGTAATGAATTACTACTGAATGGTTGGTAGCAAGTAAACAAGTGGATGTTGCAGAAAGAAGACAAGAAGTCTGTGTCGCAATAGAACCCGTCCCTAGTGATTCTCCCAAAATAAATGGAAGGCATTTCGAAGCTATAGACCTCCTTGTTGGTTAGATGGGCTGGCGGTCTTTCAATGCTCTCCAAGACTGGTTCAGGGTTGAAATGTAGAAGAGCGACTGGCTAGCTGCTTATCGTGACACTGAAGAAAATATTTGAAATCACCTAATTGTCCCACACGGGGCAGGAAATGGAGTACATGCAATGTTATATTGTAGTATCACCAACAAAAATGAGAAAATGGGGGGCACCTTGGTGGCTCAATAGGTTAAAGCCTCTGCCTTTGGCTCAGGTCATGATCCCAGAGTCCTGGGATCAAGCCCCGCATTGGGCTCTCTGCTCAGCAGAGAGCCTGCCTCCCCCTCTCTCTCTGCCTGCCTCTCTGCCTACTTGTGATCTCTGTCTGTCAAATAAATAAATAAAATCTTTTTAAAAAATGAGAAAATGGAATGGACCTATTTGGACACCGATGGACTTAAGTATGGAAGGAAAACAATAGGTATACAAAATGTTTTCTATGAGAAACCGAGGAACTTACACTGGTTTGACAGTGGTCGGCTCACGTCCCCACAGTCCCAATGGGTCCATCTCCCTGATGCACTTCTTCCCTGCCTTGCTCTACTAGGCTGCTGCTTTAAAGTTTGCCCCTCTTCAAATGTGAGTTTTTAGTACGGATCCAAAGTTCTTTTGATTTTGTACTGCTTACCTTGGTACTGCAGTGTTTGATTTTTTAAAATTAGTGTGATCTGAACACATCAGTGAGAGTAGGCTATGGGGGAAAGCCTGGGAAGATGGCCGCCAGTGGCCTCCATGGCTGCCCTCACTTAGCTTCTCTTCTCGAAGTAGTCGCTAGAATGATGCCAGTTACTATAACAAATAGGCCCAAACAAGTAATGACTCAAACACAATGAAAGTTGACGTCTCACTCAACGTAAAGTCTAAATTGTGTGTTTCCACTTGACGGCGACTTTCTTCTCAAGGGACGCTGCTGCAAGGATGCTGGCTCCTTCCATCTGGTGACTCCACCTACCCCAGACAGGCGCAAGGGGGAGGGGCAGGGAGGAAGTGGGGCACGTCAAAGCCTGGACTTCAGACACAGGCCACATTCACCCACCAGGGAAACCTAGTCCGTTTCCGTGTCACAGGAACTGAGGTTGGTAAAGAGCAAGCCAGTATCACCCTGAGGCCAGAGTTAGGGGAAGGGCAGAAGACAAGTAAACGGGAGCACTAAGTTAGATATGATTCCATGCAGGTCACACAGCCCCTGCCAGCATCATATGTTACTGTTGTCCCAGCTTTGTACCCCAGAAAACTAAGGCTCAGAGAGTCCAGTGTAAGGCCAGTGTTCAAAGCCTAGCTCTCCAGCCAGCAGACCATATTCTTCCAACAAATCTGTTTATGGCAAGGCTGGGCCAAGGTGCCCCCAGACACCCAGGGCCATCTGACCAATCTCACTTCGCCAAATGGGACTGTAATACACACACACAGCAGGACAGCTCCAGAGGGCTCCCGTTTGATACCAGGAAACTGAAGCAGATTCCCCCACACCCTCATTCTTAATCTTGGTTCCTTTTCCAGGTACCATATCTCACTCTGCCAGCCAAAACCAGACCCCAGACAAGAAGGTCCAGGATCCTGGGACCTCCAGTTCTGCCAGCGGGACCACACTGCCTGCCTCTCGGCACCTCTCTGGTGCTCGGCTTACTGGTGTCAGACCAGATTCTGGCCCTGCTCGGCCTCAGACTCATCCTTGGAGAACAGCCTCTGGAAAGAGTGCTCAGAGACCTTCCCACTGACAGCTGGGACTCACAGAAGCACCACTCTGGGGCTGATCCTTCGGCCCCACCATCTCACACACCCAAAACAATATTCTCTGTTCCTCTCTCTGTCTACACACACACAAACACACACAAACACACACACACATGCATGTTCTCTCACCTGTCATTGTGGGAATTTCGATTATTTACTCTCAGGCACTTGTTGGCTACCGCAATGGAAGGACAATGGTTTCATCCACTCTTCAGGGAAGCTGAGTCTCTCCTCACTCCCCATAAACTGCACTTTCCAGTATCTTGGTTCAGGCAGCTCTGGACCCTACACTCACTGGTTCCCAGAATTTGGGAGGAGGGGGTGGGGCCATAATCACCACCATAGACTTTTTTCATGGCCGCCGTGTTGGGACACCAGTTTCTGCTAACCTTACTAACTGGGAGGAAGATGTGAGACAGAGCAGCCCCGATTCCTGACCATCACCTCTATCCAAAGGAGATGAGGAGGTTTAAATGAAAGGTACAAGAAGCCACTGAATATAAAGGTAGTGAACCAAAGTCAGCCATGGTGAATAGGAAGATGATTGTCCCCCAGAACCCAGCCTGAGGGGAGCTGACCCCATTAAGCAGCAAAAATGCATGGGAGCCGGGGCGCCTGGGTGGCTCAGTGGGTTAAGCCGCTGCCTTCAGCTCAGGTCATGATCTCAGGGTCCTGGGATCGAGCCGCGCATCGGGCTCTCTGCTCAGCAGGGAACCTGCTTCCTCCTCTCTCTGTGCCTGCCTCTCTGCCTGCTTGTCATCTCTCTCTGTCAAATAAATAAATAAAATCTTTAAAAAAAAAAATGCATGAGAGCCTTCTAGCAATAAGGCAAGTAGCAAGTGTTTCTTCCAACTAGAGACGACGTAGATTGCTCAGGGCAGAAAAGTCCTTCTCAAGCACCAAATCTGAAAAGGAATTTGATAGTCTGCTTACTGTGTAAGGAATGTTGAAGATGGTTTCTTTGAGGAGTTTGGCAAATGGTGCAATGCAGAGCCTTGTCTCCGGGGATTCTCTGTTGAATTAGTGTCATGGTGTGGTTCTAGGCAGAATGTCTCCTTGGGGGCACAAGCCAGGGAGATCAGACCATTGAGAGGGCCTTGGCAACAAGGACAAAGGCTCAGCAGCATGCAAGTCACAGTGTAAGACTCTGAAGTTGCGGGAGTCCTGTGGGTGGTTTCCTCCTCTCCTCGGCCCCATGTTCCCATACCCCATGGATGCCATATAACTTCATGATCGTCTCATGCCATGTCTCTGAGTTTCTTTTTTTTTTTTTTAAAGATTTTATTTATTTATTTGACAGACAGAGATCACAAGTAGGCAGAGAGGCAGGCAGAGAGAGGAGGGGAAGCAGGCTCCCCGCCGAGCAGAGAGCCCGATGTGGGGCTCGATCCCAGGACCCTGGGATCATGACCTGAGCTGAAGGCAGAGGCTTCAACCCACCGAGCCACCCAGGCGCCCCGTCTCTGAGTGTTCTAAAGGGAGTCCTCTCCCCTGCCCACTGCACAACCATGGCCCCAGGGGTTCTCAGGAGAATCTCCCACACCCTGGAAGTCAGCCAAAGTCCTGGTGGGGAGATAGATATTTTACAGAGACTTCATAAGCTATGAATTAAAGTATTTCCCAGGTTCCCTCCCAATTCCTTCACCTTCCCAACCCAGCACCACCACTTCACACATGACCTAGAATGGAATGGGAATGGGGACGCATGACCAAGAGAAAGAGATCAGTCCTTTTGCCCCCGTGCATCTCCAGGTTAAGATGTTTCATGGGCCTCCTATCCGTGAAATTCAGGTCCAAACTCCAATCCCAAATTATGCTGTGCCTTATGCCTCTTCTGCGAGGACACACGTTGGCCTTGAGCTTATATGCCTGACACTCTGACATCAGGATCCAGGCAATCTAACCCAACCAAGCAGGACTGGGAGGCCCCAAAATGGCCACCACATGACCTCTGGCCTTCAAGACTACCTGCCTGGGTAATGCCAGCCCCCAGGGAGGGACAGTGATTACTGTCAGGCTTCCGATGGCTACCAACATGCCTGAATACCCACCATAAACACAAAACATGATCCTGTCCTGGTGATGCACAATTTTATGTGAGGGAATATCTTCGTTGTCTATTTCTGCACATCAGATTATCCCCCAAACTTAATGGCTTAAAGAAAGAAACACTGATCATCTCACACAGTTTCTGTGGGTCAACAATTTGGGAGTGGCTTTGCCGAGCAGTTCTGGTTCTGGGTACAGCTCAAGATCTCAGGTGGGGCTACCAGCCCTGTAAGAGTTGACTGGGACTGGAAGATCTATTCTCAAGCTGGTTCATACACATGGCTGTGGACAGGAGGAGTCCCTCCTTGCTGGCTGTTAACAGGAGACTTTGATTACTGCCCATGTGGACCTCTCTGCAGGGCTGCTGGGGTGTCCTCGCAACTCAGCAGCTGGTGTCCCCCAGAGCTAGTGACAAGAGAGAGAACCAAGAGGAAGCCATGTGCCTTTTATAACCAGTCTCAGAAGTTACACCATCAATCCTACCACTTTCTATCCATTAGAACTCAGTCACTAAGTATAGCTTCCACTCAAGGAAATGAGATTAGGCTCCATCTCTTGAAGGGCCTTATCCAAGAATTTATGAAAATAGTTTAACAGGAGGTTTCCTAATTCAAATAGTTGCAAGACCACTCTCAAGACAACCCAAAGATTTTTTCAAGAGATGTCCTTCAGAGAATTGGCTCATGGTGGCTCCCAGGACCCTCAAGCAGCAGGAAACTTCCAGTGAGCTGGGAAACAGGCAGAAGAAGAAGGCATGGGTAAGAGAGGAATGGTGCTGGTCTGGCTTTAGAGCAGGGACGTGTTTTAGAAAGCATCTCTGCATTCTTGGGTTTGACCTGCCAGCTCATTCTATCTTAACACTTAGCTTCAGCCTATCTAGGAGCCATCAGGCATGAACATCAGTCTTTCTTCTTTCCTCCCTCCCTCCTTCCTTCTCTTCTCCCCCCACCTCTCTTTCTTTCCTCCGCTCTCCTAAGAATGATTTAACAATAAATTTAACAATTTATCCAGAGAACTTCAACCGTTGTCTTACTGATATCACCGGAGTTTATACATTTTGTATTGGGGAGAAAATGAAAGAGACCCTGGATTTTCTCTGTCAGAATGCCCATAAAGAACAACAATTCCACTCTACACAGACTCACATAGGTAGAAACACACCTTGGGTGAAGGTCAAAGGAGACACCTGACTGTCACACTCACAGAAACTGGAGAGTGAGACACCAGCCAGTAGGGGGAGCTGGGCCAGGTACCAGCACGGTCCGCTAGGCTGGTGACCCTCCGTTTAGTAAACTCCCTTCAGATATGCTTCAGATATGCTCTATAGAGCTCCACCCAATAATATATATATTATTATATATTATATTATATATAATAATGTAATTCCTGTAAGGGATTATAAGAAACAAACGTGCATTGCAGAAAGGGACACTTGTCTCCTTTGACCTTGGCAGCAAGTGGGGAGAAAAAGTCTCCCTTGAGAATTTATAGCCACAAGGCAACCCTCACACAGAGGATCTAAATTCCCACACCACCTGTGTGCTTCAAAAACCTCAAATGGAAGATTTTAATTTAAAGTACTCTTAGAGGGGCACCTGGGTGGCTCAGTGGGTTAAAGCCTCTGCCTTCGGCTCAGGTCATGATCCCAGAGTCCTGGGATTGAGCCCACATCGCATCGGGCTCTCTGCTCAGCGGGGAGCCTGCTTCCTCCTCTCACTCTCTGCCTGCCTCTCTGCCTACTTGTGATCTCTGTCCATCAAATAAATAAATAAAACCTTAAAAAAAAATAAAGTACTCTTAGATTAACAGTCCCTCCCAGAAGGAGGGGGAGAAAAGCAAAGCAACAAAAAAACAACACAGCAAAGAGAAAGTGTGTAAAACGATAGAAAAAGAATATATCAGGAATCAAAATAAATGGAAACAGACTAAATTCGGCAGATTGAAGACCGAGAGGATCAGATGAATATTTTATAATCCCATGCACTGTTTTCAAGAGATACGATTAAAACCTACAGACAGAGTCACTAGGGATTTTATCCCTTTTTGTTCCTAGGGAACAAAGCTAAAACACAATCTTCAAGGGCAAAATCCCCAGGTGTGTGAGTGCTGTCCAATTTTGTAAGTTAGGCTTCTTTTTGAGTGTTGAGGATTGCTAATTAAAGACAGCTCTCTGCAGCATTGTGCCAGATAATTCTTTGATGCAGTATTAGTTTGGAAAATGCAAAGAAAGGCCCAAGATCGTGGTTGGGGTTGGTGAGGGATACAGAGCATACAGACATCTTTATCACTGAACCACGTCTGGTTACATGGTCATCAGCCATGTAAACCTCACCCCCCAAATCCTCCTGTGAAGATTCTACGAGTGGACACAGGTAAGACTAGTGTCAAGCCCCACGCTCTGTGCTCATAAGTAAAAGATATGATCACAGGCACGGGTAAGATCAAACATTCCTCAGGCTCAGATTCTGAATGCCAACAGCACTGGCTGAACGAAACGTTTACCCTACAATCCTGATTACACTGGACTTCACAAGCTCTACCCAAAAAGACAAGGAATGCTGAGCTCGTGGACCGTCCTTGGATGCTTTTCATTCTTCTGTGTCTATGGGAATAATTATTGTATATATGTGTAACTCATTACTGTTGCAGGGGGTTTTTCCATGATTGAGAAATGGGCCAAGGAATTCCTCGAAGTCTTTCAAATTCTATGGGAGGGTTTTCCATTCTAGAAATGAGTGTAGAGAGTCGCCATCTTGTGGTTCTTTCACACAATTTCCTTTCCTGAAGCTCTCTTTACAGCCTGGAATTTAAACAGCCCATTCCATTTCCATAGGTGCCCATTAGTGTTGCCACGAGTAAAAACTCTGGATTAATTTACACCAAGATGACACAGTGAGCCACAGTCTGATCTAAATGAAAGAGGACTAGATGCTATAGAGTATGATCCTTCCCTGTGAGTGGACAGTTCCACCTACACGGAGAAAGAAAAGGCCCCAGGTGCCACATGATTTTCAAGCTTGAACCCAGAACACGCCTGGGAAACCCTCAACCCTTCAGACCTTCTGCCCATGCAGGACACTTTTTCAGCTGGAACTTTCTGGGAAATCTGTCTTGCATCTCACCTCCAAACTAGTCTCCAATCAAACTTTGTGCGATGGAAAATAGGAGTCTCATCTGATCCAAGCCACCCATCCTGGCTTTTCTTCAAGTCTTCTTAGGTTCTGGGTCTTACATACTAGATCCTCCAGTCTTTTGTCCAACTATTAACCAGGATGAATCTTACGTTTCTAGCAATTCCTTCTTCACTACTGGCTTTTGCTTCCACTCTCATTCCATCCGAGATCTCTAGATGACCTACACATGACTACCTAGAACTACCCTTACAGCTGTGAAGTCTTCCCCAGGAACACTGTCCCAAGTGGTCTTCCGGTCAGCCTCTCACACTACTGCACCTCAGTACTTGCTCACGTCCAGTGTCCCAGGATCAGAAAGTCCCTGGAGTCAGAAGTCCCAGGTTAGTATTATCATTGTGTATATTACTCTCCCAGAGCTCTGCATTGCTGACTCCCTTGCTTAAGATCTTGGCTCAGTGCTGCCTCTTTGCTGAGCACCTGGGTAACACCACACCACCTTCCGGAACACATCAGCGTCTGATGCGCTACATATTTACTTGATGGTTTTATCTTCAAGAAGTGAACTCCGTGATGGCAGTGACTTACTTGGTGTGTTGACTACTGTATCCCCAGCACCTAGCTTTCTAGATGGCATGCATATGTACCTGGATGTTACAGGCTCACAAACCCCCCCTTTTTTTTTAAAGATTTTATTTATTTATTTGACACAGAGACAGAGAGAGAGAGACAGCACGGGCGCGAGCGTGCGTGCACAAGGAGAGGGAGTGGTAGGCAGAAAGAGAGGGAGAAACAGGCTCTCCACAAAGCAGGAAGCCGAATACATGACTTGATCCCAGGACCCCGGGATCATGACCTGAGCCAAAGGCGGATGCTCAGCAACTGAACCACCCAGGTACCCCAAAAACTTTTTTTTTTTTAACAAATGGTAGAATTAACCGATTTTGTAGCTTCGTGAATACCCAGATCCCTTAACCTGACTCCTGAACATCCTGATTCCTCACCTGTAAGGGATCACACAATGTCCAAGGTGCTCACTAATTCAAAACTTACCTATGTTCCCAGGGGACCAAAAAAAGCCTAGCTGGATTCAGTTGATTAGTTTGGATCTGAGATGAGTGGAGGCAGCTCTGGGCTCATTTCTCCGCTTCCTCCTCCCAGCCGCTGTCACATTCCATCTTCATGTCTGTGAGGTGTCTGCAGACTGAAAGGAGGGCCCTGGGCCTCAGGCACATATAATGATGCCAGTTGTTGGGGCCACACGGGAACCTGTAAGACTGAGCTGGAACGATACAATCTGGGTAGTAAATCTGAGGTTAGGAAGCTCACCAGCTTAGGGCACCCCAAACTTTTTCATCAACAGCATCTTGATTCCTGACCCAAAAGGTAAGCAATGTCCTTCACAAGGAAAAATCAGATGCTACCAAGCAATGATGGGCGGCCGAGGTTTTTCAAAGAGAAGGAGAAGGAAATAATGCTTAGAAAGCAGCAACGAGAAGCAAGGAGGACAACAGCCTTTATCACCCAAACAGCATGTGGGTCATAGCAGCATGCATAGCAGGTACCAGAATTCCTGTGGAAGTGAATTAGAAGGAAAATATTGCACAGGAAAATTTGCAGACTATCACTACAGCAGTATTTTGAGGACAATGTATATGTAAGAAGAAAAGTTTAAATTAATGAGCCAAAGGAGGTACAAATAATCAGCAAGCTTACGTATTTTCCAGGTTCCAGCAACGTTTCATCAGGGGGACAGATGATGAACCGTCCATCTACTACCACTGGCAGTAGAAAAATGGTATGCATCCCTGTTGTATCATGTAAAACTAAACCGTGCTACAGGTGATCCGTCTACATGGGTGAGTTAGTGGCTGAAGTGGTAGGATTAAATTATGGCAGTGGAATGTATTAAAAAATTCAGTTACAGTAGATTCTATGGGAGGCAATGGGAGAAGTGGGGCTCACCTGAGAACAGAGGCAAGGAAATGTCATCAGGCTATACACACGAAGGTACAAAAGAAGAAGATGAAAGACCACTAACTTTTGTTGAGTACCTACTATCTGCCCAGTACCACCCCTGTGTCATACCCGGCTCCTAGGAGATGGCCAGTAAAATGTTTGTTGAAGGGATAAATGAATCCTCAGTGTTCATTCTGCAGAAGAAATGAAAGCTCAGGAAAGTGATTCACTTAGGTCACATCACAAGTAGTAGGACTGGGGTCTGAACCCAGGTTTATGGTCAGATTCATATTTATTACAGCTTAACAAATCATCCCAAAATTTAGTGTCTGAAAACCACAATGTATTATTTCTCACAATTCTGTGCATAGGTGGGGCTCAACTAGGTGGTTCTTCTGCTGGTTCTGTTTCTGGTTGCTCACATGGCTGCAGTCAGATGTTGGCAAGGGCTGGGAACACACAAAATGGCTTTATACATGTCTCCTTTCTTGGGACAGCTGCAAGGCTGGGCTTAGCTGAGCTGCTGGAAAGCTGGACTTGTCCGTGAAACATCAGGGCCTTTCCCTCTCTATGTGGTCTTCCCAGCAGAGTAGCTGAATTTCTCATAAGGTAACTCAAGGCCCCCAGGAATGCAAACGGCTGAGGCTTGGAAAGGGCACAGAATCACTCCTGCCACGTTCTATTGCCAAGAATGAATCACAGACCCAGCCCAGGAGGTCACTGGATCACTTGGGGTCATTTTTGGACACTAGCTCCCACAGGTGATTCTGAGATACCAAGCCCTTAATCTTCCCATGACTTCATTCCATGATGAGCACCTGCAAACGAACATGATTGGGTTTAAGAAGATCATCCCGGCAATGAAGACGAAGGTGGCTTGGAGAAGGGGAAACCAAAAGTTTTGCAAAAGTCTGCTTTGGTGCTGAAGAACAGAACCTCGGTAGTTATGAACCCAGCCCAAAGGGAAGGAAGGTATGGTTTCTAACATCGCACGCTGTAGAAACGCCCATTGCGGATAGATCATGAAGTATTGGGGAGATAGCTTAGTACAAGAGGTGGAAATGAGGAACCCAAAAGAATATTTTGTGTTTACCCCACAACCCATCTAATTATGCGTTTGTATCTCACCAATGGAAGTGCAGTTTTCTTCCATCATTACTGAGTTAGCATCTGTCCCAGTACAGCTCCTATGTAACCAGAGGACTCAACTCTTTCCCAAGCATGACTGTGGCTAACTTCCAGCTCCATGACTCTCCTTGTATTGAAACCACAGAAATGAATGTTTATGTAACATATATACACTATTAAATTTGTATGCATACACACGTGTTTTACATACATGTGTTTAGCTAAAGCAAAAAGTTTTACAGATCAATATGGTATGTAACATACTTTTATTTCCATTCTCTTTCATCCTATTTTTCTTAATGCTGGCAAAGAATGTCTAAATTAATTCTGCAATCCATTAATGGATTCTGACTTGTTCTTTGAAAACTTTACTTTAGTAGATAAGCACCTAAAACCCCAGGAATATTTAGCATTAAATATAGAAATAATGAAAAAAAATCAGTCATAGAATTAATATTTCCCATTACATTTTGGGATCATCTGCTTAATTTGGTATTTATAATTTAAGAGAATTTAACATACTGATTATGTAACAGATTAATTTTCCAATTCTACTTTTAAGTGTGAGAGAATAATTGATTCATACCCGTAACTGTATTTAAATATATGTAACAGAATTCCATCACGTTTTAAGCGATATTGAGATTATGAGACTTTAAGATTCACTGTACTAAGTTTTAAGACTGAGCTTGCTACTTGGATTTTGTTTACCAAGTAACGGAATTGTTTAAGAAGAAAATATGTTAAATGTATAAATGCACTTCAGTTATAAGACTATACAGAATAAAAATCCCCTTAATGATTTTATAAGGGGCGCCTGGATGGCTCAGTCATTTAAGTGGTTGCCTTCAGCTCGGTGACGACCCTAGGGTTCTGGGATAGTGACCTGCCTTGGGCTTCCCGTTCAGCAGGGAGTCTGCTTCTCCCTGTTACTTTCCCTCTGGCTTGTGCTCTTTACCAGTACATACACCACTTTAGGATAAACAAGTTTGGGGTTTATCATTCTAGTATTAATTATTAAAGCAAAGGTAATTTCAAAATAATCGCCAAAATGCACAGAACCGCTCCAGTTCATTTGGAGCTAACTGAGGGTTCTACGGGGCGAGCAACACGTGGTCCTTCAAAAGGAGCTGGTTCTTCTTATAGAGGAACCAGAAACCGACTTGGGAAGCGGTGAGATCGTTATTCTTTACTACTTTGTCGCCTGTGATAAAAATTTAAAAAATAAAATACAACCGAAAAGCTCGAAGCCGGACACAAGAAGCCGTTTCTCCCGGTCTGCGCCAACACGCCCCAGGCCCCGCTTCGGTCGGCGGGAGCAGGGTGGGTCCCGAGTGGGAATCGGGGATGCAGGCGTCCCGGGGGTTGGTGGGCGCAGGGATTAGTCCCCGGCCCCAGGTCACCCCCGCCGCGGAAAGCGGGCTCCACAAGCTTCTGCAAAGGAATGGTGGCCGCGACCCGCGCGGGGCCTGTCGCCCGGCGACTGCCGAGCTCCGCCATCCAGAATTTCTACGATTGAACACCCGAGGGCTTGTAATATCTGGGAAAACACTCCCCAGGCCCCCCATGCGGCCTGCAGGGCCAGGTACCAGCCCGCGCGTCCCCGGCAACCACGCCGGCCGGCGCCGCAGCAGAAGCCGGAAGGCCACCCGCGCGCCCGCGCTCCCCCTCCCGCGCTCCGGACGATACCACCGCGGCGGACCCCTCCGAAGGCCCGCAAAGGTATCGTCCCCAGCCTGTGATTGGCCGGCGGCTCGGGGGCGTGGCCTCCGGAGCCCCTTTCCGCGCGCCAGAGCCCGCTCGCCGCATTGCGAGCCGGGTCGGGAGCGGGCGCCATGGTGAGGAGTGGTTGTGCATGCGGTTGTGATGAAGGCCGAGCTTTGGGCCTGGGTGCGGGCGGGAGCCCGGCCCGGGGCCGGAGCCGGGGCCGGAGCCTGTCTTGGGAAACGACGGGCGAACGCGGGACCGCGCTGATGCTCGCGCCGCGGCTCTCTTGCAGGTGCTGCTGCACGTGCTGTTCGAGCACGCGGTCGGCTACGCGCTGCTGGCGCTGAAGGAGGTGGAGGAGATCAGCTTGCTGCTGCCGCAGGTGGGTAAAGCGGAGGGCTCACCGGCCTCGTCGCAGCCCCTCGGGCCCCCGTGCCCCAGCATGCACCGCGCCCTCCCACGTGGCCGGCCGCACATCAAGGGTTGCACTGGGCCAGAAAGCCCCAGAGCCGGGGGTCCATACCCGCTTTCGCGACTAGGGTCACGTTAGGAGTATTAGAAGTAAGCCCCCCGGACTCCACCCCGTACGGTGAAGCGGACCGGGATTTAGGGCCTGCCTATAATCGGCTCATTTACGAAGCGTGCGGTTGCTTGGTACCTGTGACCGGGGCTGGAAACCGCTGCTTTACTGCGCCCTAGAGGCAAGAGCGAGGGAAGAAAACCGCTTATGCTCTCTTCTCCCCCAAGGTAGAGGAGTGCGTGCTCAACCTGGGCAAGTTCCATAACATCGTTCGTCTCGTGGCCTTTTGTCCCTTTGCCTCGTCCCAGGTTGCCTTGGAAAATGCCAACGCTGTGTCCGAAGGTGAGTCGGCCACAACCAAGTGTTTTAGGGAGATGAGCGGAGGTTCATTTGCTGCTGCTTTTATCCTCATGGGAGTTTGTGATAGCATTTTCATCTCCTTGGTTCATTTGTTCTAAATCTGATGCATGTTGGGCAGTATTTGGCTGGTACAGGATGTGGCTTAAAACGGCCCAAGGTGGGCGCCTGGGTGGCTCAGTTAAAGCATCTGCCTTCGGCTCATGTCATCCCGGGGGTTCTGGAATTGAGCCCTACATCCGGATCCCTGCTGGGGGGAAGCCTGCTTCTCCCTCTCCCACTCCCCCTGCTTGTGTTCCCTGTCTCATGTCTCTTTCTGTCAAATAAATAAATAAAATCTTTAAAAACAAACAAAAAACAGAGCCCAAGGTCTGGAGAGTATGGTATACTAAATATTTGAGGTGCATAATCCAGGCCTAGGCTTTGTGAGTGATAATTGATTAAGTGAAATCTGGTAGGGAGGCGTAGTTTAATGCTGAAGGTGGTTCTTTGGTCATTGTTGAAGTAATTGGAAAAGGCAATTCTGGTACAGAAGAGCCAAGAAAAAGGTTTGGCCCCAGAAGGCAAATCAAGTACTAAATACTTGTCTCCGTAGTGCCCCTGGGGATGTTTAAGGTTTCCGTTTTGTATTAAACACACGTGCTGTTAGCCCTGTACATCCTGTGGTTGATGCAGGCTTTGCAGTGATGACTTGAGTCTGTCAATCCCCTGAGTGCAGTCACTGATGTCTCCATGTCTCTGAGCAAAGCCTGAAGCAAGGAAGAATATAGGCATGCTATCTCCGCATGCTCTGTGGGACCAACGTAGGATCCGTTTGTCACTTAATCAGCGGTTAAGGGGCAAGGATTCCTTATATGATGTAAGCATTGTTCAGCATGTTAGTGGGAGCTCTGTTCTTTGCCTTGAGGTGTTGTTCATGAGGACCTCCGCCTGCTCTTGGAGACTCACCTGCCATCCAAAAAGAAGAAAGTGCTCCTGGGGGTTGGAGACCCCAAGATTGGTGCTGCTATACAAGAGGAGTTAGGGTACAACTGCCAGACTGGAGGCGTGATAGCTGAGATCCTGCGAGGTGGGACCACCTGTTAGCATTCTTGACATCTTGGAGGAGGGGGATCTGCAAACTTAATCAGTGTGCTTAAGGTTGCTTTTGGGAAGCCTCTCTGCTTGGCTGGCACCCGTGGGTGCCAGACGTGGCTTAGAGCCTTCTCTAGCTTGCTGTCTTGCCCTCCTCCAGGGGTTCGTCTGCATTTCCACAACCTGGTGAAGGGTCTAACAGATCTGTCTGCTTGTAAAGCCCAGTTGGGGCTGGGACACAGCTATTCTCGTGCCAAAGTTAAGTTTAATGTGAACCGGGTGGATAATATGATTATCCAGTCCATCAGCCTCCTGGACCAGCTGGATAAGGACATCAATACTTTCTCCATGCGTGTCAGGTAAAGTGCCCAAGCAAGCCCTGAGAAATGGGGTCTTTGCCCTGTGGTTTAGCGAATTTGGAATGCTAAAATCAGGACTGGCTCCTGTGGGTAGAACAACATGGGGTGGGGCGAGCCTCCCGGTGCTTACCACAGGCTGTGTTCTTACACTGACTGTACAGAAAGAGGAGGCAGAGTAAATCCACCCATATACACCCCAGCCCAGGCTCTTTGCCTGGACTGTATTGTGAATGGGGGGACATGGAGTTGAGGTTTTGTACTGGTCTTGATCCCTTTTCTGTGGGTAAAGAATTGCTATGGAGAGGGCTGAGGCTTTGAGACCTACCCTCGGCTGGGAGTGATTGTGGCCCTTTGCAGGGAGTGGTATGGGTATCACTTCCCTGAGCTGGTGAAGATCATCAACGACAACGCTACATACTGCCGCCTTGCTCAGTTCATTGGCAACCGGAGGGAGCTGAATGAAGAGAAGCTAGAGAAGCTGGAAGAGCTGACGATGGACGGGGCCAAGGCTAAGGCTATTCTGGATGCTTCGCGATCCTCCATGGGTCAGTACAGCCCTGGTGGCCAAGATAAGTTTGGGGCTATGAATATCTGGTCCCGCGTTCACACTGGGTATCCCTTAGGCATGGACATATCGGCCATCGATTTGATAAACATCGAGAGCTTCTCCAGCCGTGTGGTGTCTTTGTCAGAGTACCGCCAGAGCCTGCATACTTACCTGCGGTCCAAGATGAGCCAAGTGGCCCCCAGCCTCTCGGCCCTGATTGGGGAAGCGGTGCGTCACAGGGAGCAGAAAACAGGGCCAAGGAGTGTTACCACATAGGTCCATACTGCTGTGTTTCCTGACCCTCTGTTATGTTCCCCAGCTGTACTTGATGGGGTGAAGCAGAATTAGGCAGTTGGTAGATAGGCAGTTCCAGCTTCTCTGATTCCTTGAATCCTTTTCCAGGTAGGTGCACGTCTCATTGCTCATGCTGGCAGCCTCACCAACCTGGCCAAGTATCCAGCGTCCACAGTGCAGATCCTTGGGGCTGAAAAGGCCCTGTTCAGGTACCAGTGAGGGCACCTGCCCCACTCAGGTGCCACTTCTGGTGCCCACTGCTTGTTTGGGGATCACAGTGATGGCTGACCAGGGCTCCCTGACCTGTACAGACCTCTGCTATGGGGGTGATGGCCAGTCCTGGTGTCTGAGTGATTCCCAGGGCCCAGCAAAGGGACCAGATTTCCAGGTCAGCGACATTGGATGCCTTCCCTCTGCTTCTGGGAGCTGTGGGTTGGCGTAAGGTGGGGTCACTGGCCTAAGGCTCGCTCTGGACACCGAGGGTACAGGGGAGGGGAGGAGCTACCTTGGCTAGCAGGGTTGGAATTTCTGATCTTAAAACTCCCCACTAAATATTCTTCTCCCAGAGCCCTGAAGACAAGGGGTAACACCCCAAAATATGGACTCATTTTCCACTCCACCTTCATTGGCCGAGCAGCTGCCAAGAACAAAGGCCGCATCTCCCGATACCTGGCAAACAAATGCAGTATTGCCTCACGAATTGATTGCTTCTCTGGTATGGGTGGGGGGGGCTTGGAGGAGAAGGGGCTGGGAGGGAGGGAAGGCTGACTACCTAGCAGCTTCTACAATGATGGCAGTATTTTTCGTCAACAGCAGTTCACCTAGTGAGTGTTGATATCTTGGGTCTGAGTGAAGCTGAGGGTAGAGGGGAAACCGGGCGGGGAGCAGCTGGCCCTTTAGGGGCTGACAAGCTTTGTTTATCCACACATACACACACACACATCTAGAGGTGCCCACAAGTGTATTTGGGGAGAAGCTTCGAGAGCAAGTTGAGGAGCGGCTGTCATTCTATGAGACAGGAGAGATTCCACGAAAGAATCTGGATGTCATGAAGGAAGCAATGGTTCAGGTCAGTTTGGACTTTGCTGCGGGGGGGTCGGGGGGAGTACATGAGCTGGCCGTTGGAAGTGATGAGCTGGCTCAGCCTGACCTCATAGAGTGGAGGCAAAAAACTGATTTAATGAGCCTGATCCAGGGAGGCCAGAAGGGAGACCTGGAAAGCCTGCAGTCTTCGGGGCCTCTTCAGCACCTTTCTTTGGGCTAGGCAGAGGAAGCGGCTGCTGAGATGGCTAGGAAGCTGGAGAAGCAGGAGAAGAAACGGCTGAAGAAGGAGAAGAAACGGCTGGCCGCCCTGGCGCTCGCATCTTCGGAAAACAACAGCAGTACCCCAGAGGAGTGTGAGGTCAGTAGGCAGCCTGGCCCTCAGCCCAAGGCGAACACCCTGGATGTAGGGTTCTTAACAGCAGAACAAAGGATGTACTACCTCAAGCCATGGTCTTGGGTCCAGGCTTTTGGACTGAAAGAAGGACCTGAAACATCTCAACTACCTCTTGATTCTATAGGAAGGAGATAGGTGCTGAGAGAACTGGCTCAGGAGCCCAGAGAGCTGGTTGTAGCACACCGGGTCCCTGGGCAAGTGTTCTGTCCTCGGCTGCCTCCCAGGAGTCCTCAACCGGGGGTAGTGTAAATCCCTGCTCTGCGCGTTCTCAGCCGTGTGTCCGGAGGCGGTGCCATTTCCTAGTGGGGCTTGGGGCAGGGGTCTCCACAGTCCAATGTCGTGGTCCCTCCACCCCTGGGATTTTTCATGGAGTGCCCAGTTTGTCAAGTTTTTCAGGGTCCCCTTTGCAACATAGCATGATCGTTCTGTTGTGGGTTTCTCTAGAAGCTATTTCACGGGCTTAGGTGACCATTCTCCCTTTCTAAGTGGGAGTCACCTTTGGGGTGGATTTCCAATGTCTGTTAAACCATCCCAGAAACACAGATTTTCACATCATTTCCGCGTCTTTATGCCCCAACTACTTAGTTGCAGCAGTTTTAATAGGCATGTGTGTGTTCATACAATGAATGATGGTTTCATACCCATTTCATTCTTTAGGAGACAAATGAAAGACCCAAAAAGAAGAAAAAGCAAAAGCCCCAGGAGATTCCACAGGAGAATGGAATGGAAGACCCACCTGTCCCTGTCTCCAAACCCAAGAAAAAGAAATCTTTTTCCAAGGAGGAGCTGGTTAGTAGTGATCTTGAAGAGACAGCTGGCAGTGTAAGTCTTCCCAAGAGGAAGAAATCTGCCCCCAAAGAGGAACCAGTTAGTGATGCTGAAGAGGCAGGAACCAGGATCATCCCCAAGAAAAAGAGGAAATTCTCGTCCAAGGAGGAGCCACTCAGCAGTGGGCCTGAGGAAGCTGCTGGCAGCAAGAGCAGCAGCTCCAAGAAAAAGAAAAAGCTCCGGAAGCTAGCCCAGGAAAACTAGGTCGGACATTTCCTGGTGGGAGGCAGAGCCCCCATGCCCTTTCCCAACCCACCATTATATCCCAATAAAAAACAACTTCACAAGAGTCAATAATGTGTTTTTATTGAACACCTTACATGGTTATGGGTGGGACCTATGGTTGAGGCAGAGCACCAATGACCGCCTCAGTGAAGTCCTGGCAGGTGGCATAGCCACCCATGTCAGAAGTTCGAACCTGTAGGGGAGAATTGGCATCATCCCTGTGGCCTAGGCCCCATCCCTAACCTCTCCCCCACCCCCCACCCCCACCGAATAACACCGTTCCCTAAGGAAGCCAGCCCCAGGACAACCTAGGCTCCGCCCAGATGATTATAGTCTAAAGGTTTAAGAACTCTTCTCTGGTCCACTGTACTGAAGGGAGGTGTAGGTAGTATGGTCCTTGTGAGGTTGGAGGGAATAAAGGGGTCTAGCCCCCATGGGGGTGCAGGTGGCCGATGACAGACTTGATGAAGTCGGTTGTGGTGCTGTAGCCGCCCATGTCTCGAGTCCGCACCTACAGCCACCACCGGCAACAGCCGTGGGGAAGAAGAGAAGAGAGCCCATGAAGGGGGGATAGGGCAATGTGATGGAAATGGAATCCAAGAAAGGATGGCAAGGCCAGGAAGAAGATGCAGTGCGGCAGTCGCAAGGAGGCGGCCAGATGTGCAGAGGGCCAGAGCCCCTCTCGGAGCTGTGCTGCAGCCGGGGCAGGATGGGAGGGAGGCTGAGCATGAAGTGAGATGGAGAATGCGAATCAGAGACAGGACAAGGATGCCTTGGAGAAAATCAGACCAGGTGCAGGGAAAGGCGGCCAAGGATGCAGACAAGGACAGGCTTCCAGGTGTGAAGGTGCCACCTGGGCCTCATTCTGCCTGCTATGTCCCTCTGCTCCTCCATCCCCTGGGCTCTCCCCGGGTAAAGAGCTGCAAGTGCCGCCTTCAATGGCCATAAAAGAGCCAATGGATGGAGCAGGAAAGAGGGAATAGCAGACGGTAACCAAGAGGATGAAACAGCCAGGAGAAGGGAGGTGAAGAACAGCCCTGAGAGCAACAGGGGAAGATCAGAGAGCAGAAGATGTTCTGGGGACCTGGAGGGAAAGGCGGCCCCAATTCAGGTTCCCCAAAGAGGAGTGCCAAGGCCCTGAAACCCACAGCCTCTCTAACTCACCTTGCCAACTTTGATCACCTTCTTCACCGCATCCGCAATCATGTTGGAGTGATACTCGAGACTGTCAATGTGGACAGGAAGGAACTGAGATTCTCCCCACGGCATTCCAAATCTCCTCCACTGTGCTCCCCCCTAACACCCTGCCTCCTGCCCCAGACCTCCATGACCTTCTTGAGATACCCACTTCAAATGCCGCAGCATGTTGGAAGCGGAGAGCAGCATGGCTGTAGGGTTGGCGATGTTCCTGCCCACTGCCTGGGCAAACGGGTGCCGGGCTCCCTGTGGACAGAGGGCAGACTAGAGTCACTGGGGGCAGACATTATGCAGAGTCTAAGGTCAGGGAGAGGCATAAGGGAAGAGAGAACGGGCCAGGGACACTGAGAAGAGGCACAGTGGAGGGGACAGAGCACAGCAGTCACTTAGGAAGGGAACAAGTTGGGAGGCAGCTATCAAGGGACCTCAAGTCAGAAGACAGGCATGCAGAGAAAGTTGGGAGAAGTGGGGATCTCACTCACCGTCTCAAAGACTGCGTACTCTGCACTGTAGCTCTCACCAGGGACCACACCAGCTCCCCCAACCAAGCCAGCAGCCAGATTGTCGATAATGTTCCCATAGAGATTGGGCATCACTAGCACATCAAACTGGTAAGGATTCTGCACCAGCTAGGGGGCAAAATGTGTAGCATGGACAAGAGAATTAAGTTCTGCTCCTGGCCCCTCCCCGGCACCATGAGAGCAGAGACATGGGGAGGACATTACCTGCATGCAGCAGTTGTCTATGATCATTGTCTCAAACTTGATTTTGGGGTACAATTCAGCAACTTCCTCACAGCACTGCAGGAACAATCCATCCCCAAGTTTCCTGTCCGTGAGGACAAAGGGAACAAAGTCAGTCAAGAGTGCAACAGGCTACCTTCCTGGGAGCCTATCCCATGTAAAGGCATGTCCCTCACATGATGTTGGCCTTGTGCACAGCCGTGACCTTGCCCCGCCCCTTCTTGGTGGCATAGTCAAAGGCAAACTTTGCAATCCGCTGAGATTTGGTTCGAGTGACAATCTTCAAGCACTCAATCACACCTCTTGCACTCTGTGTAAGAAGAGAGAAGCAGCCAGGTGACCCTGAAAAGAAGGGAAGGAGCTATGCCACTCTCCCACCTTCACCCCTGACCTCCCCAATTTCTAGGGCCTCACCTCATGTTCCAGGGAGCTGTATTCTCCTTCTGTCTGCTCCCGAATGATCACCAGATCTAGATTGTTGTGTCGAGTCTTGTACCCAGGAAGTGATTTCACATGGACTACATTGGCAAACAAGTCCAACTTACGCCTGGGGGTGGGGCAGAGCCATTAGCACCATGTCTGGTGCTCTAGGACTCCTCTGACCCATGGCCCCCACCACCTACCTTAGGCGCATATCGTAGGAGGCTAGCTCGCCCTTATATTCCATCGGGGTATGGATCTTTCCTGCATAAACAAAGGGGTCAGGGTTGGGCACAAACCAAGCCCAAGGGAAGCCAGATCAGTGTCTGATCCTCTCAGTGACAGGATGCAACCCAGACTCCTCTCCCACTCCCAAATCTGTGACTTTTAAGTGCCTCTGGAGGCAAAGAAAAATGCCGTTAAAACCAGTGTTTTATAAGACAAAACCAGAGAGGGCGACAAACCGTAAGAGATTCTTAATCTCAGGAAACAAACAGAGTTGCTGGAGTGGAGGGGAGTGGGAGTGATGGGGTGGCTGGGGGATGGACATGGGGGAGGGCATGTGCTATGGTGAGCGCTGTGAATTGTGTAAGACTGACAAATCACAGACCTGTACCCCTGAAACAATACATTATATGTTAATTTAAAAACAAAACAAAACAGTGTTTTATTTTTAGTTACTCTATTTAATTTATGATGAAACTTCAAGGTGACCTAAAAGGAGGACAAAAAACATTTTCAGGTGATCAAACAGCCTGGGTTTAATAGGCTAAGAAACAATGCTAAGGAACCTATGACCTTTCTTGATGTATGCCTGTCTACCTACTTGACATTTTTTCAACTGATACTTACTGAATACTGGCCATGCATCAGGCACTAGGGATTTCAACCAAAAAACACAATACCCAATTCCTGTCTTCAAGGGGCAAACAATACATCGGGGAAGACAAATGCAAAACACATGATAAATACCATGGGCGAGGTATTAACGTCATGTACAGGAACCCCGAGTAGAAATTCCCTCTGGTAACATCTAGAAATGTCATAGAACACTTGGCATTTCAGCCAAGCCTTTAGTTAAGTGAGTACAGTAGGTTGAATAGTGACTCCAAAATGGTATGTCCATTACCATTTACCCTAATTCCTGAATCTTATTTGTGACCTTATTTGGGAATATAAAATGTGACCTTATTTGGGAAAATAGGGTTTGTAGACTAATTAAGTATCTTGAGATGAAATCAACTTGAATTAGAGTACTCTAAATCCATTAAGTCTTCATACAGGAAAACAAAGAGAAACAGATACACAGATACAGAGAGGGAAAAGCCATAGGATGACTGAGGCAGAGATCGTAGTGATGTATCTCGAAGTCAAGAAACACCAGGAGCCACCAGGAGCCACCAGGAGCTGGAAGAGGCAAAGAAGCATTCTCCCTGAAGTCTTCAGAGGAAGCCCTTCCAACAACTTAATTTTGGGATTCTGGCCTCCAGAACTGTCAGAACAAATTTGTTATTTTAGGCCCCTAGCTTTGAGGTTAATTTGTACAGTAGCCCTAGGAAACTGTAATACAGTAAGTGAGAACTAATCTAACAGGTAGCATCCGAGAAAGAACATTCTGGACAGAAGTAATGACTAAGTCAAGATAGTCAAGATAGTACACGTATTTGGAAACTAACGGTCCAGTGTGACCAAAGCACAGAACAAGTGTTATGGAAATAAAGGCAGAAGAAGTGAAAGTCAGCTTATGAAAAACTTACTTTCCTAAGCTAAGGCTGGGCCTGACAAAGTCATGTTGGTCTTTCCAAAAGAAGAGATGCAGATGGAGGATTGTAGGGGCAGGACCGGAAGCCCCCAAAACAAACAACAAACAAATGAGATTAAAGCAAAGAAGCAGAGGGGAAGACAGAAGAAAAGAGGCAGCTAGAAGAGGCACTCTAGAAACACAATGAACAAGATTTGATGACCCATGATGGAGCCCCTGACAGACTTCAAACCTTGATGCCTTCCTGCAAAGGCAGCTCACATGATGACTCTCAACTCCTGAGTTAACAGACAGAAGAAACAAACAGCCGCAAAATGGTGATGGGAGCTTGGGGGACTTAATGTGTTAGCATGTGCAGAAAGAAGCTTAAAGAATATTTGCTCACATGACTTTAAGGGACACGTAGGTGGCGTAGCAAGGGAGCACACATACCAATGATGGCCACCTTGTTTTCCTTCATGGAACTCAACACCTGCTCCAGCTTCTCCTCAGATGCCATATTCTGCACCTCGCTCAGGTGATGCTCCTGGAACTCCACTGGGACAGAGGCAGCCTTTGGGGACACGTACCAAAAATCTCTGGGTCAGGATCGAGTAAGCAGTCCTTTCCAACCCACGCCATAGTCCGTGCTGGCTGATTCCCCCAGGGCCCTCACCTTGAACACCTCCTTGACAGCGTGCATCAGTTCAGGCCCCACGCCGTCTCCTGGCAGCATAGTCACGGGAAAGGCTCCCTCCACTCTCATGTCCTCAGCCTGGAAGCAGAGCCGTCAGAGCTAGAGCTGCGGCGGGGGCACAGACTCCCGGGGAGAGGGAATGAGGGGTCAGGGGAGTGGGCAGGCAGGAGTCGGACCTGCCCTTACCTGGCTCCGCGAGGCGGCCTGCGCCACGGCCGAGGTACACAGGCTCCTCCATGCCCCGGGGTTCGGGGCGGCGACCAGAGCCTGCGACACAGACGCACACGCCTGTGAGGTCGGGTATGGGAGTCCCAGCCCCCGAGTACCGCTATGAACCCGGTACAATCCCGCCGCTCCCCCGCCCGCCCGCCCGCCCTCGGCCCGACCTGACCCCGGGCCTCACTCGGGTCAAACAGCGGACACCTATGCGAGCTGCCATGTTTTCAGCAGGAAGTCCAGGGGAAGTGACGCCGGAAGCCGGCGTGGCCCGGCACCCCGACTTCCGGTCCGCGCAACACGGTGGTGAGGGGCAGCGGGCGGTTCTCTCTTCCTTCCACCAGCGCCACCTGTGCTCTCCTGCGTCGCTGGCGCCTCCCTCTTCTTCTGCTTACCCCTTGCCCTGGAGCCTGACGGGAGACACAAGTGCTCTGTCTGTTGCTTGGTTTTCAGGCTCCATATTTATGCTGAAACTAACACCGAAGGACAATATGCGATTTTATGCGAGTACCTGAGTTCAACGGGTTGAGAAACAACAAGGAATCTGGCTTTTCTTCATGTTTTTGTGTCTATGTCTTTGTTTCTCTCTTAGCCAGTACTCGCTGAACATTCGTGTATGAGGCACTAAAAGAGTACATGAACACAATATAGCCCAGGGGGAAGGTGTCAGTCTGTTTTCTCCTGCAGTCTCCTAGCCGGCCCAGTTACTCCGTATTAATCAAGTTTCTTGGTTTTTTTCTTGTGTGGTCCTGTTCGTGCTCTGATAGTGTGTCCCAGGCCTCAACTACCCTGGGCAGGACCATTAACTGGAGACAGAAATTACGTCAAGCATGTAAGTGTGGCCAAAGGGGAATTTTATTTTTTTTTTAAAGATTTTATTTATTTATTTGACAGACAGAGATCACAAGCAGGCAGAGAGGCAGGCAGAGAGAGAGAGAGGAGGAAGCAGGCTCCCCGCTGAGCAGAGAGCCCGATGTGGGACTCGATCCCAGGACCCGGAGATCATGACCCGAGCCGAAGGCAGAGGCTTAACCCTCTGAGCCACCCAGGCGCCCCCAAAGGGGAATTTTAAACTTTTATTATTATTTTTTTAAGATTTAATTTTTTAAATTTTTTTAAATTCTTTTTTAAAGATTTTTTTTTTTTTAATTTATTAGTCAGAGATCACAAGTAGGCAGAGAGGCAGGTAGAGAGAGAGAGGAGGAAGCAGGCTCCCCGCTGAGCAGAGAGCCTGATGTGGGGCTTGATCCCAGAACCCTGGGATTATGACTTGAGCCAAAGGCAGAGGCTTTAACCCACAGAGCCACCCAGGGGCCCCTTAAGATTTTATTTTTAAACAACCTCTACAACCAACAGGGAGCTGGAACTCACAACCCTAAGATCAAGAGACAGATGCTCTTCTGAGCCAGCCGGGGCTCCCCGACTGATTTTAAAAATTCCACTCACTTGCCATTTACAGGTGACCTGCCTAAAACCAAAATGGCAAGGGAGGATTTACCTAAACCAGTATTCTAGAAATGTGATTTTTGGATCTCCTGTCCAAGTGGACCAGGGGCATTTGTTTAGAAAGCAGACTTAGGGGGTGCCTGAGTGGCTCAGTGGGTTAAAGCCTCTGCCTTCGGCTCAGGTCATGATCCCAGAGTCCTGGGATCAAGCCCCACATCAGGCTCTCTGCTCAGTGGGGAGCCTGCTTCTCCCGTGCTCTCTCTCTCTGCGTGTCTGCCTACTTGTGATCTCTGTCTGTCCAATAAATAAATAAAAGTCTTTTTTTTTAAATCTTTAAAAAAAAAAAAAAGCAGACTTGGGAATTCTACCCCAGACTTGCAGAATCTGAGTCTCAAGATTGGGGACCCCAGGAAATACATTTTTAACAAGCACCTCCAGATGACACACACTGAAAGCCACACACTAGTTGGGTTCTCTGTAATTTATATACCTCATCCAAGATTTATAGATTTAAAGATTAGATAATGGTTAAGAGTCTTGAACAAATGAAAAGTGCTGTGTAGATATAAGGCTGCCATAAATATTATAGTTAATATAATTTATTAAGGTATACTACTACTATTCCTCAATCTCCATTCATTTATCCCATGAAACAAATCAAAACTAGAGAGAATCAGGGGCACCTAGGTGGCTCAGTCGCTTGAGTGACCAACTCTTGATCTCTGCACATGTCTTAATCTCGGGGTCATGAGGTCAAGCCCCAAGTTGTACTCTAGGATGGGCATGGAATCTACTTAAAAACAAACAAGCAAACAAACAAACAAACAAAAAACTAGAGCGTATCAGCACCTTGTTCCCATAGACTCCCTAGTCCCAACTTCCATGCTGCTATTGTCATTCACCACCATTTTACTCCTCCAAATATCACTCTGATAAAGAAAAAGTGAGAGATTTACTCTTCTTAAAAATCTATATTTTTTGTTACTTTGGGACATTTAGGGTGGGAAAGAAAGATGCAATCTTGGTCCAATCTCTGGTGATAATCTAATTTTCTTTTTTTTAAATAGCTGAATGCTTTGTTTTTTAAGATTTTATTTATTTGAGAGAGAGAGAGAGAGCGCACGGAGGAAGAGTGAGGGGGAGAAGCAGACTCCCAACTGAGCAGGGAACCCTATGCGATGCTCGATCCCAAGACCCTGAGATCATGACCTGGTCTAAAGTCAGACACTTAAATAACTGAGCCATCCGGGTACCCCGATAATCTAATTTTCATCCTAGAAAACATTAATTTTCTTGAGTATAACTACAACATTATTTTCATCCCTAAATTCTGCCAGCCTGACATTCAAGCAATACCTAAGACATTCTGCTCTTAATTGAGCCCAGTCCTTCAAATATCTGCTACCTGATATGACACCATGTGGCTTTCCCCTGAGTGAAAAGGACTGATGAAGGGTACCAAGTGATTCAAGTTGAGAAGGTGAGACCATCATTGCCTGAAGGCCACGTGTCTTCCCTGTGAGCTTAGTGAGCTCTCCTGGCCTTCCCAGTCCCCAGGAAGGCATCTCTCACTGATACTGCCTGAGAATGGGGAATTTTAGTCAGGACCCTTGAAAAGTTCCTCAAACAGTCTCTTGGCCAGGGGTGGGACTGTTTAACTGATAAACAATCTATTTAACTGTTAAGAACCATGTAGTGTGAGGCTGAGTGAATCGAATGCCGGTTTCCTAGGCCTACAAATCCTCTAGTATGGGGGTCTCAACCTGGGGTCCACAGAGCCTACAGCCATCCATGAATACAAGTGGAACTTGGATGGGGAAAATCCAAAAATCACATCTTTATTCTTACTCACCTCCAACTGAAATTTAGCATTTCCTTTCATTACGAAGGTAGAATGAAATTGTGCTACCGGTAGTACCCTTGACTTTGTCACAAACAGAAATTACATTTCATTCCTCATTTCACTAGGCCCTTCATGGCCTAACCTTCCCGGCCTGTGTGGCTCTCAGAGGCTCCATTGTCCACAGACAACCCACCAGAGAAGGGGGTAGCTGTGAGCAGTTAACAACTAACACCCAAAGCAGGAGAGAAACTGGATGCACCAGCTGGCGGAGGGTCTGAACAAGGCAGGTCCTGCCTGGTGGAGGTGAGAATGAACCTGGTTCTCTGGGGCACAATTAGGAGAGCAGGCATGTTTGAGGAGTTGATGTACAGTGAGGAGTGGTGAGTAAGGTTGGTGCAAGTCTCAGGACTGAGAGAGTGGAAAGGAGTTTATGAACAATACCAATGACTCTATTGGGATGGTGATGTGAATTTATCATGTGTGTGATTTCATGGAGAAAGCTAACTCTTGGGTTCATCCAGAAATACTATTTTGTCAGGCTCCCTCTCAGTGGGAAGCCTGCTTCTGCCTCTCTCTCTGCTGCTCCCCCCAACTCATGCGTGCTCTCTCTCTCTCTTTCACTTGCTGTCTCTCTCTCTCTCTCTCAAATAAATAAATAAAATCTTAAAAAAAAGAAAAGAAGGGGCACCTGGGTGGCCCAGCTGTTGGGCGTCTGCCTTTGGCTCGGGTCATGGTCCTGGGGTCCTGGGATCGAGCCCTGCATTGGGCTCCCTGCTCGGTGGGAAGCCAGCTTCTCCCTCTCCCACTCCCCCTGCTTCTGTTCCCTCTGTCGCTGTGTCTTTCTCTGTCAAATAAATAAGTAAAAATCTTTAAAAAAAGAAAGAAAGAAAAGAAGAACAACTGTGTTTGGACCGAACTCTCAGAGCTTTAATGTAACAATCTGGGATGGGGCCCAGATACTGATGTTCTTCAAAAGCTCCCTGGATTATTCTAAAAGTGGACCAGAGTTGAGAACCAGTGGCTTACATTCCTCATGACCCTGCACTTGGGGCTGGCCAGGTGTCTCAGTTAGGATTAGATTCAGGTGCAGGGAACAAGGCACAACATAATCATAGCCCAAATAAGGGAGGGGGTTACTTCTGGCTGATATAAAAATTCAGTGCTAGTGGTTCAGAGCAAGGTTGGCCCCTGTGGTGTCAGAGGCTCAAATGCCTTATGTTGTTACCCTTCCTTGCAAGGCCTCCATTCCCAAGTTCATTCAAGAGCTAAGACTGTTATTCCAGCTCCAGCCATCATGTCTATATTCTGGCCAGCAAGAAAGACCTGGCAGAAGAGCAGAGGCCGCCATCCCGTTAATGACACTGAAATGTCCCACAGCATCCCTATATCCTCTGTGATAAAGAAACATTTCAATCTTTGTCTTCAAAGCTCTGGCTTTTGTTTTGGAAGGCCTCCTCTAAAGATAATAAAGATATTCTCTGATTTCTTTTTTTATCTGAGAGAAAGTTTATTGTTCTGATTTACTGAGACTTAAAATATTCCATTAAGAAAATCCAGGTAGCTGAAATATCTCAGGGCGCCTGTGGCTGGCTCAGTCATTAGAGCAAGTGACTCTTGATGTCAGGGTTGTGAGTTGGAGCCCTACATTGGGTGTAGAGATGACTTACAAATAAAATTTAAAGAAAGAAAGAAATTGGGGTGCTTGCGTGGCTCAGTCAGTTAAGCGTCTCCCTTCGGCTCAGGTCATGATCCCTGGGTCCTGGGATCGAGGCTGGCATTTGGCTCCCTGTTTGGTGGGGAGTCTGCTTCTCCCTTTCCCTCTCCCTGTTCATGCTCTCTCTCTCTCTCTCTCTCTCTCTCTCTCTCAAATAAAATCTTTTAAAAAATAATTATAAACGAAAATCTTAAAAAAGAAATATTTAACACTGCCCATTTCTTCAAAAGTTCTGAAATAAGTTTTAAAAGACCACAGAATGTATACGCACACACTATGCCACTTAAATCACTTCCGCCATCTACACTTGAAGACTTCAAGTATAGACATAAACCCTGAAGTGCTCAGGTAAAAGCCTTACCTGAGCATAAAAGCTCATCCTAAGGCTTTTTCCGGTGAGCCTCCCCACAACATGACTGGGTAGGTATTTGGGGTTAAGTGTGAATGTTACTGGGAGGTTCCAAGTCACATGATGGGTCAATCCCATTTCAGTTTTAGACCAAAAGCAGCACATGATACATGCCCCTGAAGAGCCTGTGTTAAGTGTATGTGTGTAAGGGACAGGTATGTGCCAGGGGAGGTTGCCTGAAACGCATTAATAATGAATGTCAGAAGTCTGCTGTTGTCAGGAATATAGAAACATACATCTTCAGGTTCAAAGTCTTCCTGGGGATTTCTTCATCATTTCATCTGTGAGTCTCATTCAGAAACAGTTTTAGCTTCCTGCTCAGAAGGCCAAATGCCTTGGCAGCTTCGTACAGAAGACCTTGGGGGCCGCAAGTCAAGTCTACCCAAGTGGGGTTTCCAGTAGGAGAGTACCCACTGTTCCTATGAAACACTCTCCCATGCCTGTTCAGGAGCTGCAGTTTGAGCACTGGCAGAGATCAGTGCCTGGCTCTCCACCATGGCGCAGGCAGACCCTGCTGCCATCCTAAGGCTTTTTCCGGTGAGACTTCGTAAGTCGGTTTGGTTTCATATTTCTCTTTCATCATGGAGGACAGCCAGCTCTGTATGTTTTCCACCAAAATATTAGTGACAACACTTCAGCTTTAAAAGATGTAACCTGGGGGGCGCCTGGGTGGCTCAGTGGGTTAAGCCGCTGCCTTCGGCTCAGGTCATGATCTCAGGGTCCTGGGATCGAGTCCCGCATCGGGCTCTCTGCTCAGCAGGGAGCCTGCTTCCTCCTCTCTCTCTCTCTGCCTGTGTCTCTTCCTACTTGTGATCTCTCTCTGTCAAATAAATAAATAAAATCTTTAAAAAAAAAAAAAAAAAGATGTAACCTGGGGCGCCTGGGTGGCTCAGTGGGTTAAGCCGCTGCCTTCGGCTCAGGTCATGATCTCAGAGTCCTGGGATCGAGCCCCACATCGGGCTCTCTGCTCAGCAGGGAGCCTGCTTCCTCCTCTCTCTCTGCCTGCCTCTCTGCCTGCTTGTGATCTCTGTCTGTCAAATAAATAAATAAAATCTTTAAAAATAAATAAATAATAAAAGATGTAACCTACTATTGCTTTTTGGATTTTTCCAGAAGCAACCCTCCCATCTTGCTTGCTGCCATTTGTACCAATGTTATGATGGATGTTACGAATGTGCAGGGCCAGGCAGGGATGATCTTCTGGTGAGTGTAATGTTCAGGTCAGACCCCTTTAACTGTGTTTGTTTGTTTAAACATTTTGTTTATTTACTTGAGAGAGAGAGAGAGAACAAGCAGGGGGAGGAACAGAGGGAGAGGGACAAGTAGACTCCATGCTTAGCCTGGAGCCTCATGTAGGACTTGATCCCAGGACCCTGAGATCATGACCTGAGCCAAAATTAAGAGTTGGATGCCCAACAAACTGAGCCACCCAAGTGCCCCTAATTTTTTTTTTCTTGAATAAGGACTTTATCTGATGTTGGAACTGGATACGTTTTCAAGGGAGCCTTTATGGTGGCAAGTATGAACTCCATGTGGCTTTCAGTAACATTCAGATACTTCCCTGCAGACTCTGCTTCATAATAAACTATTATTTCATCAGTTACAACCAGACTGCACTTTCTGTGAAGTTTCTGGTTGTGAGCTACTCCTTCATCCATGTAAGAGAACCAAAGCCTGAGCATCCGAGGGTCATCCCTCCTGTTGTCTGATCAAAGGTGTACATGAGACAAACGTCCTCTTCGTGCAGTTCCAGCCTTCTGCAACAATGGTCCCTCTCCTGGAAGCCCTCCAGCAACTCATCCCTCGGCTGCTTGATGGACATATCACAGCCTTCAAGTTTCCCTTCAGAGGCTTCCCCCAGGACGATGGGATCAGGATCTGCCCTTAGGGGAATGTCACATATGTATTTTGTCTAAAGATAGTATAGCTTTTCAAACATTCAATTCCTCAGCGATAGACTTCTCCAAAGACTTGGTCTCAGTAAGAGCTTCTGGATCCTGAGGGGATAACCGCAATTTCTTTCAAAGGATACTTTATCAGAATGGTTTTGGAGTTTCAAATCACTCACCCACATTCAATCAGACTACATCCAAGACACTGCACCCTCTGTTTTCTTGTCAATCAGCTCCTCTCAAACATAGGGCAGCATGAGGTAGTGGACGCTGTTGTATGTCTGTCCTGGACAGAAATAGGGTAAGTCAGCATCTTTGGATTCCAGGACATCAGTTCAGTAGGAAAAGGTGTATAAGGGGCTGTAAGTCTGCACAGGGAAGACAGGACACTGAACAAAGTCTCCAGGGCCATAACATAGTCCTCTACCCTGTTTGCACCCTTTTGTCTTCTCCAGTTCCTCCTGACATACCAGTTGGTCAGGACATCCATGAACTTGATCAGGCAAAGCACAACAGTATAGATCCTGTAAGCTGCCATTTTGGTGTCAAAAAAACCAATAAGTACCTGTGTGAAGGGCAGGACCCTCTGGTCTGTGATGTTGGCACTTTCTTAAGCCATGTTTTGGTTGTAGGAGAATTCCATTTCTTCCTTATTCTGCAACTTCAGGATGTTATGGATGAAGAAGCAGTAGGCACTGTACCAAGGAAGCAGCACATCCTTCAAGATATCACACATACCCTCCTCCTTAAGGCTGAGGCTTCCTGCTCTCACCGCAGGGGAGTTAATAAGATACAATCTGAAGGCATCGACACCATATTTATGGATGACTGAAAGTGGATCCAGATAATTCTTATTTTGTTTGCTCATTTTTTGGCCAGCACTCTCCAGGATGAGCCTGTTCACAATCGCATTCCTAAAAGACACTGTCCTAAGAGAACAATGGCCAGCACCACCAGAGTGTAAACCCATCCTCTGGTCTGGTCAGCGTCTCAGCATCCTCAAACTCCCTCTTGCTTTCAAATGATAATGAAGTTGAGCATAGGGCATGCTGCCACTCTTGAACCAGCAGTCAAACTCTTTAGAGATGCGGTGCAACAATTTTCACAGCAGGCAGGGATGGTCAGATGGTCAATGCTCTCTCTGTGCAGATCAGAGATCTTTTTTCCCAACAGTTCTTCAAGTTCTGCCATTGACCCAATGCGTACTGCCTCCTCAAAGTCATCACTGACCCACAATGCGATTGGGGTGCCCCACTACCTGTTTCTGGAAATTGCCCAGTCACATGCATTCTTCAGCAAGTTTCCTAAACACTTTTCTCGTACAAACCCTGGGACCCAGAAACACAGGTCACTAATTCCTCAGCAACCAGTCTAACCAACTTCTCCACCAGCTAGGCTCTGCTTTATAAATGAGGGGAGTGACCAACCTCCAGCAAGAAGGGTAGCTGTGAGTGAAGGTACTGGCAACAAGAAGTCGGCCTCCTTTTTTCAGGGTCCTGATGATGTTTTTATGTTTCTGTCAGCATCCCTCACAGGCTGTCCTGTGAAATCAGTCACTTCTGATGTCGAACAACCTCAAGCATCCATAGGGCGAAAAGGGGAAGTCTCTCCACGTGATGCTGAAGTCCACACAGACCCAATAATCATCAGCACTAAAGTAAAGAACCTGGTGGGCCCGTCTAGGGCCCTTCGCCTCCTGCACATGGCCATCAGCAAGCCCAGTAAAAGCACGATTCTCCTTACCTGCTCAAGATAGTCAAACAGGGGCCTATATCTCTTGCTCTTTGAGATAGGTGCCAGGAAGTCTTTCAAGGATCTCATAGTCACTCTCCATCTTATGGAGGGCTCATAATCTGGCTTCTGCGAAAATCAGTAATTTTCCTCTGAAAAACATCTTTAATCTTCATATACTGCGTATCTGGATTAACACACAGGACAAGGTTACTAAGATGTCTAGGAAGTGGTTATCTAAGCAACCAAAGATACAGTTTCATCTTCCTCCAAAAGGAATATTACAAATATTGAAGGATCTTGAATATCTTTGTATTTCTGGTGAGACTCAAAGTTGGAAAGTGGAATGTTACAATGTGGTAGAGAAGGACATACCTCTATCCACAAGGCCTTTCTATCCACACCTCTATCCACAAACCCTTTGTTGTAGAGTTGTTTGAAGACCCACTAGACTGATTCCATGAATTGTGGATACAGAGTGTTGTAGTCATTGTCAAATTCAATACACTGGCCAGCCCTTCTAATAGCGGACTTCCATGATATCACTTCACAGATTGATTGGCACTGATTGTTATGCTCTACAATCCCTATTTTGGCTACGTCCTCTGGTCCTCTGGTTCCCAGTATCTTAACAATATCATGTTCTCCATGTAAGCCAAGAAAATCCCATCCAAATCTTCTGTCAAAATGAGACCCACTCTGGTGAGCATATCTGGTAACTATATCTTTCATTGTCCCTGCAAACGTATGTTCATAGTGAAGCAGTCCAGTTGCAAAAGGAGGCCCATAATAAAATGTAGATCTGGGCCCATGTTTTGACTGCTCTAACCATTCCTGAAAACAGGGGCACCCGGGTGGCTCAGTCAGGTAGGCCTCCGACTTTTGATTTCAGCTTGGGTCATGATCTCAGACTGGTGGGATAGAGCCCCAAGTTGGGCTCCATGCTTGAAGGGGAGTCTGCTTGAGGTTCTCTCTGTCTCTCTCCCTATGCCCTTCCCACCCCCTGCTCTCTTTTTCAAATAAAGAAATCATTTTTAAAAATTAAAAAGAAACAGGCATGGCCTGGAAATGGACACAGGGTAGGAGCTATGGGGAGAGCTTGGCGTGTCCCTGCACATTCTTTATGGATATCCAAGATTATGAGGTCCCTAACTGTTCTCTGTGCCATTTCTCAGGCTTGTGCTGACAGAGCAGCTTTGAGGAATGTGATAATACCTTCCTCTAGGACAAAGAGCAGGCTTGATTATTTTTTGCTATAAAAGACCTGGGTTCCCCAGGCTCAGTGTTCTCAGATGCAGCACAAACCTACTGCATACACAGCATCCACTGAGGCCCTCCACGTTGCCCCTGTGGGACTTGGGTGGAAAGGGAAGCGATGTAAACTCTGCTTATGCTGCTTGCTGTGCCCTGAGTAATAAAGTCCTTAGTCTCATCTTGGCCAGCATCCAGGAAACTGTAAGAGGCCAATTAATCACTGATCCACAGGAGAAATTCAGATGCCAGACTATGATGGTTTTGGCAGTGAGGATGTGTTGCTAAAGGAGACATGGCCTTTCTGGAAGAGGAAGGACCCTGTGGACCAGGCCAAGGGTTACGAAGAGACTCCCTGGCATATGTTAGTGAATTCTCTTCCCGCAGTGGTGGGTGGCAGGGTGAGGGGGGCTCCAGTGAGGGCCTCCCAGTGGCCTACCTGTTAATAAGAAGAAGCAGGGAGAGATAGGATTGAAACAAGCCCCCGGAACAGCGCTTCAGTTCCAGCTTATTCTCATCTGCGCAGGAGGTGGAAGAGAAGTCATGATGGTGGGGTGACAGTATGGCTCTGGCTGCTGAGTCAAAGGACTCAAAAGCTGAAATAAATGGTATCGGTCGGTGTGTTTGACACAGAACCTAACATGAACCAAAAGCATTACACATGTATTTGGGTGAGCCATTCAAACCCAAGTGACCAAAAAACTTTGCTTGCTGGCAAGGACCTGCTCTGTCCCTCTATGCACCCCGATCCCTCTCCCCCCGTCAGCTGCTTTGATGAAAAAGTGAAGTATGCTGGGAACTTCATGGAGGGATGGGCTCAGACATTTGTAGCTCTGTAGGACCTGTCACCTTACCAAGCCTGTCACCCCCTTACCATGTCCTGTGGATAGATGCAGCTGGGATGGCTGAAGGGACCAAGGAATACAGTGTGGGACTGGGGCAAAATGACCCCGGGCTCAGGGGGTCTCTGGGCTGACACTAGAGGTACATGGCCAGTGGTATGTCAACTCTATAGCCAGAAGCCAAGAGAAAATAAAAGCCTACCAGCTGTCCCCACTGCTGTCCCATAGGCTAGCCTCCCCCACCCCCCAGCACCCTCTGTGCTCCTCTATCCCTCCTCCACGCCCCCGCATCTCCTCAAAAGCCCCCAAACCTCCCCACCCCTCTGCCTTGGAATAGCATGATTTCCCAATGCCTGGGTGGTTCAATCAGTTAAGTGTCTGCCTTTGACTCAGGTCCTGATCCCAGAGCTCTGGGATCCAGTCCGGCATCCGGGTCCTTGCTGGGTGGGGAGTCCACTTCTCCCTTTACCTGCTGCTCTCCCTGCTTGTGTACTCTCTCCTGACAAATACATAAAATCTTTTTAAAAAGCAGGGAGGTGGATAGCATGATCTCCTATCTCCTGGCACTGTTGCTACAGCTCCTGATTAGCACACACTAAACTCCTTAGTCTGTTTTTCCATAAGGTTAAAAAAAAAAAAAATCACCCAACTTCAAAGGCTGGGCTCTGAGCAACGTCTGCAGTAGGGAAGGGAAATTAAAGCTACCCTGTAGTTGGGATCTTAGGGCCAATGATCTGCGTTGGGGATGCCACTGCTGAAAATATAATTGGTATTGGTGCTTGTTCAGGCTTGTGCTCTGAGTGCTCCTAGTGTCAGCGCATTTGCCCATTCAGAGGCTGCTGCTTGTCCACAAGTGATTCCTGAACACTCGAAATGGAACAAACTACAGGATTCCAAGAGGAGAAAGGTGAACGGGAAAATAGCCTCTATGGCTGCAATTACGTAAAGGCCATTTCCAGGTACAACAGCGCCACCAGCCGGACACAGTCGTGAAGTACATTGCTTTAAAAAAAAAAAAAAAAAAAAAAAAACCAGAACAACAACGGAAAAAACCCTGCTACTACCTTGTTACTGATCCTGTACTGGTCCTGTCACTGTACTCCTGACGTCCTCCATTCTGGCACAGGTCAGCTTGGATTTGGCGGCTATCGAGAGAAGAGCACAAAAGGCCTTAACGGTCAAATGGAAATGCTTTATTCAAGAGTACAGCTGGCCTGTCCCTAACATAACCCGAATTGTACATGGAAGGGTGGTGGCAATCCCTTTGGGGAGAACTCCCTTCCTCACTTCATCACCTGAAGCATCACTTGCGAGCTCAGTGGGGCCCTCGATTCACAGAGGGTCCCCCAAGTGCCTGCCTGGTTCACTGTTGGTTTGGCTACGCTCGCCCCTGATGATGTCCACACTCCACCCCAGCACCAGCACAGCAGAATCAAAAGAGCCATGTTCATTCTGCTCAATGTGCAGAACTCAAGGCAGTGCTGATAGCTCTCACCGATACTTCCCCTGATGAAACATGACCCACTTTTACTGCATTATGTCTTGTCGTCAATGACCTAGCAGTCCCGTGGGGGAGACCAGCAGATCAAAGACATTTCTCACAGGAACTGTGAATTGGAAACAGATCTATCTGCCAATCACACACCCCAGGTCATTCATGGAGATGCCCATGATAAGGACCCTTCTCTAGTATGACCTGCAGGATTCAGGCTGCCAACCCAGCCTGCGTTGGCCATGCACCTCCCACCATTGCCTAGACCCATCATTGCACCAGACATGGCAACACAGCCACAATTGTGGACAGGGCACAAAATAGAGAACTGTCTGTTTCCGTTGCAGAGGCCACTATAAAACTTGTAATGCCTCCCAGAAATTAGACTGCTTGTCTCATTGTAAAGAAGCCATATCGCATGGGGCACTGCTCCTGTCTGCTCCTAGATAACTGACTACCTCTGAATGGGGGTCCATTTTCAGGTGATCGTGTTCCTACCTTAATCTGACCAGGAGACTGGCCACATTTCTGTGGCCCTCGTAACTGAGCCATGTGAAGTTTTGGCTTTTCACACTGTCTAGAGTCTGACAGTGATGTACCCTTTGTTGCAAAAGCCACACAGCAAGGGGCCCATAGTCAAGGTATCTGATGGCCATGCCAAGCGCCTTGCCATCTGCAGGCATTCCATATTATTCGGCATTGGAATGGCTGCCTCAAAAATTACTCACAAGCCTCTGACTACCTCCCTCCTCTCCTTCTGGTCCACACACTTCAGTGAGACCGTGTGGTCACTGAGCATAGTTGTCCCCAGACAAGAATCATCCCTCAGCCATTTCTCCAGTAATGATCAGGACAAAAGGAGGGGTTATATAACCCTTTTCTGAAGATTTGGGATTCAGATTAGTCCTGGGAATAGTGCTTCCTTTTGTCCTCCAAGAACAACCCCTGGCCAGCCTCGCTGGTACAGCCTCTGGTTGTCAGCCTGGCAGAGGGGATCTAGGGGATTCAAACTTCACTCTGGTTTAGCCCCTGGACTCTCCAATGGCTTTACACAAGCCTAGGTGATAAAGGTAATGATGATGTAGTTGAGTACACGTAGTTGAGTACACTGCCCCCTACGTGGGCCCACAGAGGCCAAGGTTGGAGATAAAAAGGATCTCTGTGCATTTGGTTCCACTCACACCTGGCCCCGCCAGATAACAGGTCAGGGTGCAGTAGGAAAAGCCTGGAGAAAAGGCGAAGTGCTAGCTACTACTGGAATGGACACTAGTCCCACAGGTGCAGAGGCCCTGGGGCACCCCAGATGCCAGGAGGTGCAGGGAGGGAAGGGTGACTGACCTCTGTGTTCCCCCAGTCCAGCCCTGCAACCTGGCAAAACCACCACCTGGTTTATACGAGTTACGTGTCAGCGGTCAGCCTGACCCCTTCTGGTTTGGGCGTCCTGTGTCCACGTGCTATGGAAACGGGAAACTCACATCCCCATGACAGGTCCTGGACTATTTGGTTGTGCCCTTTGCCAATGATGGCAGCTCCGAAATGCCGAGCCTCCCCTCCCCTGACCTTGGACAAATGCGCCATCCAGTACAACCTTGTTGCGGTCTGACGGGTACCGATGCACACGTTTTTCGTGTCGCCTGAGTGTTCTTGGGTCATATATGGCAACCGAGGCTGCACCGATTTGGTGACACCGCCCATAGGGCTTAGCCAATCTGCACAATGGAGATACCAATCAGAATTCACCGCAAATCTTGAACTGGGGTGACGTGTGTGGAGGCATATGTTTGTTTGTGGGCCATGGAATGGCTCTCCTTTAGGGATGGGGATTACTTTTTGGCCCATCTACTGCCTCCCATCATTATTGGCAGTGACATCCAAAGTCGGTAGATTAATCTAAAAGTCACTTGTGAGAATTGTAATGGATTGTAACCTGGGTTTAGACTATCTCCCAACCATCTGAAATTAGACCTACTGTTCCCCTTGTGTCGCCCTTGGGACTCGTTCACTAGTGACTGAGTCTGGGACACTAGGTGGCCAGGTTGAAGCCAATACTCAAAGTTGGCCTCATCTTGATGCTTCAAGTTCTATAGATAGTAGACTTAATTAAATTCTGTATGAGACAGATTGAGCAGCTTTGGTTCCAGGCTCTGTGATCAGATTAATCAGCGTGGCGGATGGCGTGGCATACTCATGTGAATATTCAAGTCAGCCAAGAATGTGCAGGGCCGATTGTTGGGAGAGGCAAACCACATCAGCCCTGTGCATCACTGTACATTTGTGCTGGGCATGCCAGGAATATAAGGCCCTGACCGCTATGCCTGAAGTAGGTCTTGGGGTTGTGTGTGCAGCAAGCAACCTTGAGGTTGCTTCAAGGACAAAGAACTTGCTTATTGATTCCTTCAAAAGGGGCGGCTTCCCCATTCTCATGCCCACCACATGCACAGCGCCCAGAGGGCTCCCCTGTGTGGCCCCTGGAGGACTCAGAGGCCAAGGCAACTGATGCTGACAGGATGCTTTCATTACTTGCTGTGCTGTGAGTAATAAAGCTCATTGTCTCTGATCCAGGAATCGTATGTCTTCAGCCAGCATCCATTAACAGGTCAACATTCACATCCAGTAACAGGTTAACTTTTTAGCTTGAAAGTAGGGCAAGTTCAAATTCCAAACACTTACACAGTCAGTGCTAAAAAGGGCCTCAGGTGAAGGGCTGTCCTTGGGTGTTGGCGCTGTCTCCTTGTCATGCCAGGACAAAATACCACGGATGAGAGGCTTGCGTCACAGACAGTTATGGTCTTATGTGCTGGAGGCTGGGAAGTCCAAGCTCAATGTGCTAGCCAATTCATTTCCTGTTGAGGACGCTCTGCCTTGCTTGCAGCTGGCCACATTCTCACGGTGTCCTCCCATGGTTGGGGGAGAGTTCTCCCTTCCACTCCTCACAAGGGCACCAACCCTATGCGATTAGTGCCCCATCCTTGTGATGTCATTTAACCTTTACCACCACCTCCCAGGGCCTAGCTCCAAATACAGTCACACTGGGGGATAGGGCTCAGAACAGGAATTTCAGGGGAACATAAATATTCAGTCCATAACCAGTGTCATGCAGGTGTCAGTTAAGACTAGAGAGGACAGAAGCATTGAAAGAAATGTTGAGAACAGGCAGAAGTGGACTAATTACGGAGAAGGGATTCTGAGGGGTATGGCCAATGTTTTGGGAGGTGAGGAAGTGGTGGATGCTGAGTCAGGGCCAAGGAGAAGCAGAGCATCATGGGACTAAGTATGAGACCAGGAGGGCCAACCTGTGGAATCCACAGTTTGATAGATGAGTGACAGAAACAGTCATGAGAAGCATGAAAACAAAAACTTTAATTAAAGTTAACATTATTAAAAATCAGCACTAGGAATACTACACAGAGGTAGGAAGACTCTTAACGCATGACAACACGGATAAACTTTCACAGATCTAACAATGAATAAAAGCCAGATACAAAAAACTCCACAGTGCATGATACCATTTAGACGAACCCCAGAATGGAGAAAACTCATTTATGGGGCACACACTGACAAGAAGGAGAAACCCGAAAGGCTGCTGGGATGTGGCAAAGGGCTTGTATCTTAATCCAGGCAGGGGCTATATTGGTATATATGTGCAAAAACTTTATCGAGGTATACATGTGGTATGACTGCATTATACCTTAATTTTTAAAAATCAGCATTTTTTGAACACTTTTTTAAAAAAATTGGGCTTTGGGCCAAATCGATTATCTACATACATTTTACCCAACCTGAAGCAATCTCACCAGTAAAAAGAAAGGCCCACATACAGCCTGACCCAGAATAGGGGGTCCCTTGGTCCACCACTCCTGTTCAAGTGGTAGGGAACTTCTATCACCGGGCCCACACCGGGGTGTGCTAGTTTCAGTTCGTATGGGCTCTGGAGAACCTGCTGTGTGTATCTCTTCCCCACATGTCCAGTCACATCACGTTACTTGTTTGAAATGAGCCATAGCCGAAACATAGCTCATGAAAATCAGTGAATGCAGGGGTGCCTGGATGGCTCAGTCATTAAGCATCTGCCTTCAGCTCAGGTCATGATCCCAAGGTCCTGGGACTGAGCCCCACAGCGGGCTCCCTGCTTAGCGGAACACCTGTTTTTCCCTCTCCCATGCCCCCTGCTTCTGTTCCCTCTCTGGCTGTGTCTCTCTCTCTGTCAAATAATAAATATATAAAAATCTTAAGGAAAAAAAGGAAAATCAGCCAATGTTTACAAATCAGGTTTATTTTTTTTTGAGAGGTGGTTGTTAAACACTTAGCCATCACACCAATGGACCCTCGCCACCCCAGGCTTACCCAGGAAGTAAATGAAGCTAAGGATATTTAGGCAAGAATATTTTATTATATTAACTATACCTACTTGAGTCCCTAGACCCCCAAGTCCTTTTCACCTGTGGTGTTTTCCAAGGACCTGGATCCAACGGGCCAAGTGGCCACTGAATGTTAAAAACCAGAGGCCTTGGGGTGCCTGGGTGGCTCAGTGGGTTAAAGCCTCTGCCTTTGGCTCAGGTCATGATCTCAGGGTCCTGAAATCAAGCCCCGCATCGGGCTCTCTGCTATCGGGGAGCCTGCTTCCCTCTCTCCCTCTGCCTGCTTCTCTGGCTACTTGTGATCTCTCTCTCTCTCTCTCTCTCTCTCTCTGTGTGTCAAATAAATAAATAAAATCTTAAAAAAAAAAAAAAGGCAGAGGCCTTGATGCTTTCTACCCCAGGAGTGGGTATAGGTGATGTGGCAGAGCAGGGCTGGGAGACAGGGGGAAGGCATGCTAAGCTCGTCTATTTGGGGCACCCTGTATGACCCCCTTCATACCTAATTAGTCGTGAGTTCCTGACCTCTGCCTCCCAGACAAATAGTCGTCACTCAAGGATTTGTGCACCAGGCACTGTTCTGAACACTATGGAACAGAGAAGAGACAAATCCCCAGCAGCAAGAGCTACAGGTCGGTCAGTGACAGTCCTTTCTCATGAAAGCATCTCTCTCCTCTGTTCCTCTCATTCCCCCCTTGACCTGCCTTTGTTGAAGGTTTTCATTATCTCTTACCTGAATGGTTCCTACCCAACTCCAGGTCCTGTGGGAGGTTGGGGGTTCAGGGGAGCCTGAAGCTCATAAAACCAGAGAGGGTATGGCTCTTTTAGAAGAAAAAGACAAACTTTTGAATACATAATTATATATCACCATGGGAACACACTGCAAGGAGATATCAAAGGCCTTGGAAGGGGTCTGTGAGGATGAGGGTCCCTGAAGTTTAAGCCTCCTGGAGAACTGGCCTTTGCCAGGCCATCTCCCTACTTCACCCAGAACAAGGTGAAAAATGGGCCCCTCCCACCCTCCCCTACTCCCCTCACCCCTTACCCTACTCTTACTTCCAACATGATAGCTTTCTTTCCTGCTGACCATCCCACAACCATAAGAAAAGGAATTTGTTCTTGTCCCATGTGTAAATATAATGTATATATTATATTTACATGCTAAAATAGTTCCCTTCCTCTTCCTCAATGAGCATGAGACTGGTTGTCTTTGAGATGGTTTGTGATCAGTAGAAGTGTGGACAACCAGGAAAATGGAAGGGACATGCAGTCTTTTCTTTCTTCCAGCCTAGAAACTGGAGATGGGAGCTCTACTCTTTCGCCCAAGTGTTGACTCCCATTGTGTATTATTCAACACTGAGTAATTCAGCCTAGATTTGGGAGTGGGAGGGACCCCAGGGCAAAACTAACACATGTAGTGTGGGTCTTTCCCCTAACAACAGGGGAAGTCAACTGGGAGGAAGGCTGAAAGCTGGAGCATACCCACCCAGAAATCTTCTGAGATGGCCCCAGGCATTTTCCTTTTCCTCCTGGAACATGTGGACAACCGTATTTAGTGGATGCTTTAATATTTTTTTTCTGTCTTCACGTTCATGCCTATCTAGAAAACTTGACCTTGAAGTGGATCCAAGCAACTGACGCTCTAGGACCTCCAGGGGGCGCTATGGCCCAACACACAGCCTGGCCGGGAGCCTTCTGCCTAATACACCACCTTAGATCTGTTTTCTGTCGCGTTGCGTCCGTGTTTGGAGAGAGTGAGTTCTGCTGGTTTTCTAAAACACTGTTTGGGGTCTCCTGGGTGGCTCAGTCGGTTAAGCATCTGCCTTTGGCTCAGGTCATGATCCCAGGGGTCCTGGGATTGAGTCCCTCATTGAGTCCCTCATCAGGCTCCTTGCTTGGCGGGGAGTCTGTTTCTCCCTCTCCCTCTGCTGTCCCCCCTGCCTATACGTGTGCTCTCTCTCTCTCTCTCTCAAATAAATAGATAAATAAAATCTTCAAAATACAGTTTTAAGGCCCAGGTTTCCAGGAAAAATGCCATGCTCCTCCACATCACCTGTGATGTTGCAGGTGGAAGCTAAAGGCTTCCACCTTGAAGCAGGTACAGCAAACGCATTCAGCTCCCACTGACCTTTACATACACTGTCTTGATCTCAGGCTCGGGCCCTTCTTCCAAGCTGCCCCAGTCCCTTCCCCTGCATCTCTAACGGCCCAGGTCACTCACTCTGGATAACACTGAGTGTTCATAAGTCTCTCACTGCCACAGTGTGATACCCAGAAAACACAAAACATAAAAATGCACGCAGAGCTCCAAGAACCAGCCTTGCTGGGTCTAAAGTAGAGATACTTACCTCCAACCACAGGGACTGATTCAGAATTTGCTCACCGGCCTTCTACCTGCTGGCCCAATTGATGTCCTCATCACTCAGCAGTGGCTCTAACCCAGAAAGCCTTTCTCTGGGGCTCTAGACCCTAGGAAGCCACCAACACCATCCTGGTTGATTTCTTTCTAGTCTGTGTAGTTAATAGAGAACAGAAAACTGTCCAAGTAAAGAGCCCTTCCAAGATGACTTTAGCTCAGTGCCACTAAGTCCTCCTTCTGCCTCAAGTCTACTTTGGGGAGAGTCTTCCAGAACCACGAAGATCTGCAACAGTAAAGCCCTTCCACCATCATGAAAAGGAATGTGACTCTGCAGCCTCCCAGAGAAGAAAGGCAGGGCAATAGTGAGGACACTGCCTCCCCACCCACCACCCCCACCGCCCCCGCCCCCCGGAGAGAACAGCCAGGTGAAAGGGCTGGTATTTCCAACCCTGTGTCTGGGAAAGAGTAATCTTCAGCGTTGGGCAAGAAAGGGAATGGAGGAAAGACTGGCAAGAGACAGGTGGATCAGGCATCAAAGGGCTTAGACCATCCCTAAACTGGCCCCTAAATGTCTACTTGGGGAGCCACTAGAGACATTTGTAAGTTTCTAAGCAAGTGACAGCAGGAGGACAGAGGGTGATTGGGGTGGGCTGCTGGAGACAGGGGGCTAGTATCAGAGATGAGCTCCTGCCCCTAAGCCTGATGGATATCTGGAGAAGGTGCCATGGACAGACACAGGGAGGAGGACACGAGGAAGAGCTAGGTTGCCAGACCAAGCGACCTCATTTCTGGCTATATAGAGCTATTGTGTTAGGGACACTCTGTGGAGGCAGGTGCTTCCTCGAGAGTTGAGGCCAGCCCTGTGCTCACCAGGACTGGCAGAAGCAGGATGGAGGCCCACACCAGGAGATCGTGTCCCCAAAACGGCCTCTGAGGCTGCAGACCAGCATGAGTTCTCTGGGGGGAGAAGGGAGAAGGAAGCATGGCCCAGCAGCCTGGGGCACTCACAAGAGCAAGAGAGGCAGAGAGCTCTGGTCCTCAGGATGGCTTTCCCTGGGGTGTGTGTGGGAAGGAGAAGGGCTGGAGAGCCCAGGGCTGCAGGGAGTCAGAGGGCCTGAGGCCTGAGTGCAGTGCACACAGCGGCAGAGCTGGAAGGGAGCCAGACCATTAGGGCTCCGGGAGTGGCTTGATGGGGGCTGGCAGGGCATCCTTGGTGGAGTGCTCCTGGGGACTCTCAGAAATAGGAGGGGCACAAGTAGAAGGAGGAGGCGGGGACAAGGGGAGGGTTCTTTTAAGAATAGAGAGGTCTGAGCTGAGAAAAGGAAGACCAAGATACAAACAGATCAGATGGGGCAACGTCAGGAGATGCAGAAGCTGGGACTTAGTAAAGAGGTCCCTGAGCCTGCATGTTTAGTGGGGGTCCAAGGAAAGAATAGAATGGGCGATGAGACTGAGAATGGATGGAAACCACGAACGGCTGAGAGGGACAGCAGGATCTTCCCACCGTTCCCCGGACCCTCTCCATTAAGTAAGAGGTAGGCTGTCTGCTGGAAATTTCGAGAGCAAGAGGTATGTTTGAGGGTTGGAGAGAGGGGAGAATCAAGTATGGAACACTGGGGCAGGGGAAGGTCTCTAAAGCAACACTTCCCAAATGTAAGTGTACATGAATCCCCTGGGATCTTGTTAAAATTGGGTTCTGATTCAGCAGGCCTGGGTAGAACCTGGGACCCTGTATTTCTTTTCTCTCTTTTTTTTTTTTTTTAAGATTTTATTTATTTATTTGACAGACAGAGAGCACAAGCAGGCAGAGACGCAGGCAGAGAAAGCGGGGTGGGGGAGAGAAGCAGACTCCACGCTGAGCAGAGAGCCCGATGTGGGGCTCGATCCCAGGACCCCGAGACCATGACCAGAGCTGAAGGCAGAGGCTTAACCCACTGAGCCATCTAGGCGCCCCGACCCTGCATTTCTAACAAGCTCCCAGGTAGATCTGTTGCTGGTGGTCCAGGACCCCACTGGGAGGAGCAAGGATCTAGAGTCAAATCAGGAGGTGGAGAAAGAGCCTGGCAGAAGAATTCACCTTAAGGAGAGACCTACCTTTGATAATCTCACCCAGGGTAAAAGCTGACACTTGGAGAAGTCTGGGTGGGAGTCACAGCCCCTGCAGTTAATGGGAAGGGGGACATGGAGAAGGAGGGATGGCAAAGAGGAAAGAAATCAGGAGAAAAGGTAGGGGAGCCTCTGGGATGATAGGAGGCGTGGCAGTGCCCCCAGGGCTCCCTATCTAGGTCGGGGTGGACCACCAACTGCACACTTGGAGACCCTCCAACAGAGGATAGGAGTCAGCTGGGGCAAGAAAGTGTTATTCCAGGGTTAACTGAGAGAGCAAGCGACAGGCATGGCCGGCCACCTCTGTGCTGTTCTGCAGGAAAATACTGGACTCATTCTGGCTTTTTCAAAGCTTGGCCTGGACACATCAAGCCAGAATGTGAGGTGAGGGGCACACACCTAGGGGCTCTGCCCTAGGAACAAAGGTGAGATGATTTCTGTGCCAGAAACTTAAAAAAAAAAAAAAGGAATGAAATCTGCAAATCTGCGAAGGAGGGTGCTGGGGAGAAAGAGGAGGTGCGTTGGGCTCCCAGTCCTAACTCTGAGCCCTAAGTGTCTAACTTGCCATCAGAAATCAAGAGGTTTCAGAAAGGTACAGGCTGGAAACGAAAATGCTTTGGGTTTAGGCAACCGGGGGAAGAGGCTGAGGAAGGCCGCTCAGCGGTCTGGGGAGAGGGAGCTTTGAGTCCTAGGCTGAGGTTAAGGCGAGGTCAGGTTCGCCAGGGGAAATGCAAGGAGGACAGTAAGGGCAAGCAAAGAACATCAAGAGTAAAAGCTTGGAGGCGTCAACATGAGCAGCAAGTGCAGGCACAGGGTGTCAGCGTGGGGAATCCGGCGGGTACTTGGGAGAGCAAGGTGAGGCCAGAAGCCCGAGCTCTGTCCCACCGCGACCCGGAGGCGGCGGAGGTTTCTGAGCGCGGCGTGTCGCGCTCCTCCGGCTTTGGCGCGGCTCCCTCGCTGCGCAGCCCTGGCTGCCCCCATCTCGGGCCTCCCAGAGCCCGAGGGTCCCTCCAGCTCCTCCCCGCGGCCTCGGTCAGACCGCAGCCCCCAGCCCCAGCGACCGACTCGCCAGGATCCGCCCCGCCGCGGCGGCCCGGGCCCCGCCGCTCCTCCCCCGATGATGTCACGTCCCCGGCCGCCCCTCGGCCGGCCGCGCCGCCCCGCCCCCGCCTCCCCCGGCCCCCAGTCCCCTGGGCCCGCCCGCTCCCGCCATCCCTCCTCCCGCCCGCGCTCCCTCCCTTCGACTCCCGCTCCCCCGGGAGCGGCGGCGGCGGCGGCGGCGGGATGGCCCGGGCCCGCGGCCAGGCCCCGGGGAGCGGCGGCCGGCGGCGGCCGCGGCGGGGCGGCGCGGGAACCGGGCCCCGGGGGGAGTCGGCCGGGTTGCTGCTGCTGCTGCTCCAGGTGCTGCCGCCCGGGGCTGCGGCAGGGCCGGGGCGCCGGGGCACGCGGGGCTCCGCCGGCGGCGGCGTCTGCTGGCCCGGCGCTGCCCCTGCCTTTCCCCGGGACGCGCGGCTGCTGCTGCTCCTGCCGCCGCTGCCGCCGCTGTCGCCGCCGCCGCGGAGCTCCGCGCCCGCAGCCTCCGCCTCCCGGATGGTAATCAGCGCCCCGCGCCGGCGCCGCGGGCGGGCGGGAGGTTGGGGGGGGCGAGGGGGAAAGGGCGGGCAGCCCCGCGCCCCCGCCTCGCCGGAGGCAGCTCCTGGGGCGCTCGGGCCCCCCCTCCGACGACCGCGGCCCTGGGCAGCCGCCAGAGCGCGCCTCTGGGGCGCCTCCGTGCGGACCGGGTGCCGGCTCCGCTCCCGCCCTCCCCGCCCCGCTCGCAGTCCGCCCGCCGGCGCTCAGGCCGCGGGGGAATCCCTCCATCTCCCCGCCCCGCGCCCCGGGAGGGGAGGGGACAGCGCCGGCGCTCGCGGACCCGCTTTCTCCGAGGGAGCGCCCGGGAGGCGAGCGCGCACTGAGACGCGGGGACCCGGCGCTGCGCTGCGCTCCTGGAGGCGCCCGCTGCCGTCGGGTCTGGCTGAGCCGAGACGTCCGCAGCCTCGGCGGGACCGCATTCCCGGCGGCGGGGGCGCCCACCGACCGCGCGCCCTTATGTTCCCCGCGCAGGACACTCTGCCCCGCGGCGGGCTGAACCTGAAGGAGGAGCCGCTGTTGCCCGCCGGCTTGGGCTCGGTGCGCTCCTGGATGCAGGGCGCGGGCATCCTGGACGCCAGCACCGCGGCGCAGAGGTAAGCGCACGGACGCGACCCGGCGCGCTCGGGTTGGACGACTCCGCACCGTCTTCGCTCAGCCTGCTGAGCTGCTGGGGCGAGGGGTGGGGGAACCCTAACTCTGGACAGTCGCTGCAAGCTCTCCCGCCCACCCTGCCCCGAGCGCCTCTGCTTCCTCCTGAGGCTCTGGGGCGGGCCGGGGCGGGGCTTCTACCGCCTCTGCCGCTGTCCCAGCTCTGATTTCTGATTTCTAACTGTCGCTCAGGGGCCCGGCGGTCCATGACTCTAGAGTAAAAGGTGTCCCCGCTGCCCGCAGTCCCTGAGCCATGACCCACAGCCACCGGCCGTCAAGTAACAGGCAACCCCTCCTTCATGGGCAGTCCCAGTGCCTCTCCTGGTCCAATTCGAGGCTCTCTGCCAGGAAAGGCACAAAACCCAGCCCCCTTTCTGCTTTCCCACGCCCCTCAGAGTTGAAGGAGGGGTGCGTGTGGAGCCAGAGAAGAGGCTGGGGGCTGAAGAGTGGGGAACAAGCGAGCTGGACAGTCGCCTTGGCTGGAATGATTGGGGCTCAGGCCCGGCGCTCAGGCCCCGCCTCTCCTCAAAGTGGTTTCCTGGCGGGCCCTGGAGGAGGCAGAGGGTCCCTGGGAGCCCGGCATTTATGCCAAAGCCTTGCAGGAGTCTGGGCAGAGGGCCTGGATAGGGAATGGACTCCTGGGTTGGAGAGGAAGTTTAAATGGTTTGTTGGCCTGCCCCCACAGCACCTGACCATGGACTTTTTGGTGCCCCTACTTGTGAGCGGTCATGGGGCGCGGGTATTGGGGGCGGGGGGAGTCAGATATCCTACTGGAGTTCTCAGTGGTTAAGACTAAGGCGCTGCAGACTCTGCAGACCCCTGGGGACCTGGGAACTGGGCTTCCCCGAGGTCTGAACCGCTGCTGGAGCCTGAAGGGATTCTGCAGGAGGGTCACCTGGGCACATGGGCCCAACATTCCCATCCCTGGGCCTGTTCCTCAGTGGCGGCTTCTAGTCCAAGTCCAACCTCAGCCCTTAACAGACACACATCTTGTTCCCTGCGCCAGCCAAACCTGTTTCTGCACTCCTGTCCTTTGCTGACTGTCAGCAGGGAGTGCTGGGGGGGGGGGGGCTCTTCCTGGAGCTCATCTCTTCAAGAGGAGAGGGGCTTGCTATGAATTAATTTACATAGTTTTACTCATATAAGTATATTCCAGAAAAATTGGTAAGCAAGAAACAAAATTCTACCTTTCTGATACAACTACTGTCAACACTTTAGTGTATTTCCTTCCCATCCTTTTTCCCATTCACGTGGGTTTTTTACTGGGCTGTGCAAACAATTCTGTATCCTGCCAGATTTTCTGTTGGTTCTGTTTTTATATTTAATTTGAGATGGTCTGTTCCTTAATGAAGGCTCCGTCATTTTGTCCACCACCAGCTGTTGTGAGAGCTCCTTGCAAGAGTGGGTGAAGAGTTCCAGGGGGACCCCTGAGGCTTAGGGTTCCTGTTTCTCTCTGACTGGACCCTCTGTCCCTGTGTCAAGCCAGCAGGTTTGATGAGGGAGGAGCAGATACGGAGGTGGTGCTCTTGTAGCCTGTATGGGTTCAGAAGTGTGGGGATGGGGCCTTTTCCCAGAGGATCTGACCATCAGCAATGTTGTCTGCACGTGGAGGAGGGGGTTCTTGAGTGGCATTGAGATGTCCCATCTGAGTCCTGGGGACCACATCGCTGGGACTCAGAAGCCCTCCCGTTGGAAGAGGGGCATTTCTTCAGGCCTGGGCTTCTTATTTGCAAGTCAAGAGACTTCTCTGCCTCAGAACACAGATTGGGAACACACCCCCGCCCCCTTTGGTTGACTCTGGACCACCTCCATCCAGTGAAGAGCAGGCTAATCCTTTCTCCTCATTCTTCCCAAAGTGGTCCATTGTCTCTCCCATTAGTGTCTTGATCCCCCGGCACTCCAGCCCGTCCTCCTCGGCTCAGGTCTTTCCATCCTGAAAACAGCAGCAACAAACATTCCTTTCCCCATCCCTACCTCCGTCTCCAACCTCTACCTGACTTCTGTCCCTGTCACCTTTGGGAAATTTGCCCAGGAGAGCTCTTCCCCAAGTCTGCTTGGTATCTGACAGTCATCTTTGATGCCTTGCCCCACAGCCCCCTGATGGTCAAGGCTCCTAGATGTTTCTTCATGTCTGAGGCCAACTTTTTAACAATGGCTCACCCCTGTCCTTCACCTGTTTCCTCCCTGGCTTGAAGGTTAATCTATCCCTGTTTACCACTGCAGCCTGCTATCCCCCTACCCCAGCCCCAGGCTCTCACCTCTCCCCCAAAACCATCTGCCATGTCCCAGGGGGACCAGAGCAATATTTTTGAAGAACTCTTCTCTGATCATGTCCTTCTCTGATTAAAAACTTCAGTCACCCCTGCTTCCTCCCAAGTATTCAGCACTCAGGGCTTACCACTGTCTAATCCCAAACTCCCTTCCAGCCATTGGCACAACACTTGGCATCTAACAATGCCTCTTTTTGGCCCCAGCACCCACCTACCCACTGAATAAAGTCTTACAGTCTTGGGGACCCACTGCACCCCAGCACCTTCTGTATGTGTGCCCTCCCACCTGGACCTCAGGAACAGTTCTCAGCGCTGCCTAAAGATCCTGGCCACAGCCCAGAATCAGCAGTGCCCCACCAGCCCGTGCCTTTCTTTAGGGCAAGGATGAGGGCTTATTCGTCCTTGTGTCCCCAGCACCAGGACAGGCTGGAGCAGTCAGCAGAGAGGGGGGCAACGAGTATCTGCTGAAGGAAATAGGAGTGCGTGTTAAAAAGTTCCCAGATTCCTTTTTGTTGGGCTCCCCTCCCTATGCTGGTGGTCTCCAGCATCTACCTGACTCTAGGAACCAGATACTGGGTGGCGACTGCTTTCCAGCTTTATGACGCCAAGTTTTACAGAAGGTGGAGGTGGAGGAGACGGCCCCAAACCTGCCAAGATCAGTGAAGGAGGCTCTGCCAACAGGAAGGGAAGTTCTGAGCAAAAGAAGAGTAGGGGAAGAGAGGGGCTCCCTGCCCTTGCCCTGGAGGCAAGAGGGGAGGAAAGGGAAGTCTGGTGCCTCGAGGGCTGGCAGGATCTTCCCAGTGGGGAGCTCTAAACAAGCACCCCATGCCAGCCCCAGCCCGTGTTCCTCTTGCTGGGGGCTCAGCCCAGAAGCAACTCTCCTCTCCTGATGGGATTCCCGGCCCAGGGAGACCCCCTGCAGGACCCCAACCCGCCCTCCCCTTCCAGCAGGTCCCAGCACACAGGCAGGCCCTGAGAAAGCCAGCTGGGCTGCCTTTCCTGTAAGCAGCTGCACGCTAGCCTCCCTGCTAGGAAATGCTTTTGTTTGCTTTAATAATTAATAGCCGCTCCTCAGCCTGGGACCTGGCAGGCGGGCCTGTGGGTGGGTGGCGAGGGGGTGGGCAGAGAGAAGCAGAGTGGGCAAGCTTTAGGTGGAATGCAGGGCAAGAAGAAGAGCTGGCTGAGATCCTTTCCCTCCCCCCACCCCACTGGGGGGGCCTGGGTGGCTGAGATAACTTCCTGTGACAGGTGAGCCTACCCACTGCCCAGCAGCGGAAGTAGGGAATATGAAGCAGCCCAAAGCCTCGTCTCCCGCAGACCCCTCCAGACACAGATTCAGAGCCTCCAGTTCCTCTCCCTGCCCACATGGTCAATGTGGGTGTGCCCCAGTGGGCTGCTGCTTTTATCTTCCTGGTCTGTAGCACAACTAGGGTCTGGGCCTGTCGGGCTGGGCAGGGTGAGGCCAACGGATCTTGGCTGGGGCCAGGAAGGCCAGGCCCAGTTTGATGGCTCCCAGCAGTCCCAGGAGCCCAGGGGAGGCCCGCAGGGAGCAGGGCCAGTGGGACACTTGGAGGAATAGCGGACACAGAGATAAAAGAGACCTATGTAGTGGGCTGGGCTAGGGCTGCAATTAGTAGCAGAAATTTTAGAGAAAGGTGAGACAAGGGATGAGATGCAGGAGACATAGGCTTTTTGTTCCTTCTACCTCTTGGGGGAGCCTCCCCCCACTGCGGATGACCTTAGGGCTTGTCCCCATTTCCCCAGCATTCCAGATTGCCAGGCAGATCAGGTCCAAGTCAAGGCACTGCTCAGAAACTTGGGCTATCAAGGCAGGCAAGAGTTAGGTCAGTGGGGGGCTAATGGGAAGGGAAAAGGTCCAAGGATACCTTTGGGGGGAGGCAAAACTCCAGCCTGGGCCACTGGTCCTCTGAGGGACTTGGGATGCTTGTTTTAAATTACTTGTATTTTTTATAAGCATATAGTCAGGCATGTAAGGAGCCCCAAGTGACCTCGTGAGGACACAGTTGAGTGGCGCGGTGCTCTCCATACTAGAACCCTGGGGCAGGGTCCAGCAGCTGCTCTGCTGGGTCCTGCCCCGCCCTGGGAAGGAGTGTCTCCAGGGACCACTGGGACCCCCGCAATAGCAGCCAGACAACCCTACAGCCCCCAGCATGTCCCCACCCATATCCCCCAGACACAGGCCACCTGACGGCCCCAGCCGGGAAGGACAGGTTTGTCCTTGTTGTCAACTTTATTATTTTTTCTTAAAGATTTTATTTATTTATTTGTCAGAGAGAGAGAGAGTGAGAGCAAGCACAGGCAGAGTGGAAGGCAGAGGCAGAGGGAGAAACAGGCTCCCTGCGGAGCAAGGAGCCCGATGTGGGACTCGATCCCAGGACGCTGGGATCATGACCTGAGCCGAAGGCAGCTGCTTAACCAACTGAGCCACCCAGGCGTCCCTTGTTGTCAACTTTAACCTGGATTCCCAGCACCGTACTCCAGAAGCCCATGCACACCCACACTTGCTACAAAGCACGTGTCCTCAAACCATGAAGTAGCAGCGCACACCGACGCTCGCCTGCCACTGTCACCTTTTAACTCACGGGCCATTCCAGAACAGAAGATGGGAACGCCGGTGAGCAGGCCACGGTAGAAATATGAAAACAAGCGCTGTCCCCTCCTGTGTCTGGGTTCTTTAGTACAAGAGCAAATGCCCCGCCCTTGGCACACTCCAGAGTGGATAGGAAACTGTTTTGAGCATTTTGTTGAAAATGATCTTTTAAAGAAAGCCAAGAGATGTGTAATTCTTTTTGGAGCCTCACAAAAGTGATGAATGTGGCGGTTCTCGCCATTCAGCTGGCTTTATCTGAGAAAGGCGTCTGTGTGGCATGCTTCGTGCTCTAGTGATGCTAAGGGAGCGAGATGTCTCTGAATTATAGGCCCCAGCAACTCATATACCTGGGGAAGCTGTTCTTATATCTGTCTGCCAATTTTTTAGGCAGTCCCTTGGGCTGTAGTCTTACCGGCTTCTAACACACTGTAGGCCTCTGGATGGCTGGTGGTTGGTACCCTGCCACCTTGGTGAAAGGTCTGCTTCTGCTGCCAGCACCTGGCTCTGGAGACTTCCTTAGGCTGCCGGAGCCTGCTCTGCCCACTTGCACACAGAGCCAGGTGTACCTGAGAAATGACTGCCCAGGACCTCCCCCTGCCACTGCCTTCCACCAATGACTAACTGAAGTTGGTGGATAACTACCCCAGTTCCCTCCTCCAAAGCACCTGCTCTATTCTAGACTGTTTCCAGAGCTCCCAGCAGGACTGAGAAGCTGCAGTGGCCCACAGCGGTGACTTGCGGCACCCTTTTACGGAGTGCCTCTCCTCTTTCTCATTCCCCAATCCCAGCCCTGTGTTTGCTGGAATCACTTCCCACTTAAACTGTTTGCATTTGAACCCTTGTGCCTCCACACTTCAGGGAGTCTACTCCTGCTTCCCTTTTTCCTTTTAGATAAGGGATTCTTTATCCATAGACATCCTTGCACTTGCTCCCTGCGGCCCGTGGGAGACTGCAGAATCAGAGACACCGGCCTTCATCCACATCTCTCTGTCTCTAAGCTAGTGAGAGCAGCCACAGCTCCCGCCTCCCACACGTCTGCACCCAGCAGGGGCTCTCTGACCTCTGGGCGTCCCCTGTGTCCATTTTCTGAGCTGTCTGCGTGTATCTCTCTCTCTCTCTTTCTTTCTGTTCTTTAATCCTGGTTTGTTTTCTCATTACAAGAGCATCAGCTCTTCCCAAGGGGGAGAGGAGCTGAAGTCTCTCCCCTCCCCAACCCTCTCCCTCTGGGCCTTGTCCTTGTATCTAGGCGTGCAGATTGGTCCCCTATTGCACGGTGGGGGTGGAGGCGCATGGAGGAACCAGGACAAGGAAGGGATAGTCCAGAGCTACCCCCACGTTCTTGCTGAGGTCCTGATCCTTCTGTCATTGTCCGCCTCTTGTTCGCAGGAAATACGATAATGACTTTCCAAAGCAAAACTTTTTTCTATTTCACCTTGAGCTTCTCTCACTGGTCTAGCAGGAGTATGAACAGGGGAGACTGGAGACAGTCACAGACCAGCAGCCCTGGGTGTGCCCTGGGTCTTGCCCACTCTGCGGTCCTCTCCTGGTCTTGTGGTTTGGTGGGGGGAAGCTGGAGCTGTAATACTCATATTGTTCTGTCCTTGATCTTGATGGTAACCCTGTCTGTAAGCTGGAAGCTAGCCACCTGTCCCGTTGTTTTACCTCAGTGGGTGTGAGCCCCAGAGGATGAGGGTGCCTGAGACCCATTCAGCAAGGTGGGGAAGACAGGATGATGCCAATGCTGGGCTGCCTTAGAAGAAGCGGAATGAGCCCCCACCCTCACCCCGACCCTCCGGCTTTGGGGTGGGACCTGCACGTGAGACAATGCAACCCTCTCCCCATCCCCGGACCAGCAGCACTGGATACTGGTCCACAGGCCCCAGGCAGCAGGCAGCAGGCAACAGGCAGCGGTACCTGCCCTCTATCCTCTCCCTGGGTTTCCTGACCTCTCCCCCCAGGAATCCCCTCTTGCATGGAGGGCAGCCCTGTGGAGGGAGTTCAGCTTGGGACCTGGGCCAGACTCCCCAGGTCTGGTCCTTAGAAGCCTGGCAGGAGCTGGCAGGCAGCCAGGACCCAGGACAGACTGATATTTGCCAAGAGGGATGGATGAGAGAGGGAACTCCTGCCAGCATCACTAATTTACTCTTGGCCTGGAAGTCCAGGGATGTCTGTGAAGGAAGGGTGTATAGAGTGGTGTAGGGGATTGGGTTGTTGCTCCGCATCGACCCCTCCCCTGTGAAGGCCCCTGTCTCTGTACCCTCCAGCTCTGCCATCTGAGAGCCTTCCAGGCACCTCTCCTGGTCTAGCTGATGGAATAAAGGGCCGAGTGAGAGATCTGGGAGGGTTCCATGAGCCCACCCCCTTCTGCCTTTTCTCCCCTCAGGTGGTCCTGGAACCTGACCGATCGAGCTTCTCTCCCCACTCCCCCCAAACTGGTCCTGGGGCCAGAAGGAGGAGTCAGGATTGCTGCCTCATTAGCATATTCATCAGCAGTAATCAGGGACCTGCTGTGATCAAAGCTCTTCCGGCTTCCCTGCCTCTTGGCAAAAGGGAAGCTGGAGGGTCAAGGCTTGGACTTGAAAGGACTTCTTGACCTAAGGGGGAGGGGAGGAGAGGGCAGAGGAGGTGCGAAGCTGGAGGGAGAAAGGGGCACCTGTAGAAAGAACCTTTGGTGGGGGAAAGAGAAGGTGACCGTGGTCTCCTCCAACTCCTCTTGATCAGAGACCGGCAAGACCCATCACCCAATCCTGAAATCAGCATTTCACCAGGACCAGCAAGGCTCCCAACCAGGCTTAAGGAGGTGGTACAATTGTTCTTTGAATATTTCTGTATTTACTGTAAGATGTACGAGTAAAAACACAAGCGTCTCAAGCCAGGATAGCCCGGTCATTATGGTTTTTGCATGAAGCAGAGTGAGAGTAAGTTGATTTAAAATTATAAGAACAGCATTAAGGAGTGATGCATATGGCGGATGTTTCCACAATGGTGTGTCCCTGATGGGACCCTGGTCTGAATGGTTCAAGGCAGCCGTGCCATCCTCATGCTCTCCTCTGCATCCCTGCAGGGGCTTCTCGCTTCCCCACCCCACTGCACCTTCCCCATGGGTAGCATCTTCTAAGCCCTGCCGGGCCTCAGAACCTTCTGGTGGCCCTTCATTGTATTGCTCAAGACTTATCCCTCAGCAAAATTGGTGCAAAAAAAAAAGAAAAAAAAAGCTAAAAACTCAGCCATGTCAAACAACAAACACCCCTTGCCTCACATAGTTTCTCAGAGTCAGAAGTGAGGGAGCAGCTCGTCCTTCTCCTGAGGCTGCAGTCATTTGAAGGTGTCACTGGGGCTGATCTTCTTCCAAGGTAGCTCATTCATACAGCTAGCAAGCTAAGTGCTGGCTGTGGGCAGGAGAGCTTGGTTCTTCTCCACATAGACCCTCCACAGGGCTGCTCGAGTGTCCTCACAACATGGCAGCCAGCTTTGCCCCCGGAGGCTGATCCAATAGAACAAGGCAGAAGCCACCATGTCTTTTATGACCTAACCTTGGAATCATCTGCCATCACTTGTGCCACATTCTATTGGCCGCACAGACCAACCCTGATACAGTCTGGGTGGGGACTACACAACAGCAGAAATACCAGGAAGTGGGGCTCATGGGTTGCCATCTTGGCTACCACACATGAGGAGAACCAACCTGAGTGAAGCCATGGAGGGTCTACTCTTGGAGGGTGTCCCAGGGCCCCCTACACACACTTGCACATGCTGTGAAGCCTCATTTCTCAGCAACGGTGGTGGCCATAGTTGCCTTTTTTTTTTTAATTTTTTTTTAAAGATTTTATTTATTTATTTGACAGAGAGAAATCACAAGTAGATGGAGAGGCAGGCAGAGAGAGAGAGAGAGAGGGAAGCAGGCTCCCTGCTGAGCAGAGAGCCCGATGTGGGGCTAGATCCCAGGACCCTGGGACCATGACCTGAGCCGAAGGCAGTGGCTTAACCCTCTGAGCCACCCAGGCGCCCCCATAGTTGCCTTTTGTAGAGGGAGGGTCTAAAGCCATGAGAAACCTGAGGAACCATCTTTTCAAGACCTTGGCCCAGAGGAGACAGTCTAAACTCAGAGCCTGGTTTTTGTGTCTCTCCAGACTTGGCACTTCCAATGCAACTTCTTCTTCTCTTCACTTAACTTTCTAGAATCCGTGGTCCAGCCACACCAACCTTCACGCGTACAGCCATTCCTCATGCTCTTTGTTCTGCTCCTTTCCCTGTTCTGTTGAGCTCCCATTCATTCCTCAAGTACCGGGGGAAAGCTACCATCTCCACGAAGGCTTCTGAACCTCATTTCTCACAGAAAGAATTCACTTTTTTCTTCCTTTGCTTCTAGAGTTGTTTTGTTTGTTTGTTTGTTTTTGTTGTTGTTTATTTGTTTGTCTTGTGTCCTAGCCTTCTGTATCTGTCTTCCCTCCCTTCCAGGCATTTAATTCTAGCCCCACTCAGTGCCATGGGTCCGGGACTTGGTACATGGCTGGGGCTGAGGAAGTATTTGGGGAATGGGGCCTTTGTTTTTCTCCTCCTGCTCTTGCCTGGCCCTGGCTTGTAGGAATCTTTTCTTTTTCTTTCCTTTTTTTTTTTTTTCCCTAAGATTTTATTTTTAGGTAATCTCTACACCCAACATGGGGCTCAAACCCACAACCCCGAGATCAAAAGTCCCATGCTCCACTGTCTGAGTCAGCAGGACACCCCTTCTAGGAGTCACTTCTGATGAGCCAGGAGACAGCTCTTGGCGAGCCTAGACCAAAGGGTCCCCCTGCCCAAGGGAGCCAGCGTATATCTTTCCCACCCTGTGAAGGCTGGTCCCTGTACTCCTGAGGGGTGCACCCTCTGCCTTCAAACATAGCCCGGGGTCCGGGCTGGGCAGAGCAATGGCCCTGAGCCAGTTTAATGTCTCTGAGAGCCTGAGGGACATCACCATCATCTCCCAGGTGATGCCATAGTCTCACAAACACAGTCGTGAGACATTTGGTCCAGAACCTCCTAGCTGCCCCTTGATGCTCTAAAGGGCAGTCACAGGAGCCTCTGGTCAGTTAGATGGGCGGTCCATACCTTTGATTTTAGAGATAGATCAGCCTTTCAAAATATGGGGCCCAGGAAAAAGCCTGGGAGGGGGCCTGGCAGGGGTGTCTCCGCGGCTGCCCGCTCTGCCCCTTCCTCCCAAGGGAGCAGGCAAGGGTGACGTCAGTCCGGGGAGCCGTCTGGAAATGATACCCTGGGCAGGGATGGAAGGGCCCCAGCCCACCTGATTTCTGGTCTAGACTCCTGCCGCGGCAGGACGGCACCCTGACCAGCCTCCCCCACAACCTGGTGGAGGTGCTGAGGTCTTTCTCCCCGTCCCCCGAACGCCCCCCCCCGGAAGTGTGTCCGGTGGTTTGGCAGCCCCTTTCCTCCTCACAGCGGCGTGGGCCTGGCGCGCGCACATTTTGAGAAGCAGCCACCCTCCAACCTCAGGAAATCCAACTTCTTCCACTTCGTGCTGGCCATGTATGACCGACAGGGGCAGCCTGTGGAGGTGGAGCGCACGGCCTTCATCGATTTCGTGGAAAAGGACCGAGTGAGAGGCTCGTGGGCTCAGGGCACCAGAGCAGGGGGGAGGAAGGGGGTGGGTTCAGGGAACCCCCTCCCATAGGGTAGACGGATGGACCATGGTGGAGGGGTGAAGTGTGGGGGGGCGGGTGGGATGGATGGAAGGGAGGGAGGAAGGGTGGGATTAGGCAGGAGGTGCTGACGGGAGACTGGAGGAGCCAGGGGAAAGCTGAGCATCCCCATCTTGGCGCCGCAGGAACCTGGGGCTGAAAAGACCAACAATGGAATCCACTATCGCCTCCGGCTGGTGTATAACAATGGTGAGTAAGGCTCACTCCTTCCTGTGGCTCCTGGTGGGGAGGGTGTTGAGTGTGGTTCAATCACTAGAGGCCACAGCAAGCCCTCTCCACCTCCCCACCCTTAGGACTTCGGACGGAGCAGGACCTCTATGTGCGCCTCATTGACTCCATGTCCAAGCAGGTGAGCCAGTCCAGGGGATGTTCAGGCCCATCTTGCCCCCCTCTTGGACCCCATCTGAGTGAGCACCCTCACCCCTGGCCCCACCTCCTCCTTGCTCCTCATCCCCACTGGTCCAGCTCCTGTGGCAGGAGGCTGTGTGGCCTCGCCCTCCCATCTGTAGAAAGACAATGTTTGTACAGAGGCCCTGTCTTAGGTGACCTCCCCTAGAAGGCCAAACCAGATGGGCATGCAGGTGTGTGTGATTTATTGAGAAGCAGGAGTGAACCTTTCAGGAGAAGGCAAGGGAGGGAAGCAGGACAGAAAAGGCTGAGCAGGGCTCAGCAAGGATGTGGTTCCAGCTGGAGTCTAGTCTCAGCCTGATCCCCAGGGAGCTCTAGAGAAGGAATGGAAACAGAGTCACGCCCCCTTGAGGCAAGGAGGCCAGGATTCTGTACGCTGTATCAGTCAGTGGTTGTCTGGGAACCACTCCCATGGGGAGACATTTCCAAGCTAGGCAACTCCTATCTGCTGAGAGCAGTTCTCAAGAGAAAGCCCTCACCAGCCTCCACTAACCACAGCTGAGGGATGGTGCCCTGGTCCACTAAAGGGGGACTGGGTGAGGCCCCAGAATTTCTACTGCAAACCTTTAGCACTTGCTGGTCTAGAAGGTCACAGGAGGCTGAGAGGCTAGCATAAGGAGCTTGGGGAAATTGAAACCTGAGTAAATCCTGATGGATCCTGCCCAAGACAGGGCCCCAAGTGTCAGGGCTTTTCAGGGAAGTTGTGTGTGCCGGTAAGGAGCAGGGCTGGGTCACAAATGGGCCCATTAGTGGCCTGGAATGCAAGGTGGAGACGGGCTTTCCAACAGTCTTCTAGCAGCTTCCACCCAATCTCAGGGCAGGGGAAGAAACTGTTTCTTTCTAGAAAGCCTGTGGCCACTGTGGTCTGGGAGGCAGATGAGGCAGCGGCCAGTGGGACTGTGTGGGGATAAGTGTGGAACGGATGGGAGGAGGTCTGGAGAGAGGGAGGGACCCCACCAATGAGGGATGGCCTGGAGGCACAGGGGGACATAAAGTGGGAAGCTGGAGCTACAGTTTAGGGAGCTCCCTCCTTGCTGCGGGGCAAAGTAGAGGCCAGGGAGCTGGTGGGAAGGCTGATCCAATAGCACAAGGGAGACATACTGGCCTGGGATGGGGAGTGAGACTGGTGGGGAGAACCCAGAGGAACAGTGCTTGCGAGCAGGAAACAGAGATCACCTAGGGCCATGGGAACAGTGGAGATAGGAGTGTGTCTACCCCACCAACAGCCCAACCTTGTGGTCTAGGGACCTCCCCAGCTCCAAACAGAGCTGGCTCTGGAAAAAGCTGCCTGTGGACAAACAGAATCTATAGACCCACCTCATGCCACCCTTGCCCACCGCAGCCCCCGTTGGGGTTCCTGGTTTGGGGAGCCCGGTCCCAGCTCCTGCTCTGCCTTCTTGGGCGCCCCAGAGCAAGTTGGAGTGCAGGATCTTCCCTGGGAGTAGGGCCCATCTCTCCCCTGCACTTGGATTTGAGAACAACCTCCTTCCTCTTGAGCCTGTGCATTCCTCCTCTCCCCAGGCAATCATCTATGAGGGGCAAGACAAGAACCCCGAAATGTGCCGCGTGCTGCTCACCCATGAGATCATGTGCAGGTGAGAAGGTTTGGGACACTTGCACCTTTGTCTCTGGACCCCACCGGGCCCTGCCCTGACCACTGCCGACACAGCCCGGCTCCTCGAAGCTCCCTCGGGAAGCCAGATGGGGGGAGGCGATGCGGGAGGAGGGAGGCCCTTGAGCACAGTGCTGGCTGAAGAGAGGATCCTTGAGGCCCCATTAGCCTGGCCTGTTTATGTGGCTTCTCCAAGTGTTTTTGTAAGACAGGCCTCCTGCCACCACTGGAAAGCTTAACTAATAAAGCTCAGGGGAGGCTTGCTGAGGAGGGGGGCAGGGCTGGGCCTCCCGGATTAGCTTAGAAGCTAGAGAGAGGAAACTTTGCTGCCTCCTGGGTGAGCCTCAGGGTGCTCCCTAGGGGAGGTGGGGGTGGGGCAGACACAACTCTTGGCTCCCCTTCCCCATTACCCCCAGATCTTGACATTTCTAGATAAGGTCTCCCCAGGAGATGCCCCTCACACCGGGTCCTGAAAAGCAGTTCCTTCTGAATGGAAAGGAGAACAGTGTTCAAAAATCTGGCTGGGACCCTGGCTGCCCTTGGGAAGAGTAGTGACAAGGAAGGGGCGTGGGGAGGCTTCTGTGGCACTGATTGTGTGCGGTCTTTCTTCGACTGGATGCTGGTTACATGGGTGGGTTCACTTTCTGGTAATTCCTGAGCTGCATGCTAAAATCCGAGCCCTTTGCTATGTGAGAAAGACCCTGGAGGGGGCCTGCAGCCTGCCTTTACTGAATCCTCCAGGAGTAGCATGCCTTTGGGACAAGGGTCTCCTGGCCAACCTGGCTCTCCAGGTCCTGGTGAAGGACCCTTCTCCCGAAGGCTCCTGGAAGTGAGGCCCCCAGAAAGGGATTCCACACTCAGAGACAGGACGCAGAACCTCCAACCGGAAGCACGTGTGCACGCTTGCGCACACGCATGCGCACACAGACACACCTTCTCGCTCCTCTTCCTCCAGCCGGTGCTGTGACCGGAAGAGCTGTGGCAATCGGAATGAGACGCCTTCTGACCCGGTCATTATTGACAGGTAGGTGCTGGGAAGGAGGCCCCCGGAAGACCAGGGCGGGCTGGTTTCAGCTGCAGAGCACGGGGGCACACGCCTCGCCCCCCCGTTGGTGGCTGTAAGCAGAGAGAAACTACCAGACACGAGGAAGCTGCCACCTCTGGCCTCTACAGAAAGCCGCTGGTGGTAGGCTTCCTGGGGCTGGGCTTAGAGGAGTTCTGCTCCCTGGGGAAGAAAGCCTGAGGGCCAGGGCCTGGGGTGAGGGCGGGGCGGGAAAGAGATGAACCAGACCCCAGAGAGCGGCTGGGAGGACGGACAGGCTGGCATGGGAAAGGCAGGGGAAGCCCTGCTCTAGTCCCAGGTCCACCTGCACCTCTCGCTGCTTGCCTTGACTTCTCTGCACTTCCTTTTCCTTCCACTGAAAAGTGGGGACATACTTGGCGCATTTCAGTCACAGGACTGTCAAGGTGACGGGTGTAAAATGCATTCTCCCACCATGACTTCTTTAAAATTATTTTTTCTTTTTGAAGAGCAAATGCATAGGTAAGGTACAAAATTCAAAAGGTACAAAAGAGGACCCCACCCTTATGTACCAGGGACTTTGTACCGTTACGTTTTTTTAAAAATTTTTAACAATATGTCTTAGAGATCACGCCATATCGGAACATAAACCCTGCCTTATTCTCCTTCTAATAGAGAGCACATTCACAGGAGCAGAAATTCAAGTTTAAAAGAGTTTAAAGCAAAAAGGCCGCCACCTTGGCATCTCATCCATCCATTGCCCTCCAGATAAGCAGCCTTTGTTAGCAGTTTCTTGGCCATCTTTCTTGACATTGTCTGCTCATAGACAAGAAAATACAGATACATTTTCTTTTCGTACCTTTCCTTTTATGTTTCTAAAAATGCTGGCGTCCAAAATGTACCTTTCAGCACCTTTCCTTTTCTCTAAGAAACGTGCCTATCTGGGAGGTTATATCAGGACATAGGAAGTCTCTTTCCTCTTTTTTGGTACTGCAAAATATTCCACCGTATGGATGAACTATAATTTCTTTCAATCGTCTGCCATTGCTGGATGTTTTGGCCGTTTTTGTTCCTTTCCGGAGATCAAATATACTGCAGTGACTTACTTTGTCCCTGTGTCACTTTGCACATAGGTGCGTTCATAAGAAGGATATTACAGCAGCAGAATTGCTGGGTCAGAGGAGATGTGCGTTTGTAATTTTAATAGTTACTGTCAGTTTGCCCTCTGTGGAAATTACACCAGTTGGTATTGGTACTAGCAGTTTTGAGAATGCCTGTTGTCCACACTCTGGGCAATTAGATATGTTATTCTTTCAACAAAATTTTTTTTTTAATATTCACCCCATGCCAGGGTCTCTTCTATATTCTATGGATTAAACAGTGGCCAAAACCAAGACAAAAGCCTTGTGTTTATGGGCTTAACAATCTAGTAGGGGAGATGGACGTGAATGGAATGAATGAAACGTAGATTCTGTTAGATGGCGGTAACAGCTAAGGAGAAAAGACAAGCATCAGGAAGGATCTGAAGTGCCCAGGAAGTGGGGGGTGCAATTTTAGAATGTTTACAGAGAGCCTCCCTAAAAAGATGACATTTGAGCCAAGACCTGAAGGAAGGAAGGGAGTGAGCCATGTTTGAACCCAGGAGAGGAATATTCTTGGCTGGAGCGGACCTGATGTGTTTAAGAACAGTAAGAAAGCTCAGGTGACTGGCGTGAAGGGCACTGTAGGAGGAGATGGTGTCAGGAAACCAACAGAAGGGTCAGAGGAAGGCAAGACATGCAGACAGGGCCATGTAAGTTGCATATAGACCATTATAGGGAGTTTGGCTTTTATTCTGAGTGGCATGGAAGCCAGGGGTGTCAGGGGGGTGTTTGAGAAGAATGAAATGATCTGATCTATATTTTAGCAAGATCACTCTAGCTCGTGTGATGCCGATGACCTGTAGGAGGCAAGGATGGAAGCAGAGAGGTGAATTAGGAAGCCAGCACAGTTATTCAGGTGAGAGAAAGTAGAGGCTGTTAAAGAGGGGGTGTTAGGAGGTGGTGGCAGGAGGTGATTGAATGTATTTTGTGGACAGAACTAACAAGATTTGTTATAGAAGGAGAGACAAAGTGACAGAGAAGGAGGGGGAGTCAGAGATATCCCAGATGTCCAACCTGATCAACCTAAAAGGACAGAGTTCCTATTTACTGAGGAGAAAGAGATTTCAGAACAAGCAGGTTTGGGAGCAAGGAAGATCAGGAGTTTGGTGTTGAGATGATTAGCAAACATCCGGGGTGTGGGGGATTAAAAGCAGGTGAAAACATAAGTACAGATCTCTAGGGAAAGGTTCAGGCTGCAGATCTAAATCTGAATGAATGAAATCATCAAGGGAATGAATGCTGAATGAAAACAGATGAGGTCCAAGAACTGAGTCCTGGGCTGTTCAGTGTTTAGAGGCCATAGAGATGTGGAGCCAGTGAAGGAGAACAAGAAAGAGTGGCCAGGGAGGCAAAAGGGGAATTAGAGGATTGGAGTGTTCTAGAAGTCCAGGTAACAAACGATTCCAAAAAGGGGGAAACAGCCAACTTCAACAAATGGTTCTCATGGAGATGATAAAAAGACTAATTTGACCATCACATTTAGCAATGAGGGGGACAATGGTGACCTCAACAATAGCTATTTCAGTAGAGTGGAGGGGCAGAAGTCTGGTAGGAGGCTGTCTGAGAACAGAAGAGAGACTGGAGGCAACGAACAGAGGAACTCTTGAGAGTTTTGCTCTAAAGGGATCAGAGAAATAAGATGGGGACAAGAGCACAGTGTAAGCCCCCCGCCCCAAAAAAATACAGCTTCTTCACATGCTGATGAGAAAAACCAGTGGGAAAGAGGGGAATGATGATGCAGGAGAGGAAAACTGCTGGAGCCATGTCCCGTAACCAGCGAAGAGCATGGGATCCAATGCACCAGTGGAGGACTGGTTTAGCTGGGAGTGTAGACAGCTACCTACGGACAGAACAAGGAAGTCAGGGAGCCTGGGCCCAGAAAGGGGACAAATTAGGACACCCAGTGTGGGAGCTTGCAGATGCCATTTCCTGATTGCTTTGTTTTCTCGGTGAAATGGGAAGCCAGGTCAATAGTTGAGAATGGAAGTGGTGAAGGAGGCATTAGGGCCAAAAACAGGTGTCCAGGAGACTTAGTGGACCATGGAAATGTGTGATTGCCAAGCAGCACTAAGGGCCTGCCTGAGGTTTGGTGTCATGAATTTGAAGTGAGAAATTTCTTCAGCCATGCTGAGCAGTGGGAGAGTACAGGTGCGGGACAGGTGTTCAGGGTTTGCCAGGTGAGTACAAGGAGACATGAGAGGGCAGGAGAGTAAAAAGCATGTGCAAATGGTGTTTGCAAAAATGGAACAAGAAATTTAAGGGATAGGGAGAAGGATATGGGAGATTGAAGAAAAGGCCGGATGAATGGAAGGTAGGTTCTGATGGGGCCAAACAAGTTTTGAAGTTGTGGTACCAGAAAGGGGTTGAGCTGGAGGTTAGAAAATGGATGGTTAGATCATGGGTTGTCTGTAGGTAAACTTATTCAGGGAGATTGCATCAGTAAGATGTAGCCAAGGGAAGGTAGATACGAGGTCAGTGGCGGAAAGATGCTTGCATAATGCAGAGGACAATGTTTTGGAAGGATTCTCTATCTATGTTCATACTGAAATCCCCAGGAATTATGGCAGGATCATTGTTCAAGAGTATATATAGTGATGCAGCAGGAAAATCTTCAGAGTGAAGGCAAGTGACCTTGGGGTTGAGAAATGACTGCAACAAGCAGTGGTCGCCATACTTTTTTGTCTCTTTCCATCATGGAAGTGAACTGTGGTATCCTGGTGAATTTCATTTCTCTTACTGTAAGGTTGAGCATGCTTTTAGGTACCTAAATTCTATTTGTTTTTTCTTTTCTTGGAACTCTTTTGTCGTGTCCTTTGCTTCTTTTTCTATGAAGGACTGGCTTTTGTTACTGATTTGTAGAAGTATGTATTAAGGAAATTCGCCTTTTACATGAGTTGTAAAGATTTTTTTTCTAGTTGATTGTTATCTTGTAACTTTTCTTAGAGTGAAACTTGCCCAACCTCTCAATCTTTTAAGTACTCTCGATTTTTGTCATATTTAGAAAGCCCTCTCTCACACCAAAATCATTTTTAGAACTTTATCCTGTGGTTTCTTCTGGTTCTTTTATGGTTTAATTGTTTACACTTAAATATTTGGCCCATTTGAAAAAATATATAAGTTGTGTCTCATATCATACATACAAAAGAAAAATACAACAAAATGGAAATTGAGAAGCATTAATAATTATTATACACCTGTGAACTGACCAACAAACTTAAAATTAGAACATTAAAAATATTACTGAAGTTCTCTCTATATTCCTTCACCATCTTGTACCACTGCCTATCCCTCTCCTAAAGATAATAAGTAAATTGAGCTCTGTGTTCACACACAACTCTAAAAAATATTACGACATACTGTAAACACTATGTCTGGTCGTGCTTGTTTTTAACTTTATAAAAAGGATATTGTGTTGTAGTAGTCTTCTAAAATGTTCTTTTTCAATTCAGCATTATATTTTTAAGATTTTTCTGTGTTGCTATATTTATAGTTGGTTGTACTTTGTTTTTGCTATTATAAGCAAAACTGCCCTGAACATTCTTGCCTGTCTCTTATGATTTGAACAGGTACAAGTGTGTGTTTAGGATGTAAACCTAACACTGGAACTGCCAGGTCACAAGGTGTGCCCATGATTAACATTAGGAGTCAATGTCAGACCATTTCCAAGATGGTTGTCCTGAGCAATGCTCCCACCTAGAGTGACTAAGTTCCTGTGGCTCCACCTCCTCACCAGCCCTTCCTAATGTCGAATTTCTTAATGTTTGACAGTCTAGTGGCCACACAGGGACTTTTGTGGGCACCTTAATTTGCATTTTCTTGATTATTAATGTAGGTTGAGCATCTCTTTTTGTTTGTTTGTTAGTATTTGCCTTACTTCTCCTACTAAGTATATGCTAGTCTTTTTTTTTTTTAAGATTTTATTTATTTATTTGACAGAGTTCACAAGTAGGCAGAGAGTCAGGCAGAGAGAGAGAGGAGGAAGCAGGCTCCCCACTGAGCAGAGAGCCCGATGTGCGTCTTGATCCCAGGACCCTGGGATCATGATCTGAGCCAAAAGCAGCAGCTTTAACCCATTGAGCCACCCAGGCGCCCCTAAGCATATGCTAGTCTTTTGCCCATTTTTCTTTTTGAATTGTTTGGAGGATTTATACTGATTTAAATGGATCTTCATAAATCCTAGGTACTGAGCCTTGGTCAGGAAAGTATATTTCAAGTATCACAGTGTAGTTGAACTTACCAGTATTTTCTTCGTGGTTTTTACTCTGTGCTTTATTTAAGAAATCTTTCCCTATTCTGAGTCATTAACATATTCTTCTATATTTTCTTCTAAAGGTTTTACAGCTTTTCATTTTACATTTAGGTTTATAATCCATGTGGAACTAATTCTGGGGCATGGTATAAATTAAGGAATCAGTGTAATTATTTTTACTCATGAATCACTAATTATTGTAGTATCATTTATTAAGTAGCTCACACATTCCTACTGAACTGTAGTACTATATTTATTCTAAATCAGATTTCCTTCTACTTGTGGGTCTGGTTCTAGACTATTTCTTATGTTCCTTTGATTTATTTGATAATCCCTGTGCCAACATCACCTTTTTATAATCACTATAGCTTTTTTTTTTTTCTCAAAGATTTCATCTATTTATTTGACAGAGATCACAAGTAGGCAGAGAGGCAGGTAGAGAGAGAGGAGGAAGCAGGCCCCCCGGTGAGCAGAGAGCCTGATGCGGGGCTCCATCCCAGGACCCTGGGATCATGACCTGAGCCGAAGGGAGAGGCTTTAACCCACTAAGCCACCCAGGCCTCCCAATAGCTTTATAATAATGATATAGACAAGTGTATAGGGCAAGTCTCCTATCCTCTCTTGTTCTTGAGAGTATTGCATTTTTTTTATCTTTTGTGTTTCCATATAAGTTTTAGAGTCCACTTATAAAATTACACACACACACACACACACACACACATCTTTTGGGGGGCTTTGATTAATATTACTTTGATTATACATTACTTTGGAAAAGAATTCACATCTTTATGCTACTGAGTCTTCCTTTCCATGAATATGGTTTATCTCTTTACTTATGTATATTTTCTCTAATGCTTTCAGTAAAGTTTATAATTTTCTCAATAAAGGCCACATGCACTTAACTTTTTTTCATTTAATTTTACTCATTAAATAAATATGTATTGAGCATCTACTATGTACAAGACACTGCTCTAGGCTCTAAGAATACTAGAGTAAATAAAGCAGACAAAAATATCTGTTCTCCTGGAGGGAGAAGACACAGGGGAGATAGGCAACAACAATAATTCTAAGTATGTCAGAATGTGATATGTGGAAAAACTGGAGAAAAATAAAACTGGTCAGGAATTTGGGGATTAGGCAAATGTAATTTTTAAGTAAAGTGATCACAGGAGGCCAAATTGAAGGTGGAATTTGAGGAAGGATCTGAAGAGAGAATGAGCCTCTCAGGTGTATGGATAGCTTATTTATATTTATAGTTATAGTTATAGTTAAAGTTATAGTTATAGTTATATTTTGTTGCAATTGCAAATTATTTCTTTTGTTATATTTTCTAACTTGATAGTGTACAGAAATGCAATTGATATTTGCATGTGAATCTTTGTCTTTATGTTTGTTTTGCTTTTTATGTATAGATGTATAGATCTTATGCAAACCATAACTTTTTTTCCTGTCCAATCCTTTTTCTTCAATATTTTATTTATTTGAGAGAGAGAGAGTAATAAAGAGAGCATGAGCTGGCAGGAAAGGCAGAGGGAGAGGGAGAAGCAGGCTTCCCACTGAGCAGGGAGCCTAACGTGGGGCTTAATCCCGGGACCCTGAGATCATGACCTGAGCTGAAGGTAGACCCTTAATGGACTGAGTCACACAGACACCCCCCCTTTTTTTCCCTTATTTTATTGCTCTGATAGAACCTCAAGTACAGCATTGAATGTAAGCAGTGGCAATGGCATTCTTGTCTTGTGTTTGATTTTAAAGAAAATGTTTCCAGTGTTTCACCATTTAAAACATGGTTAACTGTAGCCATTTGGTAGCTATACTCTACCAGGTTAAAAAAGTTTGGTAACCAATTTTTGTTTGGGGGGTTTTAAAAATCATGAATGAATACTGAATGTTACATGCTGCTTTTCTCTGTATGTACTGAGTTGATGAGATAGCCTTTCTCCTTCAAACTATTAATGTAGTGAATTTCATTAACGGTTTTCCTAATCCTGAATTACTCCTGGTATAAACCTAACTTGATAATGGTTTACTGTCTTCTCTATATGCTGCAGGATTTGCACTGTTAATAATATTTTTAGAGTTTTTGCATTTATGTTCAATGGTGTTTGGCTTGTGATTGTCTTATAATGTCCAGGTATGAGTTTGACAGTTAGTTATATTCCAGCCTCAAATAATTAGAAGGGGAATGTTCTTTCTTTTACTCTTTGCTGGATGAATTTGTATGAGTTTGAATATATCTATTCCTTGTATGATCTGTTCCTTGAAAATTTGTTATAATTTGCCTTGAGTTTTCAGGGATGAAAAGGAGAGAATTTTTAAACAGTTGACTCTTTTTTTTTTTTTTTTTATGGTCATGGACAATTCAGGCCTTCTGTTTCTTTTTTACTCTGTTTTGGTGAGTTATATTTTTTAAGGAATTTGTACATTGTACCAAAGTTTTCAAATTTATTTCCATAAAGTTGTTCGTAATGTTCTCTTATTTTTTGATCTCTATTGTGTTTTTAGTTATGAACTTTTTCCATTCCTGATATTGTTTGCAGCATATCTTTCTCCTTGGTAAGTTTTGGCAGAAATTTGTCACTTTTATTCGTCTTCTAAAAACAGTTTTTGGGGCACCACTCAGGTGGCATAGTTGGTTAAGTGTCTGCCTCTTGGTTTTGGCTCAGGTCATGATGTCAGGGTCATGAGATGGAGCCCCACATTAGGCTCCACACTCAATGTGGGATCTGCTTGAGGTTCTTTGCCCTTCTCCCTCTTCCCTTCCTACTCATGCTCTCTCTTTATCTCTCAAATGAATAAATAAATCTTTAAAAATATATATATATATATATATAAACAGAGTTATAGTTTTTCAGTCTTTTTCTAATGTGTGTTTGCTTTGCATTACATTACTTCTGCATTTATCTTTATTTTCTCCCTTCTTCATTCATTGGATTTATTTTGTTCTTTCCTAATTTCTTGAGTTAGATACTTAGCTCCTGCTTACCTTCTTCCTTACCTTCTTCCTTACTAATACAATCATTTAAGTCTGTCATATTTCCATAAAATACTACTTTCCCTGCATCTCACCTTTTCACATCTCACATTTTTATTACCACTCAGTTTCAAGGATTGTTAAATTTCTGTTATGACTTCTTTTACAATGCACGGGATATTTAGTGTTGTGTTTCCTTATTCTTCATTTTTCAATTAACTTTATGAGGTGTAATCAGTATGCAATAAAATGCACATAAAGGGGGCACCTGTGGCTCAGTGGGTTAAGCCTCTGCCTTCAGCTCAGGTCATGATCTCAGGGTCCTGGGATCGAGCCCTGCATCGGGCTCTCTGCTCGGCGGGGAGCCTGCTTCCCCCTCTCGCACTCTGCTTGCCTCTCTGCCCACTTTTGATCTCTGTCAAATAAATAAATAAAATCTTTTTAAAAATGCACATAAAGGGACGCCTGGGTGGCTCAGTTGGTTAAGCAGCTGCCTTCGGCTCAGGTCGTGATCCCAGCGTCCTGGGATCAAGTCCCACATCGGGCTCCTTGCTCCGCAGGGAGCCTGCTTCTCCCTCTGACTCTGCCTTCCACTCTGTCTGCCTGTGCTCGCTTCTCACTCGCTCTCTCTCTGACAAATAAATAAATAAAATCTTTAAAAAAATGCACATAAAGTGTACAATTTGAAAAGCTTTGACATATGTATATACTGAAGAAACCATCACCACAGTTATAATAGTGAACATATCCTTCATGCCCAAAAGTTTCCTCATGCCCCCTTGGAATCTCTCCCTCTCTCCCCTTACCTCTATCCTCAGGCAACCATTTCTCTGCTTTCTGTCAATATAGGTTGGTTTTCCTTTTTTAAAATTTTATATAAATGAAATTATACAGTGTGTGCTTTTTTTTTTGGTCTGTGTGTTTTCACTCAGCGTAACCTTTTCTTGTGTGTTTCATCCATGTTTTTGCCTGTATCAATAGCTCATTTATTTTTATTCCTGAGTGGTTTTCCATTGTATGCATATAACAGTTTTTGTGTGTGTGCCATCATCTCTTGATAGACATTTGGGTTGTTTCCAGTTTATAACTATTATTAATAAAAGCTTTATGAACACTTATGTACAAGTCTTTTTATGGACAAACACTTTCATTTTTCTTAAGTAAAATCCTTGGAGTAGAATGGTTGGATCATATGGTAAAAGTATGTTTAACTTTATCATAATTACCTAACTGATTTCCAAAGTGGTTATGCCATTTTACATTCCCACTAGCAGTGTATAAGAGTTGTAGTTCCTCTGCATTCTCATCAACATGAGAATAGTCTATCTTTTTAAATTTTAGCCATTCTAGTAAGTATGTGATTTTAATTTGTACATCCCTAATGACTAACAATGTTGAACATCTTTTCATGTGCTTATTTGCCATCCATATATTTTCTTTGAAGAAATATCTACTCAAATATTCTACCATCATCCCCCTTTATATTGGGTTGTTTTTTTATTACTGAGTTTGTAGGAGTTCTTTATATATTATGGATACAAGTCCAATATCTATTTTACAAAAATTTTTTCCCAGTGACTTGCCTTTTCATTCCTAACAGTGTTATTTGAAGAATACAAGTTTTTTAATTTTCATGAAGTCCAGCTTATAAATTTTTTCTTCTATGTATTATGCTTTTTATGTCATAGCTAAAAAATCTTAAATCAATTACCTCAGCTTTCATTCTAGGAAACCTGATAAAGGAGATGAAATTAAATCAAAAGTAAGCAGAAGAAAGTAACTAATAAATGTCAAAATAGGAAACAGATAAGCAATAGAGAAAATCAATGAAACCAAAAGCTGCTCCTTTAAGATCAATAAAATGGTTAAACCTATAGCCAGACTGATCAGAAAAAAAAAGAGAAGACATAGTTTGCCAATATCAGAACTGAGAATGGTGACATCCATACAGCTTCTAGATTATTCAGTTGTTTTTTTATTATTTCATTTATTTCCTTTGTTGGCTTATTAGCCAAACTATTTTGTTACTTTAGTGATTGCTTTAGGGCTTAAAGTACACACCTTTAGGTTAGTATAGTCTACTTTTAATTATATTACTTCTTGTATAGTATGCTATTCTTGTCATGAATTCTATTTTTTTAAAGATTTTATTTATTTGACAGAGAGAGATACAGCAAGAGAGCAAACACAAGCAGGGGCAGAGGGAGAGGGAAAAGCAGGCCTCCCACTGACCAGCAAGCCCGATGCGGGGCACAATCCCAGGACCCCGGGATCATGATCTGAGCCAAAGGCAGATGTTCAGTGACTGAGCCATCCAGGCATCCCAAGAATTCTATTTTTATATGATATAAAAATCCATAATACATGGATATTTTTATTTAAACAGTCAATTATTTTTAGAAATTTTAAAAATATGAAAAATATCTTATACATTTACCTATGCAGTTACCATTTCTACTGCTCTTCATTCTTTTCTGTAGACCCAGATTTCCATTTTTCTTATGTCTGAAGGGCATCCTTTAATATTTGTTTGTATTTTAACTGGGTATGGAATTCAAGGTTGACTTTTGTTGTTAAGGTGTTGTTCCACTGTCTTCTCTTTTCCATTACTCATGAAAAATCTGGTACCATCATTGTCTTTGTTTCTCTGTGCATAAACATGTCTTTTATCTCTGGCTGCTTTTAATATTTTTCTCTTTATTATTCATTTTTTTAAAGATTGTATTTATTTGGGGCACCTAAATGGCTTAGTGGGTTAAAGCCTCTGCCTTTGGCTCAGGTCATGATCTCAGGGTCCTGGGATCAAGCCCCACATGGGGCTCTCTGCTCAGCCGGGAGCCTGCTTCCCCCTCTCTCTCTCTCTGCCTGCTTGTGATCTGTCTCTCTCTGTCAAATAAATAAATAAAATCTTTTTTAAAAAAGTTTTTAAAAAAAGATTGTATTTATTTACTTTAGAGATAGAGAGAGTGAGTGGGGGAGCAGAGGGAGAGGGACAAGCAGACTCTGTTCTGAGCACAGAGTCAAAAACAGGACCAATCCCAAAACCCTGAGACCATGACCAGAGGCAAAATCAAGAGTTGGATGCCCAACCTACCAAGCTATCCAGGTGCCCCTCTTTATTATTCATTTTTAACAACTTAATTATGATATGCCTTGGTATAGTTTTTCTTCATATTTCATGTGTTTGGAGCTATTGATCCTTTTGGATCTATGAGGCTACAGTTTTCATTATACTTGGAAAGGCTTTTTAAAAAGATTTTTATTTATTTATTTGAGAGACAGTGTGAGCAGGGGACAGGGCAAAGGAGAGGGAGCAGCAGACTTCCAGCTGAGCAGGAAGCCCAATGTGGGGCTTGATCCCAGGACCCTAGGATCATGACCTGAGCCAAAGGCAGATGGGTTAACCAACTGAAACACCCAGGTGCCCCGTTTTGGACAGTTTTTTGCCATTATTTTCTCAAGTATCTTTCTGTACACCATCCCCCTCTCCACTCCTTTGGGAACACTGATTACTCCAATTACAAATGCTAAACTGCTTGAGGTTGTCCTGCAGCTCACTTTACATTTCACTTTAGAGGATTTTGTTTTGTTTTGTTTTTCATTTTGGATAATTTCTACTGCCATGCCTTAAGTTCACTAATCCTTTCTTCGGTCCTGTTTCATCCACTGTTAATCCCTTCCAATATATTTTTTATCTTAAATGTTGTAGTTTTCATCTCCACAAGTTTGATTTGTATATTTTTTTTATATCTTCCACATCTCTGCTTAAATTTTTAAATTTACCAAATACTGTTGTAATTACTTTTAAAGACTTCTGCTAATTCTAATATCTGTGTCTATTCTATTTTAATTGATTGATTATTCTCATTACGGGCCTTATTTTTTTGCATCTTGGCATGCCTGGTATTCTGTAATTAGATGCCAGACATTATGAATTTTTCCTTCTTGGGCTTTGGATATTTTTGTATTCCCATAAATCTTCTTGAGCTTTGTTCTGGGATGCAGTTAAGTGACTTGTGAACAGTTTGATCTTTTTGAATCTTGATCTCATGATTTATTAGATGGTTCCACAGCAATACTCAATCTAGGACTAATTATTCCCCACTACTCGAGTAAGACCTTCTTGCGTACTCTACCCAATACCTCATGAACTCTGAGTTTTTCAAGTCTAGCTCATAGAAACAGGCACTATTCCCATCTCTATGCAAGCACCAGAACTGCTCTCTATATTCCTTTTGGGTAGTTCTTTCCTTGGTCTTGGGTAGTTTCTTCATATGCACAGACTGATTAGTACTCTACTAAATACTCAAGGGGGACCCTTCACAACTTTCTGGTTTTTCTTTCTATGTACTTCTCTCCTCTATGAGGCTCTGTCCTATGAAGTCTAGCAACCTTGGGACTCCTCAGTGCATCTCCTCAATTCTGGGGTCTCCTAGCTCTACCTTAGTTCCCCCTCTTGTGCTGTGGTCTGGAAACTCTCAAAGCAATAGTGAGACATTTGCAATGTTCACCTCATTTATTTCCCATCTTTTGGAGATCACTGTCTTTTGTTATCTGATGTCTATTACCTTGAAAAATGTTTTGTACATTTTGTCTTGTTTGTTTTATTTTTAGGCCATAGGTAAATGTGGTCTCTATTACTCCATCCCGGTTAGAAGCAGAAGCAGAAGTATGGTTTTTAATTCCCAAACGCGGTATTTTAAAATTTATTTTTGTTATTAATTTCTAACATAATCATGTGTCTAATAAGTCTAACACTTTATATATATGTTCATTTAATCAATATTTTTAAAAGATCTTATTTATTTGTTTGAGAGAGAGAGTGAGTGAGAGAGAGCATGAGTCTGGGGAGGGAGAGGGAGACACAGACTCCCCACTGGGCAGGGATCCCAACCCTGTGCTCCATCCCAGGACCCTGGGATCATGACCTGAGCTGAAGGCAGGCGCTTAACTGCCTGAGCCACAGGTCCCCCTAAATCAAGATTGAGTAGTGGATGGATCAGTTGATTGGGTGTCTGCCTTTGGCTCAGGTCATGGTCCTGGGGTCCTGGGATCAAGCCACACGTTGGTCTCCCTGTTCGGTGGAGAGTCTGTGTCTCCCTTTCTCTCTGTGTCTCCCCCTGCTTGTGCTCCCTCTCTCTCTCTTTGTGTGTGTCAAATAAATAAATAAATTTTTTAAAAAAAAGATTGTTAACTATATTGTCTAGATCTGTCTTTATTTATCTTTTTCTGCTTGACCTATTAAAAATTGAGAGATGAGGTTATAATCCTCACTTGAATTTTCAGCTTATGTTTATCTTTCAATTTTATATATTTGTGTGTATATATATATATTTATATATATATTAATATCAAAAATTGATGGAACCCACAAAGATAGGCCAAAAGTTCATGTGGAAGATTAATATATACAATATGTAATTAATAATATATATATTGGTGACTATTTTATTGAATGTGGAGAAGTTTTAGAATCTTATAACTTTATTCTGGGTTGAACTTTTTATTGGCATTTATTCGTCCTTTATTTCTTATATATATTTTGCTTTAAAGTTCATTTTATCTAATACTATTTACAGACTCTCTTAACTTACTTTTGGTTCTATTTGGATCATATACATTTATTCATCCTTTATTTTCAACCATTATGTGTCCTTATGGTTCAAGTATTTCTCTTTTAACAGCGTATTGCTGGATTTTTTTATTTTATTTTATTTTATTTACTTGAAAGAGAGCAAGTGAGAGAGAGCATGAGAGGGGAGAAGGTCAGAAGGAGAAGCAGACTCCCCATGGAGCTGGGAGCCGGATTCAGGACTCGATCCCTGGACTCCAGGATCATGACCTGAGCCAAAGGCAATCACCTAACCTAATTCTAATCATATTAGAATTAGCAGAAGAAGTCTTTAAAAGTAATTATTTTTTAAATCCAGTCTATTTTTTAACTGACAAATTTAGTCCATTTTCTTTATTGAGATTATTGATTTATTTCAACTATCTTACTTTGTGCTTTTTATTTGTTCCATCTCTTCTATGTTTCTTTGTTTTCCTTTCTTACTTTATACAAAAAATTGAGAATTTTGTTTGATGTAGTGTATGTGTTTCTTATGCATTTTTCCCTCTACTGATTTAGAACTTTATTCACTTAATTTCTGTTCTTTTAGTTATTACCCTTGAAATTTAGTATGTATCTTAACAAAGTCTGAATTTCTTTCCTAATATTGGAATCCTGGATGGTGGTGTCCTGGAGCTGGCTCATATCAGTTCACGAGAGTTAATTATTAGTATCTCTTCTCAACTCCATATTCAATGACATCACACTAGTAGCTTGAAATCAGTCATGGAGGGAACATATACAGCCATGGAAATCAACAAATGTTATAAATCATGGGTTCCCCCACCCAAAAATTATTGTTAAATATTTACCAACTCACCACTGATCTTAGACAGTTCCATTACCCCTGCCCTATTTATAAGACATGAGGTCCAGAATTTTAATTCTTTTAAAATTCCACACATTGTTATTATTTTTAATTATGCATGAATTTTTTTCTTTAGATTGATCAAGGTTTTGTTTTTTGTGGGTTTTTTGTTTTGTTTTTGCTTATCTTTTTTTTTCCTTGTATCTTATAACTATCTCTGGGGTCCCTTTCTCTCCTTCTGAAGTATATCTTTTAGAGGTTCCTAATTTAATGAAGGTCTGTGGTGGTAAACACCATGCTCACTTTTGTTTTACTATCAGTGTCTTTATATCACTGTCTTTCTTGAAAGGTGGCTTTCCTGGGAACCTAATTCTATATTGATAGTTAGTTTTTTACTTAGCACTTTGAAAATGTTTCCACTATTGCTGTTGAAGAGTGCAGCATAAATGTCATTCTTTTGCCAGCAAATCTTTTCTCTCTGTCTGTATAGAAGAGCTTATCTTTGTTTTTGGTTTTTTTTTTTTAAGATTTATGTATTTATTTTTTTTAATTTTTATTTATTTATTTGACAGAGATCACAAGTAGGCAGACAGGCAGGCAAAGAGAAGGAGAGGAAAAAGCAGGCTCCCCACTGAGCAGAGAGCCTGATGTGGGACTTGATCCCAGGACCCTGGGATCATGACCTGAGCCGAAGGCAGAGGCTTTAACCCACTGAGCCAGCCCAGGCGCCCCTTTTCTTTGTCTTTGGAGTTCTTCAGTTTACTTTAATGTGCCTTGTTGTGAATTTTTTTTTATCCTGCTTAGAGTTTGTTGATCTTCTTGTATCTGTGGATTTATATCTTTCATCACTTCTAGAAATTGCTCAGACTTTGCCTAATGTTACATTTTGGTTGTATTCTCTCTTTTCTCCTTATGGCACTTTTTAAAAACAGTACTTTCATTTTTTTTTATTAACATATAATGAATTATTTGTTTCAGGGGTACAGATCTGTGATTCATCAGTCTTACACAATTCACAGCACTCACCATAGCACATACCCTCCCCAGTGTCCATCACCCAGCCACCCCATCCCTCTCACCCCCCTCCACTCCAGCAACCCTCAGTTTGTTTCCTGCAATTAAGAGTCTAATATGACCCATCTCCCCCTTTGGTTTTGTCCTATTTTCTCCTTATGGCACTTTAAATGAGACTCCAATTTAGACCTTTAATCCTATCCTCCACATATCCTAAACAATTGTGTATGTCTTATTTTTCTCTTTGTACTGCATCCTGGGTAATTCTTTTTTATTCATCTCCTCACTCACTAATTCCCTTTAGCTGTATCTAAACTGTTGTTTAATTTATTCAATGAGCTACTAATTTCAGTGATTTTATTTTCCATTTCTAAAAGTTTTATTTAGTTCTTTTTCAAATATGCCTGGTTACTAGGGGTGGTGTCTCTTGGTGCTTACTAATTTTTTTTAATTAACTTTTTGTTTCTTTAAAATGTTTGTGGTTATTTTACATTCAGTACTTGATAATTCCAGTATCAGAAGTCCTTGGGTTCTATAGCTATTGTTCATTACTTCTGCTGACTCTTATTTGTGATGGCTTGTTTCTTTCTTTGATGTTTTTGTTGTTATTATTGTGGTAGTCATTATTTTATCTTATTTTAGCCCACATTTGGTTGAATCACATCAGGACCAGAATAGGCTATGCTTTCCTCTGGAAGGATTTGTTTGATTCTACCAGGTGGAGGCAGTGCTACCAAACTGAGACCTTTCTAGGATCTTTAGAGGATTCAGGGCCCTCATCTGAAGTGGTCCCTATTCTCCATCCCAGTGTGTTCGTATTGCCATTTGACACCAGTACAACCCTAATATTTGTGCTAGCTCATAATTCATAGCTCCCACTTAGATTTCAACTTCTTGTTTTTGGTTTCTTTTCTTTCTTTCTTTCTTTCTTTCTTTTTTTTTTTTTTTTCTATTTTAATCCTTGGATTTTCCTTACTTTTGGATAAAACTTCAGGGTATGGTCATATTGGGAAGGCACTTTATTTATTCATTTACTTATTTAAGTAGACTCCATGCCCATTGTGGAGCCCAGTGCAGCACTTGAACTCATAACCTTGAGATCAAGACCTAAGCTGAGATCAAGAGATAGACACTTAACTGACTGAGCCAGCCAGGTGTCCCAGGAAGGCACTTTAAAGATATTTAGTCTAGGGGCGCCTGGGTGGCTCAGTGGGTTGGGCCGCTGCCTTCGGCTCTGGTCATGATCTCAGGGTCCTTGGATCGAGTCCCACATCGGGCTCTCTGCTCGGCGGGGAGCCTGCTCCCCTCTCTCTCTCTCTGCCTGCCTCTCCGACTACTTGTGATTTCTCTCTGTCAAATAAATAAAATCTTAAAAAAAACAAAAACAAAAAAACAAAAAAAACTCCTATTTCTGTTGTTTGTTTCATTTAGAAAAAAAAAAAAAAAGATATTTAGTCTACCATAATACTGGCAGAGGAAATCATCCATTTGGAATTTACTCTGGTTAAAGTTAGGAAGTATGGGTTCACCTCAGATATCTGAGTGGCTCAGTCAGTTAAGCATCTTCCTTTGTGTCAGGTCGTGAGATCAAGTCCCACATGGGGCTCCCTACTCAGTGGGAAGCCTGCTTCTCCCTCTCCCTCTGCCTTTCCTTCCAGCTTGTGCTCTCTCTCTTGCTCACTCTCTCTCTCTCTCTCTCTCAAATAAATAAATAAAATTTAAAAAAAAAGAAATATGCATCCACCTATATTTTTTTCTGATCGCTCCTGTTGTCCCAACAACAATTATTGAATAATCCATCTTTCCCCTACCAATTGTAAATATCACCAATGTCGTATTCTAAATGCAATTATTTGTATTTCTGAACTGTTCATCCTATATCATTATTCCTACTTATTTATGTGGGAGTACAATGCTGTTTTAATTTTTGAATATTTATAACACTTTTTAGTAACAGATCTAGTGCTTCTCTGCATTACTCTTATGTTTTAGAATTTTCTCAACTATTCTTTTGTTCTTTTTTTTTTTTAAGATTTTATTTATGTATTTGAGAGAGAATGAGTGAGAGAGAGCATTAGAGAAGAGAAAGTCAGAGGGAGAAGCAGACTCCCCAAGGAGCTGGGAGCCCGATGTGGGACTCAATCCTGGAAGTCTGGGATCATGACCTGAGCCGAAGGCAGTTGCTCAACCAACTGAGCCACCCAGGCGCCTTTTTTTTTTTTTTTTTTCTTTTTGAGAGAGAGAGTACAAGTTGGGGGGAGGAGTAGTGGGGCCAGAGGTAAAAAATCAAGCAGACTCCGTGCGGAGCATGAACTTGACATGGGGCTTGATCTAACAACCCTGAGATCATGACCTGAGCTAAAATCAAAAGTTGGATACTTAACTGACTGAGCTGCCCAGGTGTCCCCCCAGCTTAATTATTTTTTATATTAACTTTATAGTTAGATTGTCTAGGTCATAAAAATTACTTACTTATATCATTTTTTAAGGTGTGTTAAAAAAAAGACACCTAACAAAATTTACTATCTTTATCATTTTAAAACAGTAGTGTTAAATATATTCTCATTGTTAGGCAACAAGTTTCCAGAACTTTTTCTTTCTGCAAAACTGAAACTCTGTATCCATCAAGCAGCAGCTCCCATTTTCTCCTCTCCCAGTCCTGGTAGCCACAATTCTACTTTCTGTTTCTCCAAATTTGGCTACTTTACATACCCCATATAAGTGGAATCATACAGTATGTCTTTTTGCAACTGGCCTGCTTTACTTAACATACTCTTCTCAAGCTTCATCCATGTTGTAGCATATAACAGGATTTCCTTCCTTTTTAAGGCTGGATAGTGTTCTGTTTTACATACATACCACATTCATCCATCAGTGAACATTTGGGTGCTTCTATCTTTCGGCTATCATAAATAATGCTGCTATAAATATGAGTCTGAAAATATCTCTTTGAGACCTTACTCTTTGGATATATAACCATAATGCTATTGCTGGATCATATGACAGTTCTTTTTTAAATTTTTTAAGGATCCTCATACTGTTTTCCATAATAGGTGCACCGTTCTACCATTTCATCAAGATCAGACAAGTGTTCTAATTTCTCCACTTCCTCACGAACACTCTTGTTTTACAATAGCCATCCTAATGGGTGTGAGATGATATCTCATTCTCTTTTTTAAAATATTTTTTATTTTAAATAATTTCTTCAACAACGTGGGGTTCAAACTCACAATTCCAAGATCAAGAGTCATATGCTCTACTAACTGAGCTAGCCAGGTGCCCCAGTATCTCATTGTTTTGATTTGCATTTCTCTAATGATAAGTGATGTTAAGCATCTTTTCAGTTGCTTTTTGGCCATTTCTACATCATCTTTGAAGAAATCTCTATAAAGTCATTTATGTGTTTTTGTCACTGGGTTATTTGTTTTTTGTTGTTTTTGAGTTTTAGGAGATCTTTATATATTCTGGATATTAACTATTTTTCAGATATGTGATTTGCAGATATTTTCTCCCATTCTGTAAGTTGCCTTCCACTCTGTTGATTGTGTGACATATTTACTGAGATTGTGTTTAATTCAGATTAACCTAGATGGAAATGAAATCTTCGCGATGCTAAGTCTTGAAAGTATCATGTGAAATGTAGCTCATTTATTGTATAAGTGGGAATAAGGAGGGTTATTCAAGTCTCCTATTCCCCTGTTGATCTTCTGCCTAGTAGTTCTGTTATTGAAAATAGGGCATAAGAGTCCTCAATTACTGTTGAATTATCTATGTCTTCCTCCAATTCTGTCATTTTTTTATTTCTTATATTTTGGAGCTTTATTATCAGGTGCATATATGTTTATAATTATTTCTTTCTGAAAGATTGACATTTTAACATAAAATGTCTTTATCTCTTATAATAATTTTGTCTTAAAGTCTATTTAGTATGGTATTAATAAAGTTGCTCCTGCTGTCTTCTGGTTGGTTTTCTTTTCTTTTTGTTTTTTTTTTTAAGATTTTTTATTTATTTATTTGACAGAGAGAGATCACAAGTAGGCAGAGAGGCAGGCAGAGAGAGAGCGAGAGGAGGAAGCAGGCTCCCTGCTGAGCAGAGAGCCCGATGCGGGACTCGATCCCAGGACCCCGAGATCATGACCTGAGCCGAAGGCAGCGGCTTAACCCACTGAGCCACCCAGGCGCCCTCGTTGGTTTTCTTGATATCTTTTGCAATCCTTTTATTTTCTTCCTATTTCTATCTTTGAATCTAAATGGTGCCTTGCATAGACATCATATAGTTAGATTATGGGCTTGTTTGTTTATTTATTTATTAAGATTTTATTTATTTGACAGAGAGAGGTATGGCAAGAGAGGGAACACAAGCAGGGGAGTGGGAGAGGAAGAAGTAGGCTTCCCACCAAGCAGGCAGCCCAAAGCAGGGCTTGATCCTAGAATCCCAGGATCCTGACCTGAGCCAAAGGCAGATGCCTACATGACTGAGCCACCTAGGTGCTCTTGGGTTATGTTTTTTAATCCATTCTGCCAATCTCTGCCTTTTAATTTGAGTACTTGATCCATTTGCATCTAATGTACTTACTGATAAAGTAGGATTTATGTCTGCCATTTTGCAGTGTGTTTCATATCTGTTGTATTTCCCTTTTCCTCTATTATTGCTCTTCTCTGTGTGTTAAATTGATATTTTCCAGTGTACTGTTTTAATTCTGTTATTGTTGTTACTGTATTTTTAAGTAATATTCTTAGTGGTTGTTCTGGGAATTACTATTAATATCTTGATTTAAAGCAATCTAATTTAGGGGTGCCTGGGTGGCTCAGTTGGTTAAGCATCTCATTTCAGCTCAGGTCATGATCTCAGGGTCCTGGAATCAAGCCTAGCATCAGACTCCACTCTCAGCAGGGAGTCTCTTTCTCCCTCTCCTTCTGCCCCTCCCCCTACTTGTGTGCACTGGACTCTCTCTCTCTCTCAAATAAATAAATAGAATCTTTTTTTTTTTAAGATTTTATTTATTTATTTGACAGACAGAGATCACAAGTAGGCAGAGAGGCAGGCAGAGAGAGGGAGGGGAAGTAGGCTCCTTGCTGAGCAAAGAGCCCGATGCGGGGCTCTATCCTAGGACCCTGAGATCATGAACCAAGCCAAAGGCAAAGGCTCAACCCACTGAACCACCCAGGTGCCCCTAAATAGAATCTTTTAAAAAACAATCTAATTTAGGGGCGTCTGGGTGGCTCAGTCGTTAAGCATCTGCCTTCGGCTCAGGTCATGATCCCAGGGTCCTGGGATCAAGCCCCGCATCAGTCACCTTGCTCAGTGGGGAGCCTGCTTCTCCTTCTCTCTCTGCTGCTCCTGCTTGTTTTCTCTCACTTTCTCTGTCAAATAAATAAATAAAATCTTTAAGAAAAAAAAATCTAATTTAGACAGTATCAACTTAGTTTCAATACATGTAAAACGATGCTCTAATACAGCTCCATTGCCTCAATTTTCCTTTGTTAGAGCCTTGTCAGTCAATCACATTGTATTTTTACACATTATAAACACATCAGCACAGTTTTATAAATACTGTGTCTATTAATATTTCTTTTTTTTTAAGATTTTATTTACTTATGTGAGAGAGAGAACGAGCCAGGGAGAAAGCATGAGCAGAGGGGAGGGGCAGAGGAAGAACCAGACTCCCAACTAAGCATGGAGCCTGATGTGAGCCTTGATCCTAGGACCCTGGGATCGTGAACTGAGCCGAAGGCAGATGCTTAACCATCTGAGCCACCCAGGCACCCCATCCCCATTAATACTTCTTGCAAGAAAGATCTAACTTCAAGAAAGATCACTAACAAGTCAGGAATTCTCTCAATTTTTGTTTATCTGAAAATGTCACAATTCATCTTTCATATTTATTTAAATTTTCAAAAATGTATGCTTCATGTTTGAAGGATAGTTTTGCTGGATGTAGAATTTTTTTGTTGACAATCATTTTCTTTCACTGCTTTGAATGTCATCCCTCTATAATCTGACCTCCATAGCTTCTGATGAGAAGTCAGCTCTTAATCTCATGAGGCTCTCTTGTAGGTAATTGTTGCTTCCCAGATTCTGTCTTCAGCTTTTGACAGTTTGAGTATGATGTGTCTACATTGTGGATCTCTTTGAGTTCATATTACTTGGAGTCCATTAAGTTTCTTGGATGTGTTGAATAATGTTTTTCACCAATTTCAGGAAGTTTTTGTCAATTATTTCCTTTTTTTTTTTTAAAGATTTTATTTATTTATTTGACAGACAGAGATCACAAGTAGGCAGAGAGGCAGGCGGAGAGAGAGATGGGGAAGCAGGCTCCCCGCTGAGCAAAGAGCCTGATTTGGGGCTTGATCCCAGGACCCTGGGATCGAACTGAGCCAAAGGCAGAGGCTTTAACCCACTGAGCCACCCAGGCGCCCCTCAATTATTTCTTCAAACATTCTTTCTGCCCCTTTCCCTTTCTTCTTTCCTGTTGGGGCTTCCATTATGAATATGTTACTATGTTTGATGGTTTTCCACAACATCTTAGATTCTTTTTACTCTTCTTTGTTCTTTTTCCTTTCTGCTCCAGAACTAGATAATCTCAACTGACCTATCATCAAATTCATTGATTTTTTTTGTTTCTGTCAATTCAGATATGCTGTTAAGTTTATCTAGAAAATTTTCACTTCAGTTGTCCTTTTCAGCTCCTGAATTTATTTTTTTAAAAGATTTTATTTATTTATTTATTTATTTATTTGAGAGAGAGACAGAGGGAGCACAAGCAGGGGGAGGGGCAGAGGGAGAGGGACACGGAGAGTCTCCACTGAGTGGGGAGCCCAGTTCTAGGCTCAGTTCCATGACCCTGAGATCATGACCTGAGCCAGAGTCAGACCCTTAAGTGACTGAGTCACCCAGGTGTCCCATAGTTCCTGAATTTAAATGTGGGGGTTTTTGAAAAATAATTTATATCTCTTTATAGGTGTTCTCTATATGGTAAGGTATTCTCATACTTTTCTTCAATTCTTTTAAACATGGTTTTCTTTAATTCTTTAAACATGTTTAGAATGGCTGATTAAAGTCTTTGTCTAGTAAATCTAATATGTGGACATCTTCAGGAACCATTCATATTAATGCTTTATTTCTTGTGTATGGGCCATACTTTACTGTTACTTTGAATATCTCAAAATTATTCATCAAAAACTGGGCATTTTAATAATGTAATAAATGGAAATCAGCTCCTCCTTCCCAATGTTTGTTGCTGTTAATCTTTGTTTACTTAATGACTTTTGTGGACTAATTCTATAAAGTCTTTATGTGTGTGGCCACTAAAGTTTTTGTTCGGTTAGCTTAGTGGTCAGCTTATGATTGGACAAGCATTCTAAATGCCTTAAACCAATTTGTATTTAATCATTTGCTAGATCATTTGCTGCATATGTTTTGCATCAATTCCTGCATATGCATGTTGTCAGTGTTCTAGCAATATACAACCCTGACTTAACCTCTACTTCCTGTTTGTGCAGGTTTTAGGATCAGCCAGAGATGAGAGACTAGGGCATTCTAAGATATTTCTTGAACATGTGCTCTTCCTTGCACATGCACATGACCTCCTAGATCTCCAGGAATATATGAAAGTTTCTCAGAGTCCCCCTATGAACCCACTTTTTTTCTTTACAGGTTTTGGCCAGACTCTTGTTTGCCCCAACTACTGTCACTGCCTCCAGCAACAGCAGTGTTAAACAATTGCCAATGGTTGTTTTCAACAAACACCCTCAGGATAGAGATTTTCCCACTAAGCAAGCTCTGGTGCAGCTCAAATGACTATTCCTGTGAATGGGGTTGTCAGGGAGCTGCCAGACAGATCAAATAGTGACAGTTGTCTGAGAATACATATTGAGAAGCTCTAGTCTTTTTCTTATAGTAGCTACTAGGCACTAGTTTTCCCAGCAGCCATGGTTGCAGTGCTGCTGGTTTTCAAATCTACTACAGAGCTAGAAAGAAGGGGATGGTAGTAGGGCAAATGAAAATACTGCAAAGCTCTCTGTTATTAAGATTCATTAATTTCTCTTGAGTAAATACTCCTTGGTTTGTGCAAAACTTTTGTTAATTTCAAGTTCTGAAAAAGTTTATTTTAATAGTTTTAAGATTTTATTTATTTGACAGAAAGAGATAACAAGTAGGCAGAGAGAGAGAGAGAGAGAGAGAGAGAAGCAGGCTCCCTGCTGAGCAGAGAGCCCAATGAGGGGCTTGATCCCAGGACCCTGAGTTCATGGCTTGAGCTGAAGAGAGACTTAACCCACTGAGCCACCCAGTCACCCCTATTTCAACAGTTTTTGCCTGTTTTCCTCTTGGTGTTATCAAGGAATAGATTTTCACAGGTCTTTTCCCTACAGTTCTCAAAGTTCTGTCTCTGCAACTGACATTTTTTATCTAAGTACAGGATTTTACTTTCCTATTAAATGTGATTTGGGGGCTTTGGTCCAGTATTTATCCAGTCATATAGTTAATTTTGACTGTTGAATTCCATCATGAATCAGTGAGCACCAGATGTGAGGCAGGTACTGTAATGGATGACTGGGGGAAAACAGGAAAGTTTAAACAATGATTCCTGCCCTCTGAGAGCTTACTGAGCAGTTGAAGACATGAAACATAATTGTTTAAGCCTTTACATATGATATAAGGAAATAGAGATCAACGTAAAGCTTAAAGACAACGCTATCAATAGAACTCTGTGCAAGGATAGAAATATTCTGCACTGATCAATGAGGTAGCCAACAGCCACATGTATCTTGGGCACTGGACACCTGAAATATAACTACAATGACTGAGGAACTGGATTTTTAATTTTATTTAATTTTAATTAATTCGAACTCAACCACATACAGCTACCGTGTTGGACATCACAGCTCTCAGACTAATGATTTTCTTGATCAGCCTAGTGTGAGAGTGGGTGGGAAGCCTACAGCTCTTCTCCTCTGGCTCCGAGGGATGGACTGGAGCTGTGGGCTGTGATGCATTCTGGCATGTAACTGTGCCTGGTGCACAGTGGATTTTGTAGTGATACTGTTGAAACAGGCTGTGCCTGAGCCACCTAGAGGAGATAAGCTTTAGTTTCCCCTGTTGTGGGCAAACTTAAACCCCAATCTCTAGGTCAGGCACAGCCTGACAAAGGCAATGATAGCAAGGGGTTGTGAAAGCTGCAAAAGAATCAGCCTTCCTTCTTAACCCAATGGTCAATGCAGGAATCACTGTTTTTCTCCACAGCCAAAAAACAAGCTCACAGTAGTGTGCATCTCCTTCCACTCTTTCCAGTAGGATCTCTTTGCACCCACGGTGATGCTGCAAGCACAGGCTTCTGTCTGGGCCCATTCTGGCAATTCTTCTTGGGGTCCTGGAACCTCACTGCTGGGTCAGTGCTGAGGTGGGACTGAGGTTCCCCTCTTGCCTGCAGAGTGAACTGCACTTCCTTCCCCACCCCACTCCTTTCAGAGCTGGGAGCATTTGAGAGAGAAGCAGAGAGGGTTCATGTGAGATTCCCCCATAACCCCTAGGGCTCCCCAAACCACCCCTGGGGGGCCATCCAAGGACAAGGGTCTCCAAGCCACCCCCTAATTCAGAAGGAGATTTCCGGAAAAACCTCCCCCAGGCTAAGGCAGGAGGGGAGCTATGGACAGTGCCCCCAGAGGAGGAGAGAAGAAGTGCAGGCATGAGGAAGTGTGGAGGACTGCAATAGGTGGAGTGGGAGGTGGCTAGCAAATCACCTGTCTGCAATTTGAATGATAAACTCTCTCTGTAAATTTAAGGGTTATTCGGAATTGGGAGATTCAAGCCAATGTGGAATGTCTGGCCAGACGACTTGGAGCAAGGCCCCCACGTCCCTCAGCTTCAGTTTCCTCATTTCTAACAAGGAACTGACTCTTAACCCACCCCATAGGGATGCTGCGAAGTTAAGTCCGATGTACTTTTGCAGGGCCTGCCATAATATCATATCTTACCCCAGCCCACCTTCACCCTGATGGCCCATCTCAGAGAACTAGCCTCAATAGCACCAAGAAAATCACTTAGAGCTAACTGACCACAGTCACAGATGAGCAGGAAAGGAGTCTGAGCCTCTGCCAGCGTTCCTGGGAGGTCTGGGGCTGGAATGGAATTGCCTCTGAATGGGAAGGGAGCAACACTCAGCCTTCTGTCCTCTCTGTCCTGGGTCATTTGGCACATTAAGGAAAGTGTCCGGCTTTCCTGACCTCCAACCTCTGCCTCTCTCATGATTCATAAATAGGAGGCACCAAGGTTTCTGGCTTGGGAGCCTGGCTCACCCACCCAAAAAAGCCAGAAGAACTCACAACTTCTTCTCTTCAGGCTATGAGACCCCTCCGTTCCCCTTCATATTCCCAAGTTACTTACAAGCACATCTCCCTCCTCTATGGATTCCGTCTATCTGTCCATCCCTCCCGTTCCCTATCCCTCCCACCTTTTCTCCATCCCTGCTCCTCTTCTGTTCTTCCCTTGGAGTCTAGCATCCTGCATTCTCAGAGGACTCCCAAGGCTAGAGGGGTGGGGGGGATGCAGGACATGTGTGTGTATGTCTCTGTCCACATGGGCACAAAATGGGCTTCATGCTCAGGTGACCCACGGTAACTGTGCTCCTGCCTGGACCCGGTGCTTCACGTGGGGCACCCAGAGGCCTCCCATTAGCAGCCCCTCTATCCCGCTATCCCTCCCTCAGGGAAGTGGAGTCACCACCGCACTTCATGGGCAGCTGGGGGCCCCATATCAGTCTCTTTACCACCTCTCCCCCTCTCCTCAGGCCCCATGCCCAGCCCTGCGGTTTGGAGAGCCTAGTAAGTGCCCTATCAACATGTTAATCAAATTACTTAGGAGCTAAAATTGACGCTGTTCATTAATTATACAAGATTATGCTAATTGCACATGCAAATGCATGCAGGGGAACAGAAGGTGTTCAGGCGCATGGTGGGCCATTAGCATAGAGGATGGGGTGCGGGTGCATTGGCATGCTAATGTATGCGCCCCGGCTATTTATAGTCCCCCAGCCCATCTGCACTGCAGCCACCTCTGCCCCAAGTAGGGATGATGGTGGGGAGGCCAGGTCCAGGCCTGGCAGGTGGCTATGGCCCTGGGGACACTCGGCATTGGCTGCTGCCCCAGGCCAAGATCAGGAAGTAGCATACACCACCCCCATCTGGGCCACCCCAACCTGGGCCTGGATTATCACACCAACCTCCTTGCTTACCATCCCTAGGTGCCCACTTCCCTGGAGGCAAGACACTTCCCAATGACACAGGCAATAAGGCACACTGTGCTGACTCCCCATCACTCACAGTTTCCATAATCCCGCAGGATTTGATGCCAAACCCCCAGACCATGGTCCACACCCATTCTGCTCCACCTTGTCAGGTACCACAGGGAAAAGTGTGCCATGCATGCCCCCAGTCCTTGGGCGAGGCTGTTTATTCCCTTTGCAGGAAGGGCCCTTGCCTCTTCCTCCTCTTTCAGGGAAAATGCCCCTGGTCTTTCAAGACCCCAGATGTCCAAGATGAAATGCGACCTATAGGAGCCCGCCCAGCTCTACCAGGCATAGTGGCTGGGGCACTTACACTGAGCAAGTTGTGTCCACTACTTTGTGGTATTGACTGGGCTTCAGGTTTCTCTCTTTCCTGCTGGATTGTAGTTTTCCTTAAGACCTTGTTCACCTCTAGATTGCACTGCCTGACTCATGTAAGGTGGTTAGTACATCTTTTTCAGTGGGCATGTTGAATGAATGAGGGAATGAATAGTCCAGCCCTCTAGAAATTCCTCTGCCCTTGAGCTGGGGTCAGGGAGCAGCAGACAGGGAAGAACAACAGGACACAGACCCTGCCTCTGGAAGACATTCTATTTCTTCAGAGGTTCATGGGCTCAAAGGCAAGCCCTTTGGAGTCAAAATGAGCAGAGGATTCCCCTGGCCCCCATTCCCCATCCCAGGCTGAAATGCCAGCTGTGGACTTAGAAATAAATATCCAGGTTTATTCTACGCTTTTCTCCCAATCTGCTTTCTCTCCCAAGGTATTTGCAGGACACTTGTTTGGAAGATGCTGCCCCAACCCGTTCATCTGTTCACACCAATTCCTCTTTCTTGATCCATACTGTCCCATAGAGTCAGTAGCCCTGAGGCACATGTGACTCTCTCAGTTTAAATTTAAATGAAACAATGGGGCACGTGGCTGGCTCTCAGTGACACATGGGACTCTTGATCTCGGGGTTGTGAGTTCAAGTCCCGCGTTGGATGTAGAGGTAACGCAAAAACAAAATCTTAAAAAAAAAAGCAAAGTAAATAAATTAAAATGAAACCAAACTGGAAACAGTTTCTCAGTCACACTGGTCACATGTCAGGTGCTCAGTCGCTACATGTGGCCAGTGGATATCATTTTGGGAAAAGCTCCGTCGGACCGCGCTTGTGATCTACGCGTTCCTTCCCCCACTCTGGGCAGTCCTGTGGTTGTGAGCATCCTTGGGCTTCATCCTGCTCTTTCATTTACTAACAGCTTTGTCTCTGGAAGTGGGAACGTGATTCCTGCTCTAAGGGAGTCTCCCGTGGGACATCAGGAGGGCAAACGTGGTGCAAAACTGTGACATGGTATCTTAGGATGAGATTCCAAGGAGCAGAGCTGGAGATGGGGGCACTCATGAAAGGGGTTTATTGGAGGAGAGCTCTGGGAAGAAAAAGAGGGAAACAGCAGCCACAGGAGCAGCTTAGAAAGGAGACAGTCTCCGCTGGAGTCTGGCACCAGCCTGAGCCCTTGGGGAGTTCTGAAATATGAAAAGCACAGGGAGTTGGTCCCCCATGTGATGTCAGTCTGTCTTTGGCTGGGGGCGCTTCTGGCTGAGGATAACTTGAGGGGAGTTGGGGGAGCTGTGAGCCCTTTAACAGCCAAGGCTCACAGTGTTTGGGGGATGAGTAATCCAGCAGGCATCCCCCACCATGGTGCCTGGACACCGCTTTCCACCCCCTGAGAACCCAGAGTTTGCGAGTGGACTCCCATCACTCACCTCCACGTATTGCTTCATGGAAAGCACAGTGCTGAAGGGCTTTCCTTATGAGGGGAGGGGTGACACCCCTGCGAAGTTACAATATACATCAGATGTTTGCACCAGAGTCACATTCAACCCAACATTTGCTTCCTTGGTAGGGATTATTCCATTGACAGGGAAGGTTCATTTCCATTTCATCTCGCGTTGTTTGTACAGGGAGGAATAAGAAGCATCTATAGGAACGACCATGAAGGCGAAGCTACGTTCAGGACGCGGTAAGGGCAGGTGTGCGAGCGAACTGCTCTTACCTTTCACTGAAATCATAGGCGCCTGAGTCATGATGCTTAACTACCACCCTTGAATTGCCTTATTAGCTGAATGACCACAGCTCTTCCTCTGGTCTTGTATTAAACTTTTAATAATGGAAATGTTGAACATCTAGGCCAGAAGAGAATAATGAGCCACCAGTACCCTTCACTGAATTTCAACTCGGCTTGTCTTATGCAACTGGTCTTTAATCTTGGACACCTGCTCAGACTGAGAGCAGCAGTCACAACAGCCAAAGGCCTCCAATTAGGAGCAAGGGGTCCTGAGTCTCTTTTGCAACCTTGCTGCATTTGTGACCTTGGGGAAATGGCCACGAAATGGCTAAACATGTCCCGGTACAGCCTGCCTCTCGGGGCTCCTTTTGAATGAGGCTTGCTTGCCAGCCCCAGGGCTGGGGCAGGGTTGGATTTCGAGAGCCCCAATTAGAGGGAATTTTCCATGACTCTTGTCAGTATCTGGGGGATCACGGAGTCCTGAGCTGGTGTCCAGACTTTGGCCTTTGTGTGACTTTGTAGTGATGCTTACCTTTGGTTTCCTTATCTGTAGAGTGGGGATGATTGCCAATCTCCACCACCTCAGGGTTATGAGAGGATTAGACAAGGTAATGCCAACGGTGAGCTCAGCAGAGTTCCAGGCTCTTACTAAGTGCTTGAGAGATTAGGCCTGGATCACTTTTTACTTCTGCATGTGTGTAGTTTTGTATTTTCTTTGTAGCTCATGCTTGTATTTTTAGTATTTTTCTTATAGTAATTCTAATGACCTAATGGCAGGTCCCCGGACTTCACCTCTCTCTTGCTCCTCTTCCTGTGAGGCTCAGATGAGGAGTCGTGCCCTCTTAGAGCCTCATGGTCACCATGGGTCCGGACCTGGGCACAAGTCCTTCACTGACGCAGAGAGCATCCTAAAATGCTCACTCTCCTTGGGGATACTTAGGTCAATCAGGGCTGTGCACTTGACCAGGGTCCTGGGGTCGACCCCCACATCAGGCTCCCTGCTCACAGGGAACGTGCTTCTCCCTCTCCCCCTGCCTGTGCTCTCACTATCTCTGTCTCTCTCTCAAATAAATAAATAAAACCTTAAAAGAAAAAGTTGCCAAGGTAGCTACAAAGCTAGTTAATGTCTATAGAATGATACAATTACAAACTTCAGGGCAAATTTTTCTACCAAATAGAAAGTATTTACTTCTCCCCATGAAAACCATTTGCATCATATCATTTTCCTGCAAATTAGCACCACCTTTACCGAATCTAGACCCAATCAGTACCAAATACATGTCAAAGTTACATCCCCCTAGAGAATTAGACAAGACTTAGGTGGCTTTGGGAACATAATACTCTCGAGCAGCACTGTCCAATATAAATACGCAAGCCACAAGTGTAATTTTAAATTTTCACTAGTAGCCACATTTTAAAAACAAGAAAAGGAATTGGTAGCATTAATTGTGACAATATATTTTATTTAATTCAGTATATCTAAAATATTATTTCAACATGTAACCAATACAACAATGTTCCTAGTCACTATTTTATAGTCTGTGGGTTTTTTTTTTTTTTTTCTAAGTAAGTCATTGGAATTTGGTGTGTATTTTATACTCACATCTCAATTCAAACCACACTGCAAGGGCTCAATGCCACATGGGGCTAGTGGCTGACGTATTGGATAGTGTAGCTCTAGGAGGCATCAGAATCTCAAATTTAGGAGGCATCAGAATCACCTGGAAGCCTCATGAAAACACAGATGGCTGGGCCCCACTGGAAGCATTTCAGCTGGGTTAGGGGTAGGACCTGAAATTCTGCATTTCTAGCACGTTCCCAGGTGCTCCCATGGCTGCTGAGCCAGGAGGCACACTTTGAAAACCACTGTTCCAGGATGACTCGGAAAGGACTCCTGCTCATCTTTGTGCCTTATTTTCCTCTTGTGGGTAATTTTTCTTAACACCCCTGAGGCTGGTGCAGATTCAGGGGGTACACCGCAGTAGCAGCGGGGGCCCTGGGGACTGTTGGCATTGGCTCATCCCCATCTGGCTGGGAGCAGCCTCACGGCCCATCAGTGGGCAGTGACTAAGACAGCCGCTCTACCATCGCTGGTGTTGACTGAGTGCAGCTCTGAGCTAAAAGTTCAGGGGGACACCACCAGGGAGGGCCCAGGCCTCTTGTGGCTAATTCTTCCTCAGCACCGCTGTGCACCAGGCAGAGATGTCCTGGGGCAGGTCTGCAGAGATGGAGGCACAGGCTGGACCCTGGGGCTCTAAGTGGGGGCACTTCCTGAAATCTAGAATGGCCAGAAAAGGCCGGTCAGACAGGGAGTGGAACTGATACAGACCCAGAATAAATACCACCTGTGACTTATTTCTGGAAGTGAATGATACTGGAAAGAGAAAGGATGGGAAGACCTGCTGAGGAAAGGTTGAGGGGGCTCCCTGGAGGCAGGTGGGAGGACAAGCTGCCGCAAGAAAACAGCAGTGAGGTCCTGGGAGGTCAGAAATAGAGGATGTCCCAGAGGCTGTCCCCGGAAGACGCCTCAGGAGATCAGCTGCTACTCTCCTGGTTCTCCTGGTGGCTGGAGATGGAGGTTAGAGATGTCACAAAGTGAGTTAGCACGCGGGCCAAAGCCCACATCTCGGGCCCTATCTCAGGAACCCTTCCTCTGGACCCTGGAGGTTTGGGAGTGGGATTGGGTGCGGTGGCCATGTGTGTGGATGTAAGGGAAGTGTATGTCACCTTTGGGACACTCATACGCTTGCATCATCTGTGATATCCAAGGGCTGGCCTGAATGCCCCTGAGGACAGGGACTGTTTTTCTCCTGATGTTTGCCCTCCTCCTTCTAGCACCTTGTAAAGGACTGAGCCGATGAACGTGGAATTTAAGCGAAGTGGTCTGCACCACGTGTGATGGGGGTGTCTACATTTTATGTCATGTAAATGCGGGGCACACATAAAACAGTTACTGTAGACACGGGTGACACCATGAGGTGTCTCGCATGGATATTGGAAACCAGTACTGTGGCAGATTATGAGAGATAAATGGGCTGTCTGTACTGAACAGGTGTGCTGTTGGGGAGCACTTGAGGTGACTGCACTTTGGGGTGACCTTATGGATATGCAGGGCATCTACACTGGACTGGCTACTGTTTGGGGGCATGTAAGCTGTCTGCACTGCATTGTACCCAGTAGGGGTGAGTGTGGAGGGTCTACATGGTGGGTGTGCCCTGTTTGGGGTCTTATAAGTTAACCGCATCTCACAATCCTTCTCTGTAGGGGTGTATAGAAGGTCTACACTTCGTACGAGTATTTTGGGGGGCTGTGGATGTAAATGTGTGCAGATGTAGCATCCCTATAAAAAGGAAAACAAAGTGGGTTCCCAGAAGCGTATTCACTCCGTGGGGGGATATGACAGGCGGTCAGGTGTCAGCATTGTGGAGGACAAGAGGCCGGGCCTGGGCGGAGGTACATCTCAAGGAAAATGACTGGTTCTGACTCCTAGGAGGGACGGTCCTTTTGGACACCCCAGCCAGCCCTTGGGGACCTCCTCTTTGGGAATTTGCTTTTAAAACCAGTGACAAATCTTCCTCTGAATGTGAAGTTCATGCTTGTGGGCTCTGGAGGCCACTTTAGGGATTTAAGCTGGATATTCAGATTTGGGGTTCAAAACTAGGGGGTGGTGGTAGAATGAGGACATGCACTGGCAGAGCTCATGGAATGGCCCAGGAGGCAGGCCACGTGCCGGGACCCCAGCACCTGCAGATGTTTGCCCTGCATGCTGCAGTTTGTAAAGGGCATCTCCCTGGATGCATGTGGGGTCCCAGGGGCGCAGAGGCAGAGAGTGATAGTATTTTGAGCTCACTAAGAGCACAGATCCGAAGTATTACGCTTGGTTGCCTCCCTGGTGGCTGGCAAGGCCGAGCCCCGCCCCCCTCCCCCTAGCCAACTGCAAGGACCAGAGGACCAACTGCTCATGTGCTTGTCTAAAAACCAGTCTCATTACTGCACATACTGTGCTTTTTTCCAGTTACCATATGTGAAAAGAAGGTATCCCTTGTGCATCTGTCCAGTGTGTCTGACGGGTACACCGCGTGTGTGTGATGGGCATAGGCTCTGTTTGATGAGGTTATCACTGTGTGTATGTTGAGGTGTACAGTACATGCATGGGAGATCTGTTTGGGCAGGATGTGCCGTGGCAGGGAGCCTGCTATGTGTGAGCAAGATTTGTGCGCAAGAGGGCTGTGTTGGGGTGTGGGGCAGGGGACGGGTGGAATCTGCTGAGAAGGAGGAAAGGAGATCTACTTGCTATTTGTGATGACTGGACGGCAGTGCCATGATTGTATTTTGGGTAATCATATACAACATAAAGTGGTATATTAATAGATATACTCTTTCTGTGCATATACTGTATGAGATGGGCATACGCTGCACATATGGGTATAGACTCTGTGTGGGGGTAGTATACCATATGGGTACGATGACTATAGCCTCTCTGTGGACTATGTATTGTGTATGCTCTGTGAAGGGTATACACAGTGCGTAATGGCTGTATTTTGTGAGTGATCATATATAAGGCATATACGGTATATAGGATGGATGTATTATTACGAGTATACACTGTGTGGGAGATAGTATACTCGGGAGGAGGGGTATGCTATGTGATGTGGGTGCACAGCACGTGTGATGCACACATAGTATGCCACATGGTGTGGGATAGTTGTTGGGAAGGGCCTCCCTGGTGTGTATCAGGCATCCTGTGCAGAGACAGCGGGTTGTGGGAATAGGGGGCGTGCGACTGGTGTGAGCAGGCAGAGGGGAGTCGCCATGCTGGGGAGGGGCATGGAGGCAAGCCATTAGATCTTCATCCGTTTCCAGACCCCCTACCCCAGCCCTTGAACTCTCCTACCACACTGTTTCAGGTTCTTCCTCAAGTTCTTCCTCAAGTGCAACCAGAACTGCCTAAAGAATGCAGGGAATCCCCGAGACATGCGCCGCTTCCAGGTGGGCCTGGGAGAGGGGTCCCCTTGCAAACCCAGCCCTTCCTGATGGGGTGAGTGGGGAAGGCTGTGGTCCTGCCACCCCGGGGAAAGCCCCAGGGCAGCTCTCTGCCCAGCCCTGTGCTTTAGGGCCCAGTGCCTGCTGGGGGTGGGGCAGTTCCATCTCAGCTTATGCTGGCTGCCAAGGGAGGCTTCATTAGAGTCCCACTTAAGGAGATGCTAATTGTGACATTTTTACATGATTAACGACCCAGCTAATTTGCATAGCGTGAAGCAGAGAGCAGCTGCCCTTAGTACATCCCCAACCTGCACACCCCTCTCAGGGAAGGGTGGGAGGGAGAGAAGGAGGCAGCCCCAGTTTCCTCCCAAGGGCGGGGGCTCCCACTGATGGTTTCTCAGGCTGAGGCTGCCTCCCCCCACTCTCACTCCCACTTGCCTAAGACACATTCCTGCCTTGGAGCCTTGGGGATACAGTGCAGGATGCAGGTATGCCCCCAAAACAGTAGCCATTCTGCCCAAGGAGCCAGCAATTTTTTCAGGACTCTGGATTTTTCTAGTTCCTGGCGATCACTTCCCCTGGGCAGCCCTAGACAGTGCATCTGGTTGACCTAGCTGCCTGTCCCCCCCCACCTCCCCTTCTATGAGTTCAGCCCCTGGGGGAATCTCTTTCCCACACCCATGATTCTGAGCTCCAACCGCCAGCCACCCTGGCCAAGTTCTTCAGAATTGCCCACAATTCTGCCAGCCTTGGCAGCCTGCAGGGGGCCCCTGAGGGCCTAAGCCAGGCGGGCTTCCGCTCTCCTTGCAGGTGGTGGTATCCACGACAGTGAGTGTGGACGGACACGTGCTGGCCGTGTCCGACAACATGTTTGTGCACAACAACTCCAAGCATGGTCGCAGGGCGCGCCGGCTGGACCCCTCTGAAGGTCAGGACCCCCGGCCCTTGGTGCCCAGCCAGCCCCCAGTCCCATCCTTGGTACAGGCCCCTGACCTGTCTCTTCTCCTGCCTGGCAGCTGCCACCCCCTGTATCAAGGCCATCAGCCCCGGGGAGGGCTGGACCACAGGAGGCGCCACCGTCATTGTCATCGGTGACAATTTCTTCGACGGATTGCAGGTCGTGTTCGGGAACGTGCTCGTGTGGAGCGAGGTGGGCCACCCCCGCCAGTCTCCCTTGGGGCCTCGCGGCTGGGCCCTCCCCTCGCCCCGGGCTGGAACCCGCAGGCCTCCCCTCTCCCCTCGCAGCTCATCACGCCCCACGCCATACGGGTTCAGACGCCCCCGCGGCACATTCCCGGGGTGGTGGAGGTGACCCTGTCCTACAAGTCCAAGCAATTTTGCAAGGGAGCCCCCGGCCGTTTTGTCTACACAGGTAAGGAGTCAGGCGGGGGACAGGGGTTGGGGGCAGAGAGGCCTAGGGTTGCTGGAAGGAGCCCCACCCGGTGCCCCAGAGCCTGGGTCTCTGAGTTAGCCAGTATCTCAAGTTGGCCGCTGGATCCCTTGACCTCTCTTCCTTCGCTGAGCTTCTCCGTTTCTCTCTTTTCGGCCTGACTCCTCAGTCCCCTCCCAGGCTCGAGTCTCCACCCTGCCGGACTTCCTCCTTGCCTATGGTCATCCTCACCAGGGCACTCTTCACTCTTCACCCTCACAAATCCCCCCCACCGCACACACACACACTCCCCAGGGTCTAGAATATCTCCCAGCGGCGGCACATCTGTTTCAAAGATTTTCCAAAATGGGCTCGATGCTCCCTAATCTACCCTCGGTCTCTTGGTTTCCCAAGCCACCCCAGTCTTCCCTCTGTATGGGCATAAACAGGTGAGCGGGCACTTGCGCGGGCACGCACACGTGTGTACACATACACACACGCGCGCGCGCACACACACAGCCCCTGCAGAAAGCCAGGGCGAGAAGTTAACAGAGACTGGAGTATAGAATACCCCATCCCCTCTCTGTCTGACCACTGGCCAGGACCCTCTCCACCTTCCTTCTCCTGCCCTGCCCCAGCCACCCACTTGTCCCCATCCTACTCTCCACAGATAATCTCCTAGCCCTTCCCTGCACCGCACCAGACAATCGGTAGCGATCCTAACTTACTGGTAGGGAGTTGCAGTCTAAGGGAGTGTGGGTGGGGTGGCTGGAGCTGGGATCAAAGCGTGAGGTGGGTGAAATTACAGGTGGAGGGGAGGGAAGGACCTCTAGGAGGCAGTGTGGGCTTAACAGGGCTAAGCTGAGACTGCAGTGATGAATACGGAGGTAGAGCTGGGGAAAGGCAGTCCTGGAGAAGGAATGGCAAATGCAAAGACCTGGGAATGAGTGCTTTCCCTGTCCCGGGAAACAGAAGCAAATTCACTAAATGAGTTGGTTGTGAAGAAAATGGGTAGGGCTTTGAGGCTTGGTGAGTTGGTCCAGACCCACCTGGAGAAGGAGGTCATGGGGATGCCTAGTCAGGAGTCTGCCCCCTGGCCCGCAGAGCCCTGGATGTGGGCCACAGTCCCTTCCCCAGGGCCCACACACACTTCTAACGGCCAGATACTGCTGGGAGCCCACCTGATTGGTGATAAATGGAGACTGTTGGAGTTTTTAACTTTTGTAATTAATATGTTACTCCTGATCATGCAGACAGAAAGCTCTCCCTCCAGTCCTACCCCTAGGAGTATAGAAACTAATACGTCTATATGGTTGCCCTTTTTTCGAACCACAGATGGGATGGTATAGTGCTTGTGTGTTAATGCCAAGCACCTGGCACAGGGCCCGGCTCAGTAAATATCTGTTGAATCAATGAGCAAAGAAAGGAACAGAACACTCAGCGAACCGAATCTCGCTGACCCGTGTGTGCCGAGAGTTTGGGGCTGGGCTGGTTGAAGGGGGTCTGTAGCGAGGCTCCCAGATTGGTTGCTGGCGGGCTTGGCTCTGCAGCAGGCGCTGGGAGGGGGTCCTCCAAACGCCGCCCTTTCCCCCAGCCCTGAATGAGCCCACCATTGACTATGGATTCCAGAGGCTACAGAAAGCCATCCCCAGACACCCCGGAGATCCCGAGAGGCTGCCCAAGGTACTCAGAGGGGCGTGGGGACGGGGATGAGGGTGACCTGTGGTCCCCGGGGGGGGGGGTTGGCGGGGGTGAAGAGGCAGAGGGGACCCCGGGCCCCTTGGCCGCCCCGCGGGGCTGGCCCTCCGTCCTGCTGTCTCCTCCCCCGCCCCCAGGAAGTGCTGTTGAAGCGGGCGGCCGACTTGGCGGAGGCCCTGTACGGAGTGCCCAGCAGCAACCAGGTATGGCGCCTCCGCCTACCTCCTCGCGCCGCCAGGCCGGGGACTGTCCCCCTCCCGGCGCCTGCGGCTGCCCCGGCCGTGCCCCGCTCTTGTCTTCGCAGGAGCTCCTCCTGAAGCGCGCGGCCGACGTGGCCGAGGCTCTGTACAGCGCCCCACGCGCGCCTGCGCCGCTCGGACCCCTGGCCCCGAGCCACCCGCACCCCGCCGTCGTGGGCATCAACGCCTTTAGCAGCCCGCTGGCCATCGCCGTCGGGGACGCCACGCCGGGCCCGGAGCCGGGTGCGTCCCGCTGCCCCAGCGCGCGGCTCCCCACCCCGCGCCCGCCCTTGCTGTGTGCCTGACCACCCTCTCCCGCAGGCTACGCGCGCAGCTGTGGCAGCGCGTCCCCGCGCGGGTTCGCGCCCAGCCCCGGCTCTCAGCAGAGCAGCTACGGCAGCGGCCTCGGTGCGGGCCTCGGCGGCTACGGGACACCGGGCGTGGCCGGCCTAGGCGTGCCCGGGTCCCCTAGCTTCCTCAATGGCTCCACGGCCACCTCGCCCTTCGCCAGTGAGTGTCCCCGGCCCGGAGAGCTGCATGGGGCTCGGTCCTGCCCCCTCCCGGCCCAGGGCGGGTGGGGGGCTTCCGGCGACTTTCTCACCACAGTCGTGTGACCCGTCTCTGCTGTTGGAGGCCTGTCCCTCAAGCCCACCCTTCGGCAGGATCCCGGACCCTGGGGCCGGGGCAGTTCTCGCACCTTTAGTCTCTTTGCCGATTTCAGCTGCATACCTAGTTTCTAGCCCTCCTCTCCTTCTGAAAGGGGCCTTAACCCGGCGCCGGGGTATCCAGATGAAACCTGGCGGACCGCCACCTTTCCGTCTTACGCCAGGACTTTGGGGGGAGGCTGGCGCCCCCTGCCGGAGGCCCTAGGGAACTAATGGCTCAGACCAAATGGGTACCTGTCTGGGGGGCGGGTGGGGAAACAGGACTGGTGGGAAGATGTGGCTCCCTGCAGTCAGCTAGGGAAGAGCAAAGGAAGTCCGTGTGGTCGGACAGCTGGATTCAGGATTTGAAAGCCCAAGTCAGGAGCTGTCATTTAGCAAGTTACTTTATTTCTTTCAGCTTCAGTTTCTTGTCTGTAAAATTAGATCAGTGTCCCCCTGCCTAGGGTGTTCTCAGATCTGAATGCGCCACTGTGCGTGAAATGCCCAGACTTAGAAAGGGTGCATGATTTCACATCCTGGGTACTGCTCTTCTTGGCTGTGGGCTTGAGCCTGACTCTCTCCTGGTGGTCTGGGCTCAGCTTCTGGGACCCAAAACCCCATATTCCCGTGTTTACACAGGCCATGAACCTCTGCTGTCTCTACCTAAACCCCTGTGTCTCCTGGCTCTCTGCTCAGGCCAGACTCCTCTTCTTCCACTTCCATCAGATTGGAACAGCATTCTTAAAGACTCTGGGTGCCCCTTGAATTCTAAACTGGTGGGGTCTAGACTACCAACCCCTCTCTTCCATCACACACACAGTGCAGTCAGAAGTGGGGAACCTACTGCCCCGGGGGGCAGAAGCCACCCCATCTGGGATCTCCCTGTTTAGCCAGAGAATCAAGAATTCTAAAGTGGCTTGAGCCCTGCTTCCAGCATCAGTTGGGAACCCTGCACTTACCTAAGTGTCAGTCCCATCTCATAACCAGGTCTTACCCACGTCCCCATCCATTCCCTGTGTTCTTCTCATTGAGTTGGCCAGGAGATGCCTGAAATGACATCTGTCTGCTTGGGCCTCCTTTTGGTTTTCTGCTTTGGCCACCAGCAACTCCCAGTTGGACCCACAAATCCCAGTACTACCCAAGCTACAATATGTGGATGTGAGCTCCCAGCTTTGAAAGATACAGTACACTTTCTGACATTCGTCTCCAGCCCTCCTCAGAGTTCCATGATCCTCATCCATTAGCTGTGAGCACTGTCTTTGGGAGTGGGTGCTCCATGAGGCTGAGAACATTAATTTGGAAAAGGGGTAGCTGTTGAAGGCATCACTTTATCCAAGGGGAATTGGGGGTGGTGTGCTCTGATGCCAAAGGCAGCCTTCTCGAGCCATTGGTTTCTTTCAGAAATCGCCCACCTCATGCCAGCTGCTTGGACAGCACTCAAATCACAGCCTTATTTGTATTCAGAAGAGAGAGACAGGGAAAAGGGTTTCGATGAGAATGTAGAAAGGAGGATCCAGAAGGGCCCAAAACCCTAGGAGAGGAGGCCGCAGGAAGGAAGGACAGCCAGAGCCTGGTTGCAGGAGGCTCCCTGGCTATTCTCAGAGGAGCGGTGAACAGCCCTTGGTGCCCAGGAGGTCTCAAATAGGAAGATGCAAGGATGTGGATTTCTGTGTTTTTGCTTAAACTTGCCTGGCTGGAGGAGGGAGATACAGGAGGCCTCCAGGCCCTGGTTAGGGGTGACAAGGACCTGTGTTAAGCTGGCAGAGAACAAAGTGCCCAGTGCAGGTGTGTGGGGAAGGTTGGTAAGGGAAACATATGTGTGGAGGAAGTTAGGGTACTTGTGTGAGTTAAGATCGTGGGCAACAACGCCATATAACAGGAAGCTGTGCGTACCCCCCCAAACATCCCTGATCCCTTGCCCCAGCTTTGTTATGAACCCTGATCTTTGACTCTAACATTGTTACCCCAAGGCCCAGAATGTTCCTTAGCATCTTGGAATCCCAGCTCTTTTAGCAGGAACCCTGACCTGTTCTATTCCATCTATTCCACGTCGTTCACTTTTCAGGGCACCTCCCAATATTTGGTTTTGTTGCGTGTTCTGCTTTTGCTTTGATTTTGACCTAGTCTGGCCCTGGCGTTTGCAGCCCCAAGAAAGGGTCTTTAGAACCCCCCCAGAAGGCAGTTACCGGCCCAGGACCCGAGGGCCTCCTAGTCTGCCTCTATACCCTGCCCAATACTGGTCTCTCTAGGACCCTCACTGCAGCCCCCTAGTGAGGTCTGAGCCTGGTGCCTGGGTCAACAGCCCCCCTGGGGCCCAGTGCCCAAGCCAGGGCTCCAACCGAGCTGCTCACTCTGGTGCTGTCTCCCTGTTGTGTCTCCCATCGCCTTCCCTGCTGCGCCTGCCCCTCCCTGCCCCGCCCCGGAGTCATGCCCTCTAGCCCCCCGCTGGCCGCTGCCTCCTCCATGTCCCTCCCGGCCGCTGCCCCCACCACCAGCGTCTTCTCCTTCTCGCCTGTCAACATGATCTCCGCTGTCAAACAGAGGAGCGCCTTCGCCCCCGTGCTGCGCCCACCCAGCTCCCCACCCCAGGCCTGCCCGAGAGCCCACGGAGAGGGACTTCCAGGTGGGTGACCTGTGCTGCCCTGCTATGGCCCGGTGGAGCAGCTAGGCTTCAGGGGCTCACTCCATTCACATGTCACCAGAGCCTCAGGCTGGTTGGCCAGGTGTCTCTGGAGGATGTAGAGCAGGGAGCTCTGCGGGGGTCCCGGGATGTCCATCTGGCTCCTACCTCCCTGGTCCCCATCGCTTTGGGTGGTCACCACTCCAGAGACTGTCCATTGGCCCCTTGACAAAGGAGAAGACTGGAATCCTGTTGGAGAAGGGCTGGAAAGCACTCCAAGGCCCCATCCCCACCTGGTTGAGCCCAGAGCAAAGATCCTCCACTCAGAGCTGGAGAAACCCCACACAGGCTGCAGGCCTTTGACCTGGGCCTCCCAGCATGTGTGGGAAGGTAGTAGGCACCCTTGTGGGGGTCTGGATCATGGAGCGGGTGGAAGGGGACTGACTTTAGATGAGGTGTAGCCCAGCTCCCACTTCCCCACTTACGAGTGTAGAACTGAGACGACGTTACCCCAACCACATGCCGTTAGTGAAATGGTGGGGGGTCATGTGTCAGTTATTGATCTCCTTCAAGTCCACATCCAACTTAGCAAAGCCTGGGCCCTATACCAGGGGTATAGAGTGAGTCAGGGAGTCACCTGCCCTCGAATAAGATGACTCTTAGGGTGGGTTCATTAGGTGATTTCAAAGGACGCACAGTCTTTTGGTCTTTGGATTTGTTTGGGGTTTTTTTGTTTTTTGTTTGTTTGTTTGTTTTGCCTTGTTTCCAAGTTTTGGATAATTATTCTTAACCTGAGTGTGTCTGGAGCTTCAAATATGAGTTTTGGGGAGCAGGAGAGAGAACCGGTGCGGGTCAGAGGTTTCGGCAGGGGAGGGGAGGATGGAAGTGATGAATTTTGTGGATGTCTGGGAGGGAGACACGCCCCTGCTGCATGAGGGGGGTCCATTCTCCAAGATGCTGACCTTTTTTCTGACTTCATACTCTGTTTTCTCTCCCTGCGGAGGAAGCAGGGCTGGAAAGTGGAGCCCAGAGTCACCTCTTTTCAGTGAGGGAGTTAGGCAGGCAAGGGCCTGGGGCTGCACCTAAGAGGTCCGATGGGTTCGCCTCACCTAACTGTCTGTCAGGAACAGGAACAGCCCAGCACCTGCCAGGCTCTCTGTAGCTCTGCGTGCTGTCTCCCGCCCAGAGGCACACAGGCTGAGAAGGTCCCCAGGCTGCACAGAGCTTATGGTTCCTGTCTTTGCTTACCACAGACCAGCCTTTTGAGGATTCCGACAAGTTCCACTCTTCAGCCCGGGGGCTTCAGGGCCTGGCATACTCCTAATCATGGTAGGTCTCCAGCTGGGCCTTGCTTCCTCCCCTGGCCCTGCGGAGACTCTGCAGGAGACTCTGCAGAAGACGTTAGCTGGGGTGGGGCCCTGGGGTCCAATTCTCTCTCTCCAGGGCCTGTCTAGACAGCTGTCGGGGCCACACAGCCAGCTCCCTCTCCCTACCCCAGTGGCCCAAGCTGAACAGGCAGAGAGAAGGGGTTTCCTGTCCCCTTGCAGCCAGCCTTTTTCCAGAACCTTCTTGTCTCCCTCTCCCCACCAGGTCTGCCAGTGTTGCCCCCACTGAACCCGGACTGGAGGTCCCTCTGGGATACACACTCACGTCCTGGATGGCAGCACAGACAGACGCTGAGCCAGGGCTTCGGGCGGACATCCACCCAAAGGCCTGAACAGGCCACCCTGTGCTTGAGGCCTCCAGTCCCACAGGCTTCTCTCACCTCCCTTCCTCGGGGCTGGTCGGAAGCCTTAGCACTGTGCTGATGCTCTCAGCAGGAGAGCATCCCAGGGAGGGTCCCGGGATGCTGGGTTTTCCTCACTGGGTCAGTTCCTCTGGAAGAGATGAACCTTGTGCAGACCGGACCATCAGGCGACAGGAGCAGGGGATGGGGACCATGGGGAAGAGGACAGCTCAGGGAGAAGTGGCCTGGGGAGGTCCTGTTTGTGTCTGACCCATCTCAGCTGGCCCAGCATCCCGACCTTGCTCCAGGGCAAGAGGTGGTGCCCAGCAGCCTCCCAAGGCCTGCCCAGGCTCCCATGGAGCTTCCAATGGCTGCTCGATCCCTGTGGCTGCCCCCTCCGAGGCCCGCACACTCATGCTTGCCACATATGAATCCCACCAGGGGCTTTGGGCATGGAGTGTGCAGAAGAGGGAGTGCCAAGCCCCCTAAATGGTGGGTCTTCCTCCCCATGGCTATCTCATGGACTCTGGCCCCATTCACATATGACTCTGGCTGGCCCCATAGTACCATGGAATTGGCCTAGCTGCCACTGGCCTCACATTCTGCTCTGCTGAGGTTGGAGAAAACAGAACAATAAACACAGCTGCAGGTGGCCACCTGGCCTCTCTGGCCTGCTTCCTTGGCGTGGGTCTTCTTTTCTCAGTGGTTCTGCTGTTCTCCTGGGGCCCCTCCCAGTCATGCCCCTGGGTGGCCTTCTCACACATCGGGCTTTTTCAACAGCCCCAGAGTTCAGCTGAGCAAGGATTACTTGCCCCACATCTGCTCGCAAGGACCATTGCGGGTGGTGGGCAGGCTAGCAGGCCTGGGGTCCCAGGACGTGGGCTCCACCCCAGGAGCTTAGACTGGGAGCATAGTCTGGCCACTGAGGACTCCATCCCCCAGCTGCTGTCTGGCCAGGCCAAGGCAGGGGTTGTCAGAGGACTGCCCAGGAACAAGAACGGCACAAACAAAGCGCCACTCGGTTACACAGAGGCTCAGAAAAGAGATCCACTCTGAACGAAGGTCATGGGGCCAAGGTAGGTCAGGGTAGGCTTTTGGCCCTAAGGTTGCCTGTTTGAGCAGATCTCCACCACCTCTGCCCCCAGGCCTAGGCACCTTTGTCTCTCCTGTCTCAGAGTTTGGGAGGAAAGGTAGTAAAGAGGTAGTTAAGTAAATAGGCTCATTTACCCCATCCCCCTTCTGGAATGAATTCCTGCCGTCCCCTGAGATGTATCTCCCAGATCTCAAAGGTCTGCTGGCTGACTCTGGAAGCCACTCTTTTGACCTACTGTCCAGGGAGCCTAGCATCCAGCTCCAGGCCTCAGGCTTTACTCTCTTCCTGGTGGTCCTCTTTGGCTCTGGCCTCCAGAAGCTCCACAACCCATGACCATATGCCCTGGGGTCCTCTGGACAAAATACACTTGCCAAGGCAGATGGGCTGCTCATGCCCTTCAGAGGCCTCCACTTCCTTCTCTTGTGTTCTTGGTCAATACCTGGGGATTCAGCTCACTGGGGGCACATGACCAGGAGAGGCTTCCATTCATCTCCGTGCTCCCCTAGCCTCCCCCTCTGTTCTTGCTTCTAATCCATGTTGCAGAGTCCCAGAGCCTGCCAGCCCACGCCCTGCTCCACACAGGCTCCAAGCGATTCCTATAGCCCAGGTCCCGCCCAGGCTAAACACCCAAAGAGCCATAATGTGTCCTGGATGCAGGGGGTAGCTGGGTTGTGGTCACACTCTGGCCCCTGGGGTGGGTCAGGTGCACAGTTGATAGAAATAGGATGTGAGATCTGTTTCAAAGATCTCAAAACTGTCCTCAGACCACCATCCAACTCAACACTGCCCACCCCCTAGTGCGCAGAAGGCAGGACTAAATCAGTGACTAAATGCTGGCTTTGGATGAAACAATTCATACACTAAGCCCTAACCCCTCCCTCCATGTGGTGTTTTTGGACCTAGGACCTCTAAGGAGACGATTAAGGTTAAATAAGGTTTAGTTTAGTCTGACAGAACTAGTGTCCTTGTATGAAGAGGAAGAGACTCCAGAACCTTCTCTCCACTATGAGGGTACAGTGAGGAGTCCATCTATGGGCCAGAGAGAGCGTCACCACCTGGAACTGAATCACTGACCCCTTGATCTGAGACTTCTAACTTCCAGAACAATGAGAAGATATGTTTCTGTTGTTCAAGCCATTCAGTCTCTGGTATTTTGTTATGGCGGCCCAGGCTGACAAATACAGTGTTCTTTCCCACGTGTCTCAGTTTGGATTCCCCTAGAAGCAGAACCTGAGACAAGTTCCCTGCTGGAGAGCTCTGGGAAACAGTATAGGGCACACTTCAGAGCTTCCCCACCGAGTGGCAGAGAATCTGGGGTACTGATCTTCCAGCCCTCTGAAGTTGCCTGAGGACTAATCCCAGGAGCTGCTGACCTCTCTGGCACTTCTGGCCTGCCCTCCCACCTGCAGAGAAAAGCCACCAATTAGGGTTTTGTTCTAGAATGTTGTGAGCAAGTACCAGAACCGAACTGTAAGTCCAAAGGGATATGGGCAAGGTGCCAAGAGCCTCTACTTCAAGCCCTTTAGAGAGAGCATCTTTCCAGAAAGTCCTCTGCCTTCCTCCCTCATATATTTTCCAGCAGAAACAGGCTGTTGTGTTCTGCATCCTCCCTTGGGGACCTGGTAGCCCTGGACCTGGCAGCCGTTGGGGCTGCATTTAACTCAGACAGGACCCGCTGTGGACAGGCTCCACTGACTCAAGCAAAGGTAGACACCAGCTTGGACAAGCCATCCAGCTGAGTATTCTGCAGAATGCCCTTCTCCCCAACCCCCAACCCATATGAGTGGGGTCCCTCTTCTTGCCCCAAAAAAACTCCCAGAAAAATGGGAAGGGCCATGCATCAGGGGAAAGATGGTCTTTTCAATAAATGATATTGAGTCTATCGCATATTTATATGAAAAATTAAACTGGACCTCTACCTCACACCATATACAAAAATTAATTATAATGGGTTGTGGATCCCAATGTGAAAGCTAAAACAATAAATTTCATGCCTTTCAAGATGGACTAGAAGGCTTTTGCCAGAGTAACCTCCAAGGTTTGTTTTCCCACTGCATGATCAATTTTATTTTTTTTTTTAGATTTTATTTATTTATTTATTTCATAGAGATCACAAGTAGGCAGAGAAGCAGGCTTGGGGGCTGGGGGAAGCAGGCTCCCTGCTGAGCAGAGAGCCCGATGCGATGCAGGGATCCATTCCAGGACCCTGGGATCATGACCTGAGCCGAAGGCACCCCTGCATGATCAATTTTAGAATGAGGCAAGTATTAAACATGTTTGAGGTGGTTTGAATGGACCGTCGGAATATCCTTTCTCTTTCCTAGGATGACTTCTCTAAATGGGATAAAGTTCATGCATCATAGGGTCTTTCCCCCCTAGAAGAGACAGGCTCTTCACAATGATTCGCCAAAGCTCCTAGCTCCTGAGCCTAGGGTGGCCGCCTCCTGCCTTCCTACCCATAACTATACCCTTGAGCTTCCTTCCTATGCCACCGCTCAGTGGCGGAAACAAGACCCATCGGAGGATGGAAGGAAATGAGCCACCTTTTTGAAGCTTGAAGTCTGATGTTCACAAGAAGACCCCCAACATGAGGGTCCTAATGAGTGTGCAGCAATGACCATCCCTGTGGACTCATCTTCCTGTTACTTCCTGAACCTTCTTCTCTTCACACTCATTGTGAGGTTTAAAGAAAATTGTTTTTATTTAACTAATCTCTACACCCAATGTGGAGCTTGAACTCATGACCCCAAGATCAAGGGTCGCATGCCTTTCTGGCTGAGTCAGCCAGGTGCCCCTCATTAGGAGATTTTTACCAGAACTTCTTAACTGAATGTAGTGTAAGTTGTCAAACTTTTCTTTATGGTTAGTGCTTCCTGTATCCTTTTAAGAAATCTTTACCCACCTACAAATTAAGAAGATATTTTTGAGTATGGTATGAGCTAGGAGTCAAGTGTATTTTTGTCTGGATAGTCACTTGGCTCAAGTCCGTTTATTGAAATGACCAACTTTTACCTCCTGCTCTGAATTGGCACCTTTATCATCAATCAAGCCACCATTTGTATATGGGTCTGTTCTGGATTCTCTGTTCTCATCCACTGGTCTTTTTATTATTATTTTTTTTAATCTTTACACCAATACCACACTATCTTAAGTACTTAACTACTTGAGATTTGTAGTAAGTTTTGAAATCTAGTATGGCAAGTTGTCCTATTTAGTTTTTCATGATTATCTTGGCTACACTTGGTCCTTTGCATTTCCATATAAATGTGATAATCAGTTTACTAACTTATATTTTTCAAAACCTATTGAATTTTCCTTGGCATTGCATCTGTAAATTTATAGTTCAGTTAATGGAGAATTGACACCTTTAATATACTATTTCAATCTATGGATATGGTATATCCATTTATTTCTATCTTTTAAAACTTCTCTAAGTAGTACCTTATAGACCTCTGTCTTATACATCTTTCATTTATTCTTCAGTATTTGATTACTTTATGCTATTATAAATAACATTTTCTTGATTTCGCTATTTCTCATGTGTATACAATTGATTTTTGAACAATAACCTTATACCCAGCAAACATTCTTAACTCATGTATAGTAATACTTTATCCGTAGATTATCTTGGATTTTCTTAACTACAAAGGACAATTTTTTTTTAAGATTTTATTTATTTATTTGACAGACAGAGATCACAAGTAGGCAGAGAGGCAGGCAGAGAGAGAGAGAAAAGCAGGTTCCCTGCTGAGGAGAGAGCCTGATATGGGGCTCGATCCCAGGACCCTGGGATCATGACCTGAGCTGAAGGCAGAGGCTATAACCCACTGAGGCACCCAGGCGCCCTACAAAGGACAATTTTATCTCTTCATTTCCAGTCCTTGTTTCTTTTTCTTGCCTAAATGCACTGGCTAGACAAATTCATTGGTCATAGACAGTTCATTGTTGAATAAAAGGAGTAATAGCGGACATCTTTGTTTTGTTCCTGATCCCAAAGGCAAACTTTGGCTTTTCACCATTAAGTATCACATTTGGTTTTATAGCTATCCTTTTATTTCTAATTATCTTTAAAATTTGTAAAATTTGGGGGTGCCTGGGTGACTCAGTGGGTTAAAGCCTCTGCCTTTGGCTCAGGTCATGATCCCAGTGTCCTGGGATCGAGCCCCACATCAGGCTCTCTGTTCAGCACCGGGAGCCTGCTTCCTCCTCTCTCTCTCTCTCTGCCTGCTTGTGATCTCTGTCAAATAAATAAATAAAATCTTTTAAAAAAATAAAATAAAATTTTTAAAAGTTTGAATAGATGTTCAAATTTTATAAAATGCTTTTCTGCAAATATTTGAGATAATCACATGACTTTCTCCATTATCTTGTTGACGTGCTGAATTACAGTCATTGTATGTCTAGTGACAAACCATTGCATTAACTGTGCAATTACTTGTTTCATGGTAAACTCCCATCCTTTACCCAGGAGATACCATTTGTCATCAGGGAGTCCATTCCCTCTCTCCCTCCCTCTCTCCCTCTCCCCTCAACCCCTCTCTCTCTCCTGCTCTCCCAGAAGGCACTCATTGGCCCTCACCTTCCCCACTTCTCAGGAAGTTAGGCTTCTGGGAAACAAAATGCAGAGACCAGCAGACTGGTATTTCAGCCTGCTGTGCTGTCTTCTGGGAGCCGGCCTGCAAACTCAACAAGAACAAATGTAAATTCAAGTCTCTACCTAAGTCATTCTACCTCCACTCTAACCTGCCTCTCCCCAGCTGGACTCTTGGCTCTGGGTCCCCTGTACTGGATTTCTATAAGGGCGATCTTGGGCCATCCGTTCCAAAGACCTGCCTCCACCTACCTCCCCAAGGAAAAGGTGGCCAAACCTTGCAGGGGAGCCAAGCGGCAGCCCTGGGGGGATGGGGTCACTCTGGGTTCAGAGCTTCCAGGACTGCCAAGGGGAATGGTGGGAGGGTTCTGAGTGCACGACCCCCCCTGGAGACAGAATGGAAGAGATTTCCAGACTCTAAAGATGTAGAAGAGGCTTCTCAGCAGGACAATAACAGAAACAAGACCTTTTTTTTTTTTTTTTTTTTTTTTGCACATTCTTTAGGTAATTTTATTCCTTGAGAGAGAAGGGGTCAAGTGTTTAAAAGGGGAAGGAAAAATGCCACAGCAGGTCTGTTGTTCCTTGGGACCCAGCATCTCTCTTGGCTCTTCAAAGCCTTTCCTTCCCGGTCCCCTGCAGGCCTGGGAGTGAAGGCAGCTCCCGAGGCCTCCCTAGCTGTGCAGTGGGCCCCTCAGGCTGGCCTGCCAGGGCTCCGGGGAGAGGGGAAGTGTGGATGTGTCCCCATGGCAAGGTTGTAAAGGCCTGTCTGGCACTGTGACCGAGGGACACTCCAAAGTTGGCAGCCATCCCAGGAGTCCAGGAAAGCCCTCTGGCCTGGGCCCCTGTTCCTGTTGCCTCTCTTGGGGTTCCGCTCACCTGGGAGCCTGGCTCCCCTCCACACATCCACCCACTCACCCAGCGTCTGAGTTGACCTTCGGGTGGTGGAGGAGGGTCTGGCCACTCTGGGGCTGGCAGGGACTCGAGCTCAGCCAGCTTTGGCTTCTGTGGTAAAAGCCGGTTTGTCTGGGGCTGCTCCCTAGGCTGTTCTTGGAGCAGGGCCCAGCAGGCCCCCTTGCCAAGATAAACTGTGGCTGGTGGGGGTAATCTGGTGGAGTGGCTGCTGAGCGGGCCCAAACTTGGCAGGCCTCTTGGTGGTGCCCTGGCCTGGTCCACAGCACAAAGTCCCACAAGGTCCCGGGGGCAGGCCAGGCCAGGAGCAGGGACAGAGAGCCTATTTGCTGGGCAACTCTCTGCCCTCTTTGTTGACGGAGGCAGGGACATCTGCTCTCTTGGTCTCAGCCGGAAACCAAAACCTCAGAATGAAGCCTCAAGGTTGACCAAATTCCTTCAAACCTACTTCCTTGTGGGAGCAGTGCTGTAGCAGAAGATGGCGGAGAGGGGGTCGCAGGGAGCTCTAGGTGCCTGTGTGCATGCTTGGGGGTGTGTGTGTGCAAGTGCGGGCTGCCAGAGCAGAGAAAGAACCCCCACGAGGCCTCTGCTGCTGCGCGCCGTATGAGGGGGCTATGCTGCCATTATGCCTCATGTTCACTCAGCACTTGCCACTGACTCGTCCTCTTAGGTGGGATTCCCTGGAACAGAGCTAAAATGGGGATCTGGGAGCATGTGAAAGTCTTCCCTGGAAGAAAAGCCATGACGGAGGCAGGCAGGACAGGGCAGGGCCAAGAGCTGAGAACGATCCCAGCAGGGAGTTCTGGAGCTTGAAGTTCATCCCAGTTGGACCAGCGACAAGGAGAAAGCTAGAATACCTCCAGGCCAGTCAGTCCTTGGTCACAGGCTGCCAAAGCAGGACAGAGCATGGAAGCCCTGTGTCAGGCAGCTCCCAGTTGGCCAAGAGCAGTACTTGGGGGAGGCCGCCAGCTATTAGCAGACAACTTTCCCTTCAGTCAGGGGGTGGGGGCACTGGCTGCTGAGAAGGTTCTCAATGGGACAGGAAGGGCCTCCACCCTAGCCATCTCTCGTACCTCCAGAACAGGGGCTAGGCCTTTGTGGGACCACTATTTCCTGGGTGGCAAGCATGTCCCTTGTGTTTCCTGCTGGGCTGTTTGGGAGTGTCCCGGGCTTTGACAAACAAAGGGGAGGATCTGTGCAGGGAGATGGATGAGGCCGGCAGTGCTCAGCAGCAGAGGTGGACATGTGACCAGGGGAACCTTAAGAGCAGTCACTCACTGCGGGGGTGATAGGTGGTTGTCTCCACTGGCTCTGCTGACCCAGGCCCAGGTTGTTGTCCCAACCCTCTTGTGCCTGTCGTTCCCCTCCCCAACCAAGTTGGGCCATTTCCTTTCTCACCTCCCTGATCAGGTAGCACCCTCAGCAGGTCCCAGTCTCTGGACTGGGGAGGGGGAGTGCTGGCAGTCTTGCTGTCCCTCTAGTCTCCTTCCAAGACATCATCTTGTCATCAATACCTGCTTTCCTTGGGCCTTCCCTTTTCATACCCAAGAGCCAATTTCCAAAACACAACAAAAAGCACTGAGCCTGCTCTGTTCTCCCTCCGAACTGCTAAATCTGAAATGTACACAGAAAGGTAACTTTCTTTGCCCCGAAGTCAACTTTATCTGATATTCAGGTAACCACTCCTGTAGCGCCTGGCTGGCTCCCTGCCTGGAGCGTGCAGATCTGATCTCAGGGTTGTGGGTTCGAGCCCTGTGTTGGGTGCAGAGATTACTTAAAAATAAAATCTTTAGGGGAGAAAAAAAAGCCTCTCCTACTTTCTTAATATATCCTTTTCCATGCTTTTACTTTCAAGGTGTCTGTATCTTTACACTGGAAGTGAGTTTGATACCGTCTATAGCGGTGTCCCATCTTGTAATCCACTCGGCCAATCAGCTGAGCACTTAAGTGTACTTTTCATTATGTATATTAAACTCTGATGAATAAAAACAATCTTGGGGCGCCTGGGTGGCTCAGTGGGTTAAGCCGCTGCCTTCGGCTCAGGTCATGATCTCAGGGTCCTGGGATCGAGTCCCACATCGGGCTCTCTGCTCAGCAGGGAGCCTGCTTCCCTCTCTCTCTGCCTGCCTCTCTGCCTACTTGTGATCTCTGTCTGTCAAATAAATAAATAAAATCTTTAAAAAAAATAAAAAATAAAAAATAAAAACAATCTTTTTGTTCGGAAAAAGGTGACACTGTACAAGGAGAGCTGGAGGTGGGAGCAGAGAGATGGGAGATGGGGCGCTGAATTCCTCCCAGTAATCTGAGACTGAAAGTATGAGAGAGAGACACAGAGACAGCTCAAGAAAGAGAGACAACAGAACAGCCCAGCACTGGGCAGGCTTACCTAACAGGAGGCTACCTGGATGTCTTTGTGCTGAATTTACATGTTAGTAACTGCCCCATCCCTGACCTTACAAACTTTCCTCTGAATCAGTGGGCTGGGTGCCTGATAAATGCATTTCGGAGGTTTCTTTGCAAGCTAGGGTATAGTTAGGTTATTTTTGTTTGTTTGTTTGTTTGTTTGTTTTAAAGATTTTATTTATTTATTTGACAGACAGAGGTCACAAGTAGGCAGAGAAGCAGGTAGAGAGAGAAGGGAGGAAGCAGACTCCCTGCTCCCGACATGGGGCTCCATCCCAGGACCCTGGGACTTGACCTGAGCGGAAGGCAGAGGCTTTAACCCACTGAGCCACCCAGGCGCCCCTTTTTTGTTTTAATTTTAATTTCTTTAAGTAATCGCTACACCCAACTTGGGGCTTGAACTCACGACCAGGAGATCAAGAGTTGCATGTTCCACCGAGCCAGCTAGGCATCCCAGGTATAGTTAGATTTTGCCAGTGGGTTGGAGATTACAAAGTGGCAGGAAGGGAGAAATTATTCTGCTTCAGGCTCTGGCCATAGCAAGTGGTCGCAAGTGATCCCAGGTGGCCGCGGGAGGTCTGGAGCCCAGTTTCTAGGTAAAACTCCCTTCTCTCTTTTCATCATCCAGCTCTTCCAAAACTTTATATCCAATGTCCAGCATTACATTTTTCTCTGCTTGAAATCCCTGAGTGAGCGATTTCCCTGGCAAGACACAGGCTGACACATAATTTGCCCCTCAGTCTAAAAGAAACAAATCAAATCTTGTCATTTACCAACCCTCTCCAAAAATGGCTGTTGAAAGAAATTCAAACATGCCCAGCTATCCTGTCTTCCTTGGCTGGTCTCTCCTGCTTGGAGCTCTCTGTCCATACCCTATACTTGGTTCACCTCCCATCAAACCCCCGAGAACCTTCACCTCTGTTGCATCCTTGATGTCCGAGTCCCTGCTGAATGGCAGTATTTCACACCCAAGTATGTAAGCCCATCTGTGCTCCCACAGCAACCAGCCTCCGCCTCAGCATGCCTCACACCGCACTGAACTATCCCCTCTCTTCACTGGGAGCCCCAGGAGGTTGGGAGGGCCCCCTTATCCTTGACTCCTTGCATGCTTGGCCCTGAACACGGTGCCTTGTGATTGCTGGATGAGCTGCTCTGGTAAGCCCTAGGTTCAGGAAGAACCCAGGCGGGATCTTTCCACACCATTTCTCCAGACGTCAATCAATGAAAGCAAGCAAATATGCGAGGAATAGGATCGGGGAGAAGGGGAAACTGAGGACTGGCCCAGCGGCAGGACCTGGGATACAGAGACAACAGGAAGACTGGCTGAGGTGCCAAGTAGCTTTAATGAGCCTGAGCACCTCTTCCCCCATTCTGTCCCTCCCTCCTTCAGTTCCGGACAGGTCCAGCCTGCCCAAGGCTAGAGGGCTTTTCCCCTGGACACATGTTAATTCTTCTGCCCTCTCAGCCGCTCCAGCCGCCTCCGAAGGTCTGGGGGCACCTTGGCCCCGGCTGCCAGCAGCTCTCGAAGTCTTTGCTTGGGAGTCTTGGTGAGGTGGAAATTGCAGGGCACTGGGCCCTCTTCAAAGGGAACCCAGCACTTCCTCGTGGCTGTGTGGTAGCCCTCAGCACTGGCGGTCACCACATAGTCCCCTGGGGTCAGCAGGCGCCAGTAATCCCCGCCCCATGCTGACAGGAGTGAAGGACAAGATCAGGATCCGGGGACTCTCTGCTTCTGACCCAGCCGAAAGCTGACCCCTCCCACACTTCTGTCCTCCAGTCTCCCACACACCTGTCGTGACATCATGGTTAATCCCTTCCACAGCAATGACAGCATCGGCAATCCCCTGCTCTGTGTCTTTGTCCCGCACGACTCCCGTAATGCCCATTCTCACCTGTGTGGGGGTGGGGGGGAAAGGCTATCAAACCCCTTCTCCTTCTCCTTGCGAATGTGACCTTCACTTCATTTTCTGGCTCTGTTCCGGGCAAAGTCGGGGATGGCAGGTCTATGCTCCTAGGTGGCCACACTCTGGTAAAAATAACTCCCAACTGATCAACTGCAGGTGGACGGGAAGCTATGAACACCTGGCTGGAAAGCCTGTCTTTGGGTTTCCCCAAGTTCAGCAACCTTCGGTATCAGGCTTGTCATTTTGCAACCTTTGGAAATTACACTTACGGAACCATTACAAGGGATACAGGTCCTGTGGAACAGGAAGCACCCATGCCAGGGTCCCCCCACCCCCCCGCCTTTGCATAAGGGGTCTCTGCTGGGAACAGTTCTCCTGGGACAGCTCTGGGACAGCTCTACGGCCCAGGGCTAGACGGCTGTGGGGTCCACTCCTCCTGGCTCATCATGTCAGAGGCCGTCCTGCTGGCAGACTGTGCTTCCCATGGGGACCGCGGGAGGCCCCTCAATGGGAGCTGCAACCCCGGGGGGACAGCGGACAAGACCGCAGCAGTGACATGGGCAGGCGGGGACAGAGCAATTCGGATCCCACCTGTTCCAGGTAGGTAAGGAGGGCTTCTTTGTTGTTCTCCCACTCCTGGGGCAGCTCGTTCTCATGAGGAAATTTGTCACAGGATAGCTCCACGGTGATCTCGAAGCAGTTGGTGTGCAGGTAGCTGAAGTCATTCATACCTAGGGTTACCACAGAGGCTGGAGCCTGGGGGACAGGGGGATGGGAGCCCAGTCCTCCTGGGGCCCTCCTCAGGAGCACACTTCCCAGAGGGCATTGACACTAGGTGGACGGAGCACACCGCCTGACAGGGGCAGGGCTACAGGCACAGGGCTAACTCTATCCTGAGGCACATACTCCCAGGAACCGTGTGCCAGTCGGCGCCGTTGATGATGTTGCCGAGGGAGGAGAAGTCTTGGCTGTGGCAGGGTCGGCGGTCTGGGTCCTGCATAGCCCAGTTAGTGCCTGCATAGACCGTGCTGAGCCAGCGGAACACAGCATCATCGGGGGTGGGCGTGAGTTCACGCGCGGCCCACGGGGTCCGGGTCATGTCGAATGGGTAGGACACCACAAGCTCACCCCCGTGGAGGTTGGCACTCAGCACGAAGGGAATCCGCTGCATCCACTCGATTACGGCTCGCGTTTCGGGAGCCACCTAGACAGGTGCGGGTCAGACAGGGGTGGGAGACAGAGACAAGGGCCCCCGGGGAGCCCTCCACCACAGGCCCAGAATACTCACAGTGGCGTTGGGCAGGGTGTAGTAGGTGGGCAGGGGCAGGTGATGATTGGGGACGGTGTCAGGCACCAACCCATCATCCTCTGCCTCCCACAGGGGCGTGTTGAGGTCGGCAAAATTATGGTTAAGGTCAATGCCCTGCTGGTTCCAGCGGCCCTCGGCCCAGCCTACCAGCTCCGAGCCCTGCATGGGGAGCGGCTTGTTCAAGCCAAGCGGGCACCAGTGCAGAAGGGGCAGGGCGGCCCTCAGCCCAGCCAGCCTACCCGGCGGAAGGCAGTCTCATAACCGTCAGGATTCATGGAGGGCAGCAGGTGAATACGGGTCTCAGTGAGCAGCCTGGTCACTCGCGGGTCCCCTCGCAGGTACTCGTGGCACAGGAACTGCATCAGGAGCAGGAGCAGCTCCCTGCCCAGTGCCTCATTGCCATGCATGCCAGCCACGTAACGCACCTCGGGCTCTCCTGGGAACACCGTGGGGGGGTGGGGTGCCAGGGTTCGGAGCTGGCGCATGCGCACAACCCCACCCTGCGCCTGCCTCTCCCAACTCAGAGCCCGCCAGTACCCAGCTCGTGCTCGCCAGGCTGGTCCGACATCTCCATCACATACAGCTTCAGGCCCTGGTGGCTCTTCCCGATGCTGTAGACGCGGGTGATGTTGGGGCATTTCTCGTTCACCTGCTTCATCAGCTGGAAGGGCAGAGCAGTGTGGGGTGTGTGAAGATCAGACCCCAGGGTCAGATCCCACGTGGCCGGGGAAGGACTCACAGAAACCAGTGGTGGCTCACACATGGGGACATATAGGAGAGGAGAAGTAGCAGACCAGAAGGAAGGGAGGCAACATAACCAGGGAAATTTGGGGGTAGAGTTTAGGGATCAAGGGGAGAAAAGGGTGAGACAGTGGGTAAGTGGGGACATGAGGACAGTCCTAGCAGGTTAAGCCCTGGGAAGGGGACATAAGATCCCCCGCTCGTCTCTACCCCAGCTCATAGGGGTTATGTCTGACCTTCCTCATGGCCTTGTAATTGTGATGCCGGAAGTCCAAAGGGTCAGAGGATCCCAGTGCAGGGGCCTTAGGGAATAGGTCATTTGGATCTGGTGGAGAATGAATTCATGGTAAAGAGGATCCGTGCTGGAGTTTTTTTTTGTTTTGTTTTTTACAATTTTATTTATTTATTTGAGAGAGAGAGAGGGAGATAATGAGAGAAAGCATGAGAGAGGGAAGGGCCAGAGGGAGAAGCAGACTCCCTGCCGATGCAGGGAGCCTGATGCAGGACTCGATCCTGGGACTCAAGGATGATGACCTGAGCCAAAGGCAGTCGCTTAACCAACTGAGCCACCCAAGTGCCCTCCCCCCACCGCTGGAGATTTTACCCTGGTCATCCAGCCTTTGTCTGACTGCCTACCTGAGACTGGGCAGGCCAGGATCTCTGCCCGGAGGCATGACGCGCCTCCCTGAAGCCAGGTCTGGGGCAGCAGGCGAATGAAGCGGGCCACCTGGGGCTCGGGCAGGAGGTTCAGCACTGGTGTCTCTGGGTCTGAGTTGGCAGGAAATACCTGGGGACATCAATTGCTTTGGGGGGACTGCTCAAAGCCCAGCAAGCCTGGCCCAGGGCCAGAGAAAGAACTCAGGCCTCTAAGCTCACCACCAAACCTACGCTGGTGGGCTCAGCTGGAGACTGGCACTCTAGGACAAATACAGAGTCACTGCTAACCGGTAGCCCTCGGCAGCCAGGCTTTCTGGCTTGCTCATAGCTTATGAAATAGACCAATAGGGGCCCATCACTCAGCAGCAGCCAGCCCCACACTATAGTCTGGTATAAAAAGGGGTCTGTGAACTGGGACAGCCAGAGCCATGTGGAGGTGAGAAGTGGGTTGGAGGCCCATCACCGGAGAGGGTGTTTCAGCAGGAAGCTGTGGCGTGAAGTGGGGCCCATCCCGTGGAGAAAGTACCTGGGGAGGATGTGGGCACGTTCCCAAGCAGCTTAGCACCCAAGGCTGCCTGGTGGGTGCTACCCATTCTGACAACCCCCTTTCTCCTAGGATGTCAAGTGCACATCCATTCCTTGACCTCAGAGAAGCCTCAGCCCCACCCAGTACCCTACACGGTGGGGGGGCAACCACCACAGGGCCACTCACCGCCTCCATCCCACTGCTGCGGTTCCTACTCCCCCACCACGTCTGACTGTCATTGCTGAACTGGACCTTGTATGATGTGACCCAGTCGTACCTGGGGCAGGAAGCGTGGGGAGAGATCATCGGTGGCCCCAGGACACCCCCCCCCCGAGTCTGCCTGAGACTTCCTGGACTGGGCTAGTCTGCCTCACCTCCAGATGGAGTTCCTGCCCTGTGTGATGATGCCTGAGAAGCGGGTGGGGTGCCTCGCATCCACCTGAAACCACGGCTTGGTGTCCTGCTGCTCGGCGCACCAGGCCCCGTCATAGAGGTCACCATCCTCCAGGCCTGACTGTGCACAGGACAAGGTGATCAGACCCAGCTGAACAGCAGAGAGCAGGCCAGGGATGGGGGAAAGGGAAGGGTAGGGAAGAAGTTCTAGGAGGTGCCCTACTCAGAACCAGGGCTGCTGACCTGAATGTTGAGCCGTCCCCGGTGTGGTCCAAGACCGAAGGACTGGCTACTGGACGCCTCGAGCTGGCTGTCTGAAACTCGCAGGGACTCCAGGCCCAAAGGGGGACAGCCTGGGGCAGGGACAGAGCAGTGAGATGGGACCAGAGAGAGCATCCAGGGAAGGTAGGAAGCCGAGCCCATGCTTGCCAGTGCGCTGGGGGGCATGCCTACACCTCTGAGGCCAGAAGTGACATGAGTATGCACCCCAGGGGCTGCAAGTCTGGGCAGGTGCAGCAGTACCTGGGTCCTGCTCATCTGGGAGGTCAAGGGCTCCTGTAGTGGTGGTGGTCACCGGAGGCCTGGCAGTCGCCATGGGTCTGGGGCGAATTAGTTTCTTTCGTTTTTTCATAATGACCTTCTTCTTCTTGACGATGCGAACCCGGACATGTGGTTCTGAGGTCCCTGGAGACCACGGAGGCACAGAATGGCCGAGGGAGTGGTCTGCTAGCCCAAGAAAGCAAGCCCCAGGCAGCAACCCCCCAGCCCCTGTATCTAAAGACCTTAGCGTGGACTTAAAATATGACCCCCACCTGCCTCTCCCACCACTTCCGTGGCTCCTTCTCCTTGACATGACTGCATGTTTGGCCGGCCTCATCTCCAACCCTCTCCAGTGGAGAGTTCCACCCAGCCCCTAGGAACTGATGGGTTGCTCCAAGGAGCTGAGTTTGGCCTTGGTTGACCCTCTCCATCATACCATCCACCACCCCTGATCTTATTGCTCAATTCCCAGTCTTTGAGTTTCAGCCCAGGAGCCTTCCTTAGCCCTAGACCCAATCTCATGCTCCAAAGCCCAAGTTGGCCTCTATCGCTCCATCTGCCCCCTGGCCTGAGATGTCCTGTCCTCAGACTGCCTGCCCCAGCGCTCGGGCTTTCCATGGCTGGACCTGTGTCCTGCTTGCCCTGTAGTACAGCACCTTAAACAGGTTGGATGTTTCTAGTTCCCCTCACACCCAGCTCCATGGGTACTTCCAGAACGGGCTGTATATTTTTGTATCTGGTGACCCACACCTTTCCACATACAGTTTCCTTTTCCTCCTCTCTTTAGCTCTTCCTGACTCAGAGAGATCCACCTTTCAGGACCCAGTTCCACTTGCCTCCTCTGAGAAGCCCTCCTTGATTGCCATCCTTTTGCCATCCTCTTCCAGGCACTCACAGCTGAAGTCAGGAAGTCAGGCAGCCTGTCTCTCCCCGACCCCTGCTAGTGTCCCATTCCTCCAGGCAGCTGGCAAAGAGGACTCTCCTGCCTTGCTCTCTCTCTTTCCTTCCAGCCCCAGCCCTCAAGCTCTGTCCTAAGGCTAGCTCTGCACCTTTTAAATTTTAGTCTCAGGGCTTTTGTCTGTCCCTCTTTCTCCCCTTCTCCTGGCTGGGTCTCAGTTTCCTCATCAGTGAAAAGGTTTGGGGCTGGAGGAGGCAGCATCCTACTGGCTCCATCCCAGGACTGCTGACTCGGTCTGGCTGCGAACTAGGGTTGCTGAGTCAGCAGCCATAGCAAGGGGGAGAGAGGGAGGGAGGGAAGGAGTGGATGTGTGAGTGTCCGGAAGGGTCGGCACACAAGCTCCAGGCAGGGGGAGTGTGTGAGTTCGTTGTGTGCGTGTGTGTCTGTCCGGGAAGGGTGGGCACACAGCGGACGGGGAAGAAGGTTAACCGGCCAGCCCGAGGAGCGGGGGGGGCCCTCGGTCGGGGCGCTCACCGTTATCCTTCCCCGAGGGCGGCTGGACTGGGCTGCTCTGCGGGGCCGGGGTCGAGCCACGAGCCGGGCTCCAGGCCTCGGTCGTAGCGGGCGGCGCAAGTCCCAGCACGGAGGTGCCGGGCGTCCGCAGACCCAGACCGACGGCAGGCGCGAAGGTGGCCAAGGCGAGCAGGAGACCCCACATGGCGGGATCCAAAGGTGCGGACGCGCGGGGCTCGCGTTGGTCGGTGGGTTCGTCTCTTCCTGCCGGGTGCTCTAGAGCCCCCCGCCCCTTCCTGCCGCCGCCACACGCCCCCTGCGGCTCTGCCCGCCCACAGCCCTCTCGCTGGCTTCGGACCCTGGAGGGGAGGGGATAGGAGAGGAGGGGAGGGTCCAGGCGGAGCGCGCGGGGCGCACCCCCGGAGCGGCCTCCCCGGGTCTCCGCACCCACCGGCCCAGCCCCGCCCCATCCGGCGTCCCGAGCTCACCCACCCCACTCGGGCACTGCGGTCTGCAGTTCGCACAGCCCCTCGGCACCCCTCCCTGATTTCACTAAACCCTGTGAGGCGCCCGGCCCACAGTGGGCACCTACTTTGCACCGTGTACCACGCCCGGCGCTTTGCACATGGCCTCTCAATCAAACCTCATTTTACAAACAGGTAAACTGAGTCTCAGAGCGCCCTACTGACTTGGCCAAGATAGCACAGCTGAGAACTTTGGAGAGGAAACTACTACCCGAGAGGGAAATCCATCCAGAGCTACAGGCCCCCTCCCAGGGCGGATGGGTCAGAAAGAAGAGGGGAAACCGAGGCACGGGGTGGGGCGGCGAGCAAGGGGAGGACCAGCCCGCCCTCCAGGAATCCTTCTGAAAGACAACTCTAGGGGCCCAGCCAGAGACCGCGCTTCCCACCGCCAACCCCCTCCTCCGGCCCCGCCTCTCTTCTCTCCTCCTTCCCCTTCCCTCCCCTCCTCCTTTGCTCGCCGGCTGCCACGTTCCGGGGTTACATAACTCGAGGAGAGAAGCCGGAGCAGATACCCAGACGGCTGGGGACTGAGGTGGAGGGACCCGGCCTGATGCTCGCCAGTTCCGCTCTCTCCGCCGCCTCCCTTACCCCTGCCTCATTTTCCTCTGGGGGCCGGCAGCCTGGGTCTCTGTGGGCGGGGGCTGCCCCAGATCCGGGGATTCCAGAGCACAGAGCCTTTCCCATCCCGGTTCGCTAGCCCTCTTTAATTCCCCAACGCCAGATCGCCTCCCAGAAGGATGGCAGTGGGTCCGCTCTGCGCCTCTGGCCGGTGCTTTGTACTTGCGAGAAGCCCGCTGGGGAGATACTGCCATCCCCACCAAGGAAGCGATGGCCGGACGTGGCCGGGAAGCCTCTGGAGCGTGTGCCGCCCTGAGCGATTATTATTATTATTTTTTTTTTTTTGCAGGGTCTCTATGTAAAGAATTTGAATCACCCCAAATCACCATACCGACAGCCCAATCTCACGTGATCCCTCGAAAGAAATCCCACGCTGAACCCCTGGAACTAGGTCCCCAGGGGCGACCTCACAGACACCAGCTCTGGAGCCCCTCGAGGTATCTGGCCCAACCCACGCACTCTGGATAGAGAGCCCCTGAAAGGAGTAACCGGGATAAGGCCCACGGGGTACCTCTTCTGCCCTGGAGCGCCCTACCTGGATAGCTAGGTCCCAGGCACGAGAGGGGGAATTAGAAAAAGACACCGAAGGAGCGCCAAAGCCAAGGGTTCGGGAAGCGCTGGGTTCGCCCGGTCAGGGGTAGAAAGACAATATTGTACACTGAGGTTTCCTCCGGGGGTGTGAGGTCAGGACAGGCTCCCATAGAGCTAGAAGTGAGTCTGAGCAGGTCCTGAGGGCTGCTCCCCTTCCTCGAAAGCCCAGTCTGGCCACTACTCTGTCTCTGGCCCCAACCTCACCCGTTTGCCAGGCAGGTGTGAGGGGGTAGAGGGGGGACCGGCTAGGACATGTCAGCCTCCTGAAGCTCCCACCCACAGCAGCTAAATCAGGTCAGGTTCTTCCTTGCTTCAGTCCCTGGGGGCTCACCTGTGAGGCCCTTCCTGACAGAGTTCTTCCCCACCCACACCTTTCCCACCTCATCACCCTGGGCTCTTCCCCTGGCTTGCATGCCTCCAGCGCACTGGCATCTTAGCAGTACCTCCAATGCACCAGCCCCATCCAGCCTCAGGGCTTTTGCACTGGTTCGCCAAGTTTGCGTCCTGGGCTACAAAGGTGCCAAGCCAGGAAGCGGGCTGTGGAGGTGACAGCTTAGATCTCTAGCCCCAGAAGCCAGGTAGAGAGTTTGTCATGGCCTCTCAAGGGCAAGGATTGGTACAAAGCACGAGTGAGCAGGACTGGGCTGGACTGGGTGGAGACAGCTGCAGGAAAGGGATTGGGGTTTAAGGGATGATTGGGGATTCTCCGGCCAGCTCTCCCAGGGTGGTCGGGTGGCTCGAGGTGGAGAGGAGAGCTGACTTTGGCACCACGTCGGCTCAATTTCACACCCGCTTCTGCTGTTTGTTGTGTGTGGCTATCCTTGAACGGTGATTCGCTCTCTGAGCCTCTGTTTCCTGATCTGTAAAATGGGCACAATAATAGCTTAACCCCAGGATTTTGGTGGTGATGAAGTGAGATAATACGTGTTTTCCTAGGTGGTCCTGAAGGTAACCAGATGAATTAAAAGTGGGAAAACAGCCTCAAACAGTCCTCTTAGTCCCACATAAATGGATGGAATAAAACAATATCAAGAAAAGAAAGGAGGCTGTGTGTTTGGCTGCACAAAGAGAGAAGTAGTGGAATCTACTGCCTTCCTGGGCTTCCTAATCGTCTGTCCCTTGTGCTGGGGCAGAACGACTCCGCCCTAGGTGTTCTCCCTGTGATGCAGGTGGGCATTAATGGGGACTCCCTCCTATGGCACCTTGGCTACATGCGTCGTCCTCTGCTCACCACCTCCCACAGCTATCTCTCTTTTGTACATCAAGGTCTTCGAGAGCCCTGCCCCTCAAAGTGTGGCTGAGGACCTAGAGCACCAGCACCCCCTGGGCACTTGTTAGAAATGCAGAAATCCCACCCCAGACCTACTGATTTCAGAATCTGCATTTTAACAAGATCTCCAGAAGATTCAACCTCAGGAGATTCAAGGGCACTTTAAATAAAGGCTGAGCAGCACAATGAGACTTAGAGCACCTCCATCTAAAATGCATGAGATCCATAACTTTCAAGTTTGATGGTGTTTGATGCTGTCACTGGAAATTGGATCTCAAGCTACAAGAGCACATGCATATAACATTTGGAAACTGGTATTTCATTCATCCTGGGAGGGTATATTCCTGATCTCTATAATATGATCCTATATTAATTTTCTTTTCTTTAAATCACTTAACCAAAATACAATAGAATACAGTTTTGTTTTTTATTTTTTATTTGACACAGAGAGAGATCACAAGTAGGCAGAGAGGCAGACAGAGAGAGGAGGGAAGCAGGCTCCCTGCTGAGCAGAGAGCCCAATGTGGGGCTCAATCCCAGGACCCTGAGATCATGACCTGAGCTGAAGGCAGAGGCTTAACCCCCTGAGCCACCCAGGTGCCCCAACAGAATACAGTTTTAAAGGTAAATCCCATTTAAGCTTGCAATAGAAGACTCTTTTGTATGCGTCTCCATTCCCAGATCAGCTTTTAATTGCTATTTCTCCTTATATTTAAGTCTGTACCTCTGTTGCCATTTCTTAATTTTTCTATGTCTAAATGTTATCTTTAGGTTTCCTGCTATGGAATTAAGGATTTTGCTTTCCTACCACCCTCCCCAACACGCATCTCCAAGCACACAAACAAACTCCTTCCATCCTTCCAAAGAGCTAAGTCACTGGAGTCAATATTCAGTGCTTATATTATGACCATGTAAATATTATTGTCCAACTTTGTGTGTTTCTGAAGTTAGCAATTGCTTTGTTTTATCATTTGTTTGGTTTTCTAGGCATCAATTACTAATTTAATCCCAAAGCGACCAACAGAACTGAACATTTTTTTTTAAATATTTTATTTATTTATTTGACAGACAGAGATCACAAGTAGGCAGAGAAGCAGGCAGAGAGAGAGGAGGAAGCAGGCTCCCCGCTGAGCAGAGAGCCCAATGCGGGGCTCGATCCCAGGACCCTGGGATCATGACCTGAGCTGAAGGCAGAGGCTTTAACCCACTGAGCCAAAGATTTTTTATTTATTTGACAGAGAGAGATCACAAGTAGATGGAGAGGCAGGCAGAGAGAGAGAGAGAGAGGGAAGCAGGCTCCTTGCTGAGCAGAGAGCCCGATGCGGGACTCGATCCCAGGACCCTGAGATCATGACCTGAGCCGAAGGCAGCGGCTCAACCCACTGAGCCACCCAGGCGCCCCAGAACTGAACATTTTGAACATCTCTAAAAACCAGAGATAATCTCATTTTCTTCTGGGAGACATGCCTCCTGGAGCATCTGGCTTTTGATTCCAGCCCGGTTGTTTCCTTTCTTCACTCGGAAGCACAGCTGACACCCTGAGCCTGTTTCATCATTGCTTTCCTGTGTTTAGCCTCATTTCTTGACTCCCATATTGTCCCCTTAGTTTAATGCCTTGTTATGCTGAGACACATCCTCCAGTAACTTTCTAGAAAAGAGTGTATGTAAGGTCAGATTTTTGATAACGTGCATGGCTTAAAATGTCTTTATTCTACTCTCATACTTGAGAATCATTTGACCATATCTATGTTTTTAGGTTGGAAATTATTTTCCCTCAGAATTCTGCAGGCATTGCTTTATTACACTGGGAGGAGCCAGAGCAAAAACAATCAATGAATGGTCCCAAGAGCCAGGGGCATTGGTTCTGTGTCAATGTCAAGTTCACCAGGCTTGAGTCTTTGGACAGGGGCTGCTAGAGGTAGATATGCTGCCTGATTCCTGCATCTCCTCTCTGAGGGGCTGTATGGCCACTATCCCCCTCCACCAGCCCCAACATTTTTTCCTCGAAGTATGATATGTGGACAAGGATTCTGTTCTTAGTTATGATCTCTTTCACTCTAGCCTCATAAATCACTAATCTGAGATGGGCTGGAACCTCTGTAGCCACCAGCCATTTACCGATCATCATGGGGATAGGCTTCCTTTTCAGATGATCAATCCCTTCCTTATATGTTCATTTGCCTTACTTTCATTCTCAGAAAGGAACTCTAACTTTCAGTTTGGGGGTTACTATGGTGCAGTCCTCTTACATTATCGGTGCCGTTTCTGGAATCCCAGTACATGGAACGCTTCCCACAGACCACAGGGCTTAGAAACAGCCCCCTCCTGCCCCACCCTATAGCAGTCCCATGGCAGCCCAGCCCCAGAAAGTTTCATGGTGCTTCTGGGAAAAGCCGGTCTCTGCATTTCAGGGCTTCAGTTCTGAAAATTCCCCCACAGGGGCCCACCGGCAGCCCCCAGCTCTCAGGGGAGAGAGAGCTGCCGACAAGAAGATTGAATGATTGTCCCTGGACACATAGCTCTGGGAACCCACAGGAGAAAGAAAGCAGCCCTTCCCCTCTTGCTCAACTGCCCACTTAGAATGCCTTTCTGGTAACTCAGATCCTCGCTGGGGCGTCCTGGGGCAGGGAATTTGCGAAGGCAAGAGGATGAGTCTTGGTTCTCAGAAATCATTGACTCCCTTCTGCCTAAGTCCCGCCTAAGCCACCAACTGCTTAGGAGGCCCAAACCAGCAGCAGCCCGCTCTGTACCCCAGGGCTCCACATAGCAGTAGGTCACAATGCCCCAGCTGCCCAGTCCCAGAACAGCTGACTGAAGGGGGAGGTGAGGAGGGTGTGGAGGGGGTGTGTGTGGGGTGGGGGAGATTCCCACGGAGCGGTCTAGAGTGTCTGCCAGGGCCTCACCCCCTCCCACACACCCGCCCACCCCTACTCTCTCCCAACACTAGTTCTTCCTGTCACCTCCACCTCCCTCCATGACCCAGCTCGGCTTACCCAGGCCCAAAGCCCTTGCTTATCCTATCCCAGTCCTTCCCAGAGGCCTGCGTACTGGCGAAGGGTCCTATAGTCCAGTGGGTCCATGTATGTCCCCCTGGGGCCTAGCACGGCCCAGCTCTGGGACAGCGTCCTAGGGTGGGGGGCACTGGGGCTGACGATTCGTGCAGTCTCTTCCCCAGCTGGCCCAGCCTTGCTGCTGCTGCTGCTCCTGGTCAGCTTCCTGGCCTTTGACCTGCTCCACTGGTGAGTGTGCAAGCAGCCTGGCAGGTAGACAGGAGTAGGCAGGCCAGCAAGCGGTCCACTTCCCGAAGCCCAGCCACCGCCCTCTCTCTCCGCAGGCCCACAGGCCGCCCGCAGCCACAGCTCACACTTCTCCCGGGAGGCCAGATTCAGGGGGCCGGCGAGGGTCCAGGAGAGCAGGCGGCTGTACTCCCACCTCCAGCGACAGTCACAGGACGACTCAGCCCCCAAGAGGCTCTGCTCCTGCTTCTCCTGGGCCTGGGGCTGCTCCTGGGAGTCCGCGGCATGCCCTGGGCCCTGCTTGGCCTGGCTTTCTGCCTCCATCCTTGGGCCTGAGCACCCTCCAGAAATACACTGACCATGCTGCTTCCCCAGATCACCTTTCCCTCTGTCCTGGGTTGAGCAGGCAGTAGGGTACCCCTTTATCTCCAGCCTGAACTGCAGGCGACTTTTGGTATCTTGGTCTAAGTCTGAGACAGAAATAGAAGGCGAGCTAAGGGACAGGGAGCCCGGGGCAGGTGGTGGCAGCCACCTCTGAGCTTGTGAGTTGTGGGTGGCCAGTCTGGCCTCTTCTGTGGTTCCAGAGAGTGAGTGAACAAGAGAACAGAGTGGGACTGGATATCAGTTAGCAGGGTGGGAACAGGGATCCAAAGAGGGCTTCCCACAAGAAAGCACAAGCATCTGCCTCTGCGGGCTCACCAGAGCCCCCTACCAGCCTGCCGGGTCCATGGAGAGAGATTCAGGTGAGCCTCCCATCCTGCAGTGGCTCCTCTCTTGGCTGGACCCCACCCCCACCCGGGTCACAATGGGGATCCTCAGCGGGGGGCGGGCCGGGAAGAGGGGTGAGGGACACTGGGGGCTCTGCTTGGGCTCCTAGGCCATCCTGGGTGCTGCAGGAAGCAACATGACATAGGGGGCTCTGCCTAGAGGTAAGACCCAGGCCCCAGCTCAAAGCCCCAGCCCATGCATGCTGGTACCCTCCCGACCCCTGCACCCCCATCTGCCTGGAGGTCCCAGGCGCCTCCAGGGCTGCTGCTGCAGCTGGCCTGGCCCTCTCCCCAGGTGCACCAGCTATGACGCAGCAGCCGCAAGTGGAGACAGATGCCATCGGGGCCGGTGAGGGGCCACCTCGGGCTGTGCCCTGGTCGGCCTGGGTCACGCGGCAGGACTGGGTGCGCTGGTGCCTGTGCTACGTGCCTCGGAGCTGGGTCCAGTGGTGGGCCACGTCGGGCTGGCGGCAGCCACTCCAGCGTGTGCTGTGGGGGCTGGAGGGCTTCCTCTACCTGCTGCTGTCCCTGATGCTCTGCCATGCGCTCTTCACCACCGGCTCCTACCTGCTGAGCTCCCTGTGGCCCGTCATGGCCGCAGTGTGGCGCCACCTGCTGCCCGCCGTCCTCCTGCTGGTGCTCAGCGCCCTCCCCACCCTGCTCTTCTCTGCCTCCTTCCTGCTGCTTTTCTCCACGCTGCTGAGCCTCATGGGCCTCCTCACCTCCATGTCTCACCCAGACTACACTCAGGACTTGGACCAATAGAAGGGCAACCCCATGCCGCTGCCTGTGTCTCTTGAGCCCTGGCCTAGGGCCTGAGCCCCCCCCCCCGGGGGGGGCAGTGGCTTCAGCAGCCCCACCCCCACCACGCCCCCTCCCCAACCCTCCAGTCCCTAGCCCTGCTTGGGCCAGGCGTGATGTGGTCAGAGCTGGCCAGGGAGTTTGGCCTCACCTCTAGCCACCTCCCTCCAGCCGATGTTACAGGTACTTGGTGTGGGGCATCAGGGGCTTTGAGAAGAGGGGCAGGGCGGAAGGGTGAGCAGGGCCAGAGCTTGGCTGAGCAGCAGAGAGTTCCTGCAAGGGTGTGGTGACACCATGAGGGCTCCCTTGGTAACTGGCAGCCGCTTTTTCTTGAAGCTCTCAGATGCCTCAGGGGCAGATCATTGAGAACTTCTAGCTAGGTAGCCCTGGGCTGGCCATTCTTTCCACTAACCCTCCCTCTTTCCCTGAGCTCTAGAAAGGGCCCACTGACAGAAACCTAGCTGAGAGAGGGCTGGCCAGGAGCCCCATGAGACCTCAACTAACTCACCTCCTGTTCCTTTCTGCCCAGACATCCCCCACTCCTTAGAGTCCCTACCTTCTGCCTCAGTGAGCATCCCCAAGTCTGGGAAGTGGGCCAGCTAGGGTAGTGAGCATCCCAGAGGAGACCTACTTTAAGATTCCTAAGGTCTGTGATGGAAAAATGAACAAGAAGTCCCATTTCCCCACACAATATGTGGCCATGCCCAATTAATTCTTTTGGATTTAGTGGGTTCCAGCCCTGTCATGGGGTTGTGGTGAGTCAAAGGCAATACCATCTTTGTGTGAGGGACTTTGTAAAGACCAGAAAACTGTAAGATCTTATATTGAAGTCTGAGAATAATCTGTAGGCTCCAAGGGTCTTTTGACCCTGAAGGGGGTTGAAAGGGGAAGGGGAAGCTTCCCTAGGCCTTCAGAGAAAAGCTTCGGAGAAATGCATACAGTTTTGGCCCTCCAATGGTAAACAGGGGTGGATGGGTGTGGATGAGATGTAAAAGGTCATGTGACATGAAACCTCAAAACGCGCACATGTTGAGCTCTCCTGATTGTGAAATGTTTGGGGCTGGGGCCTGGCGCCAGGAGGTTCCTGGACAGCTGTGTGAATGGAGAAAGCAGAGCCCAGGGGTTTCTTTAGCTGTCCTGACTGCTGCTCACTGCTCCAGAAAGGTCTGGAAGGGGGCATCCCTTCATGCCCAGCATCCTGGCCCTTCACATAGCAGCTAACCTTCCAAACAAAATGTGATCTGATATTACCAAGCAAGGCACATGGGAGATAGTTTTACCCATGGCTCAGACCCACCTGCTGGACCCCCACCCAGTTCCTGACCCTCCCTGTCTTCCAGTCGTGACCCCTCTGGATGTCTAACCCTAAAACTTCTGCTCCTGAAACCCTGACTCCCCTCTCCTGCTGCCTAAACATTCAGGCCATGGGAACCAGCCCCTAGAGCCCAAGTTTATTTTTGCTAAAACCCCTTTGCTGTGGGGTTTCATAACCACGGTCAGAGGCCTTCAGCGTTGGTGCCCCAAACCCCAGACACAGCCCTTCCTTACTGTTTCCTTGTAGTTCTGCCTCAAATGTGGCCTGGTAGGAAGGGCAAGGCAGGACATGGAGGTGCTGAAACCTCCTGGTTCACATGAGCCCTGGGGTATTAGCTGAGGGTGGGTTTGAATCCCAGCACTGTTACTTCCTAGCCCCATGGTCCTGGTGGAAATTGTTAAACCTTAAATTTCCTTTTCCTCGAGGGTAAAACCAAGGCAAGAACACCTGTTTTAGAGCTCCTGTGGGGCTCGTGGCATGTGAGCAAAATTCCTGGACTGGCTCCTCACGCCACACACTGTAGCTATGCTATCCCATTTTAGAGATGAGGAGTCAGACTTAGGATCGCTATTTGCCAGCACAAAGCCAACTGGTTTGAATCCTGGTTCACGCCAGTGGGCAACTCCAGCAAACGCGATGGAGGAAATACAACTGAGTGGAAGACGCTGGGGCTTCTCGATGCCTGTTCCTAAGAGCTCCTGTCAGGGATGAAGCCAGGATGCCAGTCTTGGGTCTCTCATGGACTTGGCTGGTCATTGCTGGCCAGCGACATCACTTAAGAGTCTCAGGGCCATTCTGATTAAGGGAGAGAAGAGGTTTTGGCTTGGACTGGGCACACTGTGGGGATGAAGGCAGGAAGGGCTTGGGAAGAAGCAAGGAGGCCTTCTGTCCTTCCCCACATAAATATATACCTCCCACCCTCCTGTGTCTGCTGGTAGCGGATAAGGTGGTAGAGCTGGACTGCAGAGCGGATGGGCAATATTTATCAAATTAGATCAACCCATATCCTGTAACCCAGCAATCCAGAATGAAGTCCCAGAGAGGCCCATAAGGGCCTAGCTCATCAGAGTGGTCCCACCAGGACCAGAAGTATAGGTATCACCTGGGAGCTGGCTAGAAATGCAGAGTCTCAGGCCCCACCCCAGGCCTGTGGAATGAGAGCCTGAATTTTAACAAGATCCCAGGTGCTACACATGCACACAGATGTCTGAGAAGCACAGCATCAGGGGCTGTGTTTGAGAGGGATGGTTGTACAATCGGTGGTGGCAGGAGATGGGAGAGGTAAAATAAGGTGGACGAGCACAGTGGTGGGAGAAGAAGCTATACCTATTGATCTGGAAATCATAGCACTGAGTGAAAAGAACCTCACTGAATGAGAAATAATACAATTCCTTTTACACAAATTTAGAATTTATGCCAGCAAACCACCCCCGATCCCACACGTGAAAACAAAAGATAGAATGGAAATTCTAGAGGCAGGCAAGAGGAGTGTAGTATACAGAGAAAAGGGAAGTGAGGGACCTTGGTATCATTAACATAATTCCTGAAATTCCTTTAAATGTAGATAAAGCGACTAGCTTAGAGTTAAAAGGCTTAAAAATGCAAGCCTGGGGCAAATGGACAGGCTGGAATGAAGTTCTAAGCCTTTTCCTATTTGGGCCAAGAAAGGAGATCTGCTCCGTTGGCCTGAGTGACCTGGGCAGGGGGGGGTCGGTGTCTTTGTTGGGCCTCCCCCACCACAGCCTACAGCCCGCTCCCAGTCACCCTGGTAGCCTGGCCAGAAGGATAATCAGATCAGGCAGCGGAGAAGGGACAGGAGCAGAGGGGGCGTCAGCCTTGAGGGCCGTCGCATCTAAGAAAGCAGAGGAGGAGATATGCTGGGAGGCACCTAGGAGCAGGAGCGTCGGGTAGGACTCTCCTCAGCCCCATGTACAGAAAGCACCGAGAAGGAGCGGTCAGGACGGCGGGTCTGAGAAGGGGGTGAAGGGGGCTCAGGAGGGCACCACTGAGACAGTTGTGCCTGTCAAGACACTGACAGGTAGTCAGTGGCTACCCTAGGGAAGGTTGGGGGGTCCCTGGAAGGAGGGGGTGTGCGGCGCCGGGGGATCCTCCAAGGGCCAGCTGCGGGAAGCCGAGAGGGGAGGTCACTCCGGGAAAAGGAGGCAGGTGTTGGGCACTGCGCAATGCGCTCAAGTGCGCGGGAGAGGGGCCGGGGCGACGGCTGGAGGGCGTCCAACCGGGCGCGTTGTCCGTGCGGGCAGAGCGAGGTGGTCAAGGGCCTGAGGCTGAGAAGGAAATGCTAAGCAAAGCTGGGGATCGGAGGCCTGTGGGCACCCACAAAAGGAAGGAGCTAGGCATCCTCGGAATCGGCGCCTCGCGGAATCGCAACTGGCTCCGGCGGCGACCGAGGATGCTAGAAGCGCCCCCTAGCGGAGATCTCCCTCTCCGCAATGAAGGCAATGAAGGGTCGGGTTTGTTTGGGGTGTGGGGAGGAAGGGAGAGGTCTCTCACAGGCCGGGACACTAGCCCTGGGGGCGAGGGTGGATCCTGACGCCAGAGAGGGGCATCTTCGGGCTCATTGCCGTCACGGTAGGGGCTTCGGTGACTCTTGACCGCCTTCCCCAAATCTCCAGCCTGGGTCCCCCAGCTGGAAACCCAGAGGCATCAGGGCCGAGCTCACGAGAATGCTGGAGAAGGAGGGGTCCAATATAGCCCGCTTCACTGTCTCAAGGGACTTCTGGCTCACCCCTAGTCTATGATCCCGTTCCTCCTGGGGGAAAGAGCTGTCTTTTGTGAGGTCTTGTCGGAGTTTGGATGCAACAAATTTTTAAAACTTTTTCTTTTTTCCCCTGCTGAGCAATCATCTATATTCTGGGTCTCTCTTCCTTTACACTGCCCCTTTGCCTTTCAAATATTTTCCATCTTAAAAATAAAAGAACTTGATTTAAGATCTTGCGGCTTCTACCATATTTTCTGATCTGTATCTTTAAACCTCTCACAAAAGCCCCACAACATTTACAATTGATATGTGATACTGCATACTTGCAAAATACTTGTAACACATATGAAAGTCAGAAAGTCCTCTAAACTGAAGGATACCACATCCATCTAAAAGCCAGATGTTATCAGTACATTATCAGGCCTCTCCCTCTGCATTCATCATCTAACCGTGCAAGCTGAGGTTCCCAGACAATGGCATATGGAATTGCTATTCATAGGCACCTTTCACTTGATCTTAATTTAAAAGAAACTCCTAAAGTGCCACCATTAAGAATTACATAGATTACTGTAGAATCTTGAGAGTTAACCTTTATCCAGCTAAGGAAATTCCTTTCCATTCCTGATTTGCTAACAGTTTTTATTGTGAATGGATATTGAATGATAAAATTGTTTTTCTGCATCTACTACAAGGACAACTTGGTTATTTTCCTTTATTCTTTTTATATTCTTTTATATATATGAATTACATTTTTAGGTGTCTTAATATTGAACTCTTCCTAGAAGAAAAACCCCATCCTGGCTCCTTTTTAATTGATGTATAATTCACACACATTTTGTGTGCAAGTAAAACGCACAAATCTTGGAGGTACAGCTCAAGGAATTTTTACATACTTGTATGTGTGTCCATGTAACTGCTGCACAGATCAAGATACAGAACTTTTCCATCACCCCCGAAAGTTCCATTAGGTCTTTTTCAATCAATACCTTCCCCCATACGTAACCTGTATCATGGCTTCTATCACAACAGATTAGCCTATTCTTGAAATCACACGGAACAAAGTCATACAAAATGTACTCTATTGTCTGGATTCTTTCAAGGTTACAACTGTGAGATTCACTCATGTTGTTTCATCTCTCAGTAGTCTGCCCTGCTTTATCAGTGTGTACTATCCCACTGTAAGGGAAGCAACAACTTATTTATCTACTCTATTGCTAAAGGACATTTGGCTTGTTTCTTTTTGGCTTTTATGAATAAAACTTATATGAATATCCTTGGACATGTCTTTTGGTAGACAAGATGCACTCATTTCTTTTGAAGTGCAATTGTTGGATCATAGAGCATGTAAATGTTCCAACTTTAGCAAATGCTGCCCAATAATTTTCAAGGTGATTTGTACCAAGCAGTGATTCCATGGCTTTTTTCCAGCCTATCCACCAAATTCATTGTTTGGGGTTTCTACTCTCTTCTAGTCATCAGATATGGTATTTCCATTTGTTTCTCATTTTCATTTTTGCTTGGGTGATTTCTGAGAGGAGGAGGAAATACCAACTTTATCATCTTCAAACTGCACAACCTCTTTCCTTTTTATTTTTTTCAAAGATTTATTTATTTTAGAGAAGGAGGGGGCAGAAGGAGAGGGAGAGAACCTCAAGCAGGCTCCCCACTGAGTACAGAGCCTGACTGGGGGCTCGATCCCACCACCCTGAGATTGTGACCTGACCTGAAGCCAAGAGTCAGATGTTCAACTGACTGAGCCACCCAAGCGCCCTGAACTGCTTTCCTTTTTAAAGCCAAGAATGCAAGGGTGGTTTAACATTAAAACATGCATATACACATAACAATGTAATTCACCATATTATCGAACTAAAAACTACATGTGATCATTTCAAAAGATGCAGAAAAGGCATTTCACAAATCCAACATTCTTTCCTGATAAAAATAGAACAAAACTCTCAACGACCTAGGAATAAAAGAAAACTCCCTCAACTATATAGAAGGCATCTATGAAAAATAGGGGTGCCTTGCTGGCTTGGTCAGTGGAGCATGCAACTCTTGATCTCAGTGTTTTGACTTTGAGCCCCACTCTGGGTGTAAAGATAAAATCTTAAAAAAATATTTTAAAATATTACATATTTAAAAGGATTTAAATATTTTATATTAAATAAAAATTAAATATTTAAAAATTTTTAAAAATAAAATCTTAAAAAAAAGAAAATAGCTGATCTCACAGTTGGTTAAAAAACTGAACACTTTCCCATTAAGATTAGGAAAAAAGTATGTCTGTTCTTACCATTTCTATTCAAAATTGTAGTAGATGTCCTAACCAGTGCAATAAGGCAAGAAATATAAATAGAAAGCATACAGATTGGAAGACAAGAAGTGAACCTATCTTTATTTGCAGACAACAGGACTGCCTATGTAGAGAATCTAATGGAATCTATAAAGAGCTACTGGGACTAATAAGGGAATTTAGCAAAGTAACTAATATATACATGGTCACCATTATGACATAAGATCCATACCAAAAAAAATAAAAATCAATTGTGTTTCTCTGGACTAGCAATGAATGATCAGAAATAGAAATTTAAAAAGCAGGATGCCGGGGCGCCTGGGTGGCTCAATGGGTTAAAGCCTCTGCCTTTGGCTCAGGTCATGATCCCAGGGTCCTGGGATCGAGCCCTACATTGGGCTCTCTGCTCAGCGGGGAGCTTCCTTCCCTCCTCTCTCTGCCTGCCTAAACTAAAATTGTCTGTTTTTCAAAAGATACTGCTAAGAAAAAGACAAGCCATGGAAGGAAAAAGTACTGGCAAACCATACATCTCATAAAGGACTTGGATCCAGGATAGAAAGTTCTCAAAGCCCAATAATAAGTTAAAAAAGGGGAAGGATGGGTGGAAATGAGGAACAAACAATTTGAAAAAAAACTTTACCAAAGAAGATAAATAGATCGCCAATAAACACAGGAAAAGACATTCAATTTCATTAGTAATTATGGAAATGCAAAGTAAAATCACACTATTATAATAGCTAATATTAGATAGACTAATACCAAGTGTTGATGAGGATGTGGGAGAACTATATCCCTCACACACTGCTGGCGTGAATATAAAATGGGACAATCACTGTGGAAGAATGTTTGTCAGTTTCTTTAAAAGTTAAACCTACATCTACCGTATGACCCAGCCATTTCATTCTAAGTATGATAAATGAAAACGTGTGTCCCTACACAGATTTGTGCATAAATATTCAGAGCAACTTTATTTGCAATAGGCAAAAACTAAAAATAACTCAAATGTCCACCAATGGGTGAACAGATAAACAGTGGTACAGCCACGCAAGAGACTACTAATCAGGTGTAAAAAAGAGCGAGCTACTGATACACCTAACAACATGAATTTCCATGTTGATCTGTCTATCCAGCTAATTAGGCTGAGTGAAAGCAGCCATGTTAAAAAAAAAAAAAGGGTACCTATCGAATGGTTCCGTGTAAAATTCTGGGAAACGCAAACTGATCCATAGTTACAGAAAGCAAATCAGTATCAGTGGTTCCTTGGTGTTGGAAGTAAGGAGATGTGAGGAGGTTGTGGGGAGAGAACAAGGGAAAGGTTTATGAAGAGGCAGAAAGATAAATTTTATTATCTTGACTGTGATGGTTTCATGAATGTACACATCTCAACATTTATGAAATTGTAGATTTGAAATAGATGCAGATTGAGTTACATCTCAATAAAGCAGTGTTCTTTGTTTTTTAAGCATAGGTCCACTTTCTTGTAGTCAGAGTTTATCTTTCACCAATTATACATGGTGGAGGTAAACACTAAAATGGACTCAACACACAATCTGTGTAAGGACCTGGACAACACAACAGAAGGCAAGTTATCTACTCCTGCCAGGAAACTTTCAGTTTGGTTAAAATGTTTGGGAAAAAAATTCCAGTGATTTTTCTTCTCAAAACTTTTATTTTCCTTGGAAAATAAAGGCTGATATTACAACTGACATGCTCATACATCTTTTACTACTTTCAGGAATATCTTGGTATGGCAAAAGAAAGGATATTGGAACCAAGATTCCAGGGGCTCCTGGGTGGCTCAGACAGTTGAGTGTCTGACTCTTGATTTTGACTTGGGTCATGATCTCAGGGTCGTGGGATCCAGCCCCATGTTGGGCTCTGCGCTCAGCATAGTCTGAGATCCTCTCTCTCCCTCTGCCCCTCCCCCTGCTTGCTCTCCCTCTAAAAAAAATAAATAAATGAAACCTCTAAAAAACAAGATTCCATGAAAAAACACAAACCAAGATTCCATGAACGAGAGGGAGTCTATATAAGATAGTTTTTTTTAAAGATTTTATTTATTTATTTGACAGAGATCACAAGTAGGCAGAGAGGCAGACACAGAGAGAGAGGGAGGGGGGAGAGAGAGGAGGAAGCAGGCTCCTTGAAGAACAGAGAGCCCAATGTGGGGCTCGATCCCAGGACCCTGAGATTATGACCTGAACTGAAGGCAGAGGCTTTAACCCACTGAGCCACCCAGGCGCCCCCCCACTTTTTTTTTTTTTTTTTAAGATTTTATTTATTTGAGAGAGAGAGTGAGAGCACGAGCACGGGGAGGGAGAGGGAGAAGGAGCCTCCCCATGGAGCAGGGAGTCCAACACAAGGCTCCATCCCAGTACCCCAGGATCATGACCCAAGCCGAAGGCAGATGCCCCACTGACTGAGCCACCCAGGCGCTGCTATGTAAGACTGCCTTATTAAATGATTTGTCAATGGTCAAATACGGGTGGTTTCTGAGAAAATCAAGTTTGAGTTCTGTCATGCTTAACTAGCAAACTGTGTGCTTACATGCTGGGAAAACTAAAATTCTCACTATTTTTACATCTCAAAACAAAGGCCTGACACACTGTAAATGTATGTAATGACCTGTATGTGGCTATTTTTGAAGTTTCTTATTTCCCAGCCGTAACCAAATAAAATCTCTAAGAGAGAAGTCAAGTGCCTTGTACTATAATATGCTTATATGACCAAATGAAAATAAAATAATTTATCTCCGTTCTGCTCTTGTGGTAGATTTCAAGTCTGTGCTGGGAAGCGGAAGGAAAGGTTATGAAACTCCCTGTGGGCAATGGGAGCCACACAGTGAAATGGGCTGGAGATGGGAAGTGCACAGGTAGAATGACGGGGACATGGAGTACAATGAACAGTCTCAAGGTTGCTTACAGAGAGCTCCAGAAGTGGGATGAGGTTTGATGAGAATGGGAAAGACTCAGGAAGGATTGATAAGGGAGGGGACAAGGAGTTTTTAGAGAATATGATGGCAAGCAATGGACAGGGCTGGGTAAGACTGGGTGAGACCAGGTAACTCGTATTACTTTCTTCTGACCATCAAATTTTCTCCAGTGACACTGAGAAACTCCAGAGCCAGAGGTGTGAAAGTGTCCAGACAGAAAAGGGTTTTGAAGAAAGGCAGAAAAGAGTGAATAAGGGGTTGGGCAAACGGAGGCCGGAGGCCGGGGAGAGAAGGAATATTTGTTACCAAAAAGAAACAATCTTTTGCAACAGTAAAAATAACAAACCTAATAGATTAACTCCCTAACAAAAGGCTTTTTCTTTCTTTCTTTTTTTTTTTTTCACATGTTCCCTTACACTTTTTGTCTATACCAAAGAAAACCAAGCTTGTTTGTCTCTTTTGATTCCAAATACCCTGTCGAGGTTGCTCTCTAAAAGGTTTTATTAATTCACCTCGTCTCCACCAGCCTCCCCAGCACTAGCCGGTTAATTTAACAGCTTCCTTTCATTTGCAATTCATTGATTGCTACCAATGGGCAACACTTTTCTGATGTGCTATTTCACCTCCTCTTGTGTGAGATATGCTATCCTTTGCCAAGGTAAAATTTTAGTAACAAGTACGGAAACTCAATACAAGGAGTCTGCGTCCCTCTCTTCCCTCCGATTCTACTTCAGGATGATTTAGTGGTGCTCCACATTACCCTATTTTTCTGCCCCACACTGCCGTCGGCCTATTGATCCCTCCTCCCTCAATGTCACCATCTGGCCCACACTTTACCCCTGATGCTTAGTAGTATCACAAACCTAGAGTCAATACCACTTGTCAAAGCTGAAACCCTATACTCTTTTAACTTCCTTACAGAGTTTGGCACAGCCTCCTACCCCCTGCCCCATCTTGGACTTCTCCCTCAGCCCCCCTCTACTCCCATCCCCCCACAAACAAAGAGGTTGGTCTGTGTTGCATTTGCTACTATTGCACATTATATCTATTAAATAGTGGATTTCTAATCAGTCTTCCACCTGAGTTTGGAAGCTTGTTCAGTCCCACCCACTTAACGAGGGCCCACCATGTGCCGAGAGTTGTGCAGATAACTAAGGTATGTGTGCATGTCCAGAAATAGATGAATGTTGAATGTATATGTGAATGCATAAGACTGGGAAATAGAGGTGAGAACTAGCCAGATCCAAAATTCCAAATAAAATACAGTTTGAGCTCAGCCCTAGCTATTTTTCAATCCCAACGAGCAGCAGCCAACAAGCGACCCCTCCAGGATCTTTAGGCACACTCCTGTGTTCTGGTAAGAGTGGGAATGAGTGTGTGAGATAGCAGGAAGGACACGTTCAGTGACTTTTAAATAGTGTGAGGTGAAAAGCCAAGACTGGAGAAGGCCCAGAGGCAGCTCCCCAACACTTCAGATCATGGTTTGGGAAACCCATCCCCTCATACAGGAAGATGCCACTCTGTTCTTCCATGCTTTTATTAGTGACAGCAATGGACAAGAACAATGCCAGGCATAACAGACACCCTGACCCAGCACTGGGGATGGCAAGCAGACCCTGTAGGGCCATTGGCATATCCAGCCCCAGTCCAAGATCCAGTCTACCCAGGCCATGTCCCCGAATGGGCAGGAGGCTGTCTGTCCAGTTTATTTGTGTGGATCAGTCTGTCTGAGTGTCTGAGCCGCTGCCTGCAGGGCCCCCCCATCCTCGGCACGTGATAGGGGCTGCTGGGAGCACAGCGTGGCATTCCCCTGTGGACCACTGGGCCCCGGTGCTGACCATGGGGGATAGGGCCAGGGACTGGAGGTGGCAGGGGGCCAGGCACAAAGTTCACTCCAGGGCCACATCCTACAAAAGAACCAGCCATTATCAGAGAGTGGGCTCTGACCAAGTGAGCCCAGCTCTGCCTCCGAGCAGCTTTAGTCCTCCAGGGTGAGGTTCTCTGGGCTTCAGTTTCCCCATCTACAAAATGGCAACACCACTTCCCCTTCCACTGAACCAGCAAACTGTGACAATCAATGGTTGATTAAGGAGTCTACAGATGCTGTAGATCCAGCAGTGACTGGACCCAATCCTGGGGGCACAAGGAGCTACCGAACTCCTCTCAGTCCACCTGGGGATGGGAGGCTAGGTGGGGGAAGGTGCACAGGGAGGCTGGGAGAGGTGGAAAGGGAGGTCTGTGGAGGCACCTACCTAAGTGGGATGACATCGAGAAGTCTTCTGTTGAATTATAATTGAAGAATTCGTGGGGTGGGAAGGGCTGGCCTGGGAAAAAAGGGGTGTCCTGGGGCAGGGGTGGAAACAAGGGAGGTGGCGAGGGCTGAGGAATGGAGTAGGGGAAAGGCATGGGAGGGGGCAGGGGAGAGGGTTGGGGTGGGGGCAAGGCCAGTTGCTCCCCGAAGTCTGGGGGCTGCCCATGGCTCCCCTGGAACAGATGATCCGGCTCTGGCCAGTCCTCAGTCCACGGGTCTAAGAATGGGATGGTTGTTTGTTTTAGGCCTGAGAGCCAGGCTGCCCAGAATTCTGCTTGTCCGCACTCTTAAACCTCTTTCCTCTTCTTGGAGAACAGGGCCACCAGGACGGGGCACCCTCTGCTTCCTACCCTGTCTTCCTCACACTGTCTCATTTCAGGCTAAGCCCAGTGTACGTTCCTTCTTCTTTGCCTTTCTCAGAGTCATAGATCTGCTTTTGTTCTAACTTTATGCTCCCCTCTAGAGCCTTCTCTTTTTGTATGCTTGGTTCCTGTATCTGTAGCTTTTTCTTCTCCCAGCTCCTCCCCACAGACCAAAAAATGAGCCTAAGAAGTCTTTTCTCTGGACAATATGAGACCCTGTCCCTCTCTTCTCCCAGCAGTCCTGTGCCTTCCAAACTTCCACACGGAGTGTTCTGCCCAGTTCCCATTCTCTCATCAACCACTCCCGCCTCTAAACCCTGCTTCAGTCCTTCAGCACTTTTCTGACTAAATGTAACCACTTCCTCTCTTCCTGCCAGTCATACTAAATGACTAAGAGCCCCTGTCCTCCCTGATAGTGTCTCTGCCCTCAGGTCCTTTTGTTTACAACATCAGCCCTTCTTCCCTTCCAACTCCATAGCACGGCCCTGCTTCTGCTCTCTCCTTCACAGTTGACTCTGAGACCCGCAGCCCCACATTTCCAGAGCATGTCAGAGGTCTGCCTGGACCAAACTCACCAATCACATCTTCCCACCCAACTCTTCCTTTTCACCTCCCTACTTCTGGAGCTTCAAACTGGATTCAGAAGACCTAAGCCACCACGAACTAACCTTACAACCATTAGGGCATCCCTCTCTTTGCTGGGGATAACAAGGAAACTGAGCCATTATATAATCAAAGTTCGAATCCACCTCCCCAAGGATCCAACGCCTGGCTACCAAGTCCTCGATGACCTCCGTGACATTCCTGGCTTCTCTGTGCCCTCACTTGCTCTAGTGCTGCTGTAACAGCCTTCTAACATGACTCCTACCCCCAACTCAACAAACTCTATCCTGCACATACTATGGACACAGCAACTGTACCAGACCCCAAGGCCAAAAGGAACGAGCTGGCAACAAGGTAGGAACCTTGCCCTTTGAGGACATGATCCAGGGGGAAAACACACATGCAAACAGCCATCACACTCCTTTTGCGAGCGGGCAGGAACTGAGAGGCTTGACAGCACCATGTGAGGGGCTTCTTTGCTTCTGTAACATTGCATGATTGCCCTTCTTCCATTTCCGTCTTTCTACCCCCAGCCCCCATGCCTAGCTAGAAGTCCCCCCATTTCTTTCCTATTCATCTGTGGAATAGGAGTCTTTTGACACGCTGCCTTATGTGCTCAAAGCTTATATATACTCACTCATGTGCAGAGATGACTATATGCTAGCCCACACAGAACCAGAATTTGGATCAAAACGCTGTTCCTGTGATCTCACCCTCCCCAGGGGATGAGAAAGGTGCACTCGGGAGCCACAACAGACTTTTGAGAGGCCTCTACTCCCTGAGTACCTCTGTCCTATTCTGGGTCTGAGCCCTATACTCTAAGAAACCCCTCTGCATCATTCTCCTACCCACTTGTGGCAGGGCTCACCAGAGGGATAGTCACGCTTGGGCAGCTCCACGCCCCAGGCGTCGGCCACGTGGGTCAGAAGCAAGTGTGAGAGGTGGCGGTGAGCGTGTTGGTCCCAGTGGACACCGTCCCGGTGACGGTGCTGTACCGCATGCCGAAAATGGAAGTGGAGGTCGAGGACATCAAAGCAGTGGTCCCCTGCCAGTGTTGCGCTGTAGAAGTTCCCTTCAACCACATCCCTCCGCAGAGACCCCGCCAGGGGCTGGAGCTGAGTAAGAAAGTGCAGCATCTAAGAGCTGCACAATGAAGCAGGGTCGGGAGGGAAGGACCTCTTATCTAACAGCTGCCTCCTCCCCCATCCTGAAGGGCCTCCGTCACTTGCCTCTGGCAGAAGGAAACCCCCAGTGACACGCTCCCCCAAGGGCATGGCCATGTTCCACACCAGCAGGCACGAGTCTGGCAACACCTGGTCCATGCGCACAAACACCCGCTCCAGGTTCTCCCGGTAGCTCTCCATCGAGCAGCGGCCATACCTGTCAGACAGCACATAGGGTGGGCAAGAGCACAGGGTGGACAGCCTCTGAGCTGTACCTCCACCCCCCAACCACTATTTCCCTCTCCCGCTGCCCCAACCTGGAGAGATCCCAGAGGCAGGAGTTGATGATCACCAGGTCCGGGGCAGGCCCATAGGTCAGTTCCTCCAGGACGCCCTCGAGGTACTCGGAGTAAACGCGGGTGAGGAAGTAGAAGCGCACAAGGTGGTGGCCAGAACCCGAGCAGAACTGGCGAACCTCCCGGTACTGCGTTCCGTTGTGTAGCTCGCCCAGCTGACCCCCAGCCACCAGCTGGTCCTGTTCAAAGCTCAGCTCCCCCTGCCCACCCCCGGCCCCCAGATGGTCAGACCCATGCTAGGGAGGAAGGCCCTGCCAGGCCAGGGTCTGTGCCCACCCACCACTGGCATGGCTACCAAGCTTCCCTCACCTTGGCTTTTAGCTGGGCAGCTGTGAGCAGTGAGTCCCTCTGGAGCAAGAGCACCAGGTCTTTGTACACAGCCCGCTGGACTACAGGGAGACAGAGATCCTAAAGCTAAGACAAGCCTCATCCCACCCTAGCTCCTCCTAAATCCAGGCCTTCCATCTTCCCAAGGATGGGGCTGCCAAACACCACCACTGTGGCATTCATTACAAAGGCAGGAGAAAAGCTGACGTTAAAAAAATCCTGGTACCACCTCTGCCTTCACGGGATACACTACCCCCAACTTAGTACACAGTGGCCCCAGATCACCAGGCGGAAGTCAGCTGGCCAAGTCACCCAGAAAACAGACAACACAATCCACTGCTCCCATGAAGGAAAGTATGGGAGACTGTCAGGGTGAAAAATGCAGAGCAAGGATGGGGTAAAAAATGTGTCGGACTACATGGATCAGGACACCTGTGGGAGGTGCATAGGGAAATCAAAGACGGAAAACCCCCTGGACTGGAACAGACTCGGGGTCAGAAAGGTTTGGGTGCGAGACAAAGGGTCCAGTCATCGAAAACAGACTGAAGGTCCGGGGCTGGGTAGTGTGAACCTAGAGGGGCACTCACTTGAGTCCCCCAAGATGACCACGAACTTGTTGTGTAGCAGCTGCTGGACTTCCGAGGCCTGGAAGTGGACCATGGCGCTTCGCAGGGGGAGGCGCGGCTCCTCGTTCTCCAGACAGAAGACCATGCCTCCGCGGCTAATGATGGGCTGCGGGGAGAGGCCACTAAGCCGCGCGCGGGCGGGGACTCAGGACAGGTCGGCCCCAGGGCCCGCCCCGGGATAAATGAGACCTGCGCCGGCCCCTCCCGGGCTGCTCAGGGCTACCGAGGCGAGGTAGCGGCGGCAGAGTGGGACCCGTGGTGGCGTCTTGCCTCAGTCCCACCTGGCACCGGAGGCAGGGGGTCGCCAGCCCGCGGGCCACCAGGGCACCGAAGATCTTCCCGCGCGGCGCCGCCCTGCGCCCCGCCACGTGCCCGCCACCGCCCCGCGCATGCGCGCGCCCGCTAGCGCCAATTACCCAGTCCCGGGGCGCCGCACCGTTCACCCACGCCCGGGGCAGGGCCGCGCACTGCGCGCCTTGCCCTCTGAGGGCCCCAGGCCTAGCCTCATGTTCCTCCGCCCCGGGACGCCAGTCGGTTCTGCACAGCCCGCGCCCGGCAGAACCCGTGCGTCCCGGTTAGCCGTCGGCGCGCAGCCCGGCGCCCAGCGCTCTCCATGCGTGCGTCGCGGCGGCCCCGACGGCGCCTCGGGCCTTGGCGCCCCGGGCGGCGACGCTCACAGCAGCCACTTCCGGTCACCCATGTCCCGTCCTGCGCGACCCCCGGCGCCCGAGGGGACAGGAAGGCGGCGGGGTTGACCGCGACGGAGGGTGGGAGCCAGAGCCGAGCCCACCCGGGCGGGCACGAGGCCCGGGTGTGGGCGGGGGCGCGGCGGCGGCCGAATGTAACTGCCCACACTGGTGATGGCCGTGGCGGCAGCCTCGCCACGTGACCCGGACGGGCGGAAGCGGAAGTGCCGTTCCGGAGCCCGGGCTAGGCGGGTGTCCCCTAGGCGCTTCCCAGCCGCCACCTGCACCAGCCATGGACTGCTACACGGCGAACTGGAACCCGCTTGGGGACTCTGCCTTTTACCGGTGAGCCGCGCCGCCCTCCTGCCCACCGCCCGGCATACCCCGCTCGCCCGCTGGCTTGAGTCTTCGGGCGGAGCCGGCAGCGCGCGCCCTCGTCACTGTGGTCGCCGGGGTCCGCCCCTCGCGGGCTCCCCCGCAGCGTCTACCGCTGAACGCACAGCCGCCTAATGGCCTGGGGGCCGGGCCTTCCCCAGCTCCAGGAAGGAAACTGAGGCAGTCACATCACGGTCACACGAGTAGGGGCAGAGAGAGCCCAAAGCTGAAGCTGAGATCTGTCAGCCTCCGGAAGGATGCTCAGATCACGTTTGAGGGAGACGGCCTGTGGGTGACAGCGAGTGTCCAGTCTCCTGTGGGGAAGTGCTGCCAAAGTTAGACTACAGTGGCGCTCCGCGGGAGGCGGGATCGCACGGCGGGCGGGGTAACAGCAAACTGGGAGAGAGGGGCGAATCCAGGGGTAGGGCCTGTGAGGACGCTTAGCTTGGGGTAACCCTCTCACGGGAGTCGTAGAGTCCTAAACTATATATAGATATATATATATCCTAAACTATATATACACACACACACATTTATTTATTTGACAGAGAGAGAGAGGAAGAGAGGGAACACAAGCAGGGGGAGTGGAAGAGGGAGAAGCAGGCCTCTCGCTAAGCAGGAAACCTGATGCGGGGCTCTATCCTAGGACCCTGGAACCATAACCTGAGCCAAAGGCAGAAGCTCAATGGCTGAGCCACCCAGGGGCCCCGAGTCCCAAACTATTGATGTGAAGTGTAAACCGATCACATTATTACCCTGATAGGTAATAATAGGACTTTTCAGAGGCGCCACTTTTTTGTGGGGTAAAATACAAACTCCTATTGGAACATCTGTAAGTCAGCCTCTGTTTATCTCCAGCTCCGTCTGCCCCTCTCCTACCCAAGTCTTGTATTCCAGTTGCACAGAATTACAGAACCCCAATACACCACGATGTTTCATGGCTTTCCATGTTTGCATCCAGCCTTCTGTTACTTCTCTGGGTACTGCCATTGGTCTTTTTATCTCACTGGAAAATTTTTGCTCATCTTTCAGGGCTTAGTTCAAGGGTTCTTTCTGAAACCTTCCCTGATCCAGTCCCAGTAGAGTCAGCTGACTTTCCTTTAGGCCTCTCTGGCCGGTGTTGCTGTCTGTTATGGAAGGCGCAGTAGGGCAATATTTGCATGTGATTTCTTTTGCTAAACTAAGTTCCTTGAGGGCCAACATTCTGTTTATCTCTGTCCAGTGCTCATAGAACAGTGCCTGTTATATAGTACTTGCCCAATAAAGTTTTAAAAATACTTTAGTGATTTCAACTAAAGGTCATGAAGATATTGTGTTGGGGTCATATTTCAACACCATACAGTGAAACTGTATGGCGATTTTTAGAGATCCTTTGCATTTGTTGTTTATTTGTAATTCTTCTGTCTTATAAATGTGCCTATGAAATATGCAATATGAAAATGCAGAAATTTAATTTAGAAAGCAGTAAAGTCAGTAGGAAATAACAATGATTTCACCTGTTTTTGCAGAGAAGGTATATCAGACAAAAGTAGCCATGTAACTTAGTGTTTCGTACATCATACACTTGAAAAAATATTAACTCATATTATTTTGGAAAATACATGTGACCACACAGGTTTGTTAAGTCAGAGAATGCTGAAGACAATGACCTCATTACCACAGAGCTCCTCTTTATCACATGCAGTCTTAGCTTTATTGGTATACCAGGAAAGATTTAAATGAGTGTAAGTGTGGAATGCCTGCTGTAGACATGACCTGTCTGGGTAGCCTCCCCTTACCTGTGCTGTGCTGCCAGAAAGAGTAGAAGTCTAAGCCTTGCTCTGGAGGATATATGACTTTTGCTGACAGAGGGACTGTGTACTAGACACTATGTTAAGTATTTTATATGTATTAACTTGTTTGTTTCAAGACCCTATGAGATATGTGTTATTAGCCCCATCTTCCTGAGGCACAGAGAGGTTAGGTGGCCAGGTCACCAGGTAAGTGGTGGTGGAGCCAGGCTTTGAATCCGTTGTTCTTCTAGAACCTGTGTTAAAGCATAGACGTTTTGGTTTTGGTTGTTGTTGTTGTTGTAAATCGGGAAATATACAGCATATTCTAACTTCACCAGAGTGGAAATATTTTAAGTGCAACTATTTAGTTTTATTCATATTTGTTCATAGCTTTATGGCAGGGCATGTTCCAATAAGTGAATGAATGACTGATGTAAGTATTGCATTTTGAGTCCTGTCTGCAGGTCAGGATTCTTTTGTGATGTAAGTAATGTTCTGGAAAGCTCACTGAATTTGGGAAGGGAATGAGAGGGAATGGTTACTAGTTCTTATAGGAATCCAGAATTTAAGCCATTTTTATCTTAAAACCCAACCTTGGATTAATCCTGTTAGTTAATTTTGCCCAACCCTGAATGTATATCAACCAATAAAAAGACATGGACTCTGTCTGCTCTCATAGAGCTTACAGCCAGCAGGAGACACAGTTGATAACCATTAATGACTTAGTATTTATTTAATCATAATCAGTGTAAAGGAGAGATATAAGGTCCTAAGAGAGTATATATAGTAGACTGGGAGGTTAGAGGTAAGAAGACTTAATGAAAGAAACAATAATACCCTATCCAGGGAATGAGTAAATGGAGGTGCAGGGAGTGTGATGAAAGAAGCATATACAAAGGTCCTGAGGCAGGAAAGACTAGGACACTCTCAATCTTCTAAACAGAGCCAGTGTGTTTGGATTGCCGGGAGTGTATGTGTGTAAATAAGACCGTTTTGGAAGGAGCAAGCAAATATGGACACAAGGGTGGAATATGCCTGAGAGAAGTTGATGGTGGAGAGCACTGGGGCAGTGATGTTGGAAATAGAAAGGGATGCATCAGAGAAGTATTTAGGGGACAAAATTAAAGGAAATTGTGATGGGTTGCACTGGGTAGAAAGGAGGTAGAGCAAGAAATTGAGGATGACTGGGCTTTTGGCTTAAGACAAAAAAGGAAGAGTGAGTTTTGTGGGGAAAGGTTTACCTTGGCTTTGGACACATTGCTTCAGGTACTTTAGTAGAAACATCCCTCACGGTAAGAGAAAGGAGACAAGATACATTATGTACTCCTGAAACTCTTCTTAGAAGAGAGATTGACTATTTTAGTAGGGATTTTTTTTGGGGGGGGGGAGTAACACATAAATACAAACTTTTTAAAAGATTTTATTTTTAGGGCACCTGGGTGGCTTAGTGGCTTAAATCCTCTGCCTTCAGCTGAGGTCATAATCCCAGGGTCCTGGGATCATGTCCCGCATTGGGCTCTGCTTTCTTTCCTCTCTCTCTGCCTGCCTCTCTGCCTACTTGTGATCTCTGTCTGTCAAATAAATAAATAAAATCTTTAAAAAAATTAAAAAAAAAACTTAAATTATCTCTATACCCAACGTGGGGCTCAAACTTAAACCCCCAAAAGCAAGAATCACGTGTTCTACTGACTGAGTCAGCCAGGTGTCCCTAAACGTGAACATTTAAAAAAATTGTGGTAGGCGTCCCTGGGTGCCTCAGTCGGTTGGTCATCCGACTCTTGGTTTCAGCTTGGGTCATGATCTCAGATTGAGCCCCACGTCAGGCTCCCTGCTCACTGGGGAGTCTGCGTTCAATTCTCTCTCTCTGTCTCCCTCTCTCCCTCTATTCCTCCCCCTCAAAATAAAACATAAAAATAAGCTTTTAAAAAATTGTCGTTAAATATAATAACATAAAATTCACTACCTTAACCATTCTAAAGGATAGTCCAGGAGTGTTAAGTATATTCATGTTGTGCAATGAAATCTCCAGAACTTTCTCATCTTGCAAAATTGAAACTCTATATCCATGAGATAATAACTCCCCATGTTCCCCCTCCCGCAGCCCTGGTAGCGGCCATTCTGTTTTCCTTTTCTATGAATTTGACTACTGTAGATAGTTCATATAAGTGAAAGTGTGGAAGTGGAAGTGTAAAGTATTTGCCTCTTTGTGACTGGTTTATTTCACTTAGCATACTTTCCTGTCCTCAAGGCTTATTCATATGATAGCCTGTGTCAAAATTTCATTCCTTCTTATGGCTGAATAATATTCTCTTGTACATGTATAACATTTTATTTATGCAGTCATTCATCAGTGGATACTTGGGTTACTTCTATCTCATGGCTAGTATGAATGCTGCTATGAACATGGGTGTACAAATGTCCCTTTGAGACTATTTTCAGTTCTTTTGGATATATAACCTGAATAGAATTGCTGGATCACAGGTTATTCTGTGTTTATTTATTTGAAGAACTATCAGACTCTTTTTTCCATGGCAAGCACACCATTTTAAATTCCAGCAACAGGGCGCCTGGGTGACTCAGTGGGTTGGACCTCTGCCTTCGGCTCAGGTCATGATCCCAGGGTCCTGGGATCGAGCCCCGCATCAGGCTCTCTGCTCAGCAGGGAGCCTGCTTCCCCCCTCTTTCTCTGCCTGCCTCTCTGCCTACTTGTAATCTCTGTCAAATAAATAAATAAAATCTTTATAAATAAATAAAGAAATACTATGGGGGTGCCTGGCTCGCTTAACTGGTGGAGCGTGCAACTATTGATCTCAGGGTTGTGAGTTTGAGCCCCATGCCGGGTGTGGACTTGACTTAAAAATAAAATCTTAAGGGACGCCTGGGTGGCTCAGTTGGTTAAGCAGCTGCCTTCGGCTCAGGTCATGATCCCAGTGTCCTGGGATCGAGTCCCACATCGGGCTCCTTGCTCGGCCGGGAGCCTGCTTCTCCCTCTGCCTCTGCTGCCACTCTGTCTGCCTGTGCTCGCTTGCGCATGCTCTCTCTCTCTCTCTGGCAAATAAATAAAATCTTCGGAAAAAATAAAATCTTAAAAAAAATACTACACTGAAAAGAAATTTTAAAAAATAAATAAAAAATTTTTAAAAAGTACTATTAAAGAGCTCCTGTACATTGTTGCTGGAATTTTTCTCTGCCTACTTGTGATCTCTCTCTCTCCTTGTCAAATAAATAAATAAAATCTTAAAAAAAAATCCTTAAAAAAAAATTCCAGCGACAATGTGCAGGAGCTCTTTAGTAGTATTTTTTTTAATCTTTTTTTTTTAAATTTATCTATTTGAGAGAGAGACAGTGAGAAAGAGCATGAGTGAGGAGAAAGTCAGAGGGAGAAGCAGACTCCCCATGGAGCTGGGCGCCTGATGCGGGACTCGATCCCGGGATTCCGGGATCATGACCTGAGCCGAAGGCAGTCGTCCAACCAACTGAGCCACCCAGGCGTCCCAGAAGTATTTTTTTTTTGATTTTTATTTATTTTTTTAGATTTCTTTTCAGTGTAGTTTTTTTTTTTTTTTTTTTTTTTTTTAAGATTTTATTTATTTGAGGGACGCCTAGGTGGCTCAGTTGGTTAAGCAGCTGCCTTCGGCTCAGGTCATGATCCCATCGTCCAGGGATCGAGTCCCACATCGGGCTCCTTGCTCGGCAGGGAGCTTGCTTCTCCCTCTGCTTCTGCCTGTCATTCTGTCTGCCTGTGCTCGCTCTCTCTCCCTTTCTCTCTCTCTGATAAATAAATAAAATCTTAAAAAAATTTATTAAAAAAAATTTTATTTATTTGACAGAGAGAGATCACAAGTAGGCAGAGAGGCAGACAGAGAGAGAGGAAGGGAAGCAGGCTCCCCACCGAGCAGAGAGCCCAATGCGGGGCTTGATCCCAGGACGCTGGGATCATGACCTGAGCCAAAAGCAGAGGCTTTAACCCACTGAGCCACCCAGGCGCCCCAGTGTAGTATTTTTTTTTAAGATTTTATTTTTAAGTAATGTCCACACCCAGCATGGGGCTCAAACTCACAACCCTGAGATCAATAGTTGCACGCTCCACCAGTTAAGTGAGCCAGGCGCCCCCATAGTATTTATTTATTTATTTATTTATAAAGATTTTATTTATTTATTTGACAGAGATCACAAGTAGGCAGAGAGGCAGGCAGAGAGAGAGAGGGGGGAAGCATGCTCCCTGCTGAGCAGAGAGCTTGATGCAGGGCTCGATCCGAAGACCCTGGGATCATGACCTGAGCCGAAGGTAGAGGCTTAACCCACTGAGCCACCCAGGCGCCCCATAGAGTATTTATTTTTGAGGCAAATTGGAGTCAAAGGATTTCAGGTGTGCTGATGAGCTCTCTTGGGTTTTAGGATTTGGAATAGATTATTCCCCAAGGCTAGACCTGATGTGCCTCTTCCACCCCAGTGGTCCAGTAGTCCAGCTTAGACCCTGGAGGCAAAGGCTGGAGATCACCTATTTTCACGCAAGGGCTCTGCTTGCGCTGCAGCAGAACGTACTTTTCCAGAAGTTCAGCTCCACAGCCACGGGGATTTCTTCAGTGTCTGAAGGGAGGGATGGAGAGGGGAGGGGCTAGAACCGAGACTACGAGGACTGCTAGGTTTAGTGATTTCCTGGTATTGGAATCCAGGGTCCGTTTACTGCTGCTGAGATTTCCACTTCCAGAAACTGGGAGTAGAGGAGGAAACTGTGACTGGTCTTCCTCATTGAACGTATGGCTGTCCTTACAAGAGTCCCTACCCCTAGGCTCTTCTGAGAGGCCACCCTCCCTGTTGCCCTCCACTCTGCCTCTGCAGACCCAGTGCCACCCTTTAGGCACAGCCTGAGTCACCCAACTGTCCCTGAGAAGCTTTCTTTACCTCCAAGACCTGGAGAAGTAGTCCGTGTTTTGTTGCTCTTCACTACTCCTGGCCCCCTTCGGAGGGGCTCTGCCTCCTTCCCAGAGCCAGGTCTGTGTTGCTGCCATCCTCCTGAACCACATCCCTGGCCAACTGTTGGGACAGCCTCCTGTGCATCCCTGCTCTTTCCAGAGTGATTTAAGGGCCCACCTGCCTTTAGGGTTCCTTGAGCTCTACTCGAGTGATTTTATCTACATCAGCCACCCTCCACCCGGCGCCTGTGCTCTTCCAGAATTGCTTTGCCTCGGAAGCATTCAATTCAGGCAGCCCCCATCCGACCGTAGGCTCCTGTCCTCACTGGTACTCTGATACCTCCTGATCCACCTGTCCTTGGACCTCACCGGGATCCCCATCCCTGGAACCCTTTGTTCTCTTCGTATGTACGAGCAGAGCCCCCTTCTATAAATGTGTCCCTCCCTGTCCAGCGTGGAGTACAGCCGCAGTCAGTCATTTCAGTTTCTTGTCTTTTCCTTGACAACCTTGTTCCTTTGTCCTTCGGTTACTCCTGCCTGAGACAGAGCCACCTCCCAGTGTGCCAGCCACTCACCATCTCCACCTATGCCTAGGCTGCTGCTCACTGCTGCCGGGCAGCCCACACACAGGTAGTTGGGGCGACAGCAACTCGATGCCCCCCAGCCTCAGCTGGGCCCTCTTAGTCTTTTTTGAGGGGGTTCAGCCTACACTTATCGCAAGGGCTCTGCTTTTCCTTTTAAAAGATTACACAAAGAAACAACGAAGTTAACTTGGAAATACTGAAAATCATAGTCTCCTTGGCCCCTTCTCTCAACAGCTGACTTTGCCTCGTGCTTCTGAGAGAACTGGAAGTCTGCATAGAAGGGCCTAGGCTTCCCGCTACCAAACCTGACCCAGTGAGGAGCTGTGCCTCTGTCCCCCTGTCCTCCCAGAAACCATGTGCCATCTACCCACACCCTCCCTCAGTCACAGTGTTTCTCCAGGTGTTGTCCAGGACCCCTTGCTCAGAATCACCTGAGATGCTGGCTATGCAAGGCTTCCATGGTCAGACATACTCCCTTATCTCTGGGATGGGTCCTAGAAATTTGATCTGTATCTCCCTGTCCTAACAAAAAATAAACTCCCCCATTCCACAGGTCCCTCCTTGTCACCGCATCTTTTTCTGCCCATTCCAGCCAACGGTCGATAGACCACCATCTGCATTTCCTTCTGTTTTCTCTCTTCCTACTAATCATTCACTCTGGTCCGAGCACCTTGTTCTTAATTACATTCTGTCACTTGAGTGGACAGATCTCAGGCCTCATCTGAACTTCACTCCCTGGAACACTGGAGAATCGTAAGTGCTCACTTCTTTCTTGGGAATTGAATTTAACCTTTTACTAGGGACATCTTCAGGCATACAAAAAGTACAGCATCACCACCTGGGCTTAAAAATTGTTGTTGTGTTGCAGTGTTTGCTTCAGTACTTTGGAGGTTAAAATATTTTATTAAGAAAAAGTTCAAATGGGGGCACCTGAGTGGCTCACTGGGTTAGAGCCTCTGCCTTCGGCTCAGGTCATGATCCGGGGGTCTTGGGATTGAGCCCCAGGGTCTTGGGATCAAGCCCCGCATCGGGCTTTCTGCTCAGTGGGGCGCCTGATTCCTCCTCCCCTCTGCCAGCCTCTCTGCCTACATGTGATCTCTGTCTGTCAAATAAATAAAATCTCTAAAAGAAATGTTAAACAGAGTAATTTAGCGGACACCCATGTACTTCTTCCTGAACTGCACTAAAGATCAATACTGTCATTTTCTTTTCATCTTTCCCTTCCCCCTCTCAGACACTTTTGGGACTATCTAAAGCCAACTCCAAATACATCTTTTTATTTATTTATTTTTTTCAGATACATCTTTTTAATCAAATACTTTTTCTGTTGTATTTCTTTTTTTCTTTCTTTTCTTTTTTTTTAAAGATTTAATTGGGAGAGAGAGAGAGAGAGAGCTGCAGGGCATGGGGGTGGCAAGGGGGCAGAGGGGATGGGAGAGAGAGAAGCAGACTCTGCACTGAGTGTGATGTGGGGCTGATCCCAAGACCCTGAGATCATGACCTGAGTTGAAACCAAGAGTCTGATGCTCAACTGAGCCACCAAGGCACCCCTTGTGATTTATATTAAAGTAAATTTGCAGGGGCACCTGGCTGGCTTAGTCGGTAGAGCATGCAACTCTTGATCTTAGGATTATAAGTTAGAGCCCCATGTTGGGTGTGGAGATTACTTAAAAATAAAGTCTTTTTAAAAATTAAATTACAGATATAACATCAATGTGTATTACTTTAAAAAATGATTTTTTCCTCTAAAAACACAGTCTTTCCTATAAAACTGCAGGACTCTTTTACACCTAACAAAATTAACATTTAAAGTCATCTGACAACTGGTTCTTATTCAGACTTCTCCAGTTGTCTTCAAAGTGTCTTTTTATAACCGGTTTGTTCAAATCAAGACCCAAACCAGAATTACTTGTTTGCTTACCTCTCTTAACTAAGCCTCTTGTAAACTTGAACATTATTGTCTCCACCCCCACCCCTACCTTTTTTTTTTTTTAATTAACATGTAATGTATTATTAGCCCCAGGGGTACAGGTCTTTGAATTGTCAGGCTTACACACTTAACAGTACTCACCATAGCACATACCCTCCCCAATGTCCATAACCCAACCACCCTCTCTGTACCTCCCTACCCCCCAGCAACCCTCAGTTTGTTTTGTGAGATGAAGAGTCTCTTCCAGTTTGTTTCCCTCCCGATCCCATCTTGTTTCATTTTGTCCTTCCCTACCCCCAAAACCCCCTACTTTGCCTCTCAAATTCCTCATATCAGGGAGATCATACGATAATTGTCTTTCTCTGATTGACTTATTTCACTCAGCGTAATGCCCTCTAGTTCCATTCATGTCATTACAAATAGCAAGATTTCATTTCTTTAGATGGCGGCATAGTATTCCATTGTGTATATATTCCACATCTTCCTTATCCATTCATCTGTTGATGGACATCTAGGTTCTTTCCATCATTTGGCTGTTGTGGACATTGCTGCTATAAACATTTGGGTGCATGTGCCCCTTCGGATCACTACATTTGTATCTGTAGGGTAAATACCCAGTAGTGTGATTGCTGGGTCGTAGGGTAGCTCTATTTTCAACCTTTTGAGGAAACTCCATGCTGTTTTCCATAGTGGCTGCACGAGCTTGCATTCCCACCAACAGTGTAGGAGGTTCCCCTTTCTCTGCATCCTCACCAGCATCTGTCATTTCCTGACTTGTTTATTTTAGCTGTTCTGACTGGTGTGAGGTGGTATCTCATTGTGGTTTTGATTTGTATTTCCCTGATGCCAAGTGATGTGGAGCACTTTTTCATGTGTCTGTTGTCCATCTGGATGTCTTCTTTGCAGAAATATCTGTTCATATCCTCTGCCCATTTCTTGACTGGATTATTTGTTCTTTGGGTGTTGAGTTTGATAAGTTCTTTATAGATTTTGGATACTAGCCCTTTATCTGATATGTTGTTTGCAAATATCTTCTCCCATTCTGTCAGTTGTCTTTTGGTTTTGTCGACTGTTTCCTTTGCTGTGCAAAAGCTTTTGATCTTGATGAAGTCCCATTAGTTCATTTTTCGCCTTGCTTCCCTTGCCTTTGGCGATGTTTGTAGGAAGAAGTTGCTGTGGCTGAGGTCGAAGAGGTTACTCCCTGTGTTCTCCTCAGGGATTTTGGTGGATTCCTTTCTCACATTGAGGTCTTTCATCCATTTGGAGTGTGGTGTAAGAAAATGGTCCAGTTTTATTTTTCTGCATGTGGCAGTCCCATTTTCCCAACACCATTTGTTGAAGAGACTGTCTTTTTCCATTGGATATTCTTTCCTGCTTTGTCAAAGATTAGTTGACCATAGAGTTGAGGGTCTATTTCTGGGCTCTCTATTCAGTTTCATTGATCTATATGTCTTTTTTTGTGCCAATACCATGCTGTCTTGATGATGACAGCTTTGTAATAGAGCTTGAAGTCTGGAATTGTGATGCCACCAACTTTGGGTTTCTTTTTCAGCATTCTGCTGGCTATTCGAGGTCTTTCATGGTTTCATATAAAGTTTAGGATTATTTGTTCCATTTCTTAAAAAAAATTGATGGTATTTTGATAGGGATTACATTAAACGTGTAGATAGCTTTAGGTAGCATAGACATTTTCACAGTATTTGTTCTTCCAATCCATGAGCATGGAACATTTTTCCATTTCTTTGTGTCTTCCTCAATTTCTTTCATGAATACTTTATAGTTTTCTTAGTACAGATTCTTTGCCTCTTTGGTTAGCTTTATTCCTAGGTATCTTATGGTTTTGGGTGAAATTGTAAATGGGATTGACTCTTTAATTTCTCTTTCTTCTGTCTCATTGTTGGTGTATAGAAACACAACAGATTTCTGTGCACTGATTTTGTATCCTGACACTTTACTAAATTCCTGTACAAGTTCTAGCAGATTTGGGGGGAGTCTTTTGGGTTTTCCACATAAAGTATCATATCATCTGCAAAGAGGGATAGTTTGACTTCTTCTTTGCCGATTTGGATGCCTTTAGTTTCTTTTTGTTGTCTGATTGCTGAGGCTAGGACTTCTAGTACTATGTTGAATAGCAGTGGTGATAATGGACATCCCTGCCATGTTCCTGACCTTAGCGGAAAAGCTCTCAGTTTTTCTCATTGAGAATGATATTCGCTGTGGGAGAATGATATTTGCTGTGGGTTTTTCATAGATGGCTTTGATGATATTGAGGTATGCACCCTCTATCCCTACACTTTGAGGAGTTTTGATCAGGAAAGTATGCTGTACTTTGTCAAATGCTTTTTCAGCATCTATTGAGAGTATCATATAGTTCTTGTTCTTTATTTTAGTAATGTATCATGTTGATTGATTTGCGGCTGTTAAACCAACCTTGTAGCCTTGGAATAAATCCCACTTGGACGTGGTGAATAGTTCTTTTAATGTACTGTTGGATCATCAAGGATATTTGTCTGTAATTCTGTTTTTTGATGGAGTCTTTGTCTGGTTTTGGGATCAAGGTAATGCTGGCCTCATAGAATGAGTTTGGAAGTTTTCCTTCCATTTCTATTTTTGGGAACAGTTTCAGGAGAATAGGTATTAATTCTTCTTTAAATGTTTGGTGGAGGGGCACCTGGGTGGCTCAGTGGGTTAAAGCCTCTGCCTTCGGCTCAGGTCATGATCCCAGGGTCGTGGGATTGAGCCCTGCCTCGGGCTCTCTGCTCAGCAGTGAGCCTGCTTCCTCCTCTCTCTCTGCCTGACTCTCTGCCTACTTGTGAGCTCTCTCTCTGTCAAATGAATAAATAAAATCTTAAAAAAAAAAAAAAAAAAAGTGTTGGTGGAATTCCCCTGGGAAGCCGTCTGGCCCTGGGCTCTTGTTTGTTGGGAGATTTCTGATGACCACTGCAATCTCCTTACTGGTTATGGGTCTGTTCAGGTTATCTATTTCTTTCTGGTTCAGTTGTGGTAGTTTATATGTCTCTAGGAATGCATCCATTTCTTCCAGATTGTCAAATTTGCTGGCGTATAGTTGCTCATAATATGTTCTTATAATTGTTTGTATTTCTTTGGTGTTGGTTGTGATCTCTCCTCTTTCATTCTTGATTTTATTTATTTGGGTCCTTTTTCTTTTCTTTTTGATAAGTCTGGCCAGGAGTTTATCAATCTTACTAATTCTTTCAGAGACCCAGCTACCTTTTGTTTTCATGACATTGACTTGTTTAAGAGACCAGATTACTTTCTGGATTTGTCCCATTGCTTCCCTGTGGTGCCTTTGATCTTTATTCTCTATCATAGCCTGTATTTCCTGAAACTGTATTAGATCTAGAGGCCTGAACAGATTCAGGGTGAACATTTTTGGCAGAAACGTGTCATAGGTGATGCTGTGATACTTATGCAGCATCACATCTGCAAGCTTCTTACATCAGATTGTCCACTAGGAGCAAAGTAGAGATTGACCAGTGGGTTTGGATGCTGATGACCACATCCGCCCTTGCAAAGTCATATGTAATCAACTTGTAGGCTGGTACCCCCAGGAATGGTGCCATATTGGGACCAGATCTTAGTCTCTGTTGTTGGCACATTAGCCACTCAGCAGTACTGTTTAGTTAGGTCAGCCTTGGGGAGGGAGGCTCCCAAGACATCTATCCCAAAGGAGGTTATCACAAGGTTTTCAAGAGCCGAAGGCTAGTCTCCTTGGACACGCGAAGGGAAGCTACTTGCATTGTTTCTAAGTTTCAGGATACAGTTCTTGTTCTGATCAACGCTGTTAAATTTCACTTGAAAAATGGTGTGTTGGTGAATTCAACTGTTACAATTTAACAACCCACACAATTAAATTTTGATTTTTAGCAGTAGCAGCTGTGTGGCTGTATACTGTAGGGCAATTATGGAAGCTTCCTGCTTCTCAGAGCCATGATTTGAGCTAAAAGTTAATGGACCCGGGGCGCCTGGGTGGCTCAGTGGTTTAAGCCTCTGCCTTCAGCTCAGGTCATGATCTCAGGGTCCTGGGATCGAGCCCCACATCGGGCTCTCTGCTCAGCGGGGAGCCTGCTTCCCCCTCTCTCTCTGCCTGCCTCTCTGCCTACTTGTGATCTCTCTCTATCGAATAAATAAATAAAAATCTTTAAAAAAAATTAAAAAAAAAAAAAAAGTTAATGGACCCAAGTTTGTCATTTTCTCTTTATAAATGTTCAAGTGAACTCAGAATGATCTAGCCCACGGTCAGGCACAGAAGTCACTCCGAAGGCACATGTCTGACTTGGCATTTCACCACAGCAAACTGCCCGCTTGATTAATTGTGATGCCGCCGCATGAAATAGGTGACTAGCATTCGTTTCCCATGACCAGGAGCTCAGTACTGCACTCAGGCCCAAGCACACAACCAAACCAATCCCCAGATCACATCTTTAGGGTGCTGTCTTCTGGATCACTCCCTGCCCCAAGTTTGTATCAGTTTGGGTCCAGTCTGGGGACCTAAACGGAGAATGATAAGCATAAAGAATTATTAGGCTGAGGGAGAGCACCCAAGGAGTGACACACTTGGAAAGGAAGCCTCTCCCCATGCAGGGGTTCAGATACTAATGGCAAAAATAGAACTGCAGATCACTGGAAAGCAGAGAAGTTCGCTGGTTTACCTGGGCCAGAGCTGGTCCCCAGGTCCTGGGCAAGCAAGAAACAATGCTCTGGGGTTCAGAGGTAAGCGGCAACAGGTGGCCAAGCATGTGGGCATGGGATGGAATGGTGCTGCTTCTGCAGCCTGGAGCCCATGGTGTCTGTAGCCACAAGCAGTGGTTGGGTGCACAGGTGTGCAGAGGGATGTCAGTCAGTGCAAACACAGAGGCACAGGCCGGGTAGTCAGATCTTGGCAGCTGAGGAAGCAGAGCCTGGTGTGGGCAGGAGGCCAGGAGTGTGGTGTCTGCCCAGGGAGGCTTGGAAATGTGATTACCATTCCAGGAGAACCTTTGAGATTGCTCCTGCATAACGGAGGCAGAGCGCCACCAGATGTCCTCACACCCTGGCTGCTTGCCGGCTGTCCCCAGCTGGAAGCAGTCGGAGAGCTCTTTCCTCCGGTAATGTCCCTCTGCGCGCCCTCTGCTGGGAAAGATGAAACTCACACTCATGGTGAAGGGGAAAGGCCTAAAGGAATGCTGTCTATCACAGAGCAGTAGTGGAGGGTGAATTTGGAGCTGAGTGGCTCCATGAGAACTGACATACTAGGTCTGTGTGAACAACTGTTTTCCCGTCAGATTTTCATGCAACTATTTTAGTAACAAAATGTCAAAAAATGTATATGGTTTATCAAAAAGTCAAGTGATGTAAAAGTCTAAAATTTAGCAGTCCTCCAACATCCTCCGTTCACCACCCTCGGCACAGGTAAACCACTGTCTCTGGCTCAGTGCAGCTTCGTGTCTCTGAGGGTTTTTCTGTGCATTTACACACATATGTGTAGTTATGTGTACATATATGTATATATGTGTATATATGTATATATATACAAAATATGTGCTTAATTTTCATATAAAATAAATGGGTTCGGGGCGCCTGGGTGGCTCAGTCGTTAAGCGTCGGCCTTCTGCTCAGGTTATGATGCCAGAGTTCTGGGATCAAGCCCTGCCTTGAGCTCCCTGCTCAGCAGGAAGCCTCCTTCTCCCTCTCCTGCTCCCCCTGTTTGTGTTCCCTCTCTTGCTGTCTCTCTCTCTGTGTCAAATAAATAAATAAATTAATATAATATATTATATATAATATATAGTATATATAATAATTAATTAAATCTTTTAAAAAAATAAAAGTAAAATAAAATAAATGGGTTCATATGTTTTCTGTTGAGCTGCAGGGGTTTTTCGTTTGTTTTTAATAAAGATTTTATTTATTATTTATTTGACAGACAGAGATCACAAGTAGGAAGAGAGGCAGGCAGAGAGAGAGGAAGGGAAACAGGCTCACTGCCGAGCAGAGAGCCTGATGTGGGGCTCGATCCCAGAACCCTGGGATCATGACATAAGCCAAAGACAGAGGCTTTAACCCACTGAGCCACCCAGGTGCCCCTGTTTGTTTTTACTTAACAGGACATCTAGAGATCACTTCATGTCAGTACGCAGACTCACCTTATTAATGGCCACATAATATTCCCCAGAACAGACATCCCATAGTTAATTTAACCAGCCCCATATTGAAGTAGGTTTTTCCAGGATTTGCAAGAGAACTATTTTAAGTAGTGCCACAGTGAATTCACTGTGGGCACTTAACCAGCTGAGCCACCCAGCCACCCCTGTTTAGTTCTTAAATATTTTCACATAAAATAGTATGATTATAGCCCTTGACCATTCTTCTTTTGGTTTTAGTTTCATTTTTAAAAATTACTTAGAGTTGGGGCATCTGGGTGTCTCAGTCCATTGAGCATCTGCCTTCAGCTCGGGTCATGATGCCGGGGTCCTGGGATCAAGCCTGGAGTTGGGCTCCCTGCTCAGCAGGGAGTCTGCTGCTTCTCCCTCTGCCCATCTCCCCGCTTATGCTGTCTCTCTCTCTCAAACAAATAAAATCTTTTAAAAAATGTTTAAAAATTACTTAGAGCCTTTTGTATTTTTAAGAAAAGTACCTGTTTTTCACGTGTCACATTTTTTTCTTTTCTTTGTCTGTCTTCCTAGTTTTCCATGGATTTTTTAAATGTATTAAAGTTTTTTAATGTTCATCTTTTTTTTTTTTTTTAAATTTGACAGAGAGATCACAAGTAGGCAGAGAGGCAGGCAGAGACAGAGAGGGGGGAAGCAGGCTCCCCACTGAGCAGAGAGCCTGGCACAGGGCTCGATCCCAGGACCCTGAGATCATGACCTGAGCCAAAGGCAGAGGTTTTAACCCACTGAGCCACCCAGGCACCCCTTAATGTTCACCATTTTAATAAATAACCATTAATGTGATTTAAAACCTCAAACGAGGTTTTTCCTGTCCCTGTCCTTACTCAACTGATTCCACCTCCTCACCTCCCAGTAATCAGTTACTAGCATCTTAGAAATCTTTCCAGAGTTTCTTGTTTTTCAAATAAAAGCAAATACAAAACATACGTATTGTTTTTACCCTTTTCATATAGAAGTATACAGAAGTCTTTTTTTGAAAAGATTTTATTTATTTGACAGAGAGATAGAGATTACAAGTAGGCAGAGAGGCAGAGGGGGAAGCAGGCTCCCCGCTGAGCAAGGAGCCCAGTGCAGGGCTGGATGCCAGGGCCCTTGAGACCATGATCTGAGCCAAAGGCAGAGGCTTAACCCACTGAGCCACCCAGGCACCCCCAGAAGTCTTTTTTATCTATACTCGTTCTTTTTCTGTGACTTCTGGGTTATATACCATACTTAGAAATTGTTTCTGTTTTGAGAGTGTGAAGAGATCCAAGATTTGTTCTGATACGCCTTTATTTATTTATTTTTAACATTTAAGTCCTGAATTCCATCTGGAAAATACTGTATTGTAGAGATTAAGTAATGAAATAGTGTTTATTGCAATTCTTCCCATATGGCCCATTGTCTCATTTCAAGTATCAATTTGCAATAATTTGAAATGCCATCTTTATTACGTGCTCAATTCCCAGTTCTTTTTCTGGACTCTTTTCTTCCATCAATCTATTTGCTTTTCCCTATCCCAAAACAACAGTTTTAATTAATTTCAGTTTTATGTAGTATATTTTATATCTGACGTATATCTGTTCTCTTATTTTAAAAATATTTAAAAATATTTGTGCTGGGGCGCCTGGGTGGCTCAGTCAGTTAAGCATCTGACTCTTGATCTCAGCTCAGGTCTCCATCTCAGGGTCACGAATTCAAGCCCTGCACTGGGCCCATGCTGGGGGTGGAGCCTACTTAAAAAGAAAAAAAAAGAATCAGTGTGTGCTTCCACCAACCCCCCAACTAGAAGTGGTTTTTACTGGAATTTTTATGCATTCATAGATCTGTTTGGAATGTGTCTTGCTCTGAAAGACTTTTCCGTAGTTTACACTATAAAAAACTATTAGCCTGTATTTTCTTTTTTCTTTTTTTTTTTTTTTAAAGATTTTATTTATTTATTTGAGATTTTATTAAGATTTTATTTATTTATTGAGATTTTATTAAGATTTTATTTACCTATTTCTCTGTGTCTTTATATCTTTGAGTAAACTTTGATTTGATTTTTTTTAACTTTATTTTTCTTTAAGGTTTTTTAAAAAAGATTTTATTTATTTATTTTTGAGAGAGAGTGACAGAGACAGAGACAGAGAACGAGCAGGAGGAGGGGTAGAGGGAGAAGCAGACTCCCAGCTGAGCAGGAAGCCTGACTCAGGACTTGGTCCCAGGACCCTGGGATCATGACCTGAGCCACCCAGATGTCCCTCCTTCAAGTTTTTATTTAAATTCCAGTTTATTAACATACAGTGTAAGGTCAATTTCAGGTGTAGAATTTAGTGATTCATTACTTATAGAAAACACCTGGTGCCCATCTCAGCAGTGCCCTCCTTAATCCCCATCACCTATTTAACCACCCCTCTATCCCAGCCCCACCCTTGCCTGCTTCCCTTCCATCACCCTCAGTTTTTTTTTTTTTAAAGATTTTATTTATTTATTTGACAGACAGAGATCACAAGTAGGCAGAGAGGCAGGCAGAGAGAGAGGAGGAAGCAGGCTCCCCGCGGAGCAGGGAGCCCAATGCCGGTCTTGATCCCAGGACCCTGGGATCATGACCTGAGCTGAAGGCAGAGGCTTTAACCCACTGAGCCACCCAGGTGCTTCCTCAGTTTGTTTTTAATAGTTAAGGGTCTGTTTCCTCGTTCGCCTCTCTTCCCCCCACCGTGATTGTATTTGGTAAAAACTTGCGTTAGGTTTATTCTTGCATATCATCATTTTAATACTATCATGATTAGGGTCTTTTAAAGTCATATTTTAGTTGATTTTTGTTATGATATAGAAAATATGTAGGCTTCTGTTGATTGCCCTTTTGTTTTGTTCATTAATCCATAGCCTGCTTTGGATTTTCTAAGTAGACAATCACATTATTTGCAACTAGCAGCAAACTCACTCCTTCTCTAAAATATAAACTTCTTTTTATTTGCTTTTTCTTAAATTATTTTGCTACCCCAAGATGAATGTCAAATAGAAGATAATGGTAGGCATCTTTCTGATTCTTATCAGGAAGGCTCCCGAAATGATACTGGAGGAAACACTCCCCTTAAAAACTGCTTTCTCTTGGCTTCCTGGGAGAGGGCCTACTCCTTTTCTGTCTGCTTGTCCCCACCTCCAGCCCTCAAATGACGGCAGGCTTCAGGACTCCTACTCCGTCTTCATGTCGCACACACTCTCAGCGACCCACGCCCATTTCAGACTCCAGTCATCTCGTGCCAGCTTGTGATTTCTGTGACCTCCCATAAGCTGAGCATTCAGAGATTGACATCTCCAGCCCAGGACTCTGTCCCCTGAGCTCTGGGCTCACCGAAGAGCTCCTCTGTGATTTCTGTTTTCTTTCTTTCTTCCTTTCTTTCTTTCTTTTTTTTTTTTTTTTAAGATTTTATTTATTCATTTGACAGAAAGAGAGAGTACAAGTAGGCAGAGAGGCAGGATGGGGGGTTGGGGAACAGGCTCCCTGCTGAGCAGAGAGCCTGATGCAGGGCTCAATCCCTGGACTCTGGGATCCCGACCTGAAGGCAGAAGCTTAACCCACTGAACCACCCAGGTGCCCCTGGGATTTGTTTCAAGCACTGCTAACTAACTGAATGCCTCTAAAATGGAGTTCATTATCAGTAGGCATTGAGGGCGACCCCTGGATATAAATCCCACAACCTGCTTTGGTGTTAAGAACCAGAAATAGAAGAAAGGCTGCTTGCTCTGAGAGACCTGCCCCCACCTTAGAGGGTCTTATTTCCTGCTAATGCCGGCCCAAGCCAGCCACCCCACCCTGGTCCTATCTGAATTTATGCCTTGGATATTGGTCACATAGCCTGTCTGTCATGCCATGAGTTCCTGCCACCCTTGGACTCTTGCCCCACGAACCGCGTCCTTCCCAGCCAACTGCTTCTGTTCTGTCACCTGCTGTCCCTAAGCATGGATGTGGTCAGTTGCCCGAGCTGTTTCTAGTCGTCACCCTCTCCCAGCTGTGGGGGGCCTCAACTCCCCTGTGAAGGACAAATGGAGGCTTTAGGGGTTCCTCTGGGCTCACTCCATCTGGGCACAAGGTCATGAGGAGGCTAATTTCTGCTTGCCTCTGTGTGGGCAGGAAGTATGAGCTGTACAGCATGGACTGGGACCTGAAGGAGGAACTCAGGGACTGCCTGGTAGCCGCTGCGCCCTATGGGGGCCCCATTGGTATGTCACCCCTATGCTGCTGCATGTTCTGGGACAATGGGTTGAACTCTAGGTGCATGATTCCCCGGGGGCCTTGCTGGCAGGTGCTCCTTGCTAATGTGGCTACCCCTCACCGCCCCCTTTCTCACCCCCTGCTGAGATACTTTAAATTTTGATTCTCATACGGGGTGGGCCTGGGGAGCTGGAAAGAAAATCTCTTCTTGAACTACAGCACTATTGAGGAACCCGTGGCGGAAGGAGAAGGCAGCCAGTGTCCGGCCAGTGCTTGAGATCTACTCCGCCTCCGGCCTGCCTCTGGCCAGTCTGCTGGTGAGCACTCGTGATCCCTGCTTGGGGCTAGGCCGGGTCTGTGTCCCAAGGACAGCCTCAGGAACCTCCCCGTCCTCTGCAGTGGAAGAGCGGGCCCGTGGTGTCACTAGGCTGGTCAGCCGAGGAGGAGCTGCTCTGCGTGCAGGAAGATGGTGTGGTGCTGGTTTACGGGCTTCATGGCGACTTCCGGAGGCACTTCAGCATGGGCAATGTAGGGACCGCAGGGGGCTGGGGAGAGGGTTGGAGTCTGGGCCTCTGGCTTTCTCAACCCACGGCCCCTCTCCCTAGGAGGTGCTCCAGAACCGCGTTCTAGATGCCCGGATCTTCCATACTGAGTTTGGTTCAGGGGTGGCCATCCTCACGGGGGCCCACCGCTTTACCCTCAGCGCCAATGTGGGTGATCTCAAGCTCCGCCGGATGCCGGAGGTGCCAGGTGAGCCCCAACATCCCTGAGACAGGCGTTTGGTGCCCTCCAGATCTGGGGGCCAGGAGAGCTGAAGCCGTGGGCTCTGGCCATCCTGAGCTTGCCCCCTGCCCCGGCCACAGGTCTGCAGAGCGCACCCTCATGCTGGACCACACTGTGCCAGGACCGAGTTGCACACATTCTTCTGGCTGTGGGGCCTGATCTTTACCTTCTCGACCATGCAACCTGCTCTGCAGTGGTGAGGGCCCCGAGTGAGAGGGAAATGCAAGGGGTGCGGGAGGCAGTGCGGGGGGAGGCAGTGAGAAAATGTCTGCTGTCCCTCGCCTGTCCCAGACGCCCCCTGGCCTGGCGCCCGGAGTGAGCAGCTTTCTGCAGATGGCAGTCTCCTTCACCTACCGACACCTGGCCCTCTTCACAGACACAGGCTATATCTGGATGGGGACGGCATCACTCAAGGTATGCTCTTGGGACAACGTGGGGGCACCCTGTCTTGTCCAGGAAAGAGCTGTTAAGGGTAGGGGAAGGGCCTTTTAACCAGACTGGTGACTACTGGGACAGGGCCGTGATATTCCTTGCACCCTTCCAGGAGAAGCTGTGTGAGTTCAACTGCAACATCCGGGCCCCCCCGAAGCAGATGGTCTGGTGAGGATGGGGGTATAATGATGTGGGTGGGCACAGCCTTGTTTCCTGGGACACCTTGATTCAGCCTGTCTACTGGCCCCACCAGGAGGAGCTATCCGCTTTGCCAGTGCATGTTTGAGGGAAACCTCTGCGCCCCTGTGGGCCCCAGATGCTCCGGGGAGCTGACAGCATAAGGGGAGAGGGAAGCAGATGTCAGTCAGAGGCATGGGATACGGGGTGGCATGCGTGTTCAGGGCTGTCCCAAGGCAGAGCAGTATAAGCAGCGATGTGGGAAGGTGAGAGACGTGGCTGTGGGCCCCGTGTCCTGTGTGTATCCCAGATGTGCATGTGATGCTGCCGACAGGTGCAGCCGTCCTCGCAGCAAAGAGAGGGCTGTCGTGGTGGCCTGGGAGAGACGGCTGATGGTGGTGGGTGACGCACCTGAGAGCATCCAGTATCCTTGGAGGGCTGCCTCTGTGGGTGGGAAGGGAAAGAAGGTGAGAGAGGCTCACCTGCCCTGCCCCATTTCCGGGTACTTTTGGGAACCTTGACTGAGCCCAGGTTTGTGCTGGATGAAGACTCCTACCTGGTGCCTGAACTGGATGGGGTCCGCATCTTCTCTCGTAGCACCCATGAGTTCCTGCATGAGGTTCCAGGTGAGGCCCTCCCAGGGGACCACGGGCCCCAGGGCAGGATCAGGGCACTGAGCCAGTGCTGAGGATTCCCTGCCCTACCAACACTCACCAACTCCCTCCCCTAGTGGCCAGCGAGGAGATCTTCAAAATTGCCTCCATGGCTCCTGGAGCACTGTTGTTGGAGGCCCAGAAAGAGTATGAGGTAAAGCCTTAGGCTTCTCCCTGGGCCCCAGCCCATGCTCTTCTCCTTCCCCTTCCTAACTGGCTCAGCCCTGTGTCCCTCCCTGCCTGGGCACAATGAACTCAGCCAGGTGCCACTTATCAAGAGAGGAGTCTAGGCAGGACACTGGGGAGAGCCAGCTCAGGTAGACTGAAGTGACATGGTATCTTCCATGCAATGATGGGAAGGTGCAGGGAACCCCTGTTGTCCCCAGCCCAGGCACCGATCAGGGCTGTCATAAAGGCCCTCTGCCGGCAATTGCGGGTGGATATGGCGGAGGGTGTATGGGTAACTTGGGTGGACTGTGGGCTGAGGGAGTTTGGGCTTTGGCCTCTGCAGCCCCTCCATGCCAGCCCATTTGAACTCCAGCCCAGAGGGGTGGGGGGACCAGAAATGGGGGTATTCTCGCTCATGGCACCCCATCCCTGGTGCCCTTCCTCCATGCCCCAGAAAGAGAGCCAGAAGGCAGATGAGTACCTCCGGGAGATCCAGGAGCTGGGGCAGCTGACCCAGGCCGTGCAGCAGTGCATCGAGGCTGCGGGACATGAGCACCGGCCAGACATGCAGAAGAGTTTGCTCAGGGTCGGCCTGGCCAGCGGGGATGGGGCTGGAGGGGTGCTGGGCGTGTTGGAGGGGGTATGCCCTAGCAGGAAGGGTAGGGCAGCAGGTATGATCACCCCTTTCGCCCTCTGGCTCTTCTCAGGCGGCCTCCTTTGGAAAGTGTTTCCTCGACAGATTTCCACCGGACAGCTTCGTGCGCATGTGTCAGGACCTGCGTGTGCTCAATGCCATCCGGGACTACCACATCGGGATCCCCCTCACTTACAGCCAGTATCCTTAAGCGAGCTGCTGGGATGTTTACAGCCCGTGGTGGGGAGGGAAGGTGAAGGGGCTAAACATACTGCCTCCCAGTCCTTGGATCCTTAACCACGTAAAATCTAGATATAAACAGCTCACCATCCAGGTGCTGCTGGATAGGTATAGCAAGTCCCAGGGCTCTGGGAGGAGGGCTTTATGTGGGCGGGCATTATAGCCCCTGGTGTGTTCTTGTGGACACTGTTCCTCACCCATTTCTTTGGGAGCCGGAAGGCCTGAATTACAGGCTGAGGTCACTCTGCCCTCTCTTTCTATCCCACCTCACTCCTGTCCCCTTAATCCCCTTGCCTGTCAGGCTGGTGTTACGGAGGCTTTACCCTCTGGCGATCCAGATCTGTGAGTACCTGCGCCTTCCTGAAGTGCAGGGTGTCAGCAGGATTCTGGCTCACTGGGCCTGCTACAAGGTAAGGACACAGGGTGGACTTCAAAGTCAATTAGAAGATGCCAGGCCCCAGAGACATGTGGGAAACATGGAATGTAGAGGTGAAGGGGGAGGTCCTGATCCAGGGCCAGTTGGGGCGGTGGGTGAAGGGTGAGCTCCAGGTGTGGGTGACAACCCTCTTCTGTCTGCAGGTGCAACAGAAGGATGTGTCCGATGAGGATGTTGCTCGGGCCATTAATCAGAAGCTTGGGGACACACCAGGCGTCTCTTACTCTGACATCGCTGCACGGGCCTATGGCTGTGGCCGCACAGAGCTGGCCATCAAGGTGTGGGCTCCCAACCCTCCCCAGATACTCTGACATTGGTATTAGAGGCCCCCAGGCCAACTCCTTCTCTCTCTGCCTTTCTCCCCACCCGACAGCTGCTGGAGTATGAGCCACGCTCAGGGGAGCAGGTACCCCTTCTCCTAAAGATGAAGAGAAGCAAACTGGCCCTGAGCAAGGCTATCGAGAGTGGGGACACTGATCTGGGTGAGCAGAGTTTGAGGGAGGGCAGGGCTGGGGCCCCTGGGCTAAGCAGAGGGCTGGGCCGGAGTCCCCACACCACCTTACCGTTCCTTAGTGTTCACGGTGTTGCTGCACCTGAAGAATGAGCTAAACCGAGGAGATTTTTTCATGACTCTTCGGAACCAGCCCATGGCCCTGAGTTTGTACCGACAGGTGTGTGCCCTGGGCAAGGGTGGGGCTGGAGCCTCCCGAGCCACTGATTTGGCCTCCCAAGCTGGCCTTGCTGACTGCCTGCCTGTCCGTGGCCCCAGTTCTGTAAGCACCAGGAGCTGGAGACACTGAAGGACCTTTACAATCAGGATGACAACCATCAGGAGCTGGGCAGTTTCCACATCCGAGCCAGCTATGCTGCTGAGGAGGTCCGAGGTCCACAGAATGGGGAGGGCCTATGGGCTGGGCTGCTGGTCAGGGACCTTCTCCAGGCATCTGGGCCCCCTGTCTGTCCAGTACACACCCCCTCTGGTCCTCACTGTCGCGGGAGAGTCTGAGATGATAAGAGGCCAGGATGGTGGTCGGTCCCAGAGGAGCTAGCCTCCCCACAGGGACACTGAGGGGGGCGGTGCACCCAGCATGAAAGGCTGGTCCTGGCAACCCTGAGCATGGGGACTGGGGAGAGCAGTGTAGCCTGAATGGGGAAGGCTGATTTCCTTGGTACCAGGAGTTCAGGCTTCCCTGCTTGCCCCTGCAGCGTATCGAGGGACGAGTGGCAGCTCTGCAGTCGGCGGCTGATGCCTTCTACAAGGCCAAGAATGAGTTCGCAGCCAAGGTTTGCCCTACTGTTTTCTGAGAACCTCGTCTGCTTCTGGTCTTGGTCTGGTCGCCTTTCCCTGTTGGCCCCATTCAGACCCATCTGGCCTCCTCTCCACCCCAGGCCACGGAGGATCAAATGCGGCTCCTGCGGCTGCAGCGGCGCCTGGAAGACGAGCTGGGGGGCCACTTCGTAGACCTGTCTCTGCATGACACAGTCACCACCCTCGTCCTCGGGGGCCACAGCAAACGTGCGGAGCAGCTGGCACGTGACTTCCGCATTCCAGACAAGAGGTAGGAGAGGCCAGGGCTGCAGGTAGGTCCTGGGATCGCCTGCCTGTCCCACAACACCTGCGAGCCCGGCTTCCCTGCAGGCTCTGGTGGCTGAAGCTGACTGCGCTGGCAGATCTGGAAGACTGGGAGGAGCTAGAGAAGTTTTCTAAGAGCAAGAAATCGCCCATTGGCTACCTGGTGAGGCAGGGGCTCTGCGGCCACCCCACACCCAGTGGGAGTAGTCCTGGGGAGGGGACCAGGCCCAGAGCTGGGCAGATGGCTTGGTCTTGCATCTTTTCAGCCCTCCCACATAGTTAGCAGGTGCTTCCCATGACTGCACACCCATGGGCCAGGTCTGTGGGCGAGTGGGTCTGAGTTAACCCATGGGTGTTGGCCAGGGAGGGAATGAGCTGCTTGCCCCCCAGGAGGCCGGCAGTGAGCACCGTGTGCCTAAGGGAAAGTATTGTGTGAGTAGGGGGCGGAGGGGCAGTAGGAGGGCATGTCCGGGAGGCAGTGGAAGAGACTGACAGGGGTTGTTTTCTGTGGCAGGTGGTTCAGGGGTATGGCAGGTAGGTGGGATAAGGGCAGCGGTGAGAGAAAGCACAGGCCCTGAGAAGGCAAGGGACTCCTGTTGCGAGAGGGTAGCCATGGATGGTGGAGTGGCTGTGTGGACATAAACATAGAGTCTCAAGGCTCTAACAGATCTGTGTGTAGGCGGTTCCTGCCCAGAGACTGTGGAGATCACAACTTTGCATGTGTGTCGGGGGGGGGGTGGGTCGGGATTGTGTACACTGAAGTGTGTATGAAGTACACGGGGACCATGCGTCCACTGGGCTTTGGCTCGTAAGAGAGAGGACAGGAAGGCTCTGCCTTACCTTCTCCTCTCCCCATCTTCTCCTAAGCCCTTTGTCGAGATCTGCATGAAACAACACAACAAATATGAGGCCAAGAAGTATGCCTCCCGTGTGGGTCCCGAGCAGAAGGTCAAGGCCTTGCTTCTTGTTGGGTGCGTTGGCTGAGAGCCCCATGGATGCTAGGGGGTTGAGCCCAGGGGCTGATGAGGGGTACGGCTTGTGCCTTTGGGCAGCCTGACAGCATCTCCCCTCCTGCTCAAACCACAGGGATGTGGCTCAGGCTGCAGATGTGGCCATTGAACACCGGAACGAAGCAGAGCTGACACTTGTATTGTCCCACTGCACTGGAGCCACGGACGCGGCCACGGCTGACAAGATTCAGCGGGCTAGGGCACAAGCCCAGAAGAAGTAAGGGGCTCATCTTGCATGTCTCCTGAGCTCTAGGCTTGGCAGAAGGTCACTGCATATCCAGCTTCTTCAGAGCCGAGCTAAGCTGAGGAGCTGAGGTGGGGTGGGCGCCGGGGGTCTAATGGTCTGATTGTGAATAAAGTTGGGACATTTTAGAGTACCTGTCTCACGCAGTCCGGCCCAGGCAAAAGCATGCTGGAAGGCAGAACCATCCAGACACTTGAGCAGTACTTTGTGTGTTTGATTGTTTGGGACTGTAGGGTTGCTCCTCAGTGATATTTGCAAGAGAACTGCCCGTCTCCACGGTTATGGAAGAAAGCCCTGTAACTAAGCTCATAGCTCTGGGTAGCTGGGCAGAACTCCAGCAGCAGCCCATCGAGAGCCAATCTGAAAAGCATTATACACAAGAACCATGCTGAACGCTTCACCATTGCTGTTTCACTTATTCCGCAAGACAGCCCAGTGAGATAGGTAACATTGCCCCATTTTACAGAAGAGGAAGTCAAGGACTGAGGATGTGTGGTGACAGTGAGTATGTGGTGAAACTGGGATTTGAAACCTAGTTGTGCTGGTAGGGGTCTTAGAGCTTCCCCTCAGCTATTGTTGTGACAGAAGAGGGATGACTGAAATTGGGCCCTCTGAGCAGAGGAGCCCGAGGCAAGGCCTCCATTCTCACCACAGTAAGGGTTGGAGGACGGATGAGCGTGTGGCCAGCGTGTCGGAGGGTTAGAGGAGGAACCTTCACAAACCATGTCCACCTAACAGTGGTAAGCAACTCCCATGTCGTCCTGAGGCCGAAGAGAAAAGGAGGTTGGAATGTCTCCATTCTGCCAAGGAGGAACTACAGACTCGAGACCCCTGGCGCTACCTTACCCCCGAAGAGAGGCTCCATCCCCCGCCAGCAGCAGTACCTTCTTGGCCCTGCGGACCCCCATCGCTGGCCTTCAGCGTGCACTCTGGTTACGTGAGCTTCATGGCTCAGTGCCCACACCCAACACTGAGGGCATTTCCTTTTCCTCTTATTGCGCCTTTATTCTAGAAGGAGGACAAAGGAGGAAACCGAAGCCCAGAGGGAGGGCAGGCCTCCCTGGAGTTTCTGGCTTTCCCCTCTTAATGCCTCTAGAGTTGACTTGAAATGAGTGCCTGAAAAGAGTGAGCGACCCGGGGTCTGGTAAGCAGTTTCTTTTTCTTCTTCCTCCACCTGATTTGTAACTTTGAATTTGTAACTTTGAATGTCTTCCAAGAGGATATATGTCACATTGTAAAACAGCCATTTGTTATGCTCACCTCTTACTACATGGGTCAAAAATCGGGGCTAGATAAAACAGTGGTTTGTTTCTGCTCCACAATATTTGGGATAGCAGCTGGGGGCCGAAATCATCTGAAGGACTGACAGCTCACAAGTCTGGCAGCTGAAGCTGGTTGTTGACTAGAACCTTCCCTGGGACTGTTGGCCAGGACACCTACAACTCAGAGCTCAACATGGCAGCCAGGTTCTAAGGGCAGCATCCCAAGAGAGCCAGGCAGAGCTGTACTGCCTTCTAGGTTACTAGCTCTGGAAGTCACCCAGGGCCTCTCAATACCTGCCACATTCCATTGGTCAGGGCAGTCCCACCCCGTTTCACTACCATCTCTTGGTAGGGGACAGGGGAGGCTCTGGAAGAGTATATAGAACTGGTAATGTGGCCAGTTCTTGGAATCACAGATAGGCAAGCCCATCAGAATCTCAGAATCAGCAGGCCTCCAGGGAGAGGAAGAGAGATCCCAATCCCAAGCTCATTGTTTGGGGCTCTTTTCCTCCCCAACCTTGATTTTACAGTTCCCCACTGCCCTGGCAGCTCTTTGATGCCTTTCAAAAATGTTATCTCCTGGGGTGCCTGGGTGGCTCAGTGGGTTAAGCCTCTGCCTTCAGCTCAGGTCATGATCCCAGCGTTCTGAGATCGAGCCCTGCATTGGGCTCTCTGCTCAGCAGGGAGGCTGCTTCCCCCTCTTTCTGCCTGCCTACTTGTGATCACTATCAAATAAATAAATAAAATCTTTTAAAAAAATGTTATCTCCAGGGGCGCCTGGGTGGCTCAGTGGGTTAAGCCGCTGCCTTCGGCTCAGGTCATGATCTCAGAGTCCTGGGATCGAGTCCCATATCGGGCTCTCTGCTCAGCAGGGAGCCTGCTTCCCTCTCTCTCTCTCTCTCTGCCAGCCTCTCTACCTACCTGTGATCTCTCTCTGTCAAATAAATAAAATCTTTAAAAAAAAAAAAGTTATCTCCAGTTTTTCTAGCTGTTTTCAGTGAAAAAGGGTTGGGACTATACAAGCCAATGTGCCCTCTCTGGAAAGGGGGCCCTGAGGCACTGCTTTAAGAATGTACACAATAAAATGTCTGCACCCCCAAAGTCACATGCCCCATATATGCTCCTGGAATGTGCAAACATTAAGCACTGGACATAGGAAGCTTTAGAAATACGTGAGAAAAAACAATGATGACATACAAATAAAGTGATTCCAACTTCATAAAAAGTGTTTTATGCAGGTGGAGAAGCACCAGAGTGGTCCAATGGGAGAGTTGTCTACAAATTACAGGCAATTTGGTATGTTTTTTTGCAAAATTTAAACCCTGATCCCCCTCCCCCAGCATTGTTTCACAAAAACTTTCAGACATACAGCTAACTTGAAAGAATTATACAGTGAACACCACCTGTATACCCACCGCCTGGATTCTGCCATTAGCATTATACTATTACACATCTCTCCATCCCTCTATCCATCTTACTTATCCACCTTATATTTGATGCACTTCAAACTAAGCTGCAGTCCTTAATACACTTCCCTCTAAATACTTCAGAATTTCTTCTTTTTTTTTTTTTTAAGATTTTATTTATTTGACAGAGATCACAAGAAGGCAGAGAGAGAGAGAGAAGGAAACAGGCTCCAGAGCAGGGAGCCCGATGCGGGACTCGATCCCAGGACCCTGGAATCATGACCTGCACCAAAGACAGAGGTTTTAACCCACTGAGCCACCCAGGCGCCCAATACTTCAGAATTTCAGTGACTAAAGCCTAGGACAAGGATTTTGGGAACCTTTCTTCTAGTTTAGGATAGCCATAGAAGCCCGGGAGTGAGATTCAGTCAAAGGTCTTCTCGAGATAAGGGGCCTTCAATCTTTTAGGTAAAAAGCTCCAGCAAGGGGCGCCTGGGTGGCTCAGTGGGTTAAGCCGCTGCCTTCGGCTCAGGTCATGATCTCAGAGTCCTGGGATCGAGTCCCGCATCGGGCTCTCTGCTCAGCAGGGAGCCTGCTTCCTCCTCTCTCTCTGCCTGCCTCTCTGCCTACTTGTGATCTCTCTCTGTCAAATAAATAAATAAAAATCTTTAAAAAAAAAATAAAAAAATAAAATAAAAAAAAAAAAAAAAAAAAAAAAAAAAGCTCCAGCAAAGGACCCTAGAAAGGAGAACAGCAGCCTGGACAGGCACTTGGCTCTCATTTACTCCAATATCCTATCTTACTGCCTTGCTTTATTTTCATTACAGCATTTAGGAAATTTTCTTTTCCCTTGTTTGTTTATTGTCTGTCTCCCATCCAGAATGTAAATTCCTGAGAGCAGAGACCTTTTCTGTCTTATTCCCTACCGCGTCCAGCACATGGTTTTTGCTCCGTATTTGTTGAGTGAGTGATTCATTGTTCATTTACTGGGTGGAGAAGGGGGGCCCAGAGAGGGGAAGTGATTTACCTGATGAAACAGAGGAGTCCTTTACCCCCATTGTCCAGCTCTTCTTTAGTCCAGTCCTTTTCTCACGAACCCTGGGACTCCTTGGGGCACCTGTGGCGTGGCTCACAATTGTCTGCCTGTAGGTATAAGCTCCAGTGAGTTGGACCTAAAGCAGGACTGGGAGCAGAGCTTCAGCCTCCCACATGGGTGCACCTGAGTATGGAAAGCTTCCCCTCCCTCTCTCAGTCCTCCTCTTATTCTGTGCTCTTTGAAGACAGCCCTTTGCCCTGTGGTGATGGGGCAAAAGCATGGAAACCCTGGGCATCAGGTGGGGTGGGGAGGCTAGGCACCTGTCCACAAGTGGGCAGATGAAGACAAGACTCTATTCTCTCCCACTGGAAATGGTCGGTGTGGAAACCGAGCTGAACTCTCCTTCGCATAGTCTCCAGGATGGGGTACCCAAGACCCTACCTCTCCTAGGTCTCCCTTACACACCCACCACAAATGCTCTGACCACAGTCCTGCTGTCTCATGAAGAGAAGGAACTTCATTTCCTGAGAATGGGTTACTTGCCAAGCTGTCTGTGGTTATAATTCTTAGTCCAGAGGCTGGGAAGTTCCAGGAAGGGTGGCAGGGGGAGGTTCGGGTCACCCAGCCAATGTCAGGGCTTGAACCCCAGGGCTCTCTGACTTGGAAAACCTGCAGTGTTTTCCCAAGTGTGGCCACATCGTGTGTGTGTGTGTGTGCACGCGTGCAGGCGGGTGGAGGGGGGGTATTCTTCAGATGATCTTGAGGGTGAACACTTTTTATTTTATTATTTCTTAAGCAAACTCTACCCCTAGCATGGGGCTCAAACTCACCACCCTGAGATCAGGTGTCCTATGCTCTCCTGAGCCAGCCATGCCCCAACACTTTCTATTTTAATAGTTATTTTCATATATGTTAGAACATATAAGTAGCACATCAAACCTTTTTATGGTAATATAAAAGAAACTATAAAGAAAGAAATCAATCAAAAGAAGCATACTAAGAGTTAATAGGGCAGATGTAGAGAATGCAAAACTAAGCTGGTGGGGTTTGGTCTTAAGATGGCACTGCTACCCTTAGGTACCCAGATACCTCCTGCACATACAGTCATTGTTTTCCAGGGTTTCTAAACGCTTTGAATTCAGGCTTTTCTGTTTTACTTTTGGTGAGCAGACAGATTGAGTTGGCACTTCCTGGGAAACGTGTGGGAGCACCTACCCTCATTGGCTGCCCTTGGGATCTAACAAGAGACTGGGCATGTGGCCTCTGGGCCTTTGGGCTAGAGTGTTTATCCGGCAGAGGCGTCTAGGGCTTGGCTATTTCGTGACCCATCCGGCGCTGCTGAGACCAAGAGACAAGTCCAGCTAGAGAAGGAACTTCCCTGCCCGGGAGAGGCCAGCCTGAGGGAGGCCCACCGCTGCCTGTATTTCCAGGCTTTGGCCCCGGGTCAGCACGCACTCACTTATTTCACAAATGAGAAGGGAGAGTGCATAAATTGACGCCCCAACTGCAGGAGGTGATGGGCACTCGAGGTGACAGGGGCACCAACCCGGAGGAAATAGTTACCGATGTGGGCTCTTTATGCACCAAAATGTACCCCCACCCCCCCCCCGCACCCCTTGTCACGAAGAAGAGTTGCCGCCGGCCACAGACTCACCCCCCCCCCCCGGGCGTGACACCCACCGCAGGCGGCGCGGACTCTGCGTCTTGGATTAAGGGTCCCCCAGCAAGCTCTGCTTGCACACTGCTGTGCAATCTGTCTCCAACCTGCACCCCCAACCACTCGCCCTGAGCGGGGCCTGCAGTGTCCGAGGGACCTCGTGTGGGAACCACAACCAGGAGAGTGTGTCACCCGCCACGCACCACGGCCGGGGTAACCGGTCTTCGGCAGCGGAGGCCCAAGTCCCGTAGCTGCCAGACGGACCGACGCATAGCTTTGGGTCACCACACGTGGGGCAGGGAGCCCTGGGGGGAAGAAGTCCGCGCGCAACCCCGACCCCGGGGGCGGAACGCATCTCAGGTCCTCTCCGCTCTTTGAACCTCCCCTCCTCCCTGTCCTATCGCAAATAATACCCTCACCGCAGAAACCCGTGTGTCGTATTTCTGCTCGGCTCTGTGGCCAGTCAGGCCCCGGTACGCGCATCTAGAAAAGCGGGAGAGATTTCCCTGGGGCTTGGGTGGGGATGGCGTGAGCTGACTTGAGGTAAGACGACACCCACGGCGCCGGGTCCATTCTAGGGACTTAGCAGGTCCCTCTCCCCAAGAGAGCCTACGTCCTTTGAATACCTTGCAGCAATTGAGGGGCGGGGAGTCGGAATGGAATACATTTGGAGAGAGGGGTGGAAAGGCAGCTTTTTTAGAGTTCCAGGTCGTCCTGGTCTCTGGACATGGCTGTAATTTGTATTTGGCCTCAGTTTCTTCATCTGTAAACTGGGAAGAAGGCCTACGTCCAGGCGACTGGGACTTTAGAAACGCGAATGGCGGTGGTGCACGGGCGGTCAGTGCACCCGGGTTCCGGCTTCCCCAAGGTTCCCACGGCTGCGGGGCGCAAGCACACCTTCCAGGCGGCGGAGGAGTCAACGAGACCGTGAGACCCGGCTCCGCCGCCCACGCGAGCGTGCGAAAGAGACCTGGGAGTCGCGCAAGGGCGGGGCCCGCGAGGGCCGGGAGACGCCCTTTCGGTGTGGGCCAACCAGCGCCCGTCTCTGAACGGCCAATGAGGACGCACCTTACAGCCAAGGCCGGGTCGGGAGCGAGGCTGCGGCGAGTGCGGCGCTGACAGAGACGCGCGCGCGCCAGCTCCTCGGAACCCGGGCCGCGGCCGCCATCACCGCCGCCCGCCCAGTCGCCCCTCAGCCGCTTCCCCTCGCCATGGAGGCGAGGCCGCCGCCGCCGCCGCGGAGCTCCGAGCCGCGGGCCGGGCGGCGGCCCTGAGGGCTTGTGGCGGGCCGAGACGCCGCCGCGGAGTCGAGGCGGAGTCGCCGTCCTCGTTCCCCGCGGTCCCGCCCAGCGCCGGACTCGGTGAGTGCTCGTGGCCGCCGCCGCCGCCCCGGTGGGCTCCGTAAGGGGGGGCGGCTCCCGAACGCGGGTGGCAGGGGTCGCCGGCCCGAGCCCTAGGCAGTCTTTTCCGGGCACAATCCATCAGGCGGCTCCAGTCGGACCCCGCGTCCTTGCGCTGTCCGTAGGGGGTGGGGGGATCCCCGGAAACGTGCCGGACAGGGCGCCGACCCCTCTCGACCGCCCGGGAACTTTGCGTGCGTCCTCCTGGGGTCAGGGCAGGGCACTGCCATAGTTCATTCTGCAAGAAGAAACTTGGAACAGTGAGAACAGAATTTGCTCAGGTCCATTTAATGGGAAGAAAGAGGGAAACTCCTGGCATGAGAAAATTTGTTCTTGCGGAGACCAACTTTTCTTTCCCTTAACCCCCGCTGGCCTCTGTCCCAGGCCCCTCTCTTTTCCGCCCACTCCCAACTGTCGAGGTTGCTTAAGAAGGGAAATAGGGGCTCACAGCTGCCCAGAATTCAAAATGAGCCAGTTGGGAATGCAGAGCCCCTTACTTTTCATTTTTGGTAAATAAAATAAAGAATATTGTTTTTTGGAAAATCGGTTACTAATTGTATTTCCTGAAGATACAAATAGTAATGGCAGAGTTGAGGGTTTTGTTGTGGTTTTTTGTTTGTTTGTTTGTTTGTGGGGTTTTTTTCCTTTCTTTTTCTTTTTCTTTTTTTTTTTTTTTTTTTGAGATCAGTGATGATGTTTGTAAGACTGGAAAAGAGGAATGTTCAAAACCTCCCTAGGCGGGGTAAGTGCCTTCAGAAACCTTTACCCAGGGTGGGAATTCCTGCTCTAGAACCAGTCACATCTCCCAGGAGATGTGTTCATTTGCCACCTGCTTGCTGTTAAAGCAGCCTAGAACCAGAAGATGGTGGGCGAGGAGAGAACTGCGGGTGGAAGATGGGCGAACATCTTCCTGCCTGGCCACTCCTTCAAGAAACACAGATTTGATGGTGTCACTTGTTTACTTAAAAACTGCTCGCTCTCCTTTTCCCGTGGGATGAATGAAGCCCAGAATGCCTTATCAAGTCATACAAGGCCCTGGATGGTCTTGCCTCAATTTACTCTTAGCTCAGTCCTTTCATTCTCCTTTCCCTCATCCCCAGCCATTCTGAGTTGTTTGCCTCTTCACATGTTTGGATGCCTTTGCGTGTATGATTCTCTTTCCTCCCCCACCCTTATCGGCCAAGATCTACCTCTCTTTAAAGAGATTCTGATCTGGGAAGATTCTTGAGGCCAGGAGCCGTGTCTTATTTACCTTTACATCTCCTTGCTAAGAGGATTCTTCCTCTCTGTTGTCTTTTAAGTCCTATCCCATCTCTTCCCTTGTATGTCTCTTCTCTGTTTACTTCAAGGTACCCACTTGCTGAGATAATCTTTTCTTGAGTGTTTCCTAAAGGCCTGCTTAGAGTCTTTGGCACATCTTGGACATTTAGTATCTCAGATTACCCATCTCCCGGTGTCCATCTCACCCAGTCCCCGTAAGTAGTCAGCAGGCAGGAACTGACAGGTCTCCTGTTATGATGGTCTCCAGTCCACTTGCCTGTCTCTGAAAGCCTCAAAGCCCCATGATCTCTTTTCACCTCTCTGCCCACCCCAAGTGGCCTGGCTAATATATGCATTCTAAGGCATGTGGGATCCAGGAGGTTGTTCACTGGGTACCTTTTAGCCACTTGTTTATCATCTGGATGAAATTCAGAACAAGAAAAGCCAATCATCTGATTTCTGTAAAGGTGTTCATGTGCCTTCTATTTGCCAGGCGAAGTGCTTGGGATACAAAATAAGAGCAAGGAATCTTTATCTTTTAGGAGCTCACAGTCTTATGCAGGACAGGTAGATACAAATACCTCACAAGTGCTGTGAGAATGTAATAATGATAATAACTATTGTCTTTTATTTGCCTTGTGAGAGACTATGTAATAAATTCATTCCATGAATTACCTCATTAATCCTTTCAGCCGTCAAGTAGGGGCTTTTTCTTATTTGACAAGGGCGGAAACTGAGGCCATATAGGGGACACATAAGGGAATAGTCAGGATTTAAATCTTGGCAGTGTAGTTCCAGAACATGTCAGGCTGTATAGAGAGCATTCCTTTCCTGGGAGGGGGCCTTTGGGTCATAGAGTTTGGTGTGGTAGACAGGGTATGGGAAAGAAGGAGCAGCACATGAGGTCGTGGAGGTGGAAGGAGTCCATTGTCCTTGGGAAAAAGGGAGAGGTTAAAACAACTGGATTGGGTAGGGAGAGAAGGGTGGGAGATGAGATTAGGATGAGCTTGCAGGACTGTATGTGCTGTTTTCGAGTTTGGGCAATGGAGAACCACTGGAGGATTTTAAAGACTGTCAGGGACCCTGGGCTAGCTAGGCTTTCAAAGGGTCATTTAGGGAAGTGTGGGGCCAGAAGCCGATGCCCCTGCAATTTGGAGACATTGCTCAGGTGCCACTTAGGTGTAATCGTAGTGTCTTAGACTCAGATGGAGGCCTAGAGAGAATCCCCAGTTTCAGGAAAAGATAAATACATGTGAGAAAACACTCCAGCAGAAAAGAGGGAAAAAAAGAAAGAAAAACACTCCAGCAGTATAAAAGGGAACATAGAGGAAAATAAATCTCCTTCCTACCCTGAGCTTTCCAGAGATGACTGGAGTTTCCAGTTTCTGTGGCATTACATAGACACTGTTTTTATAAACATGTGTCTACCTATCCATATTCCTCCCCGCCATGGTACATACCAGTCACACCTTTTTCCTTTTTAACGTATTTAGGAAATCATTCCATGTTAGTAGATATAAAGCTGTTCATTCTTTCTGTTGGCATTTTTTACTTTTTTCATTGTGTGGTTGCACCATAATTTGTAACTAGTCTCAGGTTAAGCCACATTTAAGTTTCCAGGTTTTTCTATTACAGTGTTACAGTGGATCTTTTTGTACATAGTACTTTGTAAGGAGCTCATGTGTAAAGTTATCTGAACAATGTATTTCTAGAAGTGGAATTACTGGGTTAAAGGATGTATGTGCATTTAAAATTTTTAGACATATAGCCAAATCCCCACCCTTTCAGTGTGTTTGTACTAACTTAATCATTTTCCTCCCAGAAAGTCTGAATTGGACTCAGTGGATCTTCATAAGAGTGTACATCACAATTGCCTGGGATGCTTTTCCAGATACCATATGCCTACTTTTCCCTCACCTAATCTCCCGTATGGTTTTAACATTTCTCTCAGTTACAGAGACACATTGAGGTTCAGAAGGATAAGTGACTTGTGTGACTTGTTAAAGTGGGTGGTGGTTGTTTTTTAAGCAGTTCTGATATTTGTATTTGCCCAGAGCCTTTCATTGGAGGCACTCAGTCGATTTGTAAACATTGTTGCATTATTTTTCTCCACCTTCATGTGGAAAAAGTGAGATGCAGGTGAAGTTCGAATTTGAATTACAAGCAGGAAGTTGGCCAAATACAGACCTTGTCTTTATACTTTTCGTGCAGTAACTAATAAATGTTCCCAAATACCAGAGCTGAAGAAATGTCTTTTTTGTGAGTCTGAGTACAACAAAAATAGCACTGTATAACACTAACTTAATAAAACTCAGCAGCAAACCCGTAAATAACCCGACATTAAAATTTGTTTTCTTTTTACTGATTTATTTTGTAAAAAGATTTATTTATTTATTTATTTATTTATTTAAGAGAAAGAATACAAGCACATGAGCCAGAGGGGCAGAGGGAGAGAGAATCTCAAGCAGACTCCATGTTGAGTGTGGACTCTGAACTAGGGTTCGATCTCATGACCCTGAAATCATGACCTGAGCCAAAACCAAGAGTCAGACGCTTAACCAATGGAGCCACCCATGTGCCCCAGAATTTCTTTTACTATATTCTCTATAGGGACACCAGACTGGCTCTGTCAGTAGAACATGAAGTTCTTGATCTTGGGGTCATGAGTTCAAGCCCCATGTTGGGTATAGAGTTTACTGAAAATAAAATATACACATGTCTATATGTATTCTTTATAGAAAAGAGAATTTACTAAATGTAAAACTGTTTTTTCTTTTTAAAAAAAGTTTTAATTCCAGTTGACATGCAGTGTTATATTAGTTTCAGGTGTACAGTATAATGATTTAACACTTTCATACATCACTTGGTGCCCCTCACAGGTGCACCCCTTAATCCATATCACCTATTTAGCTTGTAACCCTGCCCGAACTATATTTATTTATTAATTTATTTTTAAGTAGGCTCTACATCCAGGATGGGGCTTGAACTCACAGATCTTGAGATTGAGAGTTACATGCTCTACTGACACAGCCAGCCAGGTGCTCCTATATTTACTTTAAATTCACATCCATTTGTGTCAGTATGCAGGCATAGCTTTTTTTAAATATCTGTAATCAGTACATATAAAATATGGTTGTTGTATTCTTTTTTTTTTTTTTTTTTAAAGATTTTATTTATTTATTTGACAGAGACAGATCACAAGTAAGCAGAGAGGCAGGCAGAGAGAGGAGGAAGCAGGCTCCTGGCTGAGCAGAGAGCCCGATGCGGGGCTCGATCCCAGGACCCTGGGATCATGACCTGAGCCGAAGGCAGAGGCATTAACCCACTGAGCCACCCAGGCGCCCCATGGTTGTTGTATTCTTAAATAGCATAAAATGTTTTGTATTTACTCATTTATGTATCTAATTTAAATCACAGAATAGTAATCTGTGCATTGATAACTAGTTTGTACAATATTTTAAAATTTTTTCCTTTATTTTATCCTTTTTACTATCCTACTTTTTTCTTAAGATTTATATATTTGAGAGTGAGCATGTTCTGGCATGAGCAGGGAGGGGGAAAGGGGCAGAGGGAAAGGGAGAGAGATAATCTTAAGCAGCCTCCATGCCCAGCATGTTAGTCTGACCCAGGGCTCAATCCCTGAACCCGTGAGGTCATGATCTGAGCTGAAACCAAGAGTCAGGTGCTTCTGACTGACCCACCCAGGTGCCCTCCTCACCCCAAATAAAATCTTTTTTTTAAAAAAAAAAAAAAAGGTACTGAGGTACCAGGGTTGGGGGATCGAGCCCTGTGTCAGGCTCCCATGCTGGGCATGAAGGCTGCTTAAGATTCTCTCCCACTGGGGGCGCCTGGGTGGCTCAGTGGGTTAAGCCACTGCCTTCGGCTCGGGTCATGATCTCAGGGTCCTGGGGATCAAATCCCACGTCAGGCTCTCTGCTCAACGGGGAGCCTGCTTCCTCCTCTCTCTCTCTCTGCCTGCCTCTCTGCCTACTTGTGATCTCTCTGTCAAATAAATAAATAAAATCTTAAAAAAAAAAAAAAAAGATTCTCTCCCACTGTACACCCACCTCCCCCAACCCCCTGCCTTAAAAAAATTATCTTAAGAAAAAAAAGATTGTATTTTTAAGTAATCTCTACACCCACTGTGGGGCTTGAACTCAGAACCCTGAGATCAAGCAAGGCTCTACTGACTGAGCTAGCTAGTTGTACCATAAATGGTACTTTTAAGCACCCTTGTTTAAATACTTCTTTTGGATTATTTTCTTGGACTTGCCCCTAAAATGGGTTCACTGAGTCAGATTATAGTTTCAGTGCCAAATTGCTATCTGGAAAGGTTGAACTAAATTATAACACCATCAACGATTTATGTGGCCCTGTTTCTTGACAGTTCAGTCAGTACTGTTACAAACACAATCTAATATTTGATTTTATTAATTCACCCATAATATAATGGTACTTTGAATTAGGTTTAATTTGTAGTATCCAAGAATTATGTATCTAAAGGCAACTTGTTTTTGAAGAAAAACATGGTTAATAGATCAGAAATGTTGTGGAAATTTAGAATAAGATCATATTGATATGAAACACAAGATTAGATGCTCTTCACCTGAAAATAGTAGACATTGTGCCAGGAGTTGGGGGTATCCCAGAGTGACATGGATGTGATGTCTGTCCTTTACCCACTTGTGGGCTAATGCGAGAGAGGTTCAATATTAGACAATAATTCTGAAGGCCCTGAGCTGGGAAGGGGTTTGGTACCTTAGGTCATTGCTTCTCTAATTTGAATGTTCACATGAACCATCTGGAGACTTTGTTAGAATGCCAAGTCCAGATTCAGTATGTCTGGGCTGGGACCTGGGATTCTTCATTATTGACCAGTTCCCTGATGGATCACAGTTGGAATAACAAGGCCCAGTTGAGACCTTGGTGAGTAAGAGGGGTAGTTCTTCACACTGGCTGCACTTTAGATTCAGCTGGAGAACTTAAAAAATCAGGGATGCAAATACTCCACCCCCAGGTATTTTGATTTAATTTTTCTAGGGTGGGACCTAAGAATGTATAAATATTTTTAAGTTCCCACGTGTTTCTCATATGCATCCAGGGTTGGAGAACCACTGGACTAGAGAGAGGCAGGAGCCAGAGTTGAGGGCCCTATATAACATGCAGGGATTTTGGACTTTATCCTAAAGTCAGAGCTAAGCCATTATAGGATGGTAAGGAGGGGAGTGAATTGATCTGTTCACTTGCAGTTGTGAGAAGTTTACTGTGCCTGCAATCTAGAGTGGTAGTTTTCAAAGTGAGGTAGATAAGATGACTCACTGGGATGCTGGGAGACATTTTAGAGCTTTTTATTATTTTATCTAAAAAATGGTAAAACATTAAATTTAGAGATTGTCACTGGCATCTTCTTGGGTCTGTAAGTCAGTGTTACTATGTTATCTATAGAATTTTGGGTGTCCTGAAGGAAGAGAAGGGAGTTCTGCAGTGAGCAAGCACAGCCATAATCATACTTTTCCTTTCCAGGTATTGCAACTTTGGTACAGCTTATATTACCTAGGGTTTTTTTTGTTTGTTTGTTTGTTTGTTTTGTTTTGTTAAACTAACCTTCACAAAATGGACAAGTGGCTTAAAACAATTTCTGCCAAGAAACCAGTGACTGAAGAACATCCTAATAATACAAGCAGAAACAATGGTAGAGCTGAGCCTTGTTCAACTCCAATTACAAACTGTTGCTGAGCTATTAAATCAGTGTGAATAATTCTGCTTTTATTACATTAGAAAGTATCAGGAAGCTTATTTGAAACATGCATTCACATCCTGTTGTTAATAGGTATCTTATTTTAAGAGTATATAGAACCTTGTGATATAAAATAATAAAAAACAAGGCTATCATTAGTACCAGGACATTTGAGAACTAAGTGTATGGAGCGTAAAGTGAACATCTGTGTTTTTCTCTGTCCAGTGATGTTTAAAGTCACAGGCTATTCCGTCATATGCTGTACAGTACAAACCTAGTGATTAAAGTATGTATTTTGAGCTTTTTTGCTCTGATGAAAGACAGAAAGGCACATATCATTGACAGGTTCTTCCTGTTGTACCCTATCTCCTAAAAGGCTTGTTTTAAGAAAGACTACAAAACAATGTCAAGAAGGCAAAATGCATTCCTTTTTTTCAGCAAATACTCTTCTATGGTGGATAGAAAATATTGCTGAAGAGTTGAACAATATTGGGACAAATTTTGCAGTGTGGGAGGTTTGCTATATACATAGTTATAAAAATATAGAAGCTCCTATCATGTCTTAGTATTTGCTAGATTTTCTTTTAATAACTAACCCCCCCCCCCCCAAAATTATATCTTGTCTGAGCTACTGAAGGGAGGTGGTACTGGAGAAGACATATTCTTAGTACTAAATGACTGCCTTAATAACATTGCTATGTGGAATTACTGTCTAAAGATTTTATTTGTTTATTTGACAGAGAGAGAGATCACAAGTAGGCAGAGAGGCAGGCAGAGAGAAGAGGAAGCAGGCTCCCTGCTGAGCAGAAAGCCCAATGTGGGGCTCCATCCCAGGACCTTGAGTTCATGACCTGAGCCGAAGGCAGAGGCTTAACCCACTGAGCCACCCAGGCGCCCCAGAATAATTGTCTAAATATAAACTACTGCCGTTGCTTTGACTGAATAAAAGGAGGAAATTCATTCACTGCCACTTAATGGATTATTGAGGCAGGTTATCATATATTGGCTATCTTGTAATAAAATTGACCTTATGCATTTTTTTTTTTAAAGATTTTATTTATTTATTTGACAGAGAGACATCACAAGTAGGCAGAGAGGCAGGCAGAGAGAGAGAGAGGAGGAAGCAGGCTCCCTGCTGAGCAGAGAGCCCGATGCGGGACTCGATCCCAGGACCCTGAGATCATGACCCGAGCCGAAGGCAGCGGCCCAACCCACTGAGCCACCCAGGCGCCCGACCTTATGCATTTTTTAAAAAGATTTTATTTATTTATTTGACAGAGAGAGACCACAAATAGGCAGAGAGAGAGGGGGAAGCAGGCTCCCCTCCCTGATCCCAGAACCCTGACTGAGATCATGACCTGAGCCAAAGGCAGAGGCTTAACCCACTGAGCCACCCAGGCGCCCATGCATTTTTCTTTTCCAAAAATTGGACTTTTTCTGTGTGTGCTACTTGGCAAATATTATTTGAAAAATTAATATCCTTAATCTGTCTCTTGAAGTAAAGTTGTTATTTTAACAGTGACTCAAAAGTAACCCCTTTTTTTTCTTATAAATGTGGTATGTAGTAGCCTTTTCCTTGTAATTAAAAAAATAGCTTTATTGAAATATAATTGACACACCATAAATTCACCGTTTTAGGAGCACCTGTGTGGCTCAATTGGTTAAATGTCTGACTCTTGGCTCAGGTCATGACCTCGGTCATGAGATTGAGCCCCCCGCCCAACTAGTGTGAATGCGCTCACTTTGTCTCACTCAAATGAATAAATCTGTAATTCACCCCTTGAAAATGTACAGTTCAGTGGTTTATAGTATATTCTTGAAGTTGTGCAGTCATCACCACCATCTAAGTTCAGAACATTTTCATTATCCCAAGAAGAAATTCTGTACCCATTAGCTTCGTTTCCTATTCAGCCCTTCCCCTAGCCTTGGCAATCAGTTCTTTCTGTCTCTATGGATGTGCCTGTTCTGGACATGTCATATAAATGGAATTCTTCAGTATGTGGCATTTACTTAGCATACTGGTTTTGGGGTTCATCCATATTTTGGCATGTATCAGTACTTCATTGCTTTTTGTAGCTTAATAATGTTCCATTTTATGAATATACCAATTTTGTTACCCACTAATCAGTTAGTGAACATTTGGGTTGTTTCCACTTTTTGCCTATTATGATAGTGCTATCATGAACATGTACAAGTTTCCACATGGACATGTTTTTGTTTCTCTTGGGTATATCCCTAGGAGTGGAATTGCTGGGTTAAATGATAGTAACTGTTTAATTTGTAGAGGAGCTGCCAAAACTGTTGTCTAAAGCAGCTGTACCATTTTACAGTTACTAGCAGCAAAGCACAAAGGTTCCAGTTTCTCCATATCATCAACAACACTCGTTAACTCTTTTTAGTAGGCTCTACACCCAACACGGGACTGGAACTCACAACCCCAAGATCAAGACTTGTGCACTCCACCATCTGAGCCAGCCAAGTGTCCCTTCTGTCTTTTTCATTATAACTGTTTTAGTGGGTATGAAGTGGTATCTCATTGTGGTTTTGATTTGCATTTCCCTGATGACTTATGATCTCATTGTTATTTTGTTATTTTATTGTTATTATTATATTTGTTATTATTTGTTATTTATACCTATAAAAACTCTCATAATTTCACACATGAAAAATTTGGGAACATAAATTTGTTACCTGATAAAAATCTCCAGATGTATTTCTACAGAAATTTCGAGTGACCTAATGATATAAAGGACCCAGACATTGATCATCAGTGATTGTTAAAGCTATTAGGGAACTCTAATAATTGAAGGGTCAGACTGGCAGTCTTTTCAATTATGTTATCTCCAAAGTGGATACAACTAAACCTTAAAATCTTACATTCCTTTAGTGTGGTAAGATAGGAAAAAATACACCACCATTCATGATATAACTCTCTCCCTTATAAAATCGAACCTGACTCTTAATTATTAACTTCTGTGTCTAACTGTGAGTTTACAGAATGTAATTAGAAAATTGTAATGGGAGAAAATCTACAAAAGAACCAACCCAGTTACTTCAAATAAATGCAAAAAAAAAAAAAAAAGAGTAACAACAAAAAAAGGAGGCATTATTACATGGTAGAAAAGACTAGAGACTTATTCACTCAGTGTAATTAATATGTAGGCCTTGTTTAGATCCTGGTTTGCAGTCGGGGAAGTGGGGATGGAGAATGGGGAGGGGGATAGGTGGATGAGTATGAATTTTTTTTTTTGAGATTTATTTATTTTAGAGAGAGTGTGTGTGCACCTGAGCACACAAGAGGAAGGAAAGAGAATCTCAGGGAGGCTCCATGATGCACGGAGCTTGATGAAGGGCTCTATTTCATGACCCTGAGATCATGACCCAAGCCGAAACCAAGAGTCAGACGCTTAACCGATTGCACCACTCAGGCAGTCCAGGTAGATAAATATGATTTAAGCAATAGAAATGTTAATCAGTTTCCAGAACCCAGGCTTTTTAGAAGAGAAGATTATTAATGAATGAGTTTCTGTGTGTGGGAAGAACTTGAAACCTGGTTGGTCTGAATTGGTGTGAGGAGTTCTCAAACATTGATTGACAAATAGCTTAACCAGCAATTAGCTTTCAAACATTGGTTGACCGGTGGCTTAATATAATACTGTAAATACATTAATGCTACCCCAAGATCAAGAGTTGTGCACTCCACTCTTCAATTGATGTATCAGCACTACTGTTACCAGAGCAATGTGGAATAGTTCCAGGACTTCAGCTGTTCTAAAAGGAACTGGGGGAGGGGTGGCAGAGCTTTTACAGGGGTGCTTCTGTTCTCTTGGTGGTCCTTTCCATGTCTCCAGTGATGTGAATCCTCTACCACCTTTCAGGGAGTGAGGCCAGTCCCTCATTCAATGCCTCTGCCTGCTTTCTTTGTGAGACTGACTGCTCTCCACTGCTCCTAACTGCCCGTCAAAACCTGCTTATATGTTAACAGAGGCTAAATTCGCAGTGACTTCCAGCTGGTGTTTCTCTCTTTTCTCAGTCTGGGGTGCTAGCCTGCCCACGGTTTTGCTACTAGTTGATAGAAGTCAAAGAAGATTCTTTTTCTTCTTGTAGTTCGTACCCAGTTAGCAATAGTGCTGTTGGCAGCAGTTGTGAACCTCTAAGGCAGTGATTTTCAATAGTGGCTGTCTATGGTGGAGAGGAGGCAAGTTTGAAAAAGCATTTTTGAAAAAAGAAAAAACCTGGTTTTATATTTTTCAGTCAGTGTATTTTTAAGTTTGGCTTCATTTAAAATCATTTATGCATTTGAATAATTAATACATGTTAAAATATTCTAGTATTTTTATTGTGTGTTAAAAGTATACAGTAAAAGGTAATGCTTCCCCATCTTCCAAGTTCCCCTTTCTAGAGGCATCCCCAAGTACTATGAAACTTGTGAAACCCTCCAGAAATAGTATACACCCATAAAATTTTTTTTAAAGATTTATGTATTTGTTTTATTTTATTTTATTATTATTTTTTAAAGATTTTATTTATTTATTTGAGAGAGAATGAGTGAGAGAGAACATGAGAGAGGAGAAGGGCAGAGGGAGAAGCAGACTCCCCAAGGAGCTGGGAGCCCAATGCGGGACGAGATCCTGGAAGTCCGGGATCATGACCTGAGCTGAAGGCAGTCAGTCGCTCAACCAACTGAGCCACGCAGGCGCCCTTATGTATTTATTTTAGAGAGAGAGTGTGCATGCCAGTGTGGAGGTAAGGAGGGAGAGGGAGAATCCTTAAGCATACCCCGCACTGATCTTGGAGCCCAACATTTGGTTTGATCCTGGGACCCTGAGATCATCACCAAAACTGAAATCAAGGGTTAGACACTTAACCAACTGAGCCACCCAGGTGGCCCCCCACTTCTTCTTTTTAAAGATTTAATTCTTGGAGAGAGGGTGAGAGAAAGAAAGAACATGAACAGGGGGAAGGACAGAGGGAGGGGGAAAGAATCATTTTTATTAAAAAAATAGATTTTATTTACTTGCCAAAGAGAGAGAGAAAGCACAAGCAGGGGAAGTGGCAGGCAGAGGGAGAAGCAGGCTCACTGCTGAGCAAGGAGCCTGACACTGGACTTGATCGCAGGATGTTGGGATCATGACCCAAGCCAAAGGCAGGAGCCCAACCAACTGAGCCACCCAGGTGTGGAAAGAATCTTAAGCAGACTCCACACTGAGTGACAAGCTGTCTTGGTGCCTGCTCTCATGACCCTGAGATCATGACCTGAGCTGAAACTGAATTCTATGCTTAACTGACTGAGCCACCCAGGTGTTACCCCCACCCCCATACAATGTCATTAAGTTTGACAATTCAGCGAACATTAAAGGAGAGTATGAGCATGGTATGTTCATGAAGAGGGTGTTGATCAGATTGGGATGTGCTGTTCTTATCTTGGGTAAGGGGTGGTGAGGGTTATGTGGAGTTCAGTTGTTTCTCTAGTGTTAGTGGGAGAGATTGTTTAATAATTATTCAGTTGCACGTAGTTTTTGAAGGTTCTATTTCGAAGGCTGTTGTAGAGCAAGTAGTAGTTAACAACAACTCACTTATCTGTTTTTTAACATCTGAGTGGGGCTTTTGTACACAGAAAGGACTACTTCAAATTACTTGGGTTTAAAGTAATATTCAGTTTATTTAAGTGCCAAATTAAAAATTTACTTTTCCGTTAGTCTTGTTACTGTACTTGTAAGCATTATAATTTTTTAAAAAATTTTTACTTATTTGAGAGAGAAGGGGCCTAGGGAGGAGGACAAGCAAACTCCCCACTGCGCTGGGAGACTCCATCCTAGATGTGGGACTCCATCCTAGGACCTCGAGATTATGACTTGAGCTGAAGTCAGACGCTTAACCTACTGAGCCACCCAGGTACCCCATAAGCATTGTAATTTTTTTTTTTTTTTGTCAGAGAGAGTGAGCACAGGCAGAGAGAGTGGCAGGCAGAGGCAGAGGGAGAAGCAGGCTTCCCGCTGAGCAAGGAGCCCGATGTGGGACTCGATCCCAGGACGCTGGGATCATGACCTGAGCCAAAGGCAGCCACTTAACCAACTGAGCCACCCAGGCATCCCAGCATTGTAATTTTTTATAGAAATAAGAGCAATAACTTGTACTCACTATTTAATTAATGTTAATTCAAGCTTAACAGATTAAATTCCTCCATATTCCTTTGTTAGTAAGTTAAATTTCCTTAGATGTTTAAAATATATTTATACATTCAGTCTTTCAAGCACAACTAGGCCTTGATAGTTCAGAGTTACCATCTTAACAAGCAGAATCTCCTTAAGCACTTGAGCAGTACTGAGAAATTAAACTTACAAATTTAGTAAAGCAGACTCTCTTAAGACTTCCAGTGCTGGGGCGCCTGGGTGGCTCAGTGGGTTAAAGCCTCTGCTTTTGGCTCAGGTCATGATCCCAGGGTCCTGGGATTGAGCCCTGCATCGGACTCTCTGCTCAGCGTGAGCCTGCTTCCTCCTCTCTCTCTGCCTGCCTCTCTGCCTACTTGGGATCTCTGTCTGTCAAATAAATAAATAAAATATTAAAAAAAAAAAAAAAAAGACTTCCAGTGTTTGGGGTGCCTGGGTGGCTCAGTGGGTTAAGCCTCTGCCTTCGGCGTGGGTTATGATCTCAGGATCCTGGGATTGAGCCCCACATCGGGCTCTGCTCAGCGGGGAGCCTGCTTCCCCCCATCTCTCTCTGTCCGCCTCTGCCTACTTGTGATCTCTTTCAAATACGTAAATAAAATTAAAAAAAAAAAAAGACTTACATTGCTTGGGGTGCCTGGGTGGCTTAGTTGGTTAAGTGGCTGCCTTCTGCTCAGGTCATGATCCTGCATCAGGCTCCCTGCTCAGTGGAGAGCCTGCTTCTCCCTCTCCCTCTGCCTGCCTCTCTGCCTACTGGTGCTCTGTCTCTCTGTCAAATAAATAAATAAATAAAATCTTAAAAAAAAACAGAATGACCTCTAGTGATTTTCATTAGCTGGATTGGAATTACCCATATGTAAGAACCACATATCCTAACTTAACCAAAGTATTAGTACTGTGTGTTTGATACACCTCTTCTTGTTTTTCATATCTTTTTCTTCCAGAGTTGTAATGTCATTTACCCAATAAAGGAGGAAATGGGAAAATGTAGAAGGGGTGGGAGAGGTTAGAGAGAGGGAAAAGAACTGCATAAATGTTAACTGTACATTTACTCTCTGAATTATCTTTCCAGGAGTTCTGTGACACAGTATCCTGGTTTTTCTTTACCTCTCTTGCCACTCCTCAGTTCCCTTAGGCCCCCTTTTCTCTGAGCACTCTTGGACTTCTAAGTATTTCCACCGTCAGCCTCTTGTGTTTCATCCTACTTAACCTTCCTGGAGGCATATGCCTATGCCCATGGTTTCAGCTTCCAGCTCCTTGCTAATTAGGAGAAAATTTGTCCTCTGAAACAGACTGGATGATAACCAACAACCTACTACTAGTCATCTCCATTGGGCTGTTTCCTAGGCACCAACAGGCTCAGAACTGCCCCCATCTTCCCTTTAAATGTGTTATTTTTATATTCTCTATTTTGATGAGTGGCACAGCCAGTAGCCCAGACCAGAAACTTGGATGATGATGTTCATCCAGTTAGTGATGGATTCCTGTTGTACCTTCAGTATTCCTCAGATTTGCCCAATGTCTTCCATCCCTTTTGTCCTTAGTCAGGTTTTATTCTCACTTAAATGACTGCTTCAGGTTCTCTAGATGTCTACTCATTATTACTTCCTCGTTCCAGGTCATTTATCACATTGCTGCGAAGGGTACTCTTTTTGACTTCCTTATCTAATCACAGCACTCTCCAGATTAAAATCTCTGGGAAAGATCCAAACTCCTTAACAGACCAAGCTTTTGCAGTTCAACCCCTCTTCGCCTTTTAATCTTACTTTTTCCTGTGCCCACTGTGCTAAACTCCTTCATATCCTCTGCCTTCGGCTGGACTAACCATCTCCCTCTTTTATTATAACTCTTTATAGGAGGATCACTTCCTCTAGTGAGCATTACATTACAGTCTGCACAACTCTGATCTAGGTGTAAATCCTATGCTTCTTTCTGTTGAGTCATTTACCATGTTACGGGACAATCTATACATTTATATACATTTATATTGTATAATAATCCACATATTAGCATTAATTAGATTAATGTTCATAGAACAATGTTGGTGGTTCAAAATGTGTAGGAATTTGTGCCCTCACCTTGAATTTGGCAGCAAGTGAATTCACTTAACCTCTTCACTAAGCCTAACCTTGCTCAGCATCTAAACCTGTCTTTATATTATTTCCTGCTTTTTCCTTTATTATTTCATCTTTTTGTTTTGTAGGTTTTATTTTCTGATTTTAAGACTGGAAAATAGTTTTTTGTTTTTTAAAAGATTCTGTCTATTTATTTGACAGACTGAGATCACAAGTAGGCAGAGAGGCAGGCAGAGGAGCAGGGGCAGGCTCCCCGCTGAGCAGAGAGTCCAGTGTCGGGGCTCAATTCCAGGACCCTGGGATCATGACCTGAGCCGAAGGCAGAGGCTTTAACCCCTTGAGCCACCAAGTGCCCTGAAAACTCAGAAGGTTTTTGAGTCCCCCCGTCCCCCCTGCATCCCTGTTATCTTTGGCATTTAGTCAGGGGATGCAAACTCAGATATGTTTTTGGAAGCCAGGCACGCGATGTGTATGAGAGAAGTAGATACACTGGTCATATACCACACTAGAGGTTCCATGGCCTATCTAAAGTGGTTCACATTCAATTTTTTTTTTAACACACTGTGCTACTAGTTTGTGACTGTCACTCTAACTGCCAAAGAGTGTACATATATGATTCAGTTTATCTTTCTCCTTGAAGTTGAATTCATTAAACAAAACCAACCTTACTATTATTTATTCTTCTAGGCCTAGCTGGTGTTATCACCTACTTAGTGAAGTTTCCTGAATTCAGCCAGAGATTGTATTTCTCTTCTTTTACGATTGGGTGTAACAACGTACTATTTTTTATTTTAAAAGATTTTATTTATTCATTTGATAGAGAGCACAGGAGGAGAGTGAGAGGGAGAAGCAGACTCCCTTCTAAGCAGAGAGCCTAACATGGGGCTCAACCCAGGACCCTGGGATTACGACCTGAGCTGGAGGCAGATGTCTAACCAACAGAGCCACCAGGGGCCCCACAACTGTACAATTGATCACAGTGTATTTTAATTACTTTTTTTCATGTCTGATTTCCTGGTAGTTTATTGAGGACAATTATTTATTGATGAGCATGTCTTATTTTTTTTTTTAATTTTTTAAAGGTTTTTTTTTTTAAATTTGCCATTTGAGAGAGAGAGCCAGTGAGAGCCCGAGCAGGAGGGAAGGTCAGAGGGAGAGGGAGAAGCAGACTCCCTGCTTAGCAGCTCCATCCCAGGATATCAGGATCATGACCTGAGCCAAAGGCAGGTGCTTAACCAACTGAGCCCTCCAGTCCCCCTGCCCCCGAGCATGTCTTATTTCTATTAAGAGTTCAGTGCATTTGCCTTGCATTGAGTGAAGTGCTAGGCAACAGATATTTATTAAAACCAAAATATGGAGGTCAAGAATATAACATTTTTTTTCTTTTAATGATTTATATAGGTCTTTGTGTCTGCACTAAATTTTAGCTTTGTTTCTTGGACATTACCAAGAATATTAGTGATGATGTATCTGTATCTGTATTGTTGGATTTGATGTGGACAAATCTGTGTTTGTATAGATGGTAACTAAACAGCTTACAAATAAACAATGCTTTGTTCCTCTGAGAAAGGTTCTATTTCAAGGGGGAACTTCCTGCTTCCACTTTCATATGGTTAGGAGAGGTAAACACCTGATGATTATGGAAAATGTGAAGGAATATGAGTACCCTTGGTTGAAGAGGGACTTGGAATTGGCAGCCTTCAACTCTGTTTCTGGCAATATTTAATAGCCATCTTTCTTTGTGTAAGTCTCTTGGTCACAGTTTCTTCATCTATAAAATGATAAGGAACTTGATGGTTTTAGATCCTTCTATCTCTAAAATCACTTAGTTTTAAAATACTGTAATCCCTAAAATATTATGGCCAGGGAAGGAAGTACTTATGGTCTAGCTCATTCTGAGGAGAATTTGAAGTAATTTGCTCAAATATATAAAAACCAGTGTCTGTGTGTGTGTGTGTGTGTGTGTGTGTGTGTGTGTGTAAGGTCTCTAGAAAGATACTAGAGAAACTGGTAATAATAATAATAATTACCTCTGGGGGCTGGGGTAGTGGATGGCTGGTGGGAAGGATACCTTTTTTTTTTAGATTTTATTTATTTATTTGACAGAGACACAGTGAGAAAGGGAATACAAGGTAGGGGAGTGGGAGAGTGAGAAGCAGGCTTCCCGCTGAGCACAGAGCCTGATGCCGGGCTAGATCTCAGGATCCTGGGATCATGACCTGAGCCAAAGGCAGACGCTTAACCGACCGAGCCACCTGGGTGCCCCAGAAGGATACCTTCTAGGCAGTATATTTTCTTTTATATTTTTTGAATTTTATAATGTGTGCCTGATTACCTACTAAATAAGGACAAATAAATTATATATATATACACATATGTATTTAAAAAATCAGAGTATATGGAAAATAAAGGTCTCATGATAAGAGAGAGGCAGCCTGGGGATATTAGTACAGAGAGTGCAGTCTTTTAGATCCTGAACAGTCATTTATTTCATGTTCTTAAAGATTTTATTTATTTTAGAGATAGAACACACACATGTGAGCAGGGGGAGGAACAGAGGGAGAGGGCAAGCGGACTCCATGCTGAGCACAGAGCCCTGATGTAGGGCTCAATCCCGGGACCCTGAGATCATGATCAGAGACAAAATCGAGTTAGCTGCTTAATTAGCTGAACCACCCAGTTACCCCTGAGCAGTAATTTAAAGAATTGACTATGTATTGAGCTCTCAAGTTAAAGATAGCCAAGGCAAAGAGGTTCCAAGAGATTCAGTGGGCTTACATGCCTTTCCTGGCACTAAGGTTTGCAGTATTTTCTTCTTAAAAGGGGCATTGTGTGATACGGTGGAGGATGTTTCCAATAATACCTTTGCAGTCATACTGTAGTGCAATATCTCCCATGGGGGTCCTTGGATATATTTTGGAGAGAAATGGTTTTTTCAGTTTCAGTAATCTGAAATAAAAGAGAAGTATATAATGATTACCTGTCTTGTATCTGAGTATTGCCACACAGTGTCAGTTGCTTATGTTTTATGTATATTTTTAGGATCATTGGTTACATATTTCTTTATTTCTAAGTAAGTAGTTTGTGGGACTAATGGAAGGGCAAATTGTGTTGGGCACATAGGGCAACTTCATTGCAGTTGTTTGAATGAGTAAGTGATGGAAATAGCATATGGGATATATGTTTAGGCATGCCAAGCTAAAAAAAAATCCTGTTATACCAAATCCATGTTGTGAATGGTGATTTAATTTCCGCACTAAATCTATTGTTATTTATTAATGATAATTTGAATTTCATTAGTTTTATATTTTTAATATTAAATTAGTAATTTTGTTTCATTATGTATCTTAGCTTTATGTTTATATTCATTAATTTAAAAATTTAACTTAACATTGGAGATGTGTGAAGAATTTTGTTTCCAGGGCACCTGGGTGGCTCAGTTGGTTTAGTATTTGCCTTTGGCTCAGGTCATGATCTCAGGGTCCTGGGATTGAGCCCTGCACTGGACTCTCTGCTCTGTGGGAAGTCGTCTTCTCCCTCTGTGCTCTCACTCTTGTTCTCTCAAGTAATATATGTAAAATCTTAAAAAAAAAAAATACTGTTTTACTTTTGAAAGGCATCTATCTCTCTCAAATTCAAGAATCCCTGCGGTAGTGATTTTTTCTTTAAAGGAATATTTTGTTTTCTGTTTGCCTATTTATTTATTTATTTAAGATTTTATTTATTTGACAGAGTACAAGCAGGGGGAGTGGCAGGCAGAGGGAGAGAGAGAAGCAGGCTTCCCTTGGGACCAAGACCTGCACTAAAGGCAGCTGCTTAACTGACTGAGCCACCCAGGCGTCCACCATTTTAACTATTTTTAAGTGCACATTTCAGTGTACATTGACCTTGATTGTGCTTCTGTCACCACCATCCATCTCCAGAACTTTTTCATCCGCAACTGAAACTCTGTACCTTTTATTTTATTTTTATTTTATGTATGTATTTGTCAGAGTGTGTGAGTACGGGGAGCGCAGGCAGAGGGGAAAGCAGGCTTCCTCCTGAGCAAGGAGCCTGATGTGGGACTTGATCCCAGGATCCTGGGATCATGACCTGAGCCGAAGGCAGAGGCTTTAACCCGCTGAGCCACCCAGGTGCCCCGTCACTAATTAATTCTTAACATTAAGCACAACTGGGTTCCAGTATGAACTGTAGTACCTTTTTTATTTTATATATTGATGGCTTCAGATTACTAATATTTTGGTATGGATTAGGTAGGATTTTTTTTTTTTAATCAATTTACTTTTTTTTTTTTTTTAAGATTTTATTTATTTATTTGACAGAGAGAGATCACAAGTAGGCAGAGAGGCAGGCAGAGAGAGAGAGAGAGGAGGAAGCAGGCTCCCTGCTGAGCAGAGAGCCCGATGCGGGACTTGATCCCAGGACCCTGAGATCATGACCCAAGCTGAAGGCAGCAGGTTAACCCACTGAGCCACCCAGGCACCCCAGGATTTTTTTTCAATACGGTTTAGACAATTTTCTAACTTTATGTGGTTTCTTTCCTTGGTCGTGGGTTATTTATAAGTATGCCTTTTAGCTTTCAAACGAAGTTTTTCTGGTGACCTTTTTGTAATAGTTTTATAGATTAATTGAGCTGTGGTTAAAGATAGGACTTACATGATTTCGATCATTTGGAAATTGGTAATATTTATTTGCCGCTTGTCCTAGTATATCCTTCCCCCAGATTCCACATTGTTAAGTTTTACCACAGTTGCTTTTATCTTTGTCACTTTATCCTTCTTAAACTATCCTTTTCTTATACAGTTTTTCTTTTTTATAGATTTACTTAGTAGAGTGTGTGCCTGTGTGTGCAATCGAGTGAAGGTGGGAGGGGTAGAGGGAGAGAGAAAATCTTTGAGCAGACTCCCCACTGAATGCAGAGACCATCTCAGGGCTTGATTGCAGAACCCTGAGATCATGATCTGCCAAAATCAGGAGTCAGCCATCCAACCAACTGAGCCATCCAGACTTCCCTGTTTATACAGTTTTTCTGAATCATTTGAGAAATAAGTTGCAGACATAAAGCTCTAAATCAGTTTATATTTCCTAAAAACAAGGATACTCTCCTATATAACCACAGCACACCCATTAAAATCAGGAAATAGATATTGGTATAATCCTGCTATCTAATTCATACCACTCACATTTCACTGATGTCTGAATTATGTTCTTTTCTTTTTTTTAAGATTTTATTTTATTTATTTGACAGACAGAGATCACAAGTAGGCAGAGAGGCAGGCAGAGAGAGAGGGGGAAGCAGGCTCACGCTGAGCAGAGAGCCTGATGTGGGGCTCGATCCCAGGACCCTGGGATCACGACCCTAGCCGATGGCAGAGGTTTCAAACCACTGAGCCACCCAGGCACCCCCGAATTATGTTCTTTACAGCAAAAACAAAAACCTTAGTTGTCTTTAGTTGTCATGCCTCTTCATTCTCCTTCAATTTTGAATAGTTACTCAGTCTTTACTCGTTTTAGTTATCTTGACAGTTTTGAAGAATAGGCCAGTTACTTTGTAAAATGTTCCTCAATTAGTCTGATGTTTCCTCATAAATAGGTTTAGGTTATGCATTTTTGGCAGGAACGCCACAGACAAGATGTGTTCTTCACTACATCGTATCAGGAGGCACATGCCACCTTGTCCCATTACTGGTTATGTGAAATTTTATCACTTGGTTAAGATGATAGGTTTTTATACTATAAGTTAGTTCAAAGATATTTTGTACTTACTAGGTAATAATTAAATAATACATGTTTTGTAGCATGATACTTTGAGGCTATATAAATAGCCCATTTCTTATCAAATTTTCACCTGCCAGTTTTTGCATACGCTGATGATTTGTGCCTGAATCAGTTATTACTAAGTGGTTGCCAGATGGTGAATTTTAAAAATTTCATCTTTCCTTCCAGCATCCATAGTTTGGCATTTCACTGTAAAGTTTCTCTTTCTATTTTTAAAAAAATCATTTAAACATATCAGCGTGGACTCCTGGATTCCTGTTTTACTAATTTTTCATTTTTTTGATGCTCAAATTATCACTAATTTGGCCAGTGGGAACTCTTCCAGGTTGGTTCCTATGCCTTTTTTTTTCATGTCCCCATCATTCTTTGATCACTTTCTTCTCTTTCTTTCCTTCTCTTTAAAGATTTTATTTATTTGAGGGGCACCTGGGATCATGACCTGAGCCGAAGGCAGAGGCTTTAACCCACTGAGCCACCCAGCGCCCCTGTAATATTTTTTACATATATGTACTTATGCATATAAACATACACAAGCATCCATATCTGCTAAGAATGTTGAAATCCATGATTTCACTGTGATGCCTTCACTGATTCCATTCTAACACCACCGCACTTTTTCCTAGTCATTCCCCATTTTGAATTTATTCCTCCTTTCTCTGACATTGAGAATATGGCTTTCTGTCCTTTTTGCTCCATCTTTTAGGTAACGGTCCCCTGACTATGAGCACCATCTCATTGGCCCCAACCCCACTGAAATTGCTAGCTGAACACTCCCATCTAGTTTGATGAGCCATTTTTATATACAGACAGTTCTCATTTTGCACCATCCTCATGGATGAACTTCTGTTAATTTGGTTTTTATTTTATTCTTTTTATTTTTTAAGATTTTATTTATTCATTTGAGAGAGAAAGACACAGAGAGAGGGCACACAAGCAGGGGGAGTGGGAGAGAGAGAAGCAGGCTTCCCACCGAGCCGGGAGCGCGATGTGGGGCTCAATCCCAAGACCCCAGGAATCATGACCTGAGCCAAAGGCAGACGCTTAATGACTGAGCCACCAGGTGCTCCAGTTAACATGGTTTTCAAAATTTATTTTTATATTTATTATTAAGTAATCTCTAAACCCAACTTGGGACTCAAACCCACAACTTTGAGATCAAGACTTGTATGCTCCAGGGGCGCCTGGGTGGCTCAGTGGGTTAAGCCGCTGCCTTCGGCTCAGGTCATGATCTCAGGGTCCTGGGATCGAGTCCCGCATCGGGCTCTCTGCTCAGCAGGGAGCCTGCTTCCCTCTCTCTCTGCCTGCCTCTCCATCTACTTGTGATTTCTCTCTGTCAAATAAATAAAATCTTAAAAAAAAAAAAAAAAGACTTGTATGCTCCACTGGCTGAGTCAGCCCCATAACCTAACATGTTTTAATCAAATGAGACTAGTCTGCATATAACAGTTAATGAAATGCAAAATATAACCTGTGATCAGGAATAGCTCCTTCAAAGATTTTAAAATTGACTCCAACCCGTAATAGCTGATTAATCTTTCTCTAGACATCATTCAGTTGAAGGTGATTTCCCCGCCTTTTTTAAAGGAAAGTAACAGTCTCTGCCCTCCTCTCAGCGGAACTTAACACAACTCTGCATTTCCCTCTGTCAGTTCCTTTTGGAATGGTGGGTGGGTAGCAAAGGAGAGGATATGTACAATAATGTATTTTTAGTTCTTTTGAACAGAGGGGTTGCTCCAGCCATTGCTGTTGATGACAGGAAGTATATTTATAGCTTCAAGGAAGGAGGGCCTTGGTTTAAGAAAACCTGGCAGGCTCTGCTTAATAATATTTCATTTAAGTTCATTTGCACTTCATAGGAAGTTCTTGCCTTAGAAGTGTAGTTGAAATGAATGGATTATGTTATGAAGTTCAGGTATTTGCATAAGTATATTCATGCTTCTCCTGAATCTGGTACGGGATGTGTGCAGAGAATTTAGATGGTCGCATGCAGCTGTATAGTAAGAATATTGAGGGGGTACTAAATATTGTCACAAGTAGGTATTATTCATGAAGCTCTTACTGGTTCAGCTTCTATGTGATTTTCAAAGATTGAGATCAGATTTGTACATATTGTATATGTATATCATAAAATTATTTGGGGTTTTCCACTGGGCATCACATAACATTCTTCTAAGTTTGATTGGGATCGGACTTTGGCCCATGACTATCATATGCAATGGGCACATTGAACACAAGTTAAATTATTCTGAAGCTTTTCTCTCTTTTTCCTACTCCCTTTCTTAATTGAGGGAAGCAAAGGATTGGTTTCCAGGATACGTCTTCTCTCTTATGCTGATTTCAGATTGATGCAGTCATGGAAACCAGGCAGTAAACTCATTCTTGGCAGCTGCTCGCAGAGGTCTGATCTTTTCTTTTAAAAGCATGAGATTCTTTTTTTTTTTTTTTTTTTTTTTTTTTTTTTTTTTCTTTTTCTTTTTCTTAAAGATTTTATTTATTTATTTGACAGAGAGAAATCACAGTAGACAGAGAGACAGGCAGAGAGAGAGAGAAGGAAGCAGGCTCCCTGCTGAGCAGAGAGCCCGATGTGGGACTCGATCCCAGGACCCTGAGATCATGACCCGAGCCGAAGGCAGCGGCTTAACCCACTGAGCCACCCAGGCGCCCAAAAAGCATGAGATTCTTTAATAATAAATTTTGAGAAGGCTGGTGTCAAATGATTCCAGATCATCTCAAAGGGAGTGGGAATTCGTTGAATAGTTTTAAGTGACTCAGTTAAGTATTAACAGGTTGCTAAACAAAACTGCAGTGATTTACCTAAAGATTTTTATGTCTAATTTAAACAGAAGGATTATAAATTACAGAATTATTAATGTTTAGTCAGTTTTTTAAGACTACTTTATTTTTTTTTAAAGATTTTATTTATTTATTTGACAGAGAGAGATCACAAGTAGGCAGAGAGGCAGGCAGAGAGAGAGGAAGGGAAGCAGGCTCCCTGCTGAGCAGAGAGCCCGATGTGGGACTCGATCCCAGGACCCTGAGATCATGACCTGAGCCGAAGGCAGTGGTTTAACACACTGAGCCACCCAGGCGCCCCAAGACTACTTTAAAACTTTTCTAACTTGATTTTATTTTTTGTTTTCAACTTTTATGTATTCAAAATATTAACAGTTGTAGAGCTTAACTTTATTTAACATAACGAAGGTTTTCATCTGGCCCAGTAAAGTCTACCTGCTGATGAAATGAAAATATGAAATAATGACTCTTTAAAAGTCATTTTAAAGGGCACCTGGATGGCTTAGTCAGTTAAGCATCCAACTCTTTCATTTTGGCTCAGGTCATGATCTAAGGGTTGTGAGATGGAGCCCTTTGTCAGGCTCCACGTTGAGCAAGGAGTCTGCTTGAGATTCTCTCTTTCTCCCTCTCCCTCTGCCCCTCCCCCAACCCTCATGCATAAGTCCATATGTACTCTAAAAAAAATTAATTCAAAAAATAAAATATTTTGAGGATTCTGAAGCTGACTGTCTTGGTTCAAATCCTATCTCTACCATTTATTAGATATGTAACATGGGACAAGTTACTTAACCTCTCCGTGCCTTAGTTCCTTATCTGCAAAATGGGGGATAATAACATCCACTTCATAGGATTGTCATGGGGAGTAAATGAGCTAAAATATGTCACATGCCTAATTCATAGGGAGCTGACTATTACATTTACACATAAGGAGTAAGGCTGAATAATGAATTCAGGAAAGGCTTATACTGAATTTATGAAGGACTTAAAAGAAGGAAGGTATTTTTGACGTATGTATTTTTTAGATTAACAAAAATGGTGGAGGATTTAGGAATCTCTTCCTTATTGCAAATGAATAAACCATCTGTTTCAGATCCCTTGTAAAGATTTAGTATTGGGTTTACATAACTTACCAAGATATTTGTTGATTTGAGAAGCATTGATTGTTGGATTGCTGAATGCTCAGTAGGTGCTGGGATTTGAAAGGCAACTGAGAGACATCCTCTTCCCTGGAGAGCTTCCTGTTGTGGAGGGGTGTAGGCGGAGAAGGGTGAAGAAGTGAAGGTGACCTGTTACAAAACTTAATTCTTTATACATTGTGTTAAGAGCTACACTAGCAGAATTTTAAATTTTAAAAAATGATATGGAAATAGGAGACAGTACAAATTAACTTAAACACATACTAGGGGCGCCTGAGTGGCTCATTTGGGTGAGTAGGACTTTTGGTTTGGACTCTAGGTTTCAGCTCAGGTCATGGTTATCAGGGAAGTGGGATCGAGGCCTGTGTTGGCCTCCCTGCTCATGGCGGAGTCTGTCTCCCTCTCACTCTGCCCCTCCCCCTGCTCACGTTTTCTCGCTTTCTAAAATAAGGGAGTAAATCTTACTAAGAAAGGAAGCATGCAAGATGAATATGAAGAAAACTGTAGAGCCTTACTGGAGGATTTTTTTTTTTTTTAAGATTTTTATTTATTTATTTGACAGAGACCACAAATAGGCAGAGAGGCAGGCAGAGAGAAGGAGAGGCAGGTTCCCTGCTGAGCAGAGAGCTCGATGCGGGGGGCTTGATCCCAGGACCCTGGGATCATGACCTAAGCTGAAGGCAGAGGCTTTAACCCACTGAGCCACCCAGGCACCCCCTGAAGGATATTTTTAAAAGATAAATTTGATATTTATGCTGTGTTTCTGAATGTGAAAGACTCAAGTATTATAAAGATACTGTATAGAGGTTTAGTAGGGGTGGTCCCCAAATTATTCTACGGATTTAATGTTGTTTTGTAACCCTGGTGGGGTACACCTTTTTGAAAGCTTGACAGACTATAGCACAGTTATTTGGAGTAAATTCAGTAGTTGAGAAAATTTTGAAAATTCTTGAAAAAGAACAAGAGCTGTAGAAGTGGGAAAGGTATGTGGCAGTTGACTCTGTGGATAGTAAAATATATCACAGAGTTAAAGGTATCAAAGGAAGTGAGTGGCTGGCTCAGTTGGTAGAGCATGTGACTCTTGATCTTGGGGTTCTAATTTTGAGTCCCATGTTGGGTGTAGAGATTATTTAAAATCTTTTTTTTTTTTTTAATTTTACTAATTTGTCAGAAAGATAGAGAAAGGACAAGCATGGGGAGCAGCAGGCAGAGGGAAAAGCAGGCTCCCTGCTGAGCCTTAAGGAGCCTAATGTGGGACTCCATCCCAGGATCCTGGGATTATGACCTGAGTCAAAGGCAGATGTTTAGCTGACTGAACCACCCAGGCATCCTTAACAAATAAAATCTTTTTTTTTTTTTTTTAAAGATTTTATTTATTTATTTGACAGAGAGAAATCACAAGTAGATGGAGAGGCAGGCAGAGAGAGAGGGAAGCAGGCTCCCCACTGAGCAGAGAGCCCGACGCGGGACTCGATCCCAGGACCCTGAGATCATGACCTGAGCCGAAGGCAGCGGCTTAACCCACTGAGCCACCCAGGCGCCCCAACAAATAAAATCTTAAAAAGGTATCTGAGACAGTTTGGCCTTTGTGTTAGAATAGACAAACTAAGTATTTAGAGCAGGCTAGGATATGTGTGGGAATTTAGAATATGATAAAAGTAGCATTAAAAAATCAGGGAGGAAGAATGGAGTATTCAGTAAATGGTCTTGCAACAGTGGGCTGTTTGGGGACAAAAATATGTAAGGATCACTAATTTAAACTATGCCCAAGTAATTGCCGGATTATAGGATATACTTAACCAAATTACTGAATTAACTACATTCTTCTTTCTCTAGAATGTACTGAATGATTCTTAAAATAAGCTCAGCACTCAGGGTCGGTAAACTACTTGCTAGTATACCTTGTGTTTTACAATGACAAGTTGAATTTTATACTTTCAGGGGTCAGTATGTTCCAAACCTGTGTATGCCAGTTACACTTACTATAATTTTGCAACCTTATTAAATATTATATGATTATAATAAATTATGAGTATAAAAGTTTTTTTTTTTAAGATTTTATTTATTTGACAGAGAGCAAACACAAGCAGGGAGAGTGGCAGAGGGAGAGGGAGAAGTAAACCCCTCAGCAAGCAGGGAGCCTGATGTGCGGCTCAATCCCAGGACACTGGGATCATGACTCCAGCTGAAGGCAGGTGCTTAACCCACTGAACTACCTAGGTGCCCCTGAAAGTAGTTGTTTTTAAGAAAGTTAGGTTGAAGATCCTGAAAGAGTTAGATAAATACAAGTCCCCTTACCCGCCAAATTACTACTTTTTAAAAAAAGTTTATTTATTTATTTTTAGTAATCTCTACACCCAATATGGGGCTTGAACTCACTACCGCAAGATATCAAGAGTTGTATGGTCTTCCAGCTGAGCCAGCCAGGTGTGCCTTCCCCCACCCCCATTACTGTCTTACTAGTTTTGGCCACAAACACTTTTGAAGGTTAGGAGGAAAAAAATTCTAAAAATCTTGTTAAAGACTCTATGCTCTAAGTTGTCTGAATTTTTTTTAAAAAAGATTTTATTTATTGGAGAGAGAGACTGAGAGAGAGTATGAGAGGGGAGAAGGTCAGAGGGGGAGAAGCAGACTCCTTGTGGAACTGGGAGCCCGACTCAGAACTTGATCCCTGGACTCTGGGACCGTGACCTGAGCCGGAGGTAGTTGCTCAACCAGATGAGCCACCCAGGCGCCCAAGTTGTTTCTGAATTCTTGTTCCATCTTAATTAAAATTTAAAATCACAGATATGATACATGCAAGAAAGAACATGTAAAACATAAATTAGCAGATCTGTACTCACAGTGACTTTGGTTCCCTACCAAAATGTTGGCAGATGAATGTACATGTATTTGTTTTAAGCAAAAATCAAATATTTAAGTAACATGTATTTTTTTTTTTTTTGATTACTTGATCTACTGCATTTTTTCATGTAAGCAACCAGCCCCAAGCCTTGTTTGTCTTGGGTAAAAGTTTTTACTGATCCCTGAAGGAGATAGAGGAGATGCTTTTACATGCATAGGTTAAAGAAAACCTTTCTCCAAAGAAGGGGTCATCAAACATTTTCTGTAAAAAGCCAAAGAGTAACTACTTTAGGCTTTGCAAGCCAAAAAACAAGATCAAGACTATTATGTAAGTACTTTAAAAGACACATTTCCACAAATTTCTTTTCTTTTCTTTTAATATTTTCTTTATTTATTGTCAGAGAGAGAACGAGCACACATGCAGGGGGAGCAGCAAACAGAGGGAGAAGCAGACTCCTCACTGAGCAAGGAGCCCAATACGGGACTTCATTCCAGGATCCTGGGATCATGACCTGAGCTGAAGGCAGTTGCCTAACCGACTGAGCCACCCAGGCATCCCATCTGGTTTTTTTTTTTTTTTTTTTTTTTTTTTAAAGAGTTTATCTATTTATTTCATGCATGTGTAGGGCAGGGAAGGGCAGAGTAAGAGGGAGAAGCAGACGCCCTGCTGAGCAGGGAGCCTTATGCTGGTGTCTATCCCAGGACTCTGGGATCATCACCAACCATCTGAGCCACCCAGTCACCCCCACAAATTCTTACTGATGAAATTAAAATATAATAATTACTGAGTACAACTTTTTGTAATAATAGGTGTATAATGAGAAAAGTGGAATTCTTTTTGGGGGTGATACATTTTACTTAATTGGGGTTCAGAGTTAATGTTTCCTATTAAAATTAATTGTAAATGAAATATATCATTTTATATGTTTCATCTTTGAAATGTCTTTACACAGATGTATGACCAAATTTTTTTTGTTTCATTTATTTTACTTTATTTTATTTTTTTTAAGATTTTATTTTGTATTTAACAGAGAGAGAGAGAGAGAGATCACAAGCAGGCAGAGTGGCAGGCAGAGAGAAAGGGGAAAGCAGGCTTCCCGCTGAGCAGAGAGCCCAATGTAGGGCTTGATCCCAGGACACTGAGACCATGACCTGAGTCGAAGGCAGAGGTTTAACCCTCTGAGCCACCCAGGTGCCCCAAGTTTTATTTATTTTAGAGAGAGGGAAAAAGGGCAAGTTGGGAGGGCAAAGGAAGAGAGAGAATATCAGGCAGACTCCCCTCTCCAGCAGGGAGCCCTACATAGGGCTCGATCCCATGACCCTGAGATCATGACCCAAGCCTAATGAAGAGTTGGGTACTTTACTGACTGAGCCACCCAGGCACCCCAGCCAAATATTGGTATCAGCCCCCAAGCATATGATTTTATTGAGCATATTAATAACTTGGGAAGTGCTTATAGAATTATATTAGGTTTTTCTTTTAATATTTGCCTTTTAAGCATGTTATTACATAGCAGATTAGTTACTTCTCTTTGGAGGTTACATGGAAACTCCGTAATTTCACTGTTACATAGACTTTGAAATATGGAAATTTTCTTTGCACTTACATTGAAATCCTAAAAAACTGTAGTATTGAGCTAAGAAAATATATCCACCCGCATATTTGTTCAGCAGTGGAGATCTCACTTCTTATTTTAAATTTGACAGCATGGGAAGTATATAAAGCAACTTTTGAGAGTGCTTATGATTCAAATATTAGTTTTGTCTAAAACACTTAATTGAAGTTTCACATATAAGTGCTATTCTCCCCTGGTAATTTTTATTTATTTAAGAAAATTTGTTAGATTTTATTTTTAAGTAACCTCTACACCCAGCGTGGGGCTTTGAACCCACATTCCCCAGATCAGGAGTCGCATGCTGTACCAACTAAACCAGCCAGGTGCCCCCTGCCCTGGTAATTGTAGATTGAATTTATTAAATCTTACAAATTTGCAGCAAAAGCTAAGTTTCAGAGCTGTTCATTATTTGATAATAGTATCTGCAAGAGGTCTTATCGTTCTGAAAAATCTCATTCTTAGTCACAAGCTTAAAAGATGAAAAAAATCACAAAATTTTACAACACCAAAGTCACCAAACTGCTCTGTGGTCAGGCAAGTCAGGTTATTCAGCTTTTATTTCTGGCAATAGTTAAGTCCATGACAGTGAGTGAAGTTCACCATCCACACTGTTTGTTTAATAACACATGATAAATTTGAATATTTTCCATAGTACCTGCTGATGAAAAATATAATGAATTAACTTATATCTTAACAAATTTTGTAAATTATCCAATTAAGCTTTTATCTACTCCACATGTATTTTTACTATCATCAGAACACATTTTAGCAGATTCCCCTTCAAGTTGTACTGAATTAGTATTTTCTGAACTTCTGACTTACAGTTGTTTGACAGACTATTTGTGGAAGCTAATTTTTCATTCACTTTATTGTTTTTAAAGATTTTCTTTTTCTTATTTTTAAATTTTTAAGTTGTCTCTCACTCATTGTGGGGCTTTAACTCACAACCATGAGATCAAGAATTGCATGCTGCACCAACTGGGCCAGCCAGGCGCCGCTATTCATTCAGTTTAAATTTGGTATTGACTCTGAGTAAATAACTGAGCAGTATTGGTAACATCTGTCAACTCATCAAGAAACAGGGAATCTACATGAACTAATTTGTCTTTTTAAATAGGTAATAATCTTACTCCCTTTGTCCTCAACTTTTGGAGCAACTGGTCTTGTTGAAAAGCCTAGTAGTCTTAAGTTTATTCTCTCTGAGTATATTTCTTCGTCACCTGGAGCTGAGTATGGTTTAACCACCTCATCATTGGTGAATTACTTTTTTTGCTTGGCTAATAGACCAGTCTTTTGGATTTTTCAGATCATGGCTTTCCTGTGAATTGGGAATATTGGTTGACAACTTAGTGTGCTGATATTGATATATATTGAATTCTCCTAGTTAGCTACAGTGTCATTGCCTAATAAACACAGAGCTTTCTCATGTGACTTTTTTTTTAAAGATTTTATTTATTTATTATTTATTTGACAGAGAGATTACAAATAGGCAGAGAGACAGGCAGAGAGAGAGGAGGAAGCAGGCTCCCTGCTGAGCAGAGAGCCCCATGCTGGACTCGATCCCAGGACCTTGAGATAATGACCTGAGCCGAAGGCAGAGGCTTAAACCACTGAGGCACCCAGGTGCCCCTCTCATGTGACTTCTTAACAAAGTAATCCACACTGTTCACTGTGCTTTAAATCAGGACATTGTACGCTTTCTCTTCTTTTTTGTTTTGATATGATAGCCATGCACTAGTAATACAAGCAAGTAAACTTTCACAACGCAGTATGCCAGTATATGTATGTGCCGATCAAAACGCTATTGAGTTAAAGCTTCCTCGGTGTGATTTGTGGTATGCTGAGCAGCAGGACAAAGCTCTGTGAGCACCATATATACAAGTAACCAGTCAATTCTGCCAGTGTAGTGTTGATGCCATCCATAGGCAACATGTAAATGAGTGAGTGCAGCTGTATTTGATGTTATTTATGGACACTGGAGTTTGAATTTCACATAATCTTCATGTCATGAAATATTCTTTTGAATTTTTTTTTATCAACCATTAAAAAGTGTAAAATCATTCTTAGCTTGCAGCCCTTACTAAAACAGATGGTTTGCTCATCTCCATCTAGCATAAGGCATTACACCAAGGCCAAAATCAAGAAGTAAAAGATAGCATAAAATTTGATTGCATAAAAAGATAATAGAAACTAAACTAAAAGATAAACTGCAGGTCACCTGGGTGGCTCAGTCAGTTCAACGTCTGCCTTCGGCTCAGGTCATGATCCCAAGGGCCTGGGAGTTAGCCCCACATCAGGCTCCCTGCTCAGCAGGGAATCTGTTTCTCCTCCTCACTTCTGTGTTCACGCACATGCTCTCTCTCTCTCAAATAAATAAAATCTCTTAAAAAAAAAATAAACTGCATGTTGGGGAAACGTATTTGGAACCATATATAAGGAAAAGATTATTGTCATCTTAGTATGACATTAGGAAGGGTACCCATGGATAAGAAACAGACCAAAACACTATTAGAAAAATGGACAAAGGGCACAAAAAGACAGTTCACCAAATAAAACCTAATGTCAGTAACTGAACTGACCAGTACTGAACCACAAAAGGCAAAAGAAAACATAGGAGACTTTCACTTTATACTTCATACACTTTGGTATTGCTTAAGACTTTTCTTAAGCTCACCTTTTAATTTTTCCTTTTATTTTTATTTTATTATTTCTTTAAGATTTTATTTATTTGAAAGAGAGCATAGAAGCAGGGGGTGTGGTAGGCAGAGGGAAAGGGAGAATCAGGCTTCCCACTGAGTAGGGAGCCTGATGTGTAGCTCTGTCACAGGCCCCTGGAATCATGAGCCAAAGGCAGACGCATAACCGACTGAGCCAGCCAGGTGCCCCTGTTTTATTTTTTTTTAAAGTAAGCTCTATACCCAGTTTGAGGCTTGAACTCAGTGACCCTCAAATTGAGTCTCATGTTCTACCAGCTGAGCCAGCGAGGTGCCCCATTGCTTGAGATTTTTGCAGCAAGCAGATACTATATTTATCAGTATTTAAAAAGCCAAAAAAAAATTTTTCTTGTAAAATTTTTGAATTGTTGCTTGGCTTTCTGGTCCCTAAATTTTCTATTTTCCTAATGGAGGTAGAGAAAAGAGGGTGAGTTCTTCTCTTTCCTGCCTCTGCTATGCTATACATGTTGCTCTGGTTTAGAAGACAGCATGTGGAGCTTAGGCCCCGTCAGATTCCCCCACCCCAGTCCTGGCTTTTGTATATTCTTTGGCATTTTACTAGGCCAGCATAATGGGCACTGCTTGCTTTGATGCCATGTTGACTTGGAAATCTCCAGTCTGATTTTAAGGTGGAGGTCGTTCTATAAAGCATCTTCTTAAATAAGTTTGATGTTAAGGATTTTGAATTGCTTTTTAATTTTATTTTTGTTTTAAATAGTTATTAATAGAAGCCAGAGCGAAGGGGCACATGGGTGGCTCATTTGTTTGGGCATCCCACTCTTGATTTCCATTTGGGTCAGGGTCTCCTAGTCGTGGGATCAAACATTGCAAAGAGCTTTATGCTCAGGTGGAGTCTGCTTGGGATTCTCTCTCCCTCTGCCAACCCTCCCTCCTTCACATATGCACATGTTAAATAAATAAATCTTTTTAAGAAGGTAGAAGAGGGGTGGAGGGATTCTTTTAAATCCACTCTTAAAATTCTGTCTTTGGTAGAATTCTTGATTTTCCAGGATTTGTTAAATGTGTCAAAAGATATTTGGCGTAGGTATTAACTTTATGAACCTGTTGAATACAAGACAGTTTTTTTTCTGGTTCTGAATTAATTCAGTCATGAACAATAAAAGAACCTTGTATGTAGGTAATGCTACTGCATTTACTCAAGGCATTTGGTTACGAAGGTGAATCACAAGGGAAAGAATTTTACTTTGCATTTCTTTTCAAATCAGGAGTAATAGAATTTGATGAGCATGAAGCATGCTGTTATTCTTCTCCTGTATTCTATGTAGATGATGTCATTAAAGTAGATTTTGGCTTTTAGACCTTGGGTTTAAAGTACTGGAATAATTGGCTAAGTCATAAGTATATTTCATGTGGAAAAGAAATAATTGTATTGAAATAAGCTGATCTGATCTAGAGGTACCTTACTTACCTTGAGCATGGCAGAAAAGAAACTTACACCAGTTAATGTACAGTGTAGCAGCTATAGCTGGGGAAAGAGGAGTATGAGAGGGAGTAAAAGTAAGGTGTAAATTATAAGAAATTTGGGAGAATGTGACTTTGTGATGTGATGTGAGAGCCAGAATTGGAAATACTGGGTAGACATGTACATGTACATGTACATGTCCCTAGATTTTAGGAGAGTATACTTGAAGAGCATACTTGAAGAAGTAGACAAGATAAGAGTATGAATCAATTGGAATGGTATACTAAAAGGAAAGTCAGGGGCACCTGGGTGGCTCAGTGGGTTAAAGCCTCTGCCTTCGGCTCGGGTCATGATCCAGGGTCCTGGGATCGAGCCCCGCGTCGGGCACTCTGCTCCGCAGGAAGCCTGCTTCCTCCTGTCTCTCTGCCTGCCTTTCTGCCTACTTGTGATCTCTGTCTGTCAGATAAATAAATAAAATCTTAAAAAAAAAAAATTAAAAAAAAAAATAAAAGGAAAGTCAGCTTAAAGAAAAACAACAACACAAAAACTGCTCTTAAAAGATAGGTACGGGGTGCCTGGGTGGCTCAGTGGGTTAAGCCGCTGCCTTCTGCTCAGGTCATGATCTCAGGGTCCTGGGATCGAGCAGGGAGCCTGCTTCCCGCCCCCCTCTGCCTACTTGTGATCTCTGTCTGTCAAATAAATAAATAAAATCTAAAAAAAAAAAAAGGTAGGCGATTACTTCTTCTGTGGGGGGCAGAGGAAGAGGGAGAGAGATTTGTTTTGGTTTGTTTTAACGTTTTCTTTGAGAGAGAGAGAGAGAGAGCGCGCGCGCACAGAAGGGGAGGGAGAAGCAGACTCTCCACTGAGCAGAGAGCCTGATGCAGGGCTCTATCCGAGGACTCCCAAGATCATGACCTGGGCTGAAGGTAGAGGCTCAATCCACTGAGCCACCCAGGTGCCCCAGAGAGAGAAAATCTTAAGCAGTCTCCAAGCCCATCACCGGGCCCGACATGCAGCTCTGTCTCAACCCTGAGTTCTTGACCCGAGCCCAAATCAAGAGAGGCTTAACCAGCTGAGACACTCAGGTGCCCCAAGTAGGCAGTTACTTCTAATAAATACTCAGACTTAATTAAGAAACATAATTTCTTTTTTTTTTTTAAGATTTTATTTATTTATTTGACAGACAGAGATCACAAGTAGGCAGAGAGGCAGGCAGAGAGAGAGGAGGAAGCAGGCTACCTGCTGAGCAGAGAACCCGATGTGGGGCTCCATCCCAGGACCCTGGGATCATGACCTGAGCCGAAGGCAGAGGCTTTAACCCACTGAGCCACCCAGGTGCCCCAAGAAACAGAAATTTTGAAAAATATAGGCCATTAGTCTATCAGCAAGTATAGAAAAAGTAAAGTAACTTAATTTGTTTTAAAATTTAATTAGTATTAAAACTTTTTTTTTAAAGATTTTATTTTTTCATTTATTTGACAGAACAGAAAGAGATCACAAGCCAAGAGGCAGGCGGAGAGAGAGGGGGAAGCAAGCTCCCCACTGTGCAGAGAGCCTGATGTGGGACTCGATCCCAGGACCCTGAGATCATGCATGACCTGAGCTCAAGGCAGAGGCTTAACCCATGGAGCCACCCAGGCGCCCCTAAAACTATTTTTTTAATGAAAAAGTTCTTTGATCTTTTGTAGCTTCTGCTGTTCTCTAGTCCTGCACTTCCAATATGGTAGTCTTCAACCCTGTGTGCTAGTATGTTGGCCAGCATATATGTCTGGAACATTTCTATCATCACAGAAATTTCAATTTGGAAGTGCTATGAAAATGAGATATATTATTAGAAAAGCTAGTAAAAGTAAGTGAGGGTAATGAGATACTTTTCTATCCAGAAATTTTACAGAAGAAGAATTAGGTCTTTATAATCCTGAGACATTGGTGTGTGCTTTTTTGTTGTTAATACTTGAATTTTGACTTTTATTTTGAAATAAGTTTACAGAGAAGTTGCAGTAATAGTACAAAGAGCCTTTTCCCTCCCTGAGCCATTTGAGAGTAAGTTGCTCACTTGATGCTCCATCAGCTTTGAATACTTCAGTGTGCATTTCCTACAAATGGGGACATTCTCCCATGTAACCACAATGCGTCCATTAAAATCCGGAGTTTAACAGTGATACAGTAGTACCAGCTAATCCTCAGATCCCATTCAAGTTTACCAGTTGTCTCAATAATGACCTGTAGAGCAGAAGGATCTAGTTCAGAATTACACGTTAAATTTTGTTGTCCTGTCTTTGATTTGATCATCTTGATGTTTTTGAAGAGCATAGGCTAATTATTTTGAAGATTATATCTCAGTCTGGGCCTGATGTTTCTTCATGGTTAGATTCAGAATATGCATTTTGTCAAGAATACCACATAAATGGTGCTATATTCTTTTATTTTGTCAGGAGGTACACTGTGTGTCTCATTTCTTATGTTCATTGTGATCACTTCATTAAGATAGGTTCTGCTGGTTTTCTGTACCATAAATTTACTTATATTTTCCAGTGAGTGCTTTGTGAGGATGAAGCATTTTGAAACCATGTGAATATCTCATTCCCTATGAAGTTTTCCCCCACTAGTTTTAACATCATTGGTATTTCTTTAACATCATTGGTATTTCTACAGTGGTTGTCAAATGATGATTTTTCTAATTTTATCATTTCTTTCACATTCGTTAGTTGACATATCATTATGAGCAAAAGCCTCTTCTCCCAGTGTATGTAATAACTTATACTCATATGTATTTATGCATTTCTGTTTTATTCAGTGAGTTATTATGTATTAATATAATGTTACTTTGATGCTGAATTTGTCCCAGATTTGGCTAGTGGATGCCTCTGGCTTCAGGCTGGCTCCTGTATCCTTTTGACATGGTCTATCATTCTTTGATCACTTCTGTTTCTGACTTTGTGGTACAAGATGATCCAGTCTCTTCTGTACTTTTCCTGCCTCAGCCCTGAAAGCAGTCATTTCACCAAGAAGTGAAATGGTTCTTTTATTGGAGGGTGTATTTAGAAACCAGGTCTTGATGCTAGGTATGATTGTTCTGCTGGGTTATAGCTTCCTCTAGGCCCTCTCAGTGAATAGAGCATATGCAAACATGTATGTGTACTTATATATGCATCCATCCTAGATAAGCTTTGTCCATTCATAAGTTAAAGTGCTGTTGGCTCTTAGTTCAGTATTAATGAATCAACAATAAGGGAAATCAAGAAAAAGGAAGAAGATGTTTGCTGATCTGTACATTCAAGTCACTTCAGAAAGTGCTAACATATGTAATGCATGGTGAATCTGTGCAAAAGGGGATAAATTTGTGGATTTGTGAGATGACAAACATAAAAGTGGCATACTGGACAGTGTTGTGCACTGTGAGCATTGAGTGTATTTTTGTGATGAAGGGGTGTCTGATTTTAAATGCTTTTTCTGCAGTGAGATCATGTGTTTTGCTTCTTTCTTAATATGGTGTATAATACCAGTACATAGACTTTTAAATAGCAATTAATTAGCTGTTAGCTTTTGTTGTATCTTTTGCATTGTATGTTGGGTTTGTTATGAATGCTCGGCAAGATTGTATTGCAGGTGTGTTTCAGGATATCAAATATTAATGAGATTGTCTTTTTAAAAATCAGCTTAATTGAGGTATAACCAATCTTCTTAAAATAAAATGTACCTGTTTTCCATATACAGTTGGTTGAGTTTTGCCAAATTTATATATCACAGTGATCATCACCACAGTGAAGATACCTAACATTTCTTTAACCCCAACAAGTTCTCTCTTGTCCTGCCCAGTTATTCCTCTCTATCCCCTTGGGCTACTGGCTATTAGGGATCTGCTGTCTGTCACTACAGACTGCATTTGTCTTTTTTTTTTTTTTTTTTTTTTTTTTTTAAGAGACAGATCACGTGAGCTGGAGGGGATAGGGCAGAGGTAGAGGGGTAGAGGGAGGCAGGGAGAATCTCAAGCATACTCCATGCAGTGCGCAGAGCCTGACACAGGGGTTTGATCTCATGACCGTGAGATCATGACCTGAGCTGAAATTTTAAGAGCTGGACATTTAAGCAACTGCGTCACTCAGAAGGCCCTACATTTTTGTCTTTTCTACGTTGTTAAATATAGTATTGTACCCTTTTGTCTTGATTCTTTCGCTGAGCATGATGTTTTTTGGGTTTTGTTTTGGTTTTGTTTTGTTTTAATTGTATTTGCATTTATTTTATCCAGAACTTACTCCTGGACCTTAAGTTTTTGTTTCTTTAGTTTCTTTTGGGATATCTTTTATTTCTGTGCAGCCTCCTCTTCTGGTTTAGAAACAGCATGCTCTTTTTTAGTAAGAATCATCTCAATGTGGCAGGGAGAGTTATATATGGGTTAATCCAATTATGAGCTCTGTAAGTTCTACGCCATATCTTGGAGGTTTTGTTCACCTGGATATGCTCCATTACCACAGAATCAACATCTAAATCTTTAAGTTCAGCATTACTTTCTGCATTTTGAAGCATGTGCAGTAAAAATTCAGCTCTCTTTTCTGGGCCACCAACCTGTGTGCAGACCCACTCTTTGGCCTGGGCATGCCTACCAGCTCCACCAGGGTAACGATGGAATGGCACACTTTACTTCTGCAAAGTGACATTCTTCAGATACTGGGCTTTTCGGATATGCATATCCTTAATGTCCTGGACAATTTCACATGTGTTCTTAAAGTGAATACTAAGAACTTCTTGCATGATTTTGTAGGGTTTTCTGGATATGCATATCCTTAATGTCCTGGACAATTTCACATGTGTTCTTAAAGTGAACACTAAGAACTTCTTGCATGATTTTGTAGGGTTTTCTGGGTTAAGTGAGTAGTGAACCATTTTCAGAGATCACCTTAGGCTGCTTAGGTTAAGAGTGAGCATGATGTTTTTGACATTCATCCATGTTGTTAGGTATATTAGTAGTCATTTCCTTTGTTTCTTTTTTCTGAGAACTATTCCATTGTGTGAATATACTGTAGTTATCTTCCATATGTTAATAAGCATTTAGGTTTTTTCAGTTTGATCCCCTTATGAATAAAGCTGCTAGGTGCATATGTGTTCAAGTCTTTGCTTAGATATAGGTCTTTGTTTCTTTTGTATAAATCTTAGAAGTAGAATTGCTGCTGGGTTTTATGGTTAAAGTGTATGTTTAATTTTATAAGAACCTGCCAAACTGTTTTCTATAGTTTTACACTTTACATTCTCATCAGCAATGTGCATGAGTTTCATTTCCTCCACATCCTCACCAGCACTTGCCATTGACAGCCTTTTACTTTTTAATCATTATTGGTGTCTCGTTATGGTTCTACTTGCATTTTCCCGGTGACTAGTGATGTCTCCTAGTGATCCTACCTTGGATATCTGTTTATGTCCTTTTTGGCCATTTGTGTATTTGCTTTTGTGAAGTGTCATCTTAAATCCTTTGTCCATTTGTTTGTTGGATTATTTGTTACTAGTATCTTATGCTTGAGTTGGTAAGCGTTCTTTATATATTCTGGATACAGTAATTATATATGTATATATATTACAGATACTTTCTCCGAGCCTGTGGCTTTTTTTTTTAAGTTTTTAAAATTTATTTTAAAATTTTTATTTAAGTAATCTCTATAGCCACTGTGGGGCTTGAACTTATGATCCTGAGATGAAGAGTCATATGCTCCTCCAATTGAGCCAGGCAGGTACCCCTCGTTTGTTTGTTTGTTTTTTTGTTTGTTTGTTTTTTTAATGGTGTCTCCCAAGGAGGAGAAGTTTTTTAATTTTGATAAAGACCAAATTGACCACTTTATTTTTTTTTTTTGAGTTCGTGTTTTTTTGTGTCCAATCTATGAAGTCTTTATCTGTAGAGACTGAATTCGAAGAAGACTTTAGAGGTCTTAGGGACCTACACTCTTGTATTATTTCCTATTTGTAATTATGGGCAGTGAATATGATGGGATTTTACTCCAGTGATTATGTTATGATACATGGCCAAAGGGATATTAGAGATGTAATTAAGTTATTAATTAGTTGACTGAATCCATTAAAGGGGGATTATACAGATAGACCTGACCTAATCATATGAACCCTAAAAATCTGGGTCTAGGAGTCAGAGCCAGGGGAATTCAAAAGATTTGAAACATAAGATTTCAGCAAGAGGGAAATTTTTCCATTGCTGGCTTTGAGGGTGGAGGGGTCTATATGGCAAAGATTGCAGATGGTCTGTAGCTGCAGAGAATGGCTCCTGGATGAGAAGTAGCAAAGAAACAGAGATCTTAGTCCTATAGCTGCAGGGAGCTGAATTCTGCCACAACTATGTGAACTTGGAGGAGGATCCTGAGCATCAGATAAGAACACAGCCTGGCAAACACCTTGAGTTTTTATCTTTGTATCTGTTTTTATCTTTGATCCTTAGCAGAAAATCCATATCCATACTGTTACTCAGTAATACCAAATTAATATACTGTCTCAAGATTGTGAAATTTTTTTCTTATATGTTCTTATGCTTTTAGCTGTACATTTAGGTCTAGATCTATTATCCTTTCATCTTTTATGAATATTCATCCCTCAGTAATTTGTGTGTTTTAAAAATTCTGTTATACATGGTATTTTAAGATATTTCAATTTATAACTATTAATAATTTCCAACTCTTTATTGATAATATATAAAGATACATGGGGCACCTGGGTGGCTCAGTGGGTTGAGCCTCTGCCTTTGGCTCGGGTCATGATCTTGGGGTCCTGGAATTGGGGCCTGCATCGGGCTCACTGCTCGGTGGGGAGCCTGCTTCCCCTCTGTCTCTGCTTTCCTCTCTGCCTACTTGTGATTGCTCTCTCTACCAAATAAATAAATAAAATCTTTAAAAAAATACAATTGATATTTATGTATTTTTTTATGTTGATCTTATATCCTACTACATTGTTAAACTTACTGTTTTTACTCTTTTGTAGACTTCTTAAGGTTTTCTATGTATAAGATCAGGTTCTCTGTGAGTAAGTTTTACTACTTCTTTTCCAACATAGTTTTAAATTTATTTTTCTTTATTGTACTGGCTAGGACCCTCTAATAAAATGTTGAATAAAAAATGGTAAAGTGGGTATTCTTGCCTTCTTCCTGATTTTAGGGAGGAAGTATTCAGTATTTCACCATTAAATGTGGCATTAGCTTTAGTTTTTCATTGTTTCTATCACATTGACAAAGCTTTTTGTAATTACTAATTTGCTGAAAGAAGTTTGTTGGGATGGTTTGGATAATAGGGAGAAAGAATGCAAAGTGGCTTTGCTTTTTGAAGATACTCTTCCAGCACTTTCTCTTTTTTTTAAATCAACATTGTTTTGGCTGTTCTACATTCTTCGTGTTTCTGTGTAAATTTTCTAATCAGCTTTAGAACTTTTAGCTTTCCACTTATTTTTCTAGGTCAGGGTATGTTTATTTGTGCAGCATTTTGGATAAATTCTTCAGATTTATTAATTCTCTCTTTAGTTTTGTCTTCTAGTGGTTTTCCTGTCTATAAAATTTTAGATTTCAATGAATATTTTTATTTTGAAAGTTCCATTTGGTTGTTCCTTTGTCATCTTTTTAAAGTGTTTTATGCCTTCTTTGTGATTTTGATGCTTTTATCATAATCATTGTTAAAACTCACTTTATAGTCTTTATGAGATTGTTCTGTTTTCTGAATCCTGTGCATTTTTTGTTGAGGGCTTGCCTTTCCATAGGAGGTTTACTTTTGTTTGTACTAGAGATGTCTAGTGGCATCGCTGGCACAGGCCACTTTAGTTAATTTCCCGTGGGGGGAAGCGGGTCCTGGATCACAAGATAAAGTAGACCTCAAATCCATAAGAGGCATATGTCTGTGGTTTCAAACTCTCAGAGGGAGCCTTTCCTTCTCTTACCCCCAGCTAACACTAAGGTAGACAGACTTTCTGGTCTTGTTTAGGCAGGTAGATTTTTTTTTCCTTATAGATTTTCATGGAGAGTATAGTCCTTTTAGGGCCACAGCTTTGCAGGAGGTCTTAGATCTAATTCCCCATGTTTCTCAGGAGCCTGCTTCCTGTCTCCTTTCTTTCTACTTGCCTTATTTATTCATATGTCTTCACAAATGCTTCTGGGGGCTAATACAGAAGTCAGCTCATACTGCCAACTCTGTCTTTTTTGGGGGAGAGGTTTCTTTTTAGATTTTATTTTAAAGTAATTCCTATACCCAGTGTGGGGCTTGAACTCACAACCCAGAAATCAGGAATCATGTGCTCCTCTAACTGAGCAACTAGATGTCCCCCCAGCTCTGGTTCACATTTTGTTTCAGGTTTTGTTTACTTTCTTGAGAACTTAACTAAGCTTCTCAAAGTACGTTAGTATTTATCCAACATTTCTAGATTATAGTAACTGGAGATTTTATTACATTTCCTAGATTGCTGTGTTGCAAGATAAAAAAAGATGACTCTGTGCTTTAAAGATTGAGCTTAATATACAGAGATATTGGGTGTCAGCCAAACCATAAAACTACTTTTTATATATTCATTTATTAATTTCTATTTTTTTAAAAAAGATTTTATTTATTTATTTGACAGAGAGAAATCACAAGTAGATGGAGAGGCAGGCAGAGAGAGAGAGAGAGGGAAGCAGGCTCCCTGCTGAGCAGAGAGCCCGATGCGGGACCCGATCCCAGGACCCTGAGATCATGACCCGAGCCGAAGGCAGTGGCTTAACCGACTGAGCCACCCAGGTGCCCCTAATTTCTATTTTTAAATGGCAGCTCCTTTAAAAAAGAGATCAGGAGTATGATTTTCCTGTCTACTTCCTGAGGAAGCAAAAAGGCAGAAACTTGGTAAATAGCAAGACCAGTGGTTGCTATAGTAAGCATGAGACTTCCTGGCATTGGCTCTATTAACAGTAGGAAATGAAATCATGGCAGTGTCTCTTTATTTTGCCACAAAGTTTTGTTTCCCATCTTTAGATCTTTGGATTAGGACATTCTGCTTTATCAAGGAATTGGCTCTTCCAACTTATTTTATTCAGTTAGACAGTGATTAGAAAGTCTCATTGGCTGTGTACATTTTACTATACTTAGGAGTTTGTAATTATATGACAGTTATGATACATTTCAAGCAGGGCTTCAAAACTTCCCATTTAGCTCTTTCTGGAGGGAAGCCCTTTTCCTCACGTGGCTGTTGATATACATGGGTTATAGGCTATATTCATCCAGGGAGTGAGAGCATAGATTTTGAAATTAGATATTCCTGGATTTGAGTCTTATCTTTGCAACTTACCAGTTGTTTGGTTGCAGACAAGTTTTTTTAACTGCTCTGTGACACAGTTTTTCATCTGCAAAATGAAGCATCTATTTCCTATGCTTTTTTCAGAGGTAATGTTAAATAATGTACATTATAGTTTGATACAGTGCCTGACACAAAATAAGCACTTAATAAATGGTTATTATTATCCTTGTTGAGCTGCTGCTTTTTCATGTGCCTGGTGATCAGCGTCGGAATTGGCATCTTCCAGGATTTGACCAAGTCAGTTATTTCAAAAATCCAAGCAGACTACATCTGTGCTTTGAAAAGCAGAAAAAAACACCCAGAAAACAGAAACTAAGCAGTTATTAAGGCATTGAATAGTAATGATCATTATTATTTGTTCTTAATAAGGTAGATGTTCCATGTTTGCCTGGGCCTTTATTTAATGCTTTTTAAAATTTGCTGTTTCTCTTTTCTCTTTAAACCTTACTATTATCAAGTTCAAGAATAAACTGGGGTCTTAGGATAGGAAAGAGTCAGATTTGTAGGATATACCATTAACTTTCTCTGTTTTGAACTAGGGGAAAAACAGGAACAAAGAACCTGGGGTGCCAGGCCAGTTCAGTTAGTAGAGCATGCTACTCTTGATCTCAAGAGTTTTATGTTCACGTCCCACATTGAGTGTAGAAATTACTTTAAAAATCATCATAATAAAAAAGAGCCCTTCCTCCTTTTTTTAAAGATTCTATTTATTTATTTGAGAGAGAAAGAGAGAGCTCAAGTGGGGGGAAGAGGCTAGCAGAAAAGCAGAGGGAGACGTAGCCGAAGTCAGACGCTTAACTGACTGAGCCACCCTGGTGTCCCAAAGAAAGCCTTTTTGTAGATTGCTTACAGTATGTGTTCTAGGAATTCTACTAAGTTCTGTGAATATTATTAATAATTTTTTTTTTTTTTGAAAGAGAGCGAGTGAATGAGCAGGCAGGGGCAAAGAGAGAGGGGGAGAGAGAGAGAGAATCTTAAGCAGCCTCCACACCCAGCATATAGATCCTTGCAGGGCTGGATCTAACCACCCTGAGATCATGACCGAAGCCAAAATCAGGAGTTGTCTGCTTAACGAACTTTAGCCAGCCAGTTGTCCCTCCCTGAATATTATTAAGACATAGTTCTTAACCTCAAGGATCTTATTATCTGTGAAGTGAGGCCATAAACAGTTGCAGTAGTTTGTGACAAGTACTTTGCTGGAGGTCATGATGAACTCTGGTGATTGAGAGAAAGGAAGGAATTGGGACAGCTGGGATTTCTGGTTTGGGCAAGGGGATAGATCAGAGTTGGCTGACTGTGACCTGCTAATAAATTTTGCACAGCCCAGAAACTGAAAAATTGTTTTTACCTCTTGAAGTGGTTGAAAGAATCAGAAGTGTATTTTATGACATGGACATGGGAAAATTACATAAAATTCAAATCTCAGTATTTACAAAGCTTTGTTAGACTACATCTATGCTCAGACTTGGTGTCTGTGACTCCGTTTGTGCTAGAACAGCAGAGCTGAGTAATTGTGACAGAGGCTGTATTATCTGCAAAGCCAAATATTTACTGTGTAGCTCTTTATGGAAAAAGTTGGCTGACTCCTGGCGTGGATGGTGATTTTTATCCACTGGGATAAGCAATTAGGAGAACAGATATAAAATAAAATGACGTATTTCTCTGAGTGTTGGTTATTTGACTCAGAGGTACTTGTGAGATATGTAAGTATACAGTATACAGTATACATAGATCTAGGGTTCTGAAGGGAACTGTGACTGAATATAGATGGAGAAGAAAGGATGAGATCCAGAAGAATGGATGGGAGAATGGTTCTCAGTCCTGGCTGCACATTGGAATCACCTAGAGTACTTAAAAACAAACAGAACCCAAGCAGGATAATCAAAAGTATTTTCAGTCATTGCCACATGTCCCCTAGAGAACAGTGCAGTAGAATAGTCCTAGTTTTAGGATAAGAGAGGAGTATGCCTGCTTTCCCTGGAATGACCTGATTTCTCACTGAATTCAGTTCTCATGAACTCTTCAGTGATCTTAACTATTTATTTAAGATGAAGCTCTGTGAAACATCTTGTTAGAGTGTATTCCTCTCCCTGGGAACAATCCATGGGTTTAAATTGGGCTGTTTTGTTTTTATAAAGGTTTTTTCCTTTGCTAGTTGCAGGTGGCACACCAGAAAAACAAGGGGGTGGGTATTTATGGAATTCCAATCAGTGGTGATGGTTGATGGAGTTCAGGTAACTAAGGTAAGAGAAATAAAACCAGAACTTCGAGGAGGCTTTGTCACCTGAGTTAGTGTCCTCACAAAATAAAGCTAAAATTGGGTTCTCTGTCACTCCATTTTATTTCTGAGCTGTTAAGAGTAGCTTATTTTTTGTGATTAAAAACACAATTATCTTCCTTTGAGAGAGTGGCTCTCAAAGTGGTCATGAATTTGAGTCACTTAAAGAGCTTTTTACAAAAAGACCAAACTCTGTGCCCTGTCACCCTGCCTTTGTGGAATTAAAGTTTGTGTGGGTAGAGCATAAGTAATCGTGATCTCCATACTTGTTGAAGAACTGATGTATGGAAACAGTCGAAGAGTGCAACACTCTCTCTTACGTGTAGCAGTAAGTACCTTGTGTTAATAAAGAAAAAATGGATTTTTGTTATTCGACCTTCCCATTGCTCCAAGTTTTAAGTAGGAGTGTAAGCCAGCACTACAGCTTTGGAAGACTTGAGTATTTTCTGCAATTCCATTCCTACATATTTCCTGTTGAGAAATGAAAATGTATGTCTAAAAAAGGACTTATATGTAAACATACACTGAAGCTTTATTTGTAACAGCTAAGAAAATGGAAATAATCAAATGTCTAAAAATAGGTGAATAGATAAATATAAATTGTGGTATATTCATACAATAGAATTTTTTTCAGCAATAGAAAAGAACAGACTACTAATACATACAACAACATGGGTGAAACTCAGAGATGCTATGTTGAGTTAAAGAAGGCAGACACAGAAAAAGTCGATGTAGTTCAGTTACTGGAAGATGAAAGCACTAGTGCTTCCTTTAGCAGGAGGTGGGAAGTCATGAATAGAGGGGGACAGTGAGAGCCTCTGCAGCAGTGAAGCGGTTTTATAGGTTAATGTATAAGAAATACACATATTTTTTGTTGTTGTTTCTTTTGGTAAAATACACACAACATAAAATTCACCATTTTCATCATTTTTAAGCGTACAATTCATTGGCAGCAAGTGTATTCACATTGCTGTGCAGCCATTGCCACCGTCCATCTCCAGAACTTTTTCATCATCCCCAATTGAAACCAACTCATTATACACTAAATTCCATTCCTCCAACCCTACCTCCAACCCTGGCAACCACCATTCACTATACTTTCTGTCTCTCTGAATTTGATTACTCTAAATACTTCATGTAAGTGGACGTATACAATATTTATCTTTTTATGTCAGCCTTAATTCAGTTAGCATAAGGTCTTCAAGTTTCATCCATATTGTAGCATGTATCACAATTTACTTTTTAAGTCTGAATAATATTCAGCCTTAATTCAGCTTGAATATTTTATTCATCCCTTCATCTTTTGGCTGGCATTTGAGTTCTCTCCACCTTTTGGTTATTGCAAATAATGCCATAATGAATATTGGTATACAGATATCTCTTTGAAGAGTCCCTGCATTCATTCTTTGGGGGGTAGGTACTTAGAGGTGGAATTGCTAGATCAGATGGTCATTAATTTCATGTTCAGGTTTTTTCTGAGCAGCTGCCATACTGTTTTCTGCAGTGGCTGCACCATTTTCTAGTCCCATCAGTAATGCACTAAGGGTTCTGATTTTTCTGTATCCTCACCAGCACTTAGGTTGTTGTTGTTGTTGTTGTTGTTGTTGTATTCATTTATTTTTTAAAATTTTAATTCCAGTATTGTTAACATACAGTGTTACATTAGTTTCAGGTGTAGTGATTCAACACTTCATACATCACCTGAGCTCATCACAAGTGTACTCCTTATTCCTTATCATCTGTTTCCCCCATGCTGGCTACTTACCTCCCCTCTGATAACCATCAGTTTGTTTTCTGTAGTTAGGAGTCTATTTGTTTGTTTGTTTGTCTCTCTTTTATTTGCTTATTTGTTTTGTTTTTTAAATTCCACTTATGAGTAAAATCATATGGTATTTGTCTTTCTGTGACTGACTTATTTCACTTAGCATACTGTCCTCAGAACACTGCAAGGCCTTTCATGGTCTGTCCATGGATTATCTCTAAAACTGTGAAAGAGCCTATACATAGCATTTATATTACTATAGATAAGTAAATATTATTCGTTGTCAGGCCAAGTATTGTTTTCTGGGCTTATATATTTTTCCCTGTAGGTATAATGTCCTGGCCCCTGGGTTGTTCAAAGGAGAAGATGAAGAAAAAGTTAATTCTTTTTTTGAAAGTATCAGTTATTTCCAGTCATAATTTTTTTAAAAAGATTTTATGTATTTGTTAGAGGGAGAGAGAGAGAGCACAAGCAGGGGGAGCAGCAGGCAGAAGGAGAAGCAAGCAGGGTCCCTGCTAAGCAAGGAGCCTGATGTAGGACTTGATCCCAGGACCCTGAAACCATGACCTGAGCTAAAGGCAGATGCTTGATCAACTGAGCCACCCAGGTGTCCCTCCAGTCATATATATATATATATATATATATATATATATATATATTTTTTTTTTTTTTTTTTTTTAAGATTTTAGTTATTTATTTGACAGACAGAGATCACAAGTAGGCAGAGAAGCAGAGAGAGAGAGGAGGAGTCAGGCTCCCCGTGGAGCAGAGAGCCTGATGCGGGACTCGAGCCCAGGACCCTGGGATCATGACCTGAGCCGAAGGCAGAGGCTTTAACCCATTGAGCCACCCAGGCGCCCCCAGTCATATATTTTTTAAAGATTTTATTTATTTACTTGAGAGAGAAAGAGCACGAGCAGGGAATGGGACAGAGGGAGAGGGAGAAGCAGACTTCCTGCAAAGCATGGAGCCCCACATGGGGCTTGATAAAGATTTTATTTGTCACAAAGAGAGTAAGGGAGCACAAGCAACAAGAGCAGGCAGAGGGAGAAGCAGGTTTCCTGCTGAGCAGGGAGCCTGATGCAGGACTCCATCCCAGGACCCTGGGATCGTGATGAAAGCCAAAGGCAGAACACTTCACTGACTGAGGCACTTAGGCATCCCTCATAAAATTTTAAAAAAATTTTTTTATTTTTAAAGATTTTTAAAATTTATTTGACAGAGATCAGAAGTAGACAGAGAGAGGGGGAGTGGGGAAGCAGGCTCCCTACTGAGCAGAGCACCTGATGCGGGGCTCGATCCCAGGACCCTGGGATCATGACCTGAGCCGAAGGCAGAGGCTTTAACCCACTGAGCCACCCAGGCGCCCCCAACTCCTGTGATTTTTTTTTTTTTAAGATTTTATTTATTTATTTGAGAGAGAGACAGTGAGAGAGAACATGAGCGAGGAGAAGGTCAGAGAGAGAAGCAGACTCCCCGTGGAGCTAGGAGCCTGATGCGGGACTCGATCCTGGGACTCTAGGATCATGACCTGAGCCGAAGGCAGTCATCCAACCAACTGAGCCACCCAGGCGTCCCTCCTGTGATCTTTGATCTCAGTCTTACAAGACTCTTTTTTAAAAAAAAAATACTTATTTATTTATTTTAAAGAGAGAGAAAGTGAGCAGGGGGAGAGGGAAAGAGAGAGATTCTCAAGCAGACTCTGCGATGACTGTGGAGCTGATACAGGGGTCAGTCCCATGACCCTGGGATTATGACCCAAGCCAAAATTAAGAGTTGGATGTCCAGCTGACTGAGCCACCCAGGCACCCAATTTTTTTTCTTTTTCTTTTTTGGAGTTCCTTCTCAAGTAACTTCTTGAGAGAAAGGGTACATGGCAAATAAATGTTGATACTTTCTAATGTTTATTCTTCCTTCATGTTTATGTGATGATTGAGTATAGAATTCTGAGTTGCAGGTTTTTTTCCCCTCAGAGCTTTGAAGTCCCTGCTCTGTTTCTTCTGACATCCATTGTTGCTTATGAGATGTAGAAATTTAGCCTCATTTTTGTTTCCTGTAAGAAATTAATTTTCTTCCATCTCTGGAAGCTTATCTTTTATAGTCCATATATTCTAGAATTCCATAGTGGTATACTTACTTGGTAGACCCTCTTAATCTGAAGATTAATATTTTTCATGTTTAATGACTTGTCTTAACTTCCTTTTTTTTAAGATTTATTTTAGAGTGAGCACACAAGTGGTGGGGAGATGGAGACAATCTCAAGCAGACTCCCCACTGAGTGCAGAGCCTGAGGTGGGGTGTGGGGCTTGATCTCACAACCCTGAGATCATGACCTGAGCTGAAACCAGGAGTCGGATGCTCAACCAACTGAGCCACCCATGCTCCCACCCCTTGTTTTCTAATTTTTAAAAATTGCATTTGGTTTTTGTTGATCTCTGAAGATAAATCATTTTTAAAAGTTTGATTTTTTTTTTCTTTCTGGAATTATACCTATTTCTTCCAGTCATTTTTCTGTTTGTTTATTTTGCTCTGGTGATCCTTGCCTGTTCTTTTTTAAGAATGAAAGATTAAGTGGGGCTTCACCAAAATGAAAAGCTTTTGCACAGCAAAGAAAACCATCAAGAAATGGTCAATCAACTGAATGGGAGAAGATATTTGCAAATAATATATTCAATAAGGGGTTAATATCCAAGATATATAAAGAACTTATACAGCTCAACACCAAAAAACCCAAACAACCTGATTTAAAAATGGACAGAGGCGGGGTGCCTGACTAATTGAATCAGTAGAGCATGCGACTCTTGATCTCAGGGTTGTGAGTTTCAGCCCCAGGTAGGATGGGGAGATTACTTTAAAAAAAAAAAAAAAAAGGCGGAGAACCTGAATAGACATTTTCCAAAGAAGATACGTAGATGGCCAACAGTCACATGAAAAGATGCTCAACATTACTAATAACAGAAAATTTTTAGTTAATGGCAGAGGAACCCTGGAGTGAGCTCTCCGCTCCTCCCTATATTCCATAGTGGCTATGGAAAACAGGGACCAGGTGAGCTGTTATTACAAGTGACTTACCATTTCATCCTTATTACTACAGGTGCAAATTTTGAGGCTCAAGGAACATGTAGAATATTTCTGAGGGAAAAAGTTTAAGTGTAAAGGGTTATAATTTGGCTTTGTGATATCTGTATGGAATTTGAGTTTCATATCTTGAAGGTATACATTAAGGTGGTAGCTTGATCTGAGCCATAAAAATCAAAGCAATGGATGTATACTTTGAATACCAGTCATTTTGGTCATGGTAAAGGATTAGTGAATACAAAGAAAAATAAGGAACACATGAAGGGGGCTACTTGGATAGTGCCTGCTGTGTACTAGACTCGATGACAGAGACTTTACATTATTACATATAGATACGTTTACGTGTATACTACATATTTTATAGCATAGCAGTCCTCTGATACTGGTGGGAGAGATTGCTGTTTTTAAAGATGAGGAAATGAAAACTCCAAAGTTAAATACCAAGCTGTAGTAGTGACAGAGCTAAGATTCAAATGTAAGTTTATGTGACTCTACCCTGTTGCCTCTCTAAGGAAATAATCGCTTTCTTAATTTCTCATGTATGTCTCTAACCTGAGCAGTGTTAGTCCTTTTTTCTTCATATGTATTGGGCATTTGCTGAAGTAAGCACTTTTGAGGGGATTCAGGGAAGTAGAAGGCTTGGATTCTGCTTACAAGGAGTGTATAATGTACATTGGGGACACAAAAAAGATTTTTGCCTGTGGTCCAGGAGCTCATTGAAGACAGGGACAGGTCTTAATTGGCTTTCTAAACCCAGCATGTGGCACAGTGCCTGGCTTTTCAATGAAAATTTGTTGAGTCAGTGGCCAAACTAGAAAATGAATGCATGAACTTAAGATAAGGACTTTGCCTTTTTCTTTCTTGCATCCCTAACATTTAATGGAATGCCTGGCCTGTAATGGGACTCAAATAAAATATTGATGTGTGAGAGGTAGAGGAAGAAAAGCTGTGGAAACTAAAATTTACTTGTAATTGTGTCCAGAGAGTCAGGAACCCGGGCAGCGTTTGAGAAAGCAGATAACTATCACATGTCAAATGTAAGTTAAGGAGAATGAAAACTGTCAGAAGAAAATTGAATTTAATGAGATTATTTGTAGATTTGAGAGTGAAGGCATTAAGAACACAGTGGGGTCATTAAGGTGAGGTAGATAGTGAGGAACTAAAAGCAAGTACATCTTTTTTTTTTTTTAAGATTTTATTTATTTGAGAGAGATCATGTGTGTACATGAGTTGGGTGGGATGGAGGGGAGGGAGACGCAGGCTTCTCCCTGGGATGGGGCTGATACAGGGCTCCATCCCAGGACTGTGGAATCATTACCTGAGCTGAAGGCAGATACTTTACTTACTGAGCCACCCAGGTGCCCCCAAAGTGAAGTATATCTTACCCAAGTTGGTAGCAATGGGAAGGAAAGGGAAAAGAGGAGGCCGGAGGGTTAAATGGGGGTAGTTACTGTGTTTGCATTTCTAAATATCTGTTCGGAACATGTGTGCTTTATTTATAAACAGGAAAATTGAGGGCTGGAGAGGAAAGTTTGAAGGTAGCAGAAGGAAAGGCATACTGTAGGGGAAAGATCTAAAATGGGATCAAGGACAGAGAGATTGATAGTCTTTGAAAGCATGAGAATATCTCTTCTAGTCTAAATGGAGAGAATAGAGGCTCAGTAAAGAAGAAGGAAGAGGTGATGTCCTCTTATCACTAAAGCCATCTGTCCAGAGGGAGCTTTGAGCTACTGTGCTAGAAACTGACAAAGAAAGGATGTTTTCTGCTTAGCACTGAGACCCTGTGGTTGATACTTTGGAGCTATAGTTGGCAGCCCGAGATAGGAATGGTGAAACTGGGTGTTGCGGATAATCCATAAATCAAGATGGCACTTTTTTTTGATTAGGGAATTACAGGATGGAGATTATTTTAGTCCACGCAGGCTGCCATAACAAAATACCTAGACTGGCTGGCTTAAACAACTGAAATTTATTTCTAGAAATTCCATTTCTAGAGATAGGCAGTCCAAGATCTAGGTGTTAATAGGATGATGTCTGATAAGAACACTCTTATTGGGTTGCAGATACCCAACTTCTTGGTGTATCCTCACATGGCCTTTCTTTGGTGCATGGGGGTGGGGGGGGTGAGGGAGAGGCGAGGGGAAAGAGAGAGATCTCTCTTCCTCTTCTTCTAAGACCACTAATCCTGTCATGGGAGCCTCACCCCCATGATCTAATCTAACCCTAATTACCTCCATAAGGCCCTGTCTCCATATATATTGGGGATTAGAGCTTCAAAATGGGAATTTAGGAGGGAGACACAAACATTCAGTCTGTAACAGAGGTATATACTTTTATTCATTCCTCTTTTAAATGGCTCAGAAGTTCTTATAATTTTCATTAATATCATTGACCAACAGTTTAGATAGCTTTATAATGTAGGTTTTTATTTTAGTACTTCTGGGAAAACAACAAAGTAAGAAAATTTCTGCCTGGAGGTTTCTGGTCTTATTCAGGAACTAGATCATATATATAAAAAATAAATTATCATATAGCACAAGGCATTATAGACTAAGTTATAGACTAAGTGCCAAATGAGTAGAATAGACACATGTCAGAGATTATAGCAGTATAGCTTGAGGTTCATTTCCCTGTAGCTTATGAACATTTAAATGTTACCACTTTTGGGGCATCTGGATGTCTCAGTGGGTTAAGCATCTGCCTTTGGCTTAGGTCATGATCCCAGAATCCTGGATCTAGCCTGACATTAGCCTCTCTGCTCAGCAGGGAGCCCACTACTCCCACTCCCTCTGCCTGCCGCTCTGTCTACTTTTGCTCGTGCTCTCTGTCAAATAAATAAATCTTAAAAAAAAAAATTACCACTTTTATGGATATGTGCCAGTTTGAGAGGCGCAAAAAAACATCTAGTTGCTTTAGTTTGCTTTTTGTTATTAGTAAATATGACTTTTTAAATTTGTTTATCATATTTTCAGATTTTTATGAATTGCCTATTCATGCTTTTTGTCCATTCTTCCATGGTTATGTTTGTACTTACTGATTTATAAACACTTTAATAAGATTATTTAGCTCTTTGCTTGTAATAGTTTGAAAATGCTTTTCCTAATTTCTTATTTTGATTTAAATTTTATCTATATTTTGTTGACATATAGGAGTTTAAACTTTTTTGTATTTGAAGTTACTCAGTTTCTCAGTTTATGTTTTAAAAGTGCTACTGTACCTCAAGAACAGACAAATACTTACAAATGTTTTCTTCAAGATTTTTTATAGTTTATACTACATTTATATTATTTATTGTTTATACTTAAAACTTTAAGTCATTTGGAATTTTTGGGGGGAATATTGCATGAAATGAGGAGATAATTTACTTTTTGCTCAATTTTCCTAGTACTGTTTATTAAGTAATCCCTTCATTTTCTTCTGATTTGAAATTCTTCATTTATCATCTATAGAATACTTAAGCTATAGATTTTCTTGCTTATTAATCTGTTTCTGCACCATTATCAGAGTTTTAATGAATTATGTAACATCTCATAGTATAAATACCTTTTAATTATTTGTTTTAAAACAATGTCTAGACTGTGCTTAACTGTATTTACAGTTTTCTTTTCTTCTTTTTTTTTAAAGATTTATTTATTTTAGGGAGAGAGCAAGAGAGACAGCACAAGTGAGAGGGGCAGAGGGAGAGCCAGAGAGCATCTCAGGCAGAGTCCCAGGACCCTGAGGTCATGACCTGAGCAAAACCAAGAGTCCAACACTTAAACTACTGCGCCACCCAGGCGCCCCTTTCTTTTTTTCACTTTTTAATTTAAAAATAATTTAAGACTCAAAAGCTGCAAAATAGTACAGAGTTCCCATTTATACATCATGTAGTATGCTCCAATGATAACATCCTATATAAATAACCACAGTATATTTTGGCAAGCAGGAAATTGATATTGGTATAATCCTATTAACTAAAAAGCAGACTTTATTTGAATTTTTTGCCTTATTTTACATTTATTTATGTATTTATGTTTTTGGTGTATACTGCTTTGAAATGTTATTACATACGTAGAATTGTATAACCACAGTAACAATCAGGATACAGAACTGTTTATCACCATGAAGAAAAAATCTGTCAGGCTACTCCTTTATAATCAGAACCTTTCCCCAATCTTAAAACTTGTCATCCTATCACTATAACTTTTTCTTTTAGTATATGGCATTTAAATGCAATTATGCAGTATGTAGCCTTTTAAAATTTTTCACTTAGCATAATGCTTTTGTGAGCCATCCAAGTTTTTGTAAATATCAATGGTTTGTACTTTTTAACAGCTCAGTATACTATTCCTTTGTATGGATGTATCACAGCTGATCCATCTGCTTGTTGAAGGACATCTGTGTTGCTTCCAGTTTGGAGCTATTAATGAAAAGACTGGTATAAACATTCATGTATGTGTTTTTTGTATGGACATGTTTTCCATTTCTCTGGGGTAGATGCCCAGAAGTGCCATTGCTGGGTCACATGGTAAGTAAGTGTTTAGTTGTTATTTTTTAAAGATTTTATTTATTTATTTGAGAGAGAGAGCAAGCACGAGCAGGGGAGAGAGGAAGAAGCCAGCTCCCCACTGAGCAGGGAGCCCAATCTGGGGCTCCATCCCAGGACCATGGGATCATGACCTGAGCTGAAGGCAGATGCTTAATGGACTGAGCCACCCAGGTGCCCCTAAGTGTCCATTTTTTTTTTTTTTTAAGTGTTTGGTTTTTGTTTTAAGTGTCCTGTTTTTTAAAGAAATTGCCAAAGTATTTTCCAGACTGGCTGTATGTAACATTTTACATTCCCATTAACATTACATGAGAGATTCACTTTTGCTGTATCCTTACTAACATTTGGCACATTCCCTCAGGCTTCCACTCTTTAAAGACTTCTGAGTGCTTATAGGACAAAGAAAAATCCTCCTTATATGCTCCTGTTCTGTGTACATCTCCAGCCTTCTCTGGCACTATGTTCTTCATGTTCCAGTTACAGTGGCTTCTTTCAGGCCCTGCTGCCACCATTTCTGAGACCACTAGCTGGAACTGAGTTTCCTATCTTTCTTTCCTGTTTATTCTTCACTTTCCAGTTAAGGAATCACTGCCTCAGGAAGGTCTTGACTGAGCTTTTTTACTACGTCAGATTTTTTCTTATAGGCTCTTCAAGTCCTGTAATTCTCCTCCTACTACTTGTCACATATGTCCATTTGTTTAATGTTGGTTTTCTTAGATTGTAAGTTTCATAAGAGTAGGGATTTAGGTAGGTTTTGCTTGTTACTATTTCATTTCTGGTACCAGGAGCGGGACCTGACATATAGTAAAAGCTCAGTAAATTTTTTTTCCTAATAAATGCTTTTTTCTTTTTTCTTTTTTTTTTTTGAATCAGGAATTTACAGGTAGCCTTTTTGGCATTGATCAGGGTAATCATGCACCTTTTAATATTTTGAATTTTTTTTCTTAAAGATTTTATTTTATTTATTTGACAGAGAGAGATAGATCACAAGTAGGCAGAGCAGCAGGCAGAGAGAGAGGGAGAAGCAGGCTCCCCACTGAGCAGAGAGCTGGATGCAGGGCTCGATCCAGGACCCTGAGATCATGACCTGAGCTGAAGGCAGAGGCTTACCCCACAGGCTTAACCCCTGAGTGGCCAGGCACCCCTATTTTGAATTATTTTAATAAGGATTTTTATTAATATGTTCCTTAATAATAGACCATGGTTAAATTTTTGAAGTATACCTTTAGCAGTCTGGAGACTCAAGGAAAAGTTACAGTTCAAAGACAAGTCTGCTGGAGAATTTTCTCTGGCTTGGGGGAGGAACAGTGTTCTGTTCACACCTTCATCTGATTGGATCCGGCTTGCCCATATTGCAAAGGACAGTCTGCATTACTCAAAGTCCATTAGTTTTAATATAAATCTCATCCAAAAATACCTTTACAGAAACATCAGACTAATATTTGACCAAACTGGCACCCATATGCATCTTAAACCATACTTAATCTCTGAATAAAGATAATAAGGTCATGCTTCCACCTAATGTCATACAACTACCCTGCATATAACCAAAAGGTTATTAATCTTTTCCCTAGGAGAAGATGCCAAGTCCTTTGATGATGTTTACTTTTCTTCTTGATATCTTGTAACTTAACTACTATGATGGAAAGTTAACAATACTTGAGTACTAGGATTAGATATTTAATCTGATGTTTTTCCCTGAAGAAAATGTTTACATATCTGTTTTCTATTACTATTTTCTTTTTCCTTTTTTTTTTTTTAAGATTATGTATTTTTGAGAGAGAGCATGCATGTGTGCATGCCAGAGTGGGGTGGAGGAAGAGAACCTCAAGCAGACTACGTGCTGAACGCAGAGCCGGAATGCCAGGCTCAGTCTCATGACCCATGAGATCATGACCTGAGCTGAAATTATTAGTAGGACTTTTAACCTGCTAAGCAACCCAGGTGCCCCACTGCTGTCTATTTTTTGTTGCAGAAGACATTAAAACGTAGTAACATAAAGGAACAACCATCTAATTGAGCTTACTATGCTTTGAATCAGTAAACTGTGTTGGGTTAGCTGTTTGGTTCCTCTGCAGTCTTGATTAGAGTCATTTGTGTAGCTGTTGTCAGCTCCTGGTTAATCTGGGGCTGAGATTGTCTCAGGTACTTGTCTTTCAATTGGTGTTGGGTGTCTGCTGGACTTCTGTATGTAAAAGCCCTGAGCTTTCTACATAGCCAGGGCTGCTTCATATTATGGTAGCAGTGTTCCCAGAGAGCAAAAATGGAAGCTGCAGGTTCTCTTGAGGTGTCAGCTTGGAGGTTACACCATCACTTCTGCTGCATTTTCTTGTATGGAGCAAGTCACAAGGCCACCTCAAATCAAGGGGTGGGGAAGTAAGCTCTACCTTTTGATAAGAGTACCAGTTTCTTCCTATAAAAGGTATGTGCAGCATTTTTGTAGCCATCTTCACTAACAATCTACTATACTCTTTTTTTCCTTCTGACTGCTTAAAAATTTTTTTAAAAAATTTCTTTGGTTTTCAGAAATATTACTGTGGTATATATAAAGACACAGATTTCCTTTTTATTTGCTTGAGGTTCTTAGGATTTCTTGAATCTATGGCTTGATGTCTTTTGTCAGTTTTGGAGAATTTTTAGCCTTTGCTTTTCAAGTAATTCTCTTCTGTCTTATTTGTCTTCCTCCTTTTATCTGGGACTCATATTACTTGTAGAGTAAATCATCTCACTGTATTCTCTATACCTCTTCCCATCTTTTGTGTTTTTTATCCTTTTGCCTCCCTCTGCTTTATTGTAGATACTTCCATTTCACTAATTCTCTCTTCAGCTGTATTTTATCTGTTCTTAAATCCATCTGTTGAGCTCTTTATGTCAGTCAGCTATTTTCTCAGTTTGAGAATTTGTGTGTGTGTGTGTGTGTGTGTGTGTGTGTGTTTTGTTTTGTAGTTCTGCCTTTACTCTTTTTTTTTTTTTTAATTGTGTTGATTCTTGGCTGAAATTCATAATGGTGTGGTAATGTTCTTGTCTGTTTTCTACTGATGCTCATGTTATTTCCTCATGGACTAGACATTGTATTTTTTAAATTGTAAAAATAATCTGAGACTTAGGATGATATCTTTTTCTAGAGAGGATTTACATTTGTTTCTGGCCTTGCCTAGAGGTCTTGAATCAACCAGTTTTAGGGCGTGAGATTCCTTTAAGTAGGAGTTTAGTCCCTGCTTCAGTCCACTGTCTGGGATGCTTGTTATGTGTGGGGCACTTTGCTAGTACTAGGTAGGTTCTGTGAGCAGAGCAGATGTGGTCTATAATCTACATTGGAGACAGTCTTGATTAAATGACAGATAAATGTATATACAGTCAGGTTGTGTGAAAACAATGAAAAGATTGCTATGGTATTGGATTTTTGGACTGGGAAGGGTATGAGAATGGTCCTACCATAATTAACTTTAGCAGGTTTCATTTAAGCTGAGACCAGGCTCATGTGAGAGAACTAAGACCAGAAGCTTCCAAACAGAAGCACTTGCCAATATAAAGACTGAATAACACCCCAAAAAAGTGAGGATAGAGACAGGGGGAGTAGTGGAGGGGGAGTTGAGATTGAGAATTATATTAATGAGTTCCGGGAGATGTCCCCTATCCCCCACCATTTTCCTCCCAATTTCCTTCAGAAGATTAATGAATTAGGAGCTGATGAATCTAGGCTTTAGATCTAGCTCCGTGATCTTTTTTTTTTTTTTTTTTAAAGATTTTATTTATTTATTTTTTTTGAGAGAGAATGGGTTGAAGGAGGGAGAAGCATACACCCCGCTGAGCAGAAACCCTGACATTTGACTTGATCCTGGTACTCCAGGATCATGACCTGACCTTGATGCCTAACTGACTGAGCCACCCAGGCATCCTAGCTCTGTGATCTTGCACTAGTTACCTGATTATTCAATTATTCATTCAAAGCAAAACAGATGGAAGGGAGAAAGGAAGGTGAGGCTACCACATGGAAGTGGGATGGGAAGTAATGAAAGGAGTACGCGAGGAGAGAGACCAAGTAGGTTTCTTCGTATTCCTCACAATTGTTTACACAGTTCGGCACATACAGTAGGCATTCTATAAGTGCCTGTTCATTTAACAAAATTAGAATAAATCAGAGAATTTTTTTCATGGGGAATTAATCATAGAAGAGAAGAATAAGAATTTTCCATTTTAGTTCTATATTTAAAGGAAAGAGAGTAAATGAATCAAAATGAAGAAAGATCATATTTATCTACCTCCTGGATGACATGAGTTCTACTGACTAACCTGAAATGTTTTGGGTAACATGAGAAAGGTAGGTGAGAAAACACTTGAGATGTGAGCTCCTCAAGGGCAGGAGTTTCTCTTTTCCATCCTTGTGTGGTGTAAGACAAGGAACTTAGTTGAACAAATGAGCAGATGATTGATTCCCCACTTTGAAGGAGCTTAGGCCATTCTCGCCTTATAGGACAGGTCTGTCATCCATTTGCTTTGTATAATGTCCAGGAAGAGATTAAGATTTCCTCTCATAACATTATTAGCCCCAATTTCTGATTTGATTGATGGATTATAGAACTTAAATTTCCTCAAAGCCCAGCAGTCAGAGAACACATTGTTATTCTGAGGTAAACAAGAGTATATCTCTCAGAGCCTTATGAAGTATATTCTGTTTCTGGTCACAGACACTGGGTCTTGAACTGATATTTGAGAGGAAAGGATTGGAACTTAGTAGTTATACTCCTGTATCTTAACTTTCCAACCATTATGTAAGGCTTTCTTTTTCTAGAAAGAAACTAATGTGGAATGAGAATTAATACTCGTCAGTAAATGCAAAGCTTTAAGTAGGTCATCTGACTTTGCTTTTGTGCACCACATTCACCCTAGTTATAAAAGGGCCTTTCATGAGTTTTCTAGGCTTTCATCATTCTCAGACTCTCTCTCTGTAGGCAGTGTGAAAGAACTAAACTACCCTCCCTCTGCAATGCCTGTCTCATGGACTCTTTCGTAGAGTGCACACTGCACTGAGTGTAGCTCAGCAGGGACTCTTTGCAGACACTGAGTATATGAACAGTTCTCCTTCCAGATAAGAGATTTCAGTTTTGATTAGTGTCATAGACACATAGAAGTTAGTGTCTGCCAGTATTTGATACATTGACTTGGCAGCCTAATTTTTGCCAGGTTTGTAGGCCAAAATTTAAATGTCTTTATTAAAATTAATATTTTTTAAGATATTTTTTATTTATCAGAGAGAGCACAAGCAGAGGGAGCGGCAGGCAAAAGGCAAAACAGGCTCCCGGCTGAGCAAGGAGCCCAATGTAGAACTTGATCCCAGGATCCTGGGATTATGCCCCGGACCAAAGGCAGCCACTTAATTGACTGAATCACCCAGGTGTTCCCCCCCATCCTGCCCTTTTAAAAAAGATTTTATTTCTTTCTTTGTCACAGAGATAAAATTATTTTTATATAAAATTAGCCTCTAGATAATTTCTTTTTAATCATTGAATAGGAGGCTGATGAATGCTTCAAATAATCTACAAATTTTTTTAAAGGAGAGAAACAGCACTGCAGGCTTAAATAAGTTTTGCCTACAGGAATAGAGGAAGAAAATAAACATGGAATTATGGAGCAGTATTTAGCAAGCTGTTTGTGGCATAATCTGGAGGTAGTAAAGGATTTGTATTGTGCTGGTGTTGAGAGCCATACATCTCAAGGAAACTATAACTATATAGGGTTAACAATATTTATTGATTTTTCAGGGACTGTATAGCCTGTCAGTTAAATGGATTCCAGATGATTCTGGAATCATGGGGTCTTCCGGTTAACCTACCCTGTTACTGCCACTAGAGGATACTCTCTGACATCTGCATTTTTAGCCACTTGAGTCCTTTATGTTTTTGAATCATCTTTGGTGTCTACCATCTGTTCTTATCAAAGATAGACTCTGATTCAGCAGTTCAGCTATTCTCTTGCCAGTAGTCAACACTGTTGCTTATAGTTCTGTGACATTCAGCCACCAAACCTTAATTCTGTGTTTTCCAAACCATTACTGAATTTTCCAGAAAAGAATTCTTGAACAATAGGTCTCATCTCAACTGGGCCCTTTTCTTTGATTTCCTGCCATTTTCTGCAGCAATAGTGTTAGTCTTATCACTTCTTACAGCTTTATCCCACTGTCTCCCCCTCTTTTTTAGCCTTTGACTTTGCTACATTCTCCACAGGAAATCTTAAAGATGACAGATTGAAACTCCTTCACTTTTCCATTCTTTCTTGTATCTCTTCCTACCTTCCTTTCCTTCCCACTGAACCCTCCTCAGCATTTACATTTGATTAGTTCTCTCTTAACCTAACAAACTCTTTCCCAAGCACAAATCAGTGGCTAGTTTTGCTAGGATATAAAAGTCCTTTCTCTAGTCACCTTGATACCCAAACCCCCCCCCCCCATTGTTTCTGAGGATTTGCCTGTAGGTTGTTGTGGATTTTCTGTATTAATAATCATATTTCCTGCCCCCAAAAAACCTATCTAATTTTTAAAAGATTTTATTTATTTATTTAGAGAGAGAATGCACATAAGTGGGGGAACAGGAGAAAAGGGAAAGCGAGAATCTCAAGGAGACTGTGCGAGGAGCATGGAGCCCAACACAGGGTTGGCTCTCACAACCCTTAGATTGACCTGAGCCAAAATCAAGAGTTGGACTACGGAGCCATCCAGGTGCTCCTGTATCCTATCTAATTTTTATGATTCTGTTTCTTATTGCCAAGGCTAGGACCTCTCATAAATATTTTTAAAAGATTTATTTATTTATTTTAGAGAGACAGAGAAGGCATGAGCAGGAGGGGCAGAGGGAAAAGGAGAGAGAATCTCAAGCAGACTCCACGCTGAGCATGGAGCCTAAAGTGGGGCTCAGTCTCAGGACTCTGAGATCATGACCTGAGCCAAAACCAAGAGTCAGATGCTTAAATGACTGTGCCACACAGGTTTCACTTTTTAAGAAACTGACAAATGATTTTTCAAATGGATTATACCATTTTACATTCCCATGAGCAATGTGAGGGTTGTGATTTCTTCCTATTCTTGACAATACTTCTTATTATCACTCTTTTAATTCTAGCCACTAAATTTAGTATGGTATTTTGCATTTTATTCTGCATTTCCGTAATGATTAATGATTTGTAACATATTTCATGTGCTTGTTTGCCTTACATATATCTTCTTTGGTGAAAATGTTCAGGTTTTTTTCCTGTTATTTTATGGGTTGCTTTTCTTATTGTTGTCCATATAATATAAAATTTACATTTTAACCATTTTTAAGTGTATAGTACAGCATTACATTTCTTCACATAATTGGGCAACCATTATCAATCTCTGTCCCTAAACTTTTTATCCTGGGGCGCCTGGGTGGCTCAGTGGCCACCTCTGCCTTCGGCTCAGGTCATGATCTCGGTGTCCTGGGATCGAGCCCCATATTAGGCTCTCTGCTCAGCAGGGAGCCTGCTTCCTCTCTCTCTCTCTCTCTCTCTCTCTCTGCCTGCCTCTTTGCCTACTTGTGATCTCTGTCAAATAAATAAATAAAATCTTAAAAAAAAAAAAACCAACTTTTTATCCTGCTGAACTGAAACCATATCTGAAAGCATATACCTATTGAACAACGATTCGCATTCTCCCCCACTCCACTTCTACTTTCTGTCTGTATGGATTTCACTGTGTTCTTACTAGAAATGAAATCACATGATATTTGTCCTTTTGCAACTGTCTTGATTCATATGCTGCCATAAACATTGGTGTACACAATATCTTTATGAGTTCCCACTTTTTCAGGTCTCCTGAATATATACCCAGATGTAGAATTGCTCTATCGTATGCCAATTTCGTATTTTTTTGAGTAATCACCTTACTGTTTTCCACAGTGACTGCACCATTTTACTTTTCCACCGACAGTGCATTCCAGTTTCTCCACATCCTTGTCAACACTTGTTATTTTCCCCTTTTTGTCTTTCTCTCTCTTTTTTCTTTAAGTAATAGCCATTCTGGTGGGAATGGAAGTGGTGTCTCGATATGGTTTTCATTTGCATTTCTCTAAGGATTAGTGATTTGAGCTTCTTTTTTGTTTTCTTTTTTAAATATTTTATTTCTTTATTTGACAGAGATCATAAGTAGGCAGATAGGCAGAGGGAGAGGAGAAAGCAGGCTCCCTCCTGAGCAGAGATTTCCCCATGCGGGACTTGATGCCAGGACCCTGGGATCATGATCTGAGCCGAAGGCAGAGGCTTTAACCCACTGAGCCACCCAGGCACTCCTGATTTGAGCTTCTTTATGCTTATTGGCCATTTGTCTTTCCTGGAGAAATGTCTGTTCATGTCCTTTGCCCTTTTTAAAATCAGGTTGGCTTTTTTGGTTGTTGAATTGTAGGAGTTCTTTATATATTGTGATTTTCAGTTCCTTATCAGGTGATTTGCACACATTTTCTCCCATCTCTTGGTTTCCTTTTTATTCTGTTGATAGTGACCTTTGATGCACAGATGTTTTTAATTTTGATAAAGTCCAACTTACCTATTTCTGTTTTTGTTTTGTTTTGTTAAACTGTCTTCTAGCACCATAGTTTAAAAAGCGTTGCCAAATCTAGTGCCATGAAGCCTTCTGCCCCCCAAGTTTTCTTCTAAGAGTCTTACAGTGTTAGCCCTTATGTTTAGGTCTTTGATCCATTGTTCAAAGGTTAGGTGTTAGGTAAGGAACCAACTTTATTCTTTTGCGTGGATACACTATCCAGTTTTCCCAGCACCCTTTATTGAAAAGGTGGTCCTTCCTCCATTTTTGTACCCTTATCAAAAATATTTAGGTATTGTGTGTACTTGTTTCTGGTTTTGTTTTATTTCATAGGTCTCTATATTTATCCCTTTGCTAATACCACACTGTCTTCTTTTTTTTATTTTTATTTACTTATTTGACAGAGAGAGATAACAAGTAGGCAGAGAGGCAGGCAGAGAGAGAGAGGGGAGAAAGCAGGCTCCCTGCCAAACAGAGAGCCCCATGCGGGACTCGATCCTAGGACCCTGAGATCCTGACCTGAGCCAAAGGCAGAGGCTTAACCCACTGAGCCACCCAGGCGCCCCCACGCGTCTTAACTATGGTACCTAGATACTAAGTTTTAACATTGGATAAATGGATTTCTCCCATTTTATTCTTCCTTTTCAGAATTGCCCCTTGTTTTTGTTTCTTATTTTATGCATGTAACTGTACTATACTTTGGTTTCATATATCCAATAATTTATTCCAGGGTGTGCTTAAAAAGATCAAATACTTTTCCACATTCTTCTTTGTCTTTGTTAATCTGCAGTGTAAATTTATAGCAAACTAGTTTATTGAAGTAATCTGATTGACTTCCTCGCCTCCAGGTTCATCTTTCCCCAGTCCCCAAACTTAATCTTGCCTTAGGTATAACTTAATCTGTTTTATAGCTTTGGTGGTCCTGAATTTCGTCAGTGGCTGTGAGCATCTCTTTAGGGTTTCAGATTTTTGCTAATCTTTGCAGGTGGTGATCCTTTTTCCTTTGTTTTGGACCTCTCTACCACATTGCCTTTATAGTAATGAAAGTTGATATCTGGTGTACTAGGCCTTCTTCAGAAGCCTTCAGCAGGTTTTCAGGCTCTTTTCTCTCCTGGCAAGTATTCAGTGTGCTGTTCCTACCCCACCCTCTCTTGATGGCATATATCAGTTTTCTACTCATCCACACCCACCTACTCCTGCCTCCTGGGCTTGTCAGATGTCTCTAGCCTGGCTCTCTGCTTTTGTCACTTTTACAGCTGTCTTCTTCCTTTCTTTGGCTTATTGCCTGACTTCCATGGCAGCTGCTCTCTCATTGCTTGTCTGCCATTCTGCCCCTTCTCCCACCCTCATAGCTTGCACCCATGCCCCCCTTAGGTACGTCATGTGCATTCTCCATGTTCAGAACTAAGCTTATCACTTTCCCATGGCATGGCATGTCCCCAAAGTGCTTATAGCATTATGGTTCACTTAAGTCAGACACCTGGGCCGTCTTTACCTTTGGCATCCCATTGTTAAGTCTTCAGTTCTACCCCTGTGAAAGGGTCCCTGGATCCAATTCAATGTGTGTGGTGTGTGTGTGTGTGTGTGTGTGTGTGTGTGTGTAGGCTCTGCCACACCAACAAACAATTTTTGGATACCAGCAATGTGTTCAAGAATTCAACTAAATTCTGACACTGTCTACTCGGAGATAGAATCAGATTTCTCAGGTAAAGGACTCAGTCTCATAGGACCTCCCTCTGGTTCAGATGACCTGCTACAAATTGTTGGTTCCATTGACCCCCTCCAACTCAGGATGCTAGTCCCAAATCCAGGTTGTTACCTCTACTTCTGACCAACTGGCTGTAAATTAAAGGTTCTCAGGACTATCTCCTTGGGTTTGAATTTGCCATAATGGCTCACAGTACTCAGGAAAGCCTGTTTACTCTCTAGATAATTGATCTATTACAAAAGATACAATAAGATAACAAATCAACAGCCAGATGAAGAGATACATTGGCAGAAGAACGTCTGTCCTTGTGGCAAAGGAGCTTCTGTCCTTATGACACTTGGAGTTTGGCACAGTGGCAAATGGAAATGTTCTAGTTTCCACGTGTGGAAGCTCTCTGAACCCCCTTCTTTTTTGTTTTTTTATAGAAACTTCATTACATGAGCACAGTGAATTAATTCATGGGTCATTGGTGATTGATCCAACCTGTAGCCCTAATTTCTTCCCAAGAAATTAGGGTGGGACTGAAAGTTCCAACTTTCTATTCATTGTTGGTCCCCCTCACAACGAGTCTTCGTTCTTAGGTGCTTTCCAAAAGTCACCTTTGTTAATACAAACCCCATTATGGTGGAAAGGCTTTATTATGAATTGTAAAACATAAATTTCATCTTTATGGCTCTGAACATTTTTAGGAACTGAGGGCAAGAAACAAAATAAAACAAATATGCTCCTTTTTATTACCTCTCAGGACATTTTTAAGGATTTGGGAGGTGTGAGCTCCCAGCTGTGAATGAAGATCAAATATATCTGAGAAATGTATTTTGTTCATTTGAATGACCAAATATATATATTTCTTTTTTTTTTTTTTTTAATTGAAGTATATTTGACACACAGTGTTACATTAGTTTCAGTTTCAGGTATGCAACACTGTGATTCACCAAGTCTATACATTTGTATATATTTCTTATAAATGTGTCATGCCCTGTAAATCCTTTATCAGTCTCTAGATATTCCTGCCCTGCCGGTAGCTCCTCGTGGTTTATTGGCTAGATTACTCCTGAAGGCTTCAGTCAGTGGCCCTCCCAACCTCAAACCCCACCAGTTAGTTAATCCTCCACCCTGCTGTCATTGTTTCTGAACTCCAGATTGTTCTACTCATTCTCTTTGTGCTAAAGCCTTTGGGGTTCCTTTGTATGTTCAATACAAGATCAAAACTTTTTATTGTGGTAGTACGTGATTGGCTCAGTCAGTTGAGCAGAAAGCTCTTGGTTTCGGATGGATTGTGATCTCAGGGCTGGCATTGAGCCCTGAGTTGGGCTCTGTGCTTGGCCTGGAGTTGGCTTGAGATCTTCTTCCTTTGCCCCCTACCATACTTGTGCAACTGCATGCACACACACACACACACACACTCTCTCTCTCTCTCTCTCTCTCTCAAATAAAATAAATCTTTAAAAACTTTTTATTGTGGCCTGTCAGCCCCTCTGGGATCTGATCATTGCTTCTGGTCACCTCACCACCTGCAGTACCTCCACATATCCTCACATGACTCCAGTCTTTCATGTCTGTCTTTTTCACATTAATTTAATGTATACTTATTGAGATCCTGCTTGATGCCCTTACCCAGCTCTTTTCCATTCCTGAAACCAGATAGGCTTGTTTAAGCCTCCCAGGTCCTTTTACTTGAAAGACTGTTTCTGACCATTTTCTTAGTTCACTTCGCTATCCTCCCAAGTTCAGCTCAAGTGTTACCCGCCCCTGAAAATTCCTTATATGGTCTGCAAGTTTACCACTCACCTTGATCAGCTAACATTATTTATGGCAGATAATAATTCAGAGCTTGAACAAATTGTTTATATGTGCCTAGGGAACTACTGGATGACCATGTCCGTATCTAATCTGTCTGGTGATATTCCCAACATTAATTGAAGCGTGAAGGCAAGGACATGAGCTTTGACTTGTAATCCTAATAGCCACTCGTTAGGTATGTGGCCTTGAGGAAGTTCCTTAACCTCTACGATCTTTAGACTCTTCATCTATAGAATGGAAAAATGATACCTAACTCCTTAGGTGGTTGTGAAGATTAAATGCATTAAAGTATATAGAATGCCTGGTATTAGTGCCAAGCACCTAGTGGCAACCAAGGATTATAGTTGCAAAAATAGTTTTTGTTCTTAATAATAAATAATATAATGTTGATTGAGTGAATAGGTAGCTGAAGGAATTGAATCCTCCTCCTGGGGGCCTTTTTCTCAAATCAGAGAACCTGAACAGCCCTAGGAGAAGGCATGGGCAGAGCTTAACATTCCTAGCTGCTACTTCTTTGTGTCTCCCAAACCTGGGAGACATCCTCAGTAAGGCTGAAAGTGGAATACATATCTTTCTCCCTGAGAGTTTCATCTCTGTGAAAGAGGTGAGTTTACTTAAATCAAGACTAGTACTTGAATAGTCATATATATTAAATACCTGAAAATCAGTGATTGATTAATGTGAGCACATTTAAAATATTCACTACCCCTTTGCTTAGAAATCTATAAAATGGGAATAATAATTAGTTTTAGGTGGCATTAGGAAGATTTATTTGTTTCTACATTAGTCTTTGTGCTTTTTTTTTTTTTTTTAAGGTTTAGTTGCTTATTTTGTTGGGGGGCAGAGGGAGAGAGAGTCTTAAGCAGATTCCTCACTAAGCATGAAGCTCAATGCAGGGCTGGGGGCTCGAACTCATGACCTCAAGATCAAGACCTGAGCCAAAACCAAGAGTCAGTCATCTAATGTACTGTGCCACCCTGGCACCCCTAGTCTTTATACTTTTAAAAGATCAAGTTTGAGGGCGCCTGGGTGGCTCAGTGGGTTAAGCCGCTGCCTTCGGCTCAGGTCATGATCTCAGGGTCCTGGGATCGAGTCCCGCATCGGGCTCTCTGCTCAGCAGGGAGCCTGCTTCCTCCTCTCTCTCTCTGCCTCTCTGCCTACTTGTAATCTCTCTCTGTCAAATAAATAAATAAAATCTTTTAAAAAATAAAAAATAAAAAAAATAAAAGATCAAGTTTGATAAGATTTGTGAAGAGAAGTCAGGTAGTCCTGGATTTGAATTCAACTTACACAGTTTAATGGGAGTTAAGAGTATGTAACTTGTAGAGTTGCTATGAGATTTAATTTAATAGGTAAAATACCAGATATTGAGATAATTTGTACCTGACACTTGATCACATTTTATCAGCTCTATTGTATTGAATGCTTAACTTGGAATAGATACTCTCTTAATGGAAACTATCACAGCCAAAATCCACACTCTGGGCAATGTGAAGATTTGCTGACCTTTCCTTTGCTGTGGGGCTTCACAATACTGATTCCTTAACATTCTTTCTTTACCAAATGGATTCAGCATTATACTTACTAGCAAGAGGGCTGAGAAAAATACATTCCAGAGCACCTTCATCATTCCTATTCCTAGATCATCAGAAGTCATAATATTAAGAGTTGGTCTTCTTATTCCTTATAACTAGCTATATCAGGATTGGAGTTGGCTGTATAGATCAGAAAATAAAACAGGTTTTTTTCTTTCTCATATATATGAAATGTAAAAATAAGCAGGACTGGTATGGCAGTTAGTGTCATCATAGAACTCGATTTCTTTTTAGCTCTCTATTCTGCTATCCTTACGTCACTTCAGGGTCCATAATGGCTGCTGGGATTCCAATGATCACATCTAAATTCCAGATTACAGGAGGGAGGATGGGGGGCCATGATGGGGGGGTACTCCTTCCTTCCCTTTAAAACCACCTTCCTAGGGGAGCCTGGGTGGTTCAGTTGGTTAAGAAACTGCCTTTGGCTCAGGTCATGATCCCAGGTTCCTGGAGTCAAGGCTCCTTGCTTGGTAGGGAGCCTGCTTTTCCCTCTGCCCCTGCGTGCTGCTCCACCTGCTTTGCCAAATAAATAAAATTAAAAAAAAAAAAAAGTTTAAAAACCACCTTCCTAGAAGTCTCATCATACCCTTTAGCTTATAACTCCTTGGCCAGGATTTAGTCAGTTGTCCACAACTAACTTGGGAAAAGGGTGTGTCCCCTCCTCGCCAAGTATTAGCCCCCAGTTTTCTTCCTTCCTCCTCTTAGGAGAGGATGGCATGTCTCTCGGGACCTCTCAGGGCCCAGTGACAGGGAGTGTATGTTTGGGCAAGGAGTGTTTCTCTTTGGCCTGAAGCCAAGGGCAGCTTTTCTCTAGCAGATACTCAGTATGCCTGTAATGGTGCAAGTTGTATATTTGGAATAATTTACTCCTGGAATGCATGTAAGGATCTATAATTGATTGGTTATAAAGTTAACATCAAAGAATTCTGTAGTTCAAGAGAAACCCCCAAACCCTCAAAGGTCCACAACACAGTAAGTTGCAGTAACACAAGTATCAGCATCATAGTGTTGGGGACGGTTAAGTGAGAGGAGGCATATAGAGTGCTCAATGCAGGTGGGTAAGTATGAGTGATTTAACAACTAGTGCGCACTGCCCACCATCCATGCTGCCTCCACCACTGAGTGCAGAGCTTCCACATGTATCCATAGAGTGTCTCAGATCTATGCTGAATTCAAATTTTAAGAACATTTAGGAAATGCTCTTAGAACCTCAGAATCAGGAAAAGAACAGTTACAGTTTTTCAGAACTTCATTTGTCATATATCCTAGGGCTTGTAAGTATTGTTAGTGGCATTTTGGTTTTCCTCTGTTGTTTGAATGTTAAACTTTCCTGACTTAGCACACTAATGTACGTTCAGCGGAACCAATTTTTTTAAACTAAGAAATGCTTTTGTAATGAAATAAGAATTGTGTATTGGCTCTTTTTCTGGGTGTGGTAGAGTAGGAGAGAAAACACAATGTGTGTGCCATTATGTCTGATAAATCGGGGAACTGCCCAGACTTCATGACTCATCTCCCAAAACCTCCCTCCTCAGTTATTCTCTAACTCACAGTTAACCAGAGGATTATGATTCACAAGTGCTTTTTGAAAAATGAACAATGTTAAATTTTAGTTTCTTCCATTATTTTGGCTTTCCTGAAATACGTAATTCTGTCTTTACTCAGACCAGTCTTGCCTAATCAAAAATGATATATGGAGACAGAGGAAGAAATCATATACAGTTAGTTGTTACTTAACAAAAGCAAGCAGAAGGACTGGTTAAAATGATTTTGATTATATAGACATGATGAAACACTGTGTAGCCACAGAAAAGTATCTAGATATATCGATATGAAAGATGTCCAGGATTTATTACCTAAGTAAAAATGTAAGCTGTAGGTAGTAAGTATACTATGATCGTTTTTATAAATTTTTTTTAATGTATAGTTATATTCTGCTATTGCATAGAAAATTTCTAAAAGGATGTAGAAGAAAGTATTAAGTGATTACTTTTGGGAAATGGACTGGCAGGAGGTGATTGAGACATGTGTTTTGCTATATATCCCTCTGTATTTCTTTTAATGAACATAGTTTATTATTATTTTTTGAGTAGTTTATGAAAGGGAAGTGGACCAGGGTCCTTCCTATATAACAAAAGCATTGTTTTAATAAACAACATTAATTCATTTCATCTAGAAGATACTCGAATAGGGTCTGAGGATCTAATGTAAAACATGGTGACTGTAATTAATAACACTGTATTGTATAATTTAAATATGTTAAGAGAGTAGGATTTAAACATTTCCACTAAAAAAACAGGTAGGAGATGATGAATGTGTTAATTAATTAAATGGGGGGGATCCTTTCACATTGTGTATGTATATCAAATCCCCATGATGTACACTTTAAATATCTTATAATTTGTAAGCTGAAATTAAAAAGATTCCATTCACAGTGACAGCATAATATAAAATAATCGGGAATTAATGCAGGAAGACATGAATAGGACAAAAAATACAGTAAATATAGTTAACACTTTGAAGAATATTTAAAAAAATAAGTGGAGAAATACTGTCCTAGGATTATAAAATTCAATACCACAATATGCCAGTTCTCCCTGAACTTTTATCTGCCTTATGAAGTTTTTCAAATATGGAGAAAAATTGAGAATTTTATATCCATCTCCACTACCTAGACTGTATAATTAACATTTTATTCTACTTGTTTTATCATGTATCTGTCCACTGTCTCTGTGTTCATCCATCATTCATACTGTCTTTAATGTATTTCAGAGTAAATTGCTTATATCAGTATACTTCTTCCCAAATACTTTAGCATTTATGATACTCATTTATGGGTAGAATTGTTTTCAGAAGTGAAATTTATATGCAAATACACAAATGCATTTCCTTGTCCAAATACAGAATATTACTGTTGTCCAGGAAGGTACCCTCATGTTCCTTTCTGGTAAATCTTTCATCTCTTTCCCAGGCAAGCATTGTTCTGATTTTTTTCCCACCACAGATTAGTTTCTTAATTGTTTAAAAAAAAATTTTTGATTTTAAAATTTGGGGGTGCCTGGGTGGCCCAGTTGGTTAAGCATCTGACTCTTGATTTCAGCTCAGGTCATGATTTCAGGGTCGTGAGATTGAACCTTGTCCGTCTCAGGGTGGAATCTGCTTGAGATTCTCTCTCCCTTTTCCTCTACCACCCCCCACCCACGTGCTTGCTCTGCCACTCTCACTCACTCTCTATAAATAAATAAATACAGTCTTTTTAAAAATAAAGTTTTTAAAGTAACCTCTCTGCCTTATGTGGGATTTGAACTCATAACCCCAAGATTAAGAGTAGAGTATATCCACTGTAGAGTAGATTTGCTTGTTTTAAGACTTCATGTGTGTGGAATCATATGTTATATAATCTTCTGTGTAAGGCTTTTTTCACTCAGTATGATATTTTTTAGATTCATGTTGTACATATCAGTAATTCTTTCATTTCATTGTTAGTGTTCCATTGTGAGAAAATACCATTGTTTATATATGTATCTCTTATTGATGGCTACCTGGTTTGTTTTCAGTTTTTTGTTATTATGGGCATTTTTGTGCTAGTCTTTTTGTGGACATGTGTTTTTATTTCTCTTGGGTAAATAAATATATAGGAGTAGAAATCCTGGGTCATGAAGCAGGTATATATTTAGTTTTACAAGAAGCTGTCAGACTAATTTTTAAAATGAAATAAAAATATCACAAGTAGTAGCTCATCCTAAAAATCATTCTGTGAAAGGCAAAACCGTTTTTACTTTAGAATTTGTATACATGGTTTCTGGCATTGTGCAGACAGACTACAGCTGGCAGTGCTGGTTTCCTTCTGACATTTGATAGTACATATTTCCCTTGGATTCAAACTATTTAACCATTCATCTGTATCTATATTCATCTAAGGCTAGATCTTTATCATAGAACCAACTTTTAAGATCAATTCAGAGAGAGGTGTGGGGAAGAGATGAATTTCGGAGCTTATGGGGTGTCAGTAAATCAGATGTGACAGGGAGCTTAAAGGGTTTAACAACGAAGAGTTGGTGTGTATCTTTGGGAGAGAGAGAAAGGTGGGGCAGGGGAGGGAGAGAGAAATACCAGTGGCTCCCCTGCCCCATGAATTTTAATTTAATTTTTTGAAAAGTTTTTTTAAAGATGGTTCAAAATCAGAAGGTGTCTAGTGTGCTGAAATGAAATGATCTCCAAAGAGCCTCCTCATCTGTTTAACAGGCCTCATAGTATTCCATTTTATGGGTATGCCATCATTTATTTAATCACATTCCCCTCTGCTGTTGGTAAACATTCAGGTTATTTCCAGTGTTTTTCTATTGCAAACAGTGCTGCATTGAATAACCTTGTACATAATGGCACTTTAAAAGTATAGGTTTATCTTAAAATTCTCAAAATAGAATTGTGTCAAAGGGTTTGTGTTTTTGTAATTCTGCTAAATATTTACAGATCATATGAGAGTACCTGTTTACTCAGTCTTGCCGATGCATTGTTATTCAAGTTTTTTATTTGCTTGATAGGTGAAAACTGATACCACAATATAGTTTTAATTTGGATTTCTCTAATCATGAGTGAGGTTAAGCAATTTTTTTTTTATATTTAAGAGAAGCATTTGCTTTTCTGTTGCATTCTCAGTTTCATATCTTTTTGCCCACTTTTCTTTTGGATTGTTGATTCCTTTTTTATTAATCTGTAGGAGTCCTAAGACATTTGTGAATGAGTTAGAAATATTTTTGAATAGCTTATTCTTTAAAAATATAGAAGTAGTTAGTTGTTTTAGTGGAATGGTGGAAAAAGAAGCCAGATTGCCATGGAGACAACTCTTTCGAGAAAATTGGCTGCAGAGTAGAGTATAGAGAATGCTAGCTGAAGGACTGATACAGAGTCAAAGGAGTTCTTTTCTTTTAGAAATTCTTGTTTTTTTTTTTTTTTTTTTTAAAGAAAAAAAGAAAGAAATTCTTGTGTTTAGAGGCACCTGGGTGGCTCAGTCATTAAGCGGCTGTTTTCGGTTCAGGTCGTGATCCCAGGGTCCTGCATTGGGCTTCCTGCTCAGCAGGGAGCCTGCTTCTTCCTCTCCCACTCCCCCTGCTTGTCTTCCCTATCTCGCTGTGTCTCTCTCTGTCAAATAAATAAATAAAACCTCAAAAAAAAAATTCTTGTATTTAAATGCTGTTATTAAGGGAGAAGTTAAAGCTAGGAGTTGGTAGTAGGGGATCTACAGGACAAGTTTCCTGATGTACTGAGATTCTTGAGAGTAATTGCAGAGAAGGAAGAAATTTGTAAATATGTTGACTGGGAGTTAATGGGTGTCGTGCACTCCAATGGCTTCTATTTTCTCTGAAGTGAAGGCAAGGCCAACAGCTAGGGGTGTGAGAGGAGGTGGTTGGAGAGGAGAGGAGGCTCTTTGAAATCACTGCTATGGAGAATTGGAGAAAGCTGCGTAAGGAAATACAGATAGATTGCAGAAATTGTTTGGACTTCTATCAAGGCAGAAGGATTATTGGCCTTATCGGTTGTTTGATTTTCATAAGCAGCATTTGGCAGTTCCAAGTATAAGGCTGATGGTTGGATTAGTTCAGGGTTGGACTGTTTTTGTTTTTCCCCATGTAGGTAGAATAGAATGGTATTGCAAAGGAATTAGGGTGTAAGCATAGTGATGGAATTGACACCAAGTTTTCTTAGTTGGGTAAAGAAGGAAATAGGACAGAGTTATTGGATAAAAAATTAAGAGTTTCATGGACTAGAAACCTAGGTGAGGTCTAAGAACAGGTATAGTACACATAAAAGAGAGAGAACTGCAAGGATGGGAGTCTGGTTGGAGAGTGGGAAGGTGCAATTCGGTCTGAGTTTTTCCTGGTGATGACAGAACTGGGTGAGCCATTGTCATGGGTGGCCCAAGTGGAGTAGAAAGAAGTATGAGGCTTTTAGGATTGAGGAAGTCAGGGAATTCATAGGTTGGTCCAGATGTGAATTGTGGTGGCAGTCCTCTGTGAGGATGTTGAACTGTCTTCGCGGAAAATATTCAGACTTGGGAATGGGAAGAAAACTGTGAGCCACATTGCAGTGTCTTCACGATGAGTGATGAATGCCTTCAAGAACAGGGACTGTTAGAGAAGGCTCTAGGAAGAAAGATTTGCATATGAGATCCTTGAAAAGTGGGGAAACCTTAGTTTTCCTTCTAGATTTGCAGCTCCCGCATACTTGGAATGGAAGATTTGGAGACTGGAAGAGGAAGGAAGCAAGCATAGATATGGATGCACTTTAATGTGGGAGGGAGGAAGTCACAGGAATTTGCCTGAGGGTTTTTATATTTGGGCAGAGTGAGGCCTTGACTACCAGGTTCCTGGTTGTGATCTGTGGACTCACCTTGTTAGTGACATGGATCTTTTTACGTTGACATACCTCTCATTCCCCAGTTTACTCATATAAATCCTCTCCAACTTGCAGTTCACTGTACACTCGTTTTTTTTCCCTTGCAGCCTCTCAGGTGAAGTATGTCTTTCTCCTGCAGTTTCATTTTAGTTTTGATTTGTATAATCATGCTCTGTAGTGAAATCTGTTTCTTTTTAACTTAATTTTATTGATTATTTATAAAAATACTCTGCTCCATTTTTAAAATTTAGAGAATAAAGTACAATGTAAAAAAGAAAATATAAGTATAAAATGCTGTGCTGAATGTTTATAGATTTTTCCTTCTAGTTTTACGTTCATGCATATACATTCATACACATAGATGAATTTAGTTGAGATCATATGGTATGTTCAGTTTTGATCTATTTTTTTTTTTTTTTTTTTTTTAAAGCTTAAAAAATGAAGGGCTTGGGCTGCCTGGGTGGCTTGGTGGGTTAAAGCCTCTGCCTTCAGCTCAGGTAATGATCCCAGGGTCCTGGGATCGAGCCCCGCATCGGGCTCTCTGATAGCGGGGAGTCTGCTTCCCTTCCTCTCTCTCTGCCTGCCTCTCTGCTTACTTGTGATCTCTGTCTGTCAAATAAATAAATAAAATCTTTTTTAAAAAAATGAAGGGCTTGTTCCATTTCCTTAAATTCTTTGAAGATAGCATTTTGAATAGTAGCAGTATATCATCTTGAATAGCAGCATAACACTTACTTCAACTTTTTCCTGTTTTCCCTGCTGCTAGCTATTTGGATTGTTTCTGCTTTTCTACTTAATGAATATCTCTATCATTTTAGTCTGAGTTTCAGATTATTTACATCTACTTCAGAATAGAACCTTGGAAATGGGTCACAAAACAATATGGACATGTTTAAGATTCTTGTATAATCTTTCTGGGAAGGAATTTGTTATTACAGGCTAATGGCCATTCCCACCAGTATTTGGTTCCTTTTCATGAGACTCTTGCCAGCATTGAATATTTCATATGATGGATCTTTTCTGATCTGAAAGGCAAAAATGTTCTCTCGTCATTTTATTCCTTTGATTAATAGGGATGGTCAACACTTTTTCATGTATTTTCTTAGCCGTTTATTCTTCTGTTCTGTAAATATCTGTTGAGGTTCTTCAGATTTTCCAAATTGAGGTCTTAATGTTTTCCATATTTATAGGACTTCTGATTTTAATCATTTGTCTTATTTGTAACAATTTTCTAGTTTATTTCCTTCCTTTAAAACATAGACTTTAGGGGCCCCCAGGTGGCTCAGTGGTTGAACGGCTGCTTTCCACTCCGGTCATGGTCCTGGAGTCCTGAGATCAAGTCCCACATCAGGCTTCCTGGTTGGTGGGAAGTCTGCTTCTCCCTCTGACCCTGCCCCTACTCGTGCTCTCTCTCTGTCTCTCTCTTTCAAATAAATAAAGTCTTTAAAAAACCCATAGTCTTTATTTTTTTTAGAGCAGTTTTATGTTCATGGTAAAATTTAGCCGAAATTTGAGTTCCCAAATACTCCTGCCCCTACACAGGCACAGCCTCCCACACTTGTCACCTTGTACCTCAGTGGTACATTAATAATGCAGATGCATCTGCATTGACACGTCATTATCATCCAAAGTCTTGTTTACACTGGGGTTCACTTTTGGTGTTGTACATTCTATGGGTTTGGACAAATAATGACATGTATTTATCATTGTATTACCATACAGAATAGTTTTACTGCCCTTAAAAATCCTCTGCCTGTTCATTCCCTCCCAACTTCCTAGCCCCATAATCACGGATCTTTTTACTGTCTCCAGGAGTTTGCCTTTTTAAGAATGTTGTTCGTTGGAATCATACAGTATATAGCTTTTCCAAATTGCTTTCTTTCATCTACTAATAATCACTTAAAGTTTATGTCTCGATAACTCATATCCCTTAAGTGCTACATAATATTTCATTGTCTGGATGTAGTACAGTTTCTTTATCCATTCACTTACTGAAGGGTGTCTTGGTTGCTTCCAAGTTTTGGCGATTAAGAATAAAGTTGCTGTAAACACCAATTTGAAGATATCTGTGTAGACATGGTTTTTAACTTTCTTGGGTAAATAGCAAGTGCACAATTGCTAGATCATATGGAGAATGTTTAGTTATGTAGGAAACCACTTAACTGTCTTTCAGAGTAGTTGTAACACTTTGCAGTCCCACCAGCAGTGTATGAGAGTTCCCATGGCTCCACATGCTCATTAGTATTTGGTGGTGTCAGTGTTTTGGATTTTGGCCATTCTCATAGATGTGTTGTGGTGTCTTGTTGTTTTAATTTGTAATTCCTTAATGACACATGTTGCATATCATTCCATGTGCTTATTTGCAATCTCTGTATCTTCTTCACTGAAGTATCTGTTAAAGTCTTTGGCCTTTTAATTGGTTTGTTTTCTTTTTTTTCTTTTTTTTTGGTTTGTTTTCTTAATTGTTGATTTTTAAGAGTTCCTTGTAAATTTTGGATAACAATCCTTTATCAGATGTGCCTTTTGCAGTATTTTCTTCCAGATTGTGGCTTGTCTTCTTGTTCTGTTGACATTGTCTTTTGCATAGTGGAAGTTTTTAATTTGAATGAAGTCCAGCTTATTAATTATTTCTTTAATGGATTGTGTCTTTGGTGTTATACCTAAAAAGTCATCACCATACCAGGTCATTTGATTTTCTCCTATGTTATCTTCTAGGTGCTTTATAGAGTTTACATTAAGGTCTGTGATTATAATAAATTTTTGTGAAAATATAAGGTCTGTGTCCAGATTTTTTTGTATACACATATGCCCAGTTGTTCTAGCACCATTTATTCAAAAGACTGTCTTTGTTCCATTGTATTGCCATTCCTCCTTTGTCAAAAACTAGTTGATTGTATTTATGTGGGTCTGTATCTGGGCTCTGTATTCCATTATATTGATCTATTTTTCTTTTACCAATACCAGTCAGTCTGGATTACTATTGCTTTATGATAAGTCTTGAAGTTAGGTAGTGTTAATCCTCCAGCTTTGTTTTTCTGTGTTTAGTTGACTATTCTCAGTCTTTTGCCTCTTACAATCTTTAGAATCAGTCTGTCAAAATCCAAAAAATAACTTGCATTTTGATTGAGGTTGCATCCAGTGTATAGACCAAGTTGGGAAGAACTGACATCTTGACAGTATTGAGTCTCCATGAACATTATTGAATCTATCCATGAACATTGTTTATGTTCTTTTACATTTAGTAGCTTTTATTTTTTTCTGTAGTCAGATATGCCATTTTTACCTTTGTGATTTCTTAAATCAGAAAATCTTTCCTCATCCTGAGTTCACATAAATATTAATTTATTTCCTTGTAAAATGTGTTTTTATCCTTCTACCCTTCTGGATTTTATTTTTGCTTTGTGAAATGAGGTGATGGTCTGACAGTGTCCCACCAAACACAGTTATTTTTCCTCAGACCATTTCCTATCAAGAATGTATATGCATACAAGTAATCAGCTTTCCAGTTTGTTTTCTAACCCTTTTGGAGGGAATTGCATGCTTTCCCTATTTTAGATTATAGTCAGGTGGGAAAAATAGTAAGGTCATCAAATCTTACATGGTTACCGCTTGGGAAGGCCACCTACTGAGCCCATTTCCCTACTAGGCATGGTTGCTGGTACCAGAGGCAAACTCCTAGGTTGTGTGTATGAGCCACCTGCATTCCTCCCACCCCTTTTCAGAGATTCTAATGTACCTCTTGGAGAGGCATGTCCTGCTTCCCTCACTACCATATTTGGTTACCATCTGGGTGTGAGTCTATTGAAGATGGGATGTTTGAATGTATTGCTCCCCAGTTCTTCCCCTAGTACCTAGCTCACTACAGGACACAAAAATCTGAATGGACAGATGAACCACTATTATCAGTAGGAATGTGCCACAACTCTGATGTGGTTTGAAATGAAATAAAGGTTGGGAGCAGCTGTATGAGGTCTGTTTCAAAGAGCATTTACATCGCAGTCACCCTGCCTTCTCCATACTTCCCATGCTGAAGATGCTAAAGCTGCACATGGTGAACACAAGAGGAGCTTTTCACAGGACCACTCCCTAGCTCTCACTCCCAGAGATGCAGTCTGGCATGGAGATTTTTAAAAGTTCTTTGGGTGATTCTAAAGTGTAGCCAAAGTTGAGGGTAATGCTTTAAAAAGTGTGTTCTTACTAAGTTTTATTTGTATTGATATAAAAAATCAATTAGGTAGTTGGATTTGGGGGCATGCATATCAGACTCCCAGAAGATCATTGGTCTGTATGTACATTTTATTGCTGGGAAGATTTTACCCAAAATACTCCTTTGGTGAGTATTTTAGACATAGTTACAGTAATATAGGACCTTGTCTAATATGGCTCTCTCCTTTCTAGGTCAGCATGGATTCCTGGTTCATTCTTGTTCTGCTTGGCAGTAGTCTTACACGTGTATGTGCCAACAATGCAACCACAGGTAAATTGTCATTTGATAAGGCTAGTGTTCTGAATAGAATTTTGCTTTCACATTTAATGACCTAAAATTGGAGACCTGGGTGGTATTCAAGAAAGAAGAAATATTTAAGATTTACTTAAAACTGATGGTATAAAATAAATGTCTTTGGAAATCTCTGAGTCCTGTTGAATGATCAGCATTGCTCTGTATACAATATACTACTTTAAAGAAATAGATTCTATGTTTATCCCTGAAAAGTTAAAAAAAAAAACAAACAAAACTGTTACTACTTAAGACTCCTCTATATTGGGGCGCCTGGGTGGCTCCGTGGGTTAAACTGCTGCCTTCGGCTCAGGTCATGATCTCAGGGTCCTGGGATCGAGTCCCGCATTGGGCTCTCTGCTCAGCAGGGAGCCTGCTTCCTCCTCTCTCTCTCTCTGCCTGCCTCTCTGCCTACTTGTGGTCTCTGTCAAATAAATAAATAAAATCTTAAAAAAAAAAAGACTCCTCTATATTGATTCTGAGAATATAAGTAATGAATCCACTTTTCTTCCTCCGTGAAACAGTAGTCCTTTGGAGGTGGTAGAAAAGGCCCAGTGTTAGATAAAAGAGAGAGTGTGTGTGTGTGGTCTTTTCTTGGTCTCAGGTGTTTGATTGTTTATTTTTTAAACTATTTATTTGAGAGAGAGAGAGAGAGAGCAAGTGAGGGGCGGGGGACGGCAAAGGGAGAGAGAGTTTCAGGCAGACTCCCCACTAAGGGTAGAGCCCAGCACGGGGTTGATGCTAGAACCTTGAGATCATGACCTGAGCTGAAATCAAGAGTCGCCCACTTATCCATCTGAGCCACCTAGGCGCCCCTGTTTAAGAGTTTACTAACGCTTGCTGCCTTGTGTCTCATAATTTTTGAGCTATCACATTGTTTTTTCTTTTCTTTTAAGATTTTATTTATTTATTTGACAGAGAGAGGCACACAGAGGCAAGAGAGGGAACACAAGCAGGGGGAGGGGGGAGGGAGAAGCAGACTCCCCACTTAGCAAGGAGCCTGACGTGGGGCTCAGCCCTCGGAGCCTGGGATCCTGACCTGAGCCAGAGGCAGACAGACACCTAACAACTGAACCACCCAGACGCCCCTGTTTGAGAGTTTATTAATGCTTGCTGCTTTGTGCCTCATAACTTTTGAGTTATCACATTCTTCATGGGGTGTTTTCTTTCTTTCTTTCTTTTTCTTGTTTATAGTTTTACCTTCAGTAGGCGTTACAAGATCTATGAAGACATCAACAGCAGAATCAGTCAAAGAAGAGACCAAAGCTTCACATTCTACTTCTTCAGTAACTTCTTTCTCGGTGGCACCAACATTCAGCCCCAATCTAACACTGGGACCCATCTATATAACCACTGTTAATTCTTCAGACTCTGACAATGGTACCACAAGAACAGCAAGTACCGATTCTGTAGTCACTACACTTTCACCAAATGGAACATGGCTTCCAGAGAACCAGTTCACAGATGCCAGCACGGAACCTTGGGAGGGGAATTCCAGCACTGTGGCCACCACCCCGGAAACTTTCCCTCCTTCAGGTACTAGGGATGGTTTCTGTTTTGGGTTTTGTTTTTGTTCTCTTTTTCTCTTTGAGGTTACTTACCGTTTTATTACTTTGTGTCTTCTAGCCACAAAATTTCTTGAAATAATTAAAATTGCAAACTGATGAAATTTAGATAATAAATTCTCAGGAATATCTGTTTAACATAGACTTAAGAAGAAAGAAGAAACACTCTAGAGGAGTGTTTATGCTTTGCCTGGCATTCTGGTTAGACTGGGGAGGCTTGAGTGTTAAAGGTAGAAGAAGTTTGAAAATATAAGAGAAAGGGGAGGTAATTGATGATGCAGGAGACTAAAGATGAAAGGCTGCAGAAGCTGAGTAATAGGATTAGCCTTGAAATGAAAGGACCCATGGAGACCATGGAAGGAGAATGGGTTTCGATGTCTGTAACAGTTAGGGAGTGGGAACCCTGTGGCCAAGGGTGGAGTTAGAGGAGCTCAGGGAAATGGTTAAGTTGCAGTGCCAGCTTGTTGAGGCCTCAGCCCAGCCTACTTCTTTCCTTCAGTCCATCAGTGGTTGAATGGGAAATGGCACCAAAGATAGAATCAGCCCTAGGTCAGAGACCAGGTGGGGTGGAGCAAATTTCTGACTCCTTGGAGCCTCAGGGTCCTGGTCTGTAGAAGAGAAGGGGACCCTTAGAGGGCTTATTTGAAGAGTAGAGGAAATTTTTCCCTGACAGCTGTATAACTGTCATTCCTTTTCTAGCAAAAGTCACTGTTCCATCTTCTGTGATCTCATCTCCTTGGCTCATATTTCTTCCCTGTTAGATGGCGAGGGCCCCTAGATTGGAATCACATCTTGCTCATGGGGATCATTCAGAAAGTACTTGCTGAATTGAGTCTCATTTCGTTACTACAGTTGATCTCTTTCAGCTGAGCTATACAACCCAGGCCCTGCATTTTCCTGCTTTAATCCCATATTTTTCCACTGTAAATGTTAGACAGTCTACTGAGACACACTACTTGAGTTTGAATTCCACCCTGACTGTGTGACCACAGGCAAGTTTATTTAACCTCTGTACCTCAGTTTCTTCATCTGTAAAATAAGGGTGAGTGATAGTAATAATACTTACCTCATAGAGGAACTATCAGAATGAAATGGATTGATAGAGGTAAAGCATTTACAGTGCCCACCTTTACATGGCAAGCACTATTTTTAAGTGGTGGGTGTTGTGCTGAGAGTTTTATAGAGTAATCGTATGTAGTATCCTATGAATCCTCTGAGGTTGGTTCTGTTTTATGTTTTGCAGATGGAGGAATTTTACAGTGATGAAACTGTAACTTAGGGAGTCTTTTTCAAAGTACAGGTCATGACCAACTCATGAAATCAGTTTAGTGGGCCATCATGTTTTGTTTTTAAGTGGATGGTCCTGTTCCATTTCTGTTCTTCTTGCATTTTGTATATTATTTTGTGAAACTTTTGTTACAGTTATACAGAAACATATACTGAGTAACAGTGTAGAATGTATTTCTTTCTGTGAGTTATAGCCATTACTTGAGGAAAGAAGACAAAATAACTTGTACAAACTGAATTAGTCAGTGGGAAAGGTGAGACAGTAACCCAGGCATGACTGACTTTGCATCCTGTGTTCTTGTGTTCTTCACTTCTGTTCTGTACTGTCTTCATTTGCCAGTTCTTTGACATGACTATGGATACTTATCTCCCTTTAATAGTGGTTAATGTGAAAGTATAGAGATTAAATTACTTGTCTTTGATCTCAGGGCTGTCAAGTAGCAAGTTAGGCCTATTTCTCACTTTTGTGGTCTTTGCACTCTGCTGTTAGGGAACTGAGTTTTCCTTTATCTGTCATAGGTCCAAATTATGCTATAGCTAAGAAACCAGTTATTGTATAGTTAACACATTTCATGTCTCAGGGGATGAGACTGCTTTTCACTGGTGACTTTTGATCAGTTAAACACAAGAAAACCTTTATGGTACATCAGGATGTCACAACCTGAACCCCCATGTCCTCCTGATTACTACCATCTCATCAGTCCTCCCATAATTGTTACATCATAATTTCTGGTTAAATCAGTATTTGATGTTTTATATTATTATAATGATGTTACTCCCTGCTGAGCTATAAGTATAATGTGATTATTTTTCCTTTCTTGTACAATTCTTTCCTGGATTTTATAATTGCCTTATAGTTCTTTTTTTTAAAGATTTATTTATTTATCAGAAAGAGTGTGTGCATGCACACACAAGTTGGGGGAGGAACAGAGGGAGAGAATCTTCAAGCAGACTTGCCCACTGCGCGTGGACCCAATACAGGGCTCGGTCTCATGACCCATGAGATCATGACCTAAGTGGAAACCAAGAGTCGGCCACTTAACTGACTGAGCCACCCAAGTGCCCCAGTTGCCTTATATTTCTGTTTTAGTTTTCTTTTTGCCTGTTGCTAGCCAGTTCTTCTCATATTTTCTATAGCCTCTCAGTACAGTTTTCAATAAAGTCAGATCTGTAAGGTAATCTTTTTTTTTTTTTTTTTTTTCCCTAGAGATCTTCCTCCTGAGTTATCCATTGTTTTACTCAAGTCTAGGCTTTATCATCAGGGCTGCTGCCCAGGTGTTGGTGTGGGATTTCCTTTCTCTTTTGTTTTGGAAATTCTCTTTGCTTCCTGACTTCTGTATTGACATCTTTCTTGGATTACCCATCCTTTGGTAGAACATATCTTCCAGTAGCTTCCTGAGATAGGAGTCAATGAGGAGTACATTGCATGAGGCCTTGGATGTCTAAAAATGTCTGTAGGGCTATGTATAGAATGTGAGGACATATTTTTTCCTCCAGAATGTTGAAAGCATTGCCCTGTCACTCCTAATTCCTAGGTTTGGAGGATTCTGTTGCTATCCTGATTCATAATTACACTTTGGTGTGTTTTTGAAAGATCTCTTCTTTATCATAAGTATCCTGAAATTTCACGGAAATGTGTCTTGATGTGGGTCTTTTTCATTCAGTATGCTGGATACTTGATAGGACCTTTGGAGCCTTTGTTCTTCAATTCTGGAAATTTTTGGTTCTTCAGGTTGATATATTTTTCTTTTATTTGGAAATTTTCTTTCATTGTCCATTTTTTGTTTTCTTCTAAAACTCATTATTTGGATATTGGACATAACCTAGATTAATTCTTTATTTTAAATTTTTCTCTCCTTTTGACCTTTGCTCTGAGTCTCTGTTTTCTCCTTTTATATATGTGTGTACGTATGTGTATATATATATATATATAGTCCTTTTTCTTATATTTATTACACAAATGATACACATATGTATTGTGTATATTTCTGCAGATTGCTTTTTTTCGCTAGCCTGTCATACTTGTTCTGTATTACAGTGAAGAGCTGCTTCGTTGTATGAGTATACCCTAATGTATTTATCCAGTTTTCCCTATCATTATACGTTAAGGTTGTTTTCAGAGTACAAACAGTATACTTTGTCATTTCAAGCATATATGAGAATATTGATAGGATAAATTATTTTTAAGTATGCATTTGTAAACTGGTGGGTATTGACAGATTTTCCTCTATTGGGAAATTCATTCCTGTAAACAGTTTGTCAAAGTGCCTGTTTTCTTATGCTGTCTTAAGTACAGTAAATTATCAAACTTCTGGATATATGCCAGTCTGACAGGTGAAAATTAGCATTTCAGTGTAGCTTTAATTTGCATTTCACTGAGTGAGGTTGAGCATCTTTCCGTATTTGGAAAGATCATTTGTATTTCTTTATCTCAGAACTCTGTTGATATCCTCTGCGGGGTTTTCTTATTAGAATGTCGGGTTTTTCTGACAGATTTATAGAAGCTCTTTAATGTTAGGAAAACAGACTTTTATCTACCTATGATAAAGGTGCAAATATTTTTCCCCAGTTGCTCATCTAGCTTTTCTTCATTACAGAAACTATCATAAGCAATTAAAAAAAATTTTTTTTAAGATTTTATTTGACAGAGAGAGAGAGATTACAAGTAGGCAGAGAGGCAGGCAGGGAGAGAGGGGGAAGCAGGCTCCCTGCTGAGCAGAGAGCCCGATGTGGGGCTCCATCCTAGGACTCTGAGATTATGACCTGAGCTGAAGGCAGAGACTCAACCCACTGAGCACACAGGCACCCCTCTTTTTTTTTTTGATTTTATTTATTTATTTGACAGACAGAGATCACAAGTAGGCAGAGCAGAAGGTAGGGGGGTGGGGTGTGGGGAAGCAGGCTCTCTGCTCAGAGAGCCCAATGTGGGGCTAATCCCAGGATCCTGAGATCATGACCTGAGCTGAAGGCAGAGGCTTAACCCACTGAGCCACCCAGGTGCCCCCAAAGTATTTTTTAATTAAAATTTATCAGTTTAACTAAATGTTTTCTTGGTATTAGATCATACATAGGAAGACTTCTTTTCTTTTTTTAAGATTTATTTTAGAGAGAGAGAGCCTAAGTGGGAGAGAGGGGCAGAAGGAGAAGAAGAGAGGATCTCAAGCAGACTCTGCACAGAGCTCATGGTAGGGCTTGATCCCAGGACCCTGAGATTATGACCTGAGCCAAAACCAAGAGTCTGCTGTGCCACCCAGGCGCCCTTAGGAAGTCTTACTCCAGTATTACAAAATTATTTTCCTTATTATTTCTTCTAGAATTATGGTTTCTTTCTTCTATATATGTATGTGTATATGCATGTGGGTGTGTGCTTAAATATTTGATCCATCTGGAATTTATTCCGTGTGAAGTGTGAGCTATGGATCTTTTTTCCCCCCAAAATGGTTAACAACTTGTCCCAGTACCTTTCAATGAATATCTATTTTTTTCCTCACTGATTCAAAATGCTACCTTACCATATATTGAATTCTGATATGTATTTAGATTCTATGCCTATTTCTTGGTATTTGTATTTTCTGTTAATCATTTTCTCTGTCCATGTCAGAACCCCCATGTTTTAATAATTGTAACTATAAAATAATATTTGATAAGGTTAGTCATCCCTGTTAATCTTATTTTTCAGAATTTTGCTAGCAATTCTTGATTATTTTTCTTTATGAACATTAGAATCAACTTATATAGCAGGAGAAAAGTTTTTATTGATCATGTCACATTTATAGAACAGGGGCAATTGACATCTTTAAGTCTTTTTTTTAATTAAAGATTTTATTTATTTATTTATTTGACAGAGAGAGAGAGAGAAAGAGAGAGAGAGAGCGCGCACATAAGCAGGAGGAGCAGCAGAGGGAGAGGAGGAAGTAGGCTCCCTGCTTAGCAGGGAGTCTGATAGAGGGATCAGTTTCAGGACTCTGGGTTCATGAGCTGAGCTGAAGGCAGACATTTAACCTGAGCCACCCAGGTGCCCCATCTTTAAATTTTTCTATCCAAGAATGCATTGTATTTCATTTGCTGAAGTCTTACTTTGTATTTCTTAGAAGTGTTCCAGTTTTTGCCACTGATGTTGCACATGTTTTGTTCAGCTTATTTCTAGCTCTTTCAAAGGTTTCCTTTTTGTTATTTTGGTGTTTTGTTTGTTGTTAGTATAAATGGAATATTTTCTTCCATTATGTCTTCTAACTGGCTGCTATTGGGGCTATAAAGGCTATTGACTTTTTTTTTTTTTTTTAGGAAATAGTTGATCTAGATCATTATTTTAGTTTTGGGTGTACTACATAAAACTGTTGACTTTTGTAGGTATATTTTATCCCGGTCATCTTAAAAAATTTCCTCAGTGTCTGACATAATTTTCTTCAATTATCATAAATCTTCAAATCAGTCTCCTTCTTTTTCTCTTTAAATGAATTGGTGAATACCTTCAGAACAAAATTAGGAAGCAGTGGTAAAAGCACTGTCTTGTACCTGACTCTCAGGAGGATGTTCTTAGTGGTTTTTCCATTAACCATGGATGGTGCTGACTCTTGGGTTGAGGTTAACATACTTATCATGTTTAGGTTTTATTAATTTACTCCTGCTTTAAAGAACGTATCTGTCAAGAATGGGTGTTAAATTTTGCATTTGCATTTGCATTTGCCTGTTCAGCATCAATGAGCAAGGTTATTATGATTTCTCTTTTTGTGATATGCTGTGGTGAATCATTTTAATAGATTTCTTAACTTTGAACTATTTACATTTGTGCAAAAATGACCCTACTTGGTTGTGTTGTAGTTCCCTTGAATGAACTGTAGCAGTTTGTTTGATACTACTGTATTTGGGTTTTTTCCATTGACATTCATAAGTTATCTTTATGAGACTGACGCGCTACCTACTGCGCTAACGAGGCACCCCATAAGTTATCTTTAAATTAAATTGGTCTATTTCCTTTATATGTGTACTTTTTTTTTTAAATGTATCTGTGCTGTTTTTGTTAAGTTTTAGTTGTCAGTGTTTTGCTTTGCTTCACAGAAAGAAATGAGCTTTACTTAGAAAACTACGCATCTCATTCATGTTTTCAAAATTACTTGAATGGATTTGAGGAAAAGTCGTCTCTTAAGATTAATTTGCTACATAGCTGTTAATATTTGTTACATATTTATGTCCATTTTCATACTTGAGTTAGGTAACCACTTCTGTGTTTCACAGTTTGGTTTTTTCTTCCAAAGAGTCTGCTGTTATGTATTTATTAGTTTGTAAGGATAGCGTTAGCCATATCCCGTAAGTGTTCTTATAGGTAGTTGTATTAGTTATGGTGCAGCCTAAACTACTCTAATAAAGGCAGAACAAAATTCAGTGACTTAAGTAGACAGAAGTTATCCTTCTTTCCCCTCTCACATTCCAGAGGTAAACAGAGGGCTTTGCCTCATAAGGACTGAGTTCTTTTCTTCTTTCTTTTTTTTTTTTTAAAGAGTGGAGGGGCAGAGGAGAGAGAATCTTTTTTTTTTTTTTTTTAATTCATGATGGGGGTCGGGGAAGATACAGAGGGAGAGGGACAAGCAGACTCTGCCCTGAGTGCAGAGCCCAACTTGGGTTGAAACCAAGAGTCAGATGCTCAACCGACTAAGCCATCCAGGCACCCCGAGAGAGGAAGAATCTCCGCTTCATGGCGGAGCCCGATATAGGGCTCTATATCACAACCCTGAGATCATGACCTGAGCCAGAATCAAGAGTCACCAATTAATTGACTGAACCACCCAGGAAACCATAAGTTCTTTTTTTCTTACCAGTTCTTCCAGCCCAGCAAAATTGCCCTCATGGGATTGGTCAGAAATGGTTCTCATCATTAGGTTCTGGTTCCAGCCCCTGAGAATGGGGAACAGAGGAAATGCGGACAATTTCTTTTTCAAAGAATGTGATCCAGAAGTTACCCTTATCACTTTTGTTTACATCCCATTGCCTAGAATTCTTCATATAACTACATTTGGCACAAAGGAATCTTAGAAATGCAGTCTACAGCTTGATAGCTTTGTGCTCAGCTTAAAAAAACAAAACCAAAACAAAACAGGGTTTGTACCTTGTACCAAAAGCAAGAAGAAGAGACTATTACTGGGGGAGAGTTGGTAGATTCTGCCACAAGAGTGATTTTGTTATTTTTTAGGTATTTTATAGTTTGGCTTTACTTTTAATTTTCAAATGTTTGTTAATTTCTAGTTTTATTGCATCATGATAAAAGAATATTGTCTGTGTTTTTTCTGTAATGGGGAATACTTTATAAGGGCTTGTGAGAAGTTTTTGTTAAGATACAGAATTTGGTCTACACTGGTTAGATTATTTTTTTTCTTCATACTGGTTAGATTTTATTGCCTATTACCCTTTAGGTCTTTTATATCCTTAACTTAATTTTGCACTGTTGCATTTTAATGGCCTCTAAAAGATCTAAAGACCTCTAATACTACTGTGTTTGTATTTTTTTGTATTCTTGTATTTTTTAAGAAGATTGATGTATTGTTTTTGTACTCAGAAGGACAAATTACTGATTGAAGTTTAGTGAGTCTGGGCAGTCTTGTTTCCCATTTGTTGGAGGGTACCTCATTCTAGCCCCAATATATATAAAGAAGAAAGTATCTTGTTTTCCTAGAGCTTATTTTATCTTAACTTAGGTTGAATTGTAAAGCTTTTCTTTGAGAATGAATGTTTCTATTTCTCACTTATTACACAGGTAATTCTGACTCGAAGGACAGAAGAGGTGAGCCACTCACCTTATGTCTGTTGTCCCCTTTATAGTGTACAGTATTCATCGTCTTTGCTCAGTTTGTGGTAACCTTGTGTGTCTGTATGGTTGTGTGTTTACTTTCCCTTAATTTGTTTTCCATATTAACCTTGTAGAGAAGAGTAACAGAAACAAATACTATGTTTCTAAATATAGATTATGGATTCTAACAGTTATGATGTCTTTTAACAAGTAATAAAACAGCTGTTATCTTAATTTATTATGTCACCTTGCTAATAGCATCCTTTGGTGATATTAAGCCATAATTTCTACCCTGTAGTAATTCCTAATGTCTAATCAATAATTGCTTATAAACATTCTAGCTTTTTATGTTGTTTTCGCTAGTCTGTAAAGTGTGAACCCTTTGTCATTTTATATGGATATTATGGGTTTTCACCACTCTAGTGTAATGTCCCAGTGGCTGGAGATACTGTGTAAGTGGTCTAAGCAGGACTGGCAAGTCCCTGGTCAACAGAGAACAGAATGCGTGGGTACTTACGTGGAGTGGCTCATTTTGCTTAGGACAATAGTAAGACTGTTATCAGAGGGTGTAAGAGAAAGAGAGATCATTCAAAGGTCTAAGAAATGATCATTGCATTTGAGTTTGGAAAATGTTAATCTGTGAACCAATTTTTCTCCTATGATTTTTTATTTTATTAAATGAGTTTTCTGAGGCTTCCCCCTATCCACTATTTAACCATGCACAGTTTTTCTTGCTTAATTAATAGAACATTTGAAGGCTTATGAATTCCCATTAAGTAAGGGAACATTTGAATCAAAAAAGTAGGTACGATAATCCATCATGTGTTGTCCATCTGCCACCATATTTGGTGAGGATTGGTAATGTGTTATACTGTGCACAGATTTCTTGTGATTTTCCAGCTCTCACTTTCTTAAACTCAGGAACTAGACTCTATCAAGTAGTGTCTTTGCTATTGATATTTGCTTACTAGATTCTCACTACCAAATGTAGACTTAATAGATTTATATTGCAATAGATAACTTATGTTTGCTCTCTAAAAGTCCTCTTTTAACCAGTCTCAGAATACAGTCAAAAGTTGAAGTGGTATAGGCTTTAAGATTAAACATACAGTCTGCTTTCTTCCTCCACATAGTTTGTATTTTCTTAATATTCACTCTTGCCCCAGTATTGTCCCTGTTTTAACTAACTAACATGGATTTGAGTGGTTCCAATACTATGATTAAAAAGAAATGAAATTACCTTAATTATCTAGAGTATTGCTAATTGTGACATATTATTAATATGTATTAGCACATATCCTTTTTAAGTTAAAAAAATTTTTTTGTGTAATTGATTTTGACCAAACAGGAAAATTGAAGAGACATACATGTTCTCAGCAATATTTAAAGCCCCAAATATAATGACATTTTTACCAGAGCAGATCTCTAGAAGTATTTCTTTAAATTTTGATATCACATTCTAATTTTAAAACCAAATGCTTTCTGAGAAATGAGGCAAATTATTTTAAAATATTTTCATCATAATGGTTTTGCTAAGCAAAGTATATCTTATGCAGATGAATTAAATTATAAGTTTTTCTGCACTGGTCTCTGGGATGCTTTTGAATAGCAATGGCTGGTGTTTTAATTGTCAAAACAGAAAGGAATAAAAACAGACAAAGGGAGGCAGGCAACTTTGCTTTCTTTCTTTTGAAGTCTAGGAAGCTGGTTATTTTATCATGTGTATTACTTTTTAAATATATCACACTATCCAGCAGAACTAGCTTTTTTTCTAATTGTGGTAAAATATGCATCATATAAAATTTTCCATTCAAACTGGATAGTTCAGTGAAATTAACACATTGTTGTACAGTTATCACCACCATCTACCTCCAGAACTTTTTTATCATCCCAAACTAAAACTCTAAACATTAAACAGTAACTCCCCATATCTCCTTTCTCCCAGCCCCTGGTAACCAGTAGTCTACTTTCTGTCTCTATAAATTTGTCTATCCTAGCCACCTAATTTAAGTGGAATCACAGCACTTTTCCTTTTGTAATCAGCTTTTCTTTTAAAGCGTTTTATTGGTGTTAATTTGGGTGATTTGTGTAATATATAGTAATGCATTAAATCCAGTTCTTGCATTAACTCCTGAGTACCTCTTCCCCATGAAATCAGTGGTCATGAGTGCACTCTCCAGTTTTTCTTCAGTCTTCACTAATTTTACATCTCAGTTTTATTAGTTTTGTTGTAGAGAGAACAGACTCTGGTTTAGGGGAGAGTACTTTCTCTCTCCATAGCACCTGCAAAGCACTGAAGGCACTAGTACTGAGGGAGACGACATGAGATGCCACATGATCAGAGCAAGGGCAGCAAAGGCCTTAGTCAGTCCTGCAGAAAGCTCTGGAGTTGGAATGGGGGTTGCAGGGGCTTTCCCCTGGGCCAGGATACTCTTAGGCCAAGGATACTTCCTGGGAAAGGACTTAATAAGATTTGTTAAAACACTAACCCTCCCAGCAGCTAGGGGAATGGTCTTAAAGGGGAATCTGTAACATCTACTTCCCATTTTCATGAAGTTGGAGCAGGATAGTGATGCATACTCTCATCTACTCAGAGGTTTTCTTGTGTAAGAAAATGCTCTTGAATAATCTTGATATATGTATTAAGGCTGGGGAGTGAGTGGCATTGTGGAATATTTGGACAAGCTGTGTATGCAGTGGTTAAAATCCCTGGACTCAGGCTAGACCATCTCAGTTCGTGAGTTGACTGTTACCACTTACCAGCAGGGTGAGGTAGATATCTGACTTCCCTGTGCCTCTTTTCACTATTTGCAAAATAGGATTGGAACACAGTTTCTGTCATAGGGTTATTTTGGAGAAAGAAGTAACACACATAAAGTGCTTGGCCTACTGCTGGGTCAGCACATGGCAGTTGCTCAGCAGGAGCTGGCTATCACATTGCTACTCCTGCCATCCCACCACTCTGTTACAGTTCCTGTTGATGGGAGACTAAGGAAGTTGGGAATCTTAGCCGGTCAGTTGGGACTCACAGACACAGGGACACTCCTTGCCTCCTGGAGCCTTTGTGTGAGACAGCTCCCAGGGCAGGGTCATCTTGCAACCGTTCCACTATGACTATAAACATTTAGCTATTCTCCTGCACCGTACCTTTTTTTTTTTTAAGATATTATATATTTATTTGAGAGAGAGAGTGAGCTAGAGTAAGCATGAGTGGGTAGAGGGAGAGGGAGAAATAGGCTTCCCACCGAGCAGGGCTCAATCCCAGGACCCCGGGATCATGACCTGAGCCAAAGGCAGATGTTTAACTAACTGAGCCACCCAGGCATCCTGGTTTTTTAATTTTGTTTGTTTGTTTTAAGTCTGGAAAGAGTATCCTCTAAACATTTCTGAAGGAGTCTTTGAACTACAGAGTTCTAGAACCAGGCAGGATAAGCATTCTTTTGAATCTCATAGGCTCATTCAGGTTTCTCAGCTCTCAAATCAGATCACTTGCTCCGCCTGGCTTTCTAAAGAAGTATTTTTTGATCATCGCAGTAAATGACATTATTATTGTGAACTCCATGGCTTTCCCTAAGTACCTTTAGTTATATATTCATTCAGTACCTACCTGTTAGATGCTAAGGAATCCATAAAGAAAAGAAATTATTCCCTGTCTCATGGAAGAAACCTGTGAACAGGTTTTGATGAACAGGTCTGATGAACAGTCCTGTGAACAGGACTTTGATGCTGATCAAAGTCCACTCAGCTACATGTTATTTGGCTATACCACATAAAGTGCTGTAAGGGAACGTAAAGACTCGTGCCTGGAGAGTGGGAAGGACGCATGGAGGTGAACTTCGGGTATTTTAAATTAATACAGTGACTGAGAAAAATGAGGAGCCACCTGAAAGGCTGAAAGCAAGGAGACATGGGAGAGCAAGTCAAGTATTTGAGGAACTGTGCACAATTGAAGCACAAGAAGTGGAGAGTGGCCAGAGCTAGCCTGTCTGCATAATGGACCTGATCATACAGTAAGCTCAAGGGTCAGGGTGTCTCCTGGTGATGGGAAGGAAGGAAGTGACATGGTCAGAATTTTGTTTTAGAAGGATAATGCCAGAGGCCTCAGGGAAGTTAGGTGGGCAATAGAAACTAGTTTCTTTTCTTTTCTTTTCTTTTCTTTTAAAGATTTTATTTATTTATTTGACAGAGAGAGATCACAAGTAGGCAGAGAGGCAGGCAGAGAGAGAGAGGAGGAAGCAGGCTCCCCGCTGAGCAGAGAGCCCAATGCGGGACTCGATCCCAGGACCCTGAGATCATGACCTGAGCCGAAGGCAGCGGCTTAACCCACTGAGCCACCCAGGCGCCCAGAAACTAGTTTCTGAATTTGGCCCAAGACAAGATTGGGCTCAATGCACTGGTTGGGCTATTGAGTCAACTTGATTATTTTTTTTGCTGTTTTTAAAGCCAGCGGGAAGTACTTAAAACATTACAGCTCTGCCTTTGAGAGTTGATGAATACTAATATCAAAAAGCATAGAGATGAGACAAACAGACCTTAGGGATTGAGGCTAAAGGAGTATGGCTTTTACTTCAGTGATTATTTTTGTAGTTGACCAAGGTGTGTCTGAATCTTTAGGTGACTCACCAGTCTACACGTGAGCCCTTAGAATGACATTACCCTTTGTTTTCTTGGGAAAAGGTTATAGCAAATAAGACATCTGTTGTCCCAGAGTACCATTTTAGTGTTTTTGAAGCGCTGTCCCCATAGCCTGAGTCTAGGAAGTGAAATTTGCTAGAATGGATAGTGGAGAGGAGGTGGGGGTAGGCCAAGGAATAGACCACTGTGCTTGTCTTGCCTACACCGGCCTGCATCATGCAAGGCCACCTCCAGAAAACCTAGACCAGGACAAGCCTGAGACTTGAGATTATGACTCTGTCCAGTTAGGACGGGACCCTGGGAGAGTGACTTGATCCTGAGCCTATCTCTAAGTCTGAGATTTGGTACAGGGAGCTGTAAGGTCTCTCCTGTTTTCTTAATAGATCTGAGTCTCCTTCCCTCACAGAGGCCTGAGGACATCTTTACTATCTGTATTGTCCTTAACTGTATTAGAAACATGGATGTAATTCAGATGTCAACAGATAAAATAATACTTCTACTACAGAGGGCTGTTTTGGCCTGAAAGCTTGGAAGAGTTAAAGTTGTATTTGTTTATGTAGAGTATGAAGAGTCAGGAGAATAGAGTAACTTTGTGGTTTTGCTTTAGATTTGCAGCTTTATACTATGGGCAAGTTAATCTCTGTGCTCAGTTCGTCACCCATAGAAAGGGTTAATAGTGGTTTCTATGTTGGGGTTCTTAAATTGAATGATATATGTATGGCGCTTTGCTCTGTGTTACTATGTAAGTGCTAAAATATTAACTGTAATCATTTTCATTTCTAAGTTATCTGGTAGCTGACTCTTCTTGTCCTTTTGCTTATAGTTGTCAACTCTACTACTGTTGGTCATAAATAATACTGCACTGTTCATGCTTTACTTATTCCATCCATTTATCCATCCATCCATCCGTCCATCCATCTGTCCATCCATCCATTCAGGATTTGTTCTTACCACCCCATCTTACATCACAGAACAACCTCCCCCATTTTCTCTTTTACCCTGCCTTATTTTTCTTCATAGCACTCATTACTATCTGTATTTTTTTTTTTTTTTTTTTTTTTTTTTTTTTATTTATTTGACAGAGAGAGATCACAGGTAGGAAGAGAGGCAGGCAGAGAGAGAGAGGAGGAAGCAGGCTCCCTGCCGAGCAGAGAGCCCGATGCGGGACTCGATCCCAGGACCCTGAGATCATGACCCGAGCCGAAGGCAGCGGCCTAACCCACTGAGCCACCCAGGCGCCCTACTATCTGTATTATATATTTCTTTATTTACCTCTTGTTCTTCTTCCTCAACTAGAATGTAAGCTTCATAAGGGTAAGGAATTTTGATTTATTCACTACTGTACACTCAAGACCTGACAGTAAGTCACTCAGTAAATATTTATTGAATAAAAGAATAAATATTGAGTGCAGGGATATCTGGATGTGATCTCAAATCCATGCCTTCCAGAAATTTGTTATTTTATTGACATTTAATCTATGACTTTAATTGAGTGGGATTGTAGCAAAGTAGGTACGTAGTGTTATGGAAGTGCAAGAAATGAGCAGTTACCCATAAAAGGTGATATTTGACCTAGAATTGTATAAGAGCATGGGTGGTATTAACATTCTAGATCAGGGTTTGGCAGATTTTTTTCTATCAAGGACCAAATAATAAAAGAATTTCAGTTTTGCATCCATACTATCTCTGTCACATCTATTCAGCCCTACCTTTGTAGTGCAAAAGCAGTCGTGGGCACTATATAAATGAATGCAGAGCTGGCAGTGGGCTACATTTGGGCTGTGGTTTCCCTGTTTTCAAGACATAACCATTGAGATGAGATGAAAAGCATGTAAGTGCTAACACTGAAGTAAAGTGGTAAATTCACAGGGATGCATTGTAGTGTTCTCTTTACACGTATGTGAGTTTGGAAAGTTTTCTGTAATACAGAGTTTAAAAATATATGTACAACTTCTATTGAGGCGGGGTGGGGGGGAATCATCAGCACTCTCTGACAAATCATCTAGTCTGTGTAGGGTTCTGTTTTCCCAGTGAGTCTGGATGGGGCACCACAGCTTGTTACCCAGCCTGTTGATGTGCTGGCCCGGTACTGGTAGCATTCTGCTACCCCAAGGCTTCTTCTCATTCCCAGGCCTGGTTGACTCTAAGCTTGAGGTGTTTCCAGGCCCAGACTGGTTGAACTCATATTTACTTTTCAACTGAAGGCTCTTTGGCTCTGTGGCTCTGATTGATCTCTGCAGCAGTCCAGTCAGTCCCTCGTCATTGTCTTCTACACATCCCTGTTTCAGATCTGCTGATGCCACTCTTTGTTGCCTTCCAGATAATGATTTTCATTCATTAGTATTTTTTTTTTAATTAAAAAATTTTTTTTTTATTTGACAGAGATCACAAGCAGGCAGAGAGGCATGCAGAGAGAGAGGGAGAAGCAGGCTCCCCGCTGAGCAGAGAACGGGATGTGGGGCTCGATCCCAGGACCCTGAGATCATGACCCAGGCCAAAGGCAGAGGGTTAACCCGCTGAGCCACCCAGGCGCCCCCACTAGTATTTTTATATTTCTTCTATCATTTCAATGTACTTTTGGGAAGAGAAAGAAGTAAAATTATGGATTCAGTTCACTATCTTAAGATGGCTCTAATTACCTTCTTTTTTTTTTTTTAAAGATTTTATTTATATATTTGACAGAGAGAGATCACAAGCAGGCAGAGAGGCAGGCAGAGAGAGAGGAGGAAGCAGGCTCCCCGCTGGGCAGAGAGCCCGATGCGGGCCTCGATCCCAGGACCCTGAGATCATGACCTGAGCCGAAGGCAGCGGCTTAACCCACTGAGCCACCCAGGCGCCCTGATTACCTTCTTTTAATGCCTGGTGTACTTTGTGATTGGCATTTAACAAAGACCTATTTAGTGATAAATCATTAGTCTAGTATTTGTTTAATGCCAAATGTGTGAGAAATTTTGTCTGGATTTTAGGTATATGGTGAGAAACAAAGCAGATATGTAATTCTTGCCCTTGTGGAATTTATGGTATGAAGGAGGGACATTCCTTAATCAACTCTACTCAAATAAATATATAATTATAAAGTGTGGGAGGTATTACCAAGGGCAATAACTGTGTCTTATGAGAATAACAGGGAAGATAATAGCCGATACTGACTGTGAGTACATAATGTGTGTTGCTTACTGCACCAAAAACTTCACGTGGATGATCTCATTTAACCTTCACATAACTTATTTTAGCACTAAGGAAACTAAAACTTAGGATCGTAATTTAGTTGTAGGAAGTCAGAAGAGACCTCTTTGGGAAGAGTAACACTTGAAATGAGAACTGGATGACTAGGAGGTAGCTAGGCAAAGAATGGAGGGAGGCCATGTAAAGCAGAAAGGCATAACATGTTTGAAGGCCTAAGGAAGAAATGAACTCCGCATGAAGGGTGCCAGTGGTCAAAATGGAGTGAGCAAGGAAAGCATAGCAGGAGATAGGGTGAGCAGGGGCTAGTGGGGAGGTTGTTCTAGGCTCGTGTAGGGTATTAGATTTCATTCTAAAGGCTTGGGAACTAAAAGGTTTTATAAGAGAGGAACATGATCTGGCTTGCTTTCTTAGAGACCACTCTGCCTGGTTTGTGGAGAAAGAATCAGCAGTGGTAGAGGGTTACTGTGATCCAGATGAGAGAGTATAGGGATTGAGGCTACAGTGTTGGCAACAGAATAGAAAAAGGCAGACAAATTGGAGGCATTGATTTTAGCCCTAAAACATATTACTTGCAGCTGAATTGAATATAGATGATAAGTAAGAGGAAATCAAGGGGATATCCACATTTTTTCCTTGGCTAGCAGGGTGCATGGTAGTGTTCTCTACTGAATGGTGAGGGGAAGGCTTTAGACATGGAAGGTTTGCATTGCCTGTGAAATTTAAGTGGGGGTGACATATAGGCTCAAAAGAGAGATCTGATCAGGCAGTGCAGATGTGGGAATTGCTAGTGCATCATTTGCACTTAGAGCCATCTGTCTGATCAGCTGGAGTGCAGAGAAGAGTGCTAGGGACAGAGCCCTGAGGAAGTCAGACATTTAGAGACCTTATGTTAGAGAGGAACAGCTAGGGAGATTAAAATGAGACGGAGCAGCCAAGAGATAGAAAGAAAATCAGAAACATTCTTTGTTGTGGAAACCAAGAAATGAAAGTTCTTCAAAGAGGAGGGAGTAGTTTGAATGCTCATTTTCAGATGACAGCTGCATACCAGGGTGTGTTTGAAAATTGCCATCAACAAAGAAGCATGGTGGGGTGCCTGGGTGGCTCAGTAGGTTGTCTGCCTTTGGCTCAGGTCATGATCCCAGAGTCTTGGGATCGAGCCGTGCTTAGGGTTCCCTGCTCAGCAGAGAGCCTGCTTCTCTCTCTCCCTCTGTTACTCCCCCTGCTTGTGTGCTTGCTCTCTTCTCTCTGTCAAATAAATAAAATCTAAAAGAAGAAGAAGAAGAAACAAGGTATAATACCTCCCATCTCAAAAAAAAAAAAAAAAACCTCCATCCCACATGTCCCTCCAGTTGCTGTTCATTCTCTCTGCACCTCTTTATGGTAGAAGTCCTCACTTCAAATGAAGAGTTGATATCTCACTGTCTTCTCTTTCCATCTTTATTTCTCTCCATTTATGCTGCTTCACCAACTACTCAACTGAGACCACTCGTAAAACAGTCTTACCTGTTGTCTTATCAAATCCAATTTCACTTCTCTGTGAAACTCACCTACCTAGTCTTTTGTAGTATCTGATTGATTACTCCCTCCTTGAAAAACTCTTTTCTTGGCTTTTGTGACACCATATTCTGCTGGATTACTTCCCACCTCATGACTACTGCTTATGAGTCAGTTTAACTAGCTGATCTTTTAAAAGAATATAAATCCAGTGATATTTCTGCCCTTTTCAGACTCCTCCAATCACATAGTGCTTCTCTTCACGTTCAAAATTAAATCCACGCTGCTTACCATGGCGTACAAAGCCCTAAGTCTTCAGATTCCTGCCCACCCCTCCAGTCACATCTGGTACTAAAACTGGCCTTTGTGCTATTTCTTGAACTCTCCAAGCTGCTAAGGGGTATTATGCTTGCTATTCCTGTGCCTAGAAAGTTCCTTGCCCAGATTTTCGCATGGGTTATGTCTACACATTATTCAGACCTCTGCTCAGTGTAAGCACTTCAGACCTGCCCGAACTACTCTAAAATAACTCCTTCCAACCCATCAGTCTCTATCCCATTACTCGTCTTTTCTTCAAAGCACTTGTCCCTGTCTGAAATTGTATGTTTACTTGTTTCTGAATAGTGTGCCGGTGCTTCCTACAGGTCACTTGTCTGCTTACTCGTTTCTCTGTTCCCAGAGTCTGGAGCAGTGCCTGGCACATAGTTACTGGTCAAGAAGACAAGTTGTTGAGGTGACAGTAATGGATGTAATCCAGACCATATGTGACAGGATTGACCTTTAGATGGGAGGGACATGCCCTCCCTTTTAGCAGAAGGGGAAATGGTAAAGATAGTTATACACTCATACTGGTTGTATGGTTCATGATGGGGATGTGGGACTGGAGGAAGATGAGTCAGCACCTGGTCAGCCGCCATGAGAAAGGCCGGCTAAGTATTGGGTGGATAGGAAGCTGGGCCCTGTGGAATGAAGGGAGGAGTCATTCTGTCTCCAAGCCAGATGTTGCTATAGTCGGGCTCCTGGTAAAGGTGGCTGTGGAAAGAGGTAGAAAAGAGTACCCAGCATTTTAGATACATAGTGCTTAAGGATCTAATGTCTCCCTGCTTTAATCAGGAACACTGTTCTCTGTGCCAGGAAAGTATTTGCGTTTACGATAGGAAAATAGTCCTTTTTCCTTCCTCTCCCATCCTCCTCTAGATGGAGCTCATTGAGCCTGGGACAGAGCACATTGTTGGCCCTGTACACCCAGCCTGCCATCAGGATTGATGTGTTTGTGCTTTCAAATATTTGAGCATTTTTTATGTGCGAAGCACTGTTTTAGGCTCTGTGGCTTTGAAATAAACATTCAGAGGGTTTTTATTCTAATCCAGGGAAAGAGAGTAAATAGATGTACAAGTCGGAGATGGGATAGGCACGTCACTCTAGGTTCCTCTCCCGACCTTTTCCCTCCCATTCCACCCACACTGGCCCTGCGGTAGCTGTGGGAAATGTTCTCTCTCTCACTCACTCTGTCTATGCCCTGAAAGTTACAGAAGCATGGAATGAGCCCATCTTCCTTATCTGGGTGTTTCCCTGAGCAGCTGGCTCACTGAGCAGCTGACTTGAGCCCTCCATTGCACACAATGGTAATAACATGTTTTGTTCTCTCAATTTCAGATGAGACGCCAATTATTGCAGTGATGGTGGCCCTGTCCTCTCTGCTAGTGATTGTGTTCATTATCATAGTTCTGTACATGTTAAGGTGAGCATGTTAAATGCTAAAGTGAGAATTCTAAAGCTTCTGCACTCTCTCGGATTCTTTTTCAGTACACCAGGGTCTCATTAAGCCCACACGGTCCAGAAGATAGTAGGATAAGGACAGTAAATAGAATAGAGAGGAATGTTCTATAATAGTAAGATTAAAATTCTACATAGGAACAGTTTAAAAGCTCTACATACCTTTCCTCAAGACCTAGGCCCCTCCACCCCCGGTTTGCTTCCATCTGCCCAAATTCACTTCCCCAACTCCAGTTTAACCTAAAGCCCAGGGTGGTGGTTTGAGGTTGAAGGAAAAGCTGTATAGTTTGTGTTGGGTTGGATGATTTAAGACCCTTAGATCTAGCCCTGCTGAAGCAACCCCTAACTGTACCCGATTGGAGATGATGTGGTAAATAGAGACCTATTCTATTTCTAGTTGGGGGAAGTTTGGGACAAACCTAGGATCTAGGATCCCTAACCCTAGTGCGCTAAACTGAACTATGTGAATTACAGAGTTCCCCTTTCTTCCTTCAGGGTCCTCTAGATATTACTGTTCCCACAGGGAAAAAAAAACAAGGAGGGGGAACCCCAAGGGAGAGAAAAGGAAGGTGCATTTGTCGTTTTCCTGCTGAAGTTACTGCCCTGGCTGATTAGGATTAACCCTACCCTTATCTTTGGTTTAAGCTGCTCTGTGCTCCCTCTGTTGTTTTGCAGGGATAAAGAGAGGGGAACCTTGTGCACCCCTCCAGTTTGTCATAAGTCTCCCCTTTTCTGCAGGAGACTTGTAGCCAGACCTGTGTCCACCCAGTCTGAAGCTCTCGGCTTCTTCCTGACTACACTGGGGAAATACCAGGATTTTGTCTGATAGGATCATTCTTATCTCCTCTCCACTGTATTCTGCCCACTTAGCCCTTCCCCACCTGGTGTGGTGGTCATCTCCAGTGAGTCCTGCACTTGGAGCCACACAGAGGAGCCCTACAAAGCCAGAATATACTGTTATGGCACCTGGGTTGGATTCTAGTGTGTTTAGGATGAGCAGGAGCATCCAGAGGCACTGGGTCACCATGAAATGGAGCTGCCTCAGCATGTGCAGGACCCCTCTCTAAAAGAACATCTTTATTTGGTAAAGGAGGTTTAGGAAGCTGAATTGATATGTGGAAATATAAGGCCAGTGATTGGAGTCTCTTGACTCTGTGCTTACTTTTTAACTATGAACATTTTCTCTATAGGTTTAAGAAATACAAGCAAGCTGGGAGCCATTCCAATTCTTTCCGCTTATCCAATGGTCGCACTGAGGATGTGGGTAAGGCACCCCTTCATGACATGGGGAACCTTTGTGGAGAAGAAAATCAAGAAATAAAGGTTTCCCCATCATACAAGGGATAGGGGGAAGACTTGAAGAAAGCAGACCTAGTCCTTGGTGGCCTGGTACATGAGGTAGAATCCCCAGTTTGGTCTCCAGAGCACCTGACCAATCTCCCCACTTGTATACTGCAGAACCCCAGAGCGTGCCACTTCTGGCCAGGTCCCCAAGCACCAACAGGAAGTATCCACCCCTGCCCGTGGACAAGCTGGAAGAGGAGATTAACCGGAGAATGGCTGATGACAATAAGCTCTTCAGAGAGGAATTCAACGTGAGTTCTTTGCTGAGGCTGGCGTGTTGGCAGGGAGGAAGGCAGACCAAAGGTCAGGCCTTTTCAGTCATGGGGTAGAAAACAGGTTTTCTAATGGGTTAAAAGGTGAGAAATTTTCTACTAGACTCCTTTCCTATGTGATCATAGATAGGAAATGAAATAAGATTTGTCTTAACTCTCTCATCTACCCATCCATCCATCCATTCATCATCGCATCTGTTACTTTTTTTAATAAATACTTACCAAGCATCTAATACGTGCTAGGTGCCAGAGATTTGCTGGGGAGCAAAAACAGATCCAGTCTCTACACTCAGGGAACTTGCCACCTAGTAGGGAAATTCCCCTAAACAAGAGCGAAAATAACTGTTTAAGTTCAGACAGCAATATAGGACATGAAGGACTGGTGCATAGTTGTAGGAGTCTATATTAACATGTGGCATTTTGGGGTCTGAAACGGGTCCCAGAGTCATAAGTAACAGAGAGTAGGTGTAAATGAGTATAGAAATGCGGATCATGAAGAACGATCAAGCACAGGCCTCATGTGGGGTAGTTTTTTGTTTTGTTTTGTTTTGCTTTTAATAATTCCCTAAAGAAGCTAAACATGTTTTGAATCTACCAGTTGGTATGACCAGCCCAGTAGTTCTGATCCCAGTTCAGAACTTCCTTGAAGATAGTATGTTTTAATTGAGAACTAATCATAGGCAAGGGCATTGGTAAAGGAGAGTGGGGAATGTTCCAGGCACTGGAAGTAGCAGGAGCCAAACTATCACTAGTGAGGGTGGGTAAGAGAAGGGCACATTTGACAAACCAAAAAAGGGCTACATGTGGCTTAAAGGCAAAGGTTTGGGGAGGTAGCAAGAGAGGAAACCATGGAAGAAGACTGGGCCAGACTGTAGATGTTGTAGATTATCATGAATGAAATGAAAAGCCATGGACCAACCAGATTTATATTTTGGAAAAAATATATCTGGCTGCTAAATAAAGAAGATCCCAGGGGGAGAATAGATGCAAGGAGTACAGTTAGGGGCTGCAAGGGTTAAGATAAGAGGTGCTAATACATTGATATAAGATGGTAATAATTATAGAGAGGTGATAGACATAGAGAAGCAGTTCCAGAGCTGGCTAATTCATCAACTTGTGCATTATTAATCTCTCAGTTTCCTTTACATCTACTCAGCCATGTGTCAACTTTATCTCTTAGACTAGCTCCCCTCTTGTTGCCAAAATGGCTTCCTCAGTTCTTAGTGCTACCTGGAGTTATAACAAGGCTCAGTGGGAAAAGGATGACTGTTTCTTCCTGTGTGTCTCCTTTATCAGGGAGGAAAACTTTCCCAAAAGGTTCTGAAGACTTCCCTTGTTGCAAACTCCTTCTTAAATCAGCCCCAAGCAAGAGAAAAATAAGTTTACTGCAACTGACTCAGATCAGTATGGATTATTCCTGTGTCATGTAGGGGATAGGCAAACAACTCTACAGAATGGGAGCCATAGTAGCAAAGAGGAAGGAAGGAATAGTTATTGGGTAGGTGAGTCACCCCTCATATCTGTTCCCATCACTGAAGGGCTTAGGGGAGTAAGAGAGTGATAAGGTCAGATTTGCACTCTGAGAAAATCACTAGCTACAAAGTGGAGAATAGATAAAAAAAGAAAGCAAGAGTTAAAGCAGGACACCATTTACTAGGAAAGAGTTAATGAAATAACTTGGACTCATTTTTTGGTTATTGGAAAAATGACACCATTTAATGCTCATTATTCATTGAAACATTTACCTCATTCCCCAAGATAATATACCAGCCTTATCACCAGAGCTAGGTCCCCAATAGGCGCTCTGCTGTTTTCATAATCTGTAGTGCCCACTGCTTCTGGGTAATAGGGGATGTGACCCCAGGCCAAACTTCTTTTTCTGTAAAGTGAGTTGTTTAGAGGAATATTGCCTGAGGTAAAGCATTCCGGTAAACCCCTGGATGGAGGTGGTATTCCTGGAGGCATGGTAGGCAAATTGAAGCAAATATTATGGTGAGAGCCCCATTGCTATGCTACCACGGCCACTATGTTCATGGGCTCATTGGGCCAGCGCTGGGACAGTGAAGGAAGGCTGAGCAACATCTCCTGGATTTTTAACAGTGAGTGCTGTCTGGTGAGCATACACATGGAGCATAAATATATCCTGTCTTTCTTGTTCCAGTTATCCACCGTCCAGGGATCGGCTTAGATCCTGACCTCCAGTGAGGTAGTATGATACCTTGCTTGAAGTTCTGTTTCCTGGAAGGACTTCTCTTTTATATTCATTCAGAGTCATCCCTTAAGTAGATTACCCCATAGCCGTCTACTTCTAGAGTGGGCCAGTACATCTCACAGAGCCATTTGTGTACCAGGCTGGACTTTTTTCTTCCATTAACTGTTGATATCATTGGAATTCTGTGTCTGTTGAAGGAGTGGCTATGTGGCAAGTGTCCTGTACACATTACTTACATCTAGGGGTAGAATTCTGCTGGATATGTCCACATTTGTGGCTTATGGAATCATGTGATACTTAATTGATGATGGGCAGTTGAAGTCACTTGCATATCTTGTGACCCGCAGTCAGGCATATAGTCTCTTCCAGAGCCCAGTGCTAAGCTAAGAACATGATCTTGCTGACAGGATCATGGTTTTGTCTCCAAATCCTAATGTTTTGCATTATGATTTTCCTGCTTAGCCTTAAGCACGGACACCTAGGGCCCCACAAGATCAACCAGAGCCTATTTCTCTGTGGCCTGGGTTAACTAGAGAGCCTTCTCTTTCAGATCAGTCAATAAATGAGTCAGAGTAGGACACCAGCATGAGTTATATGCTGTCTTCAAAATCCAAAAATGGCTCAACAAGCATCAGTCCTTCCTAGGGGATTGGGGGGGAATGGACAAGGAGCAGCAGCATGTCTTTTATGCTGGAGGGGATATCCTGACATGCCATAGGCCTTTGACTTTCAGAAAACTTGGCAGAAGTGGCAGGCCACTCTGTTTTTATTTTTATGTCTAACATGTACATCTAACATACATATATTCCTGCTTTTCAAGTCCTGTCAGCTTGATGCCATCAGTGTGGCATCAAGGGTGATGGCCTGTGAAACCGACAAAATCCTGATGAACCAGATCACATCAGATAGATGTCAAGATGATTTATCACTCGGGCTGCTCCTGCCATGAGAATGGGAACTGCTTCATGTAGTCTTCATGCACTATAAAGGAAAAAGATATAGCTATTAATCAGTAGCTATATTCCAGGTACCAGTGGTTATGTCAATCTGTAGGAAAGGAGAGCACGTCTGGAAAAGCACCTACAAATCCACAGTTCTGTGTGATTCATATATTATAATCCACTGACATCCTTAAACACTGTCGGTCTCTTATGCTAGTTTCTTTTGTAGCTTGCATGTGGGGAGGTGGTGGTAGGAGGCATCAGAATAGTTAATGCTGGAAGTCATTGAGCACTCGCTTCATACCATCACTAAACTCACACATGTAAATGTACTGTCTCATTCTGCAACTTATAGTCTTCTGTAGCACTTCTATAACTCACCTAGAGACTCAGGATCTCTGTAACTCCTCTTAGCCTTTTGGTAAAGAGATTACTGCTTCAGCTTGCATTTGCTCTTGCTATTTTAATGGTCCTTCTTATCCATTGGGATAAGAGACCAGTGTGAGTATTCTGCCACTGGCTGTAGATAGCTGTTCCAACCATACATTGGGAAAGTAGGTATTTCCTAATATAAGTGCGGTTTGGGCCAAAACTCTTTCTGTTACCTGGTCTGCAAAGGCTCCGTTCTAACTAGCATAGAATAGTGGCATTCTAGGTTCCCAGGGATTAGGTAGCTTAAGGCCAGAACCTGCTAGATCCCCAAACGTGTATTTTCCTTTACCCAGTGGAATTACCATGGTCAGTGGTGTAAATTCTTAGGAGAAGATGAAGAGAAAGTTCCTGGTATATTAGTGTTGATGTTATGTGAAGTTCTTCCTTTCACATGCCTAACATTAAAGAGTTCTGTGTCATGAACTGACCCACGTTGGCGGTTGGATGCAAACGGGCCCTTTCTCTAGCTTGGCAGTCCAGTCAGGCCCCCTTAGTTCACCTGTGCTGGCTGCCTCCCATTCCTATTATTGGGAGCTTCCCAGTGACTTATCCACAAGTAGAGATGTCTGGGCCCTGGAGACTCTGGCCTCTGAGGCTCCTTCCGTCCCAGGGAAGATTAAGAATCCCATTTTGAAGCCAGTCCTTTCCATGAGCATCTCACTCTGGTGAAGACAGTCACTGAAGCACTTCTGAAAGATTCTAGTGCTTTCCTCACATGTGTGCCTTCTCTGGCAAGGCACGCTTGGTGGATCCCATCAGGGACACAGTGAAGGTGTCAGCAGGAAGATTGAACCTCTTGGAAACCCGGTAGCTCTGATAATCCCCCACTTTGTGCCAGGGGCTTTCGGCTTTTCATGGTTACCTAGCTGACTTTAGCATTCAGCCAGGTTTCCATTGGCCAGCCTAGCCTGCCGTATTGTGGCCAGGCTTCTGAGCTGTTATACTACGTGCAGAAGTTCAGTTAACCATACCAAACTAGAAATTTGGCCTTACCCAAAAATGATGCTCTTCCCTACTTGATCTAAGATCTCCAAAATCTGTATCAACAACTATTCCTATGATTTTTGATGATCCAGCTCAAAGAAAGGAATTCTGCAGGAGCAGTTTCCTCCAAGTATCAGCTCTTTGCTTTTCTTTTTGTTTATGTATTTTAACCTCCACATTGTGTTGTGCTTGCGTCGTGATTGTCCATGAGCGATGAGAGCGGAGTCACGGGGCGGTTGTCTTTCTCATGAAAGCAGGGTGCAGTAGAGAGCATACTAGAGGGGATTAACAGTTGGTTTCTCCAGCTCCTCTGTTTCAGCACCTTTGTCATCTCACTTAAGACCCTGGCTTTCACATGAGTGGCCTAGGAAACATAGGTGTCCCACTGGCATTACATTCAGCATCCAGCAAGATAGTGAAATCTTAATATTTGGTTCAACAAAACACATGGCACAGTCAGAAAGGGCCTAAGTTTTGTGCTGTCTTTGGAGATAAACATTTGATATCAGAGCTGGACTTTTCCTTATTTCATTATCTGATTTTGTCAGAATTGCACTACCCCTTGATTTCAGCATTCCTCATCTCCTTTTAATTGAACTTCCCTCCCTCTTTCCCACAAGCTCAAATATACCCCAGGCAACTGGAAGCAGTAACTGAAGTGACTGAGTGCAGTTGTGAACTAGGAGTGGCTTGCCCTTTCCCGTCCTGAAAACTGGTTGGCAATTCCTTTCCCTTTATCTGAACCCAGTAATCAGGCTCACATCACCCACATTTCTCTCCTCAGTCTCTCATTCACAACCCCTCTCTGATAGGAAACTGCTAAGTCAGTTAAAGGTCTTTTTTTTTTTTTTTTTTTTTTAAATAAGAGAAGTCGGGGCACTTGGGTGGCTCAGTGAGTTAAGCTTCTGCCTTTGTCTTTTGTCATGATCTCAGGGTCCTAGGATCAAGCCCCACATCAGGCTCTCTACTCAGCAGGGAACTTGCTTCCCCCGCCCCTTCTCTGCCTGCCTACTTGTGATCTCTCTCTTGTCAAATAAATTAAAGGAAAAAAAAACTCAAGCAAATTAAGAAACAAACAAACAGAAAACCCCAAATCATTAATTGGGAAGACTTTGGAGAAGCTGACAGAATCAAAAGCTAAGGTAGACTACCAAACCTTGGGCAGAACAGGCCCTATCCTGCTGGCTCTGGGGCCCTCTAGGGAGGTCTCTATGTTTTCTTGGTTTCACAGTCCTGAGAATCTGGATTGGCACAGTGTGGCTCAGGTGCAACTGTGCCTGCGTCCAGCCCTGGCAGGGAAGACAACAGCAACACTTAGGGCAAACACACCAGTTTGTGTCTACCAGAATAATACGTTTATAATCATGGGGTGAGGAAGCCTATTTTAAGCAAAACACAAGAATCAGAAGGCACAGTGGAATATATTGGAAGATAATAAATACATTAAAATATTATATATTCCTATGAATAGTGACACCATAAAAAAGTAGCCAGTTGGGTGCCTGGGTGGCTCAGTCAGTAAAGCATCTACCCTTGGTTCAGGTCATGATATCGTGGTCCTGAGGTCGAGCCGCATATTGGGCTCCCTGCTTAGTCAGTGGGGAGCCTGCTTCTCCCCTCTCCCTCTGCTCTCCACCCCACCCCCAACTTGTGCTTGCTTGCATGCTCTCGAATAAATAAACAAAATCTTAAAAAAAAAAAAAAAAAAAGTGGCCAACTGGGAGAAACTGTTTGCCACAGGTAGAAAGAGAAACTTTCATAAAGCATAAAGAGATGCTACAGACCTGTGAGACAAAACTAAACATGGTAGGGGACTTTGAACGTTGCAGTAGAAAAATTAATAGTTCTCAGAAGAAAGCAAATGGTCTATAAACCTATAAAAAGCTGAACTACATGAAGTAATCAAGGAGATCCAGATTAAAACTAACCATTATTTTGGGCCTGTTAGTTTTGAAAATTTAAGAAGATTGGTATCATGTATGGGCAGAGACTTGTGAATATAGATGTTCTTATGCACAGATAGAGCAAGTTTAAGTTGGTATAGCACTGGAAAGATGATTTGGCAATATCAGTCAGATTTCATATGGTTACACTATCTGACCTAACTTCTGGGACTCTGACACAAAACCAAGTATGTGTTCCTGAAGGTTGTTCATTACAGCATTATTTATAGTAGCAAAGAAAGTAAGATGAAAAGCAAATATCTATCAAATAGCAGATTAGCTAAATGATTTCTTGTATCCGTTATGAAATTTTATACTATCATTAAAACAAATGCCTGAACCTAGATTTCTAAGTCACTGTTCTGGGAGAAAAGACATTGCAGAGGACTATACATTGGCATAATCCCCATTTAAAAATATACTTTTTTTTTTTAAGATTTTATTTTTTAAGTAATCTCTACACCTAACATGGGGCTTGAATTCACAACCCCAAGATCGAGAGTCACATCCTCCACCGACTGAGCCAGCCAGGTGCCCCCCAAAATACTTTTTAACGTCTGGAGCTATGAACAGTGGCTTTCTACAAGAGGGTTAAAAGACGTAAGAAACATGGTAGAGAACTTTGACTTTTTACTGAATTATTTGACTTTTCTTTTATGATAAGCATATTCTTTTCATAACATTTTACAAGTTTCTTAATATGATAAATGAAACTAACAGATTTTAGCTTTAGCATAATACCTACTGTACTTTAATTGATATATAGCATGTAGAATAAAGAGTTGGTGTCCCCAGCTTGAGTTTTGCTAAATGGGAAATTGTTCTGGAGAAAAATTGGATTATGGAGGTGAACAGCTGAAGGAATAATATGCATAAGACATGACAGCTGTTTTCAGATGTTTGACAGGCTAAAAGGAGAGTGTGCAGCATTTCCATGAAGCCCCCCCATGGTTGAAAGTTCTAGGTGATGGCCTTCGCCCTAGAGTTATAAGCTAGAATTTTTTTTTTAAGATTTTATTTATTTATTTGGCAGACAGAGATCACAAGTAGGCAGAGAGGCAGGCAGAGAGAGAGAGAGGGAAGCAGGCTCCCCGCAGAGCAGAGAGCCCGATGCGGGGCTCAGTCCCAGGAGCCTGGGATCATGACCTGAGCCGAAGGCAGAGGCTTTAACCCACTGAGCCCCAAGCTAGAATTTTTTTATTGACCAGCTTTTGTTGTAGAAACATTGAATTTATCTAAAAGAAACACTTTAAAAAGCCACCTATTGAGATCCCTAAAGCATTCAAGGTATTTTTTGTTTGTTTTTTTAAAAAAGCAAAATGTAGTTATCTCCTGGGAGAAAGGGGATAGGTGACAGAGAAGAAAGAGTGGAGCCAGTGAGATGATCCAAATCTGTGAATTGCAAGATGTGACACCCTCCCTGCTGCAAGTCTGCGTCCTTGTAGAGACCACTTAATGCTGCCTTTCAGGTGGCGAAGCGTGTGTGTGTAATCTGGGGACTGGAGCTGTGTGGCATCTGAGTGAGGTGGAGGCAGAATAGCCTCTACATTGACGAGTTGTCTCGAAATAGATGAATCAGAGCCGAAGGCCTATGGGAATCAGCAGGAACTGTGTCAGAATTCAGTAGTCCAAGGAATTGAGGGTTAATGGGTTTCCAAGGGACAGAAAAGGCTCCAGCTGATCTCTGGGTTTTCCCACTAGTCAGAACAAGGGAAATACAAAAGATATGTGTGTCTAGGTTTTGAGTCCTTCTAAACAGAACTTTCCGAGATGTGATGAACTACCTTAAAAGGAAGCAGGTTGCCCATTATGGTAGAGTGCTCAGACACTGATGACTCTCCAGTTAGAGTGTTTGCGGGGGGATTCAGATTGAGAAAAGAATGAGACTCAGCACTGTACTGGAGATCTTCGGCAGCACAGTGAGGCAAGAAGAGAAATGAAAGGTATTAAGGATTGGAGAAGAAGAAACAAAATAAGCATTTTTTTCAGAGGAGAATATTGTCCTTGAAGAAATTCAAATACTCATCAGATATATTATTAGAATTAGTAAGTTACTTTAGCAAGGTTGATAGATACAAAAACAAGATAAAAAATTAATGCATTTCTGTACACAAGCCACAATCAGAAAAATGATAATAATTTTTAAAAGATGCCATTTACAATAGCATCCAAAATGTAGAGTACTTAGGATTAAATTTAACAAAATATTTGCAAAATCTTTGGAGAAAATTATAAAAATGTTTGAAGACATTAAAGAAAAATTCTAAACTAGTGAAGAGTTAAGATCAGTGGATTGATTAGAAGGCTCAATATTGTAAAGATGTCAATTCTCCCCAAACTGATATATAGATTCAATGCAATTCCAATAAAAATCCCAACAGGTTTTTTGTGGAACTTGACAAGCTGATTCTAAAATTTATATGGAGGAGAAAAGATTCAAGAATAGTCAAGACATTCCTGAAGAAGAAGAACAAGGTGAGGAGACCTGCCTTACCAGATATAAAAAATTATTATAAAATTAAGACAGTTTTGTATTGGCACTGGAATAGATGGATTGACCACTGGAACAAAATAGCCCCAAAGCAGATTCATGTGTGAGTGGAAACCTATTTTATGGCAGAAATGCCATGGCAGTTTTGGTGGGGGAAAGGATGGTCTTTACAATGAGTAGTGCTGGGACAGTTGGGTAACCCTTTGGGAAGAAATGAAATTGAATTCTTGGTTCAAACCAAACAAAAAATAGGTCCCAGTTGGTATAGATACTGAAATTTAAAAGACAAAACATTGAAGCAGAGACAGTAATGGAGGAACAAATGCTTATGATCTCACAGCAAAAAAGGATTTCTTAAGGTTTAAAATGTTGATAAAGGGGAAGATCAGTCAACTTGTAATGCAAAACTCTGTCCATAAATAGGACAAAGCAAATGAAAGGGCAGGCCACAAGCTTAGTAAAATATATTTGTAACACTTATACAGACAAAGGATGAGTATCTAGAATGAAGAATTACAGATTAATAAGAAAATAAGCAATCCATTTGAAATAAAGGGGAAACCCTTGACTAGGTACCTCACAGAAGAGGGAACCCTGTTGACCAGTAAACTCTGGAAAGATGGTGAACCTCATTAAAAATCAGAGAAATGTAAATTAAGCCTATATTTGATAAATTTAAAGTCTGACAGTAGCAAATGTTGGTGAAGATCCAGAACAACTGGAACACTTAGTATTGCTGGGGGGAGTGTAAATTGGTAAGACTATCTCTAAGAACAGTCTGGCCTTACTTGGTGAGGTTAGAGATTCTAATACTTGAAACGCTTGTACATGTGCATGAGAAAACACACAAAATTAGTATTCAAGGCAGAATTATTAACTGTAAACAACCCATATATTCATCAGTAGAAGAATGGATAAATAAATGTTGGTATGGTCTCAAAATGGAGTGCTTCAGAGTAGTTGAAGTGAATGAACTTTGGCTACCTGTAACAGCCTGAGGGAATCTTCAGAATATAATGTTGGGCAAGAAAAAAAAGTCACCATTTGATTATGATTCCAAAAATAGACTGATAAAGAAATACATATATTGTTTGAGAATACAAAATGTATGGAATAGAATTAAAGCAAGGTGATGGTAACATGGAATTCTAAGTTGTGGGAGGGGAAAAAAAAGGATATGAAGAGAAAAGGCCCCAAGAGAACTTCTAAGTTAAGTTGTACAATGGATATCCTTTTTTTAAAAAAAATGTAAAAATTGAAAAAGAATTTTTTTTATAACTTGACATATTAAAAAATAATAATAATTCATATATAGCCTTGTCCCTAGTAAAGGCGTAAGCAAGGAATGAAATGGTCTTTGATGCCTCCTAGTGTTTCTAGGGATTTTAACAATCTGGTAGCCTTCTGGGTCAGCTGCTTGTGCCTAGCTCTGTGAGCTAGGTTTTTCAGAGCAGAAACTAAAAGAGTAGGTAGGGTTCACCTTGTTTTCATCCCTGCCGTAGGCTGTTCAGTCTGACCCTTTGCATGTAACACCAGGTTCTCTAGGGAGGCCCTTTGTTTTCTCTTGCCAACAACAGTGGCTCTTGTTGCTTCCTGACTTTCCTTTTAGGGGTTTCAGCCTGGCTGGAGACCCTAGTTTTTCTTCATAATGACTGTGGGGAGCTAGGAATGCTGATAGGACTATGAGGTATGGTCATAGTCAAAACTGACCCCTGAGGACTATTTTCAAGAGTCTTGCTGTCACTCCTTCTGTTCTACATCATTTTAGACAAGGGTGTACATGGAAGAAAGCCTCTGGCTTAGTCATGAGGGCATTAAAAACTTGTATCTCATTCTTCCCTGTACCAGGGTAGAAACCTGTGGAAATCTAGCTAGTCTGGAAGAAGGCAAACCAAAGGTGAACTGGGAGGTTCCAGTCTTAAGTAACGTCTCTGTTCTATGTATTAGAGTCCAGCCCAGGAAACTCTCTTTTCCCCTTTATGTATTGGCAGCATAGGGTACAAGGAATTGCTTTCTCAGTATAGTGACATGCAGAACTGGCAGCGTCTTAACTCTGAAAGGAAACTCTCTTGAGTAACTGAAGGCAGACAGACTGTGAGATCCGACTCCTGTTAGGGTCTTCCACTTTAATTTCTCCTACCATGATCTTGCTAGTTCCCAGGAAGTGTATTTGCTCCCTTCTTAAAGCTTTTGCATCTATCTGGAAAAATAAGTCGCTTTTAGACTGGCTTTTCTTTTATTTAATATATTTTTTTGATTATCAAAGGTAGGCACCTGAGAGTTATCCTTTATTCCTGTCTCTTTCCCCAACCCACCTTCCCTTCATTCCAGCTTTAACTCCGGAATGTATGTCAGATGCATCTTTTCCTTATACCATCCTCCTTCCATGTTCCTATGCTCGCCTTCCTCCTGGTCACTTTTCCACATAGCAGCCAGAGTGATTCTTTAACATGTAAACTGGATTGCAGTTGAAAAACCTTTAATGGTTTCCTCATGTACTTAAAATAAAATTCAGTCACTGTTCAGGGACCTACATGGACTTGTGTGATCCAACCTTGCCAGGCCCTTTTCGTCCTCTTCCTCTTGCCATCCCCACACCCACATTGTCTATGTAATACATACTCTCACTGACCTTTCAGTTAACTCACACAGCCAGGCCTTCCTCTGCCTCTGGGTCATAGATGCTGGTCTCATTGCCTAGAATATTATTTTTCACACTCCTTTTTCCTCATAGAGACCTACCCTTAATCTAAATTTGGCTTAGGCTTAGGCTTTCTTATACTTCTATCTTAGGCTTTCTGATACTTTCTGTAATAGCATTCTATTCTTTCCTTGTATTTTTCATGGTATGTAATTCATATGTTTTGTTTGTTTAATGTCTTTCATTCACAAGTTTGTATTGTCCTTGAGAACAAGAACTGTGTATATGATTGATTCACCATTGTTTGCTCTGTATTTATCCTGGTGCCTAATAGGTACTAATCTATATCTATTGAAAAAAAACAAATGAAAAGTAATACATGAATCATAACTTACTTAACTGTTCCCCTACTGCTGAATACTAAGGTTGTTTTCAGTTTTGGAATCTTCCAAATGACAATAAAGTAAATAATGTGAACAAAGAGATTTTTATTTCTTTAGCCTAGATTCTCAAAAGCTGAGTTGCTAGGTCAAAGCATGGATAGTTTTAAGGTTCATAAAACATATTTCCAAATTACTTGTCAGAAAGGTTGTCTAGGTTGGAATTTTGAACTATTTCCTTCCTTGCTTTTTAAATTTTGAATATATGGAACACATAAGAGGAAAGTCGTTCAAATAGTAAAGCTTAGCTTCCCACTTCTATAAAACCAATTTATTGAATGCTTGTTCTGTGCTAGACTTGAGATTTTGGTAATTACTTCTTATATGGCAGATATTAACCCAGTTTTAAAGATGAGAAAATGGGGTCCTAGAAAGTTTAACAGATTTTAAGTTCATACAGTCCAGACTATCTCATGTCAGACCACTTATTTTTATCCACACACTTCCCACTACTAGCTAATTTACATTTGCTCCAAAACTACTGCAGGTTCAATGTCAACTCACTCAAATCCTCTGCTTCCTAACTGCTGCGTCCATGTGAATGTCTTCCCACCCACCTGCCCATCCTTGCTTCCTTGTCCCGTGATACTCAAAGCTGGGCTGTCATTCCCTTCAGGTCCCTAGAGAGGGCCTAACTCAGCTGACCATTCAGACCCCTCCTGTGTGGTTCACTCTGAGATGTTTCTCATCTTTACATGTTGGTTAACATGGCCATCCCTTCAGTTATGTCCCCATTCCTGTTTACAGGGGTGGTCCATTTTGACCCAGCATTAAAACAGGTCCCTAACCACACAGTAATCATATAAAGAGCATGCTGCGCTTACAGTAACAGGGCATTCTCCCCCCTGCGGATTCTTGGCGTTAAACTCTTAAGGAGCTTGCAGGCTGTTTAGAGGAGAGGTGCACTATTCTGTGTTAGGCTGCAGGTGTTCACCTGAGCCCATCTTTGTCCCCCAAGTTAGGGTAGAAACTTGCTGTCAGATCGGGGGATGGTGCAGCATTTTGCATGTTTGGTGTTTATCCCTGTTAGTAACTTCCTTTAATTTCTCTTAACTTTTTAGGCTCTCCCTGCTTGTCCTATCCAAGCCACCTGTGAAGCTGCCTCCAAGGAGGAAAACAAGGAAAAAAATCGATATGTAAACATCTTGCCTTGTGAGTGTTTGCAGAGTTTTCTGGCATATAATCTTAAACTACATCTCTAGCCAGATTTTTTTGAGGATGGGAAGAATCTTGTGATTGATCATAGGAGGGTTGGTAATAAGTATGGTCGAGTCTTTGGGCGGGAAGAGCCTTTATGGTCCCCCAGAGTGACCCAGGTGCTTATAAAGTTCAGCGGGGGAGCTTGACCAGGTTTTTTGTGTCAGGCCTAAAGTTTCTAGATCAAGAGGAGCAGTTTCACTGGGACCAGATAGGATGTGTATGGTTGTTAGGGTTTTTTGTAGTGCTTATGGCAAAGAAATCCTAATACAGAGTTCTCTTCATAATGCCTTCCCAGGGTTAGTCATTGCTAATTAGTTGATTTATAACCTTATAACATATATTTGTCTAAGCCAGTGGTCTGCAGAATGGGATATGCATAATCCAGTGGGATGTGACAGCAAAATGTTTGAATTTTGCTTTGTTTTTTTAATTTCCTTCTCAAGAAAAATTTATCCTTTAAAAAAATTTCTGGTGTATTTTTGGGTACATAATATATTAGAGACCACTCTCTGAGACATTTATAGATACTCATGTCTTCTAATTCATATATGAGTATATGCATATTATGTATATTTTTAAAAAGCAATTAGTATTCTGATTACATTGCTTTGACTTTTTTCTTTTAACAGTGTATATTGGCAGTTCATCTGTCAAGAAACATATTCATTTTCCTTTTTATTAACTCCTTATCGTTCCTTGTTGTGGGTACATCTTAATTTATTTAACTAGTCCCTGAATGATGGCTGAGATGTGTCCAAATTATTGCTCTTATAAACAGTGTTTCAGTGATATCTTAAGGCACATAGGCACAGATGTCTCAGCTGGCCTGGTTGTATCATTAACTGAAACATTAAATTTTTTTTTCCTAGATGATCACTCTAGAGTTCATCTGACACCAGTTGAAGGAGTTCCAGATTCTGATTACATCAATGCTTCATTCATCAATGTAAGGAACTCAGGGTTTTCCTCATTATTACCTTGAATGACCATTGGCTACCATCTGCTGGCTCCTTTCCAGCTTCACATTAGAAGGAATATTTGTCATTTCAAGTTTTTCTTGAGGAGTCTAAATTTTTTAAGAGACCCAAAAAAAAAAAAATGTTTGGTTTTTTTTTTTTTAAGATTTTATTTATTTGACAGAGAAGGAGAGCACAAGCAGAGGAGCAGCAGGCAGAGGGAGAGGGAGGAGCAGGCTCCCTGCTGAACAAGGAGCCCAATGCAGGACTCAATCTTAGGACCCCGGGATCATGACCTGTGCTGAAGCCAGATGCTTAACCCACTGAGCCACCCAGGTGTCCAAGACCAAAAATATTTTTTTAAAGATCAGATAGTTTCATATGTATTCTTATGTTTACCCTGTTGTCATTCCAAAAGATTTCCCATAGAAATCTAAAGGTGTACTTTTCTGTAAGCGTCAGTGAATCCTTTTTGAGCTTATTCAGATAAGTAAGAACAAAAGCAGATCTTACCATCTTGAGTAAAAGTAAGGGAGAAGAACAGGACAAGAATATCTGACACTAGGTAACTTTGGTTAGTTATGTCTACTCTGAACCAAGGCCTGAGGGAAGAGCTAAAACTGGGAGATTATTTTAATGGTGATTTAGCAATGTTTACAGAAATGGTCCAAGAGACTTGAGTATGTTCCATAGGCTGTGTGAGGAGCCAGTAAAGAAAGTTTGAAAAAGAGAGCACAAGTGAGCACAAGCTAACAAGAGCAAGCCTGACTTGTTCACAGTAGCATTAATCACAATACCCAAAAGGTGGAATCAACCCAAGTGCCCTTCAGTGGATGAATGGAGAAGTGAAATATTGTATATGCATACAGTAGAGTATTATTCAGTGTCAAAAAAGAGCAGAAATTCTGATACATGTTATAACTTTAAAGATTTATGCTAAGTGACATAGGCAGGTTACAAAACAACTTCACTGAGGTGTAATTCACATACCATAATTTTCACCCATTTAAAATTTACAACTCTTTGGTTTTTAGTGTATTCACAGATACATACAACCATCGCTGGTCCACTTTAGAATATTTTCATAATCTCAAAGATACTTGCGTCTCTTCCTTTTTTTTTTTTTTTTTTAAGGTTTTATTTATTTGAGAGGGAGGGAGGGAGCATAAGTGGGGGTGGGGCAGAGGGAGAGGGGAGAGTAGACCACCTGCTGAGCGCAGAGCCTGCCACAGGGGCTCCATCTCAAAACTCTTAAGACCATGACCTGATCCAAAGTTAGATGCTTAACTGACTGAACCACCCAGGTGCCGCACATCTTACTTTTAAAAACGTTTTGTTCACACCAGTAAGAACCTTATTGTCCATTTATAGTTAATCCCCATTTCTACCCTTGGCAACACCTTACCAAGCCCTTCTTGCACAGAGAGCTAAGATCAAATGGGAATCTTGAAGAGAAGTGGTACACAGCACTGTGGAGTGGTAGCAGCAGGCAGGGGGGTAGAATGAGACCTATGGGTTGGAGACCACAAAGGTTCAAAAGCAAACCTGGTATTAGTTACAGGAGATGATGAAACAGATAGTGGCACAGTTGGCAAGTGGGTTTCCAACCTGGAGTCTTAAGAGGGACTAATTGCCTCACTCTAGATGTTGTAAGAGTAGGGTCTTCAGGAATATTTTTATTTTTAACAGATACGAATGTAGCTACCACCTAGAGCTAGCCAATGATTTGATTTTGAAAATCCAAAGACATCTCAGGAACCAGGGAGCCACATTTTATCTTTTCCTTGATCATAACACAAGGAAGAGCATTTGCCTCATTCTAGCTATACCTTATTGGTTAAGCAGTGCTGCCATATCACAATGTCAGCATGCATTCATAGGGACATATGGCACAGTGTTGGATGGGACAGAAGCACTTTGGGGCTGGGGCCGCCAGCAGGGCTGTTAAGCTGCTCATGGCCCACATGCTCCTGTGAGAAATTAGTGCCTTCTTGTGGAGCAGGGATATGACTTGGCTTAACACATTCCCAGGAGCTTATCAGTTATTTGTTTCTTTTTTTTTTTTTTTTTTTTTAAAGATTTTATTTATTTGACAGGCAGAGATCACAAGTAGGCAGAGAGGCAGGCAGAGAGAGAGAGGGGGAAGCAGGCTCCCCGCTGAGCAGAGAGCCCGATGCGGGGCTCGATCCTAGGACCCTGGGATCATGACCTGAGCTGAAGGCAGAGGCTTTAACCCACTGAGCCACTCAGACGCCCCGAGCTTCTCAGTTTTAATGACAAGTTTAGCTATAAACAAATTAAGCCTTTCTCAGTTTCCGTCTTCTAATACTTGTAGAAACTTAAATTCCCCTTCTCCAGAAAAATTTTAACAATCTTATTACTGGCTTTAAATATGTCCATCACTCGGGGTCTGAAGCTGCTTTCTCCTTCTGTGCTAGCAAGCAGCCCTGTCTTTCTCTCTTTTGAACTACAATAGGACATGGCTTCTCAGACTCAGGCCCCTTCCTTTATTCTGCCACTGCCTTGCAGACTTATATTTCACGCCATCATCTTGGTGTGACATGGTGTCCCATATGTGAAGCTGCCTCCTCCCTCATTGCCCATCTTATGGCTGTCTTCAACAGGTTATTTATAATTCTTCAGTCAGAGGATTTTTCACTTACCTAGGACTTTTCAAGTGAACACTATATTTAAAAATGTTGAAAAGTTGTATCACTAAAACAGTAAAAACTGGAAAAGAAAGATACTGCCAGTAGTTAGTTTTTCCAAGGCTCCGTATCTATTCAGTGACATTACCAGGCCCCTTTGCTTCTTGTCTTCTACTACCTGTAACGGGGAACCCAGTTGTCTAACACCAGGAACTATTCCACATACCCAAAGGCTCTTCCCCAAAGGTTTTTGGACTTGGGTAAAGGATTATCAAGTAAATAACTCCTTAAAAGAAAAGAAAAGAACCCCTTTTCCTTCCTGATGTGGGCCCAGCTTCATCCATGGAACCACCACACATGCTTCTGCCTTGGAGGGTTAGCACTGACACCTAGACTCTCAGCTGCGAAGAAGGTATCAGGAACAGTGTCTAGCCTAGGTGTTGGTATTTGGATGTTCTTACACCAGTGTTCATTAATAATTCACTTTGAGAAGACTACCTAGACCATGTGATCTTTGTAATCTTTGATTCCTGGTATCCAAAGCTAATCCTTCCGAAATTTCTAGAATGGAAATCTTGTTAATTGCCTGGACCTTTTCACAAGGGAGGCTTTGTTAACTGGGAGGTGAAAGTTCATTCCTATCCATTTTTGGTTCTCATTTTCTTTTTATCCCTCACCTCTCCCCCACCCTACCCTCAGGGCTACCAAGAAAAGAACAAATTCATTGCTGCACAAGGTAAAGTAATGATCATTTTCTACTTTCGGGCTCAACCATTAGTTCATTAGTGGGTTTTCTTTTTTTCTTTTCTTTTTTTTTTTTTTTTTGGTGCAGATGCTAAATAGATTAATCAGAATGCTGTAATTTTTCTGTAATCACTATCATCTGAAAGAAATAAAATCTGCCTTGCACATTTATAACTAAGGGCCTTCATCTTGATGACAGTATCCAGGGATCCTGTTAAAGAAGTTCTTTTGTGTATGTGCATAAAAAAGACTGGAGAAGGCTGCACGTGCGCACGCACACACACACTCTCTCTCTCTCTCTCTAATGAGGTCCTCTGTCTTAGGGCCTGATGGGAACCTTAGGTGCAAGCCAGGCTTCTCAAGAGTTTGAATTTGGATTCAGTCTCCCCAGAGGGTTGGCCACCTCACAGGGTCCAGGCTGGCTCATCTCCTCCCCCTGTTGTTGGGCCTCAGCTCCTCTGTTATTTACAGAAAAGTGGTTTAGGAACTCTCAGAGCAGGGACTTAGTGCCATTAGGTTAGATGTGCTCTGCACACATTTCCATAGCCTCAAGTTTTAGTAAGTATCCTCCATTTTGGGATCCTAGTAAAAATATCATGTTGTTTGCTGCACTGCAAAATAATTGATGTTATTATGGTCCAGCAGAGCCCATTTATTTAGCCATTCAGCAAATGTAAATTATTGGCCATCTGTTATGTGCCAGGCACTGGCCTAGTTGATAGGGATATGTACAGGAATAAAACAGGAGATGATCCATGTCTTTTTGGGGCCCTTAGTTGGTAGAGGACAGTTTACACCAAAATTAACTGAAGTTCTGGTTAAGTGACTGTGCTCTTCAATACAATAACCACTAGCCAATTGGGGCTATTTAAAATTAGAATTTTTAATTAACTAAAATTAGATAAAATTTATAATTTGGTTTCTCAATCACACTAGTCACATTTTAAGGCTTAATAGCTACATGTGGCTAGAGACCACCATATTAGTGCAGATATGGAACATTTTCATCATTGCAGAAAGTTCTATTGGGACGAGAACCATGGTAGAGAAAAACAGAGACAGAAGTAAAATAAGGTGGCTAAGAAAAACCTTAGCTCCCTCTTGCCCTTACAGTCTTCCACTGGGGCCTGGCCATTGCCTAACCAGGCCCTGCTTTTCCTACCCTCTGACCTTAAGTCAGGTCTACCCTCTGAAGCCCAGCTTAGCTGCCACCTGCTCAGTGATCATTCTAGCACGAGTAGCCAATGTGCAATCTCTTCCTCTCTTTATTTGCCATGTGACCTTGTTGATGCTAAAATATTTGTTGAAGTAAAGTCACCTATGATTTTCTGATAGATCTTTTCTCACACCCCCCTTCCTCTTGAGCCTCTCCACAGTACTTCATGCTCCTTGAAATTCTCTGTTATTTCCTGACATTCAGTGTTGGTTTTTCTCAGTTTTCTAAATATTTCTTCTCTGGCTTTTATTCTTCCTTCTGCCTCTAAAATACAGTTTCTCCCCAAATCTGTGGATGACTATTTCCTTGAAACTCCACTCTTGTCTTTCATGGCACCATTTCTTAGTTCTGCTTCTCCATCTGCTCGTCCTTAGTCTTCATCCCAGGCGTTTGCTTTCTGAACTTGAATAATGCTAAAGATCTCCAACATTCTCTTTTTGACCACTTCTTTTCTTCTTCTCCTCTGTATTCTCTTTGAGAGACCTCATCTAATACCCACCTCTGTTTGTCTGGCTGCTGACTCTCTTGAATTTCTGAGCTATCTTTCCTTCCTTCCTTCCTTTTATTCTTTTTTTAAATTTTATTTATTTGAGAGGAGCACAAGAAGGGGATTGGGGCAGAAGGGGAGAGAGAAGCAGATTCCCCACTGAACAGGGTGCCCGATATGGGACTCAACCCAGGACCTGAGATCATGACCTGAGCCAAAGGCAAATGCTTAACTGACTGAGTGAGCCAGGCACCTCTTCAAACAACTTTTCTAACTCACCACCTGGATACCTCCACAGACTCTTCAACATCAAAAACTAAAATATGCCTTAGGGCATTGGCTGGATCAGTCAGTAGAACATGAGACTGTTGGTCTTGGGGTTGTAGGTTTGAGCCCCATGTTGGGTGTAGAGATTACTTAAAAACAAAACAAAACAAAATCAGTCTTCTTCAGCCCCCACAACTGCTTTTTTCCTGTATTCTCTAGCTATCACCATGAATGGAAGGCTGTTCATCTAATCAACCAAACCAGATTTGGGATCGTCCAGATTTCCTGCCTGTTCTTTGCTCTGAATATGAGTGGTTCTCTTACTTCTTTCTCCAAAATCCATCTTCTCTGAAACTGCCTTATCCCCATCTTTTTTTCCAGCTCTGTTGTAGTAACCTACTAATTGACCCCTAGGTCCCAACCTTGCTCCTTGCATTTCTTCCACCAGGATGGCCTTTACTGATGCAAAGTTCTTGTTAGGACTTGTGGATATCCTACAACAAATTTCTATTATTTATACAACAAGTCTTCCTTAGCCTGGCCTCTACCCCTTTAGATTCTGTTACCTGTTTTTCCCCCTCCATCTTCTCCCACTCCATGTGCCCTATACTATAACCTCATTGAACTCCTTACAGTCCCTGGACATCTCGTGTTTTTTCTTGCTGCTGTCCCCAGCACCTCTGCCTGGAGCATTTCTTCTCCCTATATCCCCTTTCTAAATTCCTTTCCGCCTCATCTACCCCAGCATATGGCTTAAATGTCACCATCTCCAAGAGATTTTTCCTGACCTTGCTAGATAGTAGAACAACTCTACCTCTGTTCATCTTGTTGGCATATGTCCACCCTGTCATTATTTGTTTTTCTTATTACTATTTTTTTTTTATTCTTACCAAAGGGAATACAAAGTTTAAGAAAGTCAGAAGGGTATTACAAAGCATATAAAAACAAAGTTCTCCCCCATTTCCTCTTCACTTTTTTACCCAATGCAACCATTTTTATCTCTTGATGACTTCTTATGACAGATGATAATTTATTTAATCATCTTACAGACTGTCTTATACTCAGTCATACATGCATACACATGTCCCTTTCCCCCATTTTCCCAGTAGAGTTAAATCATAATTTAGAGCTAAGATAATATTTTTTATACTGTTATTATTATTATTATACTAATATTATATACAACTGAAGTATTACATGATGTTTTATACAGTTTTTGGTTTTCCTTTTTTCCAAATGAATACTTACCTTCTTTATCCTGTTTACTTAGTTTTTTATATACCTAGCACTGAGTTTTTCCCCCCAGACTCTCCACTAGAAATATTTATTTCCTCTCAGTACCTTCAGAAACATGAGGCTTAATTTTTAAAATTTTTTTAATCTTACAATTCTTCTAGAACCTTATTTCTTCAGTTCCATTCTGGATTGGTTGCCCTCTATCCTCTGTCATCTTGAGCCTTTCCTTCACCAACACCCAGGGAATTCCATTAGCCTCTATCCTGTTAGATCCCATTTCTTTCTCTTTGTTTGCACTCTCATTTTGTTTAGAAATCTCCCAGCAGCATTTTGGAAAAGACTGTATGGCAGTAAATTTTAAATTCTAGCCTGAGCAAGCCACCTAGCATTTCTGTGGCTAACAACACCTACCTTACAGCATGATAGGAAGGAGTAAATGAGATATAAAGCACTTAGCTCATTGGCTGACCAAAAACATAGGTATTTAGTGAGCAGTTATGATTTCTAATCCTCATCTATAATATCCTTGAGAGACATTATTTGTGTTCTCTTTACATTTTGACAGCCTCCCAGCCCCCTTCATTTCCTGGTAAAGTGCCTGACACATACAGGGTGGATGGGAAATGTTCACTTAGTAGGTGGATGAATAGATGGATTGGATATTTAGCTGAGAGCATGTGGACATAGGCTTCCAAAAGTCAGGAATGAATGTTCCCAATTTCCCAGCAGATTTCTTCCCCTTGGTGTGTACTCTCCTCATCTTTGCTATTGACTACTTTAGGACCAAAAGAAGAAACAGTGAATGATTTTTGGAGGATGATCTGGGAACAAAACACAGCCACCATTGTCATGGTGACCAACCTGAAGGAGAGAAAGGAGGTGAGTGAAGAAATTAGATAGGCATGACCAGCAGAGGAACTCCTGTTTGAGCCTGGGGTGTCCCTCTTTTGTGCTTCCTTTGTGGCTTCTGTGCCAGTCATCCAGACAGAACCTAGACCAGTGCGCTTCCTAGACTTTCTTTGGGCCTGGAGGTCTCAGATGAACCTCAGGGGTGCGCCGAGGGCACCTTCCCCGTGCCTGATAGTCAGGCAACTCACTGTGGTTTCAAAACAACCTAGAAGAAAGACTTGGGCCATTTGCCAAGGAAAAGCTACAGAGGAGCTTTTTTCCCTGGGCCTCTCCAATCCCTCATTCTCGTGGTTTCCTGTACCTCCTCGGAGTCAGCAGAGGGAGCTGTATAAACTGAGACCCTGTGGGGTGCAAGGGGGAATCTGAGGCCCTGGCCTGATCTTTGTGCAAGCAGCTTTCTGACTGGTCCTTCTCTTTTCTTTCGTGCTCTGGCCACCAAGTTTGTGCCTGGCCAGCCCTATCACTGTGTCACGGCCAGAACCAGTCTTGAGCTCTGGATCAAGCTCCAGAGAGGAACCCCCATTCATGACAGTCTTTTTTCCAAATGGCCCTTAAGTTCCCTTGATGCCCACCGTGGGGTGTTGGATATGTTGATCAGCAGCTCTGCAGTGCTTAGAAGGGATAGCACTAGGGCTGTGCTATAGGTTCATTTCCTCCTACCTGACCTCTTACTCTCAGGAGCTGTTCGGGGCCCAGAGAAGGCATCATCCCACCTTGGTAAGCCCCTCAGCAGGTTGCTAGTTCCAGGGGAACAGACAGGCCTGTCCCTAGATCATAACCTGGGTATTGTGGAAGGGCATATTTTGTAGTAAAGTAATGCTCATTTTGACCTGAACTAAGGGAACAGGAGTGGGAAAGAAGGAGAAGTATAGGGCTGGGGCTATGTAAAAGTCAAGAGATACTGCCGAACAGGATGGAAGCTGAGAAACTTGAAAAAAGAACAGTAAAATAAGTCTGCGGGGACCAAGGTGAGAGAAGAGGCCTTCTCTGGGGACTTCTGCCTGGGCTTTTGTGGTCCTTTCCTTCAGGTCCTACATGTCTGCTGGGGGCGGGAGGTCTGAGGTCAACAGGGGATGCATGTCTGTTCCTTTCCAGTGTAAGTGTGCCCAGTACTGGCCAGACCAAGGCTGCTGGACCTACGGGAATATTCGTGTGTCAGTGGAGGATGTGACTGTCCTGGTGGACTACACAGTGCGGAAGTTCTGCATTCAGCAGGTACTGTCTCCTGCCTCCTTTCTCTGCTAACTACTAGGAATGTCGAACAGACTGGGTTACCCCTCTCTTACTCAGGTCAGGAATCACTGAGTGTGAGGTCTGTTTGGGCTCTGAAACCAGACATCTGGGCTCTTAGGGAATTCTGTCAAAGCCAAGGGAGGAGCATTTTCATGACCGGTAGAAAAACGTGTTATTGAGATAGTGTCTCATCATTGTAGTTATGAACCAAGTGTCTCTCAGATGTGGTATAATCTTCTGGCTACTCACCTTCTCTTACTCCGAAGGATCTTGACATCAGGGATGTGGTGGCCCCTACTCTTGGTCCTCCTTGAGTGACCCTGGAAGCTTGAGCAAAGTTTGCCTTTAGCTAAGGGGCACAGTAGTGCTGTGAAAAGAGGGCTTACGAAGAGTCAGGAGACCTGCATTTTAGTTCTGACATTGCTGTTAATTAGTTCTGAGACCTTGACAGGGTCACTTCTCTGAGTTTCACGTTTCACATCTGTCAGCTGAGAATAATTGTGAGAGCCCTTCCTTACCCCATGGGGTTCCTGGGAAGAGATCCTTTCTCCGTAGTTAACTATTCTTTGGATAGACTCTCACTTTCCCATTGTCACTGACAACCACAGCTGGCCCTGGCTTTTAAGCTTCCCTACCCCTGGCACTGCCCTGCCCCAGGTTATCAGGGCCCACACACAGGATCTCCTCACTCCACAGGTGGGCGACGTGACCAACAGGAAGCCACAGCGCCTCATCACTCAGTTCCACTTTACCAGCTGGCCAGACTTTGGGGTGCCTTTCACCCCTATCGGCATGCTCAAGTTTCTCAAGAAGGTGAAAGCCTGTAACCCTCAGTATGCAGGGGCCATCGTGGTCCACTGCAGGTCAGTGTGGCTGACCCTTGGCTTCCCGCTTATACCGTATTCTGTGCCCATGGTCAGAGCAAAGGAAAACACGGGGGCCCTGGCTGGTGAGAGGAGGCTGACACAGAGCAGATAAGCTGTTAGGGTCCTGGGGCAGCAGCCAGACTCAAGTTTTGGTGCTGGGATAGACCATATGAGGAAAGAGGGAAGGGCAGTCCTCCAAGACTAGGGGTGGGGAGACCACTGCTATGAAGCCAGAAAGCTAGATTGAGTGTGTTTTGTGTGCTTGGTGCTTTCACACCTTTCTAAGTGTCAGGATTCCCTGGTCCTGATAACCAAAGGTATAGTGGGGTTGTTGGCTCCATCAGTCTTCCAGCTATTCCCCATTCAGAATTAGAATGTACTGGCCTGAAGAAAGAGTCCTGGCCTCTGCTACCCCCTCCCTGTATGCTTCCACAAGGCATGCTGGCCATCCTAGTAACATCCCTGCTCTCTGGCTGCAGTGCGGGTGTAGGGCGTACAGGTACCTTTGTTGTCATTGATGCCATGCTGGACATGATGCATACAGAGCGGAAAGTGGACGTCTATGGCTTTGTGAGCCGGATCCGGGCCCAGCGCTGCCAGATGGTGCAAACAGACGTGAGTGATTTGTGGGTAAGGTGGGCAGAGGGCATTCCAGGACCAAAACACCTACTAGCATCATGGATTACTCAGCCTCCTGGGTTATTGTAAATGATCGTCATGCAATGTGATGAAGGACCCTTATAAACTATGTCTTAAAGGAGACATGGAGCACGGGGGAGTCAGAAAGGCATGTGTCATATGCACTAGACTCTGTGGATGAGGAACAGGTCCTACAAGCACACATGCAGGCAGCTGAGAGAACCAGTGCCCACAGAATTGTGACTCAGCTTAGCCATCTCCAGGAGCAGCAGTAGGATCAGCTCGGTGGTTGGTACATGGGGTTCAAAGGGCACAGCGCTGGGAGGGAGGCTGGCCCAGGTTTCGTATGTCACCAGGCTCTGACAGCCCTTCACACTGTTCAATCTGTGCTGTCAGAATGAGCAGGAGTTGGGTTTGTCCTTCCCTCCAGTCTTGCACTCTAGGAGGCTGCCAGAGTAGGACCCTCCCTCCCAAGTTAAGCACACACCCCTCAACCCAGGGTTTCATGCATTTGAAGTCCTGCCTCACTGAACCAGAAAACGAGTGAATAATTTTATACCTGCTAGGGTCAAAGGAGAAGTGGACTTGAGTGATTTGGGGGTGGGAGGCGGTCATCTGGCACCACAGAGACATGTTGTGTATAACTGGCAACTTGGGCATCATGGCATTTCAGATGCAGTATGTTTTCATATACCAAGCCCTTCTGGAGCATTATCTCTATGGAGATACAGAACTAGAGGTGACCTCTCTAGAAACACATCTGCAGAAAATTTACAACAAAATTCCAGGGACCAGCAACAATGGATTAGAGGAGGAATTTAAGGTGAGTTGGAGCTGAACTCCCTCTTTCAGACTGAAGGATCTATGTGCTCTGGGGAATATGGAATGCCTGGCTTTTAGAGATTTAGCAACAAATGGGGAATCCCTTGTAAGATATGTATGTGGTTAAAGCAGTGGGTTTCTTGTCTTTTATTCATAGCTTAGTAATTTTCAACCCGTCCTGCATGTTAGAATCACTTGGGTTTTGTTAGGAGGAAAGAAGAAAAAACAGAACAATCTGGCAGTGGTATTTTGTTTAAGTCCCCCAGCCCACTTCCCCCTGCCAACAGGCATATTATTGTATGTATTATAGTGTACAGCAGCAGTAGACCTTTTGTGTAAGGACCAGACAGTAGAAATTTTAGGCTTTACAGGCAGTATAGTCTGTCTCTTTTGCAACTGCTCAACACTGTTGCTGTAGCACCAGGGCAGCCGGAGTTGCTACATAAACAGGTGAGCCTGGCTGTGTTTCCATGACTGTGTTTTTTTATAGGCAGCAGGCCAGATATGGCCCATGGACCATAGGTTGTTGACCTCTGCTGTCAACCATTAGATAGTGGTTCTCAGCACACTGAAGAGTATGTCACACTCATGTCAACATAACTGTTCCCAGAAGAAGAGATTCTGAGTTGCAGTGGGAAGGATCACATCCCTTAAAGTAGTTCTTCTCTAACTAGAATGTGCACACAGATTACTGTAGGATCCCGTTAAGATGCAGGTTCTGATTTGCCAGGGAGAAAGGGAGTTAGGGCCTGAGATTCTGCATTTCTAATGCCATGAGACTGTTGCTGGTTCATGGGCTACACTTTAAGTAGCAGGGATCAAGAAGGAACCTCAGAATCAGGAGAAGGGAGCATGTGCATTTGAATAAGGTTTTCGAATGAGTCCGAGACAGCCTCTGGAGTGGAGGCAGGCTCACGCCCTCTTATGAAGCCAGGATCCTTACTCCAGGATCATCAAGTTCTAGCTCCAGGGAGTCCCAGAAGGGTCCACAAGGAGTCCGCAAGGCAGTGTTTCCCAAACACTCTTGGCTTGTTCGCTGAACTTGTGATAGAAGAAATGGTGTTCCAGAAAGAACATGTGGAAGTGGAGGTCAGGGCTCCAAGGAGGAGCAGTTTGCAGCCGGAGTAGCCTGAAGATGCAGGTCTGACAGGCATCATCTTGCCAAGTTACAGAGATGAGGAATGTTTCCCCTTCCTTCCCAAATCAGAAGTTAACTTCAATCAAAATCCAGAATGACAAGATGCGGACTGGAAACCTTCCAGCCAACATGAAAAAGAACCGAGTTCTACAGATCATTCCATGTAAGAGTCCTCTCCCCACTCCAAAGTCTTAGTGCCCCATCCCTCCTTCTACTTCTCAGCTTGGAGACCAGAATTAGAGTATTGCCTCTTTTTGCTCTTAGATTTTTAGTGGCTTCTGGAAATTTAAAAGAACAAAGCAAAACAAAAAAAAATGAAGGCCAAAAGGTTTCTCCCTCCTGGCCTGGGTACTGGCATGTTATTGCCCAGCTGGGATTATACCTCCCCAGGGCCTGGGTGGGAGGGAAAGATTGAAAGAGAGGTAGGAGAGGGCAGGTGCCATCGGGGAGCCACAGCTTCTGTCCTTCTGCAGATGAATTCAACAGAGTGATCATTCCAGTTAAGAGGGGTGAGGAGAACACGGACTACGTGAATGCATCCTTCATTGATGTAAGTGGTGGCTGTGTCCCCAGAGCTCCCCACCCTCCATGGAAATCTGGCTGGGCCTTGCAGTGCCATCCTCCCAGTGCTTGGGAGGATTGTGCTTTTGTCAGTCATGAAATGTAGAACCAATACCTAGCCTGCACACTAGGTGTGTCAGGCTCCTGAGAGCAGAAAGTGGTGAAGCAAACGGGGCAGACACCACAGTAATAACTAGAGGAAAAGGTTCATAGCACAGACCACAGCCAAGGACTGAAAGCCTCTGCTTTTTCCCATTCTTGTTCTCTTCATCCTAGCTCCAGCCCCCCTTTCCCTCACCCTCATAGAAGGAGACCAGCATTTCAGACAAGGTTTGGTCCTTAGCCAAAGGGGAGTTCTGCCTGGGATGAGTTTGCCTCATCCCATTTTAGTGGCCTTCTTCGCTAGCCCCTCCCTATTAAGCCACCTTACTCCTACCATGGACCTGGTCTGTATAGGGCTACCGGCAGAAGGACTCCTACATCGCCAGCCAGGGCCCTCTTCTCCACACCATTGAGGACTTCTGGCGAATGATCTGGGAGTGGAAATCCTGCTCTATCGTGATGCTAACAGAACTGGAGGAGAGAGGCCAGGTGAGTTCAATGACGTCCTGGGCTGTGGGAGACAGAGAGCACAGGAATAGGGGTGGAGGGGAGCTGTGTTTGGCTTAAACTGTCCAAAAAGCCATATCCAGGCAGTTGATCTGAGCTATCATGAGCTTCTCTCAGTATTGGAAGAGCAGTGTGGTCTGCGACCCCATACAGTTCCTGCCTCTTAACTTCTCTCCTAAATATGGTTGCCTGCAGCCTAGCTTTGTGCTAGCCTCCTCCTCTCACCCCCAGACAGGGCAGAGCTAGTGAATGAGGGATACAGCGCCAGACCAAGGATCTGATGTGGAACTTCTGAGTGTCCATAAAAAGAAGTTGCCTTCCAGGCCAGAAGAATGAACTAGAGAACTGTGGGAAGATGATTTGCCTCTTTGCAGACTACAGAAAAACAGTAGAACCTGAGAAATAATAGAAATAATAGAAGAAATGCAAAAGCTGACATTAATAATAGAAGAAATATATAAGCTGACATTCAATAACAAGGAAATCTTTTAAAGAACACATCCTCAGGGCGTCTGGGTGCCTCAGTGGGTTAAGCCTCTGCCTTCTGCTCAGGTCATGGTCTCAGGGTCCTGGGATCGAGCCCCGCATCGGGCTCTCTGCTCAGCAGGGAGCTTCCCTCTGCTCAGCAGCTCTCTTCCCCCCTCTCTCTGCCTGCCTCTCTGCCTACTTGTGATCTCTGTCTTTCTGTCAAATAAATAAATAAAATCTTAAAAAAAAAAAAAAGCTAACTCTTAAAAAGAAAAGAAAACGTCCTCAAATCAGTTTAAAAGTAGAATTGTATGGTAACTCAGAATGTAACAGACCTTAGAGGCCCCCTTGGGTCACCCCCCCCCACCCCCACCCCCAGTGTGGGGGATCTGCTGTTCCCGAGTCATAGTCACAGAGCCTCTACTGAGCACTTTCCATCTCAGGGGTCACTCTTTCTCTGCCTGCCTCCTGCCCACCCCCCTCGCTGATGCTGGGTATCCCAGTCTGTGTTCACACAGTGTTTATGATCGCCCAGTGCAGTAAACGGGCACTTCATTGTGCCTGGTGTGTGACTTAACAGAGATCAGAATTGAGAGAAGGAGCCTGGAGAAACCAGCAAGGGCCTGGTGATAAAGGTCTTTCTGAGCTGTAGTGAAGGGTTTGGACTTCACAGAGCAGTTTCAGAGCCTTTGACAATATCAGCTTTGTGTTTTTTTGAAAGTCCCTCTCGCTCAGTGAGGAGGGCAGATGAAAAATGAGCACAGCACAAGGAGAAAGAAGGCTATGACGGTACTGCTGATGGCCAGGACTTAGTACAGATGGTGACAAAGGGTCTGTCCCAAAAGATAGTGAAAGCAGGGTGAAGAATTAAGGATGGCACCCACTTAGGATTCGCTGAATTTACAACCAGTTAAAAAAATCACTAAGTATATTTTATGCTAGTTGTTACTAGCTACACCTTCCCCATTCTGTACTTACACAGTTTATTTTAAATTTGATACAGCTTTATTCATATTTGCATACTCTGATATTCTGTATGTCAGGATTTTTTTTTTTCCAGTTTTAATCACTTAACTCATGAGCTATTCCTTCCAGATTTCTCTCATGTCCCTCATCAACAGACATACTTCAGAGGTCTTCATCTGTCATTAATAACAGTACTGATGAGGTGAAAGGTTTGGGGCACAGTTCCTGGCTCTGCAGTTGGGCAATGAGCTACTACGTTATCAGGAGCTGGGTGTGTGTTTCCTGGCCCTCTCTAATAAGCCAGGATGGAAGGTACAGAGGAGCCTTGGACCTGCCTGAGGTTATCCCCACACTGCCCATTTCCAGATCTGTGACACGCAAGCCCATATTGCAGGGAGAAGCACTGGGATAACAAGCACAAGTATCATCTCTCAACCCACTGTCCCGCAATAAAATGTGGCCACTGAATACGTCAGACTTCATCCCGCAGGATTATAAAGCCCTTCCATCCTTGAAGGAAACCTAGTGAGAGTTAAGGATGGATGGAGATGGGGAAAAGAGCCACGTGCATACACAGTCTCCCACGCCCTGATGAAGCCTGCAGTCCCCTCTACCTACCACTCTGCCTTATTTCCTCTCTGTGGGGCCTGTGAAATAGGCAGCAGCTCTTGCCCTTAGAAGCTTCTGAAATGAATCAGAACAGGACATTAATGACATTCTCTATAAGGCCTCACCGCCCCCTAAGACAGGATTTCCCTTCCTGTTCCATCTCCCATTCGTCTTATCAAGTGTAGCCTCCAGAGATACTAACAGGAACCTAAAGGATCCAGTGAAAGCTATCTACATTTACACAACATGACACCACTACTCCCTACACCTGGTTTTAAAGTCCCAAGGAAAATGTCTTAATCCTAAATTGTCAATTTTATATACATTAAAATCCCGAAAGAATTAAAACTTAAAATCCTCTTTTCTTCCTGTTACTTTCCCCCACCTCCTCCCTGCTCCATCTTAACCAGAGGGGTCCACCAACATGCTTGGTAAGGCCTGTTCCCGCAATAGCTTAGGTTGGACCATTCATCCGAGTGGGCAGAGCAGTTCTAGCAGTTTCTGCATGGGGTCAGCCCCACCCAGTGTTGTGTTCCACTTATCCAGAATCAGTAGAATGAGATTGCATCAGATGCCTGTCACAAAGCTCTCTGTCCTTATCACTGTTGTCAGCCTCGGGACTGTGAAAGACACTAGGTGCTATCTAGGAGGAGGAGGGAGCAAAGGCAGCAGGAGCAAAGACACAAAAGCTTCTCTTGCAGCTTCTTTAGGATATCGTTATCTAGAATCTGTAACTTGAAAACATAAATCTGAGGTTAAAGTCCCATTCCCAAGTATTCTGCTACTGGATTGAGCACTTATTCCCATCTCCCACCCTGAGCTACTGAGGATTTTAACACCTGGCTTATTGCCCCTTGGCAGCCCCTATGCCTGCCTCTGCTCTTGAAGGGTTAAGTATCCATGGAGGTGGTCTTTCAGTCTCTTGGCTATCTCAGCTACCCACTCAAATCAAGTCATTGGCCATATCTGTGCTGCCTTTGGGCTCTCAGCACCAGGCACCCTGCATCCTTCCCTGCTTCACCATCTGGCAAGTATCCACCTCACTGCTTCCCATCTCTTACTCCATAGTTTTTATCTTCACCAGGTCTCTAGCTGTGCCCAGGGTCCAAGGGCTCAAGAGCTCCAGGGCTCCCAAACAGGCCCAGTTCAGCCACTTGCCACTGACAATACAAAGGCAGAGAGCCCAGCAGAGGTGAAACAAGAGAGGAATTTATTTCAGTGAGGCCAGCACTGAGTCCAAGACAGTGGACTAACATCTCAGAGACTGTGTCCAAAGTGCAGAAGATAAAAAATTTTTTAAAAAGCGCAGAAAATAGTTCTAGGTTCATTTAAGGAAGTTGTGGGATAAAGGTCAGTGGGTACACGCAGGTGGGCAGAACGGTCAGGTTGATCACTGTCTTGGGGTCAGTCCAGTCATGTGGAGTCTTTCTGAGGCCAGGGCAGTCATCATTGCTTGAGGGTTCCCATCCCTAGATGCTTTGCCAGCCAGGTCTTTTGCCTGAATTAAGAGAGAAGCTGGAGAGAAAAACTTAATCAGAAAATATAGACTGAGGTGAAAGTGGAGGTGGTTGAAGTCCTCTTTCAGAGCCATGGACTCCTCCACTTCCTCAGCCCCGACTCCCCTCGTGTTCTTACCTTCCTCCTTACTCACTCTAGAGTTTTTGTGACTTATCATTATTATAATCCTTTCCTGCTAACCTTTGTTATTCTCTCCTAGTCTTTTATTTTCTTGGCACCTTATCTCACAATCTGGCTCCTCCTCTGTGACCTCTAATCACTGAAGTGCCTTAGACTCTGTAGTTAACACAGTTTCCCTTGAGGACCTCATGTAGTCCTGCGGCTTGGAATGCTATTTATATGCTGGAGGTTCCCAAATCTGTGTCAACTTCCCAGTTGTGGACTGGTGTACCCCTGTGCCCACTGGATATCTTCACATGACTGTTAAGGATCTCGAACTCCACCTGGCCCGGATGAAACATGATTTCCTCCTTCCCAGTACTAGTCCGAGCTCTTCTTACCATCTCAGTAAGTGGTCCAGCCTTCTGCCCAGTTGTTCATGTCAGAAGTCTAGTAGTTACCTTCATCACTCCCCTTTCTTTGGTTCCCACATCAGTGAGGCCTAACATAAGTTGAGTGTGTCCACCTCTCTCCAGCACAGCTGTGGGCCCCTCCTCAAAACCATCGTCTGCTCACCTAAACCACTCAGTAGCTTGACAGCCCCACTTCCACTCTTGCTCACTTTTAGTCACTTCCCATGGCAGCCAGAGATCATTTCAAAAATAGAATTCTAACTGTGGTCACTCCTTAAACTCTTCTTTGGGCTTCCTGAGATCGTGAGGGAAAATTTACCCAGCATACAAAATTCAGGAGCCTTTCAGAAATGTTGACATCTAGTCCCAAGGCTTGAATTGGGTCCTTCTTTCTCATAGTTTCACTTGCTTAATTTAATTCTCCTGGTTTCCATTTTCCCTTGTTCCCTTCTGCCATCTAGCTGCTAAGCGGGGCATGGCTTCTGAGATGGGTCATAGCCTACTCCTTGACAGGAGGTTCTGTATTTGTCACTGCTTTGTGTTCTGCCCAAGCCTGGTCTCCGCTCTGTGCTCTCATGTCTCCCTCTTCAGCAGGATCCCCGGGCCTGCATAGCTCTGGGCATCAGTAGGTGCAGCCACTGTTGGCCCCTGCTCTGGATTCCTCGGGCCCGTGTTCTGCTATTTAAGGAACAGGGTTCCTCACCTTTGGCTCAGAGGAGCATCTCTAAACTGACTCTGCTCTTGCTGAGTATTCCAAAACCTCCCTCAAAACCTTGCCTTCCAGCAACTTAACTCAGCCTCCTGAACTAGTGCTGCTTTAGGCCCCACTCTTTCTGCCATCGCCCTCCCCACAGCCATGAGAGGCACCTCTGGACTGCCATTTCCCTTAGTTGTTGCCTTTTTCTCTTAAATAGCTGGCTTTGTTTTTAAGTCCAGCTTGCCTCCTCTGTTTGTATTGTGCCCACTCGGAGAGCCAAATTAAATAAACCCTGTAACCTTCGCCTGGCTGAGTGTAATGAGTTGCTGCCATTGGTCCAACATTTGTGATTGTCTTATGTGGCTTCTCTGGTATATCATCTCTTAAACCCTTACCCTGGGGCACCTGGGTGGCTCAGTCAGTTAAGTGTCTGCCTTCTGCTCAGCTCATGAGCTCAGAGTCCTCAGATCAAACGGCACATCGGGCTCCCTGCTCAGCTGAGAGTCTGCTTCTCCCTCTCCCTCAGCTTCCTCCCTCCTGCTCATGCTTGCTTGTTCTCATAAGTGTTCTCTCTCTCTCTCCCCAGTAAATAAATAAATAAAATCTTTTTGAAAAAAATCCTAATCCTGTAAGTTTACCAGGCTTGTCTTCTTACCTATTTACCTACAAAACTGTGTCACCTTGAAACTCACTCTGGCATTAATCTAACCTCTTGGTTGGTCCCAACCATGTGTAGTCACCTTTGAGAGTTGTCCCCATTAAACTAGCCACAGCAGGTTCCCTGTTTGCTTTTACTGTTGACTGATTCCCTATCCACAATTGTTTGTTTGTTTGTTTTAAGATTTTATTTATTTATTTATTTATTTGTCAGAGAGAGAGAGAGCAAGCGAGAGTGCACAAGCAGCAGGGAAAGAAGCAGGCTCCCTGCAGAGCAAGGAGCTCCATGTGGGATTCGATTCCAGGAGCCTGGGATCATGACCTGAGCCGAAGGCAGAGGCTTAACCGACTGAGCCAACGGGGCGTACCTCCCTGTCCACAGTTTTAAGAGAGGACTCTCTTAATAGTTCCCTAATGCTGTATCACTGGTGGCTTTCTTCCAGTCAGCCCCTTTTCTTTGTTGTGCCTCACCACCAAAACTAGGGTCTCAGATATCTGAAAGCCATAAAGTGGGGGACCATATTATTTCTTTTTCTAGCGTGATAGCGTCATAGCGTGATTCTAGCTCATACACACTCCACTTCTCTCAAGTCCATTTGGAGCTCAGCACTTGTAATGGTTTTAAAGTCCCAGTCTTCAGTCCTGGCTGATAAACTGTGTGAGGGCAGTATTGGGAGGGAACTCTGGTAGCAAAATTCATTCCACCCACCAGTGCCCTAAAAATCAACATAATCTCTGTTTAAGAGCCTTAGAATTTTTTTTAAAGCTGTTCTAGTTGAGGAGAGCACCTGGAGCCCCAACCCTCAGCATCCCCAGGACTCCAAGTGGGTATATGTAGAAAAGATTGGTCTGTTACATTTCCCTGCCCCACCACTTTGATAATTCTGTTTTTAAATGACCTCAGTGTCATTTATAAGGGGGTAATGAATCATCACACATATGAAAAGCAAGAAGAGTCACTAAAATGGACCTTTAATAATGATTTTATTTGGACTAAGAGACTATCAGTGATTTTAGTTTTTCTACTTTTTGAAAGTTTCCCGGTGAATGTGAAATACCTTTATGGTTGAGGATTTTAAAATTGCCAATAGTGAAATATTTAAGATCTTCCCCGAAATGCTCCAAAGAAATGGACAGTATAACTGTATTGTTTTATTTATGTTCATATAGCCTGACTAGTTCTGCAAACATTGAACAAATTCAGTTAGCAGCAACTGAGAGCCTACCACGTGTGGGTGGTGTGCAAGGTGCGGGGAGACAAAGATAAAAAAGTGGCAGCTTCTGCCCATACATAGTTATAGAGGAGATTGAACCAGATGCCAGCAAAGACAGGCTGTAACCCATCTCCTACTCACTCACGAAGACAGAAATGTGGGTGCCATTGCAGATTCAGAAGATCAAGAGGAGAGGGATGGAAGATACTATGGCCTGGGCTCTAGTAAAGTACCATGGCTGGGTGGCAGGGTCAGTGGGGCTCGGTTTTTCTGGATTAGTAGTCTGACATATGTAAGCATTTCTAAGAGGTAGAAACACCCAAAGGGGGCAAAGGAGGGGAGAAAAGGAACTGGAGCAAAGACATCCACTTCTCTCCCTCTTAAATGTTGGACACAGCAGAGGTGATGGTCAGAGCTCTTCAGATATCCTGTCATGTGTGGCAGCTTAGACTGTAGCTAAGTTAACAGCAAAAGGTTAAATGATTATGTCAATACAAGAATTAAGTTTTTAAATATACAGTTGACTCTTGAACAACATGGGGGTTGGGGGCATGGACTGCCAGCCCCCGCTTCCTACGGTGCAGTCAGAAATCTGCATATATCACAGTGATGAAAGCTGCAGCGTAGGGAATATAGTGGAATGTTAATACTGTTCTGTGGTGACAGATGGTAGCTGCGCTGGTGGTGAGCACAGTATAATGTATAGACTTGCAGAATTACTGTATTGTATATCTGAAACATATGTAACATTGTGTGTCAACTGTAATTTAAAAAAAAAAATCTGTGTGGGGGCGCCTGGTGGCTCAGTCAGTTGTCTGCCTTCGGCTTGGGTTATGATCCTGGGATCCTGAGGTAGAGCCCCACATCAGGCTCGTTGCCCAGTGGGGAGTCTGTTTCTCTCTCTCCCACAACCCCTGCTTGTGTTCTGCCTCTCTCTCTTTCTCTCTCAAATAAATAAACCTTTAAGATTTATTTATAAATCAATAAATCTTAAAGGTTTATTTGACAGAGATCACAAGTAGGCAGAGAGGGAGGCGGGGGGCCGGGGAATCAGGCTCCCTGAGAGAGGCTGATGCCGGGCTTGATTCCAGGACCCTGGGACCATTACCCAGCCAAAGGCAGAGGCTTTAACCCACTGAGCCACCCAGGCGCCCTATAAATAAAATCTTTAAAAAAAAATCTGCGTATAACTTTTGACTCATTAAAAATGTAATTAATTGGATGAGGAGGGAGACAAACCATAAGAGACTCTTAATCTCACAAAACAAACTGAGGGCTGCGGGGAAGGGTTATGGACATTGGGGAGGGTATGTAATATGGTGAGTGCTGTGAAGTCTGTAAGCCTGACGATTCACAGACCTGTACCCCTGGGGCAAATAATACATATGTTAATAAAAATAATTGATAAAAAAATAAGTAATTTAAAAAATGTAATTAATTGCCTCCTACTGACCTGAAGATTGATCATTGACATTAACAGCACATATTTTATGTTTTATGTATGATGTACTGTGTTCTTAAAATAAACTGGAGAAAAGAAAATGTCATTAAGAAAATCATGGAAGAGAAAATACATTTGTACCACTCTGTAAAAGTGGGCCCACGCAATTCAAATCCACGTTGTTAAAAGGTTCAGCTGGTGAGGTACTGGTGAGGCTCCTAGTGAAGTGAATTGGAGTGATATTAAGTAATGTAATGACACTCTGAGTCTCTGATACCTTGGAGATGACGTGTGTCCTCTAAGAGGTGGTTACTGTAAGAGGGGAGCAGGCAGTTCAGAGAGCAGCCCCACCTCTACCATACATGGTATTCCAAGCCCCTCACTTCTCCTATTTGTCATTCCAGGAGAAGTGTGCCCAGTACTGGCCCTCTGATGGAGTGGTGTCCTATGGAGATATCACAGTGGAGCTGAAGAAAGAGGAGGAATGTGAGAGCTACACTGTCAGAGACCTCCTGGTCACCAACACCAGGGTAAGGTGGCTGGGGGGTGTGGCTCCTCCCCCAGGGGAAAACCAGAGCGCCCTGCCTCTCTGATCACCCTTCTTCCAAAGGAGAACAAGAGCCGGCAGATCCGGCAGTTCCACTTCCACGGCTGGCCTGAAGTGGGCATCCCCAGTGACGGAAAGGGCATGATCAGCATCATTGCAGCCGTGCAGAAGCAGCAGCAGCAGTCAGGGAACCACCCCATCACCGTGCATTGCAGGTACCACTTTCCCCAGCCCTCGGCATGGGAGAGAAAGCTGGGAGAAGGAGGCAGGGGAAGCGGCAGTGGAGAAAGCCAGACAAGAGAAGGATATACTGGTGGGCAGCACCTGGCACTCGATTTTAGTGGCCAGCACAGCGCCGGGTAATGAGAGAGGGTCATAGAGTTTGAACTGTGCATTAAGTGCTAAGGAACCAATGACATTAAGATACTGGGCAGGGGAGCATTTGGGATAGTGTTGGGGTATAGGCGAGCAACGGGGGAGACTGATAGTGGAGAGTCCAGTTGGGCACTGTGGGGGTGAGGTCTGGCCTCCGTAAGAAACACAGGGAAAGGGGTGCCTGGGTGGCTCAGTCAGTTAAGCATCTGCTTTGTGCTCAGGTCATGATCCTGGAGTCCCAGGATGGAGCCCCAGTCTGGCTTCCTGCTCAGTGGGGAACCTGCTTCTCCCACTCCCTCAGCCCCTCCCCCTGCTCCTTCTCTCTTTCTCTCACTGTCTCAAATACATAAAATCTTTTTAAAAAAAAAAAAGAAAAAAAGAAAGAAAGAAAGAAAGATACACAGGGGGAAAAAAAGGCAACTATTTTGAGACTAGCTTGAAGAAAAATGAACAAGACTGAAAACAGATGTGAAAGAGAAGAGGAGTCAAGGTTATAGGGTTTATCCCAAGTTTAAATGAGGGTTACTGGTAATGTTTGCTGTCATTGACAGAAGAAAGATGAGAAGGGGACTTCTTTTGGGAGGCAAGGGTGAATTTTGTTTGGGGCATGTTGTTTGAGATTGCATTTTAAGGGGAAAAAAACTTACCGTGAGTTTGTATTGCTGTTATAATTAGGGAAAAAAATTCTTGGAAGAGTATATCATAAATCTCTGCAAATTGGTTTTAAAAACAGAAAAATGAGCAAAGGAACCTCTGGGAATGTATCCAGTAAATGTGCTTCAAGTGGCCAAAAGGAAATAATCACCAGGATTGAAGTATTGTTTATAATAGTGGAAGATTATAAATTACCTAAACACATTAATGGTGGCCTGACTCAATAAGCTGTGATGGATCTCGAGCTATAGAAATTAATGAGGAGGCTGCTTACATACTGGGTGTGGGTTAATCCTCTAGATGTATTGTTTTGTGAACAAAAGCAAATGGGAGATAGGGAAAGAACATGTGTTCCTGTTGGGGGTTGCCTGGCTGGCTCAGTGGGTGGAGTGTGCGACTCTTAATCTTGGGATTGTGAGTTGGAGCTCTGTGTGGGGATAGAGATCATTTAAATAAATAACTTTAAAAAAAAAAAAAAAACAGAAATATGTTTCTGTTGGTATATGCATAAAAATATCTCTGGAAGGACAGGTAAGGACCTGAGGACATTGGCGCTTTCCTGGAAGTGTATCTGAAAGCGATGAAGTGGAATAGGAAGGAAACCTTTTGTTGTTTGGGATTGTTTTGAAATTTGGCTACCTATACAAAAATAAAGCATTTTAAAAATATCTTGAAGAAAAAAGTGGCAAGTCCACCAACTAATAAAAATGGACAGTGAACACAAAAAGGTGCTACAATTTACTAGTAATATTCTGAGGAATGAAAATGAAAACAAGGCAGTGTAGCTTTGTGCCCACTGGACTGGCAAGATTATAAGAATTCTTTAGTGGCGCATCTGTCTGGCTCAGTAGAACATGCAACTCTTGAACTTGGGGTTGTGAGTTTGAGCCCCACACTGGGGGTAGAGAGTACTTTAAAAAAATTAAAAATTAAAACTAAACTAAAAATTTAAGAAAAAAGGATTCCTTGGACTGCCCAGATAAATACTTCCTTCCCTACACTTTTTTCTTTCCCTTGATCACCCTTTCTTGGCAAACCCCAGATTCTCTACCTAACCTCCATTTATGCCGTGCTGCTGAGTGTGCCTGCAGAGAAGCACCGGGTTACAAGCCTCAGTTTACATTCCTGACCTTATGGTTGGCCCTTAGTGTTGCCTTGCTATCCTTCTGCACCTTCCACTGTTACAGACCACAGCTGGGCATACTAGGGGTCCAGTGCCAAATCTGGCCTACCACCTGGTTTTGTGTGGATCTGCAAGCTAAGAACTATTTTTACATTTTTAAGATTTTATTTGTCAGAGAACAAGCAGAGGGAGAAGCAGGCTCCCCGCTGAGCAAGGAGCCTGATAAGGGACTTGCTCCCAGGACCCTGGGATCATAAACTGAGTCAAAGGCAAATACTTAACCAACTGAGCCCCCCAGGGGCCCCTGTTTTTACATTTTTAAAAATCAAGACTATTTCATGACATGAAGATGGCATGAAATTCAGATTTCAGTGTCTACATATGAGGTTTTATTTTTTGTTTTCCTTTTTTTTTTTTTTAAATTAAATTATTTATTTATTTATTTGACAGAGAGAGAGAGAGAGAGAGACAGCAAGAGAGGGAACAGAGGCAGGGGAAGTGGGAGAGGGAGAAGTAGGCTCCCCATTGAGCAGGGAACCCAATGCGTGGCTCATTCCCAGGACTCTGGGATCATGACCTGAGCTGAAGGCAGATGCCTAATGACTGAGCCACTCAGGCGCCCCTATATATAAGGTTTTATTGGAACACAGCTATGCCCATTTGTGACAAACTGGCTGCTGTCATGCTCCAGCAACAGAATTGAGACCATACATGGTGCTCTCCTTGCCTCATACTGCTGCTCAGCACACAAGGGGTCAGAGTTGTATAGTTATAACTGATTTTATCTCTTCTCAGCAAAACCTAAGGTATTTTCTATCTGACCCTTTACAGAAAGGCTTTGCCAGCCTAGATTATTATTTCACACCTTCTCTCAGACCTAGATAACCATCAGCATCTCTTCTGTCCCCTTATTTAAGAGAGGACAGTGTTTTTCTGCTTGACTAAGAAAGGAGAAGCAATCAGAACTTCCATATGCTCCCAACACGTAGCTGCCTGTCACCTGCATTAGTGTTACGGTCCCTGCATCCCTCCTGTTCAGTGGATGAATTGTCTGTCCTCTTTCTGAAGCCAGTTGCATTAATCATCTATTGCTATTTAATAGTATTACCACAAACTTAGCATCTTAAAACAACACACATTTATCTCACAGTCTCTGTGGTCAGGAATCTGAGCACATCTTGGGTGAGTCCTGTGCTTCAGGGTCTCTCAAGACTGTAGTCAAGGTGCTAACCAGGGCTGTCATCCTGTCTGAGGCTTGAATGGGAAGAATCCATTTCTTTTTCTAAGATTTTATTTATTTATTTATTTATTTGAGAGAGCGAGAGAGCACACACAGGGGGAGGGGGAGAGGGGGAAGGAGAAGCAGACTCCCTGCTGAGCAGGGAGCCCAGTACGGTATTCAGTCCCAGGACTCTGAGATCGTGACTTGAGCCAAAGGTAGATGCTTAACCAACTGAGCCATTCAGGTCCCCCAGGAAGGATCCATTTCTAAGCTCACTTGGTTGTTAGTAGCATTCAGTTCCCTGTGGGCTGCTGGACTGAAGTTCCTTGCCACGTGGACCTTCCCTGTGTGGTTGCTTGCCTCTTCTAAGCCACCAAAAGAGAGTGTCTCCTTGCAAGATGGGCGTTAAAATCCCATGTAACGTAATCACATATGTGTAGTATACAGCTCATCCCCCTTGCTGTTACCTGTTGGTTAGAAGCATATCACATATCCTGCCCACACTTATGGGGAAGAGATTACATAAGGGTGTGAACACCATGAGGCAGGGATCTGGGGGGCTGTGGTAGGGCCTGTCTGCCACAGCCAGGGCCCTCTACTTCACTATCAGTTCCATCGCCTTTTATCTCCTCAGGAACCTGACTTCACTGTCCTACATTATCAGGTTTTCCTCTGAATAATGACCTGGATAACTACCATCTTCATGCAAATGTGCTATGATTTCTCCCATCTTAATATATATGTATTTTTAGGATTTTTATTTATTTATTTGACAGAGAGAGACACAGAGAGGGAACAGAAGCAAGGGGAGTGGGAGAGGGAGAAGCAGGCTTCCCACCGAGTGGGGAGCCCAATGTAGGGCTCGATCCCAGGACCCAGGGATCATGATCTGAGCTGAAGGCAGATGCTTAAGGACTGAGCCACCCTGGCGCCCCATCCCATCTTAATATTTTAAAAACTCTTACCTTTAATTTCCTTCCAGGTATCCCTCTATTTCTGTTTTCCTTATAGTAAAGTTTCTCAGAAGATTTGTTCAGACTAACTCCCCAGTTCTTCTCTTCCGTTCTGTCTTGAGCCCATTCTGGTTAACCTCTCCCCTCCCCACTCCATTGCAACTGCCCCTGTGAGGGCTACCTATGACCTCCACATTGCTGAGTCCAGAGATCCTTCTGACTCATTACCCTTGACCTTCATTAGCATCAAACACAGTTAACCACTCGCTTCTCTATGGAATGCTTCCGGCATAGCTTCTCTTCTTGTTTGTATCCTCATTGGTGGATTCCTCTCCGTTTGTGGTCCAGGGCCCAGGTGGACCTCTTTGTTGACTAACAGCCACTCCCCTAGGCAGCCCATCTTGTTTCCTTGCTTTCATACCAACTCCTGTGTCACTGTCACTTTGTTCATCCTCTCCCCTAAACTCCAGATATATATGTCTAGTTACGTACCCAAAATTTCCACTTCTTCATTTTAAAGGGTTTGGATCAGAACTTCTGGTCTGTCTTTCTAAGTCCACTATTTGCCTAGCCTTCCCCAGTCAGTAAGTGACATTTCAGTCCCCCAGCTAAGTCAGATGAGAAGCCTTGGAGCCATACTGTTCTCCCTCTTTCCTCCCATATGCACATCTAATATTGGACTTTGCTGTACATGGAAAATAGTTTCAGAATCAAGTATTTCTCATATCCTCCACCAGCACCCCTCTGTCTAAGCCACCACCTCCTCTTCCCAGTAGTTACACGGCCCTCACATGTTGCCCTGTCCCACCCTTCCCCCTGTTCTCAGCTCAGCAGCCTGAGAGATTCTTCTAAAAACTTAAGTCAAGGGGTGCCTGGGTGACTCAGTGGGTAAAGCCTCTGCCTTTGGCTCAGGTCATGATCTCAGGGTCCTGGGATCGAGCCCTGCATCGATCGGCACTCTGCTCAGTGGGGAGCCTGCTGCCCGCCCCCCCCCCCGCCTACTTGTGATCTCGATCTCTCTGTCAAATAAATAAATAAATAAATAAATAATTTCAGTCAGGTCACATCACTGAGAATCCTAACAACTCATAAGGCCCAACTTGATCTGAGGGCTCTTGCCTAGGCCAGGCAGGAGGTGCACCCAAGGGCTGGCATTCTCCCTAAGGGCTCTGACCTCACCCCACCACTCTCCTTTCTTCCTTTTTGTCCTCCAGCCATCAGATTCAGGTACACAGCTTCCGTGCCTAGGCATCCTGCCTGTGCCTGAGATACTCCTTTCCAGACAGATAGCTATTGGGCCTTGCCCTCACCTCAGGTCTCTGCTCATGTGACACTCTATTAGAGAACCTTCCCTGACCACCCTGCCTGGAACACCTGTTCCTCTTTTTCCTTCCCACACTACGTATCTTTATTGTCTGGGGTTGTTTTCCCCATGCCACAGCCACACAGAAGGCACTCAGTGAGGGTCTGAACCGATGACATTGAACAGAGTGGATAGTGTCAGAGTCCGGATTCTTGGGATTTAGGAAGCAAATGAGAGTCATGGAAAAGAATCACACGCACCCCCCCACCCCCACACACACACACAGCACAGAGGGGCAGGGTTTATCAGGAAAGGAAAGAGACTAGAATCCCAGCATGAGCGAGCAGCACATCAGGGCAATGCAGGTATATTTTCAGGTAGATGGAGAAGGCTCAGCGTTGGGTGGGAAGGAGGGTGTGTGAGGTTCTTCACCACTGTCCTATGGGCGAGTCCCTCAGTGGCAAAGTGGGACGTACAAGAAGGGCAGCGGCAGTACCCCTTCCTCCCCCAGAGCAGTGTGAGCAGGGGGCTTATGGGGAGAGGAGCAAATGGGCCCCCCCCGACCATCTCCATTAGATGCCACCCCTTCCCATGAGCACCAGCCTCTACCTTTGCCTTTATGTGCTCATTGCTACTGTCTTCACTTTCCCAGCCCAGCGGGCTGTAACCAATGTGTCTGCTCTGTTACAGTGCGGGGGCAGGACGGACGGGGACCTTCTGTGCCCTAAGCACAGTCCTGGAACGGGTGAAAGCGGAGGGGATTTTGGATGTCTTCCAGACTGTCAAGAGCCTGCGGCTACAGAGGCCACACATGGTCCAGACACTGGTATGCTGCTCACACCACCTCCGACCCACAGCCCCTCTCTGTCAGGGCCGTCACAAGGGGAAGGCTCTCCCGGGGGGCCCATTGTTCCCCAAGGTGCCCCAGATAGAATAAGCCTCGGTGGCAGTGAGAGCAGAGGGGCACAGCCCTGTCAGCAGTAAGAGAATTGAGTGGCCTCTTGGAAGGCTAGAAGGGGGTGCTGGGGTGCCTGGGTGCCCCACAGGGCAGCACTTCTCTGTGGGTCCTGGGGTGGGAAGATTCAGGAGTGCCTCCTCTTCTGCTCAGGCTTCTGCCCGTCCCAGTGACCAGTAACCACTGACTATGGGGACAAACATCTGGAAGGGCCCTGGAACCCTGGAGAGCTAGACATGTCTAAGGGGAAAGAAAAACACATTTTAAGAGGTTTAGGCATTGGTGAGGCTTTGAGACCTGGGGTACCTGCAGCCTGGCAGTTCTGGTGAGGTGCGGGCCACACAGCCATCTCCCTGCCTGCTTGGTCCACCAGTCCAGCACACTCATCTGCGCGGCAGGCCTAGCGCCGTGTCTCCCTCTTGGGTCACCTTCACTTGGACAAAATTAGCTGTACTCAACCCAGAAAGGGAATGCTGTCAGAACTCTGGAAGGCAGGGCAGGACTCAGGTTCAAGTCCAAAAACATTCACTTCCCCTCAGGCTTCTTTTTTTTTTTTTCCTTTTAAATACTGGTCAGGAACTGCAGGTCCTATTGTCCTCAGTAACGCTGATTTTTCTCTTCTGTTTGCTCTGCAGGAACAGTATGAGTTCTGCTACAAGGTGGTGCAGGAATATATTGACGCATTCTCAGATTATGCCAACTTCAAGTAAGAGGTGATGAGATCCAGTGGACAGGAAAATTGCCTTTAATATTTTGTAATATTCTGTTTTGTTAATATACCCAAAATTGTGTATATATCTTATAACTGTTTTAGAAATTGGTACATAGGCTTCTATTACCTATTAGGTGGAAGATTTTATATGTAAATGTGTTAGCACTGATAGTCCTTTTTCCAATGTTTTATTGGGGAATTAAATAGTGTGATGTTTGGATTGATATCGTGAAATCCTCTGCCTGGAAATTGGGCTGTATTATTCTTTGGTTTAGACCTCTTTTCCTGAAGAAGGAACACAAAATCATTCCAGGTAGCTCAGCATCAACTAAGAAAAAAAAGCACAAAGTTCTCAGAGCTCTTGAGGAAATTGGTTGTCCTGGTGCCCCCCTCTCCTCTGCCCCTATCAGGCTGCTGTTCCCTCCCTGCTCTGTAAATAATCCCTCCCCCCTCCATCTCCATCCTCCTCCATCACCACCACAACCCACAGTGGGGAGTAAAGGGACCAGAGCGGTATCTCTGGCACCACACTAGGGATTATCAGGTAATAAAAGCTTTGACTCCCTGAGGAAGCGTCTCCCTTTGTCTGGGGTGGGGCAGCCAGACTAGGGCTGGGGCGCTCCTGGGCCGCTCCTAGCCCTGCTGTTAGTGCTCTCTCAGGAGCCGCTGTCCTCTCAGCTCCTCTCCAACTGGTACAGCCTCTTCAGCTCTCAGCTAGTTGCCAGGACCCACCTTCCATTCCCAGCCTAGCTTTGGTGCAGTGATCCCAGCCAGCCTTGCTCCCTGGAAAATGGTCAGTGTCCTCACTGTTTCCCTAGCACAGGGGTGTGGAAGAGAGAGGAGGTAGCTGGCCAAGGCCGGTCCGACTTCCCTGGTGCTTTGCTCCAAAACATCTGGGTTATGTCATTCTGTCCAGGATAAGTCTTTGTATATCCACACTTACTAGATTAAAAAGCTTTTCATTTCCTTTTATATCTGTCCACATTTCCAGGACTTTTATGTGGAAGTGCCTCAGATCCAGAGGCTAAGATGGTAGGAGTCTTCAGTCCCCAGCTCACTTCATCAAGTCAGTGCCCTCCTGGGCATTCAGTTTCCTTCAGCACTCCACCATCACCAAATGCACAAGTCTTTGGTTTTAATTTTAAAAAAGGGCACTTCCCCCAGGCCTGTGCTTTTATGATAGATTCACTCACCCCTCTTCTACCCTTCATCCTCACAGATTCCTTTCTTACTGCTTATCACAGATCCACTCTCTGTCCACCAGTTCTTCCCTTCTGACTTTATCTTTACTCTGCAGCCTCTGCTCCTCCTCTTTCTCCTTCCTCAGAGACTAGGCGTTCTTGTGGTCTATGTGTTGTAGACCCTCCGCCCTTCTCCAGCCCTGAGCTCCAGGGAGGCATATCCTTCTTCCTGCCAAGTGACTGCATGGGTTGACCCACGGGCCCCTGTCTCACACTCCCACTGCCCAGGGGTTCACCTGGTCTCTCCAGAGTCTACTGTCCCTTCCTGCGGCCTTCCAGCATTCTCTGCGCCTCTCTCCCTCCACCCCTAGTCCAGGGATCTGGATCCACTGGCAGTTCCTATGTTGACTCTTCACCGTTTTTGTTCCTTACAAGGGAAGCCCACAGCTGCTCTGTGTGCAGACTCCAGCTAACTCATTGTCATCCTTCACCCAGACCATCTGATCGGGGTCTGTGCCCTTCTGTGCTCCAGCAGCACCTGAGCACTCAGGTCTAAGCCTCTCCTTTCCCAGCTGACTACAAGCAACTCCCAGATGGATGAAGTCCTATCCTCAAGGGCCGACCATTAGTTGGAGCTCAGTGGTGAACAAATGGCTTTCTGTGCCCTGCTGAGAGGGATAGAAGGATGAATTTCAGAGCCTGTAATCTAAAAGAGGATAGAAAACATTCTTGAAAAGCTACGGATGTTGCCAGAAAGAAAGGAACCAAAGCATCTGCTGGGAAGCTTAGTTCTGGTTTGGTTTTTTAGGAAAAACCACAAACAAGTTACAGAAAAAATAAAGGCACCCCATTCCTCTTTTAAAATAAACACAGGGGACTTTGAATAAAACATTCTGTAAACCCAAACCAGAACTAAGCTAACTTAGGGAACTCAGTCATTTTCACAAAACAAATATTTCCCCCAAAATTACTTGGTTAACCAACACATATAGGAACAAAGTGTTTATTTCCCAAAACAGTTTAACTGAATACACAATCTACACATTGCTTCAGGTCCCTGCTAAAGATAAGTCATTTTGGAAATTGAGGAGTGCCTTCCTGCCTAGGCAGCTGAAGTCCAGGTCCCTGTGGATGACTGTGGTGCCCGTTATGCCATCCCCTCCCCAATCTGTGCCACAGGATTTGACGTACCTACTCCCTGACAACTGACTGTCACAATGCCAAGCCTGACCCTGGCCCTTGCATTTGCTGTTCAGCGCAAATGCAGAGATTGGCTATTAATCCTGTAAACAGGCCTCTGCCCTCCCCGGGCCCCAGGCTAATAGCTGGCGAGCAGTGGAAAGCAGAACTGATGCAGATTGAGAAGTGGGGGCACGTTCGAGTGTCCTAGTTTAGCTGTGCCCAACTCCACGAATAGTCCTGGGTTGAGCACAGGCGAAGGCTTGGAACCTTGAGAGGCAAAACTATTCCTACCCCCTGCTCGTTCGTAGGCCCACAGATGCTGCACTGTCCCCTTAGCTGGGCCCCCTCTCATGGGCCTCCTGGGAGGAGAGAGAACCACCTAGGGGTAGGTGTGCCCCACCCAAACCTGCCTCCATCTGGAGTGACGCAGCCCTGGTGCCCAGGTGTGTGGATGAGGACGGCTCCATCCAACCCAGTTTAACAGTGGGGCAAACAAGCCCTCAGGCCCTCATCGTCTCCCCCAGACCTTTACACTTTGCTGGGCTCCCCACTTAGGCTGCCAACTGTGTGGCACTCAGGGTCCCCCAGGCATTGCCCCCTCCAGGCCACAGTTCCCTTTTTGGATCAGAGAAGACTAAGGGCTGTGTAGGCCAAAGGGCAGGAGCTTGAGGATGTAGCCTGGGAAGTGGGAAGATGATTCTTTAGGGCCTGGCCAAGCTGGAGCAGGAATCTTACCACATCAGATCCCTGGGAAGGCAGGGAGAGGGAGCAATCTGTCGGTGACCTAGGGTCACTGGCTAAAAATACACCAGGAACATACACTGGTAAGGGGAGGGTGTTGGGTGTCAGGCTACTCCCCTTCCCTCTTTGAGACGTCACTGGAGTGTGTGGACCAGGAACAGGGTGGAGTCACCTGATCAATAAATCCCAGAGCTGGCTGTCTGGGGTTCCTGTTGTCGCCTGGAGGAGCCACCTCAAGGAGCCACCTCATCCAGAGCTTTCCCGTGGTGAGTGAAGAAGCTGCTCTCCCCTAGGACTGGGGCTCCTGGCTGGAAGTCTGTCCTGGGTGTGTGGCACACTGTTCCTCTTCTCCCTCCCAAGTTCCTCTACCCATGAGCCATGTCCCTGGGTGGGAGTGGGGGTTGATGAGGGGAGAACACCTTTCCCTTTACCCCCAATGCTGTTCTTGTGCCTGCTGCCTCTAGTTAAGGAGGGACAAGGGGTGGAAGCACTTGCCCTTGTCACCATCAGACATCCATTCCACATCCTCACCTGCCATGAATGAGAGATGACAAACTACAGAGAACAGAGGCAGCGTGCCATGCACCAGGTGCCCCAAATGCCCACACATTGCTGCTACTCTTGGGTAACTCCCCTTACCGGACTCTGTTCCTCTTCCCAACCTTCTCCCACTACTGGAATCTCTGAAGGAAGAAGGGGTAAACCTGATGGACTCAGGGGGACCCTCAGCTGGCAAGGCTGGGAACCCCCAGGGGGCTCTAAAAAGGCTAGTTGCCAGGAGCCTTTGGGGTGCAGATCCCAGAGCTCTGGGATGAGGAGCAGTGGCAGAAGTAGGAAGGGCATTAGGAAACACTAAAGCTGCCCCTGAAGTGCCTGTTGTCCAGGGAGCCCCTGAAAGAAAAGGGGGGGAGGTATAGATGGCAGTGTCTCTTCTTAAGTGCTGTCCACTCTCCATGGGAGCAGCCCTGCCATGGCCAGCTGCAGACTAGGCTTTCTGCTACTGCTGCTGCTCACCGTCCACCCTGGATCCTCGAAGGCGCAGCACTGGTCCCATGGCTGGTACCCTGGAGGAAAACGAGCTTCCAGCTCAGCCGAGCACCCCCAGCAGGCCCCAAGGCTCCTAGGTGGGTTAAGGGTCTCCCCCGCTTGAGTGGGAGGAAGAAGATGCTGGCTGGGGCTCCTTCATCTTAGAGCCTGGGGTGGGAGTAGTGGGCAGGCCGCAGCCTTGGCTCCTTTCTGAGGACGGGTCCTGGGCACTGCAGCAAGCAGCCCAGACCAGACTGCCCAAACCCTTCCAAGCAACGCCCTGGCTCCCCCTGAGAACAGTGTGCCCTGGGAGAGTAGAACCACAGGCTGGTGGCCCCTCCACTGGAAGCAGCACCTGGTGCAGACACTGCTGGTAAGTATAGGGAGGGGCCGGGCATGGCCCAGTAGGGGCCACTGCGTCTAAGGACTTGGGGCAGCTGTGTGGACAGAAGAGGGGGATAACAAGGCAACACTGACACACTCCATGCTAAGACACCCCAGGCACACACAGAAGGATACCATCTGCTATCCTTCCTGTTTCTCAGAATTCTAGACAGTTTATATTTATGTAAAGGATTAGAAGTCACTAGTGAAGTGGAGATGATTGTACTGAAAACCTTCATAAATAAGACTAGCTGTAGTGGGGTCCTCCAGACTTCTTCCTTTGTCAAGAGAAGGCAGTGTTTCTAGATGTGGGCAGGCCCTCAGTGGAAAGAGGTGAGGGGCGTGAACTTCAACTAATAGGAGGGCACCAAGAACCAGGTGGTCACTGACATGCACTAGGAATGACAGTGATTGCAGAAGATAGGTGTGCAGAGATGGATTATTACTACTTCGCAAATTTAAAGTGCACTAGGAGAGCGGTTAACGGAAGAAGTTGTAAATTCCTATAAGGCAAAAACTTAACCACTTAAATGAGTCAGTGTGAGCTCAGCACACCTTAACCAGGTGTGTTAAGGGTGAACAACGCCCAGGAAGCTACAGAGCCCGCAGCTGGGTCGTCTAGCTGGCAGGGGCATCAGTCTGGCGGCAGCGTCATCCCCCGCAAAACCAGGTTGGGAGGGATGGGGGCGGATAAGGTCGCAGCTGGGCGGCCAGGTGACCAGGGCATCAACTATCATGACCAACCCCTACCCCCTGCAGAACGGACGTAGAGCGCCGCACCCTGTCGCCCTCCAATAAAGATGTGAAGTAACAGAAGCTGCTGCCTCGAGTTCTCTCCGTCCCCTCCCTCGCCCAACCCCACTAAGACCCTACCCTGCATGGGGTTGGAGGGGCGTGGGCCTGGCCCGCCGGCGAGAGGGACACGGGAGGGGTGGGGCGGGGTAGTGCAGACCCCGCAGGGTGGGAGCAGCCAGAGCCCGTGGGCCTGGGGCGGAAGCGCCGAAGTCCGCAGACACGCGACCCTCGAGCGGCCCCCGGGGCCGGGGGCGGGGGGGGGCGGGAAGGCAAGGCCTGTGGACTACATGTCCCGTGGCGCTCCGCGGCCGCTTCCGGGTCCCGTGATGCCCTGCGGCGCGCCCGACGCCGGGTAGGCCTGGGCCATGATACGCGCGCTGCGAGTCCTGGGCCGGGGGTCCCCGGGCGGACCACCGGCCCCGCTATTGTTGCAGGTGCGCGGCCGGAAGACCCGCTACGACCCTCCAGCCAAGTCCAAGGTCGGTCGCGTGACGACCCCGCCCGCGGTGGATCCTGTAGAATTCTACTTGCTGACGGAGCGTTACCGGCTGTACCGCCAGACGGTGCGCGCCCTCAGGTGTGTGTGACAAGGGGGAGGCGACCGTTAGTGCCGCGGGCAATGTATGAGAGCGGGCGGGCATAGAGGGTGCCGACTCTGGGCGCGTCTCCGCCCAGGCTTGAGTTCGTGTCCGAGGTGCGGAAGAAGGTGCACGAGGCTCGGGCTGGGGTCCTGGCGGAGCGCAAGGCGCTGCAAGATGCTACCGAGCACCGCGACCTGATGGCCTGGAACCAGGCGGAGAACCAGCGGCTGCTCGAGCTGCGGTGAGTGGGCGAGGAGGCGGGGCGGGCCGCTGGCTGGCTCCGGGGAGAGCCAGCCGCGCTCAGTGTCAGCGTCTTGCCCCACCCCACCCCAGGTTAGCGAGGCTGCGGCAGGAGGCGCGGGAGCAGGAGCAGCGGCAAGCGGAGGAGAAAGCCCGGCGGGCCCTAGAGGCGCAGGCCTGGGCGCAGCTCAAGGAGCAGGAAGTGCTGCAGCTGCAGGTGGGCCGTGTCTCGCGGGGTACTGAGGCTGGGGCTGGAGCTGGAGGCCGGGAAGTCTGCCTGGGCGCGGCGCAGTGGGGCTCTGGCTACGTGCACTGAGCAAGCGAGCCGCCTTGAGTCTTTAGAGTTAGCATGTGAGGATTTGGGAGTGAAGGAATTCAAGGAGAGTTGCTGGCAGGCGCAAAGACAGAGAGGTGAGAATTGTTAGGAAAAGTATTACAGTGGCTAGGCTTGGTAAGCCCGCATCTGTGGGAGGGACTCCCGTTTCCGCAAGGAGTTCCTATTTTGCTTTGCGGGCGATAAATCATTAAAGTATTAATATTCTGGGCTAGGATGGCAGGTGTGAGACTTAATAAAAGCAGGGAAACCAGTTAGCAGTCATCCAGCAAGAAAGGATGAGGTCTGAATTAAAGTAATAGATGGAGGAACACCTGAGTGTTTCAGTCAGTTTGACTGACTTAAGTTCCGGTCAGGATCCTCGGCTCCTTGCTCAGCGTGGAGCCTGCATCTCCCTTTGCTTCCCCTGTTTGTTCTCTCTCTCTCTCCCTCCCTCCATCTAACAAATAAATAAAATCTTTTTTAAAAAAAATAAAGTAATAAGGGCACCTCGGTGGCTCGGTGGGTTAATCCTCTGCCTTCAGCTCAGGTCATGATCCCAGGGTCCTGGGATCGAGCCCCGCATTGGGCTCTCCACTCAGCAGAGAGCCTGCTTCCCTCTCTCTCTCTCTGCCTGCCTCTCTGCCTACTTGTGATCTCTCTCTCTGTCAAATAAATAAATAAAATTAAATTAAAAAAAAAAATAAAGTAATAGGGGAAGAAGGACAAGCTTGAGAGAGATGAAGAGGGGGCATTGAGGCAACATTGAGGAATGGATTCTACCCATTGTGACACGAGATTGTCACAACTGGTGTACTTGGAGTTCTGGCTGAGATGTCCAGTGGATAATTATCTAGGAAAGAGGAATATGGTAAGACTGCCTGATGTTCTTCCATGGGAAGGTCATCAGGACACTCACAAAGGACCTGGGCTCCAAGCATCCATCCAGGGAGAGAGCCGGAGCCTCTCAGTGGGCTAAAGGCCAGGAGGTATGTGCTTTCATTCATCTGGTCTTCTGTCTCCCAATAGGAGGAAGCAAAAAATTTCATCACCCCAGAGAACCTGGAGGCACGGGTGGAAGAAGCTTTGGACTCACCGAAGAGCTACAACTGGGCCATCACCAGAGAGGGGCTGGTGGTCAGGCCACAGCACAAGGGCTCTTAAGAGCCCATTAAGGACAGTGCCCACCCAGGGACCATGTGTGTATGGGGGTAGGAGGGTCGGAACTGATCTGCAATAAACCTGTCGATGTTTCTTATGAAAAAGGAGGCTCACCATGTTCCGGGGTAGCCCTCACATTCTGGCCTCTGCACCCACCACTTGGTCAGAAATTCTTATCCACAGTGTCCTCTTCTGGACCTATGTACAACTCAGCAAAACTCCAGACCTTAGAGATTATCGTCTCACAGAGGAGCATAATGGACCATAGTTCCCTCAGGCGATCAAGTTATCTACTAAGTGTCATCAAGGACAAGGACAGTGGCTGGCAAGTTATTGTCCATGGGCCCAGTCTGGCTTGCTGCTTATTTTTGTAAATCAATTTTATTGGAACACAGCTAAACATTCACTGACTACTTTCACACTATGATGGTAGAAACTAGTAGCTGCAACAGACCATTTGATTTACAAAGTCTAAACTATTCCTTCCATGGGTTTTTACAGAAGTTTGCCAACTCCTGATCTAGACCTTTAGGACTCAAGCCAGAGTACCCAGATACCACCCAGTACCTGAGACAGAAGCTAACCACTGGCCTGCTTCTGCTTGACCCTGAGATTTGCCCTCTAGGGTCTGGTGTGCCCAAGACCTAGAAGGCAAGGAGGAGACCCCATTTCTTATGGTGGCCCTTCCCACCCATGGCTTCAGTTACCCACATGTGCCCTGGCATGGGCAGCTTCCTTGGACCACACCCAGATTGGTATTGGCAGGGGGGGCCTGGCTGACCTTTACAAGGTCAGTGGTTTATCCAGCCCTTGGACCAAACCCTACAGGTACCAGAAATACTTGCAACTGAAGGTGACAAGGTTTAGTAAATGAACACAGAGATGTATGGCCCCTATTCAATTTCAAATCCTAGTGTTTCTTAGAGCAAGAGCTGCTGCCCCTTTGTCACCATTCACCTGAACTTGCCCAGGTACCACCAGGGGAAAGCAAATGGAATCCTAATTTATTCCACCAACTACCATGTGGTAGAGACGGTCTGGAAACCCCCAAAGTACGAAAGCCTTTTAGGGCATATGGGTCATCCCTCAATATTCAGGTGAAGAAGCATGTAGAAAGATACAGGCAGAGGGCCAGTTGTTATAGTTCCTTGCACCCAGCCTCCATCAGGCACTGCCCCAGTGAGGGCAATGGTTTCCCTCTTGCAGGCTGATAGGTCACCTTTTTTGGGGCACCGAGCCCAGGCACAGGACAGTGCAGTCCCTGACTCCAGGTGCTCAGTGTAACTTTTGACAGGAGAGCTGATGGGTGCACATTATGGGCCATGGATTGAGGTAACTGCCCATAGCCTTGGGCTTTGCTATGAGGAGGGGACCACATGCAGTGGAAGTGTTTGATGAGCTTGGGAAGTCCAGTTTCATTCTTGCTAAAGTCCCTGCCCTTCCGCATCAGGATTCTGACACAAACTATCTGTCCTCTGGTGAAGAATGCGTCCTACTTTCTTAAAGCTCAGTCTTTGGGCTGCCTTTCCTTCATGGCTATCCTTTAATGTCCTGTGTGGGGCTGTAAGTCCTTAACGTCCACTACTAAAGCCAGTATGTCCTGTGGAGCCACCCATAAACCAGGCTTTGATGTTTTTATCCTTTATGCACAACCCTCTTAGACACAGATGGGCAGCTTACTGGTACCTTCAGAGTTAAATCAAGCCCAATTGCATCTGTACCTGCATCTAATGAATCAGAGTGCTGTTAGGTGCACACGGTCCAGGGTGCTGACTGATGTGGTGTCTCATGGAAGAATGCCTAATCTCTAGTAGAACCCTAATCGTTAACCTGATGGCTTCAAAAAGCCCAGGACATCTGATTTTTCCCGCAAGTTTCAAATATGCTTTGGGTCTGCTATACACAATGTGAACCCGGACCTCTCAGAGAATCTTCTCTTGCATGAGGCCCCACTTGAGCATAGATTTGAGGGCTACCCAATAAATGCATCTGGCGGGCAGTACCCAAACGTAAGTGCTTTCACAAGGATTTGAAGAGGCCCACCTGCCATGGTTTGTGCACCGTGAGGGTAGATGGAGGGACAAGTGTAATTTGTGTTTCACCTAGGGGGAGAAGTATGCTGACCCCAAGAACGTTGCTGGGTAGGCACTTTTTTCCTGGGATTTAACTCCCTAGTCAATCTGGATTCCTGCCCCTTCTGATTCTCCAAGATAAGCAACATGACATCAATGAAGTGGGCCACCATGATGTCTTTGGGGTGGGTGGTCAAAGTCTTGAGGATTAGGTTGTGCAAAACTACAGAGTTGTTGGGGTGCCTTCCTGGCTTGGTCGGTGGAACATGCAACTCAACCTCGGGGCTGTAAATTCAAGCCCCACGATGGTGTTAAGAAGTTACTTAAAAATAAAGTAGGGCACCTGGGTGACTCAGTCAGTTAAACAACTGCCTTCGGCTCAGATCATAACCCCAGGCTCCTGGGATCCAGCCCTGCAATGATCCAAGGATCCTGGGATTGAGCCCTGTATCCGACTCCTTGCTCAGTGCCTCTGCCTCTGCCTGCTGCTCCTGCTACTTGTGCTCTCTCGCTCTCTCTCTCTGTCAAATAAACCCTAAAAAAAATGAAAGAGAAGAAAAAGAACACGGTCTAATTCATTGTTCCATTTCCAAGGCCTCGAAATCAAGAACCCATACGTTCAGCACACTGTGCGGGCACATGAGGGCCCACTAAAGTGACAAGGACAAAGCTGCATGCCCCCTGCCCCAGTACTCCAGGGTGGGGCTGTGGGTCAAAGTGCCAATAATCTTCCCCAGGTGTTTTGGCATTTCCCCTTGCCAAGGGTAAAAACCCAGTTAAGTGGCTGGAAGTCTCTAGGAACTTATGTTCTGTTCTACCATTTTTTTTTTTTTTTTAATGTTGTCTCCTGGGGGAGAGAGACAGTCCAGAAGTGGAATCTTGTGATCTACTGGAGGGTAGTCAAGATCTTGTGAGTTTGACATCTACATATCAGTCCTGGCTACCGCACCTCTGCCCACCGCTGCCAGACCCCAAGCCCATAAGTGCAGGTGCTGGCTAATGGGCCGCTGTTGCAGTCAGAGCACCAGGGCCCAGGCAGGAAGGTAGGGGCGGCTTGGAGCTGCCGTGGGTGCCCCAGAAGCTGAGAGATAAATGTGGATTCACCCTTCATCTCACCATAAAAACAAATCTTGCTGGGTTGTCCGGATGGCTCAGCCAGTTGGTCTTCTGCCTTCATCTCAGGTCAAGATCCCAGGGTCCTGGAATCAAGTCCCATGTCGTGCTCCCTGCTCAGCAGGGAATCTGCTTCTCCCTCTCCCTCTGCCCCTCCTCCCGGCTTACACTTTCTCTCTCTGTCTTTTAAATAAAAACAAATCTTGCCAGAGACTCCCAGGTTATTTTTGTAATGGAAGCCAGCTGGCAAGGAAGTCCAGAGCATGGTGTGCACACTTCCAGCCTCCTGCGGAGCTAAGGCTTATGGGTGAACAACCTAGAAGTATGGTTTCTCACAACTTAAGAGTATATAGAGCAGGAACAAGCAGAAATAGTTTGTAGAGACTTCTTAAGAATAAGGTGAAGGGGCACCTGGGTGGCTCAGTGGGTTAAAGAATAAGGTGAAATGAACTTTGATACAGTAATGGATTCTGACAGGGATTTGTATTTTCTGAAATTCTGTAAAAATTATTAATAGCTACATCACTCCCTTGTGCTTTTTTGTGTTTGAGAGAGCGGGGGAGGGGCAGAAGAAAAGGGGGAGAGAGCATCTACAGCAGGCTGCACGCCTTACAGCTGTCAGAATTGGCTGGCGTTGTGCGCGCCCCGTGTTTGGAGCGCTTTCTCGCTAGGTTTGTGTTGCAACCTTCCAGGCCCCTTGCAGAGTCCTGGGGTGTGGCTCAGGGGTCCCCAGTCTGGAGGGCTTGGGGGCCAGGCGTCTGGGGACGGAAACCTGAAAACCCAACCTAGGGTTAGGGTTCGGGCCTAGGAGCATGGCAGGCCCCATCTGCCGGCACTGAGGCGGGATCCCCAGGGGCGGAGGCTGGGGAGGGCAGCTGGCCATCTGTGGTGATCTGGGCCACCTGCGCGCATTCCTGGCTTTTGGAGCCCGCTCTCGGGAGGTTCCTGCCACAACCCAGCAGGACCACGGGCCAGGCCCAGGCAACTCCTTTGAGTGCCCCGCTGCAGGAAGCGAGTTCACTGGGGGGGGTTCTGGCCACTTCTCATGAGCTTTCGGCCCAAATTGCATTGGAGTAAGATCTCGTGAGCTTTGGAATAAGTTCTCAAGAGATGTGGACTAGACCTCACAGGATTTGGACTGAGGTCATGTGATGTCTCTGAGTTATCACGATATTTTAAATGACTTCTCAAGAGAATTCTACCCAAATCCATAGATTTGGGTATGGCTAAATCTGTGGATTTGGGTAGAATTCTCTTGAGAATTACCTGAGTGCCCAGGAGATTTGAACTAAGATCTCTCAAGCATCAAAGAAGTTCTCACGAGATTTGGACTGAGATCTCCCAGGATTTGGACTGACATTGCGTGTCCCTGAGTTCTCATGACAGTTGAAGTGAGTTCTCGGGAGGTTTCTACCCAATTCTAATGAGAATTCTACCCACATCGAGAGATTGGGATAAAATTCTCAATAGAATTGCCCAAGTTCTCTGGAGATTTTTTTTCCCCCCTCTGGAGATTTTGAACGAGATCTCTCTAGCTTTGGAATACATTCTCATCTCATATTTGGAATGAGTTCTCATGATATTTGGGTAAAAAAATCTTGCTTGAGTACTGCTTGAGTTCTCACGAGATTTGGGCTGAGATCTCATAACCTCTTGTGGTGGGAACCGACACTGCCACTCTGCCCAGAGTCGTGCACTGCAGCTCATCACTGCTTACAGTGGCAACAAGCTACACAGCCTTGCAATTACTGGTCCCACACTGCATCTCAACACTGACTCTAGTGGCTGTAAGAAAGGCTGCAAAGCCTTCTGCTATCTCTGGCACCGCAGCTGACCTCTGCCTCCAGTGATGGGAATTGACACTGCCCCTCCTTCCAGCGTCTCACGCTGGAGTTCATCACTGTGCCCAGTGGCGTGAAAGGGTGCAGCGTTTTTCAGTATCTTGCACTGGAGCTCACCACTGTTTCCAGTGGTGGCAAGCTGCACTGTCACATCACCTTGCTCCTCTCACGGTGCAGGTCATCACTGCCTCCAGTAGAAGTAATCAGCACTGCAAAGCATTCCAGCATCCCTCTCACTGCAGCTGATCACTGCCTCCAGTAGTAGGAAACTGCACAGCCTCTCCTTGCAGTGTCCTAAAGTGCTGCTCACCAGTGCCTCCAGTGACGGGATACTTCACTGTCATTCCTTCCAGCATCTCCTATGGCAGCTCAGCTCAGCACTGCCTCCAGTGGTGACATGCTGCACAGCTACACCGTCCATGGACTCGTGCTGCATCTCAACACTGCCTCTCATGGCCATGAGAAGCACTGCAAATCCTTCTGGCGTCTCTTACACTGCAGCTGACCACTGCCTCCAGGGACAGAAACTGACATTTCCATTTCTTCCAGCGTCTCACCGCTGGAAGAAATGGAAGACATCATCCAAGTCTCTATCTGACCATAAGCAGCCACCTAGCTTTAGATGCTGGCCATTCCACCACAGCCTAGGCCCAATGGAATAATGTCAGATGAAGGAACACATTCTATGTTAAAAACACACACCAAGTAAATCTCATCTTCCCTTTCTAATCAAAGCGTCTCACCACTGCAAGCTGCACTGGCATGTCTCCCAGCTCACCACTGCAAGCTGCACTGGAATGTCTCCCAGCAGATATCCCAATGCAACTCACCACTGCATCCAGTGACAGACTTCTGCACTGCCATTCCATCAAGCAGCTCTCATTATTCAGCTTTCCACTGCTGGAGGCAGTGCTAAGTTCCAGTGTAACAGATGCTGAAAGATGAGGCAGTTCAGCTTACCGCCAAGAGAAGCAGTGCTGAGCTGCAGTGAGCAAGATGCTGGAAGACATGCCACCGGAGCTTCCAGACGATGGGTGCCATGGATAGACACCGTGCAAGGTGTGGGAAGACGAGGCAGTGCTGAGTTGCAGTCTGCGGGACGGTGGAAGATGTGCCAGTGTGGCTTGAGACCATTGGAGGCAGTTGAGAGCTACACTGCGTGATGCTGGAAGGCCCGGCAGTGCAGGTTCACACCACTGGAGGGAATGGTGAGCTGCGGTGTGAGACTCACTGGAAGGCATGGCAATGCTGCTTGCCACCACTGGAGGCAGTGGTGAGCTGCAGTGGGAAACACGCCAGAAGAGGAGTCAGTGCAGCCTCTTGGCTCTGAGGGCATTGGTGAGGTGCTGGTTGAGAGACCCTGCAAGGTGAGGCACTGCGGTTTGTTTTTATGGGAGGGAGTGGTGAGCTGTATAGTCTGTTTCCCCAGGCTCAAGAGTGGTGGTAACAACCCCTGGAGCCGTCCCCCCACTCAGCATTTCACCGTGTCCCCAGGTTTGGTGGTAACAGGCTGTCATGATGGTGCAGGAGGGTCCTCCCGGTGGGGGGTCTGTAGCCTGGGGGAACCAAACCCCACTCATGTTGCATTTGGAACCAATGAGTTGAGTGTTTGGAGAGTATGTTTACTTCTCCAAAAAGGACAATGGCATTGGTTGACTTTAGAAGGAAGTTAATTACCACTTAAGAAGCAAGTGTGTGTCTCTCCTTCCAGAAGTTGGAGCAGGTGTGCAGGCTTTAGGTGAGAGGTTCCTGCTTATCCCCACCTGACAACCCTTCTCCACTCTGGCACCATGAGACTCAAAGTTTTGAAATCAGCATCTGAGTCAGTCATGCAACTTGTCACAGGATGTCAGCGTTCAGAGAAAGCAGCAGGCCCATTGGCTGCAAGGTTACATCCATGTCAGGACGGGAGATAAAACTTCTCTTTAACCCCAAACCTCCTGGGCTTTTCTCTTGTTTCTAGTGGAGCCACAAAGTCAAACTGAAGCACCTGTTAACAATCTAGAGTTCCTTTGTTTCCCTGCAGGTAGAACATAGCAGTGGATCCCATTTTCTCTGTTCATTTCTGGCTTACCAAGGTATTTGGAACATCCCTTTCCTCGGCAATCGCTTTGATTAGAAAGGGAAGATGAGATTTACTTGGTGTGTGTTTTTAACATAGAATGTGTTCCTTCATCGAACAGTGTTTATTCCATTGGGCCTAGGCTGTGGTGGAATGGCCAGCATCTAAAGTTAGGTAGCTGTTTGTGGTCAGATAGAGACTTGGATGATGTCTTGTCTTTTGTCAAAGGTGATGTTTCCTAATTGATTCATCTTTTCATCCAAAGAGTTATAGTAAAGGCAGAGAGAAAATTCAAAATGATTCCAAGGAGGCTTTGACAATTTAAAAATGAAGCTTGACTTTCTAGTTTCACTAAATGGATCATCTAGATAGTTGGACTTGCCGTATTTTCTCTGTAGTTTCATTGGTGGGGAAGTCAGCAGGACAGTCTTTGGGAATTCTCCTGGAATTCCCAAATTCCAGGCATGCTGGTAGCTTCAAGGGGCTTGGTGTCAGGAACTCTGGGGTGAATTTCTGTAGCTGCTTGCCTGACACTGGGTGAGTCAGGTTATCCCACGGGTTTCCTCTTCCCTTCTTAGGAGATTGCAAGCAGGGAATATTCTGCTTAAAGCAGAATCCTCCTGCACTGTCAGTGGGCGTGTGGGCTGTTGCAGCCATTCTGGAAAAGAGTATGGCGGTTCCTACAAAAGCTAAAAACTGAACAACCCTAGGATCCAGCTATTGCACTCCTAGGTATTGCCCCAAAGGACACAAAAATGCATATTCAATGGGGTACAAGCACCGTGATGTTTATAGCAGCATTATCAACAATAGCAAAACTATGGAGGGAGTCTCAATGTCCATTCACTGATGAATGGAGAAAAAGATGTGGAATGAATACACACACACACACACACACACACACACACACACACACACAATGGAATAGGACCAGCTTCAAAAAGAATGAAATCTTACAATCCGTAAGGATGTAGATGGATCTAGAGTGGATTAGGCTAAGCAAAATCAGTAAGGAAAGACCAATACCCTGTTGACTTGACTCCTGTGGAATTTCAGAAAGAAAACAGATGAACATAGTGATGGGAGAGAGAGAGTTCAATGAGGAACAGACTCAACCAGAGAGCACAAATGGAGGGTTGCTGGAGGGCAGGGGTGTGGGGGGAAAGGCTAAATGGATGATGGCTATTAGGGAGGGCACTTGTGATAAGCTCTGGGTGTTCTCTGCAGGTGAGGAATCACGAAATCCTACCCCTGAATCAAAGAAATTAACACTGCATTGAAATGGATAGGAACTGAAGTCATTGAAGAAAAGAAAAAAACTATGTTCTGCTTCATGAAGAGTGAGGTAAAAATGGAGTGATTTTCGCTCTCCTATTCTGTAGATGATAGTTTTCAAACACACTGTGGCAGGATACACTAGTTTTTTATTGCATAAGGAGAGCTGCCATGAAAGATTCAGATCTCAGAGCACGTTGATGTTCCATTGATAGGTTCCCTCCAGTTTGCCCAGGTAGAAAGGGGAGTGGAGAGAAATAGGACAGAAGAGGAAAGGAGGTGTTAGCCATTCAGTAGGTAGCCTTCCCCCTTTCCCATGAAAGCCTCGGGCCAGTGTAATTTTGGATGAAGGGGCAGGGGGAGATCCTAGAGCTTTGTAGCAGTCAGGGGAGTCCCAGGTCTGGGTAGAGCTGACAAGGCTCATGGAGGAGAGCGGAGTGCATTCTGCAGGAGGCTGTGGGCAGGGCTGGCTCCAGGGGTGGCTCCGTGTCTCCTGTGACAGCTGTGACAGGTCAGGGCTGTGAGCAGGCTCCTGGCTGAGGACAGGTGAGGCCCGGGTGGAGAGCAGGCATGGTACCTTCTTCTGTGCCACCGGCCTCAGCCAACACACACAACCTCATTGTCCCTGTCACTCCAGTTCAGACTTCTCTGCGTTACCAGGTTGAGACCTTGGTTTGTGGTTTCTTTGCATCAGACCTTGGTTTCTTTCTTTGCATGTGGGTGAAGTTTCAAAAGTTCGATGTTTGGAATGATGGGTGGGTCATTGGAACATCTGTTCCCCTTGTATTTCCTGCTCTTCTTTCAGTCACTGAAGTGAATCAGACCTGCTAGTGGAAGAGAGAGTCTGTGTGTTTTTCTTTTCCCGTTTTTCCTTAAACAATGGGAAAATTTCAGTCTTCTGAAATAGTCCAAGATTCCTTTGTGGGGGGTTCATGTTTTTCTCTTCCGTGAACCACTTTGATATTTGAAATTATTTTTGAGGGGCACCTGGGTGGCTCAGTCATTCAGCATCTACCTTTGGCTCAGGTCATAATCGCAGGGTCCTGGGATCGAGCCACGCACTGGGCTCCCTGCTTGGCGGGAAGCTGGCTTCTCCCTTTCCCACTCCCCCTACTTGTGTTCCCTCTCTTGATATGTCTCTGTATGTCAAATAAGTAAATAAAATCGTTTTAAAAAGAAATTATTTTTAAAAGTAAAGCACAGACTCAGGGTTGTAACAGGGTGCAGTGCCCTATGTGAGGGGGAGGAATGGAGGAGGAGTGTAGGTTGTTTAGGAGCCCAGGGAGAGGCTCATTGTGCTCCCAACAGAACACAAGCCCCGGTTAGCCACCCCTAGCGGGGCAGTGGGGAGGTGGTGTGTGTGTGTATGGCCGCTCACCTGGTGGCCCATCCTGGGCTCTGAAACCTGACCTGGTGAATCATTTGGGACTTGAACTGGGGAATTTATGAAGAAAACAGAATGAACCCTGGAGGGTGCTGGCATCCTTTGCACTTGGACAACTCCATGGAGCAAAGGAACTCATCACCTGTGAAGCACGTCAGCTCCCTGTGTGGGCTTTGCTTCCTGGGAAGAGGTTGTGTCTTCATCCTTATCTGAACCAGAGCCATGTTTTCTGGTTATGGAGACCCAGACCTTTACGTGACCACGTCATTATTATTCTTGTTATTTTAAGCAAGCAATGTAGACATTGACTTCGAGATCCAAATACCAAAAGGAAAAACATAAGGTCAACTATATATATGAGAATTGAACTTGTGGTGCCTCTCATTAGTATGGGCAATGCAGGGATCCCGTAGGAGAAAGAACATGGAATTTCATTTGGATAGAAGTATGCCGTGCACACGTAGTGTTTTATTCTATCCTCTACCTTACTTCTCTGAGGGGAAAATAGAGGGTGACTGGAGCTTGGTTTCTGATTTGAAGGAATGGGAGACAAGAGATTTGAAAGAGAGTGTTCATGCGGATGTGGTGCTCCGTGCCCAGCGAGGGAGGGTTTGCAGCTGGGACTTGGAAGTGTTGGTGTTCAGGGAGGAAGTGTGGGTTGTCCTAGATGCTGCACATAGAGTCGCTCAGCTGATCTGCCTAAATGGACTTGTTCCTGCCTTTTGAAGGGCAGCTTGAAGGTGGCTTGAAACCCGAGGGCACTTGAGTAATGATCTGGAAGGGACATCTGGGTGGGCCAGTGTAGACAAACCCAGGGAATTCCGGAACATGTTTCTGAGGCTGGAGTTGGCTTCTCTGTGAGCAGCATTGAGCTTGGGAGGAAAGCAGTGTCTCGGTCTTAGGAGTCACCGTGGCAGCAGGTGTGAGCATGATAGGGCAGTCAGATCAGGTAACTGGGACACTGTGAGGCTGTGGCAGTGGCCCTCACTCTTGATGCACAGGCCAGCTTGCTCCAGGGATAGGACTCTGCTCCCCAGCCAGCCCTCCTGCTGCAGATGTGATAGGAAACTTGCTTCCTGTTGGGTTCTCCAGCCCTCATCTCAGCAGGGGGCTTGGTGGGAAGCAGCCCACAGGCAGCATTATGGCTTCTTGCCCAGTGTGCCCCTTGCTTCCTTGGACGAGGCACCGCAAATGTCCTCTGTCTGTTGTCTGTGAATTCAGCTGTAGAAGCACTTCTTCCAGAGCCACACCCCTGAGAAATCCTCCACATTGCTGTGCTGTGTGCAAGAGGCCAGTGTTCATTTGGAACTGAAATCTCAGCTCCTGCCATTAGGTTCCAAGGCCACACAGTACCCCAGTCTCTTTGAAGCTCTCGTTCCACATGGGGCCTGGCATACGAGACTCAGACTGAACCTGGGCGGCCTGCTGCTGGTGGTTCCTTCCTGAAAACTGTGCAGCAAAGCCTGGTTTGTGATCATGTCCCAGGGAAGAGGGACAGGTGCCCCATTCTGCCCCAGCAGACTTCAATCACAGGTGGCTGGCGCAGGGAGGAGAGATGTCTGTTTCCCAGGACCTTGGCCAGAGGGAGATTTGGACCCCAGGATGCTTCTCTGCTCAACTTTCTCAGATGAGCACATCGGGCAAAGGGAGGAAGTGTGTGTGCTCACCTGGAATCAAAAAAGGCTTCTGGTATGAGGTCTCATGTGAAAGCGGATTCCTCTTATGGTTCATTTTCCTGATGGTCTTCAGGGTGCCATAGGGGGACCCATTGTCCCAGGCATCCTGGCTGTCCAAGAGCTCTGATCACCTTTTCCCCCAGGGTTCTGGACTAGAAAATCAGAGGTAGTCAATGGTGAAATCATCCGAGTAGACCTCCATTTCTCCCTTGCTGAGATGGCCTGGTGATTGTGATAACTGCTCTGGAAATAGAAAGCAGGAGATAGGGCTCGGGTGCTGAAGGGGAGGTGGCAGTTTTGCTTGCTCTTCACATAGGAGCCAGCTGGGTCTTTACTAGGAAGGTGATTCTTGAGTCAAGTTTAAAAGAAGGTCAGTGATATCACTCACTTAGAGCTTTTTACACAGAAGGGAAAGCATATGCTAAGCATATCCAAAGGCCCTAGGGCAGGAGCATACCAGGTATGTCCAGGAGGAGCAGGAAGGCCCTGTGGCCAGAGGAGATAGTTAGGACATGACCTCAAGGAGGTGACAGTAGGGTGACAGAAAGCCATTGCAGAGCTGTGACTCTATGGGACCTTGTTCCACTGGGTCATCCTGGCTACAGTGTTGAGAACAGATGACACAGTGTTAAAGATGGGAAAGGGAAGTCAATGGTGAAGCTTTTCCAGGAACTCAGGCAAGAGATGGGCTCCAGTGTGGACCAGACAGGCAGCCTTGGAAAGAGGGGTTAATGCTGGATGACTGGGAGGCTCAATTGGTTAAGCCACTGTCTTCAGCTCAGGTCATGATCCCAGGCACCTGGGATGAGTCCTGCACTGGGCTACTTGCTTGGCAGGAAGCCTGCATCTCTCGCTGCCTCTTCCTGACACTTTGCCTGCTTGTGCGTGCTCTCTCTCTCTCTGACAAATAAATTAATTAATTAAAAATCTAAAAAAAAATCTTTTTTAAAAATTGAGAGGTTAGTACTATTCTGGGTACCTATTGAAGATGGAGCTCACAGGATTTGCCAATGGGTTCGATATTAGGAATGGGAGAAAGGAGGAATTGAGTTAACTCCCATCTCTTGTGGGTTGTCCTGAGTGAGGCAAAGGAGGAGGTTTCTGGGGGCAGGAGGTAGTTCGTGTTCCACCTGCTGAGGAAGGTGTCTTTCACAGTGGACCTGCTGAGGTTTGTGTCCGGGAGATCTCTGAACATCTACCCCCTCAGTAACTTTCAAGTACAAGTCTTCCCCACTTTTATCAAAGTTCATGGTAAGACACTTGTCTTTTTGGAAAGATCCATGTTATTACCCAGCTCCACTAGCAGGAAGAAACCTGAAGAGGATTTCCCTCTTATGAAAAAAGTCAAAAAGTGGGCATCGCATTCAGCATCTGTTTTGTGGGGAACCACTACAGAGGCTGCGTGCATCCCAACCAGCTCTTTCCCGGGCACTGCTCTCTGCACCCAGCCACCAGCACTTTGAATTGTGTCTGGGAGCATCTGCTGTGCTTTATCTCCATTCATTTTGGGCATCCTTTAGGATGTTGTGTCCTGAGGCCAAAGAACTTTTGGCGTCTGAACATGCTCACTCATTTTTCTGTAGAAATGAATGTTCATTCCTTTTTCCATTTACACCACTTCTGCTGTGAAAGGTTTCCTAGGAACACTGTACTTTCAAGTAGCAGGGGAGCCTGTACCCCATCCTGCAGGGTTAGCTTTCATCTCCATGTTTCACAGAACATTTCATGACTTGCGGATTTTATCACTCAAACATGGCACCTTTGACTACCTTCACCCATTTACCCCCACCATCCCTGAATCTGGCAACCACCAATCTGGTCTCACTATCTATGAATTCAGTATTTTTTTTTCCACATGGAATGTCCATGAGAGCCTCTGGTGTTTGTCTTCCTGTGTCTGAGTTATTTAGCATAATGCTCCCAAGGTCAATGTTTCCATGTCTGGTTATTGCTGATTAATGTCTGGTTAATGCTGCCGTGAGCATGGGAGTACATCATTCTTTTGGGGGGCATGTTTTTGTGTTCACCAAAGAAATACTCAGTAGAGCAAATACCGGGTCATGTGGTAGTTGTATTAATTTCTCCCAGAATCTCCACAGCATTTGTCACAGTGGCTGCACCAATTTCCATTCCCACCAGCAGTGCACAGGGTCCCCTGGTGTACACACCCTTGACCACACCTGTTGTCTGTCTCTGGGACGATTGCCCTTCCCACAGTTGTGAGATGATAGCTCATTCTGGTTTTGACTTCTGTTTCCCTGAGGACAATCAGTGATGTTCAACAACTTTCTCTGTGTCTGTTGGCCACCTGCATGTCATCTCTGGAAAGTAGCTAGTCACATATTCTCCCCAGTTTTTATTCAGTTTTTGTTTGGATTTGAAGGAGTGTTTTGCATATTTTGGATATTAGCCTCTTCTCACACATACGATGTACAGATCTTTTCTCACTGGAGAGGTTGCCTTTTAAGGGTTTGATGGTCCCTTTTGTCGTGCAGAAATTTCAGCTTGATGTCCTTCCACCTGTTTATTTTTGCTTTTGTTGCCTTTGCTTTTGGTGTCTGATGTAAAAGTCTATTCCCTCATACCAGTAGAGAGCAACTTACTACGTGTGATTTCTTCTTGGAGGTTTATGGGTTCAGTTCTTATGTTCAAGTCATACATCCATTCATGACTCATATGCGGCGTAAGACAGTGATCCAGTTATATTCTTCTGAGTTTAGGGTCCAGTTTTCCCAGTACCGTTCACTGAAGAGACAGCCCTGTCCCCATTGTATATTTTCTGCTGCTGGGTCATAAGCTAAGACCATACATGTGTGGGTTAGCTTCTGAGGTTTCTCTTTTTCCTTTCTTTTCTCTTTCTTTCTTTTTTTCTGGTCTTACGGTTTATTTGTTGGGAAACTATTTTTCCTGTCGGAATATATGCAGTGTGGACTTCATTGATGATGTCTTCATATTCTTTGTTAGGCCTTTTCTCTGACATCTGTGTTTTTGTAAATTAGTTGCTGGATCTATAGCTTTGAACAGGTTGAACATTTGGGCAGAAGTACTTAAGCAGTATTCTATTCTTCCTTCAAACACCAGATCGTGTCTGATTGTCTTCTTCTGTGATGTTCTCAGTTGGGATGAGGGTATCAATGTTTCCTTTTCTGTGGTAGGTTGATTAAAGTGTGTCGCTCTCGCCAGCAAGAACGACCCGCAAACGTGATGAGGAGCAAACTTCTTTATTAGGGTTTCTATTAGCGTCTGACGTCTCAAGCAAGTTCTGGCAATATATACATGTAGGCGGTCCAGCCCAGTTATCTAGTCACTGCCCTGTGCACTCGGTCTCCTCGTGAACCCTTATGTAACCACAGAGGGCTCTATTGTTCTCAAGCAGTAATCATGCATTTCTCTCTTGGCTCCTGGTGCTGTTCATGCATCAGCCACGAGCGCACCCATACCCTACCTAGCCAATCATTCTCACTTCCTTAATCTTCAGGCATTTTCGTCTACGTGACTCCTTGCATCTGCTGGATGGCTCTCCACAAAAGTGAATTTATTTTTCTTGAAAGTGTGGATTCTAAGGCACCCTTACTTTATAATATATATTTATATAAAACATCATGTTTAAAGAAATGCATTTATTGTAAGCAACAGATGGGACAGGACATAAATATTATTAATTCCCACTCAGTGTTAAGAATTCTATTGATCAGTTTCCAAGCTCTCTAGTGTGTTCCACTGACCTGTGTGTCTGTTTTTATGCCAGTCCCATACTGTTTTGATGACAACAGCTTTGTAATCTAGCTTGAAATTGGGAGTGTGCTGACTCCTGGTCACTTAGTCACTTGTTGGTGTGATTGCTTTTTTTTATCAGTGAGGTTATTTATTTATTTATTTTTACTTTACATTTGTATTCTACATGTTTTTCTTTCACTTCCTTTTTTAATTGATCATATAATGTGTTACTTGTTTCAAGGGTACAGGTTTGTGATCCTTCTGTTTTACACACCACACAGTACTCACCACAGCACATACCCTTCCCATGACATCACAGCAACCTCATTGCTCCATAGCTGTCCCCCTCAGAATCCCTGTTTGTTTCCTGAGTTTACGTGTCTCTTATGCTTTGTCTCCCTCTCTGGTTTAATCTTGCTTCCTTCTTCCCTCTCTTCCCCTATGATCCTCTGTCTTATTTCTTAAATTTCACATATTATCTATGAAATAAGGGGGGCTGCTGATGCTGGTGGATGTCTTAAGGCTGTGTGCAGGTTTTTCCAGCTCCAAGTGGCATGGTTTCCTTCTGGGGGTCAGGTGGAGTCCTGTGGTTTGTCTCAGGGGGTCCCCAATCTGGAAGGCTTGGGAACCAGGACTCTGGGTTAGAATTAGGACCAAGGGGCATGGCTGGCCTTATCTGCCAGAGCTGAGGCCAGCTTCCTGGGTGGCAGAGTTGAGGGCGTGGGTCAGGATGTGTGTGGGTTTGTGTCCACCGGGGTGGCTGAATGTGGGGGGATGGCCTCAGGGTGGCACGGAGATGTCTCACACTCTGCAGGTTTTCCACAGCAACAAATGGCATGGTTTCCTTCTGCGGGGCAGGCAGAGTCCTGCGGTGTGGCTCAGCAGTCCCCAATCTGGAGGGCTTGGAACCAGGCCTCTGGGGATGGTAGCCTGAAAACGCAACCTAGGGTAAGTGTTAGGGCCTAGGGGCATGGCATACCTGATCTGCAGGCACTGAGACGAGCTCCCAGGAATCTGAGTTTAGGGTGGGGGTCAGTCTGAGTGGCACCCTGTGGGTTGTATCCAGGGGCCTCCAAAAGTCAGGGTGGCCTGAGGGCAACATAAAGGTGTCTCCAACTCTGAGGGTTTTATGCAACTCCAAATAGAACAGTTTCCTTCTGGGAAGCAGGCAGAGTCCTGTGGTGTAGCTCAGGGGTTCTTAGTCTGGAGGGCTTGTGGGCCTGGCCTCTGGGGAAAGAGGCCAAATGGGCTGAGGTGAGGGCAGGTATCACAGACTGTGGGTTTGTGTCCAGGAGGGCCCTGGGGGGCACACAGACTCCTGCAGTGTGGTTCAGGGGTCCTTAATCTGGAGTACTTGAGGCCAGACCTCTAGGGAGGGAAGCCTGAAAACCAACCAAGGGTTAGAATTAGGGCCTAGGGGCAGGACAGGCCTGATCTGCCCACGCAGAGGTGAGGTCCCCAGGGGGCTGAGTTGTGGGTGGGTGTCAGGTGAGTGTCGTGTGTCGTGCTGCGAGTCTGTGTCCATGGTGGCAGCTAATTGGGGGTGGCCTAAGGGGGCCATGCAGGTTTCTCCTGCTCTGAGGGTTTGTGCTATTCTAATTGGAATGGTTTCCTTCTGGGTGGCAGGCAGAATAATGGTGTGTGGTGCAGGGGTCCCCAGTCTGGAGGGCTTGGGAGCTCAACCTATGTGAAGGAAGTCTGAAAATGCAAGTAGGGCAAGGTTTAGAACCTACAGGAATGGCAAGCCCGAATTTGCGGTGCTGAGGCATGCTCTCTGGGGGGCTGATGAGAGTATGGGGTTTACCCGTGTTCTGAGCAATGTGGTCTGTATGCGGGCCTGACATTTAGAGCACTTTCTTACACGATTCAGGTTGTGACCACTTGGGAACACAGGCAGGGCCTGATGGCACCCGTGAGGGCCCCTGTCGCTGGGACAGAGTTCACCAAGTGTTCTGGTCAATTCTCATGAGTTCCCGACCAATTCTCACGAGCTATCCATAGTTCAAACTGATAACGACCACAACACACAACTGGAGAGAAAGCAATCCAAACACGGGGCGTGTGCATGGCCAGAATCACCCCCCAATGCTGGCCAATTCTCACAAGCTTTCTTCCCAAATCGATATGGATTTGGTCAGTATGCTCGTGAGAATTGGCCAGAAAACCCCTGGCGAACATGCTTTTGGCAGCACAGGCCCGCAGGGCTGCCACCTACACCTGGCCTGGGGTCCCAAGTGGTCACGGCTCAAACCCTGCAAGAAAGCCCTCTATGAGCCAGGCTCATGCACCGCCAAGAACGCCTTCTACTCAGTCCACTCCGGTGCTCACCCCAGGGCTGGCAGATCGGGCCTGCAGTGCCTCTAGGCCCTCGCCCTAACCCTCAGTTGGGTTTTCAGTCTCCGTCCCCAGGGCCCTGTCCACTGAGCCATCCAGGTTTGGTTTCCACCTCCCCCACCAGACCCCCACTGGGAGGGCTCTCCTGAACCATTCTGACAGCATGTTACCTGCAAACCTGGGGAAACGGGCCACAATGCTGAGTGGGGGCCCGGCTTCTGGGCCTGTTACCAACGCTCTTGAGCCTGGGGAAACAGACTATACAGCTCACCACTCCCTCCCGTAAAAACAAACCGCAGTGCCTCACCTTTCAGGGTCTCTCACCCAGCATCTCACCACTGCCCTCAGAGTCAAGAGGCTGCACGGACTCCTCTTAAGGCGCGTTTCCCACTGCAGCTCGCCACTGCCTCCAGTGGTGGCAAGCAGCATTGCCATGCCTTCCAGTGACTCTTGCACCAGGGCTCACCACTCCCTCCAGTGGTGTGAACTGGCACTGCCGGGCCTGCCAGCGTCTCCTAATGCAGCTCACAACGCCTCAACAGATCTAAAACCACTGGGGCACTGCATCGCCAAATTGGGGACCTCTGAGCAAAACACCAGGAGTCTGCCTGCCACCCAGGAGGAAACCGTGCCGTTCGGAGCTGCACAGAACCTTCAGATTGGGAGAAACCCGCATGCCTCCCTGAGGCCACACCCACCTTCAGCGGTCACCTTCCCCGCACCCCACAAAACCCAGAGCCTGACACGCACCTGACCCCCGTCCTCGACTCAGCCCCCTGAGGATCCCACCTTAGCACCAGCAGATCAGGCCTGCCATGTTCCTAGACCCTAACCCTAACCCTAGGCTGGGTTTTCAGTCTTCCATCCCCAGAGACCTGGCCCCCAAACCCTCCAGGTTGGGGACCCTTGAGCCACACCCCAGGACTCCGGCTGCCACCCAGGAGGAAACCATGCCGTTTGGAGCTGCGCAAAACCCTCAGAGTGGGAGAAACCCACATGTCCCCCCTGAGGCCACCCCCACTTTTGGTCCCCCACCAGGCTGCAAACACAGAGGCTGATGCTCAGCCGGACCTCCTCCCTCAGCTCTGCCCCTGGAATTCTCCCCTGCGCAGGGGGCCTCACGGGAGCCGCCTCGGCCTGGCCTGTGGTCCTGGATGGCCGTGACAGGCACCTAGCAAGAAAGCACTCTAGACCACAGACGCCAGCGTGGCCCGAATTGCCGCCCAATGCCGGCCAATTCTCACGAGCTTTCTGCCCAAATCAGTATCGATTTGGGCACAAAGCTCATGAGAATTGGCTGGAGAACCCCTGGCGAACTCGCTTCTGGTGGCGTGGGCTGGCAGGGCTGCCGCCTAGGCCTGGCCCGGTGTCCCGAGTGGTCAAAGCCCAAACCCTGCAAGAAAGCCCTCTAGGAGCCGGGCACATTCGAGGCCAAGGCCTCCCGCTACTCAGCCCCATGAGGTGACTGCCTCAGCACCAGCAGATCGGGCCTACCATGCCCCTAGGCCCAAACCCTAACCCTAGTTTTGGTTTTCTGGCTTCCATCCCAAGAGGCTAATCCCCAAACCCCCCAGACTAAGGACTCCTGAGCAACACCCCAGGATTCCGCCCACCCCATGGAAGGAAACCGTGCTGTTTGGAGCTGCACCAAACCCTCAGAGTGGGAGAAACCTGCATGCTCCCCTAAAGCCACCCCTACCATCGGCGGCCCTCCAGCCACAAACCCTGATTCTGCCCGGTTGCCCGATGTATGTCCTAAATTCAGACCCAGGGGGATCCTGCCTCAGATTAGGCCTGCAATGCCCCCAGTCTCTAACTCTAACCCTGATATGTGTTTTCATGCCTCCATTCCAAGGGACCTGGCCCCCAAATCCCCCGGATTAAGGACCCCTGAGTGAACACCCTGACTCCACTCACCACATGGGAGGAAACCTTGAGCTTCGGAGCTGCGCAGCACCCTCAGATGGGCAGAAACCTGCATACCTCCCTAAAGCCACCCCCACCATCGGCGGCCCCCCGGCCATAAAGCTGGATTCTTGTGACACCGGACGTATGCCCTCAACTCAGCCCTGAGGGAAGCCTGCCTCAGAGCTGGCAAATAGGGCCTGCAATGGCCCTAGGCCCTAACCCTAACCCTAGGTGGGGTTTTCAGGCTTCCATCCCAAGAGGCTTGACCCCCAAACCCCCCAGATTAAGGATCTCTCTGTGACAACCCAGGAATCTGACCTCCATGCAGGGGGGAAATGTGCTGTTTGCAGCTCCACAGTTCCCTCAGAGAAGGAGAAACCTGCATGCCCCTCTAAAGCCACCCCCACCATCAGCAGTCCCCCTGGCCAGAGACCTCGATTCTACCGCACTGCTGGACACATTCCCTCAACTCAACCCTGAGGAGAGCCTGCCTCAGTGCCAGCAGATTGGGCCTGCCATGCCCTAAGACTATAACCCTAACCCTAAGTTGTGTTTTCAGGCTCCTTCCACAGAGGCCTGTCCCCCAAGCCCTATATATTGGGAACCTTGGAGCATACTGTAGGAGTCCACCTGCCATCCAGCAGGAAACCAGTCCGTTTGGAGCTGCGCAGAACCCTCAGAGCTGGAGAAACCTGCATGCCCTCATGAGGACTCCCCCACGTTCTGTAGCCCCCGGCTACAAACCCGGAGCCTGATGTGCCGCCTGACCCCCATCCTCAACTCAGCCTCTCAGGGAACCCACCTCCAGACCAGCAGTTGGGCCTGCCATACCCCTAGCTCAGCTCTCCTCAGGGACCCCTGTCAGCTATAGGCAGACAAGGAACTCGTCTGCCACAAAGCTCTGGGATCCCCCCCTCCACCTCCTTCTTCTAAATTTACACTGGCCCAGGGCTTTCATGAGAAAGGGGGAAGGCTACCTACTAAGTGCTTAACACCTCCTTTCCTCTTCTGTCCTATTTCTCTTCACTTACCTTTGTACCTGGGCTAACTGGAAGGAACATATCAATGGAACATCAACGTGCTCTGAGATCTGAATCGTTCATTGCAGCTTTCTGAGGGCTCCTTATGCAATAAGAAACTAGTGTATTCTATCACAGTGTGCTTGAAAATGATCATCTACAGAATAGGAGAGCGAAAGTCACTCCATTTTTACCTCACTCTTCACGAAGCAGAATAGGGTCTTTTCTTCATTGACTTCAATCCCAATTCATTTCCATGCGGTGTTAATTCCTTTGATTCAGGGGTAGGATTTTGTGATTCCTCACCTGCAAGAACACCCAGAGCTCATCACAACAAGTGCCCTCCCTAATAGCCATCGCCAACTGAGCCCATCCCCCCAACCCCTTCCCTCTAGCAACCCTCTGTTTGCGCTCTAAGGTGGAGTCTGTTTCTTCATTGGCCTATCTGTCTCCCCTTACTATGTTCATCTGTTTTCTTTCTGAAAATTCCATAGGCGTCAAGTCATAGGGTGTTGGTCTTACCCTACTGATTTTGTTGAGCTTAATCCACTCTAGATCCATCTACATCCAGCAGATGGTAAGATTTCTTTCTTTTTGAAGCTGGGTCCTATTCCATTGTGTAGAGATAGAGCCAGAGGTAGAGATGGAGATCACCCACATCTTCTTTCTCCATTCTTCAGTGAATGGACATTGGGAGTCCCTCCATACTTCTGCTGTTGTTGATAATGCTGCTATAAACATCACGGTGCTTGTACCCCATCGAATATGCATTTTTGTGTCCTTTGGGGCAATACCTAGGAGTGCAATTTCTGGATCCTAGGGTTGTTCAGTTTTTAGCTTTTGGAGGAACCACCATACTCTTTTCCACAGTGGCTGCAACAGCCCACATGCCCACCAACAGTGCAGGTGGGTTCTGTTTTAAGCAGAACATTACCTGCCAGCAATTTCCTAAGGAGGAAATGGAAAACCTGTGGGATAATCTGACTCACCCAGCATCAGGCAAGAAATTCACCCCAGGGTTCCTGACAAGCTCCCTGAAGCCACCAGCATGCCTCTATCCAGAAGAATTCCCAAACACTCTCCTTCTGACTTCACCACTCATGAAACTAGGTGTCCCTGGCCCGAGTTTCCATGGTTGCAACACACACCTAGCCAGAAAGCGCTCTCAACAGCAGATGTGTACAATGCCAGCCAATTCTCACGAGCTTTCTGTCCAAATCGATATTGATTTGGACAGAAAGCTCGTGAGAATTGGCTGGAAAACCCCAGCGAGCTCCCTTCTGGCTGCGCAGGCTTCAGGGGAGCCAACTGGGCCTGGCCTGAGGTCCCAAGTGGTCACACCCCGAACCGTACAAGAAAGCCCTCTAAAAGTCAGGTGCACACATGGCCAAAACCTTCCTCTATTCAGCCCCCTGGGGTGCTGGTCTCAGCACTGGCATATCGGGCCTGCTATGATCCTAGACCCTAACCCAAACCCTAAGTTGGGTTTTCAGGCTTCTGTCCCCAGGGACCTGTCCACGAAGCCCTCCAGTTTGGGGACCCCAAAGCCACACCCCAGGAGTCTGCCTACCACCACATGGAAACTGTGCCATTTGGAGCTGTGCAGAACCCTCAGACCAGAAGAAACTTGTGTGCCTCCCTGAAGCCACCCCCAAACTCGGCAGCCCATCCCGGCCACCAACCTGGAGCCTGACACACTGCAACACCCCTGACCTCAACTCAGATGCCTGGGGATCCCGCCTCAGTGCCGGCAGATCGGGCCTGCCATGCCCTGATGCCCTAATGATAAGTTTAGTTTGGAATTTCAGACTTCAGTCTCCAGAGGCCTGGCCCCCATACCCTCCAGATTGGGGAAACCTGAGCCACACCCCAGGAGTCCGCCTGCCACCTAGGAGGAAAGCGTGCCGTTGGGAGCTCCAAGAAACTCAGAGCGGGAGAGACCTGCATGACCCCCTCAGGCCACACTCAGCTTCAGCACCCACGTGCCAAAAACCAGGAGCCTGATGCTCAGTCTCACCCCGTCCCTGAAACCCGCCCCCAGGGAGCTCTCCTCTGTGGGGGCTGTCTGGAGCCACGTGATCATGCCTCGAAGTCCCGCAGGACCCCAACAGTCACCTAGCGAGTACGCACTCCCAGCACAGCATGGGTGGGCAGCCTGAATCACCGCCCAATGCTGGCCAATTCTCATGAGCTTTCTGCCCAAATCCATGTCAGTTTGGGCAGAAATCTTGTGAGAATTGGCCAGAAAGCCCTGGCGAACTCACTTCTGGCAGCGGGGGCCTTTGGGGGAGCCGCCTGGGCCTGGCCCGGGGTCTCGCATGGTGTCCCCTGAAGCCTTCAAGAAAGCACTCTAAACACCATGTGCAGGTGTGGCCCAGGTCGCCTCTAAATGCCAGCCAAACCCCCCTTCTACTCAGCACCCTAGGGAGCCAGCCTCAGCACTGGGAGTTGGTCCCTGCTAGGCCCCTAGGCCTGAATCCTAACCCAGGGTTGGGTTCCCAGGCTTCCGTTCCCAGAGGCCTGGCCCCCAAGCCCTCCAGATTGGGGACCTCTGAGCCACACCCCAGGAGTCTACCTGCCCCCCACCCTGATGGAAACCATGCCTTTTGGAGCTCCACAGTACCTTCAGAGTGGGAGAAACCTGCATGCACCCCTGAAACCACTGCCACTGTCAGCGGCCCCCTGGCCAAAAACCTGCAGCCTGATGCCCCATCTGACCCCACCCTCCACTCAGCCCCAAGGTGTTACCGTCTCAGTGCTGGCAGATGGGGCCTCCCATGTCCCTAGGCCTTAACCCTAGGTCTAGGTTGGTTTTTCGGACTTCCATCCCCAGAGGCCTGGCCACCCCAAGCCCTCCAGGTTGGGGACCCCTGAGCCATACTGCAGGACTCCACCTGCCACCCAGGAGGAAACCATGCCTAGGTCCTCACACTAACCCTTGGTTGGGTTTTCAGTCTTCCATCCCCAGGGGCCTGTCCCTGAGCCCTCCAGATTGGGGACCCCAGAGCCATACTCGAGGAGTCTGCCTGCTGCCCAGGAGGAAACGGTGCCATTCGGAGCCGCGCAGAACCCTCAGACCAGGAGAAACCTGCATGCCTCCCTGACATTCCCTGAACCTCTGTCAGCTCCTCCTGGCCACAAAACCCAGAGGCTGATGAACCACCTGACCCCGGTCCTCAACTCAGCCTCCCAGAGATCCCGCCTCTGCACTGGCAGATCAGGCCTGCCATGTCCCTAGGCCCTAACCTTAACCCCAGAGCTCTCGAGATTGGGACTCCTGAGCCACACTCCAGGACTCTGCCTGGAACCCAGGAGGAAACTGTTCCATTTGGAGCTGCAAAAAACCCTCAGAGTGGGTGAAACCTGCACACCCACCTGAGGCCCCCCTCTCCCCACAAAAACCTGCAACCTGACATTCAGCCTGAGCCCCGCCCTCACCTCAGCCCACTGGGAGCTCACCTCTGCACCAGTGGATTCCCCTAAGCCCTAACCTTAGCCCTAGGTTGGGTTTTAGGCTTCTGTCCCAGAGTCCTGGCCCCCAAGTCCTCCATATTCAGGATCCCTGAACCACACCACAGGACTCTGCCTGCTCCCCAGAAGGAAACCATTTGGAGCTGCATAAAACCCGCAGATCGGGGAAACCTGCAGGCCCACCTGAGGTCGCCCCCACATTCGGTGTACTCTCGGACACAAACCCGCAGCCTCAACTCATCCTGAACCCCACCCTCAACTCAGCCATGTGGGAAGCTCGCCTCAGCTCTGGCAGATCAGACCAGCCATGACCCTTGGCTCTAATTCTAACCCAGAGTCCTGGTTCCCAAGGCCTACAGATTGGGGACCCCTGAGTCACACTGCAGGACTCTGCCTGCCCCCCCCCCCAGAAGGAAACCATGCCGTTTGGAACTGTGCAAAACCCTCAGAGCTGGAAAAACCTTCATGTCCCCCTAAGGCTTCTACCACTATCGTCGGCCCCCCTTATTTCATTGATGATATGTGGAATTTAAAAAGTGAGACAGAGGATCAAGGGGAAGAGAGGAAAAAGGAAGCAAGATGAAACCACAGAGGGAGACAGAGCCTAAGAAACACTTAAACTCAGGAAACAAACAGGGATTCTGAGGGGGAGGGGGTGGGGTATTGGGGTGGCTGGTGATGGTCATGGAGAGGGATGTGCTGCGGTGAGTACTGTGTGGTGTGTACAACAGAAGGATCACAAACCTTTGTGCATGAAACAAATAACACATTTCATGATCATAATAAAAAAGAAGTGACAGAAAAACATGTAGAATACAAATGTAAACTAAGTAAAAATAAATAAGTAAATAATCTCATTGATAAAAAAGCAATCAAGCAAACAAGCGACTAAGTGACCAGGAGTCAGCACACTCCAATTTCAAGCTAGTGTACAAAGCTGTTGACATCAACACAGTATGGGACTGGCATAAAAACAGACACACAGGTCAATGGAACACAATAGAAATCTCAGAAACTAATAATCATAGTACTTTTGGCAAAGTTTATTCATTCATATATTAAAGGCATACTTACACTTAGCTCTTATAGAATTATTAACTCTGAATGGGAGTTAATAATATTTATGTCCTGTTCCAACAGTGGCTTCCAATAAATGCATTTTTTAAAAGATTTTATTTGTTTATTTGACAGATCACAAGTGGGCAGAGAGAGGGGGGGAAGCAGGCTCCCTGCCGAGCAGAGAGCCCCATGCAGGGCTCCATCCCAGGAGCCGGGGATCATGACCTGAGCCAAAGGCAGAGGCTTTAACCCCTGAGCCACCCAGGAGCCCCAATAAATGCATTTCTTTAAACATGCTATTTTATATAAATATATATTATAAAATATGGATGATTTAGAATCCACACTTTTAAGAAAAATGAAATTCGCTTTAATAAACGTACCACAAAACGAAATATAGAAATCCATCATCCCAACTGAGAACATCACAAAAGAAGACAATCAGACACAATCTGGTGTTTGAAGGAAGAATAGAATACTGCTTAAGTACTTCTGCCCAGATGTTCAACCTGTTCAAAGCTATTGATCAGCTACTCATTTACAAAAACACAGATTTAGGAGAAATGTCCTAACAAAGAGTATGAAGACGTCGCAAATGAAGTCCACCATGCCTATATTCTGACAGGAAAAATATTTTCCCAACAAATGAGCTGTAAGACAAGAAGGAAGGAAGGACAGATGGGGGGAAGCAAAGAAAGAAGAAAAAAAGAAAAGAGAAGAAAAAAGAGAAACCTCAGAAGCTAACCCACACATGTATGGTCTTAACTTATGACCCAGCAGCAGAAAATATACAATGGGGACAGGACTGTCTCTTCAGTGAACGGTACTGGGAAAACTGGACACTAAGTGCAGAAGAATGTGACTACATCACTCTCCTACACCACACATACAAGTCATGAATGGTCGAACTGAATCCATAAACCTCCAAGAAGAAAAAAAAGGTAGTCAGTTTCTTCATACTGGTTTTGGGGAAGAGACTTTTACATCAGACACCAAAAGCAAAGGCAACAAAAGCAAAAATAAACAAGTGGAAGGACACCAAGCTGAAATTTCTGCACGACAAAAGGGACCATCAAACTCTGAAAAGGCAACCCCCCCAATGAGAAAAGATATCTGCAAACTGTAAGTGTGAGAAGAGGCTAATATCCAAAATACGTGAAACACTCCTTCAAATCCAAACAAAAATGTAAAAACTGGGGAGAATATGTGAATAGCTACTTTCCAAAGATGGCAGACAGGTGACCTACAGACACAGAGAAAGTTGTTGAACATCACTGATTGTCCTCAGGGAAACAGAAGTCAAAACCGGAATGAGCTATCACCTCACAACTGTGGGAAGGGCAATCGTCCCAGAGACAGACACCACGTGTGGCCAAGGGTGTGTACACCAGGGGACCCTGTGCACTGCTGGTGGGAATGGAAATTGGTGCAGCCACTGTGACAAATGCTGTGGAGATTCTGGGAGAAATTAATACAGCTACCACATGACCCGGTATTTGCTCTTCTGAGTATTTCTTTGGCGAACACAAAAATGTTCCCTCCAAAAGAGCGATGCACTCCCATGTTCACGGCAGCATTATTCACAATAACCAGACATGGAAACACTGACCTTGGGAGCATTATGCTAAGTAACTCAGACACAGAAAGACAGACACCAGAGGCTCTCATGGACATTCCACGTGGAAAAAAAAAAGTACTGAATGCAGGTTTTCCCTGTGATATTCTACCTGCAGGGAAACTAAGGAACTCTCGCACCAAATCCAGAATGTGGACAGCTACTCCAGTCTTACTTCATGGCTCAACTAGAGAAGAGAGAAAAGTCCAGGAGGTTTTGGGTTAAAAAGAAGTTTTACCTCCAGTCCTGACACGTAAGTGACATTGTGCCCAATGTACCTGCGGCTTTCTCGGAACGCTGACGTCCTGTGATGAGCTGCGTGACTGACTCAGATGCTGTTGTTCAAAACTTTGGGTCTCATGGAGCCAAATCAGAGAAGTGTTGGCAGGTGGGGATGAGAAGGCTCCTCTGACCTAAGGCCGGCGCACCTGCTTCTGTTCCTGGGAGAAGAGAAAACACATACTTCATTTCTTTTCTTTCTTTCCTCCTTTTTTTTTCTTTTTTTTTTTTTTCTTTTTTTTTTTGGAAACACATACTTGTTTCTTAAGTAGTAATTATCAATATTCTAAGATAGACAAATTACTTTGTCTTTCTTGGAAGAATGAAATCATCCTTCCAAATGAACACCTCAACTCACCTGTTCCTCATGCAACTTGAGTGGGGTCTGGTTTCCTCCAGCTTCCAGGCCCCCACCCGGTGGATGCTTCTGCAGGATCCTGACAGCCCATTACCATCATTCCCCGGGAACTTGGACAATGCTGAAACTGGGGGATGGCTCTGGGGCTCGTTAGCGCCACACCTGTGTCGGGAGGGGCAGGAACCTGGAGGACCCTCCTGCACAACTCTGACAGCCCATTACCACCAACCCCGTGGACAGGAGGCAAAATTCTGAAGCTGGGGAACTGTTCTGGGGCTTGTTAGTACCACACCTATGGGGGGTGGGGAACAGGGGACACCCTGCTGAACTCGGGGTGCTGCTCAAGGTCCATTACATGCTCTGTGTCAGGGGACAGGTGGCACCCCACTGAAGTTAGGGACTGTGTGCTGTCTTTACATGCACTCTTCCTGGGGATGCAGGAAACCCTGAAATGCCCACAACCCATCCTACAAAGCTTGGTGAGCTGGCGCCCTGGAGTTCAAGGATGTGGGGGACAGGGCCAGCTGAAGGACATCGGGCAGTAGAGACTTTCAAGGGAAAAAGAGAACCCATCTGAGTACCCACGATGAACTCGCTTCAGGTACCCTTCAAGGACCCTACCCCCCTGGAGCCCCACTCAGCGCACAACCCGAACTCACCAAGCCAGGACCCAAGCCCAGAACCTCTCCCTGCGTCCCTTTGCCGCCGCTGCAACTTCTGGCAGCTCTGGGTCCGCCCACAGAGGAAACAGCTCCACACCACATGCTAATGAGTTGGTCAGGAAGGGTGGTGCCCTTAGCCTATTGGATGCAGCTCTTGCCTGTACCAAGCGACCCGTCCTTACATCCGCGCCTCCCTGCTTTTGCAGGTATTCTCGGAGGCAGCGCCTCCTCGGTCAAACACCTGGCTCCGAGGGACAGGCCTGGGCGGGTCGTGGGCAGAGCACCCCCTCCCCCAGACATCTGCCCCCTTCCAGGGACCCCTCAGACCCTGCCCCTTCCCTTCCAGCACCAGCCCTGCGGAGCTGTTCCTGGCTCCTGGCAAGGTCAGGAGCTCTCAGACCTTCCCAGGTTTGGGCTTTAGGAAATGCAATGGTTGGGGCGCCCGGGTGGCTCAGTTGTTAAGCGTCTGCCTTCAGCTCAGGTCATGACCCAGGGTACTCAGTGTACTCGGATCTAGCCCCACATCTGCCTCCCTGCTCAGTGGGAAGCCTGCTTCTCCCTGTCCCACTCTCCCTGCTGTGTCCCTCTCTCACAGTGTCACTCTCTGTCAAATAGTAAATAAAATATTTTTTTTAAAGATTTTATTTATTTATTTGACAGAGAGAGATCACAAGTAGGCAGAGAGGCAGGCAGAGAGAGAGGAAGGGAAGCAGGCTCCCTGCTGAGCAGAGAGCCCGACGCGGGACTCAATCCCAGGACCCTGAGATCATGACCTGAGCCGAAGGCAACGGCTTAACACACGGAGCCACCCAGGCGCCCCAATAAAATATTTTTTTTTTAAAAAGGAAAAGCAATGGTTTCCCACATTTCCAAGGCAATTTTAAGACCCAAAAAGTAACGCTCTAAGCTGGAGAAGCTTCACCTGGTTTCATCCATGGAGTGGATAGTGCTTTTCAGACCTTCCAGCATCCTCTAGGATGAGCCCATTTGTGCTGGAATATATATACACATATGCTTGGTTCTTTAGGGAACTCCAGGATGAACAAGAGTAGGCGCCCTTCTGTGATGTTGGAGTTGTGAACCAGGAACATTGATTTTTAACTTAAAAAGAAAACACATTGTTATTGTCTACACTAAAGGAACAAACCCTTTTAAACATTTTAGAGAGAAAAGAAGAGAGTTTTATTCAAACCCAAGTTGAGACAGCTGCCTGGGAGACACAATCTTCACAAGGAAGGGAGTGCTCTGGGGGAAGAACATTTAGGACGGGTTTCTAGATTCGTTCTGTTTTGTTTTACATACTGAGCTACACATCATCATGAGGAAGAACATTCCAGAAAGTTACAGACTTTTTCTTATGTCTTCAGTATGTGCAAGTTAGTATGACTTTAATGTTATGGGAGAAGGAGAGATTCTTTTGTTTTTCTTTTCCATACATTTGCAATGACATTTTTTGGTTATCTTTTTCTTCTTCTTCTAGGAGATGTACAACATGTGCTTGGGGCAGAAATAGGGCCCATGCTCTGACGTTTTACCCAGTCATTTTGAGCTTGGTAAAACGTTAAAGGATAGCTTCCCTGGGAGCCCAGGATCTGGGGCTCATGGATGGTAAAAGACAAAAATTTCCATTATCATTGCAATTACTACTAAAGAGAGGAACTTGAGACAAAAACACCTTTTTTTTGAGACCTTTTAAAAATACAATTTAAAACTATGTTGTACCAGTACAACATATTAATTTTACAAATGTAAAATTTTGTCCGCTGTTAAAGCATTTGCAAAAACCACACATCCTACTTCAGCTTTATTGCACGATATCTATACGAAAATATTAATTTTAAATTAGAAAACATAAAAATGCTTTCAAACTATTTCTTTTTTTTTAAGATTTTTTATTGATTTATTTGACAGAGATCACAAGTAGGCAGAGAGAGAGGAGGAAGCAGGCTCCCCACTGAGCAGAGAGCCTGTCATGGGGCTCAATCCCAGGACCCTGGGATCATGACCTGAGCCGAAGGCTTTTTTAAACCACTGAGCCACCCAGGCACCCCAATATAGAAGGGACAATCTGATTTTAAAGACAATTCTCTATAAGAATGTCTACTCAGAAAATAACAAATTTTCACAGGATACCAAGCTGGACGGATGCTTTGGCAGATTCAGGACAAAACACTGTTTAAAACCAGTCCAAGATACTTAATCCAAACTGTACAATCATTCTTCTTTAGGAATCTAGATGCCACTCAAGGTGATTTCTTATACTTAGAAAAGTTGAGGCATTTTTCGGTGTGAGCATTCTGAATATCTCTTACATATTAAAAACCATACTTCCCACTAGCAAACAGCCATTTGCAGGCTTATTTCCTTCATGCAGACTATCTCTGGCAACTGTTTTTGACAACTATTGAATGATCATTTTAACTCATTTATGTTGATAGAAAACATCAAGTTAAATACACTTTTAAAACCCAGTCCTTTACAAAAATCAGTTTATAAATTTGTATCATAAAAATTAGTGTCAAAGACTATCAAAATGGTCTTCATTTGCTGGATATTAGTTGGTTCTCCTAGAGCTGGGATGGCAGATGTCCCACTTTCCCATGTAGTGTTAATCAGGAATAAATTCCAGCACTAAACTGGAATCCCAAGACAGGTTAATAAGGTTGTATGATGGATTTTAGTGGGCTACTACCCTGGGTCTGTTTTCCAATGTAGGTGTTAAAATACTGACAGCAAATCTTGGTGATTTAATTCACCTCAGACAATGAATATAATCTGGAGATGCAAAAGGAAAGGTGTTCACATAATGCATTATCAGTGGGGTTATGTATATCATAGAAAAGGGGGAAAATCCTTATTTGTTAGAACAAGGATTCACCAAATTTGATACATATGTAGATGATGCATCATTCCTTATTTTTTTTAAAGATTTTATTTATTTGACAGACAGAGATCACAAGTAGGCAGAGAGGCAGGCAGAGAGAGAGGAGGAAGCAAGCTTACCACTGAGCAGAGAGCCTGACACGGGGCTTGATCCCAGGACCTTGGGATTATGACCTGAGCTGAAGGCAGAGGCTTTAACCCACTGAGCCACCCAGGTGCCCCATGCATCATTCCTTATTAAAGCATGTTGTTTCAATCTCGAGTGTTTTTGAATGTATGCCTCTGTGCATCAGATTGCCTTTTGGAACTTATGACCTGCATAAGCAAAGTCAAATACAATAGTCCACATCTGTGTAGAGAAAATAATGATTAAAACAGTGGTTATGTGCTCACCTCGGGACATGCCACCCCAGAACACGGCAGGAGGTGCTGAGTGTCAGGTGCTGCCACCGCCAGCAAAATCACCTTTAACAATACTACTAAGCCTCCATCAGAAAGGATGAATACCCAACTATTGTATCAACATGCACGGGACTGGAGGAGATTATGCTGAGTGAAATAAGTCAAGCACAGAGAGTCAATTATCATGTGATTTCACTTACTTGTGGAGCATAAGGAATAACATCGAGGACATTGGAAGAGGGAGAGGAGAAGGGAGCTGGGGGAAACTGGAGGGGGAGACGAAGCACGAGAGACTGTGGACTCTGAGAAACAAACAGGGTTTTGGAGGCGAGAAAGGGGGAGGGTTGGGTGAGCCTGGTGGGGGCATGGATGGCATGGATTACATAGAGCACGGGGTGTGATGTATAAACATTGAATCTTGGAACACTGAAAAAATAAAATAAAGTTAAAAAAAAAACAATACTACTAAGAAATAAAAATGATGCCTACAGGTTACCTGTTCCATGGTCAACACAGGTAACAGAGGTGTTCACAGAAGCTGAGTTCCTCCCTTTCTCCTGTCCAAATCTCTGAAGCACACATATGATTTGAAGTCATAATTTTAGAACCTCCCATCATCTTAGAGCTGTCTGGCACCATTCCCTGGGACTACAAAATAAAACAGAGTAGTTCATTGTCACAACACTAATTTAAACTTGAAGTCCCCCGAAAGCTTGGGTTCACTGTCTTTGCTCTTTCCCTGCAGATTTTGACTAATGGGAAGTAAGTAATCATGGGTAAGGGAATAGTTTATGAAGTTTATAAGCATTGTCTCACTTTGTAGAAGAGGGTGAGCTGAGGGTCTTTGAATACTATTTCAGACCTGTGTTACAGCACACTCTGAACATGCCAGAACCTGAATCAACTTTAAAAAGATAGTTCTTTCAGTAACTTTAATATCAAAAAAATGTTATAATGTCTCTATTTCTAGGGATCTTTGAGTATCTTACTCAGAGGTCCTCCACTCTTAATGATCATGATGGGCAGAGGTAAAAAGACCAGCTGAATTCATTCCAGTTGACCACACAACTAGAAAATCCTGAGACTTGAGATGTTTTCAGATCAAGAAGACCAGAGATAAGAGGGAAATAGTACCATGTATTGAATAACAAGGGATTTGGAGTCAGTTTGGGGATCTCACTTAGGTTTCTGACACTAAAATCCTCTGTAACTCAAATCAACTCTGAGCCCCTGCCTAACCATCTAGAAAATGCGACTAATAATAGCTACATCATAGTTTGGAAGTTTAAGAGGGAGAACTCCACAAGGAGCTGGTGTAATGGCTCTCAAGAGCAGGCACTCAGGAAGCCGTAATTACTTTGGGGTCTATTTCTTTTCCAGAAGAAAGAACACATGTTGAATCTGTATTTCTAGTAGATGACTCACAAGATGATTTTCAAACCTTAAGGAAGGTCAAGAACCTGTTATTGTGTCATATTTCACAGAAAACATGCTGCTGGACTGGTGAGGACAATACAATAGCACTGTCATCTCCAGGGGTATAGAGCTTCCCATTTCCATATGGCCATGTTGTCCCTCTTAGCTCAGGGTCACCAAAAAGGGCAGCTGTGGGGGGACCACAGGCCAAGGCTTCCAGGTGTGGCTGGGGCAGGCAGAACTCTGACTTAAGGCTCAACTCCTGTCTAGCTAGTTATACTGCTCTTCACAGATAGAGTGCCATTGTCTGTGAGCTCTGATTTAGGAAAGGTTGTGAATTTCCCTTGTGATTCCCTCTCTGACCCTTAGGAAATGTAGTAAAGTTACATTTAATTTTTAAACATTGAGAGACTTCCTGGTTTTCTTTTCATTATGACTATAACTCAATTTCCCTGTGGTCTAAGAATATGATCTAGTTAATTTCAGGCTTTAAAATGTGTAGATTTGCTTCATGGCACAACATCCTCTACTTACGTAAATATCCTAGGACCCCTGGAAAATAATGTGTCCTGTACTTAATGTGTAATGTTCCATATATGTCAATGAGGTCACATATGTTACCAATGTTTCATCTGCCTTTTCTATCAGATACTGAGAAAGGTATATGAAAATCTTCAAACAATGCTACTCTAGTCAACATTGGATTGAAGAAGCTACCAAATGTTTTAAAGCAAGAGAAACAAAAGGAATAAGAATTGAGAGGATAATTGTGACTATTCACAGATAATATGAGGGTGTACACAGAAAATATAAAATAGTCTATAAATAACTATTAGAATTAAAAATGGAAAACTTGCAAATCTTAGAATCAAGAAAGCAATCCAGAAAGCAGCCGGGGAAAGAGATTTCTTATGTATGGAAGGAGGAACATCAGAATAATGTCAGACCTGTCTACAGAGACCTGGCAAGCCAGAAAGGGCTGGCAGGACATATTCAGGACACTAAATAAGAAGAACATGCAGCCAAAGATACCTTATCGAGCAAGGCTGTCTTTCAAAGAAGAAATAATACCTATTGTTCTGAAGCTGTTTCAAAAAATAGAAACAGAAGGAAAACTTCCAAACTCATTCCATGAGGCCAGCATTACCTGGATCCCAAAACCAGACAAAGACCCCATCAAAAAGGAGAATTACAGACCAATATCCCTGATGAATACGGATGCCAAAACACTCAACAAGATCCTAACCAATAGGATCCAACAGTACATTAAAAGGATTATCCATCACGACCAGCTGGAATTTATTCCTGAAATGCAAGTGTGGTTCAACATTCACAAATCATTCAACATGATAGTGCACATTAATGAAATAAAACACAAGAACCATGATCCTCTCAATTAATGCAGAAAAAGCAACACCCTTTCCTGATTAAAACTCTTCCAAGTGTAGCGATAGAGGGGATATTTCTTAGTTTCATAAAACCAACTATGAAATGCCCACAGCAAATACCATTCTCAATGTGGAAAAGCCGAGGGCTTTTCCCTTAAGATCAGGAACACAGCAGGGATGCCCACTCTCACCACTATTATTCAACAGAGTACTAGAAGTCCTAACCTCAGCAATCAGACTACAAAAAGAAATAAAAGGCATTCAAATTGACAAAGAAGTCAAACTCTCTTCACAGATGACATGATGCTTTATATGGAAAATCCAAAAGACTCTGCTCCCAAATTACTAGAACTCATACAGCAATTCAGTCATGTGTCAGGATATAAAATCAATGCACAGAAATCTGTTGCTTTTCTATACACTAACAATGTAACCATAGAAAGAGAAATTAGGGGATCAATTCCATTTACAATAGCACCAAAAACTGTAAGATACCTTGGATTAAACCTATCCAAAGAGGCAAAGTATCTAAACTCTAGAAACTACAGAACACTTAGGAAAGAAATGGAGGAAGACCCAAAAAGATGGAAAACCATTCTATGCTCATGGATCAGAAGAATAAACATGGCTAAAATGTCTATGCTACCCAGAACAATTTACACTTTCAACACCATCCCTATTAAAATACCATTAGCATTTTTCATAGAGCTAGAACAAACAATCCTAAAATTTGTGTGGAACCAGAAAAGACCCCACATAGTCAGGGAAATGTTGAAGAAGAAAACCAAATCTGGGGGCATCACAATGCCTGACTTCAAGCTATATTACTAAGCTGTGACAGCATGGTATTCACACAAAAACAGACACATAGATCAATGGAACAGAATAGAGACCCCAGAAATTGACCCTCAACTCTATGGCCAACTCATCTTTGACAAATCAAGAATGAATATCCAATGGAAAAAAAGACAGTTTCTCTGATTAATGGTGCTGGGAAAATTGGATGGCCTCATGCAGTAGATTGAAATTCAACCATTCTCTTACATCACACAAAAAGATAAACTCAGAATGGATGGAAGACGCCAGTGTGAGACAGGAACCCATCAAAATCCTAGAGGAGAACATAGGCAGTCACCTCTTTGACATCAGCCACAGCAACTTCTTCCTAGACACATCACCAAAGGCAAGGGAAACAAAAGCAAAAATGAACTATTGGGACTTCATCAAGATAAAACGCTTCTGCACATCAAAGGAAACAGTCAACGATAAAAGAGGCAACCATTGGAATGGGAAATGTTTGGAAATGACATGTCATATAAAGGGCTGGTTTCCAAGATCTATAAAGAACTTCTCAAACTCAACACCCAAAAAGGAAATAACCCAATCAAGAAATGGGCAGAAGACATGAGCAGACATTTCTCCAAAGACATGCAAATGGCTAGCAGGCACATGGCAACATATTCAATATCACTTGCCATCAGGAAATACAAATCAAAACCACAATGAGATATCACTTTACACCAGTTAGAATGGTCAGAATTAACAAGTCAAGAAATGACAGATGTTGGCGAGCACGTGGAGAAAGGGGAACCCTCTTACACTATTGGTGGGAAAGCAAGCTGGTGCAGTCACTCTGGAAAACAGTATGGACGTTCCTCAAGATGTTAAAAAAAGAACTACCCTACCAAACAGCAATTTCATTACTGGGTATTTACCCTAAAGATACAGACATAGTGAAAAGAAGGGACACCTGCACCCCAATGTTTATAGCAGCAATGTCCACAATAGCCAAACTGTAGAAGGAGGCAAGATGACCTTCAACACATGAATGGATAAAGATTTGGTTCATATATACAATGGAATATTCCTCAGTCATCAGAAAAGATGAATACCTACCATTTGCATTGACATGGATGGACCTGGAGGGGATTAGGCTGAATGAAATAAGACAAGCAGAGAAGGACAATTACCATATGGTTTCACTCATATGTGGAATGTAAGGAATAGTGTGGAAGACCATAGAGGAAAAGAGGGAAAAATGAATGGGAAGAAATCAGAGGGGGAGACAAACCATGAGAGACTCTCGACTCTGGGAACCAAACTGAAGGTTACAGAGAGGAGGAGGAGGGGGCAAGAGGGTGATGGGTGTTAAGGAGGGCATGTGTTGTGATGAGCACTGGGTGTTACGCACAACTAATGAATCATTGAACACCATATCAAAAACTAATGTTTTTGTATAGAACACTATATGTTGGCTAACTGAACATAATTAAATAAATAAACACGTTTTCTACATGAAAAACATATAATAATGGGAACAGAATTTCAGATTTGCATGATGACATATTCTCAAGATATGTTTCACAGCAGTGTAAGTATCCTTAACACTACCAGACTTCATACTGAAAATGTTTAAAATGGCAAAATCAATGTTAGGATTTTTTACAATTTTTTAAAAGTACATTCTGTATGATTCCATTTTTATGAAGATTTTAAAAATCTATTTGAGAGAGAGAGAGAGAGCATGACAGGAAAGTCGTGGGAGAGGCAGGAAGTGGAAGAGAGAATCATGAGCCCACACTGCACTAAACACAGACCCTACATGGGGCTCGATCTCACACCATGAGAGCACATCCTGAGCCAAAATCAAGTCAGTGGCTTAACTGACTCACGGAGAGCGTGTGTGTCTTGTCAGCCCAGCAAATGAAGGAACTACACCCTAGCGTTCAGGCTCTAACAGAAGCAGAATTTCAATGTCCTGTTTGGGAGCAGCCACCTCCCCTCTTACATGGCCTTGGGGGACCCCAGGGAAAGTCTTCCTTGTCCTCATGCCCTCAGAGGGAGGAGCTGGCCCCATGTCCTGGGGTCCCCACCCTGTCCCACTGCTAAGCCACACACAGGAACCTGGTGTCAGGAGTGTGATCTCCCAGGGCCCTGGCAGCCACTCGCAAGGGCTGGATTGCTTTGAGGGGGAGGGGTGCTCACTGGTGACACCGTACGACACCCCCCACTGCACTCTGCAGTCCAGGCTCTGTGCCCAGCTTAGGTCAATCAACAGCACCCCACATGCTCCAGCCATGGGAGCGATCATTCAACATCAGCACATTGCACAGAGGCAGAGAGCGAGGCCTGGAGAGGGGAGGCCAATGGCTCCAGTCACAGGACTGGTCAGCGGAGGGGCTGGAAGCTAGCCCTCCGGAGCCCCCGTTAGCCCAGCCAGAGACTCCCTGACCCGAGTGAGCCCTCCCCTGCCTTCCCAGCCACACACTGGCCCCTGAGCTGGATGATGGATTGTTCTTCTTGGCCCCGAGTGTGTTGCTGGCTGACTAGGAGGGAGAATGCAGCTGGTGGGGCCCTCCTCCCCAGCCTCCTTCCCACACCTCTGACTCCAGCCAGGGCTGCAACCAGGGACAGGCTGGACTTCTGTCCCAGGGTCCTACCAGGAAAATGAGGAAGAAGGAAGAGAGGAGAAGGGGAATGGGGTGGATGACTCTTTCCCCGTCACAAGTCAGTGTCCACTGCTGCCTCCAGGCCCTCCAGCCCAGACCAGCACTTAGCTGGACCTTGGGAGCAGTCTGCATTCCCGGCCAGCTGGGTGGAGGGTATTCAGTGACCTTTGTGTCCCCAGATGTCCACCTACCTGACTTCGCACCCTCAGGCTTGCTGCCCAGGATGGGCATAATTCCAGGGCTAAGCGGACTTTGGGGCCACAGAGCCCTTGGCGGTGGTGAGGAAACATGGGGGACTGGTCAGGTGCGGAGCCATGGGTCTCGTGCACGTCCACCACGGGACTGGGTCATGGTACAGGTGCTGTGTCCAGGTCCTCTGTGCACACCTGGCCCTCTCAGGAGGGAGGCCTGTGTGTCTGGTACACCTGTCCTCCACCTACCCTTGAAGGAGTGGCCAAGTTTGAGCATTTCCATGTCCAACCCTCAGGGACAGTTGGGAACCTGGGATCGAGAGAGACAGGGACTGGCCCAGGACAAATGAGGGTTACAGAGTCCAAGGAGTGGGGCTGCTCTCCAGTCCTAGGCCAGCCCCAACACTCCAATGAGGTTCTCTTTGGGGTGAGAGACCCTCGGATCCTCAGGGATAGCTACCCATCCCCTCCCATATGGGGACATGACCTTGGGCATCCCCAGACAAGTAAAGTCATGTGCGCGCATGCGCACACACACACACACACCCCCACACACACACACACCCACACCACTCTGACTGCCCAGCTCAGGGTCAGAAGGGGTGGACACCTTGGGAACAAGGTGGGTGACAAGGTGGAAAGAAGAAAGATGTCAGAGACACCTGGGCCATGGGGCAGGGGCATCAGGACCCCTGGCAAGAACGCAGACCCATAGCATGGGGATGGGAGATAGGCCAGGTTGATGGTCAGGGGGTCCCCAAGGGGCCCAGGAGGGTTGCCAGGGCACTGGGAGAGGACAGGGTCAGGGGTCTGGGGTCCATCACCATCCTGGACTATTAGAAGTAGGAAGATATTACACCCCCCCCCCCAAGTCCAGATGGGGCTGCAGTACAAAAGGCCTCAGCTTACTCTTCTGTCAAATGAGCCATAGAGATGGGGTGTCCCTAGGGCCCCACAGGCTTGTAGAAAAGTCTGTTAGCCTCAGATCTTCATCCCTGACCCACTGTGTTCCCAGGCCTGGGAAAATGCTTTGTTGACAAAATACCTCAAGGTCCTTCTGAGCAGAGGACAGCCTGGGGGCTTGGGGACCTGATGACTTGGGTTTGCAGAATGTGGCAGAGCACTGGACCACTGGTCTAGGGACCAAGGTCAGGACATTCCTTGTTGCAGCCTCAGGGCCCCCATTTGGAAGAGGTTCCAGAGTCAGTGGTCTGGTCAGAGTGAAGAGGCCTTAAGAATGAACCAAGCACCAGGACAGGAGAGGGAAATGGGAGGAGGTTTCTCACATCTCCCCCAGAGCCCCCAGGTCCTGCTCCTAGGAGAGACACAGAGACACACAGAGAAGACAGAGATAGAGAATGAACCTAAGAGAGAGAACCAGGAGAAACGCAGACTTTCTTCAATCAGGTTGGAAACCATTTCCCATCACTTGCTCCATTCTCTTCCTTACAATGCAGTCACACAGGCCATCCATGCTGGAGGGGAGAGGATTCCACAGGGATGTATGACCAGGGTTCGGGGATGCCAGGGACCACTGTGGGGACTGTCCAGCACATGAGCGCAGACAAGGCCCTGGAGCCTGGGCCTAAACCTAATGGGAGCCCCTGGAAATCTGTGTTGCGGGAAGACAAGGTCAGAATCAATTCACTGCAACCTTCCCACAGGGGCTGGGAGACCGGCCGGAGGAGGGTGGCTTTGCCTGGGCTCCAGAGCAGACCCAGGCCCCTCTGAGCTGTGTTCTGTGCTCCACCCAGCCCCCAACTCGTCCTTGCATTGCCACGTGCGTGTCCCAGGCTCCTGTGATAGCAAGAAGGTATGTAGAGGTCCTACCCCTGATGGCGTCCCTAGAGGTAGAAACCAGAAGACCTCACTGTGCAGATGGGGAGACTGGGGAGGTCCTGAGAGGCACAGGGTCTGTCCAGGGTCACAGTCCTGGGCATGAGCAGGAGCCTGGTCCTAACCCAGCTCTGTGTCCTCCCAGTGGGGACACCGTCCGCACCCGGGTCTCACGGGGACTGTGGGTAGGCTGTGTGGGTGTCACTGTATGGATTCGGCATGGAGTAGAGGGAGAGCATTGAGCAGCTTGGGGAGGGGGCCCTCAGGGAGCGCTGGTGTGAGGAGGAAGTCGGGGAAGGGGTTCCCAGGAAGCGGTTCCCTCACTGTTCTGACAACAGAGCCCAACAGAATTTGGAACCCAGGTAACCAGGCACCCACATTCCAGAGATAACTCCCTGCTCAGTTCATTTCATTGGAGATCCTTGAAAGAAGCACATGTTTGCATGTTGCATCCTGAATTCTGGAGGCTGCAGGCAGAGGAAAGCACACCCTGCAAATACTTTCCCTCACTGAGGATGTCATATCAGCTCTCCCCAACGTCTCTGGTCATTTGGGCAGAAGTACAGAAAGGTGACAACATAAGGCCCAGCCCCAGCCCCCTGACCCATACACTCTGATCTGGCCTGTGCAGCCCCAGGTCCCCTCCCCATGCGTGCATTCGAGCATCCGTGTGTGTGTGTGTGTGTGTGTGTGTGTGTGTAAAGAAGGCTCACATGGGGTGCGCCCACCCCGTTCAAGAGCAGGTTAATGAGAGGTCAGATGCCCGGTGGGCAAGTCATGTTCACACTCCAGGTCAATGCTGGCTGGGTGGGACAGAGTGTGGGGGGCTGAGAGCTTCTCCCCAGGGTTTATCCTGTGTCCTGCAGGTATGGGTCCCTGTCCTAGATGTTGGGGCTGTGCACGCACAGGTCTGTATCTGATCTGGGAGCAGCAGGGGGACTGGGCACGAGGACAGTGCAGATGGCTGGGCAGGGCTGTGATGCATCCGGGCTGGCTACTGGTCCCTGTCTTTGCAGAACACCAGGGATGATGAAACAGGGAAGAGGCTGGTGGACACCTTCTCCTGACACAGGGAGTGACCGTAAGGGGCTTTCCAGGAGCAGGGACTAGGGACTGCCTTGGAGGTCCTCTGACACTGCCCAGGCCACTGTCACTGGTGGTACCACACCGGACTCTGGTCCAGGACCCAGAACCCACAGAGGCTGAGCCCGAGTGTGAGAAGGCGAGAGCCGAGTGTACGTGGGTGCCTGGGGATGAGTCGGTGCTAGGACAGGCAGGAGACCCCAGAGTCTGGTGTGGAGCCAGGAGCAAGGACTGGGCTCAGAGCACCCAGTGGGTGGACTGTAGTTGGGGAGATGTCCCAGTGAGGGTTCCTTCCTGGCTGCAGCTTCTCTGGGAGGCCCTGGGCTGATCTCTGTCTCTGCAAAGGCATACAAACATGTTCTTTGTTCCAGAATCTCCAAAGAAATAAACTAGGTAGGGGGCTGTTTCTAGAATGTGGGTGCCTGGATACCTGGGTCTAGCTCTGAAGAGCCAGAGCTGGGCCCAACTTCATCCACAGCTCCAGAGGGGGGGGGGGATGGTGCCCAGAGAGACCAGCAGGAGACCAGGAGCCAGCAGTTGGCAAGGCACCTGCCCACGGAGAGCCTGATGCTGTCCCAGAAGAGCTGGCACCTGCCCCTGCCCCAGCCCTGCTCCTGATACAGTTCCTGCTCCTGTCCCTGCCCCTCCCCCTGCCCCAGCCCCTGTCCCTGCCAGAGCTGCTCTCCCTTCCCCTGCCCCAGGCTTCCCCTGCCCCTGCATCTGTCCTGGCTCCTGTCTCTGCCCCATCCCAACCCCTGCCCCTACTCCTGCTCCTGCAGGGCTCCCAGAGCCACATCCAGAGCCCGCAGCTGCTCCTCATACAATTATCTTTTGTTCTATCTCCTGACGCTGACAGTCCGCAGGAAGCTTCATCCCCTACCTGTATATTCTTTGTCTCTGGTACATATTAACTGTTATTTGATCTTTCCATGTTCTGTATACTGTTTATTAATTTATTTTAAATAAAATTACTTGTTTTCACTTGAACACATCACGAGCGTTAAGCCCATTCCCAACGCTGTGCCACCACACCACAGAACCTCGCTGCAGGACATCTCTTTCCCCAAAGGAGACCCTGAAACCAAAGCCCTCCCTGCCCATTTCTCCTGCAGCCTGGCCTCTCACAAAACCTAAGCTGCTTTCACTCTCTGTTCCTTTACCTGTTCTGGATGTTTCTATGTGTAGAATCACACAATATGTGCCTTTGTGTCTGCCCACCTATTTTCAAAGGGGACTCGTTTTTTTTCTGTTATTGACATAGAATTTCCCTTAATCGATATTGAAACCCCCAAAGGATTACAGATTAGACGTAATCATAGAGATCCCTTTAGGGATTATGGTTACAATATCAGGGTTGAGACCCCTGTTCCTGCTGGGACACCACAGCCTGACCTCAGACAGAACACAGCTGGTTCCTCCTGTGGCCCACACAGAAACCAGAGAAACGCAGAAAGCTGGCAGACACACCACAGGGGGCAAGTGCATCACTCACAACCCAAGGCCAGAGAAAAGTTTCACCTGACTCTGCTCCAAACCAGGCTCCAAGATACGGGGTTCCACAGGTAAAGAGACCAAAAGCGTGTAAGTCCAGGGGGAGGATAGGCACGTGCAAGTCCAGTGGGAATATGTGTCAGAGATGCGGGAGCTCCTGGGGAAGGGCTCTGGCAGAGGAAACTCTATGGAGGCAGCGCTGGTCACCCTCAGAGCGGCAGGTGTCTGGTCTGGGGACCGGCAGCCCTGGGGAGAATGTGAAGAACCAGAGGTCCACAGCAGGTCCCCCAGAGAGAAGGGGGATGGGCACCCCTGTCTGGGAGACCAGTGAGCAGCGCCCATCCCGGGCCGCAGGTGCACCCATCACCTATCAGCGCTCAGCCTCAGACTCTGCCCCAGAAACTCTGGCACGATTTCTCACAGAGGCACTGTCAGGAGTGCTCAGCACAGCGGTGGTGGAGAGAGCAGGGAATGGAACAACACTCATGCTCAAGGAGATGGATGGGGTCCACGGTCCCAGTCCTCATGACAGGATGTCCTGTAGCTACTGTCCCAGGGTTGTCCAGGCATAGAATCCGGGAAGCCCCTCCTGAGACCCCCCACCACCACCACCCTGCTCCTGGGAACATTCAGAATTGTTTGAGAAGGGGGAGAGGATCCAGGGTGACAGCAGGGCCAAGAAGAAGGACGGTCAGCACTGGGAGGACAGAGGGATGTGCCCTGAGCCACCATCCCAGGCTGTGACGCCCTCGGACCTCACCCCAAATAATGGCTCCTGATGTATGAACCAGACTCCTGCTCCTTCACTCCCTCCTTCCCTGCCTCACTTATTCACCGTCTCATTCATAACCCGCTCTCTGCTTCCCGCCCACCCCTCCCTCCCCTCCCCCACTCCATCCCCCTCCCTCCCTCCCCCACCCCTCCCTCCCTCATTCAGCAGAAGATCTGGGGCCCCTGCTTTGTACTGGGCACTGGGGCTTCATCCGTGAGCACTCCCCAAACCCACGTGGTCATGTCCACTGTGGGAGGTGACAGGGGGCAGTCCTCAGGGCTAGCAGTGGTGAGGAGCACCAGGAATCCGCTCCTGAGAACAGAGGCCGGTTGCACACAAAAAAAAGAATGGAGAGACCCATGCTTAGCACTTCTTCTAGCAAAATCTAGTCCTGAAAAGTAAATATATCCTAGACTTCACGCAGCGCAAGTGCTAATGGCCCATATGCCTTGATTCCTAGAAGCAACAAAGAGTAAATCATCCCGTGTCGACACGGGGTTTGTGACACAACTTTTTGGACCAAATGACAGCATTTCAGCCAACATCTCCAGGGCCTCTCAGTTTTCCCAAGGGTCTCTTTGATCCTCTGACTTTTCCATCGACCTCCTTGGGAGGCTCTGTCCTGTCGACTTCCTTGTCTCCTGCCTTTAATGCGACCTTCTGTGGTCCCCCCTCCCCCCACCAGGGCCACCCTCGCCAGGATTCCCCATGCCCCTTAGCTGGGTGCCCACATCCCACACTGGGCTCCATGAACCCTATGTATTGTGTAAGGCCTGTGTGCTCCCTCTGGGGTCACCTGGCATCTCCATTGAAGCGGCCTGCATCTTCCTGCACAGGCTCTCCTCTGACAAGTCTGTGAGGCCAGCCTGTTCCCATGTCATGGGCATGGAAGCGCGAGTCCAGAAGGTCCAGATGACCTGCTCCCAGTCCCAGTGTGTGGAGGCTGGGCCAAGAGAGGTCCCTGAGCAGAGGGGGAGTTGGGCCCGGGGGCCCTGTGGGAGGACGTGGCACAGTGAGCCCCCAGGAGGACAGTGAGCATCATGGGGTCCTGGCACTCAGGCCAGCTGGGAGACCACATTCCACCGGCACTGGATCTGTCCCTAGGGCTGGAGGTTGACAGGGTATCCACCCTCCCAGGCTGCAGGCTGGCAGTGACGGGCAGGGGAGGGGCAGGGCTGGTGCAAGAAAAAGCCCTCAGGTAGAGAGGAGGGGGAAGGCGCTCCCCCAACAGCAGGTGCACTGGGGCAGAATGAGGGGGCATCAGCGGACAGCAGTGTCTGCAGCCGGGGGCTCCACACAGGCCCCTTCCTGAGACTCAGCACAAGCTTGTCTGGATGGCCTGTGTCCCAAACACAAAGTCTGGCCCAGGAACTCCCCTCAAGCTCCCACTCCCAATGCTTTGTACTCAGCTCAAGTGCAAGAAATGACCAGTAGTTTAGGTTACGCTGGGCTCACAGAGACATGCGAATTTTTGGCCCATGCTGTAACATTGCTGGCATTTTAAAGATCTCAGAGCTTTGATTCAGAAATGGTAGAATGCCAGGGACCCCAGACAGCTTTCTGGAAACCTGCCTCTGTGCCTTGCAGCCCTCCCGTCCCACCAGCTCGGCTCAGAACCCCTCCAGACCACAGACCCGCGGTCTTGGGTCCTCAGACTGCCCAGATGATGTGCCTTCAAACAGCGATCCAGGTGGGGCAGCAGGACACACTGAGGATTCCAATAACTCCCCCTCCCAGAAAGTGAGGGTACTGCTGGATGAACTGTCTGAAAACAGCCAGGTCAGGGTTCCAGGAAGACACCAGAGGCACAGGAGTAACTGAGGAGCATCTGAAGGTCAGGTATGGACAGTGGGAATCTCGGGTGGTTTTGCCTGGGGGCAGCTCCTGTCCCCCTAAACTCTCAGTGTCATGGCTCTACTGGCGGATGGGGGAGGGACCATGCCTGGAGGCCCCTTGTCTGCACTGTCAGAGGTTGCCAACTTGGTCTGTGCACAGGTGGGGAAACCCAGCCACATCCCCAAAGAATTTCTGGAAACAAGAGCCATCTCAGTGGCAGCCAACCTGGGAGGTCAACCTTCAGGCTGCCTGAGGTGGGATGGAGCCACAGACCAGCACACTAGCCAGACATGAAAGAAGGAGAACCAGTTCTGTATTTCAACAGTTTCTGAGTTACTGGTTTGTTCCTATGCTTAGTATACTTTGCAAGGTCTTGAAAATGTTCTCATGTTCTCTGCTGGACAGGTTCTTGAAAAACCTCTGGTTTATAGGTAAAATCATCTGGAATCGACCTTGGTTGGCACAGCCATGCTGGGAAAAGTATGGTGTTTCCCCCAAATACTAAAAATAGAACTCCTGTAGGATCCCACTACTGGGTAGACATTTGTAGGAAATGAAGTCAGCTTCTTGAAGTAAGATCTGCACACTCTCACCCAATCTTCCCAAAGAGGGGCAACCATCCTTAGCAACAGGGCACCTGTGTGGTGCCTGGAGTCATAGGCAACCCTCCCCTGGAGGCAGGTGCCTCCCTGGACAAGGGGCTGCCCCAGGGCTGGGAGGTCTCCACAGCAGCACATTCAATGTCTTGGATGCTAGGAGAAGACAGATTACAGCACCAGGCCAGTGAGGGGCAGGACGCACTACCCCAAATATGGCACCTTGACAAATTAAATATAGAAACTGAAAGAATTTTCCATAGAGCAGAAGCAGAAAGGTCCCTCTGATATCCAGCCATCAGCCCTTCTTCCCTGAAGCAGGTCAGAATACTCCCAGGTGGTACTTTCTCTCCCCAGACCACAGGGTGGACATGATTCTCACCAGTGTCAAGGAATTTAGGCTATAAGAACAAGCCTAATTAAACTAACCTTTATTTTCCTAGTTACTTTTTTTAAAAAGATTTTATTTAATTATTTGACACAGTAAGAGGGATCACAAGTAGGCAGAGAGGTAAGCAAAGAGAGAGGGGGAAGCAGGCTCCTTGCTGAGCAGAGAGCCCAATGCTGAGCTCGATCCCAGGACCCTGAGATCATGACCTGAGCTGAAGGTAGAGGCCTAACCCACTGAGCCACCCAGGCACCCCCCTAGTTACTTTTTTACCGTTAACCGGTCCTAGCTCAAACCCTGTGTCTCTCAATTCTTCACACTATGATTGCTTCTTTGCCTAAAACGTAGAAGAACTGTCTGCTCCAACTGCCTCTGCTGGTCTGCATGTTCTTGTGAGGTTCCCACCAAAAAAATCAATGCACTTTGCCAGCTTTTCTCCTGTTCCTCTGTCTTTGTCCATTTCCAGACCCAGCTGGGGACCTTAAAATGAGTTGAAGAAAACTTTCCTCTCTTGCCACCCTGGGTGGGGGTGGTAGCAGATGGAGACAGGAAAATCCATCCCATCTTCCTGGCCTTGGTTAAAACCGCCCCCTGCTGGGAAGGTGCACACAGGGCTGTGCATGGCTGGGGGAGTCAGGGAGAGGCAGGTGGAACATGTAGAAAGCTACCTGACCCCCAGCGGGGGCACTTGGCCCCACTGACAAGTTCAGGGTGTGATGATGAGTATTATAATGGAAGCATCCTGAATATCACACCTTCCCCACCCCAGGCTTCATTATTGCCGCTCATTGTGGATGCTACTGTTGGCTTAGTGACTTTTCTGAACTAACTTTGTCCAGTCTGTGCTCTTTGCTGCGTGTGGCCACTGAATCCCTGTGCTTTTAGCTTAGTGGTCAAGCAGCAGCTGGGCAGAGAGATCACTTGTGTTTCTGAGCTACGGCTACATATTGGAGGGCCCCACAACCTCCTCCTTGGGTTCAAATAGTCTGCTCGAGTGGCTCATGGAACTCAGAGAAACACATTGCTTATTGGATGACCAGTTCATTAAAAGGACAGGACTCAGGACCAGGCAGCTGGAGACGATGAGCAGGGCAAGGTGTGTAACAGAGGCTCTCAGAGTGAAAGAGGCCTTTACCCACCTCCACTCTGACTTCGTCTGTACTTCCTAACTGATGACGTCCCTCCTTCAGGCTCATCTCTTAACTCAAGTCAAAGACCCAGCGGGCACCAAAACAACCCTTCAAGCAATAACCACTGCCTGACAACCAGCAAGACCCCACGTGATGGACCCCAAAACAATGATTGACTGAAATGTTACTGACCTCCTGCACCTACCCACCAAAGTTTGTCCTAGATTTTCCTCCTATAAAAGCTCAGGAGTGTTTTCAACACCTTGAGACCATGCCAGTCCTTGGCCTTCTGGTGTCAGCTGCACTGAAATATATTCCTTTCCTGTGTCACCACCATTCGTCTCTCTGCCTTTGGATCTGGGACACCGTGAAGAGTGCAGTGCAGCAAGTCAAATGACAGTTGTTCCCGTCCCCAGGCTTCACTGCTGCTGCTCTTCCTGCAGTTCTGCTGTTGGCTTAGTGACATTTCTGAACTGATTTTGCCAAATCTGTATTCCTTGTTGTGTGTGGCCAAAATAGTGTCTGGTCTGTGAATGCAGCTGTCAATTGTCCACTGGGTGAGATTTCCTTAAACATCTGGAAACTGCCCTCCTTCTTAAAAAAAAAACAAAACCAAAAACAAACAAACAAAAAACCTTCCAGTCTTTGCAGTTTGGGAGGAGGGCTCTTGGTGTGTGGGTGTCAGGATACACCTTCAGCACCAGCCAGGCCTCTTAGCACTCTGTCTTGGCCTTCACTTCCTACTTACCAAGACTGAGAATCAGCAGAGGGCAGAGCCTAGGGCCTTCTCATATCAGCCCTGAGCAGGCCCCCAGCCCATGCATGCAGTGTCCAAGGGGCTTGGGAATAGGTCAGAGCTTCCAGGCCCTTCTTCCCTAAAGCTCCTCATCACTCAGTCTTTCTTCCAGTGATTCTGCTTGCTTTCTATTTGCCCCAACTCTTACCCATTGCCCAGGCAGTAGAGACTCGCATATGCCTTTAAATGGTTTGGATATCAAATGTCCTCCAGTAGCCACATCATTACTGGGAGAGTTGGTGGAGAGCAACAAGTCAGAGAGGAATCCAAGGGTCTGGACTTGGTGTTTCCCTCTCCTGAGATGGGGACATCTGTGAGAGGAGCAGGTGGCCAGCTGATTGGGGAGGGGGTGCAGGCACCTGACATGGACAGGACAGATGGGGTAGGTGAAGCCAAGACCCCCGAGGTATGTTCCTGGCATCTGGGCTGAACTTGTCATCAAAGCTGCAGATTGGTTGGGATCACCTTTAGGCTGAGGAGGAAAATAAGGGAAGCAGAGGAGACTGAGGAGGCTCATACCAGACACACAAAAAATTGCTCAACATCCCTCAACAGGAGGGAAATACAAATCAAAACTATAATGAGACATCACCTTACCCCAGTTAGAATGGCTGAAATTAACAAGACAGGAAGCAAGTGTTGGCAAGGATGTGGAGAAAGGGGAACCCTCTTACACTGTTGGTGGGAATGCAAGCTAGCATAGCCACTCTGGAGAACAGTATGGAGGTTTCTCAGGAAGTTGAAAATAGAGCTACCCTACAACCCAGCAATTGAACTCCTGAGTATTTACCCCAATGATACAGATTTAGTGAAACGAAGGGCCACCTGCACCCCAATATTCATAGCAGCAATGTCCACAACAGCTAAACTGTGGAAAAAGCCTAGATGTATCCCTCGTTGTGTGTGGCCATTGGCCCATTAGCCACGTTGATCTCCATCACCTGGTGACAGGCCAAGGTCAGTCAGTGAACCTCCACCACCAACCCCCTAAAAAAGGTCCCCATGTAGTAAAGGTTGCCCTGGTTCCTGGGGATGTGGGCCTGGGGCTGTGCCAGCACTGGTAGCTGAAGTCTTCATGGGACACCTGGTAGAAACTGGGTTGCAGGGTGCCAAAGAGGGGGGACAGGATCTCCATGCCCGCATGGTCACAGAACTTCATGTCCACCTCTGAGCACACCAGGTCGTCCACCTCATGGAGGAAGTGCTGCTCACAGAAGCAGCTGACCATCGCCATGTGCTGCATGGACACGTCCTGCCAGTGCGGGGCACCAGGGACCTTCAACAGATGGGATAAAGAAGATATCGCCCATATATACAAGGGAATATTTCGGAGCCATCAGAAAGGATGAATACCCACCATTTGCACTGACATGGGTGGAACTGGAGGGGATTATGCTGAGTGAAATAAGTAAAGCAGAGAAAGACAATAATCATATGGTTTCACTCATATGTGGAACATAAGGAATAGAGCAAAGGACCATAGGGGAAGGGAGGGAAAACTGAATGGGAAGAAATCAGAGAGGGAGACAAATCATGAGAGACTTTGGACTCTGGGAACCAAACTGAGGGTTACAGAAGGGGGGATATGGGGTAGCTGGGTGACAGGTATTAAGGAGGGCACATGTTGTGATGAGCACTGGGTGTTACAGGCAACTAATAAATCACTGAACACTTACATTAAAATCTACTGATGTACTATATGTTGGCTAGTGAATTTAAATTTTAAAAATTAAATTAAATTAAAATAAAAAATAAAATCAAGGCAGAAACCATACATAAATCAGAGGGCTCCATGCTCCTAGAGGCTGAGCTAGTGGCCACAGCCAAGGCCTCTGGTGTTCAGGGAACTGAAGGTCTGGGAGGTGGCTCAGTGCACCCCTGCCCCTGAAGCCCCATGGCCATGGCAAGGTGCAGGGAGTAGGAGGGAAGACATGACCAGAGGCCGTCCTGGCTCCATGGCCGCTGCAGGACCACTCCCAGCCCCACCAGGCAGTGTCTGTCTAGAACCAGGAAGAAAACCTTTTCCCTTGATTGTTCTTTTTAAAGATGGCCGCTCAAGTGGGTTAAAGCCTCTGCCTTCGGCTCAGGTCATGATCTCAGAGTTCTGGGATGGATCCCCACATTGGGCTCTCTGCTCGGCAGGGAGCCTGCTTCCTCCTCTCTCTTTGCCTGCCTCGCTGCCTACTTGTGATCTCTGTCTGTCAAATAAATAAATAAAATCTTTAAAAAAGGAGGGGGGAGTGCCTGGATGGCTCAGTGCGTTAAAGATAGTTGCTCAGCATTGACACAGAAAAACACTTGACATAAAACTGGAGCCGCTCACAGCTGCAAATGACCCAGAAGCTATCAAAATGTAGTGACCACAAAGAGAGGACCTTGTGTCCCCAGGCAGGTCTCCTGTGCGCGGGTTCAGCTGGGGGCCCTGGACATGCCTGTGCAGGCAGGGCTGGGCTCCATAGTCTCCCTCGAGGAGACAGAAGTAGAAACATGCTCTGACAGCTCTGCTCAGGACAGCACCCCCTGATGGAGATGGGGACAGCCCCTTATGAGTCCCAGATGTCCTGGTTGATTCTTAGGCACGGCCTGAATCTCAGCTTCTTCATGAATGGTAGGGAGGATAGCCCAGCCACCGCAGATCCCATATGTCCTCTAGGGATAGCACCTTGGTGGGATTGTGGTCCAGCGGGTACCTGTTCAAGTGGCTCTCATCAAACCACACAACCTCGATCCCATAGGCCAGGTTGATCCCCATCACCTGGTGACAGGCCAAGGTCAGTCAGTGAACCTCTACCACCAACCCCCCAAAAATGGCCCCCATGTAGTAAATGTCACCCTGGACCCTGGGGATGTGGGCCTGGGACTGTGGCTGGCACTGGTAGCTGAAGTCTTCATGGTACACCCAGTAGAAACTGGGGTGCAGGGTGCCAAAGAGGGGGGACAGGATCTCCATGCCCACATGCTCACAGAACCTCATGTCCACTTCTGAGCACACAAGGTCATCCACCTCATGGGGGAAGTGCTGCTCACAGAAGCGGCTGACCATCGCCATGTGCTGCATGGACACGTCCTGCCAGTGCGGGGTGCCAGGGACCTCGAGGACCACCACCTTCAGCCCTCCCAGGGGGGTACACAGGACTGGCAGCCCACTGGTTGGTGATGACCTAGTAGGTGATCTTGTGTCCTACTATGATGGGCTTCTCTGCCTTCTGCAGGAACAGCTCCGGGAAGACCACCTGTCGACAAAAGACAAGGGACAAGACAGGAGGAGGGTTACTGTCAGAGGTGGTGGAAGGACCCCAGAGCTGTGGGCCATGGATGTGTGCACCTTCTTCAAGGGGACAGGCCCTGGGCTGCTTTAAGCAACAGCCACTCTCACAGTCTGTCCAGAGCAAGTCTGCTTGTGGGACCTCCTTTCTTTCTGCTCCCAGAGAGGGAGGCCATCAGCACCCCCATTATACAAAGGGGAGCCTGAGGCTTCAGAGGTGGGAAACCAACCCCACAGTCAGAATGCTGGAGCTAGGAACACTCCCCCTGTGCTGAGCTCCCAGGCAAACCCAGCAGGTGCCCTCTCCTGGCTGACCCCCTGCAGGTCCTTTCCCCATCTGCAAGGCGTAGAGCACCTTCAGGCACAGGCCTCCTTTCTGTGGCCTATAGACTGGCTAGAATCAGCAGGGCTGGCCTCCTGCCCCACTTTGCTTTGAGTGGGCTGTCGCTGGTCCCCACAGAGTTGTTGTCTCCAACCCCATAAGGTTCTCCCTTGAAGGCTACTGGAACTCTTGCTGACAAGGTCCATCAGTCAACCCTGCTATTCCTAGGAGTGGTCACCCTTGAACTCCCCCAGATCAGGAATCAGGTCCAGCCCATGGGCAAGGAAGGAGAAAGAGGACCGCTGGAAGAAAAGGGGGCTTGCTTAGGCCCCAGCCATGAATTCAAGAGCGTAAGCTTCCAGGTCCAGGTCTACATCTCCTGAGCCTTAAAAAGTTGGAAGTCTTGACTCTCTGAGGGGACCACCTGTGGGGACAACAGCTCCCCCATTGTCAGCAAGGGTGGTGAGACCCTCTGAGACTGATTTTTTAAAAGATTTTATTTATTTGACAAAGAGAGAGACAGCTAGAGAGGGAACACAAGCAGGGGGACTGGGAGAAGGAGAAGCAGGCTCCCCACTGATCAGGGAGGTCAACATGGTGGGGTTCAATCCCAGGACCCTGGGATCATGACCTGAGCCAAAGACAGATGTTTAATGACTGAGCCACCCAGGTGCCCTGAGATGGATTTTTTTCACAGACACTAAGGCTACTTCCCTGTGCCTGCCCCATACCTGGCAGCTTAGTAAGTTGCTCACACAGGGAAAGTGAGCACTACATTTAAATTGGGGGCAAGGCCAAACACAGCCAGCAGACATGAGTCAGGTCACCAGGGGGCAAGTCCAGGCCCAGACAACAGGGTAACAAGCCAGGCATGAAGCAGGGGGAGAGAAGAGTGTTCCTGCCAGAGGGCAATGTAAAGGCCTGGGGTCAGGTCCAAGGCACATGTGGGATGACCACACACCTGGGAAGCCCACAGGGGACGGGGGGACATGGTGGGAGAGGAAAGGCTGGGAAGAACAAGCAGCTGGGGAGTGGATCACATAGAGGCTCAACGTTTATGTCCTGAAAAGATCACTCTACTGGTTACTGGAGAAAAATGGGCTCTGTACAGCAGAGAACAGGAAAGCCCTAATCCTAACCCCACCCTAACCCTTATCAAACATCACGCTCAATTTTGAGGACCGACAGCTCTACTCTGTCCATCATGCTGGCTTTCCCTCCTTGCTCAGTATTGTACTGAGAATTCTACCCAGAACAGTATGGCAAGAAATAAGGAATCCACATGTGAAAGGAAATACTAGAACTAGGTCTATTCAGAGACCAGAGATGGCATCATCGTATATACAGAGTTGCCTAAAGAATCAACAAAAAATGATTACAGCCAGTTCCCTAATTCTGCAAAGTTACAGGACAAAGTATCAATACACAAAAATCTCTCTTATTTGTATACGCTAGCAATGAATCATCCAAAAAGGAATTAAAGAAAATAATTCCATTTTAAGGAATATCAACATTGACAAAATACGTAGGAATAGATGTAATCAATGTGTACAGCTTGTACACCAAAAATTACAAAACATTGCAGAAAGAAAGTAAGGGAAACCTAAATAAATCTGAGGACACCCCATGGTGATGACAAGACATACTATTGATAGGATGGCAACAGTACACAAAGCAATGTGGAAATTCAATGTGTCCCCAAGAAATTTCAAAGGCCTTTGGGAAGAAATGCACAAGCTAATCATAACAGTCATATGGAATTTTAAGGGACCGCAAGATAGCCAAAACCATCCTGAAAAAGAAAATCAAAGGTGAAAGGTCACATTTCCAAAGTTCAAATCTTAATACAAAGCAACAGTAAACAAAACATTGTGATACTGTTGTAAAGGTATGCATACACCCTGAAACAAATAATACGTTATATGTTAATTAATTGAATTTAAATTTAAAAAAATTTTAAATAAATAAAATTAAAAAAAATTTTAAAGTATACATACAGATCAGTGGAATTTAACTGAGAACCCAGAAATAAACCCCTTCATCTATGGTCCACTGAATTTTGACAAGGGTGGACAACATTACACTGGGGGACAGAATGGTCTTTTCAGCAAAGGGTGGTAGACAATCCACTATCCATGTACAGAGGAATGGCACTGGACCCTTACCTCACACCACATATAAACATTAATTCAAAATAAGGTAAAGGCTTAAATGTAAGAGGCAAAATTATAAACTCTAGAAGAAACAAATGCGGATAAATCTTCATAACCTTGGATTTAGCAATGTTTTTAGATCTGACACCAAAGCATAAGAAGGGAAAGAAAAAGATAGATAAAATAATATCTTCAAAATTAAAAATCTGTCCCAGGTGCCTGGGTGGCTCAGTTGGTTAACCATCTGACTCTTAATTTTGGCTCAGATCATGATCTCAGGGTCAAAAGATTGAGCCCCACGTCAGGCTCCACACTGAATGTGGGGCCTGCTTAAGATTCTCTTTCCTTCTCCTTCTGCACCTGTCCACTTGCACACTTTCACTCACTCTTAAAAAAGAAATGTAAAAAATTTAAAAATATTTGTGCATCAGAAGATACTATCCAGAAAGTGAAAAGACCCCAGAATGGAGGGAAATATTTGTAGATTATTTATCTAATAAGACTCTGTTGCCAGAATATGTAAAGAGCTCTTATAACTCAACAAAAAGACAATCCCATTTTTAAAATGGACGAAGGACTTGGATAGACCCTTCTCCAGAGAAATCATACAAATGGTGAATAGCACATGAATAGATTTTAAGTATCTTTTATGGAAATGAAGATTTAAACCAGTTAGATGCCCTTTTACACAAGTAGAATCACTATGATCAAGAAAACTAAAAATAACAAGAGGATGTTGAAAAACTGAAACCCTTAAACTCGCTTGTGAAAAATGTTTCAGTCTACATGTAAAATAGTTTGGCATTTACTCAGATAGATCAAAGCAGAATTATCATATGGTTCAACAATTGTACTCCTAGATATATACCCCCAAAATTGAAAACACTGGTTCAAACAAACAAACAAACAAAAATGTACAGGAATATTCATGGCAGCAGTGTTCACAATACACAAAAACCAGAAACAATGCAAATGTCCGTCCGTGGGGAAAAGGATAAACAAAATGAGGTAGATCCATAAATGGCCATCTTGTTCTGCCCTATGAAGGAATGAAGTAAAATAGTTCATTTGTGGGGAAAAAACATGGTGGTTCCTTAAAATATTAAACACAGAATTCCACTGCAGCCTAAATGGCCCCAAAAATTGAAAGTAGAATTACCCATATCCAAAGCAGCCTTTCTCACAACAGCCAAAAGGTGGAAGCCACCGGAGTGTCCACTGACAGATGAATGGATAAACAAAATGTGGTTTATAACCATGGAACATGATTCAGCCTTAAAAATGAAGAGAGTTCTGTGGTGCTTGGGTGGCTCAGTGGGTTAAACCTCTGCCTTCAGCTCAGGCCATGATCTCAGGGTCCTGGGATCGAGGCCCACATCAGGCTCTCTGCTCAGCAGGGAGCCTGCTTCCCCCCCACCCCACCTGCCTCTCTGCCTACTTGTGATCTCTATCTGTCAAATAAATAAATAAAATCTTATTTAAAAAAAAAATGAAGGGAGTTCTGACACAGACTATAACACAGGTTGAACCTGGAAGTCATTACACGGAGTGAAACCAGCCAGTCACAGAGGAGAGATACTTGTGATTCCACTTGGATGAGGTGTCTGGGACACAAAACTGGATGTGGCTGCAGGAGACCGAGAGGAAAGGACAATAGGGAGTTGGTGTTTCATACATACAGGCTCCCTCGGGGAGAATGAGAAAGTTCTGGAGAATGATGTACAACCGTGGGAGCTCAGCTAAGGTCAGAATTGTGTATCTGAAATGTTTTAAGTCGTCAATGTTCTTATGTTCAGTCACTGTGAAAAAGTGATTGAAGGACAGATGCACGTCACAATGTGGATGGACACTGAAAACAGCCCCAGTGACGTAAGCCATATAGAAATACCACTCCAACTAAAGCCACCTGTGCTCCTTAAGTCCATCAAGGTTACCCAAATAAGGGAAAGTCCTGGAAGAAGTTCCAGAAGAAAACTGTATCTGAATGGAGAAGACATTTCAGACCATCCAGGCAGGCGGTAACAGTTGAAGTGGGCCTGTGCTCTGGGTTCAAATGTGGAAACCACCACGATTTCCTCACTTGGGGTTCCATGATGGTTCCACAGGACAGTGTCCTTATTTGGGGTAAAATGAACCAAATAGTTTGGGTGAAGTGGCAAACGTGGTAAAGAAATGACAGCTGGGGAGTCTGCGTGTGGAGATAAAGCATATTTGTGCTGCTGTGACAAGTTACTGCAGATTTGAAATCACCACAGAGTAAATGACTCTTCCAAACATCCACATTAGCACCACATTACAGAAGCAGAGAGGACATCAGACTCCAGGATGGAGGCCAAGTCCTCCCAGATCCAGTTCACCCACCATGGACAGGCCACTCGCCCTTGGAGGAGGCCACATGTTAGCAAGAGACTCATGGGAGGATTAAATCAGGCGCCCCCGTGTCTTGGTGCAGTGGAAGCAGTGGGCTTTGGAATTCCAATTCTCCATAATGCTCAACCACAACCTGGTTAGAACTGTGAGAAAGCAGGAAGGGAAGCCTCAGTAAAGTGGACTGGGCATGCCAGAAGGGGAGGCTGGAAGGGGGTGCCTGGCGCTCAGTGCCTGTTACAGACCCCACATTAGAATCCCCCACAGGAGAAACTCATCCGTTCCCAGGCCCTACAGGGGAAGCTGGAGGGTCCATCTCCTACAAGAAATCCCGTAGCTCAGCCATTGAGAATCCTCCATCACCCCGAGCCCCTGCCTTTCTCCAGTGGACTTTCCTTCCAAGCAACGCTTCCAACTTCCTCCTCCTCCGTGAAATAATGTTCCTCTCCTTTGTTTCTTGCACTTGTCTGTGATGGGACTAGCTTGCTCAGCCCAGATTGCCATTCTCTGCTATTCCCAAATAAACCCATTTTGCTGGTCAATTAACTGGCAGTTTGAGTTTAAAGTGAACAGAACTAGTAAGTTCGAGAAACTTGCAAGGAACAAAATCAATCTACATGAATCAATTGCATTTCTACGTGCTCCGAAGGAACCATCAGAAAGAGACTATGGGGGTGCCTGGGTGGCTCAGTGGATTAAAGCCTCTGCCTTTGGCTCAGGTCATGATCTCAGGGTCCTGGGATCGAGCCCCACATTGGGCTCTCTGCTCCACAGGAAGTCGGCTTCCTCCTCTCTCTCTCTCTGCCTGCCTCTCTGCCTACTTGTGATCTCTATCTGTCAAATAAATAAATAAAAATCTTGAAAGAAAGAAAGAAAGAGCGAGCCTATGGAGAACAATCCCATTTACTACTGCATCCAAAAGAACAAGATACCTAGGAGTCCCCTGAACCAAGGAGGTGACAGACTTGACCTCTGACAGCCATGAGACACTGATGACAGACATGGAGGGAGACACACGGAGATGGGAAGACAGTCTGTGCTCAGGGAAGAACCAACACTGGGAAAATACCTGCTCTCCCCAAAGGCGTCTACAGGGTCCACGCTGTTGCTCCCGAACTTCCAGACTCTGGACCAAACCTGAAGCGGGTGTGGACACAGGAAGGACCCTGCAGGGCTGAGGCGAGGGGAGCAGAAACACCCAGCTGGCATCCACTCCCTGACTGCAGACTGTCTGAGGAGCCCCACGAACCGAATCCGCGTGTATGCACACAAACCCAGACGTGGGATTCAGGGCGCACATCCAAGACCAGAAAGGGGAGACCCCACAGACCCGCTCATAGCACCGTGGGAGGCCGCCACATCACCACACACAATACCACAGAAGCCCCAGTGTCTACACAGCGTGCCCTTCCTCCGTGGGGTCCTGAGACCTTGCACCCCCTCGCCAGTCCCTGCTCAGCCTGCTTCTCCTCACCTTCTCCTCCAGCAGCCAGTCCTGGAGGGGGCTGGACTGCTGTCAACGGGGACGCAGCCCCACATCCTCCACAGTAGATCCTGTGGATGTGGACCCACATCCTCCCCAGCTTGTCCTATCAGCGTGGGAGCGACCCCACCTCCTCCAGAAGTCTCCACAGTGGGTCCTGAGGAGGCCAGGCTCCTGCCCCACCTATGCTGCGCAGGCCAGGCTCAGGGCGGGAGCTGGGGTCTGGCGCCCTCTACAGGCGGTGGAGACAGTGCAGGACTAGGGGAGCTCACCCTTCAATGGAAGCACCTGCTCCCTCCAGGGGTCCAGCTGAAGCCATTTCATTCTGGAAATTCAAGCTGCATGGAGCCCAGTACCCCCAACTTCTCCAAAAATAGCTAAAGAACAATGAATTGGAAACAATATGGAACAACAACAGTCCCTGGCCCAAACGGTGGCTCCGAACATGACCCTGGCTCTGACGCAGACCCACACTCTGACTTCAACTTTTTCTCAAGCCTGGCCCTGTCCCCAGTCCAAGACCCTAATCCTATCCCCCAACCCAAATGGTGTTCATGAGAATCAAAAGGTAGAAACTGCAAATATCCATCAATAGTGAACCAATAAACAAAGTGTGGTGAAGGGTTTGAATTTGGGTTCATGTTCAGGTTTCAGTCAGAATTCTAGATCAGTCTTTGGGTTTAGGGTCAGGGTGAGGATTTAGAGTTAGGGGCAAGGGAACAGTTAGAGTTTAGGGCTTTCGGTTTATGATTTAGGGTTTAAGACTCAGGGCTTCTGGGATAAAGTTCAAGGTCAAATTTGGGGTTTGGGTTCATGCTGGGATTTGGGTTCAGTCAGGGTTCATGGCTCAGAGTTCTGGTTTAGAGTTTGGGTTCATGCACGAGGGCTTGGATCCAGGGCTCAGGTTCAGAGTCAAGGCTTTAGGTTCAATTTCATATTTGGAATTCAGGGTTCCAGTTTGGGCTTTAAGGTCAGGTTAGGTTTCAGCATTAAAGTTAGAGGTTAAGGTTAGGTTTAGGAATAACACATCCTCTTCAGCTGTCATCATGGACACAAAATTTCTATTGGAAGTTTCTAAATCTGAAATGTATTTCATCCGGGTGTCAGGAGCTGGTTTAGAATTTAAGATCTTAGTAACTCCCTACCAACATCATTCTGATCCTAGGGTCTCCCAGTCACCCAGAATTCACTTTTGTCTTGGCTCAAACATACCCTTGGCAGAGAAGGGCGAGCTGCTGCCAAATTTGAGATGATTTCACAGTGGTGGAGGTGAGAAACCAAATATTGTGGAACTGTTCATGGAAAATGAAACAGAAGACAAATAATTGGTTGACTCCTGATTCTTCCACAATAACAAAGACCAAACTTCCAATAGAATCTGATAATCTTCCCTAGGAAAGCCTATGGTACTCATTACCAGTACCAAAAGAAGGCCCCTTCCCCTGCTTTATTATTTTTTTTAAAGAAATTTTTTTACTTATTTGACAGACAGAGATCACAAGTAGGCAGAGAGAGAAAGGAGGAAGCAAGCTCCCTGCTGAGCAGAGCCCAACTCGGGGCTCAATCCCAGGACTCTGGGATCAATACCCAAGCCGAAGGCAGAGGCTTTAACCCACTGAGCCACCCAGGTGACCTCCCCTGCTTTAAACTAAGAATCACAGCAGGATACTTCCTACTTTGTGTCGAAAATAAAATTTTATTATTTGGCTGTTCCAGTACAATTTGTGGAAGCACTGACATTTTCCTTTCTCAAATCCTCATCGACACACGGGTAAAATGCAGGCAATGTTGTAATGCACGAATACCAAGTACAAGGAGGGCTACTAGAAGCAATAAAAAGATACTGAATTTGAAACTCAGAAAAAGCACACTTTATGGGCAGTTAATGAGGATCCCTAACCATAAGATCTAACATCTCATCCTATAGAATTCACCCATAAAAATCATCAATAACCGTGACGCCTGGGTGGCTCAGTCAGTTAAGCCGCTGCCTTCGGCTCAGGTCATGATTACAGGGTTCTAGGATTGAGTCCTGCATCAGGCTCCTTGCTCCGCAGGGATCCTGCTTCTCTCTCCACCTCTGCCTGCCACTCTGCCTGCTTGTGCACGTGCTCTCTCTCTCTCTGATAAATAAATAAAATCTTTTTTAAAAACTCATCAATAACAATAGCCTGCGGACCACTGTAACCACCTCACCGTTGACCTCTAGGCTTGTAATTCACACTCTAACCACTAGAGACACACTTCTCAGCAGCAGAATGGGACTTGCCCACTCCCAGTGAACCAACTCTTAGAGTAAAGCCAAACAAATCCCATTCCGTGGAAATCCCAGCCATTAGGACAAAGTCACAGAAACCACACCCAGAACTCAATAAAGGACAGACACTTTATGAAGCGGATGCTGCAGATTACCACCACTCCCAGGAAGTAGCACTACAGTGGATTCCAGATCTTTTCCCTTCCCAGGCTTACACGGAGCACTGCATTCTTCCGATACTCCATCCTCAGAACAAAACCATGAACTGCCCTCATCAGTCCTGCGTGCAGGCTCACAGTGAGCCCTGCGAAAGCCAGACACCTTCTTGAGAGCACTCAGCCTCTCACGCCTATCCTAGCAGATGGAGGGTGCTGCTCTCCCAGACTTCCATAACAACTAGAGAATACTTGGAACAAGTCTTGCCATATTCCATGCAATGGGTATATTCTTCTTCTGCAAAATGGGAGATGGTGAAACACCATAGATTCCCCGCAGCTTCTTGAACCTAGATAAGTTGGAGATACAGCTTGGCCAGAGCTATTATCCCCAATCACCTACACACACACACACACACACACACACACACACACACACACACCCTTCCCTTGTGCACTCCAGACCAGTTTCCATCCATTTTGCTCATTCTCAGCCATTGTCTCTGCAGAGTAGTACAGTAGTACCGAGGTGCTGGGACCGATGTGCTAGGTGCTAAGCCAGCACTTTGAACCCACTTACTGTCAGAAAATAATACCTATTTTATTAACGGATGCATCCTAGAAGATCTTGCCACCATGGCCATTGGTAAAGTCATTACACATTAAAAAATGTTCATCATCATTAGCCATCAGGGAGATTCAAATCAAAACCACATTGACGGGGCACCTGGGTTGCTCAGTGGGTTAAGCGGCTGCCTTCGGCTCAGGTCATGATCTCAGGGTCCTGGGATCAAGTCCCACATCGGGCTCTCTGCTCGGCAGGGAGCCTGTTTCCTCCTCTCTCTCTCTCTGCCTGCCTCTCTGCCTACTTGTGATCTCTCTCTGTCAAATAAATAAATAAAATCTTAAAAAAAAAACCACATTGACATACCTTATACAAGTTAGAATGGCCAAAATTAACAAGACAGTAAACAACATGTGTTGGAGGGAATGTGGAGAAAGGGGAACCCTCTTACACTCTTGGTGGGAACGCAAGTTGGTGCAGCCACTTTGGAAAACAGTGTGGAGATTCCTTAAGAAATTAAAAATAGAGCTTCCCTATGACCCTGCAATTGCACTATTGGATAATTACCCCAAAGATACAGATGTAGTGAAAACAAGGGTCATCCATACCCCAATGTTTATAGCAGCAATGGTCACAGTGGCCAAACTGTGGAAAGAAACAAGATGCCCTTCAATGGACAAATGGATAAAGAAGATATGGTCCATATATACTATGGAGTATTATGCCTCCATCAGAAAGGATGAATACCCAAGTTTTGTATCAACATGGACAAGCCTAGAAGAGATTATGCTGAGTGAAATAAGCCAACCAGAGAGAGAGTCAGTTATCATATGGTTTCACTTATTTGTGGAGCATAAGGAATAACACGGAGGACATAAGGAGATGGAGAGGAGAAGTGAGTTGGGGGAAATTGGAGGGGGAGATGAACCATGAGAGACTATGGACTCTGAGAAACAAACTGAGGGTTTCGGAGGGAAGGTGGGTATTAAGGAGGGCACATATTGCATGGAGCACTGGGTGTGGTGCATAAACAATGAATTCTGGAACACTGAAAGGAAATTTTGAAAAAAAGAAAAGAAAAGTCATTACAACAGAGATCCTAATAACCTGTGCCAATAACCTGTGGACCACCCTGGCCAGGGGCTTTTCCATCACCACTGCAGAAGTGGCCTAGGTCAGGCCTGTGCCAGTGCCACAGAGGGTCCAGAAAGCCAGGTGGTCCATAACATTGCTGAGGGCTGTTGGACTCATCTTGAAACCCACACATCCTAAATCCTCTGCTAACTCAAGAGAACCCTAAATGTGCTCATGGTCTTGAGCCACAGATGGTCTTGACCATCTGTGTGGTATATAACCCGCAAGATATACCCACCAGCCAATGGGGACATACTCAGCCAAACAATACCTACATGGAATTCAACCACAGACCAACATCTTGTGGCAAGCTCAAGGCATACAGAGAAAGGTGGGAGAATTTCTGAGGCCTTAATTGTTAGCCAATCTCACTATCATCTTTTTTTTTCTTTCAAGTGGAGGGGCCAGGGTTAGGCAGGATAGATCCCCATGAACACCCACCCTGCCATTGGAAAGGAAGAAACCTCTCCCCCATCATCCATTGTGTTGCAGATCTGGGGTGTGGAAACTACCGCCCGTGGGCCAAATAGACCTCCCCCGTATTCTCTCAATCAAGTGTGGCTGGAACATGAGTTATGGACAGTCTGTGGCTACTTTCATGCCACAAGGCAAGAGCGGAGTCATTGTCAGAGACACCAAAATGACTGCAACACCTAACAGAAAATTTTTACAGAAGACTTTGCAGAAAAATCTGTGCCGATCCCTGGTCTCAAAGACCCTAGGATTATATCACTTCTTTGAGTGGAATGGAGTGCCTTCTGGGTAAAATCTATTTTCTTCACCCCCAGAGGCAAAGACTTCCATCCTTTTAACCAGAACTCCATATCTATCCTCCTCCATTTACATCTTGAATGGCACGTCTACAGGTTTGCAGCCCAACAGGAATTCAGTGTAGTTTACATGGTAGTGATGCCCAGAAATGGAGGTGTAAGTGTGCACTTGTGAGTGTGAGTGTGTGTTTCCTCTTTGTTAGCCACAGTGTTGAAGGAGAATACAACACAGTGGCATGCCTTCTGTCCCACAGAAACAGCTACACAATGTGGTTCCATAAGGATCTCAGAGGAATCCACCTTCATAGAACAAACTTCATCTGGGAGGACTCCCAAATCCCTTGTTCTGGACACTATATTCCACCAGGGCTGGGGGCCCACAGAGGAACAGAGATTCCCCTTGCTCATCAGGGTTTTGAAGGATGCCTGCTGTTCCAGGACAAAAGATACTGAAACCTTTAATCCACCTGTCATCCAGCCAGGCATCTGTGAGAGAGATCTACTCCAAGAAGAAAAGACAGACCAAGAGACAACAAATGACAGCCTTGTGTGACAAGTGCCATGACAGGGGACACTCAGGAGGACTGGGGGTGTGCAGGGTTGGCCAGACCTGGGGCTAGGGGGACTGGAAAAGATCCAGGAGGATGATCACAGCTATGTCACTACAGGGGGTATGTGGGAGGACTGGGGATGTACAGGGTAGGCCAGATAGGAGGGCAAGGGGACCAGGAGTGCTTCAGGAGGATGAAGGAGGATGTCGCAGTTGTGTCCTTGTGTGGCTACACGTGTCAGTGTGACCAGGCATTGGCCAGACTGGAAATGACAGGGTGGGCAAGGGGCGGTGTCCCTAAACTGTCTTCTGCAAGGCAAAAGTTCAGTAATATTTATCTCAGTACAATTTCATTTCACATGCATCAGTGAGTCCCCAAAGCTGATGGTGTAGAACATAAAGTATGTAGTTGGCCATTGCTTTCAAGCCTGAGGTGCCGGGGGCAGAGCACACTTGATATTTCTTTCTGTTGCTTTCAGAGTATGATGACTTTTCACACCTTCATCTCTGACCCAAGGGCAGGGAACAAAGGCAAGACAGATCTACACTTAGACATGTCAACAGAAATCTTCAAACCCAAGTTCTCTTAGGAGCTAAAGGTTCAGGACCAGGGGGACAAAAAGGGGAGGGAGATAGCAAGGAACTAAAAGATCACGTCCAGTGCATGTGAGCTGGTCCACTCCTCCACCACGTGCTATCTGGAGAGTGGCCACACGGGGGCACCAATGAGTAAACATTGCCACAAATCCCACTGCAAAGCCAATTCTTCCTTCATCCCCTCAAACCTTGTTCATTCAATGTTTACAGATCATTGTTTAGATTATGAAAAATGTGACTTTGCTGAATTTTTTAAAAAACCAAACTAATTCTTTCAACTCGTTAAGAATAGAAGATGTTTTCAAAAATCTCAGAGTTGGCAAGGCCCAGGGGCCTGGGAAAAGGCTATGACTGCTGAATCTATTCAGGTCTACTTAGGAAACAAGGCTGACTTCTATTCCACTTCTTTTCAGGAAGAATTTGTGTCAAGGAGCAGCACTGAATCCACACAAAATAGTGCAGCTCAGAGGAAAACAAAGGGGAATCAACAGCCTCCAGAAGCAGAGAAAGAGCCACACCCAGGAACAAAGAAGACATACCACAGAGGCTCTGCTCAGGCCAATTTGCAGTCTGCAGATCCTCTGGAGCTAGACTGCCCCCAGTGTCCCTGGGGGTCGTGGGCCAGGCAGAGCACACACCCTGATGCTGCAAAGTTGTAACCCATGATGACCCTCCTGGTCCCTTCCTCCACGAGACACACTTACCTCCTGATGACTCTGGCCTGCTTCTTGGAACTCCCATTCCCCTTTCTGACCCCATCATTCACTTTTCCCATCACTGCCAAAGTACAGAGTACAGTTAACTACATATTATTCTGTCATTTAAATGTGTTTTTTTGTCATGTTGCTGTGAAACTGTACCTTGCATCAGCTACCCTGATGTAGAATCCCTTGTTGCATTGCATGACTTAACCTTGGACTCCAAGTGCCCTCACAGTGTCATGGGGCTAGTGTCCTGGGCAAGGTTCTCACTAAGCTGGCTCAGCTGTTGCAGTGAGGTCCTGATCCAGACACTGTTATTTTTGTGCAAATAAGGCAGCACAGCCAAAACCTTGGTTTGGGTTCAGAATTGCTCATGGCCCCTCAGCCACATCAGATGGCATGGGGGTACACCCTGAAGACACTTGGTTGTCCAGTGTTGTCCTGGGGACTTCCCCTGGAATAGCCATTGTGTCCAGTAAAGGAACTCAATAGGAGTGGTGAGGATGGAAGTCAGAACTCCTGAGATAGAATCATCTTGGAAACTGCCCAGAACTTCCTAGGAGTTCATTCTATATTCTTGAATGAATCAATTGATCTAAAATCATTTCCTCATTTTAGAAATGATGAGCCTGAAGCTCCAATGAAGTGACTATCCTAGATTGTATTGGAAGTCAGTGAAAAAGCAAGACTGAGATGGGAGATGGCCTCTAGCATGATACCCCAGAGAGGCTTTAGCTAGAGCTGCAATCACCCATTTATTTTTCCCAGACTCCCAGACTCTCATGGGACTCTTCATGGAGCATATTCTGGGAATAAAGGTCATTTCAGGGCCACAGAAACCTCTGATACTGGCTATAATGAGACTTTGTGATGTCAGTGGAGTCCCAAGCCATAGGCCATCTCAGAGATTGTCTGCAAAGATATGGCTTGTAGGAAACCCATATGCTGACAGAGGATAGAGGAAGATGGAAGAAGCTAGGGAAAGAGAGGGTGCTCACATCACATCTGGTTCCAAATAACATGGTGATGTCTAGCAGGACAAGCCTCCCAAATGCCCCCTAGCACCTTCACAAAATTCACCCTTAAGATTTGAAGGTGAGCTTCATACATGCGTCATGAGTGTTCTGGCTAACTCAGGGAAGCATGATACAGAACATAATAAAGCCACAACCTTGACAGATGTTTATTCATGGAGCAATAGCTTTCTACAAATATATTCTGATATGGTAAAAAAAAATTCACTGATAAAACATGGATATTTTTTATTAAAAAGAAAGCTATACTTGTTCAATTAATACATATTATGGAGTATCTACTTAGTGCAAACATTTACCTCTAGGAGCTTGCAAAGATATGGGATATAATCAATGGATCAATAATAGGAAGGAATGCAGGTTAAGGACTAAGAGAGCTATTCTATGCAGACATTAAGGAAGCCCACTGAGAAGATGCTTTTATCCAAGACCAGAAAGACAGGGCCAGTGAACCCATCTGTAAGATTGACCATAGAACATAAATGTCAAGAAATATTGTCTTAAGTATTGCTTTGGTACATTTGGTTCTTCTCCGTAACTAGTTGGGTTACATGCTAACCTTTACTCACTGTAAAATACTCTAATAAAATGTCTAATTTAAGCATACACATCTTGTATTAAAGTTAAATAAATTAACCCTAGCAAACCCCTAAACCCTAACCCTAACCCCTGCCCCTAACCCGTGACCCTAAACCTGACCCTAGGTTGGGCTCAGAGGGGTCTGCCCCAGAGACCTGGTACCAAAGCCCTAGGGACTGGGGACACTGAGCAATTTCAGAGGACTCCACCTGCCTACCAGAAGTAAACCATGGCATTTGGAACTCCAGAAACAGTTCAGAGCAGGAGAAATCTGCATGCTCACCTGAGGCCACCCCCGCACTCAGTGGCCTGCTGGACACAAGCCTGAGGCCTGACATGCACCCTGACCCATGCCCTCAACTCAGCCCTCAGGGAGTCTTGCCACACAGCTGGCAGGTTGAACCTGTCATGATTCTAGGTCCCAATCCTAATCCTAGGTTGGCTTTTTAAAGGACCATTCCCAGAAGCCTGGCTCCAAATCCCCAGGGAATGGGGACACCTAAGCGAAACAGAGGACTCATCCTAAAACAAAGTCAGATATCATGCCTTTTAGAACTCCAGAAAGGATTTAGAGCAGGAGAAATCTGAATGAAATCTTGAACCAATCCCTGCTTATTTATACTTTCATACCATACTGAATGCAAACCCTGAGCCTGATACACTCCTTAACTCTAGCCCTCAATTCAGATGTCTCTGAAATTCTCCACAGCTAAGCAGATCACAACTTCCTTGCTCCTGGGACTACCCTTATCCTAGCTTAAGACATAGGTGAAAATATAAACGTGTCTTTCTATCAAAAGGACAAACTAGAGACCAAGAGATACACGAAAAAGTGCTCCACATCAATAGCCATCAGGGAAATACAAATCAAAACAACAATGAGATACCACCTTACAAGAGTTGGCATGCCTAGAATGATTAAGGCAGGGAAAAACAAATGTTGGCAAGGATGTATTGAAAGGGAAACACTCTTATACTGTTGATGGGAATGCAAGCTTGTACAGCCACTCTGCCAAATGTTATTGAGTTTCTTCAAGAACTTAAAAATAGAGCTACCCAGGGCACCTGGGTGGCTCAGTGGGTTAAGCCTCTGCCTTCAGCTCAGTTCACGGTCTCAGGGTCCTGGGATCAAGCCCCGCATTGGACTCTCTGCTCAGCAGGGAGCCTGCTCCCCACCCCCCAGCCTGCCTCTCTGCCTACTTGTGATCTCAGTCTGTCAATAAATGAAATCTTAAAAAAAAAAAAAATAGAGCTACCCTATGACCCAGCAATTGCACTACTAGGTACTTATCCCAAAGATACAGATTGAGTGAAAAGTAAAGCCCCCAATGTTCATTGCAGCAATATCCACTCTAGCCAAACTATTGGAAGAGCCCAGATGCCCAAGGACAGATGAATGGCTAAAGAAGATGTGGGTAATATCTACAATGAAATATTGTTCAGCCATCAGAGAGGGTGAAGACTTACCATCACATCCACCTGGATGGAACTGGAGGATATTATTATGAGTGAAATAAGTCTGTCAGAGAAAGACAATCAGCACATGGGTTCACTCATATGTGAAATAGAAGAAACACCATAAAGGATCAGAGGGGAAGGGAGGGAAAACTGAATGGGAAGTCATCAGAAAGGGAGAAAAACCATGAGAGACTCTTCATATCAGAAACAAACTGAGGGTTGCTGGAGGGTAGGTGGATGCAGGATGGGGTAAGTGAGTGATGGGCATTAAGGAGGGCACATGATGCAATGAGCACTAGGTGTTATACACACCTAATCTATTATTGAACACTACATCTGAAACTAATGATGTACTATAAGTTGGCTCATTCAATTTAAGTTAAACAAAAAGAACTCAAGCAAACACTCCTACACATTTGTATGGAACCACCAAAGATACTGAACAGGCAACACAATGTTGAGAAGAAAAACAAAGCTGGAGGGTCACAATTCCAGATTTCAAGTTATACTACAAAGCTGTAGTCATCCTAACAGTATGGTATCAGCACAAAAATACACATAGTGACCAAGGGAACAGGATAGAAGCTCAGATATAAACTCACAATTATGTGGCCAATTAATCGTCCACAGAGCAGGCAAGAATATCGAAAAGGAAAAGGACAGTCTCTACAGCAAACAGTGTTGAGAAAACTGGACAGTTACCCATAGAAGAATGATATTCCTCTGCTTCCTTATGCCATACAGACAAACTCAAAAGTTTCAAGACCTCAGTGGAAGACCTGAAACCATATGGATTGTTACAATAGATGCAGAAAGAACATTTGATAAGATTCAATATGCATTTATGATAAAGACTCTAAACCATCTGGGTATTGAGGGAACATACCTCAACCAAACAAAGGCCCTACATGAAAAGCCACAGCTGACATTATACTTGAGGGTGAAAGGCTGAAAACTTTTCCATTAGCAAGAACAGGATAAAGATGCCCACTCTTACCAGTTTCATTCATCATCATATTGAAAGCCCTAGCCAAAACATTTAGACCGAAAAAAAAAAAAAAAGATATGAAATCTGAATAGGAAAAGAAATGGTCACTATTTGCAGATTACATGATCCCTAAAAAGTCCACAAAAAATGAATTTTTATTAACAAATAAATAATTTGAATAAATTAAGAATAAACAAATTCAGTAAAGCTGCAGGATACAAAGTCAATATACAGAGACATGTTGCATCTCTTTTTTTTAAAGAATGTATTTATTTGACACACACACAGAGCCTAAGGAGGGGGAGCAGCAGAGAGTCGGGGAAAAGCAGACTCCTGGCTGAGGAGGGAGCCCAATGCTGGACTCATTCCCAAAACCCCAGGATCATGACTTGAACTGACAGCAGACACTTAACTGACTGAGCCACCCAAGTGCCCCAACTTGTATTTCTATATACTGATGACCAACTTTCACAAAGAGAAATTAAGAAAGCAATGTCACTGACAATTGCATCAAGCAAAAACAAAACAAAGCAAACAAACAAAAAAACTAGGAATAAAAGTAACCAAGAATGAGATAGACCTGGTATACTGAACACATGGTGGAAAAGGAAGGACAAATATGCACGTGTTGGTGGGAGAATGTATGGGCCGAAGATTTGGAAGATGACACAAGTAAATGGAAACATACACCATGCTCATTAACTGGAAGAGTTAACAATGTTAACATGTCCACCATACCCAAAGAAATCTATGAATGAAATGAAATCCCTATCTGAATTCCAATAGCATTATTCAAAGAATAAAAGTACCAAAATCCATATGGAATCAAAAAAGGTCAGGTTCTTATAAGAACATAGGATGGGAACTCTATGTCAACAAATCAGGCAGTCTTGAAAAAATGGATGCATTCCCAGAAACATAGAAATCACCAAAATTGAACTGGGAAGAAAGAATACCTGAAGAGACTCATAAACGGCAAGGAAATCAAAGCAGGCATCAAAAATCCCCTAAGAAATAAGAGCCCAGAGCCAGATGGCTTCCCAGGGGAATTCTACCAAACATAAAGAAGATTTAATACCTCTTCTTCTGAAACTTTTCTAAAAAATAGAATTGGAAGGAAAACTTCCAAACCCTTTTGATGAGACCAGTATTACCTTGATCCCAAAACCAGATAAAAACCCCACCCAAAAGGAGAATTATAGGTCACTATCCTTGATGAATATGGATGCAAAAATTCTCACCAACATACTAGCCAATAGGATCCAACAGCCCATTAAAAGGATGATTCACCACGACCAAATCAAATTTATTCCTGGGCTGCAAGGGTGGTTCGACAACCACAAATCAATCAAAGGAACCCACTACCTTAATAGAAGAAAGAACAAAAACCATAGGATCCTCTCAAAAGAGGCAGAAAAAACAGTTGACAAATTAATGTGTCCCTTCTTTTTTTTAAATTTTATTTATTTATTTGACAGAGAGATCACAAGTAGGCAGAGAAGCAGGCAGAGAGAGGAGGAAGCAGGCTCCCCGCTGAGCAGAGAGCCCAATGTGGGGCTCCATCTCAGGGCCGTGAGATCATGACATGAGCCTAAGGCAGAGGCTTAACCCACTGAGCCACCCAGGTGCCCCTAATGTGTCCCTTCTTGATCCAAACTCTTCACCGTGGAGGTATAGAGGGTACATGCCTCCACATCATAAAGGTCATCTATGGAAAACCCAAGAGAACATTATTCCCAATGAGAAAAAGCTGAGAGCTTTTCCCTTCAGGTCAGGAACACGACAGAGATGCTCATTCTCACCACTATTGTTGAACATAGTACAGAATTTGTAGTCTCAGCCACCAGACAACAAAAAGAAAAGAAAAGGCATCCGAATCTACAAAGGAGTCAAACTCTCACCCTTTGCATACAATAGGATACTTTCTGTGGAAAACCCAAAGACTCTAACCGCAAATTGCTAAAACTCATCCAGGAATTCCATACAGTGGCAGGATATAAAATTAATACATAGAAATAACTTGGGTTTGTCTACAACAACAATGTGACAGAAGAAAGAGAAATTAAAGAGTCCATCCCATGTATAATTGCACCCCAAACCATAAGATATTTAGGAATCCATCTAAACAAAGAGGCAAAGGATCTGTACTCAGATAACTATACCATAGTCATGAAAGAAATGGAGGAAGACACAAAGAAATAGAAAAACATTCCATGCTCATGGATTGGAAGAACAAATATTGTGAAAATGTCTATGCTACCCAAACAATCCACAGATTCAGTGCAATCCCTATCAAAATACCATTCACACTTTTCACAGAACTGGAATAAATAATCCCCAAATTTGTATGGAAGCAGAAAAGACCCTGAACAGCCAAAGGGATATTGAAAAAGAAAGCCAAAGCTGGTGGCAATGCAATTGCAGACTTCAGGCTCTACTACTAAGCTGTAATGTCAAGACAGTACGGTACTGGCACAAAAACAGACACACAGATCAAAGAAAGAAAGAAAGAAACAAACAAACAAACAAACCAGAAATGGACCCTCAACTCTAGGGTCAACTAATCTTCCTCAAAGCAAGAAAGAATATCCAATAGAGAAAATAAAATTGTCTTCAATAAATGGTGCTAGGAACATGGGATAGTATATACAGAAGAATGAAACTGGACCATTTCCTTATACCACACACAAAAAATAGACTCCAAATGGATGAAAGACCTCAATGTGAGACAGGAATTCATCCAGGTCCTTGAGGAGAACAGAGGCAGCAACTTCTTTGACCTCAACCAGAGCAACTTCTTGCTAGACATGTCTCCAAAGGCGAGGGAAACAAAAGCAAAAATGAACTGTTGGGATTTCTTCATGAGAGCAAGCTTTTACACAGCAAAGGAAACAGTCAGCAAAACCAAAAGACAACAAACAGAATGAGAGAAGATATTTTCAAATAATATATCATATGAAGGGCTAGTATCCAAAATCTAGAAAGAACTTACCAAACTCAACACACACAGAACAAATAATCCAATCAAGAAATAGGCCAAAGACATGAACAGACATTTCTCCAAAGAAGACATCCAAATGGCCAACAGACACATAAGAAAGTGCTCAACATCCCTCAATATTAGGAAAATACAAATCAAATCCATAAAGAGATACCACCTTACCCCAGTCAGAATGGCTAAAATGAGCAAGTCAGGAAATGACAGGTGTTGGTGAGGGTGTAGAGAAGGGGGAACCCTTTTATACTGTTGGTGGGAATGTAAGCTGGTGAAGCCACCCAGGAAAAGAGTGTGAAGGTTCCTCAAGAAGTTGAAAACTACCCTAAACCCTGCAATTACATTACTGGGTATTTACCCCAAAGATACAAATGTAGTGATCAGAAGAGGCACCAGTGCCCCAATGTCTATAGCAGCAATGCCAACAAGAGCCAAAGTATGCAAAGAGCCCAGACATCCATCAACAGATGGATATATATGGGTATATATACCACTGAATATTATGCAGCCATCAAAAAGTGAAATCTTGCCATTTGCAATGACATGGATGGAACTAGAGGGTATTATGCTAAGCGAAATAAGTCAATCAGAGAAGGACAATTATCATATGATCTCCCTGATATGTGGAATTTAAGAAACAAGACAGAGGATCATAGGGGAAGGGAGGAAAAAAGGAAGTAAGATGAAACCCGAGAGGGAGTCAAAGCAAAAGAGACACAATCCAGGAAACAAACTGAGGTTTTCTGTAGGAGAGGAGGTGGGGGAATGGGGCGGCTAGGTGATGGGCACAGGGAGGGGATGTGCTGTGGTGAGCACGGTGTGCAGTGTAAAATGGAAGGGTCTCAAACCTGTACAGCTGAAACAAATAACACATTATATGATCATAATAAAAAAGAAGTGAAAGAAAAACATTTAGGATACAAATGTAAACTAAGTAAAAATAAATAAATAATCTCACTGATAGAAAGAAGGAAAGAAAGAAAACAAGCAACTAAGTGACCTGGAGTCAGAACACTCCAATTTCAAGCTAGATTACAAAGCTGTTGTCATCAAAACAGTACAGGACTGGCATAAAAATAGACACACAGGTCAATGGAACAAAACAGAAAGCTTAGAAACTGATGATCATAGTACTTTCGGCAAAGTTTATTCCTTTGTATATTAAAGGTATATTTAAACTTAGCTCTGGGGCGCCTGGGTGGCTCAGTGGGTTAAGCCGCTGCCTTCGGCTCAGGTCATGATCTCAGGGTCCTGGGATCGAGTCCCGCATCGGGCTCTCTGCTCAGCAGGGAGCCTGCTTCCCTCTCTCTCTCTCTCTCTGCCTGCCTCTCTGCCTACTTGTAATCTCTCTCTGTCAAATAAATAAATAAAATCTTTAAAAAAAAAAAAACTTAGCTCTGATAGAATTATTAACTCTGAATGGGAATTAATATTTATGTCTTGTTCCAATGTTTGTTTCCAATAAATATATTTTTAAACATGCTGTTTTATAAAAATATATATTATAAAATAAGGATTATTTAGAGTCCAAACTTCTAGGAAAAATTAAATTCACTTTAATAAATTTATCACAGAAAAGGAAATATAGAAATCCATCATCAGAACTGAGAACATCACAAAAGAAGACAACCAGACAAAATCTGGTATCTGATGGAAGAATATAATACTTGGGTCTGCCCAAATGTTCAACCTGTTGAAAGCTATACATCCAGCTACTCATTTACAAAAACACAGATTTAAGAGAAATGTCCTAACAAAGAGTATGAAGACGTCACCAATGAAGTTCACCATGCCTATGTTCCGACAAGAAAAATACTTTCCCAACAAATAAACTGTAAGATTGGAAGGAAGGAAGGAAGAAGGAATGAAGAGAAAAAGAAAAAGAAAAAGAGAAAGAAAGAAAGAAAGAAAGAAAGAAAGAAAGAAAGAAAGAAAGAAAGAAAGAAAGAAAGAAAGAAAGAAAAGAAACCCACACATGTATGGTCTTAACTTATGACCCAGCAGCAGAAAATATACAATGGGGAAAGGACTGTCTCTTCTGTGAATGGTACTGGGAAAACTGGACACTAAACACAGAAAAATATAACTGGATCACTATCTTACACCACACATACAAGTCATGAATGGATGTATGACTTGAACATAAGAACTGAACCCATAAACCTTCAAGAAGAAAACACACGTAGTAAGTTGCTCTCTACTGGTATTGGGAAAGAGACTTTTACATCAGACACTAAAAGCAAAGGCAACAAAAGCAAAAATAAGTGGAAGGACACCAAACTGAAATTTCTGCACGACAAAAGGGACCATCAAACGCTTAAAAGGCAACCCCCCCCCATGAGAAAAAATTCCTGCAAACTGTATGTGTGAGAAGAGGCTAATATCCAAAATACACAAACACTCCTTCAAATCCAAACAAAAACTGAGTAAAAACTGGGAGAATTTGTGAATAGCTACTTTCCAAAGACGGCAGACAGGTGGCCAACAGACACAGAGAAAGTTGTTGAACATCACTAATTGTTGTCAGGGAAACAGAAGTCAAAACCGGAATGAGCTATCACCTCACAACTGTGGGAAGGGCAATCGTCCCAGAGACAGACACCACGTGTGGCCAAGGGTGTGTACACCAGGGGACCCTGTGCACTGCTGGTGGGAATGGAAATTGGTGCAGCCACTGTGACAAACGCTGTAGAGATTCTGGGAGAAATTAATACAACTACCACATGACCCAGTATTGCTCTACTGATTATTTCTTTGGCGAACACAAAAATGTTCCCTCCAAAAGAGTGATGTACTCCCATGTTCATGGCAGGATTATTCACAATAACCAGACATGGTAACATCAACCTTGGGATCCTTATGCTAAGTAACTCAGACACAGAAGGAAAACATCAGAGGCTCTCATGGACATTCCACATAGAAAATATATATATATTGAATGCATAGATAATGAGACCAGATTGGTGGTTGCCAAATTTGGGGAGAGTGGGGAGAAACGGGTAAAGGAAGTCAAAGGTGCCATGTTCGAGTGATGAAATCCACAAGTCATGGAATGTTCTGTGCAGCGTGGAGACAAAAGCTCTGCAGAATGGGGTACAGGCTCCCCCACTACTTAAAGGTACAGTGTTCCTAGGAAAACTTTCACAGCAGAAATGGTGTAAATAGAAAAAGGAATAACCATTCATTTCTACAGAAAAGTGACTGAGCATGCTCGGACACCACGAGTTTCTTCTCTTTGGCTTTTCTTATCCCTCAGGACACAACATCCTAATGGATTCCCAAAACAAATGGAGATAAAACACAGCAGATGCTCACAGACACAGGAACAGTGGAGGGGAGGGGCAGAGGTGGCAGCTGTATGCAAACTTCCCTTCACCAGGGCTCACTTGGCTGCCATCTGCCCATAGCCTAACCAAATGGCAGCAGGGACCACTGCCAGCGCCAACATCCAGGGACACACTGGACATCCAGCAGGATGGGGAGCCCCCTAAAGTACCTGTGGTCCAGGAACTCCCTCTCTAGGAAAAAAGGGCCATGGACTGTGTAGTCTTACCATGCTCCCATCCATGCAGTGGGGCTTGAAGAGCCTACTGCAGGCTGGCTTTGGTGCCGGCCCAGGGACCGCCCCAGGGATGCATTCACTTCTGAATCTGCACCAGTGTGCAGGCTGATCTCCGCACCATAGTGGCAAGCCAAGACTGATTGGTCTAAACTAAGAAGAGTCACTCCTGAGCCATTAGGAGAGAAGGGAGCAGCTGCTCGCTGGGGCTGCTGTGGTTCTTGGTCGCTGAGCGATTTCCAAAGCAGTTTCTGCCTCTTAGACCAAGGTTATGTGGGACACCCACGTGCACCATCTCCAGATCCTCTCTGTCCTGCCCTTCCTCCTGCCATGGCTGGGGGTCCCTGCAGACCAGCTCCCAACCTGCGCTACCAGGCAGCCCTTCCACTGATGTGGAAGGTGACATTGCTCACCTGTGTTTGGTTTGGTTTTTGAAGATTACTGCCTAAAACATTCTATCTCTATTTTATATATATATTTTTAAGATTTTATTTTGGGGACACCTGGGTAGCTCAGTTGGTTAAGCAGCTGCCTTTGGCTCAGGTCATGATCCCAGAATCCTGGGATCGAGTCCCACATTGGGCTCCTTACTCAGTGGGGAGCCTGCTTCCCCCTCTCCCTCTGCCTGCTGCTCCCCTGCTTATGCTCTCTCTGTGTCAGATAAATAAATAAAATCCAATGTTTTGGGGAATCTCTACAACCAATGTGGGACTCAAATTCACAACCCCGAGTTCCAGAGTCCCATGCTCCACTGACTGAACCAGCCAGGCACCTTTATTTTTTCTTTATTTTGTTCCAGTATAGTTAACACACAGTGCTCTATTAGTTTCAGGTGCACTATATAGTCATTCAGTAATTCTATATATTCCTCAGTGCTCCTCATGATAAGTGTCATTTTTATTTCAAGATTTTTATCTATTCCTTTGAGAGAGAGAGAGAGAGCGCACGAGCAGAGGGGAGGGTCTATTCTCTAGATCCAGCCATGTTGTTGCAAACGGCAAGATTTCATTCCTTTTCGGGGCTGAGTAATAGTTTATTGTACATATTCACCACATTTTCTTTATCCATTTATCTCTCAGTGGACACTCAGGCTACTTCTGTAATTTGGCTCTTGTAAATAATGTTGCAATAAACATAGGGGTGCATATGTTATTTTGACTTAGTGTGTTCATATTCATTGGCTAAATATCCAGTAATAGAATTACTGGATCACAGGATAATTCTATTTTCAATTTTTAATACTACTTTTTAAAGATTTTATTTATTTATTTGACAGAGAGAGACGGAGGAAGAGAGGGAACACAAGCAGGGGGAGTGGGAGAGGGAGAAGCAGGCTTCCCTCTGTGCAGGGAGCCCAATGCGGGGCTTGATCCCAGGACCCTGGTATCATGTCCTGAGCTGAAGGCAGATGCTTAAATACTGAGCCACCCAGGTGCCCCTCTATTTTCAATTTTTTGAGGAACTTCCATACTGTCTTCCAGAGGGGCTGTACCAGTTTGCATTCCCACCAACAGTGCACGCAAGTTCCTTTTTTTTCCACATTCTTGCCAATACCTGATGTTTCTTGGAGTTTTTATTTTAGCCTTTTTGACAGATGTGAAGTAATAACTCATTGTGGGTTTGATTTGTATTTCCTGGTGATGAGTGATGTTGAGCATCTTTTCATGTGTCTGTTGGCCATCTGGATGTCTTCTTTGGGAAAATGTCTGTTTATGTCTTCTGTCCATCTTTAAATTGGATTATTTGGGTATTTTTGGTGTTGGTGTTGAGTTGGTAAGTTCTTTATATATTTTGGGTACTAACCCTTATCAGATGTGTCATTTGCAAATATCTTCTCTCAGTCAGTAAGTTGTCTTTTAGTTTTGTTGATTGTTTCCTTAGCTCTGCAGAAGCTCTTTATTTTGAAATAGTCTCAACAGTTTATTTTTGCTTTTGTGTCCCTTGCCTTAGGAGACATATCTAGGAAAATTTTGCTACAGCTGATGTCAGAGAGGTTACTGCCTGTGTTTTCTTCTAAAATTTTTATGGTTTTAGGTCTCATATTTAGGTCTTTAACCCATTTTGAGTTTATTTTGGTGTATGGTGTAAGAAAGTGGTCTAGTTTCATTATTTTTCACATAGCTGTTCAGTTTTTCCACCCATTTGTTGAAGAGACTATCTCTTTCCCATAGCATATTCTTGCCTCCTTTGTCAAAAATTAATTGACCATATTATTGTGGGTTTATTTCTGGGCTCTCTATTCTGTTCCATTGATCTACGTATCTGTTTTTAGGCCAGTACTATACTGTATTGATTACTATAGCTTTGTAGTATATCTTTTTTTGTTGTTGTAGTATATCTTGAAATCTGCATTTGTGATACCTTCAGTTTTGTTCTTCTTTTTCATTTTTTAAAAGATTTTATTTATTTATAAATTTATTTATAAATAAATAATAAATATATTTATAATTATATTATTTATATTATTATATTAATATATATTATATTATATATTATTATATTATATTTATAAATAAATAAATAAAGAGAGAGTGTGAAAGAGAACATGAGAGGGGAGAAAGTCAGAGGGAGAAGCAGACTCCCCACAGAGCTGGGAGCTTGATGCGGGACTCAATCCTGGGACTCTGGGATCATGACCTGAGCCTAAGGCACACACTTAACCAACTGAGCTGCCCAGATGCCCTGTTCTTCTTTTTCAAGATTGCTTTGGCTATTAAAGGTCTTTTGTATTTCTGCCCATGTTTTAGGATTCTTTGTTCTTGTTCTGTGAAAAATGCTACTGATATTTTTATAGGGATTGCACCAAATCTGTAGACTGCTTTGGGGAGTATGGACATTTCAACTATATTTTCTTCCAATCCATGAACATGGAATATCCTTTCATTTGTTTGTCATATTCATTTTCTCTTATCAGTGTTTTATAGCACACGCCCCTACCACATGGGTCAAGCCCACTGTCATCTCTTGCAGGGACTGTTTCAGAAGCTTCCTCACAAGCCTCCCTGCTTCCACTTTTGCTTGCAGTCTTTTCACAATAGCCAAAGTTGTCCTATAATGTGTAAGTCAAATCACATCACTCCTCTATGCAGAGCCCTCCTGAGTCCCCATTTCACTTGGCTCTATGTGACCCTGTCCCACATTACCATGCTAACCCCAGGACTTTGATCACTCTGCTCCAGCCCCTGTGACCTCCATGCTGCTCCTTGAACATGGACACACATCTCTGGCTCAGGACCTGTGCACGTGCAATTTCCTCTGTGGAGAATACTCCCCTTCTAGGACAGGCAGAATTCTAAAACAACCCCAATGGTTCTTACTCCTAGTGGCCACACCTTTGTGTGATTTCATTTTGCATATGGATAGGACATGTAACTTTTTTTTTTAAGATATTATTTATTTCAGGATGCCTGGGTGGCTCAGTTGATGAAGTGGCTGCCTTTGGCTCAGGTCATGAACCCAAGGTCCCGGATGGAGTCCCACATTGGGCTCCCTGCTCACTGAGGAGCCTGCTTCACCCTCTGCCTACTTCTCTCCCTGCTTGTGTTCTCTCTCTCTCTGTCAAATAAAAAATCTTTTTAAAAAAAGATATCATGGGGAGCCTGGGTGGCTCAGTGGGTTAAGCATCTGCCTTCAGCAAGCAGAGATCCTGCTTCCCCCCTCTCTCTTCACCTGCCTCTCTCCCTACTTATGATCTCTGTCTATCAAATAAGTAAATAAAATCTTTTCTAAAAAGATATCATTTATTTGTTTTAGAGAGAAAGAGAGCATGCACGAGAGTGGGGGGAGGTGCAGAGGGAGAGAGAGAATCCCAAGTTGACTCCTAGCTGAGTGTAGAGTCTGACATGGGGCTCAAGCCCACAACCCATGAAATCAAAATTCGGATGCTCAAGTGACTGAGCCACTCAGGAGCCCCAAGGACATGTAACTTCCTTCTAACCAATAGAAGACTATGGCAAAAATGATGAGCTATCACTCCCATGGTTATACTACATCATAAGGTAAAGATGAAGGGATTTTACAGATACACTCAAGGCCCCAGTTACCCAAATTAACCAGTTTCACCTTGAGTTAAAAGACTGGTGGATATTCTACTATGTTGTACACCTGAAACGAACATAACATTGTGTGTCAATTCTACTCAAATAAAAATATTTCAAGCAAAAAAGAAAGAAAAAGGGGAGGAGTCAAGATGGCAGAGGAATAGCAGACTGAGATGACATCAGGTTGCAGGAGTTCAGCTAGATAGTTATCAAACCATTCTAAACACCTACAAACCCAACAGGAGATCAAAGAGAAGAAGAGCAGCAACTCCAGAAACAGAAAATTGACCACTTTCTGAAAGGAGAAGTGACAGGAAGATGGACCGTGGCAGGAGGGGACTGCTTCCGGCAAGCGGTGGAGGAGCAGAGCACAAAAACTGAACTTTCAGAAGTCTGCTCCACTGAGGGACATCACTCCAGAAGCTAAGCAGGGTGGAGCCTTTGTGGGGACAGTGTGGTTTCATGTCCTGTAGGGTCACAGAAGGTTCAGGGGTGTCTGAGTGTAGCAGAGCTCACAGGTATCAGAGTGGAGAAGCTGGTTAGAGATGGAGCCAAGGAGTGAGCTCTCAGTTTGGGATTACCTTAAACCATGATCTACAACACAGTCACACCACTGCTCTTTGAGCAGAGAACTCACAAGTGCCATATCTGGGGAGACCCCCCTGGAAGAGCAGAGCAGCAGGAATCTGCTGGGTTTGGAGATTCCAAACTGTGCTGTGTGCGAGAGAGAAGCACTGGGTTACAAGCTGGATGAGCTCGGAGCGCAGCCAGAGACCAGGGAGATGGTAGTGACTGACCACTTTTCTCTGAGGGTGCACAGCGGAGCGGGGCCCCAAGCTCTTGGCTTCTCTGGACTGGAGACTGGGAGGCCGCCATTTTCATTCCTGTCCTCCAGAACTCTACAGAAAGCGTTCATGGAACAAAAGCTTCCAAGAGCAAACCCTGGCGGATTACTTAGCCTGGCCCCCAGCAAGAGCAGCACAGTTCCGCCTTGGGCAAAGACACTTGAGACTCACTACAACATGCCCTTCCCCTAGAAGATCAGCAAGAACATCCAGCCAAGACCAAGTTCACTGATCAAGGAGAATAGCGGAATTCCAGAGGAGGGGAAAGCAAAGCATGGAATTCATGGGTTTCTCTCCATGATTCTTTAGTCTTGAAAAGTTAATTAAATTTTTAAAAGTTTATTGTTTTCTTATTCTAATTTTTTAACTCTTCTTCTTTCCTCTTTTAATGTTTTTTAACTAGTTTATCTTAACGATACCATTCTAAAAAAATATTTTTAAACCATCATTATTACAGCCATATTTTATCCATCATTCTAGCTAACTTTATTTTTTGTATACATACAGTCTTCTAAAAAATTTTGGGATACAATTTCTTCTAATAGATCAAAATATACCCTAAATCTAGCACAGGGCTTTGTTCTAGCTTCCAGCCCGAGCAAATTCTCTCCACTTTCTTTTCTTTCTTTTTCCAACCAACTCATCATATCAATTCCTTTTTTAGAGTTTTTTTTTAAATTTTCATCTTTATAGTCATATTCCATCCCTTCATCGTGCTTACTATTATTTTGTGTGTGTGTGTGTGTGTATTTTTTTCCTTTCTTTAAAATTTTGGGAGGCAGTTTCTTCTAAGAGACCAAAATACACCCAAAATCAAAATCAAGTGGGTGTCTCTGTTCTATTCACCAGTCTAATATATATATGTTTTTATTTTTTTAATTTCTTTTTACCCTCTTTCTTCTCCTCCTAATTTGGGGTCTCTTCTGATTGGGTTAGCATACACTTCTCTGGGGTCTTCACCACCCTTTTAGTATTTTATTCTTTCATTCATATATTCATATCTAGATAAAATGACAAGGTGGAAAAACTCAACACACAGACAAAAAGAACAAGAGGCAGTACCAAAGGCTAGGGACCTAATTAATAGGGACATTGGTAATATGTCAGATTTAGAGTTCAGACTGATGATTCTCAAGGTTCTAGCTGGACTTGAAAAAGGCATGGAAGATATTAGAGAAACCTGCCTGGAGAAATAAAAGCCCTTCCTGGAGAAATAAAAGAACTAAAATCTAACCAAGCTGAAATCAAAAAACTACTAATGAGGTGCAATTCCAGGACAAACAAAAACTAAAAGAATTTGTAAACAACAAACAAGCCCTACAAGAAATCTTGAAAATGGTCCTCTAAGCAAAGAGAGAGCCTAAAAGTAGTAGACCAGAAAGGAACAGAGACAATATACAGTAACAGTCACCTTATTGGCAATACAATGGCACTAAATTAATATCTTTCAATAGTTACCCTGAATGTAAATGGGCTAAATGCCCCAAACAAAAGACACAGGGTATCAGAAGGGATAAAAAAAAAAAAATCAATATGCTGTCTACAAGAAACTCATTTTATTTTTTTTATTTTTTAAAGATTTTATTTATTTATTTGACAGAGAGGGAGCTTACAAGTAGGCAGAGAGAGAGAGGGGGAAGCAGGCTCCCTGCTGAGCAGAGACCCCGATGTGGGGCTCTATCTCAGGACCCAGAGATCATGACCTGAGCCAAAGGCAGAGGCTTAACCCACTGAGCCACCCAGGCGCCCCACAAGAAACTCATTTTAGACCCAAAGATACCTCCAGATTTAAAGTGAGGGGGTGGAAAACAATTTACCATGCTAATGAACATCTAAAGAAGGCTGAGATGGCAATCCTTCTGTCAGATAAATTAGATTTTAAGCCAAAGACTATTAATAAGAGATGAGAAAGGACACTATATCATACTCAAAGGGTCTGTCCAACAAGAAGATCTAACTATTTTAAATATCTATGCCCCTAACATGGGAGCAGCCAACTATATAAACCAATTAATAACAAAATCAAAGAAACACATCAACAATAATACAATAGTAGTAGGGGACTTTAACACCCCGCTTCACTGAAAGGGATAGATCACTGAAGCAAAAGATCAACAAGGAAATAAAGGTCTTAAATGACACACTGGACCAGATGGACATCACAGATATATTCAGAACATTCCATCCCAAAGCAACAGAATATACATTCTTCTCTAGTGCACATGGAACATTCTCCAGAATAGATCACATTCTGGGTCACAAATCAGGTCTCAACTGGTACCAAAAGATTGAGATCATTACCTACATATTTTCAGACCACACTGCTCTGAAGCTAGAAATCAATCACAAGAGGAAAGTTGGGAAGAACCCAAATACATGGAGGCTAAAGAGCATCCTACTAAAGAATGAATGGGTCAACCAGGAAATTAAAGAATTGAAAAAACTCATGGAAACAATTGATAATGAAAACACAATGGCTCAAAATCTGTGGGACACAACAAAGGCAGTCCTGAGAGGAAAATATGTAACGATACAAGTCTTTCTCAAGAAACAAGAAAGGTTTCAAGTATACAACCTAACCCTACACCTAAAGGAGCTGGAGAAAAAAACAGCAAAGAAAGCCTAAACCCAGCAGGAGAAGAGAAATAATAACGATCAGAGCAGAAATCAATGAAATAGAAACAAACAAACAAAAACAGTAGAACAAATCAACAAAACTAGGAGCTGGTTCCTTGAAAGAATTAATAAGATTGATAAACTCCTGGCCAGACTTATCAAAAAGAAAAGAGAAAGGACCCAAATTAATAAAATCATGAATGAAAGAGGAGAGATCACAACAAACACCAAAGAAATACAAACAATTATAAGAACATATTATGAGCAAATATACACCAGCAAATCTGACAATCTGGAAGAAATGGATGCATTCCTAGAGATGTATAAACTACCAAAACTGAACCAGGAAGAAATAGAAAACCTGAACAGACCCATAACCAGTAAGGAGATTGAAGCAGTCATCAAAAATCTCCCAACAAACAAGAGCCCAGGGCCAGACGGCTTTCCAGAGGGAATTCTACCAAACATTTAAAGAAGAATTAATACCTATTCTCCTGAAACTGTTCCCAAAAATAGAAATAGAAGGAAAACTTCCAAACTCATTTTATGAGGTCAGCATTACCTTGATCCCAAAACCAGACAAAGACCCCATCAAAAAAGAGAATTACAGGGGTGCCTGGGTGGCTCAGTGAGTTAAAGCTTCTGTCTTCGGCTCAGGTCATGATCCCAGAGTCCTGGGATTGAGCCCCACATCAGGCTCTCTGCTTGGCAGGGAGCCTGTTTCCCCTCCTCTCTCTCTGCCTGCCTCTCTGCATGATTTTCTTGAGAAAATCATTCTCAATCGTGAAAAACTGAGAGCTTTTCTGCTAAGGTCAGAAACACGGCAGGGATGCCCATTATCACCACTGTGATCTCTGTCAAATAAATAAATTAAATCTTTAAAAAATAGAATTACAGACCAATATCCTTGATGAACATGGATGCAAAAATTCTCACCAAAATACTAACAAAAAGATCCAACAGTACATTAAAAGGATTATTCACTACATCCAAGTGGGATTTATTCCAAGGCTGCAAGGTTGGTTCAACAGCTGCAAATCAATCAACGTGATACAATACATTAATAAAAGAAAGAACAAGAACCATATGATACTCTCAATAGATGCTGAAAAGGGTTTTGACAAAGTACAGCATCCTTTCTTGATCAAAATTCTTCAAAGTGTAGGGATAGAGGGTACATACCTCAATATCTTCAAAGCCATCTATGAAAAACCCACAGCAAAAATCATTCTCAATTGAGAAAAACTGAGAGCTTTTCTGCTAAGGTCAGAAACACGGCAGGGATGCCCATTATCACCACTGCTATTCAACATAGTACTAGAAGTACTAGCCTCAGCAATCAGACAACAAAAAGAAATTAAAGGCATCCAAATCAGCAAAGAAGAAGTCAAACTATCCCTCTTTGCAGATGATATGATACTTTATGTGGAAAACCCAAAAGACTCCACCCCAAATCTGCTAGAACTTGTACAGGAATTCAGTAAGGTGTCAGGATATAAAATCAATGCACAGAAATCTGTTGCATTTCTCTACACCAACAACAAGACAGAAGAAAGAGAAATTAAGGAGTCAATCCCATTTACAATTTCACCCAAAACCGTAAGATACCTAGGAATAAATCTAACCAAAGAGGCAAAGAATCTGTACTAAGAAAACTATAAAGTACTCATGAAAGAAATTGAGGAAGACACAAAGAAATGGAAAAATGTTCCGTGCTCATGGATTGGAAGAACAAATACTGTGAAAATGTCTATGCTACCTAAAGCTATCTACACGTTTAATGCAATCCCTATCAAAATACCATCAATTTTTTTTAAGAAATGGAACAAATAATCCTAAACTTTATATAAAACCAGGAAAAACCTCGAATAGCCAGTGGAATGTTGAAAAAGAAACCCGAAGTTGGTGGCATCAGAATTCCAGACTTCAAGCTCTATTACAAAGCTGTCATCATCAAGACAGCATGGTATTGGCACAAAAACAGACACATAGATCAATGGAACAGAATAGAGAGCCCAGAAATAGACCCTCAACTCTATGGTCAACTAATCTTTGACAAAGCAGGAAAGAATGTCTAATGGAAAAAAGACAGTCTTTTCAACAAATGGTGTTGGGAAAATTGGATAGCCACATGCAGAAGAATGAAATTGGACCATCTTATACCACACGGAAAAATAACTCCAAATGGATGAAAAACCTCAATGTGAGAAAGGAATCCATCAAAATCCTTGAGCAGAACACAGGCAGCAACCTTTTCAACCTCAGCCGCAGCAAATTCTTCCTAGAAACATCGCCAAAGGCAAGGGAAGCAAGGGCAAAAATGAACTATTCGGACTTCATCAAGATCAAAAACTTGCACAGCAAAGAGAACAGTCAACAAAACCAAAAGACAACTGACAGAATGGGAGAAGATATTTGCAAACTATATATCAGATAAAGGGCTAGTATCCAAAATCTATAAAGAACTTATCAAACTCAACACCCAAAGAACAAATAATCCAATCGAGAAATGAGCAGAGGACATGAACAGACGTTTCTGCAAAGAATATATCCAGATGACCAACAGACACATGAAAAAGTGCTCCACATCACTTGGCATCAGGGAAATACAAATCAAAACCACAATGAGATACCACCTCACACCAATCAGAATGACTAAAATTAACAAGTCAGGAAACAACAGTTGCTGGCAAGGATGCGGAGAAAGGGGAACCCTCCTACACTGTTGGAAGGAATGCAAGCTGGTGCAGCCACTCTGGAAAACAGCATGGAGGTTCCTCAAAAAGTTGAAAATAGAATTACCCTATGACCCAGCAATCGCATTACTGGGTATTTACCCTAAAGATACAAATGTAGTGATCCGAAGGGGCATGTGCACCCAAATGTCCACAACAGCCAAACTATGGAAAGAACCTAGATGTCCATCAACAGATGAATGAATAAAGAAGATGTGATATATATATATATATATATATATATATATATATATATATATATACACACACATACATACATGATGGAATACTATGCGGCCACCAAAAGAAATGAAATCTTGCCATTTGCAATGAAGTGGATGGAACTAGAGGGTATTATGCTGAGCGAAATAAGTCAATCAGAGAAAGACAATTATCATATGATCTCCCTGATATGAGGAATTTGAGAAGCAAAGTGGGGGGCTCGGGGGGGAGGGAAAGAAAAAAATGAAACAAGAGGGGATCAGGAGGGAGACAAACCATAAGAGAATCTTAATCTCACAAAACAAACTGAGGGTTGCCAGGAGGAGAGGGGTATAGAGAAGGTGGTTGGGTTATGGACATTGGGGAGGGTATGTGCTATGGTGAGTGCTGTGAAGTGTGTAAGCCTGACGATTCACAGACCTGTACACCTGGAGCAAATAATACATTATATGTTAATTTTAAAAAAAGAAAGAAAAAGAACAATAACAAAAATGTTGGTCCAGGTGGGCCTGGCCTAATCAGGTGACCCTTTAAAAGAGGCTTCCATCTACTCAGATACTTGAAGCCCCAAAGTGTCTCTCTCCCTCTGGTGCCGGCCTTGAAGAAGCCAGCCATGAGTTCTACTGCTGCAAGGGATTGAATTCTGCCAACAATCTCCCAGGCTACTGGATGGAATTCAGTCTGGCTGACATCTGGACCTGACCGCTATTGAGACTGTGAGTAGAGGACCCATCTAAGCTGTGCCCAGACCCACAGAAACTGTAGAGTAGTAAGTGGGTGCTGTTTTAAGCTGCCAAACTTGTGGTGATTTGTTATGTAGCAGCAGAAAACAAGTCTGCCTTTCAGATATCCATCCAGTCTCTTTCCTAGGTCCTTCAAGCATCGGCTGTCCCCTTTACCAGAGGCCTGCACTGAGCACCCTTAGAAAAAAATTACAACATGTCTCTGCTTTTCTCCATTGTCCTGACTACCTCCTAACCTACTGAGCTAGGTTTACTGTTTGATGCCTCCCCACACTCTACTAGAATATAAGCTGTCGCGAGCAGGGTCTTGTGTCTGTCTGGTTCACTGACATCTCAAGCATCTGTCCCCGGACCCTGTGCATCTTAAGATAAGCAGTCCTCGGAGAGCTGTCAGAGCGCCAGCCCTGCAGGGTCCATTATGCTAAGGAAATTTTATGTGCATGTATTAACTTGGGTGAGGTCAGGGTGTCCCAAGGATAGGAAGGAGGCCTTTCTGGGGCTGCCTCTAGGGTCAAGGCCCTGGCCTTCTAGTCCAGCAATGCCAATGAGCTGATTTGCGTGAGAAATAAGACGACTCTCTGACGGGTAATCAGGTCAGCCTGAGCAGCCCCTCCGTGCTAGGCAGCTCACATGAGTGACTCAGGGTCAGCCAGGCCCTGTGACCTGTCCAGCCCCAGCAGCCACAGCATCCTCCTGGAGGAGGGTCAACAAGAGGGCTACAGTGGCTGGGGCCATGCCAGTCTCCTCTTCCCCGAGGGCAACATCTAGGGCCTGGCTGCACTGAGTCTGTTCCTTCTGACACTGGCCTCCTTTCTTCTGTGCTATTGCAAGGTGGGCTCCCCCCACCCCTGGGGAGCCCTTGGAGATGGGGTTTAACATGCAGGAGTTATTACCAAGGGCCCTGGGGACTCACAGCTGTGGAAGGGAAGGGGTGGATACAGAATTGGGGAGAGGGAAAACTTCCATGGGGGCCTCAATTGCGGAGCTCAGAGCTGAAACAGTCCTTCACAGTTGCCCACTGTGGGGCCAGATCGGTATTGGAGGTCAGCCACCTGGGAAGGGTGTGATCTTGGGCCAGGCTACTCTCTGCCACTGAGGAAGACCCTGGCTGGTTGCTAGCCAAAGTCTTCCTGCTGGGGGTAAGTCCCCCCTCCTTTTTTTTTAAAGGATTTATTTATTTATTTATTTAAGTAGTCTCTACATCCAATGTGAGGCTCATACTCATGACCCTGAGATCATGACCTGAAGAGAAACCAAGAGTGGAACTGAGCCACCGGCGGGTCCCTTCTTGAAGGACGATGGGTGCTGAGCTTCTCCCCCTTCATGACATTGACTAACATCCCCTCCACGGAGGCACTCTTTCTTTTATTTGTAATTATATTCATTTTAAGATACATTAAAGATGCGGGGTGCCTGGGTGGCTCAGTTGGTTAAGGTTTGCATTCTGCTTAGGTCAGGATCTCAGGGTCCTGGATGGAGCATCAAAGTTTCAGGCTCTGCTTCTCCCTCTGCCTGCCACGCCCCCTGCTTATGCAAGCTCGCTCTCTCTCTCTCTCTCTCTCTCTCTCTGAAAGGAAAAAAATAAAATCTTTTTTAACAAATTACAAAAGAGGGGCACCTGCGTGGCTCAGTGGGTTAAGCCTCTGCCTTCGGCTCAGGTCATGATCGCAGGGTCCTGGAATCAAGCCCCAAGTCGAGCTTTTTGCTCAGCAGGGAGCCTGCTTCCCCCTCACTCTCTGCCTGCCTCTCTGCCTCCTTGTGATCTCTGTCTGTCAAATAAATAAATAAAATCTTTTTTAAAAGATTACAAAAGAAACCAAGTGTATTTATATTCAGGAATCAAAATGTTAAAACAAATCTGTGATATATTTAAATATGCTTCTTTACTTAAAACCTTAGATACAAGGGCACCTGGGTGGCTCAGATGGTTAAGTTTCTGCCTTGGGTACAGATCATGATCCCAGGCGCTTGGGATCAAGTCCGGCATCGGGCTCACTGCTCAGGCGGGGAGCCTGCTTCTCCCTCTCCCACTCCCCCTGCTTGTGTTCCCTCTCTCGCTGTCTCTCTCTGTGTGTCAAATAAATAAAGTCTTAAATAAAACATTAGCTAAGATCTGGTGGCAGAGCTGGGAATTAACTATCATTAACTGCCATAACGTCAAAGGGATGAGTCTAACAACATTTAGAGACACTTGCCATAGCTGTGATGTGATGGGAGAATAGCTGTCATTTGATGTGTGACAAAGCCACAAGGGTTGCAAATTCCACGGTGGCTAGTTGACCACCCCATAGTTGAAGCAAAAGGTTACATTTCAGTTACAGGTTAAAGAAAATAAAGATCTTTCCCTATTCCAGTTCCAGGTGCAGGGGTGTGGGTGTGGGTGTGAGGGTGGAAGGTGGGTCCCAGGAAATTGGGGTTCGAGCCGAGGAGGCTCCCTAACAAAAGAGACAAGACTGCTGCGCAACCAGCCAAGAAGGAGAGATGCGGAGTCCTGCCCACCCTCCTCTGGCCTGGAGGGGTCCAAGTGTCTGCTCTGTAATCCTTCCCCCACCACACTGGGAAGCCAGCTACATAGTTCTGGTTGGGCCGCAGACCTTCATGCTCCCTGCGCCACTCCAGGGGGCCCAGGCCACCCGCCCCCGCACGGCCTTGTCTTCTACCTCCCCTGCCCCCAGTCCATCAGCCGCTGTGGTGACGGTGACCTGGCCAGGCCCCTGCAAATAAGGGGGCGCGCCGGGCGCCCAGGGTCTGACCCGCAGCGACCAGCTGTGACCAGCCATGCGGCGGCCCTCTTAGCCAGCGCTCCGCCCGCGCGGCCAGGGCCATTAAAAGGCGGGTCCCGCAGGCACCGCCGCAGCAGCCGCCCCCGACCCAGCGCACCAGCACCATGGCTGGCCCCGGCCTCGCCTGCTGCTTGCTGGGCCTCCTCGCCCTGACCTCCGCCTGCTACATCCAGAACTGCCCCCTGGGCGGCAAGAGGGCTGCGCTGGACCTCGATGTGCGCCAGGTGAGCCCGGGCCGCGTCTCGCCGCCCCTGCCCGCCCCGGGGTCCGGAGAGTTTAGGGGACCTGCGCCCCCTTCCCGCGACCGCGGCCCCCGACCTCGCTCAGCCCTCGCTCATCTGCCCCTGCCCTCCCGCTAGTGTCTCCCTTGCGGCCCTGGGGGCAAAGGGCGCTGCTTCGGGCCCAGCATCTGCTGCGGCGACGAGCTGGGCTGCTTCGTGGGCACCAACGAGGCGCTGCGCTGCCAGGAGGAGAACTACCTGCCATCGCCCTGCCAGTCGGGCCACCAGCCGTGCGGGAGCGGTGGCCGCTGCGCCGCCGCCGGCATCTGCTGCAGCCCGGGTGAGCGCGGGCCGGGGCCGGGGAGCGGAGACCCGGGAGGGGCCGGCACCGGGGACCGGGGACCTGGAGGGGGCCGGGGACCGAGGACCTGGGGATGGGAGCCAGCGGAACGGGCCCTGACTCGGCGCCTCTCGTTCCAGACGGCTGCCGCGCCGACCCCGCCTGCGACCCCGAGGCCGCCTTCTCCCAGCGCTGAGCCGGATGGCCCCGACGGTGGTGCAACACCACGAGAAATCATGAAATAAAATAAAGCAGAGTTTTCCCCCTCTAACTCGACTGGCGTCTTGGTGTCGGAATGGGAGGGAGGGCACTGGGGGAGCCCCGACGGTCGCGCCTGGCGGAAGCCGGCGTCTCTGGCTCTGGGCGTCTGAGTGCGCTGTTCCAGCCCCGCAATCCCGCAGCTGGGGGTGAGGTTGGGGGGACAGCAGGACCGGCTTCGAGGGAGAGGGTAATAGACCCCAGCTTCCCGCTCCAAACAGAGCTGGGAATCTACAGCAGGCGGATTAAGAGGAACTTTCAAAGAACCGAAAGGATAGGGCGGGTTGGGCCGGACAAGGAACAAGAGGAAGAGGAAGGAGCCCCAGGGACGGGTGAATGACTTCCCTACGTTTGGAGTGAGGCTTGAGCCCCACCTGAGGGTTGGGTTTGGGGCTCCGGAGGCTGAAGGGCCATCAGGTTTCCAAGGAGAGGGACTCCAGGCCACAGGAGGCCGCCGGGACTCAGAGGTGCCAGGCCGCGGTGCACCCAGCTGTGGCCAGCTCCTTCCTCTGCAGTGGAGGAACTGGGCAGGACTCAGGACCCTGCAAGACAGGAGTTCCGGAGAGCCCACCGCCACAGAAATGACCACAAAGCATGCTGCCCTTCACTTACCCATGCCACTGGGCAAGCAATTTCAGAAGGTGCAGACCACACTCCCAGGCCTAGTAAAACAGGAACAGATCACTCTCGTGTGAGAAAAAAGATAATTTCTATGGCTTTCTCTCACACTGGAGGCCCAGGAGCACTGCCCCATGGCAGTATGTGGAGAGAGAAAAAATGTGCTGAAGAGGACTGTAAGATTTTCTTTAAATAAATTACCAAAACAGGGAAAACTAAGCTATGGTGCTAAGAAGTCTTGAGTAGGGTGGTAACTGAAGGGGGTCCAAGAGCAGCTCAGGGGTGCAGTCATATCCTGCTTCCTGGCCAGCCAGCTGGTGGAAAATATAACCCAGCATGCTCGTGATTTGACTTTTTATATGTATATAATATGCAAATGAAAGTTTTGAAAAAGGAAAAAAATATCATACTGCTGAAATGTATGGAGAGAATAGAGATGAGGCTTTTGGAGTTTTTTTTTTTTTTTAAGTGCTTTTCTTCTAAAGTAATCCATATATCCAATGTGGAGCTCAAACTCATGAACCCGAAATCAAGTCTCATGCTCCAAGGACTGAGCCAGCCAGGAGTCCCTGAGATGAGACTTTTGAAAACCCCTGTGGCCTATAGCAACCTGGAATACAGTTTTTTCTTTTTTTTTCCTTTGCTTTTTTTTTTTTTTTTGCTTTGAATTTATTGATTTGTTCTTAGATTTCACATATTAGTGAAACCACATGTTGTTTGTCTTTTTCTGTCTGACTTATTTCATTTAGCTTAACACCCTCTGTGTTGGTCCATCTGTGTTGTCACAAGTGGCAAACTCTCACCCACCCTTTTTCATGGCTGAGTAATATTTCACCATATAGACCAAGGTTCCTTTTTTTTTTTTTTTTAAAGATTTTTATTTAGGGGTGCCTTGGTGGCTCAGTCTGTTAAGTGTCTGCCTTTGGCTCAGGTCATGATCCCAGGATCCTGGGATCAAGGCCCACATTGGGCTCCTTGCTCAGTGGGAAGCCTGCTTCTCCCTCTGCCTGCTGTTCACCCTGCTTGTCCTCACTCTCTCTCTCTGACAAATAAATAATATCTTTTTAAAAATAATAAAAAGTGGGGCACCTGGGTGGCTCAGTGGGTTAAAGCCTCTGTCTTTGGCTCAGGTCATGATCTCAGGTTCCTGGGATCGAGCCCCGCATCGGGCTCTCTGCTCACCAGGGAGCTTGCTTCCTCCTCTCCCTCTGCCTGCCTCTCTGCCTCCTTGTGATCTCTGTCTGTCAAATAAATAAATAAAATCTTTTTAAAGAAATAAGATAATAAAAAGATAAAAAATAAATATTTTTATTTATTCATTTGAATGTATACTACAGAGTGACAGATCTGTGCTTTGCCAAACTGGAATGTCCCCCTTCTGCCTTAGCAGGAACTCTGGGATTTCCCCCGCCACCTCTTTCTCTCCCCTGAGTACCTTGGGGTGCCAGCCCAGCTGTCCCCACCCTAGGAGAGAATTTGGGTCCCCTCACCCACTCAGGCACCCACTTCACTGTCCCACTCTTTCCCTAGAATCCAAAGGTGAACAGTGTTTTTGGGCCACAAAACACAGGGTCAGATTGACATGTATTTTCCTGGGTATGTCCCCAAGGTGGCATCAAGCTGGGCCTGGTGGCCAGAAGGGTACAGAAGCAAGCTTGTTACCATTCTTCCTTCTTCTTGTTTTCTCAGTCCCACAGCCTTTGGTCCTTGTTGAATGACTCCTTCAAACCTCCCAAGTGCTTGGGGGCTTGTCCAGGGCGGTGGTTCCCAGCTCCCACTTTGTGTAGCTTTGTTCTTTGTCCTTTTACTACTTGGAAATGAAATTCCTAGAGAATATGCCCACCTACATACGATTTCCAAAAACAAGTAATTAGTCTTAGCAGTAAGATAGAGAAAAGGAAAGTAAAAAGTAATATTACTTTAATATGTGACTAAACAGACAAGCCTATGCTAGGTGACACGCACACAACACAGCAGAGCAAATATAATAAAGAGAGATTGGAACCCATTCCCTACAACAAGTTCAGGCAAACAAAAAGTTGAGAAAAAGGGCAACGAGGATCAATGCTCTCTTTTGTGGGGCGCCTGGTTGGCTCAGTCAATGGAGCATGAGAATCTTGACGTTGGGGTCATGTGTTTAGTTCAAGTTGCATGTTCGGAGTAGGGCTTCTTTTAAAAAAATTCTTAGGGGTGCCTGGGTGACTCAGTTGGTTAGGCATCTGCCTTCCACTTGAATTATGATCCCAAGGTGCTGGGATTGATTCCTCCTCGGGGTGAGCCTGTTTCTCCCTCTCTTCCCTGTTCCGACTCTTTCTCTACATCTGTCTCTCTCTCAAATAAATAAATAAAATGCTTAAAATTTTTTTTTTAATTCTCTTTTGGGACTCCTGGGTGGCTCAGTCGGTTAAGCAGTTAAGTGCCTGCTTCGGTTCAGGTCATGATCCCAGGGTCCTGGGATTGAGCCTCGCTTCCAGCTTCCTGCTCAGCCAGGAGCCTGCTTCTCCCTCTCCCTCTGCCACTTCCCTGCTTGTGTTCCCTCTCTCCCTATCTCTCTGTTCCCCCCCGCAAAAAAAGTGTGTCAATTTTAAAATAAATAAATAAATAAAACGAAAAATTCTTTTTTGTGCCACAAGAAATAGACAGACTCAGATATCCATGAATTGCAAAGAGTGCACTCATGGAACACTTGGGGAAATTTGAATAGTCCCTGAATACTTGATGGTACAAATATATTGTTGAGTTTCAGTTTGCAGCTGGTGTATGTGACAACAGTCTGTGGTCATGGGTTTTGTTGTTGTTTTTTAAAAATTAATTATTGTATTTTTTTTAAAGATTTCATTTATTTATTTGACAGAGAGAGATCACAAGCAGGCAGAGAGGCAGGCAGAGAGAGAGAGAGAGAAGGAAGCAGGCTCCCCGCTGAGCAGAGAGCCCGATGCGGGGCTCGATCCCAGGACCCTACGATCATGACCTGAGCCGAAGTCAGCGGCCTAACCCACTGAGCCACCCAGGCGCCCCCTAATTATTGTATTATTAAATTATCACATATAAAATTTTAATATAGTATTATAGCATTAAAATTAATTTATGTGGTGCCTGGGTGGCTCAGTAGGTTAATCCGCTGTCTTTGGCTCAGGTCATGGTTTCAGGGTCCTGGGATCAAGCCCCCAATCCGGCTCTCTATGGTTGAGAGTCTGTTTCTCAGGTGCCTGGGTGGCTCAGTGGGTTAAAGCCTCTGCTTTCAGCTCAGGTCATGATTCCAGGGTCTTGGGATCCAGCCCCGCATCCGGCTCTCTGCTCCGCAGGGACTCTGCTTCCTCCTCTCTCTCTGCCTGCCTCTCTGCCTACTTGTGATCTCTATTCGTCAAATAAATAAGTAAAATCTTTGGGGAAAAAAAAAAGTCTGTTTCTTGGTTTGTCTCCTTGTTTCCTTTGTTTGTTTGTTTGTTTTGTTTCTTAAATTCCACAAATGAGGGACACCTGGGTGGCTCAGTTGGTTAAGCCACTGCCTTCGGCTCAGGTCATGATCCCAGGGTCCTGGGATCGAGTCCCACATCAGGCTCCTCGGTGGGGAGCCTGCTTCTTTCTCTGCCTCTGCCTGCTTGTGCACTGTCTGTCTCTCTCTCTCTGACAAATAAATAAATAAGATTAAAAAAAAAACTCCACAAATGAGTGAAATCATATAGTATTTGTCTTTCTCTGATTTATTTCGCTTAGCATTATACTCTCTAGCTCCATCCACGTTGTCGCAAATGGCAAGATTTCATTCTTTTTTTATGGCTGAATAATATTGCTCTGTGTATACATACCACAGCTTCTTTATCCATTCATCAGTAGGTGGACATTTGGGCTGCTTCCAAAATTTGGCTATTGTAAATAATGCTGCTATGTGTGGTCACGTTTTTAAGAAGAAATCTTTTTGAGGGGCGCCTGGGTGGCTCACTTGTTAAGCATCTGCCTTCAGCTCAGGTCGTGATCCCTGGGGGTCCTGGAAAGGCCCGAATTGGGCTCCTTGCTCAGCGGAAAGCCTGCTTCTCCCTCTCCCTCTGCCTGCTGCTCCCCCTGCTGTGCTCGCTCTCTCTCTCTCCGTTAAATAAGTGAATAAAAAAATCTTTAAGAAGAAGAAGAAGGAGAAGAAGAAATCTTTTGAGATCCACACTGGAATGTTCACAGATGAAATGGTTATGCCAGGCGGGATTGGCATCAAGTATATATAGTATATATACTAATTCGGGGGTGGGAGCGTGAGAGGCAAGGATGGGGTAGAGGTGAAACAGGCAACCACATGGTTGATTATTGTTGAAGGTAATTGTCCTGAAGCGGGTGGACCTGAGGGACTTTTGCCTGTTGGGTCTACTTTTTCATACCTTTTAAATTTCTCATATAGCAAAAGCTACCAAACAGAAAGACTGTGGTAAAGGTAAATGTTTTGATAGGAAAAGATGCCGGAAATTTACTTTGTTAAATATGTTGTAAATTAGGACATATGGATTATGCAAATAATACTAATTTCTAAAACAACAGCTGTGTGAAGCTTTAGGACAGAAGTGTTTCAGTCCGAAAGCAATGGTTGTTGTTCGGTTTGTTTTTTGAGTGTAAACTCTAAGCCCAACAGGGGGCTTGAACTCGAGACCTGGAGTTAAAGAGTCACGTGTTCCACTGACTGAGCCGGCCAGGCAATCCCAGTCTGAAAACTATCATTATCAACTTCATCATTAAACATGTATCACAACGGTTGATTTTCTGTCACACCGTATTAGCAAGGACCTGCAGTACAATTTGGAAGGGCAGCAATTTCAGTTTTCTTAAAAAAAAAAAAATACAAAAGTTGAGTTGTTTTCTTAGTATGGAGCTTTGAGAGATCTTTAGGCATTCTGGATATCAATCCTTGATACGCTTTGTGAGTTGTAAATCTTTCCTTCCAATCTGTGGTTTGCTTCTTCATTCTTTCAACGAGCAGAAGTTCTTAATTTTGGTGAATTCCAAACCTATCTTCTTTCTTTCTTTAAGATTTTACTTATTTATTTATTTGAGAGAGAGACAGCAAGAGAGGGAACACAAACAGAGGGAGTGGGAGAGGGAGGAGCAGGCAGAAGCTCTCTGAGTAGGGAGCCCGATGCAGGGCTCCATCCCAGGACCCTGAGATCATGACCTGAGCTGAAGGCAGAGACACTTAAGGACTGAGCCACCCAGGCGCCCCTCAAATTTCTTCTATTACGGATTCTCCTTTTGATGTCAGAGCTAAGAAACCTTTGCATAGGTCAAGGTCATTAATGATTTCTCCCATGGTTTCTTCAAGATGCTTTAGAGTTTCAAGTTTTACCTTTAGGTATATGATCTATTTTTATTTAAACCAGCTGCCTCTGTCTACCTCCCTGTGTCCTGAAGGGTTACTAAGTTCCTATGAGATCTGGCCTGTCTCAGTCCTACAAGACCTGGGGACTGGCTCTGATGGGCCACACCAGGGCAGAGGTGGGAGTCTATGGCAGGGATAGAAGCCCACAGGGCTCCTGCCCTCTGTTTATACTTAATCCCTCTGAGCACTGAGCCAGGTCAGGGGTGATGGCAAACGGAAGAGCTCTAAAACCAGGTAAGAGCCTGACTTCCGCTGAGCACCAGGAAGCTGGTGAGGCTGAGTCACGACACTCTGCCCTAAAGCAGGGTGTGGATCAGGGCTCAGAGGGTCTTCTCTCTGCCTGCCCTCCCTCCTGGCCTCTAAGTCAGTGGAGGATTCCAGAGGAGAAGAAGCCTTTTTTTTTTTTTTTTTGCCCCAAGGCCTGGAGCAAGAAATCCCAAGGACAGGATGTAGAGAACAGATGGAACAGAGCAAGAGGAAGGGAGGGCGTCATGGGACAAGGAAGGAAACAAAAGAGGGCCAAGGAGCTGGGGACCAGGGAAGAGAGGTGGGTGAGTCACAAAGGGGATAAAGGAATAGAGGGGACGAAGAAGGACAGAGGGACACAGAATAGCATTGGCCGAATGCCAGTGGATGTCTGTCCTGAAGCTGCACGCACGTGTGGGAGGTCCTACAGCGTGTATGTGTGTGTGTGTGTGTGTGTGTGTGTGTCCCTGTCCATGGTGAGTCTGTTTGTATATGTGTTTCTCTGGGTATGTCTGTGGTTCTGATTGTGTATTCAGGGTCTCTACCCATAGCTGAGGTCAAGTACCCCAAGGCATGCCCCTATTGGTTGTTCACTGGTCTGTGTTTGGGTTAGTGTGTGTGGTTTGTGTGGCTGTGTGGATGGGTTGGGGGGGGGGGCATGTAGCTAGGGTTTCACTGGGCTCCGTCTTCACTCTGGCTGAAGGGGGAGATTTGGCGAGTGCTTAACTTCTTCCTGGAGGGATAGTACTTGGCCCTCTGTCTGCTGGGTCTGGGGTGATTTGCTGCCTCCCGCCTCCAGACTCACACTCTCTCTCTCTCTCTCTCTCTCTCACACACACACACACACACACACACACACACAACGCACAGCCCTGGATGAAATAGTAGACTGGAAACCTGGGGAGTTGGGTGGGACCCTGAAGCCGTGCCTCAGTGTCCGGGGATGTAAATGGGCATAGGAACCCCTGGTCACCCATCGGTTCCCCTTCGAGCTTTCTCACTCTTCCCTCGGAAGCTCTCAACGTCTCTCTCTCCATCCTTTCTCTGTCTTCTCTTGCTGTCTTGTTCAATGTCTTCCCCTCTCCTCACCTTTCCTTCCACCCCTCTGCTGGGGGGTCCACCCAGCCCCTGCAGGGTCGCTCTTGGCCCCAGCCCTGCCCGCCCCCGCTCCCCAGGTCGCCCTATCCCTAGTTGCCCCTAGCACTTAGCCAAGCCAAGATCGCTTCCCCGAGGCTGGGGCGGCGGAGGAAGAAGGGCCGGCGCCCCACCGTCTCCTCTGCGCCCCCTCCCCACCCCCGGACACCGAGACAGATACTCGCGGGTGCATTTTAAAAGGTTTATTTCTCCAGGTTGCGGAGGGACGGGAGATGGGAGAGTGTCAGCGAGCGGCTCAGTAGACGCCGGGCCGGGCGGGCTCCGCGGGCTCGGGCGCCCCCGCCAGCTGCACCAGCCGCAGCAGCAAGGCGCCGGTCGGCCCGTCCAGCTCGGTCGCATTGCTTCGGTCGCTGGCGCGGGCACGGCGGTGGAAGCCGGAGCCCCCCCGGCACTCGGGGTCGGTCACGCAGCTCTCTGCGGTGGGGAGGGGGCATAGGGTGAGCGGGAGGCAGGCGGGACCCAGATCGCCCAGGCCCGCCCGGAACCCCACGGGCCACCCCTGCCCAGATCCCCGCCCGCCCCGGGGCTGTCCCGGTCGCGCGCACCATCGTTGCAGCAGATGCCGGCGGCGGCGCAGCGGCCCCCGCTCCCGCATGGCTGGTGGCCGGACTGGCAAGGCGACGGCAGGTAGTTCTCTTCCTGGCAGCGCAGCGCCTCGGCCGTGCCCACGAAGCAGCCCAGCTCGTCGCCGCAGCAGATGCTGGGCCCGAAGCAGCGCCCTTTGCCCCCGGGGCCGCAGGGGAGACACTGACGAGAAGGGCAGGGGTGGGGGGAGGTGACCGAGGGCCGAGCGAGGCCGGGGGGCCACGGGGTCGGGGGAAAGGGCGCACGTCCACTAAAGTCCCTGGGTTTTCAGGTGACAGAGGATCGGCTCTGAGTGACAGCCCTCAGCATCCTCCCTCTTCGTTGAGGGGGGGCCCCCTCCGCACCGGGCTGCACGGAAGAGACCCTCCCTCTCAGCTCTGGGGCCATCACTGGTGTGCGCCCCTCTCTCAGCGGCCCACCCTGCCCCTAACTCCGACCTTCCTCCCCTGCTCCCATCGCTGAAACTTGATCTCTAGCACCTGCCCCGCCCACAGCACTTCCAGGCCCCTCCTCCCGTTTCCCGTCTAGGCTCTACCAGCTGGTGGGCCTCAGTGGGCCTGGGCCTGAGCTCACCGCCCAGCGCTAACTGGGGGTGGCAGAAACCTGACCCTAGGGAAGGGCATGGGGCACCTCGCTGACTCAGGTTTCCAAAGGTGCCAAGCAGAGGGAAGTGCAGTCTGTGGGGGCTGCCCACCACCCACTCCAGTCGGTTCAACAGCTCAGAATTGAGCCACCTCTGGCCTTGGTGGGATTGAGCATGGTGATGGGGTTTCCCTCAGCTCTGCTGAAAAGGGCATAAAAGGGAATTGACTGGACATGCAGGGTCGGGGAGAACTGGGCTAGGTTACCAGCAGAAGTTCCTTGCTGGAGGTGGCACCCTCACTCCAAGGAGCTCAGAGCAACGACCAGCTTCTGTGTGGGGCCCAGGGGAGCTGTGGCTAGGAGAGGGTGAAGACTGGAGTGGGGGAGGCCTCCCATGCTGGCTAGGACACAGCCTGTTGTGGCTTCGAGGCTCCGACCAGCACAGAGGAGGCCTTACTGTCCAGTTCTCCCTGATGCGCCCCAAGCCCAGTTACTGGGGAAACACCGGCTTGCCTTTGTCCCTTGTCTGGATGAGGATAGCGTCCCAGAAGTCCCCCAGCTTGTCCTAGCCTGCCTGGCAGCCTGGCCACCCACCCTTGCCCAGCCAAGCCTCTCTTCTGCTGGGCCCTTCCCCTTAGAGCCTGCCTCTTCCACAACTTCTCTCCTTCCCGGCCCCTGCAGGGTAGTGCTGGCCAGCCCAGGGCCTCTGTCCCCTCCAGGCACTCCTGAGATGCGCCAGGCTCATACCTGTCTCAGCTCCAAGTCAGACAGGGCCCTCTTGCCGCCCCGAGGGCAGTTCTGGAAGTAGCAGGCGGAGGTGAAGGCCAGCAGGCCCAGGAAGCAGGCAGGGAGCATGGCGTCCGGCATCCTGGCGCAGGTGGGCACAGTGTGCGGATCACTGCGTGGACTGTGCAGCACGGCCTTCGCTGGCTGCCTATTTATGTCTGCAGGTGTTCCCCCGGAGACAACGTGGCCACCAACCCCCCTCCCCGGTGACTCCCCAGGAGCCCACGACCGCCAGGTCCCAAGCCGTCAGCAATGATTCAGACGTCTGGGGACGCACGTGGACCTGTCTGTGGGGGGGCCTGCGGGGGAGGGGCACCGGCCTCCAGGCTGTCACTGGCAGCGCGGCTGCGGTGTGACAGGAGCTGCTGCAAGGGTGACTTGGCTCTCTGGACCTGGGGAGAAGGACAAATGGGGGCGGGGGTCTTGCAGAGACCATCCCCAAGCTTTCTGGCTGCCCAGAAGAGGCGGGGGGGGGGGGCAGCAGGCCCGTCCCCAGACACGGACACCTGAGAGAGTGGTGAGGGGGGCCTGAGGAACTGGGGTGCAGGGAGGAGGGTTGGCCCCTGCCCAGGAATGGTGGGACAGGGGACAGTCAGGTGTGCAGAACCCCATCAGGAGGGTTGGTCTCCTGGGGTGGGGGTGAACGACACTCCCATCCCCCACCCCACACACATCCAGAGCAGGATTCAGACCCAGTAAGATTCAAAGATGAGGGAAAGGCATCTGCCCCAATTCCTACCCCTACAAGGACCCTAGTTTGTGGAGTTGGGGCAGGTACTGTCTCAGGCCTGGAGTAGAAATGGGGGCACAGGAGGTTTGGTGTTGGGGGGCTGAAGGAGCCACAGCCGAATGAGACTAGCCTGAGAAAGCAGACTTTGGTTCACAGCCCCAGGCTAGTAGGATGAAGGGACTAAAGCCTCCCTCTCCCGGGCCACCGGAGTGCCCCTCTGGTCCTTGGACCCGGGCTAGCCACCCTACTCCTGTCGGGATCTGTTCGGCCCCTGGTTCTCCCAGCCCCAGGCTCTTCGCCTCCTCTCTAGGGGAGCCAAGAAAGTTCTGGCTGCCTTCTCCCCAGCAAGTGCTGTGGGAGACCTTACACTCAAGACCTTACACCGGGCTTTTCAGGAACATCCCTTTATGGACTGTGAGGACACTGGAGCCCAAAGGCCTGTCAGAATCTGGCTTCTGTTGCTCAAAACCTCCTGACTCAGGCAGTTTTCTTGATCTTTCTGTGGCTCACTTTCTTCCAGTGTAATGTGGGGAAGACACTAACTAGTATCCACCTCATAGTGTGGTGAGGACTGAAATAATAACATATAAGAGCTTTAGAAAAGTTTCTGCACTACTGTAAAGCTAATTAATAATAGTATTGTATTGTAAATGCCATTATTTTTATTAAGAGCTGAAGAGAGTTTTCCAGAGAGAACAGCTTCCTGGGGTAACCCAGGAGGAATATTTTCATTCCATTCATGGGGCCTGGAGAGAAGCTGGGTCCGAACTGTTGCTCCCTTGAGACTCTCAGTTGTGATGGAGGCCACAAGGCCTAGTTTAGGCCAGCTGTTGTGGCCCTGGCCCGGCACCTTACCCTCTCTGCACTTCAGGTCCAAGTCATCATCTGAAAATATACGGAGCTACACTCACTAAAGGGATCAGGGTCTGGGATAGGCCAGGACACTCATGTCCCAACCAGCTGTGTCTACCAAGATCTTCACTCTAAGACTTGCCTCCCACACCAGGGCCCCCTTGAAGACCTCAAACACCATGGCCATTGAGATGCTAGAGGGCCTGCTCCTCCAATACCCACCTTCTTGGAACATGCATGGGCTAGAAAAGTCATGTTACTGTGCTGTCATGTCAAATATATCACCTCATGTGTGAGGATATCACCTCATGGATCTTTTGGACACACTATGCTCCTACACTTCCCTCACATGTTCCCTTTTCAGATCTACTTTTTCACACCTCCTCTATCCTTACATCCCCTACACCCGGGCTCATAGATCTTTAGTCACATGTCATCTTAAAAGAGAGGACTTAGGGGCGCCTCGGTGGCTCAGTCGTTAAGTGTCTGCCTTTGGCTCAAGTCATGATTCCAGGGTCCTGGGATTGAGCCCCATGGTAGGGCATCTGCTTTCCTCTCTCTCTCTCTCTCTCTGCCTACCTCTCTGCCTACTTGTGATCTCTGTCTGTCAAATAAATAAATAAAATCTTTTTTTGAAAAAAAAAGGGAGGACTTAGGTCTTTCACCAGTCCCTCTCCACCCCACCCCCTACACATGCTTTCCCACCCACCATTAATTTGTTATAATGACATCATAATCGTTAGATGAGTACTGAGTTAGACTTCAGATATACTCTCCAAGCTAAGCCATATGGTAGATTATGATGACCTTTCCATCCTTAAACAGCTTTCCGTGTTCTCTGGAGTTAGAGATTGCCTTGGGTTTTCACTGTGGTCTCTGTACTATTTTCATCCTGAAGTCAATATTTACTCTTCAACCCTCTCCACCCAATCTTCCAGCCAAACCAGTGCACCAAAACTCCTGTTACTGAGGTCATGAATGACCTCTACCTTGCCAGATTTTGTGGTCATGTCTCTGTCCTCATTTTACACAATTCCCTAGCAGCATTTGACCTGGTTGAGCACTTATCCTTTTTAAAACTACACTTCAGGGGGCACCTGGCCACTCAGTTGGTAGAGCATACAACTCTTGATCTTGGGGTTATGCATTCAAGCCCCACATTGGGTGTAGAGATTACTTAGAATAAAATCTTTAAAATAAAATAAAATAAAATAAAATAAAATAAAATAAAACTACATATCCTTTTTTTTTTTTTCCTACCATACTGGATGTTCTATCTCAGTCTCCTTTTCTGCTTCTTCCTCTTTGACTTTGACTTCTAAATATTGGAAAATCCCAGGGCTCATTCATACATCTGTTCTCTTCTCCTCTTTCTACACATCTACTTCTAACCCCATGACTTTATATACTTTCTATAAAATCAAGATTCCCAAATTCATAACTCCATCTTGGGCCTCTCCCCTGAGTTCCAGATTTGGAGCTACAACCTACCTAATGACACCGCCATTAGGTGTCATTGAATATGCAACCAGCCTCTCCAACTCATCATGCTCAGACTCAACTCCTGATTCTCAGCCGTTCCCCTGCTCTCTCCCACGGTTTCCTAACTGTAGTCATACCACCAGCCAGCCAGCTGCTCCTCGAAGAACCCAAGACTCACCTTGGTCCTTCTCTTTTCCTCACCTCTTTAGTAATCCTCCCTTGAAAATATATCTCAAATCTATGCCTTCCTTTTGCTCCTGCTTTGAAGTCTCAGAGCATGTTGTTTTTTGGTCCTAGAAGGTTCCCCTACTCTTCCCTCAGTAGGACTCCCCTGGCCGCTTTGGTGTCATCTCCCAAGAGGACACTTCCCTGGCCGCCCACCTGGTGAATCCCTCCCTCGGGCCCACCTCGGTCACTTTCTAACTTGAGTCAGTGTTGAAGGATTAATAGTACAAACGACAAACTGCAATTCATTTACTTGTCTGTTTATCTGTTGTGTGTGATGGCTGTACCCCTCTAGAGTGAAACCCCCAGCGCAGAAAGGACTTAAGCTTTCTGTTCAGTCCCATAGCCTGGTACAGTGCCTGCCACACAGTGGGTTTTCAATAAATTACGCAAAGGAGGAAGGGAGGTTGAGAAGTCCTGGGTTCCAGCCTCAACTTTCCCAGGAGTTACTCCACGACTTTGGGTAAGTCACACCTGTTCCCAAGGTTTCTTGTTTAATGCACTAACTTCCCTTCCTATCTCTCTGAGGACTTCAGGGAATCAGATGAAGGTGATAGAAAGGTTAAGATTTTCTGAAATATTTACAGAACAAAGAGTTGCAAGCCTCCAGATTAAGCCTCAAATCTCAGATACTCTTTAAAGTACTTCCTTACTGCCAGAGCATCTTTTCTGAGAGCAGGTGATAGTTAGCTGCCCAGGGCCATCCATCCCTGTTTCTTATTCTCCTTTTCTCAGGATCAGCCCTGGGACTGCACCACAGGACACCGCACGCTTCTTGTCGGAAGGGGGTTGGCCGCATTCTCAAAGGGCCTCTGCGGCCACAGTAAGCCCACCTTCCGCCCTCCTCACCTGTGGTCCACTAATGACCCCCAGGACCCTCGGCAGTGTAGAGACACAAATGGCCTGTCCGCTGTGAAGAGGTGAACTGCAGTGAGCAAAGTTGTAGGAGCCCCAAACTGCTCACTGAATTGAATCAAAAAGGATCCACAGAGCAAGGATCACAAGCGTGAGAAAATGCTGGGCTTTCAGGCGGACACACGGGTTGCTGAGAAGGATCCACAGCAGGCGTGAGAGAGGACAAACCTTGGCTTCTTCACCTCCTAGGGGGAGCGCAGGGTGAAGAGCCATCAGATCTCTACAGGGCGTTACACTAAGCTTAAAAGAAGCAGGAATGAAAAGGCCTCATAAAAGGTCTTACTTGCAAAAACAACCTAACTAAAAAGCAAAACAAACCCGGACAGCATCTTTTGGACACGGTCTTCGTGTTAACGCCTGTAGGCGGCAGGATGGGTGAAGTCGCATGTGGGGGTCTCAGCGCCCGCTGGGACCGCGTGCCCGGGCCTGGTGTCCCCGCAGGGCTGGGGCCAGAGCTGCTGCCCTCCCACCCCCGGCCCTCTGAGGCTGCCCCCTCCCTGCGCTGGGCCTGGAGAGCCCCGGTGTCAGGGGGCCTCCACCACCCCATCCCTCCGCCCCCGCACCACGCAGCGCAGCGCAGCGCAGGGCAGGGTCAGGCCTCACGGCGGCTGGAGCAGGCGCCCAGCGCCCAAAGCAAAGACAGGAAGAGACTCCGAGGACCTCGGGGACCGGTGGCGGTGGCGCGAGCCGTGCCCTGACTGCCGAGAGCCGCATGAGCGCGGCGCCCGCGTCACTTGGCGCCCCTGGGGACCTGGCCAGGCCGTGCTCCCATCCAAGAAAGGGGTGCACCCCAGCGCCCGGGTCCCGCAGCAGAGCAGGGAGCCGAGGCTAAGACGCGGAGAGGGCTTCTCGAATATTCCTTTGGAGCCTGTAATTTGGGTACTGAAGGTTAAATGGAGAGTTCTGGGAAGAAGGTTGGGGAGTGCACACCTGAGCCAGGTGAAGGAGAAGGATGCATGCCAGTGTGTGTGCCTGTGTGTATCTGTGTGTGTGTGTCTGTCTCTGTGTGTGTCTCTATGTGTGTCTGTATGTGTCTGTGTGCATGTGTCTGTGTGTTTGTATCTGTGTGTCTGTGTGATTCTCTCTCTGTGTCTGTGTATGTCTGTGTGTGTGTCTGTGTCTGTCTCTCTGTGTGTGTCTGTGTGCGTGTGTTGGTATGTTTGTATCTGTGTGTCTGTGTGTTTCTGTCTCCGTATGTGTCTGTGTATGGCTGTGTGTGTGTGTCTGTCTGTGTCTGTGGTGGGGGTAAGGGCACAGTCGGGCACACAGGTTCTGGGGTATGTTGACCCACAGACAACAGCAAGGACTTCCCCTGGGTCAAACTGTTCACACGCATTTCCTTCTTGAGTCTGCATGAAACCCTAAGAAGGAGAAAGTATTTTTTTAAAGATTTTATTTATTTATTTGACAGAGAGGGAGAGCGCACAAGCGAGGGGGACAGCAGGCAGAGGGAGAAGGAGACTCCCCACTGAGCAGGGAGCCTGATGCGGGGCTTGATCCCAGGACCCCAAGATCGGGACCTGACCTGAAGGCAGGCACTTAGCCCACTGAGCCACCCAGGTGCCCCAGGAGAAAATATGTCTCATTGACACATGCAAACAGGAATCAGGGACAGAGAAGTTGAGGTGCTTGCCCAAGGAGGCTCAGGTAAAAACCAGTGAAACTGGGCCACAGGGTCTGTATTCTCTGGCACTCCTCTGCCTCATAGCCAGTGGGGACTAAACCCCCAAGATATTAATATTTGCTAGGATTCAGAGCTAGAGGTTGGTGGTCTTGTGGCTGACACAGGGTTCAGGGGTATTACCTGGGGCTTCCTTACTCCCTCTGGCACCCTCCACATGTCTGGCTGTCTCTCCTCATGGTGAGGGTATAGCCACAAAATGGTTTCCTCCTCTGAGCCTTTCCCTTCTCGGGGACCCTCACCTTGGCCCAGGGTCCCCTCTCCCAAGCTCCTCCAGGCTGGGTGAGCACCTGACTGTGTGTTAGATCAGCCAAGGTTGACTCCAGGGCTGGGGTATCTGCAGGCCCCTTCTAAATGGGGTTCTCTTAGTGAGGCACAGGAGGGACTGGCTGCTGGCCAGTAATAGGGGTTGCTACAGGCCCCAGGCTGGTAGGACTTGTAGGATCCTATAGATCACTTCAAGTGGGAGGACCCGGTGGCACAGAGAAGCTCAGTGTCTTGTCTGGGGTCACACAGCTAGGCAGTAATAGCTACTGGGTGAGGAACACTCAGTCCCCCATTCCTGCACCTCCCCAGGCTACACCTGGTCTCAGCTCTGGCTGGATCACCTGCAGAGCCCAGGCTCTCATCCGTCAGCTGCCCAGACTGACCACACCACTTTCCTTGTGTTTCACTTCAGGACCCTCCATGGCTCCCCACTGCCTGCCAGATGATGCCCAGACATTTTTACGTCATCCACCCTCAACCCCCCAAGATTATGCTTCTCCCAGCCAGGACTGCAGGGTGTCTTCTCTTAGCACCTTTTATTCGATTTTTCCAAGAATCAACCTCTGCTCTTATTGAATCTATGATTTGTTTCATTAATTTATGCTGTTATCTTCATTAATTTCATTTTTATCTTCTGTCTTTGAGTTAATTCTGTACTTCTTTTCTGACTGTATTGAGTGCTTGGCTCATACATTTTCAATCTTTCTCCTTTTTATTTTTTAAATGTTTTATCTATTCAAGTAGTCTCTACACCCAATGTGGGGTGCAAAATCACAACCCTGAGATCAAGGGTCACAAGCTTCACCAACTGAGCCAGCCAGGCACCCTCCTCCTCCTTCTTCTTCTTCTTTTTTATTTATTTGACAGAGAGAGATCACAAGTAGGCAGAGAGGCAGGCACGGAGAGATGGGGAAGCAGACTCCCTGCTGAGCAGAGAACCCGATTCGGAGCTCGATCCCAGAACCCTGGCATCATGACCTGAGCCAAAGGTAGAGGCTTAACCCACTGAGCCACCCAGGCGCCCCCTTCTTCTTTTTAGACAATATATTTTAAGGTTGTAAAACTTCCTTTGTTAAATGAATTTTTATTTGTAACCCCCTTATTGTCATTGGGTTCTATACATTTCGTGATGTCCACACTGATTTGTCCTTTTGCTTTCTAGTTATTTCCAAGTGTGCCACTTTTTTGTTTTGTTTTGTTTTGTTTTGCTGTTGTTTTCATTTTCCGTAAGTATGGCAAATGCGTTATTTTATCATTGATTTTTACTGTTTCTGTAGTCAGATAATGTAGCCTGTGTTCCATTGATTATCTGAAATGTGTGGAGACTCGACGCGCTGTGGAGACTTGACGCGTTGTGGCAAAGCGGACGGTCCTGATGGACTATCTTAAGCGTCTGGTAATGTTACACAAATCCGTGAAAAGTAATTGTATTGATGGAGCCGTCGGGTGAGCAAGATTGTGATGCCAGTGGTTCCTAGCTTCTCTGCCTTCCCAGACGCATGTGTGCCTAGCTGTCCTCCCTAGGACAGGTCCACCGACACCTCTCTGCAATCCTGGCTCGCCCACCTCTCCCGCGTTGAGGATATGCTGTTTGGCGCACACAGGTTTCCGGTTGCTGTGTGTTCTCGATGGATTATTTCTGTTATCATTAAACACAATCTCCTTATCCTTATTGGTATTTTTGCTTTAAATTCTATTTGCCTCACATTACTGTTGCGACATTCTCCTTTTTTTCCCTCTCCTTTCCCATCCCACTTCTGTGCTTTAGTGATGTCTGCTGAAACAGTACATGGCGGTATTTGATTTACTGAGTGTTCCTGTGTTGTTTTGTTTTTTTTTCACAAGGGGGGCTTAATCTGTTGACATCCGTGGTGATTGCTCAGGCTCATTTGCGTACCTTTCGCTTCTGTTTTCTATTTATTATGACATCTGCTCACTTCTTTTCCTTTCTTTCTTGTCTTCTAAAAGATTGGCTAACTTTTTTTTTTTAAGATCTTGTGCTTGGAGGAGCACCTGGATGGCTCAGTGGGTTAAGCCTCTGCCTTCAGCTCAGGTCATGATCTCAGGGTCCTGGAATCAAGCCCCGTTCAGGCTCTCTGCTCTGCAGGGAGCCTGCTCCTCCCCACTCTCTGCTTGTCTCTCTGCCTACTTGTGATCTTTCTGTCAAATAAATAAAAATCTTTAAAAAGTAAAAAATAGGGGCGCCTGGGTGGCTCAGTGGGTTAAGCCGCTGCCTTCGGCTCGGGTCATGATCTCAGGGTCCTGGGATCGAGCCCTGCATCGGGCTCTCTGCTCAGCGGGGAGCCTGCTTCCTCCTCTCTCTCTCTGCCTGCCTCTCTGCCTGCTTGTGATCTCTGTCTGTCAAATAAATAAATAAAATCTTTAAAAAAAAAAAATAAAAAGTAAAAAATAAAGATCTTATGTTTAAGTAATCTCTACACCCGGGTGTAATCTCTACACCCTGGGTGGCTCAGTCGGTTGGGCATCTGACTTTCGGATGGCTCAGGCTGTGATCTCAGGGTTGCGGGATTGAAAAGAAAAATCTCTATGTCCAAAATGGGTAGGGCTTGAACTCACAATCCTGAGATCAAGAGTTGCAGGCCTTTCTGACTAAGCTAGCCAGGGGCCCCCTAATAGATTGGCTACCTTAATTTATTTTTTTTTAAGTAGGCTCCACACCCAGCATGGAGCCCAATGCAGGGCTTGAACTCATGACCCTGAGACCAAGACCTAAGCTGAGATCAAAAGTTGGATGCTTGACTGACTGGGCCACCCAAGTGCCCCAGATTGGTTATCTTTAAATTTTATTTCTATTCTTTTAGTAGCTGACCTAAACAATGCCTGAGGCTGTCCATCTCCCTCTTGTCCTCCTGAGCAAGATGAATTCCCCAGAATGTTTAACCAGGAAATCCTTCATTCTCATCATCCTTTACATTGTTGTCAATATGTTAGGGTCAAGGGTCACCTTGATTTTAAGACTCCTCACTACTCATTATTTTTAAAAATGATATTGATGGAAACTCCACTCACCATTCCTCTAAGAGGAATCTCTGCTAGAGATTCTGTACCTCCCTCCCACAGTGAAGAGAAGAGAAAGACTGTTTCCCAGATGGAGAGGGGCATAGGCAGCTCGGGGCTGTGCTGATATACTCCCGGGGGGAAGATTATATTTGGAGCTGGTCTCCTGGAGATGTGTCCAGAAAAATCCCCTCATTTTCCTAGACCTAACTGTCTTCTGCACCAAACGGCACATGGAATGATCTAGAATTAGCTAACATTTACTGCATACTCATAGTGAGTTCTCAGCTCATACACTATAAACCTTATGTCTTGAGATATGACAAGACAGCCATCACCATTTTGTTGGTGAGGAAACTGAGGCACCCAGGGGTTAAGCAACTGTCCTGAAGAGCCACAGCAGGCAAGGAGAGGGGACAGGATCCCAACTAGTCCCAAGCTTCCAGAGCAGCCCCAAGAGGGCTCGCCACCTGCCAGCTTCCGAGGCTCTTTTGGGTTCACCCAGCTTCCGATCTGCTGTTTCGATGACAAGAGAGGACTCCAGGAGCTCCCACCATCATGTCCTCAACTTGTTCATCTGGTGCCACCCTAACTTGCTGCAAAATAATCTGAGAATGTCGAAACGGGCGAGGGTAAGTGTGGAAGAAATGAGACTAGCCGTGAGGTGAGTGCTGATTCAGTGCTGAGGGGCACACAGAGTTGATTATACTAACCCAGATTTCTGTGTCAGTGTGAACTTTTCATAGTAAAAAGCTGGTCTGTTTTTTGCTTTTGTTTTAGTTTTTTTAAGTCTCAGCCCCACCTTTTGTGGGGCCTGTGGTAAAATATGATCAAATACTTAGAAGTTTTTAGGCCAAGCTAACAAAACGTTAAATGAAATATGTTCTATCCTCTTACCTTCACAAATACGTGCTCAACATGACAAGCCCAGAGGCGCCTGGGTGGCTCAGTGGGTTAAAGCCTCTGCCTTCGGCTCAGGTAATGATCCCAGGGTCCTGGGATTGAGCCCCACATCGGGCTCTCTGCTCCGCGGGGAGCCTGCTTTCTCCTCTCTCTCTCTGCCTGCTTCTCTGCCTACTTGTGATCTGTCAAATAAATAAATAAAATCTTAAAAAAAAAATGACAAGCCTGGGTTCATATCGGGAATCTGGGGCTCTTCGGAGTTCTACAGCGGATCCTGGCAGCGGGGGGTGAGGAGCGGGGGTCTGTAGGGAGCTGGCCTCTCCCCGCAGCCTCGTTCAGTCCCACATCCCGAGGGACACACATGCAAGTGGGTGCCCCAAGCTGCAGGCTTGGGTTCTGTCCGTGCACCTCACACTCGGCCTCCCCCTTCCCCCATGCAGGTACGTGTGCACACTTCAGGTGGTCTCACCTGGGCACAGACCCAGACAAGAGGGCCCCTCCCACCCTAGAAACGGTCATGGGAATGTTAGGCAGAGTGTTCCAGGCCACAGCCCACAGGGTCCCCATTAGGGGTGGCATAGTCCCTGGTCTCACCCAGAGGAGGCCTCTTAGGCATTACTGGCCCTTGAAGCCCTCAACACCTAAAATCCAGAGCCAGCAGACCAGAATGTGCCAGAACCTTGCTCTCAGGAGACACAGAACTCCAAGGGCTCAGCTGCTTCATCCCAACATGCCACAGAACATGGGGGTCCAAACCAGAATGTGAATGTCAGTTTCACTATCTTCTGGCCTTTTCTAGACAATCCTACATTCCCCTTATGTTCTTGAATGTCTGTTGCCAGCCCTCTACTCCTGGTTCTGTGTTCTGTAACAAGGTTGGGAAAATTTGAACAAAAGGAATTTACTGGAAGGCTATTAATAGCTCATAATTTAGGGGCACCTGGGTGGCTCAGTCAGTTAAGCGTCTGCCTTCAGCTCAGGTTGTGATCCTGGGGTCCTGGGATCGAGTCCCATGTCAGGCTCCCTGCTCAGTGAGGAGTCTGCTTCTCCCTCTTCTCTCCGTGTTCTCTGTTGCTATCTCTGTCTCTCTCAGTTAAATAAATAAAATCTTAAAGAAGAAATAAAGAGTTCATAATTTAGGGGAAAAGCTAGAGACCCAGGCTCAGAAACTGAGCGGTTCTGGAGGACCATGAAACACGAAGCCGGGAATGTCTCCTGAAATGGATGTGTCGGATCCCCCAGCGGCAGCCCTTGCGATGGGGATTCTTGTACTCGTGACTTATGAAGGAGGGAGGGGCCCCAGGGGTGAGGGAAGCCAGATTGGGCAGGGGAGGAAGGCAGGCAAAAATGCTGTGTCAGCTGGAGTCTAGGCTCAACCTGATCCCACAGGGGCTCTGAGTGCAAGTGACACCAGAGTTGCCCTACCTCGAGGCAAGGGGGCTGGTTTCTCTTCTACATCTGGGCATGAGGTGTTGGTCAAGGCGGTTGGCGGGGAGGAGATGGCCTAGGCATTTTCTTGGTGAGGTGGCTCCCGTTGGCTGAGGGCCAGCTTTGGGAGACGGGTCCACTGTAGGCATATTCATGGCATCTGGGCGACGAATGGGCCTTGCGGCAACGACACCCCCTGAAGGATGATCGCCTTCAGCTTCCTTCCTCCGTTCTGGGTCACGCTCCAGGGAGGCGTGTCTATTTGGCGTAGCTGGTTTCCTATGCCCACCCCCTTAGGGATCTCCATAAAGCTCCCTTGACCTGTATCTGATGGAGAAAGAAACTGAAGCTTGAGAGAAGTCCAGGGTGATATTATGAAGAGTCAGTGGGTGCTATAGAGCTAACCCCCCCAAAAAAATCCACTGAGGTATTTTTCTGAAATCAGAACCAGAGTCCAATCTTTAATGCCCACATCACCATCCTCAGCACAACAGACCTCCCCCACCTCCAAGTGGACTTGTACCCCAAAGAATGCTTGAGTCACATGTTTCCCTGGCTCTCTGAACCTTCAGACAGTGTTCTTTTCTTCAGTGGGTCCCTGGGCCCTGAGGGGGCTCTTGAGGAAATGCCTGAGCTAGTGGCCAGCCCCGGTGTGCACATGCGCAGGTCACAATGTGAGGGCTCAGCAGAGGAACATCTTTGGGCCTTCCCCTCCCCCTCTGTGCTGAGGACGACTCCAGCTTTGCCTTCCTGGCTTCCCTCCACCCCCACCCCCAGCTCTCTCCATAGCAGCTGTCTAGGATCTTGTGCTTGTTCCCGTTACTACCACTGTGCAACAACCCTCTCCAAAAGGCGGCGACACGGAACCACCACCCATCTTATGATCCTAGATTCTGAAGGTCAGGAGTCCAAACAGGGCACAGCAAGGACAGTTTTCTCTGCTGCACAGTGATCGGGGCCTCTGCTGGAAAGTGTGAACAGCTAGGGGCTAGAATCATCTGGAGAATTCTACACTCACCTGCGTGGGCACCTGGGCAGGGATGACCCACAGGCCGAGCTCAGCTGGGACTGCCATCTGGAGCACCTATTGCCCTGTGGCCTCTCTGTGTGGCTTTTCACAGCTTGGTGGCTTCGGGATAGCTGGACCTCTTGAACATTCCGGCTCCTGGAATGCTTCAGGAGTGGTCTAGCGAACAAGGGCTTTAAGAGTGTTCCAGAAGTGAGGCATCTGGCCCGCTCAGTTGGAAAGCCATACAACTCTTGATCTCAGAGTTGTGAGTTTGAGCTCTACCCTGGGAGTAGAGATCACTTAAACATAAATAAACTTTTAAAAAAGAAGTAAAAATAAAATAGTCACAGTGGCATGAAGTCAGGAGGAAAGGACATAGACTAAGGTTTGAGATTGATTTTTCCAAGGAGTCTGGGAAAGGAGGAGATGGATCAGCTGCAGAGAGGTGGCCTGGGAGGTACACGGAGGAAGTGGGGCTGTTTAGGAGGTGTTACTGAGTAACAGCCTGGGGTGAAATGGCATTTGGGTTGCTGGATCTGTTTCTTTTGCCCCGGAGCACCTGGCCCTAAGACTGAACTGCAGTGGTCACAGCTTTGCAGGTGGTAAGCAGACCCAGCAGGGCCAGATCCAGCCAGCCACACCCACCCTGCCCCCAGAAACCTTCAGGGTGGAGGCGCCTACTGTCATTTCCGTCATCTCATTACCTAGGGTCAATGTACAAGGCCATCTCATGCATAAACGCGTGCCCCAGCATCTCATTTCCCCTGGTGTTCATGCTCCCCTGCCCCTCCTTGTTCCCAGGGGCCAGATCCCCCCAAGCCTGATCTCATCCTTTGGGTAGGAGGGAGAGGAAGGCAGGAGAGAGGGGTTCTCTCTGGAGGCTCCTGGTTCCTGAGACGGGCTAATTACAGGCTTCCTAATTAATGAGCCATGGGGTTGCATTTCATCAGCTGAGTCACAGTTGATGTCTGGGCCCTGGACCCAAGGGGAGGGTATCAGGAACCATGGGAGGGGAGGCCAGCCTGTCTCTGCCTCCCCCAACCCTGATTCTCTACCCACCTCTTCTTTCTTCCTCTCTTTCTCTCTTCCTTCCTTCCTTTCTTTCTTTCCTTTTCTTTCTTTTAAGAAATCTCTACACCCAACATGTGGCTCGAACCCACAACTCCAAGATCAAGAGTCAGATGCTCCCCCTGCCCCACCCCCGACTGAGGCAGCAGGGCGGGGGGTGCCCTACCCTCTCTCTTTTCAAACCCAGTTCTCCCCACTGGTTTAGGGGCTATCAGACTGCCCACCTTCCTCCCTACTCCTGTCTTCTTCCCAGTGTTGACCTTCCTGCGACAGTCCCCGGGTCTGTCTGCCCTTCATGCCTTCCCACCCCACCAGGACCACGCAGGGCTCACTGGGTTACTGTTTCCCACTCTTCCAGTTTCTCTTTCTGACAGCGTCTCGCTAAGCCACATACATCACACATCTGGGGTTGCCCTCTGCAGGGTGGCAAGCCCAGTGCAGGGGTGGGGTGGGTGGGCGGGAAGGACAGTCCTCCGCTGCAGTGACCGCAACCTGCCACAGACCATTCTGGGGCTGCTCTGCACCTGCTCCTTCCCTGTCTGGCTCCTTGCTCCTTCCCACATCCTCCCCCGTAGCAGCCACATATGACGGGTACTTTTCCACTCACATTTCAACCAGATCTCTCCATTTACGTGAAGTGAACTGCGCTGAGTCTTTGTTGGGGGTGGGGGGGGGACAGCTTTTATTTTTGTGCTTAGAGGTGTAATATTCTTTAGTGTTCGAAAGCTGTGCTGTAGCTTGGTCGTGAGTTGTTATTCCATAATTAGACTTTTTGGGGAGCCTCTGGTTCTAGTTTGCATGGTAGACTTGGGCCGGAGCAGAAAGGCTCCTGTAGGTCGAGGAGTTGCTTGGCCCCACCAGACCAGTGCTAGCGGTGGTGCCTCTGTGCCCTGCCTGGGGTGCCAGTTCACTGGAGGCATCCTTAGAGGCCGTGTGGTGACGACATCCAGGCCACCCCTATAGAGGGGACTTGAGTCTGCTCTTTGGCAGCACCTGCCACCAGTAGAGCATCCCAGGGGTTAGTAGTGGCCTTGGAGTCAGTCAGTTGAGCTCTCCATGGACCTGAGCCTCAGTTCCCTCCTTCAGGAGTTAAGGATTGGGGGTGTGGTGCTGGCTCAGTCTGTAGAGTATGTGATCCTAGTTCTCAGGGTCGCGAGTTCAAGGACCCCCTCCACCCCCTGCCTTGGCTGGAGAGCTTATTTAAAAAAAAAAAAAAAAAAAGGAGCTGCAAAGATTAAATGAGGTCATACAAATAAATCACTCAGCAGAATGCCCCCTGCCCCCCACACCAGAGTGTACTCAGTACTAGAAACTTTAAAAAAATTTTTTTGAGGGGGATCCTGCGTGGCTCAGTGGGTTAAGCCTCTGCCTTCGTTCGGGTCATGATCTCAGGGTCCTGTGATCAAGCCCCGCATGGAGTCCTCTGCTCAGCAGGGAGCCTGCTTCCCCCTCTCTCTCTGCCTGTCTCTCTGCCTACTTGTGATCTCTCTCTCTGAAATAAATAAGTAAAATCTTTAAAAAAAAAAAAAAAAAAAACTTTTGAGGGAGGCCTAGGTGGCTCAGTGGGTTAAGCATCTGCCTTCGGCTCAGGTCATGGTCCCAGGGTCCTGGGATCCAGTCCTGCATCAGGCTCTCTGCTCAGCGGGGAGCCTGTTTCTCTCTCTGCCACTCTGCCTGCTTGTGCTCTGACAAATAAATAATAAGATATATTTTTTTAAATGTGTATGTAAATGCCTCTTCAAAAGCCATTAAAAAAACTTTTGAATTCAAAGTTTGTGGGTGTTTTTTTTTTCTTAAACACACATAGGTGGCCTTCAGAGTCTCCATAACTTCCTTGATGAGAACATTCGCAGGATCACGTGCGTGTAAACCACTTGTTCCTTGGCCCGCCGCAAGGGGGCGACACGGCTCCGTAGGCCCCGCGGGAGACCAGCGCGGGCGGCTCAGGTTGCGGGCCGCTTCCGGTGGCGCCAGAACTGTTCTCCGAGTTTTGCCGGACAATCTTTGGGCTAGAATCCTAGGGGCGGGATGGCGGGGTCAGAGGGTCCACGTACATGTGATTTTGCTAGAAACTGTCACTTGCTCTCCGCTGAGCTCGGACCCCTCGCATTGCCACCCGCGGGGCGCCGCAGCACCTGCTAGCCCACAGCCCCAGCGGCTGGGGGCGGCCGGAATTCGAGATGAGTGCCGACCTGCGACCTGCGAGCCAAGAGATGGTGATTCACGGTTGCTTTATCATATTGTGAGCAAGGCTGAGCATCTTTTGACATGTTTAAGAGACCGTGTGCACTTCTTTATGAATCTTTATTTTTAGAAGTTCTATGCGAACCATTGTAATACGCTTTACAAATATATCTTCCCAGCTTGTAATTTACATTCTCACTTTGCTAATGGTAGCTTTCTTTTTCGATGCACAAGGTTGTTTAGATTTTAATTTCAGTGTAGTCAGATTTGTTAGTCTTCTCCCTCACTGTATCTAGATTTTGAAAGAGGAGGGCCTTCCTCACTCCTGGGCTCCCAGGCATCCCCTCATTTAACAGTTTCTTCCAGTTCTCGGATGGTTTCCTTCTTCTGGCAGCTCCAGCACCACTTCGGGAAAGATCCATCTTTCCCTGTTGGTCTGCTGGATTTTTTTTTTTTTAATATTTTATTTATTTATTTGACAGGCAGAGATCACAAGTAGGCATGGAGGCAGGCAGAGAGAGAGAGGGGGAGGCAGGCTCCCTGCTGAGCAGGGAGCCCGATGTGGGGCTCGATCCCAGGACCCTGAGATCATGACCTGAGCCGAAGGCAGCGGCTTAACCCACTGAGCCACCCAGGCGCCCCTGGTCTGCTGGATTTTTGTTTGATTGGTCTGTGTAGTCAAGGGTTAGTTCTCCCCACCCAACCCAAACTGTCCTTCATTTTCAGGGTTTTCCTGGTTATTCTGGCTTGTTTTCCCAAATGATTTTGGTAATAAGAATAGTGTCTAAGACAAGGGCAAATGTCCATAAAAAAAAAAAAATACAGTAAGGAAGGGGTGCCTGGATGGCTCAGTGGGTTAAAGCCTCTGCCTTTGGCTCAGGTCATGATCCCAGGGTCCTGGGATGGAGCCCTGCATCAGGCTCTCTGCTCAGCAGGGAACCTGCTTCCCTTCCTTTCTCTGCCTGCCTCTCTGCCTACTTGTGATCTCTGTCAAATAAATAAATAAAATTTAAAAAAAGAATGCGGTAAGGGAAAGAGTAAGCAACAGACCCACACAGCATGTACACACATTTTCCCCCTTATAGGAAGATATTGTAAGGAGGTTTAAGAAACCCAGAATGTTCGTGTGGTCCTGTCTCAATAATATGGTTGTGGGTAGCATTGTCTTGCTATTGGCGCAAACCTTGGAGAAAACTTGCCGAAGGCCTCCAGTCTGCCTCTTCTTCCTTCATACCCTGCCACTCTGGAGATCTTGACACCGGTCTGGACTGTGGCACTTCTTTGTAAGAGAGGGAGTGTGTTACTGCGGGGTGGGGCCCCGGGCTGTGGCCTCCACAGGTGGCCGGACAGAGCATCTTTGGCTGATTCCCAACCCAGCCAGCCCCCTTCAGCCTAGAACTGGAAGGAAAGATCTGCCGGAGCAAGCGGGCCAGAGGCCAGGTGGGCCAGCACAGGCTGCAGAGGGGCTGGGGGGCAGCTGGGAGAGGGCAGGGGGCGGAGGGGGGCACCTGCAAGGGAGGGGACAGCACCGAGGCACCCCGCCCGCAGCCCTCACAATGGCAGTGGGCCCAGTATCACAACCCCACAGGCAGGAGGCAAGCAGCCAAACAGTGCCTGGAAGCCCAGCAGGCAGCAGCTTCCTCCAGGGGCAGGTCTCTTTGTCTGCAGACCTACTTACAGCAACCCCTGAGGCAGAAGGCTGGTTTCCTGGGGGATGGAAAAGCTCCTGGTGGCGGAGCGGCCTCAGACTGGAGACCCACAGGAGGCCACCGTGCAGCTGGGAGCTCGGGGCCCCAGGTGCTGCAGGGAGCTGCGGCCCGGCTGCCAGGAGATGGAGTTCTCCTTGAGTACCGAACAGATGCTCATCTTCTTCCTAGCTGTCTGGTTCTTCTACTTCTTCTTCCTTCAAGACTTGTTCTGAGCAGGCTTCCCTCCCACTCTCCCGGGGCTGGCGGGCCAGAGCCCCGAGCGAGCTGGCCCAGTCCCTGAACAGAGGCACAGAGCGGCCAACGACCGAAGCCTTCCTTAGATCCGCGGGGAGGATGGCCAGGACGTCAGGTGGCCCTGCTCCTCGGAGATGCAGATTTGGGGCCCAGCCTCTTGCTCGTGGACGGCTCCACACCCCACACAGGCTTGGTGTCGAGTACATGACAGGGGAAAGCGGAAGACGTGCCTCCGTGCGACCTGTGGCCGGTAGACGGAGCAGCGGGCCACATCAAGGCTTGGTGCTCCGGAGTCTTCCCAGAGTCAGTGGGGCCCAACTCCGTGCTCCCTGTGGAGCTGTTCTGCGCCTGGCCCGGGGCGCTGCTGAGAAATAAACTGCCCTCTGAGCCTCGCTGGCAGCAAGAGAACTATTATTCCCATTTTCTAGGGGAGAGAATCAGCCCAGCAGCACTTAGTGCTATTTCGGGCAAGGGTGGAAAAGACCACATCCTTTGGGGGGACTCTTCAGAATACGATAAAGGGGCACCTGGCTGGCTCAGTCAGTAGAGCATGTGACTCCTGATCTTGGGGTTGTGAGTTCAACCCCCACATTGGGTGTAGTGCTTAAAAAAGAGTAAGATAAAAAGGGATGCATGTCCAAGGATGTGCGTGTGGCTCCACCTGGGCACAGGACAGCAATTGTCCTCCCCAGTGGCTCCCAAGCCTGGTTTCCCACCAGGGCCATCTGGAAATAAAAGCTGGTTTGAAATGCAGATCACCAGGCCCCTCCACAGGTGGGGAGGCAGCTCGGCCCTAACCTGGGCATGCCTGCTGCAGGAACCACGGTGGGGCGGTGGGGGGGCGGGGAGCAGCGGCCTCTGGCCCCCTGGGGTGAGGCAGACAGGATGCCCCCCTGCCAGGGGGATTCCTGAGTGGTGAACCGGCTCCAGAGGGCTGAGTGGGCTGCTACCCTGCCTGAGGCCACCGCGGGCTAAGGACGTGAATGGCCCCACCCCTAGCACAGCTTCTGCTACAAATGCTGGGTGGGGCTTTTCTTACACTACAAGGAGGCAAAGAGGGTAAGGCAAGAATCTGGAATAGCTTAGACCTTTAATGTCAAAGAGCACCCAGGAGCCTCGCTAGCTAAGAGGAAAGCCCACCAGCGCAGACCCTGAAGTCTCAGGTGAGGCTGTGTGAAGGGAACGGCCGCAAGACGGCAGAGGGAAGGAATTTCTTCTGGGGACACGCAAATCCCCTAGGAATCTCTAGCCCCTACCCCAGATCTCTAAATTCCTGGCTCTGGACTTGAGTCCAAGAATCAGAATTTTTAATTAGCTGCCAGTGTAAGACTATAGCTCTGCCTCCTTCCCTGTCACCGCCCTGGGACAGAAGCGGCAGCAGGCCTGTGCGGGGGCGGGCAGAGAGCAGGCAGCTGGGATTTCGGGGCAGCTTGAGGCCCCTTAGCCTGCCCACGGACTCACAGGGGAGTGGGGAAGTGCCTGGTGCACTTTCGCACAGATGTTCTTGCAAGGACTAGAACCTTCCACGCAGTCAACAGTTGTAGGAGTACAGATTACCCTGGGACTCCACAAACTAAACTCTGCATGAAAAGAACGCAGCTTACTTGTTCAAGTACTTCTCCTGACAAGGGCCCTGTGTGGCAAAGCTCCGTCGGCCTCAGAGGGCAGAACTGCCAGCTGGGCTGAATGCAGCTCAGTGGGTGCCCAGCCTCCCCACTTGCTCCCACACCCATGTGCAAACCCTCACATGTCAGATGCATCTGGAAACGTGACTTCTCATCCCTTCAGGCTACGGACCTGAACTGCAGCCTGACTGGGTTGCCATGACGGCTCGAAGCTGCCCTGTGACAGCCTCACTTTGTGTGGGTGCCGGTGGGGGACAGACGTATGACAATAGATAGGCACTTTGTCAGGAGGAAGCCCACAGTGGACAGACGTCAACCATCGCTTTATTAAGGCTCGGAGTGGTCTGCCAGTCGGGGGCTGAGTCATTCACTGAGACCCCCGCCACCGAGCACTCCCGGGTGACACCGAAAGCAGAGGCTATCTTCGAGATCCTGAGCCACGGTCTGTTGTGCTCCACTCACACCCACCCTGCAGGGCCGGGGTGTGTGTGTGGGCAATGTGGGGGGCCCCGGCTGACTCTCACAGCCCCTGGGCTCTGGCGGGGGTGGGGGGTGACAGGGAGGCTCAGGAAGGCAGGGATAGGTCCCCCATCCCTCCCAGCCCAAACTATGGCTTTGTTATCCTATTGCCACTTGAGCAGGAGAAGAGTGCTCCCTCCTACCCTGCACTCTGGCCCTGGCCTGGGTGCTACACTGTGGAAGGAGACAAAGGGAAAGCCCCTGGGGAAGAAAGGGCCCCTCTGTGCTTGGGACCTGGCCAGACCTCAGGGATTCTTGACCCCATTCCCTCAGTGACTCCCCTCGGTGGGTCTTCTCAGGCTGAGGCTGATCACTCAGAAGTGGACCCGCAGCACGTCCTGGCTGGCAAATGGTTGCTGGCAGGCTGTGCAGGCCATGGGCAGGGAGCGCTGCTTCTCACCCAGGCATGGCCGGCATAGGAGGTGGCCACAGGGAAGCTGGTACACTGGCTCCTTTTTGAAGTAGGGAGAAAACACTCTTTTGCAGGAGGCGCACTCGGGGCCTGGGACGCTCCCAGGCTGCTCTGGTAAATTAGGGAGGAAAAGAGGCCAAGGTTAGGGAAAGGCGCCCCCTGCCCCCTGGGTCAGGCTCCATCCCAATGGACAGGCAGATGCCTGGAGTGGGACAAGAAGCTTCCTCACCCTCCACCCCTGCCGCAGCATAGGCTTTATCCCCCCGGGGGCCACTTCGAACTGATCTGGGAGGACAGGGTCTTGGGGAGCCTGGGAACCTGGGAGGCCTCCCCTCAATGATTAAATCTTGGTGCTCCAATAAGTGCTCAGGAAAGAACTGGCTTCTGAGGGCAGGCAGGTCACACCGAGCCCTCCCTCCCGGTCTCTGAGCAGGATTTACTTTCCACTGGGACAGGCTGCCAAGGTCAGAGTAGGGCACAGCTCATCTTGACAACAAAACTAAGAGGCAAGAGGCCACAAGACAAGTAAAAAGCAGAAAGGGGTCAGGTACAGCAAGGCCCCCCAGGTCCCGGGAGGAAGGGGGGAACCAGAGGGGTAGGGCTGAGGTCTGTCTGCAGCGGAACTGCCCGCTGGGCCTGGCATCTGCTTCTCTTCAGCCTGGCAGTTCCCCCTCTGAGCTGCCAATCCCCTTCCTGCGCTGCAGGCGCTCTCTTTCCCAGCTTCCCTCAGGAGGGTGCCTCAGTCCACACCCCTCTAGAGAAGGCCAGGGGGGCCTCTTGGGGGAAGAAAAGGGACTAGCCATGCAGAGAAATGGATAGGAAGTACAAAGAATGGCTGGTCCAGAACCAAACCAAACCAAGAGAATAGCTGGTCCACAAAAGAAAGACAGGACCCAGAGGTGTGATATATGAGACTGGCTTCAGGCGAGACTGCAGTGGGGGGCAGGCTGGGGCACACAGGACTTCACAGGCAGCAGGATGATTCCAGACTCAACTGGTTGCCCTGAGAGACGTCTACGAAGTACAGTGCCACAAGCTGGCTGACAGCACACGAAGACCCCTCTGCCCCCTGGGAGCAACAGGCAAGGGTGGCTGCCAGGGAGCCGCAGGGCTGCTGCAGGGCGTGGGGGGGCACAGCACAGGCGCCGGGGCCAGGGGGCAGCAGAGAACAGGGCTCTGAGGCTCACCCGGAGGAGTACCAACAAGACTTGAGGATGAATGAGTATCAAGAATGTTGAAGGAAACCAATGATGATGTCCATATTACAGACCTGACCAAAGGGCAGAAGAATCTGCTCTTTTTTTTTTTTAAGATTTTATTTATTTATTTGACAGAGAGAGATCACAAGCAGGCAGAGAGGCAGGCAGAGAGAGAGGAGGAAGTAGGCTCCCTGCCGAGCAGAGAATCTGATGCGGGGCTGGATCCCAGGACCTGAGATCACGACCTGAGCTGAAGGCAGAGGCCTTAACCCACTGAGCCACCCAGGCACCCCGAGGCTGCTCTTTATCAGCACTGGGGTTATGGCAGGTGCAGGGAGAGGTCTGGAGGGTGTTTGCAGTTCTGAGTTAGAATTTCACCCAAGAAATATCCATGAGTTTCTCATGGGGAGGGGCCAGGCAGCTGTCAGGGAGGCTGGGGTTTGAGCTCCAAGGAGAAGGGGCTACAGGTGAGCAAGGGCAGTCACCGGCGGATGGGCTCATGCTGTGATGACAGAGAGGACAGAGAAGAGGGTCCAGGACCAAAGTCTGGAAGAGGCGGAAGAGCCAGCAGTGGAAACTTCAAAAGGATGGTGGAAAAGGAAGAAAAAGAGTGTACCATCTGAAGGCCAAGAGAGAAGGCGTTTTGGGAAGGCGGGGCTGGCTGGCCACATTAGACACTGCTGAAAGGGTGAGCGACCACTGGGTCTGAAGTTCATGGAAACCACTCGTCACCTGGACAAGAAGGTTCTGGGGCCCAGCCAGGATGGAAACATAATCAGAGAGGTAAGAGGGGTGGGGATGAGAAGCAGAAGAGGTAAGATGGCCCAGGATCCAGACAAGAGAATGGCCCAGCTCTGGATGGGCAACAGGAACTGAGCGTCCACCTTATCATGAGCTTCCTCAGCCTTCATCCCATAAAAACTGTCCCAGCATTCCAGCAGATTCTCTCACTTTATATCCTAGCTGAATCTATCTAATGTGGTCCCAGATTCAGGGTAGGCAAAAACTGGCTCAGTAAGCCGCCCAAGTTCTTTGCCGAAACACCAGGGAAAACGTTGACAGGAAGGGACGAAGAGGACAGTCCCAAACTCCCCCCACAGTTACATGAAATAATCCACCCAGGTGTCAGATGGGAGACAGACTAGATATGAAAACTAAACAAAGAAGGACAAACGTGAAACACCACAGAGCTGCCAAGCCCTAAGACCATAGAATTACTAAGACTTAACCAAAGAAAGCCTTTCTTGTGAAGAGTTACACTTCACAGGAACCCCTCAACTCCCCCTGGAAAAGGAAGGAGACCAGGGTCTCCGTGAGCCCAGGTGCCAGGGTTGAGGAGGCCAGGCATGGCGGTTGGCAGAGCCCCAGAGGCAAGGCCCAGCCTCCCGTCCCAGGGCTCCCAGGAGATAGATGGGGCCTTGGTTACCCGAGCAGGAGCCTGGCCTCCAGGAGGTGCTGCTTTCTCTTGTGCCCAGGTGCTGGAGCTGCCCCCTGGTCAGCCGAGCTGTGAAGGAGGGCATGGAGCCAAGGGTCGACGTCAAGGCAACTTCCAAGCTTTGTGACAGCTTCTGCTCATGGGACACTGGACCTGACAAGAGATGCACAGACCACAATATCCAAAGAGAGGTTCAGCAAAAGAGAAGAGCAACCATAAGTCCGTGGAGGACTGACTACTCAAACAGCACTTCCAGCTTCAAATGGACACAAATGTGAAGCACTTCCCCTCTCCCCGCCCGCAATGTCCGCTAGTGGACTGTGATGACCGAATACCAGCAGGTAAAGCCCCACCCAGCTTTCCATGGTTCCTGGGCTCTGCTCTAGCTTTCCTCTTCCCAGACAAACTGCAGGCCAAGCCGGGGCCACCTGGTGGCTCCCCTGTGGAACTGCACCCTACTTTCTGTAGGTCTTGCAGGCCAAGGAAATGACTGGGCAAAGGCCCAGCTTTGTGCCCCTGCTCCCTGTCCACTCCTTCACCAGCAGCCTTTCCTCGTCTCCTCCCTTCTGGAGCCCCCGCCACTCCGCAGGGTCACTGGCTTGCACCTCTGGGCACTCGTGTCCTCTCCCTCCTGCTGAGTAAAGCAAAGTGGTCATTACCAAGTGGAATAACAGAGACCTCACTCTGCCCACACCCTCTTGGTGTGGTCCACAGAAAGCCCACCAGTGGGTTGAGGGTGAAGACACCGGGGGAGGGGGACAGCTGTCCAAGAAAGAACCCAGAGACCCACCTGGTAGCAGGGTTCACAACACCACCCTACAGCAGGGAGTAGAAGACTGTCTACAGTTTGTAGGACTTGCTTGGGGCCCTAAAGCATGGGTCTGCACTGTCCTATGTCACCAACAAATCTGTCAAGGCCAACACCACCAGAGACCTCAGAGACATCAGGGTCTAAGGATCTTTCCTTGTCTTACCCTGCTGTACCTCAAATTCTTCCAGGAGTTTCTGAGAGTCATGTTAACTAAAACTTATACTCAAAGCCAGATATAACCTTTTAAGCATGCTATTTACCTAGGGTTTTTATAATAAGAGAGGAAATTAGAAGAACGATAAAATCTAAACAGACTAATTTTCATAAGGAAAAAGAAAGTGTCAAAGAGCTACTACCTTAAAAAGCACGTGGCATGGACAGTCACGGGCCAACTCTACCAGATATACATAAGAGTAAATGATCCTGATACTATTATAGTGTTCTAAAGTTTAGTAAAGGAAAATTTCTTAATTCTTCATATGGAGCAAATAAATCTTTGATAACAAAACACAACCAAAGTTGGCATGTGCCCATGCATACATACACACATACACGAGAGTCCAAATTATCCAAAATAAGAAACACTAGCAAACAGATCCAAGCTGAACATGAAAAGAAGCATGACCAAATGGAGTCTCTTCCAGGAATGTAATACTGGCTCAATATTCAGAAGCCTATTAATGTATTTTTTCACATTAAAAGAGCTCAGGATGAAAAATCGTAGCATCCTCTCCATTGACACTGAAAAGGCAGTAGACAAAATTCTACCACAAATCTTCAGTTACAAACATTGAATAAAAACAAACAAATAAACAAAAAAAACACCACTGAACAAAACTGGAACCAATGGTGTGGGAGAGTGTCTGAAATGGTTCCCAATGAGACCCGCCTCCAGATACTCCTGCCTTGGGTACCCCGGTACCCCCTCCACTGGAGTGTGGGCTGGCCTTTGTGACTCGTCTCTAACAGAATATAGCAAACATGATAGGATGTCGACTGGGTTATACAAGACTGTGACTTCCATCTTGTTTGCACACACTATGACCGTGGCTGCGGAAGACCCTGAAGCAGGTGTCCCTGCCAAACCATGCCCGGATTCCTGACCAGAGAAGCTATGAGGTCACACGTGCGTGGTGCTTTACGTCAGTATGTGTGGGGCGAATTTAAGGTGGCAAAGCAGAAAGCACAGGGTGACGGTGCCAAGCGTCACCTGGGAAGCACGGGGATGACCATGGACATGGATGTAGAATGCGGAGTACCTGTGGAGCAGTCCATGTGTGTCAGGCCCAGCTCACTGGCAGCTTTCATTTTCTTAGCAGTGTGCTCTGAGGTAGTGGGTGAGACCAGAAGGCTTGTGGTAGAAAAACAGGAAGTGTTGATACCGAGGCTCCCGTCTGGGGTGCGTTCGGCCTGCTCCATCCTCCTCTTCCGAGAGGGCAGAGCAATGGAAGACGGTGTCACCGCCAATGCAGTCTGTGCTCTCCCAAGCAGATGGCAGCCAGGGATGGAGTGCTGGAGCAGAAAATGGTCGATCCGGGCCTTCAGGGAGGGGTGAGGCAGGGGCTGAGAATGTGGGGTAAAGGCTACCCCTGTGAAAGGGTCGCTGGGCACACGGCCCCACACGGCTTCGCTGCGGTTACACTTCTCCAGCGTGCTCTGGTCAATGACCTTGCCTGAGGGCAGCAGCATGGGGCAAGGCATGATCTCCAGGGTGATGGGATCCAGGAACTCCTCGGGCACATCCCGGATCACCTCAGCGAGCTCCTGCAGGCTAGAGGGGGCCTGCTGGCCCTCAGACAGGCCTCCAGGATCACAGTCACTCTCCATGGGCAAGGCTGGGGCCTGCAGAGCCAGGTCCTGAGGGAGACTCTCAGAGGCCAGCAGCATGATGCTGTCTATCACCTCCTGAGAGCAGGTTTTAGCCGGCTGGCCCCACACTTCTAATCGTCTGATGCAAGGGATACCGCTGCCTGTCACGTGGGTGATACAGATCTTGAGATGGGCCACGTGGCTAAGAGAAAGGCCCCCTTTATTCCAGAGCTCCTGTGTCACGACAGCGGGAGAGGGGAGTGTGGCTTCCATTGGGCCAAAAGGTGGCCTGGCCTTGAAGCCCCTGTGGCTAAACACCACTTGGCTCTGGTTTTTCAGTAAGACTTTGCCTACCAAGGTGAATGCCTCCTTGTCTGGGATGGATGGCTCGGCCAGGCCCGGGGTCCGGCACTCGGGGGCATTCCAGGATGCTCTGCCAGACGAGGCAGATGTGTACATTTCCAGGCCTGTGACATTCTGGCCTCCCCCCACCGCGAGGTCTATGTTAATCCTACAGATTTCCACACTGAAGGGAAAGGAAACTGTCACATAGACTGGTGGCTTAATGAAATATTCTGTCCTAAAACCACGACTTCTCTTTGTGAGGTCTTCAGAGATGAGATTTTCTACTTCGTAACCATCAGCTGATATCTAGAGTTAATGACAAACATGAAATGCATTCATTTGATGCGATCCAAACAAAGACAACTAGTTTTCAAGAACTTACCACTTCTAAGAAAATTATTTAAAGAAAATATTAAGTTCCTCATTTAAAATGGCCTCTATTACACCAAATTCTCCTGTTTTTTGGGAGGTGGAGGAGGAGGCATTCAAGGTCAGGTCAAAGGCCAAGGGCAATTTGTTCCCAAGTACAGCCCATCCTTAAAAAATATGAACAAATGGAATGCCTGGGTGGCTTAGTCGTTAAGCCTCTGCCTTTGGGTTGGGTCATGAACCCACTGGCCTGGGATCAAGACCTGCACTGGGCTCCCTGCTCTGTGGGAAGCCTGCTTCTTCCTCTCCTACGTCCCCTGCTTGTGTTCCCTCTCTGTGTCTGTCAAATAAATAGGTGGAATCTTAAAAAAAAAAAAAAAAAAAAAAACCCAAGCAACAGAACTGTTCAACCCAACCAAAAATCCCTTCAAAATAAAAGAGCAGATAAACTAGTGGGTTTTTTTTTCTTTTTAATTTAAGAGGATGAAACCATAGTGTCTTATGAGAAAACAAAGATATTCATTAAGGTTCTTAATTTTGTATTTGGACTCTACCAATTATAACAGTTTCCCTAGCAAGACACAATAAACAATCTTCTGGTACATCTGTGATTGTTGGAACTTGGTTAAAAAAATGTGTGTTCAGAAATAAGGACCACAATACTGTGGGAAATCCAGAAAAGTGAATATGCTATGGGGATGGGAGTATGGGTAACTTTCTCCCATCTTAAATTTCTAGTATTTGTTATAACTGGTAGAGATTTTAAGATACAGATACCCCACCCCCAACCCTGAGCATCTGAAAGTTCACATCACACCACTTTGCTTTTATAAAGACCTACATTAATACCTGTTTTTGCTAACCAAAAGAAATCCAGAATTCAGAGACTTTTTGCTTTTACAAAAAAAAAAGTCATTATTACACTAACATAGGTCTTTTGTAAAATCAAAGTGGCCTAAAGTGAACTTCTGGAAAGCAGGGGATACTCTTCATCTTATGCCATTTCAGCTTATGAAAGGTTTCATAGGAATGTTCTTTTCAGATAGCAGGGAAGGGCGGGGGCGGGGGTGGGGAGACCTGTATCTCTGTTGGAAGAAATCAGTTTCACAGTCTGGGAACCTGAAATAGTACGCTGTGTGCAGAAGGTCCAAATTAAGGGAGGGTTCAAATTTCCCCTTGCAGTATCCTTACACCTTGTTCTGGGCTGTGGAAAGATACCGCCTTTGTACAAAAGGGGAAGCAGCTTAATTCAGGTAATAAAGAAGGAATCCAAATAACAAATACAAGCCATTATTTCTCATGTGAGAAGTAAGTGGGAAGAACGGCAGGGGAGAGACAGTAGCTCTCTACCTTCACTAGGACTTTGAGCAGGATTAAAATTTATCATCAGAGGGAGGAGCACAATGAACATGACCCTCCAGAAAAATGACCCACAGCTCACCTTCTAACAGTGTTGTATGACTCTAGAGGGGCAGCCTGACCCATGCTTACCTAAGTATCACCTGGTGGGATCTGAAACAGAGAAGGTTGCCACGACGCCTAAATCAAGTCCACGTACACAAGGTAGGAGTGGGGAAAAACAAGAAAAGTAGCCCATCTTATACTTATGTGCATACTTGTTTTGTTTACCTTGTTGCAATAAATTCTTGGTCTGAACTGTGGGAGGCAAAGATTGATGACCATCTTTGTGGCTGAAAGGGTAGCTTCCAAGCATCAGAAACAGCCTTCAATAAAAAACAAAACTTGGTATTAGACAAGTTAAAGTTCAATTCTAAACTTTAAGGAGTTGATTCCTAAGGGAAGAGAACCAAACAGGGTAACAAGGACTTCCACGCACGCAATCATGGTCTCATCACATCATACATATGATGCTAGGGAAGAATGAGTCACCGAAAAATTGCAGAGGAGCCTTTTTTTCTTTCTTTTTTTTTTTTAGGTTTTATTTATCTAAGTAATCTCTACCCCAGGGTTCGAACTCACAACCCTGAGATCAAGAGTCCCACGCTCCACCGACTGAGCCGGCCAGGGTACCCCAGAGAGAAGCCGTCTCTTGCAGCCTGTGCAGCTTGGCCAAGACTGACAGCTGGACCCTGTGGAGGCAAGGGACTGTCAGCTCTGCAAGGGGCTCCCCACAGGAAAGAGAGGGTCAAAAGTGGCAGAGCAAAGAGAACAGAACTACTCAGCCAGAGGGTTCCAAACGGAACAGGTCACAGAAAATAGTCATAGTGGTAGGCATCTTTGTCATTTAACACCTGTTACTGTACTTTTATCTTCTTATTAAAATGAAAACAATTAGAAGAGTCTGAAACACCACCACTGAGAAACAGAAAATCTTAGACTTGGAAAGCACCTTAAAAGCACATCTCACCTGGAGCACCTGGGTGGCTCAATGGGTTAAGCCTCTGCCTTCGGCTCAGGTCCTGATCCCAGGGTCCTGGGATTGAGCCCCACACTGGGCTCTCTGCTCAGCAGGGAGCCTGCTTCCCCTTCTCTCTACCTGCCTCTCTGCCTGCTTGTGATCTCTCTCTCTGTGTAGCAATCTTAAAAAAAAAAAAAAAAAAAGTGGCAAAAAAGAAAAAAAAGGACATCTAACACCCAAACAGCAATTTAATGACTAATGTCCAGGATAGGGGAGAATGGATGAAGGTGGTCAAAAAGTACTAACATGCAGTTACAAGTTCTGAGGAGGAAATGTATAGCATGGTGACTATAGTTAACAACACTTCACTGTGTATTTGAAGGCGGCTGAGAGGAGACCTTAAAAGTTCTCATCAAAAGAACAAAAGCTGTAACTTTTACCTGCATGAGGTAATGATTGTTAACTAAACTTACTATGGTAAGTATTTTGTATTATACACAAATACTGAAATCATTATGTGGTACATCTTAAACTTATTCAATGTGATTTGTCAATAGCTCAATGAAACTGGAAGAAAAACAAAGATCAATGTCCAATAGCCTTTGGTACTCTTTGTGCAGAAACAGGGAAGCCACTAGAAAAGAGCCCTTCTAGCGGCAAGCCTTGCCAATGGCTCTGAACTCCCTGGATGAGGCCAGCCAGGCATTCTATGTTTTTCTATCTGGCAGACAAGACAACAAAAACTGTTAGCCCAACAGGGACAGGGCCATCATCTGGGGTCTGTATTACCATGAACAGCATGTGACTTTGACTCAGGTCATGATCTCAGGGTCCTGATATCAAGCCCCACTCCGGGTTCCCTGCTCAGCGGGAAATCTGCATCTCCCTCTCTGTGATCTCTCTCACTCCTACTTTCTCTCAGATAAAACTAGAATCTGGCATGGAATCAACATGTTTATCAACATGGAATCAACTTGTTTACAGAATTCTTATTTTTCCCCAGGGAGGACTGTGTTAACAATGTCTCCAGCTTCTGACACCTGTCTTGTTCTCCACAACTCAAAAATGAGTGTATGTGGAACTACGCCTGCAAATATTCTCACAGTCCCTAAATGTGCCCCCACTTGGCCAGGAAACCAGAGTGCATTCAGAGTAGCACTGCCCTCAACTCTCCTGCCCTATTAGGGCAGTGGCTTCTTAAGTTTTTCGGTTTTGTTTTCAATGTACAATTAAGTCATTGACTTTAATTGAATATAGAAGTAGTAAAATGAATATAAAGCCCTGACCAAGGAAAGAAAACACTTCTGGAAAAGCCAGCCCAAAGGGCCAAAGGAAAAGATGATAGTGACACAGAAGGTGACATAACACATGTGCAAGTGCAGGGCTGGGCGAGCCCTGAGCAGACGGTGAGGTCAGCCACCGCTGTAGGTCATCCTCCTCCCAGCTTTGTCCTGATGGGACAGGGCTTTGCTAAGAACAAGCAAAGAGACAGAAACTGCATTATTACATCAAAATTCGGGGAGGTGGTTGAGATGAGCCCCTCGTCTATAATCACCACCACCCCACTGTCCACTTCTTAAGCCTTTTCTCTCTCCGACTTTCAGAGACAAAAACAAACCCAGAGAAACACTGTCAGCTCCCTGAAGTGTTGACCTGATTTCCCAATGGGAGGCAATGATTTCACTAACCTTTACCTTTCTTCCTATCTCCTTGTTATCTTCTTGGGACGCTTCATACTGTGGGCTTCTAACTTTCATTTATTCTACATATCATGAAATTCATTTCTCTGAGAACTTAAATGCCAGGACCAGAACAAGCCGGGCAGGGGGTGCTCTGGAAGCCATGACGAAGGGCTTATCTGTGAGTATGAAGGCAAATGGAAAAGTCTTCAAAACTATCCAAGGACCCAACTCAGTCGTAAATGGCACTGTGAAAGGAAGTTGCCCAGAAGTGACTACCCTCGGGACTACCCTGCCCTTTGCCTTTAACACTGGCTCAGCTATCACCCGATATCTGCTCCCGTGGTCGGACTGGAGAGGTGACCAGAATGAGGGCAAATAGGGCCTCCAAACTTCAGCTACCTCATAACTTAAAAAATCCCACTTCAGACACCTGAGAGGGGAGACTCTGACTGTCCCTACAATCTGTAGGACAATTTACAAGGTTTTTTCTGCACTGGGTCTCAGCCAACACAAACAACTCCTAGTGAGTCATGAGACAAGGACCCTCTAATAGCAAAATACAATTCTGGCTAGAAAGGCACATACATAAAATGGCTTAGAGGACGCCCTCAGTTCTAACCTTACTAACTGGTTAGCCCTCAAGTGGATACTAATGTCCTTAGTTTGCAGATGAAAACACTGTGGCTTAAAGAGAGGTGAAGCCCAGCTTCTAAACCTTCCAAACCACACTGGTTACTATCTACTTGGACATCATTTCCTGGAAGGATTTACCAGGAACTTTTTTTTTTTTTAATATTTTATTTATTTGACACAGAGAGAGAGACAGCGAGAGAAGGAACACAGGCAGGGAGAGTGGGAGAGGGAGAAGCAGGCCTCCCACTAAATAGGGAGCCCGATGCAGGGCCCAATCCCAGGACCCCGGGATCACGACCCAAGCCAAAGGCAGACACTTAACCACTGAGCCACCCAGGTGCCCCAGGAACTTTTTTTTTTTTTTTTAAAGATTTATTTATTTGAGAGAGAGAGAGTGTGTATGTATGCATGCAAGCAGAGGGACAGGCAGAGGGAGAATCTTCAAGCACACTCCCCCCTGAGGGTGGACCACCCCTCCACCCTGAAGCATGGAGCCCGACATGGGGCTCAATCCAATGACCCATTAAGTCATGACTGGAGCCAAAAGCCAGAGTCGGATGCTTAACTGACCGATGCTTAACCCAAGAGCCCCTTACCAGGAACTTATATGGATACTTTGCAACTTTGGGGTTTTTTTTTTCCCCTCTTACTTAAGTCAGGCTTTCATACCATTAATTTCTTAAAAAATCAATTCTCCCAAAACCTAAATTAATGTGGCTATCCTCTACAATGTAGAAATTTGGAAACCTTGACCTTGACAGCCCCTTCCATGTACTGGATCAAGCCTCAACTTGTTTTTCTAGGAAAATCTTTAGACAAGCTAGCTCTCTATTCAAGCATCTTACCTCATGAGGCTTCTCAAACTAAGAGGCTGTTAATGCCATTAGCCAAATATTAAAGTGTATGGACCTACAGCTGACCATAGTTTACTTGTTCTCCACAGCACTTATCAAAATCTAATTTGAGAGAATATTTACAGAGACTGTTCAGTCCATCCACAGCAAATTCTCTGTAATGCTAGCCTAAGCGGCACCTCTCGTTTCCTGCCTGGCTCCCCCGTAGCTGGGGCATTCATATCCCACACCACCATCAGACAGACTGCTTAGCAGTGTGGACCCATAGCTGGAGCAAAAATAAATGTAATTTGCTGATAAAAATTTGGTGGCTTGTCTGTGAAAATTCATAGGACACCAGATTAGCACAACACATCAACCGGGAATCATAACTATGGTCTCTATAATGTGCCCCCTCCCCAGCGCCACCTCGCGCAGTGTATGGGACCTTCCTCACGTTCATACACAACCATCACACTACTCAACCCACCGCCAAAAGCCTGACCAACTATTCACTCCTGTGTGGCCCATGAGCAAGGAATTTCATAAGAAACACCTCTATGAAGCTGACTGCTGTTTTATTAGGTTGTCAAGATGATCCTTCTTTACTCTGCGTGGTATCCTCTCTTTGAGACCCATGAGAAAATTCTCTCTGGTGTCAGTACTAGGAAAAGTTGTTTCTTCCTATCAACTCCATATTTTATGATACAAACATGAAACATATATAATTGATCATGATCCCTTCTCTATTTTGGCTGCTGGAAAGCTCAGAGTAAATCTGTGGCCCATCCCTCTAGATTTCCTTGCCTGAATCCTTCAGTTATTTTTATGTCATCATGTATATATACTTTGAAAGTGAACTTAAAATCATTATGGAACAAGACAGAGTACAATTAAGAGAGTAAAATTAATAGAGTAAACCTGCCCCTACCCCCTGCCCCACCGTTCATGTTCTCTCAAATAAATAAAATCTTTAAAAAATCTTAAGTCAATTTTTGTCTTAGTACTAATTTTGACTTTTTTTTTCTTTTTAAAAGATTTTATTTATTTGACAGAGAGACAGAGCTGGACAGCACAAGCAGAAGGAATGGCAGAGAGAGAGGGAGAAGCAGGCTCTGCACTGAGCAGGAAGCCAGACACAGGCCTCGATCCTAGGACTCTGGGATCAGCACCAGAGCGGAGGCAAATACTTAACCATCTGAGCCACCCACACACCCCTTGAATTTTTTTCTTAAGGGGTCCTCCATGTTTCTTGTTAAGGTGTCTATTTAGTAACAGAATTATTTTATCTCATTAATTATTCTAACCAGTTCTGCTATATAGAGGAAATTTTTCACTTGGATATCTATTATATGTTCAGCTATCTTATTAAAACAACTGATTTTAACAGATTTTCAGTTTATGGGGGGCAGTGGTTTCCTAGTCTCAATAATAATGACAACCTCTTTCTCAAAACGGTGACCCTTTTGTCTCCCACCTTCATTAGTAAGAACTTCCAGAATTACATGAAATAATAACAGAACTACCAGGCTTGTTTTGTCCCATTAGAAAATCCTTCTAGTGTATCAGCTTTGAAATAATGCTGATTGAAATATTCTTTTTATGTTAATAAAGCATTCTAATTTCCAGAGTTTTCTGAAAATCAGGGATAAGCTTTCAATTCTGATTTCCTCTATATACTGAGTTTTATTATTTTTATTATCTGACAGACTAATGAGAGATAGCACATTTTTCTAATTTTAAACCATCCTTTCATTCCTAGGATAGGCTCTATTTGGTTGCAACAGATTGTTCTTCAAATGTTTTTCAAATTCTACTGAATTTGATTGCTCATATCTAATTTTAGATGAGATATTACTGCACATTCATATAACATTTATAAGCCCTGTGCTAGACACTGGAATACAGAGATAAAAGTGAAACGGTCAGGTGATGAAACTATTCTGTATGATACGGTAATGGTAGATACATGACATTAGGCATTTATCAAAATCCAGAGAACCACAGAACACAGTGACCCTTAATTTTCATGAAATTTAGTTAATAATAATGTACAGACATTGGCTCACCAAATATAACAAATGTAACACACTAATGCAAGACGTTAGTAATAGAAGAAACAGTATACAAACAAGAGGAGGTACATAGGAACTCTACATATTATCTGCTGAACATCTTGTAAACTTAAAACCACTCTAAAAAAATAAATCCTTTTTTTTTTTTCATTTTAAATCTTTTTTTATAAAAAAGATTTTACTTAGGGGCGCCTGGGTGGCTCAGTGGGTTGAAGCCTCTGCCTTCAGCTCAGGTCATGATTCCAGGATCCTGGGATCGAGCCCCGCATCGGGCTCTCTGCTCAGCAGGGAGCCTACTTCCCATCCTCTCTCTCTCTGCCTGCCTCTCTGCCTACTTGTGATCTCTGTCAAATAAATAAGTCAAATCTTAAAAAAAAAAAAAATAAAAGATTTGACTTATTTATTTGAGAGCGAGAAAGAGCACAAGCATGGGGTGGGCCAGAGGGAAAAGCAGACTCTGCGCTGAGCAGGGAGCCCGATGTGGGGCTCGATCCCAGGACCCCAACACCACGACCTGAGCCAAAGGCAGTTGCTTAACCAACTGAGCTACCCAGGCACCCCTTAAATCCTTTTTCTTTTTTTTTAACCTTTTTTTTAAAGTAATCTCCATACCCAATGTGGGGCTCTAACTCACAACCCCAAGATCAAAAGTCACATGCTCTACCGACTAAGCCAGCCAGGCACCCCTAAAAAAACCCAAAGCCTATTAATAAGAAGAAGAATGGTGGGGAAAGCAATGGAAACAACTTAAACAACTGGAAATCAAACTGGAACAAATGACTGTGCATGGAAGAAGAGTGGCATCTTACAAAAGATAGTATCTATTTCTTTGGCTAATCGTGATGTCCAAACTGCAGGATTCTACAGGAGCTCGGCTGCCATCGAGGGCTTCATGTGATCTTATCACCTCTCTAGTTCCAACACCCCTGATCTTTTAAGGTCAAGTGCCTCCTGCCTTGATGCTTAATTCAGAAAAAAAGAATGGCTCAGCTCCACATATGAAAATCCGAACAGCTTCACCCAGGAAGACTCTCCTCAGCCCTGCCTGGGAAACTGCCATGTTACCTGAACTCTTGCAAATACTTAAAGTATTTACTTATACATATACTCCGTTAAATACTTACAAATGAGAGTCTCCTTTCCCAAAGTTGGCATATAAGAACAAGAGAGACTGGGTCTGAGTATAAATTGAGGGCCACAGATCACGCCTCAATTGCTCTGCAGTTCAGAGAAGTAGCCTGGAGCCAGATAATGGAGGCATTCTAAGACGGCAAGATAATACAGGTTTATAAGCAGGTAACAAGTCAATTGTCTTTTTTTTTTTTTTTTAAGATTTTATTTATTTGACAGAGAGAGATCACAAGTAGGCAGAGGCAGGCAGAGAGAGAGGAAGGGAAGCAGGCTCCCCGCTGAGCAGAGAGCCCAACGTGGGGCTCGATCCCAGGACTCTGGGATCATGACCTGAGCCGAAAGCAGAGGCTTTAACCCACTGAGCCACTCAGGCGCCCCCAAGTCAATTTTCATTACAGAATTTTTTTTTTTCCTTTCTTAAAGTATTTCAGATAAAAAGGTAAAGAATATAGGGGTGCCTGGGTGGCTCAGTGGGTTGAGCCTCTGTCTTCAGCTCAGGTCACGATCCCAGGATCATCATTGAAAAAGAAGATAAAATGTCAAAATGCACATAATATGGACATTATTTCATGAAACTTTTTTTTAAGGATTTTATTCTAAATAATCTCTACACCCAACATGGGGCTTGAACTCACAACCCCAAGACTGAGTTGCATGCTCCACTGACTGAACCAGCCAGGCACCCCTATTGTATGAAACTTTTGTTTGTTATACACAAATACATATAACAAATTATATTCTAGGTCCAATATAAAATTTCTTATTTTGTCTCTTGGTGAAAAAAAATGCAAAAACACTGACCAAAGGTATTTGGTCCCCAAAAATTCAGGGAAGAATTCACAGAAGTAATGTTTGAAATGGAGACAATGAAGATGTATGCCTGACATCATGGACAGCTCTGAAATGGGACAGAAAGTTCCTAATAATGGTATGATGGACAGTATGTACTTGACTATGGGAGTAAGGAGGCAAGAACAGGAATGGGGAAGACACTAGGGACGTGGACCAGTAACAGTCAAGGCATAGAGATGGGACAGTGAGGCTGGTTTAGGAAATGCTGGATATACCACTCAGCTTCTTAGAACAGGATGACGCAGGGCTGGAAACAGATACAGATGGGGAGGGCCTTGGATGTTACGCCAAGGAGCTTAAGACTACCTGTGGTCTGAGGTAGTGTTTTTCTCCCAAATTGCAGATCAAGAATCGAGAACTCACATTACTGAGTAATAACCAGAGTGAGTCTGTTTGTTTTTTTAAATTAAGAACAGAGTCAGAGTGCACCATATATGAAGACGGGCAGTGTTTCATGAAACTTTTGAAATATATAATTGAAACTATATTTCTTCCTTCCTTCCTTCCTTTTTCTTTTCTTTTTTTTTTTCTTTTCTATCTATTATCTATCTATTATTCTGAGTTAAGTAATCTCTACGCCTGACATGGGGTTCAAACTCACAGCCCCAAAATCAAGAATCTCATGCTCTACCAACTGAGCCAGCATCATCAGTCTGGGTTTTGGTATAAAAGGCATTTCTTACTAAGGACTGTGATTAAAAAAAAAAAAAAAGTTTGAAAGCTACTGGTCAGAAGGAAGTCATAGAAGGCTTCTAACCAGACAAAGAAATGACACTAATGAAAAACCTACCATTAACCTCCTAGATGACAAATCAATTCTGAACCACTTAGAGGCAATTCACCCTTCAAGGGGTTCCTACTATCTTTTTTTGTACATGAGGGGCTATCTTTGCAAATGGCTTCCTGAAGACATCAAAGTACAACTACTAAGAAATACACTAGCAATCTCAATTTCTCCCTGGGCTTTTTCTTCCTTTAATTTTTTTCTTTTTGAGGGAGAGGTATCCTTAAAGAGGAGGAAGGAGGAAAATGAACTACGTATAACATATTACTGTCTCACAAGGATTTCAAAGCTACCTTCAAGGAAGTAATTTAAAAAAAAAAAAAAAAGGTTTTTTTGTTTTTGTTTTTGTTTTTTAAGTAAACTACACCCAGTGTGGGGCTCAAACTCATGACCCTGAGATCAAGAGTCGCATTCTCCAACAACCCAGCCAGCAAGGTGCCCTGAAAAAACCTTTTGCTTTTTATTTTAGGATCACAGCAGATTCACATGCAGTGTAAGACACAATACAGAGATCTCATGGACCCTTTAAGCAGTCTCCCCCAATGATAACACCCTGCACAGCTACTGTACAGTGAGTCACCGGCAGGAAGCTGGTAACAATACACTCCATGATCTTATTCAATTTCCCCAGTTTACATGTACTCATGCACATGTGTCTGTGGATTTGGTTCTATGCACTGTTATCACATGTATAGATGCATGTAATTAATCACTACCACAGTCAAAATGGAGAACAGTTCCATCACAAGAATCCCTGGTACTGCCCTCTAAGAAGCCTTTTATTTTAAAGATTTTAAAGTAACCTCTACACCCAATGTGGGGTTCAAACTTACAACCCCAATATTAAGAGTAACATACTCTACCCACTGACCCAACCAAATCCAACTTCTCTATTACCACAGAAGTCTTCAAGTTCTTTACCTAGATATAAGGCAAAAACTAGGCCCAGGGTCAACTCAAGGGTCCAGTGTATCTCACTACCCACACTGGAAGAAACACTTGACTGACATGTTTATTCTTGGTGTACCTGCCACTTAAATGATAAATATGACTAGGTATAAAAACTGCAGAAGTATGTATGTGTATATATAGATAGATGGATGGATAGATAGACAGGCACAAAATATCAAAAGTATTATGATCACACACCTGTCAAAAATTTGTATCGGGGCACCTGGGTGGCTCAGTGGGTTAAAGCCTCTGCCTTCAGCTTAGGTCATGATCTCAGGGTCCTGGGATCGAGCTCCACATTGGGCTCCCTGCTGAGCCCACTTCCCCCTCTCCCTCTCTGCCTGCCTTTCTGCCTACTTGTGATCTCTCTCTGCCAAATAAATAAATAAATCTTAAAAAAAAATTTTTTTTATATCTAATGGGGTGGCGTACCTAAGTACGCTCAGTCGGTTGGGCATCTGACTCTTGATTTCAGCTCAGGTCATGATCTCAGGGTCCTGGGATCAAGCCCCACGTGAGGCTCTATGCTCAGCTGGGAGTCTCCTTGAGACTCTCTCTCCCTCTCCCATTGCCCCTATCCCCCTTGCCCACACTCTCAAATAAACATAATAAACAAATCTTTTAAAAAAATCTTTATCTAGGAATATGTACACATGGTAAGTTTGGGAAGTAATGGTGGCCATGCAGAAACTTAAAATACGCAACATCAGAGTGGTGGGCTACCCGTTTTCCCCTTTTGTGTGTTAAAAGTACATGTAAGTAGTTAAACAATTGGACTGGGCTCCTGGGGTTGCAGGATGACACCAGAGAGGACTGAAGGTGGATAAGAGTATTTCTGGCAGCTGACAGTTCCTATAGGACTGGATGGCCAGATGGAGACAGACTTTTCTCCTCTGCTTCCCAGTATTCAGGCTGAATAAGGGAGTGCAAGGGAAGGGCTGAGAAGGGATCCAGGAGTTGGATGATTGACCACATGGTCTATCCAAGACCGACGGTTTTTCCAGAATGTGGAACTTTCTGTGTTAATACCAGAAAAGTTACAGGCAAACTGGGACAAGTTGGTCATCCTATCTGGAAGGTTTCTATCTGCACTTCCTTGGAGCTTGAAGCAGCTAAGTAAACCTTTTAGTGGTTAAGGACTCAGAACATGGGGGTAGGGAAGTACAGAGGGATGATGCAGAACAGAATAAGGTGACCATGACACTTTCTGAACACCTGAGCATCCATCTTCCTTTGGCCTAAAAAGAAGATGCCATAGCTGAGTTACACAACCTGATCTTTGAGTCACACGAAAATGTAATGGAAAGTAATTCTGGCAGATACACATATTTTAAAGACTAGGCTCAAACAGGTTACAGGGGAAAAAAGGGAAGAAAAGATTACCTGTCAAATAAGAGAAAAGCATTTAACCTCAAAGAGTGGGTGGAATACCAACGCACTGAGCAATTTTATAAATTGGGCACTTCAGCTTTTAAAGAAGTACAATACTTCTTATAATTTCTAAATTGAGTTACTTGTCCATCCATGAAAAAAATGTGACTTGTATTCATTTTTCTCAGAGCTGGTTAAAATGAAAGACAGCTGTCCAAGCACATCCCACACAGTGATCCACCAGTGAGAGGTGCACAGAAGACCAGGACACAGGGGTGCACCCAGAAAAAGCTTGCAGTCCTATATGCTTGGAGCAACCTTCAATGGCTTAATATGCACAAGGCACTCTGCTAGGCACAGGCAGACACAACTTCTACTTTTAAGAAACTCACAGGCTCAAATCAAGGTACAGGTGGGTCTCTTATGAACAAAGCATTCTAATACCATTTACTTATCACCTTAATAGCAGGGTCTGCAAAATTCTACAGGAACCCAAGCGAAGCAGCCATGTTCTTCATGTATAAACCCAACTACTGGACCTTACTGCATCTGATCTTGCCTCTCTCCTGAATGCTCAACTTATCTCTGACTACTAGACCCTTTCCTCAACATGTTAAGTCTCTTCTGCCCTAAACAGCCCACTCAAAAAATCTTGCCTTGCTACTGAATTTTTCTTATGTTGCCAATTTAGCAAATAAAAATAAAAACTGCACACTTAGATCTGAAAATCAGATAAACAATGGATTTTCTTCTTTTAGTGCAAGAATGTCCTGTGTACTATTTGTGACATATGCTAAAAAATTATTTATTGCACATCCAGCAAACTAAGAACAGAAAGGAACTTCCTTAACATGATAAAGGGTATTCATGAGAAACCCACAGCTAATATATTCAATGGTGAAAGACTGAAAGAATTCCCCCATACGATCGGGAACAAGAGAAGGATGCCTACTTTTACCACTTCTATTCAATTTCATATATGAAGCTCTAGCCACAGCAAGTAAGCAAGAAAAAGAAAAAGATCTCCAAAGTGGAAAGAAGGAGCAAAACTACCTTTATCTATAGATTATACGATCATATATACAGAAACTAGTACAGAATCAACACACACACAAACCTTTACAGCCAATAAAAGAACTAGGCAAAAATGCAGGATAAAGCATCCATTTCTAAGCATTAGCAATGAGCAATTCATAAAGACGTTAAAATAAAAATTCCAGGGGCGCCTGGGTGGCTCAGTGGGTTGAGCCTCTGCCTTCGGCTCGGGTCATGATCCCAGAGACCTGGGATCGAGCCCCACGTCGGGCTCTCTGCTCAGCGGGGAGCCTGCTTCTCCCTCTCCCTCTGCCTGCCTCTCTGCCTGCTTGTGATCTCTTTCTCTGTCAAATAAATAAATAAAATCTTTAAAAAAAAAAAAAAGATAAAAATTCCATTTATAATGGCATTAAAAAGAATAAAAATATTTAGGAATAAATGTGACTGGGGAGATGCAAGACGTATACACCAAAAACTACAAAGTATTGCTAAAAGTGAAAAAGATCTAAATACATAAAAAGACATCTCCTATTCATGGTTTAAAGACTTGCTATTGTTAAGACTGAAAGATGCTAGGGGTGCCTGGCTGTCTCCGTCGGTAGAGCATGTGACTCTTGATCTCAGGGTCATGAGTTCAAGCCCCACACTGGGCATGAAGCCCTTTTTTAAAAAAGAGAGAGAGAGAGAGAGAGAAGAAAAGTAAGATGCTAAGCATCATTAGTCACTAGGGAAATACAAATCAAAACCACAATGAGATACCACTTCATACTCACTAAGATAGCTATTATTATGTAGCTCCCCCTGCTTGTGTTCTAATAAATGAATAAAATTTTAAAAATAAAAATAAAATCCTCATTCCCTAATCAACTGATCAGCTTCTCTTCTAAACATCTCTGAAACTCAGACCTTCCATTCCCATTCTGGCCCTCATCAGCTCTCACATGAACTCTTGCACACATTTGTGAGATATTCTCCTTAATAGATTTTATGCAGGGGCGCCTGGGTGGCTCAGTGGGTTAAAGCATGACCCTGGTCATGATCCCAGGGTCCTGGGATCAAGCCCCACATTGGGCTCTCTGCTCAATAGGGAGCCTGCTTCCTCCTCCTCTCTCTCTCTGCCTCTCTGCCTACTTGTGATCTCTGTCAAATAAATAAATAAAATCTTAAAAAAAAAAGACAACCAGATCTCATGTATCCCGACCCCCCCAATCTAGTTCTATCCTTTTTAACCTAACAGTCTAAACTCCTTTAGAGGCACTCTAGCCCCTACAGACTTGGGCTCTTTAGCAAGACCCTAAGTTGTGACCCAGATCCACTCTCTCTACCCCCACCCTCTGCCTTTCCACGCCAACTCTCCAGCAGTGCCCAACCACTCTAAATTCCCAGACCATACTCACTAACATTATCATCTCTGTGCCACAACTCATTCTAGGCACTGTAGAGAAATTAGTTAAGTAGACACAAAGGGCTATCTTAACTCAAAGGGCTTTCTTCCAACAGGGAAACCAGTAAGTAAACAGAATAATTTCTGATACTGCTGACTGCAGTGAGGAAAATGAAGCTGAAGATGACAGAGCATGATCAAAAGCCAACAGGGGTACTGTTTTGGCATGGGCAGGGAAGTGGACTTTGAGAGGAAACCTGAATATTGGTGGAAGGGATTCTTTTTAAAATCCTCAGACCCCGAATGTTTACAAAGGTTACTTGTATTAAGTAGCTTACATACATACAGTATCCATATACACAAAATCTACATATGCAATATCTTTAGCTGTGGCTCTAATACGACAAAGCCGAAGCCCACTAGACTTCCTAACATAATGCATTTCCTTCTTGTCTGAGCTACTTATCACAAAAAACATTCTACCTCATCATCAGATAGGGGAATCGCTGGTCCGAGGCCATTCACTTAATTCTACTCCTCTCAGTCCAACTTTAGGGAGAAAATATTTGGAGGGAAGGGTAGGGCGACAGTTTATACAAGAGAAGTAGAAATGCAGAAGAGGTGGGGCTAGAAGAGGACATTAAGCTCACTAATTCTGAAATGGCTCTTGTAAATACAAAGAACAGTAACGAAGGACAACCAACCAAATCTAAATGAGAATGAGATTTTAATATTATTTATTATTAGATTTTATTCATTTATTTGACAGAGAGAGGTCACAAGTAGGCAGAGAGGCAGGCAGAGAGAGAGGGGGAAGCAGGCTCCCCGCTGAGCAGAGCCCAATGTGGGGCTCGATCCCAGGACCCTGAGATCATGACCTGACCCTAACACAGAGGCTTAACCCACTGAGCCACCCAGACGCCCCTGAGATTTTAATTTTAAAGGGAGAAGAAAACATGCATGGGAGAAAAAAAAAAAATCCTGAAATGTAAATGAAGTTGTAAACGATTCTCATTTTATTTTTTTTTTAATTAGGCTCCACATCTAACGTGGGGCTTGAACCCTGAGATCAAGAGTCACATCCTCCACCGACTGAGCCAGTTACATGTCCAAGAGTCTTATTTTAAAACAAAGTATATGAAAACAATTTTTAAAAAACTGGCTTTGACAATGTCTTGACTACACTTTTATCTTAAAAATTCAAAATCAGCATGAGGTGAGGCCAGTCAAGAGAGTAAGAAAAATATGACAGGAATTACTTGGAAACAGGGCACAGTAAGAGGTTTATTAGTCATATGCAAAAATTAGCAACAACTTGTCCAGCTGGGCCAGGTTACAATTAGTTCACAGTGATACTAACTTCATTCTGCCATAGACAAGAGCACAGCTACGTCTCCTCAACAGAGGATTTTATTACCAAACCCATATTCTGGCTTTTCGAATGATCTCCCAACCTTACACAGTGTGCCTCCACAGCATCTGTGAGTAACAACATCCCTGAAAGCCCTTCAGAGAGCAGAGGAGAACACCTTCTCGTGGAGGAACATCAGCTTTTCTAAGCGAGTTCGTTTCAGGAGCGGGAGCCATTCCCAGTGGAATAACTCGACCACGCGGTACCCAAGCCGCTTCAACTGCCGCCTCTTCATATTGTGCAGCCCGAGCAAATCCCTGGAACCGTAGCAGTACTGGTTCTTGTTTGTCAACTGAATAGCCAGCTTCACTTGTGGGGCCTGCAGGCAGGCTGGGGGATGAGGGCCCGCCATCCCCCTTGCCCCCAACCTGCCTGCCACACCGCCAGGGGAGCTCCCCAAATGTATGGCTGCCTTCGCTAATATCCCTGCCTGCTGCTCAGTCTTTGACTCAGTTTCTCTCTGGAAATGTACTCTTGATTTCCCTTTTAGTAGCTGAGTCATCAAATCATCTGTAAGGCTGACTCCCACATGCTTCAGCCTCAATTTGGCTTTATCTTCAAGTGGTATGGCTTCTTCGTTAAATGGTAATGGCTTCATGTTAACGTCAAGCTGGACCTCTAAGTCAGAAGACCGGGTATGAGGCAAAATCATATGGTGTTTGACGTACTGGGGCCCGCCCAACAGGTTTTCCAGTAAAAAGAGAGCCTCTTGGAATTCAGGCTTTGAGCACATATCCCTCCTCGCTAAATTCCACAGCATTTCCGACCCCTCTTGCTGAAGGTGAGCAGTAAGACGATTGCCTCTGTAATCTAGACACTCAACGCCGACTGTACCATCAAGAGTATACAACTCCTTAGTGAGTTCGAACTTAGTTCTCTCCTGAGCTAACCTGATGAACTCTGGACTCAAAGCAACGTTGATGAGCTCTAACGGAAAGTACTCAGAAAAGGCCAGGCCCAGCAGGCAGGTGAGCAGGTGTTCTGGGTATCGACTGAACTCAGGCATCTTTCTGTGAATCTCGCTTATCAGACTAGAATAAAACTCTTCTGTATTGGGTGGCTTATAATTCAGAGTTCCAAATGACCACAGAATCTTGGCTATGTCTTTACTTCGACAGAATGCCACCCGAGGAGGCAAAGAAGCAGCCACAGCATTCATTAGCCCTTCATCCAGGATGCGTAAGGCTGAGCAAGCAAGAGTCAGGTGCATGACACCCTGAACTCCTAGAAAAGGAATTCGCTGAGGAGCAATCTGGCCAAATTGCTTCATGAAATTTACGTGATCCACATGAGTGAAACGGAACATTTTAAGAATATTCACTAGGGCATAATTACTCAAATGCTGCATGTCAGCACAAGCCAAGTCTCCAAGTTTCCTCATGACATATTCAGAGAGACCACTGCTTGATTTGAAGAACCCCAAACAGATTGTACCAATCTCCTCTAAATTGATCGAGTCTATATACTTGAGAATCAACGATTCTAGTTTTTGCATGAGGTCTTGGGGTACCTGGCGACTTTCACCTATAATATAAATTAGGTGAATCAGCTGGGACAAGGATAGATCTTTCCAATGCAAATTAAGGTAACTAAAAAAGATTTTCAAAAACCGAGGTACTTTGCGGCCCAAGTGCCGCCAGAGGTCAGCCACCAAGAGAAGCTGATCTAGACTCATCTCCCACACCTTCCTGCAAAATCTGATTTCATACACATCCAGCACTGAATGGGAGCAAGGGATTCCTAAACTGACAAAGGCTTTCAAAATCTTGATCAGATCTGGGACATCAAAGAGCTGTATGTTTTTCACACTCAGCTGGCAGAGCAAAGCAAAGCTGGGACTGGACAGGACAGCAGGGTGCCGCTCTGCAGGCAAAGAGCTCAGCTTACACAGATAATCAGCAATGACTTGAGGCTGGAGATTATCTTGATAAACTGTGATTTTGTGAAAAATTAATTCACCTTCTGAAACGGAAAGGGGCTGACAAGTCTCCGATCTGTTATAGCTGTGGAGCTGGTACTCTGGTCTTAGCTGTAGGAAACCTCGGGGGTCTTCAAAGGAATCAAACACTTCTACATTGTCTTCAACAATCCCTGTGGACCCAGGGGAGCCCGGCTTCAATGTGCTGGCCTGTGAGGCAGAGACCCCGCTGGATTCCGAACCTGGAAGGGCACTGCTGGTTGTCAGGAGCCTCCGAGAAGAGGAAGCGCTAGGAATGTTCCCAGCTTTTTTGGCAGGCTCGCAGAGGCCGCTGTGTTCTGGAGCCTCCTGTCCCCTCTGCCGGGCGCTGCTTCCCACATTCCAGTATGTCACACTCTGGGTGGCACTGCAGGCAAAAGGACTGCAAAACGCTCGATATCCTAAAGGTTTTAATAACTTGAGGGTGGCTGCCGTTCTGGGGTCAGTACAGATCGTTCTGGCAGTCAGAACACAGTCCTCACAGGTTTGTCCAGGCAATTTCTTTACATGGTGCTGGATTAGAGCTGGACATGGAGGCGTTCCACAGAAACTGCCTGGAAATCTTCGGCATATCGCAAGAGCCATGGGTCACAAATGACTGGGCCAGAATTGGTGCCAGATACTGAAAAAAGGGTAGATGAAGAATAAGTGGCTTCCACCTATCACAATACAAAAACGCACACATTTTAAGAAAGGGATTAAGCTACCCTGCTGTCCACTTGAATAAGTTCCATGCTAGTGAATGCCCAAACCACAAGCCAGCACACATCAAGGATAAACTCCTTCTCCTGGATACTAAGGCATAAGGGGCCCACTTGGAGAATAAGAACATTGGTAAAAGCTGCTGTGCTGACTCTGAAAGCAAAAAGTGGGATTTGGTGTAAAGTTTAATTATGCCCACCATAACCCTCCTTGTCCCTAAGGTATGAAGACTTGATTATGGGATTGTGTTCTCATGCTGCTCCTACACCTGTTACAAGATGCTTATTCTCCTCCCCAGGAGGCTTACCAGATACTGAATCACTATCACAGAGAAGTCAGGCAATTGGTACATATATTCAAAAACTCCTTTTGGCAGGAGAAGGCAGAAGGCTGATGCCCCCTGCTCACTGTCACTTCACGGGTGGGAAGCAAAAAGCATCTCAGAGTTGGGCTGTAGGTTCAGGGCACACCAGTTCACGGGCCTGCCCCACTCACACGCAAGGGAGCAGCACAGCTCTCCTCTGGAGGTGGCTATTAGCAATGTTGTCAGTGGTCAGGCATGGATTACCCTACCTCTGAGTGGCGCAGTCCCCACTGTCCCCTGAGGTAGGAGCCATGAGGGGCTATAAAACGGATTCTGTGAAGCTCCTATTTTCGCTAAAGGCTTTTAGCTTTCCCTTCACTGGAGAAATGCCAAAGCCTGACAAGCAAAAATGCCAAAGCCCAGTGAGCCCTGAACTGCCAAGATGTGGACCAGGTAGGGTTGTTGCGGCACATGAGCAAGTTCTGAGGGTGTCAGGGTGACTTTTTGAAATTCCTGCCCAGCTCTCCTGTCAGCCCTTCCCTCCAGAGCCCACAGCAGGAGAACCATGTGGCCACAGGGCATGCCCCATGGCTTTGTTCGGGCAGTCCAGCTAAGCAGGCTTCTCTGGATGGTAGGAATGTATGCTCTGATTTCTTTGTGAACCACAGCAGAATTTATCATACTAAATCCTTAGATACTTAGTTCTTTACCGTGGCCTGTGGACCATTCTCTCTACTATGTTTCAGTCTCTGGGTCCAGATATTACAGACCAGGGGTCGGCAAACTATGGTCCACAGGTCCAAATCTACCCCTCTACATATTCTTTGGTAAAGTCTTATCTGAGCATAGCCAGGCCACATATTACGTATTGTTTATGCCTGCTTTCTCACTACAAGAGCAGAATTGAGTAACTGTAGCAGAAAATGTATGGCCTGCCTGCAAAGCATAAAATATTTAGTACATGGCCCTTTACAGAAAAAGTTTGCTATCTACCATTAGTTTATTCCTATGAATGCAGATGGCCAACTTTTTAAAAATTAGAAAATATTAGAAAAGTAGTACTGAAATAACTTTTCCTTTAATAGTTAGAGATAACTAAAGATTTATGCCTCAAAACAGTCACTACAAATCTCAACCAATACTGCACTACAGGCATGGTAGGAACAAAACAGCAAGTAATAGAACTCTCTAGTTGACAGAATAGGGCTTTTTTTTTTTTTTAAGATTTTTAATTTATTTTGCAGGGGGAGGGAGAGAGGAAGAAGGGAGAAAAGGGTTTAAAAGATTAAAAATTAAAGGTCTAATTAATTAATTAATTAATTAGAATTTTAATTGATTAAAACTAAGGTTTAAAAGATTTAAAAAATTAAAAGATTTTTAATTTGGGGTGCCTGGGTGGCTCTGTGGGTTAAAGCCTCTGCCTTCGGCTCAGGTCATGATCCCAGGGTCCTGGGATCAAGCCCCGCATCAGGCTCTCTGCTCCATGGAGAGCCTGCTTTGTCCTCTCTCTCCACCTGCCCCACAGCCTACTTGTCATCTCTGTCAAATAAATAAATAAAATCTTTAAAAAATATAAAAATAAAAGATTTTTAATTTATTTGGGGGGGAGAGAAGGGCAGGGGGAGAGGGAGACAAAGAGAATGTGAGCAGGGGAAAGGGCAGAGGGACAGGGAGAGGTAGAGTATCTCAAGCAGAGTCTTCACTTAGTGCAGCGCCCACCTCACGACCCTGAGATCATGACTTGAGCTGAAACCAAGAGTCCAACGCTCAACTGACTGAGTCACCAGGGTGTCCCGACAGAACAGGGCTTTTAAGACCTGCTTTAGAACCTGGAATCCACATTTGGCTCAACATAATTTGCAACTAAAGCCATAAACAGTCAAATCTGTAGACCTTCCTCTCATCTTGAGAACTAGTTTGAAATAACAACAACAAAAGACAAAACATTTTTTTTTTACAAAATAACTGTGCCCCCCAAAAAACTGAGACGCCTGGTTGGCTCAGTTGGTAATGTGTGACTCCTGATCTCAGGGGTTTTAAGTTCAAGCTCCACACTGGGTGTAGATTACTTAAAAATTAAAAATCTTAAAACAAGGGCTTCTGGGTGGCTCAGTGGGTTAAAGCCTCTGCCTTCAGCTCAGGTCATGATTCCAGGATGCTGGGATCGAGCCCCACGTCAGGCTCTCTGCGGAGAGTCTGCTGCCCTTCCTCTCTCTCTGCCTGCCTCTCTGCCTACTTGTGATCTCTGTCTGTCAAATAAATAAATAAAATCTTTAAAAAAAAAAAAATCTTAAAACAAAACAAAACCTGAATACAATTCAAATGTCCACCCAGAAGTAGAGGGCTGGTTTACAGGGGAAGTGTGTGGTAGGGATCAACATGAGAAAAAGCACATACAAATATTCAGTGGAACAAACTGAACACGAATGAGTGCCAGCACCTAAAATATTTACATAAAAGGAAAGTAACTATATGTTTTATAACCATATAACTTTTCCCCCTTTTTATTGGCATTGAAACTCTTAATACAAAAGAGTATATGAATTTAACAAATGCCTTTATAAATAATTTTAAAAGCACACTAAATAACTTAAATTACTTCAATAAATACTACCTAAGAGTACTTAATGAAATTATTGTGCATGGTCCTTACATGAACAAAAGAACCATTTCCTCGAACATCAATGTTTGAGTGCTATCAATTCTGTATTTCAAATTGATTCTGTACTTTGAATTAATGTGGCTCTTCTTGATTTGCAAAAAATACAGACTAAGTCCCAAGATGGAAAAAACAACAGCCACAATCATTTTAGGGCTTCCTCTATGCCAAGCATAGTATATGTTTTTTATTTATTTTTGTTGTTTTGTTTTTTACTTTTTTTTTTTTAAACAGATTTTATTTATTTATTTGAAAGAGACAGGGCAGGAGTGGTGAGGGGTGGTGGGAGGGAGAAGGAGACTTCCTGCTGAGCAGGGAGGCCTACACAGGCTTGATCCCAGGACTCTGGGATGATCACCTGAGCTGAAGGCAGACGCTTAATCAACTGAGCCACCCAGGAGGCCCCAATATACACACTTTTTAAATTTGCATTAGTTCCAATCCTTACAACCTCTCTGTATGGTAGGTCTTATTATCTCTATATTGTGGACGAGGAAAGGGACACTTCACAAGATTAAGAAATAGCTAAGGGATGGAGTGGGGTTTGACATCAAAGATCATCTGATTCCAAAATTCACATTGTGGGTGTATTCTAGAAGAGAGGAGGAGTCAGATTCCATATAAAGAGGAGAGGAGGATCCTGAACAATCACAGGGTTTCCAGACGTAGGGGAGCTCGAGCGTTAGAACTGGGTGAACTCAAAAGCCCCTCACCTCTAATACAGGCAAACCTCGGAGGTAATGTTGTTTGGTTCCAGATCACTACAATAAAGTGAGTGTTGTGATAAAGTGAGTCAAAGGAATTTCCTGATTTCCCAGTGCACACAGTTATGCTTACACCATACCGCGGTCTGTCAAATGTGCAATATTATGTCTAAAAAACAGCAGACATATCTTAATTATAAAATACTACTAAAAAATGCTAACCATCACCTGAGCTTTCAGCAAGTCATAACCACAGATCACAAATCACCATAACAAATAAAAAATAACGAACATCTGAAATATTGCAAGAATTACCAAAATGTGACATGGAGATAGGAAGTGAGGAAATGCTGTTGGAAAAATGATATCAAGAGACTTGTTCGACCTTCATAAACCTTCAACTTGTCATACACCTTCAACTTGTAAAAAACGCTCTCTCTGTGAAATGCAATAAAGTGCAAAATGAGCTATGCCTGTGGTCTAGGATCCGTGCTATCACTATGGTTTGTTTATACCACTTATGAAAAGAACATAGAGAAGACCTCAAAGACTAAAATCTACAGAGAGGAATGGATTTACAAGATATCCCCTCATCTGAGGGAAGAAAAAGTAACACAACTGAAAACCTGAAAGTCAGCAGGAGAGATAAGGGATCCCGAATCTCAACATAGGAGAGAAGCAAAAGGAAACCCCAGGATAATGATGAAGATCCCAAAACTAGAACTGTGAGCAGACATAAAGTTCCTGCCAGAGGAAGTAAATATTACCAAGGAGAGGAGATTTATACTTCTGAGGAATAATCTGGGGATGGACAAGCAACTGGTAGACAGAAAACCAAGCCAGTAACAATAGTGACAAAAATTAACTCTGGGAAAATAAAAAAGTTGTGTAAGACAGAAAATCTTATATTATGCTTCCTACTCAGCTATGAATATTTATTGATACAAACCCTGAAGATCAGCTTAACCAAAAACTATAAGCAAACTATATATGGAAGATACAAGGAGGGAAGAAGAACAGGGACTGGGTAGTGAAGCCCAGAGCCACAAAGTCCGTAATAAAGAAGCCAAAGATTTTATAGATATAGATACTTCCTAGAAATCAAGAAACAGCAACACAATTATTTAGAAATATACTGATAAATGTCAAAAGAAACAGAGTAGAAAGTACCTCCACAGAACAAAAAAGGAGGGGGAAAGAAGGAATTAATATTTAGTGTTGTAAGTTCCATCAAACTATTGGACTGTGTAAACCATGTCCAATTTTGACAAAAATTAAATTTGCCAAATGCATGTACTAACAGGAAATTAAGGTATTTTTCAAGAAGACAATCAATGTTCGAAGAAAGTAACCTACGGTCCAAGGAAAATGCTGAAAGCTTTTCTAGTCCAAGCAATTCCTACTGTCTACAAAACTTCTTTAAGGATGCCCAGTAACAGAAATGATGACAAAATAAAGAATCGTAGAAGCATGCAAAGCCAACGGCAAATGGCAAATAGGAGGTACTTACCTTTTCACCATGCAACTTTTAGCATAACTGTATAGACACTGTATTTACATATACAGGTCTGAAATATAATCACTTTAGAAGTCTGGTCTTGAGTACTGTGGAAGGAAAGGAAAGAAACGAAGGGAAGATAAAGAACCAATAAAGCAGAACAGTAAGGAGAAAAGGCACTACAAAGGAGAGGTTCTCCTCTGCCCAAAGGAGAAGAGAAAACACAGCTGAGTGAGTTAGTTCCTCTTTCCTTAAAAACTCTCATAGAATCGGTAAGAAAGATGGAAAGGGAATACTGTGAGATTCCCCAATCAGTACCTAACTGATGCCTTCTCTAGAGGTTCAAAGCCATGTGACATCAGCACAAAGCTCCTTTCTTACTTTAAATGTATAAATTTAACTATATGTACAACCTCCTCATCTCCTTTTTTTTTTAAGATTTTATTTATTTATTTGACAGAGATCACAAGTAGGCAGAGAGGCAGGCAGAGAGAAAGGAAGGGAAGCAGGCTCTCTGCTGAGCAGAGAGCACGAAGTGGGGCTCGATACCAGGACCCTGGGATCACGACCTGAGCCGAAGGCAGAGGCTTTAACTCACTGAACCATCCAGGCGCCCCCTCCTCATCTCCTCTTTAGGGGTCCTAACAAACCAGAATGAAGCCTCAGAGACCCCTGGCACTGCCCAACCACCCTGAGCAATGGAATTTCATAGGAGTGAAGACTCTTTCTTACCTTTCTACCTTCCAGGTACAGGTCTGAGCAAAGCCAAATAGCTTCATTTAAACTATAATCCTGAAGTTAGAGGAAGGGAGCCAGTCGGAGGAAGACAGCCATGCTAACTGTAGATTAAGTCTATGACACTCAGCGTATTCAATTCACCAGTTACGGGATCTCCTCTCTGAATTCTGATTTCTGTCCTTTTGCTACAAAGGTTTAACCCCTTATGTCCTCATAAAATTGCCACAAATAAATGGATACTTCAAATTCTAATCTTGTCTTAGCAGAAAATTTGTTGAGTAACTGAGAATTAAAACTAAAAACTAAATTTCTCCAGGTGTTGAGAGCCTACCAAGCTTTAATGCCCCTGGTGAGGGCTTAGAGACTGACCTAAGGACCCTTAGCTGTTAATGCAAATGCTAACTGGGCTAGACTCTTCTGTGCTTCAGTTTCCACACAGGAGCAGAGACAAGACTAAAGTCTTGTACTATTACTATGAAGGTCAAACACTAGTGCTAAAGTGTTTAGGTCAAGATAAGTATCACCTAGAGTTAAGCCAAACCAAAACCAAGTCTAACAGCCCATCCCCTCCACTTCGTTCCAGCTTCCACTTTCTTTTCTTTTTTTTAAGAGAGGGAGAGAGAGAGAAGCTTAGGCAGGCTCCACACCCAGCATAAAGCTCCACTGAGGCTGGATCTCACAACCCTGAGATCAGGACCTGAGCAGATAGCAAGAGTTAGACACTTAACTGACTAAGCCACCTAGGTACCCTCTAGTTTCCATTCTTATTGGAGAAAACAGCACGACACAATTAACTGTGAAAAAAAAATTTTCCCCCAGTTTATATAGCCCTCTCCTCTCCTTCTCTAAGTCTCTGCTATTCCTCTATCAGAATGGCAAAAAGCGCCTGGGTAGAAACAGTCTGACAAGACCCCACAGATGATTCTGTTAGAGCCACTGCTCTTAAAGGATTCACAATGCTTTATCTAGAAAATCTCTGGGTTTAAAAACAGAGAGCAGGCACCCATATCCTCTCAGACAGTGACAGTGGAGCTACCAAATCTTTGCAAGTAAAGAGAAATATCTGCATCCAAAGTCACGTCAACTGGCCAACTCAACCCAGTACTTGGTTTTAATCTATTCTACGTTTGCAAGGCTGAGCAGTACAGGTTTTCAGACAGCTGAAGGGGAAACTTCAGAATTCTCTAATATAAAAGTTGACTTATTTGCATGATGAATGACAAGCCCCTGCTGGGAATCAGAAAAGTAACCCAATGAACGGCGAAGAAAATCATACAGTCAAATAAATTAGGCCTGCACACTGCCAAAGGCCTCACTTTCTCCGCTGTAACACTGAGTCTTCAGATTTTTATTTTGGTTACTAGACAGTAGTGAACTCATCCCAGAGCTTGCCTGAGGCCATTCAGAGCAGTGAGTTGTAGAATCCAGTTCTGGAGAAGCCACTGTTCTTACTATCCACAAAATGTGAGCAAAGTGCAGAAAACGGGAATTAACATGCCAGCTGCAACAAATGACTAGAGCACGGAACACCAGACACATTTAGGAACACCTAAAGCACTTGGCTACCAACTCCACAGGATGAAGCACTACTCAAGGTTTACAGTGAGGGAGCAATGAAGCCTGGTCTGACTGAGTGGATGAGTAACTGGTATAAAGAGGGCCCAAGGCTCCCTGAGTCAGGACAGAAAAGCTGTGTCATGATTTGCACAGAAAGAGAAAGGGCAATTATTTTTATCTCTGGAGAGGAAAGGGAGGAAGACATCAATAATACCCTTAGTTAGGTCTGGGCAACCAGAAACCGTCTGTTAAAATGGGGAATAGGTATACATCGTATTGATATTTACTCAAGACTCAAGTTGACCCAGTGCTAAGCAAAATACTGTAGGATTTTGCGGCTCAAATTGTGGCCTGCGGAGCAGCGGCATCAGCCTCACCTGGAAGCTGGTCAAGAATGCATAACCTCAGACCCTACCACAGACCTACATCCTCAGATCTCCAGATCCCCAAGTGATTAGCACGCACATGAAAGTGTGAGAAGGAGTGCGGCAAAGCAGCTCGCAGCATTCCGCCAACAGCCCTGCGAGGCAGCCAGTTGTTATCTCCGTCTCCCAGAGGAAAAAGTCAAGGTTCACGCGAACCGTCTGCCCAAGGTCACAGAACTCGGAAGTGGCGGGGTCGCCGAGATGCTGCCTAAAGCGGGCCTGCGAAAGGAGTCCGCAGCCGGGCCCAGAAGCGCGGAGTCCGGCCTCGACGTGCCCGGCCCTGCGCCGCCCAGGACGGGAGAGGCGGGCCAAGGGCCAGGTGGGTAAGGAGAGGCCGCCACGACCTCCTCCCCGGCCGCCGCCACTCACCTGAGCCTGGCGAACGCGGGCGCCGCAACACCAGACCCCGGATCCCCGCGCCACCACGACTACTCCAGCAACACCCGTACCTCAGAGCCCCACTTCCGGCCAACTGCCCCCTACTTCCGTCTTCTGCGCCAGTGACGGATGCCGCCGAGGCTCAAAAGACTCTGTCAGCGTTTTCCAAGGACGTTTTCCAGTGGAGGACCTTGCTAAGAGGACGCGGAAGTCTAGAACCTGCGGAGGGGGGAACAGCGCCGTGGATGGACCGCTCTGGAAGTCGCTAAATAGGCTAGACACTGGTTCGAATCCCAGACCGCCACTCAGGCTTTTATTGCCTTGGAGAAGTGACATTAACTATCTAAGCCTAGTTTCTCAACCCTATAGTGAGGATAATCATGCATCTATAATAGAGATGCATCTGTGAAGTGCTCTCAGGAGAAGAGTTAGTGATGGATAGCCCAGCCTGTTAGGAGAAATGCATGTGAGGAGTTGGAGCTGGAGGAAGCCTTTGCTATGGCTGCTGAGCTAGGGTCATCATTAATCTCCCTGAGTAGGCTTACACCTGAGCGGCTATCAGCAACTAAGCAAGGGAGAGCTCCTCCAGGAGGGCTTGGTCCCAGACTGCTGTTCTGGGGGAAACTTGAGCACTGCCAGTTGGAGTTTGTCATACCTTGTCAGTGCCTTGGTTGCGGGTCCACCTACCCTAAGAGCTGCGAGGGAGACTTGAGAACTGACGCTCCTTCCAGGGCACCATCTTGTCAGGGAGACAAAAACCAATGCAGGGAGGACACTTCAAGGAGGGGCAAGCCTGGCATCCCAATTCCTGAGCTCTGCACAGGGCAGTTTGTCTGAAAATCTCACTTGGGCCAGACCAGAGCAGACATTCCTAGTGGCTGATTATGACTCTCTTTGTGAGAAGAACCCAGAAGAAGCAGAGAGCTCATCCCCAGGATAAGAACCGTATTGCTCCTAGGCAGCCATGACAATCCTTTTCTTTGCCAAATACTCAATTTCCCAGTCTTCCCCAAAATAAGAAGAGGATGCAACTCAGTTCTGGCCAATAACATTTAAGGAGAAATGGACGAGTAGGATTCTGGGAAAGCTTTTACCTTCATGATAAAGTAGTGTGACCTCCGTCTCTTGTGGAGCTGTGGCAGCCACCTTGTGGCACTGAGGGAACTACATGCTAAGGATGGGAGAGTAGAATGAAGTCTTATGTCCTTGAAGAACCAATACTTATGATGGGATGCTTGTGACCAGAATTGTCAGGTGAGAAAAAATAAACCACTATTTAGGATCTTGTAAATCTGGTTGTTACTTGTAGCGGGGTGCATTGCACTGCATTGCATTCTTGAGTTGGGGAGGGGGGCTTTGTGAAGATGACAGAGGCACTTACATAAAGGACAGCGCTTACGCACAAAGGACAATTCCCTGCTCACAGCATTCTTGGGTCCATTCTACCTTTGGGGCTTCACCACTAATAACAACCTTGTTCTCAACCTTTGTGTTTTGTCTTCTGCCCTCAAATATTGGCCAATCACTGTAAGGTGGCTCAGGATACCACATCTAGCTGTCTTGCCTTCCAGCCAGCAGCCTGTTGTCCAGATGCTGAGTTAGAACGACCTTGAAACCCTTCAGGGTGACAATCTGAGCTGAAGAGAAAGCCCCATTGGGTAGAAACTTGGATCCACTCCTCCTGGGGAACATGGAGGAACTTGGGCTTTGGGCCAACTTTCTCGCATGGCCCAATGAGCACCTCCAGCCTCATACCTCTCTGGGAAATGTTTACTCCAGCTTTGACCTCCACACCCCCTTCACCTAGGCTTCACCTCCCCAACCTACAAAGACACAGGCAGGCCAAAGAATGCCACTCAAGAGGCTTTCTCCATTTTATTTCTTTGGGAAAAGAAAATGAAGTCTTTCCATCACATATGGTAGAGATATATATTTATATATATTTATATAGAATTTCTTTTGTGTTTGGAAGTCCCAAAGCTGAGTCTGTTCATATTTTTTTCTATACTTTTTTTTCTTACTAATGCCTTCTCTTCCCCCTGCCCCTCTGGCCCAGGCCCAGGTTCTGGGGCAGGTACAGTGAGGGGTGAGTGGAATGGGCAGTGATTGCCAGATGCCCCCCCCCCAGCTCAGAGATCTGGTGAGGGTCACCTGGAAGGGGCTGTGCAGAGGGATAGAGGCCACACAGAGGGGCACTCTTGTTTTTGTGGGGGACGCACAGCTCATTAAACAGTCACCAGTCATGGGAGGAGGCTGGTCAGGGGTTGGGGAACTTGCTCACAGTAGTTGTCAGCTCTCTCCACCCTGCCCTCCAAACCGAGTCTTGGGGGTGGGAGGAAGAGAGTGAAAAGAGAGAAATACAAGGGCTGAGGGCCAAGCCTCCTCTAATTTTTATTGCTGGTGAATTAGAAATTTGCCTTTCCCTTCCTTTCTTAGGGAGATAGACTCAGGATGCTAGGAGGAGGAGGGACATGACAGTGCTGTCCCAACCCCCACTGAAGGCCACGCCAGGCCTACCTTGGGCAAACACTGGGCTACCTTGAGATCCTGGGAACTCAGGGGTCAGTGTTCTTCTCAGGTAGCCTTGTCCTTCAAGAGCAACCACAACCATCCTCCCTCGCCACCCCCCCCCCCCCAAAACAAAGGCCTCTGGCTCAGGCTTGGGCCCATTGGAGCTTGGAAGTGGGCAGTGCACCAAAAAATCAAGCAGAATTTTCTACTGGAAGAAAAGGTGAGGTTGGGGGAAGAGGTGGCCTAGGACAGTGATGTTCTCAGCATGAAAGCAGAGGGAGGCTGGGGGGATCGAGTGGGAAAAGACACAGGGAGACATCACAGACACTCATATGACCTCAGAAACCGGGTGAGGGGAGTGCCTGAGAGGCAGGTAGCACTTAATAGCTGTAGTTAGAGCCGGACAGTGGCCCTGGGTGTGGGGTGAGCCAAGCAGATGGGGCTATCACCCTGTGGGGTCCTGGCCAGAAGGGTAGGGTAGAGCTAAGAAGCCTCCAGGTGGCCCTTCCCAAGAACAGGAAAGCAGATCTTCCCTGGGCACTGAGTCTTCACCCCCAGCCTTCCCTACGGCTGGCCCCTGATATGTACATAGGGACATATACTCAGGACCAGGCCAGGCTCCAAGGCCTGAGCCCAAGAGACCTTGGGGGGGGAGGGGCTGGGCAGGTAGCCCTCTCAACCACATACAGGCTATCTGCTCCCACTTGTCCTGTCAATCTGCCCAGGGAGGGATAATAGGACAGGAAGGAGAGAGGCCAGGAGCCCAAGGTCTGTCAGCTTTGGCAGACCCCATGAAGACCTCCTCAGGCTACATGACCTCTGAGGTGACCACACAGAGCATCACCAGACACTGGGATGGCCAACGGTAGCCACCCAGACCTACCCAAGGGCTGAGGCACCTCATGGTGCTACAGGCCTGCCGCCTCCCATCTCCCAAAAAACAGCGCCAAGACGGGGAGCACGGGGCTCCCCTGCTGCCTAGGCCCCTCAATTTCCACACATGCCTCCCTCTCTCCCCTCCTTGGGAGGAGGGTCCAAAGGGGCTGCCCAGAGGGCCAGTGGTAGAGCCCCAAGGGCACCCCGTGGGGGGAGGGGAGGGACCTGGTCACAGCTGCTTTGAGAACTTCTTTGGTCTGGGGACATGGGAGACACAGGGAAGAGACATGGCAGGGAGGGGACACTGGGGACTCTGGCCTTTGACAGGGCACTTGTCAAAAGGCCACATGCCCAGGTAGGGGATCAGATTTCCGTGGACTCAATGCGTTCGAGGCGGGAGGGTGTCCAGGCTTTCTTCTCCTCGCCGTGTTGTGGGGTGGGTGTGCTGGCCCCCCCGGCTGACCCGCGCTCCCGCAACCGCCGCTCCAGCTGCTGGTTGCGCTGGTACATCTCCACGTAACTCAGCTGCAGTTGCTTCTGGTACTCGATGACCTTCTCCTTCTCCTCCAGCCACACGCGGCGCTCCTCCGCGAAGCTGGCGCCCTGGCGCTCCCGGGCTCGCCGCTCCGCCGCCAGCTCGGCCTGCAACCGCCCCACCTCCCGCCGCAGGGCCCGCGTCCCGCTCTCCCCGCCAGCATCCACCTCCCCGTCCAAGGAAACCAACGAGGCGGCGGCGGCCACCCCGGCCTGCCGGCGCATCTTGGCCTCGTCGCTCTCACACGTGGCCAGGGCATCCTGGGGCTCGGCAGGGTCCACCGGGGTCAGGGCGGGCTTGAGGCACGCGGCGGGCAACTCCGCCTCACTCAGCTCCAGGCTGGCCTGCTTGCTGCCGAAGGAGTCCCTCAGGCTGAGCAGCTGTTCCTCCTTCTCTCGCAGCGAGGCCCGGCCCTCCCGCAGTTGCGAGCGCAGCCCCACGATCTCACTCAGCTTCTGGGACACGTCCGCCTGCGAGTCCTTCAGCTGCTGCTTCAGGAGGGAGATCTCCCCTGCCTTCTGGCACACCTGGGCAGGGGCAGGGACGAAGAGGACCAGGGTCAAGGCAGAGCCCCGCAGGAGGGCACCCCAACCCCTGCATCCAGCCCCAGGCCCAGCATCCCCAGAGGGCAGGTTAACTCGTGGGTCACAAGGAAGGACCCAGAGGGCCCTCCTTGGACTCAGGACACATGTGGCTAATCTCACACAAACCTCTGGGCCACTCTGGTCCTCACAGACCCTCCTCATCTGTTCTGTCCCCCTCCCCTTCACTCCCCTTGTGACACTGGCCACAGCTCTGGGTTTCTCCAGAGTGACAGAAGGAGGGAGACTCAGAAAGAGAAAGCCCAAGCCCCCTGCCCGCACCTCCCACTTAGTTTCCTCCATCCGGGGCAGGAAGTCAGCCTGCTCCTTCTGGCAGGCGGCCACCTTGTCCTCAAGCTCTTCCCGCTGCCGCATCAGCCGGGCTGCCTCCTCCTGCAGCTGCTTCTTGTCCTGCTGCAGCCGCAGCACCTGCAGCTGGAGGCCCTGCTGGGCGCGCTGGGCGCGGCGGGCCACCTGCTGCAACTTCCCACTGCAACCCTGCCGCAGCTCAGCCAGCTCGCGCTCCCATGCCTTCTGCCGTTCCTCCAGCACCTGAGCCACCGCCGCCTCGCTCTGCTCCAGGCTCCGCCGCAGGGCTGCCACCTCCTGTTCTTTTTCCCACAGCCGCTCCTCGAGCTCCTGGATCAGAGCACTGGGCGAGGGTGGTGAGCACGCCGCGAACGGCAGGCCTCCACCTCCGCCCTCCCCCGAGCCCAGGTGGCCTGGCCGCCCCATGGAGGAGGATGACCCACTCTTGCTGGAGGCCCGCCCACTGTCAGAGGTTCCTAGGTCCTGGTAGCCCGAGCCACCCCCGCCGCTGCCGCTGCTGCCGCTGCCGTAGGTGGCAGTGCCAATGCGGTTGATGTGGCTGGTGGAGGCACTGAGGGGCGCCAGGTGCTGGCTGTAGCTGGAGCTGTAGGTGGGCAGGCTTGTGAGTGAGTTCCGGCCGGAGTCGGAGAGGCCGCCCCCACCCCCGCCCGCTGGGGTCATGGTCCGAGACTTGTCCAGTCCACCCTTGAGACCACCAGGACCCTGTCGTCCCTCGGGAGTACCATTAGTCTGCGGGGGACACAGGTTCTGCATGGAGTGGAAGTTCTTGGGTACAACAGGCTTGAAGGCCGAAGGCCTAACTAGCGGCTCTGAGCACTGAGTAAAAAGCAAGCAAGGGGGAGCGGGTATCAGAATGTGGCCTTAACCCCGGCCCCACCTCTTCCCTCTAGCTGAGAGAAGTTCAGCCTCACCCCCAATTAATCTCCATCTTGGAAGTCCCTCCCAGGTGGGTCTCCACCTTATGGCCAAGTCTCTACCCTGGAACCACCAGCTAGACTTGGCCCCCAGGACCCCACCCCGGGGCTCCCCAGCCCAACCTCCAGGGTCCACACCTTACCCTCCTCTCTGGAGGAGCCACCCCGCAGAGAAAGGCCCTAGGGACTGACCTGGTCTAGCTTGCCAGAGGTGGCCAAGAGCTTAGGTGGATGGCTGGGCTCACGATACTGTGGTGGGGCCTTGTCACTGCTGCCGCTGCTGCTACTGCCACCACTGCTGCCTACCACGTTGCCGCAGACATCAGTGTGGTCGCTGCCCCGCAGCTCGCCATTGAGGTAGAGGGAGTTGGCGAGAGCCTTGTCTTCTGAGGGGTAACGGCCTGGCCTCTCCCTGCCGGCCCCGCCACCGCTGCTGCGGGGGCCGGGGAAGCTGCCCTGGCTGCCCCCACCCCCGGTGCGGGTGCCCACGCTCTTCATGGCGAACTCCTGGGCGTGAGCCACCCCACTGCCCACACTACCCATGGCCAGCCGAGGGTCTGGGGGTCCGAGCTCAGAGGGCCGAGGGGCAAAGGCCAGGAGAGGATCCCGCCCTGGGTCAGCGCGCACAGGCAGTGTCTCCAGCTTCGCCATGACTAAGCCAGGAGGGCACTGTGGGCACAGGGGGGGAAGGCAAAGATAGGTCAGCCCCACCCCCACCACCCCAGACGAGTCAGCCCAAGCAGCACTTGCACCCAGCCCTTCAGTGTCCCTTCCTTATAATGGACACAAGAGTTCCCAGGATGGAGGAATGGGGCTGGGGTAAGAGTGACAGCCTGGTAATAGGTTGCCTGTTGCCCACCTAATTGTGCCCAGACCCCAGGGCACCATGCACATACCCTCCCAGCTTTGCTCAGCTCAGCATTCCACCCCTCAGCTCCTGCCTCAACCCCACCTCCTCCATGAGCCCCAACTCTTCACTGCAACCCCCAAAACTTAGGCACTCTTTACCCTGGGTTTGAATCCCTATAATCCAACCTTATGGGCTGGAGAGACAGTGTTGGAAGGGTACAACAATACTTGAATTCAATAGGGAACCTCAGAAATTAAGGGAAGGAGAGAACCCACCCCTAACCAAATCTTCTGAGTAGGGGTCTTTCCCAGCCCCCTAACCTAGGGTGTTGCAGTCAAGGGCGGAAGTGGAGGCTCACTACCAGCGCAGGTTCCTCTCCTTGCCTTTCCAAGGGGGTGGGGGGCCGATGGGTCCTCAAGCCTGGGACCCTCCGAGGCCCGGTCTGCAGGGGCCATGTGCCTCACTCTCGCAGTCGGGGCTCGGCCCGAACCGGCTGGGCGACTTTGGACGGGCCGACTGAGCCATCCCGGACTGCAGTTTTCTCCTCTGCGAAATGGGAGGAATGAGGGACCTACCTCATGCAGCTGCCGAGCGCCAGGCGCCCCGAGGCGACAGGCGCGGGAGGGACGGGAGTCTTGTCGGGGGAGGGGGTGGGTGCCGCCGCGCGCCCCTGGGTCGCATGTGGGCGCCACCTCGGGCACGCCCCGCCCCCCACGGACGGCTGGGGACCGTGGCTGTAGCGCGTAGCGAGGGGACCTTCTGGAGGTCTTCCCAACTCTGCCGCACGAGGGGCCCCTTCCCCACGGTCAGTACCTCTGCAGAAGCCCGGGGCTGGCTGAGGCTGGGGCAGAGGACGCGGTGTCACCAGCTGCGGCCGCTGGCAGTGCCTCCCTCTTGGTCCCGGTTTCCCACCGGTGGGCGGGGTGAGGGGCGGGGCTTCCGTCCCCAGCTGCGCCCGCAGGGGATTCCGCGCCTCCCATCCGCTCTAAGAATTCACTGCCACCGGGAAGACTTCCTGGATTACCCCCTTTCCCCGTTCCCTTTGGACCTTGAACCGTGAAGTCCTCTGAGCCCTTCCATGAGCGCGCTCCCCCCATCGCCCAAGGCCAGCCCACGAGAGCAGGGGGAGCAGCGCAGGCTTGCAGACAGGGCCTCGGGTTACCTGTGCTCATAGAGGCCCCACTTCCTGGTTCCTTTGTCTCAAATCCACACCGGGGAACACCTGCCCTAGAGATCTGCATAATCTGGCGGGGCCAAGGCACCAGGCAGTGCCAGTCGTGGAGGCAGGCCCTCGAACCGAATCCACTTTCCCCCAAGGAGCCCTCCTTCTCTACCAAGGTGAAGGGGTCTGGGCGGCACTCCATGGCCCTCCAGTGCCCCTCAGACTATCTTCTACCCAGGTGCCCATTCTGCTGCTGCGTCCTTCCTATTAGACCCCAGACCCGGGGAACCTGACAAAACTCTTGTCCTTCAGGAGTCTTTTGGCCACCACACCTGGAATTACAGCCCTAAGTGGTTGGAAAGTTCACCACCAAGGCAGGCCTTTGTAAAATTCCATTCTCTCAGCATCTGTCCCCCCAGGGGTGGAGAACAGCACTCTACAACCTTCCTCCCGTGAGCCAGTCTATCCCCACATACACAGCTGAGTCCAGGCTGAGGCAAGAGAGGAACCTAGCGCAGAATTTTAGCGCAGTGTCACCAAGTGCAAGACCCTGAGAGTGAGTGCCTCTCAGGCCCCCCTCTAGACCCTGCTCTGCCTCTGTTCCCCACACACTCCAGCCCAGTTACCCCTCAATCCCTAAATCCCCTTCCCACCCTTAAGCATGACCCCTTTCTCAGCATCCTTGGGTGCAATGTAGGGAAGAACTGAGGACTGTGAGGATGAAGGCTGAGTGGCCTAAGGCTTGAAACCAGTGCCAAGGCCTGGGTGGGGTCTGGGAGGAAGAACTGAAAAAACTTCACAGAGATGGGGTTCGGGGTGGGGGCAAGGAAGGAATCCAAGCTGGAGCACCAGGGTGGGTGTGACACCCTTAACAAAACTGGGGGAGATGTTTGGAGGAAACAGGCACTTTGGGAAAGACCACACAGAGATCTCTCTCTCACAGTGGGTGGAAAGAGACTGCGGTGATCAGCATTCGAGGGTGGTATGGGCGGGGCCCCACATGGAGGGAAGGTGGCAGGGCCCCAGAAGCCTGGGAGGCAGCGTGGATGCAAGAAGGAGGCCAGAAGAAGGCAGGCCTTGGAGAACAAGCTGGGGGGCTTCCAGAATGTTGGAGCAGCTTCCAGTGTGAGAAAGGGGCCAGGTAAAGTCGGGATTGGAGAGTGTATCCTGGATCTGGCAGGTGGAAACCTCACTGTAAGAAATGGCTTCAGAAAAGGGGTGCATGGCCAAGCCAGGCTACAAGGGTGGTTGGGTCTGGAGGGAAAGATGGGAGAGTTCCCTAGTGAAGGAGGAGGCCAGAGAAGGCAGTAACTTAAGGTCTTTGGGATCCAAAGGCGCTTTTTCTAATTTTAAATTAAGCATTCTAGAAACCTGAGTATGTTGCTATGCCGAAGGAAGGTGCCAACAGTGAGATGAGCTAGGCAAGAGGGCTCCGCCAGATGCCTGGATGTGGGCAAGAGTAAACCTCTGAAGTGATCACGTTGATCACAAGAGTGACAGGGGACAGTGTTTGGGAGGGTGCTTTCTGAGATGTAGGGTGCAGTACAAACATGCGGTACTACCTTCTCTGATCCACAAAAGGAGGATCTGACCACAGGTTGAAGCTGGTCATAGGCTACTCTGTGCCACTGTTGCCCTGGGATGTGTGTGGTCCTCAGACAAGCTCAATGCCCAGAGTCCTAGATGGAAATGAGGTGTTCCCAAGAATGTCTCCTGGGACCGGCTCCTGCTCTACCTGGGGAGTCCTTGACTGTCAACCCACAGCAGCTCTCCCTGGAGCCTCATTCCCCAAAGATTGTCTTGCCATAATTCTAACCTGTCATGATCAATCCTGTGCAAGCGTTCCCTGCCCCTTGTTTCTTCGAGTCTGGGCCACTGCAGCTTCTTTTCTCAAAACCCCACCAGGGAGTTGGCAGGAGAAAGAGGGGCATTTGTTCCCTGATAGGCAGAAACTGAGCCCGGGGCCGGGGGGCGGATTTGAGCTTCATATATGGGCTGGGGTCCTGAACTGGCCCAGGGGGCTAAGCATGGTCCACACAGGCAGACTCAAAGCATCAGCCCAACACCTGAGATGACAGCCTGTTGCCCAACTCTGCCACTATCTCTGCACCATCAGCCTTCAGTGCCTGGGACATTATGCAGAGTACTGATGGTCATAAAGCGGTCAAATTAATTGTACCCGGGCTCTACATGGGCAGGTCCCTCCACCCCACAGTGACCACTCAACCCCTCCTTCCCTGTGTCCCTCCCACAGCTAAGAACACGCCACCCTTCTCTTGTGGTCTCAGAAGCCCTATACTAGCCCATTCACCCCCTAAAGCTTTCAGAGCCCCTCTTGCCAGCACCCTTACTGGAGGGTCCTCACTGGCCTTTCCCCCCCTGCACTCCCTCCCACACACAGCTGCTAGGGGACTCTTTCTAAAGGCAAAGCTGATCTTGTCCCTGCTTTGCCCAGATTCTTCCATGAGCAGCACCAAGAACAGTCAACACGAGTTCTGGAGGCATCAGCTCAAGTGCAAATCCCAGCTGAACTGATTAGGGGTGAATGCATGCAGGTTACTTCACCTCGGGTTCTCACACCTACCTTACAGGGATTTTAAGAAGTAAATGTATTGTGGGTAAAAGGTCTGACATTCCTCTCAGTCTCCAGAACAAGAGCAGAGCTTGCAGTGGGCCTCCAAGGCATCTTCCGCTGCCCATCCTGTTTCTCCTGACCTGAGCTCCTCTCCGCTCCACACAAAATCTCTTCCCAGCTCTCTATGCCCACCTTGCATCCTTCAAGGACCAATCCAAATGCTGCCTCCCAGGAGAGCATCCCTGATAGCCCCTGGAGAGCAGGGGCCTGGGAGCACTTGGGTCAGGCTACTCCAGGGAGATTTCACTCTGAGGCTTCCCCAGGGGTTGGCCTGGAGGTGCCCTGGGGGCACAGATGGCAGAGTCCTGGGGGGGTCTCTGGGCCCAGACCTTGAGGAGATGCAGAGAGAATGCTGTGGGAATGCTCGTTATGAGCAATGCAAAGAGGCAGTGAATCTAGACAGGAAAATCAGGAAGGGCTTCCCGGAAGAAGGGCTGCGGGAGAAAGGGGACTAAGGGCACTAGAGGGCTTTTGGGGTGCAGAGGTCTTCAGAACTTCTTGGTTGGGATGTGTGAGAGGAGATCCACCTTCTCTTGGTGTCAACGGGGGAAGGGAGCCATCTCCTAGATCCTGGCTCTGGTGAAGCTGGTGTTTAAGGACTGAGGGGGCTGACAGCGCCCCCCCTACCCCAGCACACACACGCGCGCACACACGAGCTTTCGCGCTGGGGAGTGGGGGTGTTCGCCATTCACCAGCAGTCCACGGCCCGCAGCGCCAGTAGATAGAGACCCTAGCCACAAGCTGTCCTGAGGAGGTGCCCAGGGGTCTCTGTGGTGCAGGAAATACCTCTCGCATCTTCCCTAGCTCCCTACCAGCGCGTGTGGCCCCGGGGGGCGGGGCGCAGAGGGAAGAGGTGACATAATCCGGGCCGCACCCCCTCCGGCCGCCACCTCCCCCCAGGCCTGGTGAAGCATCCATGACATCATCGGCCTTATCTCCACTCCCCTCCCCCGCCCCGGGACCCCAGCAGCGGGACGCACCCCCTCCCCAGCTCCGGGTCCGGCAGGACGAGCATCGCAGTGCAGCGGGCACGGCGACAGGTCGGAGCCGGGAGGGGTGCCGCGGTGGGCCGGCCTCACTTACTCGCTGCCTCAGGGTCCAGCGCGGGGTCCTCGGAGCGGGCACCACCGGCCCGGCTCGCTGGCGCAGCCCGAAGCCCGCCCGGCGGGGCGCGCGGCGCGGGCCCGGCTCGGCTCCGCGCCCCTCCCGCTCCCCGCCCGGGCCCCGCCCACCCGCGGCTGCGGCAAACGCGGGCCCGCCCTCCGGCCACGCCCCCCAGGGCCGCCAATCCCCAGGCTGGGGCGGGACGCAGCGCCTTAACCCTTTTGGAGCTGCGTCGGGGTTCGCGCGTGGGACCCCTCTATCTCACCCTCTCCAGGGCTGCGTAAGTCGGTCCGAGGCCCTCTGCTCGTTGCCTGTTACCCACCCCCAAACCCCTTGGGTTCAGCCCCCAGGCTCTGATCTCTAATAAATCCAGTGGGACAGCGCCCTCCGCCACTTCTTTGGCAATTGGGAGGAGCCTCTCCGGTTTGGGGAAGGGGCTCTCGCTGTGGACCCCGACCCCCATTCCTCTCCCGCTCCTGCTCTTCCGGACGCGGCCTCCCAGCGGACGCCGTGAGACTGCAAGTCTGCAAGGTGGGGGCGGGGCGAGCCCTCCCGGGGGGATCCGACACCGCGGAGGGAAGACCCGCTTGGGCGCGGAGACCGCAGGCCGGCGTGTAAGGGGCTTCGAAGGGCCGTGACTCTGTCCGGCAGCAAACGGAGCCTGTTTGAAACTTGCTGCTGCGGAGGCTCACTGTCCGTGGGGTAGAAGAAGGGCAGCAAGGAAAAAGATACACATTACAATCCAGCAAGGTGTGAGTGCTTTCACCCAGTGCCCCACACCTGGCACGAGACCTGGCCCCGACGCCCACGCTGCATCCGGAGGCCAGTGGGAGTTAGATGAGGACTTAGTCCCTACCCGGAGTATCAGTTTCGCACGCGCCTGCTTCGTTCTGTACCGGGAGCGATCATTCAGCCCCGGCTGGCCCGGGAGGGCTGCCGGGAGGAAGCCGGCCGGGACTGGAGGTCTTAGCTTCGAATTCGACGAATATGGCGGGGAAGCAAACTAAGCGTAGGGTTCAGCATTAGTGAAAGCCTGGAGGCACAAACGGTCTGTCCGAAAAACTGCAGCGCCTCCACTCTAGGGGATTTAACCCGTAGTATATTCGTTGTTATTTGGTCATTGCTGATTTGTTTGGTTATCAGTCATCCCATTTTATAGTACATATTTCTTGCTATTACCTGTTTTCTGGATTTTTCCATATTTGCTTTTGTTTTCTATAGTGGTCTGCAAGATAGAAAGCCTGTGTTTAATTCTCCTGGTGGTTGCCTTTGAGTTTATCAAGTAAAAATACAGTTTTTTCACAAATCATTATAGTCAATGACAAATCATTCCTTTTTATATTCCTCTTTATGTGATGACAAATTTAATGTGCTTTTCCATCTCGAGGCCTGCTGCCCTCATACCTACTTATATCTGTCCCTTTAATCCAGGATGATAGACCCAGTTTTGTTTACAGTTCTTTTTCAAGCCACAAAATCCTGTTTTTCATCATTGTCTTTGGCTTTTGCCAACTCTTTAATTGGTATCAATGTCACTGCCAGTTTTTATGCTCTAATTTTCCTATTCCGCAGTCAGACCCATCTCTCATTTTATTGGTGATTTCAGGGAAGACTCCTGAATGTATTTTTCCTATGCCTTTTCCCAGGTAAAATGCCTTTCTACTGTCTTTACACACTAATATACCTTATGGCTTGACTGTTTATAGAATTTTTGCATCTCCAAGACTCTCTTGTCCTTATCCCATTGTCTTTTGGGTCGTAAAATGGTAGCAAGTACACCCAAAACTAACATAAAGTTAATATGTCAATTTTATCTCCAAACAAGGTAGCAAAGCTGGTCAGTTCTGTGTTAAGTCAGCAATTTGCCCAGTGCTTCTTAGGATTTTTCTTTATCCTTAAAAGTTAAATATTTACCAGCAGAAGTCTATTAATTTTCCAGAAAAGAAGTGGTTTTTTCAGCTTAGAAAAGTTTTCTTCTAATACGTTCCTGTCCATTCTTTGAACAGGGTTGCTTTGGGCTTTTTTTTTTTTTTTCTCTCCTAAAATAATCACATTAGATTACCACTGTCAAATAAATCTCTTCATCCTTTTTCTCTGCATTCTGAGAGAGTTTTTCTTCACAAGCAAGGAGCCCACTGAACAGAGAGCCAGACAGGAGGCTCAATCCCAGGATCCCAGGATCATGACCCAAGATGCCCAAGCCAGACACTCAACTGACTGAGCCACGCAGGTGCCCCTAATTCTGCTTGTTATATCTTCCTTTTTTCTTACCCAATTTCCAACCCACCTCTGTCTTGATCTCAGTTAATCTCTTTTTAGTATTCTGTTCCTATTTTATAGAGAATGTGGTTTTGCATTTTAAGAAGAACAACAGGTTAATAAGTGAGTATCCTAGCTGATTCTGTTCTAATGTATATGAAAGTCTTGATAAAGTGGACCATTTTCGGGGAGATACAATTACAAAAATAAGAAGGATGTTGAAAACATTATCTAAGAAATGTGTCCAAAAAAGGCTCTGGGCTCAGATGGTTTAATGGAAGGATTGTCTCAAACTCTCAGTGAATCCTTACCCTGTAAATTTGTATTACAGCCCAGAAAAGTTAGAAAGCTATTTCATTTTATGAGACTTTAATTCTCCTTATACCAATTCCTAATAAAGATAGCATAAAAGGGAAAACAGCAAACCAATTATACTTATCAATTCTGGGGGAGAAATTGCTAAAGACAACTCAAGGAAATAAAGTTAAGTATGACTGTATATGAAATTAGTGCATGAGTTTGTTAAGTGAGAAAAAGAAAAAACCAAACAGTTGTCATAATGTATGCCAAAAAGTCATTCAAAAATCAGTGCCCAAAAAGAACCCTCCTGATTAATCAGAAACAGTTGAAGTTAAGATTCGCTATTTTGTGTCTTGACATCTGGTAAAATCAGGAGTGCCTCAAATAGCTGAACTGAACATTGCCTTTGCCAAATAATCCTCCTTATCAAATCAACCAGGTGCCGTTTCTGCTTATCTCTGAAAGCAGGTCTCAGTTCTTTGCCAGCCTGTGGAATCATTCAAACAAACCAATCACATTCCCTGCAGGAACAACAGGCACACCTCAGCCTCTTACTGCTACAAAGCTTGTCTGTCCTCTGGCTCTTCACTGCATTTGTGAGTGTGACACCTGGATGTCCCCATGTGGCTTGTGGGGTCCTCCTCCTTCCCTGAGCCATGAGGATAGGGGACTGACAAACCCCTGTCGGTCCCACCTGTCCAGTGTCAGGGGCTGTATTTGGCCCCCGTAACCCTAGAGTGGGAACTCCTTCCTCACCAATGGTAAAGAGGAGGCGATTAAAACAAAAGTCTATTATTACAATAAAGCTGGGAGGGGGAGAGTGTATCAGACTGACAAAACTTAAAAACTGATGATACTGCATGCTGGTGAGGCTGTAGGGAAACAGGAACTCACGGTGTTTTTGAGAGTATAAATTGGTACAACCTTTTGGGAGGACAGTTCGGCCATAGATATATAAAAATGTGCAAAGTGCATATCCTCAGACTTAGCAATTCCATTATGGGAAGAAATGCTGTCACAAATAATATGATAGATGTACAAAGAGAAGTCACTGACATACTGACTGTAATAGAAACATTTAAACGTAAGTACTATTAATGGAAGAATGAGTAAATGAATCACAATGCATCCAGTGCAATGTAACAATCGTGATGTAAAAGAATGGCATAGTTGTCTATTTGTTGACATAAATGACTATAGTAAGTGAAAATAAAGCAAGTAGCAGAATCATATGTATGCATGCTCTAACTCTTCTATTATTTTATTTATTTATTTATTTATTTATTAAATATTTCTTTATTTCCGGGAGCCTGGGTGGCTCAGTAGGTTAAGCATCTGACTCTTGATTTCACCTCAGGTCATGATCTCAGGTTGGTGAGATCAAGCCCAGAGCTGGGCTCCGCACTCAGAAAGGAGTCAGCTTGCCCTTCTCCCTCTGCTCCTCCCCTCCCCCGCCCCTGCTTGTTCTGTCTCTCTATCTCTCAAATAAACACAATCTTTAAAAATATATTTATTTATTTAAGTAATCTGTATGCCCAATGTGGGGCTCAAACTCACAACCCCAAGATCAAGACTCGCATAATCTTCCAACTGAGCCAGCCAGGCTCCCCATCTTATTTTAGTAAGAATGTATATGTACCTGCATAGAAAAGTGGAAAAAATGCACATCCAACTATTAGTAGTGACTACTTTGAGATGGTGGGATTACAGGAAGGAGGGCAGAAGAGAAGATTCTAGGCACTTCTGTAATGTTTGCTTTTTTTTTTTTTACAACAAGCATGTATTACTTTTGTAAAAAAAAAAAATTGAAAAGATAATGCAGTTTGCTTGGAAAAGTAAACAGGTGAAGAAGCTCTGAAAATTTAGAAATAGCAGGCTATTAATATATTAAATATCTGCTCAAAAACCCCTGCTCCAGTAGGGGTTTGCAGGCTAGTGGGAAGAAACAGTAAGTAATATATAGTAGATTAGAAAGTGCCAACTACTAAGGAGAAATTGAGATTGCTGGGGGAATCCCAATTCGGAATAAGATGGAAGGCCTCCCTGCAGAAGTGGCATTCAAATTAAAGACTTGGAAGTGAAGGAGCAAGCCAAGTGTAAATCTGGAGGTTTGTAGAATGCAGTCATTTTCTGTATAAAAAAATGAACTCTCTTTTCAGTATTTTCTTGTTTTTATGCACCAACTAAAGCTTTCAAATAGAAAAAGCTACTTACACCTAATTATAATTAGTTTTACAAGATCAATAACTACGTGAAGAATTAACAGTGTTAAAGGTTTAGCCTTTTGAATGGCACTTGCCCTATACTATAGTTCTACCCAATCTATAAAGAGATCATTCTAAATCATAGGAAAAGATGAAATGCTCCCTAATTCATTTTATAAAGGTAGAATAATCTTTTTTTAAAAAGATTTATTTATTTATTTGACAGAGAGAGAGAGAGAGAACACAAGTAGGCAGAGAGGCAGGCAGAGGGGTAAGGGGAAGTACGCTCTTGGCTGAGCAAAGAGCCCGAAGTGGGGCTCAATCCCAGGACTCTGAGATCATGACCTGAGCCAAAGGCAGACGCTCAAACAACTGAGCCACCCAGACGACCCAAAGGTAGAATAATCTTAATACCAAAATATGAAAAATAATATAAAAGAAGAAAAGTTGTGGGGGCGCCTGGGTGGCTCAGTGGGTTAAAGCCTCTGCCTTCAGCTCAGGTCCTGGTCCCAGGGTCCTGGGATCGAGCCCCGCATCGGGCTCTCTGCTCATCAGGGAGCCTGCTTCCTCCTCTCTCTCTCTGCCTGCGTCTCTCCCTGCTTGTGATCTCTGTCTGTCAAATAAATAAATAAAATCTTTAAAAAAAAAAAAAAAAAGAAGAAAAGTTGTGATTGATTAATCATCTGTCTTCCCCACTAACTTGTAGCATCTATATAGACAAGATACTTTAAAATTTCATATCTTGGGGCACCTGGGTAGCTCAGCCTGACTCTTGATTTCGGCTCAGGCCATGATCTCGGAGTTGTGGGATGGAGCCCCAAGTCTGGCTCCACACTCAGCAGGGAGTCTACTGAAATTCTCTCCCTCTCCCTCTTCCCCCATCTCTCCACATGCTCTCCCTCTCAAATAAATAAAATCTATTTTAAAGATTTACTTATAATCTTTTTTAAAGATTATTTTTTTTAAATCTTTTTAAAAAGATTTTATGTGTTTATTTGAGAGAGAGAGAGAGCAAGAAAGAGAGCACAAGCACGGGGAATGGCAGGAGAAGCAGACTCCCCGCTGAGCAGGGAACCCATGGTGGGGCTGGAGCCCACTGCAGGGCTCGATCCCAGGACCCCGAGACCATGAGCTTAACCAACTGAGCTACCCAGGCACCCCTCAAATAAACAAAAAAATCTTAAAAAAAAATTCCATATCCCCATCTTAATACTCTGGTAAATAGGGGCACCTGGGTGGCTCAGGGGGTTAAAGCCCTGCCTTTGGCTCAGGTCCTGATCTCAGGGTCCTGGGACCGAGCCCCGAGTTGGGCTCTCTGCTGGGCAGGAAGCCTGCTTCCCCCTTTCTCTCTCTCTGCCTGCCTCTCTGCCTACTTGTGATCTCTGTCAAATAAATAAATAAAATCTTAAAAAAATATATTCTGGTAAATAGAATTAATGAACCCCCAAATATATCCAAGTCCTAATCCCCTGAACCTGTAAACATGTTAGGTTACATGGCAAAGGAGAATTAAGCTTGTAGACAGAATTAAGGTTTCTAATCAGCTAACCTTAAAATAGGGAGATTAGGGGTGATCAGTCAGTACAGCATGCAATCTTGATCTCCAGTTGTAAATTTGAGCCCCATGGTGGGTGTAGAAATTACTTAAAAATAAAAATCTTTATTAAAAAAGAGATTAGCCTGGATTATCCAGAGGGCCCAGTGTAGTCATAAGGATCCTTACAAGTGGATGAGGAAGGCAGAAGTCGGGGCGGGGGGCATATGACTAAGGAAGAATGGTTAGTGATACAGGGTAGCTGGCTTTACATATGGAGGAAAAGGACCACAGGCCAAGGGATGTGACTTGAAGATGGAGTAGAGCCTCCAGAAAGAAACAACTCTATGTTGATCTCAGCCCGGTAAGACCCATATCGGACTTGTACAGAACTAAAGATAGGAAATTGTGTTGTTCTATGTCGCTAAGTTTGTGGTAATTTGTTACAGCAGTACTAGAAACCTAATGCAAATGGGTAACAGACACTCGAATTCATTTGTTGAATGATGAATGAAACTGCAAAAACCCTTGGGTCTACACACAATTGGGTAAAAGGGAAATCATTCACAGAATACAAATGGCCAACCAGCCATGGAAAACATCTCTAGGCCTGCTGATATTGAAGAGATGCAAATGAAAACCTACCATTTAACAGACAACCTGACCCTTTGGGGTCCTACCCACCAAGTTATCCAGAAGTGAATGTGGGGCTTCTCTAGGATGACTAGGCAGTGACCTCCAAATGCCAAATGGGGGGCAGTGGAAGGGCAGACATGGCACTTTAATCCATGCTTAAGTTTGGATGTTTGTACTAAAGCTTTTTAGAGCTGTGCTTGTTTTATGAGGAAATAAAAACCTCTAGAATTGAGCCAAAAATTCCTGGGCATGACTAGTAAAGGCCTTGGGGGTTATCCAGACCCATATAAAACTATAACTGAAATATTTATGATCCAAGTATGCTGGAGTGTTTTACATGGGGTTTTATAAGCTGATGAGCTGATGCTTGCACATACCCCCACAGGACCCTTGAGAAATAAAGGTTAAAGGGAAAAATACTAAAAACTTACTAGACTGTATACTCCTTTTAAACACTCTTCTTTACTAACTGCATGTTTTTCCCAATAGAAGATAGTTTTTGCTTTTCTGTTCTCAAGGATCCCTAGAATTTTTTTGTTTTTACGTAACTAATGCTTTGTTTATATAATACGAATGATAAAACTTATTTGTATCTATACGGTGTAAACCCCATTGCAAGATATTTAGAAATAAAGCATAAACAAATACAAGCCACCATCCTACCACCCGCCTCTTACGTGAGTTTTATAAACTCACATCTATTTGTGAAGCGTGTTGTTCTTCTTAAAGTCCTAAGCAGAATAATAAGGATTATTGCATCATGGAATTATGGTTATACCCAAATCTTTAATCAGTCTTACAGAAACATTCAGACTCCAAAAATATTGCCAGATTTAATTTTTGTAAAAGCTGGGATAAATCTGTCTAGCAGAAAGCCTTCTTTGTTAACTTTTTACATTGCAGATGATATCACTCCAAACTAAATGAGATAGCTAGGTGAGATTTTTATTACCTGCCTTTGGGCGCTAAACTTCCCATGTGTCCTTATCATTTATTAACTTCTCTCTTGAGTTATCATAGTTAAGTGGTGATGGATTCTATGCTCAATAACTTCTCATCTATTCATATTTGTTATAATGGTCTATTTTGATATGAGGCAATAGGCACAAACTACAGGGTACATAAAGACAGCTGCCAAAGTAGACATCAAGCCTGTGTCCACCCAGCTGTGCTGTTCTATAAACCATAGGGTTTAGCTCAACTCCAAAGTGGCCAGACTAACCTCGTTTGATGAAGAACAAAGAGAAATCAAGTAACTTAAGTATTAAATTTCAGGGACTCGGTGACAATACAGTTGGAGCATTACTAGTTTTAGTTCTTGTATTATTATTACTATAAAGGATGTGTTTTTATACCACTATGTTAGCAATGTAAGTCAAGAAAAGTTAAAATGACTAAAACCAGCCAGTAAATCTAACCTGTTATATGTAAAAGATCATATATAAACAAATTTAATGTTACCGTATTGATACCCGTTAGGTTCTAAGGTTGCCTTATGCATTTTGCTCTAGAGAGTAATCCGATAATGTATAATAAGCCAAAAAATTATGTATGGTGTCAGGATAAACCAAGTAAAACTATTTTTCAGTGTCACTACTGTAGTCTAAGTTGTTTTTGGTACAACCCTGTGTCATATATTATACATGTTATATACGATACACAGCTCTGCATCCAGATACTGATCTTGTCCTGTCCTCAATGTAAAAGGAACAGGCTTCTAGAATGCTGCTTTTTCAGACTGTAGGCTGAGTTCTGTGAGTGGGTAATGAAATCAATGTAGTCACCATCAGCTCTGGCACAGATCAGAGAAGCAAGTATCAACATGCATTAACCACACTAAGCAAAACGCTAGGAAACCTTAGCTTTAATGAGCTCTATGCATGGGCATACAAACGTGGACTAAGTCCATGCTTGTAAGTCCAAATAAAAAATGGATTTTTAAAAAGATTTTATTTATTTATTTCACACAGAGAGAGAGAAGACACACAGCGAGAGAAGGAACACAAGCAGGGGGAGTGGGAGAGGGAGAACAGGCTTCCTGAAGAGCAGGGAGCCCCATGGGGGGCTTGATCCCAGGACCCAGGGATCATGACCTGAGCCGAAGGCAGATGCTTACCAAAGAGCCACCCAGATAAATCCAAAATTGATTTCTTAATAAGAGATAATGTCAAGTAAGTTTGGAAAACACAGCCTCAGTGGATAATCTCCACTGGGGCTAGGGCTTGGGACAGCTGATGTCTGGGGCCAGCACTTGTGAAGACTTGCGGTGGTACCCTCTGATGACGGTACAAAGGGGCTGATGGAGTAATGATGATTCGTGGGATATGAAGATTGCAAAGAAGGATTAAGAAATGAGTTCCTCCAAGGTGCCTGGGTGTCTCAGGCAGTTAAGGATCTGCCTTCGGCTCTGGACATGATCCCAGGTTGCCAGATTGAGCACTCCATCCAGCTGCCTTGCCCCCTGCCCCTCCCCCTGCTTGTGCGCACTCTCTCTATCTCTAATGAATAAAATCTTTAAAAAATAATGAGTTACTCATTCAGAACACTACTTAAAACACCACCCCCCCACTTCACTGAATATCACCCATATTTCTGGGCTCAGCAATCCCTGCCCTTCCCAACCAGGTCCCAACCTCCCTTTTCACCTACTCTCTCCTTTGCCCCAGGCTTTCCTGTTCCTCTGGCCAACACTGCACATCCCCTCAGTGAATCATAAGCCTTTACATTCTCGCACCTATCCTCCCCTCAGTCCAGAAGGCCTTACGCAGATCAGTGTTTGGCCACACACCTGCTGGCTCGTCGCCCTATCAGATTAGCACCACTGCCCTGGGTGGATTGGGTGGATTGGGTCTTGTTTTGGCCACTGCACTTCCCTGGGGTGCTTAGCATCCTGCCTTGCACCCAGTAGGCTCTCCGTAGATTATAAATGGTTAGTTTTGCTTTTTTATTTTATTTTTATTTATTTATTTTTAAAGATTTTATTTATTTATTTGACAGAGAGAGATCACAAGTAGGCAGAGAGGCAGGCAGAGAGAGAGAGAGAGGAGGAAGCAGGCCCCCCGCTGAGCAGAGAGCCCGATGCGGGACTCGATCCCAGGACCCTGAGATCATGATCTGAGCCGAAGGCAGCAGCTTAACCCACTGAGCCACCCAGGCGCCCCAGTTTTGCTTTTTTAAACACACTTTGAACGTGTTAAATAACTTGTGTTACAAAAATCCAACGTGCATCCCACATCCTATCCCACGGTGCCACTGTGTAGCCTGGGGGGGTCACTCAATTGCCAGATGAATGGGGAGACTACTGGAGGCTTCAAAGGGCCCAGCTTTTTTAGCCCCTTTTCTGAAGCTTACCTTGAGCCAAGATCATGAGATCATCTAGAGCTCATTGTGTTTATTTATTTACTTTAAAATGATTTATTTATTTTATTTTTAAAATATTTAATTTTATTTCAGAGAGAGAGAGAGTGAAAGAGATCACAAGCAAAGTAGAAGGAGAGGGAGAAGCAGACTCCCTGCTGAGCAGGGAGCGGTACATAAGGCTCGATCCCAGGACCTGGGGATCATGACCTGAGCTGAAGGCAAACACTCAACCAACTGAACCACCCAGGTGCCCCAGTTTTATTTATTTTAGAGAGAGCGCGCACGCACGCATGAGTGGGAGAGCCAGGAGGAGAGGGAGAAAGAATACCAAGCGGACCCCACACTGAGCACAGAGGAGCCCAACACTGGGCTTGATCCCACAACCCCAAGCTCACAACCTGAGCTGAAATTAAGGTCAGACACTCAACCGAATGCACCACCCAGGTGCCCCTATTTATTTAAAAAAAATGTTTTATTTTTAAGCCCTTCAAATGATCTTCTCCATAAGGGGGAATGAAGAAAAGGACTACCCATTTTGTAGAAGGTGGAGATGCTGACAACAGGGAAGACCCCATCAACAGGCTTATTAGAAGGATGAACTAAAGTATCTACTGTGATTATTTTCGTAATTTTGTCAATTATTAAATGACTACTTTCAAATTGAAAAAAAACTTTTTATTTTCAAGTAATTTCTATACCCAACACGGAGCTTGAAGTCACAACCCTGAGATCAAGAGCCACAAGCTTCACCAACTGAGCCAGCCAGGGCCCCTTGTGTGTGTTTATTTATTTTTAAAGATTTTATTTGAGATAGAAATAGAGCGAGAGCACAAGCTGGGGGTGAGGGGACAGAGGGAGAGGGAGAAGCAGGCTTCCCGCTGAGCAGGGAGCCTGATGCAGGGCTGGATCCTAGGACCATAAGATCATGACCTAAGTCAAAGGCAGATGTTTAACTGACTGAACCACCCAGGCACCCCCCTCCATGTTTAATTTTAAACTTTTTGTTATGAGAAACGTTCAGTATAAAAATAAAGGAGTGGGGCACCAGGGTAGCTTAGTCGGTGATGTACCGACTAAGGGGAAAAGGGGCTACACAACTAAAGGCCTCAGGGTCACAGTCAAGGTCAAGTCCAGGGTCCCTGCTTCATTTTTCATATATATGTTCTCAGCCCCCTAAGATAATTACCCAGGGCTCCAGAAGAAGTGAAAACTGCCCTCAGGAAGAAAAATAAAATCAGAGCTAGTGAATAAGCAAATGTAAATCCATGGCACTAAGATGTTTATGATCAGTTTCAGTACTACACACACAGATCAGTAATATCACTGTTCTACTACTAGTAGATGTGTCTGGTCTACTGTTTGAGATGTTAAAGCATTTATTTTTTATTTTATTTATTTATTTATTTATTTATTTATTTGACAGACAGAGATCACAAGTAGGCAGAGAGGCAGGCAGAGAGAGAGAGAGGAGGAAGCAGGCTCTCTGCTGAGCAGAAAGCCCTATGCGAGGCTCGATCCCAGGATGCTGGGATCATGACCTGAGCCGAAGGCAGAGGCTTTAACCCACTGAGCCACCCAGGCACCCCGAGATGTTAAAGCATTTAAAGTATACATTAAAGTATATATTAAATTTGGGAACCTGAAATGTGGAGAATATTGAAGTAATAATTGTTTAAATGCTTGAAAAATTACAAGTGGCTAAACCTGAAAGTTTACATTTATTGTAAAAGAGGTTCTACATACTGAGAAAAATGTTAATCACCATTTCAAGAACAGCTCGTCTGATAAATTTCTTAGATTAGTGGGTTGATCGCTAAAAAATTCAAAGGGTCATAGATTTTCTCCTCCACTCTAAGCCCTTGGGACATAAGGGGTTTTAGAAGGCTTCCAGGACGCAAGAAAGGGACGTGCCTCTTCTTCCCTCCAGGCCTGTGGATGGAGGGTGCAATGTCCTGACGGAATGTGGAGCTGGGGCTGCTACAGTCCTCCTGCAGCCTGGATGGCCTTGGCCAAGCGTGGAGGGGAAGGGCAGAGGAGACTTGGAGCCCCTGTCTTGCTCTGGGAGAAGCCCTTTCCAGTGGGGATTTTCATTACTTCTAACTTGATGGCCTGTCTCTCCACCCCACCCCCACCACCTTCTCAACCTAGGCACATGCTGAAATCTCCCACTGATGCCACTGGGGTCCCACCCCCAGAGAGTCTGATGGCACTGCTTCAGGACGCAGCCTGGCGTGAGACTGCTGACAACTCCCCAGGGGCTTCTAATGAGCAACCAGGGCTGAGAACCATCACTCAAACTGTACGCTTTCTTTTCCCTTTACAATTTTATGTTTCTTTCTCATACTGTCAGTACCTCTCTCTGTTTCTTCCCTCTCCTACTGGACTGTGGGCTCCCAGATGGCGTTCCAAACACTGCACGTGGTCCTTTCTAGCTCCAGGTGACTCCAAGTGCCTATAGCTGACAGAAGCAGCAGTCACGCCTCACTTGGAATTTAGGCACTATAGCTATTATTTATGGCACCAAGTGAGTCAAAGTCATCCTTGATGACACTCAGGAAGGCTCTACCCTACAGCCTGATGTCCTGTCTCCATCACCATCTCCACAGACCGGTTCCTCCAGGGTAGGAGCAAAAAGCTGTCTCCTCTACCAGCAGAGGAAGTAGGTGGTTTATGTTTAGGGGCAACTCTGCATAAAAAATACACTTAAACCCATGCCTCACCCTCGGCACAGCCGGATGCTCATCCCATGAGCAGCCCACAGCAACTAGAGTGACTGACCCTACAGGAGAGACACCTCTCCCATCTCACACCCACTCCTGAGCATATGGTCCTTACATCCACCAGTGGGTGGAATCACCCACACCGTCTAAACTTTCTGGCCAGGATAGAGAGCTAAATTCATGGGATGGACCGCAGGAAGCACATCTCTCCACTGCACAGCTCTACCCAGCTCAAACAGGTTCCTCCCTTCCTTCCACCTGCCTAGCCTCTGACCCTCCCTGACCACCCTTCCCGCCCTCTGAAAGGCTGATGTTGCTTAGGATTCTATCCTTGGCACTTCCCTCTTCTCTTTAAGGGCTCTCAGCACTCCGTAGGGATCCTCAAACCATCCACATAACCAATAATGAGACCTCCCTCCCCAGTTAGGGGAGATGTTGCCCTAAGGTTGCTTAATTTTGCTCTGGGAAGTGGGGGAGGGAGAAAAAGACCTCATCTTTGTAGGGTACAAAGGAACACAGTAATTGCTCAATATTCTTTTTCAATGAATGAACGCATGGTAAGGATGAAACTTTCATCTGCCCCCACAGGGCTCCTCCCATCCACCCCACAGATATGTTCTGAGGACTAGACTTCACTTGCTCATCTGGACTCCCAGGCCAGGCCTTCTGTCACACCAAGCCACACCAAGCTCAGCAGTGCTCACAGGCCTTTAATCTGTAACTGCCTGGCCACATTCCATCTCTCCCCCAGGGTGGAGGGGAGGGATTAAGCTGTACGCCCGGGTAGGCTGTGCAAGCTGCCAGTCCAAAAGGGAAGGGCTGGGTCAGGCTGGGGACTGGACAGGGGGCTCCCGGCCCCAGGCAATGAGGGAGTTGCTGGCCTGGGCAAGCTCAGTGATGGACACCCGGCCCCGCTGTCGGATGAAGTTAGCCACGGCAGCCAGTTCCTCAGGGGTTATGTAGATGAACTTGCCCCGGTCGTCAATCACACCTGTGGGGACAGTAGGGTTGTGGGGCTGAACCTTCTAGGGTCTCCTCCCCACCACTGCCTGAGAATGCCCACCCACCTACCCCTTCACAAGTGGCTCAGAGCCCTCCAAGCCTGCCCACCTGCCTGGGCTCCTCTGGCTGCACCCAGTACTGACTATGCAAGTCAAATCCAAATCCAGCTTTCTTCCCTGTCCCAGTCACCCAGAGCTGCTCCCAGGCCTGGGCACCTCCCTCGGCTCAGCGGCCCTCCTGCACACCACTTCCCCACCTGGGGCCGAGACAGGGATCATCCGGCCTCCGCAAAAAAGCCCTGCAGGCCCTCTGTGGCTAGACACACCCCAAGGCCAGGGCCTATGGTGACTGACTGTCATCCTCTCACCTGTCAGAGTCCCCTCAGCCAGCAGGTCCTGGATGCGGTTTATGGTATCCTATGAGAAGAACAAGTCTCAGAGTAGAGATGGGCACTGCCATCCCAAAAGACAGCTGCACTCTCCCTCCCACCACAATCAAATCTCCTCCTCTCCTTCTCTCGGCCACCCCCAATGTGACTCTCTGCTTCTCGTCTGGAGGGGTTCAAGGGAGATAGGGCCGTGGTCCCAGGGCACTGTAAGACCTCCGAGAGAGGCTTTCTTCAAGGCAGGAGAGGAGTGGTGGAGACATTTGGCCGCGAAGGCTGGCACAGCCTGTTTGCAAGAGAGTTGTCAAGGTAACTGGGTTTGGGCTGCCTCGCTTACAGGGGTTGCTGGAGTGATGGGGTTTGGGCTCTTTTCTTTTTCCTCTGTCTAGTAGGAAGGCAAGATTCCTGGGGTGCCAAAAAATTCCTACAGTCTACTGTTGCTTGAGGGCATTAAGACTCCTATCTTTAAGGATAGGTCCCCCTCTGACAGCCATATAGACCCTTTGGCCATATTCCACGGAGCAGGCCACCTTCAAGGGCTTACCTGAGTCCGCAGGCCCACCTGGGAAGCCAAGTCTTCCAAGAGCACGACCTTGGACTGCTGCAAGGAGGGGGAAGGGAGAAAGCCTCTCAGCACCGGAGCCCTCTGAGGTCGGCACACTGGCCTGTTCTGCTCTGGGTGGCTGGCTAAGCAGGCTCCATGCTCCCATGGGAGAGCTTTGTTTCTCTCACACACTACTCACATGCTCTCCCAGCTGCCTGTACAAACACACACACACACTCATCGACTCTCATGCCCATGCTTACTGGAAGGGATCTGCTCAAACCAACACCTGCCCCACGAGTCACGTCCTGGCCTGGGGATTACCCTGAGACAGACACCCATGGAGAGTCAAGCACAACTGCTACCTTTCTCCCCTGTATCCAGCTGTATCACTTTAACATTGTGAACTGGCCGGAAGGGGAAGCACCACAGAGATGAAGGGAGAGGCTGACAAATGCCAAGAGCTTATTAAAAAACTGTCACTAGGACCTGCGTTTGCTGAAGACCTGCCAGGACCAGGAGCTGAGAAGGTGTGGGGGGTGCAGAGGTGAAGAAGACATAGCTCCTGCCCTTGAGCTCATAGCCGGCAAGACGACAGGCGAGAACGTGGACAAGAAGAGAGCAGATGGGAAGCCCTGATGAGCCAGGGTCTTGGTAGGAGCAGTACAGCTCATTCTTGTCTCACCTCTGTGCACTGCCCCCTTGGCCTGAGACCCCCACCACCCTGACGTGCCACACTGCTCCCCATCCTCTCTTCACTCTGCTGAGGCACTGTGTCCACCCTTAAAATTACTGTCACTAAATCTGCTCAGAGCTTTCCACGCATGGCCATGCTCCATGTGCCTCCCTCACACCCTCAGCAGAAACTTCGGTTCCTGGCGGGGGGCAGGGGTGTGACCGAGGGTCCACCGCTGGGTCCTACGCAGGCATCTGCTCTGCCTCCCCCATCCCCTCCCCAGACAGATAGCATGTGACTTGAGAGAAGGCGGTCTTCTGTGTGTCCAGGAATCTTCCATAGCAAATGAGCGGGGGGAGGAGTGACACAGTGACGCCTCCTCAGCTGCAGATGGCATGTGACTGTTCAAAATGCCAAAATGAATGTACAAGCCGGGAGGCAAGTGAGTGGCGGCTGGGCCAGGGGGTGGCAAGCACAAGGTGACTTGGCCAGCTGGCCTCTACCTACAAAGCAGGGGGTAGGCCCTGGGTTCTCAGTGACAGCTCAGAATGTGACCACAGAGTCACCCCAGGGGTCCCTGAAGACCTGGCCTGAGAGGATCCTGGGGCCCAAAGTACATTTAGAAAAACAAACCAACCCACTTAGCCCTGCTCAGAAGGGAGAGAGGATCGGCAAGAGCAAGTTAGGCCTACGCTGCACATAAACTACACCTAGCACGAAAACATGCCTCCGGGTCTGAAATGCTAGCATTCAAGGGCCCGTTCCCCTGGAAGCCTGGGAGAAGGCAGGTGGGCTGAGTTCGGAAGTCGTCTTTCTCCCTGAGACAGCAGCTGTAGGAGGATCAGCCTGCGCAGGCTGGAAAGACCTCTGCAGTCCAGGAGAGTCTGGAGAATCCCCAGAAAACGGCCTCTCTAGAGAGCCTCTGAAAGCAAGGGCCGGAATTGCCCCCGAGGCCTCTACTTGAGTCTCTGCAGAGGTGAGGGGGAGCTGAAACTGGTGGATGAGGGCTTCCTGGAGGATAGACTCAAGATCTGTCGCTGCCCACTGCGTCGGTGGGGATGGTGAGTTCCAAACAGCAGCAGGAAAGTGTGAGAGATGTCCTGGCAGCCCTCAGGGGTTCCATCAGAGAGGAATGAGCTCTCTCCCCGCTAGGAATACCCAGGCCCCCAGGCCATGAGTCCAGCCCCTTACTGCTGGGAGGAGTTTGAACCCTGCTCCCTTTGGAAGAAGTTGGGGTGGGGAGGATTATGCAAGGCCTGGCTCTTTGGCACCCCCTAGTAGCACCCCCTCCACCGCCTCCACTCCCTCTGCACTCCTTCCCTCAGCCGCCTCTGCACCTCTGAGCTGCACTTGAAAACCTCTCCCCTCGGAGCATCCTTCGTGGGAGAGAAGTTGCTTAGCAGCAAAGCAGAGCAGGACATGCTTATGCAACTCCAAGCAGCATCCAGCCCAGCTCCAGACGGACAGGGACACACGTGCTGTCCCGCCCTAGATTCCAAAGGAAACATCATCCTGTTTCCCTGCAGACCCAAGTTCCTGGTCAGAAACACGTGGCCGGGGATGCTTGTTTCAACTCAACAGAGCTCAGTGTGACAGAACTGACAGAAAACACATGTGAAGAAACTTGAAAACACAGTGACTCACTGAGCGTGGGGTCTGAGGAGCAGGGAGACTGTCAAACCCTGAATGTGAGGAAGTGATTGAAGGCTCAGGCCTCCCACACAGACCAGGTCCCTCTCCACTGTCAAAGCAGAAGGGGCTCTTCTGGCCAGGACTGGGCAGCACTGACTCCCAGGTCCCCTGCCCACCCCTGCATGGGCTCAAGTTAGCCGCCAACAGCCCCAGCTTGGGTCCACTCCTTCCACAGAGAGCACACGTGAAATGCACACACATGCACACATAACACACAAGTGTGAGGCAAAGAGCGGACGCCCAGGCTCTGTTCCGTGGCTTCTTACCTTAATGTAGTTGATGAACTCAGTCAGGAAGCTGTGGGACTAGAGGAACAGAGAAATCGGGGTGAGTGTCCCCCTTGCAGGGGCTACAGGGGTCTATGCCACCCGCTTGCCATCTGGGTGAGCAGAGCTTCCCACAGTAAGGGGTTTGGAGGCACCCCCTCTTCCAAACCTGAGCCTGCTGGGCCTAATGCCCACCCACCTCTCAGGGCATGACAAGGGCAGCAGGCAAGGAATGCTGGGGTGTACGGGAGTGGGTGGCAGGCTTGGTGGGCACAGAGATGGGCCTTCCAGGGGCTGCAGGCCTACCTGTTCCTCAGTCATGGTCTCGCCCACACCTTCCTCCTCCACCACGAAGGCTTCCCTCAGTTTCAGGTACTCCTCATGCTCCCGCTGGGCCTGCTCCTCCCGGGCCTTCCTCTCTTCCTCCTCCTGTGGACAAGAGGCAGGTATGTTGGGGCAGGTGCCCACAACATCCCTGTTCTGGGCTCTGCTGCCCCCACAGGGCACCAGCACATACAGTCTGGCCCTTTCTCGGGGACAGAGTTCCTTTAAGACACTGCTCCCTCAACCCAAGGCTGAGCTACAGGCTGAGGCCCTTCTTCTCATCAGTTCCATCACCTCCCAGACAAGTGCTGCTCAGCCCCTTCTCCTTTAAAATGCTGCCAATGATCCCCTCCTTGTCATGTCCACACTTCATGTACAAACACCCAGGCTCCATTTCCTTATCATCCATTCACTCAATTCCATCATATTCAACTCCACCAAAACAAGTGCTATGGTCTTACCCATGCCCTTCATCCCACCCAATCCAAAGGGACAACATCAGTCTCATAACCCTGTCCTCTCAGTGGTGCTGGAGAGAGCTGACCATTTCGTCTTCCCTCGTTTGACTGGCAGATCCCACCTCTCTTGGGCTTCCTCTTGCTCCTTGGGTCACTCTTCTCACCTCCTCCATTGCTCAGCCCTGCCCCTCCTCCCTCCTTCCCCTCCTCGGGCCACCTCGCCATGCCCACAGCATCAACAACCATGTCCTTGCCAGCGACTGCCACCGCTGTACCCTGCCCCAAATCTCTCCTCCCATATGACGCACTCACTGGGCCATCTCACAGGTACCTCTAGTTGAGTACATCCCAGAAAGACCCTGTGATCTACTCCCCACACGTCCGGTCCCTGGCTCAGTGCGTCACAGAGCCATCTGGCCAGCTGGTCAGAAATAAAGTTCTATCTACGGTTTCTGTCTTCAACTTCCGGAAAACTTCTCAGTCTGACCATGCCACTTCACCACCACCACCGCCCAGTGCCGTAACATCCCTCCAAGTCAGCCTATTTTCCAGAGCTCTCAAAAAGATTTTTTTTAAACATGTAGCTAAAGCTGGGACAGAGAATACACAAAATAAGCCTGGAGCATCTTGCAGTGCCAAAAAGGAAGCAAGTACTCAGAAAACAAAACAATGAGGTTACGTCAAAGGTACACAGGGCCAACTGCAAGAACTCCTGCTGACCTACGTGACAAGGTAAATGAGATGGTATCAGACCGTAATGCAACACACAAAACATATCCAAGTCCATGTAGGTATAAACAACTAAATATATACACAGCGAAGAAAAGGTAAATCTTCCATATAGAAAAATCCCCAATACTTTGCATACTTTGCTCTCGAGAAGGTGGAGAATAACTTCCCACCCCTTAAGTGTGGGCTGTGCACAGTGACTTGTTTCCAAAGAACTACAGGAAGGAGGGCGTAACATCACAGCAGACAAATCTGGCAAAGAAAACCTGAGCCAAGCAATCCAGGTTAACATCAGTTGTGACAAGCCAAGTTGACAGCAGGTATCCTTCATATGCGGCGTTGAGAACGGCCCTTCATCGGTGATCTTCTTCCCCAAAATCCATAACCCGGTCCAACCATGAGATAAAAAAATGAGTCCAGCAAACTGAGGAATATTCTATAAAGTATTTGGCCAATCCCCCTCAAAACTATCAAGATCACTAAAAGCATGGAAAAATCTGAGAAAATGTCACAACCAGAGGAGCCTAGGGAGACATGATAAGTAAGTGTAATGTGGCGTCCTAGAAGTGACCATTTAAAAGGATAGTGGAGGAAATTAATGAAATCCAAATAATGAATAATGTGTGGGGTTTAGTTAAAACAATATATTGGTACTGGCCGTGGGAAATATACCACAATAAGGTAAGGTGCAGGGGAGGAGAACCCCAGGACATTTAAGGTCCATCAGACAGGGTCATTATTCAGAAAGGTAAAAGTGCAACCTCCACTAACGCCTCCTCTCTCCTGTGCTCCGGCCCGCTTACTACAGTAGCCAAAGCCAGGCTTCCTGCCAGCAAGGGTCCCTGGACAGCAGGGCCAGGGAGAGGCCAAAGGCACCAGCGAGGTCTCCCTAACTGGGGCAGTCCTGGCTTTCACTCTGTATACACATTGCACTTTTGTGATGTTCCCTTTCTTGGGCACCAGTTCTCAGAAAGGAAGCATCTGGCAAACAAATGCTCACTAACCACCTCTACCATAGTGGTTCGCATTCTCTGAGCATCTATCTCCTCTAGGCCAGGCCCTCCACAGGACCTGACTCAGGCAGGATCCATCAGCTCTTACAATGACCTTTAACAACTTCAAGCGCTTTAGGATTCAGACCCTACTCCCTCTCTGACTTTTCTCCTTCTTGCTTAGCTTGTTTTAGCCACTCCAACCACCGCAATTTTCTTTAAATGCTTCAGGCATATTCAATAAATCACATGCACAAAAATCCCCATCACCGGCTCTGCTTTTCAGCAGCAGTTTCGTACAGGTTGTGTTTAGAGTCTGGGGACCAAATAAACCAGGGCCTGCTCCTAAACCCAGTCCATGGGCCGTCTCCTAGGTTAGAAGTGTGAGGAGCTGCATAAGAAGCAAGGTGCCAGGGCACCTGGGTGGCTCAGTGGGTTAAGCCTCTGCCTTCGGTTCAGGTCATGATCTTGGGGTCCTGGGATCGAGCCCAGGATCAGGCTCTCTGCTCAGCGGGGAGCCTGCCTCCCCCCCTCCCCACCGCCTGCCTCTTTGCCTACTTGTGATCTTTGTCAAATAAATATTTTTGTCAGGACTGCAGGTGGGGGGTGGTGTCTGTCTGTCTCACCTTTTGTTCCTCCTCCAGCCGAAGCCGCTCCTCCTCTTTCTTCCACTCTGCCTCACGCTGGGACTCGAGGCGTTTCCGTTCCTCACGTTCAGCCTCTTCTGCCTGGAGAGAGGCCTTCATAGGGAGCACATCCCTACCCCCAACCAGACCTTGCCTACCTCACAAACAGGCCAGGGTGGCAAGGTGTGGGCCGGACCATGGACCCAAGCTGTAAGAGACAGTCAGGCAAGCAGCATGCAAAAAGCCTGAGGGGAGGGCCTGACATAGGGGACAAGGAAGGCAGGACCTTTCCACACTTCCCAGAGCTGCACCCCAACCCTCCTGCTTGCCTCACGCTGGGCTTTTCGAGCCTGTTTCTCCTCTAGCTTCCGTAGTTTCTTGGCTCCAATTTTCCCGGACAGGTGACTTTCCACCGGCTTCTCGATACCTTCTTCCTCCTGGCCTGAGTATGGTCAAAGAAAGACAGTTCAGGTCCTGTAGAGGGCTGATGAAGATGGATCCATCCTACCCCTTGTCCCTTTGCACATGGCAGCAAATCCTGTTCCTCTCACCTGCAGATGTCACTAGCCCAGCTCTGCCCTCCACAAACATCTACCAGGAACACAGAAATTAATGCTCTGAGTGTGTGTATGTGACAATGTGTGAGCCGAGTGTGTGTGTGTGTTGAGGGTAGGGGGTAAGGTAGGGGAAAGGTGAGGGAATCATGGGGCAAGGGAACAGATAGCAACTTTAGCCAGTGCATCACCATGAAAAGGGAGATGTCAGGTTCCAATATCCGAGCATCTGAAAATCACAGGCAGGGATGTTTGGGCTTGCGGACTTCTCTCGTTTGTCTCTGAGCCAAACCTCAGGGAAGGATGGCCTCATGGGGAAATGTATCCCTGTCTCATATCTAAAATTGTCCTCACTCTGTTCAGGAACTGCTAAGGGTTCTGGGCTCAGCCCCTGGCCAAAAAGACAGCTCCAACCCCAAGACTACCTAAAGTTAGGGCCAGCTAAAAGTTAAAGATTTGTTGGGGCACCTGGGTGGCCCCTAAATCTTGATTTTGGCTCAGGTCATGATCTCAAGCCCTGCCTCTGGCTCTGCACTCAGTGTGGCATCTGTTTGAGATTCCCCCCTACTTTTCCCCTCCCTATCTGCTCCTCCCCCTGCTTGTGCTACAAGCATGCATATGTATGTGCATGTGTGCACTCTCTCTCTCAAATAAATGAAATTTAAAAACCAAAACCTGTTGATGCCCAAGCAGCAGAGATGTCTGATCCTAAGTCTGAGACAAGAGGAATGGCACCACAGACTGCCTCTTTTTTGAACTAACAGGCTAATTCCCAAAAGTACCAGGGCAAAAGTCCCAAGTGCCCCTTCTTCAGGCTCAAGCCAGGTGTGAGCACTGCAGAAGAGATATTTTTTCCCAAAATCTGAGGGCCTCTGTCGGTCTCCCAGGGATATGGAAGCTCCATCAAAAAAATGTCTCCAACCCTAAACCCTTCTAGGATTACAGGTGACCTCACCTCAGGAACTGCAGAAGCTCTTAGCTGGGTACTCTGGTCCTAGAGTGAGGTTCTCAGAAAATGACTGTGCCCATACCAGTAAGGTGCTGGGATATAAGAAGTGGGCTGAGGAAATATCTAGGTCAATCTAAAGACCCCTGTCCTCTTGCTTAGACACTGAAAGCCAAAATGAAGGAAGAGGGGGCTAGCCCAATGGAATAGGGATCAGGGTCCAGAATTGCTGGTCAGGGTCCAGAACCAAGACCAAAGGATGGGTCCCATGTCTCCTCTCTCCCAACCCTATCCTTTGGCTCCCAGACATGTCTCCTACACTATAGCTTCACATCCCATTCTTCCACCCAGCTTTGAAGGTCCCTTCATGCCCTAAACCAGCCCCTTTCTCCTCTAGGCTGGGCCCTTCTCACCTGGGATGATGGCTTCCTCCTCATTCTCATCCACCTCTGCCCAGGTGACACGCTGGGCTCGGCGCTGGGCCTGCAGGCGGCTGCCCAAATCCCTCCGGCGCCGGGGCCTGCCCCCAGTTCTCTGCTCCTCAGGCTCCAGGGGCCGAGGCTGGGCCACTGAGCCTGCTACTACCGGCAGCTCCTCATTGTGCAATGGCTCCTGGCCGGCTGTAGGGAAGAGAGAAACCACACAACTGTCTAGCAGTCCAACCCACCTGATGGCAGGGGACCAGCACCCTGGAAGCCTCACCCTCCACTCAACTTCCTCCAGTTTATGGCAGCCTAAAGCACAAAGCCCCAGTTTCTCAGATCATAAGGGCCTTTATAACCCAGACCCACACCTTGGTCCTTTGCAGCAGGATCACCTGTTCCCTCCTGCCTTTGTCAATACCTTTCCAGCCAGCTGGCCAGAAGACTACCACCCTGGAGGAGGAGATGAAGGCCAACTTCCTCAAGGAAGCTCACCCTGACTTCTCCAGACTACATCTGAATGCCTACTGCAAGACTGCACTTATTTCTTGCCTGCCTAACACCCCCTGCCATAGTTTTATAAGGCATGCCACCCGGGAGCACACCTGGGGAATGAGGCTTCCCTTCCAGGAAGATTTCCTGGCTATCTGCCTTACTTCAGCTCTCTCCACCTGCCCGACCCCTGCCCTTGGAGCATATAAGTGCTCTCAAGTAGCCTGTGGGCCCAGAGAGGAGGAGAGACATATACACAAACCCACATACTGACAAGAAATGGGGGATGGAAGATGATATGCACGTCTGTTCCGTACCCTAGCAGATGATCTGAGCTCCTGGTCGGGGTGCAGGAGAGAGAAGGGTGCACAGGTGCTCTCTTTGAGGCGTAAAGAGAGAGATTCAGGGAGTTACAGCTCGTAGGTAGGCACAGTATACTCAAGGGCCCCCTTCTTGGCACCCGCTCTGGAGCCAGCCTGGGTGGGACGGAACAACCCTGCGGTCTCTCCTAGGGGCGCACAGGGGAGAGACCCAATGACGGATGGGGGAGCATGTTCGCCAGGGGACCGGGCCCCTTTGAGTCTAGAGTCCCGGGGGGCGAGGACAGGGATTGAGTGAGACTATCTTTGAGACTGGGGGGGAAGGTGTAGGGGAGCTGCCATCCTGTCCGCGAGTACAGTTGCTGCACTGCGGCTCACCGCCGCGTCCGCGACGCGCAGGTATGCGCAGGCGTGCAACGGGCCTGCAACATGACAAGAGCAACCGGCGCGGAGCACTCGTCAGTCCAGCCGGGCAGCCCAGCGCATGCGCAGGAACCGCGGTGCGACGGCCTACAAAGGCTCAGAAGGCCAGAGAACGCGGCCCCACCGGCCCTGGAGCGGCGGCTTCTCCTACCTGCTGTCGTCCGGCCCCGGCTGTGAGTCAGGAAAAAGATAAGGCCGACAAGCAGAGCCGCCGCCACCAGGTACACCACGGGGGCCACCATGACAGCAGCTTCCAGGCGGAACCGGCGCGTCCACCCGGAGGCCCCGGATCTCCCGGGCCCCGCCCAACGGCTGTATGGCCCCACCCGTTTCCAACTCTAAACTCCGCCCACCAGCCGGGGCCCCGCCCAGGCCGCACACTCCCTAGAGACGCCTCAATTTTTCACTGTAAAAGGAATTTGGGGGGCATATGAATACTCATAACTGGAAATGGTCTCAAACGATTTTGTGCTGTGCCACATTTATATGTGTTTTAAAAGCATTAAGCAATATCGCAAAGCGTTTATAGAAACATATATGTAGAAAAAGTACAAAAAAATGCTAAGGAATGATACACACCAATTTCAAGATAGATGTTGGGAGGAGGGAAAACGATGGATGAGATTTGGGGCAGAGCTTTGCCTATATCTGTGACATATGATTTCGTAAAAAGAAGAGAGGGGAGGAGAAGAGAACAAATCTTATATTTAAATGAGTTGTGATATTATTTTTGTACCCACACCTGCAACTTTATACCCGTTTTAGTATAAAATTAGCTTTATTAGACTACTACGAGAATTTGTGACCTAGTTTTCCATAGTGAGCACTCAAAATTTAAGTACCCGTGGAATTTAATTTCCCTTTAATTCTTAAGAATTATTTAGAAAGGGTCTCCTGGGTAGCTCAGTTGGCTAAGCGTTTGCCTGCAGCTGGGGTCATGATCACAGGGTCCTGCCCGGTTCCCTGCTCAGTGGGGAGCCTGCTTCTCCCTCTCCCTCAGCCGCTCCCCTTGTCCATGCTCTCTAATAAATAAATAAATAAAATCTTAAAAAAAGAATTATTTAGAAACTAGGTAGTAATTATACCTCAATAAAATTGCGGAAAAAACCTGGGGACAGTATGTAAACTCAAGATTTTTGAAAAAGTAAAAATCTACTGGGGATTTGCTGTAACAGTAGTATGAAGCTCTTTGTGTGTGTGATAATACAAAGATCCAAGGAACAATGGTATGAAGTGTAAGATTTGAAAAAAGATGGCACCATGTGAACATTTTAACATTTGCTAAGCTGGAATAGTGGAACTTCTGCATCTATTTTATTATTTCCTGTAACTCTGGAATATTTCATAATTTACATTTTTAAATTTTAAGCAAGCAAATAGGCCAGAATAGGTGAAATAAAAATAGCAAATGTTGAAAATTATTAAAGTTGGGTAATGGGTATGTTTCCTCATTCTACTGCTCTTTTCTATTTTTTGTAAAGTTTGACATTTTTGTTTAAGTTTGAAATTTCCCATAATAAAAATTTTTATTATAAAACTAAAAATTAGGGGCACCAGGTGGCTCAGTTGGTTAAGCATCTGCCTTTGGCTCAGGTCATGATCCTAGGGTCCTGGCACAGAGCTCCACATTGGGCTCCCTGCTCCGTGGGGAATATGCTTCTCCTTCTCCCTCTGCTGCTCCCCTCCACTGTGCCCCCTTCTTGTGCACATATGCGTGCACACTGTCTCTCAAATAAATAAAATCTTTTAAAAAACCTAAAAATTTGGGGGCACCTGGCTGGCTTAGTTGGAAGGGCATGTGACTCAAACTCACCATCTCAGGGTCGTGGCTTTGAGCCCCACAATGGGTATAGTGATTTCTAAAAAGCAAGCTTTTTTAAAAAAAACTAAAAAGTAAGACGTTATACATTTTTGTGTGTAATTTGCACATGCACAGAAAGTTTCTGGAAGGTCAAAACAACAAACTGTCAATAGAGATAACTCTTCCTTGCTGCCTCAAACAGATAACCATTTTTACAGTTTTCATTTAGAGTTCTCAGGTTCTCAGAGTCCTGGACCCCAAGCATATTATTTAAGGTTTGTGGAGGGGGCTGGAAGATGGCTGGGAGAACAACAGTGAAACAGGTGCTGCCCTGGTCCAGAGGAACCAAACAGGGCTGGGTTCAGACAGTTGTAGTGGGGATGGAGAGAAGGGACTGATAGGGGAACTCTTTTAGAGGTAGAATTCAGGATGCAAAGATCTGGCTAAGGGAGTGGGCATGGAGAAGGCATGATAGATGTGAGAGGCTGTAGGGATGGGGGAATGGAATTGAAATACTGAAGTCCCAAGCTTGGGAGATGTTGAGAAGAAGCTTTAGGCTATGCCAAATTTAAATTCAAAGGCAAGTAGTTGGATCTGAAAAAAACAAAAAATAAGCTCAAATTTACAGAGAGCAGATCTGTAGTTGGGTTAGGGGAGAGTGGGTGAAGGGGGCTGAAAGGTATAAACTTCGTTATAAAATAATCCTGGAGATGTACAGCATGGTAAGTAATATGCTGAGTACAGTTAACAATACCGTACTGCATATTTGAAAGTTGCTGAGAGTAAAGTCTAAAGGTTCTCCTCACAAGAAAAAAGAAAAAAAAATACATATATATATATATATATATATTTAACTATGGAGGGTGATCCATGTTAACCAGACTTACTGAGTGAGGTGAATGTTCCCAAATGTATACAAATATCAAATCATTAGTTGTACACCTGAAACTAACATACTGTTACATGTTAATTATGCCTTAATTTAAAACAAGTTCTTTTTTTAAATCCACCGTCAAGGTCATCAGGGCTGGCGGGCAAGGAAGAGAGGGTGGGTCTGGAGGTGAGGTGAGGCGAGGTTTGCTGCCCTTGCCCAGAAGAAAAGCGCTCTCAGAGGCAGATTTGGAGGCGCTCGCGGAGACGATGAACCGTCCCGAGCACAGGACTGCACCTCATTACCGTGCAGGTTCTTTGCCTCCCTCCGTGCCCCCTTCCCACAGAGGAGAGAAAGCAGGGGTGGGGCCGGGGGCTGCAACGGTCCCTTCTCCTCTTCGAAGAGAGCGCCCCTTGGCCGGGGGCGGCGGGGGGGGGGGGGACTGATCTCAACGCAGTCGACTGCCAGTCCGGGAAGACCCAGCAATTCTGGCCGCAGACGGGCCTCGCCATTTCCCTCCCTTGTAGCGCCCGGCGCCCCAGGCCGCTCGTCCGGAAAAGGGGCGCTCTGTTCTCCAGGGTCTGAGCAAGGAAGCCGGACGCCCGGAACAGCCTCTTCTCCCGAAGCCTGCGGGTAACACTAGAGGCGTTCGGTGGGAGCCCCGGCCCGAGCGTGCTCCGCCGGCCTCCGCGCCAGCCGGAAGTGCCTCCCCCTCGAAGCAAAGGACTTCCGTTGGGTCTGCGGGGTAGTCGGAGTCAGCATGGCGGTCTCCTTGGCCGGGAAAAAAATCGTGTTTGTCACGGGGAACGCCAAGAAGCTGGAGGAGGTGCTGGGAGGGCGCGGGAGCCCGGCCAGTGGGCGGCTGGGGGGGTAGCGCGTGGTAGGGCCCGCGGGGGATCGGGCGGAGAAGCGGCCTCCGGGCGGAGGGGGCTGGAGAGGCCGACCCGGGCGTGTGGATTGGGTTGGGCCGCGCTGAGTGAAACGACCGTGTGTGCGGAATGGGGCTGGCCGGTGGTTGGCCTTAATAGAATTCGGGCGTTGACAGAACCAGGCTCGCGAGCTCGGGAGCTGCGGGAGCCAAAGGAGTGCGGGATCCTTAGTACCTCATCTATTGGGTTACACCCCAAACCGGGACTCTTGACACCCCTCTCGAGCTGATCCAGACCCCGCTGCCGACCTAGGAGGGGCAGGGGCCAGACAGAGCGTGGGGCAGGCAAGCAAACAGCCCTCCACGCCCCACGGGGAAATGGGGATGATTTGGAAGGTCGGTTTCACAACGCAGTGGGGAGGAGAAGTGAAGAAGACATTAGATCCAAAGTTCCTGCCTCTGGGAATTTGTGGCTAGTTGTGAGAGTTCTGCAGGTGGATGGATAGCCTTTGGCTGCAAATAATAGAGACACACAGGGAGCTCATGTCAACCACCAGGAGGCTCTTCTGGGAATACAATGTTACGATATCTCACAAGACTCGAGGAGTCTCCCGAGGGCCTGTCTTGTCCTCGTAGTTCTCGTGGATGCTCATCCCTTTCCTAGGAAACGTTTTTCTGCTTATTTCGCTTCTGGTGGAGGGAGCAGTGAGCCTTCTGACATACATTAGCTCTCATTAGCCTTGGGTCAAAGGTTTGCCCCCTGCTCAGTTAGCCATGGCCAAGGAGGTGGGTCATGGTACAGAATCAGGGTGACATCCACTAGATATGTTGAGGCTTAGAGGTGGGACCCAGTCATTAGGGGACGACTCTTCATTGTCCACAGCATAGGGAATGATGCACTTCTGTGCTAGTACAGGGTGTCCTCAAGAGCAAGAGCCCTGTGCTGATAAAAAGTTTGGGATCCTAAGGCCAGGCCAGTCAAACAGACAAGTAGTGCCACCCTGGGGGATAGTGGGTGCCAGCTCCCAAGCCTATCTCTGTTCTGGTTGAGAGTGTGACTGCCTACGTTTTAAGAAGAGGCTAGAATGGCGAGAGGAGGCGCACTGGAGAAGATGGACTTGAAGTTGGCTTAGGACAGGGTGTCTTTTTTTTTTTTTTTTAAAGATTTTATTTATTTATTTGAGAGAGAGACAGTGAGAGAGAGCATGAGCGAGAAGAAGGTCAGAGAGCGGAGAATGTCAGAGAGCGAAGCAGACTCCCCATGGAGCTGGGAGCCCGATGCGGGACTCGATCCCGGGACTCCGGGATCATGACCTGAGCCAAAGGCAGTCGTCCAACCAACTGAGCCACCCAGGCGTCCCCAGGGTGTCTTTTTTTAAATTTTTTTTTCCCCTTTTCTTTTCTCCCCCACCCCCAGAACAGGGTGTCTTAACTCTTCATCCCATAGCACTCCCCTGGCAGGCTGATGAGGCCTATGGACCATTTTTCAAGAAAAGATTTTTAAATGTACAAAGTAAAATACATAGGATCACAAAGGAAATTGATTCTGTCAGAGTTTAATTCTCAGTATCAATATTTGTGATTTGTGATTAGCATACATTCTTTAATGCATTAAATAATTCAGTCTACCTGTGTGTAGTTACCATAATTTTCAAATAGGATTGTAAATATTTTGAGATCTCTGCTACAGCTCTAATGGGATATGACAACATCTGTGATTTTAATAGGTTTAGAGGTCATAGGAACTGCTGATGCTATTTTGTTTTTCCATATTTACAATTGAAAGAGATGCTAAATTTTAGCTAGGGGTTAGTGAAAATAAAGGCATCCCCCCACCCCCATCCTGGTTCACAGGCCTCTTGAATTCTGGGTAACCCCTGATGGAGGATTGCCAGAATAGGAGGTTACGTAGAGTTTTAGGGAGCAGGGAGAAGGGAAGAGGGCATTCTGGATGGGGGGATAGCATCAACAGAGAGACCTGAAGTAGGAGGGGTAGGAGACTGAGGGGATGGGGGAGCTGACCTGCTGGGAGTGGGACCCTGAAGTCTGGAGTGAGGCTCATGGGCCTGACTTATTAAGCTTTAGGGGGCTGGCAGAAGAGTTACCCGAAGAGAAAGGTGGGTGACAGCTTCTGTAGTAACCGGGAGTTTTTAACAAATGGTGATAAATATTCTTTGATTTTGAAACAGGTCATTCAGATTCTGGGCGATAAGTCTCCATGCACTTTGGTGGCACAGAAAATTGACCGTATGTCTGTTTCGTTTTATTTTTGAAAGATGGCTTGATTTCCCTGTCTCCCTGTGACCTGTCTCTCTTTTTATGTATCTGTTTCTCCAATAAGTGCCGGAGTACCAGGGAGAGCCTGATGAGATTTCCATACAGAAGTGTCAGGAGGCAGCTCGCCAGGTGCTTGCCCCCCACGTGTCCCAAACTTGCTTCTCTGGTCCTGGGGGCTCCTGGGGGCTGTGCCTGCTGGGCTGAGGGAGAGAATAATAGGGTGGGCACAGCTGGTCATAACTTCAAGGACTTACCCAGGCCTAGCTAGACTGGGTAAGTTCATGTTAGTCCAGGAATACTACCTTTCTTTCTCAGCCTTTACTGCATAAACCAATACACACATAGGCACGCACACGCATACACATATGCACACACTTGTCTCCGATTTTCAAATGCCTACATTACATTGCCTGCATTCTCCCCCCAAATATCTCCCCCTGCACTCACACATCTCTGTGGAATTGGAAAAGAACACTTTCTGGAGAGTCAGGCTGTCTGAGTGTGAATCGCACGTCTCTGGTTGCTGTGCCTGGAGTAAGCTTTACAACCTGCCAGATTTTTGGTATTCCTATCTCTCAAATGAAGATAAGAGATTAGCCAGGGGCTGTTTCCTATAGCTGTTAACTGCTGCAGCTGTAAATCCCAACTAGCTGAGGGCCTGGCTTCAGCCTGGGTGGCCTGGGAATTGGGGTTAGGGACAGGGTCTACTCCTGGTCACAGGTCTCGGGGCTTTGATTCCTTGTCTTGCAGGTACAGGGGCCTGTACTGGTGGAGGACACCTGTCTGTGCTTCAATGCCCTCGGGGGCCTCCCTGGCCCCTACATGTGAGTGCTCCCCCACCCCTTTGCGGGGCCCTGGCCACAGAATCACCTGAAATTCAAAATGATTGGTTACCTGATATTGTGGGTCATTCACTATCTTGGTGTCAATCCCAATATTTCACATTGTCCTGAGGAAGGATTAGGGATGGGGGAGAGGCATACCTTTCTTTCTTTTGTGAAGGTGAGAATGTGGTTGTGTAAGAGGAGATGGGCCAGGGGAACCCCACCTGCTGGAGAGGTACATTCGTGGCAGATCAAGTTCAGGAAAAAGGAAATAAGGAAGGTGAGATCTGAAAATGGATTTCCTTAAAACTATTCAGTGCCCTGGACACCCTCAGATGGCCTTTGTGTATCTCCAGGGTATATGTACCGCACTTCGAATGCTCCTTGGAGGGGCTGGAGGGCATATGGACAGAGCTGCTTCTGCTGGGTGTTGGATCTGTTTTTCTTGAACTTCTGGATTGCCAATATGTTTCCTAAGGCACCAGCACCCGTATATGTTGCTCCGTATCCTCACCAGCACTGAATATTAGGACTTTAATGTTTTGCAATGTAGGGAATGTGAAGTGTTACCGCATTTGGATTGAATTTGCATTTTCCTTTTTTTTTTCTAAGATTTTTTTTTTTTATGTATTTGAGAGAGCTAGAGCACAAGCGGTGGGGTAGGGGGTGGGCAAAGGGAGAGGGAGAAGCAGACTTTCTGCTGAGCAAGAAGTGATGTGGGGCTTGATCCCAGGACCCTGAGACCATGACCTGAGCGGAAGGTAGCTGCTTAACTGATTGAGCCACCCAGGCACCCCTGAATTTGCATTTTTCTAATTACCAATGAGGTTGAGGCCTTCATAGGTTTTATTGATGCTTCTGTGCGCTGCCTGTTTACCTCCATCCTTCCTGTTGGATTAGTCTTCTTCATTTTGAGTCAAGACATTATTTATCATGCCCCCTGCCTGTCCTGGGGCTCTAATCCTGTGGGTGGGGTAAGAAGGGTGGGAAGTGCACAGCCCAGAGAAGATGTTAGGAAGATCCTTCTGTACCTGGTGTCTGACTCATCTTCATTTCTCTTGCAGAAAATGGTTTCTGGAGAAGTTAAAGCCTGAAGGTATTAATCTGTTTTATCTCTTAATCTGTTGGGAATTGAAAATCTGGAGGTGGTCCAGGGGAAGGGTTCCAGCTAGTAATCAGGAGTCTCCCCACCATGGAGCCCTTGTTCACCTCAGTTTTTCCAGTCTGGAACCTGTGGCTTGGACTTCCCTGCACACCCGGCTCCAGGGAGTGCTGAGATGCGGGAAGAGTGGATGGGAAGGGTGGAAGGGACTGTGAGATTGAGAGACACGGGGGCTGCCATTGATTCCGGCTGAGAGGTTTGGCCCAACTGACTCCTGGCCTGTTCCTGCCTCAGCCAGGGCCTGGCCTGGAGGCTTGGGGGACCGGCTGCCTCTCTTGCGGCGCTGGCAGTGCATACCCTATCACAGTTGTGGGCCAGAATGTCCCCTCCTTAGGTCCTTCTAAAAACACTTCCAATTATGGAGCATCTCAGACATGTACAGTAGTAGAATAGAATAACGAGCTCCATGTCCCCATCATCCAATTTCCAGGGTATTAACCTGGATAAGGTATAAACCTATCTGATGACATGTATAAGCTCCCCCAAATCTGGTGGCTCCCCCTCCAGGGCCTCAGGGCTGGGGAGTGAGGCTGGGAACTGAGCTGCGCAGAGATCACTGCACTCCCCCTTCCCTCCCACCGCAGGTCTCTACCAGCTCCTGGCTGGTTTCGATGACAAGTCTGCCTATGCGCTCTGCACTTTCGCACTCAGCACTGGGGACCCCAGCGAGCCAGTTCGCCTGTTCAGGGGCAGAACCTCGGTGCGTATTCACGCTACTTTCCCCGTGGGCCGCCAGAGGGCGCTGTAGCTCGAGCCAATGGCCCAGAGTCTAAGGCAGGAGGCTGGTGGGAAGGGCTCATGGCCAGTTAAGTTCCCACAGCTTTGCCCAGACATGCCTCTGGGTGTCACAACTAGGAGTGCTGTCAATCCTGAAATCTCTTTGACCTTTGAGGCTCGTGTTTTAGAGATACACAGGGGCTCATGGCCTTTGAGGACTGCACGGAGTCCCCTCCTAAGAAGCAGATGCACAAGCCGGAGGTGACGTGGACAGCCCAGATTTCTTCCAGCTCTGTCCCTTTCCAAGTGCTGAGGCTATGGCTTCCCTTGAACATCTCACATCCTTTCCAACTTCACATGTTCCTGTAGAATCTTACTTTTCCCCAGCTGCCCTTCAGCACAGCCACGCCAGCCTATCAGACCCTTGGGTTTAGCTGCTTCTTACAGGGTACAGACCACCCTTGGAGCTGACCTGCTCCCCCACCAGCGCAGCCATTCCCTTCTTGTGTCGGGACGGTGCCTTCTGGCCCATCACTCCTCTGCCAATGCCTTCTGCTCGTGATAAAATCCAGAGTAGCCCACAGAGCCCTTCCCCAGAGGCTCCTTTGGGGGATGCCCACAGACATTTCGTGATGCCCTGCCTTGTTAATTTTTTTTTAATAGTGGTTTAAAAAAACCATAAAAATTACCATCTCCACCGTTTTTAGGTATTTGGTACAGTGGTATTAACTGTGTGCATTGCTGTGCCATAGATCTTGAACTTCTCATCCTGCAAAATTGAAACTATACCCATTGAACAAAAACCCCCCCTTCCCCCTCCCCACCAACCCCCTTGGCAACTGCTGTTCCACTCTTGTTTCTAAGAGTTTGGCAACTTCAGACCCGTTATGTAAGTGGAATCCTGCATACAGTGTTTATCTTTTTGTGGCTGGCTTATTTCTTAGCATAATGCCCTCCAAGGATCATTTGTGTGGTGGCAAGTGACAGAATTCCTCCTTTATTTATTTAACGTATAGTGTATTATTTGCCCCAGGGGTACAGGTCTGAATTGTCAGGCTTACACATTCACAGCACTCACCATAGCACATACTCTCCCCAATGTCCATCACCTAGCTACCCTATCCCTCCCCTCCCACACCCCCCAACAACCCTCAGTTTGTTTTGTGAGATTAAGAGTCTCCTATGATTTGTCTCCCTCGAACCCATCTTGTTTCATTTTTCCTCCCCTACCCCCCAAACCCCCCCACCCTGCCTCTCAAATTCTTCATATCAGAGAGAACTCCTCCTTTTTACTATGGCTGAATAATATCCATTGTGGGTATTTGCACATTTGTTTTGTCCATTTATCTGTCGATGGGCACTTAAGATTTCTTCCACGTTTGGCTGCTATGAATAATGTTGCTACAAACACAGATGTTCCAATATCTGTTGAGATCTTGTGTTTGGTTCTTTGGGATATTTACGCAGAACCAGGATGGCTGGATTGTAATTGCCAGGTTACATTTTTTTTTTTTTAAGATTTTATTTATTTATTTGACAGACAGAGATCACAAGTAGGCAGAGAGGCAGGCAGAGAGAGAGAGAGAGGAGGAAGCAGGCTCCCTGCCGAGCAGAGAGCCCGATGCGGAACTCGATCCCAGGACCCTGAGATCATGACCTGAGCCGAAGGCAGCGGCTTAACCCAATGAGCCACCCAGGCCCCCCCAGGTTACATTTTTAAAAATTAATTCTAGTTGTCTGCCCCTGTCACAGAAGTGTTCTCTAAAAAATCAGAATTGTGAACAAGCATAATCCCTGCTGATGGGGCACAGTCACTGGGGTGACCCATGATTGGGGTCCCCGCTATTCCCCATCGTCTCCCCCACTTCAAGCACCTTGTTGCTTGCCAGCCTCTATGTTAACCTGAGGTGGCTTTGTTTCTGCTTGTTTCGTTCTCACTCAAACTTTCCAGACCCAGTCATGTTGTCCTTTCAACAACGCATATGCCGAGCCCATCCCCATCTTGGGTCCCAACACCAGCTGTGTCCCCCACCTGGAATGTTTTTGCCCATCACTTTACATGGCCACATTGTCTGCTCCCTGAGCTCCCCATCTAGGCCCCTTCATCCTGTTATCCTTGAGCCCAGCTCCCTGTTTGTTCCTTCTAAGGCACTTTGCATTTTGTAATCATTCATTTGTTTACTGGTGTAAAGCCTGTTTTGCTTAAGACATCCATTTGAGGAGGGCAAGGCTGGGTCTGCTATGGCTCCAGGGCTGAAAACACTACCGGCCCCACTGTAAATGTTCAAAAACCATTTGTGCAAGGTTCACAGTGGCTCAGGAATGGGTCTTGGTCCCGTAGCTCCCCACCAGCACTGGTGGAATCTGCCTTCGGTCTGAAAAACTTAGCCATTATGTGGCTAATCTCCATTTTCTACCATTTTCCTCATATTTTTTTATTTCTCAAGAGATTTTATTATTTATTTGAGAGAGAGCAGCTGCACAGGAGCAGAGGGAGAGGGAAAAGCAGACTCCCTGTTGAGACATGGGGCTCAAGATGCGACCCCGGGATCATGACCTGAGCTGAAGGCAGATGCTTAACCAGCTGAGCCACCCAGGCCCCACTCCCTTATATTTTTTAATTTACTAATTTTTAATCCTCATGGCAACATGACATGGTGCTGAATTAAATCGATTCTCTTTGTAACATTTTTCTATTGGAATTTGCCTATTGTAGTCAAGAGTTACTAAGCTCATTTATGTATTGAACAATGTGCAAAGTAATTTCTGTTTCTTCATTCAATTGTTAGAGCCTCCTTTGTAGTTTGAGAAATGCAGCAATTTATTTCACTTAACATAATAAAAATGAGTAGCAGTCCTAGGGCTTGTCTGCCTAGTCCAGGATTTCATACCTTCCTATTCAGAGAAAATGTTTTCTGTCAGTTTTTCCATTGACTGTCTTCAGTGAGGTCACAGTTTGTCAGAGCTGTAGAGAGAGGGAGAGTGGCCCCAAAGGTATCAGTGGGCTGATAAGGTTTGTGGTTCCTGTGTGTGTGTGTGAAGGGAGAGTGGTCCCATATGTATTTATGGGATTCATAATACAAATTATGTATTCAGCAAACATTTGCAGGTACCACAGACTTCTCGAAGCCATATATTTTTTTAATAAGTACTTAAAAAAAAAAAGATTTTATTTATTTGACAGAGAGAGAGAGATCATAAATAGGCAGAAAGGCAGGCAGAGAGAGAGGGGGAAACAGGCTCCCTGCTGAGCAGAGGGCCCAACACGGGGTCAATCCCAGGACCCTGAGACCATGACCTGAGCCGAAGGCAGAGGCTTAACCCACTGAGCCACCGAGGTGCCCCAAAGCCAATTATTTTGAATAAATGGGACTTAACCAAATACATAAACTAGTTAGACTCAAACTGGCTACCCTTCCCTTGCTAGGGCATCTCCTCTGTGCCGTGATACACCTATCCCCTCTTTTCCCCGGCAGGGCCAGATCGTGGCGCCCCGAGGCTGCCGAGACTTTGGCTGGGATCCCTGCTTTCAGCCTGATGGATATGAGCAGACGTAAGGAGCCTTATTTCCTTCCGGGGATGTAGGGCTGGCATGGCCACAGTCCGGGTTGGGCCGGCACCCTGCCCCAGTGCAGGCATGCAGACATGGGCGGGCCGGCTCTCGGCTGCTGCTCCAGCTGAAGGCAGTTCTGCTGGGGTGGACGCGAGGAATCTGAGTGGGCCGATCTCCAGGGTAGGAGGCAGCCAGGCGGCGCCGGGAGTTCTGGGCCCTCGGGCTGCAGCTCCCCGCAGAGCAGCTGTGTGACTTGAGTGCCTTCCCTCTCTACCCTTGGCTTGTCCTATATGAAGCTGACAGTTTGGTGGGATCATCTGACTTCCCCATGGAGTTTGGAAAAATGTTAATATTTCCAGCCTTTGGGGTGGCATGAAACCCCCACAGCGCCAAGTGTTCTCATTACTTGCCCCTGACCCTTCGTGCCCCCCACCATTTGCAGTGGACATGTTTACCGTTACTGGAATCAAGTGTGCTAGGCTAGAGGGGCCCTTAAAGGAGGGTGGCCTGAAGCCTCTCAGTAGCCAGAGAGGCCTGAGGATGATATGAAACAGCACCATCCAAGAATGCAAGATAGAGAAATGCTCTTTCTTCGCTGTTCGAGCCAACTTGTGGCTATCCAATATGACTTCGGGACTGAAAATAGTCTTAGTCAATGACGGTTAATTTCCATGTACATGGCCACTTGCGGCTAGTGGCCACAGCATGGACAGCACAGATCTGCAACACCCAGGTGGGGTGTGGGTCCTCACTGGAGCCCTGACACGGAGGAGAGGCCACTAGCCAGCTGTCCCATGCCACCCCCACAGTACAAGAGAGGAGACTCTCGTGTTTGCTCTGTCAGGCCTCACTGCTTCCTGTCAACAGATGACAAAGCTGATCAAACACGCAGCTCATCCCCCTGTCTCCGGCTTCCCCTAGCGACTTTTGGACACACTCGGGCAAGTCTGACATCCTTCCACATTCGTTAATACGGGTTTCCATTTCCAGGGGAATTTAAAACTCTCCGGTTTTTTAAAAATTAACTCTGGCTGCTGGGAGCTGGTGGCCCCATCACCCTTTCCTGGCGACTCCTTGATCTCTGGGCTCCAGGATGGGTGAGGGATGCGTACCCCCAAATCTGGGCTCCTCTGAGCTGCTGTTGTCACCCCTTAGGTATGCAGAGATGCCCAAAGCTGAGAAGAACACCATCTCCCATCGCTTCCGGGCCTTGCTTGAGCTGCAGAAATACCTCGGCAGCCTCGATGCCCCAGTAGTTGGTGATGATCGCCCTGGCCGGGGAACTGGGGAAGGCTAGCCTGCCGCCTCCACCATCAGACAGGCAGCCCTCCAAGTACTGCCTTCCTGGTCTCTACTTCCTAGAGGGGGTTGAGACAGCCTCGCCAGCCCTGTTTGGAGGAGCAGCTGGCTCTGCTTGGAGGAACTTGGGGCCCTTGGGGATTCAGTGGTCCCTCCTACAGCCTCCTGGCCTGGGATCCTGAAAGGACTTGGATGTTAAAACTGGCCATGGTGGGTCCGAGGGCTTGGACAGAACCACACACAAATCGCCCTTGACATTTTTGAAGTGGCAGGAATAAAAATACTGGAAGGCACTTGCCCCCAGAATAAACTGGATATATCCGCTTTGAAACCTACCCCGGGCAGTTGTCTGTCCCCTGAATCTCTTTTGGCAGGAGCAGGAGACCGCGAAGCTCGGGGGGCGAGGGTGGGACGAGGGTAGCAGCTGTAGGTGTTCATGTGACGGTGCTCACTGGAGTATCGCATCTTTCCTCTCGTTCTTCAAGTCTCGGCTTGTGAGCTGACCTTGTCCATGCCAGACCCATGCTGCCCACCACCCAGGGAGGGAGGCCACCCCCCAGCTGCCCTCCATGGTGTTTGCCAGGCTGGGGGGTGGGCAGTGCAGATGTTGAGTGCTTCAGCTGTATTTCAGTGTAACATCAGAGCAACTAAAGTGTTGAGGTGGGGTTTTGTTTTTGGGTTTTTCTTTTTTTTTTTTTTTTTTTTGAGAGACAGAATGAGTGGCAGGGAAAGATGGAGAGAAAGAATCTCAAGCAGGTGCCACACCCAGTTCTGTGCTGGGCGTGGGGTTTGATCTCAGAACCCTGAGATCATGACCTGAGCCGAAATCAAGAGTTGGACACCTAACCGACTGAGATTACAGCTGCCCCTAAAATGTTGTTGTTGTTGTTTTTTAAGATTTTATTTATTTATTTGACAGAGATCACAAGTAGGCAGAGAGGGAGGAAGGGAAGCAGGCTCCCTGCTGAGCAGGGAACCCGATGTGGGGCTCTATCCCAGGACCCGGGAACCATGACCTGAGCCGAAGGCAGAGGCTTTAACCCACTGAGCCACCCAGGCGCTCCCCTAAAATGTTGGTTCTTAATGATGATGCCAGGTCCGTTTTTATGGCAGGGACAGGGCATGGAGTCTCCATTCGAGTTGAGAGGACACAGCATGGTTCAGCCTGGGACCTCCAGGCCCCACTCAGGAAGCCTGCCTCAGCTGCCCCAGGTCCTCACAGGCCCTAGGGAAGCCAGTCCTGGGAGGGACTTGAGGGGCGGGGGCAGCTCCCTTCCCTTTCCCGCAGGTGTTTCTTTGGTAAGGAGGAGGGGCCCACCCCCAGGAAATTCGGAAAAGCCTGTTGTGTGCAATGGGAGTGGAGGGAGCGTAATGCTGGGGGGTCACTCCCAGGCTTATTTCTGGACTGGTAGGCAGGTCTGGAGAATGTCCCTTCCTTTGCTGTTCCTCAGTCCTTGGCAGCATGGCCCAGGGCCTGCATTTAACTGTTGTTTCCTCCCCTAAGGTGCATCAGTGTGTGTGGGTGAGGACAAAACATTGTTTCTGTGCTCCCCACTTGCCTGTGAGGCTTGGCTGGGTTGTTGCCCCAGGAAGGGCCAGCAGCCCAGCCTCCTCTGAATTGTTGTCTCCTTGGTGCAGAGTACTGTCTGGCTGGGGCTCAGATGTGCAGTGCTAGGGGCTTGTCTGCTCCCCGCCTGGTGATTGTGGATACGGCCCTACCTGGAGGGAACACGCAGGCCACTGTGGAGGGGACCCCAAAGGACCGCATGCCACCTGGATGGGGTGGGTGCATAGAGCTTCGGGCTGCGCAGCCCTCTCTGGGTGATGGCCCAGGCCCACAGGACACCATCCCCCTTTGTTAACCTTTAGCTAGCCATCCCTCCAAACAATGAATGGGCTTGTACCCACGCAGGTTGCCCGGGAGCAGAGCCGCACAGCTGGTGGAGGAGGGGTCTTGGTTGTGCCCCGGTCTCTGCTCCCCGATCCATGCACCGGTGTACATACCTCTTCTACCCGGCTGGCGGGCCGGCCGGCCTGTGTTGCCGGTTCCAAGGAGGGCGATGCCAGCTCCCCTTGGGGCTGCTTTTCCCAGATGACCAAGGGCATTGAGCATGTCCTGTGACTGTTGGGCCACTCCCCCACCCCAGGTTTGCCTCTTCTATTGGAGTTGGAGTCATCAACTTTGTGGTGTTGCTGGTTAGCAGGAATCCTTCGCATATCTAGAGAGGAGGCCTTTTCAGTTGAGGTAGGTCTTCTCTCACCTGCTCCCTTGGTCTGTGGTTTACTCAGCAAGCCAAAGTGCTGTAAGGGAGGTCATGGGATGTCTGGGGGCCAGAGGCTCTACTACTGCTCTACTACTCCCAGGTAACGCGCAGGGGGTGCTTCTGAGTCCCAGATCCGGATTCCCCACTGCGTGCCGTGGGGCCTCTGTCCAGGCACCAAGTGACCAAGCCAGGAACACAGACCCTTCTCCCCTCCACCAGACTAATCCCCACATCCTGCCGTCGGGGTCTTCCACTGCTCTTCATCCCCACTATCAGTGTCTTGGTGTGGCGTGCAGCCCCTGCCCCACACCCCAGCCCCACATACAGAATCAGTACCCACCCGCAGAGGGCATCCCTCACAACGGCGGCTCTGACCTCCATGAGCCTGGTTTTCAGTCTGCTGGGCTGCTCTGCAGCTGCCTCTGGGAGCCGAGGCCCAGGGCCACAAGGCCCACCCATCTCTCCTCCACCACTGTGGCTCACTACTGGCCCCAAGCCCTCTCCTCCAGGCCCTTGCATATGCCATGCCCTTGACAACACCTCCCCTGCGGTTGCCTGGCAACACAGCAGCGCCAGGGCCTCCTGGATCTTCCACAGGCCCCTGGTGGGCCAGCATCCGCTGTGTGGGGTTGGAGGTGACAGCCTGTGGCCCTCAGCAAACACGGGTCCCTTTTCCTTCCCCTTCCCCTTTACATCAAACTTTTTATTCTCCAGTGGCCCTGAGGCTGCGGCAGGGCGGGACAGCTGAGATGGAAGCTAGAAACAGGAGCTTTATTCTCTAGCGTGCATATAGCAAGTTCCTTACACAATCAAGGAAATGGTTTCTCTTTCAGACATCTGACTCTTTTATCAAAAGAAAATCCGTCCTGCTTAGTCCTACTCTGGACAGAAGTTGCCCTGAGCAGTGTCACTGACCCAAGCGAAAGGCTAATGGGGACAGGTATGGGCCCCCACCGTGGAACAACCCCCTCCCCCATGCCTAATGTCCTAGGCCTGATGGGACAGCAGGAAGGGGATGCAGCACAGAACCACGCCCCAAAAGACCCCATCCCTCTCCCCACGGGGCTGCAGACTCAGTCTGGGAAGAGCCAGAGGGACATGGAGAGGGATATGGCGTGGGCCTGCTGGTCAGGGCCTCAGTCAGTGCTCGGCATCCATGGCATCCAGATACTTGGCTTCAATGATTCGGGGCAGCAGGTTGTAGCTGGGCAGAGGGATAAGAGACCTCAAGGTGAGCACTGGGTCAGAGAGCAAAAGTGGGGGGGCATCTGCCCCTGCCCCTCCCCAGGGGTAGACTGGGTGCCACCCCCAGCCCCCATCCGGCGGCCCTTACCGGATGGGGATCATGACAATCATGATGAGGGGGAAGATCATCTTCATGTAGGGCAGGTTGCTCATGCCGAAGGCACAGAGCAGCAGCAGCTGCAGGACCTGCAGGCCAGTGAAGTAGTGGATCTTCCTCTGGGGCACCCTCCGGATGTAGTGGGTGGGCGGGTACGAGGTCTGTGGGCGGCAGAGACCCGCTGTGGGCAGGCCTGGAGCCCGTACGCCCACCCTGCCCCTCGCCCTTGGGGCTGAGGCTCACCTGGTCCTTGAGCAGCAGGGCCACGCGCTCGAAGAGTTGGTTGCCATCGATGGAGGTAAGCGCGATGTAGAGGAAGAGGCCGTACAGCACGGGCTTGGGGATCCACTGCAGCGGGAAGGGAAGCAGCAGGAGGGAGAAGCCCACCAGGATGCTGGCGCCCAGGGTGGTCAGCCGTGTCTCCTTCACGTTCACAATTCTGCACAGCCACAGGGTACCGGGTCACCTCTGGGCCCTAGTCCCCAGAGCCGCATCCCTCCCCAGGTCCCCATGGCCCAGGGTTACCCCCACTTCAGGGCCCACATGACAAGCCTCAGGTCTTAAGGGACCCGGCCCCCACTCACGTCTCATAAATGTGCCCGTTCTCCACGCGCTCCTCCACCAAAGCCAGGGCCCGCACATGCAGTGGGGAGTGGGGGTAGGCGGCGTGGATCCAGGGCAGCCCGAACAATGACAGCCCGCTGTTGATGATGGCGATGAGCAGAAGGTCCCAGTGGTAGGCGGTGCCCTTCACCAGCCTGCAGCAGAGGGTGGGGGCACATGTGGCTGGATCTCTGTGACCCCAGGGAGGCTGGGGCACATGCTCAGCCCTCCCAGCCCCGCCCCACAAACCTGTTCTCTGGGGCATTGGCTAAGGCAGCCACCAAGTTCTGCTCGATGAAGAAGAGCAAGGAGAGCAGGAAGCCCAGGCCCATGGCACTGGCGATGGCCCCCAGGGACAGGGAGTGCATCTCAGCCGCCTCAAAGACTCTCTTGTTAGGGTTGTAGCGGAACTGGCTCACTGCAGCAGATACAGGCCCCTGCTCAAGCCTGTGGCACCCAGGGACCAACCTCACCCCACTGCACCCCCTGCCAGACCCCAACTCACTTTTGATTTCCCGGAAGCCGTAGGAGCAGATGAGGGAGAAGGTGAGCACCGAGATGGGCAAGGCACAGTCTGACAGGATCTCCCGCATGTAGGGGTGTAAGTAGGGGCTGGGGACATGGGTGGGGAGTGTGAGTGCGGCCTGGGAGCTGGCGCCTTCTTTCCCTCACCCGCAGGGCCCCCCTCACCTCTTCTTGAACTGGTAGAGGGTGTAGCTCAGCCACAGCGTGCCCAGCATAATAAGGAGGCTGAGCACCGCGGTCTCCCGGCCCGGGGGGTCAGCCTGGTGGCTCCCGGGCGTTGGCTGTAGCGGGCTGGCCGGGAGGCTGCTGTTGAGGGCCGTGTGGAGGCTGGTGTTGAGGTCGGTGCTGAGGCCCAGAAGGCTCACCAGGGAAGTGCTCTCTGTGTTGTAGGTCCCAAAGTCATGGTGGTAGTAGTACTTCTGAAAGACTGTGGATACAGGCCAGCAGGCTTCAGCGGTCTGAGCTCTGGAAGATGAGGCCCAGCTCTCTTCTGGATATGGGGGAGAAAGAGCTTCTGGGGGGATGGGGAAAGGGAGGGGCTGCCTTTCTCTGTCAGACAGGAGGACCCCACTGACTTGCTTGTCCCCCCCCATCTCTGACACTGCCTCACACCTGGCCCTGTGCCTCTGATCCCGCCTGAGGCAGCCCTGTCGCCCTCCAGCACATGGCACTGTGGCTTCCTGCTGGTCACAGCTCCTGAGAGCACCCTGGACCGGGGAAGGAGCCTTAGCTTGCATGCTGCTTGGTGGTCCTGGCCACAGCCCACAGTCCCCCAGCTCAACTCAGTTTCCCCTGCAGCGGGTGGCCACCGACTGGACACTCACTTTTGGCCATGCCCTTGACAGCGTCCAGCATGAATGTGATGGAAATGAACAGGGCAATGATCTCTTCTGTCGACCTGCCGGGGTGATGTAGGGGGAGGGGGATGTCATGCCTCATCAGATGGTGATGAAGTGTCAGGGCACCGGGGTGGGGATGGGGAGGCTTCCCTGAGCCTCTGCACAGTCTCGGACCTCCTCCTGCCACGAAGACCAGGGTCCCACACTTCTGTCTCAGGGCAGTGATGTGGAGGGGGCACCCCATCCACTCTAGGGTTATAGGGCCTCAGAGGCTGGCATGGAGACTGCCCCAGGTCCCCAGCCTTGGTCTCCCCTCCTGGCTGAGGGTCCCAGAAGCTCGGGAAAGACCCTGTCACCTCTTGAAGAGACGCATGATGAGACTGAGGTTGAAGAGGGCATAAAGTGCGAGAAAGAAACTGTTCCACAGGCCCGTCCACGCATAGAAGGTGCTGAAGTCCAGATTGTAGTCGTCACAGATACCACAAATTACTGCAGGCAGCAGGACGAGGGGGGTGGTCAGAGCCGGGCAGGGGCTGGGGACCTTGGGAGCCACCTCCCCACCGCCAGTGCCAAGGCACCTTGGATGTAGAGGGCCAAGGGCGCAGTGGTCAAGAGCACCACCAGTGGCTGTCCAGAGAAGAGGGCATACAGGAGGCCTCCGATGCCCTGCCCTGCCATGGTCTTCTGCACATCTGAGGAAGTGGGGGACGTCAGGGGGTGGGTCACTGCAGCCCTGGGCCTCCCGCCCCACCCCCCCGCCTCCCCCCCTCACCGATTGCCCCGTTTGTGTTCTCATCGTTGAGGGACCCAAAAGCGATGGTGGGCAGGAGGCAGGCGAAGTAGAGGAACAGCGTGGTGGTGATGTATTTGCCCACAGCCTTGTTTTTCCCAATAATGCCTAGGGATGGGACAGGACAGGAAATTTGCTGGGATGCAGGACAGGCACATGTGTTGTCCTGGGACCAAAGCCACAGGCTGAGCTGTGGCGGGGGGTGGCGGGGGGGGACCGTAGGGCCACGTACCGTCTGTGAAGTCCAGCGGGTACACGGGGAACCTGCGGGCAATGTCCTCCCGGATGCCCTTCCCCACAGGGAGAAAATCTTTGCGCTTCAGGGGCTGGGGAAGGGGACAGATGTCTGTCAGCTCTGGCCTGTGGCCCTTGCCCCACCAACCCCGCCCAGGTCTGCATCCCTGCTGTACCTTGGGGGGTCTGTGTATGTGGATGGAGTTCATGCTGTAGCCCTTGGCGCTGAGGGCTGGGCACTGGCTCACCATAGTGAGCAGCTGTCTCTGACGCACCAGCGCCTCCTTGAATTCCTCCTCTGTGCGTGTCTTCAGGAGCTCCTGGCGGAAGGTGATGTCCAAGAACATGGTGGCGAATGTGCGCGCCACCTCTGTGGCAGTCTTGGTACTTTTCTGGGGGCAGGAGACAGGGGAAATCACACCTGCGGTTCCTGGCAAATGGAGGGGTCCCCGCCCCACCCTTGTCATCACTGATAGTCCTGAGCCTGTCGCAGGTGCCCCCAATGTGACTAGCAGCACGTTTTGTCCCCCAAAGTTCAGGCGTTAGTGGAATCAGCCAGGATTCCTGCCTGGTCAGCAGATCACCAGAACCAGTGTCAAGTCTCCCAATTTCCTTCATAAACTCATGAGTTCTTAAAATCTGAGGTACTGATGCAGGAACACAGACCTGCATCATCACAGATAATGAGATCACAGTGACAGAGACAAGCCCTTACCCAGTTCCACTTTACTGGTAGTATTCCCACCATCTGCTGGTTTATTTGATTTCCTGAGGGGCTCCAGGCCTGTCAAGCCTTCTCCCTGTTGCCTGACCAAAGTCAACTCATGTCCAGCCTCCCCCATGACAACCTGTCCTCTGGGAGCAGCATCTATCCCTTCATGCTGCCCAGGGCAGTCCCCCAGGCCTGTCCTGCCCACGCTTTGCTTTCCTGTTTGCTCCAGAACAGGCTCACTCTCTGGAGGAGGAGCCGGGTGTTGGGCTGGCTGGCCTGTCACAAGGCATGAGTCCAGCCACTTGACCCTCAGGATATAGCCCCTTCCTCCTCTCTGACCACCTCACCAGCTGTCACTCTCTCTGCCCCATGTGCTGCCCATGTTCCCTCTCCCCAGCACTCTAACTTCCCAGGGAGGGACATTACCCTCAGCACAAGCTTTGCCTAAGAGCAAGCCCATAGAGGAGGGCCATGCCAAGCTTTGAGTCTATCAGAGGCAGGGGCAGAATCATCAAGAAGCTAAAGGAAATTTAAGCATGAAGGCCCTTCTCAGGCCTGGCAAGGGGCCTTCGCCATTTTCTATTTATGATTTTGAAATCCGTTTCCTTCAGAAAAGACTCCCCAAACCATACTAGCTTCAGCCTCCCACACAAGCAGGATGTACCCCTGACCAGGCAGAAGTGGGGATCCATGGCCAGCAAACCATAGAGCTGGCCAACTGGGAGAAAGATAGGTGTTGGGGCAGGCTGATGAAAAGCCCCCACATTTGAATAAAGCTAATTTTAACAAGTATCTCTTTCAGTCAAGAAGGAAATACAGCTTTATGGGCAACCTCAGGGGGAATTAGGGCTGGATGAGGACCTAGCGGGATGCTTCAGAGAGACTCAGTGGGGCAGACAGGAAGGATAGCGTGAGCACGAGGCCCTCAAGGGCCCAGACTGTGGGGTCCCCCAGCACGCGGAGGAGATGCCCCTGGAGAGAGGGCCAAGTAGTCTGGGACCTTCCTTCACGAAACAGCCACCTCCAGAACCCTACTCACCGTCTTGGGAGGGGCCAGCACCAGGATGACGAACCGCACCTCACAGGAATTCTCCCCCCAGTTCTGAGGGCGAACCAGACGGCTGATGCACACGTGTCGCCTCAGCAGGGCCTTGGAGGTGCAGCTGCCAGGGGCGGGGAGGGCACACTGTTGCCACCCTGGGAGCTGGGCTTCCCCCCACACCCCACCCCTGACTTTGACCCCCAGCAACCTCTGACAGGAGTGCTCCCACCCTCTGTCCCAAAACTGGGTGGGCCCGCTTATTGCCAGGGAAGCCACCCTGCAGGCCTGGCAACTCACATGATGCAGATCCAGGACTGCTGGTATTGCACCCCCGTGACCGTGGCAGTGACCCCCTGGATGGTATCAGACAGCAGGTGGGCTGAGGGCAGAGCGGACAGGGTCAGAGGGCCCACTGGCACACCTCCCTGAGCCCCTGGGCCCCACCAGGGAGCCGGGCCCCACCTTTCCCCTCCGTGGGGGCCCCGGCATCAGTGAAGAGCATGGCCATGAACAGGTCCAAGTTGCAGTCAGGCTCCGTGTTTTGGGGGTCGTGGGCTAAGCGGCACAGCATGGCCCGCAGCACGTCATCCAGCGAGGTAGCCGTCTCGTTCAGGATGATGCTGGCCCGGGCCAGGAAGCCGTCCAGGTCCCGGTGCGCCCGGATCTCCTCCTCAAAGTTCTTCAGCTTCAGGTACTGCGGGGACCGCGTGCACAGAGCCGCACAGAGCCACAGCAGCCGGTAAGGGAGATGCGCTCTGGCGACCTGGGCACCTCCTCCGCGGCAGCCCCGCCCCCAGGACGGACACCCGCGCTCCGAGAGGGAAGGCCCCGCCCCCCAGACCCACCATAGCCAAGTGTGAGAGGTCTGTCCGCTGTGACAGGGAAGCAGGCACCTCCACCCCCACAATGGGTGGCCCGGGACCACACGTCCCCTGTCCTGCCATCGGGCCACTCACCTTGCGTGAGGTGTGAAGGAGCCCGCAGCCACCAGGCGAGTCATTCTCGGCTAGGGAAAAGCGGGAGGGCTCAGGGGGCCGCCCCACCGCGTCAGGACTCTCTTCATGGAGTGCAGCTGTATCTGCCCAGCACCCAGGCCCCTGCCCGTCCCCCCCAAGCCTGTCCCTGCTACAACCCCCATACCAGCCTGGGTGGGCTGCACCTCGAGGTTGACGTTGACAAAAAAACGGATGCTCTCGCCAGACACAATGGAGGAGTTGACCGTGTCGAAGGCCTCATCCCCCAGGCTCTCCTCACGGGTTTCAGAGGCATCATCCATGTCACACTTGAGGTAGCCTGGAGACCCAACCACCACCGAGAGAGAACCCCCCAAGAGGGCCCAGCCGTCAGTGCTACACACCAGAGGGAGGGACTCCAGGCCCAAGGAGCAGGGGCCCCCAGGCTGTCCCAGTCCGCACACTCTCAGCAAGTGGTGAGGGCGGCCTCTTGTAGGCCAGGAAGGAAGCCTCAGGCCCAGGTGGGCCGAATTGCTCATCCCGGCCTAGCCCCAATTAGAGAATGGACGCCAGCCGGCAGCCCCCACCCAACAGCTTTCTCCAACATTCTTCAGCTGCAGGAACCAGGGCCCTGCACCATTCTGACCCATGTGTATCCTTTCAGCTACAGAAAAACATGGTCATTCCACAGCTCTGGGCCCGGAAGGTGGTGCAGTGATGCAGTTAAGACTGGCCTCTGCCCTCCCCGAACCCCCAAATTACGGGACCCAGATCTGCCGGGCTCCCTAGATGGGACCCAAGGGAAACTACTGCGGTGTCCAGCCGTCTCCCCACCGTACTGGCACAGAGTTTTAGAGGGCTTTCTTTCAGGGAGGGCATGCAGGCCGAAGCATCAAGGCTGAGAGACTTGGTCCAGACAGCAGACAAGGCCCAGAAAGTAGGGGAGCCAGAGACACAGGGACTAAGGGAGGGACCCCAGGAGACACCCAGTGGCAGGCATGAGGAGTCCTCTGGCACCTTGGGACTCCCTGCCAGAGGGGAGCCTTTTCCTGGGTTGGCCATACTTCCAACAACGGCTCACAGCCCTGGCGCCCCTCCTCTAGAGGAAGCCTTCCTGGTGACACGCAAATGTTCCACCCTTGCTTGAGCTCCTCATGACCTCTGGGATGGCAGTTTGGGCCAGGCCTGCTACCCCTGTCCTGACCCCCAGTCCTTCAGGCCCAGGGCCACTCCCGACCTCTGATCTGTCACTCCTCAGGCCAGGTGACCAACACCCCAGACATGCCAGTGCCTGCCCTCCGAGCAGAGGGCTTCCCTCCCTAGAGGGCCTTCCTCAAGGCTCCACAGAAGCTTCCTCTTCCGGCCAGCCCTCCCAGGGCCCTGCTGGCACCCCTTCCTGACTGTCCTGTGGGTCCCTAGGGTTCACCACCTGTGAATGCTCCCAGGAAAGGGGGTCTTAGAGCCCAGACCCCACCAAGGTCTGACAAAAACCTGTGAAGGGATGGGGAAGGGTCAGCAGCATGTCCACACCTGCCAGGCAGTGACTCACCCTGACTCACTTCCACTCCAGCCCGCCGGTTTCCTCTGCACATCCCAGGCCCCGTCCCCCCGTGGCCTGTGCTTAGCCTGGCCCCTTTTGGGCAGGAGGGCCTAGGTTTGCACTGCACTCAGAGTTCCGAGCTAAAAGATATCCTTCCCTTTTTTGCCATGGAGCTCATGTCCACAAGAAACCCCCTTCTCCTCAGCCCCCACCTGCCCAAGCATCCCTTCCACCACACCCACCAGCACCCTTTATTCCTGGGCACTGCCCTTCACGCCGTCCCTTTCTCCCCTACTCTGGGCTCTACCTAGGACCTGCCCAGCTGACATGAACAGGTCCCTGCAATGCTCCTAGGAGGCCATGTCCCCACGTCCATCCTATAAGCCCAACCACACACCTAATCCACCTGCCAGCAGCCTGGCCCCCACAGTCACCAGGCCCTAAGGACCCTGAGTCAGACGCTATCACCACTGTCCAAGCACCATCCCACTGAACACCCCTCGGATGGTCAGGCCAGCGCCCACGTCTGGGTACAGGAGTCCCCTGAGACACAGAGATGGGGAGAGCTGGTCTGGAACAAGCAGGAGAGCTGAAGTGAGGAAAGGTTCGGTTCCATGGATTTAGAGGGACAATAGCAGCCCCTCCCTCACAAAGCTGGGCAGGGACTGAGGGACGAGGGCATATATGGCATGGCCTAAAGTCTGGCCCAGTAACCACAGCATTCTAACAGCGAACCAAGGGAGGTCACCAGATGGTCCTCAGAGCCCAGGAGAGGGAACTGCCTTCCCTCCCAGGACACCGGAGTGACCTCTCAGTGTCGGAGGCGATTGTCAACTGCCTCCCTAACCGTACCACCACCTCCTGGAGGGGAAGATCTAAAGGCTTCCCAGCAACAGCAGAGGCCACAGGTGGGGGCTCAATGCCATGAGTACCCTGCTGGAGGGACCAGGTCCCCTAGAGACCAAGGAGCTCTCTCTGTACATCCCCCAACAGAGGTACTCACCTACATCCTCAAGGTATCCATTCTGCGACATGATGGAAGAGGATTGCTCTGCAAGGGAAACCCAGGAATTGTTACCAGCTCCACCGACCAGCCGTGGACAGTCTCTCCTGTGCCCAGCCGCTCCCCACCCTACATCAACCCCGCCCATGCCTTCTCCGGTACCCAACACAGGCCAACCTGGGGTGGGGGTGGGGGAGCAGGGGCTTGCACTAGGCAGGGGCCCCCTAAGGAACCGGAGGAAGCCCAGCCCGGTACTCTTCAGCCAGTCTCCTAGGGTCTCCCCAAGAGGGAAAGGGCCAAGTAGGGTGGTGGGGAGCCATTCCCAGCCCCGTTTCCCCCAGGAGTTATTAACAGTACCCGGCACGGGTTTGTAGACGGTGTTATTCAGCACCGGCTGCGAGGGCTGGAGGGTGGGGGCCTGTCCTTCCACCCTCCACGTAGTGGCCGGCCTCCCTGTCTCGCTGTTTCGATGCCAAGCCCAGGACCTGGGCGGGGGACCTCTTGCCTCCACATACTTCCTCTCACTCTCACTTTGGTCCCAGGGGCCATCAACACCCATCACACGTGCAGTTGCCCCCAACCGCACGCGCCCGGGGTCACAGGGGGCCGACTTGGCAACGGCCTCCTCCCCTCAGTGCCACCCGCGTCCCGGGCCTCCTGGGAGGCGGAGCCGTTGGTCCTCCAGGGAGAAGGCGGGGCGGGGTCGGGGCGGGGTGGGGGCGGGGAGCGCCGGGCACGCTCACCACGCCGGGGCCCCGGATGGTCGCAACTGTTTGTGGCGCTCGGTGCGAGGAAGGAAGCTAGAGGAGGGGCGCGTGCACGAGAGGAAAGCGCCTCCAGACTCCGAGACCCTGGGGGTCTGGGGGCAGGATGCGGAGGAACGCGCAGGACAGGAGCCCGGGCTGCATCTAGAAGGGAGGGGCGGGGGCGGTAAAGCCAGCATCTGAGGGATGGGCAGAGGACGAGGGCGACCAGGGTCTGGAAGAGTGCGGGTAGTGCACACCTTATTCTCATCCCGGACGCCCCACGTGCGGGTAAATAATGGTCGTACAAAGCCCTGGCTTGCCCTCAGGCGTCAGGGCCTTGAGGTAAAAACTGCAGCGGCCTCGCAGGGGACAGTCGGTGGCCCCGGGATCCCTAAGAGTGGGCAGGTTTCTCCGCAGCGCCGGGGGCGAGAAGGTGTCCGGGCAGAACGTAACGAGAGACGGCAGCGTACCGGCTGGAAAGGGTCCAGCTCGGGGTGCTAAGGACCCCATGGCTCTATCCCAATCACTTCCACGCCCCACCCCTTCACTGGCTACCGCACTGGTTCAAAGACTAAGAATTTCAAGTCGGCGATAGAGCATCGAATCAAGCACTCAATGTCCACGAGGCCTCCCTCCACCACCCGTGTACTCCCCGCCCCGTCTCCCCGTCTCCCCGTCCCTCTCGGCCGAACTTACACCTGACCCCAGGCCTAGGAAGCTTCCACGACCCCCTCGCCCACCGTGGCCCAGGGCCTCTGCAGGCCCAGGGCAGGCGCGTTCTCCCCGGTGCTCCGACGGCTCCGCGACCCCGCCGAACACCCGTTCGCCGCGGAGAACGGACGGCCCTCCCGCCGCCTCCCTGCCGCGCCTGCAGGCTCAGGTACCCACCGCATGGCTGGATATGGAACAGGCGCCGGGCGGCCGCGGCCATGGCCCCGGCGATCGGCGGCCGGACGGCTGCACACACGCGCGCACGCTCGGGGTCCTCACCCCTGATCTCCGGGACCCCGAACTTGGTGATTCGGGCGGGCCAGCGGCCGGAGCCGGCGACACACCCCCACGCCGCGCCTGGGTCCTAATGCCGCTCGACGCCCCGCCCCAGTGCCGCCCCGGGCGGGGTCCCGTTCGCCAGCCCGGCGCCCTCACCCGCGCTCCTGTCGGTCCCAAGCAGGCTGCTCCCGGGAGCCCAGGGCGACTCCTCCAGAACGTGTAGATCGGGCTCCTACGAGCCCGCGTGCCCGCCCAGGCGTCGCCGGATTAGGGGCTGGGCGGGGCCGGGAAGTTTCTGGGAAGAAGCTCGACGGGCCCAGGGACCCACGAAATTGTGTCTCTGCGGCGGGTCGCGGGAGGACTCCTCCGGCGTCAGCTTTATGCGTGCTGCCGGCCCCCCGCCCCCGGCTCGGCAGGGGACCTCGTCCTGGCCCAGCCCGCCAGCTGCCCCGCCCCCTCCATTCATCCCAGTAGCTCGAGTGGTAAACCCTCCTTCTCCTCCTCCAGGAAGCGCGCCCCGACTAACTAGATGGGCCGGCATGCTTCCCTGGGCTACGCCCTAGTTCGCCTAGCCAGCGACGCTCCTGGCTTGGCGGCGTCGGGTTTGCTCGCTGCGCGCCTCGAAGTTTCTCTTCTGGCCTCCGCGCGCCCCCGGCATTCTCTTGGGTCAAGGTCTTGGCTCGCGGCTTCTTTCCTTCCCAAAGTGGGCCCGCCGTCCGGTTTTCCTTCCCGACCGGCCGGCGGGGACGGGGTGGGGTGGCGGGGGCGCCCGACTCGGGGACGTGCATTCGCCAGCGCCTGGTCTTCTGCGAATCTAGAGAGCGCGCGCGCGTTTGTAAGGGAGGCGGTGCTGCGGGCAGGCTGCTGGCTCCCGCTGCGACGGGTCAGGCAAATCCAGCCGGTGCGATGATACCCTGGCCTGACCTTGGGTGTCTTCTCGGGAAACGATTCCACGGCCCTTGAGCCCCAGTTGGACTCAGGAACTCTCCCCACCAGTGTTAACCCCCATCCCTCTACACACTGTCTGATGGCCCGAGGACTAGCAGCGACTCCCCGCCCCCCCCCCCGAACCTCCTGCTGGGAGGGAGTCCTAGGCCACTGTCCCCTAGGCTTGGAAGCGGGCCAACAGGCTGGGCAAGCAGAGGGTGAGCCCACTTCCGCGTAGAGGTTGCCTTGCAGCCCCCAAGGGCTCCTGGTGCTTTGAGGAAGCCCTATGCACAGAGCGAGTGAGCCCAGCTACCCAGCTGTGAGTCCCTAGGCAGACAAATGGCCTGGGAGTCGGGAGGGCTCTGAGCACGCGGCTTCTTACTACCAGAGGGGATGCCGCAGAAGATATCTGCCGGGTTCTGCTCCCCTAGTTGCCCTGGAGGGAGCTGAGGAACCCCACAGTCCTCCCCCCAGCCCCCAACATGAGAAGGCGTTTCCTTTGGTCCTCCTACCCACCACCTGCCTTCTGTGGATCAGGACAAATAGAGGGGCCCCAGGTGTCTCTGCTTGTGCGCCATTGGGTCCACACACGGGCAGGCAGGGATCCAGACGTAGGTGCATGCCTTTCATCTCATTCCCTTACTGGGCTGTGGACATGAGCGCTGGTTTCCACAAGGCACTTAATGGCTTTCCAAAGGAGTTTCAACTCAGTTTCCCCTGTAAGCCTTTTAGGATTAGGGATTGTAGAATCTGGAGTGAGAAGTAACTCTATAGTATCTCACTCAAAAACACAGACTAGGGGACGCCTGGCTGGCTCAGCAGGTGGAGCATGGGACTCTTGATCTTGGGGTTGTAAGTTCCAGCCCCACATTGGGTGTAGAGATTACTAAAAATAGAAATCTTAAAAACAACAACAACAACACTAAACTAAAAACACAAAAACAAGATCATTCCCTGGAACTCCCTTCCTCCTCCAGGAACCATGCAGTTCCTCAGCTGTGCTTTACAGAGCACATGTCTCCAGAAGTCTCTCTGCTCTGCTGTCTCCACGCCCTCTGCTTACTTCTCTTTAGCCCCCTCATATGTCTTTTATCCCCGCTCCTGCAGGGAAACTGCCTCAGCTCTCTTGCCAGGCTCTCCCTCCTCCCGCAGCAGGGCCCAGCACCATCCTCCTCCTCCTCCTCCTCTGACCAAGCTCTCAGAGCTGTCCGCATGGGAGAGCTTCCCCTGGACCAGCCACAGCCAATGGTCAGATTTCATGACTCCTGTCACTGAGCTCCTGCCTTCAACACGCCACAACCCCTCCCCACCAGCCTAATAGGCTAATAGGCAATTTTCAGCAAATCCAGGCAAAACAGAGCTTCCTAGTCTGCCATTCCCCCCTCCCCCACCACTGCTCTGGACCTGGGAGTAGCCCCAGTGCATCCCCATCGGATCCATGAGCAAATTTTGTTGGGTTTGCCCTCAGAACAGAGCACAGTTCTGCCCCCTTTCCCCTCCAGCCTGGTCCACCATCTGACTTACCTTCTGACTTGCCCCCGCCCCTATTCATTCTCCACCAACAAGGCTTTTTGTGGCGTTTGGGAAAACCAACAAAAACAGCAAAGCAGTCTCCCTGCTGTGGGTGTCTGGAAGGTCTGCAGTCCTTACCACTGCTCACTTTGTCCTTCGGCTCTCAGTGGGGGGCCTTTGCTGCTCCCACCACCCACAGTAGTTGCTGTTTCCTTCCCTCACGGACCCCCATGGCCCTCACTGCAGCATAGCCTTCTTCAGTTTGCTACCTGGCCCCCATCTCCCCGGCCAGACTGGGAGCTCCTGGAGAGCAAGGCTGTGTGTGTGTCTTTCCCCAGCACAGCCCCCAGTGTAGCAGGTGCTCGATAAACCTGTGATATGTGGAATGCACAACTGATGGCTCCACCTGTGGTTCCCAGAGGCTTTCAAGCCAGGGAAGCCCTCGATCCTCCACTGCAACTCTGGTTTTCCAGCTGCAATTAATGGGGGTCCAGCCAGAGACCCGATTCCCTCGGCTCCCTTCCTCTCACCTCAAACTCCTCCGGTGGGGCACCAAATCCTTTTATTTCTACTTCTGGTCGGCCCCATCCCTCTGCCTTCCCCTTGCTTGGACCCTTGGCAAGCATGGCTTCCCACACCTTGCAGCCCTCAAGCTTCCCTTGAGTCAGCTGGGGTTTTACAAGCCTCTTGAGGCTCCTGCTGCCTTGACCAGCCTTCCCAGCCCCTCTGGGAGGAGAGAAGCATCAGTGCTGCTGGTGGGCTGGGGGAGGGAACATGGCCTCCACTGACTCTCCTCTCCTCGGGGACATCTCCAAGCCCCATAGATGGGTTTTGGGGTAGGTAAAAGACTTTATGGTGCCCAACTGACACAGCATTAAGCCCTCTCCCAGTTGCTGTCTATCCATACTGAAAGATCCAGACTCCTAGGAGGGTAGGCAGGAGGGCAGGAAGCCCTACGGAGGGCCAACAAGGACCTGCTCCTCTTAGAAGAGCATCTCTCTGTGCCACCCCCTGCCCCCATCATCTCAGTCACAGTCTAGAGGTTGAAATGGAGTCTTTTTAGTTAGAAAATTCCATGAAGTTTTGGTTATCAAATCATCTTTCCTCTTCCTGTTGTCCTTATTTTGCTATTATTTGTACATTCATCCGGGCATGAAACTTCTGAGTAAATATGTAAAGTTTCTTGAAAATTTGAAGCCATGTGAGGAAAAAAAAATTAAACTTCTCTACTGGTACGGTAAACACAGTAGTAGTAACTGTAGGATAAAATGGACATATATTCACATTTGATTAGAAGGTTTTAAGAACAGATTTATAGTCATTTATTAGTTTGACATAAAATGTATTGACCCTGATACAATTTTATTTTAAAAACCAGATTATTTTGGCTGGTCACTTGAGTAATGCAGAAACCTGGGAAAAATGGGAGTAATTTGTGGATAAATTTATTTTTCTCTAAGTTTTTGGATAATGAAACAAAAATGTTTTTGGAATTCTTTCACAACGTTGGGTTTTTTTCCACTTTGGTTTTTTTCCACTTCTACCTGGAGGTCACCCCCTCGCTCTTGTCTAATTAGTCATTTTGACTTGTCAATTGTTCCTTCAAAATCACTCTCCAGTTCGTCCTCTTCTCATCCCCAGCAATGTGGAGCAGCGGTCCACCCCCACATTACAGTCTATAAGATCTTTCCTATTTAGGGGAGGGAAAAAAAGATCCTCAAAACAGGCTGCCATGGAACAATGGTGTCCCTGAGCATGCTGAGGCACTAGAGAGCCAAATAATGGTGGTCTTTTCTCAGTCTGCAGGGGGAAATGGTCCTACTGCATGGAATGTTTCATATCAAAACGTTTTCCCCCTTAGTTAAAAATCACTACCACCACAACAGAACAACGTTGTGTTATCACTTGTATTAGAAGAGACTTAGCAGAAAGCAAAACTAAAAAAATCAAGTATATATCTGATTTTAACAGAAAAGCTCAGAAACAGTCTGCCATGCTGGTCTAGGGGAGCAAGCCCTTTTTTGGGGGACTGAGATTCTCCAGTGGGCCTAATTTTGGGGAGGCCCTTGGAAATGCACAGTGACCCTTGACCAGGCCAGTCAGAATATTCCTGACCATTGTGACTGGGTCAGGGATGGCAATGTGACCTCAGACTTCGGTGCTGCCTTTGGAGAAGGAGGCTGGGTCTCCCCTTTGGGGTGTTAGGGCTGCTGGTAGCACAAAGGAAGTTCAGTGCCAGGGGAGAGGGAGGTCCCCAAGTATGGAGAGAGGGCTCGGATGACATCTGAGTGCCTAGGTCCAGCTTGAGGTTGGCACCACCTTAGACTCTTTGTACAGCAACCATGCCATTCCTTTTCTATCATGCGCTGGCAGCGGGGCAGAGTCTCCTGTTTCCTTTGGGCTTGATTGTTTCCTAGATTGTATGACGGAAATGAACACATGACTATTTCTCCATGCTCCTGAGAGTGCTGTGATACTCAACAGCTCTACCTGACCCCCTCTGCTCTGAGTCACTTCCCACCGATCAGCCAGGATCCCTCCATTCTGAGGCTCCTGCTCTGTCAAGCATGCCCTCAGCTTTCAGTAGTCCGGTGGCCCTACTGTGGGCTCCAGGTGGGGACAGGCCCCCTGCCCAGCCCCAGGCTTCCTGGCCTCGAAGTCCTCCTGGCTGTCAAGGATCATCCCCTCCAGGAGCCCTTCCACATATACCGTCTCTCCCATCTCCCCAACAACTGTGAGGTTAATCCCCAAATCCTGGTGGTCTTCCAGGAATTCAAGGCACAGGAGCTCCCTCAAGGTTCAAATCTGGCCCTACAGGACTAGGAGGCGGGAGACTCTGGAGAAAAGGGTTGTGAGGAAGGGGATGCTTCTGCCACTTCCTCCCCCAATTCTCTGGGCCCCACAGATGCAGTTTTGCCTTGGTTTGTACATGACTAATTGAGCACACAGAACCTCCAAACCGAAGACCACCTTCCCCACCATCTGAGGGAGGCTGCCTGTGGTGGCTGCCTCCTCCCCATTGAGCCAGCTCTCCATCTTCCCAGTGGGCACTTCCCTTGTCCAGAGGCCCCTGCCTTGAGAGCGGGACAGAAAGCACCGTCTCTGTGGAAGCACGGCGCCTTGGCAATCAGCCCTTGCCCTGCATTGCCAGCGGGCCCCAGCCAGGCTCCCCTGCAATATGGGGAAAGGGGCACTGGTGACCATTCTGCTATAACTGAGGGCCTTTGGACGACCTCTTCCTTGGAGTGAGTGGCTCCTAGGCGCCTGGGCAGGGCAGCACCAGAGGGGCGTCTTGGAGGGACGTTGAGCCAGGGCAGTGGCTCTGACCCCCCAGGCCCTTCATTTTCAGTCGTTCCCATTTGTAAAGTGGGAACAGGGGCCCATCATGGAGCTCTGGCTAGCCCAACCAGCTTGTCAACCACCGTGGAGTCAGGGTGAGGGGCTGCGAATGGACCAGTGCCCCGCCATCCAGGATGAGCACAAGGGCAGCAATGGATGCAGCTTCTCCCAGGGCCCCATGGGGGGCAGGCTGGCTTTTCTCTGGGGTCCCGGGGGGACCCCAGTGTCCACAAACAGGCTTCCTCGAACCCCTCTTCGGGTTCTGGGAGTCCCGAGAGCACCTATCCGCACGCTGGGTGGTCTCATGAACCTTACACTCTTGGGCCTTCTGGGGTCTGGGAAGGGGAATGTGCACGCCCCAAGGGTCTCTTCCCAGCTGCCCAGCAAAGCACTATCAACAGGAGGCTGAGGCCGAAGGAAGGGCCCAAGGCCCTGGGGGTGGGCCTTCCCAAGCCACATACATATTCTGCCCTCCCCCACACAGCTGAGTCCACAAGAACATGTAACTGCCCCAGGTCTTGCTTGTTCAGTGAGAGTTTATTGGTCCTTAGCATAACATCTCAGTTACCAAGGTAAATTCACATACACGACTGCAGGTAAAAACATGTAAAATAATATAAAAATAAATTGAAGGCTACTTTTATATATTTACTGAATTAAGTAGTGTAATAAATACTATAATAAGCAAAAAGCTTCAATCACACAATTCAGTTTCACTGAAGTTACAGTAGTGTTTGTAAATATGAGTTTTAAAATTTAAGTTACAAATATTAAAGCACTGAAAAACTAGTATAAAAGTGAATTTTGGCACGTAAGTGAGCTCTTCTGTCATTAGTATTTGACAACCTGGGACAAGGAAGCCTTTTCTCACCTACTTTTTGAGGTACAACTATCCAACTAGGTCAGCAACACGCTGCAATACTTAATAGTTTACAATCTTTGAGTTAACTTTTCCCTTTTGAGAAGCCCAAAGAGCAACCCAGAGCTTATTACTGTGCAAAAATTCTCCAAAATCCTAATAGAATTTAGGAGGGAACTTCTTGCGACCCACAGGGCCCAGTGTCCTGGCCTCAGGTCAGAGAGCCCCCAGGGCTCGGATGGGACTAACTGGACTCCGTGCCAGCAGCCCCCTCCTAGGGTGATCCCTTTTCTCCAATTTCTGCCTCCTCCTCCCAATTAAAAAAAAAAAGAAAATCCCACATCAAAACGTAAAATAACCCATAACTTCAGCGACTTCAACATTATCACACTCACTCTGGGTGATATAAAACTGAAGCTGCTAACAGGAAAGTTGGCAAAAAGCACGTAAGCCCCTGGAGGACTTCTGCCTGTCCCTAAGGAACCTACTACACCTGGTATCTCTGCTGGGTCCCTGGTATCCACTCTGAAGGTCAAAATCTGCAACACAGTGTCATGGCCCTTCCTCTGAAGACAACCTAAGACCCTGTCTCTCCACCTGGAGCTCCCAGAGGAATCCAGTGGATATTAAACTTCACAGTCAGAACCCAGAGGCGCCTGGCAGGTTCCAGAAGGGGCAGTGCGGGGGGAGAAGTGTCCTCCCTGCCTCAGTCCTCAAAGAGCTCATACAGCTAGTGTGCCTCTTTACCGGGGGCACAGCAAGTGCGCCCCAAGGAATGCCCTTTCGCCAATGTGCCCCTTCACACCCCCGAGCAGGCTGAGGAGCGTCAACGGAGGCCTCAGCCAGTTCTGCCTTTTTGGCTTTGGAACTTCTTAACGTTTTGACTTTTTTCAATCACAGTTTCATATTCAAGTTGAGGTAATCACAGTTTTCCCTCTAACAGTAGAGGAATTGGGACAGTGGGGCAAGTTGGTGAGAGAGCATTTCTGTGGACCACGGTCAGAACCAAGACCACCACGTAGTACAGCCCCACGCAGTGGGAAGACCCGCTTTTATACACGGGCTCTGAACCCTCTTTAAAAACTCTGTGCAGCAGCCAGGAAATGGCTCAAGCTTCTCAATCTAGAGCTTTCATTTAAAAGTTCACAGCAACCCACCTGGAGTAAATGGCCTATGGTTCCCCCCACCCACCCACCCACCCCACTTCTCCCTTTTCTAAGGCTGCTCAAGTTTGAGTTTTTAAAAAGAGCTCAGTAGAGCTAAAAGAAGCTACAGTAACTCATTGCTTATTTCATCAATTGCACTTAAGATCTATGTTATTGATTCGGAAGCAGAGGCAGGCCCATTGTGGACCCCAGCCTCTGGCCAAACAGAAGTGAGGTGCTCCCAAACATGGGCTCCACACCTGGGCCCTTGTCATCACCAGCTTTGGGAGCTGGGACTGGAGCACATGGGCCTTTTCAGAAGGCTTTCTTCATGCAAGATTTCTTATTTAGTGGTATTTGGAGTTTTGTTCATTTGGCTTCAAATGCAGATTATTTTTTTCTAATATAAGTACATTTTACTGACAAGCTCTTAACACCTGCTTTGCTACTTGCATGGAGGCCTCTGAATGACCAGGCACACACACCACATGTGCTCCATCCTTTCTCAGTCTCTCCTCTGTGCCAGGGGCTGTTCTCAAAAACCCCTCTACATTACTGGAAACTTTGCTGGTTTTGTCTATGTGCTTCTTCCTAAGGCATGCAAAAAAAAAAAAAAAGTGAAATTCAGAAAGCATTTACAGTCTAGGCAGCTGAGGCGCTAAAGTCCTAACAGACATCATCCAAATATCAGTGCCTGTGACCTCCCCCTCCCCCATAATTCTAATTCTGGAAGTCAGGTACGGGATGCATTTGTAATTCTCCTCTGGTTTACAGTCCAGCTGAAAACAAAGACCCTGAAAGGAATTCTAAATTGGATATTGGAATTCTTTGAAATTCCCAGTTGACAGGAGCCAAACAAGTCCAGGGCCAGCAACAATGCTTGGGGACATAAGTTTCCTGAAGTTTGTGGCTGCAAACCAAGGCTTCCCTGGCAAGTCTCAAGGGAGGGCTGGGTGCTGGAGAGTGAGCCCCATTCCGGGATGCCCCACAAGTGATGACAGCCCTGGGCCCAAGACTAAACGGTTGCAGTTGTTCCCCTCAAAAGCAAGGGAAGGCATCACAGGGAGGCTGAAGCAGCAGGTTTGCTTTTGCCCCAGAATGAGGCAAACCACAGTGAGGCGACAAGGGGAGCTCAAAATCAACCTCCAAGGAGACCGCTTGTATCAATTCAAAAGCCACATGCTTCTGGAAAGCAACATGCCTTTCCCTTCAGTTTAGCCTATAAGGGACATCCCCTCATCTTAGCCCAAGCTGCTGGCCCTGTGGGTGGGGCTGGAGCAGGGCGTGGGTTGCTCCCCCCCAGGACTGGGCCCAAGGCCAGCAGGGCCTGCTCCTTCAATGCAAGGGGACTAAGCAGGAAGACAGACACTGTCCACTGGGGACAGGGCTCTCCTGGGGCAATGTCTGAGGCCAGTGCCTGTGGTGGCTTGGTCCCCGGGGCATGGCCACTGTTGAGGCAGCCAGGGTTCCTTCTGCATCCCAACAGCTCCCCTGTGTAACAAATGCTTCTCCCCACCATCACAGTGCCTCAGCAGCCCAAAGGAGATACTGTTACCAGAGACCCAGAGGCTCCGGGCTGCCAGCCGCACAAACAGGGCAGTCCCTATTTGCTCATTGTTCATGAGGACCCCCCACCCCCATCCCCATCAGTGGTGCAGGTGATGCTCTTCAGCGCTGTATAGAGAATAAAGACAACATGCACTCAAGCCAGTACATAAAGGCCAAGAAGAACAAAGACAGCCCCTTTAGGGAGGGGCCTGGGAGAGCTGAGGTTCGGTTATCCCATATCTAAACGTCCCCCTCCAGGGTGGACGTTTTCCAGGACATATGGCCCAGCCTTCCCCTAGGGCTTCTGTTCAAAGAGATCGTGATACTCCTGCTGGTCCAGCTCTTGGTTATACTTCTCAATTTCCCGGTTGGCTTCTTCCACGTAGTCATTCATGAACTGGTCCATGACTGGCATCTCATTAAGGAAGAGAGCCCTGAGCTGGGGGGACAAGGGAGCCTGGCCAGGCCCAGAGGGATCTGTGGGCAGCTGAGGTGGGGGACACCGAAGGACTGAATGCCCAGCCCACACAAAGCCAACCTGCCGGGCTCTTTCCTATATACTGGCCGCACCCCAACTACAGAGAAGAGGCCAGGGTTGGCACAGGTTCCTTCATGAGGTCCTAGAGCTGAGCCCTCCAGCTTTCAAGAGCATAGACTTCTGTCCACCTTCCCCCAGATTAACTACTGCAATCACGTATAGTCTCTCCAACTTTTAGATTATGATCTCGATGACCAGAGAACGTAGGATGTTATGGCAGCTACACTGAAACTACAATGCACAGGGGCGCCTGGGTGGCCCAGTCGATTAAGCAGTTGCCTTCGGTTTGGGTCATGGTCTGAGGGTCCTGGGATAGATCCCTACATGGTGCTCCCTGCTCAGCAGGGAGTCTGCTTCTCCCTTTGTCCCTCACCCCGCTCTCATGCTCTCTCTCATTCTTTCTCTCTCTCAAATAAATAAAATCTTAAAAAAAAAAAAAGTAAAGAAAAAGAAACTACAACCCACAGGTGCTTCAGTGATCACTGAATGAAGGCAAAATTAACCTTAATGACGTTCAACGGCCCAAATGAAAAGTCTGCCTCTGTGGCTTGCTGTGCGCTCTTAGAACCCAGTATGCTCTAGGGGGTGGGCTGCAATGGCTCTAGCAGACACCCTCTTTACGTTCAGGCTTCCACACACACCCAACCTGGCCACCACAGATTCTAAGGATACGTGGATGAAAATCAGTCTTGTCACCAAAGAAGTTGACAAACTGGGTGCCATTGTAAAAGTAGCCTGCAGGCAGGGGGTCCAGATGGCGCTTCACCTGCAAGAAAATTCCTGTTAAAATTATCTGACCAAAAAAAAAAAAAAAAAAAAAAAAATTATCTGACCACTTCCTATCATTTACTCATTCATGAAAAACAAACAAGCCTATGCCTTAGCAAGACAGCACACACTGCACCATGGAAGGCTAGATACACAAGGGAATATTCTCCCCGCAGCAGTTCTCAAGTAGTGACTGATGGAGGTTCTCGAGCTCTCATCTCAGGGAGGAACTCTGGGAGCTTCTCTGGGATTAAGCTCCACACATCTTCAGTGGTACTGGTTTGATAACACACCCTTTGTTAGCCGTCTCCCTTCTTTCTCTCCCTTACTCTCTCAATTCTCTATTAGTGTCTCCTAGAATCACTTCCAAAATAAGTGATCTGCACTCAAATCCATGTTCAAGGTCTGCTCCTGAGGGAACACATACTACCATGACTGCCTTCTGAGGTACCCACAGTCTCCTCCCCAGGAGCACCGAGGGTTGCCCAGGACAGGAGCTGGATATGAAGGGACCTCCTCAAGTCCAAAGCAGGGGCTCCTGGGTCCCAGAGTCTCTCCTACCTGCTCATTACTGGGAGAAGTGGCACAATCTATGCTGGGGTCTGGACTCTGTGTCCCTTGTAGCCTTTGCCCCCAAGGCCCTCAGGAAAAGGTGCCAGTGGGGGCTGGGACTGGGGAAGAGGCTAGTAGTCAGGCTGAAGGCTGAGAGGCTCAGAAGAGAGCCGGTCCTAGGAGTCTACCACCTGCTTATCAGCAGTTTCTGGATCTAGACAGTTTTTCCTGGGCTCTGTTGCTTTATCTGTGGTTTATCTAGCAAGGAAGGGTGGGAGGAGAAAGGACTTCTGTGGCTGCTTCAACAGTGTGTCAAAACAGGGCTCCACGTCACCCCTTCCTCCCACAGGCACTGCGTCTCCTCTATCTCATGCTTAGGTCATACCAGAGGTCATTCTACCCTCCTCCTCTCTTAGGCTACAAGGCTGGATGGTCTGAGGTTCCTCCTTACCCAGCTTCCCTTTGTGGCTTAAGAGACGGAAGATTTCCAGCCTGGTCTACAAATAGCCCCCTCACTCGGGGACTTCTAAAGGATGGAGCTGTGCCAGCCCGGGATAGCCCTGGGGCTCTTAGGGGACTCACGTGGATGTTCCTGATCTCCTGCTGGGTCAGCATTCCCCTGGTCTTCAGGGCTTTCCTCTGAGGCTTCTGTGCAGAGATGGAGGAAGGAAGGGGTCAGGTCCCGACAGAGCTGAGGGAGTACCTGGGCGGGGAGGGCTCAGGGTTCTGGGGGTGACATGACTAAGATCCCAGCAGCAGGGAAAGCAAGCTCAGGCAGCGTCGTGGTCTGAACACACATCCTGTCTGCCCCTCAGGGAGACCACTGACCACCACTTTACCCTGTGTGCCAGGGGAAACAAGCAGCAGAGGGAACACCAGCACTTCTGCAATAGCATGTTCCTGTATCTGCAGAGCCTCGACTCTAAGCCCCACCAGGGCCATGTATGCAGACAAAGGGACAACATGAGGTCCCCTAGTCAACCATTTAGGGGTTTATCCAGTTTATCTGGGAAAGATAGAGCCTACACACAGCCATCCCTCAGTATAAAAGACAGGTTCCAACTAAGGACCCAGGGCCCAGCCAATTCTGTTTCCAGAGTTCTAAGTCAAGCTAAACCCGTGAGGCTGTGCTAAGAGGCCTAGCACCCACAGCTTGTGTCATATGAGAGGATTTTACTCCAGTCTGGGTTTTACTTTTCTTTGCAGTATTGGGCTAAAGATGCTTATATGCCTCTATTGGCCAGCATCATCTTCCCTTGCGCCTGTTTCCAGCGCCCGGGCTCACTGTTATCAGTGCTTAAAGTCTTGGTTTACAAATAGCTGTAAGCATATCTTTGTTGTTTCTCTTTTCTAGAGAGAGAACCCAAGTACAGAAGGATCCTGGGTTCAGAACACAGGACAGCCCCTGAATTAGGTTCAGCTAAGAAAAGACATTTTGAGTTTAGACTGCCAGGCTGACCCAGGATCCATGTGGAACCACCAGGTTTCAACCAGGTCCCAGTTAAGCCACCTAGTAACTACAATTTGCCTTGGCAAAAGAATTAGAAATGGCTGTAAGCCCAGGTCTGCCTCGAGGTTACCCTCAAGGTTCCTCCCTTGAAGAGGTTCCTCCCACTTGCAGAGCATCCCTGAAAGTGCCAGCTGAGCCTGTGAAGCGTAGACCAGGAGAGGGCTCCTGGAAGGGTCTCTACCCGCAGGCCAGGAGCAGCTCTGAGCTTTGCTGGTCATATCTGTGCCAGAGGTGTCTGGGCTTTGAAAACCACCTGCTTAGCTGATTGCCGCAGCCAGTCCTTGACGCTTTCTTCCTTCAGGGAGCAGCCGATGAACACGAGGTAACACTCCTGCTGCCCGTTGCTGTCTTGAGGTGTGCTTCGGGAATCAGGTGGTGGTGAGGGTCCCTCCAAAACCGGGACAATGCTCAAAGAATTGGCCAGAGTGTTGTGGCAGACCTCCATGGCCCTCTCAGAGTCTGCAGGGAGAACACACGTAGTCCCTGAGTCCCCGCTACACTAAGCCTGTAACGTGCAGATAGCTGGGGACAGATTCCTGTGACATATGCAGGAGGGAGAACTGCCATGATTCATGGCAAGCTAAAAAGGATGAACTAAGAGAGGGAGGAGCAATGTAAGTTTCTGGCTTGGCTGATTTGGTAATCAGGTGGACATCACTAACCCAGAAGGGGATTATAAAAGGAAAGCCCCTTCGGTCTCAGCAGAAGCCTGAGAGGCCAAGGGTAAAGGGAGTGTCAACATACAAGTGGTACAGGAGGGTCACATAATAGGAACAGGAAAGCTAGGACTGTTTTTTGTTGTTGTTGTTGTTTTTTAGGTCCCCCTAAAAAGCAGGATGGGAAAGGGATCCAAAACAAAGAGAGGTTAACTGAGTAAGGTTAACTGAGAGGTCTAAATAAAAATGAAAACAAAGTGAGAGGGAAGGGGATGGCATGACGACCTTTGAAGCAAGGAGGAGGATGTCTGCTGGAGCCTGAGGGAAGAAGGCTGGAGTAAAAGGCCAAAGTTTCAGATTCAGTAACATAAATAAAGCCAAAGACATGGGTTAAGGACCTTGAGAGATCTTTACACAGGTGACATGGTCCCATGCTTACAACTCTCAGTGGCTCCCTATGGCAGACACTGATGGTTGCCTGTCCACCACCTGCTCTTTCTCTAGTATCAGTTCCCCAGAAAGCATGGCAGCTCAATCCTGGGCAATGAGAGAAGTCTGCTGAGGAAGAGGCAGGGGGTGCCTCAGTAAAAGGCGTCTGTATTGATAAAGCCACCCCCAAGAAAAGCCTCTCCATCAGCTGGATGTTGTGTTTGGAGGTGACACTAGATCTGTAGCACTACCTGGCAACGAGGGCTGGGAACCCGAAGACAAGCTGACATACCAAGAATGGAAGAACACACATTACCTGTGTCCTCGGTGGCACTGCTATGCTGCCTGACCTCCTGACTTCTTATGATGTAGCTAACACCAGCTAGTTGAGTTGGTGTTTTCTGTTACAAAAGCTAAAATGCCTTAACAGACAGATTCCCACTGGGCCTCAGCCACAGTGAACCCTTTCTGCTTCCTGCAATATGCCTTGTTTGCCTTGGTTCCAAAGCACGTGCAGTGCCTTTTCCCTTGAATATTCTCCCCTTCCTCAATGTTGAGTTGACTAATTCCTTGTTTTGAGGCCTTCCTTGACCTCCAGCCTGGGATGAACAGACTTCAAGTCATGAGGGTTCCAGAGGTCTAAGGCTGATAAATAGGGAGAAGGCAAGTGGAAGGCTTGAAGACTTTGGCAGAAATGGATCTGGAGCTGGAGAGCTCATCACTGGGGGAGCTCCTGGTGACAGGTCTAGGAGGCCATGGATGGCTTGAAAGGGGTAGATTGAGAGTCTCTGGAATAAGAAGTCAAGGAGCTGTGCAGAGAGGCCCTGGGCAGGCCATCCAGGGGTAAGATAGGACACATCCTGCACTGTGGAGCAGGACCTGCAGAAAGGTGGGGGGACTAGAAGAGCCACTGGTGTTAAGCCCAGATGGGAGGGTTTTTGAGAGAGCCTGAGAGGTATCTGTGGTCTGCAGAGCACCAGTAGAAGCTATGAATCCACATCATGAGAATGTGAGCATTCTATAGTGCAGGACTCTTAAATCCAACTCCCCAGTTACCTGAAAACTTCACTTTGCCCAGGATGTGGTAGATGTTTCCAGAGAAGGGACTTGGCTTGATGGAAGATTGAATTGCTGGTGGAAGAAGAGGACAAAGCTGTCACCAACCTGGGGGCAGAGGCCAAGTTTGGGGCACACAGCTAGGAGGGTTAGAGAATGGGAAGGATCCCTACTCCATGGACCAGGGATTATATGCTATTCCTCCACCAGACCCTCCCAGTGGTTCTGCCACTGTTTCCAGGGGTAGGGCACTCCTGGACCCTCAAATCCCTCTGCCTGTTTTCAGACCCCAAGACCAAGAAGAAAAAACAGCACACGTGAACTAAAATGGTGCCGGGAAACAGGGACAACTCTGACATACTCTTTTATCAGGGTCCCAACCAAGGTTTACCTTTACATTTGGCGACAAAGCGAGTCTTCTCCAAGGGACGACCAAACCATACGCAGATCTGAACCATTAGTGGAAAGACTGATCCAGAATCAAATTTACCTTCATACCTTAAAAAGTTTAAGAAGTTGTAAGTACAAGTAATTGGGGCTTGGAATGTTATTATATACCACTCAGGGATGAACTACATATCATTCATCCTATAATATTTGAGTTCTTACTTATGTGACATTTTGCATACACAACGTTTATTTTAAATATGTGTATGTCTCTTTCACCTTGACTGAGAAGCATGGTTGCACCATTAGAGCAGGGAGGTCTGTAGACTAGCAGTTCCGTGAAACCAAAGACTCCATCTATGTTTGAAGCCTACCAGTGTGCCACCTGAGATTGGGGGTTCCTCCTGACACCCCTGGAGCTCTTCCTCAGAGCCTCAACTATATCCCACTTTTGAGGTCAGCTTAATAGACCATACATTTGGATGTGCACACTTTCCAAAAGGAACTAAAGAGCTGGAGCATCTCTTCTCTATTTTTTCAGTTTTGAACTCAGAAGATATAATGCCAAGCACAGGCTCATTAAGAAGATTCCATGTTGGGGTGCCTGGGGGGCTCAGTAGGTTAAGCCTCTGCCTTTGGCTCAGGTCATGATCCCAGGGTCCTGGGATCAAGTCCTGCATTGGGCTCTCTGCTCAGCAGGGAGCCTGCTTCCTCCTCTCTCTCTGCCTACTTGTGATCTCTGTCTGTCAAATAAATAGATAAGATCTTAAAAAAGAAAGAAAGAAAGAAAGTGGTCTGTGACTTAGGTGGGGAAAAAATTTTAAAAAAAGAAAGAAGAAGAAGATCCCATGTTCAGGGGCACGGGGCTGGCTCAATTGGTGGAACATGTGACTCTTGATCTTGGGGTTGTGAGCTCAAGCCCCACGCTGGGTGTAGAGATTGCTTAAAAAAAATTTTTTTTTTAAAAAACACATGCCATATTCAGAGTATCTAAAAAATTAAAGTTTTTATTATGGAAAATTTCAAACACATGTGAAGATAGTGCAATGAACCCCCATCACCCAGCTGCCAAAATTATGGAATTGTCATTCCTTCTCTTGAATTATTTCCTTGAGATGAAACCCCATGACAGAATCAATCCAGGAAAGGATATAACCATCTCAGGGGTAATAGTTTACACCACTCCCAGCAGCAGAAGAGTGTTTCAGTTTCACAACAATTTCCCCCAACAATAATTCTTACAGATATTTTTGGTTAAGTGTAATAGATGCCAAGCCAAACAACAGTGAGGCATCATTTTACATTTCTGAATATTATTAAAGTGGAATTCTGTTACCATGGCTGCCATTTATACTTGCTTTTAAGTGAACTGTGCCGGGCGCCTGGGTGCCTCTGTCAGTTAAGTGTCCAACTCATGGTTTCAGCTCAGGTCATGATTTCAGGGTCATGGGATCAAGCCCTGCAATGGCTCCGTGCTCAGCATGGAGTCTGCCTTAGATTCCCTCTCCCTCTCTCTGTCCCCCCAACTGTCATATACTCTAAAATAAATAAATAAAATCTTCAAAAAAAGTGAACTGTCCACATCTATATGGACTGCATAAAGCTTCTCAAATATTATATTAACCCTTTGCCACATACGATGCACACATTTTCTTCCAGTCTATTATATTTTATTAATTTCCTTTGCTTTAAAATAGCTCTACAGATTTGAATTTTATATCACATGTATTGTTGAAAGTATCTTACTCATTATGCTTTCTTTAAAGTAAGGTGCTGGTATAACATTTTTGCAGTACTGATAAATTCTTCCTGCCCTCTCCCAAGATATGGAAGACCACTGGCCTCTCTGGCTTCTTTGTTTAGAGCCTGAATCCTTAGGGAAATTGGGAGGGGCCAAGAGTGAAGGTTTCCCGCTAGACTAGAAACAAGCCTTCTACCAGGGGAAAAGGGTGTGGGATGGGGTAGAGGAGCACAGAGAGGGTTGTGGGAGGGGAATGGTTGAGAATATGCAGAGCACAGAGCAAGCACATCTAGAGCTAAACCCTATTCACTCTGAGTGGGCCCTGACTCAGTGAGGAAGGGGGGAAAATATATAGGGATGAGTAGGAGTCTGATGGCTGCCATCTTGTTAAAAGATGAAAATATCTGATTCCTAGGAAGGAACTCAGAAGGGAGAGGAGCCAAAGGGTGATTGTAAGGCCCCTCCAACTCCGATTCTCTACAAGAGCTGATCTTCCTGGTAAAGAGAAGGCTTCAGACTTTAGATTCACAGAGTCTTCTAATGAACACTTTATACCTGGCTCTCTCTAGGATCATTCTGCCTCCAGGGTCTGTGCCCTGAGCTAAGTTCATGTGCACAGTGACCAGAATGAGTCACCATGGACTACAGAATGGCTGCTTCCCTAGGCACTAGGTGGAGACAGCAGGAATCTCCGCACCAGGCCCAGAGGTGTGGCAGGAGAAGGGTCAGTAGCCCCAGTCACGGGAGAGAAAGGTTTAACCCAGAAGCTCTACCGTTTCTTTTTAGTTAAGATATAACTTTCTCGTTCAGGCGTAAGGGATGATCCACTCACCTATGGTTTAAGCAAGTATGATCTAACTCAGAGGTTCCTTCTAGAATATGCCTAAAAATCTTCAGTTTCACATATTGGACTTATTTGTTTTACCAGCATAGTACAAATCAGTTCTTTGCTGGTATAAAATACTGGTGACATAAGGAGTGGTGTGGAGGACATAGAAAGGTGTCTGGGGAAATGAATGAGTAAGGAAAACAAAGATAATCCAAATCAACAGGAGAATTCTTCTGGCCAAGCTTTGGTAATTGTCTTCCCTTGAACCTCGGAAACAGTTATCCATTCTATACAGGAACACGCGCAGCACGGCAGCTGAGCATACGGGCTCTGGAGCCACACGAGCTGGGTTAGATATGCAGCTCTTTCACTTATCAGCTGTATGAATTTGAAACAACATTTAACTCCTTGCTGCCTCACTTACATTATCCTTAAAAAGGAGGGAAATAATGGAGTCTACCTTGCAGGCTTGGGTTGAGGATTAATGAGGTAACACAAAACAGGTAGAGCTCTTCGGGTAGCACTGTCCAATAGAACTTTCTGTAATGATGGAAATGTTCTGGATCTGCACTGTCCAATGTGGTAGCTGCTGGCCACAGGTAACTACTGAGCACTTGGAGTGTAGCTTGTATGACTGAGAGACCAATTTTACTTAATTTTTATTAATTTACATTTTATTAAATAGCCAAATACGGCTGGTGGCTACTGTCCTGGAGAGCTTAGAACAATGTGAAGCACAAAGTGGGTGCTCAAGTGATGCTGGCACTAATACGACTACAGTGCCCTTGGCACTGTCTTTCCTCCTCCACTCCCTTTTGGAGGAGAGGTTCACATGTTGTGAGGCTGCCAGGAGAGAATAAACATCCCCTGGGCCACAACAGCAGGGAACCTACCTGTCAGGTGGGACCCCCCCCCCCCCCCCGAGGACTGACTGTGTTCTCAGGAGCGACTCTCATCTGGGAAGGCTGTAACTACTTGGATCCATGCCAGCCACCTCACCCTCAATAGAGGCTAGAAGAAACAAAGAACATGTGTGCTTGGTGCCCACAGGGCCACTCCCTAAGTCTCAACATCCAGCAAGGCTCCCAAGTTGGAGCTCAAGATGTATGGAGCACTGGGCTCCTAGCAAGACCAGCAGCTGCTGGGACATGGCAGGCCATCCAGCTGCCACTGTCACCCTTGCAGAACACCTGAAATTTCTTTTTTCTTCCTCCCTTCCTTCTCTCCTTTCTTTCTTCCTTTTTCTGTAAATGAATACATCATTGCATTTACAAAGAAATCTTAGCTACTTTTCAATGATGATACTTGCCAGCCAGGGTACATTAAATATCGTGACCGTAGCATCTGAGGACTCGAAAAACTATTTTCTGAGAGAATCAGTTCAATGTCTTCATTCCTTTGAAAGCATACAGAAAAACCCAGGTTAATTAGGATGATCAATCTTAACCTGCCCATTTTGCTTCCTACCCACCCCCACAGATGCACAAGCACAAATGCATTTCTTTTTTCTGTTACTGCACACCTAAATCCTTCAGTATGCCTCCCTCTCCTAAGAACAAGGACATTCTCTTTTAGAACAACAATACTATTATTATACCCAAGGAACTTAATACTGTGGACCAGCAGTGCCGGTATCATCTAGAAGCTCATCAGAAACACAAAATCCCTGGCCCCACTCCACCTGCCGAATCAGAAGATCCCTAAGAGATCTATAGCACATTAGAGTTGGAGGAGTACTGATCTAATCCATTTTCAAGTTTTCCCTGTTTTGCCAGAGAGGGGACCCAGGATCCAATCAAGCACTGCGTACTGAGTTTATAATCTTTATTTTCCTTTAATGTAGAGTAATTCTTCCAAATTTTTATTTTTTACAGAGTTGACATTTTTGAGGAGTACATGCCAGCTGTCCTGTGTCCTACTACAATGTGGATCTGTCTGGTTGTTTCCTTATGATTAGATTCAGTCAGACATTATTGGTAAGATTAATACCCAGGTGATGTGTCCTTCCCCAGGTATCATATGAAGGAGGCACATGATGTCAGTTTGTCCACTTATTGGTCTAAGTTTAATCATTTGGTCGATGTCATGTCTACTAGATCTCTCTACTGTGAAGGTACTTTCCCCTCATCATAAGCAGTAAGTAGGCCATGGAGTGATACTTTGTGAACAGTTAATGTCCTTTTCATTAACAATCTGTCACCTACTGCTCTTAGTATCCACTGATGATTCTTGCCTAAATCAATTATTATATTATACTAACAGTTATAAAATAACTAGTTCAATAAATCCTTATTTATTAGTGTAAAGAGAGATTTACTGTCCTGCCCCTCCTCATTTTTTTAGTATCACCATGGACTCATTTTTATTCCATGTGTTATATATAATTTGTTGTTACATTTGTTTTTCTCTTATGCTCAAGTTGTCCCAAATTTGTCTAGTGGGAGCTTTTGAGCTGGCTCTGGTATCCTTTTGACCAATTTCTACTAATCTTTGAGTACCCCCTCCTTGCTTTTTTAGCACAAAATGTACTAGGCTCACCTGTACTTTCCCTGCCCTAGACCTGCAATCAGCCAATTCTCCAAGGAGTCCTGATACCTTGTACTGGGGACGGGTATGTAGAAACCAGGATCTAGAGGTGGGGGTGTTTATTCTACTGTGGTATTAGTATTTCTGGTCCCTTTCCATGGGAAGAGCTAGGAAATAAACATTTTCTTGAAATAATAAATTTATGCTGACACCCACAATTCAAATCCACCATTCACAGTGTTTTTCTTCAATTTTCCCACTTCTTATTGATCATCTTTTTTATCTAACAATGATGTTGTTTGAATCAGGGCTCTAACAGAGGATTATGTTTAAAAATTACTTAAATTAACTGCTGTGTGTGTGGTTGTTATTACTTTGATATAGAGATGGTTCACTTTTTTGTTTTATTTAGTTTTATCCCTCTTTGTTAATTTCTGAATATGTAAAATATTTACATTGCTCAAAGTGAAAATTATATAAAAAGCATATACATTTTGGTATATCTTTGTAGAGCAAATAAATGTGCTGTATGACCAGATGTTTTCTCTTTATACAGGTCCATACACACAAAGTCATCAATTCTCTATTTTTTAGTTTAAAATTTGGACCCAAGTCCATGAAGTAAAAAAGTCATTTCTCTATGTTCTCTATGCCATTTCTTTCACATCTTAACACAGGAATATTGATAGAGTCTTGACTTCATCCTTTAATGCATGAAAATGTGATGCATCTACAGAAAATATCTTGAGGCACCTGGCTGACTCTGTTGGTAGAGCATGCAACTCTTGATCTCAGGGTTGTTAAGTCTGAGCCCCATCTTGGGTGCAGAGGATACTTAAAAATAAAATCTTGGGGCAGCTGGGTGGCTCAGTCAGTTAAGCCTCTAACTCTTGATTTCAGATCAGGTTATGGTCTCATGGTCATGAGACAGCCCTATGTCAGGCTCCACAGTCAGCATGGAGTTGGCTTGGGATTCTCTCTCTCCCTCTGCTCGTGCTCTCTCTCTCTCAATAAGTAAAATCTTTAAAAAAATCTTAAACAAAACAAACATCTCAAAACATACAAGATACTGACACATGGGGTCCTCTGGCTGATTTTTACAGACCATCAAAAGCACATTTTTATAAATGTGCAAGAGAAAGATCCTGTGGGCCACAGTCAGAATGCTGCATCTGAGGCAGTGGCTGGTCCTACTGGGTGAAGTAAACTTGGTAAGGTTACCTGGTAACAATCCCATTTTCTGCAAGAATGAAAGCTGCAATAGGATTGGCAGCCCTGATGAGACTCTGCAGCTGGACAAGGAGAGGGTGCCTCTGCTCCGTGGTGTGACTGGTGAACACGATGTTACTCACCAGGCCTGGGGAATAAAACCAAGAATCGTTCAGGCTTCAGAGTCCTGATCGGGGCTGAGAGCCCACACAGTGTGAGCCTTTGCTCCCTCCCTAGTCATCCCTTCCAGGAGCCCTCTTATGTTACCAGGATACCTCTGACCCCCAACACCTCCTCCCCTGTCTGTCACTGCCACTCCTTGGAGTGAATGGCCTCAGGCCTGTAGCTGCCTCCCTTCTTAACCTCCTCTACTTTCTCAATTCTGCTCTCCAGGTGGAAGCTCTCCTTGGAGCTTCTTCATCAAAGGGCCCTTTCCACATCCCTTGTCCTTAACCTCTTCTGGAACTTGTGCCAGACAGTGTCACCAGTTTAGACCACAGACACTTACCAAGCACTAACCGTATGTCAGGCACTCACCATTAGATTCTCAAAGAGTGAGTGCACAGGCAAGGAGTCTCTCACACGGACCTACAAGTCTAAGATAAGTGCTAACACAGATATTCACATAGTCATACAGTAAGGAAGAGTAGTGCAGGCAATGAGGGGTTGTGGAGTAGGTAACAATCCCTCCCAAGCTTTCATGAAAATATATAAGGAAAATCTATGCTACAGAGAATTTGGAAATCAGGGAAGTTTTCACATCCTACCACACCAGAATAAATACAATACCTCCTCCATACTCATTCCTGTTTTGAGATAGTTATGATCAGAGCGTATACACCATTTCCACCATAAGATCATTTGCATTTTTGTTATTCAACCATTTTTATTCACTTATTAATACTGTGAAAATTTCAAACATATGCAAAAACTTTAAAAGTAGTACAATAACCTCCCATGTGCCTATCACCCTTAAAGAATTAACAACACTTGGCTAAGTGCATTTCTTCCATATCATATGCCAGCCTTTTTCCCTTTCCCCTGGGTGATTTTGAAGTCAATAACAGACATCCTATTATTTCATCCAAAAATATGTCAGAATCTATCTCCATAAGATATGGATCCTTAAAAAAAGAATAATTAACAATAAATTCTTCAATATAAGAAATATAGTCTATGTTCTCTGTCTCACGAATGTTTTCTCAAATTTTTCAAACCAGGAACCAAAATCCACACAATTTTTCTTTGATGTATCTCATAATTCTCTTTCAATCTGCAGTGTCTCCTCATTTCTTTGTAATTTATTTGCTGAAAAGCTGTATCCTGTAAATTTCTGTCAGTCTGGATTTTGTTAACTGTAACCCCGTGATTTCACTTTAACATACCAGCAGCTAGATCTCTTTTACAGATTCAATCTGTTTATTTATTTTTATTTTTTTAAAAGATTTTATTTATTTGAGAGAGAGATAGTGAGAGAGAGCATGAGCGAGGAGAAGGTCAGAGGGAGAAGCAGACTCCCCATGGAGCCGGGAGCCCAATGTGGGACTCGATCCCGGAACTCCGGGATCATGACCTGAGCCAAAGGCAGTTGTCCAACCAACTGAGCCACCCAGGCGTCCCTCAATCTTTTTAAATATAAACTATTTTTTAATGGGCGCCTGGGTGGCTCAGTGGGTTAAGCCGCTGCCTTCGGCTCAGGTCATGATCTCGGGGTCCTGGGATCGAGTCCCGCATCAGGCTCTCTGCTCAGCAGGGAGCCTGCTTCCCTCTCTCTCTCTCTCTCTCTGCCTGCCTCTCCATCTAGTTGTGATTTCTCTCTGTCAATAAAATAAATAAAAATCTTTAAAAAATATAAAAAAAAAAAAAACAAAAAAAAAAAACTATTTTTTAAAAAATCTCTTGTGCTTGGGGTGCCTGGGTGGCTCAATTGGTTAAGTGTCTGCCTTCAGCTCAGGTCATGATCCCAAGGTCCTAGGATCAAGCTCTGCATTGGGTTGCCTGCTCAGTGAGGAGCCTGCTTCTCCCTCTCCTGCTCCTCCTGCTTGTGCTCTTTCTCTCTCCTTCTCTCTGTCAAATACATACATAAAATCTTAAAAAAAAAGATTAAAAAATTTGTTCTTTTTCTAATTTTTAAAGAAAAGATGTATTTATTTATCTTAGAGAGTGTGAGTGAGTGAGCACAGGAGGTGGGGCAGAGGGAAGGAGAATTTTTTTTAAAAAGATTTAGTTATTCATTGAAGAGAGAGGGTGCATGCACAAGAGAAAGAGAGTAGCTGGAGAAGCAGAGGGAGAGAGAATCCTGAAGCAGATTTCTTGTTGAGTGCAGAGCCCAGTGGGTGGCTCAATCCCAGGACAGTGAGATCCCGACCTGAACTGAAACCTACAGTTGGCTGCTTAACCAACTGAGTAACCCAGAGAGAGAGAAAGAGAGAGAGAGAGAGAGAGTGTGTGTGTCTTAAGGAGACTCTGGGCTGAGTGCAGAGCCTGAAGCCGGGCTGGATCTCATTACCCTGAAATCAGGACCTGAGCCAAAATCAAGAATCAGTCACTTAACTGATTCAGCCATCCAGGCACCCCCTCGCCACCCCCGACCCTTATAGCTGTTTGGTAGATCTAAATCACTATTTCTTATAATATCACTTTTAGACAATGTCTATTGGCTTTTCTATATGACAGATGGGGAAACTGGCATATTTTGAAGTGTTCTTCCTACTTCGCCATCACATTCTGGTTGGTCATATGAGTAAGTAATTTTAGTCTCTCCCGTGTATATCTTTAAAACTAACTGTATACTAAGAGTATAACTTACTCTTTATAACTTGATTTTACAGCTCTAAACTTTACTAATGTCCCACTTTGGAAGATGTAGAGAATCTCCTGCTGCCTCCCAATTCTTTGTTAAATAGAACCTCATTTATAGGTTTTTAAGATTTTCAACATTTATATTCTATTTTATAACAGAATTCTTGTGGGTGTTATCATTTCTATATCTAAGATTAAAATCTTTTTAGTAGTAGAGGCTAGCTTTTATAAATGATCAGTTCATAGGTGATTCTTTCTTTTTTTTTCTAAGATTTTTTTTTAATTTATGTATTTGACAGAGAGAGATCACAAGCAGGCAGAGAGGCAGGCAGAGAGAGGAGGAAGCAGGCTCCCCACTGAGCAGAGAGCCCGATGTGCGGCTCGATCCCAGGACTCTGGGATCATGACCTGAGCCGAAGGCAGAGGCTTTAACCCACTGAGCCACCCAGGCACCCCATAGGTGATTATTTCTGAATCATAGAGAGACTTCAGCTGTCCTAAGTAACCTTGTAATTGTAGGATCCTGAATAATGAATATTTGGTATAGAGGACTCTGTATGAATACTATTTAATTCAGCTGAGTGTTTAGTTTGAAAAAAAAAATCAGCTGTATTTAGTTTTCTTTTTTTTTTTTTTAAGATTTTATTTATTTATTTGAGAGAGAGACAGTGAGAGAGAGCATGAGAGGCGAGAAGGTCAGAGAGAGAAGCAGACTCCCCATGGAGTTGGGAGCCTGATGCGGGACTTGATCCTGGGACTCGGGGACTGTGACATGAGCCGAAGGCAGTTGCTTAACCAACTGAGCCACCCAGGCGCCCCAGCTGTATTTAGTTTTTGAGGGCAAAACACAAACAATGCAAAGAAGGATTCATAGGGGAAATAAATCCCTCCCTCCTCAGCCACCTACTTTCCCTCCCTGGAGGTAATTGCCATTATCAGATTCTCAGATCTTCTTCAAGGATAAGTTGTGTATCCACAAGTCAAAGTATGTATATGGTTCTGAACCTTGTTTTTTTTTTTTTTTTGTTGTTTTTTTGACTTAAGCTCTTTAACTTTTTAATTTTGGTAAAGCTTTCTTTTTCATTAAAATCTTCTCTATTACCTTACCATCTCAATCCTTCCCTCATGCAATCCTGTTCTCTCCCCTTCTCTAAATTATAAAAGCTCCAAAGAATAACACAGGTGGTATTTAAAATACAGGACTCACAGTCTTATTTACCTTCTTCATATATATATAAAAGGATAACATAATGTAAAAACTAAAGCATGGGTTTTAGAGCCAGGCAGACCATGAGTTTAAATGTGGGGCTCTACTAATTACTAATGAATGATATCAGGGGCAATTGCTCATCCTTCTCTCTGAGCCAAATTTCTTCCTCTGTTAGATGGGAACAGTAACACAAACCTGCAGGTTATCACTAAATATTTATCACAGGGCGTACAGATAGTAAGAGCTCATTAAATACAACTTATGGCCACCACCATTACCATCACCCTCATTGTCAGTGGAGCAACAGCCTAAGAATGAGACCTCTACATGGACATTGAGGGGCCTGGACTGAGCCATTTCTCAGACAGACAAGGGTGGCTGTGGCATCAGCAGGAAGCTAGGTCATGTGACTCCACCAGTAAAGGCTGCCTAGTTCATGGTTTAGATGAATGGCCATCACTAGATGGAAGGCAACTTTCAGAATCCTTGGCTCCTGCCTCTAGTCTGAGGCAGAAGTAAATGATACTTCCTTCCTTTCACCACTTATACTAATGGAAAAAAATGTTCCAAAAATGCTAAAAAGACTGAATCTAACCTCGCAAATTGTCTGGATACATTCAATTCATGACCAGGGAGCAGGGATTAGGAGCTTCATGTTAATGGTCACATGTTACTATGGGGAAAGGATACATACGAAGGTTACACCATGTGACTGGGACCACAGACACTAGGACTTGCAACTCACCTGCTGAGCACAGAACCTCCTTCCTAAGTGTTTTTGGACAGTTTGGGGATGTATCAGTTCCTTGGTTCTGAGATATAGGTCCTATTCTCAGGTGTCTGTTAGTGCTCAGCTAGTAAGGTGACCTGAGGCCTCTGCACAGAGCTTGAGAGACCTCTCAGGATTCAAGGGTGAGTTTCCTCAACAGCCTTCCTTGACATCCAAGGGGTGAGTGCAGCTCTGCCTCCTCCTGTCACTCAGTGAAAGGCTGCCCAGTACCCCAGATGTGGACTGTGGAGGCACCCAAGTTCTCCTCTAGGCCTGGCGAGGGCTAAACAGCTCCTGGACCCATGATCCATTATCAGTCCTTGCTACCATTGTCTAGTTCAGACTACCAGTATCCTTGCTAGGTCCCTGCTTAGTCTGTGCACTTCCAGGCTTCTCATTTTAATTCATGTCCTATAGCTGCACTTGGGCCTGACTGGGGCCTCTGGAAACACAGTGAGGCAAGGTCAGGAGGTCAGGCCCAGAATGTGGCAAAGCAGAGTTCTAGAAGGCTCAGCACATTCCAGAGGTGGCAAACATGGGAGCTGGATCCTGCAAGAGTTCCATGAGATTTCCAGGAGTAGAAGACAAGAACGGCTGTGATGGATCTCGCAGTGAGGAGTCAGCGAAAGCTGAAAGAAGACCTATAATAAAGGCCCTAGGACTCTGTTTAGTATCTTCTTGGGCAAAAGAAACTGGAGAATCAGAATAGTGCAAAAGTGGCAACCTAAGTGCTGTGTGCCAGGGTCACAAGCATAGATCTGGCCTATTCAGGATAAGGCTGGGTTCTGGATCTCTGATGGACACCTTGCCCAAAGTCCTGTCTGCCTCATGAATATCATGTAAATAAACCCTGGGGGGTTGGGATACTAGGTCATGAATTGGACACAGAAAAGGGGCTTTGGTTTATAGGGAAACAAGCAAAAGGATTATCCTCAGCATTCCTTAGGCCAGCTATGCAAACTACCACCTGCCAAGAGGAAATGCCAGCTGGGAGGCAGGTATAGCAGTAATCTGGAGCACAGGGTGAAGAGGCCACGGTGGGTGGTTTCATCTTGCTTGGACCAGGAGCTTCCTTATGCTCTGTGTCAAAGAATGGATACCCACATTTGGCCACAGTCTTACCAGTCTGGGATGTGAGTGAGTGGAGAGCCTGGCCTGCCCATTCCCCCGACTGGGTAAACAACCTCTAAAGTCTGACTGTCCCAGTCTGGGCTAAAGGCTTTCCGAAGCCCAGGAGAAAGCAAAGTTTGTTTTATCTACCTATAGATACTAAAGGCAGGACGTGGTAGTAAAAAGTCTTTGTTCTTCTCTCCAATCAGCATTATACTGAGTCTTGTTTGCTGTTTAAACTCTTGAGATTATTTCCTAATCCTTGGATTTCTGTAACACACATCATCTTGGGGCTGTGATATAGTCCTTTTCTCACTGTAAAACAATCCTTTGTGTAAAAGCAATGAATCAGGGAGCTTGACCCATGAACAGGAGCAAAGGGAGGCAATATGCTCCCTCGGGACATGAAGTGTTTGTCTACTGGTGGCAGATCCCATTGCCAGGCTAGCCACCAAATCTCTGAGGATAAAAGAAATACTTGCCTTTTATTTCCTCCCTCCCCGGATAGCCCATGCCCGTGGTGAGCCAGGTCAGACCAGTTCATAGGGTCCTTTGGGCCAAGATGCAAGAGGAAGATAATTACTAAGATACTGTTACTCTATAAGTCCTTTGGAGTTCAGAAAAACATTATCTCTGGCCCCAAGGTCATCTGCCCACATCTGATCACATCCTTATCTGTACATATGCACAGAATCTGACACAAGTTGCCTTTGAACACTAAGTAAGGAAGCAGTGTTAATGAAATCTGTTTGCCAAGTGCCAGAGAGAATCCAGTCTGTCTTGGCCTAAATGGGCTTTCCTCCTGTAATACTGGCCCAGGTTCATGGACAATGAAGAGAGAGCACCTCCCAAGGCTCTCAGCCAGGGGAGTCTGACCAGCTGTGCTTTGTGTGCAAAAAACCAAAGGAGCACGGAGGTAGAAAGTGCCAAGGAGCCAAGGTGCATTAGGATGGCAATAATCATGTGGTGGACAGGGGGTGACTATAACCCACACCCTTGGCTTTGACCATGACTTGCAAACATATATTCAAGGACCAGAGAGTGATCCTAGATGTTCCACATTTCACAGACCCAACCTCCATAAAATCTTCATCTACCTGGACTGGATACTGTGAGTGGACCCAGCCACCTCTATCCCACTCTGCTTCTGAGGTACAGTGCCTGGAAAGCAACAAAGGCCTCTAAAAGTTAGACTTGAGACTCCCTGGTGTGTCAGTCCAACACACACATTCCTCCCTCCAGTTACCTGGCCCCTGCCCTGCACAGCACCCAGCTCAGCTGTTTCCCAAGACAATAGCTCTGGTATACTCAGTTGTCTCCGCTCCCTGCGGACTGGCAATGGGATCAGCAGGGTAAAACTGTGCTGGGGACACCAAGTTATTTTCTTCTGTCTGATTTCTTCTTGCTGGGCTGGCTCAGGAAGCTCAGACCCCAGGTCTTCTGACAACAATGAGCATTTTATCATCACTGCAGGAAATTCAGAATTTATTCTGGGTCTCTAGGCACCATAGTTGATATGACTAAAAAGTGCTGCTTCCAGGGTTACCAGAACGGAGGACAATGCAAGGTCAAATGTAACCTACTGGATGGGTGGAATTTTCTAAATGCTACCAAGGAGGTGTGGAAAATTCCAGTGCATATAGGAGGGTATTAAAGGAGAAGGTCCTACTGGACTATACTGTGCACTGATGGGAGAGAAGTGCATCAAAATCTTGTTGATCCAAAGGCTAGGAATACCTAGTACCTTTTCAATCCACTGATATTAGGATGGACTTAAGCTCCGCTCAGGAAAGCTATTGTCATGACAGCTTAACATCTTAAGAGAGAAACTCACGAAGAAATCTGCCTATCAAATATGATAAAAGAAAAAGATGTCAGGGTGCCTGGGTGGCTCAGGTCATGATCCCAGGATCAAGCCCCACATCAGGCTCCCTGATCCATGGGGAGTCTGCTTCTCCCTCTCCCCTCTGTGTTCCCTCTCCCTTTCCCCCTAGTTGTGTTTCCCCTCATTCTCTTTCTGTCAAATAAATAAATAAAATCTTAAAAAAAAAGAAAGAAAGAAAGAAAGAAAGAAAAAGACGTCAAAGATTTCCCCGGATGAATTTTGTTTGTTTCAGACTTTTGAATGGGAGGAAGGAGTGTGAAGAAAAGTCTGTTGCATCTAAACAGAATTTGAAAGGCATGCAGAAGTAGGAAGTAAAACATACTGCTTACCTTGTGAACACTGGTCAAGACATTTAGGAAAGAGAAATCTAGAGGGAAAAAAAAAGAAAGAAATATTTAAAAACCATTAATGTCAGAATTGTTATTTATTATTTTCCACAAAAATGTATCCAAGCTGACTTAATCAAAGGGGCAAGTGGCAGGCAATACTAAGCATCAAGAATTGGTTTTCGGAGACGCCTGGGTGGCTCAGTCGGTTAAGTGGCTGCCTTCTGCTCAGGTCATGATCCCAGCGTCCTGAGATCGAGTCCCAGATTGGGCTCCTTGCTCGGTAGGGAGCCTGCTTCTCCCTCTGCCTCCGCTGCCACTCTGCCTGCCTGTGCTCACTTGCTCTCTCTCTCTCTCTCTGGCAAATAAATAAATACAAAAAAAAATTAAAAAAAAAAAAAAAAGAATTGGTTTTCGGGGTGCCTGGTATCTCAGATGGTTAAGCGTCTGCCTTTGGCTCAGGTCATAATCCCAGGATCCTAGAATTGTTCCTAGAATTGGGCTCCTAGCTCAGTGAGGAGTCTGCTTCTCCTTCTCTCCCTGCCTCTCCCCCTGCTGTGTTCTCTCTCTCTCTAATGAATAAATAAAATCTTTATTAAAAAAATCATTTTTCATAGATTTGAACCAAAGCTCTCTAAGCCAGGACCTCACAGAAGTAGCCTTATGTGGCCAACTCTTGATGTAATGTTGAAGATGGGATATAGGCCTAAACTCTATAGGAAACAGAAAAGAAAGTTTTTTTTGTTTTTTTAAAAGAGACACTGTCCTGACCATAAAGGGGAAGCTTCAAGGGAAAATGAGAAATATTATATTCCCTTAACTCTGCCAAGGGTCTTCGGTACTAAAGTTACCATGCCTCTCTTTATGTGCATGCTAGATTCCCAGTTCCCCTTCAACCTCACTCTGAGCTCTAATGGTGAAAGGATAGTAGGAAACTAATTGGATCACAGATGAAGCAGGTGAGAGTGACTGATTCAAAGTGTGAGTTAATTAACTAAGAAAAACTTTTCAGAGAAAAACTCACACTCTCCAGTGCTTTTAAACTCCTGAAGCATCATAGTACCCTTCTCAGGAAAGACAGCTAATACGAATGAGAATAACTGCCTTTTACCAAGTTCTTCCTCTGGGCGGGGTACTGTGCGAGCGGTTTTCATGCTTGGTCTTGTTCTGTCCTCATGTCTACTCCATGCCTCAGGTACTTACAAGCTGCGAAGAGTGAGTGGGTTTATGATAGCTAAGCAGTCTAAGCACTTTGCCCAAGGCCTCACACGAAGCTAAGAAGTGGGAGGGCTTACATAAGGACCCAGGTCTGTTTAGCACCACAGAGCTCCCATGTTTTCTTTCCCTACAAATGAGATGCTTGCTGAAGCCACACTTCTGAATTGTTGCTGGTCTAGGTGCAGATAGTATTGATGTTCAAATCACCACGGGGGAATTTCTCTCCTGCAATCTCCTTTGTGGTAGCAAGTTTTCATCCTTCTATTTGCTTTCTGAAAATACCATCTGGAACCAAATTTGGTGGGTAAGTGAGCTGGATGAATACCACTTCGGACTGCTGATGTAGTTGTCTTGCCTGAGTCCCTCATACTTTCTGAGGAATTCGACAGAGAAATCCCCATGTGCTCTGAGCAAGATCAAGATCCCTGGAACAAGTAAGAGACATGCATTCTACACCGGAGTCTCCCAAGAACAGAACTCAAGGACTTCACTGCACTCAGTCTGACTGGCCTGACACATAGCAAATACATTCTTAGAAAGTGCTTGTCCCCATCAGTGCCTGTGACTTAAGAGTATATGCCCTTAAAGGCCCCTCTCAGCATCCTGCATGCTTCCTCACAGCAGTCCTCAGCAATTCACACTACAGATGTCTTCAACAAGACAAGCAACGTTCTCTCTCAAGGCCTCTTATCCAATCACAGGCTGGAAGCTTACGCTTCAAACCTCTGACTGCTACACAGAACTGCGCATATCGATGACTCTCTACAAATGGAATGCAATTTCTCATATTTTGGCATCTTTGACATCTCTGTCCTTCAAATTCATGTTGGCTTTCTTTCCTAATCCAACTAGGAGTTATCATTACTTCTTTATAATTCTTATAATATTGCATCAAATCTTTTGTTAGGCACTTCTTACCTCAATCATGATTAACTGGACACATGTCACTAGTGTTGCATTTGGAAAACTACTTAACTTTTCTGAGCATCAGCTCCTCATGGTAAAACATGGTAGTGATGCCTACCTTAAAGGGGTATATTGAGGATTAAGAGGGGTAAGTATCACAGTGCAAGACAAATAGCCCAAAACAAGTGTTGGCTCTTTGCTTTTCCTCTCTACATATAATCCTCCTTACTAAACTGTAGTTTTGTTTTGTTTTGTTTTTTAATTTAGTATTTTTGAAGAATGTCTGGCACGGGACTCTTAAACAGAGAAGACAAGTTCATTAAAATATATATACAATGTATATACAGGTTATTGACCAGCTCTTCAACAGAAATGACCGTGATTGTAAGTCTCACATAGTATGGTATCCTCCATTACGTAGTGCACCAACCAATTACCTGATTTATATAAAATTCTAGTAAATACTACTCCAATCTGCCCCAAAACATAGGCCCCACAATTCCTACATGCATATCTATAAAACTGTAGCTACCACATGAGCATAGATCTGGGATGACTAGTTCTTTGGGGCCCCCTCAATTATCAGAATGGTCCCTGGCACACAGCAGACCCAACAGATATTCACTGAATGAAATCCACTAGCATAAAGACACCAGACCAATCTCACAAAGACCCACCCCGAATCCAAACTGAGCCCACCCTTAAATTAAAGAAGCCACACTAACCCCCACCTCACAGAATGGAAAAAGACACCCTACTGTGTTCTGCTCCTACCTGTTTTTGTTTCTGTTTTAACCATGGTCTGGAAGCAATGATGTAAATTTTATTTTTGCTAAGGTAGACACTTTACAAAAAAAACCCCAAGACACTGAATTAAGTTTTAGAGTCTCAAAAAATCTTTTCCTGTTATAAAAGGAATATAAAGCCCACAGCTAACACCATACTTAATGGTTAAAAACTAGATGCTTTCCTTTTCAGATGAGGCACAATACAGTATGTCTGCTCTTGCTACTTCTACTCATTATATTGGAGGTTCTAGTCAGGGGAATGAGGCCAAAAAAACAAATAAAAGGCATCCAGATTGGAAAGAAAAAAGTAACACTATCTCTGTGTACTCATGACACGCTTTTGTATATAGAAAATTCTAAACAGTACACACAAAACACTAACAGAACTAATATGTTCAGCCAAGAACATACGATGTAAAATCAATATACAAAAATCAATTGCATGTCCATACACTAGCAATGAATGATCCAAAAATAGTATTTAGAAAACAATTCCATTTACAATAACATCACGAAGAACAAAATAGTTAGGAATAAATTAAACAAAGGAACCATAAGACTTGTACACTGAAAACTATAAAACATTGCTGAAAGAAATTTAAGACCTAAATAAATGGAAAGATGGATTGTAAGACTTAGTATTTTTAAGACGGCAATACTTCTCAGATCTATAAATTCACTGCAATCCCTACCAAAATCTCAGTTGTCTTTTCTTGCAAATTCACAAGCTGATCCTTAAATTTACATGGAAATGCAAGGAACTCAGAATAGTCAAAACAATCTTGAAAAAGAACAAAGTTGAAGGACTCTCACTTCTCAATTTCACAACTTACCACAAAGCTACAATAATCAGAACAACATGGTACTGGCATAAAGACAGACATGTCTATCAGTGGAATACAACTGAGAGCCCAGAAAAATAAGCCTTCACATTTATAGTCAGTTGGTTTTTGACAAGAGTGCCAAGACAATTCAACGGAAAAGTCTTTTCAAGAAATGGTGCTGGGACAGCTGGATATCATCAACATGTTGAAATAATGAAGCTGAACCCCTACTTCATGCTGCATGTAAAAATTATTTCAAGATGGAAGATAGGTCGAAATCCAAGAGTTAAAACTATAAAACGCTTAGAAGAAAACACTGGGATAAATCTTTGTGACCTTGGATTCAGCAATGCTTTCTTAGATATAACACCATAAGCACAAGCAATGAAAGAAAAAATAAACTGGACTTCATTAAAATAGAAAATTTTTGTGATCTAGAGGATACCATCTAGAAAGTAAAAAGATAATCCATGGGAGAGAATTTTTGCAAATCAAATTACCTTATGAAGGACTTCAATTCAGAATATATGAAGCACTCTTGTAACTCAAAAAGAAACAACCCAAAGTGCATGGCTGGTTCAGTTGTTACATGCTGTTCAGAGCATGTAACACTTGATCTTGGGGTCATGAGTTCAAGCCCCATGTTGGGTATAGAGATTACTTAAAAAAAAAAAAAAAAAAAGACAGCCTGATTTGAAAATGGGCAAATGTTTAATAGACTTTTCTACCATAAAACAAAAAAGACATACAAGTAGCCAATAAGCAATGAAAAGATGCTAAGTATCATTAGTATTAGGGAAATGCAAAGTAAAACCATAAGGAGATACCACTCTACACAATACAGACAGAAAACAACAAGTATTGGTGAGGATGTGGAGAAACTGGAACCCTCATACACTGTGGTGGGAAAGTAAATGCTGTAGTGGGTTTAGATAACAGTTCCTAAAGGTTCAATGTACAATTACCATTATGACCCAGCAATTCTACTCCTAGGTAAATATCCAAGAGAATAAAAACATGACCACATGAAATCTCTCTCTCTTTTTTAAAGATTTTATTTATTTATTTGACAGAGAGAGATCATAAGTAGGCAGAGAGGCAGGGAGAGAGAGAGGAAAGGAAGCAGGCTTCCTGCCAAGCAGAGAGCCCTGGGATCATAACCTGAGCCGAAAGTAGAGGCTTTAACCCACTGAGCCACCCAGGCGCCCTGACCACATGAAATCTTGTACACAAATGCTTCTAGCAGCATTATTTGTAGTAGCCCCAAAATGAATAAATAAGATGTGGTATATTCATACAATGGAATATTATTTGGCCATTAAAAGGAATGAAGTTACTCACACATGCTAAAACATGGACCTTGAGGGGCACCTGGGTGGCTCAGTGGGTTAAGCCTTTGCCTTCAGCTCAGGTCATGATCCCAGGGTCCTGGGATCGAGCCCTGCATCGGGCTCTCTGCTCAGCAGGGAGTCTGGTTCCTCCCCTCTCTCTGCCTGTCTCTCTGCCTACTTGTGATCTCTGTCAAATAAATAAATAAAATCTTAAAAAAAAAAAAACATGAACCGTGAAAACATTTTGCTAAGTAAAAGAAGCCAGACACAAAGGGCTGCATGTTACATGACTACATTTATATGAAATGTCCGGAATAAGCAAATCCACAGAAAGTAGACTCACAGTTGCCAGGGGTAGGGTGGAGAAAGAGATGGGGACTGACTAAATGGTATACGTTTTTTTTTGTTTTTGTTTTTCAGCCAGAGAGAGCATGAGTGGAGATGGGGGAGGGACAGAGGGAGAGAGAGAGAATCTTAAGCAGGCTCCACACTCAGCATGGAGATGGATGTGGGGCATGTTGTGGGGCTTGAGCTCATGACCCTGAGATCAAGAGCTGGATGCTTAACCAACTGAGCCCCTGAACTGTATATTTAAGAGTAAATTTTATGATATGTGAATTATACTTCAATAAAATTGTTTATATATATATATATATTTTTTTTTAACAAGCAGCACACATGCATACTACAAAAATCTCAAATGGTTTCCTCACTATCCAGAACTTGTCTCCAAGGAAGTGGCCATCTCCCAGAAGGAACCACTATTAGCAGTCTGGTATGTGTCCTCTTAGTTTCTATACAGATACAAATAAACATTTTAAAAATACATACTGTTTTGGCAATTTACTTTCCTCACCTCACAAAATATTGTGGATGTTGTTATGTGTTAGTACATAGACATCTACTTCATTTTTAAAAAATGCTTGCATAGTATTCCATTATATGACTATCTCCAAATTTAACCAGTCTAAGTCTTACTAATGAACATTTGGATTATTTCCAGTTCAATATAATAAACAGTTTTTTTGTTTTTGTTTTTGTTTTTTTATTTTACTTATTTATTTATTTAAGAGAGAGGTAAAGGGAGGAGCAGAGGGAGAGGGACCAGCAGACTCCATGCTGAGTGTGAAGTCTGATGCGTTCGATCTCACAACCCTTGAGATCATGACCTAAGCCAAAATCAAAAGTTGCACACTTAACCAACTGAGACACCCAGGCATGCCTAAACAGTGGGGTTTTTTTAAAAAATAAATATTAAAAAAAATTTTTTTATAAGACTATTTATTTGACAGACAGAGATCACAAGTAGGCAGAGAGGCAGGCAGCGGTGTAGGGGGGGCCAGAGTCCCCACTGAGCAGAGAACCCTATGTGAGGCTTGATCCCAGAACCCTGTGATCATGACCTGAGCCGAGGGCAAGGGCTTATTAACCCACTGAGCCACCCAGGTGCCCCAATATTTTTATTTTTTTAAGTAACCTTTATACCCAATGTGGGCTTGAACTCACAACCCCAAGATCAGGAGTCACATGCTCTACTGACTAAGCCAGCCAGGTGCCCTGGTATTATAAATGGTGTTGTTTTGAACATTGCATAGCATATCTGTCATGTTTCAGCCTGTTCAGGACTTCTAAACAACTTTCCTAGGCTTGAACTTAGGAAGTCCATCTCTTTTGTGAATAGCACAAAACTACTTTTCCAGTCTTTCTTGCAGTCTGGTGCATGCATGCGACCTACGTTCTACCAACCAGATTACTGTAAGACTCCCACTGGCAGTGAGCAAGGTGAGTGAGAGGATGTATGGTAAGCAGACCCCATTTTCTGGGGAAGGAAGCCCTGAGAGGATTGAGCATTGCTCCTGGCTGCCTAGCCAATACAGCCTGGCCACCCCGGAGACTCGGCAAGCTATAATGTCCTTATAGTAAATCCCTTTCCATTAAAACATACTGGAATAGGCTCTACTGTTTAGAATTAAGAATTCTGTCTGAAACAAACTCCCCTACACATATATATCTTTTGAACATTTGTACAAATACAACTCTACAAAATTCTAGCAATGGAAGGAATGGTCAAAATTGTTCTTAAATACATTATATCACTTTATATTTCTATCAATACTATACGAATGTACCAATTTTCCTACACTGTTGCTATGTAATAAACCAGCCCAAAACTAAACTGGCTTGAAATAACAATGATGTATTTATTCCTCATGATTCTGTGGATTAGATGGGCAGTTATTTTGGCTTGGGGTAGCTCAGCTGGGGAGATGGATGGCTAGGCCTATCTCTCCACGTGATCTCTCACCCTCTATCAACCTAGCCCAGGCTTCTTCATATGGTGGTCTCAGCTCTCAGAGGAAAGAGAGTGCAAGCCCCATTGTGTAAATTCTTTAAAAGCCTCTGCTTATTACTTGGTTCTTGATGTCCCAATGAGCAAAGCAAGTCACGTGCCCAAACCCAAATTCAAAGTGTAAGAAGTAGATTCAACTCTTCAAATGTTGATGGAAAGGGCTGTGGCCATATTTTAAATTTTCCACAGCTGGCCATGTAAAAAATTTTGCTTTTAAAAAAAAATTTATGGGCTTTAACACTGGCCATTTAAATTTTTTTTTTTTAACGGAATGGGTTTAACTTTATTTAATATCTTTCCATCCTTGATCATGGGTGCCACAATTCTCTTACTCTATTTCACGTGGACCTCTTGCACATGGAATATAATAGCCCATAGCCCATGTGCAGGGACTAATCATTAGTTTTCCAACAGAGCATTAGTAAAACCCCTATAGTAAATTACTTTCTGGAAGGAGTTCAAAGGTAAACTTGGAAATACCTCAATGATTTCTAAAAAGTGAATAAATCAGTAACTCTGAGTTACTGACTTAATACTTTTGATCTCTCAGTATGAAAAAAAAATGAAGAAATTAGTATACTCATAGTTCTAACACCCATGATTTTGTTACTTATATTTTTATAATCCACAGCCCTAATTCATACAACATAGCCTTATTTCTATACTTAAATAGATTATATGCTCATCTTCAGTACTTTTATATACTTCTCACTTATTTATTTAAATTCTCTTAAAGACTTTCAATTCGTCAAATGTTGGCACACCCATTATTCAACGATATTTCATAAGCATTAAACAGAAATGGTTTCTGCACCCACAAAATCTAAGTCTGTATTCTACACTCCCTCTCTTTCCTCTAATGATCTTCATTTCTTTGTCTATTTTTCTTTTTCAAAGGCTTTTATTTATTTATTTATTTGATAGAGAGAGAGAGAGAGAGAGAGATCATAAGTAGGCAGAGCAGCAGGCAGAGAGACAGGAGAAGCAGGCTCCCCGCTGAGCAGAAAGCCCAGTGTGGAGCTCCATCCCAGGACCCTGAGATCATGACCTAAGCTGAAGGCAGATGCTTAACCCATTGAGCCACCCAGGCGCCCCTATTTTTCTCTTCATTTTGTTATTTTCTCAAGCTTGAGGTTCTCTGACAGACTTAAATTTTTACAGGGTCTATTCTACTTCTCAGTACTTTGATTGAGATTTTCAATGGTATAATGGTTTTATTATTGTCTGTTTTCTTTCTAGGGCTCTAGCAGTTCATTTTCCATCTGCTTCTGCTAGCTAAACTCTTTAGTCCCCCTGATCTTTTCTATTTAACAGCTTTATTGAGGTATAACTTACATATATCATAAAATTCACTCATTTTAAGTGTATATAGTTCAATGATTTTAAAAATAAATTTACAGAATTGTGCAACTATCACCATAATTCAATTTTAGAATATTACATCATTCCAAGATCCCCCTTCCCCAGACCATTTATTTTCTTTGAACTGTTCCCACCTACCCTGTTAACTCTTCTCCTTAATTTTTTTTTTTTTTTGTCTAGGCTAATTCTTCTAAAGTATAACCTCCATCTGTTGTTTGCTTATTACTATCTTTTCCAACTCTTTTTAAGTGGTAGTATCTAGTCACACATTATACCTCCTTCTGCTTTAGTTCATCTTTATTTTTTTATTATTATTTTTTTAAGATTTTATTTATTTATTTGACAGAAAGAGAGAGAGAGAGTGCACAAGCAGGGGGAGTGGTGGAGGGAGAGCTGGGGAAGCAGGCTCCATACTGAGCAGGGAGCCCGACATGGGGATTGATCCTAGCACTCCAGGATCATGACCAGAGCCGAAGGCAACTGAGCCACCCAGGGGCCCCTGTTTTGTTTTGTTTGAAAGATTTTATTTTTAAATAATCGCTATACCCAGTATGGGGCTCGAACTCACAACCATGAGATCAAGAGTTGTATGCTCCTCCGACTGAGCCAGCCAGGTGCTCCTTTAGTTCATCTTTAAACAAAAGCTTGAGGAGAAGAAACAGGACTGGTAGGAAGGGTGACATGTAAGAGTCAATGTGGCAATCCAAAGTACGGGGTGATGCTCAGCATTCACTACAATAACCTAACCTCAGACAGAAGGAAAACAGACCACCTTGGCTTTTTATGGGAAAGCAGAACCTAAGTCACAGCTAAAGAGATGAGAGATAGTAAAGATGTTTCTTGGTATCAGTCGAGGTGGTAAGGGAAGTAACCTCTAATGTAATTTTTAAAAATGATTTTATTTATTTATTTAATTGACAGAGTGACAGTGAGAAAGGGAACACAAGCAGGGGGAGTGGAAGAGGGAGAAGCAAGCCTCCCACCGAGCAGGGAGCCCGATGTGAGACTCGATCCTAGGACCCAGGGATCATGACTGATCAAGGACTGAGGCACCAAGGCGCCCCTCTAATGTAATTTATATGAGAAATCTAAAGATATGAACTTGGTACTCAAACAGGAAAAGAGCTCTTTCAGATGAAGGTTTAAGGGTGCATCAATCAGTTCCCAGGGGATACCAGTAATATGAACTAGCCAGAAAGACCACATGACTACAGACCCAGGATATACTCCACTGGGCTACTAGACAAATAGCTCTGTGAAGGGACAAGGTAGTGCTGAACCTGTCCCTAGTAAGGAGTGCTCTGAGGATGAAACAGATACTTCTAGATACCACTGGGGCAGTGTAAACTGTGAAACCCACTCAGAAAGCAATTTTAAAATGTGAATAAAGAGTTATAAAACTGATCGTTGAATTAACTATCTCTTTGAAGAAAATTTTCTAAGGAAATTACCTGAAATTAAAGAAATTTATATGGATAAAGATGTTCTCACAGCATTATTTTAACAGTGAAAAGTTGGAGGCAACCTATGTGACTAATAGCAGGGAAACCGCTAAGATAAGCATGTCCATCCACACACAAAATGACTATATAATTAATCAAAATGCAATTACCACTGTGATATTGGAACATAAATACATTAACTTATATAATATGTAATTACATAATTTGTTATATGTTAATCTAAGAAGAAGGATATAAAATTGTATGTATTCCATAACTGTAAAAAGACACAGATAAAAAAGACAAGGAATTCACAAAAATGATAATAGTTTACATTGAATTAGTGAGATTATGGGTAAATTATTACCGAATTTTCTTTCTTTCCTTTTTTATTCCTTTTTTTTTCTTTTTTTTTTTTTTTAGAGAGAGAGAGCACATGCATGTGGGTGTGGTGAGGAACTGAGGGAGAGAATCTTTTAAGCAGACTCCTCACTGAATGCAGAGCCCAAGCAGGGCTGGATTTCATGACCTTATTAAGATCATGACCTGAGCTGAAACCAAGGGGCAGACACTCAACCAACTTTGTCACCCAGGCACCCCAATTATTACCCAATTTTTTTTTTAATTTTTAAAAAGACATTTATTTATTTATTTAAATATTTTTTTTATTTGACAGACAGAGATCACAGGTAGGAAGAGAGGCAGGCAGAGAGAGAGAGAAAGGGAAGCAGGCTCTCTGCTGAGCAGAGAGCCCAATGCAGGGCTCGATCCCAGGACCCTGGGATCATGACCTGAGCTGAAGGCAGAGGCTTTAACCCACTGAGCCACCCAGGTGCCCCTATTATCCAATTTTCATTGATGCTATTATATTACTTCCAAAGTTTAAAAAAAACAAAGTTCACCTATTAGTAGTAAGTATGAATGTCATTAACCGAGGTAAGACAGCTTTAAGATTGCTTAATCATAGGGGTTCCTGGGTGGCTCAGTCAGCTGAGTGGCCAACTCCTGATTTCAACTCAGGTCATCATCTCATGGGTTGTGGGATCAAGGCCTGCATTGGGCTCCCTGCTCAGCAGAGAGTCTGCTAGAGATTCTCTCTCTCCTTCTGCCCCTCCCCCTGCTAAGACACACATACTCTCTCTCAGATAAGTAAATATGAGGGGGAAAAAAAAAGGCTTAACCATAGGAAAAATTATCTATGAGATACTCTAAGTACTCTGGAAAAAAAGCACTTCCCCTATAGTAAAGAGGAAAAGAAAAGACTGTCATGGGCCTTCTTTCTTTCTGGGAGAAGCTGTTTCAAGTCCCACTGCCCTAGATGGACAACTTTTCAGTACACAAAGAAAAGTGGTGAGCGGCTCCGGTCTATAGGTGTCTTCTGAGAACCTAGTATTAATCAAGCAACAACTGAGCATTCATTATATATAAGGTAGACCAAGGCATTCCAAAAGACAAACGCACATAAAGATGTGTCTCCTTCCGGTGGGTGGAAGAAAATCGCTTTCTGTGCATTTAAAGGCACCACATCCTGTGGGCTGCAGATGATCTGAAGTACATACCTGTGCTCCATGTAGCAGCTCAGGGGATCCACGCACACCGTGATGGCACCAATGGTGAAGGAGGACTTGACCTTTGAGTCTGGATGGGTCTGCAGGGCCTGGACGACATCAATAACATCTGTGTAGCTGGGGAGAAAAGAGAAAGATTAGCTTACTGACTGGGGTCGAAGAACGCTGAGGGGCTGAGTAAGCAAGGGTGGAAGGAAAACCACAAGGAGGAGCCTTCACTGGGTTCCTTGGGGTTACCCCGCTTTATAATTTAGAGCCCCTCCCTGCATTCCACAATGTTTCTGCATTCCCAAACCTCATTAGTACTCCTAACTGTGTAAGAGTGAGTGGAAGAATCTCCCACCACTTCTAGGAGTAAAAGGGAAGCCTGCAAATGACCCTGGTGCTCTTAAGGGTGGGACTTGGTGTCCTTAGGCCTGTTTTCCAATCATGTTAGGAGCTCCTGGTAGTCTATCTCCTTTAATAGCTTCTTTCTCTCCTTCTGGAGAAATATGGAGAATCAGCTACCCCTGTAGGTCAGCGGACACATGTCAAACCCCACCCACATTCGTATCTCCTGCCTGGAACTCTCTTCAAACTGCAGTCTTCCAGAGCCAATAAATATTTTCAGTTAGAACTTAGCATGTTCATGATTCAGTTTCCCATGCCTGCTCCTCCCAAGGCCTTGTTCTTCTCAGCAGAGGGGACTCCATTCTTTTAGCTCCATTCTTTTGTTTGGAGTCATCACTGACTCCATTTTTTCTCAATTTTCAAAATATAACTAGAGTGAGATTGCTGCTCACATTCTCCCACTACTACTGGATCCAAACTGTTATCATCTCTTGCATAGATTACCCCACAGCCTCCTCATGGGCCTCCCTGCTTCTGTCTCTGTCCCTGCCCAACCTGTTTTCAACAGAGAAGCCAGAAAGACTGTGCTAATCCCACTGTGCTAAGCCACTGAGTGAGTGGCTTCCATCCCACTCAGCGTCAAAGGTTTTGTTGTTGTTGTTGTTGTTGTTTTTAATTTATTTGACACAGAGAGAGAGAGCACAAGTAGGCAGAGAGGCAGGCAGAGAGAGGGGGAAGCAGGCTCCCTGCTAAAGCAGAGAGCCCAATATGGGACCCGATCCTAGGACCCTGAGATCATGACCTGAGCCGAAGGCAGAGGCTTAACCCACTGAGCCACCCAGGCACCCGCGTCAAAGCTTTTAAAGCCCTTACCACAACCCCCAAAACTGTCTGTGATCTGACTCCCACACCACTAGGAGTTTCTTCCCCTCCTATTCCTTCCCTTACCTAAATCTACTCACTGTGACCTCCTGGCTCTTCCCTGAACATGCCAGGCACATCACACTGGCACTCTCTGTCCCCTCTCCTTGATACTCTTTTCCTCAAATGTCTGCCGGGCTTGCTCCCTTCAGTTCTCTGCTCAAATGGCATCCTGAGAGAGGTATCCTCTGACTTCCTACAGCCTATATGACATAGCAACCCTCGTTCTGCACAACCTTCCCCTGCCCCAATTCTTCCCCATGGCACTGAACATTAGCTACATATACTGTTATTTTCTCATTTGTTTACAGTCCGTCTTTAAGTAGTAACGTAAAGTGGTTGATGAATGGTGTAATCTGTGATGCCTAAGCAGGACAGATGAATGAACTGGATGTTCAGTCTTGGGTAGACTCTTGGCCACTCCAAGGAGCCTCCATTCTTTACCTTGTAGAGAACATTTTCCCAACTGACCTAGCCTAACGCCAAAAGGTCAGTTCCTACGGAGGGAAGGCAAATATGAAGGCAGCCTTATTGATCATATGGGCCTGCGCCCTTGGGAAACCAGGGATGGTGGCTAGGGGGATAGGTACAGCCTGCCTGAGCCACTTCCTGAGTTCCTACAAATAACTCATCTGCAAAAACGGCACTTGGCTTTATCCCAAACTACAATATTCACCAGCCCCGTAAGGTCTGCCTCTGTCCTGACCAACTAGCAGTGCTTCAATCAAGAACAGGGTGTAACCAATTTTAGAGCTCCCCCATGAGGGCCTGACAGCCAGAGAGCTGTTAGAGTGAGCCCTCTCCTCCTGGTTTCTCCGTCTGCCTGGGCATGTGTGTGTATTGGCACATAGGGTTCTTTCTCCTGGTTCTGCAATGTCTGGTTAGGCGTGGATGCAGAAGAGTCCCCCACACTGCTGGGCCTTATGCACACCTGAAAGCAGGACTGACTGAAGCTTAGATACTGCCCCAATCTTTTTGTGGTCACGTTTACCAGATTTAACTCTTCTGGGTAAGTCCCCCAGCCTTGCTCCTAAGTATTAGTTTTCTCCCTCTTCTAAATATAAATTTTGGGGGGCCCCTGGGTGGCTCAGTGGGTTAAAGCCTCTGCCTTCGGCTCAGGTCATGATCCCAGGGTCCTGGGATCGAGCCCCAAATCGGGCTCCCTGCTCAGCTGGGGGCCTGCTTCCTTCTCTCTGTCTGCCTGCCTCTCTACCTACTTGTGATCTCTGTCTGTCAAATAAATGAATAAAATCTTAAAATAAATAAATAAATAAATAAATAAATTTTGGAAACTTTTTATTTTCCATGTTTTGTATGAGTCCAGAGACTCATTTCTCAGGGCAGAAGAGAACCGAAAGATTTACCAATCCTATAGATTTTGGTGATTTCAATACAACAGGTTATCCTTTAGAGACAGTAGCTAGGGAATTCCCAGGTTTTCAGAGCATTCCATGCAACAGAAAAAGGTTGGAATGAAAATAGGCCCCAAAGTCCTTGCTGAGACCACTGTAACTAAGTGATGCATCTGGGCACCACAACCGGGAACTGCTGTGGCAAGAGAAGAGGTTCTTGGTATCACTCGCTGTGCTTGCTGGGATGGGGAGGCTGCTGGACCCTCCCTCCCTCCCCAGCCCTTGCCTGGTAATCATCCTGGCCAGAGCCTCCAAACGGAGGGGAAGCAGCCCTTACTACAGAGGAAGCACACTGCTCCAGCTACCAGAGCTTTGACTTGACCACTTTGGCTAAACTGCCTCAAATGCATGATGAAGGCAAAAAACCCCCCCAAAAAACCCAAAAAACAAAAACCTGGCTTTTCATGTTTCCCTCTTTCTTGTCAGTTCTCTCTCTCTTTTTTTTAAAGATTTTATTTATTTATTTGACAGATAGAGATCACAAGTAGGCAGAGAGGCAGCAGAGAGAGAGGAGGAAGAAGGCTCCCTGCAGAGCAGAGAGCCCGATGTGAGGCTCGATCCCAGAACCCTGGGATCATGACCCAAGCCAAAGGCAGGGGCTTTAACCCACTGAGCCACCCAGGCACCCCTAGTTCTCTCTTTATTAAAAATAAAAGCAAAACAAAAAAACAAAACAAAACCCCAGTAGGACTTTAACTTACTTTCTTCCTAAACAACAGATACCCTATTCAAGTGTCTTTTGTCCCGTTTTATGTTCACAATTTAAGCCTACAATTGAGCAAGTGTTTTAGATTAATTCAATTTTTATTTTGAGATAGACTTTGTTTTTAAATATTTTAAATAATTTAAAGAATGACTTTACAGTATTCTGGAGTATGAAGAAATACAATCCCTTAAATTCCTTAAAGTTAGTATTTTAAAATGCAAATTTTCTCAGTTTTGTGTGTGTGTTTGTAAGTTCCAGACAATTCTGTCACAATTCTGTGTAGGTTCCTATATCCACCACCACAGTCAAGACACTGAATAGTTCCAACACCACCAGGATCCCTTGTGCTGCCTCTTTTGCAACCATGCCCACCTTCCTCCCGCTTCACACTCCCATCCCTAACTCTGAGCAACCACCACTCACTCTGTCCTCTACTTCTAAAATTTTATCATTTCAAAATATATTGATTTTAAAAACAGCAACTCCCCTGGCTATCAAAGGTCAACACCACTGCCCCATGGCTGTAGTAAAGCCAAATGGAACCAGGCCACTCTAGGGGCAAAAGAAAACCCTGCCTTATACCACCACATTCCCCCAAGAATCCTATAAATGAAGATAAAAGCCACATTTAGAAAATACAATTCTCAATTTGAGAAGCCTCTGGAGTCTCCCTTTACTGGCAACCTCTCAATACTGGGCTCAAAGGTCCAGCCCCAAAGGAGATGGTCATGCAAAAAGGAGGCTGCCAAGAGCTCCCTGCCGAGCCACAAGAGAATGGGCCCTGTTTGTAAGAGCAGTGTCTTAGTGAGAGCCATAGCACTCAGCTGATATTTCCACTTGAGTCCTTCAGGAAGTCTGAGGTCCCTAGCATCCCAGGACTATGACTAGGCAAATGCTGGGTAAGAGCACACGAGTGGGCTAGCTATACATTCTCACTGCCATCCAGAGCAGCTGGGGCAGCTGACACTTTTGCAGACGAGTATTGCCAGAGACAAGGGGTCAATGATGCTCTCTCAAGTGACGGAAGATTGCAATGCTATACAATGACTATACAATTGACACTGACTTCAGGTCCACACCCACGATGACCCTCAACTTTGGCAGGGGCTGATCCATTCCTTTGATCATTAGAAGCAATGGAAAACCGGAAGAAAACAAGTGGTTCTGCGGTGCCGGGGTGGCTCAGTCCATTGAGCATCTGACTTGATTTCAGCCCAGGTCTTGATTTCAGGGTTGTGAGTTCAAGCCCTGCTTTGTGCTGGTCATGGAGCCCACTTAAAAATACACACACACACACACACACACACACACACACACACACACGGTTTCAAGCCTAGACTCTTGCTCTGCGTCTTCCATGACCTTAGCCTATAAACTGGACAAAAGGTTTGATGGAAGGGAAGCCCAGGGCAGGTGTGAGAATAAGGCCTGAAGGAGAGGAAAGATGGCCTGGTAGGGTGCACAGTCCTGCCCACCTCTGGCCTTAGGACCACCTGCCTGGCGTTTCTCTACTTCTCACCATCTACCCAGGAGACTCAATAGGGCTTTGGATCCAGGCCTACTCTTTACTGGAAACAATTAGCCAACTGCACATAGTAATTATTATGAGCACAGAAAATACAGCATAGCATAAAAGCACTTTGTGAGAACTGCTGAAAGCTTCTGTATTATCAGCCATCATGAAGACCACAGTCTGTGTTTTCCTGACCTGGCATGATCTCTTCTGGGTCTGAAGGGTAGTGGGCCTGCACAAGTCACCTCCTTGGAAGGCCTTAGAACACGTCAAGGTAAGCACCTTGCAGCCAGGTCCCTGAAGCAGTAGTACTCACTCTGTCAAATCTGTCCTCACCAGGGAGCTCCCTGCCCAGCTGGACTATTTATGCATCCCACTGAGGGTCCCAGGAAACCTTCCTGGACCAGCCATTCTGGGCATGGTGGGGCTCAAGACTGTAGAGTGTGGGGGTTGTCTCTGCAACTCCACATGAGGAAGGACTGAAATACACGACAAAGGAAGAGGCTTAGGGATTGGTATTGTTATAAGAATTATCAGGGAATCTTGCCCAGAAATCTCTTCCCTAATTCTCTACCTTTTGGGGATACCATGATACTGAAACCAAACCCAATTTTTAATTTTATTTAATTTAATGTTTTAGAGAGAGGGAGAGGTTTGAGGGAGAGGGAGAGAGAATCTCAAGCAGGTTCCATGCCCAGCGTGGAGCCTGATGCGGGACTCGATCTCACAAACCCCGAGACGAAATCAAGGGTTGCATGCTTAACTGACTGAACCACCCAGGTGCTCTGACACCAAACTGAAAACTAATGTGTAAGCTAATTGCAGCCACTCTGGGCTACTAGACAGCAACCAGAGGCCTTGTTTAAGGCCTCTCTGGGTAGAGCAGACTATGCTCACGAACATGTGGAGGTCGTTCTGTGCCCCAGGCTAGCCACATAAAAAACAACAGAAATGGTAAGGTCAACACCATACCCCACTGTTCCCAGAAGACTTCTAGTACTCACCCTTGCAACACCACCAACAGTCGGGTCTTCTTACGGGTGTAGGCTGACTGGCGGGCAGAGCGGTTCTGCTGAGCCTCTAGGACGCTGGAAAGGTATCTTTGGAAGTGGGCAGCATGAAAACACTCAGAACTATCCATGATTTGGCGGTATACCATCCACCTGGAAATGGCAAGCATAATCTCAGTGTGGGGGTTAACTGATAGCCTGGCCCCAGAGACTCAGCCTGTGGATCCACGTGTGACCAGTACTCCCACAGACATTTTGCCTGGTAACCCTGCACAGGAGAAAGCAACCCTGGCATCACAGAAGCAGGTGGAGAGCACTGGGTGGGGAGCTCCGTGTCCTGAAACCACCATCACTGGAACTTCTGATAGGAAATGCCTTGCCATAAGGAAAAAGGTCAGGTTAGCATATGAGCATCAGTCAGACTTAGGAGTTGAGAAAGACTCCTTCTGAACACGCAGTCATTTCCCGAAGGACCATCCAATAAAATGGTTTCAGTCTGGTACTCTTGCAAGGAAGTGAGCAGGGTAAAGAATTCAGACTATTTCCACAAGAAAAGCAATGGATATGAGGGAGGAACTGGCTAGCCACTTGGTACTTAAAAGAGGCCCAATATTTCCCTATCATGTCTCTAAAACTTATCCAACCCCCCATATCTCCCTGAACTCCCAAACTTCTAGGCAAGTTCCACCTTCTCATTCCTTTACGGCCTCCTGCGGGATGCCTTACTTTGATGTACTGACTAGATACTAACTGTCTGTTCAGTTAGCCAGGGTTCTTTAGCAATCTGTTGGCCACAGAATGTGATGGATGAACGATTTCCCCAGTTTCCCCTAAGCCGACATGTCCCAGCTGTACTGGAACTGATGCAGTCCCCTGGTGGTCAGGGTTGGATCACACCCACCAGCTCCCAAGTTCTAACTCCCCTGGGTCCTCAATGGCCCTGCTGAACAGGGCATACTTCCAGGCCTTTGCCTGTGCTGGTTCTGCTGCTACACTGCTCGTCCCAAGATTTCCAAAGGTTCACTCCTCATTTTCTCAGGCCTCTGCTCAAATGTCCCCTTCTCAGTGAGGTCTTCCTTGAGCACCCAATTTAAAGCTGTACTCCCTCCCCCAACTTAGCATTCTTCTACACCCTTCTCTACTTTGTTTTCTCCATAGCACTTTTCATAGCTAATATACTACCTTCCTTAACTGCTTAATCGTATTTCCAAACTAGAATGTAAGCTCCACAAGGGCAGAGACTTTCTAGCTCATTTCGAGTTGTTCATTTGTTTTTGTTCTAGAACTAGTTGTTCTAGTTCATTCACTTTCTAGTTGTTCATTTGTCACCCACACTTGGAACAGTGCCTGGCATATAGGAAGTGCTCAGTACAAACGTGTTAAATGGATGGATGGTTACTGTGATGATACCAATCACACCAAAGGCCAATACACGTTGAAGGTTTCCCAGTGCCTAGGGGACCCAGGCACAGAATCCCTTTCCCCAAAGCAAAGGCAGCAGTTATACTAACCTGCCATATTCCTTATGCAGAGTGACCAGAAAAGCACAGAGCTCGCTAGCATGACAGCCTGGGAGGCCAGTTACAATGCTGACAATTACCTATATGAAAGAAAAGTCACGTGAGTTCATCATTCAGCTGGGAGAGTGTGTTGTGTAAAAGGTTACGAGAACTGGGGTGCCTGGGTGGCTCAGTGGGTTAAGCCTCTGCCTTCTGCTCAGGTCATGATCTCAGGGTCCTGGGATCAAGCCCCACATCAGGCTCTTTGCTCAGCAGGGAGCCTGCTTCTCCCTCTCTCTCTGCCTACTTGTCATCTCTCTCTCTGTCGAATAAATAAAATCTTAAAAAAAAAAAAAAAGGTTACAGGAACTGATTTCTGGAGCCAGGTTCTGTAGGTCTGAACCTCAGCACCAGCACTCATCTAGCTATGTGACCTTGGGCTCATAACAGAACCTATCTTGCAGAGTGGGTATGATGATTAACTGAGTTAATTTATATGAGTGTTAATATTTAAGTGCTTAGAACAGTCTGTGGCACATAGCAAATGCCATATAAAATGTGGTGTTACTAATACAATTTTCATGGAGCAGGTTTGACTAGATCAGTTAAAATACAACAGAAAACACTGGGCAGAAAGGAAGTCTCAGACAAAATGTCACAGGCTAAACTGGTGTGGTAAGTAAGCTCAGTGAAGGAGAGGAGTGGCATGGGGTATTTCCGCCTGGCTGCCCAATCTGTCCAAGCTGCATGGACTGAGCTAAGGAAACAAACGGGGTGTGGGAAGCATTCCTGAGTCTTGACCAGAAGAGGAGCTGGACTGCCCTAGCCTTAGCACACAATCAAATGAAAACAGGGCCCTCCGCACATATGTATTCCAAAACAACTTGAAGAAAGCCCCTGACAGAGCAGGAGTAAGCAGGGGAGGAAAGGAACCAGGTAATCACTGAATGGTTATTGATTTAAATGACAGAGCGAGTGTTTTCTGTCACAACATACAAGACTCACCGGAAGGGGCCTGGTCACAGATAACTCAGACTAAAGCTCAGCTTGGTGGCACTCATCACTTGAGCCGGTCACATCAACAGAGAGAGGGAGCCCTCTTCTCTTCTGGGAACCAGGAGTTCTTCCTCTCCTCTGACCAGGCCCCTACTCTGTATCCCTTTCTGCTCCTGCAGGCAGTACTTCATGCAACTTTTTCATTATCCTCCTCCTCCTCTCCTTGGTTCCTATTCCTCAGCGCCCAGGCCCCTGCCTCTCAAATCACAGCACACGTGCTCATAGACAGATACCTCCTTACTTTAAGGCCAGTCCTATAGCACCCTTTTAATAAGATACAGCAGGCAGTCATTTTCATTTTTAAACTCTTGCCTAAGGGAAAATCAAGGCTCCTAATTGCTTGGTGCTCTTATTATCTTTTGCAACTGAGCATCTTCTAGGTTTGCATATAAATAATGCCCTCCCTGAGCATATTATGACATCTGGTTCTGAAGAAATGGTGGGAGGTATCAAGAAGAGGGGCATGTGAGATGGGAGCGGATTAAAATCTACTCTTGGGAAGACGATGTTTATAAAGTATCACCTTACCCTGGTAATGCCAGCAAGGCCCAAGTAACAAGTCCCTTCCTCTTATGAAGCTCAGTGTGTCACCAGCTGCCAGGTAAGTCCTAATTATTACAAACAGAAAGAGCTGATGGCACAGAGCACACTGAGCAAGAATTTGAAAGACACAGAGAAGCCAGGGGAGGCACAGCAAGGGGCCAGAGCTTTATGGCTGCTCCCGGGCTTGGCTGGGGTCACTGTAGATGCCTATACACTCTCACGGTGCAGAGCAGGTTTCATGTGTATTATACTATCGGCATCCTAGGAGGTGGAGAGTCTTACGAAGGGACTCTGCTTGAGCTCTTTTCGTTAACTGACAGAAGATCGAAGGGCAGCCTATTGGAATTATCTTCCTGTGACTTCCCAGCATACTTGCTGAGTTGCTGTACCTTGTCATTTTCTACTCGGTGAACGGGGTTGATTTCGGCTTGCTGCAGCAGTCCAGGGAGATGGGTCCTCATCACAGGTTCCCGACTAATGCTGCTGATGGCGAAATGCTGAAGAAACCTAGAAAAATAAAGACAATGTTATTATGTTACATCACTAGCCTTGCCTAAATCTGCTCCTTCACATAGGAAACTTTAATTGCTAAAAAAGAAACCCAGAGAGGGCGCCTGGGTGGCTCAGTGGGTTAAGTCGCTGCCTTCGGCTCAGGTCATGATCTCAGGGTCCTGGGATCGAGTCCCGCATCGGGCTCTCTGCTCAGCAGGGAGCCTGCTTCCCTCTCTCTCTCTCTGCCTGCCTCTCCATCTACTTGTGATTTTTTTCTGTCAAATAAATAAATAAAATCTTAAAAAAAAAAGAAACCCAGAGAGATTCACTCTAGAGAATAAAATTGTTTATGGTATCACTACCACCTTATACACTGATCCCTAAGAAGCTACAAAGAAAAAGGAGCTTAGAAAGAACCAACATGGAGGTTCCTGACATTTCAAAAGCCAGAACATTGAACATTTACATACAGCAAACTGGAGCTCACCAGTCTAGCTCTGGAAGTTTGGCTGGGAGGACCTTTAGAGGACTCTGTTTCTCCCCAACACTGAAGAGCTTCTGGGCACTGGAGTGTCTGGAATATCAAAAGTTCACAGATTAGAACTCCATCTCCCTACAGCACACATACTTTACATAACTTGTTCTGATGCTTTCAAGCCAGAGTCCCGTGACACAGTCAACACTTCCAAAACAAGCATCTCACTGACTTGAACACAATGTGGCATTACTGTGTGAGGACGGGTGTGCCCACAGAGGAAAGTTCACCTGAAACCCTTGGTAATATTATGGGTTTCTGATTCTTGTGGATTTCATCTCTCTTCACTTCTCTTTCCCCAAGGGCACTGGCTACCTGTAAGTGGCAGCGCTGGAATGACTGTGCTGGCCCTTTCGGCAGCCAAGCCCCCTGTGTTACGTAATGTAAGTCGCCCTGCAGAGACAGCAGACACACACAGCTTAGGGAAACAAGCATAAACGCTGAAGGCAGCCACTTACAATCTCTTTTGTTCCACAGATAATCCATCTTCCTGGATCACTTTTAAAGACAGCCCTGAGTTAGCCTGCTGTTGCCAGGGGGAGAAGACCTAAACAAAACAGAATTTGAGCAAAGAACACTTTAAACCCAACAACAGGATATGGAATCCACATGGGGATTTGATGGTTGTTGAAAATCGAGACTGACAGTACAGAGAAAAACCATCATAACAAACAAGTTTGTTTCAAAAATAGAGGCCTGCAGCAATTTTGTTCTGTATTTTTCAAAACTAGAATTTCTTTCTGGGTTCCTCTCCCAGGGATTCTGCTCCTTCAGAGGCCAGGAAGCACGGAAGAAGGCGTCAGGTAACACTGTTCTGGCAGCAGGGGCCTGTTCTTCCTTGAGGACAGGACCAGAAGAAGGAGTGATTCACCCTTGCCTAGAGGCAGAGGGATGGCTGAAGAGAATCGAAAGGGTTCTCTCTCGGGGACACACAAAGAGCAGGGGTGGACCAGCAGGCAGTAAGAGGGAGACATGGACTAGCCTGAGATGCCACTCTGCGACCAGACCAGCTCTTCTCTCTTCTGTGTTCGGTCAGTTCCCCTGAGAGAGGGACACGGTTTCTTCACAGGCTGTGGCAATAACACCTTTCTGAACATTGTCACCAGTCAAGAGGCTGGCCATGTGTTTGACTTTGGTTATTGCCTGGTCTCTAAGTGGGTTGTATAATTCTTGGTAAGCTCCCTCCTCACGCAATCTGTACCGAGTGCCTATAACATGGAGCCTGCCAGGTGGGACTTCACAAGGGAAGGGCCTGTGAACCATGGGAAGGGAGAGACTAAGGTAGAGTAGAGCTCTGATCCATTAGGTAGGGTCAGATAATTCAATAAAGTAGCTAAAAGAAAAATGAGTTTAATTAGACCTAAAGGGACAAAGAAGATTTGTCTTAGCAGCTAAAAAGCCTTTCGTTCAGTTCCTTTAGGTTCTCCTCTCAATGGCAAAAGCACCACTCCAGGACCCAAGAGGATCAGAAGCAGCCCCCTCCACCAGGCCTCTCATCACCTTGCTGTTAGCCCTGAGATGTGGCCTTACCATCTAAGCTCCTAACGAAAAAAAAAAAAAGTAGTATTTGTTTTGCTGACCAATGATTGTGTTACCTCTGAGTAAAATGCTTGGTATATCTTTGATTTGGGGAACAGGGCAATCATCAGAAAATTGCTTGATCCATGGAAATGAACTGGGAGATAAGGAAGCAACGAGCTTTTGAAGTCTATCAGAAGGGCAGCAACAACACTCGTGGAGTCCTAAAGAGAACAAGGATGGAGCATCGGTGAGAAAAGCATTTGCATGACACTACCCCTCCCAATACTGTCTGGACACAAATGACAAATTTCCCTGCAACTGTTTTCACATTATGTGGTGTACTGGGGTCCAATGATAGATGTGCTTTCCAATACCCAGTTGAGGGAGATAAAGGAAGTATAAGGGTCTTTTCCTCTAAACTGAAAATGTCATCTCAAACTTCCTTCTGGTATCAATCCCTAATCAGATATATGATTTTTAAAAAAAGTTTAATTATTTATTTTGGGGGGGGAGTGGGAGAGGGAGATGGAATCTCAAGCCAACTCCCCACCAAGCACAGATCTCATAACCCTGAGATCAAAACCTTAGCTGAAATCAAGAGTCGGATGCCCGAATGACTCACCACCCAGGCGCCCCGATATGCAATTCTTTAAAAAAATTCTCTATACTCAATGTGGGGCTTGAACCCGAATTAAGAGTCATAACATCCTAAACCGAGCCAGCTAGGCTAACCATGATTTGTAAATATTTTCTCCCATTTTGTGGGTTGTTTTCACTTTCTTTCTTTTTTTTTTTCACTTTCTTGATACTGTATTTTGATGCACAGAAGTTTTCAATTTTGATGAAGTCCAATTTATATATTTCTTTTGTTGTCTGTGTTGTTGGTGTCATAATCCAAGAAATCACTGCCTACTCCAAGGTCATGAGGATTTTACTTCTATTTTTTTTTAAAATTATTATTAACATATAATATATTGTTTCAGGGGTACAGGACTATGATTCATCAGTCTTACACAATATACAGCGCTCACCACAACACATACCCTCCCCAATGTCCAACACCCAGCCACCTCATCCCCTCTAGCAACCCTCAGTTTGTTTCCTGAGATTAAGAGTCTCTTATGGTTTGTCTCCCTCTATGATTTTGCCTTGTTTCATTTTTTCCTTTCTTCCGCTATATGATCCTCCACTTTGTTTTTTTAAATACCACATATCAGTAAGATCATGTAATTGTCTTTCTCTGACTTATTTCGCTTAGTTTCATACCCTCTAGTTCCATCCACATCACTGCAAATGGCTCCTACGTTTTCTTCTAAGTGTTTAACAGTGTTGGTTCTTAGACTTAATTTTTTTGTATACGGCATAAAGTCAGGATCTAACTTTATTCTTTGCATGTGGATGTCTAATTTTCCCAGCACCATTTGTTGAAGATACCTTTGAATGGTCTTGGCACCCTGTTAAAAATCACTTAGCTACATATGTGAAAGTTTATTTCTGAGCTACTTTATTTCTTTGGTCTATTTATCTGACTCTATGCCAATACCACCCTGTTGCTTAATTACTATAGCTTTGTAGTAAGTTTTGAAATCAGGAAATGTGAGTTCTCCACCTCTGTTCTTTTTTAAGATTATTTTGGCTACTTGGGGATACCCTGAGATTCCATATGAATTTCAGGATGGGTTTCTAGTTCTGTAAAAAATGCCACTGAATTTTGATAGGAATTGCACTGAATCTGTAGACTGCTTTGGTAAAATTGTGGTCTTAACAATGATAAGTCTTCCTATCCATGAACATAGAGTATAGTTTCATTTATCTAGACCTTCTTTAATTTTTAGAGCTTCAAATTATAAATTAGACTGATAAATTTTATGCTATACCCAAACAAGGAATACTATTCATGGATGAATCTAAAAACCATTATACTGGGGCACCTGGGGGACTCAGTCAGTTAAGCGGCTGCCTTCAGCTCGGGTAATGATCCCAGGGTCCTGGGATCAAGCCCCACATCTGGCTCCCTGATCAGAGGAGAGCCTGCTTCTCCCTCTCCCTCTGCCTGCCTCTCTGCCTACTTGTGCTCCCTCTTTGTCAAAGAAAATGAAAATAAAATCTTTAAAAAAATAAAAAACTGGGACGCCTGGGTGGCTCAGTCGGTTGAGCCACTGCCTTCGGCTCAAGTCATGATCCCAGTGTCCTGGGATCGAGTCCCACATTGGGCTCCTTGCTCAGTGGGGAGCCTGCTTCTCTCTCTGCCTCTGCCTGCTTGTGCTCGCTCTTTCTCTCTCTGTCTCTGACAAATAAATAAATAAAATATTTTTTAAAAATAATAATAAAAATATAAAAAGTAAAAATCATTATACTGAGTGAAAAATGTCAAACTTAGAAGGATATAGAAGGTATGATATCCATTTATGCAATATTTTATTTTATTTTATTTTTTTAATTTTTTTTTTAAAGATTTTATTTATTTATTTGACAGAGAGAAATCACAAGTAGATGGAGAGGCAGGCAGAGAGAGAGAGAGGGAAGCAGGCTCCCTGCTAAGCAGAGAGCCCGACGCGGGACTCGATCCCAGGACCCTGAGATCATGACCTGAGCCGAAGGCAGCGGCTTAACCCACTGAGCCACCCAGGCGCCCGCAACATTTTATTTTATTTAAAGATTTATTTATTTATCTGAGAGAAAGTATGCTCCCAAGCAGGGGGAGGGGCAGACAGGGAGAGAGAGAAAAATCTGTAAGCAGACTCCCCACTGACTATGGAGCCTAATAAGGGACTTCATCCCAGGACCCTAAGATTATAAGCTGACCCCAAATCAAGAATCAGATGCTTAACAGACTGAGCCACCCCAGGCAACCCCGTTTATATAACATTTTAGAACGGCATATTGATTTACAGTGACAGGAAGCCAGAAGTGGAGGGAAAGAGGAACTGCAAAAGAGCATTAGAAAACTTCAAGGGTGATGAAAGCTGTCTGTACCTTAACTCTGACAGTGGTTTCATGAGTATATACATCGGTATACATCTGTCAAAACTTTAAATGGTTAGTTAATTGTACTTACATTGTATTTAAAGCATATGTCAATAAATTATTAGCAAAAATATTTAAAATCCTTAAGTTGTCAAATCTGACAGACTTTTCCTCTGGAATTTCTTGTGTCATTACTAAGCTTGCGAAGTCTTCCTGTCCCTGGAAGTTTTAATACTTATTCATTTTTATACTCTTCTTTCTTCTTGTGAAATTTTAAAATATTTAGTCTATCAGAAGTTTATTTTGATTTTTGATATGAGGTAAGAATCCATTCTGCCCTGCTCCAAGTTAGCTAACTTATTGTCCCAGCACTTGAATGATTCACCTTTTCTTCTCTCATCAAAGTTTTCATCTAATAATGCCATCCATTCAATCTTGTTGGCCTGCTTGCACTTTTGAACACCCTTTAAGACAACAAATTCTATGTGGAAGAAAGATATAATTTTCTCTGTATTGTTCACAGAACTTATTTTCTGAGCCATCTGACCATACCACCTCACCTAGTCTGTCTTGACTCCCACACCTAGTCTGTCTTGACTCCCATACAGGCTGGTTTTGAGGCTGAAACCAAACACAATAGAGGGCCTGCTCTCCACCCTGGTGTCATACTGAGAGATGAGCTGTACCTTGGCCAGGAGGAGAACAGCCTAGGGAGAACTCATAGTTGCCTACTTCCTTGCAAGGGGAGGGGAAAATGTTAAACAAACTGGTGAAGTTAAAGGGTGGCTCTGGGGGTAGAACTTTCAGAAAGGTAGAGGGGAAGTCTGAGTTTGTCCAGGCATAGGGCTGAGCCCTCATGGGGAAAGTGAGCCATTTCTCTTCTCTCTGGATCACTTAAAATTCTTTCTCATGCTAATGGGTGAGTTGAGCCCCATCAACTCAAAAACAGCTTCTTTCCAGTTCTTAAGTGAGTGAGCCTTTGTGTTCCTGGGCAGGAGAGGGCCATTTAAGGCCTTCTTCAGCCTACTTTCTGGTTCTCTTCAGGATAAGTTAAGTGGGCATGGGTGGCTGTTGGCCCTCCTGACCCAGAACTCTTTTCCAGCTAAGCCCTTTATGGCGCAGTGAGATTAACAAATGGACAGGCCTCTCCATGAACTCCCTGCCTGCCTGCCTCAGGGGCAATGCTGGTTTCTGACATCTGACCCATGGTGGTAGAGCAGGGACAGGGAGTTATTTGGTTTTCGTCTCAGAAGTGTTGAGTATCCTTCTGAACATCAAAGCCATGGACTAATAAAACACCTACCCCATCATAGAATGAAATGGAATTCATGTGATCCTTGGAAAGGACGATACTCCCATGATGACGGTGAGAAAACAGAAGACCCCCAGAGAAGAAGTGCACCTTCCCTGGAAGGAAAAGAGAGCAGGTCAGAGCTGGAGAGCTGGATCCTGGGGGCCAGATCCCAACGTCCTTGCATGTATCAGGGCACACCACACTGGTAACTAGAGACTAGTATCTGTAATGCTTTAGTTACACAATTTTTACCCTGAGTCCTGTGTTCTGGGGAAGCCAATGCACACTCCTGGAGCTTCAGAGAGAAATGAGGCATCACAGACTTTCCATAAAATTAGAAAAAACAAGTGAATAAGTTATCAGCTGCTGGGAGAGAGGCAAAATTCACATTCACTTGTGGGTGTCTTGCAGGGAAACACAATGAAAAAGACTCTGGGTATGTCTGCTCCACCACTGAGTTTACAGACTCTCCTTTCTCCTATTTTGGCCGAAGCTGATTTGGCTCTAAAGAGACCACATCACTCACTGAAAGTCCAGCAAAGAGCACCAGGGTCTCAGGTAAAGGACTGGTGAAGGGACCTAAAGGTCCCTGTGCCCAGCAAAAGAACATCTGAGTTAGTTAACAGGGGATACTATAGGCAGTAGGGCCTGCTACTCTAGAGCTGCTCCCTCTCCCTCTGCCTGCTGCTCTGCCTACTTGTGCTGTGTATCTCTCTATCAAATAAGTAAATAAAATCTTTAAAAAAAAAAAAAAAAGAAGATGGGTGGGATGTGGACAATGGATGTGGCTTTCTCAGTTCAAGGATTCAGGTCCAAAGACAGCTGCTGTTTCTAGGTGGCCAAGGTCATACAGAATAGCTCATTATGGGCCCTAGGGGGCAGACCAAAGAAGAACAGGCAGCTAAAATGACAAGTGTTAAGATAGGGCTTGCTTTGGAGACTTAAATGAAGCACCCAGAGTACCCATAAGACTCCTGCTCTCTGGAGTTGGTCCAAGCTGTGTGCTTTCTTTTCTTCTAACAGTCTTTCTTTCTTTGTTTTCATATCTGTAGAAGAAAGAAATTACTTCCTGGAGTTCAAGGCACAAGCCTGGGAATACTGTCATCAATATCTAACTGCTAAAGCAGAGGACAGAAGACAAAGAAGAGGGACTGATTCCTCGAACTGTAGCTCTAGGAAGGTAGCCCCAAAGCTCTGGAGATTGTAAGGACAAGAAAAGCAAAGGCCAAGGTGAGGAACTTCGGGGACCTCAAGCTGAAGTCTTCCTGAGGAGGTGGGATTTCAGAAAGCAGAGAGGCCTAGTGAGTAGGTATGCTTGTGTGTGCATGTTAATGGGGCATGGGAAGAAGTGGGGGAGATGGAGGCAGTTTTTAGGCACAAGATGAAAGTCTGGAGCCTATCAATAGAAGAACTAGATGACCAGTCAGAGGGAAACAATGCTAACCACAGCACCTGGGGCAGCAGCAGCCCACTCCAAGGCATCGAGTGTAAGCCTCACAGCCTCTAACAAGTACAGTATGACCTCCTTTGCACATAGCCTTGCCCTATGGCCCTCTTGAGTAGAGGCAACCCATGACCCAGCCTCATCCTGCATCAAAGCCAAGGTTCCTCATGGCTGTTCCCAGACTATTACCTTCCATGCTGGCACAATACTTTCATTCCCTCAGAGACACAGCTATTTCTTCTCTTCACTGTTCACCTAAATGCCCTCCAAGTCATGCCACAACACTTCAAACAGCTTCTGAATGTGCTCAGTCTTTTCTTCCATAGCCAAGAAGGTCCGTCTCTTCTGAGAGATCGGGGAATGGCCCACGCCCCATTCTGGGCTCACTACTCCTCAATCCCAATGCCACAGCAGTAAAACAGCACCCAGAACATCTCTGAAATCTTCAGCTCCAGAACCTACTCTTGGACTACAGCATCCCATCAGCCTTTTAGTCACCTCACTCCCTGATCTCATCCACTGACGTCACTGAGCCTTTGAAGCCTCAGTCCCCTAGTTTTCCCCGATTGCTCAGAAACTGCTCAGATCTGCCCACATCCAGGGCAGATCTTCTGGAACAGGACATGCTTTAATCTCTGTTTTGTCAGGGAAAGGGACAGGAACAGATTCTGCTCAGTGTTTACTAGTTAACACCAACTGCACCAAGCACGTCATATACCTTACAGTTTTCTGCCTTCCTAACAATCTAAAGAGGCTATCTTCTTAAAGGGCTGATGGGGAGACACACCTCAGACAGGTTTCTCCCAAAGTCACAGGACTACTACTTCAGCGGAGCCGGGTACAGATTAGAAATCCATAGGGGACCAAGGCATTGCGGCATCTGACGTCCTTCGATTCTCACCCGGCTTCCTCCCCTCTACCCTCTCCAAATGGCTCATCTGACGACTTGTGCTCTCTGCTTCTTAGCCTTATGAGGCCCACAGTGTGGGGCTGTTTTAGCTCCTCCTCCAGCTCCCCCAGGGCCCAGCCAAGATTTTCAGCACTCTCCTCATACTACGACCTCATCAATTCGGGCCACAAGATAACTCTATCTACTGTTTACAGAAAAAACAGGGATCAACAGGTACTAGGAGGTAAGAATTGCTCTCCTACTGCTTACTATCTGTACCTTTCCAGGTCTGGGCTCACCCTCCACCTGTGTAGCTCTAACATGAAGCTTCTCAGAAGCAAGTCTAGTACCACTCAAAGGCTTCCTGGACAACATCTTCCAACGCTTCCAGAAAAAGAGCACAGATGAGAGAGATTATCTCTAGCATTTCCTCTCTCTATACTCTGAAGCATTGAAACAAAATGGGAAAGAGGAAGACAGAAATTCACAAGGCAGTGCTGGAAAAGCCCTCATATGGGGCCTGGCCTAGGGCAGGAACTCAGTAAATGGAAGCTGATTTTAGTACTGGCACAGAACAGCTACCTTGGGTCACAGCTACCCCTCACCCTGGCTCTGGAAGCAGTAACTTTCATTATCCTCAGAGCATACATGAAATAACTGAAGTGACTCAATGTGTGGTCCAATGCCTGTTATCTGGTCTCTCAGATCCTAATCCACTTGAAGTGATGACACTTCCAGTATCTGCTCTGGATTCATAACTGTCAGACTTCGGTCTGAAGGGATATGCCTTTGCAGGGGTTTCTCAGTGACCACAGTAACCAACTCCTGAGGAGATCTCCTTGTCTTTTTTTTTTTTTTTTAAGATTTTATTTATTTATCTGAGAGAGAGAAAGTGAGTGAGAGAGACCACAGTGGAGGGGGCAGAGGGAGAAGCTGACTCCCCATTGAGCAGGGAGCCTGACATGGGGCTTGGCCCCCTGTCTTATCCTTGGTGTCCTTACTGAAAGGCCATTGTCATTCCTTCTCCATTCTGTGAGTCCAAAAACCTAAGGTAAGAGGAAGTTCTCCCTGACTACTCAAGCAGCAGGGGACCAAGGGATGGTTCTGTCTTTGATTGACCTCTGCATGGCCAGTGACTTCTGCATCACCAAGAGTCCAAAAGAAGGATGAGCCCTCAGGGCAAACCAAGACACCAAATGTCAATGAAGAATTTGGCTTTCCTTCCTTCAGACACCTGGCTACACAAATAAAACTCCTCCAATGGTCCAGCCTGTATGAAGAAGGAGTATTTATTTATCTCTGCTGGGGAGATAAGATGCAATGGCTGATAAGAGACCCAATCTCACAAAACAAACTGAGGGTTGCTGGGGAGGGAGTAGGTAGAGGATGGTGGGGCTATGGACATTGGGGAAAGTATGTGCTATGGTGAGTGCTATGAAGTATGTAAACCTGGCAATTCACAGACCTGTACCCCTCGGGCTAATAATACATTATACCTTAATTAAAAAAAAAAGATGCAATGGCTGGATAATTTTCATTCTATGTGACAGTGTGTGAAATGTACACATATTGTTTAAAGAGAAACAATAACACCACAATTTCGGTGCCTGTACACTCGCCACTCAGCTAAAAAATCAAGCATTACTAGTACCATTAGCCTCCCAAATGCCCTTCCTCAGTGGCCATCTCTCTTCTACCCAGAGGAAACCAACATCCTAAATTCTGTACAGTTTTATCATACTTCAATGTATCTATAAACCATATATTATTTGGTTTCATCTGTTTTGTTTTCATATAAATATAATCTTAGTACATGTGTCCTTCTGTGACTTGCTTACTACTCTCGACATCCGTTCCTGAGTCACCCATGTTGTAGGTAATATGCAGCTGCATAATTCTTTCATATGCAGAGGACCTTTTCTTCTCAAGAGTCCCCAACTAGCTTCCTGTGGACACCAGGGAAAACACAAGAGGGTTTAGAATGAAGTCAGCAGATAGCAGATGACTGCTGCCTAGGCCTTCCCATCCTGAAAAGGCAGGACTTATTTTGGTTACCAAAGTTCTCAGGATGTGTCCACTGTCCTAGGTGTCAAGGGACCAGTGCCCCTGTTTCTCACTGCTGAACAATCTCTGCCCAGTGGAAAAAAACCACTCTGCAATCTGTAAATCACTACAGGGACAATGAAGGAGCTGCCTGAGTGCCAACCATTCATGGAGGCCTGTAGGAAATAGTAAATATACAGTCAACTGATATTTAACAAAGGTGCACAGACAGATCAAAGAAAGAGGAGAGCCTTTTCAACAAACGGTACTGGAAAAACTGGGTATTCCTATGTAAGACAATGAATATCAGACCATACCTTGAATAAGACTTTCTGCCTATTCTCATCGGCCAGAGTAGAAAATCTCATACTTCACAGGGATGTTAGATAGAATATTCAGAAGGATTCTGCCTCAGAAGTGGGGTAAAATTCACCCTAAATTAAATGCTGTTCTGTCTCCTGGCTAACAAAGCTTAAAAGCAAGGCCAGATGTGGGGCACCTGTGTGGCTTAGTGGGTTAAAGCCTCTGCCTTCAGCTCAGGTCATGATCCAGGGTCCTGAGATCCTGGGATCAAGCCCCACATCGGGCTCTCTGTTCAGCGGGGAGCCTGCTTCCCCCCCGCCTCTGCCTGCCTCTCTGCTTACTTGTGATCTCTGTCTGTCAAATAAATAAATAAAATCTTTTAAAAAAATTTTATTTATTTATTTGAAAGAGATCACAAGTAGGCAGAGAGGCAGGCAGAGAGAGAGAAGACGAAGCAGGCTCCCCATTGAGCAGAGAGCCCGATGCGGACCTCGATCCCTGGACCCCGGGATCATGACCTAAGCCGAAGGCAGAGGCCTTAATCTACTGAGCCACCCAGCTGCCCCAATAAATAAAATCTTTAAAAAAGAAAAAAAAAAAGCAAGGCCAGATGATATGACTGGAAGAAAAACATATTAGAACAATTATTATAACTGTATCCCATATGTTCAAGAAGCTAGAAGACTAAAACATGTTAACTTGAGACATAAAAGATGTAAAAAATACCTAAATCAAACTTCCACAGATGAAAAATACAATGTCTGAGAAGAAAAATACACTGAATGAGACGAATGACATTAGACAGTTGTGGAAGTTTAGCTAAGCTACTCCAGGGTTTTGCTGCCCCCACATACAGTTTTTTTGGCCAAGTGACCTGGTGGGGGGGGGTGCTTAAAATGACACTGACCCCTCAAACAAGCCCTGTGTAGCAGCCTGCAAACTCACAAGAAAATGTAAGTTTCTGACATGACTTCCCCCAACAGCCCTTGTGATCAAGTCTCCACTGTCTCCGAGGGCCATTCCCTTGTGCATTCCTTAGAGAAAACCCCTGTGGAGCTTACCAAAACCCTGCTCTTTTAGTTTGAATTGACCTACCTGGCCTCAACCTGGGAAACCCAAAGCACTCTACCCACAAACTCTAATAAAGGCATGTGCCCCAGGTCCTGCCACTCTCTCTGTCTGCATTCTGTTTTGACCTTCCTGTGTGCCCTGAAGGCATGAGGCATGCCATCGCCCTGTACTTCCTCCAGGACTTGTGAGAAATAAAATTCCCTATTTCAATTTCTTTTGTGGTCTTTTGTTGAACTTGGCTCTCCATTCAGTACCCTGCGCTCCACTTCACAAATGTTAATTTAACATTAACAAACTCATAACAACAATGCAGAAGAGGTTAGTAAATCAGAATATATACAAGTAGAAACTACGCAAAATGAAACATGATGAGAAAAAGGACTGAAAATAATTGTACAGAGCAACAGGGGGGCTGTGGGACAATTTCAGGCAGCAAAGTGGAGGCCCAGAAGAGGAGGGGAAAAACTTAAAGAAGAGGCCAAAAATACTAATATGAGGAAAACTAAATCTATCCATTGAAGAAGCAAAATGAATTCCAAGCACAAAGAACATGAAAAAAGACATACCAACTCACAGAAAAATAAAACTGCTTAACATCTGTGATAGAAAGAAAATCGGGGTCCCTGGGTGGCTCAGTTGGTTAAGCATCTCTCTCTCTTTTTTTTTAAGATTTTACTTATCTATTTGTCAGAGAGAGAGAGGACAGGCAGCGGGAGCGTCAGGGAGAGGGAGAAGTGGGAGCCCAACGCTGGACTCAATTCCAGGATCCTGGGATTATGACCTGAGCCAAAGGCAGACGTTTAACTGACTGAGCCATCCAGGTGTCTCTGAGTGTCCAACTCTTGATTTTGGCTCAGGTCATGAGATCAAGCCTTGTGTTGGGGCTCTCCACTTAGTGGAGTCTGAGAGTGCCTCTCCTTCTCCCTCTGCTCTCCCCGAACTCGTGCATGGACATACACTCTCTCTTTCTCTGAAATAAATTTTTAAAAATCTTAAAAAAGAAAAAAAAAAGAAAATCTCAAAAGTAGCTAGAGTAAAAAAAAGACAACTTCTATAGAAGGAACAAAGGTAAGGATGGCAGTGGATTTCTGCTCAGGAATGATGCAAGCGAGAAGACAGTGGAGTAGAGCAAGATCCTTCTGGAAAGAAGGAAACTGTTGGGGTGCCTGACTGGCTCAGTCAGTGACTCTTTACGCTGGGGTCATGAGTTTAAGCCCACAATGGGATTGAGCTTACTGAAAAAAAGAAACAAACTATGACCTAGAATCTTTACCAAGTGAAAGTATCAAAACTCGAGGAGTAGGACTTCTGAAATGGCTGTGAAGATTCTGGCAGATGCTCTCCCCAGAAAACAGCGATGAAACTGGTCTAATTGTTAAGACAACTACTTAAGGACTCTAGTAATGGCCCAAATTTATATAATAAAACTGAGAAGGATTTATTTGAGAAAAATCTATTGAAGCTTGATGAGATCGGTGGAAATGTGGTGTTTCAGCCAGGGGCTATTCACTTGACCTCCCCTCCAGTTCCATGGTATACAAAAATCTTACAAGGGAGAGGGGCTGACTTTGTTTGAGACAAAGCATAGAAAATTCTATAGGCATGGATGTCAAAAAAGACAGCAATCAAAGTGGCAAACATTCAGGGAATGCCAACATACTGACTAGCCAGAGATGACAGCAGTGGTTGGTTCGGCTAGCCAGAATGCAACAGGGAAGTCAGGAGACTGAGACAACAGATGTCAATTACTATACAGCAAGAAGGCTGTGTTTTTTTTTTTTTTTTTTAAGATTTTGTTTATTTATTTGACAGACAGAGATCACAAGTAGGCAGAGAGGCAGGCAGAGAGAGAGAGAGAGGGAAGCAGGCTTCCTGCGGAGCAGGGAGCCCGATGCGGGGCTCGATCCCAGGACACTGAGATCATGACCCGAGCCGAAGGCAGCAGCCCAAACCACTGAGCCACCCAGGCGCCCCAGAAGGCTGTGTTTTAAGGCATCCTCCTGGGGCCATGTGCACCAGGAGACAGGTACAGGAATGTTCATGACAGGACTGTCTGCAATAGCAAGAAAATTATGAACCTCAAATGTCCATCAACAGTCCAAAGAATAAATAGCACATTTTCATATAAAGGAATCCCACTGAGCAATGAAAGTGAATGAACTTCATGGCTATCCACAACAATCTGGATGAATCTTAGGAAAAGAATAGTGAGTAAAAAGAACAAGACCCAGAATACACAGAGTGAGATTCTATTTGTGCTATTCAAAACCAAGACATTGTTTACGGATATAGGCATATGTGGTAAACCTCTAAACCAGGCTCCTGAGGGTTATCAGGTGGGCAGCCTGCCTGACCAAGGACAGCAGGGTGGGGAAGATGAGACACGTGAAGGACATAAAAGAACAGGAAGCTGTATAGCAAGAAGTCCTGTGACAGGAGAAGTCATTAACTGGGGAAGAAAAAGGTTTCAGTGGAAGCATTTCAAAGTAAAGGAGGTATTAATATTATCTACATGTAGTGGAAGGGCCAACCCTGGACTGAGAATCAGAAGACCTGGACTACCCTCCAGACCTACTGTGAACTTGCACTATAATCTCAGGTAAGTTTTCACCTATGGGGCTCAGGACAGGAAGCTCAATTAAGATAATGCAGGCTGAAGAGCTTTTGTCAATGCCTTCAGGGAATAGGAACGGATGAGTTTCAAGCTCATCACAGTCTCAAGTAAGAGACAGATTTACCAGGACACTAATGACACTTAAGCTTCAGAACCCCTCACCTGCCCAAGCTCCCTTCTAAGGCCGTCAGAAGAATCCTAACCGTTTTCTGTTATTTCTCCTTGAAAGAGCCTTAAGTGGTATAAACTTTAAGCCCCACTTGACCTGAGCTCCAAAGTGGCAAAAAGCTTAATAGACAGCTAGAGGAGATTCCTGTTTAAATTCACTATTCCTATTTAATTTTCCTGCCTCAGAAAACCACCCCCTAATTCAAACTACATTTCCTTCAGAAACTAAGAGTGTGCTCTCAAAAGAGTGTGATGAATAAGGCTCCAGAAATCCCTGGCTGTGCCCTTTGTGTACAGACCTCAGGATATATTGAATCTTCCTGGATAACTCAATACAGCACAAGATTACTTTTCTAAGAAGGCCCTTTGCTAGGAAGGTGCAAACTAATTTTGGCAAATATCCTTGCTAAATATTGTAACTGGCTCAACTATGACAGAACCACCTCTGTGTTGCCTCTACAACCTGTTTTTTTTTTTTTTTTAAGATTTTATTTATTTATTTGACAGAGATCACAAGTAGGCAGAGAGGCAGGCAGAGAGAGAGAGAGAGAGAGAGGAGGAAGCAGGCTCCCCACCAAGCAGAGTGCCCGACACGGGGCCCGATCCCAGGACCCCGAGACCATGACCTGAGCTGAAGGCAGAGGCTTAACTCATTGAGCCACCCAGGCACCCTACAACCTGCTTTGGAAACACTATGCAATCTTGCCCCAAGGCTAGTAGCACTGTCACATACTCCCTGCCTTCAATAGGTGTTCCTGACTCTGGTCTTCTGTACCGGGATCTGGAGAGGCACAAATGTAGGCAGGGCTGGAGCACAGGCACAATAACGAATGCGATTACTTACTACCCGGCATTCTGTGGAGCCCCAAATCTCCTTGTGCTTTGTCTCTTCCATGAATGGAGGAGAAGCTGAACCACTGATCTGAGACCAGGGAGAAGAATCTGCCACCAGACAGACTACTTCCAAGAAGAACATATTATCCAGAAGGGGGAATTTGCTCAGTAGAGGCTGAGAAATTTGTGGAGTAAGTCACAACTCTTCCTCCATTAAGACGGCTATATCAACAAGGGTAAGAATAGGACTCCTAAGAAAATGTTATTTTGAGGAAACCAAAAAGGAACATGGAATCCACGTGAAAGCAAGGTTTCTGAAAATCTTAGGTCAGCAGAAATACTGCCAGCTTGGACTGAAAGGGACAGGGAGAACATGAAATCAAAGGAGAGTAGCATTTGGACCCCCAAATGCTATTGGCAAGATGCAGGCTGATAAAAGTCACCTACAAAGTGCTACCTCTGTGAAAAAGGAAGGATGACCAAGGTGCAGCCACAAGCTTAGAGGAGAAAACTAAGAGTTTAGAGGATGAAACTAAGAGCCCAGGTGGCAGAGATAAGAGCCATGGTGGACTATTCCCAGGCCTTAAAACCTAACCCAGATCCTGGGGTGTACCCAGCCAGATTTCAAAGCTACCTGAGGCTGATGACTCTTTTTTATTTCCATTACTCCCCACCTTTCTGAAGCTGAATGTCTGTAACTGTTATCCTATGCCAGGGCCACCTTGGGTGTTGGGAGGGCAGAGCAGATAACTTCTCTCATTAGTTTCACAGGGCCACAGATGGAAAAGACATGTGTTCAGGAGTTGTATTTAATGGATTAAAAGCCAGAGCCTTATCTGTATCTTAGATAATCTTGATGATGAGATTTTGGATTTTTGAGCTAGTGAGATTTAGGACTTTGAACTGTTATATAAGGTGGGGCCCTTGAGAAGGGGTGACTGTATTTTGCATATGGGAGGAACATGAATGGGAAGCCAGAGTATAGTCTGTGGTAGGCAGAAATTTAAGATGGCTCTCATGACCTTCATCTTCTGACGTTATTCCTGTGTTCATGTAATGTTATACTGCAAAAGGGACATTATTTGAGTGAGCTTCCTCTAATCACAAACAGCTCTTTACAAGCAGAGTTTTCTCTGGCTGGTATAGAAAGGAATTTAGACAGATCCGAAGGATAAGAAAGATTCAACAACACAGGGGAGGTTTTCATTGCTGAGATGGCGAAGGGCTGTCACAGGGCATAGACCTCTGGGAGAAAGAGTTAAGCATGGTCCTGGCAGACAGCTAGCAACAAGATGGGGATCTCAGTCCTACAATCCTAAGGAACTGAATTCTGCTGATAATCCTAGATGAGCTTGGGAGTGAATTCTTCCCCAGAATCTCCAGATACGAGCCTAGTCTGACTGGTGCCTTAACTTCAGAGAATTTAACATAAATACAGCCAAGTCTACTTGGACTTCTGACCTACAGAACTATGAAAGAGCAACTGTGTGTTTTAAGCTACTAAATTTGTGGTAACTTTTTATATAGCAACAGAAAATGAATCCAGACTTGTTTAGGTCCACAAATTCTATCTCTGGACACAATACCACTCTAGCCTATTCTGAGAATAATCCTCAGGGAGCAAGAAGAGGACCAGACTGTGGTTCTGGAGCCATCCCTTCCTAGCACAAGTTTCCTCGTCTCTAAAATGGGTGGATAAAAGGAGAAATGCTGTTTAAGGAAATACTTCTACACCAGCAAGTCTTTTCAAGTATCAGATGTATTGCTAATCACAACGCCAATGCCAATACCTGTAAAGAGGGACCCAGACACAGTCAAGAATAGAAAAGTAATAGCTGGCTCACCTTCCTCTGGCCAAGAATGTGGATTGCTGGAATAAAGATATGCTCCTTCTCCTCCTGTTAGAAAAGTACCCAGGAAACTGGCATCCCCCTTTAAAAACAATCACAAAGAGCAGACGATTTGTAGCATAAACTTTACAGAATCAAAGGTCCTGCACGTTTGTCTGTCTACAAAAGCTTAGTCAGCCTCACAGAAACCCAACTTTTTACATGCCTTTGGCATTGCCTGGCTCTTTGGCATGTTACTGGCATTTTCAACTTGTACAGTCCTCTCTGAGTCCAGGCATCAAAGCCTGCTACTCTTGTTCATGCTCCAGTGGATTTCTAACAACTGGAGACAGCTCACCTTGCCTAAAACCTTGACCTCTAAGTTCTATATGTCTAGGCCAATCTGAGACCTGCTTCTAATAGTACTGGGAGATTAAAAAAAACACACCAAAGGCCAAATGGCAGAAAGAATCCCTCTAACTGTGTACCCCATTAAAGGGTTATTTCTAAAGCTTTGCTGGGAGGGGATGGATGCAAATAGGAATTGAGACAAAGAGGAACATATTCTGTAGGTTAGCCCTAAAATGAAATATTCTAGGTTATCTTCATAAACTGTTTATATTTCATTTTGATACAATGTTAACATTGAGGATAAGAAGGATGCTTACCTTCACTGCTTGTTGGGTTTTCTCAGACAATTTTACTTCATTATCTTCTACCTGTATGCAAAAGAAGTGCAAGTTTTCAGTTTCCTACTTCAAGGGCAAAACTCTCCTAGGTCTCCCCATGTTCAATATTTCTAGGACACTGACTGGGCAGTCCCTCCACCAAATCCTGTGCTCTCAGGCCCTGATGGCTGGCAGAGCCGGGCTGCCTACTTGTCATCAAGGCTCAGAGACCAAGGCCATGGTGGACTCTCCCTCTCCCTGGGATCTGAGGTCCAGCTAACGGAGCCTACAAGATGTGGAAATGATGTATTAGTCTCCACTTGTATTTCACTTCAGAAAAAAACAACTATTTGTAAGGATAAAGGGAAGAGAACATAGTAAAATATTTTGAACACGTTCTCATTTATATGTATTCATCTTACAATAGAGGGTGGTTCTTGTTCATCCTTATTCACATCAGAACTGATTTTCTAAAACAGGTACTTAGTCCATTACTAGACTCACTGCTCTCATACTTTCTGTGTCCCAAGACACCAGAGTTTTAGACCAACTCCCACTGATGAAGATGGGACCCTTCTACACGGAGAGACTGCTGTTAAAAACTCAGCAGCAACCATTCTGACCAGAGAATCTACTCCTTACTATCTCTGTGACTTTGGACAGGCTGGTCAATTTCTGAGCCTTAGTACCCTCATCCGTAAAATGAAGGTTTAATTTCTTCTTTTCATAATTTAATAGGGACCCAAATCACTTAGTTCATGTCTTCTGGCACTTTCCCAAGATTAGGACAGAGTTAAAGAAACTAGATTCATTTGTATAAAGAAAAAGAGCTGAGATAAAAACTTCCATTTCTGAAAAGTAGCTAGCTTAGGATCTGACATCCCACCAGGGACCCAATGAAGAGACTCTTTCTCAAATGTTCTCTCCAATTTCTCCACATTTAAATCCACTTCCACCAGATGCATGACACTAACCAGCCAGGAGCAGAATCTGGGTATGGCCGCTGTCAGGACTATGAAGCTGGTTTCTGTGGTAACAGTGCCATCTGCAGGAAGACCACAGACATGCCAGTTACTGCCCACTACCTGAGCCCACCTTGTAGACCCCCAAACTAATACCCCTCCCCTTCTCAGGCTCCTCTTATTAGTATACAGTAAGTATAGTATGGTACAGTACACAGTAACTAATAATACAATATTAGTATACAAAATCTTGGGCTCTCAGAAATTGAAAACTTCCTCATCTGGGAACAGGGAGACTAATGAGGGGAGGGAGGAAGGTTTCCCCATGTGATTAACTATTATTTTTTTTCAACAAAGAGAAACACACACTTAAATGTAGAGTCCTGGGAATTAGTTTTCTTTTCATCTGTATTTTTAATTTTTATCAAGGTAGTGCAAAGGTTAAAAAAAAGATCGGATTATTATTTCAAATTGCTTCTTCCTGACTACCAGTAAGGCTGTACATATTCTCATAAGTGTGTGTGTGTGAAGATAATGTTATAATTAATAACATGTTATATATAATATACAATAATATAGACTTATTATATATTATGATTTATACATACACAAGAACTATGACACTACATCTATTAACTTATTTTGCTGAAACAAACAAAAACAACTCAAGTTTTGCTTTCTAAAGACCTTATAAACACTTACCCTTTTCTTTAACCAAGATCTGAGATGTCAAGAAGGATTCTGAGAAGACCACAGACCCTAAGCACCCCCTTCCTCCCAGTAAGTCAGGAATGTCATACACAGTCATACAAGCCTGTATCAAATGAGAAAACAGAGTCAGGCCAGTTGTCACTCTTAAACTTTCAGGGAGAGACCATTAAGAAACAGATCACAAAATACTGCTCTAAGGCACATTTTGACAGAATACTCCAGAGTTTTTTTTTTTTTTTTTAAGGAAAACTCAAGTTCTTCTGAACTACATCTCAGGACCGGGAGAGGACTTCAGCATCACCCATGCTCCCCTGCAACTGCTTCTGCATCAGAGACACATTTGGGCCATAGGAGTATTTCTATGTTTCTATAAATTCCCTCAAATTCCTTATCTTTCCTAAGATAACAGCTGTCCTTCTTAATTGTGATGAGGTCCTGGCCTCTCAAGAATTAGAGATGTTTCTTTCAGGCTCTTGTACACTCATATACTCCTCGCATCCTGGCATATCCACATGCCTGCCAATTCCTTCTCTGGTTTGGGCTCAAGTTCTGAACAAGTCTGGGAAGGTGGGCATTCATTCATTACACATGTCTTCATGGATATTTCTGGATACATGTCAATACCTACAAATGCTTCTTACAGTACCAAGAAAATGAAAAGAAAACTACTTAAGCTTTTATGGCAAGACAAGTAAAAATAGAGGCTTTAGTAGGCTGGAAAAAAAAAAAAACTGAAACAACACAGCGAGATCTCTTAAATGGCTGATAAACAAGAACTAAAGAAAACAGAACAATTTCAGGGGGAATCTAGCAGAAGAAATGCAGAAAATGGTATGAGCCAGAGCCAGGGTCTGGAATGACAGAAGATCTGGTGAGGGACACGGGATAAGTAGCACAATGAGCACTCTCAGGTCCTGTCTCCTCCTGGTCTGATGTTGCTGAATGGCCATGTGCAGAGTTCCTGAAACAGAGCCCATTTTCAATACACTGTGATCCTAGCCTGGGATCCCTATTCCAGGTTCAGGGCAGAGATAAAAGATGTGGGGCTCTTGAAGAGATTGCTAGATTCCCAAATACAAAAGGGAGGCAGAAGAGTTGAGGAAAAAAACTGTTAAAGCCAAAGTGGTTAGTTTTTCATGTTGTTATGAAAAAAGGATGTATAAAAGTGATAGGTAGGCTTTTATATTTTAGTTAACTTTCTGATTAGGCCTGACAACTGGGAGTTTTTGTTTTTGTTTCAAAATCTTAATCTGCTTCAAAGAATTTTGAACATGCGAAGACACGAAGCCTTCTCCGGCTGCATGGTCTCTCTTAATTGATGGTGGGAACCCCACTTTTGTTTCCAGATCAAAGAGGAAGACAATCCAGTGGGTTATACTCAATACCTTACTTTTATACTTGCCTTCTAATATTGAGGAAGAGGAGAAAGAAAACTGAAAGGCAGAACTTCATTTCTATTTGAAAAGGAGGACAAGATTTATACAGAAAACAATTTTCTCTCTCTTCTTTCCTATTTCATTAGTGGCTGCTGAAAGTGTACTTAACACAATAGTATGATTCCACTGGGCTCCTGATCACCTTCTACTGTGCAAAGGACCTTCCAGAGCACTGCAGAGGAGTCTAAATAGAGATATCAGGGCTTACGGTCTGGCAAGGAGATAAAGTACTAACACCTAATATCAGGAAGCATCTCCTAGCATCCTGATGATGTCACCATGAAGTCTCTTAGTTCTAAATGAGCATCAACACAAAATGCTGATGATACAGGGAGCAGACACTTTATAAAAGGAGAACTTACAACCTTAAGAAGTTACTCTTGTTGTACTACTCTGTAGATGAGATGACACTACTGCTTTCCCACTGGTGATAGTGGCAGGCATGCATTTGCACTGAGTCATCCAGACCTGCACACCAAGTTCCTGGTGACCCAAAGCTCACTGGAATTAAGGCTCAGGCAGTAGCCACAGAAGAGACTCAAGGTGTAATCCGTGCCCATGTATTCTGCAACCAGAATCTTGGCTGGATAACTACCATACTTTCATGCATTGCTTGCCAATCTTCTGCACATTAGAATGCACTGAGCTAAATGGAGAACTTGGCTTGTGACCAGGAGCAACTGGTCTAGAAATTCAGCTCCCCCAGGCCATGCCAGCCAGCTCACCTGGGGACCAATATTTCTTTATCTCCAAACCATGCCCCTGTCCCATCAGGGTGTCCCCAGAAAATGGGCTGGAAAGTTCTGCTCTGACTACCCACTTCACTGGAAACTTAGGCCCCCAGTTTTTTGTTTCTTTTCTTTATTTTCACAGACTGTCCTAAGGGTATCAACTAAGGCCCTGGAACACAGAGAATCCACTGAATACTCATCAGTCTATGTTGAGACAGGTTTATCCTCAGCTCACATTTCCACATGAGGTCAGAGCAGTCTCAGTTAGTTGGAGGAAGCCTTCCTAACCTTAGGCAGAAGTGTCTCTCTCAGCCCCCAGATAAGACTCTGGGGTATGATGTGGACCTTGTACAGCCACCTGGGCACCCTTAAAATCACAGGCTCACTATGGCTACAGCTGGAATGCTCCTGAGAAAAGACCAGTTTCCTCAGGGACAGACTGCCCAAGACTCCCACCTACTCCTGTCTCACCCTTGCAGATGTCCCTATTTAAGCCACTCCCTGACAGCTGACTTGTAACAGCTCTGCTTACCGTCTTTACAAAGTATAAGCTATCTTCACTGTCCAGAGGCACAATCCTAGAAGAGGAAGAAACAGGAGAAACATATATCACAATTACAATGTTCTTTTCTCAACTTGGCAACAACCCACAGACCCAGATTTCTTTCAGGGCTTTTCAAAGCACTGGGTGACATGTAGGCAGAATTAGTATACAGGTCACTGGAAGGAATTAGGTCCACCACCTACTCCCATGCCTCAGTCTTTCAAAGGGAAGCACTCAGAGTACAGCGTCTCAGCTGAGTATATCAAGTCCCAGGCCCAATCCTGGCATGATGTCATTGCCAGAACTCTAAAAAGACCACCCACATCAGCAGTTACAAGATAGCTTCTCTTCACTTCTTGTTCCTAAAAACTTGCTCCAAAAGAGCATGCATCACAAACATACACTTACCTTCCCTGATTATTCACAGCATGGATGTGAAAAGCCATCTTGGAGCTATAGACCCAAAACAAAATAAAAAGTCAGTCTGCTCTTGCTAACCACTGTTGGCCACCACCCACCCCCCAGACACCTGCTGCTGCAGTGCACGTGTGCTGGGCCTTCATGGCACATTTGCCAAGTGTGGGGCCAGCGTTTGACTCCAGTCACAGCTCTGCCTCTGTGCAGATTCTCAGGGCCGGCTTGACTCTTGGATAGAGCAGGAGAGAACCATGTGCTGGAACTGTTGCCTACTGCAGACAGGGAAGACCCTCTACTGGCCCATAGCCTCCTGCCCCACACTTGTAACATATTGTCCTGATCCTCCTCTTCTTTACTACCTTTGGGTCAAGGTGCCATCCCTGCTCCAAGCTCAAGCAGAGACACCAAGTCCTGTGTTCCTCTCAGGAGATGATTTGCTAATCTGATGTAGTGTAAGGTACTCATTCAAGTGACCTTGTGGAGAGAAGGGAGTGGGGCTCCAGATGGAACTCCCATTACCTGGATTTCTTTTCTTGTTCCTTCCTCCAGCTAGAGAAGTATGCCCAGGACTAAAAGGCTTTGCCTGTCCTGGTAGAAAGGTAGCCTGCCCTGGAAGGCTGAGTGGCCTACTCAGAGCTCCGAGGAAAGGAAGAAGGGAACGACTATGCCAGCCATGTCGACGGTGACACAGAAGCCCTCCCCCCACCCCCCAATGCGAAAGCAGCTAACATCTACATGCTTAGACACTCTGCATGGTGGGAAGACAAGGAAACAGATGTACAGAGAGCTCCTTGTCTTACCCAAAGTCACACAACTAGAAAGCAAAAGTTTCCTCAAACTCAGGTCTGCCAGGAATAGATAATCCAGGCCAGCACAAGGCCTTAAGGAAGCAAACTTCTATCCTTCTCATCTTATGGCCAGAGCTATAAGATCCAGAAGACCCAGAAGAAAGAGGCCTGAAGCCTTGCACCAGAAAGATCTGGCTCTTCCCTCTACTCCTGGAGCTGCAGCAATAAAATTCTTGTTAGATCAACTTTTTAAATGTTCTTTCTTACTATCCAGGGTTGTAGATGTAAGAAAAAGTGGGACATGGAGCTGAGGCACCACAGGGCACAACCCATAAGTATTCTAAGAAAATTCCCCAATGTCTCTGGTGTCTTTTGCCTCTTTTGCCAAAAAGTGCACCAAGTGGTCCTCATACATGATGGGTGGAGGGTTAGATGGACTGGGTTCATGAAAGTTTGGCTATGGACACAGACCACACAGAGAACCCTGTGATGTGCCAGGAGATGTATAATGGCTGGACTGCTATAGAAAGCCTGAATCCCAGAGCTTCTAGCTCCTGAGACAAAGCCAGACTCAGGATATCTATTCCCTGAGAGGCATCAGAGGCCCAAGGCCAGGGTCTCCTAAGCAGGAACTGTGTCTATGTGCCCAGGGACCCTGACCCTAACAAACTTCACCCCTCATGTCCCTGCTTCACCTTTCTAATCTCTAAACCTGGGTCCTTCTGGTCTCTGATGCTTCTGCCATTGATCTGCCTCCCATTCTGGCATCAGGAAATGTGTCTGACTCTTTTTCATACAGTTCCTCCATCTTTGGCTCCCTGGCCTCTCAAAGCCCTGATCATGAATGTTTGTCTTTCAGATATCTTCATATTTTACTGGAACATTTCTCAGAGGGAAGACAGAATATCAAATACAAGACAGAAAAGGGTCTTTATTTAATAAAGCATTAAAAATACCTCCTTATAGAAAACAGCAGCCATTGCTTACCGTAGGGCTGCCTTAAACTGCATCAACTCAAAGAAATCTAACCCAGATCCCAGGGTCTGCTCAGCTACCTCCTTTGCCTATAAAAGCAATGACAAAACAGAGACAATTAGCTTTCATAGCAAGAAAGAGTACACATCACTGATAGGAAGTACCCTTCTAACATTTGGCCAGGAGAACACTGTGCCCCTCCCCTCTACAAGATTGCTTTGTATATATCAATAGATCAAAGTGAAAACATTGTGTTAAGGGAAACAGGTGCCTGCTTTCTTTGGGTTGGGTTCACAGGAAACACTTCATTCAGGCAGGTGGGCACTGGAACCTGATCTACCGGGAACTGTAATCAGCCAGGATGATGCCATTGTGAGGTCTGGAAAAGGGTTTCCTCCTCCCCTCTCCCTTGGCCCTGGGGGAGAGACTACTGCCCTTGGAGTTTCTGCCAGATGCTAAGAACATTTAAATACCTAGATTTACAAAAGATCACTTAAAAAGAAAAAGTGTGAGAACTGATACTGCATAAGCCTTCAGCGAAAGGGCTGAGAAATTCCAAGTTGCCAGGGATCCAGTTCAAGTGAGGAGGGAAGATGGCAGGGAGCTGGTGACTACGGCTACAGTCTCTGTGATATCTACATCATACACAACCTTTCCAATATCAAATGGCTTCCTTCAGGAAAGGTCCTATTGGCATTGGGAGGCATCAAGCCGACTCTTCGCATCTCCTTACTGGGTCAGATATAGGAATCCAACTCAGCAGGGCAGGTTAACCGCAAAACAGCAAGGAAGAGAACGGTCAGAGAATGAGAACACATGTGCTTGTCTAGGAAAGACAAATCAGATTTTCTAAATTTTGTTTTTTTTTTTTAAACACTGAAATCTCACTATGTAGCTCAAGACAAACTTAGCTAACTCTATTAAATTCACAGTAGAAAAATCTGTATTTTTATTTTTTAACTTTTAAAGAGCTAGTTAAAAAAAAAAAAGGCTAGAAAGTAAAACAGTAGGCTACAGAATGACTTTTCTTTAACACGACCAGATATCTACAAAGAAGTGCTGATTAGCGGTCGGTCATTCCTAGGACAAGGGCAGTTCAGTCACAGGCAGCAGAAGCTCAGCGCTCTCCAGGCACCTTTGTCTGGCGCCAGCTCCACTGAGGCCCAGGCTCTCACAAACTGACTACTACCAGGTGTCCAAAGACAAAACACATGGATAGGAAGGCTTACACTGAAATTACTACTAAGGAAAGAGAAACATGGTATTAAAATTACCTTTGTTAGACTGGAAGATTTAGCATAACATGCAATGCCAGCCAAAACAGCCTCTATAACAGCAGCATACACCTGGGACAAGAGCCTACTTTAGAACAAAAAATATGGATTAACTACAGCATCACAAGGTTTCAACAAAAGCTGCATGCACAAAAATGACATTCCCTAAGTAACTGATTTTTAAAAAAGAATGAGAAAAGTGCAAAAACAGAACTCATTGATTTCTAAGCCTTTTATAAAGACTTATTTATTATGTCAGAGAGAAAGTGTGTGCGTGCATGGGGAGCATGGCGAGGGGCAAAGGGAGAGAGACAGAATTTCAAGCCGACTCCCTGCTGAGCACAGAGCCTGACTCAGAGCTTGATCCTAGGACCCTGAGATGATGATGTGAGCTGAAACCAAGAGTTAGATGCTTAACTGACTGAGCCACCCAGGCACCCCTGATTTCTAAACCTTTTAAAAGTCATGTGCCCCACATGATTTATACTTTGCTCTTTTTTTTTTTTAAGTTTTGTAGAGGTGTTTTTTTTTTTTTTAATTATTCATTTTAGAGAGAGAGCGGGCAAGTGCAGAGGGAGAGAATCTCAAGGAGACTCCATGCTGAGCACAGAGCCCAGTTTGTGACTTTATCTCATGACCCTGAGATCATAACCTGAGCTGAAACCAAGAATGAGCTTCTTAACTAACTGTGCAACCCGGTGTCCCTATACTTTGCTCTTATTAAACCATGATAAGAAAAGCCAACTCTGCTAAGAAGACCAACCCTCCCTGTTTGTGATCCAACTGAAGAGAACTCGGTGGGCTCCCTAGCCCCTCTGTCAGGAGTCTGAATCCCTTCAGTATGTTGGTACAGATTTTCTGCTTTTTTGGGACCAACCACACCATACATTCATGTCATCTCCTCCCAGGCCTACGAACTGCTACTGGAACTTCAGGAGCAAAAGAGATTACCTCAGAGGAGAAGATAAGCTCCACTTAAATTTAAATTACCAGCTGCACACCATTTTTCAAGTAGCTTACCTGATCCAGAGAATAGAGTGTGCTCCTGAGGGCAAACATTCCCTTCCTAAAGCTCCCTGCTCCTCACTCACCAATCCTGCCCTTTCTCATGGACTTCTCACTTCCCAAATTGATTTTAAGAAGGTTTCTTCCTTCTCAGCATTTTGGGCCAGATAAATTTTTTGTCATGGTGTCTGTCCTGTGCACTATAGGAAGTTCAGCAACACCCCTGGCCTCTATCCATTAGACGCCAGTAGTACCCCCAGTTGGGATAACAAAAATGTCTCCAGACGCTGTCAAAGGTCGCTAGGGGTGGGGCTGGAGGAAGAGGAGCAGTAGAACTGCCCTTGGTTGAGAATCACTACCTTATGGGAGAGAGATCTGGGATCTTATCAGGATAATTATAGAGAGAAGGGGCTGGTTCATCCACAAGGCCCTAAAAGGCAGGGAAGATGCCTGGCAAAAAGATGATAAAGACTTGCCAAAGACTATGTCAATGTTTATGCCTGAGAATCTTTTAACAAGGAAGGTGACCAGAGTTAGAAAGCAGGAAGGAACCCAGAAATGATCTGGTCTAACTCTCATCATACAGAAGAAGCCAGGAGGGCTTCAGGAGGTGGAGTAAACTGTCCAAGGCACAGAAAATGAATGGTAGACTTGAATTCAGGTCTGCTGTCAGCCTGGTGCTTTTCTATTGTACCATGTCACATAGCCAATTCCTTTAATTTCCTCCTTGGCGCCCACACCACATCTCTACATTTTAGGTAAGAGATTTGAGTTGGGTAGAAGAAAAAAAAAAAGAAAAAGCATACGTAACAAAATGACAGCTCCGAGGATCAACATATTCTGAAGACTGTTGGCCAGGCCACAACAGAGGAGTATGTCTTGGTAGGAAGGGGCTTGGCAGGGGCACTGATAATGAGCATGGCCACTTCCAGGTAAGATCAGAATCTTCCACACCTTGGCACAAACACCTAAGACATATAAAGATGCCCTTCCTCCTTTCCCCACCCAGCTTGACTCACTCAGTACCAAAATGTTCTGGCCCCCTCACTGCTTGGCTTTCTCCTATACAACCTATACAAACCCCAGACAACAGCTGAATGCAAAGCCACGTGGCTATGGGCTTATAAAATGGCCTGAATGGGAGGCCTGAGACTCTTGCCTGGATGGCACTGCCACTGCCTTCACTAGGACTCCATAAGGCCCAAGTTCTACCAGCTCTGTGTTTCACCAAGTCTCCACATGTACTCTCAAGCACTGGTCAATACTAGTCCATGAAGCAGGGCACCAATGAATTTGGTTAGGAGGAATGTTTAGGTGTCCAGAATAAAGATCCAGTGGCTAAGCACAGCTGGCACATAAGTACCAGCAGGTACAGGGGTGCCTGTGTGGCTCAGTCAGTTAAGCATCTGACTCTTAATTTTGGCTCTGGTCATGATCTCAGGGTCATGAGATCGAGCCCCACACTGGGCTCCATGCTGGGTGTGGCTTCTGCTTAAGGTTCTCTATCTCCGGGGCACCTGGGTGGCTCAGTGGGTTAAAGCTTCTGCCTTCGGCTCAGGTCATGATCCCAGGATTCTGGGATCAAGCCCCGCATCGGGCTCTCTGCTCAGCCAGGAGCCGGCTTCCTCCTCTCTCTCTGCCTGCCTCTCTGCCTACTTGCGATCTGTCAAATAAATAAATAAATAAAATCTTTGTCAAATAAATAAATAAAATCTTTTAAAAAAGAAAAAAGATTCTCTATCTCCCTCTCCCTCTGTCTCTTCCACATACACTCTTGCTCTCTCTTAAAAAAAAAAAAAAAAAAAAAGTAGTACCAGCATGTACAAAGTGAGAATGTGGCTGACATGTTGCTAAAGGGCAGAAAACCCACACACTAAAAAACCGTATACACATTAATTACAGATATACAAAACCTAAATGTGTAATTTTTAAAAACCCAGTAAGATACACAGTTAAGATACTAATGGGTAGAGCCAAAGAGGAGGAATTATGGCTGATCTTGTTTTTCCTCTTTTTCTTTTCTATTTCCCAAATTTTCTGTAGTATGACTATATTCCTCACATTGTATTTTTTCAGATACAGCTAAATAGTTCCTACTCCAGAGATTCTGATTCAGTAATTCTGGGAACTACTATAGCCTGGGGATCATATTATTTATAAAAAGATGCTTAGATGATTCTTCGTGGTCTGTCACTATTGGCCTTTGGGAAGCACTTGTCTAGACCCCAGTAGTTTATACTAGAATATTTAATTAGGTAATAACAGAATTCTATTATGTTCATATTTCTGATGGAAAATTCCTTTCTGGAATTCAGTAGTTCCAGCACTGTTATGGATTGAATTGAGCCCTTCTAAAACTCATAATGAAAGTCTAATCTTCAATGTAACTGTATTTGGAGATAGGACCTTTAATAAGGTCACTGAAGTTAAACGAGGTCCTGAGTAGGGACCTAATCCAGTAGGACTGGTATCCTTACAAGAAGAGGAAGAGACACCAGAGATTTCTGTTTCTCCCCAGAGCTCAGAGGAAAGGCCAGATAAGGACACAATAAGAAGGTGGTGGTCTGCAACTCAAGGAAAGAGGCCTCACCAGAGACCAACCCTGCTGGTACCTGGAACTTGGACTTCAAGCCTCCAGAATTGTGAGAAAATAAATTTCTGCTGTTTAAGCAACCCAATCTGCGATATTTTGTTATGGTAGCCCAAGCAGATTAACACAAACATTATTGAGTTTCTTTCTTTCTTTTTTAAAAATTAACATATAATGTATTATTGCTCCAAGGTACAGGTCTGTGAATCATCAGTCTTACATAATTCACAGTGCTCACCATAGCACATACCCTCACCAATGTCCATAACCCAGCTACCCTATCCCTACCCCCCACCCCCAGCAACCCTCAGTTTGTTTTGTGAGATTAAGAGTAATAAGTTTATTTTTTATCTTTGGTTTCCTGTTATATGTAGGGGGAGCAAAGTCAACACTGGACCTTTTTAAAGTTGCACAGCTTTGGGGCACCTGGTGGCTCAGTGGGTTAAAGCCTCTGACTTCAGCTCAGGTCATGATCGCAGGGTCCTGGGATCAAGCCCCAAGTTGGGCTCTCTCCTCAGCGGGGAGCCTGCTTCCCCCTCTCTCTCTGCCTACTTGTGATCTCTGTCTGTCAAATAAATAAAAATTTAAAAATAAATAAAAATAAATAAAGTTGCACAGCCTGAGTTCAGATCCTAGCACTATTCCCTAAGTCTAAGAGTCAAATCCAGAGGAAACACTGCTCAGACCAGAAGTGGTTTCAACATAGATTCTCCCAATGTGTTTTAGAATGTTTTATTTCGGGGATTAAAAAATGTACTATGTAGAAGACATAGTAAGAAGAATCACACCATTGAAATGGGTTTGCAGAGGAAGTCTCTGAGTTCTGGAGAGAGGAGCACATGGCAAAGCTGGCAGGACTCCAAGCTGAGAGACAGGGCTAGGGAAACCACAGCTCTGCTCACCACTTCACCCAAATGTCCTATCCACTGCTGATCTCAAAGGAGTTAGAGCGACAGCCACAACTTCTGAGTAACTCAACTTTAAGAAAATATAAAATAGAAATGAAGACTTACATTTGTTCGGTTTTCTTGGGCAGCTTATTCTCATCACCTGTAACAAAGGACCATGAATTAAGTGTGACAAGATCATGTGTCCTGCAAACACTTCACAAGGAGGCTAGAATTTCTTAATTCAAAGGAGACATCAAGAACTACATTTTTTTTTCTTTTGGGTTAAACACAGTACAATCACAACAGCTTTTCCCAGAATCCTCCCAGATCTTCACCCTTGACACTGATTTTGACCACCCACTCAGCATCACCTATGAACATCAGAGAAGACCTGGGGAACCTTAGGCTCTGGAATGTTTTCACCTTTATTTTTAATTTTTTTTAATTATGAGGTATAATTAAGTAGGCTCAGTTCTGACTCTTTTATCATCTCCTTAATTAGCTGACCCTTAATTATCATGCTTCTTTCAGAGTTTTCCAGCTTACACAGCAACACCCAGGTAAAAACCTGGTTTCTGCTATAGTCTGTTCTGTGGAGCAGTGCTGAGATCCTCATTTATTCTAGAGGTTCTTCTCTAGGTCTCTTTGGATATCTGCAACTTCTGGTTACCCTAGCAAGAAGGGAAGCTCCAGTGCACCTGATCTTTCTGGAGGGCCCCGCAGCATGGAACACTTCCTCCCTTCTACCTTCTAGAAGGGTAGAAGGTACTCTTCTACCACGGCCCTTCTTCACCAGAACAGCAGGCACCTGACTGACTCTGACTCTCACTGTAGCCTGTATCTCCTGCTATCCAACTGGGACTCACTTATCCTTGCCTTCCCTCTAACACCGAGCACACGGTCTCACACATGGTTAGACATGTTGAGCTGATGATTATTCCTCCAGAGATACATTCTTTGAGAAATGTGTTAGGTGTATCAACTCTCCACTGCACTGAGAGAGGGAGTTGGAGGCCTACTAAGTGGGTATCATAAACTTCTGAGGAAAGCAGTTAATGATGACTCCATTTCTAATTCATGGGAGATATTATTCATTAGGGAAGCTGATGAGATGAGAACTTACAGGAACTTACCCAAGTAAGGAACGTAAGTAGCTCCAAAAAAGTACGTTCTTGAACAAGCAAGGGGTCCCTTTGGTGAGACACACTGTACTACCTGCATGTCAGAAAAAAAAGTAAAAAAAAAGAGTAGGGACTTAGGTATGTACTGCTGAAAAATAAAAATTATATCGTTCATGGAAATCAATTTTATCTCACCAACAGCTGATTTATTATTTTTTAAAGGCACAGAGGAAAAGATCACCTTTAATTATTATTTTTCCAAAAGTATTTTGTATTGTGTATTCTTTGTTAAGATTTTATTTATTTATTTGAGAGAGAAAGTGAGAGAGAGAGACAGAGCACAAGCAGGGGAGAGGCAGGCAGAGGGAGAGGGAGAAGCAGGTTCCCAGTGGAGCCACCTAGGTGCCTCTTGTGTTGTGTTTTTAACCTTGGCGGTATTGTGAGATTGCTACTGGGTCAGCTCATGATGCTAATGAATTCACAACTTAGAAGGGAAAGAGAAAACATGCTTGGGTTTTGACTGTCATTAATAGTCCAGAACTTTCACAGTGAGGACTTTGGCTGACATGACAGGGAAATGTATGGAAGCAGCTATAAATTCAGGAAAGGAGGGTGTGCCCCCATGTCCCCACTTCTATTTGTATTTCATCTCTCTACATAAGCCTTGGAAAGAGATTTAAAAATTCTTATTCTTCGGGGTGCCTAGGTGGTTCAGTTAGTTAAGCAGCTGCCTTCAGCTCAGGTCATGAACATAGGGTCCTGGGATTGAGCCCCGCATCGGGCTCCCTGCTCAGTGGGGAGCCTGCTTCTCCCTCTCCCTCTGCTTCTCTCCCCTGGCTTGTGCTCTCTCACCTGCACGCTCTCCTTCTCTCAAATAAGTAAATAGATAAATAAAATCCTTAAAAAAAATTCCTATTCTTCTTCCATGTTTAGTTATTTATACAAAGATAGATACAGATGTCCTTTTCTTTTGAAAATCCAGCATCTCATCAGGGTTCTCAGGCTATTAGTTATAAAAAACAAAATTGCTACCAAAAGAACTAAAGCAAAAGAAATTAGTGCAATATATTAAAAAAATAGCTAAATGTGACACAAATATTCATTCTACTCCAATATTTGAGGAAGTCACAAAAGAATGCATGGCATTTTTCTGTAGTATTGTGAACACTGTGAATCCAAGTTAAAGATGTGTAATAAGGATTGTTTGGCCTACTCTATAATTCACCATAGTGCATATGATCAATATTGCCACGACCCTAAATAAAAACGCATGTGCATATTTCATTTGTTGGTTAACTGGCATATTTCCTCAATAGAACATGTTTCTTGGATTTCCAAATTCCCCCCAATTGAAAGTTTCTTTTAAAGTGCCATTTGTATAAAGAAGATGTGGTATATATATACAATGGAATACTATGCAGCCATCAAAAGAAATGAAATCTTGCCATCTGCAACAATATGGATGAAACTAGAGGGTATTATGCTGAGTGAAATAAGTCAATTAGAGAAAGACAATTATCATATGATCTCTCTGATATGAGGAATTTGAGAAGCAGGGAAGGGGGTTGTGAGGGTAGGGAAGGAAAAAGTGAAACAAGGCTTTTCATGCCTGTGCCTATTGGCATTTCTGGGTTGTCAGCTTCTCCAATATCCAGTCTGGGATATATAAGCAAAAAGGAACCCCAGAAAACTCACTGCCATATTGTCCCTTTGGTCCTAAGCTCCTCAGCCAGTCTGACTTCTTCTACCTTCCAGAGTCTTTCCATGTTTATTTTACATAAATGTCCAGTGTTTTTAGTTGTACTCAGTAGAAGGATTTGGAAAAAAAAATATCTCTACTCCCTCTTCCCAGAAGCAGAACTCAGCTAAATTTCCTTTAGTTTTAACATATATAGTGAACATGTAAGATTACACTAAGAACCCTATGTCATTTGGCATTTCCTGTGTATTCCCAGGATCCTCTGGGGGGTTAAAACGAGGTCTGTGCTCTGCAATAAAGGGCAGTAAGATCCTAACAGCATATCCATCCACTCAAGTAGCCCTATATTCCTGACCATCTTAGAGGCAGAAAAATTTAGTCCATGAGAAAGTCAATCCAGAGTGACTTAGCCTCATGTTCTCCAATCAAAACTAAAAAATAGTACCTACCTCACCAGCTTTCCTGAATGTCAGTAACATTTTGAAAATACTTAAGCTTCCACAGCCTTTTACAAGCACTAGAGTCTCATATTTCAGTCTAATGTTTCCTTTAAAAGAATGTAGCAGACAATTTACCACCAAATGAACAAGTCTTCTCCCTGGCACCCTCAATAAAAGAACAGTGATCCTCAAAGTTTATGTCCTAAAATGTAACAGTGAAGACATATCAAATCTAGTAGGCTTGGAATAAGTCTATTTGTAAGTTAATTTAAAAGTCTTATTCTAATGATAACATTACTATGACAATTTAAAGAGTTTGGTTTGATAAAGTATTTTTTTAAGCTTTTTCCTTCAAATATTTAAAAATTAACTAGGATGCTTTCAAATCACACCTAGTACTTATGCAAAAATACAGTGAGTTTGCAATCACTTCGTTCACTCCAAAACAACTTCGAGCTTAAATCAATACACGAACTGGAACGGTTCCTCTTATCCTTCCCTCCTCCCTATTCATAAAACCAATTAAGCACCAGGTAGTCAAGCTACTCACCATGTGTTTGGCAAAGCTCCCATTGGGACCAGTGTTGCGTACCAGATGCCCTTCAGAAGGGAAGTTAAAGTTGCCAGCATTCAGATTTTCTCGTGTGGAGTGATTACCAAAGAGAACGAATGGCTGCCTATTAGGGCTGGAGTGGCAAACCAAAAATGTGGTTAGAAAAGAGAGTCCTAGCTAGGGCAACTTCCCAGTAAGTGGGTTCTTAGGGTTTTCAGAGTGGGTTTTCAATCCTGCTTGGAGTTTTCAGTCTTGTAGTCTGAGGAAAGAGGTCAGTACAATCCCCCTAATACTCGCTTGCTGGGAAGTGATGCCAGATGTCTCCAACTCCTCCTACTGACCCACAGGGATCATTTAGGGACATAACTAAATTCAAGCCAGGTTTGTATTTTCAGCTTGTTCTAATTCTTAAGGACAAAGTTCCACAGGTCTGTCCATGACACAGAGATGGAGCAAGGTTCCAGTTTCATACAACAGCAATTTAATAGAAACAGAAATTTTAAAGGATGACACCAGTTGTGATGCTCAGACTATAGGCAGACAACAGAGGCATTAACTATTCTGGAGCAGCTTTTAGGATGGGAGGAGAGTAGGGTTGCAAATATCTCACTGCCACACTTACCTGCCCTGCATGCATCCCCTTCTTCTGTCTCCTCTCTTGGTTAGACTTGTCTGTTTATTTTAGTTTTTTGCTGTCACTTTCTGCTCACTTCTCAGTCCACTTCAGTTGACCCCTCAGTCATTTTACTCCAATTACTCTTGCAAAGGTCACCATGTGACTTTCACATAGCAAAGAGCAAATCCAAGGATAGGCTTCAGCCTGCCCTTCCTTGGTCTCTCAGAAGCACCTGACACCCTCTCCCTGAAAGAGCTGTTGCATCTCAGTTTCCCTTGTCAGCCATTCTCTTCCTCTATGTGCCTCTGAATATTCCCAGGGTTTTACTTTCAGCTGTCTGTCTCTCCTTTCCTCTTTCATCATCTATCCCCCGTTCCCCTTCAAGTTTTGCAATAAATAAGTGGCATCATCATCCACCCCGGGACTGAGCCAGAACTGAGAAGCCTCCTTAGGCCTCCTTTAGTTCTCCTTCCCCTTACCTTCTAAATCCAACCAACCACCATGTTTCACTCCTATTTGTCCATCTCCCTCAACCCACATGGTCACAGGCCTCATCCCTGATGCCATTATTTCTTCCCCAAACAACTGCACTGTCCCCTCACAGTTACTGTGCTTCCACTCTTGTTCTCCTATAATCTATTCTCCACAGTTCAGAGGGGACAACTTTCATACATGGAAAGCTTTTTAATGCCTTTATTTCATTTTCTAGGGAAGGACTGGAATCTTTCACATGGCCAAAGAAGACTTGTATGGTCTGGCCTGGCCAACTTCTTTGGCTCCATGGAAGGTCACTCTCCCCCAACTCTTATATTCCACCAAACCCATCTTCTTTTATGTTCCTTACACTCTCATCTCAAGATGCTTTTCTCCTTTTTAAAAAAGGGCTCACTGATCACCTTTTTTAAAAAAAAAAAAAGATTTTTAAGTAATCCCTATACCCAGTGTAGGGCTCGAACACAAAACCCTGAGATCAAGAATTGCACATTTCACTGATTGAGCCACCCAGGTGCTACCTTTACTCATCATTCAGATCTCCCCTCAGAGAAGACCATGTTCTCCAGCTGTAGTCTTCACAATGCCAAGTTCTCTTCTCCTTCATGGCACCAATCAGAGTTTGTAATTATATTATTTTGTGAGGTTGCTTGATTAATGTCTTAATTCTCTACCACACTACACACTCCATAACGGCAGAGACCATGACTGCTCGGTTTTTAAAAAAAATTTTTTTAAGTAATCTCTATGTCCAACATGGCATTTAAACTGCGACCCAGAGATCAAGAATCAAATACTCTACTGACTGAGCCAGCTAGGCACCTCCATGACTGGTTTACTTTTTAATCATTTATTTCTTGCTTAGTATGTCGTATGTTCTCAACAAATAGTACCTAAAGGATATTTTTCAGATAGTTTCAGTTATGGACTGAATGTTTATATCCCCACAAAATTCATATGTTAAAATTCTAACCCCCAAAGTAATGGTATTAGTAGGTAGGGCCTTTGTGGGAGGTGATTAAGTCATTAGGGTAGATCACACATGAATGAGATTATAAAAAAGGCTCTTATAAAAGAGCCTCCTGAGAGATCCCTTGTCCTTTCTGCTATGTAAGGTTATAGTGAAATGACTGCTTTCTAAGAGGAAGTGAGCCCTTATTAGACATTGGATGGGATAGTGTGATCTTGGGACTTACCAGTCTCCAGAACTTAGGGAAATAAATGTTTTTTTGTTTATAAGCAACCTAGTTTACGGTATTTTTGTCACGGCAGCTAAAATAGATTAAGATGGTTTCCTTTATTCCCTACACTTTCCTTAAATTGCCCTTAGTGTGTATCATGTGAAAAATTCTTTATATTTCTTGTATTATCCTTAAAAATATCTCCTTAAGTTTCAGGAAAATAGGGGCTCTTAAAAGTAAACATGACTCTGATTCTTCTTCTGAAGCTTAATTCGAGGTAAATGACTCTTTAGGCAGAAAAAGATGACCCTAAGTCCCAACCATGGCAATCTGTCTCACTTCAGATTGGACTGGATTTAGGGAAGAAAAGAGAGGAAAGATCTACTCTCATCTACCCATCAGAGGAACCATAACCAGCAGGGGCCCTGCTGATTACCACGATAAGAGAGATGCTAAAGGAAATACCTCAAGAAAACAAATGTAGCAACCCTAATGCTCCTTGTCTTTCTGGGGCTGGACATTTATGCCCAAACCTTTTTACTCCCCATAACATGCTATGGATCCCTGCCTAGCCCTTGGACATTCTGCTTCCTAGCTTCCCTGGGGGTAGGGATGGAATATAAAATTCCTTTCTTTAGATTTCAGCAAGTTACAATGTTTAAAAAGCTAGTTTACTATAAACCTGTATTTTAAAAATTTATTTTTTAAAAAGATTTTATTTATTTATTTGAGACAGAGCAAGAGAGAGACAGCATGAGCGGGGCAGAAGGAGAAGTAGGCTCTCCACTGGGCAGGGAGCCTGATGTGGAACTTGATTCCAGGACTCCGGGATCATGACCTGAGCAGACGGCAGCCGCTTAACTGACTGAGCCACTCAGGTGCCCCTAAAACTGTATTTAAAAAAATATACGGATGGGGGCGCCTGGGTGGCTCAGGTCATGATCTTAGGGCCCTGAGACTGATTCCACACTGGGCCCCACATGGGCTCCCTGCTTAGTGAGAACTGCTTTTCCCTCTCTCCCTCTGCCTCTATCCCCCTCTTGGGCACTCTCTCTCTCAAATAAATATTTCAAAATAAATATATATGTATATAAATAGAAAAGCAGTAAACGGACAATTTTTCAAGGTATGAATTTCTTACCCTGTGATGACTAAAGTCAATTTGTATTTTCCTGACTCTACCTTAGGGACTTAGATGCTCCCTCACAACCACCCTCCTGGTCAATCCCATTTTCTCTATTACCATTCACCTTTCTTCCCCAAGAAACTTACCTGTTTTCAGTTATATGGCTGGAGATCATTCCATGACTGAAGTAACTTCTGAATGGCTAAAAAAGAAGCCAATATTGTCTATCCTAAGATCATAATTTTATAAAACAATCACAAAACCCCCTCATATATGTACATATGAATGTAGGTATTGTGTGTGTGTGTGTGTTTGAGAGAGATGTTTACAGATTATTGTAAAAACATGGAATGACAAATGTAGTAGAAAGCAACATGAGTTTTTAGGGCAGGTAGCAAACAAACAAAAAAACAGCAAAAGAAATAAAGAGGCTGCAAAAGAAAATGGAAGGTAAAGAAAATCACCACCTATGGTCCAAGTTACTAATCATGTAGGAATTTTCCCTTCTATTAAAAATTTGTTTTTCTACATTTCTAATAAAGGAATATATTTTAATTCTAACACACCAGTTTATTTATATTTTTTTTATTAAAGATTTTATTTATTTATTTGAGAGCGCGAGAGCATGCAAAAGCAGGGGTAGGGGCAAAGTGAGAGAGAAGGAGACTTGCCACTGAGCAGGGAATCCAATGCAGGGCTTGAACCCAGGACCCAACATATTAATTTAAAATCAGCACTGAGGGGCGCCTGTGGCTAAATCGGTTAGATGGCTGCCTTAGGCTCAGGTCACAATCCCAGAGGCTTGGGATTAAGCCCCACGTGGGGCTCCCTGCTCAGTGGAGAGCCTGTTTTTCCTTCTCTCTTTGCCTGCTGCTCTACTTATGCTCTCTCTCTCTGTGTCAAATAAATAAATAAAATCTTTAAAAATAAGTGAAAAATAAAATCTCCATTGAGAAAGAATCCACAGAACTTAGAAGTACACTGAAAGAAGTTTCCCAGGAAACCACAGAAGTATTTCTCAGCCTTGGTGTGTATAGTACTAGGCTAAACACTAATCTAAACTTGATATGCAGGGTCTGTGTTAAAAAGATTCAAAAATTCCTTAACACCCACCAAAAGGCAATTTTAATCTACTTAAATAACATCTATTGTTCTTCCCACACACTGATTATGTAAGTAATATATGCTTATTTAAGAATTTAATAAAAACCACCTACAATCTCCAATAACTGTTAACATTTTGGTATATTCTCTTCCTATGATACATCCATAGTATATGGTTGTACCAAAGCCTACTAGTTTTCTATTCTTGGAAATTGTATTGCTACTAACTCTCTTATATTATGTATAATACTGTAGTAAACAACTTTTCATAAATTTTATTTGCAGCTCTGATTATTTCCTTAAAGCAGATCTGGAAATGAAATTTTAGGTTAAATAGGCAGAACTATATTGCCAAACTGTTTTTTGAAGAACATCTGGGATGCCTGGGTGGCTCAGACGGTTAGGCATCTACCTTCAGCTCAGGTCATGATCCCAGGGTCCTGGCATTAAGCCCTGCACTGGGCTCCCTGCTCAGCAGGAAGCCTGCTTCTCCCTCTCTCACTCCCCCTGCTTCTTTTCTCTCTCTTGCTCTCTCTCTAATAAATAAGTAAAATCTTTAAAAAAAAAAAAAAAGAAAAGAAAAATGGTATTTCATTGCTGTTTTATTATATGGTCCTTTGATTTCTAATGAAGTAGAGTATTTCAGATATAGTCAATGGCCATCTGGATTTCCCTTTGGTAATTAGCTGTTTACTTACATCCTCTGGATGTTCAATTGGAGTTTGGGGTTCACAGATCTTACTGATCTGTAAAAACTCTTTATATATATGTTAAATAGCTAAATTTTACTGAGGGTTTACCATGTGAACTGTGATAAACACTTAAATGCATTATCTCAAGTAGCCCTAATAACCTATAAGGTTTATTCAATCACTCACCTGTCCAGTTAGTTAATAATACTGTACTAATACTAAAATGGGGGGAAAAAATGAAAATAAAATATAAAGTGAACTTCAAACATGAAAACCTGTTCAACCTTACTCACAATTTCAAAAATTCCATTCCTTATCTATAAGACTGTGAAAAATTCGAAAGTGTGACAATACATCCTATTGGTGAGGCAGTGGTCAAACAGGCACTCTCATATATAGCTGGTGGGAATGCAAATTGGTCAACCCTCGTGAAGAGAAATTTGGCAATAGCTAACACAACTAAATATGCACTTACCTTTTGACAATCACATTACGAGGTATACAAACCTCCAACAATTTGAAAACAAGAAAAAAGAATCCAGAAAACTGAAAAGGGCATCAGTGAGATGCGGAACTACTTCAAGTGGCCTAATACAGAGGTAATTAGAGTCTCGGAGAAAAAAGGTGGACAGAAAAATACCTGGACAAATAATGGCCAAAAACTTTCTAAACTTGATGAAAACTGTAAATCCACAGATCCAAGAAGCTCAACAAAAGCCCAGCACAAGAAATTTGAGGAAACAACTCAAAACTAGTAATAAAAGAGAAAATCTTAAAAGCAGCTAGAGGGAAAAAAAAAAGACCAGTTATATACAGAGGAACAAAGATAAAGAATAAAAATTAAGATGAACATTAAAGATAAAGAGGAGAACATCACAAACAATGCAAGGGAGAAGATAGTGGAACAGCATCTTCCAGGTACTAAAAGGAAAAACACTGTCAACCAAGAATTCCATGCATGGAAAAAATGTCTTTCAAAAATGAAGGTGAAATCAAGATATTTTTTCAGACATATGAAAGCTGGAAGAACTCATCATCTGAAGATTTTCACCGTGAAAAATATTAATGGACACTCTTTAAGGAAAAGGAAATCATACTGAATGGAAATCTGGATCTACACAAAGGAATGAAGAACATCGAGAGCAGTAACTACATACACAAATACATGAAATTTTAAAAAATTACTTAAATCTTTTAAAAAAGGATTAAAAAGGATTAAAACAAGATTAAAAAGAGAATTAAAAAAAGAGAACTGACTGCTTAAACAAAAATAATAGCAATGTATTAGTGAGGTTTATAAAATGTAAAAGTGAATGCACAACAACAAAGATCAACACCAACTCCAAAGGCTGAGGACTGGCAGTGCAAGCCCAAGGCAGAATCAAGTGTAAGCTCAAGACCACTCCTCTGATCCTCCCTGTGACTAACTCTGGGGACCGGCCTATGCCCTGGTTCTTGATTTAGATACCTTAGTTTACTCATAGAGTAGGTTTTACACTGAATCTAGTAATTTCACCATTGTTTGCCTGGAAAGAAAACTTACCTAGGGGTTCAACTGAGGAAAGGAGTGCTACTCACACGTGGAGAATTACTTTTAGGCCTAGTAACTAGCAACTAGCACCCAACAGAATTCCTTTCCGACAGAGGTACCACCAGACTCTAAAATGAGCATTCTTCTCATATAGAAGCTGGCACAGAAAAACAACTTCTTTATAGAGGTTGGTAGGTTGGTATGGAGGCTAAAAACTTCTTTACAGCACACAACAAAGCTTAAGGCAATAATAACCCAAACATATAAGGATTCGTACTGTTGAATTCTGAAAAAAATTAACAAAACTAAAAACAGAAAAAATAAATAAGTTAATCAGTTTTTTCTCTTTGGCCCTTTCTTTACATACCTCACCCGCCTGAGATTCAGAAAGTTCCAGCAGGAAAGGAATTTCTGTATCAAAATTAGCAAAGAAGCTAGTCCACTGATGTTCAAAAGCCACCAAATCCTAGGAAGAAAATGAAAAGGATAATGCATTTGGTCACATTCAGAGGTACTTTAGAAAACCAGAATCATGAAACAGCATCAGCTATCAAAATACCGGATCACTTAAATATATTTTAAAAGTTAACAGCAAACTACAGATACATGTTATCACATAGATGAACCTCAAAAACAACCAAAAGAGGCCAGATATAAATGACCACCTGGTGTATGCTTCATTTATATGAAATACCCAGAAAATGCACATCTATAAAGACAGAAAGTAGATTAGTGGTTTGAATGAGGCCAGGTAGAAACAGAGACTGATTACAAGTTAACACAAGGGAATTTGAGGGGTTGATGAAAATGTTCTAAAATTCGATTGTGGTGATGGCTGTACAACTCTAAAATTCACTAAAAATTCCTGAATTATACACTTTAAAATGGGTAAATTTTATGGTGTATAAATTATATTCTAAAAATGTTATTTAAAAAGAAGACAACAATGTGCACCCAGTGCCTTACTTCAGCAATCCTTATTAGAGAGAGGGACTTATTTATGAGGCACCTAAAAGATAGTACATCCAGTGACAAAAGGTGGTCACGCCAGTGCAGCTTTGTTTAAGGACAAGTCAGATGACCTTAGTTAGAAGTTGGGTGGTGCCCTGGGTGGCCCATAGCCCTCTTATCCCTCACACCCTGCCCTAGTGGTGGTGGTGGTGGGGGGGAATTGCAAAACTCTGTGCCTTTCCTAGTTGACTCTCGGTGCAACTTACCTACCTCCCCCATCCCAGCTGCTTTTCAGCCTCTCTCATTCCTGCTCCCAATTACCACATATTTTGTGCTTCTGGCTTTCCTTTAAAACATCGTTAGTTAACCAGAATACACGAGTTAACCAAAACACACCAGTTGCTTAAGATACTCATAGATGCTCACTGGAGCATCTTTACTCATTCTGTTTTTACAGAGGTATCTTACACACACACACACACACACACACAAATAAGTGCATACTTATATCTGGTAACCTACGGTTATCTGGGTTAGACTGCTCTGTCATACCACCTCTGTCCTGTGGCCCAGTAAACTGGACCTTCTGAGTTTGGGCTCCTGACCTGCTGCTATTGGGTCCAATTTGTGGCCCTGATCCAGGATCCAAGAGAGTCTGTGCATTTTGGGGAATATATTAAAAAAGATGGGGCATTCTGTTTCAAAAAATTCCCTGAGGACTTGTCAGTACTAATTACAGAATAAGGTACAATGAATCATTAAATACCGCTTTCAGTTCCATGCTATGAGTAAAATGAAAGATATGACGAATTCTCATACTTAAAATAGCATTATATCTGACATGTCCATATAAATACACACACACACACACACACACACACACACACACGCAGATTCTTAAAACATCCTAACAGTCTTGCATTTCTCTATGCCCACTTTATACATAAGGAGACTGAGGTACTGAAAAGTAAAGTGACCTGAGGATGGAATACTAAAGAGCAGAAGTGGAAATGTATCTAGGTAAGAGATACCCAGATCCTGTGTTTTTTCCACCAGACACACTATTCTCCACCTTTTCCCTAATACAAATGGTGCACTTGCGGAAACAGATACTGTGTATATACGCAGAACTGGTCAGTTGCATCTGATGATGAAGAAAGGAAAGTTTATCTGCATAGACTCTTTGAGACCAAATCTAGAACACAGGCCCAGAGAGATATCAAGGTCAGATAAGCAGTAAAGGTCTGAAAATCCCAAGAACCATGACAGTGTGCCTTGGTTCTTGGCTGGTAGAGAAGGATACTGAACTTTAGACAGAACTTTTGGCCATAGGCTGGCATCCAGCTTGCTAGTGGCTCGAAGTCTGTATCATGGCACCTCCAGTAAGTTGACCTGGCTTAAGGACTAGGCAAGGGGAAAGCACTCATGTCTGAAGAGTTCCTCACAATGTTCAAAAAGAGAGGATTCTGGGGCTTTCTGTGTATTTCAGGGGCTTTCAGACAGGTTCCTTCTCTGTGGCTAGAACGCTCATACCCCCTCCTCCTCTGTCTGGAAAAATCTCTGATCACCACACATGACTCCTTTGGGAAGCAATCCTGAGCAATTCCAGGCAGTTATTTTCCTTACTCTCTATGTTCCGCTATGATTAGAGCAGTTACTAAAGAATACCACTATTATTGGTCTAAAAGCCCATTGAACAGTATAGTATGAGTGGGGGCCAGGTCTACCTATTTCTGTGTTTTAGCATAAGCACGGTATCCAAGAAATAGTAGGATCAAGTTATTATTTGCTTAATAAACCAAGAAGCAGGTGCGTGTGGGTAGCTCAGTCGGTTGAGCATCTGACTCTTAATCTCGGCTTAGGTCATGATTTCAGGATTTTGAGATCAAGCCCTGTGTCAGGCTCTGTGCTGAGCATGGAGCCTGCTCAAAGAGCTGCCAGCAGTGATTGGCCAGCCTAGACGCTGGGCACCTGGGTGGCTCAGTTGGTTAAGCGACTGCCTTCAGCTCAGGTCATGATCCTGGAGTCCCGGGATTGAGTCCCGTGTTGGGCTCCCAGCTCCATGGGGAGTCTGCTTCTCCCTCTGACCTTCTCCCCTCTAATGCTCTACCACTTCTCTCTCTCTCTCAAATAATTTTTTTAAAAAATCTTAAAAAAAAAAAAAAAGCCTAGATATCAATTCTGGCTTAAGATTGATTACACGTCTTGACAAAGGGGAAATAGACGTGAGCAGAAAAAGTATTTGGATGGTGGACAGAAAAGAGGGTTTTATTTTTTATCTTTTTAGATTTTATTTATTTAGTTGACAAAAAGAGAGAGGGCACAAGTAGGGGGAGGAGCAGGCAGAGGGAGAGAGAGAAGCAGGCTCCCCACTGAGCAAGTAGCCTGATGCAGGACTTGATCTCAGGATTCCAGAATCATGACCTGAGCCAAAGGCAGCAGCTCAACCAACTGAGGCACCCAAGTGACCCAAAAAGAAGGTTTTAGAGAAGTTTGGAGGCTATGAAACAGCTCAGAGAAGGGAGAAGAAAATAAGGTAGATTTTTAAAAAGTGATATGGGTACAAACTGCTCTTTTTTCAGTAATTTTTCTAGAGACACAAAGACTAGAACTGCATTTTAAATACTTCTGGCTGTTGGATTTGAATTTTATTAACATTTGTAGACTCACCACAAGAGATCCCTGCACAAATTTATGGTTATACATGTGTATAGTATTTTTACCCCATGTGGGGTTCAATGAGCTATTTGGAGATCTACTTCATCAGCTTGGAGAGTTCTTGGACATTATCAATTCAGATTTCCTGTTGCATTTTCTCTCTACTTTCCTTCTGTACTTCAACTACACTATGTAAGATGATTTGACATTGTTTGGCAGATACTGGACGCTCTGTTTTACTCCGCTTAGTCTTTTTTTCTTGGTCTTCCAGTTTAGAAACTTCCTTTGACCTATCTTAAAGTTCACAGAACTTTACTTCATTTGTATCTAACCTGTTATTAAGACAGTCTAATGAATTCTTCATTTCAGGTATAGTATTTTTCATTTCTAACATTTCCATTTGGTTCTTTTTTCAGTTTTCAGGTCTCTGCTGAAATTCTTTAGCATTTTTAGTAGTAACTTGAAATTTTCCGTTAGTTAATTCCATGATTTGGACTTAATTCTCTTGCCTGTTTCTTTTGTTTTTGTTTTTGTTTTTAAGACTTTATTTTAAAGTAATCTCTACGCTCAATGTGGGGCTTGAAGGGGCTTGAACTCACAACCCTGAGATCAAGAACTGCATGCTCTACCAACTATGCCAGCAAGGTGCCTCTCTATGGCTCTTTCTTAACAATGAAATTTTCTTACTTTATATCTTCTAATTTTTTTATCATATGCCAGACATTTTGTTATTAAAGTTTTCACTGAGAAACTAAAGTACGTAATACTTACCTCTAGAAAAGTATACCCTTTCTTTTATCAGGACATTAAAGTAGGGATCTAGGTAATTTTGATCTATAATTGATCTGGGTCTGGGTCTTACCACATTTGTGCATTTATTAATCACTAAATTAAAATATTTTGAGGGTATGATCTGAATTTCAGCTGATTTTGCTCGTGGGAAGTCAGAAAGCCAGGAAGGGCCTGGTCTACAGCCCACAGTGATTACCACTATTGCTTCTTCAGCTGTAAGATGTCATTGTTGGCTGAGGTGCAATTAAAAATGTCCTCCTGAGTGGTCCCTCTCAACTGACTCCAGAGATGTGTGCAATGTTCTTAAAAACACAGTGTCATGTTTGGCCTCCATGTGTGACGTATAGCATCCTCATATTCCAAGGACTGCATCCAAGTGCGGTATGGGTCTCAGACACTTGCAGAAATTCCTAAACTACTTATTTCTTGTCCTTCATTGTGATTAAATTTTCTTTTTAACTCTTTTTTTAAAGATCTTATTTATTTGACAGAGAGGGAGAGGAGCACAAGCAATGAGGAGCAGCAGAGGGAGAGGGAGGGGGAGAAGCTGGTTCTTCAATAAGCAGGGAGCCCAATGTGGGACTCAATCCGAGGACCTTGGGATCATGACCTAAGCTGAAGGCAGATGCTTAACCTACTGAGCTATTCAGGCATCCATGTGGTTAAATTTTCTTTATCATTTTTGCATTCTTATACTATAAATTTTTGCATGTTCACTTTTTCCATAATTAGACTAGCCATGGATGAATGATGATGATGATTAGGTCTTTTCAAAGTACAAAAAGTTCAGGTTTTATTTTTCTTTTATACTCCTAATTAGAAATGTTTAAACAGAATGCACGCTCAATTTTATCAAATGCCTTTTAGGCATCTATGGAATGGTCACAAATGGTTTCAAGGAGAAAAATTAGTACAGTGATTACATTAATAGATTTCTTGGTACTAAACTAAATATTGGGACGCTTGGGTGGCTCAGTTGGTTGAGTAGCTGCCTTCAGCTCAGGTCATGATCCCAGTATCCTGGAATCAAGTCCCACATCGGGCTCCTTGCTTGGCAGGGAGCCTGATTCTCCCTCTGCCTGTCTACCTGCCACTGTATCTGCCTGTGCTCACTCTCACTCCTCTCTCTCTGACAAATATATAAATAAAATCTAAAATAAATAAATAAATAAGCTAAATATTGCACCCTTATTAACTCCACTTTGTCAGAGAATATTCTAACATGATACCACATTCTACTTGCTAATATTTTACTTAAAATACAGGCATTAAAGGGATGCCTGGGTGGCTCAGTCAATTAAGCATTGGCCTTCAGCTTAGATCATGATCCCAGGGTGCTGGCATCGAGCCCCACATTGGGCTCCCTGCTCAGTGGGAGTCTGCTTCTCCCTCTCTCGCTGCCCCTCTTCCCCTCTGCTGGTGCACTGTTTCTCACTTCCACTCTCTCAAATAAGTAAATAAATAAATAAATGATCTTTGGGAAAAAATACAGGCATTAACACTGACAAGTAAGACTAGTCTGCAGTTTCCGTTTTTGTTACTTTTGTTGGGTTTTAGTATCATAACTAACTTAATTAAAAGGCTATATACACTGTTCTTTTTCCATGCATACCTAGCTATGGTCACTGAGAGACACCACTGAGCTGCTTAATCACAGTACCTGTTCCGGTAGCCTCAGTTTTATCTGTTGCTCCTCACTGGAAATTGCTCCCCCCAACTTAATGCTTTCTTCCAAGTTCAGACATTAAAGGTTGATCCTCTAATCCAGGAGTCAGCAAGTTCTAGCTTGTGGGCAGGCCACATATCTTTGTAAATAAAGCTTCCTTGGAACACAGACACACCCATGCATTTAAGCATTGTCCACCATTGCTCTCGGGCTACAATGGCACCACGGAGTAGTTCTAACACAGTTCTAACAGAGGAGGGCACACAAAGCCTACGCTTGCTGACCTTTGCTCTAATTCTGTGATTGTTTTAAGCGAAACCCCATCTTTTTAATCATTTCATCTCAGGGAAAGAGTGCAAAGAGACACCATCTGTGTTGTTTTTTTGAAGCCCAGCCCAACCAAATGTTTTTAGGTGAAAATGTCAACCCTAGGAGGCAGCCTGGGTCTTGCCTCAGGTAAGGTTTCCTCAGAGTGAAAGAGGCACTATCACTTTTCCTCCTTCCACTTCCCCCTCCTCAGGAGTTCAAGATAACAATCAGGGAAGAAGTGTTCAAACAAAAACATATCTTGCATTTTTTCAAGTTAAATAGTGTTAGTAGATAACTTGAGCTGGCTCTAACGTATACGTTAAATACAATTTGGCTTCTTACTTCTGAAAGCAAACTCTCCAGAGACATAGGATCCATCTTGCTGTAGACATTCCATAGACTCAAACTCACATCCTGCAACTGCAACATAAGGGTAAAAACATTGAAATAAATGAGTCAATATCACTGCGACAATCAGAAGTATCATAAATGACTATCTTGGTGAAAACTCAATGATTAGAATAATAAATCAAAATCTTATCAATTATATTAGAACCAATACATATTAATAAATGCTGTCCCATTCAAGGAAACTATCTTTACAGAAACTTTGGTACATATTTTGAATATCCTTCTGAGGTCTCTACTCAATGCTCTTTGAATTATGTTTTTTCAATCTAACTGGTGGGAACAGGAACTGTTCTCAACCCTTAGCATGTATCAGGCACTGTTCCTGATTACTTTTCAGATTTTTTTTAAACTCTGCCCTTGGTAGTTACCTGACACATGAATGCACTGACACTTCTGCTGAATACTTAGGATGGGGGAGAGCAGGGGAATCTTGGCAGATCGTCAAGGTTCTCTCTGGGCACTTTCCTTTTTAGTACTCTGGCAGCCCTGCTCTCAACAGACTCCACTGCATCTTCTCGACTTAGAAAATACACTGGGATCCACCTGGGTATCCCTCCACCCCATGCTGTGGGCCTGGAAATTTTCTCAAAGTAGTACGCTAGAGTAATCATAAGGCTGACCTTGGCTATTTCTCTCAGGGAATGACTATTTTTCATTGTCTGACGTCTACTGTCTTGAAAACCATTGCTTCACATATTTTGTTTTTTGTTTGTTCTTTTGGTTTGGCTACGTTGAGTTGTGGTGGGAAGGAGAGAAACCTGGTTCCTATTGTCTTATGTAGGTGACTTATTTTTTCTTCCTGGAAGCTTTCTGTGATCTTTCATCCTTACTGTTCAAAAAAGGCATAGATAGACTTAAGGCTTTTTCCTTTCCTTTTATACTTGCTAAGTCATTTAATTTAAAAGTTTTTATTCTTTTTAATCACTCAAAATGTTTCTTTTTAAAAAATTTTCTCCCTTCTGATATCTCTGCTCTGTATTTCTGTAACTCTCACTTGCTGGCTATCAGACTTCTTGGATCAGTTCACTATGTCTTTTAACTTTTTTTCCTCATATTTTCTATCTCCTTGATTTTTTAATTTTATATTTTTAGAGAATTTCCTAACTTTACTTCCCAACCCCTCTATTAGTTTAATCAATTATAATTTCCCAGAGCTCTTATTTTCTTTATGTTAATTTATCACCACATAATGTTTGTTCTATAGTCATCCAATCTTCCCTGTCTGGGCTTCCTAATGAAAATTTTGTGCCTTAAGTTTTGCTCTATATCTTAATTACCTTTGGGTCTTATCCAATCCATCTTTTTTTTTTTTAATCTTGATCTTTTCCTTTCAAGTTACAGGCATTTAATCAAATGTCTAGTGATCTTTGGTTGCTTGTTTTTATTTCCAAATATTGGAAGCTTTATGCTCTCAGCAAAGCTTGTCAACTACTAGAAATTATTTTAGGGAGAGCAGACAGGCAGGAGGCAGTTATTCAGGATCTCTACTCCCTTATATTTAAAATTCCAGGGACGCCTGGGTGGCTCAGTTGGTTGGATGACTGCTTTGGGCTCAGGTCATGGTCCCGGAGTCCCGGGATCGAGTCCCGCATCGCGCTCCCAGCTCCACAGGGAGTCTGCTTCTCCCTCTGACCTTCTCCTTGCTCATGCTCTCTCTCACTTCCTCTCTCAAATAAATAAATAAAATCTTTAATAAAATAAAATAAAATTCCAAAAGACTGAGTTAATATATCTGGCTCCTTCCTCTGTATTCTGAAACAGCTTTTCAAGTATCAACTGATTTAATTTTTTGAAGGAATCTGATTTCTAATTTTATTTTATTTTTTTTTATAATTTTTTTTTTTTAAATTTGACAGACAGCGATCACAAGCAGGCAGAGAGGCAGGCAGAGAGAGAGGAGGAAGTAGGCTCCCCACAGAGCAGAGAGCCCCATGCGGGGCTCGATCCCAGGACCCTGGCTGGGATCATGACCTGAGCCAAAGGCAGAGGCTTTAACCCACTGAGCACCCAGGTGCCCCTGATTTCTAATTTTAAACATAAACCTTAATTTTACTAATAATTTTGAGACATAATATTTCCTTACGACATCTCCCTTTTTAATTTTGTGTGCTCTGCCTACCATACCTCATTTCTCCCTTTACAAACTCCATTCTTAAAAGGTATAAAAGAGACATTTCCTCATTTTTTATTCTATTTTTCTTAGAGAAAATCTTTTAAAAAAGCATAATGATCTATCTCTGCATCAAATATGCTATGGTCTCTTTCTTAAATCTTACTGAATATTTTCATAAGTCTTATTCCACCTTTCATTATAAAGAGCTTATGTTTGCACATAAAAAGGTAAATGAATGCTTTCTCTATGGTTACTCTCATTATTCAGAAGTTTGCATATAGAATCCTCTCCTTGAGAAGCTAGTTGATGTAAATTTACATTACTAGGTGACAATTCCAGAAACTGGAGAGTTAAGAAGGAGGAAGCTGGAGGCAGGGTAAGCTCTATCAGAGGACCTTCCCTGTGCTGCTTCTCAGAAAGAATTCTCTATATGTGTAATTCAGTTTGGCTCAACCTAAATGCCAGGTAAAAGCTTATGTGGGTCTGGTTTCCTTTCTTGTGTTGGTACCGAGTACATCCAGGACAAAGCAGACTCTGGGTTAACGACTTTCTTCTGGGTATAGACATACAATAAAAGAGAATTTTTTAAATTTAAGTTTTAAGTGTCTGTAGTTCTTCTCTTGGCTTTCAAAAGACTCAAGAGTCTTTCTGGCTCAGAGTTATCAGGTCTCTGGTGTGTGACTCAGAGTGGAGTACTATTCCATACCCTAAAGGCTGGTAAGGAAGGGAACCGGGTAGGGGGAGAATGAGGGGGAAACAAAAGGAAAGTATTTAAGAGAATGACAATTAGCAGCTACAAACAAAAGCAGGATCTAGTGAAAGGGATCTTGAGAGAAGGCTTATAGTTCTCACTGTGTGAATTGTTAAGTTTCCTCTTCACTGCCCACTCCACCCCATTGAACACCACCCTACAGGAAAGATCTGTATTATCCTGTAAAGTTTTTTGGGAAGGATTTTGTTGGGCTACCTGGGTAGGTCAGTCAGTAGAGCCTGAGATTCTTGGACCCCAGGGTGATGAGTTCAAGGCCTATGCTAAGCATGGAGCCTACTCAAAGAAGGGAAAGGAATGTTGTTCCTTTTGGATATGTCTGTACAGTGTAATGCGCCTTAAGGCATGAGTCCGAAAGGCTGCCTCATTTGGTCTGTGTGAACCCTGCAGCCCCCTTGTGTACTGCTTTTTTTTTTTTTTCCCCCAAAGTAGCGCCCACACCCAACACAGAGTCTAGTGTGGAGCCCAATGTGGGGCCTGAACTCAAGACCCTAAGATCAAGACCTGAGCTAAGATCAAGAGCCAAATGCTTAACTAAGCCACCCAGGTGCCCCAAGTCCCCTACTCTTCTAAATTAGAGAGCACTGAGGCAGCTGGGTGGCTCAGTTTGCTGAATGTCTGATTCTTGGTTTTGGCTCAGGTTATGATCTCGTGGGTGGTGAGATGGAACCCTGTGTCAGACTCTGCATTCAGGAGGGAGTCTCCTCCTCTCCCCTCCCCCACTCGTGCTCACCCACACTCTCTCTCTTAAATAAATAAATAAATAAGAGAGTATTACTTCCTAGCAGGGGCAGCTCTCACAGCCTTTTAAAGTTCTGTTACTTACAGTCAATGTGAGAATACTACAGTTTTGGAGCAGGAACAGTGGAGTCCAAGTGGTGTACTTCTTTTCAACCCCACATCCCATGTTCCTTCCACATTACAGGGTTTACCAGGCAAGAATCCATTTACTTCCAAGGGACACTGCTACTTCTCGGAAGGAGGGGCAGTAATTAGCCCTGGGCCATCCTTCCTATTCTATGCCTAATAGTATGTTTCCATTTTGAGCATGTCCTCATTCTCTGTTTGTACTGGGAGCAGGTCATCTCATTGGGAGATGCCTACGGTGATACTGCTAACCTACCAGGCCATCCTCCTTAATATGTACCCTCCTTAATATGTAAGGGAGAGGGTGACCCCCCTCTCCCAGACTCATTCATTAATTCACTCAACAAATATTTATGGGTCATCTCCTAGACAGAAGGAATACTGAGATAAAAGATACTGTTTGGAATGCAAAAGATAACCTTCTTATTCCTCTAGTATGCTGTACTTATACAAAATTCTGCACTGTGCTTTTCATTGCTCTTGAATAGTTCTCAAATTATATGAATTTCTGAGATACAAACAACAACAATGAAAAGGCTGTTTTTTGTTTTCAAGGAGCTTCCTTCCAGAGACCAGGGGTGGGCGGGAACACGAGTAGGGGTGTGTGAAAAATGTATAACATAGGACAAAGAAAGCTACAAGAGGAATCAGCTTAAGGTGCTACAGGAGTAGACTGGAAGAACAATGGACTCAGAAGGGGGAAAAGAGAGAAAGGAAGACAGAGAGAAACTCCTAGAAGAAAGGACAAAGGAGTTTAGTTTAGGGACTAGCTTTGCATAGCATCTATTTTCCATTTCAAGTTTTTTAACTTGTTCCATGCTCTTGAGAGATCACTGCTAGCTTTTCAGTGTTATAATGATGCCCACTCACATTGTGGGGGCCCTTAATAAAAACAGCAGGTGGCAGACAAAAGCCAGGCATACTGCCTTTCATACATACCTCGTATTTCATGGTAAAAAATCCATCCCCTCCAATGCCCTCAAGTGCAAAGGCCTGTACAATTGGCCATTTCTCTACTACAAACATATCAAATATCTGCAAGTGACCTAGAGGAATCAAATAAAACAACATGTATCAAATACTATCCTGGATATAATAGTCTAAACCTGATCTAATGTGGTTAGACAGGCATCACCTCTTTCAAATTCACCCCAGCCACATTTAGCAAAATAAAAGTGAAACAGATAAAATGGTTAGATATTAAAACTAGAAATACAAAATGAAAGTCCAAGAAAATTCAAACCATAACAAGTTACAGAAATTCAGATTTCTCTATAGCATATTTTCACATTCTGGTTTCCTAAGTGAGAAGTTAAGTTAGTAAATAAATAGTGGCCTATTACATCTGACTTGTATCATTTAGTGGATATAATTATTAACAGACTCAAACTTGGCTCTCCCCCCTTGAGAAACATAGCCAATCAACTTCCTCAAGGGAAAATTACCAAATCAAAAATTTTTCTTTCTGTGCTTGCTTCAGCAGCACATATACTAAAATTAGAACAAAAATTTTTCTTTCTTATAGCAATAGCTCTAATGCACAAAGTTTTTAAAAAATAAGATATAGCACTGCTAAACTTGTTGATTATTTTCCTTTATTTTTACACATTTTTAAAAAAAGATTTTATTTATTTGAGAGAGAGAGAATGAGAGAGCGAGAACATGAGAGGTGAGAGGTTAGTGGGAGAAGGAGACTTCCTGCTGAGCAGGGAGCCTGATGTGGGACTCGATCCTGGAACTCCAGGATCAGGACCTGAGCTGAAGGCACTTACTTATTAACCAACTGAGCCACCCAGGCACCCCTACACATCATTTTTGAGCCTCACTGTCAGCATATTTTTAACAGCTGCCTGAATTACTATTTCTTATACCAGGAGCCTCCACAGCTATACTCTCCATACAATTAAGTGGCACAGCTTGAAGGCAACTGTGGTAAATACCTTTATCAATTTTTCTATCTGACTAGATGGCCTGCTGTGTTGTCATAGAAATTTCAGTTATGAGTACCAGCTTGCACAGAAAAATCCCCAAATTTCATTGTGCTTGATTCTCTCTGCCTTTAATGAAAATAGATCAATGGGTTTCCCAGCTGAATGCCTCCAATGGAAGGAGGGAGCAGTAGAAATGCTGGATTCACACATCATCCAAGCAAAGTTCTAATATGGCTTGCTGTCAGACACTGACCTTGGGAGCTGTAAGGAATGCCAATTCTACTACAATCTCGAACCATGTCCACAAAGCTGGCAATTTTAAATTCTTCTGCAGCTTCCTCATCTTCATACTGAAGAGGGAAATTGAGGGGAAAAATAGGTTCTGAGGAGACATCATACAAAATCCCCTATTTTCTTGATATTTTATCAATCAGAGTTATCTCAAATGACATTATTATAGAGGACTGCACCCAAGAGGGTGTTTCCAAAGCCCAAGTTTTGTGTTTCCTGGTCAGATACCTGAATGCAAGAGCTGAAACTTGCCTCAAAAATTCCCCAGAAGCTCACATGTTGTTCAAGGGGCAACTGTATATCGGTATTTTTTTATAATTTTACTTTATTTTTCTTATTTGATCATAAGTCTGTTGTGTTATGTTAGTGATCATTAGGATTGAGAGTAAATACCCTGAACTTAAAAAAAAGAAAAGAAGGGTTTTTGACCCATATTAGGTCACCATTTCCATGAAATCCCAAATCTCAAGTCCTGATTTGATTTCCAGCCAAACCCTTGAAAAGAACCCAAAAGGAAACAAATACCAAAAAATCCAAATATAGAAATGTTACAAAAGCTTATCAAACTCTCCTGAGGCAGTCCATGGCACCAGTCCCCTAAGAGAATGGGTACAGACTGGTGATAAACAAGCAGGACAGGAAGCTACGACTAGATCCCAATTGAAGAGTCCCTTTTGTCTGTCAGGCATATAATTTAACTATAAGGTAGCCTCATAATGAATTATGAAAATTTCCACTAAAACAAGTAACTTTTTTGTGTGATGACATCCTACAATTTGATCTTTTTAAGGGACCTCCTATTCTAGATCTATACTTTTCTGAAAGAGTATCCTCGGATTGTCTCTGAGTGCCTATTCTATCTTCCCTTCTTACCTCATTTTCCGTCATGCAGTGGAAATGCAGATTTCTCCAATGTGCCACATAGGGTAAGAGATAGCGATAGTTGACAGGATTACAGTACAGATGGACACTATCTGATTTAATCAATATAATTACATCTGTAAGAAAAACAAAATTAAATCACAACACTGTCAAAGTCATCTCCTTTACACATTTACTGTTCACATCATTAATAATACCATTAAAACTATTTAGAGACAATGTAAGAAAACTCCAAACTGAAAAGTTCTTTATAACTAGGCAAGGTGACTCAAAGTGACTGTGTAACTCGTGTGGGCAGCAAGGACTTTCTAGTTCCTGTGCAATGCTCTCATCACTGTGGCCCTCTGGTTAGGACAATGAAGGCACAGAATAAGTCAAAAGAACAGCTTTCAGGATGTTCTGCTTTAGTAAAGTTCAACACCGTCAAATCTGTGGTACCAGACTTGGGTGTGTACTTTGCTACAGAGATAAATACCAAATGAAAACTCCATAGCCTAAAGCCACTGAGGCAAGAAATAGCATGGAATACCACTGGTGACATTCTTCTGTAGGCATGTCTAAAGTTCTTGGCTGTTGACTCAATGTAATCATGGGCCTGAGGACATCACTATTCAGCTGTGGGAAGGGTTACTGTGTATGAGGGTGAACTCTTTCCTCCCAGGAAAGGCTGGGAGGAAGGAAGTAGAGGCAAGAGGACAGGCTTCTATAAATAGATCAGCAGCTCACAGACTCAAGAAAAAACCATGGATGTTGGTGGGTCAAATAAATAAAACAATCCCAAGTGTGCAAATAAACTTAGGTAAGTTAACAAGAGTCCTGGAATGGGGCAGGAATACTAAAGCAGTTTGAGGATTGAGAAAGAAAGCAGTCATACTTCCAGAAAAAGAGCAGAGCTCCACTGCCTAGCTTCTGAGAAAGCAGAGCCACCACAGGCAACTAACAAGATAGTGCTAGGGAAGTTGCTAGAGGAGGATGGCTGGAAGTGAGAGGAGCAAGGGAGCATCTGAAACAGCAGGTTTAGGGCAATGCCAACACAGTAATACAAAGTGACAGCCTATACTCTACAAAAACCTAGGCCCGATGAATACCGACAGCAGCTGACCACGCCTCTTGAAATAAAGCTCCATGATGCTGACCTTCAGTTTTTCAAAAATCACTCTGTGCCCCACACCTGGTCAGAACCAGGTGTTCTAGGGAACATGGTATAGGGCAGCCTATTCATTGATGACTCTCAGTTAATCACTAGAATCAAAAGGTGGCAAAGGATGGGACAGAGATCACCTCTCATCCTGCTGGTTTTCTTCATAAAGGCCTTCTAAGGGCCTTGCCCCGAATCACCTGTAGATTGCCTTCTGAGGAGTTAGAGTTTAAAGTCACATGGAGAGGCTGAGGGGGCTTCCTGTGTAGACTGTACTTTACGCTAATGTGTAATACTCCACAAAGAATTAGGGTTCAGTAAAAGAAATAATGCAACAACTACTGTTCTACTCTCAGAATCTCATAGGACTCTGATGTCATTGCTCTGAACAAAATTAACAGTAAAAGATGAAAGTGTAAGAAAACTGGATGAATATGCAAACTATTTTAAAAGTGTTTTTAAAAAATAAATTCTTCATGTTGGCCTCTTTTCCTCTCCTATAGAGATCAAAATGTAGATGCATAAATCCAGTGATCACAGTTTGCCAACTACTTGAATTTAAAAATATGAATTTACGAACTCATTTTTAATTCATTAATGATATATTAAATCAGTCAAAGAAAATGCTCATTTTATAAGTACCCATTGTGCCAGATGGCAGGATAAAGACAATTATAAGCATAAGCGAAAAAGGCACACCTTTGAGGATTTAAACTATTTCCTTAATTTCAGGACTACAATATCCTTAGCAACTTTGGCTGCAGTGAAATGTGTGGCTGGTATGAGCATCTGTCTTTTTATAATTCTAAATGGCTGCCAAGATGAATTCTTTTTTTTTTTTTTTAAAGTAGGCTCCATGCCCAGCATGGAGACCAATGCAGGGCTCCAGCTTACAACTCTGAGATCAAGACTCGAGCTTAGATCAACAGTCTGACCCTTAACTAAGGCACCCAAGCACCCAAGATGAATTCTTTCTAAACCAGTAGATGCTGTACAGCATAAAGAAGCATAAAATATATATATATATATATATATTTTATTTATTTACTTGAGAGATAGAGCACAAGCAGGGGGAATGGGAGAGGGAGGAGCAGGCTCCCTGCTGAGCAGGGAGGCCAATGCAGGACTTAATCCCCGGATGCTGCTGGGATCATGACCTGAGCCAAAGACAGATACTTAACTGACTCAGAGGCCCTGCATAAAGAAGCATTTTTAAGAAAAACCAAAACCTGAAAGTAAATTTGAAATTGAAAGAAATTTAATGAACGTTCTAACTGCAACCTACTCCTTCTGCATTTCCTAATAAAAAGAAAATCTTTAATCAATCTACAAGGATAAACACTATTAAGGATTTTACCACAGAAGAATTTTCACATCCCGGCAGACCAGGGCTCCTTAAACTTAGAACTACTGGTAGTTTAGAAGACCAGCTCATTTTTTGTTGTGGGGGGCTGTCTGGATGCACTGTAGATGTCTAGTAGCCACTATGCCCAGTTGTGACAATCAAAAATGTCTTTAGATATTGCCAAATGCCCCTCAGGGAATAAAACTGCCCCCACTTTAAAACCATTGCACTACATCCACTGCAAGATGACTTCAATATCAGTATTCAATATCGGATGTTAGCCTTTATGCATTCCCTAGCTGCTTCACAAGAGCTGCCTGTCTCTTGTCCAGTTTGATTTGTCTATTCCTGTGTCTCCTGATCCATCTGGCAGACAAGTCATGATGCTCAGTATGCGATATCAGAGACAGCTCCTGGGCATCAGCCCACAACAGCATCAACACAGGGAGAGTGTCTCAGAGCTAAAGAAAGGGGAATGTAAGCAGAAAGCCTCCATTGTAATCGTGGGCATCGTCATGAATTAAAGTCACACAGAAAACAATTCCCAAAGACAGAACTGGACAAAGAGCCTTTGTTCCTAAGCTGAAGATCCACATGAAATCTTCCTTGTAGGAGTAGCCTGCAGGCTCATCCGTGACCCACAACTGAATGCGCTTTCACAGGACAACAGCACATAATCTGAACCTCCCAGCACGTAAAGGCAGTGGGCAATTCAGAGGAAACCTAGAACCTTGCCAAGAAGATATAAAGCCAAACTGATATGCACATTTCCCTCTAAAGCTGATTTAGCCAGTAAACATATTCTGAAAACTACTTGTCATTAGTCTTATATCAACCAGTAGGTTACTAACAGGAGCATACTACTTAATACTATATATACTTACCATCTAGAACTTCTTCAGAAAATCCTGTTTTCTCAAAATCACATGTATTCTGATTGTACAAACCAAAGAGAAGGTAATTTGCCAGCTCTCTGCAGCCTTCATTGTACCTGCTATCGATTCCTGCAAAGCAAAGAAGGCTCTGATCAGCTGTACTATGGGACACAAATGACCCCCCATAAATTGCCCCTGCTCAGCAAAATCCACAGGGTTAGGCTAAAGGCAGAAGCTCACATCAATTTTGTGCCAGTAACCAAATTAGCAACTCTGTGAAAGAAGCATCAAGTACTCTTCCTTGGTTTTCAAGATCCATCTAGTTTAGACAATTAAATAGTACACATTATTGAAGCTATTAATTTCCAAAAAGCAAATTTTTCACTATAGAAAGAAGCAGAAAATATGGTCTGGGTCCTGCCACAGCTGGTTAAAGATTTTGGAATACTTTTCAGTTAGAACTGGAATACAGGATTAAAAATATTCACTTCTCAAAGAGAGATGTATCCAAACTTCAGGAATCAAATAAAGGCAATTTAAGGTAGTTTGAAAGAACTCAAAGTGAAAAAGAGTACAAGTGAATGGAAATACACACACCCATCATTTCACAAATATTTATTAAGCTCAAGGACCATCATTGTGCTGGATGCTGGATTGTGTGATAAACATGCCTGCAAATGGCCCCCATAAAGTTTACAGTCTAGTGGAGCTGGGTCAGAGACAAAAAAAATTTAAACAATACACCTTCACTACTGCCTTTCAGTGGCATGGGCATCGGTACTACCTGGTTGCTAAGTATCTCCGAGCATGTCACGGGCAGATAGACAGTGGTAGCTGTCTACATGAGGCTGAGGAAGGAGTTGGAGCAGAAAGCACACCAAGAATAGAAATATGGCTAGAGCCTGGGAAAGAGGGCTGGCAATGGTCACTCAGACAAGTGAAAAAAAGTAATGGTCATTTAGACCAGAGGGGCCCAGGGATTACCTGTGACAGAGGACTTCTAATATAAAAGAACTCCCTTCCGAGCTGAGATCAAAGTAGCACAGCCCTGTTCTATCCCATTCAACACTTCAGTGAAGGGAGGGGTGAAAAAGAATCAAAAGCCAGAATGGACAGGCCTATCTAAGACCCAAAGTTTAAAGGGCTAGAGAGTTAAAAATAAACAGACTAGGCAGACCTAGCCTCAGCACGTCCACTTCTAAGGGTTCTGGCCACATAAACTGCTGACATGAAAAAGACTGACCAGGTCAAATTAAAGGCAAAAGAAACTCTATGTAGGCACGATGCTTTAGCTGACAAAGTTGTTTCTCATAAGGGTATTACAGGTTAACAATTCTGATACTGTTATACATGTATATTGGAATTAAACAAGTAAACTGGATGATGGGAGCCAAGTTCCCTAGTGGTGAAGTAGAAGTTTAGAGATAAGGAAAACGGGGAAATTAGAATAATCTATGTAGTAAGTGGGTAGGCTGGAGACATTAATCTGAATTCATGTATAGCTTAATATAGATACAGATGGTTACATAACAATTACAGGTAATGTACACACAAACTGTCAGCTGTCCGCTGGCCCGGAGTCTAGAAGCATTTGACATTCCAGTAGTAACAAGAGTGTATCCATGACATTCCAGCAGTAACAAGAGTGTATCCAATGCCCAGATCCTGGTTTCGTTTCGTTTCGTTTCGTTTCGTTTCTTTTCTTTTCTTTTCTTTCTTTCTTTCTTTCTTTCTTTCTTTCTTTCTTTCTTTCTTTCTTTCTTTCTTTCAAGATTTATTTGACAGAGAGGGAGAGAAAGAAAGAAAGAGAGGGAGAGATTACAAATAGGCAGAGAGGCAGGCAGAGAGAGAGGGGGAAGCAGGCTCCCCTCCAAGCAGAGAGCCTGATATGGGGCTCAATCCCAGGACCCTGGAATCATGACCTAAACTGAAGGCAGAGGCTCAACCCACTGAGCCACCCAGACACCCCCAGATCCTAGTTTCTAATACCATTCTCCGGTTAAAGGAACCCCAGCACTCCTTGGCGAAATGGCTGATTCTAGGACTGGAGCAGGAAATATATAAAATAAGCCTAGGGGCGCCTGGGTGGCTCAGTGGGCTAAAGCCTCTGCCTTCAGCTCAGGTCATGATCCCAGGTTCTGGGATGGAGCCCCTCATGGGCCTCTCTGCTCAGCAAAGAGTCTGCTTCCCTTTCTCTCTCTCTCTGCCTGCCTCTCTGCCTACTTGTGATCTCTGTCTGTCAAATAAATAAATAAAATCTTAAAATAAAATAAAATAAGCCTAGAGTATCTTATAGTGCCAGAAAGTACAGAAGTGCTAAACAAGTGCTAAACTTTGATTGCAGTAGGTGGAGGGGGGAACGTATGTCAAAGGGAGGGACACAGAAGCCAACTGAAATGACAGCATAAGTACAGTAATGAACAGGTGCTTTTATTCATAGGTAAATTCATGGCAAAGACAGTCTCCACTCTTCTGAAGGTTATAGCTAGAGAGATAATCCAATGAATTGATTCTTTAAATCCAGTTTAAACATTTGAAACCTTTGGTGGGAATTCCAGGTCCACCATAGCTGTGGTTTTGTTTTGTTCTGTTTTTAGGTAAAATACAACTTTATTTAACAAAAAAAATGTAATTTCTACCATAAATCCATATTTCCTTCTAAAAGCAGAAAACTTGATCACATTTTCCCAAGTAAGCTCAGTAAAGTTATTGTTCAGTTTTTTAAATTTGAAACTTAGGCAATTTTTAAGGTTCTGCCCTTTATTTTCTCCCCTAACTACCATTTAAATTTCAAAGAGGGCTTCTGCAGGAGTGTGTGAGTGTGAGTGTGTGTGTGTGTTGAGTGTATATGGTCAAGATGCATTCTTCTCTGCTGGCATCAGCTGCTATTCATTTTAATTTTTATTTTAATCCAATTAATATATAGTGTATGAGTTTCAGAGGTAGAGTTCAGTGATTCATCAATCATTTATATAATACCCAGTGTTCATTATATCACATGCCCTCCTTAATGTCCATCATCTAGCATCCCTCAGTTTGTTTCCTATGACTAAGAGTCTCTTATGGTTTGTCTCCCTCTCTGATTTCATATCATTTTATATTTCCCTCACTTTCCCCATGATCCTGTTTTGTTTCTTAGATTCCACATATGAGTGAGATACGATAATTGTCTTTCTCTGATTGACTTATTTCACTTAGCATAATACCCTTTGGTTCTATCTGCATCGCTTCAAATGGCAAGATTTCATTTTTTAGGATGGCTGAGTTGTATTCCATTGGATATATATACCACATCTTCTTTATCCACTGTCAATGGACATCTGGGCTCTTTCCATAGTTTGGTTATTACACCATAACTGGGTTATTCTGGGGACCCACCAACCTCTGAGCTGAGTAGTGGAATCAGGATTCAAACCTAAAACCTGTCTAGCTCCAGAGCATATGTTAAAAACTCTGCACACTGCCTCTCACAAGCTTAAATGCAAGTGCTGTTAAGTGAAAACACAAAATCATGCATGGAATATGTGAGAAAAGACAAGTAAGAACCTAGCAGTGTTTTGTTTCTGGGAAGGAACTTGGGTGGTTGATGGACAAACCAGACTTAACAATTCCACTTCCATAACTCAATACTATGGGTATAAATGAAAATGAGATAAAGAACATCAATCTGAAATGACGTTCAGAAAAATCTCCAAGATACATTGTCAAATGAAAATTTAAAAATTAGGTTAATGACAGTATGAATAAAAATGTTCCTATTTGTGTTAAAAAAAAAAAAGATTCAATTGGCAATGCTATCTCTGGAGAGTGGAAACTGGTACCTGGGATGGTTAGGAAGCTCTGTTCATTATCATCTGCATACTGTCTTAATTTTTAAATTATATGATGCATTTTCATAATAAAAAAATTTAAAGAACAAATAAAGGCCCAGTTCTGCCACTCGCTGGTCCTGAGCAAGTCTGTTTCATGTTCTAGAGTTTCAGTCTCCCGCTCTGTAAAAAAGAGACTATGCTGTTCCCTTGCAAGGCTGCTGTGAGGAGAAATAAGGTAACATGTACAAAGTACCTTCCCTGTGGTACTGCCTCCTGCCTCCTTATCCCGCTGATAGGTCACCTGACCTCATAGAAACAGCAACAGATTTCAAGGGAAAGAGAGCTGGGAGAAGGACGCTAACTCAAGCTTATCTCACAATGATACTATTATTAATATCTTCCTTGAACAGAAGCCAAGTTGCCCCACCTTGTTAAAAGCACTGACCTAGGATGCAGAGGATCCCATCAGGTTGAGACTTGCTGCTCTGGGTCAAGATGCTCTGAACCTTGCGGAGTCGGCTGCAGCTGCAACAAGAACAGAAATCAGCTCCTGAGTGTCAGTACATGAAGGCATGAGGATGAGGAATGATACTAGGGATGGAAAGTGGTCCTTGCCTGGTCTTGATATCAGAATATAAAATGAACTGGGAAGTACTCCCTTCTCTTCTATTATCTGGAAGAGATTATGCAGAATTTACCTGAAGCCTAAATCTGAACTGCTGATTATGAACTGGACAGTCTGTGGCTCAGTGGCTCAGTACAGAATGGAACCAAAGGCCCTCTCATGGTCAATGCTAGACAGGACTGGGACTCAGCAGCTGATCAGAAGTCTCTCCGGCGACTTCTCATTTTTGAGGATTATCAAAGAAGAGTTTCCACGCTTATTTGCCCTAACTGTGATCTCCATCAGTTTGCCAAAAGCAAAAGTGAAAAATAAAAACCAAAAAATTGGTTTAAGGACCTAAGTTAAGTTCTGACTCATGATCACAACTACCCCCAGTTAGAGTATCAGCAAAGGGTATTTGTTCCCATTTCTGGGCAGGTTTATTCCTGTGGCCTTAGTGAATAGTCCCTCCTCCCAAAAAAGAATAAGGAAAGGCACTCCCAGACATTAATATCACTTCTAAGGATTCCATGCTCTTCATACCAACCCTTCCTCCTTCCCAGCAGTCCCAGAAAAAAGATGCTCAATTTCCTACTTAAGACTGATACTTCTGCTAGATCTCTCCCTGTCACCTCCACTATTCCCTCCCTAACACTCCTGTATTTAATTTTTTCCCTACAGTCAACATATACCCAGCCTTACCACAACAGTATTAACTAAGATCCTCCACAAACCGACTACACTAACTGTTCCATCTATGACAATCAGACTTCATCCCCATCCCTTGCTTGTAGTTGCTCAATTACACTGCCCTATACTCAACCAAACAACAGTGCTCAGCCAAACAACATTATTTCTCTCCCCTGAAATCTTCCCCCCAACCCTCACAGACTCTTTCTGATGTTTCCACTCCCCCAAATATCCATTTCATGACTTACCACTGTCTTCCCTTACAATGTTCATATATACCACCTAACATCAAAACCAGAAGACAGTATTCCCAGAAAAGAAAGCTGTAAACCAATATCCATCATGAATATAACTCTAAAAACCTTAATAAAATATTACTAAATAAAATTCAACAACACAGAAGAATAATTATACACCATGACCAAGAGGGGTTTACCCCAGTGATACAAGGCTGGTTCATTATTGGTAAATCAGTCAATGTAATCCATCATATTAACAGGCTCAAGAAGAAAATGACACAACCATATAATTGATGCAGAAAAATCATTCGATAAAATTCAACACTTGGTCACAATAAAAACACTCAGAAAACTAGGAATTAAGATATTTAACAGTGAAAGACTCAATGCTTTTGCCCTAAAAGGAGGAACAAGAAAAAAATGTCTGCTCTCATCACTCCTATTCAACATGATAACGGAAGTTCTAGCTAGTGCAATAAGGCAAGAAAAGGAAATAAAAGACATACATACTGAAAAGGAGGAAATAAAACCATCCTTATCTGTAGATGACACAACGGCCTATATAGAGAATCTCATGAAATCTACTAAAAAAATCCTAGAACTAGTAAGTGAGTTCAACAATGTTGCAAGGTCAACACATATAAATCAACTCTTTTTCTGTATCAAAGCAATGAACACATGGAAACCAAATTAAAAACACAATGCCATTTAAATACAAATTTAACAAAACATACAGGATTTACATGCTAAAACTGTAAAACACTGATAAAGGAAATCAATGAAGGGGCACTGGGGTAGCTCAATTGGTTGAGCATCAGACTCTTGATTTCGACTCCCGTCATGATCTCAGAGTGGTGAGATCAAGCCCCACATCAAACTCCATGCTCATTGTGCTGCAGCTTCTCTCCCTTTCCCTCCCCCTCTGCCCCTCTCTCCCTGCTCAAATGTGCTCTTTCTCTCTCTCTAAATAAGTAAATAAAATCTTTTAAAAAAAGGAAATCAAAGAAGATCTAAGTAAATGAAGAGACACTGTGTCCATGGATTGGAAGACTCAAGATAGTATGGATGTCAATTCTTCCTAAATTGATGTAAAGGTTTAACACAGTCCCTTCAAAATTCCAGCAAGATTTTCTATAGATATAGATAAGATTAACCCAAAGCTTACATGGAAAGGCAAAGGAACTAGAATAGTTAAACATTTTTGGAAGAAGAAAAAATAGGGAGAGGAATCACTCTCATGTCAAGACTTATTATACAGCTAAAAGTACTCAAGACTGAGTGGTACTGATCGAGAGACAGACACACATATCAATGGAACAAAACAACTGCCAGAAATAGACCTACACAAATACAGCTGATTAATTTCTGATAAGGGTTCAAAAGCAATACAATGGAAGGACAGCCTTTTCAATAAATGGTGTTGGAGCAAATGGTATCCACAGACAAAAACATGAACCTCAACCTAAATTTCGTATTTTATACAAAAATGAACTCAGGATAGATCACAAATTTAAAATTTTAAATATGAAAATAAAAAAGCTGTAGTTTGTTTTTTTTTTTAAGATTTTATTTATTTATTTGACACAGAGAGAAAGCACAAGTAGGCAGATGGGCAGGCAGAGGGAGAGGGAGAAGGAGGCTCCCTGCCGAGCAGAGAGCCGGATGATACGGGGCTCGATTCCAGGACTCTGGGATCATGACCTGAGCTGAAGACAGATGCTCAACTGACTGAGCCACCCAGGTGTCCCAAAACTATAAAATCTTTAGAAGATAACAAAAGAAAATCTTCAGAACTTAACATTTAATGAAATTCTTAGACTTGGTACCAATAGTATAATCCATGAAAGAAAAAAAATCAATAAACTGGCTTTCATCAAAATTGTAAGCTTTTGCTTTGTTCAAAGAATGAAACCCTGTTCACAGAATGAGAAGACAAGCTACAGACTGGGAGAACATATTTATATTACATATCTGACAAAGTAGAATATATAAAGAACCCTTAAAACAACAGTAAAAAAATTAAAATCCAATTAGAAAATGGGTAAAAGACATAAAGAAACATTTCTTCAAAGAGGATACAGAGATGGCAGATAAATACCTGAAAACACGTTCTACATCATTATCCATGGAAAATGCAAATTAAAACCACAATGAGATATCACTATACATCCATTAGAAAAGCTAACAACAAACAAGGTGACAATACCAAAATGCTAGGGAGGATTCAGAGAAACTGGATCATTCATATATTTTTAAAGGAAATTAAAGAAGACACCAATAATGGAAATACATCCATGTTCATGTACTGGAAGCCTTCATATTATTAAACTGTCAATACTATAGGAAGTGATCTCCAGATTCAGCATAATCCCTATCAAAATCCCAATGATTTTTTTTTTTTGTAGAAATAGAAATATCCATTCTAAAATTCATAAGAAATCTCAAGGGACCCAGAATTCTCAAAACCATATTGAAAAAGAAGGACAAAGCTGAAGGACACACTTCTTGATTACAACAGTAACTACAAAGCTATGGTAATCAAAACAGGGTGGTACTGGCACAAAGACAGACATTTTGACCAGTGGAATGGAATGGAGAGCTCGAAATAAACTCTTTTTATGACTGGCTTATTTCACTCACTATAATATCCTCACAGTCAAATGATTTTTCATAAGGGCACCAAAACCATGCACTGAGAAAGGACAGTTGCTTTTTAAAAGATTTTATTTATTTATTTGAAGAGAAAGAGAGCGAGAAAAGAGCACACAAGCAGGGGGAGGGGCAGGCAGAGGGAGAGGGAGAAGCAGGCTCCCCAATGAGCAGAGAGAGCCCAACGTGGGGCTTGATTTCAGGACCCTGGTATCATGACCTGAGCTGAAGGCAGACACTTAACCAACTGCGCCACCCAGGCACCTGAGAGGACAATTTTTCAACAGATGGCTTTGGGAACACTGTATATCCAGATAAGGAAGAATAAACTTGGATCCTTAACTTTACAACCATATATAAAATTAAACTCAAAAGAGAAAAAAAACCTAAATGTAAATCTGAAAGCAAAAAACTTTTAGAAGACATACGGGAAAAGTTTCATGAAATGGATTTGGCAATGATATATTGCTAGACACCAAAAGCACAGGTAACAGAATAAAAAATACACAACTTAGACTTTATCAAAATTAAAAACTTACATTCACAGAAGGACACGATCAACAAAGTGAAAAGGCAAACCAAAGAATGGGAGGAGATATTTGTAAATCATGTATCTGGTAAGAGACTAATATCCAGAATATATAAAGCACTCTTATAATTCCACCATACACACACACACAAAAACCATTCAAAATAGGCAAAATATTAGAATACATATTTCTTTAAAGAAGATATATGAATGGGCAATAAGCACATGAAAAGACATTTAACATCACTAATCATGAGGGAAATGCAAATCAAAACAACATAGAAATACTAATCCCACACAAATTAGGATCGCTACTATTAAGAAAAGAAAAAAAAAAGCAAGGATCAGGAGAAATAGGAATCTTTGAGCACTGCTGATGAGAATGTAAAACTGTAGCTGCTGTGGAAAACCGTATGGCAGTTCCTCAAAAATTTAAAAATAGAGGGATAAAGGGAGGGAAAACTTTTAAAATAGAATTATTTTATAATCCAGAACTTCTACTTCTGGGTATATATATATATTTAAAAAAAAAACAACAACCTGAAAACAAGGATTTGAAGAGACATTTGTATACCCATGCTCACAGCAGCATTATTTGCTGTAGTCTAAAGGTAGAAACAAGTATCACTGACATGAATAAACAAAGAGTGGAATATACATACAGTGGAAGATCATTCCATTTTTTTAAAGATTTTATTTTTTTATTTGACAGAGATCACAAGTAGGCAGAGAGGCAGGCAGAGAGAGAGAGGAAGGGAAGCAGGCTCCTTGCTGAGCAGAGAGCCCCGATACGGGGCTCGATCCCAGGACCCTGGGATCATGACCTGAGCTGAAGGCAGAGGCTCTAAACCACTGAGCCACCCAGGCACCCCAAGATTATTCAATCTTAAAAGAAAGGAGATTCTGAAGCATGCTAAAAAAGATGGATGAACCTTGAAGACATTATAGTAAGTGAAAAATAAGCCATTACCCAAAAGACAAATATCATATGATTCCATTTTTAGGAGATACCTACAATATTCAAATTTATAGAGACAGAAACTACAGTAGTGGTATTGGGCTGGGGGAAAGAAGTGGGGTTACTGTTTAATAGGTACAGAGTTTTGGGTGCCTGGGTGGCTCAGTGGTTAAAGCCTCTGCCTTCGGCTCAGGTCATGATCCCAGGGTCCTGGGATCGAGCCTCACATCGGGCTCTCTGCTCAGCAGGGAGCCCGCCTCCTCCTCTCTCTCTCTCTCTCTGCCTGCCTCTCTGCCTACTAGTGATCTGTCTGTCAAATAAATAAAAATCTTAAAAAAAAAATAGGTACAGAGTTTTATAGGATGAAAACAGTTCTGTGGGTGAATAGTGGGATTATAGCACGACAGTATGAATGTATGTAAAAAATATATATATTTTAAAAATGGTTAAGATGGTAAATTTTGTTACAGGTATTTCACTACAAATAAAAAAAATTTAGATTAAAAAAGTCAATGCCATGTTAAACAAAAAGAACAAAGAGGGAGAACTCTTCTAATGTGAGAGAGTAAATAATAAAATTAATGTAAAAACCTTAATTTGATTTAAAAAAAAAAACAGGGAAATATCCACAAGACATCTGGAAAAATCTGAGTATGAACTGGGTATTTGACGTTAGTAGGGGAATTACTGTTAATTTTCTTAAGTGAGATGTTATTGTATTTATACCTAGAACGTTCTTTCTTTTTTAAAGCAGATACAAGAGGAAGTACTTAGCAATGTCATGCTCTCTGTAACTCACTTGGAAAGGGTTTAACAGAAAACCAGAATGAGGAAAAGAAAAGAAAAGAAAGACAGCACAAATGGCAAAACTGTTAAAAATTAAAAATTACTGACTCTAAGTGGTGGGTTATCAAGTATTCACCATACTACTCTCACCTTTTCTGTATTGTTTGAACATTTTATTTATTTTTTATTTTTTATAAACATATATTTTTATCCCCAGGGGTACAGGTCTGTGAATCGCCAGGTTTACACACTTCACCGCACTCACCATAGCTTAACATTTTCTTAATAAAAATCTGGGGTTGAAGGTAAGGATGGAGCAATTTAGCGTTTTAGAAGTGGCAGAACAGAAATTGCAAGAAGATCAAGATTAAAGTAAGAAACCTTTCCCTGGGAAATGGTTATCTGCCCCTCTCCTCTCATGTTTACTACAAGATCAATCTTGCAATCGTTCTCTGCACTAGAAATATTTTATCCAGTTGGTCCTTTGGCTCATTTCCTAACCCATATGAACAGCAGACAGACTGACTGCCAAGGTTACCAAGAGATCTTTGGTTTTCAAACTAACAACCAGCCAGTGACAAAAAGCATGACTATGTCATGTGACCAGGAAACAAACAGCTCCCTCAACTGCTGCTGTGGAAAGCCAAGACAATACTGAGAATAGGAGTGAAAAGCATTTCTTTTCCACAAGTATCTTTGCAAAATAAAGTGGAAGCGGATAAAATATAGAAAGACCTTCCTTTTCCCAGAGTAAAACATTATCCTAATTAGTATCTCATTTTCCAGTCAAATGAATAAAGGTAAATTCAGTTCTTTCCTTAAACATTTTCCTGCTTCCCAAATTTAATTCTTAACCAGAGAACATAACCTATTGTCACTGAACCATTAAACTTGTCACTTATTGAAATACTTACCTATTTAAAAAAAACAAAACCCACTAAGTATAGGGAAAACCACAATCACAGGTATTCCCAGCACCCAGAATCAGCCTCTATTAACATTTTGGCATACTTGCTTTTATTTACCTTGGTGCCACATGTAAAATATTATCCTTTCTTTGATGAAAAAAATGGGGTATTAAAATTGTCATTGTTCCTAACCCCTAGAGATCACCACTGAGTTTGTTGTATATCCACCAGTCTCTCTCTTTTTTTTTTTTTTTAATAGAAACTTTCAAACATACACCACAACCAGCAAGAGCACTGCCCTCTATCTTCCAGGTTTACCTGGGCATGGCTAACACATCCTACGTAGACAGATGGCCTGAGTCACCATGGCTTTACAAAGTTCCTCTTTCAGACCTGTCGTCCAAGCAGACCCACTAATGTGGTTTATGTCAAATATGCTGCTTGTATACTATACTTTATTTCTGACTCTACTTGGGTTCAGATTCAGAATCTACATGTGATAGATAATAAAGTGAAGAAGCCAAGACCTAAACAGAAGCAGTTTACCCAAAATCATAAGGTTGAGCCAGGATTAGCAGCATCAAAATGTAAACTACCAGATACCTTAACTCTGAACTTTTCCTTTCTGCTACACCTCACTGATGTCCTGACAATAAAGTTTGCCACAGACACAGTTATTTCCAAATCCTAAAAAGTCAGTCGTCTCTATTTTTACCCTCTTTGGTTTTATAGTAAATTCACTCCTCACTGCTTTTATAAGTTATGATATACACAGCCAGGTATATTTCTTGTTTATATTTCATTATCCTAGTTCCCTGGAAATGAAGGACAAAAAACCTGAAAATTTTATTTTGCCAGTTTTTTTGTGTGTGACTTTAACTTTTTTATTTTCAAAATTAAGTAAATATTGAATATATTGTCCTGTACACTTTATGTTTTGATTGTTCCACAAAGTGAATCTTCCTACTAATCTGATTCACTTTATCATAGAAAACTCCTGTGAACAAACTGGTGTGAATCTCTCTGTAATGTTTAGTTTAGGTGAGTTTTCTGGGGGGTTGGATTATTTTTACATAAAATCATAATCATGAGATAAATAAGTGCTCTGCAACATGTTTTCACTGAACGTTGTACCTTAAGACCTTTCCAAGTTAGTTCTTAGAACTCAACTGCATTTTTTAAAAGTGCCATACTGGGGGCACCTGGGTGGCTCAGTGGGTTAAGCCACTGCCTTCGGCTCAGGTCATGATCTCAGGGTCCTGGGATCGAGCCCCACATCGGGCTCTCTGCTCAGCGGAGAGCCTGCTTCCTCCTCTCTCTCTGCCTGCCTCTCTGCCTGCTTGTGATCTCTCTGTCAAATAAATAAATAAAATCTTTAAAAAATATAAAAATAAAAAAAAATAAGTAAATAAAAGTGCCATACTGTATTCTTTTGTTTTTATTTAACCAGCCACTCTGAGTGAACATTCAGGATATTATTTTTGTAATAGCAAATAATGCTTCAAAGAATAACTATATCCATCTTTGGCACTGTAAAAATTTCTGCAAGGGAGGGACCTAAAAAGTAGCACTGCCCAGTTAAGAAGTACCTGCATTTTAAATTTTGATAAATGTTGCCAAATTGTTTTCTTAAAACAGTCACCTACAGTATACCGAGTACCTGTTTCCCCACAACTTTTTTTTTTTTTAAAGATTTTATTTATTTATTTGACAGAGAGAGATGAGAAGCAGGCAGAGAGGCAGGCAGAGAGAGAGGAGGAAGCAGGCTCCCTGCTGAGCAGAGAGCCTGATTTGGGGCTCGATCCCAGGACCCTGGGATCATGACCTGAGCCGAAGACAGTGGCTTAACCCACTGAGCCACCCAGGCGTCCCACCCCACAACTTTTTAAACTATGTATTATCACTCTTCACCTAATTCTCATTATCATACTTTTACATTTCTCCCTAATCACTAGGGAGACTGTCAAATGTTTATTGATCATCTGTATTTCCTTTTCTGTGAATGCGTATTCTTGTTCTTGACTCATTTTCTATTTAGTCATAGAAGGGGGTGTTCTGAATAATTTACATATTCCATATTTTAAAAGCCATATGCTGCAAATATTTTCTTGAAACTGCTAGACTTTGTTTATGATATCTTTTTCATGCAGGAGATGTCAAGTTTTATTTAACTAAATCTGCCTAACTCTATCTTTAGGCTTGGGAGTTTTAGGTCTTCCTTTTGTGTCTTTCCCACTCAGTATTATTTAAAAAAAAATAAAATGCCAATTATTTAATTGTGTGTGTGTGTGTGTGTTTTCAACATTTAGCTCTTTGCTCCTCTGGAACTTGCTTTTTTATTTTTGTGAAGCAGGAATATAACTATTATTTTATCGGAGAGAAAGCATGAGCTGGGGGAGGGGTAGAGACAGCAGGAGAAGCCGACTCCTTGCTGAGCAGGAAGCCTGAAGCTACTTGATTCCAGGACCCAGAGATCATGACTTAAGCAGAAGGCAGATACTTAACTGACTGGGCCACCCAGGTGACCCAATATAACTGTATTGTTCCTCCAAAATATAAATGTCCCAAACCACAATCCTTTTCATCCTCTGATGTAGAAAGCCACTTTTAACATATGCTAAATTATTATATAAAGCGGGATCCATATATTTGATCCTTATTTGATCTAGTCTATCAGAAATAGTATACTTAAAAAACCACCAAAATTATTACTTGAACTTTACAATAAATGGGTTATTTTTATATCTTAAAGGGCAAGTTCCAGTTCTATCACTGTTTCAAAGATCATGTTTTTTACTGAACATTTTCTTTTTTTTTTTTTTTTAAGATTTTATTTATTCATTAGAGAGGGACAGAGCACATGAATGGAAGGAAGAGGCAAAGGAAAAGGGAGAAGCAGACTCCCCACTGAACGGGGATACCAACGTGGGCTCGACCTCATGACCTGAGCCAAAGGCAGACACTTAAACCACTGGAGCCACTCAGGCACCCCTGAACATTTTGTCTTTCTTTCTTTGATCTTAATTTATTTGTCAGAGAGAGAGAGCGCAAGAGAGAGCGCAAGAGAGAGCACCAGCAGGGGGAGTGGCAGGCAGAGGGAGGAGCAGGCTCCCTGACAAGCAAGGAGGTTGATGAGGGACTTGGTCACAGGACCCTGGGATCATGATTAGAGCAGACGCTTAACCAACAGAGCCACCAGGGTTCTTGAACATTTTCTTTTTTTTTTTTTTTTTAACATTTTAAGTTTTAAGTTTTAATATATATATCCAATACATATGAAATATACAAAATATATATATACATCTTTTAATATATATATACATCTTTTAAATTGATTTCAATCAAATAAAACTTCCCATTGAATTTCCATAGTGAATTAGTATAGAACATTTTCTTTTTAAGAAGAATTATAGGGCGCCTGGGTGGCTCAGTGGGTTAAGCCACTGCCTTCGGCTCAGGTCATGATCTCAGGGTCCTGGGATCGAGTCCCGCATCGGGCTCTCTGCTCAGCAGGGAGCCTGCTTCCTTCTCTCTCTCTCTCTCTGCCTGCCTCTCAGTGTACTTGTAATTTCTCTCTGTCAAATAAATAAATAAAATCTTAAAAAAAAAAAAAAAAAAGAAGAATTATAAAATTAGTTTGTCAAGTACAGACAAATTCCCGTTGAGAATTTGTATTATGATCATACTGAATCTGGACAGCACTGAGCTTCCCACTCAGGAACGTGATGCATCGCTCCTTCGTTCCTCTCCTGTTAATGTCCTTCTGTCAAGTTTTATATTTTTATTTATGTAAGTTTTACATATTTCTTTTTTTTTTTTAAAGATTTTATTTATTTATTTGACAGAGAGAGATCACAAGTAGGCAGAGAGGCAGGCAGAGAGAGAGAGGAGGAAGCAGGCTCCCCACTGAGCAGAGAGCCTGATGCGGAGCTCGATCCCAGGACCCTGAGATCATGACCTGAGCCGAAGGCAGCGGCTTAACCCACTGAGCCACCCAGGCGCCCCTACATATTTCTTATTAGATTGATTCCTAGGTATTTTACAGTTTTTGTTCCCATTTTGGATGTCATCTTGAATCCATTATCTTTTTTAAATAATTTGATAAACTCAGTTCTAAGACTTTTATCTATTATCATAGTTTTCCAAGTAGTAAAACATAGTGGTTTTATATCTTCAACATTTACAACTTTTTTTTTATTAACATTTACAACTTTTATTCCAACTTATTAATTCATCACGTTTTTACTGAGGACCTACCATGTGTCAGGCACTGGTTACTCAAGAGCTGGGGGGAGGACTTAGCAATCAGTAAAAGGGCAAAAACCATTGCAATGAAAATAGAAGAATTTACATGTCATTTATTTTTTCATTTACATTTCTTTCTTACACAAAGCTTGAACTCACAACCCTGAGGTCAAGACCTGAGCTGAGGGGCGCCTAGGTAGCTCAGTAGGTTAAAGCCTCTGCCTTTGGCTCAGGTCATGATCCCAGCGTCCTGGGATCAAGCCCCATCAGGCTCTCTGCTCAGCAGGGAGCCTGCTTCCTCCTCTCTGCCTGTCTCTCCGCCTACTTGTGATCTCTATCTGTCCAATAAATTTAAAAAAAAAAAAAAAAAAAAACCTGAGCTGATACCAAGAGGCAGATGTTTAACGGACTGAGCCACTTAGGAGCCTCTAGGACTTACATTCTAATTGGGAAATGAGTGAGGGAGAAATAAAAATAAATAGGAAAAATACATTTATCATATGGTGATAAATGGCTTGAGAGTCCTAAGAGGAGGGTGGGCTGCCCTTTTAAAGAAAGGTAGAGGAAAGGCTTTGCCCTGAAGGATGCCAGAGAGCAAGCTGCACAGTAATTGCAAAGGTCCGGAAGCAGCAATGTTTACAGCAAGTGAGGAAGACAGCAATAATAGGAGATAAAGGGGGGGGGGGGTGGTGGAAGCTGGATTAGAGTCTTGTCAAAGCTCATGATTTGAGATTTTTCTTGGAGTGTTTTGAAAATAAGGATGACTCATATGAGATGAGTTATATTTTCGTAAGATCACTTTATTTACTATACTGGAAACAGACCAAAGGGGGACAAGAGTAGAACCTCAGAGACCAATTAAGAGCCTACTGCAAGAAGCAGATGATCATTTCTTTTGCTTATTATCTTTTTTATTAAGTAGGGGCTTGAACTCATAACCCTGAATCAAGACCTGAGCTTAGATCAAGAGTCAAAAGCTTAACCAACTGAGGCACCCTGGCACCCCTCTTTTGTTTATCTTATTATATTAGCTGAAACCTTATTATGTTACTGGATTCAAATCAAGAATGAATATTAATTTTTTAAATAGTAGATTGGGGGCATCTACTAGTGTGTTAATTTCATTGGTAGATTTTATTCATTTTTACTTAGTTAGTTAGTTATCAGAGAGACAGAGTGTGCACTCACAAGCACCGGAAGCAGTAGGCAGAGGGAGAAGCAAGCTGCCTGCTGAGCAAGGAGCCTGATGTGGGACTTGATCTCAGGACCCCTGGATCATGACCTGAGCCAAAGGCAGACATTTAACTGACATAGCCACCCAGGCACCCCTCATTGATAGATTTCCTGATGATAAACAACTTTTGCATTTCTGGGATAAATTCTACTTATTTATAAAGTTGTTTTCACCATACTTCTAGTTTCAATATACTATTATTTTATTTAGAATTTTTGCACTTGTAGGGGCACCTGGGTGGCTAAGTGGGTTAAAGCCTGCTTTCAGCTCAGGTCACGATCCCACGGTCCTGGAATCAAGCCCCACATCGGGCTCTCTGCTCAGCAGGGAGCCTGCTTCCTCCTCTCTCTCCCTGCCTGCCTCTCTGACTACTTGTAATCTCTATCAAATAAATAAATAAATCTTAAAAAAAAAAAAGAATTTTTGCACTTGTAGTTTTCCTTGTCAAGTACCGGGATTATGCCAACCTCAGAAGAAAGCAAGTGGCAAGTTTTCTGAGATATGTACTTAACTCAGCATGCTTTCCACTTCTACCTCCCCTGATAACAAACACTGTGCTCCTTCTTTGCCACAGTTTCCAATTTTGACTTACCCAGGAACAAGCCATGCTAAGGGGAGTCCTTACCAGGGATTTCCTCATTTTAGACCTGGAAGAAATGGCCTCGAGGGTCATAGTAATACACACAGAAAGAATGTGTATTTCGGGCTATATGGATAGAGGCAACTATTATGATAGAAGAGTTCTGGTTCCAGTTCTGGAGGCCCCAGTTTCTACACCTCTTCCTATAGGAAGGCTATCTCCCTATTATTCCTTCCAGTCACATAAGGCAATACATTCTTCTTACTTAAAACCTTTGAGTTGGGTTTCTGTCATTTGCAATAGAAAGCATTCTTCTTAATAGAAAATCAATTCCAGGAAACATATCTATAACTTACTTTAAAAAGCTGTAAAAAGGAAATATCACAATATAGGATGGATTCATTGATAGAGGAATGGATATATAAGGCAAATATAGCAAATATATTAAAAGTGTATAATCTACGTATGGATACACATGAATGCCACTGAACAATTCTTTCAACTTCCCCGTACTTATGAGCACTTTCATAATAAAATGCTGGGGGGAAAGTCAACTGTATGAATAATACAAACAAGCCTCATAAGCATTAATTTAGACTTCAGGTACTAATTAAAAGGAGCTACTGTAGGACTACTAGGGTTTAATAAACTTGGCCCTGAGTTAAAGTGGCAATTATTTACACCCCTTAGTGGGTGTCTGGCCACTCAGTCAGGGGAGTATGTGACTCTTGATCTCAGGTTTGTGAGTTCAAGCCCCACATTGGGTATAGAGATTACCTGCAAATAAAATCTTAAAAATAAAAAGACCAAAAAAACAAAAAAAAACAAAACCCACTAGAAAAAACCTAGAGACTTGGAAGAAAGGCAAAAGGGCAAGATGTGTAGCAAGGCAGTAAATGTCATTGCCCACCAATGTCTTTGCTGGGGCAACAACTTGCAACGGAAAAAGCAATCCCAATGTTAGAACATGGTTAACTACTGACTGTAACTGACTTAAACTGAAAGGACACATACATACACACACAAGATATGAATGAGAAATCACTAGCATCATTAAATACTTGATGACTTTAATTTTCTCCCAGCACTTTCTTTTTTTTTTTTTCCCCCCTCCCAGCACTTTCATGTTTCTTGTAGCTCACCGGACCTATCAGTAATCTTAAGCAATATAACTTTCATTCCACATCGTTACCTCCCTGTGGGAGAGGCAATCAGTTACCTAATCCATATCCATTCTCCCCTTCTTTTTCATTCACAGTACCCCAGTTTTACTTGGGGCAGTAATGGCCCAGTTCCTCTGCTTCTAGAGCTAATCAATGAGACATGCAGGAGCCATCATGTGGAAGCTTCTGGAGAAACTCTCTGAAGGAAAGAGCCGACTTAACTAGGAGAACCGTCACTTCTCCTTCCCCTTGCCTGACAGACATTATAGCTGGAGTTCTTCCAGCCATTTTGTGACCATGAAGCCATGGAATCCACTTGCTAAGAGCACAAAAATACACAGAAGAGGCCCCGTTCCCTCCCTGATGACCTTACACCAGGACTAGACTGCTCTCCTTAGATGGACATCTTTTGCAAGAAAAAATAAACCCTTACACTAAGTCATTATCGTTAAGGATCTTTTACCAGCTGCCAAATGTAGCTCTTAACCAATAGGCCACCTAACCTAAAATGGGTAAAACTGGTGCCCAACTGCAGTTCAAGTCTACACATATTTCATTAACTGGGGTTAATAAGACACTCCACAAACTAAATTCAAGGACTTCAGAAAATGCTACTTATCACAAATGGAAATTGTTATCTGGAAGTCTATTCACAATACCCTGTGTAACATCTTACTTTCCATTTTCTTCCTTTTCTCTGGCTTTCTCTGAGCATTTCCTCACACAATCTGCTCTTTGTAAAGTCAGTTTCACAAGTCTTCATTCAGAAAGCATCCACAATTACTTTCCCTCACTTCTTTGACTATTAAGTGCATGCCAAATATAAATGCAATGTGGGATCCTTGATTGGATCTTAGAGTAGAAAAAAAGATGTTAGTGGGAAACTGTGGAAATACAAATAAATAGTCCAGAGTGCTAAAAGCCAAGTAAACAAAAGTTTACTTAATAAATTAAAGCACTACACCATTATTAATTTCTTAGTTTTAATAAATGTGCGTGGTTATATGTAAGATGTTAATATTAGAGTAAGCTAGATGAAGGCTACATAGAACACTCAACAGCATATTAGCAATTCATCTATAAATCTAAAATTGTTTATTTCAAAATAAGAAGTTGAAAACAAAAAGCATGCCAAATGAGCTGACTTTTCCTCAAACCAGGGCGCAAAATCACAGATAAAAGTTTTAAACACCCATAATGCAAAACCTTTTCCTTTTCCTAAACTTTCAGGGCAAAACAATAATTTAAGCTGTGTAACTCTCGAGTGGATCTGCATCTCATTCACTCCCTTCTCTAAAAATCAGAATATCACAGAAAAGCCCAGGAGCTTCATATGAAACATTTTTAAGATACTGTATATATAAATGCCACCATATTCAATAAATAAGAGTTCTCAGTACACAGTCATCTCAGACACAAGTGAAAAGGCAGATACTGAGACCTCTACTTCTGGGTCAGAAATAAGACAGTAAAAGCCTAACTAAGCAAACCCTCTTTGCTTCTACAGCCACCACACCAAGCTTCCCTGGCCAGTATCTAAGCAAGTATACTGGAGGTAAAACTTTGTATTTTCATATATACAATACTTTGCATTCTGAGTTTTCTTAAGGCAGAGACCATCTATACAACAGCAATTATTATTTCTGTAGATCTGTAAAGCCAAAAGAGTGCCATAGGTATTGGCCACTGGCCATTAAGTAGCACCTGAAGAGATAACTTGCCTCTGTGAGGCTCTACTGAAGTGTTCCTGTAGATCATCATTGTCATGAACCACTTCTCACCAACTAGCTCACATGTGATTTTTCATTCTCTGAACACTTATGAAATTTAACATAGCCCACAGCTTCCCCTGTAGTTATTCTCTATTAATTCAATAAATAATGCGTGCAAGCAATATTTCATAATAGCTTACAACAGCAGTTCATATTTAGTGAATGCTGTCTATGTGCCAGACACTGATCTAAGTACCAGGGCAAGCAATGTGGGAAATGGCAATAAAAAATGGTCCCAGGCCTTTGGTAATTTCCAGGGATAACAAAGAAAGCCCTTTCTTACTAGTCCCTTATCAAGGAAGAAACTCCACCTGTACATGGTATAGAAGATCCCCAGCACAGGAACCCCTTAGTCAGACTGTTTTGCTAGAGCACATCCTTCGTGGCTTCTTAATAAAGGGTGCACGTAAGGTCAAACTTGGAGAACTAGCATGTGTGAAATGTCTTTAACCCTCCCTCAAACCTGCTATGGCAGGATATTGAATTCTGGGAAAGAATCCATTTCCTTCAGAAGGCACTGTTTCTCCATTATCTTCTAGTTTCCAGTCTTGCTGCAATTCTATGATTCCTGACTCCATCTGATTTGTAGCTATTCTTTTGAGTCTATAGCACTCAAAAATTTTATGACCTTCTACCTGGGCATGGATATTTTTAAACTAGTTGTGCTGGACTACTGAAATGTCCTTTTGATCTGGAAACTCATGTCCTCTGGTTTTGAGAAAAATCAATCAATCAACCATAATTAGTTTGTTTATTTAACTTCTTGCTTTATTTTATTTTGGGTGAAATCTTCATGCCATCAAACAATAACCACCCGCTAGCCCTTCTTGTTACAAACAGTACAAATCTCTGGGTCATTCAGTTCTCCACATTCCCTAAAGATTTTTAGCTTCTCGATCACTATCCCTTTTGCTATTATTACTTCTATCTTCATTCATGATAATTTCAGTAAGCACTAAGACAGGCAATCCTCCCACTATCCTTACCTCTCAGTTCCTTTATTCCTGTTTTCCAATGATGTCCTCTACCCTACTTGAGCCACTCCCTTCCACAATATCCACCTCCAAACAGCTCAATAAAGCTGAAGGAAAAGCATACAACCATGCTAACTGGGTCTCACCTTAAATTTATGACAACAAAGAGCAAATGGGTACTTATAGCTGCCTGGCAATCCTAAAACATTTCTTTATTCAACTAATTTTCCCCAACTCTCTTGGATGGATTTTACACCTTCTTTCTTCTCAAACTTCTAACACCTTATCTACTCTTCATTTTTAGCTGAAGATCTGCCTTCCTATTTAATGGCAAATACAGAAGTAAACAGAAGAGAATTTTCACTTTCTCCCACCACCAAGCTACCAATACACCAGCATTTGGGTCTATATACTCACCACAGATGAACTGTCCATGCACCTATATAGTCTGAGGCCAATATATCCATTTATGTCCTAGATCCAATTCCCTCTCAAACTGCTCAAGGACTTCACCCCTGCAATAGTCCCTTCCTTTCTTTTAATAATCAATTTTCCTCTCTGTACTCCATCATTCCCATCAACTTTGTTTTAGGAAGGCTATAATGTCTGTCCACCTAAAAACAAAGGACTCTAACTCTTTAACCCTTCCAACCAGACCCGTTTCCCTGCTTTCTCTGATAGCCATAGCTGCATTATTCTCCTCTCTCTCATAGCCACAGCCTTATTGCTCTGCTCTTCAGTCCTTGAAACAACATCATTATGACTATCTATACTCACTGTCTTCAATTCTCCTCCTCCATTTTCTCTTGAACCCATTGCACCAAACCTGTTCTTGTCAAGGCCACCAATAACCTCTATGTTACCCAATCTAATAGACTATTCATATTCCTCATCAGCCCACCAATGGTACTTATTATTTGGCTTCCCATGACTGTCCTGGATTCTTCTCCCATTTCAGAAGTAGGAAGCTACTTTTCATTAGAATTTGGAACCACTGTTACACGGTCTTTCCTAGACGGGATATCCGAGGGCTTGCATGTTAGTCTTCTCTATCTAATTTGTTCTCAGGATCTCTACCCAGTCTCAAAGATCTAAATAAAAATGTGGGAGACATCAGCATAGCATTTCCAGTTCCAGTCTTTCTCCTGAACTCCAGATTAATATATCCAACTGCTTATCCAAGATCTCCATCTGGATATCTATTAGGCAACTCAAAATGAATAAGGCCAAATCTGAACTCCCTTTGCTCTAATTCCAGTGTTCCCAGTATCCGTAAATGGCAAATTCATTCTTCCAACAGTCAAACTCAAAATCAACTATACCTTCTTACATTATTATTACTTCAGCCCTATTTCTTCCTCAGTAGTTATTTCTCAACTCTCTGTATTATGATTTGCACTGTTCGTGTCTCTTTCCATTTATAAAGGAACTCTTTGAGGGCAATGGCCTACTTTGTCTCACAACACCTAGCCCAGTATATGTTGGATTATTTGTATAAAGAGGAGTAAAATGGCGGGTGCCTGGGTGGCTCAGTGGGTTAAGCCTCTGCCCTCGGCTCAGGTCATGATCCCAGGGTCCTGGGATCGAGCCCCACATCAGGCTCTCTGCTCAGCAGGGAGCCTGCCTCCCTTCCTCTGAAGTAGGAAAACACAAGGGGTTGGTACTCTTTAGGGATGTCAAGGAGAAAGGCTCTAGAGGAGAACTACTGTAGGGGAGATTTAGTAGTCAAGATAGTTACCTGGTAATAATTCCAAAATCTCAGTGCCTTGAAACAATGAAGGTTTACTAATTGCTCTACATGTCAAACATAAGTCACCTTGAAGTTTGCTCTGAGTCCCAAACTGATGGACTTGCCACCACCTGAAGCACTAACAGACACCACAGTAGAGGGAAAGACAGTGGCAAATCATAGACTGGAAGCTTTTACCATGAAGGAATACACATCATTCCTGAACACACTGATGGACCAAAAGCAACTCATAATGCCATACCCAGCTTCAAGGGGGCAAGTATAATTGTACCACATGTCCAGGAGGCAGAAACCAAAAATAGCTGATGGGCAGCAGTAATGACTACCACATCCTGAAAAAGCAGCTTCTAGTTCTAAACAACAGCATTTTAACTCCTGATCTCTATTCCCCATCTGTGAAAATGAACTTCACTGCTAGAAGGGAAACACACACTTACAAAGTGCTATCTATGGGTCTTCAGGAATGCAACTTCACCAGTTACGCCTGCCTCTTTCATCACTCAGAGTCAGAGTGCTGCAAAGAATTCAAATATGGGTGACAGGAAAGTGCTGAGTCCATAACTGCCATTCAATGTCAAAAGTCAGGGGAAGGCTTGAATGGGTAAGAAAAGCATGTTCGGTTATGCAGAAGTAGGGTAAAGAAGGAGAACCTTGACTCAATTTCTTTTACCAAAGGTAAAACAGGCCTTGAGGTTCCATGCACTATCCCTTGTCTGAAGACCAACAAGTTTCACTCAACCACTTGTTTTAAGATTCAGAGTTTATGATTAATAAAGTTATCCATCATTAATCTAACAACAAAACACTATTTTAAAAATATGCTGTGCACTGCCATGTTCCTAGAAATAAGGATAGCAGCAGTTATTGCAGAGATGGAGTTCACTGGGAAGCTTTTTTCTCCTAAAAGTTTCAAAAACTCAAGATTCCTAAGCTCAAAATGATCTGGGATGAACCCCAAGTCTATACAGAGCTTAGATTTAAAGGATGGCTGCTCCAAATTCTAAATATCCTGTGCAAGGGTGCCTGGCTAGCTCAGACTGTCGAGCATGCAATTCTTGATATTAGGGTCCTGAGTAGGAGCCTACTTTAAAAGGAAAAAAAAAAAAAAAAAAAAAAGGAAAGAAAAGAAAAAAGAAGTACCCTGTGCAGTTTCTATTCTGTACAAAGTTCAAATACTTTCTAACAGTGAAAGTGGCTGCCAGAAATGTTAGGACAGATTGGAGAAGGTTACCATAAGGAGCTAAACATTTAGAACACAAGGAATTCCCCTGAAGAGCAGAACAGGAATTCAAACAATGTCACCTGCCAAATCAGAAGCAAATTAAGACTCCCAAATGCAACCAAGGGTATCTAGCTCTATCTCTCCCAACCTTTATTCATTCAACAAACAGGGGTGGGGGAAGGAATGTCAGGAAGTAAGCAAGGGACAGGATTTTAAGATTTAGTTCTCCTCTCCAGGAATTTGTTCTCGTTAGAACAAAATAAAAACAAAACAAAACAAAACAAAAAAACCAGACTGGCTAGCAAAAAATTAAAAATACAATTCCTTTAGTACCATAACAAGGATACAAGAGAACCATTTTTCACATATAAATTAACAACCTCCTTTCAAGGGAAAAACATATTTGCTTTGCTAAGCTACTAAAATAGAGAAAAAGCAAAACAAAACAAAAAAAACCCTCTTCTGGTTTAATGACAGTTTAGCAGATCCCAAAGCCCATTTCTCTCTCTCTTCTTTCTTCTCTCTCAACGATCTCTGCCGCAAATGCTCCTTCATTCCAACCTCCACACTCTGCAGGCGGCCTCGCAACAGCTCCATCGCAAACAATGCCCAGACTATCAAGGTCAGCCCCAAAGGCACCGGGAGCAGAAATCGGAAACGGGTCTTCCTAGGGGGTAGAGACCCTCCCCATTATCACCCTGCCCATCCTTAGGCACCCAGGGGCTCTGTCTCTAGCCTCAGGGGCTTAGGTTCCGCCAATTCCTCAGGGGCTTGGGGTCCGCCAATTTTGGGGGGGGGTACTGGCCCTCTTTTTCCTGTTCACCCAGTTAGTTTTCTCTCCTGCGCCTCCCCCAACCTGAGCTCCCTATTGTGGAATGAGGGAGCGTCGCGATGCAGGCTGGGGCATGGGGAGGTGGGGGAACCCGCAATAGGGAAGATGCTGTCAGCGTGTATGTATGTAGGGGCGGGGGGGGCACTCTTTAGGGATGCTGCTGTCAAGGAGAAAGGCTCTAGAGGAGAACTACTGTAGGGGAGATTTAGGTAAGCCGTTTCTGGGGAAACCCATTCAAGGGTTCTACCCAAGGGAGCTACTGTGTGCGTTGCGGAGGTGGGGGGGGTTCTCCACAGACAGCCGTTTCTGGGGGAAATATTCTAAGAGGAAGGTAAGTGAGTTACACATAGAGAAACCACTGCAGAGGTTCTCCACAGGGGAACCTTTCCTGGGGGAAACCTACAGGGACGGGGATGTCATAGCAGGGGGTCTCCACCGAGGAGCCGCTGTGGGACTGTCTACAGGGGAGCCATTGTGGGAGCCGCTACAAAGGGCGCATTTCCTGGGAAAACGTCCCCAGGCAGCCGTTTAGGGAAAACCGTCTGCAAGGAAGCCATGTCGGACCACGCCCTGCGGCGGGAGGCGTCGCCGGACCCCCACAGCCCGCAACCCCCGGCCCGGCCGCTCCTCTGTGGCCTCGGCCCCGCGTACCTGACTGAGGGCGACCCGCGGCCAGGGCCGCCGGGGGACCGCGCGCGGGGCAGCCCCAGCCGGTGCGGGGGGTACACGTCCATGGCGGCGAGCGGCGGAGAAAGACGCTGCCGCTGCGAGGGTCGCTCAGGCCCGCCGGCTTGCTCCAGGCCCGCTGCGGCCGGGCGGGGCGGCGGGGCGTGCCGGGTGGGCGGGGGGCGCGGCGCGCGGGGGCACGTCGGGGGCGGGGGCGGGGCCGGACGCGCGCAAGGATCGCCGAGGGGGCGTCGGCAGGCGTTGGGATGGGAGTGGGCGCACCGCCGCAGGGCCGCGCCCTCCTTAAGCTGCGAGGCAGCCCAGCAGGACGTTGGGAGCGCGGGTCACCAGGATGGGGGCTTCCACGCCGCGGCTCTGCACTGTCCTCAGGCCCCGCATCATGGAGTGGGGCTCTCTGCTGCGCCCCCAGCCACGCACGCGGACGCGCCCGGGGGCGGGGCCTGGGTTTGCCCCGCCCCGCTCTGCCGGCTTCGGCCTCCAGCAAAGGCTTCCGCTGCGGCACCCAGGTCCCCGAGCATCGCGGAACCTGAGGTCCTCCCATGTTCCGGGGTGGCTTCCCTAGGTCTCCCAGACGAGTGCCTCGCTGCTCTTTCTTCACCCACTGCTAATCAACTGCGCACCCTCCCTTCAAACATCCTGCTGATTGCTAGCCGACCTCAGGATAGCGGTACGCGCACACCCAAGCGCAGGGAATGGGCGTCAGCGGCCCATAGGTTCCCAGAGGATCCTTGCCCTTTACCGTTCAGATCCTGGCTGGACCTGTTTCATACTCCAGGGTCTTGTACAAGAAACCTAATCCCACCGAGACTGTGTAAAACGGGGGAAATCCTTAATTGTTAGGGTTATCAGGAGTTTCACTTACGAAGGACGCGTTTTTTGTCTTGTATCCCGTACTTTGTCAGGATGCCTTACATGCCTGTACTGATCTTTTTGCAGTCCATTACAAAAATTTTAGAGTTCTTTTTCCGCCGAGGCAATGTGAGCTTAAATCACTTAAATGGCAACAGCTGAAATATCCTACCTCCGCAACTAAAAAGATCTGAATAATCCCTGTGTTCTTCCATAGGTTTAGCTGAAGGAAGACCAAAAGAAAGGACTAAAAATTAAAAGTACTTAATATTCATATTCCAAAAAAGGACTTTTCTTGGCTCAAGTTGCAAGCAGTGAACAAGTAACCACCATTGTTTAGAGATAACTTCGCATCAAAACACAGGCTCTGAAAATCAGCCAATCAGCGACAGCTTCACTCCAGTGGCTCTGCTTCTGAAAATCAGCCAGTCAACAACAGCTTCATTCCAGTAACTGCGCTTCTGAAAAGTTAGTAAATCAATGACAGCCCCCAAGGTTCTGAAAGTCAGCCAATCATTGACAGCTTCAGGCTTTTAGACAACAGCCAATCCGCAAGTGCCTCGCTCCGTTGACTGGGCTTCCGAAGTTAGCCGGGTCTTCAGCTGCCTTGGTGACCACACTAACAGAGCTGGAAGTCGGTCGATAGGGACCTGGGTTCTCCCGTTTCTGAAATACCTTCAATCTCCCAACGCAAGACTTCCCAAAACATTATGTATAAGATCAGCTCTGGTTTTGTTGAGGGTGGCTGTGGACTGCGACTTACAAGTACAGCTCTTCTTTGCAGGCAGAGAAGTTCATCTTTTTTCTCCATCACATATTGAGTTCAAAAAAAATTTTTTAATCCAAAGTTTGAAATCCTTTTAAGACTCAACTCCCAGCTACCATTAGTTATGAATTTGGACTTGTGACAGCTCAGTCTCAGCCGGAAAATTTATAAATACCACCTCTTCCAGTCTTGCTATGATTGCTATTACCACTTTCTTTACTTTTCTTTTTGAAGATTTTATTTATTTTTTAAAAATAATTTATTTGACAGACCGAGATCACAAGTAGAAGAGAGGCAGGCACAGAGAGAGAGAGGGAAGCAGGCTCCCCCGCTGAGCAGAGAGCCCCATGCAGGCAGGGCTCAATCCCAGGACCTTGAGATCATGACCTGAGCCAAAGTCAGAGGCTTAACCCACTGAGCCACCCAGGTGCCCCTTGAAGGTTTTATTTTTAACTAATCTCCACACCCAACATGGGCCTGAACCCACAAGCTGTAGATTAAGAGTCGCATGTGCCACTGACTAAGCCAGCCAGGTGCCTCCAGTTATTTATTTATTTATTTATTTATTTAGCAAATCTATAGGTATGTTCACAAAATTGTGTAGTCACAACAAACAACTTTAGAACATTTTCATCACCCCAACAAGAAAACCTACACCTTTTATGAAAGCAGCCATTCCCGCATTTCTCTCCAATGGTCCCAGACGTAGGCAACCCTTAATCTTTCTCTCTCTCTATGGATTTGCCCATTCTCAACATTTCCTGTAAGCTGAATCATACAGAATATGGTCCTTTGTGACTTATTTTACTTAGCATAATGTTTGCAACGTTCATCCATGTTGTAGCATGTATAAGAATTTTTTTTAAGATTTTATTTATTTATTTGACAGAGATCACAAGTAGGCAGAGAGGCAGGCAGAGAGAGAGGAAAGGAAGCAGGCTCCCTGCTGAGCAGAGGAGCTCCAATAAGATGTACAAATGGCTAATAGATGAAAAGATGCTTAACATCATTAGCTATCATGGAAATGCAAACCAAAACCACAATGAGATATGACTTCACACCCACTAAGATGGATATAATCAATCAAAAAGATGGATAAATAAGCGCCCTGATGGGGGGGCTTGATCCCAGAATTCTGGGATCGTGACCTGAGCCGAAGGCAGAGGCTTTAACCCACTGAGCCACCCAGGTGCCCCCATGTATAAGAATTTTTATGGTCAAATAACATCTATTGCATGGATAAATCACCTTTCTTATCCACCTATCAGTTGATGTACATTTGGGTTTTTTCCACATTTTTACTATTTTATAGCTAATGTTGCTATAAGCATGAGTGTACAGGATCTAATGTGGACATATGTTTAAAGTTCTGTTGGGTATATTATCTAGGCATGAAATTACTGGGTCATATGGTAACTCTTTAACCTGTTGAGGATCCCCCAAACTATTTTTTAAAGCAGTGCACCATTTACATTCTCACCTGCAATATATCTGAGTTCCTATTTCTTTAAATCCTTGCCAAAACTTATTATCCATCTTTTTGATTGATTATAACCATCTTAGTGGGTGTGAAGTCATATCTCATTGTGGTTTTGGACTGCATTTCCATGATAGCTAATGATGTTAAGCATCTTTTCATCTATTAGCCATTTGTACATCTTATTGGAGAAATGTCTGTTCATATCTGTTGCCCATTTTTTTCGAAGATTTTATTTATTTACTTGAGAGAGAGCACGAGTTGGGGGGCAGAAGCAGAGGGAGAAGCAGACTCCCCATTGAAAAGGGAGCCCCATGCAGGGCTAGATTTCAGGACTCTGGGATCATGTCCTGAGCCAAAGGCAGATGCTTAACCGAATGAGCTGCCCAGGTGCCCCCCTTTAGCCCATTTTTTATTTGGTTATTTCCCTTTTTCATTAAGTTGTAATAGTTTATATATTCTAGATTAAAGTCTCTTATCAGCTATATGATTTGCAAAATTTTTCTTCCATTCTGTGTATTGTCTTTACACATTCCTGACAGTGTCCTTTGAAGCACAGAATTTTTAATTTTGATGATACCCAATTTATATATTTCTTTCTTTCTTTTTTAAGTAGGCTCCATGCCCAATGCGGAATCCAGTGTGGGGCCTGAATCCCCATGACCCTGAGATCAAGACTTGAGCCGAGGAGCACTGGGTGGCTCAGTCAGTTAAGTGTCTGCCTTCAGCTCAGGTCATGATACCAGTGTCCTGGGATTGAGTTCTGTATCATGCTTCCTGCTCAGCAGAGTGTCTGCTTCTTCCTCTGCCTATCCCCCACACTTGTGCATGTGCTCTCTCTCTCTCAAAAATAAATAAATAAAGTCTTACAAAAATAAAATCTTAGGGGTTCCTGGGTGGTGCAGTCAATTGAGCGTCCAACTACTGGTTTTGGTTCACGTCATGATCTCGGGGTCATAGGACTGAGCCCCAGGTAGGCCTCTGTACTCAGCTTGGAGTCTGCTTGAGATTCTCTCTTTCCCCCTTCCTCTGCCCCTCCCACTTGTGTGCACTCTCTCTCGTAAATAAATCTTTAAAATAAAATCAAATAAAATGTTAAGAAAAGAAAACGGTATAAAGTCAGATATAAACTAGCATATTCTAACAGCTAAGCATAAAAGATGTGATTCCTTCTGCCTGCCTCTCTGCCTACTTGTGATCTCTGTCTGTCAAATAAATAAATAAAATCCTTAAAAAAAAGTGATTCCTTTAACTTGTATCGAAGAAAGTGACAAAATAACATTTTAAAGTTTTAATTTACTTTCCAATTAGTTAACATACAGTGTAATTCAGGTGTCCAATACAGCAATTCAACACTTCCATATAACAATTTTTTGACTAAGAGAAATCCAGATGAACAAGATAAAATAATCATAGCAGAAGTTCTTATGGCTTCCCACACTGTATATTGTCATCAGTCTCTTTCAGCTCAAATGACTATTTGAATGTACTGCTACCAGAAGTATTTTCTAATTCCAAACTATAAGCAAAATTTCAAATGCCAGGACAAAATCTACCACAATAGTTAAAAATGCAATAATTCCTTTTACTGCTGTAGTGATTATCAAAACTCTAAATGGGGCTCTCTGCCTGCCTCTTTGCCTACTTGTGATCTCCCTCTCTGTGAAATAAATAAATAAAATCTTTTTTTTAAAGATTTTTAAAAAATTTATTTGACAGACAGAGATCACAAGTAGGCAGAGTGGCAGGCAGAGAGAGAGGAGGAAGCAGGCTCCCTGCCGAGCGGAGAGCCCGATGCGGGGCTCGATCCCAGGACCCTGGGATCATGAAGGCAGAGCCAAAGGCAGAGGCTTTAACCCACTGAGCCACCCAGGTGCTTCACAAATAAATAAAATCTTTTTAAAAAAAAACTCTAAATGCTTCATCTTTTCGCAGCATCATCACGAATGCAAGTAATGACAATGCAGGAAATTTTTCCCTTTGTGCAATAATCTTCTTGTGAAAAGGTTCACTTATAAGGCTCTTTTGAGTAAAATCTCTTCCAGATGAGACCTCAGAAACAAGAGCAAATTTTTGTAAACTCTCTGAGTTAGGAGTTAATAAGGAAAATTGTACTGCTTTTGGTGGAGATAATACAAATACAAATGTTGGTAGGTGTTTACATGAAGTGGAGACATTGTTTATTCAAAGTTGAAAAGAAAGCGTGGGGGTGCCGGGGTGGCTCAGTCATCAAGCATCTGCCTTCAGCTGAGTTCGTGATCCCAGGGTCCTGGGATCAAACCCTGCTGGGAAGGGAAGCCTGCTTTTCCCTCCCCCACTTCCCCTGCTTGTGTTCCCTCTCTTGCTGTCTCTGTCAAATAAATAAATCTTGAAAAAAAAAAAAAAAAAGGTAAAGCACGAACGAGTCTATGGGAGCTGTGGGCTGTCTTGCTCATATTGTACGTGAGGCCGCTCTAACGCCAGCTCTTATCCTTCCATTGCTTTGATGTAATTGTCATGAAATTGTTCTCTTCTGCCAGCGTTTATACAGTTCAAAGTGAACAATTAATGCATTTTTGTGATTTTGCTGGCACTGAATGTTCTTTGTGTCTCTTGTTGGCTCTCTTTAATAAGTGGAGTTGAGAGAATCCTCAATTTGTTTAAAGCACTGGAATCTTACTTTAATTCTTTAAAAAAAAAAAAGCCCCCCAAATTCTTATCCACTTTAGGAATAATCCATTAAGGGAAACCAATTTATTTCTTGTTCATGGTACACAATATCTCCTTGGCAACAGAATCATGCAAACTGAAAGAAAAGTGTCATTGCAGCACCCCATTGCTTAAGGGAACTGTTGAATGTATTAAAGGAATGACTGATGAAGGAAAATGTATCCCTTTAAGTATCAAGGCTGGGCTTAAGGAAAGGAAGAGAAATTCTGAATTGAAGTGGATAATTCTTTTTTTAAAATTAACATATAGGGTGCCTGGGTGGCTCAGTGGGTTAAGCCGCTGCCTTCGGCTCAGGTCATGATCTCAGGGTCCTGGGATCGAGTCCCGCATCGGGCTCTTTGCTCGGCGGAGAGCCTGCTTCCTCCTCTCTCTCTCTCCGCCTGCCTCTCTGCCTACTTGTGATCTCTGTCAAATAAATAAATAAAATCTTAAAAAAAAAAAATTAACATATAATGTATTATTAGCCCCAGGGGTACAGGTCTGTGAATTGCCAGGTTTACACTTCACAGCACTCACCATAGCACATACCTTCCCCAATGTTGAAGTGGATAATTCTTAAAGTACATGTCATGGCTGCCTTTTGAAATGAATTTCATCTCATAGGGAATTTGATTCTTTTATAGGAATATTGCTAAATACTCCTATCTGACAGCATGGAAACAAGTAGAATCATCATGTGTCATATTGAAGAAGAAAGGAGCAAAAATTAATGACAATGTTGTTTTTTGTCAGTGGACAGTGTTTTAAAAAGTTATTGACTGGCGGGGTGCCTGGGTGGCTCAGCGGGTTAAAGTCTCTGCCTTCAGCTCAGGTCACGATCTCAGGGTCCTGGGATTGAGCCCCAAATCGGGTTCTCTGCTCAGCGGGAAGCCTGCTTCCTCCTCCCTCTCTCTCTCTCTCTGCCTGACTTTCTGCCTACTTGTTATCTCTGTCTGTCAAATGAATAAATAAAATCTTAAAAAAAAAAGTTATTAACTGGGGCCCCTGGGTGGCTTAGTCAGTTAAGTGCTGGGCTCTTGGTTTTGGCTCAGGTTGTGATCTCAGGGTTGTGAGACTGAGACCTACATCTGGCTCTATGCACAACATGAAGTCTGCTTAAGACTCTCTCTCCCTCGGCCCCACCCCCTGCCCTCTCTGTCTTGAAATAAATAAGTAATAAGTAAATCTTTTAAAAAAAATTTACTGGGTAAGAGATGCAACATAATACTGAAGATTGGAAAAGCAAGTCATGCCGTGAAAGATGGTATCTGCTTCAACAAACCAAACTTGAAGAGCAATTTTCAAGGTCGTTAACTTTATCCTAGTACCTGTTCAGTGTACTGGCCCATAATGCTAATGTTGAGCAAGTTTTCTTATTAATGAATGGTCAATAGACAAAAGAACTAAAGAAGTTATATGTGACCATTGTAGAAGCTATGATACAAAGAAAATTAATATAGATTGCGTCTGTAAGGAATTTTGCAAATTCCACAAAACATGGAACTATTTTTTTAATGATTTTTGTTTATTTATTTGACAGAGAGATCACAAGTAGGCAGAACGGCAGGCAGAAAGAGAAAGGGAAACAGGCTCCCTGCTGAGCAGAGAGTCCAACATGGGGCTCGATCCCAGGACCCTGAGATCATGACCTGAGCTGAAGGCAGAGGCTTAACCCACTGAGCCACCCAGGCACCCTAAAACAAGGAACTATTAAAAAGAACCAAAAGGTCAGAAAAATACAATTAAAGGAAGAAGTATATAAGTTACTTACAATTTATTTCCTTTATTATTTTTTAAAGATTTTATTTATTTATTTGACAGAGAGAGAGATCACAAGTAGGCAGAGAGGCAGGCAGAGAGGGGGAAGCAGGCTCCCCGCTGAGCAGAGAGGCCGATGCGGGGCTCAATCCCAGGACCCTGAGATCATGACCTGAGCCGAAGGCAGCAGCTTAATCCACTGAGCCACCCAGGTGCCCCAATTTATTTCCTTTAAATAACAAGTACCTTTTAGTATATATCCTATGCAATAGTTTTCTTTTATATCAATATACATAGGTATAAACGATTAGCTGGCAACCCTCCTCATGGATGATCTGAGGTATTATATGTAATCCATTTAATTAGGGTCTTTTGAAAGGTTTATCCCCAATAATCTTTTTTTTTTTTTTTAAGATTTTATTTATTTACTTGACAGAGACCACAAGTAGGCAGAGAGGCAGGCAGAGGCAGCGGCGGGTGGGGGTGGGGGAGTGTGTGGCGGTGGGGCGGGGAGCAGGCTCCCTGCTGAGCGGAGAGCCCAATGCGGGCCTCAATCCCAGGATCCCGGGATCACAACCAGAGCCAAAGGCAGAGACTTTAACCTACTGAGCCACCCAGGTGCCCCAATAATCTTTTTTTCAATGGAGGTACAATTTCTTTAGAATAAAATGGGTAAGAAAATGTACAGTTCAATCAGTTTTGACGAAGTATATAGTTGTAGGATCATTGCTTCCCGGTCAGGACTCAGGACGTTTCTATGACCATAGGAAGTTTCCTGGGGCCCCTTAGCAGTCAAATTCCCCACCCTGACCCCAGGCAACCATTGATTAGATCCTAATAGCCATAGATTAGTTTTGTCTTCTTTTGAGATTTACATAAACAGAATCAGCATCATGATTTGAGATTGATTTAACTTGTTGTATGTATTGGTGGACTATTTCTTTTTATTGATGGGTGGTATGCCACAGTTTGGACATAACAATTTATCCATTTACTAGTTGATAGACATTTGAGTTGTTTCCAGTTTGGAGAAATTACGTATAAACTCCTATAAACCTGTTAATTCTTCATGTGACCATATGTTTTAATTTTGCATGGGTAAATACTTGGGAGTGGAATTGCTGCATCACAAGGTATGTGTATATTTATTTATCCTTTTTTTTATTGGTCAGAGAGAGAGAGAGTGCAAGAACAGGCAGGGGAAGCACCAAGTAGAGGGAGAAGCAGGCTCCCCGCTGGGCCAGGAGCCCAATGCGGGACTGATTCCAGGACCCCGTATTTATATATCTTTATAAAAAGCCATTGGAATGCCTGGGTGGCCCAGGTGGTTAAGCATCTGTCTTCCTTGGGCTCCAGACATGATTTCAGGGTCCTGAGATCAAGTCCCACATCAGGCTCCTTCCTCAGTGGGGAGCCTGCTCCTCCCTCTGTCTGTTGCTCCTCCTGCTTGTGCTCTTTCTCTGACAAATAAATCAATAAAATCTTAAAAAAATAAATAAAAAACCAACAGTTTTCCAAGGTGGTTGTGCCATTTTACGCTTGTAGTTGCTCCACATCCTCACTAACACTTACCAGAATCGATCTTTAATTTTAGCCATTCTCGTGGGTATGCAGTGGTTCCCACTGCAGTTTTAATTTCCATTTTTCCCTAGTAATTAATGATGTGGGGTATCTTTTCATGTTCTATTTACTAGCTGAGTTTCTTCAGCTGTGAAGTGACTTTCAAGTATTTTGTTCACTTTAAAAAATTGGGTTGTTTGTATTTTATTGCTGAGTTAAAGGAATTTTGTATATATTTTGGATATGTATCATTTCTTGGATATACGCATGAGGAAAAGACACTCTCTGGTGCTCTAGTGGTTAAGATGCAATGGGAACATTTTCTCCCAGTTGCATTTTCATTTTCTGAAGGGTGTCTTTTGTGGGGGAGAATGTTTTAATTTTCATGAAACTTAATTTTTTTTTCATTTATTTAAGAGGTAAATGTGGCTGGCTATGGTGTCTGGGAGTAGGGGAACAGCATGAGTTAACGAAGGCCTGGACCAGCTATGAGACTCTACCTGGATAAGGATTCCCCTTCCCCTCAATACCTCAAATACTTCAGAATCCTGAAGATGCAAAATAATGAAAGTTTGAACATATTAGATTTTGAATTTCTTTTAGCAACGCTATTTCATAACTGCCTATGGAGGTCTGGAAGGCTACTGAGAAGCGACCTTTGTGCAGGGGGCCAGAGGATGAATGATAATAAAGAGCTATTATTCGAGAACAAAGTGGTCTAAGCGCCTTTCATGAAAACTTTGGTGGTAAGCAACCTCCAAGATGGCCTCCAGTGATCCTCAGCTCCTTTATTCATACCTCGGTATGTAGTCTTCTCCAACACTGAATCATTTCTGGCCTGTGAGCACCAGAGTTTGGCAAAAGTCACACTGTATGACTTCCAAAGCTCGGTCATTAAGGATATATGCACTTGTTCTAGAAAGAGGCAGCTGCCATTCTGTGAGGACACTCAAGAAGCTCTATTAAGAGGAACCTAGGTGGCTCAGTCAGTTAAGTGTCTGCCTTCTGCTCAGGTCATGAACTCAAGGTCCTGGGATTGAGCCCCAGGTCAGGCTCCTTGCTCAGCAAGGGGAGTCTACTTCTCCCTCTCCCTCTGACCCCCTGCTTGTGCTCTCTCTCTCAAATAAATAAAATCTTAAAAAAAATAAGCTATGTTAAGAGACCTACATGATGAGAAACTGAGGTCTCCTATCAAAACCCAACATCAACTTGTCAGTCACGTGACTGTGTTATCCTGGAAGCACATCTTTCAGCCCATGAAACCTTCAGATGACTACAGCCTCAGTTGACATCCTGACTGCAGCATCTCAGAGACCCAGTGGTAGGAAACAATCTGCTCCTGAATTTCTGACCCACAAAAACTGCTTCAGGTAATAAAAGGGGTTTTGTTGTTGTGGTTATTATAAGTCACTGCAGTTAAAAAAAAACAAAACAAAAAACAAGTCACTGCAGTTGGGGGTAATTTTTAATGCAGCAATAGATAACTAATATATCTCACTATAATTTTAAAAGATAAGAATTAGGGATATTTCCCATATACAAATAACAAAACTGAGCTTCAGAAAGATTAAGTGGCTTGCCCAAATAAGTACCAGAACAGGTTTTTCTCTTGACAAATAATTTAAATTTTTTCACAATTTCCATGGAGAAACAATAAAGAAAAACATCATAGCTTAGATAGCTCCCAAATCTCCTCAGCCCTCCTTGAACCTGTTTTTATTTTATTTTTAAAAAGATTTTATTTATTTACTTTTTTAAAGATTTTATTTATTTATTTGACAGACAGAGATCACAAGTAGGCAGAGAGGCAGGCAGAGAGAAAGGGAAGCAGGCTCCCTGCTGAGAAGAGAGCCCGATGCGGGGCTCAATCCCAGGACCCTGGGATCATGACCTGAGCTGAAGGCAGAGGCTTTAACCCACTGAGCCACCCAGACGCCCCTTAAAAGATTTTATTTATTTGAGAGAGAGAGAGAGAGAGCATGGGGTGGGAGAGAGGGCTAGAGGGAGAGGGAGAGAGAATCTCAAGCAGACTGCACTGAGCACAGAGCCCTTACAGGCTCACAACCCTGAGACCATGACCTGAGCCAAAAAGAAGAGTCAGATGTTCAAACCGACTGAGCTACCCAGGTCCCTAAACCTCTTTTATTCTTCCCCAGTGTTTCCATCATAATTTCTCACAAACCCTCAGGCCTGATCAACTTCATATCCCGTCATTTGGCAGTGTTCACTAAGCAAAGCAAATGGTGGCTACATTAGAACTGAGTTTTGATTCTAGCTCTGTCTTTCCCCATTGCCCCTTTCCTAATCATTGCGTTCTAGAATCATTTTCTAGGAAGAGAATAAGGGAAGAGAATTAGAGGCAGAGAAAACAATGAATGCAAAGAAGTGAGGGTTTGACAGAAACTGGCTGCTTCTGAGGGAGCAGATGGACAGTGGTTCGATGTGGGTAAAGATAAGACTTCCTGGAAAAGGAGGTGGTGGGTGAGGCAGGAAAGAAGCTGGTAGTCGGTGTGGAGAAACCTATAAGCCAGGCCAACAATTTTGGATTTTTCTACAGGAAAAGACTTTAGGTGGGTGAAAGACATGTTTTTTTCCTGAAGTTTTCAAAAGACCCTTTGGTGGTTTAGCAGACGCTGTTGGTGCTTCTTGGCATGTACCACTTCCCTGCTTGTTGGCCCACCTTCCATATCAGCAGGCTGTTATAAATACCCTGAGTTCTTGCTCCCTACGTAGGATGACTCCAAGGCACATACTCCACAGTGTTTCTGAAGGCTCCTCAGTAGGACTGAACTTCTGTTGCCCACAGTGATTACTTGCTTGAGAATGGGCACTTCATTGGCTGCTTTCCTTGCCTGGAATCTCTTCCCCACTCTCCAGCTGGGTTTTCCTGGTATTATCTCCCAAAATAGGTACTTGTGCTCAAATTCTTATCTCAGGATTTCCTTCTGAGCAAGAGGAAAAGGAGGATTACAAAATGAAACAGATGTATTAGGAGGTAATATAGCCCACGTTTATTCAAATACTCACGACAATGTTAATTTCTCCCAAATTACTCTATGAGCTAAATGCAATGTCCAACAAAATCCTAACAGGATATTTTTAATGGAACTTAACTGATCTCTATGGTCATTAACAGCAAAGCTGGTTATGGAAGAGAAGAACGAGGAGAGGGACCTTGCCCTACCAACTAGTTGGATTTGTTATAAAGCTATTAGTAAAGATTTACTCTAAAGCCATCGTAATGGCACATGGAGGGGCAAACAGATCTAAACATATAGATTAGACCTCGCTGTGTAATAAACAGGGTATGACAAAGCATGGGGAAATCGGTGGACTATTCAATAAGCAGTGCTGAATAACTGACTACTATTTGCAAAGAATTAAATCTTGATTTGACATAATTACAAAATAAACTGCAGATAATTTAAATATGAAAAACTGATACTTCAAATTATTAGAGAATATCTTTATAATTCAGGGAAAGGGAAGGACTTCTTGAAAAGGCAAAAAATGGAAATCTACAGATTTGATCAAATCAAAACTTAAAACATATGTACAACACATGGTCACCATCCATGCTATAACATGGGTGTAACCTGAAAGGATTATGCTAAGTGAAAGATGCCAGTTGCAAAACATTGCACATTGTACGATTCCATTATTTTAAAAGATTTATTTTTATTTTATTTTATTTATTTGAGAGAGAGAGAGAATGAGAGAGAAAGCATGAGCGGGGAGAGGTAGAAGCACACTTTCTGCCGAGCACGGAGCCCGATGCAGGGCCTGATCCCAGGATCCACCCCGACCCAAGGTGAAGGCAGATACCCCATTGACTGAGCCACCCAGGCACCCAAAAATATTTATTTATTTATTTGAAAGCGAGAGAGAGAAAGAGCATAACTAGGATGGGGAGGGGCAGAGGGAGAGAGAGACAAGCAGACTCCCTCTTGAGAGGGGAGCCCCATGCAGGGCTGAACCCCATGCAGCCCAGAACCCCAAGATCATCACCTGAGATGAAAGCAAGACTTAGACACTTAACTGACTGAGCCACCCAGGCGCCTCTGTATGATTCCATTTTTATGAAAGTTTCAAAGTAAGCAAATCTATACAGACAGAAGGGAGATTAGTAGTTGCCAGGGGCTGGGAGGAGAGGGAGAATGAACAGTGACTGCTAATAACTACAGGATTTCTTTTAGAGATGATAAACATCCTCTAAAATTAGACTGTGGTGATGGCTGCACCACTCTGTGACTCCAAAACCCAATGAAATGTACACTTTAAATGGGTGAATTCTATGGTATGTGAATTATTTCTCAATATAGCTTTTTTTTTAAAGGCAAGACACACACTGGGAGGAGATATTTGCAATGAATATCACTGACAGATTGTATCAAAGAATTCTGTAAAGCAATAAAAATGACAAACCACCCAATATAAAAATGCACAAAGAGGTGGCAATTCAAAGATGCAGAAACTCAATAAACATACATAAGTTTGCTCAACATCATTAGGAATGAGGGAAAAGAAAATTAAAATAATGAGATACTATCACACCCATTAATTTGGAAAATAATATTTTTGAGGGGAGGGAACAATATTTAAAGGCTTGACATTATTTTGTGTTGCCAGAATATGGAAAAATGGAAACTCTTACACATTTTTGGCAGGAGTATAAAATGATATAACCACCTTGGACAGTAACTTAATAATATTTACTAAAGTAGAAGATGTTTGCATGTCTGTATAAGCCAGCAACCCTACTTCTAAAGAACTCTTTTTTTTAGGTGTGGTGGTTTTGTTTTGTTTTGTTTTGTTTTTTATTTCTACACCCAATGTGGGGCTTGAACCCACAACCACAAGATCAAGAATCACATGCTCTTCTGACTGAGCCAGCCAGGCACCCCTTAAGAAACTCATACGGGAACACATGAACTAAGTCCAAAGATGTTTATAGCACATTGTTTGTAATAGTAAAATTTGGGACAGGGGATTTAATATCCATCAATAGGGGATCAAATGTGGAATATTCATTCACTGTTATTCAATTAAATGAGTATGAATAAGTCTCAGAAATACAGAGTTCAATGAGCCACAAAAGAATATTTGCAATATGACACCTGTATTAGAATTTTCTTTTTTTTTTTTAAAGATTTTATTTATTTATTTGACAGAGAGAGATCATAAGTAGGCAGAGAGGCAGGCAGAGAGAGAGGAGGAAACAGGCTCCCTGCTGAGCAGAGAGCCCAATGCGGGACTCGATCCCAGGACCCTGAGATCATGACCTGAGCCGAATGCAGTGGCTTAACCCACTGAGCCACCCAGGCACCCTTTCTTTTTTTTTTTTTAAAGATTTTATTTATTTGTCAGAGACAGAGGGAGAGAGAGCGAGCAAGCACAGGCAGACAGGCAGGCAGAGGCAGAGCGAGAAGCAGGCTCCCTGCCGAGCAAGGAGCCCGATGTGGGACTCGATCCCAGGACCCTGGGATCATGACCTGAGCCGAAGGCAGCTGCTTAACCAACTGAGCCACCCAGGCGTCCCCGTATTAGAATTTTCTAGAGAAACCATACATACAAATGTATACTCATATATATGTATGTATATACATACACACACACACATAAATGAACTATTATGAGGAATTGGTTCATGCAGTTAATGGAGGCTAAGAATTCTCATGATCTGCTGTCTGCAAGTTGGAGACCCAGGAAACCTGGTGGCATAGTTCCAGCCTGAGTCTGAGGCCTGAGAATCAGGAGCATTGATAGCTTAAAAATTCCAGTCTCAGAGCAGAAGACTGATGTCCTAGCTCATTCAGCCAGGTAGAGTGAATTCTTCCTCCATCTTTTGTTCTGTTTGCGCTCTCAATGGATTAGATGATGCCCACCCACATTGGGGAGGGCAATTTTCTTCCCTCTGTCTTCTGATTAAAATGTTAATCTAGTCTAGAAACATTCTCACGGACACACCTAAAATTATTATGTAACCAAGTATCTGGGCAACCTGTAATCCAGTCTAGCTGAGACATAAAATTATCACAATGCCACTGAGGTAAATTAAAATAAACATACATGTGAAATGATACTTTGTATATTGCAGCAAAAGTATAAAAACATGACAGTTGCAGGGTGCCTGGCTGTCTCATTTGGGAAAGCATGCAACTCTTGATCACCTGGCCGTGAGTTCAGGGCCTACCTTGGGTACTGAGTCTACTGTAGACAAATAAGTCCTAATATTAAAACAAACAAACAAACAAACAAACAAACATGATAGTTGCTGTTACTGAGACAGGGGAAGGTAAACTTGGTGTATACATCATCTACAGTGTTGTAGTTCTTTGAAAGAAGATTTGATTGAAATAGAACAAAATATCAGCATTTGTCCACTTAGGTGAGTGGTACCAGGTATTTATTATACAAACTTTTGTTTTCATCATACACTTCACTATGAAAATATAAACTCCCCCACAGAAAATGGACAAATGAGGGGCACCTGGGTGGCTCAATGGGTTAAGTCTCTGCCTTCAGCTCAGGTCATGATCTCAGGGTCCTGGGATCGAGCCCCGCATCAGGCTATCTGCTCAGCAGGGAGCCTGCTTTCCTCTCTCTCTTTCTCTCTGCCTGCCTCTCTGTCTACTTGTGATCCCTCTCTGTTAAATAAATAAAATCTTAAAAAAAAAAAAGAAAGAAAATGGACAAATGATATAAACAGGAAATTTACAAAGGAAGAAATACAAATGGCCAAAAAGGAAAAAAAAAAAAGATGAAAATACGTTCAGCCTGACCAGAAATCCAGGAAAGGAAAATTAAAACAACTGTAAGATTGATTTTTGCTTATAAAATTAACTTATCCTAAAAAAATAATAGCCAGTATAGAGAAATGAACTTTCTGATACCTGCTGAATAGAGTACAAATGGGCACAGTCTTGCTGGAGGGGGCTTTGGCAAAATATATATAACAGGTTTTCAAATCCATTTTTAATTTAGCTTGAATGTTAGACTGATTAGGGTTATACTATGCTGTGAGTAAGTGTACCCTTTAAAAATTAACCCTGTAAAAGTTAAAACCACTAAAACAGTAGTTTAACCTGGGTAGAAGATTGTATCTTCCTATATCTCATGGCAATCTGAGAAACCAGGGCCCCTTCTAACTTATGGTTCTGCCGGCCTGCATTTCCCAGGTCACCTCACAGCGCCTAATGGCTGTTCCTGTACCAGCCATCGAATATGCATTCAATCCAGCAGAGTAGGGGAAGGACAAAGAGGAAGGAGCAAAGGGTGACACTGGCTTTCTCCTCAGGAAGCTTCCGAATGATATAGTTTGCCTTCCTGTGGTGTCCAGAACCTCATTAAAGGGCCATACCTCGTTAGAAGGGAGTCTGAGAAATTTAATTTTTATTCTGGATCAGCAAGATTATCTTGTCCGTTTCTCTTTTCGGTAAAGGAAGGGGGAAAATGGAAAGAAGTAGCAGTATTTGCTCTGTGTATACGAAGAAAACATTGTAATTTTATTTTCATACGGTCTCTCACGTACGCTTTGTTAGATGATGTTGGCATCCCTGCCAGATCCCATAACCTAGCTAGCACACCGAATCCTAGTTGGAGTTAGTTTTGATCTCGGATCATAGCTGCACCTTTCTTCAGAGAATTGCCTTTGGCCTAGAGTTGCCACCTCACAAAGAAATGCCTGGAAGCTTATACCTACCCCAGGGAAGAGGGAGACAACCAAGATTTACTGACACAGGGGTAAAAAAGCCTAGCTCTTGCCTCAAGGAGGATAACTCCGTGGTAGGATTCTCACTCCAGAGCTTTCCTGTGGAATTAGGCTGAAACCAGGCTTGAGCTGAGATCCCATTCTTTACTCTCTCCCTGATACACATTTTTCACTCCTGATCTTCTTCCTTCCCTTCTTTCTTTCTTTTTTTTTTAATCCTTGTCTTACCTCCTTCCTGACATGTTTCTCCTGAGAACACTTTCTCAGTAAATTAGGTACACAAGAATCCCCACCTTAAGCTCTGCTTTTAGGGGAACTTGACCCAAGACAAGTCTCATCTACCGGGTAATCGGAAAAAAATGAAGTTTTCCCTGTTGAGCAAACTTAATCTAATATAATTATTTGTACAGTTCTTTTAGGTTATGCCTAGTTCCTAGAATAGAATGGATTGTTATTCCTAGTCCTTTATTCCTTCCCTGACATACTTATTCATTCCTTCCCCGTGGACTTTGCACTTGGCTATGAGACTTATGTTGGTCAACTGATGTTATTAGATATGAGAAAACAGGCTTTAAAGATTTTATTTGAGAGAGAGTGGAGACAGAGTGCTAGCAGGGGTAGGGGTATAGAGAGAGGGAGAAAATGTCAGGCACATTCTGTGCTAAGCATGGATCCTGAGGCGGGGCTCAGTCTCACAACTCTGAGATCATGACCTGAGCCAAAACCAAGAGTTGGACCCTTAATCGATGAGAATAGACACTTTATTTTATTTTTGTAAGACTGACTGATTGATTCGTTGATTGATTTGACAGAGAGACAGAACACAAGCACGGGGAACAAGAGAGGGAGAAGCAGGCTTCCCACTGAGCAGGGAGCCCAAAGTGGGGCTCTATCTCAGGACCCTGGGATCATGACCTCAGCTGAGGTCAGACACTTAACTGACTGAGTCACCCAGGTGCCCTCTTTATTTGAGAGAGAGAGAGAGAGAGCACATGAGCGAGAGGCACAGAGGGAGGAGACAGAATCCTAAGCAGACTCTGAGCCAAGTGTGGAGTCCTGATGTGGGGCTTCATCCCATGACCCTGAGATCATGACCTGAGCAGAAACCAAGGGTCAGACACTTAGGCAATTGTGCCACTCAGGTGCTCTGAGAAAATGGGCTTTAAATGTGAGCATGGTTTGGCTTGGCCTTTTGCGATCGTGTCTTCTGTCATGAAAAGAGCATATCATAGTAACTGCTGGTCCCAGAACGAGGAGACTTGTGGAACCGACTTGAACTGTACCCATGGCCTGGAGCCAAGTCCAGTTGATCCTAATTGAAGCCAGTAGAGCTGCAACTGAACCTCAAACCTACGAATCTAAGATTGTTGTAAAAAGTCATTGTATTTTGAGATTGTTTATTGTAGAGCAGAAGCATGACTAAAATCATCTTTTTAGGGATGAATGTTCTGATTCTTAAGTTTTTACTTCCATCTTGTTCTCAAAGAAGATATCTGGATGACCAGGGGGAGGTGGACTTCTCTCCTACCTGCTGATATCCATAGCTGATAAAACCCATTTTCTTTCTCAGTTTGAGCTGGGTCTGGTGACTTAGTGTCTTGTTGACTTTTGCTTCCCCTTTGGACACTTCTGAGTCCCTATCCTACCTCCTCTGCCCCTCTCCTTAGTGATCTTCTAGCCAGCAGCTCTTGTTGCCCCATGCAGACCCTCACCCCTCAAACCCCCCACCCCCAGCTCTTAGCTAGCATTTGCTAGCTAATTCATGGGAATTACAAGAGCCCAGTAAAAACTGTATCCCTGCTTGGCCCCTCTGCCCATTTCTCTGAACCAGGTTCAAGCAGGTTCAAGCATCACTCTTCTACATGGCTTTCTCCTAGAACCCCAGTGTGGAATGGAGTGATTCCTCCTGCTTTGGGGGCCTCACTGAATTCTCAAACTGTCTCTTCCTCCAGACTGAAGTCTAGAATGAGAGACTAAGGCTCATGCATTCCACATTCTCTCTCTGTGGCCCTCTTCTTCTCCATAATACCTTCAGGCCAAGGGGTAGGTTTTGAAAGCATACTATGGAAGTAATGCTCCAATCTGGTAGTTCTTGATATGTCAAATGAAAGCTACGGGAATTTAGAAAATTATTTCCCTTTTGACAGTGCCTTCCTTTGAAGTCCATTGATTTGCAGCAAAACTCCCCTGGGTATGTCCAAAGATGAAAAAAAAAATCTTCTTTGCTTATTTCCTGCAATAAATCAAATCCTCACCACCACGCCAATCCAATGGAAGAATTGTGGTAGACATGGCCAATTTTCTGCCCAGATCCCCCTTCAAGGAAGGACTTGCTGCCCAGCTGCAGACAGCATGGTCAGCAGCCAGCCATAGCTTCTTCAGGGTCTGCCTCGGCCATAGACAGTTGATCCTTCCAAGGTCAGGCCCTTCCTAAGGCAGCCTACCTAGACTAGAGACTGAGTCCGATGGAGGGTGCACAGGCCTGGCCTTTTTGGTTCAATGTGGGACACTCTGTAGGGAAAGGTCATTGAAAAGATATGATCACCAGTTGGCCCATGAACTGGACCTTAGCAAGGCTCCTCCCTCCTTCCCTAGTCCTTGGAATAGGTTCCACTTGCCTTTCGGGCTCCCAGAGATTACTCCAAGGGCATATCCTTGAGATAGTGATGTGGTGTTGAGAATGCGTGTATGGTACATGTGACTGAACCCACTTAAGTCCTCGGTATAAACTTAGAAGATTTGGTGAGCAGGTGTGGGGATCTATTTGTCTTGCTGCTGCTCAAGACAAACCTTGTAAGTTCCCTTTGCTTATTAAAACTGCCCCCTGTCAACTTGGAGTGGCCTGCCTCTTTCTGTGGTCTCTCTCTGCCCTCTGCATTTGGGGAACAGTTTCAGATTACAGCTGGGATGCTCCCAAGGTCATAAATCAACACACTCTACTGGGCAGTACTCATTCAGAAGTTCCCTACTGGTCTGGCTGAGGCTTCATTAGGCCTGCATCACAGTTTGACTTCTTCCTTTTCCCAGTCTGGCTTCTCTCCCCCTTTTTGCTTTTTTTAAAGACTTTATTTATTTTTTTGAGGGAGAGTGAGAGAGAACATGCACAGAGGGAGAAGCAGACTCCCCACTGAGCAGGGAGCCTGATGCGGGACTCAATCCCAGGACCCTGAGATCATGACCTGAGCCAAAGGCAGATGCTTAACTGACTAAGCCACCTAGGGACCCTTCTATCTCCTTCTTTCCTATAATAAATACGCTGCACCCCAAATTCCATCTTAGAATCTAATTCCAACATATGATATGGACACTTTGGGCTGCTCATAAAGATCCTGATACATACAAGGGAGTATTCTTTAGTCTCAAAAAGGAAATTCTGACACCTGTTACAGCATGGATGGATGTTGAGGACCTTATGTCAAGTGAAATAAGCCAGCCACAAAAAAACAAATACTGTATGATTCTACTTATATGGGGGACCCCAAGCAGTCATAGAGAAAGAAGGTCAAGTGATGGTTGCTAGGGTCAGGGGAGAGGGGGATATGGTGAGATACTGTTTAATAGGTATAGAGTTTTAGTTGGGTAAGATAAGAACCATTGTTGAGATGGCTTTTGTGATGGTTGTACAACAATGTGAGTGTAGTTAAGGCCACTGGACTACACACTTATAACTGGTAAATTTTATGTTATGTATATTTTATCACAACAAAAAACTGGCTTTAAAAAGTCAACTGTAAATCAAAGCACTACACACCAAAGGCAAGTTTATGAAATGTAAGGATGGCTAAATGTCAGGAAATCTTGGTGAGATGCTGAAAGTCTAAAGGTCTTTCAGTCTGAAGGCCTTAATCTAAAGTCTTTAGGACTGGTTCTGTAAGAAAGTGCCCTCAAGGTGTATTTCAGCAGCTTTAGCCCAAAATGACTTTGGCACCGGAACACTTAACAAAAACATAAGAAGTGGGGCAGAGATCATGCTTACTCTTTCTCTTTTCATATGACAGAGGCCTGGATGGTGACATTTCCAGGCGGAAAACTGAGGATACTGAGGGACTGTACCAGTCTTCCCTGGTCCCTTTCAGAATACGGGGAGACTGTGGTAGAAGGGAACTGAAAGTTTCAAAGTGTTGATTGTGTCCATTAAATAAGCCATCATGTTTAAAATCACTATGACAGCATAATGCACAGGGCCCGGATTTTCCTAAAAATAAATCAGTGTTTGGGGCAACTGGGTGGCTCAATAAATTAAGCATCTGACTTGTGGTTTTGGCTCAGGTCATGATCTCAAGGTCGTGGGAATGAGCCCCATGTCAGTCTCTGCGTTCAGCGCAGAGTCTGCTTGTCCCTCTTCCTCCCCCTCTGCCACTCTCCTGTCCCCTCTCCCTCCCCATTTGCTCTCCTCCCCACTCATGGGCTCTCTCTCTCTCTCTCTCTCTCAAATAAAATAAATAAAATCTTAAAATAATAGATCTGGGTTCACATTTGTGGTAGAACTATTAAGTGACCTGTGTCTATCTCCATCCATGACATCTGTCAGTCAAGTTGGTAATGATGCTAAGTGTAAGCCACTGGTCAAGATGGTGACCACCAAATCTCTCCATGGTAAAGGTACTTTTTCCTCTTTGCAATTACTAAGTATTCTTTGGGTAATACTTTTATTTATTTTTTTAAAGATTGTATTTATTTATTTGACAGACAGAGATCACAAGTAGGCAGAGAAGGCAGAGAGAGAGGAAGGGGAGCAGGCTCCCCGCTGAGCAGAGAGCCCGATGCAGAGCTCGATCCCAGGACCCTGCGATCATGACCTCAAGGCAGAGGCTTTATGGGTAATACTTTTAGATCTTTTGATTATCCTTTTTCTCAGCCCCTTTCACTGCAATGGTTTTATCTTCCATTGATGAGTCCTGTCGGAATGGGAATTCTATTACTAGAGTGTATTTATAAAATGATCTTTGCATTTCTATCATTCCTTCTACATTGGTCAGTTGGCATTCTTCTATGAAGAACTTTCCTTTCTACATTTTCCCCCTAAAATGTTTTGTGTTAACATCAAGATAAATGAATAGATTTATTTTTGTTTAATACATTATAACCCATCTGGTGTGTTATTCATTTGAGGCTGGTGTTGCTCCAAGTCTGACAAAAAAATGTAGATTCCAAGGTACCTTCTCCATCTTCTGGGGGTAGAGTCTGGGATTATGCATTTATAACTGGCTCCCCCTAGTGCTACTTGTGCCCACTCAAGTTTGAAAAGCTGAGGTGAAGCCCTTCCAAAAGACCATCTGAGCAGTTTATTTAACAGTGGCCTCACACCCACAAGGCAATGCACTTAAAACTTGAAAAGATTACTCTTCTGAGCCAAAAAAGGCCAAACTACCAGCAAACCAAAGTCTGCCTTCCATGAATGGGAGGAATAAGTAAGAAGTGGGTGGAGAGGTTAGGAGACAAGATACCTAATTCTTGCAATGTTACAGTAGTTTTTCTGAATAATAGGAACCATTTGCTTCCATCCACAAAGGTGGGGAGCTCTTTGATATTTGAAACCAAATACTGATATAATCAGGAAAAGGCCTACATCATGCTGGCAAACAGAATATTTGAATACACACTGTTATTCCTGCTGAGAACTCCCAACAAAACCCAGAAAAGATATGAAATAGGGAAAGTAGTAAGTCTACAGAAGCATCAGGTAGCTGAAAAACCAAAAGGCCAGGTGTTTCAAGAAAGTCTTGGAAGACAGAACAGAAAGAAATGTGGGAAAAGGGGAATTGTGCTGAAGCATTTTTGCCTGCTTCCATTCCAAGCCTCACTAAAATAACAGTAAATTAGGGGAAAGAAAGAAAGAAAGAAAGAAAGAAAGAAAGAAAGAAAGAAAGAAAGAAAGGAGCACAAACCCTACAAAGATAAAAAGAACAGGTACTGAGGCAGCAAGACCAGGCTAGTGATGTCAATAATACATTAGATGTTCTTACCTGAAGTAGGGGAGAAAGAGAAATTGAATCTACACATGGAGGAGAGGCAAAGTTATGATTGACTGCTTCCCAGTACTTTGGAAAACACCTTCACAAATCCTGTTTTATCGAAGTAGAACCTCTGTCCTGGGGGATGTAATTCATTACCACAATGTATCTAATGGATCCACAGCAAGAGGGAAGGGTCAGTTTTATGGTCCTATATAGTTACAATTTAACTTTAGAAACCAGTGGGTTCAGTGGTGTTATAGGCTGTTGCATGGGTAAACACTGAATTTTAATGCCCTGTTGAAACTTAACTAGCCTTGAATCATACCTAGCAAATTGTCTTTGGAATTCCTTTCATTAACCTTATGTATGTTTGTACACACACACACACACACACACACACTTCTGTTTTTCAAGCATTGGCAAACCACTTAAAAAAAAAATTTTTTTTTTAACCTGCTGGTTCCTTCCTTAAGGAGTTAAATAAAATTTTGATATATGTTCACAATCTCTTGGTTTCAGAACGTTGCTGTTTCAGCATTGCTTTCAGTTTTCTCTGTTGTGCCAGGTAGATGGAAGGGAATCAACAAGAGGAAAACCAATTTGTACTTCAGTACCCCCAGAAAGGCTCAGAGACTAGAAATAGTACATAGCTCTGATGTCACAAGTGAGGGCTTGAGCTGGAACAGGAAGACATCGCTGAAAATCTTGGTCTTTCTCTCTCAGGCCAGAAAACTAGAATTTGCCATTTGGAAAGGTTGGACCTCAAAGCTCTCACTTTAGGGAGATCAGGTACAGCAGAAAATGAAGCTGTTGGAGTGGACACCGGGGAATGGAGTGTAGTCTGCATGATGAATGGAGAGCCTGGCATTATCCCCCCACTCTGAGCCAGATAGATTCCACCACTCTCCATTCTTTCCCTTCCACTCACATAAAAGCTGCTTGCCAGCAGGCAGAAGATAAGAAGTGCCTTGGCTAGAGAAATTGACCAGTCCAGAGAAAAATACTTTGAGAAATTGGCATTTTGCAGGGATTCTTCCAAAGAAATATCTAGGTCTCCCCTAGTCTATGAAGCCACAATCAATAAACACCTACAAATGCAAGGCTCCAGTTCTTGTGCATATGAACAGAGGGCCATATGAACATGAAAAGCTGTTAACGGGGAAATCAGAGACTTGAACAAACAGAAAAAAAAAAGGAACTTGAGGAAATAGAAAATGACAAGGAGCAGGAAAGAATTTGTAACTATCTACTATAATTAATATTCCCAGAGAGATTAGAGAAGATTTTATATCCATGAAACAAGATTAGGATGCTATATTTTTTTTTTCTAAAATCTTATTTATTTGACAGAGATAGACACAGCGAGTGAGGGAACAGAAGCAGCGGGAGTGGGACAGAGAGAAGGAGACCTCCCGCCAAGCATGGAGCCCGATGCGGGGCTCCATGCGGGGCTCGATCCCAGCGCCCTGGGATCATGACTTGAGCTGAAGGCAGATGCCTAACGACTGAGTCACCCAGGAGCCCCAGGATGCTATATATAAAAAAAGGAACATTTAACTAGCATAAAAAAAGATTTTAGACATTAAAAGCTTATAGCAGAAACTTTTTTTAAAGACTGAAAGTTTAAAAGATGACATTGAAAAAAATCTCCCTTGGAGGTACCAAAAAGAAAAAAAAAAAAAAAACCCAAAGAGATTAAACAGAAGAAAAATAATGTGATGATTAGAAGAATAGTTCAGGAAGTCCAATTCTTCTCTTCCCTTTGGATCGAAGTCCAGATAGGAAAATCGATCATAAGCAATGTAGTTCAATAGAAGAACATTAATTTAGGGTGCGTGGGTGGCTCAGTTGGTTAAGCAACTACCTTTGGCTCAGGTCATGATTCTGGAGTCCCAGGATCAAGCCCTGTATGGGGCTCCCTGCTCAGCAGGGAGTCTGCTTCTCCCTCTGACCCTCCCCGCTCTCATGCTCTCTCTCTCTCAAATAAATAAATAAAATCTTTTAAAAAAAAAGAACATTAATTTAGAGAAATCAACACAATAGTGACAAAAGAGTCACAAGACCCAAATGAGATGCCCGGAGATGAGCTGCAGCATGAAGCTGCCATCATCCCCAGGACTGAAAGAGAGGTATGAAGTGATGTTACTAGAGGTGATGTTATTCCAGCAGCTGGAGTCTACCAGCAGGAAATGAAATCATGGCAGACGTAACCCAGCAGGAGATTCAACCCTGGCTAGAGACACCACCCAAAGCAGATAGAAACAGGGAGAAATACCCTGGTCTCCATTCTTTCTACCTTCCAGTTTCCTGCCACACCCTCCCATAGCTCAAAGGATGTAAGCATAGGAGGAGCAGGCAGGAAAGGGGTATGTGAGTCAATAAACACTTGCCCAGCACACCCTTGAAACGCCAGCTAAATTCAGACTGAGGAAGAAAGACAGAGACAGTGAGATAGGGATAGAGACAGAGAGATAAGACAAAAACAGAAAGGCAGAAACAGAGAGATAGAGACAGAGACAGGAGAAGGACAGACACACAGAAAGATACAGAGACAGAGATACAGAGAGAGAGAGATGAGATGAGAAAATCCGGGAGAGAAAATTGCCAAGAGGATAATCCAATTTCCCAGAATCAAAGGTCACAAAGTTCTAGTGGGAAAGGTCTCACCAGGAACTAAGCACAACGAATAAATTTTAAAGTATAAATAGAGACAATTAACATGAGCTCATGTTTTACATATATATACATATATACACATATATATGTATATATATATTATACACACACACACAAATTAGACGCATACACAGATAGATATAGAGATAAATTTAGAAACAAATGTGTATCTACCCAAGTCAGTTATTCATACATATATTTCCCAACTGTCTGCTGAGAGCTCCTGGGAGCAGTGACACCCCAGGAGAAAGAAGAACTCTCAGTGCCCAGATCTTGGCTTCCTTCTTTTCTTTCTTTTTTTTTTTTTTTTTCAAAATTATTTGTCAGACAGAGCACATGAGCAGGCGGAGCAGCAGGCAAAGGGAGAAGGAGGCTTCCCGCTGAGTAAGGAGCCCAATATGGGGTTCGCTCCCAGTACTCTGGGATGGTGACCTAAGCTGAAGGCAGATGCTTAATGGTTGAGCCACCCAGGTGTCCCACAGATCTTGGTTTCTAATACCATTCACCAGTAACAACCTGGGCTCTTTGGAGAAATGACTAAATTGAAGGCTCAGAAATGACTAAATTTAAGGCTCAAGATGTGCCCAGTGCATTTTGTAGTATTAGAAATTAAGGAAGTATTCAAAAACTATAAAAACAACAATAAAGGATGGGACATGTCAAAGGGATGGCAGAGCCAACTTGGAAAATTTCCCAATGGCCAAAGCTGGAAAAAAACTGGGAAACAAAATAAATAAAGTGGTACTGAATTATAACTTAAAGTATAAAATAAATATACATGACTCCATACTTCTATAAATAAGATGGCTGAATAAATAAACAAATGGGGAGGAAGGGACAAATCTTCATAGAAGAATTTCAAATAATATAAGTAGACATGCTCCCTCTTTTGCAGAAGGTAGAGTTTAATTCCTTTCCATGTTCCCTTCGACTTTGTGACTCGCTTCCAAATAACAAAATATGGAAAGAAGAAAAACAGTAACTTTACAATAGAGAAACCTTATAAATAATACCTTGATCAAATGATCGAGGTTAACATCATCAGTAATAGGTTGTGCTGATATTATGTAGTCCCCTGATGTCATGTGATCAGAAGGACACTTCCCCTCTGTGCTATTCTTTCCCCAAATAGAAAATATCAGGCAAACCCAAATTGAGGCGCAATTCTATAAAATGCTTAGCTAGTATTCTCCATAAAGATAAGGGTCATGAAAACAAAGAAACACTGAGAAAAGCTGAATACGAAAGGCTAGGTCATACATACCATGCAAGAGCTAACCAAAAGAAAGCTAGTATAGTTGTAGGCATATCGGGCAAAACAGACTTGAAGGCAAACAGCATTCTAGAGACTTTTTATAATGGTCAAATGTTAAATTTGCTGGGAAAATATAATTCTGAATTTCTAGGTACCTAATGTGGTCCTCAATATGAAAAGCTAAATAGGTAGAACTAGAAGGAAAAATAGAAATGTCCACAATCATAACGAGCCATTTTAAAAAAAGATTTTATTTATTTACTTGTGAGAGAGACAGGGAGAGAGAACATGAGAGAGGAGAAGGTCAGAGGGAGAAGCAGACTCCCTGTGGAGCTGGGAGTCCAATGCAGTACTCCAGGATCATGACCCAATGGGCATCCAATCCTGGTACTCCAGGATCATGACCTGAGCCAAAGGCAGTCACTTAACCAACTGAGACACTCAGGGACCCCTGCAATGTGGGGTTTGAACCCACAACCCTGAGATCAAGAGTCATGTGCTCCACTGACTAAGTCAGCCAGGTACCCCACAGATTTTTTTTTTTAAGATTTTATTTATTTATTTGACAGACAGAGATCACAAGTAGGCAGAGAGGCAGGCAGAGAGAGACGGGGAAGCAGGCTCCCTGCTGAGAAGAGAGCCCGATGCAGGACTGGATCCAAGGACCCGGGGATCATGACCTGAGCTGAAGGCAGAGTAGTTTTAACCCACTGAGCCACCCAGGAGCTCACCCCACAGATTATTTTAAAGTAAAAAATATGAGAGAATTAAAACACACACATACATATAAATATATATAAACATCATTTGGGGAGAAAAAGGTTTTCATAAACAAGACACAAGAGCCAGAGTTGATAGCTACTGTATGCTTATCAAGTTTGCCTTTTCCTTCATTCTCCTATGACAAAACTCTTCCAATTCATGTAGAGCACATTCTGAATAGTTTGACATTAGTCATTAGATACAGGAATCGATATATAATATATATTGGCCAGAGTTCCCATAACAGGTTAATAGGCTCTCCTGAGATTCCTTTGCCTAAACCATCATACAGTCTTTCTCTCTTCCTTTGGAACCAACCAGTTTAAGAATATGGGCTATGGGGGCGCCTGGGTGGCTCAGTGGGTTAAAGCCTCTGCCTTCGGCTCAGGTCATGATCCCAGGGTCCTGGGATCGAGCCCCACATTGGGCTCTCTGCTCAGCGGGGAGCCTGCTTCCTCCTCTCTCTCTCTGCCTGCCTCTCTGCCTGCTTGTGATCTCTGTCAAATAAATAAATAAAATCTTTAAAAAAAAAAAAAAAGAATATGGGCTATGTTTCCAACAAGGCAAAGGGATCTTCAAAAGGAAAGAAGCCCAGAGAACTCATAGATGAAGAGAGAAATTATCCTAATGACATTGTTGGAATTATGATTCTAGTTGTGGCTCAGGACCAAATAATATAGAATTTCCAATTTTGTTAGCCAATAAACTGTCCTCTTATTTGAACTAAATTGAGTTGGGTTTCTTATACTTTCAACCAATTCTTATACTTTCAACCAAAAGAATCATGTCTAATACTCCAAAAATGATAAAGGTTAAGCTTGTTGATCTAGACCCCATAAAATTATAATTTTCTAGCTAATGAGAAATATAATAAACAAAGTAAAGACTAGTAGTGGATTGGAATAAATAATTTACAGTAAATAACGGAGAAAAGGTCAATGTCTAAAATATATAAAGAGTGACTCTAACTCAATAAAAAAAAATAAAATGACTCAAAGGAAAATTGAGAAAAAGGTATGGTGTTAGTCAAAACTCTTTCCTTTGAAAGTAATAAAGCTTAACTGTTACTCCTTTAAGCAAAGGGAATTTATTGACTCAAATAACTGAGAACCCAAAGGAACAATATGCTTCAGGAATGGCAGGATCCCAGTGCTTAGATATGCCCACAACAACTGCTTGTTCTCGATCCCTCTCTTAGTTCTTTCTTTTTGAAAGAACTGTCATGCAGGGTCTCTGCATATGGTAGCAATATGTTTTCTTGTAGCTGTAGGCTTACCATCATTGAATCTGTCATAACTGCTTTGGTTTTAAGGGTTCTAAAAACCAACCCAAACTGGTTTAAACAAAATAGAGAAATTAGCCTGTAAAACCAAAGACGTATAATCTAAGGTCAGACTGTCCTTGAGTGGAGCTTGAACCAAAAGTTCCAACATTGTCCATGTAGTACTCATTTCGCCCTTCCACAACGTCCTTCCTTCTGCTGTGCTGGTTTAAAACTCAGGTTCCTCATGATGGCCTCTAGTAGCCCTAGATTCCCTTCATCCTTGAAGCTGTAATGGGGTAGGGGGGTAGTTTTTCTCTCTCTCAACCCATATTTCAGTGGCTCTGACTGGGTCATAGGACCATTCCAAATAATCTTTGTGGCCATTGAATATGATTGGTTACAGTGGGTCCTATGCCTACCTATGGACCCAAATAGAAGTCCCCTTCACCCAAAGTAGAAGAACTGAGAATAAGAGAAAGAAGTAGTTCCTTCTCCCTTTCTTCAAAATCAATGTATTATTACCAGAAGTAGAGTGAAGTACATTTCAGGGAGTGAACATGTATCTACTACAGTGTTCTTATATACAACTCATAACCTTAGAGAAGGACAGATCTGCTTTCTGAGATGCTCCCAGAGGCCCTAGCTATGCTGGAGACATGTGCCTTCCTTTGGGCCAATTCATCACTGTGTCCCACTGAATGGGTCCTAGCTGGGCATCCAAGAAGCAGAGCCTGAGACTAGTACCTGAGCAATTGAGGAGTGCTCTCAGGAAAATCCTGTAAGGGAGCAAAAGAAGCAAGATAGGGTCAGGAAAGAAACTGTGCAAAGGAGATTCAGCTGATCTCTTGGGGGAGTTCTGATGCATAAATTGCACTGCAGAATTGTCTACCCCACCTTCCCATGAGGCAGAGGAGTGGTCTTCTGTATTTCCTTTTAGATGTGGAACACCCCCTGGTGGAAGGGGATAATATCCCAGTCAAATCGGCCCCCACCTCCTGAGGGCAATTCTCCGAAGAAAAATGCAGCAGCAAGCCTCTAGTGGCAGCACTCACCTGAACTGCAGGATGGGTGCCCTGCCCAGTAAAGGGGAATCTGACTGGGGAACCTACAGTGTCTACTGCAATGACTAAAATGACCGGGTCTTCTGGGGTCATTCGTATGCCTTGTGACAGGGGAGAGAGACCTTTTGGGGGAGAGTCCCCCCAGAATCTTATGGAATGGGAGAAGGGTGATTCTTTTTTTTTTTTTTTTTTAAAGATTTTATTTATTTATTTGACAGAGAACACAAGTAGGCAGAGAGGCAGGCAGAGAGAGAGGAGGAAGCAGGCTCCCTGCTGAGCAGAGAGCCCGATGCGGGACTCGATCCCAGGACCCTGAGATCATGACCTGAGCCGAAGGCAGCGGCTTAACCCACTGAGCCACCCAGGCGCCCCAAGAAGGGTGATTCTGAAAAGCAGAACCAGATACTGTCGGTATTTTACTTCTTTAACTGGCCAGCGCTCACACACATGTCCCTACAGTTTAGTGAAAGTCCCCATTTAAGGTAATGTGACCAGATAAATGACCAGAGGCCCTCTGAGTTCTTGCAGCAGATGCTGTCACTGCCTTGCCCATATCCTCCTGTCCTTACCACTCTCATGCATACTGGCCTGGTTTCCGGAGGCCAGCACGCACGCTTCTCTGTATAATGGCTTTCTCAGATTCATCCCTCCTTTGTCACTTACACAAGAAGGCCAGAAGTACAGAGGAATTAATGTATCTTCTTCCCTGGGAGCTCCTCTCAACCGATGACTGATGGGGCTTGATGGGACGCCCTAGTTCCCTTACTCCTTGTAGTGGACTAACACTTCTGTGCATGTTCTACACTGGTTCCCAGTTTCCCATGGGATTAAGCCCCAAGTGTACACAATGGTAACTGGCTTGATAATGCCCACTATATTGGTTGCATAAGTTTCTCTCACTTTCCCACTCTTCTACCAGTGTTTTTTAAAAAAAGATTTTATTTATTTATTTGAGAGAGAATGAGCGAGAGCACAGGAGCAGGGGCATAGACAAAAGGAGAAGGAGACCCCGCTGAGCAAGGGGCCCGATGCAGGACTCGATCCCAGGACGCAAAGATCATGACTTGAGCCAAAGGCAGACACTGAACTGACTGAGCCACCCAGGTGCCACCCTACTAGTATTTTTTTTTTAATCTCCCAAATAAACTATTTGCAGTCAAGTCTTTGTCTCAGGATAGGCTTCTGGGGGCACAGAAATTGAAACGTCTCCTCCCCAAACAGAAACAGCTTGAGTCATGCCTTGTCTGCTGCAATAAGATCTGTGTGTTTGGGGGGGAGGGTCCACATGTGACTCCCCATAGTCCAGCAACAAACAAATAACACTCACAAACAAATTACTGGAAGAGGGATGAAAGAACCTCACTAAATAAAAACTCACATTTGGAACAGGTGAGAGAGAGAACAGAAGTAGCCACCAGTTCACAGTGCAGCCTACCCCTCTCCAAGGCAGGAGCAGCGAGTGCTCTTGGCTTTGGCAGCAGACAACATCCTTGTTCAGTCCATCTCACTGTCTCCGGGCTATTCTCTGTGCTCATCTCTCTTGTTCATTGTCCTCCATGGCCATTTCTAAAGGGTTTCTGGCATGGATTCCTCTTCTGAATTCTGTACAACATGAGCAGCTCATTTCCTATCCATGTGAAATCTGAAGCCTGAAGAAGCTGTAAGGCCATATCAGCCATACTAGTCTGATTATAAGACTCACCTGGAATTCTTATTAAATACATAAATTCCCAGCACTGCTTTTTTACCTTTCTGAAGGAGAAGATCCTGGAAAGTTTTCTTGTCTGGATTTCCTAGAGAACAGAACAAGAGGCAAAGGTTTCATGGTAGGGTCTTAATGGGAAGTGCTATCCCAAAGCAAAAGCTAGAGACAAAAGGGAAGGAAGGAAAACAACTGAAAGGTGGTCTATTTTTTAGCTCACTGTAGTTGCTTAGTTACAAGGGAGTCTTCTTAAAAAGTTATGCAAATGCACCATATTTTGAAATGGTCCACTGTGCGGTGAAAGGGAAGGATTATTTGCTGGTTCCTTCCTCTTACCTTGCACTGGCCGACGTTCACCTGTGGGGTGTTAACTCCCTCACGGCCTGGGATTCTTTCCCACTCTCCCCGAAGGGGAGGCCAAGTTCCTTGACGGACAGGTTCATGAAATCATGGTTGGTGGGAGAACAGCAACTTCCTCAAGTGAGGAAGTGCAGGCAGAGAACAATTAATTCACAGGATTTGGAGGTTAAGGGATGATAGTCAAGATATTTGACAAATAATACATGCACACCGTTGAATGAGAAATTATTATAGGACAAAGAAAATGAATACTTATATTGATGACATCAAAAACCAAGATTCTCAGACCAGGAGAAAGGAAATATGAACATAAACTCCAAGAAGTTAAGTACTACTCTGTAGTCCTTTTGCTCTTTAATTTTAATTTATTTTTAAGATTTTATTTATTTGAGAGAGAGAGAGAGAGAGAGAATGAGAGAGAGAGAAAGAACAAGCATGGCAGGGGGAGGGTCGGAGGGAGAAGCAGATTCCCTGAAGAGCAGGGAGCCTGATGTGGGACTCAATCCTGGGACTCCAGGATCATGAACTGAGCCGAAGTCAGTCACTTAAGCAACTGAGCCACCCAGATGCTCCGACTCCATAGTCTTTTAAAAAAATATATTTAATTAATCTCTACCCCACAATGTGAAGTTTGAATTCATGACCCCAAGACCAAGAGTTGCATGCTCTTCTTACTGAGCCAGCCAGGTGCTCCACAACTCTGTAGTCTCAAATTTAAATTTGGGTATGAACCTTCAGTATAAACCCAAGTTATATTTTCTTTTAAAAACAAAAAAGATTATTTTCTAGCTCCATATACTTAAGATTTTATTTGTTTATTTGAGAGAGAATGAGAGAGAGATATCCTTAGCAGGGGTAAGGGTAGAGGGAGAAGCAGACTCCCCACTGAGTAGGGAACCCAATGTGGGACTTGATCCCAGGACTCTGGGACCATGACCTGAGCCAGAGGCAGATGCTTAACTGACTGAGCCACTCAGGCACCCTTGCTCTGAATACTTAAAAAAAAAAAAACCCAAGCCACCAAGTCACTGAGAATGAGTACCCATAGCATCCAGATTGTGGTCTCTAAATAGTATTTTTCTCTAAAAGGAACCAAGGATACTTGAAGAAATGTCTGAGTTCTTATCTGGAGCAGAGAATGTACAAGAAGAGCCTGAAACATCTTGTATTTGAAATAAAAAAATGAAACAGACAAACCTACAGAATATTACTGTAGGAAACAACCTTTAGCACATAGGAAAAATTGAACATCAAAAATGAATTGTCGGGACGCCTGGGTGGCTCAGGTGGTTGAGCGGCTGCCTTCGGCTCAGGTCATGATCCCAGCGTCCTGGGATCGAGTCCCACATCGGGCTCCTTGCTCGGCAGGGAGCCTGCTTCTCCCTCTGCCTCTGCCTGCCTCTCTGTCTGCCTGTGCTCGCTTGCTCTCTCTCCCTCTATCCCTGACAAATAAATAAATAAAATCTTAAAAAAAAAAAAAATGAATTGTCTTCCAGTGAACTGAAAGACATCAAATATGTTGTTTGTGAGTTCATGATGATATCCAAAACAATAAAAATTACAAAATGCTTTGGTCAAGTTTGGAGGATGCCAGGCAATCATTTCATTATCCTGAATACTGCTACATAAAGGAAATAAGCACTTGTGCTTCTATTCCATGAACTATATCTCAGAGCAACTAAAGAGTCGACAAGGGAATGTATTCTTTATAGAACAATTACAGCTGATAAACCTATAAAGGATGAGAGATTAAATGAAATACTAGAAATAATAAATACTAGAATTAAAATGAAATAACGGTTCCAGGCTAGTTCTCTCAAATACAATATCCTGTGATAAAGGAAAAATTCTGTATTTGCTTTGTTCAATGGCGTAGGCATTGTAGCTGTTGAGCACTTAAAATGTGGCTAGTGTGACTAAGGAATTAGATTTCTAATTTTGTTCAATTTTCATTGCATTTAAATAGCTGCATGTGGCTAGTTGCTATTGTATTGAACATTACAGTTCTAGGGCATGATTATCTTCGGCTGCTGAAATCACTGGATGAAAGACTGGTGGGGAATTTACAATGCATAGATTAGAATTACTACCCCCGAATTTACTGATCCATCCTAAAAATCACAAAAAGAGACAAACAGACATCATGTCATCTGAGGTGATACAACGGGAAATATGTAACACCTCCCATGAAATATTCTTGTCAAAAATATCAAACCTAGGGGCACCTGGGTGGCTCAGTGGGTTAAAGCCTCTGCCTTCGGCTCAGGTCATGATCCCAGAGTCCTGGGATCGAGCCCCACATCAGACTCTCTGCTCAGCAGGGAGCCTGCTTCCACCTCTCTCTCTGCCTACCTCTGCCTACTTGTGATCTCTCTCTCTGTCAAATAAATAAAATATTTAAAAAAAATATATCAAACCTAAATCTGATTCAGCTTCTAGATCTAACTACCAGTTTTGGAAATACACAGAATAGGAGCACATGATATACACCATAGCAAAAGAGATCAGCAAAACCTAGAATGTGGTAAACTCCTCAAGACAAACAATATGATTTTGTATGATAATCAAATAATTGTAGGGGTACCTGAGTGGCTCAGTCTGTTAAGCATTTGCCTTAGACTCAAGTCATGATCTTAGGATCCTGGGATGGAGGCCCACACTGGACTCAGTGCTCAGTGGGGAGCCTACTTTTCTCTCTGCGCCCCCCCCAACTGCTCATGCTCTTTCTCTCTTTCCTATATAAATAAATAAAATCTTAAAAAAAAAAAAAACAATTTTAAGGGAAAAGAAGTGGGAGGGGATGAAACCTATGGATCAGAGAGACTTTGTTTAGAATCAACTGTGTCTTCTCCTGGGGCCCCCAGAAAGCAGAATCTGTAGTAAAGCTATGTGCAAATACTTTATTGAAGAGACAAGAATGAGGGACAATAAGTGAAACAGAGGAGCACCAGAAGGCACGATCAAGTTGGCCACCACGAAGAGTGATTTCTTAATCCCACAACTTTGTGAGAAGTTACATATGCTGTGTCTTCAGACTGTTGATCTGCGCATGAAAGGGAAAGCAATTGTCCATTGGTTCTCATCTTTGTTGGTTAAAGTTTGCTTCAGAGAGGTTTTTTTTTTGTTGTTTTTTGTTTTTTTTAAGATTTTGTTCATTTATTTGACACAGAGAGAGAGATCACAAGCAGGCAGAGAGGCAGGCAGAGATATGGGGAGGAAGCAGGCTCCCTGCTGAGCCAACCCCAGACCCCTGCGATCATGACCTGAGCCAAAGGCAGAGGCTTAACCCACTGAGTCACCCAGGTGCCCCTGCTTCAGAGAGTTTTAAGTCCCTGGCACTTTTGGGTTGTAAATGTCAAGCAGATTTCTACAATGTTCCACACTGCAGCATTAAACAGAAGCCCTGAAGAAAGGCCAGGCTACACCTGCGTGTAGCTGGTTGGAGCCTGTGCAGGACTGATCTGGGCAGCAATGGCTGGATTAAGTGACGTGAGCCCAAGAGGATCTGGAGTTATGCACAGAGATGTTTGATATAAACTACTTAAAAAAGAGAGAGAGAGCGAGCAGGAGAGGAAATGAATTGGGGGAGCTTGAATGCTACTGAATTTTGACTGGATATATCTGGTGACATTAAGGAATTATTGTTACATTGTTAACTTTTTGTATGCCTATGGTACAGTGCTTATGACATTTCTTCAAGGCTTATCTTTTAGAAATCCATACTAGAGTATTTACACATGAAACAATACGGTGTCTGGAATTTTCTTCAAAATAACGCAGTTTCTAAGGGAGAGTGTGGATGGAGGCACAGCTGAAAAAGACCGGCTGTGAGTTACGGGCTGGTTTTAAAAACATCCACTAACGCTAATATTCCTCCCTTCCAAAAGCAGAATCTAATTTCTCTCAACTTGAATGTGGATGGGACTTAGTGACTTAATGAATACAATGTGGTGGAGGTGATCTTGTACGTCTTCCAAGACTGTTATAAAAGTCACTGCAACTTCCGCCTTCCTCTCTTTTGGCTCACTTGCTCTGGGGGAAGCCAGCTACCATGCTGTGAGGATGCATCAGCTGCTCTGCAAAAGGGCCAAGTGGCAAGAAACAGATGCTTCCTGGCAACACCTTCCCAGCCAGAGGTGAGGGTCACCTTGGAACAGATCCTTTAGCCCCAGCTAAGGCTGCAGATGTCTGCAGGCCAGGCCAACAACATGACTGCAACCTCATGACCAATCCTTAGCCAGAACAACTCTAAAGGCCTAAAATCCTGACTCTCAGAAACTGTGCAACATCATCAATGTTTATTACTGTTTCAATTTGCTAAGTTTGGGGTAATTTGTTATACAGCAGTGGTCAAATGAAATAAGTTAATAATTGTTGAAGCTGGGTGTTGAGCTCATCGTACTCTTCTTATTTTGGTACATGTTTGAGATTTTCCATGATAAAAATTAAATACTGAATTCCTGTATTATATTTTCATATAAATCCTTTCCAAGTGGATCAAAGACTATCTGTAAGAAAGCAAAAATTCCTAACAAATTATCATCTTCGTTACCTCAAGGTAGGGAAGGATTTCTTAGGCCAGACATGAAAAGCATAGACTATCAAGAAAACACTGATAAGTTCATACACTGAAGATAAGAGCTACTTATTGGATGATACTATAAAGAAAGTGAAAAGATAAGCCACAATCTGGAAGGAGATACTTGTTACATATACAATAAAAAAGATCTGGTTATATATGTGACTCCTACAAATCCGTAAGAAAAAGATAGGCAATCCAATAGAAAAATGGGCAAAGGATATGAATACTCAGTTCACAGAAGGGAAGACCTAATGGCCAATGAACAAATAAAAAACGGATCCACTGATCAGTAGTATCTGCTTCTCTGTGTTTGTCCCCACACTAATTAACACTCCCTCTCCTAGCAGCCCTCAGAAATGGCTGACTGGAGTTGCTATATAAATACCCTCAAATACTCTAGCCTTCTTGCCTCTCTGAGGCATGTGTCCTATTCCACTTCCCAGTTTCCCCTGTGGAATTCCCCTGGAATTGTTCACACTAGTCACTGGCTTGGTAACACAACTCTGTATTATTGACTGCCTTCCCTTCCCTGTCTCACTTCTGTACTCCGCTCCCTGTTCCCTGGGATTACATCCCACATTAATCTTGAATTCTTGCCTCGGGGCTTTCTCCTGGGGGAACCTAAACTGAGTGTTCAAGCTTCCTTGCCAGTATCACACTGAGTCTGAGCCCTGGCAATTCTGTGGGAACTTTACACATGAAAAAAATCTATAGCTTTGAAATGCATAGCGGAGAAAGGGGCCTGATGGCTTTAAGCCAGCCCTAAGGGTGGGGGGCCCACACCATGGCCATAGGTATACTCTTCAAAGCTGCCCCAAGCCCAGAACTCTGCAGGTCTGCTTTCTTTCTGCCCTCGTTGAACCTTGTCCATAATCAATGTCCTTGGCCCTGACTTGCTGAGGTTCATAGCTAAACTCTCTCTGTTGCTTGAGTCATTTTTGATATGCTGATCTGGCTTTAGACTGTTTAACTTGGTAAACACTGCAATCTGGGTCACAGGCCAGGTTTTTTTGGTGAGCTGGTTCTGTACACATGGTTATCTGCCACCCATCCCCCACACTGGGGTTCTGGCCATGGTCATAGTACAAGTGAACATAAGAACCATTTCCCTGTAATGAAGCCTGCATTGCTGCCAGTGGCTTCTCAGATGATGGGGGTTGGTGCCAGTGGCTTGGCAGCAACATGAGATGGGGACCTCTGTGTGGGCATAAGAAATCTTGATCACAACAGTCTGTATCAGTGCCTTGGGTGAGCCCTAGGAATAGAGATGGTGCTTTTGGCTGTACCAGGACAGTGAGCTTTGATGGGAATCAGCTTAGAGAGGAGTTGGCTTCACTATGAGCCAAGGCAGGAAACAAGGCAATGGATATCCTCCATGGGTTTGCCATATTGTCTTGGTTGTAATATCTTCTGTTATGGTGTTGGGTATGTGTATGGAGACTTCCAAATTCTTGTGGCCTATATTAATTACCTATTGCTGTGAGACAAATTGCCCCCAAATTTAGTAGCTTACAACAATTTATTATTCTCACAGTTTTTGTGGGTCAGAAATTCAAGAACAGCTTGACTAGGCAATTCTGGCTCAGGGTCTTTTGTGAGGTCTCAGTTAAAATGTTGGCGGGGACTGCTGTCACTTGAAGCCCTGATGGGCGAAAGGATCCATTTTCAGGTTGACTTTCACATGTTTGTTAAGTATGTGCTAGTTCTTGGTGGCAGGCCCTAGTTCCTCTCCACCTGTGCCTCTCCATGGGCTGTTCAAGTGTCCTCCTGACGTGATGGTTGGTTTCCTCCAAAGCAAGTGGAGAGGGACAGGGAGGAGAGGGACAGGGGGAGGGAGAGGGAGAAGAAGGAGGAGCTATCCTGTGTATGACCTAGCCTCAGAAGTCAAGTAGCATAATTCTACCACATCTTTATTTGTTAGAAGAGAGTCACGAAGTCTGGCCTCTATTTTACAGAGAGGAATTAAACTCTAAATTTTAATGAGAATATTAAAGAATTTGTAGCCTTTTTTTTAAAGCACCATATTGCTTCTACTTTAAAGCTAACTATAACTTGGATTATAAGGTCTTTTCCAGCTTCTATTTCTGACTAACTTCATTTTTCTATTCTTTCCTTATGGAAGCAGTAAGATTTAAATCATCAGTTGGGGATATAGTATGGTCAACTTCTATTTCTTTAATTAATAACTAGAATGCTTGTCTGTTCCTCAATCCCTCTCTCCTTTCTAGTGAATTAGCTAGGAAACCTGGGGCTTATTCAATCTAAAGTGGCCATTCCAATTTCCAAGTCGGCTGAGCCAGCGCTGTACAGTTAACCTGTGAAAAGGAAGACATTTGGAGACGACCCTGGTTGACAGACTGTCCTGCTCATCTCCAGGGTTGTGGTGAGAAGAAATACTGCCAGGTCATGGTGGTCATGAAAATGCATGGCTCAGCTCTCCTGTTGGGGGGACTGTCATTGACTAGAAACCCAGCCGCTGCCCCTCTGGTTCTGCCACTGCTTCTGTGCTGGCTGTGCAGGCCCATTCCTGAGACATGCACGGCTACTCCAGCTAGCAACTCTGGCCCCAGTAATCCCCTTTGGCCTGGACAAGCCTTTTTCAGAACTGCACCACAGTCTTAGACTCTTCGTAACCAGTCTGTCCTTCCCACTTCCCCTCACAGCTGTTGGATTTTTCTTTCAGTCTGAATCTTCTACTTGCTTTTTCCTCTTTCCTTCCCTTTTTTTTTTTTTTTAAGATTTCATTTATTTATTTGACAGGCAGAGATCACAAGTAGGTGGAGAGGCAGGCAGAGAGAGAGGAGGAAGTAGGCTCCCCGCTGAGCGGAGAGCCCGATGCGGGGCTCGATCCCAGGACCCTGGGATCATGACCTGAGCCAAAGGCAGAGGCTTTAACCCACTGAGCCACCCAGGCACCCCTCTTTCCTTCCTTTTTATCCCTCTCAGATATTTCTCCTAGTAAGTCTCTTGCAGGTCTGTTTGGACATTTCTTGATCTCCCAGGCATACACAGTGCTGGAGTTGGTTCCCACTGGCTTGGGAGAGCAGGTCTGTATATCTTCCTGATTCTATATTCAGTGACATCACGTTGGTAGCTGAAATAGGCCATGGTGGGAGTATTTACACACAGAAATCAACAAATGCTACCTGTGAGGGTGTTTTCCTCCAAGAGAGCTGATTGATAAACATTTATCAGTATATCTCTGGTGTATACCCAACAGAAATGTGTATGTATGCTCACCTAGAGACTTGTACTGGATTCTTAGGCTGTTCATAGCATCATTAATCATAGTTGCCTCAAACTGGAAACTGCCCAAATGTCCATCAGCAGTAGGACAGATAAATAAACTTTCAGATTATGGCATATATACGTTTAACTAGTAGACTATAAAAATAAAAACAAGGGGCACCTGGGTGGCTCAGGCAGTTAAGCGTCTTCTTTCAGCTCAGGTCATGATCTCAGGGTCCTGGGATTGAGCCCCATGTCAGGCTCTATGCTCAGTGGGAAGTCTGCTTCTCCCACTCCCTCTGCCCCCTGGCTTGTGCTCTCTCTCTATCTCAAATAAATGAATAAAATCTTTGAAAAAAGTAAAATTAAAAAAGATTCAAATTATTTATACAACAATATGGATGAATTTCACAAACATAATGCTGAATGAAAGAGTCTAGACACAAAAGACTCCATACTATAGTATTGCATTTATATAAAGTGAAAAACTGGCAAAAAGAGTACATAATGTAAGAGGTTATCAGAGTGGCTCCTGCATGGACATAGTGACTAGGAGGGTCCAAGAGGGATCCTATGAATTAATTTTTGACCAAGACCCTAGTCATATGTTTACTTAAAAAAATTCATTGAGCTATATATGGATGATCTCTTCACTTTTCTGTATACATGTTATACTTCAACAGAGAGTTTATAAAAAAAATTATATATGATTAGATATTCCATAAAGGCAGTGATTTTAAAAAAATAAAAAATTTTAAGGGCACTTGGGTGGCTCAGTTGGCTAAGTGTCTGATTCCTGATTTCAGCTCAGGCCATCTTTGGATGGAACCCTGCATCAGGCTCTGTGCTGGGTGTGGAGCCTGCTTAAGATTCTCTCTCTCCCTCTCCATCTGCCCCTCCCACATTCAATGTGGGGTTTGAACTTACAACCCTAAGATTCAAGAGTTGCATGCTCCACTGACTGAGCTGGCCAGGTGCCCCTGAGTAATATTACATGTAAATATTAGATATATATATATCTAATATCCATATATATAATAAATATATACATATATAAATATATATCATGTTTTGTCTATCTGTTCATCTGTTGATGGACATTTAGGTTGCTTCCATCTCTTGGCTATTGTGAACAATGCTATAGTGAATATGTGTGTACCAATATCTCTTCAAGATCCTGCTTTCAATTATTTTGGATATATATCCACAAGTGGCATTGCTGGGTTATATGATAATTTTTTTTTTTTTTTTTTTACAGTGGGCTCCACACCCAATGTGGAGCTTGAACTCACAACCCTGAGATCAATAGTTGCATGCTCTACCAACTGAGTCAGCCAGGCGCCCCATGATAATTCTTTTTTTAATGTTCGGAACTGTCGAACTGTTTTCCACAGTGCACTACCATTCCCACTAATACACAACAGTTCCAATTTCTCCATATTCTTGCCATTTGTTATTTTCTATTTTGTTTTGATAGTAGTCATCCTAATGAGTGTGAAGAAAGGAAGAGATTTTTATATGCTTTTTTACTGTTGCCTCCACAGAGCCTAGATCAGTCTCTATTAGTTGTAGAAGTGAATGAACTGAATGAGTTGAGATCCTGTATAAAGTTGTGTAGTGGGCTGAATAGTGGTTCTCCTCAAGATGTGTTCATATCCTAATCCCCAGAACCTATGATTATTACCATATTTGGGAAAAGGGTCTTTGTAGATGTAATTAATTAAGGATCTTGAGATGAGACAATCATCCTAAATTATTGAGATGGGCCCTAAATCCAATGACAAGTGTCCTTATAAGAGACACAGGAGAAAACAATATAGAAGAGAGGGCAATGTGATGACAAAGGCAGACATTGGAGTGATGTGGCCACAAGCTAAGAAGGCCAAAGAATGCCAACTTCCATCAGAAGCTGGAACAGGAGGGATTCTCCCCTAGAGTTTCCAGAGGTAATGAGCCCTGCTGACACTCTGATTTTAGACTTCTTGTCTCCAGAAGCATGACAGAATAAATTTCTGTCAGTTTTTGTTTTTGCCACTGAGTTTATGTTAATTTGTTACACAGTTACAGGAAACTTAGGAAGGTCAGTTGTCTTTTAACTCTATTACTGTTTTTTTTTTCTTTTTTTAAAAAGATTCTATTTATTATTTGTTATCTGTTTTTTTAAAAATATTTTACTTATTTATTTGACAGAGATCACAAGATTTTATTTATTTATGTTTTTATTTTTTTAAAGATTTTATTTATTTATTTGACAGACAGAGATCACAAGTAGGCAGAGAGGCAGGCAGAGAGGGGGAAGCAGGCTCCCCGCTGAGCAGAGAGCCCTGATCATGACCTGAGCAGAAGGCAGAGGCTTTAAACCACTGAGCCACCCAGGCGCCCCTCTATTACTGTTCTCATAATATCTTATCTATGCACAGGAGAAAACTTTTGTTTCTCTACTGTAGAAATCTGAGAGCTAGGGCATGCATCCAACTCATCTAACAGAAAGTTCAAGTTCTCTGCCTTTAAATTGGTGATCTCCTCTCAAGATTGGGTCTTGTCCTTCATGTTGATATCAAGGCCATTTCCTATATTCGTGGGTCTTGCATATGGAGGCCACCAGGAGCTCAGCCAACAGCTAAGGTGGCTAACCCTGTGCTCCTAGATCAAGGATTCCTAAACATTTTCCTGTAGAGCCTGGCAAGGGGTGTTGGGATTTTTATATTTGTAAGTTGACCTACCCCTCACAAGGAAGTTGCTACCCTGTGGAGCTTCCTTCTTACCTAAAACCCTCCCAGTTGTGTTTATTCCAAACCTTCAAGATCAACCTTCTTCACAGGCCATATAGTACCTTATATGTTAGGTAAGATCCTGATATCTATAATCAGGGAATTGCTTTGTTCCACGCAGACTAAAAGTGTAAGAAGATCTCTGACATATGAAAAAATGATGATGTGTCAAATAGCGCAGACGAGGTCCTGTGATACTCAGGGAAGGTCAGACAGCTGATAAGATAGATCTTACTGGGGCAGCCTTCATCCTTGCAACTGAGTGCTCATAGATATCCATTGTATATGGTAGACTGATGCCTCCCCTAAGCTTCCTTTATTGGATCCTTTTTACAGCTGTGCATACTGGCTAGCAGCTAAATGAGATATATATACAAAACATGGCTCTCTGGCCTCAAGGTGGAATCAGCTCTATGATATAATCCATGTCCCAAGGCTCTCCATAGGATCAGGCTGAAGCTTAACTCCAGATAAGACCACATCCTGGCTTAGCTCCCTTCCCTGTTCTGTTCTGCTTCCTTTATTGCCTTTCTCCAGAAAGCATTCTCATAAAAAATTATGTACTCAAATTACACTTCAGTCTCTGCTTATCAGAAACTGACCTAAGACAACACATGAGTAAAAGCTAAAAAACTATAGAACCATCCATGTCCCTGACCTGGAGATTAAAGCAAAGATATAGAAAATGAGGACATGAAATCAGAGAGAGCAAAGGGCTACACAAACAGAGAGAATGCCTTTCTTGAGTGGGAAAAAAAAAAAAAAGAGCAGAGGTAACGTCAAACTATCCTAGAGGATACAAACCTCCTTAGGCATGTAATTAGAGCAGTTCCAGGAATTCTTTGCTACAGACATTAAAATTTCCAGGTGGTAGTGGTTCAGTTTTGCTGTGGGGAATAAAGGAAAAGGTTAGTTCCACTTCTGGCCTAGAGGAGTAGGGCGAGCAGTATCTCCTGTAGCCAGGTCATGGTTTCATGTGAACCACCTCCATCTGACTGGGTCCTTGCCAGACAGCAGGGCAATGTCTTCCATTTCCCTACCTCATCCTACACAGTCCTTGTAGGATACTGTAGCCAAAACCACCTGCAAACCAGAAAGCCAGTGGTAAGGCCTAGACCAAACAATACATTTCATACAGGAATAGGAAGGATGTGTGGGTGTAGAACTGGGGTAAGGCTGGAGGCTGGGGTGCTGCTAAGCTTCATGAGGCTTGACGTGGTTGCCCAGGAAGGTAGGTCAGGACCTGGGCATGAGGGTGGGGGTATATTCTAGAATCAGAATTCTGTGTTCTGTGGTAAAGCTGAAAGTAAGTCACCACAGGTATATGAGGGAATTTCTTTGTTTTCCAGGGAGTGTAGAGTGCTCAAACTCTGAGGCGGCTGCCACAGGAATATTCCTCACAACACAAGGATTGTGTCAGACAATGTTCTGGTTATCTGTTGCTGGGTGGCAAACTGTTCTAAAACTTAGAGGCTTAAACCAACACCCAAGTTACCATTTCTTAGGATTTTGGAAAAGGCACAGTAGGAAACACTTACCTCTGTTTTAGGTAATGAGGAACAGCTCAGATGGCTTCTCCCCTCCATGACTGGTCCCTCAGCAGGGACTCATCAGGGTTCATCTGGGTTCATCAGGGTTCATGTGTCTGGGACATCAGTTCTTGGTGATAACTGGGTCCTTACTTTTCCTCCATGTAGTCTCAGGGTTTTTGCCTCTTCATGTGGTGGTCTCTGTGTGCCATCTTTCTACAGCAAGGTGGAAGAGGGGGAGCAGCTCAGAATTATAATGAGCTTGAAATCAAGGTTACCAGGTATTCCCTAAGCTCATCTCTGTAATTGGCACAGTCACTTCTGCACATTCTTTCATTGGTTAAATCAAGTCACAGGTCCAGTCCAGGTTCCAGGGTCGATGACCACATAAGGTTATACTGTGAGGAGGCAAGTTTCAGGGGGGCCACCAAAGTAACAAACTACCTGAAAAGAACGGCTCTAGGAGCAGATGCGTGTGGGCTGAGGGTGCTCCAATTCCTAATTTTATGCTGGCTTCTCTTCAGAGAGGTTTGAGAACAAAGAGTGGGGTTGTAAGGTAGCCCCGCACTTCCTCCACATTATTAAAGGTGGGGGGGTCTGGTCGGCCACTGGATCAGCCTGAATCAAGAAAGGCTGGGCTCTGTGTGTCTTCACTCTGCCTAGAGGCATTTATTGCGCATAGCCTATGCACTGGTTTCTTAACACACGTGTTACTTCGTTATCCCTACTTTACTGAGGGGAAAGCGAAGGCTGGAACACAGCACTCCTTCAACAGTACGGCACACCACCGTACACACCACGACCAAGACTCCTAGGCCCTTTCTGCCCCGCAGGTAGAGTCGGGGCAGAGCCGGGGGTTCCGGGAGGGCAGTGCTCACCACGGTCGCCCACCAAGCAGAGCGGATGGCTCCCAGGCAGTCAACGGGAAGAGGACGTCTCACGGATGCTAACCTGTCACCGCCGGGCCGCGCGAAGGGCAAAACTGGAGCGCTAATTTGCCTTGAACCCGAGGCGGGAGGGGTTCTCAACAACCCGCACACCCGGGGCCTGAGACCCGCCTCCAAGGCCCCGGGTGCAGGAGGAGGGGCCGCGCGCTGCGCCCCGCCCCCGCACGCACGCTTCGCCCCGCCTGCCGCGCAGCTCTGGCCCCGCCCTCAGGATTGACCGCCCGAGCCACCGTCCGCACGGCCCCGCCCCGCACGGCCAGGCAAAGCGGAGCCGGCCGTGCGGTGTGTGTGTATGTGTTCGCGGGGCGCCGTCTCAGCCCCGGGAAGATGGTGGCGGTGGCGGCGGCGACTCAGGCGAGGCTGAGGAGGAGAACGGCGGCGACGACAGCGCCTGCGGGCAGGAACGGCGGGCAGCGCCGGGACTGGGACGCGACCGGGGCTGGGAGGCCGGGGCTGGGGGCCGGGCTGCGCCTCCCGCGGCGGCTGCTGCTGCTGCTGCTGCTGCTGCTCCCGCCGCTGCTGCTGCTGCCCTGGGCGGCCGAGGCCGCGGCGGCGGCGGCGGCGGTGTCGGGCTCAGCCGCAGCCGAGGCCAAGGAATGTGACCGACCCTGTGTCAACGGCGGCCGCTGCAACCCTGGCACCGGCCAGTGCGTCTGCCCCGCTGGCTGGGTGGGCGAGCAGTGCCAGCACTGCGGGGGCCGCTTCAGGTGAGTGGGGGGTGGTGTTGGAGGGTCGGGCCCAGAGGGAGGCTGAGGCTATGGGGCGCGCGAGATGGTTCCAGGCCGGAGGCAGATGCAGGACAGAAAGTGGGGAGGATAGGGCCGCCCCACGGTGTTTGAGGACCATTGGCTCCCGAGGAGATCATTGTCTCTGGCCAAGGGTCCTCTTGTACCGGAAGATGAACAGATTCTAGGCAAGGGTGGAGGCACCCCAGAGAGGTTTGGGTGCGGCGGGTACAGGAGAAGAAAGCTCAGGGTCCCAAAGAGTATCAAAGCCAGTCCCTGAAACTGGGCCTCTTTCGGATAAACGAGGTATACAGGAAAAGATGAGAGAGCTAGTCTTACTTAAACACTTCCTTTTAACATCCCCTTGTTCCCTAGGGCTTGATGAATTACCCAACTCATTGGAGATTTAGGGTACTCAGAAGGAACAGGGCCCTGGAAGTGATTTGTTGGCTCAAGATAGAGGGGAGAGGTTAGGTTAGGATTGTGAGATATCAGAGATAGAAGAAGGAGTGGTTGTTGGATAGAGGAAAGTGAGAAAACTAGCCTTCTGAAGCTCACTAGAGGCAGCTGATTGGAACTGGGTGGAGAGGGCATAGAAGGAGGTTCTTGTTTGCCCTGGTTTCTGGAGAATATGGAGTTCTGAGTTGGCCTGGTTTGGGACAGTACCTCCTGGAGAGATCATTAAATCATTCATTAGTAGTCATCTATTATTTGCTTTAATTGGGGAAGGATTTCCAGGTAATACACATGAACAAATAGATTAGCCAGACTTTGGCCTAGTCTACATGGAGTTTGGAATACAGCAAGAGAAAGACAGGTACACAGATGACTCTAGTCATAAGAACTACAGAGTCATTCATGCCTTTGGCAGATTTTACGAAAGACTTTTGATGTTAGCTGTGGAGGAGTGGGGAAATACCGAGACTCAGACAGACAGGGTCCCTCCTCTTAGGGGTTTTACATTCTAGGAGGGGGGATACAGGCAGTTAATTGGTAAATAAGCAAATAAAGAAATAAATGAACAAGATAATTTCAGATAACAATGCTGTCAATAAAATAGAACAGGACAGCCTGATAGAGAATTATAACTAGTGAGTTTCTCCTAAAGTTTTAGAAGAAACCTCTCATTTGAAGTGACATTTGATCTGACCTGAATGAGACCTTGGAGAACCTGTGGGAATTCAGGGAGGGAGGTTGTGACTGGCTGTGGGAATGCAAGGAAGACTTCCAGGAGAAAGTGACATTGGATTTGAGCATTTGAAGCAAGTAGGCTTTGGAACTATGTAGCTGGAGAAAAAATTCCAGATGGGAGGAAGGTTGCAAACAAAATGTGGAGGTTTGGAATGGTAGAATTATAGACGCATATAATGTCAGTTTTTCAGGGGAAGAACTCAGAACATTGAGGAGCTGAGCACTTTATTGTTATGGAGAAACCAGGTGCTTTCAAGACCAGTGTGTAGTGCATCTTGGGATGTAACTTACTTAGGGTATTGTGATTTATGAATTACATTAGCCTACATATATTTGTCGAGGGCTGTTCTGGAGTAAATTGTGAGATACAGTGGCAAACAAGACTGACACAGTCCTTCTCTTGTGGAGCTTGTACTCTAGCTTGGGGGTAAGAAATCTAATAATCAATTTATTAGTATTTTGCTTGAGTCTGTGGAGGCAAAGGACGGGGCAAGCAGAGGACTTGACTTAGTTTAAAATGTTAAGACTAGTGGCTGAGTAAGTGACCTTCGAGTTGGGATCTGAGGGGTAGGATAGCACTACCTACGTGAGGGGTGGGGTGCTAAGAGGCCAGCATGTACAGAGGCTTGGGGATGAGGGGCATCATGGCAAGCTGAAGAGAAGGCTGGATAGCTGAGGCAGGGAGCAAACGAGAGCATGGCAAGACTGAAGAGATGGGGGGGGGGGCAGGCCATGTGAAGCCCTGTAGGTTGGGTTGAGAATTTTGACCTTTAGCTCTTGAGCAGTAGAATGGCACAGTTAACTTGCATTTTCATGACATTACAGGCTTTTAGATGGGAGCCAGAGCAGGAACGGCCTTGAAGTTAAGGCCGCCAGAACCTTTTGAATTTGAGGTGGTTCTAGAAGCAAGTGAATAGTTGGTTGTGTCAGATGAGAAACCTTTAAGTTCTGATGAGGCAGTGGGGGCCCAGAGGGTGTAGAGGGACATGCTAGCAAGATCAGTCTTTACTATCCAGAGTAGGTGGACTTATTGTAAGCATGAGAGATGGTGGGCAACTGGGTGGGAGGTGTTGGGCAGGGTCCGGACGGCAGTAATGAGAACCTAGGATAGGCTGTGGGGATGGAGGCAGGGTGCGTCCTAGCTGGTATTGCAGAGGTAAAAGACAGGTCTTGCTTTGAAACTGGTTTGTTCTTGGAAGGGAGAGGGTTGGTGAGGGAAAGAAAACTAGATCCTATCTTGGGTGGCTGAGGGGATAGTAATACCATTAACAGACACAGGGACACAGGAGGAGCAGGTTTTCTACACTGAGATTAGGTGCTTTCAGGGTATCCACTTGGCAGGACAGGCGTAAGTGTTGGAGGTCATCTTGATATAGAGGGACACAGCCAGGGAGAAAGAGCAGGTCTCTCTCATCCAGAAGATCGGAGAAGAGCCACTTGTTGTGGGGAATAAGCAGTCCTGACACTGGTTGTCTCAGATGGAGTCATGCGTGAGTGGAGGGACTCCCCTGGTTATCGTGGATGCTCCATTTAAGCGGGTTCAAGCTGGTGGCGGTGCTGTCTCCTGGGCAAATAGTTATGACTTTGGTTCCGATGACTCTGGTATATTTTGTGGGCTTCTGGAATTTGCATTTTTTAAAATAAATGTAAGAGGAATTTAACGTCTCTGGCCTTTTAAAAAACTTTCATTAAATTGTTAGTGGAAGGATTATTTTAGGGAAAGACTGTAATGTTGGTTTTGATTATAGTGGTACGTGTCTTCATTTAACTCACAGACCTCTTTGTTATTAAACGAAGAGACATTCAAATGAATACCTTTCTGGTATGGATGGCATCAAGGCAGTGTGTTTTAAAATCTTTTTAGTTCCATAAATTTTGTGTTATAGTTGTTGTTAGAAAGTCTTTCCTAGTAATTGAAAGGAATGTAGGATAAGAGGATTAGATCTCCCCCAAGTTATCACTGAATGCATAGCATATGCCGGGGATCTGGTCACACATTTTCATATACATTATACCATTTAATCTTCTGAGTGACTCTGGGGGGTGTTGTATGAAATTCGTATTAGTGTATGGTTGCAGGTAGAAAATCACTTAACTTTTTTTCCAAATGAAGGGTACTCCAGAAATGATTACCACATGGGACAATATTATTGGTGTCAGTTTAGTAAAAATAACTGTGGAATCTTTGGAAGACGATTTCTAAAGCAGCCAGTTTCATTCAGTTTTATATTACCGTTCATAATTCAGTGATCATTCTTTTCTACTTGTGACATCACCATGGAAATTTTTCTTCGGATGATAAATACATCCCATCAAATTAGAAATAAAGATATTAAGTCCACTTATGAAATTAATATGCATTTAATTCTTCTGCGTTCCTGAAGTATGGAGAGGATAGACTGGAATAGCCTAGTGAATGGGAGCCTTATAATTACCCAGGATGTTAAGAACTTACCTTCTCTAGAATAAGGAAAGAAGTAGGCATTTACTGAGCATCTATTTTGTTCCTGACATATGGAGTAATGGTAGTAATAGTCCCAACGCTAGCTGCCACCAACAGTTCTCCATTTTCTCCTAGGTTTTGTGTCAAGCGCCTTTTAGAAATTACTCCTTTTATTCCTTAGAGTGAAGTTATTCCCATTTCACAGGTGGGTGAACTGAAGCTTGGAGATACTGAGTAACTTGGACCAGCTCACACAACTTGTGAAAAACTGGTCTGGGATTTGAATTCAGGCCTTGGTAATTCCCACTCTCTTGCTTTCCATTGTGCCATTTGGCCTCTCATTTTCTCTCTTTCTTTCTTTCTTAAAGATTTATTTATTTATTTATTTGACAGAGAGACAGCGAGAGAGGGAATACACACTGGGGGAGTGGGAGAGGGAGAAGCAGGATTCCTGCCTAGTAGGGAGCTGGCTGCAGAGCTCCATTCCAGGACCCTGGGATCATAACCTGAGCCAAAGGCAGCTGCTTAACCGGCTGAGCCTCCCAGGCACCCCAGCCTCTCATTTTCTGAGTCCAGTCACCCTACATGAAATTCTTTGGAAGGGCTGCCTAATGCCATTGAGAAACAGAGACAAAGAAGGAAAAATAGGTTTATTACAACAGTAAAGCCAGGATTAAAAAAAAAGAAAAACAAAACAAAACTTAACTCACTGGAACCTGTTTGGCTACTGGTCAAGGACATAAATACCTATAACTAGTGAAATGAAAATTCTGGAAAATAAAATTTGAAAGAAGAAAAAGGTTAAAAGAAACCCAAACAAACAGAGGGTGTTTATAGTTACAGTAAGTAGTATTTACCTAAAGCCCTAAATTTATGTTCATGAGTCAACTAGGCTTTTCTGTTTTCTCTAGTAGAATATAAGCTCCATGACGACAGGGATTTCTGTCAGTTTTGCTTGTTGTTCTATTCCCAGAGCCTAGAACAGTACCTAGGACATGGTGTGCAATAAATATTTGTTGGATGAAAGAATGAAAAAAGTCATCTTTACCCATATAACTGCCATATCTAGAATAAGGAAAATCTGCCATATCATAAATCTCATGTACTTCATTGTCTTCTGTTTGCTGGGCATCTTTTTGGGGATGTTTTACTGTCACCTCATAGTAAGCTATCTGAGACGAACTTTTATTCTCCTCAAAAAGAGTAGTCTTTCCCTTTATCCTCCCTTATTTCAGTAGTAAATCCTATGTGAGATAACCAAAGGTCAACCATTGGAGTAATCCTTCGCTCTTTGTGTTTATTTTTTGTTTCCGTAAGTCTTAAAATTTTGTTCCTTTCCACTCTTGCTCCTGCTATCCTAGAGCACCTGGCCCTTTACCTCCTTGCTGAGCTTCCTCTCTTTTGCCCTGTCTGATCTCTTTGCACCTCTGGAGTCCATCCTGCACTTTGTCATAGAAATCCCCTGAAAACATGGTGTCACTGTCTTGCTGAGAAACCTTTTTTTCCCTACTCCTCTTATTACCTGTAAAATGACTCTGAGCAGAAGGCTCCTACTGCCTCACACACATTCCTTTCTCTCTACCCAAATTCTTCTGCTTTGTAGTTTTTCCTGCATATTTGCTAAATTTAACAGCTTTCCTCATCCCTGCCCCCAGATTCGTTCTTTTCTACTTATCTAGGTTCTACCTCAAGGCCCATCTTCAGTTCTCTATATCCATAACAGCCAATTCTCCGTAATCATACCCATTATCTTTTTTCTGAGATGAGTCATCAGCCTGTTCAATTCATAGATAGCTTTTGAGTGATTATTATGTGTTAGGTACCATTCACTGCCTTGAGGATATGAAGGTGGATAAGAATCAGGCCTTGGTTTCCCATTGGAGAGCTCATAATTCTGAAGCGAAGACAGCTTTGTGCACAGGCAATTAGAACTTAATAGTAAAAATATGGGCAATATTGTGTACTGGACTAAGATGTGGTGGAGAGACTAACTCTTTTTGAGGGCCATGGTGGAAGGCATCCCAAAGGAGAGACCATTTGGGCAGATCTGAGGTTTAATTGTGAATAGACCGTCTGGGAGAGATGGGCATTCCAGGAGAAAAGAGAGTGTATGTACAATGGCAAAGAATCGTGGGCTGTTGTGCTTACTTAAGTCTATTAGTTTCCTAGGTTGGTTGTAACAAAGTACCACAAACTGGATGGCTTAAACCAACAGAAATGTAATCTCTTACTGTTCTGGAGGTCACAAGCCTGTAATAGTGTCTGCAGGGCCATGTGCTCTCTGAAAGTTCTGAGCGAGAATCTGTTCCATGTCTTTCTCTTAGCTGCTGGAATTGCCAGCAGTCCTTAGCATTCCTTGGCTTGTACATGCATCACTTCAGTCTCTGCCTCCATTGCTTCAGACTCAAGCCGACCTCTCCCCGTCTGTCTCTTCTTTTGTGAGGATGCCAGTCATGTTGGACGTATGAGTATGACTTCATTCTTAGTTTGATCATCTGCAAAGACTGTTTCCAAATAAGGTCACATTTCCAGGTGTTGAGGCCTAGGGCTTCAGCATAACATTTTGTGGGACACAATTCAACCCACAGCCCTTAGAGAACTGAATATAGATGGATGTTGTCGGAGCATAACTTGTGAGGAATGCCTTGGAAAGGTGTGAGACTGGAAGATGTTAATGACCTTCTCTCTTGCTTTCCCATCACCCTTCAACCTCAGGACGCATCTTTGACCTGGGCTAAGCCATCAGGGCATTCCAGCCTCTGGTGGTAATGATTGTTTGGAGGTAGGCATGTGATCCAACCTGACTCAGTCTAAGTGAATCTCAGGGCTTGCTGGAGACTCTCTCCTCTGGATGCTCATGAAGGAGATGCTTTGTCGTCTTCTGCTTTGTGTGCTGAGGAAATAAAACTGCGAGTTATTATAGCTAGTATTGTTGTGAGAGGAGCCCACCTGTGGTCAGAGTAACTTCTAGAAGTGGGAGGATGTCAGAGAAACGGAGCTGGAGACCTGATGACTTTTCTGGATCTCTGGATCAAATGTTGCCCGAAGCTATACTTTTCAGTTTTGATGAGGTGCTGCAGTCCGGGTTTCTTTTAAGGCAGTTACAGTGGGATTTCTGTTTCTTACACTATAGAGCAGTTCCTAACATGCAGACGAACATAGGGCTGGATCATGAAAGTCTTCATATTCGGCACTGAGGAGTTTGAGCCATATTCTCTTAGAACCATGATAGACTGTGGTCTAAATTTGTGACATTTTCTTGCCAAATCTTTTAGTTTTTCAGTGTTGATGGGCACATGATTGGAACCGTGAGTTACCACAGGCAGTGGTTTTAGTTTGTTTCTTTGATACTGTGCAACTCAGTTTGCCAGCTTCCGCCTGGGAATGAGGCTGTTCTCACTGCCCTGTACCTCCCCTCTATTTAGCCAATTTCCTGTGTGAGGGCTTATTAATTTGTATTTCTAAATTGTATTGGGTAAAATTCCTGTCGAGTTTCTTTTTTTTTTTTTTTAAGATTTTATTTATTTATTTGACAGACAGAGATTACAAGTAGGCAGAGAGGCAGGCAGAGAGAGAGGAAGGGAAGTAGGCTCCCTGCTGAGCAGAGAGCCTGATGCGGGACTCCATCCCAGGACTCTGGGATGATGACCTGAGCCTGAGACAGAGGCTTTAAACCACGGAGCCACCCAGGTGCCCTTCAAGGTTCTTTTAGTAACAGATACCCAACTCAGACAAGCTTAAGAGAAAAAATATGGGAGAGATTTATTGGTTCATGTGACAGAAAAGTCAAGGGGATATTGTTGGGTTTGTGTGTGTCTGGATCCAGGGGACCACTTGGTCTCTCTCCCTCCATCTCTCAGCTTTGATATGCCTTCTGCTGGCCTCGTTTTCAGGCAGGCTGTCTTCAGGTGGTGTCTCCAGAAGTTAAATCAAACTGGCTTAGCATCTTCCACTGGAGAAGAATGACCCTTTCTTAGAAGCTTGTTGCAAATAAGCAGTGCTGAGAATCTCACTGGTCCCTTGTCCTTTACTGAAGCAATCTTTGGGGTCATGGGGAATGTCCTGATTCATCAGACCTGACTTGCATACCTGCTGTGGAACTGGAATGTGAGGTCCAGCTCTATTAGATGGAGTAAGTGGCACAGACTGAGAAAAGGGGAGCAGGAAAAGGGAAGGGAACACATACTGTACCGGAAAAGTGGGGCCCATGCTGGGGAGGGAAAAACAGTGACACCCCTGCATATTCCTAGAACCTCCCATTTGGTGAATACTCAATAGGTGTCTGTGAGAAAAATTGGGAATGCTCTGGAAAATACTGTATCAAGTAATGAAATGCCAGCCCCCTAGTTTACCAGGAATTCACTCAGTCATTACTAGGGGTTGTGAGGGTCCCACTATGTGGAATGCATTATGCTGGCTCTTTGAGATTGTCGCAGTGAGGATTGTGCCATACTGAGTTTTAGTCTGGCACTCGAGTTAAGTCACTGAATGGCCGTAATTCGTTCCCTGGTTTTTCAATGGGGGTGGGGGGGATAGAAAATGGGAGGAATCAACAAAATACATGCTTGTATGGTATAAAATTATGTTATGTTGGATAAAAACTTAAGTACGTAAAATACTATATAATAAACATTTGAGGCTTTTTTGCTGATTCCTAGAGGATAGAATTTACTTATTTGGAAAGGTAAAAATAAATTTACTAAGTAAACAGAAAAGTTGAGCCTGATGTCTTAATATAATTGCACATGGTATATGTTTGAAAGCAGATATCTGACATTTAAGCTTTACTTCTGTGAAAGGTTCCCAAGATAGGCTTTTTATTTACTACAGTGTAGAGGACGGATAAATATATAGGAGAAAAACAGAGTATGTATGATTAAAACAGTCTTTCTAATATGATGAACTGACTTAATAAACTTATAGGTTATGTTTATCTTGAGTATTAAGTACAGAAGTAGATATCTGGTACTGTGGCTGAACAGAAATCATACTGGCTTTTCCTTTTAACGCAGTCTGATTTCTAAAACTGAAATGAAAACCACTGTTGTACTTTTCAGAGTATTTGTGTTGGGAGATTTATCAGCTGCTGGCCTATGTTTCTCACTTACACTCTTTATCACTTTGTGATTTCTTCAGTGCATTGTGGCAAAAGTGAGTGCCATCCATATATTGTATTCTTTTTTTTTTTTTTTTTTTTAAAGATTTTATTTATTTATTTGACAGAGAGAAATTACAAGTACACTGAGAGGCAGGCAGAGAGAGAGAGAGAGAAGGAAGCAGGCTCCCTGCTGAGCAGAGAGCCCGATGCGGGACTCGATCCCAGGACCCTGAGATCATGACCTGAGCCGAAGGCAGCGGCTTAACCCACTGAGCCACCCAGGCGCCCCCATATATTGTATTCTAATCTCATTCTTCAGTTCCTGACTCTCTTCCTTCCATTTCCTCCTTCTCCCTGTACTTTCAAACTAGCCCTTTATAATCAGCCAGATGTTGTCTCATTTCCCCTTTTGAGGATGGCTTTCTCCTATTTGTCTTGGCATTTTTCTTTCTTACCATTTTGTGGATGTCCTCTTCCTTTGGATGCTTTTCTTTTAGCACTTGGGACCCTGGTTCTATTTTATTCTCTCAATTTTTAAAAAGATTTATTTATATATTAGAGAGAGAGAATGAGCATGCACATGTGAGCAGTGGGGAGGGCAGAGGAAGAGTATATCCAGTGGACTCCCAGCTGAGCATGGAGCCCAAACCATCTCTTGACTCTGAGCTCATGATCTGAGCTGAAACCAAGAGTCCAGCACTCAACCAGCTGAGCCACCTAGGTGCCCCTTGGTCTCTCAGTTTTTAATTCTCTTAAGTTTTCTGTTTTTTCACGTTAACACTGTGAGTAAACTTTAGTTCTAGCTATTTGTTTACATGTTTACACATCTAGAATTCTCTTGCACTTATAGAAGTTAATTTTAGTCATGGCTGACTTGCCTGTTTATCTTTTTAGAATTTGACATTAATAGTATACAGTTATAAGTTGAATGAATTTTCCAGTTAATTCCTCTTGGTCCTTTGTGCAGTCTAATTAAGAATTTTCTATTTTGTTTACTTGCAAGCCTATAAGCATTAGGGGCTGGGGCTGTATCCGGTGCTCTTAAGAGACATGTAAGTCACCTTTCTTGACCAGTGTTTCCTGTATTTTTTTGATCACACATCCCTTCACAAAAATGTATAATCTTGGGGCGTGGTGGCTCAGTGGGTTTTGAGCCTCTGCCCTTGGCTCAGGTCATGGTCTTGGGGTCCTGGGATTGAGCCCCTCGTCAGGCTCTCTGCTCAGCAGGGAGCCTGCTTCCCCCTGTCTCTCTGCCTGCCTCTCTGCCTGTATGTGATCTCTGTCTATCAAATAAATAAATAAAATCTTAGAAAAAAGTATGCTCTTGTGGACTCTTAGGAATTAAAGAATAATCTTTTTCAAAAAAGTATCCTGTTTTTGATATGATGATTTTAAATAGATTAAAAAGTAATTTCTTAATAAAGACTATAACATACATTTTAAATATAATTTGTAATGGTGGTCACAATATTAAAAGAAAAATTTCATCTTTTCCCTGCTTAACATGTAGAACATGTTGTTTAATGTATTTTAAATTAATTTTTAAGGGAAAGCAAGATTTATAGACAAAAAAATGACACTTAATTTTGGATTGAATTTATATTACAATGCAGATTCTGTGCTAGAAAAGTAGACTTTTCTGTCCTCATGTTTGGTATTTATGCATTTGTGCTTTAAAAATTATGTCTTAGAAATATTTTTTGGTGTTTTTTTTCTAAATCATAAAATGATAGTGGTTTCCAGCTATTTGTAAGCATTTTCTGTGTAAATGGTTTTGTTCAAAATTGAGCAGAAAGGCCAGATTGACTATAATTGTCACTTAATTTTCCCCTTTTAACATTTTTTTTTTGAAGTACTAGAGACATCTTGCAAAGCTATACAAGGATTTTGATCAGAAGGTTTGGCAAGATGATCTTGAGGCAAATTTTCAGAATTAGATTTCTTTTATGCCCTTCTGTAATGTGTATTTAAATATTATGTCCTATGCTTCTCTTTTAGTAGATGCTAGTACTGTCTTTTATTCAGAACATCTTTTGGACCACTGGTTGATAAATATTGACCAACCATGACAGTTGCTTTAAAGTAACTAAATCATTGGTTTATTTTTATTATTATTAATATTATTTTTAAAAGATTTTATTTATTTGTCAGGAAGAGAGACAGAGAGAGCACAAGCAGGAGGAGTGGTAGGCAGAGGCAGAGGGAGAAGCAGGCCCCCTTCTGATCAAGGAGCCCAATGTGAGACTCAGTCCCAGGACTCTGGGATCATGACCTGAGCCGAAGGCAGACACTTAACTGACTGAGCCACCCAGGTGCCCCTAAATGGTTGCTTTAAAGGAATTATGTTTGGTGCTGGCTCAGTTTCTGGCTAACTTTAACTTCCTTATAATATGAAACATTTCAAACTTATGGAAGAGATACAAAGAGTAATGAAATGAACATCTTTGTACCTGCAACCTTACAACCTACCTTTGCTGAATTTCCTTCATATTATTTTTATAATATAATAACATTAAGTTTTGTAATATAACATGTTACAGATACCAACCAAAGTCCCCATGTTATTCCTTGCTAATCCTGTTCCCCTTAAAGCTCTTCGCAGAGGTAACTATTAGCATGGTGAAGTTGATGTTTATTATTTCCTTGCATATTTCTACTTTTATTACAGACACATACATACACACAAACACACAGTCTTATTTCCAAAAACAAGATCATGTTTTCAGATGTCATAAAAAGTAACTATTCTATACATTTTTTTTTTCACCAAAGCCCCATTTTTTTTTTTTAAAGATTTTATTTATTTATTTGACAGAGAGAAATCACAAGTAGATGGAGAGGCAGGCAGAGAGAGTGGGAAGCAGGCTCTCCGCTGAGCAGAGAGCCCGATGCGGGACTCGATCCCAGGACTCTGAGATCATGACCTGAGCCGAAGGCAGTGGCTTAACCCACTGAGCCACCCAGGCGCCCCCAAAGCCCCATTTTTAAATGCTTTTGAGATTTGTTTGTATTGATAACTGTAGTTCTAGTTGATTCATAGCTATATTCAGTATAGAGCTCCAACTTATTTACCCATTCTCCTGCTGATGGGCATTTAGATTTTTCCAACTTGTCCTGTTATCAAAACAGCTACAATTAACATTCTTTACATATTTCTTCGTGTACCTGTGTATGATTTTTATATCAGGTAGTTATCTTCAAACTTCTGAAGCACCTCCAAAATAATTTTAAGATTCTTTTTACTTCCTTGCATACTTTTAGGTTGACAGACTGTTGACATATATCATTTTTTAAAAAGGGATTTATATAGTTGCAAAAAATAGTTACTAAAAAAAATTATGTTATTTTAAAAAATTTATCGGATAGAAACCAAAGTCCATAGCAATTTGATAACCATCCCCTTTCATTTAAAAAAAAAAATACATGTATAGGGGCACCTGGGTGGCTCAGTTGGTTAAGCTTCTGTCTTCGGCTCAGGTCATGATCTCAGGGTCCTGGGATTGAGTCCCGCTTTGGACTCCCTACTCAGAGGGGAGTCTGCTTCTCCCTCTGCCCTCTGCCTCCTCCCCATTGCTCGTGCTCTCTGTCTCTCCTTCTCTCTCAAATAAATAAATAAAATCTTTAAAAAAAAATAAGTGTACAGTCTTCTTTAAGTCAATTTTTGTACTGTTCCTTTTTTTTTTTTTTTTTTGCTTAAATTCTTATTTTCACTCAAATAGCCCCATATAATTTTATAATTCTTTTCTGGCTTATGAATTCTGCACACTGATTTAGATGTCACATGTCATAAAGCTCACCACTTTAAAGTGCACAGTTCAGTGACTTTTAGTATATTCATAAAGTTGTGCAACCATCATCATGATCTAATTCAAGAATATTTTCATTATGCCAGGTGAAAACACTGTACCTATTAGCATCCACTTCCCATTCCTCATTCCTCCCAACCCCTGACAGTCAGCTTTCTGTCTATGGATTTGTGTGTTCTATACATCACATGTAAATGTTATCATACAATATGTGATTGTTTTGACTGACATCTACTTACCATGTTTGAAAGATTTCATCTTTGCGTCATGGATCAGTACTTCATTCCTTTTTGTGGCTGAATAATATTCCATTGTATGTGTAAGCCACATCTTATTTATCCATTCCTCAGTCGATGAACATTTAGGTAGTTTTCATCTTTTGGCTATTGAGAATAATGCTGCTATGAACGTTCATGTACAAGTTTTTGTGTGGACGTCTGAGTATGTCTCTTGGATGTACACCTAGGAATGAAATTGCTGGGTCATGTGGTAACTCAGTGTTTTACTTTTTTCTTTTCTTTTCTCTCTCTCTTTTTTTTTTTTGAAAGAGGGAGGGACCGGGAGGGGCAGAGAGAGAATCCCAAGCAGTCTTCATGCCCAGCACAGGACTGATACGGGGCTTGATCTCATGACCTTGAGACCTGAGCCGAAATACATAGTACGATGCCTAGCTGACTGAGCCACTTAGGTACCCTTCAGTGTTTTACTTTTTGAAGAAATGCTAAGCCTTTTTCACAGAGACCACACCAGTTACATTCTTACCAGGAATTTATGAGGGTTCCATTTTCTCTACATTATCACCAGTACTTACCTTCTGTGATTTTATGCCCTCCTAGTGAGTATAGCTTATATCCAAAATGGCTTTGATTTGCATTTTCTTGGTTTTTTTTTTTTTTTTTTTTTAAGATTTTTTTTATTTATTTTACAGAGATCACAAGTAGGCAGAGAGGCAGGCAGAGAGGCAGGCAGAGAGGAGGAAGCAGGCTCCCTGCAGAGCAGAGAGCCCGATGTGGGGCTCGATCCCAGGACTCTGGAATCATGACCTGAGCCGAAGGCAGGGGCTTTAACCCACTGAGCCACCCAGGTGCCCCTGATTTGCATTTTCTTAATGTCTATTGATTTTGAGTGCATTTTCATGTGTTCATTGGGCATTTATACATCTTTGGGGAAATGTCTACTCTGATCCTTTGCCCGTTTTAAAAAATTTTTAATTTATTTTTAAAAATTTCTTTTCAGTGTTCCAGAATTCATTGTTTATGCACCACACCCAGTGCTCCATGCAAGATGTGCCCTCCATAATACCCACCACCAGGTTCACCCAGCCTCCTACCCTTCTCCCCTCCAAAACCCTCAGTTTGATTCTCAGAGTCCACAGTCTCTCATGGTTCATCTCCCCCTCCAGTTTCCCTGAACTCACTTCTCCTCTCCATTTCCCCATGTCCTCCATGTTATTCCTTATGTTCCACAAATAAGCAAAACCATATGATAATTGACTCTGGTTGACTTATTTCACTCAGCTTTATCTCTTCCGTTCTTTGCCCATTTTTAAATTAGGTCCTATTGGGTTTTTATACAGGTTTTTATTGTTGAGTTGCAAGTTGAAAGTGTTCTTTATATGTTCTGGATATTCTAATATCAGACGTGATTTGCAATCAATTTCTGTTAATTTTTTGGTTGTTTTTCACAAAAGAAGACAACCTTGAGAGTGTCTTTTGACATACAAAAGTTTTTAATTTTGGTGAAGTCTTATTTATATATTTTTTTCTTTGGTTGTTTGTGGTTTAACTGTCTTATCTGAGAAACCATTTACTAATCCAAGATCATGAAGATTTACATCTGTTTTATTTTTAATAGTTTTACGGGTTTGGTTCTTACATTTTGGTCTTTGATCTGTTTTGAATTAATTTTTGTACATGCTGTGAGGTAAGTACTATATATTCTTTTGTATGCGGATATCCAGTTGTTCTAGTGACATTTATTGAAGAGACTATTTTTTTTCTCTATTGACTGGTCCTGGGTCCTTTGTCAGTTGACTCTAGATGTATGGGCCTTTTTCTAGACTGTCAGTTATATTCTGTTGACTTGTTTATCTTGATTACTTTGTAATATGTTTCCAAATCCTCCTATATAATTTTTTTAATGTTTTATTTTGAGATAATTGCAGATTCACATAAGGTTGTAAGAAATAGTACAGAGATCTCCTGTTCTCTCACCTGTTTCTCTTAATGGTAACAATTTGCATAGTGTATGAGCACAACCAGAAAATTGGCATTGATATAATTTCATCAGTCTTATTCATATTTTACCAGTTTTCATGCACTAATTTGTGTATGTGTATTTCTGCCTTAGGATTTTATTCTAATATATTTCTATATTGAAGATAGTTGAGTATGTTGTATTTCTTCAAAACGAGGATTAGTATATAAATGATTTTTTTTTCAGTTTAAAAAAATTTTTTTAAAAGATTTTATTTATTTATTTGACAGACAGAGATCACAGGTAGGCAGAGGCAGGCAGAGAGAGGGAGGAAGCAGGCTCCCTGCTGAGCAGAGAGCCCGATGCGGGGCTCGATCCCAGGACTCTGGGATCATGACCTGAGCCGAAGGCAGAGGCTTTAACCCACTGAGCCACTCAGGTGCCCCCTTTTTTTCAGTTTTATGTTACCGTGAGACCTTACATGAAGATTTTTTTCTGAATTAACTGATCATTATGATTATTTTTAGTGCATCTTTGAACAAACCATATAAATGTAATGGACATTTTAGAAATAATATTTAAACATATTAGGTAGATTTTTGTTGGAAAAACATGTCTTATGGAGATGGCTAGTACTTAAAAATCTATGGATAATATAACTTACTGCTAGAATGAGACAAAGTTCAGTATAAATCTTATTCCTCCCCCCCCTTTGGTAAACGTAAACCTGAGTAGCCTTGTCTGTGCAGTCATTGTATACACTTGAAAAGGGTAATAACGTGGTGACATCGGTGCTCTAGGAATGTTGTCCTGGCTGTGGGGTGCTTAGTAGACTTTGTGGGCAGGTCTCTGAAGCTGTGAAGATAGCCAAGGTCTTTGGCAGTAAGATTACTATGAATTATTTTGGTCTTAGGGTAGAGCATAGCAGTGGGAATGGAGATGAAGGGAAGAATCTTAGGAAGGCTTTCATGGCAGTTGTATCATGAATTGGTTATACACTTGATGAAGGGGGTAAAATAGAGGGAGATGCTAACAAATATCACACCAACATTTTGAGCTTAGGAGAATGGAGCTGTTTTATCATTTCAGGTGGATTATAGTTGAGTGGAAAGAGATATCCCTCCCACAAGATTAACATTTCAAATTATTAGCTAATAATGTATCTAGAAAACTGTAAGAAACAAGGGTCCACACAAAGCAGAGTCAAATATAGCTTGTGTCAGAGTCATATTTTTTGGCTCCTGGTTTCTTTGCAGGGTTGAGTTTTATTGATTCTGGAACTCTAAGTTTTTGCTCTTGTACTACCCTGTTAGGCTCTGAGTTTTCATTTCTGTTTTTTTTTTTAAAGATTTATATACTTATTTGAAAGAGCAAGGGAGCATGGGGATGGGGAGGGGCAGACGGAGAGGGATAGAGAGTCTTAAGCAGATTCTGCACTGAGCGCAGAGCCCGAGTCGGGGCTCGATCTCATGAGCTTGAGATCAAGACCTGAGCCAAAATGAAGAGTCAGACATTTAGCTGACTCTGCCAGCCAGGCACCCCTTCATTTCTATTTGTATTCAAGACACAATACAAATAATCTTCATATGGATGTTTAAGGAAATGCTTAACATAAACTCTCAGACTTTCCTAGTTCTTGAGCCAAACTAGGCATCTACAAGGCATCTCCTTATCTGAGGAAATAGAGCCAAGTCAGTGTTTAGATGTCTTTGAACAAAGGCTCTATCTTTAGTCTTTTAGCTTCTGAAATGCTCTTCTCTCTAGAATATCATAGATTCATATAGGAGTTCATCCTGGACTTCCTTTGTAGTAAGCTGCTGGTGGTAGTAAGAACTTGAGAATTTTTGTTGTTGTGAACTTTGCTGGTATTGGTATTGTTACCCATTAGGCAGCAAATGTTACATGAACACCTGTGATATTTTAGGCACTGGAGAAAAAGAAGTGAATGAGATAATGTCCTTGAGAAAATCATAGTTGCCGAGTGGGCAGGGATGTTTCTCTGTATCAGTAACCACATGAGAAGTCTGAAGACAGAGAAGGGATCACTCAGCTAGCATCAGAAACAGTGGGCACAGTTTCCAGAGTTACCGTGGACATTTGAACTGAGATCTGAAAGGGTGTTTAGTAGTAGTTTACTGGTGGGGAAGCAAGAGGGAGGGACGATATAGGGATAGTCAGGATGTGCTAAGTCATGGGAACTTGAGGACAGGTGTGTTGAGGGAGAAGAGTGACATTCAGTATTGTGGCAGTTTGGGCTGCTCAGTCTGGGGAGCAAGGCTAGAGATGCGGCAGGAGAGGTAAGGTGGGGTTGGATTGTGATGGACTTTGTATATAGTGCCAAGGCGGGCAAAGGTTTCTGGGTAAGTTTGACACAATCAGATTGGCCTTTGAGGAAGATGACGGATTGTTATGTGGAGAATTGGCCAGAGCAGGGAGCTTGGCTGAGCTGTTGCAGGAGATTAAACTTAGACTAGGGGAATTTGAAAAAGGGCATTGGCAGTGGCAGTGGGGATAGAAGAAGGCCAAAATGGCAGTGGTTTTATAGCTGAATGAATGGGGTGAAGCAAAGGAACAGTTGATAAGTTTTGAAAGATAGGGTGCATGATGACAAAATGTTGGGGAAAATGAAGAAAGTTTCTTTTACTTTAATTTTTTGACATAGGAAGTATTTGTCTGAAACATGGGTCTAGCTTTGTGCTGGAAATGTAGCTCAAGTAGTTACCAGCATAGATGGTAGGTGAAGCCATGAATGCAGATGTGATTACCTGTAAGGGGAATCATGGAGAATTGCATCCAGGAAAACTCCTAGGACAGAGCCCAGGATTTGACCAAAGCAATTATCCCTTAATTTTATTGAGTCTTTCTTTTTTTTTTCTCTTAAGTTACTTACTTAATTTTTTATTTAAATTCATTTAGCTAACATATGGTACATCATTTGCTTCAGATGTAGTATTCAGTAATTCATCAGTTGTGTATAATACCCAGTGCTCATCATATCACATGCTCTCTTAATGCCCATCACCCAGTTACCCCATCTCCTCACCTGCCTCCCCTCCAATAACTCCCAGTTTATTTCCTACTGTTAAGAGTCTCATGGTTTTTCTCCCTCTCTGATGCCTTCCCATTCAGTTTTCCCTCCCTTTCTGTATGGTCCTCTGTGCTGTTTCTTATGTTCAGCATATGGGTGAAACCTATGATAATGGTCTTTCTCTGATTGTCTTATTTCGCTCAGCATAATATCCTCCAGTTCCATCCACATCTGTGTAAATAGTAAGTATTCATCCTTTCTGATGGCTCAGTAATACTCCATTATGTGTGTATGTGTATGTGAGTGTGTATGCACACACACAGTATATATATATACACAGTACATCTTCTTTATCCATTCATCTGTTGATAGACATCTTGGCTCTTTCCACAATTTGGCTGTGTGAACGTTGCTGCTATAAACATTGGGGTGCAGGTGCCCCTTTGGACCACTACATTTGTTTCTTTGGGATAAATACCTAGTAGTGCAATTGCTGGGTTGTAGGGTAGCTCAATTTTTAACTTCTTGACAAATCTCCATACTGTTTTCCAGAGTGGCTGTACCAGCTTGCATTCCTACCAACAGTGAAAGAGGGTTCCTTTGTCTACATCCTCGCCACAATTAGTTGTTTCCTGTCTTGTTAATTTTAGCTCTTCTGACTGATAGGCGGTGGTATTTCATTGTGGTTTTGATTTGTATTTCCCTGATGCCGAGTGACGTTGAACATTTTTTCAATGTGTCTGTTGGACATTTGTATGTCTTCTTTGGAGAACCGTTTGCTCATTGAGTCTTTCAAGATAGATAATTATTTTTTTAAAAATATAAGAGAGCCATATTATTTTGTGGTAGTTTTAATTATCATCATGGCTGAGTATGGTAGGATATCCTGAACATTTAAGCATATAGCACTCGTTTGTTGTGTTATATGACTTATTATAGTCGTAGATTTATTTATAACTAATTAGGACAAATTCTTAATTCATTACATGTTAGGGCCATTAGTATGAATAAATTTTCATGATGAACTTTTCTCATTGTATTTTAAAAAAATATTTATTTAAGTAATCTCCACACCCAGTGTGGAGCTCAAACTCACAACCCCAAGATCAAGAGTCACAGGCTCCACCAACTGAGCCAACCAGGTGCCCCTCATTGTATTTTGATTTTAAGGAATTAGATAAAACTTTTTTTTTAAAAAAGATTTTATTTATTTATTTGACAGAGATCACAAGTAGGCAGAGAGGCAGGTGGAGAGAGAGAGAGGAGGAAGCAGGCTCCCCGCTGAGCAGAGAGCCCGATGCGGGGCTCGATCCCAGGAACCTGAGATCATGACCTGAGTTGAAGGCAGAGGCTTTAACCCACTGAGCCGTCCAGGCGCCCCTAGATAAAACATTTTTGACTGAAGATGAAACTTTGGAATGTGGAAGTGTTTTCAGTATTTCAGTTCTAAGAATTCAGCTACTTTAATATCTAGAAATTCTAAGACCATATATGGAAGATTTATTCTTAATTTGTCATATGTATTAGAATCATTGGGGTGCCTGGGTGGCTCAGTCAATTAAGTGCTTGTTTTTGGCTTAGGTTGTGATTCTGGCATCTAGCCCCACATCTTGCTTCCTGCTAAGCAGGGAATCTGCTTCTCCCTTTCCTCCCCACTTGTGCATATGCACACTCTCACTCTCTTTTCCTCAAATAAATAAATAAATAAATAAAACTTAAAAAAATCATTTGTGGAGCTTTTAAAGACACTAATGCAATGCTAGATCCCAGGTGAGAGGGGCCTCATCATTTGTGTTTTTTAAAGATCTGTGGTTGATTTTGATGTGTATTCTAGTTGAGATCTCTATCAGGGGTTTGAGTAGGGGCTTTTTTGTTCATGCCTTTGACTTTTTGCTTATGTGGTTAGCTTCTTTGCTAAAGCTGTGATAGCAAAGGCCAGAATCGCAGCAGCAAATTAGTTCATCTGGCCATCGCAGTAAGACCATTTGAATTTTTATGTGAATTTATATCATGAAGCAAAATTGAATAGCAGTTTAGTCAGGGCTCAGATCATTTAGGTAAAATACAACATATCCACACAATGGAGTACTATAAAGGGAGTAGCTGTAAAAAGGAACAAGGACTATCTCTGTATATGCTATGTGGTCATCTTGAGGATATATTGTTAAATGAAAAAAGCAAAGAGCAGAACAGCGGTATAGTATGCTACCAGTTTTCAAAGAAAGGGGCCTATAAACATGTAAATCTATATTGTGGTATATCTACATAGACCCACCAAAGGAATGGTAAACCAGAAACTAACAAGAATGGTTACTCTAAGGAGAAGGAGGGAGTTGGGTAGAAGAAATAGGTACAGAATCTAGACTTAGAGTATACTTTGTGTTTTGTGGCTTAGACTTTAGAGTCATGTAAATGCCTTACCATATTATAAAACAAGAATAAATTAAAACGAGAGGAAAAGAGCAATTCAAAAAAATCAAATGCAAAATGAAATAAGTGAGCTGAAGCTCTAGGCTGAAGCATAGAGTATTTCAAGAGACTGAAACATAGTAATTTGACTGTAAGTTTGTAATAGTATATGCCCCTAAAGACAAAGAACTGCAAAGATATTATAAGCTGGTTTTAGTAATCAGATTATTATAGTAATTGGTAATAATATTGATATTGTTATTGTATTGTAATATGTGTTATATGTTTGTAAGCAAGTAGATAGTGACATTGAATGGAGGCCATAGATTTTGGTGTGGAAAAGAGATACAATCAGAGAAATTGAGTAAGAATTCTGGGATCCTAAATTTGACTCAGAATTATCAGTATGAACTCATGATGTATTTTCTTTTCTATTCTATTTATTTATTTTTTTAAGTAACCTTCATCCTCAGAGTGGGGCTTGAACTTACAGCCCTGAGATCAAGAGTCATGTGTTCTGCCAAGTGAGCTAATCAGGCACCCCTGTATTTTCTTTTTAAAAAATATATTTCCTAGTTCTCTCTACTAAGAAAAATCTCAGAAACCCACCTGGACAGCATTAAGCATTTCTAATTCCAGACTCTGTTCTCTAAATAATAATTACCACTAGAAGGAACGTAAGGTACCTTGGAAAAAGGGAGCCAGGAAGTCTATAAAATGAGCTTGAAACATCTTTCTTTATCACAAAACTACTGGGGAAATTTCTGTTCATATCGGTGGTAGAATACCTTTTTCTAAGCTGACACTCCCAACTGAGAACAACTGGAAAAACTGGAAAATATTTCTTAAAAGACACCTGTTTAAAGACTTTGGAAAGTAAGCACGGCAGATAGCAAGGAGTTGAGGTATACATATTTTGGAGAAGGAAAGCTCAGAGGGGTGAGGCCAAATTTCAGTATAGCTTTTCCCTTGGAGTGATTGACTGATTTGAAATCTGCATGTAAGAGGTTGAACAAAGTGGTGGCAGAGAGGCTGAGATTCTAAGTAGAGATTTTGGTAGTTATACAGAGTTGGGGGATGAAATTAGGGTTCAGGGCCTGCAGAGAAGGAAAGGCACTGGAAACCAGCCCAGGCTGTTAGTTGGGAACTCTGAAGGATAGGATGCACCTTAAGGATTAGCTTTCACAAAGGCTGAAGTCAGCTTTCAGATCACCTCAGTCCTTGATTGGATTAAGGAGACCTGCTCCTAGCTTTATTGCTTCCTAGAAGTAGAAAAAAGTTTGCTCTGGAGAAAGACACCATCAACCATTGATTCAAGTTATCTGTATGATTTTTATATATTCTTGAGAATATGTAATATGTATTTACATGTAACTATATTATATGTATGTTTATAACTTAGTGTATTATAAAACAGTCTGGCATTAAATAAAAAATAACCAGATATTTAATAAAGACAAAAGAATTGGCTAAAAATCAAGAGAGAAAACGTAATTGAAGCAGAGTCATAGGGAGATTTCCAGTACAGATGAGATAGTGTAGATGCATTTTCTCTGCTAAGTCTAGCTATAAATCCTGAAACAGGTGCAGAAGACAATCAAAGGACAACTCTGAAAGGTTATAAGAAGAAGCTGGTTTGAGACCACAGGACTAGAAGAACAGTTTAGCTATAGCACGTCTTGCATCCTCCCACCCAACTGAAGAAGTCCTCCCAGACCCAGTGCTTCCTGACCCTCTGACTTAGCAATGGAATGCAGTCCAGGTAGGCTCATTTTTTCCATGAATCAAATGGAATTCCCTCTGAAAACATCAGACGAGCTTAATATCATCAACAAGAGGGGTCAGTTAGGAATCCCACTGAATATATAATTGTGGAGACAAAGCACTCTTTTTCTCACCTGTCTTGAGACTTTCCTTTTCCACTGAGAGCTATCGAGGCAAATGGGCAGAACCAGGGAGAGAGACTCAGCTGCAGCGAGGATTCTAGTCTGAGAAGCATCTTTGTGCTTGAGGACTTCAGGAACTGGCAAGAGGGACCCAGCTATGAGAAGCAGCTTGTTCTGGGAGGCCTCTTTCTTTCTGTGGCCTCAAGAGTTGCCTTTACTGCTCAGAGATGCTGGGAAGCAGGGGGTTGTTGGGCAGGGGGGAACCTAGGGCCATCACACCCCTCCCCCTTGAAGAGGCACCTGGCAGCCTGGCTTGGGGAAACTCCTTTCATCCCCTCTGGCAGCACTGGCAGGGATGCCTGGGAGCACAGTAGTACCAGATAAGCAGTGTGGGGCAGATAACAACACAGAGACTCTGAAAATTAATCTGCCATTGGAATAATAGCCCAGAAAACTGGGTCAAGATCCATATGCTAAAACTAAACAGGGTGACTACCTGCTAAAATAAAATCTTTTATGAGACCATATGTTAGTGTCTTCTAACATAATAAACAACATATTCAAGATACAAGAGAAAATGACTTGTTATACTAAGAACAAAGTAAATTGCAACTGGAATTAGAAAAGGCAGTTAACATACCAACCCAAGATGATTTAAATCAGATATTAGAATTTTTTCACAAAAATCTTAAATCAACTGTCATAAAAATGCTTTAAAATCAATTAAAAATGGTCTTGAAAGAAATAAAAGTACAAAATCTCATCAAAGACCTAAGTAAAATTAATTAGAACCAAATTACAAATGAAATTAGAAAGAAGCAAATGGAAATTTTAGAATTGGGTAACACAATAACAACAACGCCCCCTCCCCAACTTGTTAGATAGGTTTAATTAGTAGAATGACAGAGGATAAAATCAGTAAACTTGAGAACTGAACAATAGAGATCACCCAGTCTAAACAATAGAGAGGAAATAGACTTGACAAAATGATCTGTGGGGCAAAAGATCTAACATTTGTATAACTGGAGTCCCAGAAAGGAATGAGAGTGGGGTTGAGAGTTTTAAAGAAGTAATGGCTGAAAATGTACCAAGTTTGGCAAAAGAAACCTGCAAATCCAAGAAATTGTGAGCCCCATACAAGAAAAGCTCAAATTCCCACCAAGATGCATCATAATTGGACTCTTGAAATCTAAATGTGTGAGATAGATACAAGGTTAATACACAGAATTCAGTTGCTTTCCAATATACCAGGAATGAAGAAGTGGAATTTGGAATTAAAAACACAATACCGTTTATATTAGCGCCGCCAAAAGTGAAATACTTAGGCATAGGTCTAGCAAAATGTGTAGAAGATCTATATGAGGAAAGCTATATAATCTAGTGAACAAAATCAAAGAACTAAGTACATGGAGATACATTCCCTGCTCATGGGTGAGAAGGCTCAATATTGTCAAGATACCAGTTCTTCCCTTTTTCCCAACTTGATCTATACAATCAAAATCCCAGTAAGTGATTTTGTTGATATTGACAAACTGATTGTAACATTTATATGGAGAAGAAAAAAAAAAAAACCCAGAGTAGTCAGCACAATATTGAAGGAGAACAAAGTTGGAGGACCAACACTACCTGACTTCAAGACTTACTATAAAGCTACAGTAATCAAGATAGTTGGTATTGGTGAAAGAATAGACAAATAGATCAAGTATATACTTACAAATAGAGAAGTATATACTTACCTAAATATGTTTAGTATATGTAATATGTATAAATATATACAGTGTAAGTATATACTTAGGTTAAGTATATACGTATAGTATGTAAGTATATACTTACGTAAATATATACAGTATAAAAGCCTAGAAACCTAAGGGCCAAGAAGAAGTCTTGAAAGCCAGAGCGAAATGTTGGGGAACACCCATGCAGATAACAGATTTCTCATCTGAAGCATGGGGGCCAGTGGAAACAGCACACTATTTCTCAGGTGTTAAAATTATACAACTGTCATTTGTGAATTCTTTTTTTTTTTTTTAATTTTTTATTATTATTATTATTTTTTAAGATTATTTATTTATTTATTTATTTGTCAGAGAGAGAGTGAGCAAGAGCGAGCACAGGCAGACAGAGTGGAAGGCAGAGTCAGAGGGAGAAGCAGGCTCCCTGCAGAGCAAGGAGCCCGATGCGGGACTCGATCCCAGGACGCTGGGATCATGACCTGAGCCGAAGGCAGCTGCCTAACCAACTGAGCCACTCAGGCGTCCCTCATTTGTGAATTCTGTATTCAGCAAAACTGTCCCTCAGGAATTAAAGGGAAATAAACATTATCAGATGGTAGAAAATGAAAAGAATTTGTTGCTAGCAGATCTTTCATTAAAGATTGGCTAAAGGAAGTTCTTTGAGCAGGAGAGAAATGATAAAAGAGTCAATTGTGTAGCATCAAGAGAAAAGAAGGAACAATGGAGAGTCCTCCTGAGTGTTAGCAATCATATTTGATGACTGAATAAAAAATATAAAACTGGGGATGCCTGGGTGGCTCAGTTGGTTAAGCATTCGACTCTTGATTTCAGTTCAGGTCATGATCCTGGGGTCATATGATTGAGCCCCGTGTTGGGTTCCTCGCTCAGTGGGGTGTCTGCTTAAGATTCTTTATCTCCCTCGCCCTTCTCTCTCTCAAATAAAGTTTTTTAAAACCATCTAATACTAAATATGATGATATTTTAAGTGGTGAAGATAGGGGCTCCTGCGTGGATCAGTCAGGTGAGCATCCAGCCTTGGTTTTGGCTGGGTTTGTCATCTTGGGGCTGTGGGGTCGAGCCCCACATCAGTCTCTAGGCTGGGCAGGAAGTTTGCTTGAGATTTCCCCATGCACCGCTCCCCCCTCCTCCCAGTTCATGCGTGTACTCTCTCTCAAATAAATAAATAAGATCTTTAAAAAAATAAAATGGTGAAGATAAAGGACCTAAATGGAAGTGGTAGAACATTATTACCAGTAGATTTTTCTAAGTCACATGTGTGTATTCTGGTGCCAGTAGTAACTACGAAGAAAATACACAAAAAGATAAAAACAATATAAGTAAATCAAGACGGAATCTTAAAAAATGTTCAGATGACCCACAGAAAGACAAAAAGAGAGAAACAGAATGAGAACCAGAGAAAACAATATAAGGCAAATAATAGAGTGGCTGACTTAAGCCTTAACATATCTGTAATTACTATAAATGTAATAATTACCTAAAATGGAAATGCAAATTGGATGAAAAAATGTGATCCAACTACATGCTGCTTGTAGGAAAGTCACTTCAAATTCAACAACATATGTAGGTAGAAAGTAAAAGAATGAAAAACATATACCATGCTAGAATTAATTGAAAAAAAGAAAGGGTAGGAATGGTTATGCTAATAACTGACAGATTATGCTTTAGAGCAAAGAAAATTATAGAGATAAAAAGGAACATTGCCTAAAGATAAAATGACAGATTAAATGTTGCCAGGGGTTAAGAATGTAAAGTGGTTGTTGGGTGGGGGGAGTATGTGGGAGGGAGCTGTATGGTTACATTGGGGCAGTATGAGGAATCCTTGTGCTGGGTCCATTTAGTATTTTGACTGGTGGTAGATGCATGAACCTACACAGGTAACAGAATTGGGCAAAACTTAAACACGCATGTGAGTATAAGTAAAACTGTGGACATTTGAATAAGATTGACTTATCAACGTCAGTATTTTAGTTGTGGTATTTTACTGTAGTTGTAAAAAATGTTACCATTTAGGAAACTTGGTCAACGTATGTAAGGGATCACTCTGTATTATTTCTTATAACTGCATGCTTTCTTATATTGCGAATCTATTATCTCAACTAAAATTTAAACTGTTAAAAAGAAACAGGTTCAGGGAGCCTGAAGACATGACAGCTAACTGCAGTGTTGGGTTCTGGCTTGGAAAGAAAAAGGATATTAGTGGAGAGACAGAGGAGTCAGCCATTAGAATGATTAGAAGCAGACTTTGAAATAAATGATGGCTTTAAGAGTTTAAACAATTTCAGTAAAGAGAAAATATAAAAAAGAATTAACAGAAACTGAAGATACCAGTAACTGATTTTAGGAATCTTAGATGCAGATGGAGAGAGAATTAACGAAAAAGGTATGCTGGGAAAACATTCCTCTGCAGAAGCACTGAGAGACAGAGGGCTGAAAAATAGTCTGTCATTTGTGAACTTTCTTGTGCTCTCTCTTTTTCACACATACACAGTGGTTTTCCTTGAACCATTTGAGAGAGATCTATCTCATGGCTCTTGACCCTTTAAAATACTTTAGTGTGTATTTTCTAAAGGTAGTGATCATTTTAAGAGACTTAAGTCTTAAGGTGGTATAGTTTTTTGCCTTCAGTATGCTTAACATTGATATAGTACCTTTATCTAGTATATTGTTTGTACTACATTTTGTCAGTTGACCTAGTAATGTCCTTTTATATTATTTGCTTCCGCCCCTTCCATTACCAGATCCAGTCTAGGTTTGGGTACTGCAACTAATTGTTATGTCTCTGTAGCCTGCTTTAATGTAGAACATGGGTCAGCAAATCTTTTCTGTAAAGAACTAGATAGTAAATATTTTCTGCTTTGTCTCTGTACAGTTACTTCTGCTCTTGTAACATGAAGTAGCCATTAACAATAAGTAAGCAAAAGGGCTTGGCTATGTTCCAAAAAAATTTATTTACATGAACAATCAGGAGGCAGGATTTAGCCTAAGGACTGTAATTTGCTGACTCCTGATGTAGAACATTTCTACTGCCTTTCTTCCTTTTTAAAGAAAAATTATATTCACACTCTTTCATGGATAGATTCCCCCCCCGCCCCCGTTTTAATCCAGTTCTTTATTTTGCTTTTGTTTCGTATTTCCTCATGGTTAGATTCAAATTATACATCCTTGGTCAGAATACTGCATAGGTGAAGGTTGGCCCTACTCAGGATCTCATACCTGGAGGTGCATGATACCTCTATTTCCCTTATTTTTTATATTAATTTTATTCTCCTATTTGAGGTGTTGTCTGTCCCCCCGACCCAACTACCTATTTTATTCTTCCTTGCAACTTATAAGCAGTATGAGGGAAACACCTTAAAACCGTGCATATAAACTGCTCCTCATTAGGTTTTCCTCCTGCTTTTTTAACATCCATGGATGTTAAAAATATCTTAACACTCCTCTCAGTAATTAATAGAATAAAGATTTTAAAACACTTGTCCTAATTGACATACAGCGGATACTATACCATACAGTTACTGTGCTCTTCGAAATAATCATAAATCAAAAAGGAAATCACCCTGGGAATTTGAAATTTTGAGCTGAAAGATAATGAAAGTATTAAATATGAGAACTATGGGTACAACTAATGCAATGCTGAGAATGAAAGGGTTTTAAATGTATATACTAAATAAGAAGAAAGCGTGGAAGTCAGTGATCTGTTTTCAACTCAAGAAAATACAAAAACTGCAAAAATATACTCAGAGTCATTAGAACAGAAAAAGCAAAATTGAGGGGAGCCTGGATGGCCGTAGAGATTATTTAAATAAAATATATATGTATGAAAGAAAAGACAAAATTGATAAGCTGCTGGAGAAATTGATAAAAAAACAAATTACTGATCAATAATAAGGAGGACATCACTATAGATCCTACATGCATTGGAAAAATCGTAGGATATTAGTTAATAAGTTTATTCCAATAAATTTGAAAAATTTAGATGAAATAGCAAACTCTAGTAAGACCAACTTGCATAAAAGAGATCTCCAGGCCCAGAAGGTTTTACAAGTGAATTCTTCCAAACGTTTACAAGAGAAATGTCACCAATCTTAGACTCTCCTACAGATAGGAAAATAGGTGAAATTCCTTTCCTGTTCCAGATAATTTTGTTATCAAAGCTTAACAAATAAAAAGCAGGTCAGTTTAACTTATGAAGCTGTAAAACAGAATTAAAATATTTGCAAACTGTATCCAGCAAAATATAAAAAGAATCATGATCAACTTGGGTTTATTTGAGAAATTCAGTGTCAATTTAATATTTGAAAATCAATATCATTCACAGCATTAATAGAATAAGGGAGAAAAAGCAAATGATCATTAGATACACAGTTAAAAAAAAAAACTAGAATTCGACACTAATGTTAAAAATCTTTAGTAAACTAGGAATAGAAAGGTACTTCCTTAATCTGGTTTAAGTAAGGGTTTTACAAAGAACATATGGTGAAATACTGAAAGTTTTCCCCTGAGATTGAGAACAAGACCTCACCAGTTTTTGCCAGTCACCAGTTCTTTTCCATGTCATAACAGATTTTAACTAATTACAATAAGGCCAGAAAAATAATAAAGTCATAAATACTGGAAAGGAAAAAAATGCAAGTTTTTTTTTTTTTTTGAACAGAGGATATGCTTGTATTATTCATAGTTTTTGCCTGGGATAACCAGGAGAATGGTGGTGCTATCACAGAGATGAAAATTCCATTATTAAAAATATATATAGGTAGTATTTAATGTTTTTCAATAGTATGAGATCAGTATGACTTCTTGCGGAGAAGCAGATTGAGGTGGAGCCCTGGGGCATTCCTATAACTAGAGGCTGACTGGGACAAGAAGGTGGGCTTATCAGAGGGGACTGAGAAGAAGCTGTGAATTGAGAACGGGGGGGGGGGGATTTGGAAACCAAGTGAAGAAAGTATGTTATTTATTTATTTATTTATTTATTCTAGAGATTTTATTTATTTATTTATTTTAGAGATTTTATTTATTTATTTGACAGAGATCACAAGTAGGCAGAGAGGCAGGCAGAGAGAGATAGGAAGGGAGGCAGGCTCCCTGCTGAGCAGAGAGCCTGATATGGGGCTCCATCCCAGGACCCTGAGATCATGACCTGAGCCGAAGGCAGAGGCTTAACCTACTGAGCCACCCAGGCGCCCCAAGAAAGTATTTTAAGAAAGTGGGAGGCATGGGGTGCTGGGGTGGCTCACTCGGTTAAGTGTCTGCCTTCTGTTCCTGTCATGGTCCCCAGTCCTGGGATCAAGCTTTATGCTCAGTGGGGAGCCTGCCTCTGCCTGCCATACACCCCTGCCCCCTGCTGCTTGTGCTCCCTCTCTCTCCCTAGCAAAAATAAAGAAAATATTTTTCTTTTCTTTTTTTTCTTTCTTTCTTTCTTTCTTTCTTTTTTTTTTTTTTTTTAAAGAAAGAGGTATCAACTATTTCAAAGGCTCATATACCTTAACTAAGGGATTTTGGGGGGCTGGGGAAGTTAGGATTAAAGCTAACTAGCTGAAATGGGGTAAGAAATTAGTAGGTTAGAGAGTTGTCAGTGAGAGTAGATTATTCTCAAAACTTGCTTTAAAAGCACAGAAGTGATAATAGCACAAGTGGAACCTAAGGTAAAGGAAGTTTATTATTTTATTTTTTAAAAAAGATTTTATTTATTAGGCAGAGAAGCAGGCAGAGAGAGAGGGGGAAGCAGGCTCCCTGCTGAGCAGAGATTTCCCCCTCGGGGCTTGATCCCAGGATCCTGGGATCATGACCTGAGTTTAAGGCAGAGGCTTTAACCCACTGAGCCACTCAGGCGCCCCAAAAGTTTATTTTTTAAGAAGGAAATCTGAAAGCTCATCTCATGCTGATCCAGTAGAGAGAAGTGTGGGGTTGGGGTTGGAATCAGGTTTGTTCTGCTGGTACCCTTGATTGAGTAGAGAATTCTGGACCCAGGTAGAGGATTTAACCCTAGATGAATTTAGATAGTTTATCCATTGTAACCAGGGGAAAGCACATGCATTTAGTAATGGAAAGAAAATGTAGTTCTCCTAATTTATTTCTTCTTCTACCACTATCCACTTAGTGTCATTAAGATGCCAGGCACGCTTCTAGGCACTGGAAATAGAGAACAAAAGAGACAAAAATCTTTACCGTTATGAAGTTTACATTCCACTGGGGGAAAATACACATGAAATGAGTAAAGGAATCCACTGATCAGCAGTTGAAATTGGAAAGAGGGAAGAGGATTTGGGAAGTTGAAAGATAATAAGGCATAAAAGTGAGCTGGCCAGGAAAATGGAAGGATTGTTGTCTTATAGTGCTGAGAACCTATTTGAGATGTGTGTTTATAAATGTGAAGTGAGACCAGTCAGCACAACGTTGTGTCTCTAGTTTTAGCCAGCTACTTGGTTGCACATACAGAGTAAGCAGAGTTGGGTTCAACCAGGTTTAGAGTTTTGTTGTATGTGTAACTTGAACTTGCTAAGATGCCATTGAATGTAAAGTACACTTTTATTTTGTGTACCACTAAGAAAGAAAAATCACTTCCTTTAAACTGTGACATGCCATTGACTTTAATAGTATATCCTGATTTTTTTTTATAGATTTTTATTTATTTATTTGACAGAGAGAAATCACAAGTAGATGGAGAGGCAGGCAGAGAGAGAGAGAGGGAAGCAGGCTCTCCGCTGAGCAGAGAGCCCGATGTGGGACTCGATCCCAGGACTCTGAGATCATGACCTGAGCCTAAGGCAGCGGCTTAACCCACTGAGCCACCCAGGCGCCCAGTATATCCTGATTTCTGAACTATTAGGGGAAGAGGCTCCATCACAGAATTGGCAAAATTTGTGGTTGGGGTGGTTTTACTTGAAAGCAACAGAAAATCCAAACATAAATGGATTTTAGCCAAGAGGGATATGAGGAACATGGCAGCCTGATAAGAACATGGCAGCCTCGGTGAGTCTTGCTTCCCTGGCTCTCACAACTGCAAGCACTTTGCTTTTCTTGAACCAGCTTGCTGGGGGGACCTATAGGAAACTCTAGGATCTAGGATCTGTTGTGATCCTCCCAGACAGGGAACTGGTATATAGCCGGGCCAGTGTAGCAAGGGACAGAGACCATAAAGCTTCAGATCCTGGATGGTGTGATATAGTAGATCTTCCTGACCGCCACAAGGTCAATATGTTGCTAAGTCGATGGGGAGAATCTCACCAGAGCTTGAGACAAGGGGATTACTGGGAGAACCTGGAAGCAGCAAAGATTCATTCCTTGATGATGGAAGTATAAGATGGTGTAACCACTTAGGAAACAATTATGGCAGTTTCTTTAAATCTGATATATCAATTTTGATCCAGTGATTTCACTTTTACTTATTTATCCAAGAGGAGTGTCCACACACATCCACACAAAGTCTTGTACACTAGTGTTCTTAGCAGCTTTATTCATGTAACTATGTAATCCAAGTGTCCATCAGCAGGAGAATGAATAAACAAGCTGTGGTATATTCATGCAGTAGAATGCTACTCAGCAATGGGACGGAACCAACTACTGATACACATCATACTGAAAAGCATCAGGCTGGTCAAAAGAAGCAAGGCACAAGAGTGTCTCTGTACACTTTTATTAAATCATATTGTATAAAACTGGTCTCTCAGTGTTGGGAGAGATTAACTGCAAAGTGGTATGAAGGAACTTTGGGGGGGGTAACAGACCTGTCTTATGTGCTGCTTGGGAGGGTTCCACATGTATATACACTTGTCACAACTTAAGAAATTGTACATTTAAGATGCCATTTGTATATAAATTGCTCCTCTCTAAGATTGATTTAAAATTTTGGTTGGAAGGAAGCAAATCGGTATAGCAGTCACACAAAATGTGAAAAATTATATTATGCTGGTAAAACTGTCAGGCTAGGTTAAGAAACAAAACCTAACCATGTCCTGTTTAGAAAAAAGAAACTTTTGAAAATTTGATGAGGAAATATGAAAAATAAAGAATTGAATAAAGATCTGTGGCCCAGGAAGACAACAACAAAAAATCAGTAATTATAATAATAGACAAGATGAAACCTGAACATCAAACTATATAAATGGTTATTATCATGATAAAGGGGACAGTTTATGACAGTCTAAAAGTTACAAACTTATTTGGCTAAATAGCTAAATAAGGCAAAAATAACATGGTAAATGTGTCATGGTGTGGGATTTCAATACACCTTTCTCAGAAATAGGTCTAGTAGGTAACGGGAGAATATGAGGGAGTTGAATAGTGCATTCAATAAACTGAATTACACATGAATTAGTACTGGTTCACATTCCTACGATAGATTGTCTTTTTTTGTTGTTTTTTTTTTTAATGTCTGAGGAACTTTGATCAAAGTTTAACGATGTCCAACACACTTGACCACAAAGAAAATCTAAACAGGTGAGAAAAGTTGAGGTTTGTGGGTTTTTTTTTTTAAATAGGCCACTTTGCTTGGTAATAATACCAATATACTTTAATAATAATTAAAAAGAAATAATAATAAGGTGGCTCCTTTGAAACCTGCCTCCTATGGAGGGTTCCCCTATTTTCCCTGTATGTTTGTAGTGCAGAATCACCCCCAGTGTATTCTTGAATTGGAAACTTGGTAGAAGCAAGGAGTTACTAATTCTCTGTATCTGGTTTCCTATTGTTGAAGAGTCTTTCTGTTTCAGTCATATGCCTTTGTGTGACTGCTGGTGAAGTGAGCACAGGCAGTACCAGTGTGTGTACCTGCATCACCAGTGATAATATAAAACTTGACCTGAAAGTGTAGTTGATACTCCTGACCTTCCCCTTTCAATAAACACTCTACTGGCCATTCACTAGAACACAGAGAATTTCACGTTAACAATGTAAAAGAAACAAGAATATCTAATATGGGGGGTAGGGAGGGGACATGGAGAAGAGCATGCTCTCACGTCCTGCTCGTGCAAATGTAAATTGTTACAGCCATTTTGGAAGTAATTTGGCAGCTTGGCTAACAATTAAAATTCATCTTCCTTGGCCCAGTAATCCTCCTCCTAAGATTCTATTCTTAGAAATTAAAGCACAAGTAAGGCCATATGTATAGAGATATTTATTGCAGCAATGTGCATAATGCCAGCTGACTGAAAACAAAATGAATGTTATTAGGAGAAAGGCAGAAAAAAATGCTATCCCAGTAGGTTAGAAGATAATGCTCCATGGAAAAAATGAATGGAGACTCATACCTGTTTTGTTGAAGAGATTCTCCCAGAGTTTTGTTGGTGTGAGAAAAAGGAAGATGCAGAAAAGTTTGCATAATTGTGTAGCCAAACATTAATTGAAGAGAGCTGTGCATATATCATGGGCTCATAAGTATGAAGAAAACTAGTTAAGAATGCTTACGAGGTGGTTAAATGTTTATCTTAGTGTAGGGTGGTTGGGAGTACTTGGGGAGAGAAGTTACAAAGGGAGAATTGTCCTTCAGTTGACAAAAGGCTATCTGTGATCGTAACTATTCGTTATTTGTAAAATTATATAAATGCTAGATTTAAAGATACTCAGTGAATATTTAAAATTAAAATGATCTATTTCTTTTCTAAAAGTGATGCTGATTTGCCAAGGCCTGAGTATGTCTATGTATATGAAATACATAGAAACTCTTGGGAGCAAAACAAGCATAGTAAAAAACCAGAAAACTTTCTGAGCCAGAAGGGCCTAAATTGTGTCCACACACACACATACACAATGAACCAGTAACCAGTGGGAACTGTATTAGCCCATAAACCTGGAGAGGCCTTTGTGGTTGGTTGGTTGGTACTGCTCTTCATGGACCTTTGCATTTCTTTGGTTTATCATTCTTGGTGTTGGCTTTGTGTTCAACCCTGTAGCATGATGGCTGTGTTGCTGAGATGGACTTTGGGGCACAAATTGGTTATAACACCTATGAGAGGAAGGGGCAGGAAGCAGAATTGGGTAAAGGAAGAAGTTGAACTTCAATTCAGGCCTGACAAAGGGGAGCTTAGAGCAAAGGATTGTGTGTCAGAGTTGTTTAGTGTTGGATTGAAATGTTCCAGCCTTTCTACCCTCTCTGGTTTGAGCTGCCCTGGGCAAGGCATGACTTGGGGCAAGGCAGCTCCTGAAGAAACTGACACTGGGAGGCTGCCTGTTGATGAGGCAGTAAATCCTTCATCAAAAGGGAGATTAATGTGATATATCTCCCTGTCTACCACAGTGTCTTTCTTAAGAATGAAAAAATCGTTCCTGGAAGCTCTCCATCAAGACTTGCCTTCACATCCAAGTATTAGATTACATGCTGTGACAGAGACTAGCAGTGACCTTTTTGGCCTCTGTCCCCTTTGCTAGTAAAGGGAATCCTGATTTTTCATTGAGTACACGGTCATCTGGAATAATGGCTACATTTCCCAGCCTCCCTCTCCATTTAGATATGTCAGTAACTTTTGGCTGAGGGGATGTAAGTTGAATTGTCCTATTTGACTTAGAGGGAGGGGATGTGCATCTTGTTTTCTTTTCCTTCCTGCTGTGGGAATAAAAGCTGGAGTTGAGCAGCTGTCTTGGATTATTAGGTGGAAGCCACATGTTGAGGATGACAGGGCAACAAGGTAGAAGAGCATTAGGTCCCTGTCTATAACCTATTGGTTATAGAATTCCCTTATGTGCTCTGTATTTCTTTGGACTTTATATCTTGGTTAAGCCATTACAATTTACATTTTTCTGTCAGCTGGGCTAGAACCTAATCTTAACTGATACACATTTCTAGTCAGTTATTGGCAGGGAACACACAACACCATGATTGGCTCAAACTAACAATTTGGGGGTAAAATGGATATTGGGAATAAGTCATGGAGATATCAATATCCAGGTAAGTATGGCAGAGGGAGAGAAGGGGAAAGAAGCCAAGGGATTTGCAGGTGATGATAATCTTAACTAGGTAAGGGGAAAGTCAAGTGTGTGGGTTGTGAGTGATGAACAGGAAGAAATCAGTGGATTGGAGTTCCCCATAGGGCTGATGACTTCCTGGAAAAGGGGAAATGAACTTGAGACAAAAGATATGGTGGTCATAGCATAGGATGCCTAAAATGAAGATTTTGGTGCTTTTGCTCTCACAAATAATGGCGGGGCCCAGAGGAGTGGATGGCTCATGTGGAGTGGAGGAAAAGACCATTAATGGTGAAGTTAAGAAATGGAGAGCTGGAGTTCTGATTGAAACATCTTGAATGTTGATGTAGTTGAATGGAAGGCAGTGAGCTAGATGCTAGTATCGGTGGGTGAGAAGGAGTAACTGGGATGCCAGTAGTTAACTCAGAAAGTAAGGGAGGCAGATCCAGAGGAGAACATCTGTTTCAGAAAGGCTGACACTGGTGATGGAAGAGGGAGGAAAAATCATCTAGAAACAGCAGTGAGGAAGGAAATAGCATCCTTCTTAAATATTAAAAAGTTATATATAGCAAAAGATAACAGACACAAAATATAAAGAAAAAAGTAAACTGAGAAAATATATTTATAGTGTATTTAAAATGCAGATGGGAGCTCCTTAATATAAAAAGAGCTCCTAAACATTAATTTGAAAAAGACAACTTGGTGGCAGAGTGGGCGCAGAATATGGAATTTTAATTCACAAAGGAGAAATGCAAATGACCAAAACATATGAGAAGATATTCAAGCTTCAGGGTTAGTAGCAGTCCAAACATTAATGAGATATGAGGATATGCCTATCATATTGGCAAGACCTAAAAATACTGACAAACTTCAGACTTGGCAGGAGTGAGGGAAGACGGGTTCTGGAGGACACTGCTCATGGTGTGTGGTAGATTGCTTTCAGAAGAAGATGAGTGTGATGGGTCCATTGTGTGTTGTAGCTTGATGTGCTTGCCCATCTCAGTTGTGTTCCCCACAGTGTTACTGTATTAGATACAGTTGTACCTGTAACTGTGTGATCTTACTTTTTAAAAACCAACTGATATTTATAAGTAAGTTCTTGTAGCCATTTTCATGGTACAAAGTATGGATTTCTTGTTGTAGCTAGAAAGATTTAGGTATGTTTTTGCTTATTCCTGTTAGTTTTAGTGTATTTGTACCCCCTTTTCTTAAGTTTATGGCAAGTATTCTTTTCACCCAGATTAGTATACTCTAACTATCCAGTGATTCTCTTCTGGTTATGCATTAATATACCACTATGTTTAACTTTTAAGAAAGATAATGATATGTGAAATTTTGATGGACCTAAGTGTTTTGTTTTTTTTTTTTAATTTGCCTTACAGACTAACTGGATCTTCTGGGTTTGTGACAGATGGACCTGGAAATTATAAATATAAAACGAAGTGCACATGGCTCATTGAAGGACAGTAAGTAGTAATGCCCGTTTTATTTTCCAAGCTCAGTGTGGCATTACTTTTTTTTATAAGCAAAATTAACAATCTGTAAAATAAAGTATTTAAAATGTATTTTATTTGATAACTTTTCATCTGACAAGTGAATTTATTTTTCTTAAGATTCATTGTTAATCTGAAAAAAAGTTTTTTGTCCATTTAAAGCTGTGAATGAATTATTCATACCAGAAATTTGTATATTCAATTATAATCGTTAAAACTTGAATATTTGAAATGGTTTGCTTAAAGCAGTAGACAATTACAGTATTATAACATTTTTGTAAGTGCCTTTTTTTATTGTGGGCAGGAAAATAAAAATAACTGTTACTGTTCAAATGGCTTCTTCTCTGGGCCTCCTATACCCTCCAGCTCTTGCCTTTTCCTTCTTCTCTCATGGCTTTTTTTTTTTTTTTAAAGTAGGATCCATGCTGGACATGGAGCCCAGTGTGGGGCTTGAGCTCGTGACTCTGAGATCAAGACCTGAGCCAGAATCAAGAATCAGTTACTTATTTGTCTGAGCCACCCAGGCACCTCTCTTTATGGCAGATCTTTAAAGCAACGTGTCTCAAACTTTGTGGTCTTAGGACCCCTTTACGTTCTTAAATTTTGAGATTTCCAAATAATTTTTGTTTGTATGGATTATATCTATGTTTATTATTATTATTATAAATTAATATCAAAGAAATTCTTCATTAAATCATTTAAAAACCTACTACATGTCAGCCCATGTGACATTTCTATGAAAAAATAAACCCTATATTTTTTAAAAAATCAGTGAAAAGAATGGTATTGTTTTACATTTTTATAAATTTCTTCTGTGGCTCGATAGAAGATAGCTAGATTATTATATTTTCTTCTGCATTCACTTTGTTACAGTATGTTATTGTGGATGAAGTATGTGAAGAAAATTAGTCTTGAATATGTAGTAGAAAAAGGAAGGAGATTTTGATAACCCTTTTAAATAATTTTGGATGGTCTCTTGATACACCATCAAACATCAAAGCTTGACAAGTGGTAATTTCTTTAAAGTGAATTGCAGTGTGGAATCTGAAACAGTGTTCAATGTTCATGAACTTCGGGAACTTAAGTTAAAATCTGTTGGTTTTCTTATGCTCTGGAATGGCTCTTTAACCCTTGGATGGTTCTGTAACAGAACATATGGGTTATTTGGAAACTCGTAGTTCTCTGAATTATGCAGATCGTTTAAATTTTGATATATTTCATGACATAACATGAAAAGAAATCACTTGGTTAACGTCACCATTAATCTCATTGGAAAGTTCGAAGCACCGGGAAGTTGCATCTGGGTGGCAGATGCAAATTTTCCATAACTCTAATTATTGCTTGAAAGCGTACTTTTTATCTTTGGCACCAAATACTGTCAGTTGTTTTCTTTGAAGTGACAGACTTGCTTTGTTCATTTTTTTTCAAAAAGTATCTAGCAGATATACAAGTCTGAGTAACCATAGTTTGTTAGTTCTTTTTTTTTTTTTTTAAGATTTTATTTATTTATTTGACAGAGATCACAAGTAGGCAGAGAGGTAGGTAGAAAGAGAGGTAGAAGCAGGCTCCCTGCTGAGCAGAGATCCTGATATGGGGCTCCATCCCAGGACCCTGGGATCATGACTTGAGCTGAAGGCAGAGGCTTTTAAACCACTGAGCCACCCAGGCACCCTGTTAGTTGTTCTTTTAAGTAAAAACGATAGATGGCGTTCTGGGAAAAAGAGCAATTGGTTCAGCTCACCACCCAAACGATTGCAAGAGTGATTTTCCTTGAGACCACTGTCCTGTGCTGGGCTGTAGAAGTGCTTTTTCCGTACTTCCTCTCCTGTCCTGTTAAATATTCAAAAGTTGTGTACTCGTGGTTCAAGACAATGACATTAATCATTTTTACCACTTAATATAGATACCCTTACACAAAACCCATTTTTCCTTTTCCGTGAGCGTGTAGTGGTGAAGAATAACGGGGATTACTGTTCCAGTTTGGTGCTTCTGCCTCCCTCTGTCCCAAGGTGCTGGCAGTATCTTTCTCCCCGCATCGCTCCGCACCTTGTAAATACCAACGTGCTGATAAAGGCACGTGATATTTTAGGATTATCATGAACATAGATTTGACCTCCTAGACCGCCTCGAAGAGTCTCAGGGCCCCTCCCAGCATCGTGAGGCCCACAGCTCCAGAACTGCTGCTTTAAGGAGTTGTTTGCCCCTATGCTTTCTATTAGTTCATTCCGATCTGACGTCCTGCTGTAGCAGTCCTCTGAAGGTGCTCCTGGTTGGTCCTCCTCAGCCTAAGGGGTGCTCCTGGTTGGTCCTAAGGAAAACCTTTAACTCCTCTTTCCCCTTATCCCCATATTCAGCCTGTCAGTAAGTTCTGCCTGTTTTCCCTCTAGAATGCCTTCCCAGTCCATCTACCTTCTCCTTTTCATCTTCATCTCTGCCATTGCAAGACACCAACCATCCTGTCTTTCCTGGGCCACCGTGATAGCCTTGAAATTGGCCTCCCGGCTTTTGCTGTTGCACCTTGCCCATCTCTCACTTCTCATCTCGTGTGGTGTCCTCTGTTTTCTGTTGCAGACACACTGATTTTTTTCATGTTGCTTGGACACATCAACCTCTTTCTCACTCGGATTTAAGACTGTACTGTTCCCTGTGTCCGAAACATGGTTCCCTATCCGTCTCACATGGCTTATCTATTGTTCTCAAATCTTCTAGAGGTTTCTGGGGGTAATTCCCTACCACCTGTTGTACACATCACTTTCCTTTCATGTCTTCACAGGAGCCATCATCAGCTGAGTTAACTTGTTTATGAACTTACTTAGTTGTTTGCTTAGAGATGTTAGCTAGATGAGTGTGGAGTAGAGGGAAGGCCTAAGGCTGGAGACATATAATTGGGCATCGCCAGGATATAAACAGTGTTGATATTACCAAGAGGTTTTTGAGTGGAGTGTTTGGGTGGAAGCCAGGTTTGAGAGCAAAGAGGGTGAGTGGGATGTGAGGAAACAGAGAAAGCAAAGTCTTGTGTGGAGCTTCACTGTCTTCAGCAGAGAGAGGTAATAGCTGGAAGGAGAGTTGAGATTTGACATTTTTATGTTTTGTTATTTTTGGTAAAATACGTGATACTTAAAGAGATTAAAATGAGGATGTGGAAAGTTCCAGATGAGAGGGAGATGTGGGGTGTTTGAAAGATGGACAGAGGAGTGGGTGGGTGTATCTGTTTTGGAAAATGGGGAATTGGGAGATTTTTGTCTGGGTGCTGAGCTTAAGCAGGGAGGTGGCACCAAATGGTTTGAAATAGTAATTGGGAGTGAGCAGCAGTTGTGGAGAAGGAGAGAGAGAATGAGTGGCATTGCTGGCAGAATTGAAGTACCAGTTGGAAGTTGGTAAGCTGTGACCTGTCCTGAAACCAGCCTACCTAGTGGTCTTGAGGACCTCTAGAGGACCAGTGATAGGCTTAGTTTTCTTGGCATTTAATCTCAGTCAAAGAGGATAACTGGTGTCCTCTAGACCAGGCCTTGGCCAGGTAGTTGTATGGAAAGGCAGAAGGGTAGGCAAGTATAGAGAACTGTCGGTTGTGTTTGTGAAATGACGTGGTGTGGAATTTGAAGTTGGGTAAGGAAGGAAGTGCAGAAACGGAAGGGCTAATGGGTTGGCTCACAACCTGTTTAAAAACAGCCACTGTAGGTGTGCCTGGGTGGCTCAGTGGGTTAAGCCTCTGCCTTTGGCTCGGGGTCCTGAGATTGAGCCCTACGTCCAGCTCTCTGCTCAGTGGGGAGCCTGCTTCCTCTTCTCTCTCTGCTTGCCTCTCTGCCTGCTTGTGATCTCTGTCAAATAAATAAATAAATAAATAAAAATCTTAAAAAAAAAAAAAAACCCAACAAAAAACAGCCACTGTACAGACTGTAAGGCCCAGAGAGGCATAGGTCAGGGTGATTTTGTTTACCATCGTGTGCTTCGTGGTCTCTTACACACAGTAAATAGGAAATAAATCTTCAACATATGAAGGAATGTCATTTATCTACTATTCATTTCTTCTCTCCCTGTAAGTTCTTTAAAAATCGATCTTTCTCCAGTTTCTTCTCAAATGTTTTATAGTTATGATGATTATTATAAACTGCCTCTCTTGTTCTTTTCAGGCCAAATAGAATAATGAGACTCCGTTTCAATCATTTTGCTACAGAGTGTAGTTGGGACCATTTATATGTTTATGATGGAGACTCAATTTATGCACCACTAGTTGCTGCCTTTAGGTAAGTTTCGTCACATAAGTAATAGTTAATCATTATTTGATTTCTGAATTCAGACTTACCTCCTAGATTGCAAACTCTTATGGTCACTTACCACCTTTATTTCATGGAGAAGGTGCTAGTTCTGGAGTCCTCTGTCACTTGTGCTCTAGGCCTGACTTAGTTTCCTGTAGCCACTGGGTAAGTTTCTGGGCTGAGTATTGGACCTCTTGTTTCAGTTTCCTCATCTATAAAATTGTGGCAGTCGTATCAAGTTTACTCACTTCTTATGGTGGTGGTGCAGTTTACATTTAAAAAATGTTTTGTGAGTAATATATTGGGTATTATTTCTATGAAAAATTTGGATCATGAACCAGTCACCTTGATCCTTGGGGTCCTCATCACGTAGGCCTTTCAGGAATTATTTGTTGAATTCGATCAAGTGTGTGTGTGTGTGTGTGTGTGTGTGTGTGTATTTATGTATATGCATTAATATGGCTGAGGAGGACTTTTTGGAAGAATACACAGAAAATGAAGAGTAACCTGTGGGAAGAGAGGAAAATGCCGATTATGGTTTTTTTTTTGGACAAGTGTATTCTTGATTAGTAGTTAAATGAAACAGCTTAACAATAACTATGTGGAGTGTTCTCTGTTGTTTTGGCATTTTTGTTTTTATTAACAGTAAGTAGCTTTGTTGTTTATTATGTTTTTGACTACGTGGGAATTCCAAACCATCCATTTTTCTTCCTTTTACTTCATAGAGAATTTATAAAATGTATTTTTCTATATATAGCTATAGAGAGCCATAGCTGTCATTTTTTTCATCTGCAGCTGACTTTCTGGATTTCTTCTGACATTTTATTTCCCTGACGTTAAAAAGATATCAATTCAACAAATATATTTTGTATTCCTCACGTGGGGTTAGTCTTGACGTTTCATATCAGTGAGGAGATAACAGAGAATAAACAGTACACAACGGCCCAAGGACACAGGAAATCAGGGGACTAATGTGCCTTATTTCCTCGACTTCCTTCGGCTTAGAATTCTCTCCATCGTATCTTTAAACTAAGAACCAAGGTCATTTTCTGGGTTTCAGAGGTTCACCAATAGAGCCAAAGAATAGGGTAGATAGGCATGCTAAGCAGTGAAATGTCATCATCCAAGTGTGGGGAGTACATATTTTTATGCCAGAATTTGAAGCATACCTTGGGTTATGTCAAGAGGCACCCCAAACTTCAATAAGCATGAAGACTGTCTATAATAGGATGTTTCCATGATAACACTTGCTGGGAGTTCTGGGGGTTCACTCAACACTGAGTTCATGACTCAGAATTCCTGGAGTCCCTATTATGTGCCGGGCACTCTGACTCAGTTTGCCAGTGGCCCTTGTGGGAACTTCAGCCAAGCAGGTGCATCGCCTTGTGGCTCCCCTGGACTGTATAGCTGATGAGCACACACGTGAAGCAACAGCAGCAACAAAGCAAGCAGGAGGCTGTAATTTTTCAGGTCAGTGACTTCTGAGAGAAGGCAAAGTATATGTACAAATAGCTGGAAGGGTTTTATGGCTCTCTATAAAAGCTCATTAACTAATAATATAAATTAACACATGGATTATTTTAAAATTTAAACTAATAACATATTTAGTTTGAAGTTTCTGAAATAACAGTGAACAAATATGTGTTCGAAAATTGAAATTTGCCTGCAACATGAAACCCCTAGAAGCAGTGATGTGCAGAACACCTTGAAAACCACTGTTGAAGCCATGAGGGCACTGGCACAAGATGGGGGCTGAGGAGGGCTGTTGGGTCAGGAGAGCTTTGGGGGGAAGAGTCAAACCCATGGTGACCTGCAGGCAGAGGAGGAGGCCGAATGGTGGGAGCCTGTGGGCACAAGGCCCAGCTAATGAGAACCCGTGGGATTCCGAAGGTGGGGACTGTGGATGTCATTTTTTCCCAAGTCTCTCTGTCAACTCGGAGCAACTCAACGTGCTCTAGTTCTCAGTTTCTGCTGCCTCAGGTCCCAGTGCTCTACTGTGCTTTCTCTGAACTCCAAAGTTCCATTTGATTCTGAATTGGCTGATGGCCTTTATCTTTGAAATATTGAAGTTCTGAATAAAATTTGTGTATCAGACCAGGTTCCGTTAGCAGACAGATCTGAGAGCCGCGGGGGCGGCAGGATTCTTCCAGCTCTACCACATTCTGTCTGTGGGACACCAACTTTCACAGATGTGTCAACAGAGCACCTCTGTGAACAGCCCTTCTGCTAGGGGCTGTCGCAGAGTGGGGAGTGGTGGTGGAGCGGGGGGAAGAGATTTCTCTTCTGAGAACTTTCTTCATCAGAACATTATTCTTTGGAGAGTTGGTGGTTTTTTCTGGCCGGTGGGGAGGCATCTATTCATAGGGCAATTGTTGAGACTGTGACAGAGAGCTATTAGAAGAGCTTCATGAGAACAGGAATCCATCAGTTGTCCGGCACTCTGCTGACCCAGCCGTGGTCAGACCATGGCACACAGAGAAGCCGTCAAAGGCAGGTACCTCGCAGGTTCGTGGATCTTTCCACCAGGACCTAATCCTAACCCCAGCCCCGTCGCCAGACTCTGAGCTTGAACTTGAAGAATCTGGCTTCCCTTCCCCATCTCCCTGCCCCCGGGGGGCATCTCATCTTGCAAGGAGACAGGTGTGTCAAATCTAGGGTTGCCAGGAAGCTCGACTGGTGTAGTTGGTGAAGGCAGGGTGTGCCCCAGGTGTGTTCAGAGAACCCAATTCTGCCTGGCACCATTCTACTGAATTAAAAAATATCTTTGAACAGTGGTTTTCAAAAATTGTTCTGAACAGTGGTTTAAAATATAAGATTATACTGAACCCGAGGGCAGGCAGTTCTTGATTGGCTCAAGCTGAACATGTGGCTGCCCCCTAAGCCTTGGCTGAGTGTATTTATCTACCTGGGGGTAGGAGAGGGGGAGGGAGGTGGGAGGGAGGTGGGAGGCGGCTCGTGGTGACAGTTGAATGGCACGCCTGCAGCATCGCTTTCTCACCCACGCACTTTCCATTGCCTTGTGTGCTGGGCCGAGGCTGTTTGTATTTATTTACCCTGTAGAAGTTTATTTTTGTCATAAACGGGTTGTTTTATTTTCACTGGGAGAAAGTGGCACATTCCAAAGCTGTCACAATGTCAGGTTTTCAAAGTGAAAAGAAGCCAGTGCCTGAGTTTCTCTGACAGTGAGGAAGCTGACCCCCTTTCTCCAGCATCACGTTTATCTGGTGCACGCAGCCCTCCACCCCTGCCGTGTGACTCTGCCCTTCCTCCCTCCGCCCAGCCTACTGTTCTGTCCCGCACACTTAAATGTCCCCATCATATGAGTAATAAACACCATGAGCCATCACTTACTGAGCACCTGCTAGTGTGAAGCAGTGTTTCAGGACTTATGTGCTGTAATAGTTTGTTATATCGCTGTGAGGCAGGCAGGATTTCCTCCTGTGCACTTTGAGGACACTGAGGTTCCCAGATGTCTGTGACATGCCCAGGCATGTGGATTGAGGATTGGTGTTCCCATCTCTGGTCCTGACGCTCATGCTAGGAGAAGAGTGTGGGTTTTCTGCATGTGATGAAGCCCCTAGTCATTCCTGAGGCAGTATTTCTTCTGGGAAGATTACTTCCAACATACCTGTTTCGAGGTGGCCCTCTAACAGGTACGTCCCTGCTCAGCATTTCAAGGGGTTTTGGTACATGAAATTGATGAAAGCATGATCACAGTTGAAACCTTCATGTAGGTCTCTAACAAAGGCCACCTTTCCCGAGAGACCTTCTCTAGCTTCCCCTTTCTAAAGTAGCACCTTTTGTGCTTTCACTGTTTTATTCTTAGTATTTATCTCTGCCTGGTGTTACATATAAACACCTGTGTGTCGGGGCGGGGGTGGGGGTATATCTAGGCTCACTTGTCATTTCCCTGATGTGACTTTCATGGAGGCAGGGAGTTCTTCACTGCCATGTTTCTGGTGCCTAGAACTGTGGCTTACATGCAGCATCAGTAAATATTGGTTAGCTGACTACACAGTGCAAAATACTTCTCTGTTTTGTAAACTTGGAGCACCTTCGGAGTTCTTGAGTTCCTAGAATTCTATCTTTATATTTAAAATCTTACTGAATGAAAATCCCATCCCTTCCTCCTCATTTCCTGCTTCTATATTCTTCCAATTAATTATTTTTATATGCACTTACCTAATATGTGTAAATGTACACATATGCTAGGCCCATTGTTTTGCAGCTTGTTTTTTCCCCTACTTACTGGAATGCCTTGTCGAGCTCCTTGTTAGTTCTACAGACTTACAGATACGGAATGATTCGTCATCTGACTCCCTGCAGATTCGTATTTAGGTGGTTGTCTTCTTCCTCTTTATCCTCCTCCTTTTTTTTTTTGAAGATTTTATTTGTTTATTTGACACGAAGAGACACAGTGAGAGAGGGAACACAAGCAGGGAGAGTGGGAGAGGGAGAAGCAGGCTTCCCGCTGAGTAGGGAGCCCAATCCGGGGCTCAATCCCAGGACCCTGGGATCATGACCTGAGCTGAAGGCAGATGCTTAACGACTGAGCCACCCATGCGCCCCTTCCTCCTCCTTTTTTATTAAGTAATCACTATGCTCAACGTGGAGCTTAACTCATGACCCCTAGATCAAGAGTCACATGCCCTACCAGCTGAGCCAGCCAGGTGCCCCTAGGTGATTTTCAAGCTTTTGCCAGTCTGAATAGTGCTACAGTGAGGACTGTTGTATATTTGTGTTTGTGTACATGAACAGGTATTAGTTCTACAAAGAACTTAGAATTGCTAGGTCACAGTGAATGACTGTCGAAGACTGTCATAGGGCCTGATGGGGAGTTTATGTGGTGTGTGCTATAGGAAAGCAAGGAGACTAGTGTGGCTGGGGTTGAGTGAGTGAAGGGAAGAGAGTAATAGATGAAATGTTTGTTCGTTGGATGGGGCTGTGTGTGTGGAGCAGATTGCATAGGACCTGGTAAGGATTCAGGTTTACACTGAACGTAGTGGTGGTGATAGTGCATTGATAATCGGGCAGAAGATGTGCACATTGAAGAAATGCAGAAGGCAAGTAAACATACAATAAATGATTAACTTCAGGAGTGTAAAAGAAACTCAAAACCACAATATAAAACAATTACTTTTTACTTATTAAATTACCAAAGCTAATATAGGACTGGTAATCCTTCCTATTGGCAAGTGAGGTAGGCTGGACCTTTCCATTCTCATATTGATGAGATTTCAAGTTGACATATTGCTTCTGGAAAGCAAGTTGGTTTTATGGATCAAGAGGTTTAAAGCCATCCTTTAGACCCTTTGACTTGATAATTTTTAATTATCAAGATACCCAGCAAATGCTCTCTAGATACCCAGCAAATATCTTGTGTGTTGGACTCTGAATGAGAGGGGGATTGCTTATGATGTATTACTTATAAAATAGAATATAAGATGTTATATGGTATTGATTAGGCAAAGTACATCAGAATAATAGTGTTAAGATTGTGATTCTGACAAATAAAGCAATACAAATATTAAAAAAAAAGATTGTGGGTGTTTATCAAGTTCATTTATAATTTTACTCTTCATACTTTCCAGTAGTTTATATTTGACATTCATCAACTCATAAAGTTGATGAGTTCCAGGGCCCAGAAGAGCCAGGGGTGAAAATCATACTGTGATTTTGAAGGTTTACTGAGTTTTTTGAAGAGGAATTAGAAATAGTTTTATATACCAAAAAGAAAATAAAAGTAGAATAGGGCCATTGATTGCAAATCTTATTAGAAATATAAGCCAGGATAAAGGAGGACCTGGTGAAAGATTCAGATCTGTTCCTCAGAGGGTTCAGAACTGGATCCAGACTGTTCGGGTGGCAGTATGTGTTTACCACAAGAATTTGCCCCTCTTCCTCAAAGTGTTTTTAAAAAAATTCTAAGATGAATTCCAGGTTTGAATTTGTGTGCCGCCATGTGATGTGCCTGGTGACCATGCTTCCCTTTGTAAGAAATGTGTTTTCGTTTCAGTGGCCTCATCGTCCCGGAGAGAGATGGCAACGAGACTGTCCCTGAGGTGGTTACCACATCAGGTTATGCCCTGCTGCATTTTTTTAGTGATGCTGCTTATAATTTGACTGGATTTAATATCACTTACAAGTAAGATATTTAAGTCTAATCGTTGTGATTTTATTCAGACACTGTATTTAACAGTAATAACAACTAACATGTATCGAGGGCTGACGGTGTGCCAGACATTGCACTAAGCGGTATGCGTGGATTTTCTCGTCTAAAGTTCTTTTAAAAACTCAGTGAAATATGGCACTGTGTTTTTCACTCATTCTATAATGGAGGAAACTGGTGGGAAGCTGTGAAATACATTGTCAAAAAGATCTGGGACCACAGTTGCAACCCAGGTCTTGCCTTTGAGCTTCTTCTGGAAAAGAGGGGCATTTTTCTGCTGCTGGATGAAAACACTGGGGCTTCTTGCTAAGTGTAGTTTAACAGATATTAGTCATTCTTATGTGCTCAGTTGTTGGCCCACTGATGAGGACTTAGCTGAGATTACAGAGGAAGTGTAGACAAACAGACCTAGACAGCTTTGGGAATTTGTCATGATAGGAGAGAGGCTGACTTTTGTCTTTTCTTATTTTACTCTTAAGAAATGTTTGTTTTCCTAAGTCTTTAAAGCTCCCTAAGCAAGGGCTCTGTAATAGAGAGTGTCTGCGGCGCAAGGAGCCCAAGATACTGTGTTTGTTTGTTTTTTTAACTTAAAAAAAATTTTTTTTTATTCATTTATTTGACAGAGATCACAAGTAGGCAGAGAGGTAGGCAGAGAGAGAGGAAGGGAAGCAGGCTCCCTGCTGAGCAGAGAGCCTGATGTGGGGCTTGATCCTAGGACTCTGGGATCATGACCTGAGCCAAAGGCAGAGGCTTTAACCCACTGAGCCACCCAGGCGCCCCTGCTATGTGATTTTTTTTACAGAATAAGTTTGCCAACTCCTGGCAGCGGCAGGAAGCTCCATGTATATATAACCTTTATGCTGGATTTTTTATCTGCCTGTTTTCTCAGGGTCTCCAGATTCTTTCAGACCTCTTTAGACTGATCTCTGTCTTGCTTGGTACACTCATTTAGCTTTTCAGGTGCCCAAGGTTTGTGACTTGGCAGCCTGGCCAGTGTATCACAGTACTAGCAAGCTGATTTTTCATGAGCCAGGCAGACATAAAGGCTGGGTAAAGAGGAAAGACTGATGAGTCTGGTTGGGTACATGTGAGATGTCTAAGCAGGACATTGATATTCAGATCCAGGGCCCAGAAGAGCCAGGGGTTGTCATCTGGGAATCACTGGCACATGGACAGTAACTGGCTTATGGAGCGTGTGCACAGTGAGGAGAAAGGCAGTAGAGGCAGCTAAGGGGTAGAGGAATGCCTGTGGGCTGTGTTGTTACAGAAGCTCAGAAAAGAAAGTTTTAAGGAGGGAACTGACAGCTATGAGGTTGAGTAAGCAGAGGGGGCCCTAGGTGACCCTAGCTGGGGAGGGTGGAGTCAGGGGCCTGGGAGAGGCACAGTTCAGAATGGAAGGTTAGAGAGTCACAGCATTGAGAGTGGGACACTCTGGGAGGAAGTTCAGATCTGAAGGGAAGAGTAAAGGCTTAGGTGGTACTTTTCGAACTTCACATGCACAGGGATCTTCTGGAGGGGCTTGTTAAGACACGCATCCCTGGCCCTTCTTCAGAGACCAGAGTTCAACAGAGCTGGAGCCTGAGAATCCAGATTTCTGCTAAGCTCCTGGGTGATGCTTCCTCCCCCTGTCCATGGTCCACACTCTGAGGAGCATTGCTCTAGCCATCCATCCAGGCCCCATTCCAGGTTCCCTACAAGTTCTTAGGTACAGTCTTTGCTCTTCCAAGTCTCATAGTAGCAGCCTTGGGGAAGAAGAGAAACTCCAGGGAGGGAGCATCCCTAGAGAGAAGGCAATTCAAATATCCCTTGACACCGGAAGCCCTTTGCCCCATCACTGGAGAGCTCTGTTAGCTCTGTGGTCACTGTCTTCCCAAGAAATGCATGTTTTTCTTACTCTCATTGGTGTAGGGGAAGCCTTGATCTCTCCTGGAGACCAGAATTAGTATTTATTTATTAAGTGAAGGAATGTTAAGGTTATCCTAAATTTTACTAGCTTCTTGGTTCCAAGATCTCTCTTCTTTAAAAAGGAGCCCTAAACCATTCTGAGGCTTCTAGACCCTTTGAAAAGCCAAATTAAACAATGTTCTTTATTCCCAGAAAAATGCCCAGAAGGAGACACATAAAACATTGTTACTCATTTTCTAGGTGTCCTCAGGTTGCACTGAATCGTACCGTTGGACCTTCCTCAACTGGGGGACCCTTGAGACTAGTACCTACAGCTACTTGGTGTTGCCTAATTTTCTTCTCAAAGAAGAGAAAAATAGTTGTATTTTATTTTCACACAAATTGGCATTTCATCTTATTTCCGAGTCACATTTTAAGCACAAATAATTAGACTAGTTTTCTCATTACTCCAATTTAGACATATGCGCAGATGTCTCAATGTATTACCTGCCACTTTCATTTTTCTGAGATTCAAAAATGATTTTTGTGTTTTGAGATTTTATGTAACTGTAATGAGTGATCATAATTAATTTTTGGCACATGAAGTCCACGAATGCCTGAGGGCACTGGAGTGGAGAAGTTGAGGCACAGGGGAAGTTGTGATATTTGTCCTCCCTTAGTTTAGTAGGTGCTAAGGGTTACTCCCTCCTCTTTTCTTTTCAGTAACATGAAGTTTTGGTTGTATGCCATTCCCTGGTATACGGTTAATAAGTGTGTCAGTAGGAAATTATAATTTAACGTATTTTTGGTGTGAGGCATAAGGATGAGCACATCGTGGCAATGCTTTACTACAGTTTTATCCTAGACCCTTTGTAAAAACAAAGTGTGATTATTGTAGCCATTTAACCATAACAAGTCCAATCTGAGATTTAAAGTTTAGTTTTTATAAACCATTGTCTTACAAAGGCCTTTTTCTTAAAAAGATGAAATTGAAGCTTTACTTCTGTGTTTATATTATTATAGAGAAGGTAGATACCACTTTCTAGAGGCTGATAAGAATGTCATTCAGCTTTTTTTTTTTTTTTTTTAAGATTTTATTCCTTTATTTGACAGACAGAGATCACAAGTAGGCAGAGAGGCAGGCAGGGGGTGGGGGGAGAAGCAGGCTCCCAGCTGGATCTCAGGACCCCGGGATCATGACCTGAGCCGAAGGCAGAGGCTTTAACCCACTGAACCACCCAGGCGCCCCTCATTCAGCTTTTTTAACCAAATACTTTATGTACTTATTCTGCTTACTGGGTCTTGAGAAATAGATATACATATTTCTTACATTGTAATTACATAGATTATAAAAATACTGTTTATAAATATTTACAGAATTATAGAATATATTATAAATATGTCATAAACTGATATTTGGGTACAGGTATAAACATTAATTAGCTTGTTTTTAATAATTGATTCCTGATTTTTTATCAAGCTTTGCTACAAAATTTCTTTTTAGTTTTCTTTGTAGGTCTTAGAAGAAATCTACATTCTTAAAAGTATCCTGATAGTTCCATTATTGCTTTCCCCTTTGAAATGTGAATTATGTCTTCTTAGAGTGCTGTCAATACAGTTATCTTTCTTTTTAAATATTATTATTTGAGGGAGGGAGAGAGCATGAGTGAAGGGGGAGGGGGAGCAGCAGACAGAGGGAGAGAGAGAAGCAGACTCCCCACTGCAGGGAGCCTGATGTGGGGCTGGATTGCAGGACTCCAGGATCATGACCTGAGCCAAAGGCAGATGCTTAACTGACTAAACCATCCAGGTGCTCCTCAATATAGTTACCTTTTTATTTTTTAAGATTTTATTTATTTGACAGACAGAGATCACAAGTAGGCAGAGAAGCAAGCAGGAGTGGGGGAGACAGGAAGCAGGTTCCCTGCTAAGCAGAGAGCCTAATGCCAGGTGATCCCAGGACCCTGGGATCATGATCTGATCTGAAGACAGAGGCTCTAACCCACTGAGCCACCCAGGCGCCCCTCAATATAGTTATGTTAAGTTGTGTTATTATGAGATGCATTATAGTTAAACTGTTGAATTAAACTGGTCCTCCCTTTTCTTCCATCTGATATGAGTAGATGACTTATTGAGGAATTTTAAATATACCACTCTGGGCAATAATCTTTAACTTTCTGAACTTTTAGAAACTGTCCAGAGGTATACACACCATGAGGATGGGTAATTTATTGTTAGTCCTTTGTTTTATCCCCTTCCTCCAAACTTGGAAGCTTGTATTTGACAGTTTTCTTTTTTTATTATTATTAGATTTTACTTATTTGAGAGAGAGACTGAGACAGAGCAAGCATGAGCAGGAGGAGGGGCAGAGGGCGAGGGAGAAGCAGACTCCCCACTGAGCAGGGAGTCTGATGCTGGACTCCATATTCCAGGACCCTGGGATCATAACCTGAGCTAAAGGCAGAGGCTTTAAACCACTGAGCCACCCAGATGTCCCATATTTGACAGTTTTCTAATGCCCATCACTAGGGGGGCCACCAAGAACAGCATAGTCATCCCACCTTTGAGAAGCTAAGCCTGCACATTTTGCAAGAATTTCTTCTCCCTTTAAGTTTTTAACTTGCCTTGCCCTGTGAGAATCCAGCAGGGTTGGATTTGATTTCATTACCTGTCCTAGCTATGCAGGGTTGACTGACCCTACTTAGGCCAACTGGTAAGTGCCGCCATTATGCTTGTGGATGAACTGGAGAGCCCATGAGAGTCTTAAACCTTGTGTAGGTAAAAATTCTGCTAAATTAATTGAAGTGTTGCTCTGTGTTGATTTCATTCTCCCCCACTGTTTTTATAGTTTTGACATGTGTCCGAACAACTGCTCAGGCCGAGGAGAATGTAAGAGCAGTAATAGCAGCAACACTGTCCAATGTGAATGTTCGGAAAACTGGAAAGGGGAAGCATGCGATATTCCTCACTGTGTCCATGACTGTGGTTTTCCTTATCGAGGCGTTTGCAATTCAAGCGATGTCAGAGGATGCTCCTGCTTCCCCGAGTGGCAGGGTAGGGGTTACTTTTCTCTTGGTTTTTCTTCCCTTTTACAGCATCTTCCTAGTTGAGTAAATTATACATTGACCTCATTCCTTGCACATATTCCACTTATGTTAATGAGGTATCAGGGAGCATTGAAGTCTTTGCGTTTTGTTATTCAGATTCTTAAAAATCTTTCAATTTCATAGATGTATGGTTGTAGTCTCTTTAGAATTATGGAGGGGTTTCAACATTCTTCGCAATTCATTCATGAAAATTGGAGGACTTGGTCTCAACCTCAAGAAAATACAGCAGAGAACCAAGCCTAGGAGGTGGGACAAGAACTATCAGTGATAGTATCTCTCAGATAGTATCTCTCAGAAACTTTCAATAAATTCAGAAAAAATTGGGGTCGATTATACAATATCATTCTAAAACAGCAAGTGGAATTACCTGCAGATAGAGAGGTTATCAGAGAAGCTTTAGCAAATTCTTTAAGGTTTGTGTGATAACACCTGTTACTGATTTCGTGTTTTTCTTTATACATGCATCTTTTCTTCAGAGTACTTTTATTTTGAAAGGAAATGTGTTTGTTTAAATGCTCTCGCTTATGTGCTTGGGCCGAAATCAATGAGCTAAGGAATTGAAGTGTTTGAGTACCTATCTCTGTGGAAAGGTAGCAGCAGGAGGCACAGCCCCCAAGAATGGAGTTTCTTGATTTTCCAGGAATTGGATGGGTTGTATTATTACTCCCAGGACTAGTCTTTCTTTACCTGTTAACCCTAAAGTTTTTTCATTTGAATCAATAATTTCTTTGTCTACTCTTTCCTCTGAGAGCTGCTGAAGCAAGTATTTCATTACTAAAAAATCCTAACCTGACTGTGGTCAAGTCATCATGAGAAAGTACATGATTTTGAATTATACTGGAGATGACCCTTGGTCACCAGCTTTGAGTGAATTGAAAGAATGAATTAAAGGGCTTTGTCTGACATTTTGATGCTAAAGGAACAACTAAGTATTCTTTAGATAGTTGTTACATTTATATGATTAAAACTTGAAATGCAGTAATTTTAAAGCTGCATTTTGTGAAGCTAATTTATTCTATTTTATTAGGTCCCGGATGTTCGATTCCTGTGCCAGCTAACCAGTCATTTTGGACTCGAGAGGAATATTCTAACCTAAAGCTTCCCAGGGCCTCTCACAAAGCTGTGGTCAATGGAAATATAATGTGGGTTGTTGGAGGATATATGTTCAACCACTCAGATTACAACATGGTTCTAGCGTAAGTTGTTTTAAACATTTTTGTAAGAAGCTTACTAGTTTCCCATTTTGAAAATTTAGAGATAAATGAAATCGTCAGTGATTCCATTACCAGAGGAAACTCCCTGTTAGTATTTTAGTAGTACTGTTCCAGAATTTTTTTGACATGTTCTTAGTTTTTGAAGTTGGGAGGTATAAGGAATGCATTGTTATAATAAGCAATAATAAATCTTTTCTAGGTACTATCTCTTAAATTTTACCTTAGGCTCTATATAAATTGGGGGTTACTTTACCTATAAATTTAATTAGCATTTTTGTAGGTCAGATGGTTTGAATTTATAGTTTGCTAGAGAAAATTATGCCATGGTCTAACACTCGACCCAGAGTTTGCTGGTCCTATGTTACTTATTTTGAAGGGAGAATATATGTTATCACAGTGGAGTTATGAAGTTAGTTATGAAGATTGATTTTAGGGAGAAATTTATGAACATGTACTCATGCCAATTTTGTACCCTGGACATTTTTTCTAGGCATTTTTTATTAATGAATATTGTAAAAAACCAGAATCTGTTCTGTAAGGGATTCTGGAACTATGGCAGTAAAGGCATAGTTTCTGAATCTCAAGTAGTCATTAAAGCATATAGATAACTAGCATAGCAAAATGAAAAAAACACATGGGTAACAAAACAAAACTTGGTCAGAAAACAAAACAAACCAAAGCAAAACTTGGTCAGAAGGTGTCTGCACAGATGAGGGGGGCTAACTATTGACAGCTACAAAGCCTTTGTGGTATTAGAATCTGAGCAGGAGTAAGCAAAGGAGAGCAGGTGGCCAACTGATAGGCTCCAGCATACCTAGAAGAAGTTGCTTTTGAGAATGGCAGTTGGAACTGGAAAGATTTGTATATTTTGGTAGGGGGTAAGCACAAGGGATCTGTAGTAGGGTCTGAAGGGGCTAGAGCAGTTTATGCCTTTTTAGCTCCCCAAATGAACTAGCTAGTCTCTTCATGAGAGAAATTTCCACACCAAGAAGAAACTGCTGGGAATAAAATTCAAATTGAAGAGAATAGGGACCATAGAGGAAAAATTAAGAGTGTTCAGGTAACAGTCAGGGAGGGACAGAGCCAGATATCTCAACAAGTAAGCTGCTGTCTTTTGAACACCACACTGTTGACAATAGAAGAGTAAACTAGAGAGCTGAGAAATTAGGAAGATGGTCCTAACCCCCCAGGCCTCTCCTGTAGAAGTTCAGAAAAAAGTAGTTTCACTTAAAATTGAGCAACAGATAAGTATCAAGTTTTAATGACATAGAAAATTAAAAGTTAAAGTAACATAGAAAGGAAAAAGAGACTACCTGGTAGAATAACCCACCACTGTACATGAAAGGATAGTAGAAAAATACACTCACAAAACTGATGAAAGTGAGAACTTACTGTTCCCAAGCAAGCTAAAATACAGGAAGAAAATGATGCAAGACATGAAAGAACAATAGAATCAGAAGTAGAAAAATCCAGAAATGACATGGTAGAAGTTAGGAAAGAATTTTTTTAAATTTAATTTTATCTTTTCAGTGTTCTAAGATTCATTGTTTATGCACCACACCCAGTGCTCCGTGCAATATGTACCCTCCTTAATACCTTCCACCAGGCTTACTTAACCTCCCATCCCCACCCCTCTGAAACCCTCAGTTTGTTTCTCAAGAGTCCACAGTCTCTCACGGCTCATCTCCCCTCTGATTTCCCCCAATTCACTTTTCCTTTCCTTCTTCTAATGTCCTCCGTGTTATCCCTTAAGCTCCACAAGTAATTGAAACCATATGATAATTGACTCTGCTTGACTTATTTCATTCAGCATAATCTCCTCCAGTCCTGTCTGTGTCAGTATAAAAGTTGGGTATTCGTCCTTTCAGATGGAGGTATAATACTCCATTGTATATATGGACCATATCCTCTATAAACAACTCCTCAAACTCAACACTCAAAAAACAGATAATCATGTCAAAAAATGGGCAGAAGATATGAACAGACACTTCTCCAAAGAAGACATACAAATGGCTAACAGACTCATGAAAAAATGTTCATCATTATTAGCCATCAGGGAGATTCAAATCAAAACCACATTGAGAGACTACCTTACACCAGTTAGAATGGCCAAAATTAAGAAGACAGTAAACAACAAGTGTTAGAGAGGATGTGGAGAAAGGGGAACCCTCTTACACTGTTGGTGGGAATGCAAGTTGGTGCAGCCACTTTGGAAAACAACGTGGAGATTCCTTAAGAAATTATAAGTAGAGCTACCTATGACCTTGCAATTGCACTACTGGGTATTTACCCCAAAGATACAGATGTTGTGAAAAGAAGGGCCATCTGTACCCCAGTGTTCATAGCAGCAATGGCCATGGTCGCCAAACTGTGGAAAGAGCCAAGATGTCTTCAACAGATGAATGGAAAAAGAATTTTAAAATGATTTCAGAATTGAAGACAAACCCAGGAGAAACACAAAGTAAATAAGATACTCCTTTCTTTCTTTCTTTTTTTTTTTTTTTAAAGATTTATTTCTTTATTTTAGAGGGAGAGCATGGGTGCACACAAACACATGAGCAGGGCGAGGCGCAAAGGGAGAGGGAGAGAAGCAGACTCCCTACTAAGTGCGGAGCCTGATATGGGGCTCAACCTCACGACCCCAAGATCATGACATGAGCTGAAACCAAGAGTCAAATATTTAACAGATTAAGCCACCCAGGTGCCCCAATTCTCCTTTAGTAATAGAATATGAAAAAGGAAATTATTAAAAGTCACAAAGAAATGAAGGTCACTTTCCCCTATTCTTTATGGTAAGTACAGCTAAAAATCCTGGATTATATGTAATGCAAACATGGGAAAACTCTAAAAGGTAGAAAGAAGGCAGTCTGGCTAGAGACCTCGGGACCCAGGGAAAGAGGTAACGGCAAATTCCAGGGGTTTTCTTTTTGTCTCATGTATCTCAGATTTGTGGTTGGAAAAAGCAGCAATCTGGAAATACCAGTAGGCACAAGCCAAAAAATCCCCAAGAACAAGCCCGTCTATTCTCTCTAGCCAAAGGACTAGGAAGGGGGCAGCTTAGCAAGACAGAAAACTTTTAGACACAAATAACTGCTCTACTATAGCCAAACACTACAGAAAGAACTGTGGCCTTGCCTTCATTGCTGTCAGCAAAGTCCAAGTATAGAGTCTAGATTTTCACTTGCCAGGATCTGGTGAGGTACTCCAACCACTCTCCAGCTGCCAGTGTTAGAAAAGGCCGATTAGGGAGCTGGGACTTTCTCAGCAATCTAGCGTTAATGTAACCTAGTTAATGTTTAGCCTTTTGGTTTTTGTTTTGCATGTTATTTGCCTACAGTCTTAATCTCTGAAAGCCAGTTAGGGAACTGGGACTTTCTTCTCCACCAGGCAGTAATGAGGCCTCCCCCACCCCTGTGATATCAGTGGAGCCCCTGTAGGGAGCCTGGATTCTGCCCCACCTGGCAGTAACAGCTGGAATGAGTTGGCCTTCCCCCTTCCCTACTGGGGTGTCAGAGGAGGCCTGCTATAACGGTAGATTTAAATTAAATCCAGTCTCCGGCCATGATACCCAAAATGTTCAGATTTCAATTGAAGATCATTTCTCATGTGAGGAGCTGGGAAAATCTTAACTTGAGGGAAAAAAAGGCAGTTGAGATGCTGACAGCAAGATGACATAGATATTAGAATTATCTGACAAGATTTTAAAGCAGCCATTATAAAAATGCCTCTGTGTGCAATTATAGACCTACTTGAAATGAATAATGGAGCCTCATTAAAGAAAGAGAAGATGTAAGGAAGAATCAGATGGAAATTTTAGAACTGAAAAATACAGTAACCACAACAAATATGTCACTGGATAGGGTCGGCAGCAGAATGGAGAGGACAGAAGAAAGAGTGAACTTGAAGATAGAATAATAAAATATAAAATCCTCAATCTGAACCAGAGATAAAATAGAATGCTTAAAAAAATGAACAGAACTTCAGAGATCTGGGGACCATAACAAAAAATTTTAACATTTCTGTCACTGGAGGAGTCCTGGAAGGAGAGGAGCAAGAGAGAGTGTCTGAAAAAGTATTTGAAGAAATAATGGCTGAGAATTGTCCAAATTTGGCAGAAGACATCCATGTACATGCAAGAATTTGGGTGACCTCCAGCAATCCTTGGCTCCCACAGGGGTTCACGATCCACTGGTTTTGTCTCAGTCTTGCTCTCATTTTCCTGCTCAGCCACCATATTTCTTTTCATTCTTCAAATTCCTACCACATTTTCTCCTGTTTTCATTTTCAGCTATTGGCCTTGCTTGCTGTTTCTATTTTGAAGGGGAGCTGTTATCTGAAGAGGACTTAACACAAACTCCCACCACCATATTTAGCTGTTACCTATATCTGTGCTCATTTATCCTGCCTTCTGTTCCTGTGCATCAGCACTGTCCAGTGGGTACTTTCATGTCACTAGCCACATGTGGTCACTGAGCTTGAAATGTGGCTAATGTGACCAAGGAGCTGAACTTTAAAATTTCAATTCTTAGTCCTTGTCATACTTGATCTTATACCAACATTTGATATAATTAGTCCCTCCTTTACTTTTCCTTTTTTTAAAAAAGATTTATTTATTCATTTGAGAGAGAGCATGCGCTTGCTTGAGTGTGCACTCAAGTGCACACTTAAGTGCGGTGAGGGAGGAGTAGGGGGAGGGAGAGAATCCCCAAGCCAACTCTCCACTGAGTGCAGAACCTGATGCAGGACTTGATCCCAGGAACCTGAGATCATGTCCTGAGCTGAAATCAAGGGGTGGATGCTCAATCGACTGAGCCACCAAGGCACCCCCTCCCTTCACTTCTAAACACTTTCTTCAGTTGGCTCCCAGGTTTCTGTATTCTCTTTGTTCCAACTGCTTATTACTTTCTCAGCCTCTTTATCTGGTTCCTCTGGTTCCACTGACTTCTGAATGATGATGTGTCCCCGGGCTCAGCTCTTGGTCCTCTTCTGTGAGAGTTTATATTCGCTCTCTGGTGATCTCATGTAATATCTTGGCCTCTATGTTCATGATTCCCAGATTTATGTCTGCATCCTAGACTTTTCACCTGAACCCATATTGCCATTTCTTTATTTCACATCTCAATCTTTTGCCTCTCTAAGAGGTATCTTGAACTCTCTGCTTCCAAAACTGATCTTTCCTCCAGGCCAGTACTTGCCCCAGATGTCCCTATCTCAGTTAATGATTATTTCATACTTCTGTTTGCTTAATCCCAACATTGGAGCCATCCTTGACTTCTTGTTTTTTCACTCGCCATATCAGTGCGTAGATTAGCTATCCCTTGCTGCATAACAAATGACCACAAACCTAGCAGCTCAAGACAGCATACATTTATTCCCTCATAGTTTCTGCTGGTCAGGAGTCTGGGCATGTCTTAACTGGGTGCTCTTCAGTCAGGGTGTCACCTGGCCTGTGTTCTCATCTAGAGGTTCAACTGGGGAAGAGTCTACTTCCAAGCTCACTAGAGTTTTTGGCATAATCCATTTCCTTGAGGGCCCCAACTTCTTGCTGGCTGTCAAGTAGAGGTTGCCCTTAACTCCTGAAGGCTGCCCACATTTCCTTATCACTTTGACTTCCCTAGTGTGGCTGCTTGCTTCATTAGGTCACCAGAAGAGTCTCTTTCTAGACTGAGTCTCCTGGCAGGACAGATGTTATGGAAATGACATCTCATCATCTTTGCCATGTTCACTTTGATTAGAAGCAAGTCATAGACCCTGCTCACACTTGAGGGGAGGGTATTATATATGGGTATGAATACCCAGAAGCGGAGTTCATGAGGATCACCACCCCGGTGGCTGTCTGCTACAGAATGTCAGCAGGTCTTGGAGGTCTTGTTAGCTTGACCTTTTAAAAAATCTCTCCTCACTCTAACCACTTTTCACTACTTCTCCTGCCACCACCCTGAGAAGTAAGGTAAAATTAAAGGTGTGAAAGTGCTTGTCCCTTTGGCTATTGTACAGATATTATGAGAGTCAAGTATTCTACCATTTATGTGATTTTTACACTTGTATTTGGCATCATCTTCTCTCAAAGCAAAAAAAATCTGGGAGTGATTTTGATCCTCTCCTTCACCTCCTCATATGCTAATCTCGTCAAGCCCACCGGATACATGTCATATTCATTCCTTTCCCTCTGCGACCAGCCTGCCATTATTGCTCACCTAGACTTCAGCAGTAGATTCCTAGCAGTCTGTGTGTTTCTATGCACCTCCCCTTTTTAAAAAGATTTTATTAGAGAGAGAGAGAAAGAAGGTGCACACTGTTAGGGGGAACAGGAGAGGGAGAAGCAGGCTCCCCACCAAGCAGGGAGCTGGATGTGGGGCTTGATCCCAGGACCCTGGGATTATGATCTGAGCCAAAGGCAGACACTCAGCTGAGCCACTCAGGTGCCCCTCCATGCATCCCTTTTAATCCATTTTTAAAATATCAACTGGGGTGATTTTTTAAAAAGTGTGACTTGTATCATTTACTATTTTCTTAAAACCCATCATTGGCTTTTCCTATTGGACCTAATGGGCCTACCTGATCTGACTCCGCTCACCTTCCCAGACTCCTGCCTCCTCAACCTTCTAGCTTTACCTAATACTCTCTATGTGTGTCCTTACTCTAAAGGTCTTTGTGCTTACCCCTCCCTTTGGTCCAGACTCCTCTGGTGTTGTAGCACAGGGCTGTTTTCTTCTCACCTGTTAGATCTCAGTTAACTGTACCTTAAGAGATCTTCTCTGATCATCCAGTTCTGGCAGGTTCTCCCTGTTCTTTTTCTTTGTTCTCATTTCCTTTAGAGCAGTGGGCATCATTTTTAATGTTGTGTATGCCCCTTGTTGCATTTGCTCATTTTTTGCCTTTTCCACTATATGTTCTCTGAGGTTAGAGAGCTTGTTTGCTCACTTAGCTCAGAGCTCAGCTCATAGAATGTGCTCAAATAAGTGTTTATCAGGGGAATAAGAGAGTAAATGAATTATTTATTTCCTTCACACATACTTGTTCCTGGAAATATTAATGTTATCTCTTGCTTTTATGTGACTGGTACACCTCACAGGCCACATTTGTTTGTAATATTTTTTCTGCTTGTACTTGGTCAAAACATGATTTTTACAACTTTACGTGTTTCATGTAAACAATTCATATAGTTTCAAATAAATTTTTACTAACTCATGCAAAGTAAAAACACAGTGATTCCTTTTAGAGGAACTATTTCTGGAACTGAGATTATAAATTTTATCATCATTTATATTCTTACGCAAACATATTTCAGCAGTTGAGCTTACTGTTTTTTCCACAACCCTGTTAACCCAAAACTTTTAAGTTGCATTAAAAAGCAGTCCCCGGGGCGCCTGGGTGGCTCAGTGGGTTAAGCCGCTGCCTTCGGCTCAGGTCATGATCTCAGGGTCCTGGGATCGAGTCCCACATCGGGCTCTCTGCTCAGCAGGGAGCCTGCTTCCCTCTCTCTCTCTCTGCCTGCCTCTCTGTCTACTTGTGATCTCTCTCTGTCAAATAAATAAATAAAATCTTTAAAAAAAAAAAAAAAAAAAAGCAGTCCCCATTTTATGTCACCCAAGAGTCTTCTTAGACAAATGATCCTGGTCTTCTGGCTTAAAATTTTCTTTTTATAAAGATTTTTATCTGTTCATTTGACAGACAGATCACAAGGAGGCAGAGAGTCAGGCAGAGAGAGAGAGAGGAGGAAGGAGGCTCCCCGCTCAGCAGAGAGCCCAATGCGGGGCTTGATCCCAGGACCCCAGGATCATGACCAGAGCCGAAGGCACAGGCTTCAACCCACTGAGCCACCCAGGCATCCTGGATTATGATTTTCAATTGAAACTTCATCACTGAATTTCCTCCCTTTAAGCAAAAAAGTGTTTTAAAAAAATGTCTAAAAAGAAAAAGTAAGGAGGCACCTGGGTGGCTTAGTTGGTTAATCATCCAACTCTTGATTTCAGCTCAGGTCATGATCTCAGGGTTGTGGGATCGAGCCACACATTGGGCTCTATGTTGAGTGTGGAGCCTGCATAAGATTCTCTCTCTCTCTCTCTGCCCCTCCCCACCCCACTCAGACTCTCTCTCTCTTTAAAAAAAAAAAAAAAAAAAAATTAAAACAAAGATTGAGCAGCAAGTAACCAAACGAGGAAGGAGTATCACCTAATCCAGTAAACTTTAAAACAGACTCATAGGAACCATACAACTGACCCCTTTTTTGCCCCGCAGAAATCATATGGCTGAGATTCTGAGAGCTCTTACACCAGTCTTACACCAGTCTAACACAAATCTGAAAGATGCAAACTGAGTGGGGATCATTGTTATTTCACTCTCTTAATTGAAGAGTAGAAGACATTGTTGCTGGGCAGCACTGGGTGAAAAGAGGGAAAAACCTCTCTCTGCCCAAAAGTCAGGGTCGCTTCTAATTTGGGCTATGCCTTGACCCAGGACACTCCAAGGAGAGCAGAGTCTGGGTGATTTATTCTAATAGACTGTATGCTCCTCCATCTGAGCCCCAGTACATCCTCAGATTTCAGAACAGTGGTTAGAACATAAAATATCAGCTCTCACACTACAGCTAGGATAGAAGGCTAAAGTTTTCTTAGACATTGCAGAAAAAGAATTAAGAAATCATCCACGCTTTGCAGATGTCTGGAGAGCAGTATCTAACCACAAGCATGACGAAAGAAATAACATTGTAGTTAACACAAATATCCTATGATGGGAAAATAAAGAGGAAGGAAACAGCATGTAAATGCCGACAACTGATCATAGAGGAAAAATAAGAGAGAGATTGCTTCCAACTGCTTGATGCTGCACATCACCTTAATGAGAATTCAAATTAAAAAAAATAGACACAAAAATGATAATAATGCAATGAAATGGAAGATTATACATCCAAGGAAATGTAAATAAATTACATATAGCAGAAACTGGAATGAAAATCGAATCACTGACAGCTTTATAGACATTCCAGCGAATACTGATTGAAATAATTAGAAAGCAAAGACACACAGAAGACTGGACATCCAATATAAAGGTAGTTGCTGTCACTGAAGAAAAGAACCAAACAAATAGGACAGATGGATTGAAATAGCACAAGAGGTTTCAGGAAAAGTATATAGCTGTTCCACAACAAGACCGGATTTGATCAAGTTATTGAACTTTTGGCATAAAGGACAGATTCTTGGGTGGGAAGCCTCAGGGAGTTCTGTGCCTCCTCTGGCTGGGGTCACAGTCAATCTGCAGAGAGCCTTCACTGTGGTCTTAGATGGTCAGACACTGTGATTGGAATACCAGGCCATTGTGGGTCGTGGAGTGTGTGCCCTGTGTCATCATGGTCATCATGAGACCGACCAGCAAAGAGGTGTGTGAGAGAGAGATGGCTGCAGCTCTGGAAGACACCTGTTACTGAATTCCTGAAGTTTGTCTTTGCTTATCTGCTTGTCCACGTCTTAGAACTAGTTGTTCAGTATTCTGAACAATTTCTTATGTTTTATTGCATCAATATTTATCTTAACTTGTGTTTGCTTCTCTGGGTTGTGAAAAGAGTCACAACCTGTTATGTAAGATCTTTTGGCAGTTCATCTGTGCCGGGTTATTGAACCTGCCAGTGCCTTAGTGTCTCTGACAAGCTCTTGAGCTAAACTGTCATTGACTAGGAGGAGCAAAATGCATTAAGAAACAGATTGAGCACCCTCTGTGTCACTTGAAAGAGAGGGAGATTAAGTCATCTAGAGATTTGGGCTCCCTCTGTTTCTTTTCTCTCTTTCAACTTTACAGAGACTGGCCTCTGGCTTGACCATTAGGTGTATTATGTGTTTTCAGAAGCCATGCTAGTCCTCAGGAGAGCCATTCCACAGCCAGAGGTCCATAAAAGTATTATAGTGCTACGTAGCCCATTTTGTAAAGACATTAGCCTGTTTGGATTTTAGTTATTTCTACCTAAGTAAAATATAATATTGTGACTTTCAAAGGTAGTGAGAGAGAGAGAAGAAGGGAGGGAGAGAAAGGGAGGAGGAGAGAGAATGGGAGTGACAGAGTTCTTCAGGCTCCCAAACAGAAAAACAGACCACAGAGAAACAGGAAAAATCAGAATGGCCTTGGGTTTCTCCATCGCAGCATTCACTACCAGTATTATTTCAAGGGAACAGCATCTGCAAAGTTCTGACAGCAAGAAAGGATGACCCAAGATATTATACCCAGCCAAGATGTCATTCAGCTCTAAAGTGAGCAAGCAGATATTCTTAAACACCAGAGAATTTAGGGAAAGGAGCACATAGGAGCTCCTCTAGAAAATAACCACTTGGCAACAAAATCTGGCCAAGTAAGAATTAAAGACTCAAGGAGAAGTTGTGGTAAGAGGATGGTGAGGAGATTGCTTCACCTAAAAGAAAGGCCTGGTACTAAAGAAGTATGAAATCACAGTTATCGAGTGGGATGTGAGTATGCAAACCTGGACAGTGTAAAAATTATTTGACAAAAATTGGGAGAAGAAATGAGAGGAAATGTGAGTGCTAAAGTTTTCAACTTTCAAGGCTGGAAGTTAATGGATTCTGTCCAAAATTAACTTAATTTTGTATGTAACTTAAAAATTAAAGTGAATCCAACTTCTAAGTAATTATTCATGTGTTTTAAAAAATGTGGAATATTGAAATAATACATCAAATCATAGCTGGTATTAATGTAGCATTCATATTCAGTAAATGTCGCCATTTTGTTTTAGATCATGCATGAAATCTTTAAGTCAAAAGGAAAGGTTCAGAGAATAATAATGAATACTAATGCATATACCACCTAAGTTTGGAAATAAGACATTGCTAATATAATTAAAGACCCCTGCATGTCCCACCCCAATCTTAAAGATAACCAATGTCCAGATTTTTTGGTGTTTGTTCATATACATATCTTTACACTTTTAGTATATATGAACAATATATAGAATTAATAAATTAACTGTTTTTAGTCATTAAAGAAACAGTATTCTGCAGTTTGATTTTTTTAGCTTACCATTGTTTTGAGACTTTTATGTTGAGAAGGTGTTCAGGTGTATTTATTTTTCACTCTATAATTCTATTAGATAGATATACCACAATTTATTAATCCATTTTCTATTGATGGACATTTATTTGTATTCTTTTTTGCTTATTATGTTGATAATAAGACTTTCTTATATCTTCTTGTTCACATAATAATGTTTTTCATGATAAAACAAACTTGGATTATTCAGGAAAACTTAGAAAAAATAACATTTAGAGTAGAATAATAGCATTGGTTTCCCTTTGATTTCTCTTTTCTATTAAATTATATAAAATTAACACTGTTTATTAAAAGTATCTAGAGGATGATCCCCTTTGTATAAATTTATATTGTCAATGTATTCTATTTGTTATATATACATGGAAAAATGTCTGGAATGATGTTAACTTAATGTTTAATGCCATGATAGCCTAGTTTTCTTGAAAATATGACTTTAAAAAAATCAGTTAGGAGTGCTTGGGTGGCTCAGTGGGTTAAGCCTCTGCCTTTGGCTCAGGTCATGGTCTCAGGGTCCTGGGATCAAGCCCCACATCAGGCTCTCTGCTCAGGAGGGAGCCTGCTTCCCCCACCCCCGCCTGCCTCTTTGCCTACTTGTGATCTCTCTCTCTGTCAAATAAATAAAATCTTTAAAAAAAAAAATCAGTTAGATAAAGAAAAGGAGAAGTTAGGAATTTTCTTTTACTTAATCATCATTCCTTTTTCAGTACCTGTCTTCAATTTCACATGACTAAATGAAAGAGAAGTTACAGCAGTAAATGCCCCTTCTGTGTAACGCAACTTGCAAGTGATTTAGACTGTGTGTAGAAGAGGTTTTCAGGAAGTGTTAGAAACTTCGAGTAGCTTTGTTTTCCCTTGTCCCCAGGTTGTGCAGCACAGCCCCCCTTCTCAAGTTCTGACTTGCCTTGCGGACTCAGCTGTTAGGTTGGTTTGTTTGGAGAGGTTCCTCACGGGCATGGCATATTTAATGAGCATCTCCAAACTGCATGATTATCACAAGTAGAAGAGCATAAGATACTCTGCTTTGTCATTTGGGTAAAAATATAATCTGTTTGTTTTGTAGGTATGACCTTGCTTCTAGGGAGTGGCTTACCCTGAATCGTTCGGTGAACAACGTGGTTGTCAGATACGGCCATTCTTTAGCATTATACAAGGTAAGGTGTCTCCCCTCTGTACAAGCTAGAAATTCTGATCTTCCACACTTGCCTTATTATATCATGTAATCAAAAAGCTACATAGTGTTGCGGTTTTGTTGCTAATCTTCTTTGCTGTGGTAAAATACACATAATATAAAATTTACTGTCTTAACCATTTTTAAGTGTACAGTTCAGTGTTGTTAAAGACATCCCTAATGTGTAACTATCACCACCATCCAGCTCTGTGACTCTTCATCTTATAAAACTACACCACTGAGCCTGTGAAATAATAACTTCCTACACCCCTCCTCGCCTCCAGCCCCTAGCAACCGCCATTCTCTTCTCTGTCTCTCTCATTTCGACTTCAGTTTTGGTTTTTAGTTAGGGGGAATCTTTCTGGGTTTTTTGGGGGGGGGGGCGGTGTATATAATTGGCCAAGTTGTAAGTGGAAATTAAAGTTGAAACCAGTTTAACGTGAGAGATTTTAATGGATTCAAGTTGTACTGGGATATTCCAGTTGTTGTACTAAATGGCTAAAAATTAATACAGTGTCGGTTAGCTTTCATGTTAATTAGGAAGTTTAGCCAAGAATAGCCACATTGCAATATAACTGAATAATCACTTTCATTTCCTTGTTTTTGTGGCTTATGGGAGGATGAGGGAACTCTTCAACTTTATTTTTCCAAGCCATTTTATACCATAAGAGATCTCCTATGAGGAAGTTCAAGAACAGTGGCGAAGTGTTGGACATACAGGATATGATGTTTTATTTTATGTTGTTCCTTTCATTCCTTTCCTAATAATTCACGAAAAGGTGCATTTCACTAGTACTTCTTCAGCTAAGAATAACAATGAGGTTTTGAACTTCTTTTCTTTCTCGGATTTGATGCTTTTGATGGTTTTTTTTTTAGAATTTTGTTTGCATTTTTTCCCCTAGGATAAAATTTACATGTATGGAGGAAAAATTGATTCAACAGGGAACGTGACCAATGAGTTGAGAGTGTTCCATATTCATAATGAGTCATGGGTGTTGTTGACCCCGAAAGCCAAGGAGCAGTATGCAGTGGTCGGGCACTCGGCACACATCGTCAAATTGAAAACTGGCCGAGTGGTCATGCTGGTCATCTTTGGTCATTGCCCTCTCTATGGATATATAAGCAATGTACAGGAATATGACTTGGGTAGGTATTTTTTCCAGTGGTTCTTTTTGGAATGTCAAATTAAAAATCTCTACCCTTATTATTATGACGGTTGAACAAGATTCCACCTAACTTTGACCCTAGTTCTTTATCTTGAAATACAGTTAATGTGGCTGTGTTCCCAGTAAAATTCAGATTATTGCTGCTATTATGTCATCTGTGTTCCTTGTCATCAGTTTGGTGAGGAGCCAAAGATGACACTAAATGCTTTCGGTGTTGAAAATAATTAAATATAAGTGGTTTGGAACAACCAATATTCTGAAGAAAAAAAATTAGATGACCCTTTAGAGATTGGTTTAATGGACTGTGGTTTCCCCTTAATGTGTAATCTTTCCGTTGGTTAAATTTTATTATATCTGTTGTGGTGGTATGGGAGCACCACCTGTAACTGATAGTTTGGGAAAGTAGGTCCATAAAGCACATCTGCGTATTGGTCACTGAAGGTTGCGGGGTATTAAGTGTTCAATTGAGGGAAATCCGACTCTTTTAAATTTAATGTAATTATTTTCCAACATGATATAGTAGAACAACAGAACATTTAACAGATTGATGTTTGGCCACCTGGCTTTGTTACAAGTTTTAGATGGCCTTCCTTTAAAAACAAAAAGATTAAAGAAATTTATACATATCAAGCTTGCTGAAATCTCTTATTTTAAACTAGTTGGTCATTTTAAGTACTAGAGAAGGAGGAGCCTGCAATGTTTGTCTTTAACTGTTTTCCTCTTCCAGCTAAGAACACGTGGAGTATATTACAAACGAATGGTGCCCTTGTCCAAGGGGGCTATGGTCATAGCAGTGTCTATGACCATAGGACCAAGGCCCTTTATGTTCATGGGGGCTATAAGGCTTTCAGTGCCAATAAGTACCGCCTCGCAGATGATCTCTACAGATACGATGTGGACACCCAGATGTGGTGGGTGCTTTTTCTTGAGCTTTTACTCTAAGGTGTGAATTCTAGCAATTGCTGGGAAAATATTGGGCTCTATTTTTGTTCTAGGTCTAGCAGATAATTCTCTTCAGCATTGTAGATAGAGAAATTGGGAAGGAAGCAGAAAGTAATAATATACCTAGTATTTATTTCATAGCATTATTCTAAAATTTTGTAGGAGATTGATTAGAAAACGCTTGACGTTTTTTGACTGTTCTTTCAATTTTCATATCCTCAATACCTCTATAAAATTTTTGCTCTTCAAAATCCTGAGGAATAGATCATTCTGCAAAGCTGTAATGTATGCACATTGCTGTAATTAAGTAAAATATATCCATTTTTTAACCTTGATGACTAAAGTGTCATCTTTGGGCTTAATTACTGGCATCATTGCATGAAATAATCAAGTAGAGGGGTTTCAGGACCTGAGTTAGAACTCTCCTCCGTTATAAATTGAACTATATATAAAGTGTGCTAATTTTAATAAATGTACAGCAAATTGAGTTATAAAATAGTGTCATTATATAAAGCACTGGTTTCTTTCTTTTTGTGTTTGAGACCAGCTATGGATACCCATTTACGTTCTATCGTTAAAATGTCTGTCATTTTTAGTGGCTGTGTAATTGCTGTCATGTGGGTGTACTGAGACTGAGCTGTTGGAATTTTTGGTTTCTAGTTGTTGTCTTATTATTAAGGCATTATATGTAAGCTTTCATCTGTATTTGATGTGATTTCTACCCAGAAACTGCAATTATAGGGTCATAAGGTAGGAACAGTTTTAAGATTCTCAATATGTTTTGTCAAAATTTTCATAGGCCTTTAAGATTATGTATTTATTTATTGTTGACAAAGTAACATATATAGGGGAAAATCTAGAAGTATTTGCACATTTGGATCTGAAGTTAAGAAAATGGTTGTGTTTGCAAGCAAATAGATGATAAATATTCTAAAAAACTAACCTTGTATTTATTATTTTTAAATAAACTCAAAAGGACCATTCTTAAGGACAGCCGATTTTTCCGTTACTTACACACAGCTGTGATAGTGAGTGGAACCATGCTGGTGTTTGGAGGAAACACACACAACGACACATCCATGAGCCATGGTGCCAAATGCTTCTCTTCAGATTTTATGGCTTATGACATTGGTAAGTTTCCCAAAGCCATTTTAGTTTCAAGAATCTTTTTTATCCATGAGTAACATTTTCCTTTTTTTTTTTTAGAGACAGAGAAGGAGTGGGGGATGGTAGGGAAAGAAAGAGTATCTTAAGCAGGCTCCACACCCAGCGCAGAGTCAGCACACAGCTTGATCTTATGACCCTGTGATCATGACCATTTTCAAAATTAAGAGTCGGATGCTTAACCATCCGTACCACCCAGGTGCCCCTGTAAGGAGCATTTTAAAAGAAACTGAAAATATCGCCAGTTAAAATTGGGCTGTTTGAAAGAGTCCAAATGGTATTTTTTGTATTCATGTGACAAATATTATACATGTATTTTAAAAAAGCATTACTTATATCTTAAGTTCTTTTTTATATTGCTTATTTAAGTTTTAAATTTATTTTTCTATATTAAGTTCTATTACGTGAAACACTCCCATTAATTGATTGAATGTTAATTTTTGAAGGTGAGTTGGAGTGACCAGCCTCTTCTGTGTTACAAACGAATGCCTTATATAATAGTCTTATGTAGTTGTGACCATCAGCATTGCGTTAAGTTGGTCTGACTAATAGCTTTATCACATTTCCTAAAAAATTGGTTTTACACCTTCTTGAAGTCATTACTTTGACATGGAATTTAAACGTTTTTTGGTGTGGCAATATACTTGACCAGAAGAGGGCAGTATTTGTTCACGCAAAACAAATACTAGTCGTTCTCTTGTTTAAGTAATCATCAGATGTTCTTTTTTAAGAGATGTTTATGTGCCCGCTACTGAGCTCGGGGACTGTAAGATGAGTAAATTACAGTGCTTGGCCTCACAGTGGGGGAGGCCGAAAACTGAGCAGACAATATAATTGCAATTCAGGGTGTTACTTGCTTTGAGAGGAATATGTGAGAGCATCTCTGGGCATGCCTTAACTCAGGAGGAAATGGGTCATGATCAGGGAAGGCCTTCTTAAGGAGGGTCTGGGTCCGGAGGAAGTCAGCTAAGTGAAGTTACGCAACAACCCATGTACAGAGACACAGTGGCAAAAAGACACTCTGCCACATACCTGGGGCCTCTGAGTATCAGAGTTTGGGCTCTATCAGCTGCACATCAGGGAGGAACGGCTTCCGGCAGAACTAGAGAAGCCAGCAGCCAGCAGATTAGTCAGATCTTGAGAGACTTGTTATGCCATGCTAAGGAATTTGGGCTTTTTGAAGAATCTTACATAAGAGCTGATGGAATCGTATTTGTGTCTTAAGAAGATCTCTTTGTGGCATTGTGGTGAGTAGTTGGGAAGGGACAAGAGAGGAGTTAGGGGGCTGTTGCAAAATCCTGAGGAGGTTTGGAGCCAAGGCTGTTGAAGTGGCAGTGAGGTTCGAGAGAGATGGGTTTAAGAACTGCTGGGAACTTGAGGATTGTTTGGATGTGTTTTGAGAGAGGCAAACGCATCCTTATTGCCAGGTACCTGGTGTGGCCGTGGTAGACGGTGCTTTTTACCAGGTTGGAAGCAGAAGGAGAGGGGGCTGGGTTGCAAGGAAGGGAATACAATGGGTTTGGAGGCATGTTCATCTGGAGATGACCGTGGGACTGACCCATACAGAGATTAGGCAGGGACGAGCCTCTAGGGAGCATGTGTCATCAGGCAGAGAGTCAGAATGGTTGGACTCCTGTTAGAGAAGCAGGAGGGTCACGAGGCAAGATGGATGACCTGTGAGGGAGCTGTTAACAGTGGCTACAGAGGACTCAAGGAAGACAAGGACTGGAGAGCCTTTTGGATTTCGCAACAAAAGATGGTGTTTGTTAGCTTCTAGACAGGGAGGAGTAATCCAGATTGCAGTCATGTAAGAGGTATACCATGAATGTTGACTAGAGTAAAGAAAGAAAAGAAAAAGCCCCACTTCTCTGTGGGAAGAGAAGGTGTAGTTGAGTGCTTCCTTGTGCACAATTAAATGTTGTGGTAAAAGCCAGGTGAGACAGGAAGAAAGAGTCCCTGTCACCGTGTGGTTTTTGAGAAGCAAGGTGGGTAGGCAGGAAGCTTTGAGGACTGATGGCCTCTTCTCTGTGTGAAGAAGACCACCACAGAGTCTAGGCTGGGGAGAAGGAAGCAAAAACTGTTGTTGGTAAGGTCGAATGAAGGGCTGGATCGAGTAGAAGAGCACTTGCTTAGTGAGCATGAAAATATGACTGTTTCAGAGAGGGAGTGTGAGTGAGGTTGGCAGGGTTCTGCCGTACCAGTTGGATGAAAAAAGGTCCAGAGAAGAATTGCTGTCATGGGTCAGGACAAAGGAAAATCAGTAGATGCTAGGGGTTCTAGGAGAGGACTTGAAGTTTGAATTTTTTATATATTTATCTATTTATTTAGTTTTCAGTCTCCACCTGTATTTTCCTATTTTAGCTACTGAGTTTGGGCAAATCAATATGGAGTGGAAAATAATTATGGAGGGCACGTGTTTTACTTACATAAATTTTAAAAAATACAAAATTTACCCAAGTTAGGAAACGTTCTGGTTGGTAAACTTGATGGGCAACAGAATGAGTGAGCATCATGGATATTGGATACATTGATGAATTAGAATTGCCGTATTATCCTATACCCTTCATCCATGCCATGCTTTTCCACTGTTGCCCCATTTAACCTCAGCAATAATGACTTGATTAAGAAAAACCGAGAAATACATTTTATGAGGTTGTGCTTATTGCAGTCTTCTTCCAAAAGAAGATGCCAGTTCCTACTGATTATGAAGAGCAGTTCCTTCTGAAATATGTTTTTCTTGCTCCTAGCTTGTGACCGCTGGTCAGTGCTTCCCAGACCTGATCTCCACCATGATGTCAACAGATTTGGCCATTCCGCAGTCTTACACAACAGGTAATTAACTGAAGAAGTGCTTGTTCTTTTCTCTTGTGTTTAATGTTTATGTGTGGTGTAGCGATGGAAATGGAGTTGAACATGAGAAAGTGGACTCGGACTTACATATTATTTTTGGGATTCCCTCAGCCCATTAGTTTGTTGCAGAGCTACGTAGGTCTGAATTTCCTGATTTATATTTAAGATGTCTGATGTGGATTTTAATTACTTCTGATGCCCTGTTTGTTAGCATGCGGAAGTATGCTCTGTTTGGTGCGGTCTGCATGCATGGGACAACAGGAGGTCTTGTGGTATGGTCTCATGCGCCGCGCTGTTCACTGTTGTTGTGGTGCTTGGGTTGTCAGGTTTCTCTTTGTCAGATCAAGTAGGAAGGAGGGATTAAAAAAAAGAGAGAGGGCATTTCAGATGGATAAGATGGAAGAACAGAGGTGGGGAAGTTATGAAGCTTCCTGCAGATAAATGTGCAATCATTGATATTCTGAAGTCTCTACTACATTTTGTTGTGTTGCTCAAAAATGCCTGGCCCGAGTTAACTATATCTGCCCCTGGAGAAGGGGAATCTAGAATGGCCACTCTGCCCGTTCCTCACAGTGTGCCTTAAAGATCTGTGATCTGTTGGGGCACCTAGCCGGCTCAGTCGGCAGAGCACGTAAAAATTCTTGATCCCAGGGTTGTGGTCTTGGGCCCTATATTGGGTGTAGAGGTTACTTAAAAATAAAATCTTAAAAAGAAAGAAAGAAAGAGAAAGAAAGAAAAATTTGTGATTTGTTAAACCTAGTCATATTCTAAAGCCTAGTCATATTCTTAATTTTCCCCATTTTGTTTCAGCTGTTAGGAGTGTTGTCTATTTGACCTAAAATTCTGAGCCTTAGCAATCCTGAAACTTCTGAAATGCGACAATGCCTACATTATGTTAGGACTCCCCTGGCTTTCAGAATTTCTGTTGTTATGATGCAAGATGAGATGGAGATGTGGGATTAGAAAAGCTGAGAAGGCAGCATGTCTTGACGATGTCATGAAGGAAGAATGGGCAAAATCCAGTTACTTCGATACTGGGGAAAGGTGACAACTTCTTAAAGGAATCACTCAGCTGCAGTTTAGTGATAAACATGATTTTCCTGTGAGAACATGTGATAGTATAGGCTGACACCCATACTGATTTTAAGTGTCCCCTTAAATTGTAGGCTGATACTTCCTCAGTGAGGAAAACCCTGAGGTTTTCTAGTGAGTCCCTCTTGATGCTTTCATCTGAAAAGCAGTGGGCTGTTTCGTCATACCTTGCTAGTGGGTGCCTGGCCTCCATTCATCTTTATGCCCCTGCTTCTCCCAGCACAGTATTTGGCAGATAATAGACATTCGCTAAATTGTAGCAGCTCCTAGTCTGGTGATAGTAACCAGCAGATAAATGGATCGTCTATTAAAATATTCTAAGGTTCTATTCAGACTCAGAGAAGATGACACTTTACCAGACGACACACTTGAGCCATGAATCAAAATTAGGAATGGCTTGCCTGACTTACCATGATGTTTTCATTTCTGTGTAATTCCAGTGGTGTGTTGGGGCCTATCTGCGAATCATCTGGGTGTACGGGGCAGGGCTGGAGGGGGCAGCAGATGACGAGAGAGGCCTTGTCTAGTTTCATTTTGTGGAAGAATTTACTGAGAGAGAACGTGGAAATCATTTCTTCGTATCCCAAGTGGTGGTTTTCTTAGTCTGCCAGCAGCTTTGGGTCTGCCGTCCGGTCAATTACCTACTGTCCTCTCGGGTTTTGTAAGGCGGTGGGCTGAGGAGCTGGCCGTGAGGCCCTGGGGCTGCGTAGAGGTGGCTGTTCCTTTCAGTTGCCTGCTCCAGGCCTTTTTGAAGGACTCTGCGTACCTCATATAGCCAACGTGTGACCAGATGGATTCAGAATTGCTGAAAACACCAGCTGTACTGGGAGAGGGTGGAGCTTCTTTGGTTTAAGCAGCAGATTGACTAGTTGAATCCAGACTGCTTAATGTGATACTAAACCCATCGTGAGATTAAAAATTAAACATCAGCTTCATTTTTGGTCATTGAAATGTGTCCATTTCTAGATATAGTATATAACAGATACTTAGCCACAAAAATCTTTATGCTTTCATAAGTTAGTCTTCTGTTAATTTGAAGGCAGTTGAGGCAAGTGAGAGTGAATGACTTGATGCCTCATTGTGGGTTCGTTCTAAACTTCCTGGCAGATCAGAGGATCTCAGAGTTGGAAGAGATCCTAAAGTCATCTGCTCAAAACTTCTACTCCATGCCGTCATCCCCTTTAAAAGGTCCAGGGATGGAAAACTGACCTAAGAAGGAAGCCCCTTCCTTTTCCAGAGACAACAGTGATTAGCAGGTTCTCCTTTATATGCTCTGGAGTCCACTTCTCTGTCTCTTCTGCCCAGTGATCTTGTTTCTGTTCTTAGATTTTGCAAGAGATTATTATGGCAGGCAGAGGTGGAGAAAGAAGCAGGCTCTCTGCAGAGCAAGGAGCCGGGTTCGGGACTCGATCCCAGGACCCTGGGATCATGACCTGAGCAGAAGGCAGTGACTTAACTGACTGAGCCACCCAGGTGTCCCAAGAGATGATTATGTTTAAGGATGGTGTTGTGTCTTCTGTCTGTATAGCGCCTAGCCTCTTTCTTCAGGTTCTAATCTGGCACAGTGGTTGGCAGGGTTGAGGATGTCCCAGCAAATGGCACACAAGAGGCATAGAGGTACCGTGTATGTGGTAGATAGATAGATACCTGTGAGACAAAGCCTATCATTTGCTGGCGTTGGCCTCCCACCATAGCGGTTTTTTTGTTTTGTTTTAAAGATTTTTAAAATTTATTTCACACACAGAGAGATCACAAGCAGGCAGAGAGGCAGGCAGAGAGAGAGGGAAGCAGGCTCCCTGCTGAGCAGAGAGCCCAAGGTGGGGCTCGATCCCAGGACCCTGAGATCATGACCTGAGCCGAAAGCAGAGGCTTTAACCCACTGAGCCACCCAGGCGCCCCCATCTTAACTGTTTTTAAAGTGTGTGGACTAGTGGCACACATTGTGAGCAACCATCACTGCCATTCATCTCCCGAACATTTTTTATCACACAAACTGAAGCTCTATACCCACTGAACAACAGCTTCCCGTTCTGCCCTGCCCCTGCCTTCGGCAACCAGCACACTAGCTTCTGTCTTTGTGAATCTGACTACCTCGGGTACCTTACCTGGAATCATACAGTATTTGTCCTCTTGTGGCTAGCTTATTTCACTTAGCATAATTGCCTTAAGATTCATTCATCCATGTTTTAGCAGGTGTTAGAATTTCTTTCCTTTTTAAGGCTGAATAATACTCTCATATATGTATACCATGTTTATCCATTCTTCTGTTGGTAGATACTTGGTTTGCTTACACCTTTTGCCTTTTGCAACATGATGCTGCTATAAACATAGATGTACAAATATCTGTGTCCTAGCTTTCAGTTCTTTTGGTTATATACCCAGAAGTGGAATTTCTAGATCATATTGTAGTTCTATTTTTAAATTTTTTGAGAAACTAGATAGTTTTGATAATCAGTCTTGCCAGGAGTTTGTTTCATTTAAGTTGTTTAATTTGTTGGTATAAAAGTTCATAGTATTTCTTTATAGGCTTTTTAATTTCTTGAAGGTCAATAATGTCCATTCTTCATTCCTGATTTTGTTAATTAATCTTCTGTCTTTGCTCTTTGTCAGTCTAGCTAAAGGGTTGTCAGTTTTATTGATCTTGTCAAAGAACAAATTTCTATTTTCATTTTTCTCTATTTATTTTATTGTTTCTTCTTGATATCATTTCCTCCATTCTGATTGCTTTGGGTTTAGTTTGCTTTTCTTTACTAAAGGTGGAAGCTTTGGTTACTGATTTTAGATTCTTTTTTTTTTTTTTCCTCATATATGTGTTTAAAGCTATAAGTTTGTCTCTAAGTACTACTTTAATCCCATCCCATAAATTTTGAAATGGCGTATTTTTTTTTTAAAGATTTTATTTATTTATTTGACAGAGAGAGACCACAAGTAGGCAGAGAGGCAGGCAGAGAGAGAGAGGAGGAAGCAGGCTCCTTGCTGAGCAGAGAGCCCGATGCAGGACTCGATCCCAGGACCCTGAGATCATGACCTGAGCCGAAGGCAGCAGCCCAACCCACTGAGCCACCCAGGCGCCCCTGAAATGGCGTATTTTTGTTTTCATTTAGTTAAAAATATTTTCTAAGTTCCTTTGTGATTTCTTCTTTGACCCATAGGTTATTCAGAATATTTTCTTTATTTTTCAAATAATTGTGGAGTTCAAAGATTTTTCTGCCTGTTTATTTATGATTTAATTCCATTTTGATGATCAGAGAACATACTTCGAAGATTTCCTTCCCTAAAAATACAAAGACAAAAAACACTGCATTCTTGTTTTTGTTTGTTTGTTTGTAATGGCCTAGCATATATGGTCTCTCTGGGAGATTGTTCCATGTGCCCTTGAAAAGAATATGTGTGCTCCTTTATTTAGGTGGTGGTGTTGCACAGACGCCAGCAGGTCATATTGGTTGTAATGTTCAAGTTTTGTGTATCCTTGTTAATTTTATTCCTAGTTGTTCTCTCATTATTAAGAGTGAGATATTAAAGTCTTTAATTATAATTGTTACTTTACTATTTTTCATAAGGCCTGACAGCAAAGAATTTTCTTAATCTTTGTTTCTCTCGGGAGGTCTTTATTTTAGTTTAATTTTTGAAGAATAGTTTTGTTGGGTAGAGAATTCTTATTTGACTTTTTTTTTTTCCTTTCCATTACTTCAGTATCTTCTTTCTCTGCCTTCTGGCCTCCATTGTGTCTCAGCCATTAATATTAATGTGATTCTCTTCTATGAGTTACCCTGTGCAGTTTTTTTATTATAATGTGTGTAAATGGATCTTTTTTTATTGTTCTTGTTGGAGTTTGGTGAGCTTTATGGATGGGTGTGTAAAGTAATCATTTTTACCAAATTTGGGGAGTTTTCAGCTATTACTTCTTTAAGTGTGTTTTCTGTTCTCTCTCACTTCTTTCCTTCTGAGACTCCCATTATGTTTATGTTGGATTCTTGACAGTGTCCTGCAAGTCTCTGAAGCATTTTCTCTTTTCATTTTCTTTGATATTTTTTCATTTCTTTTCTTCAGATTATACAATTATTATTTATTTATTTATTTTTAAGATTTTATTTATTTGACAGAGATCACAAGTAGCAGAGAGGCAGGCAGAGAGAGAGATGGGGAAGCAGGCTCCCTGCTGAGCAGAGAGCCCGATGTGGGGCTTGATCCCAGGACCCTGGGATCATGACCTGAGCTGAAGGCAGAGGCTTAACCCACTGAGCCACCCAGGCACCCCTGTTTGTTTGTTTTTAAGATTTTATATATTTACTTATTTGAGAGAGAGAGAGAGAGAGAGACAGAGCACAAGCCAGGGAACAGGAGAGGTAGCAGGAGAAGCAGGCTCCCCACTGAGCAGGTACCCCAGTGTGGGACTTGATTCCAGGACCCTGGGATCATGACCTGAGCTGAAAGCAGACACTTAATCCACTGAGCCATGCAGGTGACCCTGTATGTACTGTAACATTTTGTTGAAAACCAAATCTTTTAGGTAATATCAGGTGTGGATTCTGATTCTCCCACCATCACCACTGCCCGTTGTTGTTACTGTTTGTTTAGTGTCTTGCCTTGACTAATTCTGTAGAGCCTGTCTCCCTAATGTACCACTGCTGATTTTTTCTCCCTAGTTGTTTTTTCTTGTTTGGGTTTTTTTTTTTTTTTTTAAAGATTTTATTTATTTATTTATTTGATAGACACACACACACACACACACACACACAGAGCGCGAGAGAGGGAACAAGCAGGGGGAGAGGGGGAGGGAGATGCAGGTTCCTGCAAAGCAGGGAGCCCTATGTGGCGCTTGATCCCAGGACCCCGGGATCATGACCTGAGCCGAAGGCAGACACTTTATGACTAAGCCACCGAGGTGCCCCTGTTTTTTCTTTTGTTTTTAAATCTGACTTCCTAGAGGTTGCCTTTAAAGAGTCCTATGTGGTTTTTTTCTGAGGGTTAGGGGAAAGAATGGTTTTTAGATATTGCAATCTAAGTACTAGTCATATTTACCGCTACTAGGTTGGTCACTGTTTCTAGCCCTTTTAAGAAGAGAAGTTAAAGAGAAACTTTGTTGTTTCCTTGTTTTTATATTTGTAATTTTTAAAGTTTTATTTATTTGAGGGGGGAGGAGGGACAGAGGGAAAGGGAGAAAGAGTCCCAACCAGACACCGTGCTAAGTGCAGAGCCGGACGTGGAGCTTGATCTCACAACCCTGAGATCACGACCTGGGCTGAAACCAAGAGTTGGATGCTTAACCGACTGTACCACCCAGGCATCCTGTTGTTACAGTTTTTAAAATGAAAAATGATATTGTGTGTGTGTGTGTGTGTGTGTGTGTGTGTGTGTTTTCCTTCTTCCCTCACTAGATAAATGGTTGCATCCAATATATACTTTTCTCTGCGTTTTATTTTTTTTCCCACATAGCAGTGTATCCTAAAGATCACCACATAGCAGAATGTAGATATTGTCCTCATTCCTTTTTACATCTACCAACTGCCATTTTCATTGTGTGGATATACCAGAGTTTACTTATATCACATCCTGAATTGATGGACCTTTGGGGACATTTTATCTGAAGATTATAAAAAGCATATGTGCATTTATATATAGAAACCTTCAGTAAACTACTCTCCTTTTTTTTCCCCCCTTTTAGCACCATGTATGTATTTGGTGGTTTCAATAGTCTCCTCCTCAGTGACATCCTCGTATTTACCTCAGAACAGTGTGGAGCACACAGGAGTGAAGCTGCTTGTCTGGCAGCAGGACCTGGCATCCGGTGTGTGTGGGATACGGGGTCATCTCAGTGTATCTTCTGGGAATTGGCCACTGAAGCACAAGAAGAAAAGTTAAAATCGGAATGTTTTTCCAAAAGAAGTATGTTTTTTTCCTTTTCTCAAAATTTAATTAATTCGAAATCTCACTTTATCTGAATTATGAAGGTATCTAGCACATGTGCATTTTTTATGTTCATTTTATTATCTAAAATGGCTTGGTAATGACTGGTGCACAGGCTTTATGGGTGTTTGAAAATAGTTTTGTAAACCTCTTTACAGTGGATGGGAACATGCCATGTGGCTCCTAGAAGCTGTCTGTGAATGATGGAGACAAAACCTCCTTGGCATTGCATCGATTTTGTATACCAGCTCCTAAGCCTGGCAGTTGGTCTTGGCGATACAATACAATAGGACCTTTTTGTGATAATGGAAATGTACTATTATGCATTGTCTCAGTATGGGAGCTACTAGCCAGAGACACTTGAGACCGATGAATTTTAAACTTTCATTAATTTAAATCAAGAATTACATGAGACTGGTGGCTACCTTACTGGATTCTGCAATTCTAAGGCTAAGGGTGAGATTAAGAGGGCCAACCTGGAAAAGCTATTTTAGAGTAGATAAAGAATAGAGGTAGAGTTGCTGTCTTTGCAAAGTATTCTTTTCTAGCTTCTCTAGTTGGGCACAGTGGTGATAGCAAGACAGAGAGTTGCTAAGTATGACCAGTGCTCCTGGCTTCTAGAACCACCCCTTATGTTTTCTAAGCTTTTTTCATCTTGCCTATTTGGCTCCTTATGCTTTTGCTGTGACATGTAGCGCTGTGTAATACAGTGATGTAAGAACTAAGAAATCCTTTTTTAAAAAAGTCTCTGCAAAATATTTGTTCACTTCAATTATTTTAAAGAATGTTGACTAAATTTCTTAACTGTTAGAGTTGGTATGTAGCAAGTTACCTTGAGGGTTATGGTAGATAAAGTCAGTTTTCACTCTGCTGGAGTGCTCCAAAGTAAAATGATCATAGATCCCCAAAGGGGGATCCAGACACTTTCCAGTGAGTGGTGGAGAACTGAGAGGACCAGAACCTAGTAGGGATAGACAGTATTTACACTGTCTCTTCAAATGAATAAAATTCGTGAAATTTTTTTTTTTCTTTTTAAACCAAATTAAATGTGCATGAGTATAGGAAGCAATGTTTGATTACCGTAGGTGGTTCGATGTCAACCTCTTTGCTATGAACTCATCTCAAATGTTGCATCTCTGGTCACTCTGCTTTCTCTTTGGGCCCAGTCCTTGGGGTGGTGACAGGGGAGGTAGAATAACCTAAAGAGCATGCTTTGTGTGTGTGGCAGAGCAGGGGGCTGGCTGTCTTGTCTTTGGGTTCCGCCATGTGCCATGTCCTTAAGTGGATCAGTAGATCAAGCAGCATGGTTGTGCAGCCTCTCTCTTTTTGCTGATCTTGACCTCTCTAGGGTCAGTAGGAGATATAAAAGGTCTGCAGTAGCCCAGAAGTTCTCACATTTGTACTCTTAGACTTACATACATGTATAAATTGTAGCTCAGCCTAGTGTCTCTTTTGGGGTTCTGTGGTGCTGCCTGCTTCCTCCTCCAGATTAGCTTTGCATTTGTAGCTAGAGCAATGGCTTGGTCTTCTGCATTACTTTGTTTGTCTCTTGGGCAGCTCTTGGTGTTCATTAGAACACTAATTGCTTTCTTTCCTTGGAAAGAGAAGTATTCAAAGAACCAGACCTACTTCTCTTATATCTCATTGTGTTGAATTAAATTAACCTATCTTTCTTTTTCCCTCTAGTGTACTCTTGGTGGGGGCATGGAAGTTTACAAAATACTTTTCTCTCTCTCTCTTTTTTTTTTTTTTTTAAATTTTTACTTATTTATCTGACAGTGAGAGGGAACACAAGCTGGAGGAATGGGAGAGGGAGAAGCAGACTTCCTGTTGAGTCTGGGAGCCCAAAGCGGTGCTCGATCCCAGGACCTTGGGATCATGACCTGAGCTGAAGGCAGATGTTTAATGACTGAGCCACCCAGGCTTCTCACAAAATAGTGTTTTTTCAAAATGTTTATTTATTTCCAAATACTATTTTAACCTGAACACACTGATATATTTTCCTGCCAGTTTTTCTTCTTTTTTTACTTCCCAACCCTTGTTACATTTTTTTTTTTTTTATTTTCAAACCTTAGTCTCAGGTTGTGCTCAATAGCAGCTATTGGCCTGTGACTTTTCTAAGGCGAAACTGTCACAGTTGATGAGTTCTTCTTTTTTTCATAGCTCTTGACCACGACAGATGTGACCAGCACACGGATTGTTACAGCTGCACAGCCAACACCAATGACTGTCACTGGTGCAGTGACCATTGTTTCCCCGTGAACCAGAGCTGCACGGAAGGCCAGGTCAGGGGCCGCTTCTCAAGGGTTACAGGGGATGAAGAAACCCCAGGGCAGGTTAAGGGTGAGATTATGGTGTGTGTCACACAAATACTGGCCCAGAGGTATTTTTCAAAACCTCCAGTGTAGTTACAGGCTTTCTTTTTGGAAGGGATGCTATATACTTCCTAATTTCGAAGGTCTTGCTAGCCACAGGATTGGTGTGTCATGTCTTAGAAGAAGGCAGGACTGTTACTCTGTGTACTCCCCACTCCCTAGGCATGGCTCTAGCTAGGTCCTCTATTCTTGGTGTGAGGCTTGTCATGGTGAGCTCACTCTACCCGTGCAAGCTTTGGGGAGCAAGTTAGGACTTGAGACTGAAGGTGAGTCAGGCAACTTAACGAAATCTCCTTGTCTTATGTTATATCATGGCTCAGTGTAATTTATGCTCACCATTTATGATTTTTTTACTTGGGTGATAGGACAGAAAAAGATACAGTGACTCCATCTCTGTAGTTTTTGACAGTTTATTCTGTAAAGCAGTTCATAAAGTATGAGAGTTTTAGACTGTTCAGGAGGCATTTGAAAAGCGGCAGGTTGAACACCCCCATTTCACAGCTGAGCAGGTAAAAGCATGGTGTTTAAAAGAGTGCCTTGCCTCCTTGCTGGAACAGGACATGTCCTGTGTGAAAGATTTCAGCACAGTCTTTCCACCGCAGGGCCGCCTCACCTGCATCTTATGTCTTTATTTGCAGTTTGCTTCCTCAATTAGATTTTGTTGATTTTAGTATTCTGTCCTTACCGTGAGTTCTGTCCATGGATTAAGGGAAAAGCTTTTGTCTGCTGTGTTCTAGACCTCCATTTCCAGATACGAGAATTGTCCCAAGGATAACCCCATGTACTACTGTAACAAGAAGACCAGCTGCAGGAGCTGTGCCCTGGACCAGAACTGCCAGTGGGAGCCCCGCAATCAGGAGTGCATCGCTCTGCCTGGTAGGCCTCGTAGGGGCATCTGGGTGTGTGTGGGTCCAGAGACTTCACACACAAACACACACCCCCGCCCCCAATACTGTGCAGCCTAGACTGCACCCAAGAGAGGGAACAAACTTTTTATCCATTCATTCCCCCATTCCACTATTGTGGTTATTTTCTTAAAATGAAAGTACAATTCTTAAGCATTTGCTGCTTCTGTCCTTTGAAATAAAGTGAAGCATTATCTGCTGCTCTGGAGAATGGAATGACAACTTGGCTCCATGTCATCGAGCCTGCTCCACTGTCCCTGATCACCTCTGCTCTGGTCACCTAGCAATCGAAAGCAGCAGTCTTGGCCGCCAGTCTGTGGGCCACTTGGTAGACACTTCTTGCCACTGGGATCAGGCTGTCAGCACCTTCTGACAAGAAGGAGGGGAAATGGTTTTCTCACCAGCAACCTCCAGAGGTGCTCTCCAGTCCTGAACACCTCAGTTTACAGCAGCTGAGGTTGAGGACGAAGAGTTGAGGGCCTCAGGCCAGCCAGCCACAGCAGAAATTCTGTGATATATTTGCTTACCCGGGATTTCCAAGAAGGGGGCATCGATGGTTCTGCACAGCTTCCGAAGCACGCACACAGCAGCACACTCTGCCAGGCCCCTTCTCAGTGTCCTTTGAGAGTACTGGATTCGTCTTGCTCGAGTGTGAGCTGCGTGTTGTTTACCTCATTGTAGCAGACTTCAGTGTACTACAGAGTACCAGAGGGTCTTGTCAGGACTCAGGTTCTGGTGCACATTGGGGGTGGGGCCCCAGAATCTGCATTTTAATGAGTAGTGACACTGATGCCACACTTGAAAGAGCACACCTTGTTTGCTCTTAAATGACCCCTTTTCTGGGGCATGTTCCACTTGCCTCACTGACCAGTCACGGGCATCGTTGGTGTGTCCAGGTTACTCAGTTCTGGCAAAGTTGCCTTGCTTGTTCCCTGTCTTCCAGGAAGCATACAGAACTTCTGTGCAGCTCAGGACACAGAGCTGAGCTGGTTGGGTGCAGGGTGAACACAGGAGCAGATTACAGTCTTAACCCTGTTTGCTCCACCTGTATCACTTAGGGTTTTTTGTTTTTTGTCTTTTTTTCTAAAAATGATCTTTCCACCTAACTTTCAGGAAGTTTTGTACCCTTGATTTTACATTCCACTTGATGTGAAACAATGCACCTTTGAAGATCATCATCTTGTTCACTCACTGACTCATTTCCATCCTCTAGTTTTCTTCCCCACCCTTCCAATCTGCATATTCATTTCTCTGTTCTTAGGATTTTGGTCTTGCTTCTAATTGTTCTTCAAAAGGGGGCTTAAAAATCTAGCACTGGCACCTAAGATTTTTTTCCCCCCAAGTTATAGAGCATGGACCTTAGAATATTGAGATCCAGGAAGCAGGACTGGTGAAGTCTAACATTCTTGTATTCTGCATCGGTCCTTAGTAGTGTGTTGGATGCCCTCACCACATCCTAGTGAGGTACTGCGGAATTCAAATCACTGAAACCTTTTAGGTTTCTGGTCATTTGAACTAGTAATATGGTAGTTTTGTGTGATTTCTAAAACTCTATTTTTTTTCCCCTCCTCCCTTCACAAAAGAAAATATCTGTGGCATCAGCTGGCATTTGGTTGGAAACTCCTGTTTGAAAATTACTACTGCCAAGGAGAATTATGACAATGCTAAATTGTCCTGTAGGAACCACAATGCCTTTTTGGCTTCTCTTACAACCCAGAAGAAGGTAGAATTCGTCCTTAAGCAGCTGCGGATAATGCAGTCATCACAGAGCATGGTGAGTTCACATCCTCAAAACCGAATCTTCTGGTACCCACACTTGTACTGAGTGCACCCAAGCAGCTTCCCCGTGGTATGCCCAGCAGGCGTAGTACCTAGTGCATGAGTGTAGTTGAGGGAGTAAGAAGACAGTCTGTCCTAATCTGCTGTGGTTGAATTGGATGGGGAGGTTTTCCTTTATCTGTTGGGGCATATGTAACTTGGTGGTTTTTACCTAGAAGGTTTTTTTGGTCAAGACAATGCTTGTATTCAAAGCTACATCTCTTCTGCCTGTAGTCCAAGCTCACCTTAACCCCATGGGTTGGCCTTCGGAAGATCAACGTCTCCTACTGGTGCTGGGAAGATATGTCCCCATTCACAAATACTTTGCTACAGTGGATGCCGTCTGAGCCCAGTGATGCTGGATTCTGTGGGATCTTGTCAGAGCCCAGTACTCGGGGCTTGAAGGCTGCAACCTGCATCAACCCACTCAATGGCAGTGTCTGTGAGAGGCCTGGTGAGTCTGTGGGCGAATGACGTGTCAGTGGAAGTTCACTGAGAGACCGTAGGAGGCGTGTGCGATATTCAGAGGTGTGAGATAGTCACGAAAAACAGATGGAGTATTGATTCCAAGCATATGAAGCGGAGTATAGCGCAAAACTTAGAAGTGGAAGGAAACAGTCTCTGGCTGTGAATAGTATGAGCCAGAAGCATAAACAAAAATAACTAACACTACTCTAAGAACCTAACATTCTAATTAACGTGAGATTGTTGGGTTTGCTGACCATACGAAGTACTGAGAATTGCTCTGAAAGGCAGATGTCTTAAGGTTGGCAGAGAAACGCTGTGGAAGCAGGAACGAAAAATGCAAAGAAAAGGTCAGAAAAGCAAGCAGGTCACTGCAAGGGACAGTAGACAGAAAGCGTCAATGGGGAGAGCAGTCATAGGACAGAAAAGAGAAGCTGCCCTAAAGGGCGCTAGCGCTGAGGGAAGGTCTGAGGAGCAGGCGCTGAGTCGCTTCTCAGGTTCACAGCTCCCCTGTGGGCTGCCTTCAGGCCTCCCGTGGGCAGGCACAGGCAGCATCTGCAGCACACAGACAAGCCGAGACAAGCATTGTAGCCTACAGAGGGACTCACTTGCAGTAGGCGGAATTTTGTGCGCACTTCTTGGGAGGCTGGACGCCATTGACATCGTGTCTCATTTTAGGAAGGTATTCCAAGTCATCCGAGGAGTACAAGGGTGGAGAAAAGAATTCATAGCCCTGAAAGAGTCCTCTTAAAATATGGTTTCTAAGCTTCCTGTCGGGGAGCGTTTCAGCCATTTTGGGTCCTGAATGCTTTAGTGCATTTAATGCATGCTGTGGTCCCTCTTGCCCCCAAAGATACAAGTTTTCATGTTCAGTTGGGTTGTAAAACCCCTGATGGTTATCTTGAGTCCCATATACTGCAAGGAGCTTTAGAACTGCTACGCTTCTGGAAAGATTTGCTTGTTGCCTCATGTCTGTCCTTAACGCTCTTTGAAAAGAAAGAGAAAGGGTTTTTTCTCCTATGTGAATACACTTGACCAGCCCAGTACCTGGGTTTTCGGTTTTCTCCTACCTTAACTGTAGCCCCCTGATTTGATTTCATGACCTATTAGTGGGTCACAACCCATCCCAAAAAGCCTTTGACCTTTTGGCCAGCGTAGCAGGAGCACTAAGTGTCTGTGTTGGATTTGCTTCCCAGCAAACCACAGCGCCAAGCAGTGCCGGACGCCGTGTGCCCTGCGGACAGCGTGCGGGGAATGCACCAGCGGCAGCTCTGAGTGCATGTGGTGCAGCAACATGAAGCAGTGCGTGGACTCCAACGCCTACGTGGCCTCCTTCCCTTTCGGCCAGTGCATGGAGTGGTACACCATGAGCAGCTGCCCCCGTAAGTGGAAGTGTGCAGCTCCTGCTGGGGGGTCGTGCCGTCAGCCTCTCAGACTTCTAGGGACAAGACCGGAGACTGCCTGAGGAGAGGAGAACCTTTGCACACAGTCCAGCACTGGTGGGGCGCCAGCCCCCCCGCCCCCGTTGGTTAAGCGTCCGGCTCTTGATTTCAGATGAGGGCATGATTTCGGAGTCGTGAGATGGCGCCCCATGTCGGCCTCCATGATCAGTAGGGAGCCTGCTTGAGATTCTCTCCCTCTGCCCCTCCCCCAACTCGTTCTCTCTTTCTTTCTCTCTGTCTCAAATAAATAAATATATTAAAAAAGAAGAAGAAGAAGAAGAATCAAGCCCTGTGGGACAGGGCATGGAGTACAGAAACAGCTTGTCCACCTTCAGCATCAAATTGCTCAAGCCACGTAATGTCTCCACATCTTCCTCTCCTGATTCGTGAAATAAGTGCTTTCTGGTAGATGACCGCTAAGATCCCTTCTGCCTCCACATCATGGGATTGATAGAGGAGGGGAGGAGCCCCTGTTCTATGTTGGGCAAGCTCTTGGGCTCTTTAAATTTTTTGTGTCATTTAAGAAATCCCCTTAGAATAGGAATTTTTGACAGAATAGTCTGACTGGTGTCCCAGTCAGAAAAGCCTGCATCTCTTGATCTCAAGATTGTGAGCTCAAGCCCCACGTTGGGTGTAGAGAGTACTTTAATTAATTAATTAATTAATTTTAAAAATCTTTTTTTTTTTTTTTTAAGATTTTTTTTTATTTATTTATCGGGGTGGGGGGAGCGAGCACAGGGAGACAGAGTGGCAGCAGAGGCAGAGGGAGAAGCAGGCTCCCTGCTGAGCAAGGAGCCCAATGTGGAACTCGATCCCAGGACGCTGGGATCATGACCTGAGCCGAAGGCAGCTGCTTAACCAACTGAGCCACCCAGGCGTCCCTAAAAAGCTTTTTAAAAAGGTAATTTAGATACAATGAATTCAAAGCTGCATGCTGTAGTGGACTGTAACTTGTGTTCTTTTACAGCTGAAAATTGTTCAGGCTATTGTACCTGCAGCCATTGCCTGGAGCAGCCAGGCTGCGGCTGGTGCACTGATCCCAGCAACACTGGCAAAGGCAAATGCATAGAGGGCTCATATAAAGGACCAGTGAAGATGCCTTCTCAGGCCCCTGCCGGGAATTCCTACCCACAGCCCCTTCTCAATGCCAGCATGTGCCTGGAGGACAGCAGATACAACTGGTCTTTCATTCATTGTCCAGGTAAGATGCCTTGTGTATCCAAAATCAAGTGTTCTGCTGCTTATTTACAAAGACTAAAACTTTGAAAGCTACGTTATTTATATGAATTTCCTTGGGAAAAAAAATGTAACAGACCATTTTAGAAGAAATAGTTTTGCATGAAAATTTACACATTTTTTTTTCATGAAAAATATTTTTAATGTCAGTTCATGAAAACACAGAAGTTCAAGTGAGGTGTTTTGGTTTCACTGTGAAAGTATTGAGGTATGTTCGTTATGAACAAATATTGCAGATGTAGATAAAATAAAAACTGGAATTCTTCTCCAGTTCTTCAGAGAAGTAAAGACTTCTAATGGTTTAATATAGACACTGTCTATTTTAAAAATAGAAAATACTGTGGTGTATAGGATTAATATATATTGTTCTGTAGTTTGCTTTTTAATGAAAAATACGTTATGGCAGCCGTTAGGGGAAAATGAAAAACAAAACTACAAACCCAGAAGTTCCTCTCCACAAATGTAGAAAAAAAGGAAAACAGTTTTATTTTGAATAAGCATCAGACCAGACTGTTGTGCACCCTACAGGCGACCCACTAATGAGACTGCAAAAACAGAGAGAAATCTCACCCTTTTAAATAGCCAGGCATATACAATCCATTACATAAATGTTTTGAAGGTGAATGATAACTTGTCCTCATATGAGAGGATTTGACAGCACCGTTTGCTGTACTGTCATTCATAGTGTATCCTGAATTTACTTGGTAATTGGGGTGGCCATCTGTGTTAGTTAATTGCCTTTATCAAAAAAAAAAAAAAAATCCTGTATCTTTATGGCAAGCCGGTGGTTACACTTTGGCATAAAGGCACCCAGACTGTATTCCCAAAGTGACAGGAATGTAGAGCGCTGCCTTCCTTGATGGTTACATTTCAAAGCGATGGCTCCCAGGCCCTTAAGGAAAACATTCTTGGATTGTTGTGCTGACAAGAGGTTGATTGAGGTATTTTTTAAAAAAGATTTATATAATATACATATCAAAGAAACAGACAGGATTTGTAAATACAGGTTTTTCTTGAAAAACTCTAAGAATAGGGAGAGGGGAAAAGGTCCCTATCCCTTTTGGCAAGAGGAAAATTAAGCCTGTCTGCCTCCTCTAACCTCCTTCCCTCATCCTACTCTCCCTCTGCTCCCTTCTCTTCTTTCTTCCAGTGGTTGGTGCCAGAAGGAATAGACCATGAGTTGGTCTGTAGCCTGACTCTATCCCTGCTGGGGATGCTGCCCTGAGGGATTGGCCTTTGATTCAGACTTTCAGTAAATATTCAGGAATATGCTGAAGGGTCTCCGGAATACCAGGGAGAGGGGGATTAGGCAGGTGCAAAGACCCCCAGGAGGTTAGTGAGTAGGAACATCTCCAGGAGTCTGAAGTGCCACTGAAGATAAGGCTCTTTGTGAGGACTTCTGTAAGGGAAAGACCATGGGGAGTAATGGTAAAAGGCAAGAGACAGGCTGGGGGAATATATCTGCAGTGTGTATAATAAGTGATTATCATCCTGAGTATGCAAACCTCTACCCTCCAGAAGAAATCACTGTCAGCTCAATAGAAAAAGTAGGTAAAGAATATAAAGAAATCTTTCTCAGAAAAGGAAGCAGAGCAAGGAAATGTAAAATAAGAAACTAGTCTTTTCCCTCTAAACAATTAAGTTTTCTGTGTTCTCTTTTTTCCTCTCTAAGATGTCAATGGATCTATCATTCTGTTTCTAATCTACTAGTTTAACGCATGAAGTATTTAAGTCTGTGCATTTTTATTAATATCAAGACTATATGAGGTGAAATGGCAACCCATAGAGTGGGAGAAAATATTTGCAAATCATATTTAGTATCTGGTAAGAGTCTAATGTCCAGAATATGTAAACAACTCTTAAAACTCAACAGTAAAAAGACAACCCAATTAAGAAGTGGGTAAAAGACTGAAATAGACATTTCTGCAAAGAAGATACACAAATGGCCAATAAGCACAAGAAAAGATGCTCAACAACATTCGAGAAATTGGAACCCTCACATTGCTGGAAGGAAAGTAAGCTGGTGTGGCCACTTTGGAAAACAGTTTGGCAGTTTCTCAAAAAGTTAAACATAGAGTTCTCATATGGCCCAGTATATGCCCAGGAGAATTGAAAACATATGTCCACGCAGAAACTTGCAGTGAATGCTTATAGCAGCATTATTCATAATAGACAAAAATGGAAACAACCCAGTGCCTGTCAAGTGGCGAATGGATAAACATGATGTGATACGTTCATATGATGGACACTGCTAAGTGATAAAAGGGGTGAATGGAGTAGTGTAGTCTGCGACACAGATGAGCCTCAAAAGCCTGCTATGTAAAGGCAGTCCCATGCAAACACTGCATGTTGTATGATACCATTTATGTGAGACGTCCGAAAAAGAGCAAACACACAAAAGAGCAAATACACGGAGACAAAAAGGAGCTCAGCGATCGTCTAGGCCAGGGGATAGACATGAGCAGTAATGGGCACGGGGTTTTCTGAAGTAGCGGTGCCGTGGCTCACCCTCCCTGGCCAGCCTGAAAAGATTGAGACTTCTCCATGTGCTCATCAGTACTTGTATCTGTTATTTTTTTGGTTTGGGGGACTTTGTTTTTGTTTTTGTTTTTTGATAGATGTAGTGTGTGAGAAGTGGTATCTCTGGTTTTGATTTGCATTTCTTTAATGACTGATGAAGTCGAGCATCTGAAGGCCATCTGCGTCTTCTCTGGAGAAATGTCTCTTTGAATTCTTTGCCCTTTTTTTTAAAAAGGATTTTATTTATGTATTTGACAGAGAGATCACAAGCAGGCAGAGAGACAGGGAGAGTGGGAAGCAGGCTCCCTGCTGAGCAGAGAGCCTGGTGGGGAGCTCAATCCCAGGACCCTGGGATCATGACCCGAGCTGAAGGCAGAGGCTTAACCCACTGAGCCACCCAGGCACCCCTCTTTGCCCATTTTAAAGTTGTGTATTTGTCTTTAATTATTGACTCATAGAATTCTTTTTTTTTAAACAAAATTTTTAAAAGATTTTATTTACTTATTTGACACACAGCGATCATAAGTAGGCAGAAAGGCAGGCAGAGAGGGGTGGGGAAGCAGGCTCCCCGCCGAGCAGAGAGTCCAGTGCAGGGCTCGATTGCATGACCCTGGGATCATGACCCGAGCTGAGGGCAGAGGCCTTAACCCACTGAGCCCGACTCATAGAATTCTTTATGAAGTCTAGATACAAGTTCTTATTGACTATATGATTTCCAAATATTTTTTCCCATTCTGAGGGTTTCTTTTTACTTTTTTGATTGTATCTTTTGAAATATAAAAGTTCTAAATTTTCTAAATCTGGGGCATTGGTGTTTTCTTTTATCCCATGTGTTTTTGGTATTGTATCTAAGAAATCAGTGTGTAGCTAACTCAAGATCACAAAGATTTACTCCTATCTCTTCTTTTTAAAGTTGCATAGATTTTTCTCTTATATTTAGGTCCATCTGCCCTTTGGAGTTTATTTTTGTATGGGGTGGGAGGTTGAACAGACACGTAACTGGTCAGGAGGCACTTCCTGCTGTCTGCCACTCTCCCGAGGCCTGCTCTGTCTCCCAGCCCCAAATGGATTTTTCAGGTGTCCATTGGTAACGAGCATCTAGTCACTTTAGCTGTCCCCTCCTTGTGCACTAGAAGACAGATGTCTCAACTCCCTTTTTGTCAGATTGACACCATCTGTTTTATAATTTCTAGAAATTGCTCAGTAATTCAGAAGTATTTCTCATTACATCTGATAGCACCTTTTTTCTTATCCCATATTGCTATGGGTTTATCCTTGTTTTTACATTTTTTTTTTCAGTAATTTCAGTGGGATTTTGAAGGGGTAAGGAGGGAGAAGCATGTTTCTAGTCTTTTTATCTAGGATATGGATTTTATTGGTAAATAATTTTAGGTGTTGCTTTTTTGTGTGTGTGCTGTGCTTTGCCTTTTATATATATAGTTATTCATCTTCACAGGAACGATGTGCATATCCCGCACCTCTTAAGTATTTTTGGTGCAATAATAATTGCTACGTAGACTTACAGTCTACATAGAACAAATCAAAACGTTAGTCAAAGCTAATGCTATAGGTGCATTATGCTCCTCACACAATATTACGTGTCAGTAGTATCTCAGTAAAGCTGGGGGACAAAGATTTACAGAGTCAGATCTTGTGCCTGCAGTGTAGATTGTGTGCTCTGGTTTTACTGGAGTCCACAGTGCACAGCCTAACCAGCTGTCCTGAGCAGTCCTGAGAGGTCCACCGTTCATATGCCTTTCTGGTTGTAAGGTCCTATGTGCGTTAAGAATCTTAATAACTCCACTTGTGGGAATGTTTTTATATATAAAGATGGTAATTTTTCTAAAAAAGAAAAATTGAGGGGCACCTGGGTGACTCAGTGGGTTAAAGCCTCTGCCTTCGGCTCAGGTCATGATCCCGGGGTTCAGGGATCGAGCCCCGCGTTGGGCTCTCTGCTCAGCAGGGAGCCTGCTTCCCCGCCTCTCTCTCTCTCTGCCTGCCTCTCTACCTACCTGTGATCTCTGTCTGTCAAATAAATAAATAAAATCTTTAAGAAAAAAGAAAAATTGAAGGCAAACTAAATATCAGAATATAAGGGAATGGTTAAGTAACTATTAGGATCATACACATCATTCTGCCATTTAAAGTTTTATTTATGATAGATGAAATAACGTGCTAAAGTAATTGTGCTGTAAGTACAAAAAAATCAAAGTCGAGTATTAAGATAAGCACAACTATGTAAAACTATATAGTAAAAATAAATTTCTTGAACTAAAAATCCCAAATATGCGCAGTGATCTCTGTATGGTGCAATTGAAAATGATTTTCCCCTCTTCCTTATATTTTTTAAATTTACTATCATGAACATGCATTATTTTTATGAACAGCAACAAATTTTTTTTTAAGGGCTATAGATTTTCACCCTGTTGTGTATTTCTGATTTTCCTGGACTAGTCCTGTATGGATATTTTTATCTTATTTTTCCAACTTGTTTTTAGTGGGCCAGTTTTAATGATTTTATCTTTAGAGGTAATAAAGAACTTAAATAGATAGTTGCAAATAAATCTCATGGAATTTACTCCACTCTGTTCTACCACGGTACAGTCCCCTTAAAATGCCTTTTTTTTTTTTTTTAACTCTTGCTTTTCCAGCATGCCAGTGCAATGGCCACAGCAAATGCATTAATCAGAGTATCTGTGAGAAGTGTGAGAACCTGACCACCGGCAAGCACTGCGAGACCTGCATATCTGGCTTCTATGGTGACCCCACCAACGGGGGAAGGTGTCAGCGTAAGTAAATCCCTCAGGGTTACTGATTGCAGACCAGCTGGAACGCAGTGCCTCTGTTTGACTTGAATATCTAGGAGGACAGAAGCCACTTGGTTTTGGATACTGCCTTTGTTGTCATGCTTGTCAGGAGCTCAGCTAAGCCTGTGAGAGAGTGAGCAGAGCTGCCAAGTATCAGAGTAGCCAGTTAATGCCAGCAAGCTGAAAATGGAAGAGTTAAGCCTTTAATCGCTTACTGTGGTGGTAAAGCCAGAGGCTTAAGCTTAAACCCAAGAAAGCTCTGAGTCCCCACGTTTCCTTTTCCTCCAGGACTGGATGTTGTTGAGCGTCAGGTGGATCAGCACAGAGGTGGGGAGAGCCCTGGACAGAAGGCTCCAGCAAAAACCTGTCATGGGCCCTGGAGAGGGGAAGGAGAGGGAGGGTGCTGGGGACTGAGGGTGGGGACGATGTCTTCAGGGCTCCCCCACCCCTCCACCCATCCTGAGGAGGCTCAGTAAGGCTCCCAAAGAGGGTCTGCCCAAGGCCCAGATAAAGAGACTCAGGAACAAAGATACCTGCGCTAGGAATGCAAATATGTGACGGAACGTGGCTGACTTGGGGAGTGGGTTGCCCTGGGACTGTGACTGCAGCTTTTCCTCAGAGACTGCCCTCAGGAACAGGAGATCTGCTGGCTAAGCCTGGGTTTTGGCTTGTGGTCAGATCCAAAACACCACACATGGGGTTTTAACCAGGAGCTGGATTCCTCAATACATCTAGAGAGAGAGAGAGAGAGAGAGAGTGTGTGTGTGTGTGTGTTTATATTATACAAATTTTTATATATATATATATATATTATTTTTTAGTTTATTCAACAGAGGGAGAGAGCTCACAAGCAAGGGGAGGGAGCAGAGGAAGAGGGGGAGGGAGAAGCAGGCTCCACACTGAGCAGAGAGCCCAACGTGGGACTCAATCCTAGGACCCGAGGATCATGACCTGAGCTGAAGGCAGATGCTTAGCTGACTGAGCCACCCAGGCACCCCACTTCTAGTATATTTTGAAGATTTAAATAGTTCTCTGTTTCTGTATGCATGTCAAATAGATTCCTGTAAGCAAGGACTTTTTTTGGGTTAGAACATAAATTAATACCTTTTTAAAAAATGATCAGTGAGACTGGCAAGCTGCTTTTTGGCTCATTCTTACTTCCAGTGGGAAGACCCTTCAGGTTCTGAGTAGGAAAATAAGTAAGGAAGTAAAATCTCTACCTCCTCCCCACATGCCACCTCCAGACTCCTTAGCCTGGCCCTTGAGAATTGATCTCAGAGCAACCAAGAGAGAGCTGGCATCTTAGCAGTGTATCCCTTAACCTCTCTGGGATTCAGTTTCCTCATCTGTAAAATGGGGATAAAAGGATGGTGGTTGAGACGGAAGTGGTCAGAGCAGTGAATGACACGTAGTGAGTGCTTAGGAAGTGTGTGGTGGTTACTAGTACTCTTCAAGAACATTTCTGGCTCAGAGGCATGTGGGTGGCTCAGTGGGTTAAAGCCTCTGTCTTCGGCTCGGGTCATGATCTCAGGGTCCTGGGATCGAGTCCCGCATCGGGCTCTCTGCTTGGCAGGGAGCCTGCTTCCTCCTCTCTCTGCCTTCCTCTCTGCCTACTTCTGATCTGTCTCTGTCAAAGGAATAAATAAAATCTTTAAAAAAAAAAAAAAAAGAACATTTCTGGCTCAGATTGAAAGGTCTTGAGTAAAAATATTTTCCCCACACTTTGTGACTGGACTTCATCCATTTGACAGTGATCACAGGACCCCATGCCTGTGGCACCCAACACATGGGTGCCTGTTTCTGTAGAGGCTACAGAGAAGGCCAGGTGCAAGTCCTGCAGGGCCTCTGAAACACTGACCTGCCACTGAGATCTCACCTCACTTCTGAGCCCTCCTGGGATTTGAAACTCGGTCTCTGTGGGGCAGGCACCTCATCGGAGGCTGAGTGCAGCCAGACCAAGCCTCCCCCTGAGGGGCAGTTATTGCTCAGAGCATCTCCTTGGGGGCAGGGACTGAGTTAGTGCCCCCATACCCAGCGCCTGGCACACGAGAGATGCTTCATAAATATTTACCAAGTGAATGAGTCATAATAGTGAAAAACAGCCTATTGAGAAGATCAAAATAGATCCAAATGGTTGCTTCAGATAGCAGTAGAAGTCAGTGCTCTCTTTCCTCCTGTCCTTGAACTCTGGTTCTTTTCATGTTGCCTTTACATTGTTTGAGATAAATCGTTAGTTGAAAAACTTGAATCTTAGCCTTTAAATGCTTTCATTCTAATGTCTTTCCGATTGAATCCAATTCAGATAAAATTATGTGTTTCAGGAAAAGTCTGTGATAGTGGTGATCTTTCAAGCCAGTTGTGACTTCCATTCCTTTTCCCTCTCCCCAGCCTGCAAGTGCAACGGGCACGCATCGCTGTGTAACACCAACACGGGCAAGTGCTTCTGCACCACCAAGGGCGTCAAGGGGGACGAGTGCCAGCTGTGAGTACCACACTCCTGCCACAGGCCACACGTGCCTTTAGTGACTGACAGCCAGGGTAGCTGGGTCTGTGACCAGGGAGGCCAAGGAACTATGATGCTGCTGGACCACAAGAGCCACCCCTTCCCTGGGCCCTTTTGTTATGGGCTCTATGGGAGATCCCCAGGTCGATGAGTTTGGAATTCTACCTTTTCTACTTCAGGCAGATCTAATTCGGTCAGCCTCCATACTGAGGAGGTTCAGCAGCAATTCCTTGATGGCTCCTTAGGTCACATTTTTATGTTTGAGTGGCACTGACTGCATTGCTGACTTGGATCAGTCTTACCTTCGACCACTGTTCAATTTTTGTCACATCAGGAGATTGTACCCTTTCCTGAGAAAGAGCTGGAAGACTTGGTGTTCCAGGACAGTGTTTTATTTAGCATTTTGGTTGTCTGACGGTGGAGTTGATCCCCTGGCCTTTAACACATCCCTCCTCTTCTAGCATTTTCCTTGGTGAAGTCTGCTAGACTAGTCTGCTAGGAAGAGTCTGGGGTTCCCACCCATGAGGAGGCCAACAGCATCAGACAGACATGGAGTTTTAGCCCTGGCTCTGCCTCCAAGAAGCAGGGCACTCTTGAGACAAATCACTTAACTGCTCTGAACCTCAGTTTCCCTGTCCATTAATAGCAGTACTAGCAATAATTGTTTTTAGTGCCCTGGTGAGTTGGAACAAAAGATTGTTCCCCAACGAATATATACCAGTTTGCCTCACTAGGAAACCTCATAAAACACAAGCACCAGCTTTACTTATTCTCTCAAGAAGAGACTTGAGAGAGAGGTCATAGTGGTATCACAACATTAAGCTGAGACAAGCAGATACATCATTGGTAAACTTTTTCTCAAAAAACACTAGTAGTAAGGTCACCAGTGACTTTGATAGTGATGTTCAAGGAAGGAATTGCTCTGTTTGCATTTTAAAGTTGAAACCACTGGGCACGTTTACTGATTTCATGATGCCTTAAAGCCAATACATGAAGAAATGTCTAATCAAAGATTAAGTTTGGCTTTTGGACCTAGGTTCCTTTAAACAGAACCATATAATAGAGCAGAATTAATCACTCCTGCCCTCAGTTAGGCATGCAGTAACGAAATGAGGTGTAGGTCCAGTGAAAGACTTTCTTTTCAAGAGATTTTAGATAGAAGCAAGTGCTAAGAATCACCCTGGATCCAAGGACACAATATCGTGTATTATTTATCCAGGGAAAGTGCTTGGCCCAAGCTTTCCCCACCTTCTTAATAGCTCTTAGCTCCTGGGCCTGCCAGTATAAATGGCCTTGTGAAGTGGGAGACTGCATTTTGCTGATGTTCACAGATAATATTTGTGGGGGAAAGTAATGATTCTTTTTAAATAGAACTTGTTTTTTTCTCCAGACTGGTGAACCATGTTCAAGGACTTTTTTAAAAAAAAAGTGAAAGTGATTCTAGATATTTAGCCTTTTCTTATTTTTAAAGAATGGCTCAGTTTTATCCAGGGAGAACAGGAAGGAAGTGAGAAAAGGATATTTGAAAAATGTTTTAACTTCACTTTTAGAGGAGTATTTAGTCCACACAAAAGTTGAAATGTGTTTTTCATGAAAATAAGTAGGATCTAGATTTATTACACTTGGATTTGTCTCCTGTGCTTTGGCAAACGTTTGTCAGTTGGAAGGGTGTGAAGTGCTGGGTGGTCGGTACTCAGCATGAACGCAGGCTCCTCAGCCTGCCTGATCTGAGTGACCGTGAAAAATGTGATTATCATGACTCACACTTGTTTGTAATGTAGTTTTATAGGAAAGGAGCTCTGTGGTTTTAAGGTGAATGTAGATTTTGTTTTAACCATCGATAGAAAATAATCCTTATTTTTATCCCTCTAGATGCGAGGTAGAAAATCGATACCAGGGAAACCCTCTCAAAGGAACGTGTTATTGTAAGTGTTTTCACAATTCATATTTGTCTAGAAGCAAAGTAGTTCAATAAAACTTTGTTATTTACTTTAACGAGGTTTGAGAGTGGTAAGTGCTATGAGATGATAGCCCTTCGTGGAAGTGTGTCCTAATTTGATGTGTTTCCATTCTGTTACACTTATGCATATAGGAACACCATTTGAAGCTGGGTTAATTATGGTTGTGGTTTATGTTAATATGTCCATAGCAGATATCAGGGGAGATTACAGAAATACACACCTCTGGCTTTCCTCATTTATATTCTCTTGAAACCTAATTTCATTTGCCATTACCTGGTTGGGGTCAACATATTGCACATTCAGGATATAGGTCAGAAACCATTTTTTTTTTTTTTTAGGTTTTATTTATTTAGAGAGAGAGCACGAGCAGGGGGAGGGGCAGAGGGAGAGAAAGAATCTAAGAATATCCAGCAGACTCCGTGCTGCGTGTGGAGCTGGACGTGGGACTTGATCCCACCACCTGAGATTACAATCTGAGCTGAAATCAAGAGTTGGTACTCAACCAGCTGAGCCACCAGGTGCCCCCAGAAATAATTCTTTTTTTTTTTTTCCAAGATTGATTTATTTATTTTAGAGAGAGTGAGAGAGAGATAGCCAGGGGGAGCAGAGGGAGAGGGAGAAGCTGCTGAGCCCAAGGGAGGGCTCAGTGTCATGGCCCTGAAATCACGAATTGAAACCAAGAGTCAGATGCTTAACCAGCTGAGCCACCCAGCCATCAGGTGCCCCACTATATCAGTTAGTTTTTTGTAATCTGGTACGCTGTAACTCATTTGTCTTGAAAAAATAAAGCCGAAAGCAAATACCAGGTTTTAGCAGTGATATGGGAAACTAGAACCTTTATGTACAACCTTCATCTGTCTTTGTGGAAGTATTAAATGGTGTAGGCATTTTGGCAGAACCATTTGGCAGTTTCTTAAATAGTTAAAAATAAACTTACCATCAGCTCTCCATTTCCCTCTTCCTCTAGCCCCGGCAGTCACCATTCTATTTTCTGTTTTATAATGTTGACTACTCTAGGTACCTCATGTAAGTACTGTCATTTAGTATAGGTCTTCTATGACTGACTTATTTCTTTTGTCATCGTGTCTTCAAGGTTGTTCCAGGTTGTAGTGTATGTCAGAGTTTCCTTCCTTTTGAATATTCCACTTTATGTATACTACTGATGGACCATAGGGTTGCTTCTGTCTTTTAGCTATTGTGGCTAATAGCTATGAGGTTTGGCTGCTATGAACACGGTGTACAAGTATCTCTTTCAGTTCTTTGGGTATGTACTGCAAAGTGGAATTGCTGGGTCATTTGATAATTCTCTCTTTAATTTTTTGAGAAACTATGATACTGTTTTCCACATTAGTCGAACCATTTCACGTTCCTACTAGCAGTGCACAAGGTTTCCGGTTTCTCCACTTGCTCACCAACACTTATTATCTTCTGTTTATTTGGTAGTAGCCTTCCCACCATGCATGAGGTGGTATCTCATTGTGGTTTTTTAACTGATTTGTATTTTCCTAATGATTAATGATGTTGAGCATCTTTTCGTGTGCTTATTGGCTATTTGTGTATCTTTTTGGGAGAAATATCTATTCAACTCCTCTGTCCCATTTTTAAGTCAGGTTGTCGAGTTTTACAATGAACTTTTTAGAATTAAATTATACCATCTTTAGGCAGCTCTTTCTGCTTACAGGTCCTGTTCCTGTGCTTGAATAAAACCACCTTTTTTGTACCGAAAAAAAAATTATACCATCTTTGTCCAGTACGCTCTCTTTAAAGCTATTTTCTTTGGCTACATCACTTTAGTCTTTGAATGCTTTGTTGCTTTTGAGAACAAGATAATCACGGCTCATATTCCTTGCTACAGACCTGGGATCAACCATTTTTCCATGGGGTCTTGGTTTCTTCTTTACCATTAATTTGTAACTTTGTATCCTTAAGCAAAGCCCAATGTGTTATAGAGCATAATAAGCAGTTAATATTTGTAGGTGAGTTAGATTGGAGCTGAAAATCTTAACTGGCGTCTTGATGTAGAAGAGTTTGATAGGTTAGTCCAAATAAAAAGATTCTGCCCACTTGACTACCTTTGAAAAGCTTTCCACTCCCCAGGTGTAAGTGAGCTAAAAGTGTGTTTCCTGGCATTGAATATTTTGAAGGAAATCAATCTGTATGTCTAGAGACCTATTCTGTTTTGTTTTCATTTTTAAATACACATTTCTTTCTTTCCGTAGATACTCTTCTCATTGACTATCAGTTCACCTTTAGCCTATCCCAGGAAGATGACCGCTACTACACAGCCATCAATTTTGTGGCTACCCCTGATGAAGTAAGATTTTAAGTTTTCTTGCTTTGTTTTGAATTCATGTGCATCTTTTTCTTGATATTTGTGGGCAGAAACATTAGCAGTGATCTCCAGAGTGGAGTACACAGAACTGTTTCGAGGTGCAGGAAAGAAATGTCAGAAGCTACCCTTTATCTCCTATCCACCTCCAAGGCAAGAATGGTGGTGTTCGGGTTTACCAGGATCTGACATCCAGACTGACTGACTCTACACATAAACTTGGTTTGCCCATGAGCGCATCACAGCCCTCACAGAAAAGGAGATAAGACGGCAGGGGGATGTCCCTGATTAGAGGGGCACATGGCAGGGCCCAGATTTACTCTCTCAGAATGGACCAGAGGCTTACCAAGTACCTGCAAAGAAACTGCAGATTGAAGTTATTGCCACTGATGCCTGGGAGCCCACAGAGGAGATTCTTCTATGCCTATAGGAGGTTGTTGGCCTTACTGGGAGGTAAAAACAGTGAAGGTATAGCCAGGTCCAACAAGAAGTTAACCAGAAACAATTGGAATTAGTAGGACAACTGTTTGAAATGTGGGTTTATATCTACTTTCATTAATGATGACCACCAGCCTGACGTAAGGTGCTGCCTAGTGGTAGAAGGGACCCAACACAGCATGACAAATAAAAGTGAAGTGTTTAGAACATGAAGACGCACCTATACGATACCTTTGATAAAATATAAAGTCTATTCAATGGCCACTCCAGTACATAATGAAATTTTACTAAACTTGATGATAAATTATTTAGGAACCTCCTTATTTCTCATCAGCATAACACAAAGCCACTTCACATTACAAAATTCCTGTCATCATAAACATGATGAAAAATACATGGAAAATAATATGACAGTAAGCCAGGTTGTGTTCCTTTGTTAACAAATGTTATTGTTAACAAACATTGCTAAATCTAAAAAATAAATGAATTAGTAGTATAACAAAATCCAGAGTATGGGATGTTTACAATCAAATGGAAGTAAGATTTGTTTTTTTATTCCATTTTAATGATAAAATTAAGAAGAAATGTACTAGAGAGTGAATTTCTTTTTAAATAAAAATAATAGATGACCTTAAATGAAAATACTATGTGGACACACTGTATATCATATCATTTGAATGGCTATGTTGACTGGAATTAATAAAAAAGAGTTTGGAATAAAATTATAGAAAAAATACCACACGTGAAATTTATTTAATATCTTATTCATAAGCAATTGGTTGAAGTACTCAGTCTTGCAGGATGTAATTGATGTTGTTAACTCTTTTTTGAATAAACATAATAGACTCTTGGTAATACTTCTTAATGAGGTGAGTGACCATGAAAATCTTTTGACCTCTCTGGAGTTCCTTGTTTATCTTATGACAGAATATTTAATGGAGTTATCTAAAGTGTATGTTCTGTCTTTTATAAAAGGAGTAGGATTTCAAGTTTGTTGATCCTTTCTTTGGAAAGACATAATGGTTAATAGTATTCTTCCACAAAATATTAAAAATAAACACTTGAGCTGTCCCTTTAAGAGGAAGGTGAGGTTATATCAATAAGCAAGAAGGTAACTAACTGCTTTGGGAGAGAAACTCCTGGTTTGGAGATCACATTTTGAAAATGGCTATTTGGAAATCTGTCCATTGTTAAGGTTTTGTGCTGTAATTACCATCAAAACAACACCCTTAAAAATCTTATTGTTCTGACTTGTTTTCCGGCCTCTGAAGAAAAAGAATTCCAGCAGGATTGGATCCATTTGTAAAATATAAAAATACAACATCTGATTCATTTGCAAAAATAATTCTTTGAAGACAAGAAAGATTTATTAGTCAAGTTTCAGTGAAAACTGAAAATTCATATTACAGTTTACCTAGTGTAGCCAATAGTGCACGTCTACCTGTTGGCTCAATGCATTTCTCAGAGATATCTTTCTCAGTCATTAAAACCAAGAATCAAAATAAATTAGACGAGCTCTTCCAATTGTGGTATCTTTAATTTTCCCAGAGGATCCTTAGGAAGCTGATTCCCCTAACATAGGTCATAGAATTTAAGTCGTTGTTCTCTGGTCAGAGGCTTTCTAAAGCCTACTTTCTTATGGAGTTAGGCATTTGATAAAGCATTAAATCACATGCATGTTTATGAGAGAGAAATGAAACTTACTTGGGATATATTGCTTATATTGGGTAGAAATGTTACTGACTGTTATAAGCATGAGTTCCTTTTAAGACACTGTAAAATATCTGTTTTGTAGTTAAAATCAAGAGTAGTAGATTTTTAATTACTTCTTTATTTTAACATCTGGAAACTGTTGTAATTACTTTTCTAACTATTTGCACTGCTTATCAGCAAAACAGGGATTTGGACATGTTCATCAATGCCTCCAAAAACTTTAACCTCAACATCACCTGGGCCGCCAGCTTCTCAGGTAAAGACATACCTAGAGAAGACCTTCCAAGTGGAGTAGATTGGTAGTAGATTGAGAAATTCCTGTAGTTGTTGAGAAATGGGGCTCTGGAGTCAGACAGATGGGTTTGAAACCCACCTTTGCCTCTTGTGACCTGGGAGACTCAAACAGGTGTCTGAAACCCTCTCTGGACCTTAGTGTTATTTGTCACGAAGAGCAGACAGCAGTACTTATCTCCTAGAATTGTGTCAATGACATCAGTTATACATGCCCTTGCCTCCTGTGGGGACAGGCTGAGTGAGCCACCCAGGTGCCCCAGGTATCTCTATGTTCACGGCTAGGTGTCTGGTTGTTTAAGTGGAGAGAAGCTGCAGTGACTCCTGGAGGAGCTATTCTGGTTAAGGGCACAGCCTTGCGTATCAGCCTTCCTACTGCACATCTCAGCTCTGCTTCTTGCTTGGCTATGTGACCTGAACTAAGTTACTTAATTTCTCTGAACGTCAGTTTCCTGATCTGTAAATGAGAATAATGAAAATTGTTAGAATTAGATGAGATTGTGCTCTTAGAGGCTATTCCTGGAACGTAGTAAGTGTTGAGTAAGTGCTGACTGTTGTTATTAATGAGGGCAGATTCTGTCCAAAAAAATAGACTCTTGTATTTCTTTCTTTTCTTCCTGACAGCTGGAACCCAGGCTGGAGAAGAGATGCCTGTTGTTTCAAAAACCAACATTAAGGAGTACAAAGATAGCTTCTCTAATGAGAAGTTTGATTTTCGCAACCACCCAAATATCACTTTCTTCGTTTATGTCAGTAATTTCACCTGGCCCATCAAAATTCAGGTAAGAAGTGGTGTCAACCTGCAGACAGTGACAACTTTTCAGTGGAGACTAAATCCACTAATTTAGAACTTGAGGTAAATGGGGTGTACGATACTGTTTTGCCTTTGTAGTGTCTATGGCAAAGGAGTGCTGAGCACATCACCACCGTAAGGAAGGCGGTGGTGGGGATGGCTAAAATCACTTAAGAAAGAGAACGATAAGCCCTTCTGAAAGGCACTTTGCATGTTCCAAGTTTGGTAATTACAGCTGTATTCATTCCTTCACTGAGCACTTCCCATGTAAAAAGCCTGCAGAGCTTCAGTTCTGGAATGAATCAAGTAGGGATAAATGAAACACACCAAAAACCAGTGAGAGCCAGAGTGTGGAAGTGTCCAATGGAAGGATGCCACAACTGCTGTCAGAGTTTAAAGAAGATAGATTGGGGTGGAGTGGGCGGCAGCATCCGGTTGCGTGGGGGAGAGCACCGCCCGTGTGAGTCCTGGCCTCACCTTCACAGGTCACGTAGCTCTCCACATGACAGGGGTTTTGTGTGTGTGACCTGAAGGCGTGTTACCTGCTGCTGCCACTGATGCTATCAACCTCGAGCCTTTTCTCAGTTCTCAGGGTTTCAGTGGACTCTCTTCCCAAGACCCATGGCCCATTTCTACTCTTTGTCATCTGTCGCTGTGTCCTCCAGGCCTTGCCTCCGTACTTTTCACTTTTATACCCCCTGTCTTTGGGGGTGAAAATGGAATCCAGGGTGGGGTGAATTTCAGGGACGGGCCAGTGTTAGCCACAGAAGCATGGTCATGGGCCTGGTCTGTGGCTGTCTGCCGACTCTCAGAAACAAGGCGTCACCGATCAGTTAGGATGGGTTTGAAACCAAGTCCTGGTGATTTTGTGTTCATGCCTTGGGACTGTGACTAAAGAAGAATCTTTCTGTTCCTGCAATGTGGGGATAGGCTTTGTATTGTGTTTTTTTCTCACCAACTGCTTCCCTTTCTCTGTCTAGCTGGTCACCCATGTGTTCATCCTCTAGTCTGCTTTCCCTTTGATCTTACACACTCTCTGCTTCCCTTCTCAGCCGGCGTTCTCTGGTGTTGGCTCCCTGTTTGTGCTTCCTCTTACCCACTCATTCCTCAGCCTGCAGCCTTGCCTCCTTTCCTCACCACGTCCTGAAAACGGTCCTGTCTTAGCAGAAGCCAGTCACCCAACCAATTCTCCAGTCCCCTCTCCTTCTCTCTGAGTCATTGGAGTCACTGTCTTTCTTGTCTTCCTGGTCCTTCTTTCCTTGACTCTCTGGCCAGGCTCTTGAGGGAATCTCCTCCCTTAATCATTGAGATTATCTGGGAATCAGACGTTGGTTCTCGTTTGTCTTCATCCCACAGTTTCCCTGGGTAATTCCATCCCACTTACAGGATTTCTGGTGCTCTTTCTGTACTGGTGATTCTCAGTTCTGTCTCCAGCCCAGCTTCTGCTTGCGCTCCATACCAGTATTCTCAGTTGCTGCCTAGACATCTCCAACTGGACAATCACGAGCTCCTGCCATCTGCACGTAGTCATTCTTGTGACCTTAGCCCCAAACCCCATGCTTCCTTTCTCAGTGAATGATACCACTGTTCCAGTTTTTTTTTTGCTGTCCTTGTTCTGTTTTTTTATCAAGGTTAAACTAACCTTTAATAATTAGTAATTATAAATTGAGGAGTTTTCTTCTCATTTCTGGAAGAGATTATATAAGATTAGAATCTCCCTTGTAGGAACGCCTAGGTGGCTTAGTGGGTTAAAGCCTCTGCCTTCAGCTCAGGTCATGATCCCAGGGTTCTGGGATCGAGCCCCACATCGGGCTCTCTGCTCAGCAGGGAGCCTGCTTCCTCCTCTCTCTCTCTCTCTCTGCCTGCCTCTCTGCCTACTTGTGATCTTTGTCTGTCAAATAAGCAAATAAATAAGTCTTTAAAAAAAAAAAGAATCTCCCTTGTAAAATCATTAGTATTTTTTTGTTTGTAGAAATTTTTTTTCAACTGTTGATTCAACTTCTTTAAAAGTTGTAGGATATTTTGGATTTTCTGTTTCAGTCATTTAAAATAATTTTTTTTAGGCATTAATTTATTTCATTTTTTCAGATGTATCAACACAAAGAATGGTATTCACACTATCCTCTAATCTTTGCAGCATCTGTGCTTGAGAGTACTGAATCATACACTTAAAAATGCTTAAAACAGTAAATTTTATCTTAAATATTTTTAACCCAATTATAAAAAAATTTTATTTTTTTTTAAGATTTTATTTATCCATTTGTCAGAAAGAGCATGTATGCAAGCAGGGGGAGAACAGGCAGAGGGAGAAGCAGGCTCCCCACTGAGCAAGGAGCCCAAGGTGGGACTCAGTCCCAGGACCCTGGGATCATGACCTCAGCCGAAGACAGGCACTTAACTGACTGAGCCATCCAGGTGACCCCAATTATAAAAAATTTTAAATATGAGAGCAAGATTTTTCTTTGTAGCTATAAACAGCTTATTCTAAAATTTACACAAAAAGGCAGAGATTCTAGAATAGCTGTAACAGGTGTGAAAAAAGTAGAATATTGTGGGAAGAATCATAGTCCACAATGTTGAGGCTTACTGTTTTAACTATAGCAATCAAGACTTTGTGGTTATTGGTGGAGGGATAGACAAAGATCAAGGAATAGAATACAGAACCCTGAAACAGAACCACATAAATGTGTCCAACTGACTTTTGATGAAGGAACAAAGACAATTAATTCAGTGGAAGAAAGATAGTCTTTCAAATAACTAGTGCTGGAACAAGTGGACAACCATCGACAAATAAATGAACTTCAACCTAATCCTCACATCTTACACTAAATCAACTCAGTAAGGATCACAGCCCTTTTCTTTTAAAGTGAAATATTTATTTAGCTTCTTGTCAAGCCAAAATATTTTGTGTGTATACCACTGTAATTAGCATGCCCTCTGTAACAGGCAAAATTGTACATCAAATTATATTTCATGTTACCTGATTATATAAAAATATAAAGTAAAAATTGTTTATCAGTTCCATTTAACATTACTAGTAAACAATTCAGCAGGAGATGTGATGTACAAAATTTTAGTAAAAGACAACGCAGGAAGAGCTTAATCTAATTCTCGCTTGTCATAATTTGTTATGAATATAGAAAGAACTTTTTAAAATGTTGTGTTTACTAAGATTCTGGCAGTAGCTTTTTGTAACAAGGCATAGCATACTAGGACTGCCACTCAACTTGTTTATGGTAGGTCGCAGCTTCAATATGCTGTTTAAAAAAAAAACCACCTGTTTTTTTAAAAGGTTTTATCTATTTATTTCAGAGAGAGAGAGAACACACAAGCAGGGGGAGGGGCAGAGGGAGAAAAGCAGACTCCCCACCGAGCAGAGAGCCCAATGTGGGACTCAATCCCAGGACCCTGGGATCATGACCTGAGCTGAAGGCAGATGCTTAATGACTGAGGCACCCAGGTGTTCCTACCTGATCATTTCTGATTACACCTTAATGATGCATCTAGATTCAACTTCTGTTGGCTTATCATGAGATACTTCTAGGCAGAAATATGAACTTTATCCCCAAGTATCTTAATCACTAGCACAACTGCAGTGTATTATCTCCCAGAGTCATTAAACACTGGAAGGGATAAAAACAGATGTTCCAGCAGGCAACAGTTACGGGCCTTTCACACAGTGGCATCCGCGTGGCTAATGGATAGTCTAGGACTAATTCTAAAAATGGGAACTTTTATGCATTTTAGTAATTATGCCCTAATTCTCATGGCTGAAATTTCCTTAGACATTGTACTTTCTTTATAAGGGAATCCTGATTTTTCTTAAATTGTTATGGCCAGTCAGGACTTAACTTGCAGCTTTCTTTTTCTCCTTATCCTGTTTTGCATACTTCTCCTTCTTTTTTGATTTTTCTTACTGTTACTTTTTCTCATTCTTCACTGCTTTTCTTTTTGTCCATTCAGCCCTTATAGCCACAGTATAATTTGATTCTGATAAGGACTCCGGTAATAAGGGTTTAATCTTCAGAATACCTTTTTTTTTTTTTTTTTTTAACTGAGTCCTTTTATGTGCTTTTCTTTCTCAGTTGCATCCTTTGACTGCTTTTTTTTTTTTTTTTTTAAACAGTTTTTAAGATTTTACCTATTTTATGTCATGGAGTAACTCTCAGCAACAAGAAGAAATAAACTGTTGATACAACAATTTAGATGAATCCCAAGAAAATTTTACTGAGTTGGGAGGGTGTTGGGGGAATCCTAGAAATTTACATACTGTTTGATTCCATTTCTATAACATTTGAAAGTTAAAATTTTAGACCAAAAATACAGGTATATCTACTGAAGTTTCAACTTTTTCTCACTTATCCTGATTGACCCAAAGGCCCTTCCCCCCGCCCTCCCCTACCCCACAAAGACCCTTTTAAAAGCAGTCATCTGGGGGCCTGGGTGGCCAAGTCGGTTAGGTGTCTTGACTCTTAATCTTGGCTCAGGTGTTGATGTCAGGTCATGGGTTCAGGCCCCGTGTTTAAAAACAAACAAATAAATAATTAAATACACTGACCTGATTAGGTCAGGCCCACCCACACTTAAGGGGAGGGATTAGAGTGTACACACCAACAAGGTAAAGGGAATATTAGGCGCCAACCAGGTTTTTAGGTTGTTTGACCCTATTGAGGTTGAACTGTAGGCTCCAGCCAGACAATTTCAATGTGGCAACATGTAACACTATCCAATTATAGATTAGATATAATATATTTGATTTGGGGTATAGTAAATATTATTTCTTGGCTTGTTTTAACTTGGGATTATTTTCATACTGACATACCTTCTTTTTTTTTTTTTTTTTTTTTTTTTTTAAAGATTTTATTTATTTATTTGACAGAGAGAAATCACAAGTAGATGGAGAGGCAGGCAGAGAGAGAGAGAGAGGGAAGCAGGCTCCCTGACGAGCAGAGAGCCCGATGCGGGACTCGATCCCAGGACCCTGAGATCATGACCTGAGCCGAAGGCAGCGGCTTAACCCACTGAGCCACCCAGGCGCCCCTGACATACCTTCTTATTTCTGAGTCAATTAAACTTCGGGCTTTGTTGTGTATAGTTGAAAAATAATTAACATTTTTAAGATTCTTAGTGAAAATTTTAACTTACACTGCTGACATTTTTCCCATTTGGAAAGAGGGCTCCGTGCATATAAACAGGCTCTTGTGCTGGAGATAGTCGTGCTGTTGCCAATGCTGAGTTCTAGTTTTTTTCCTCCCAGTGCCCTGTTGCTCCACCCTCTGAAAGCCACTGAAATGGTTTTAGAGCATTTCCTTCCAGAGGGATCTCTTCCCCACACTTAATTTTTTAAAGTACTAATCTTAAGTTTAAGAGTCAAAGAGATGTGATTTGCTGCCTGATTTTGGGGGGGCTCTTTACCTGGGCTAGATGACTTACTTGAATAAGAGCCACTTAAGAAAGCTGTATTCAGGAGCACTTTCGAAAATAAACTATGGCAAGCTCACCACTTAGCTTGTCAGGCTCTCCTTGAACAAGCAGGTAAGTTCTGTTGGAACTGCGTCTTTTCGCTCTTTGGTACCACTAACTGTAGTATTTGCGGGCACTAGACCTGTGGCATTGTGTGCTCTCGGTGTCTTCACACGGCACCGGGTCTCTGCCCTCGGGACCATGTGTGGGTGTGTGTGCATGTCTTCCTGGGCACGTGAAGGGTGTGCTGCTCAACAGAGGGATCTTTGCCTTTCCATACTTTCTAATCTTCTCAGAGCCTGAGCTTTCCTACATGTAGTTCACTCTTAAACACATCCATGCACCTTAGAGACGATCCAGATTCAGTAAAAATGCAGAGACTCGTTGAAGGAAGAGAACAGGGTGCAGCGTAGGCCATTCAGTTAAATTTTAGTACGGCTTTCAGTGCAGGCAAAAGCCTTTTTGTCTCTGACTCTCATTTTTTAGAGCAAAATAACTGAGGAAATCCAGTTCTCTACTCGGAATTCACATAAACCTTGGTGCTTTAAAAATGGTAATGTTAAACTCAAGTTCCTTCCCTCTGAACCAATCCCAGGATTCTTGTCCATAATTAGGAACAGATCAAAACCTATAACTGCTCACTGAGGGAATTTGAAACCAACTAGAAAAATCTTTATAGATGCAGTTTAAAATTTAAAAAAAACAAAACAAAACAAAACCCACCCAGATTGAGAAGGCTTTGTGTGCAGGAGGGTGATGGGTCTGTTGGGGCCGGTTGTGCCTGTTTTCTTGTGAGTTGCTCCTGTGGGTGAGCGCCCCTCCCTCAGCCTCTGCTTTCTGAAGGTGATCCTGGGTGTCCTCGCCAGTAAGCAGGGACTCAGCTGGCATAGCCTTGCCCAGGGTTTGGGACGGGAGTTATTCAAGATAGAGAATGGACAGACAGACGTTTTATGTGAGGTAGGAAGGTGGGCGGTGAAGCTGGGGTTCTGGGTTGTTACTGGCTCTGCAACAGAGGTTGTTACTGTAATGTGGAACTAATATTAAAGCCCTCTCCATGCTGGGTGTTTCATCTGCTGGTTTATGTAAGAGGCTAGTGTTCCTAAGCAAAGGCAACACAGAATTTGTATTGAGAACTGAGCCTTCATTTAGACTTTAGAGTTATGTTTATGGGTGCTAACAGGATTGCTCTCCTAAGCAAAGGAAGTATGAAACTTTTATTGACTCAGAGATACTTTTTTTGGTAACTGCATTACTGAGATACAATCCACATACCGTACAGTTCACCCATTTAAAGCACACAATTTAGTAGTTTTTAGTATATTCAGAATTGTGTAACCGTGACCACAATCAATTTTAGAGTATTTTCATCATCCCAAAAAGAAATCTCGTACTCACTAGCAGTCACTGCCCGTTCCTTCCTCCCTCTAGACCCTGGCAACCACCAGCCCACTTTCTAGCGCTATAGAATTTGCTTATTCTGGCATTTCATATTAATTGCATTACATAACATATGGTCCTTTGTGACTGGCTTCTTTCACTTAGCATAATGTTTTCAAGATTCATCCATATTTAGTATGTTTGGATTCTTAACTCCTTCCTCTTAGGGATTGAGTGATATTTTATTGTCTGGATATACCACATTTTGTTTATTCATTCATCTGGTGATGGATACTTGGGTTGTTTTCACTCTTCGGCTGTTATGAACAATGTCAGGTACACTTTCAATGTTTGTATGTATTGTGTAATGATGATGATGATGCATGTTTACACCTGGTGTTAGGGATCTGTGCCATCAGAGTTTTAAAGAATCATAAAGCTATGAAATACATTTAGAACTAAACTACTCAAAGTATAAATCTTTCTTTGTTTCAGAGTGGCATTTGAGGTTCTCGTACTACCTTGTGGTTTTCATTAGGATCATTGTTTATTACTCCTTCTTGAAAGCCTCTTCTCTTCCACTTTTCACCCATGACTTTGGCTGTGTTTTCTTAATTCTTCAGTACCACTGCTCCCTTGAATTTTTTCTGGATCCTTTCTCCCTGGACAGTCTCGTCCATGCCGTCTGTGAATACCACCTGTGGCTGGGACGGGTAAATCTCCATCTCTAGCAGATCTCTCCCCTGTGATCTCCATAGCCGGGAGGCTTCCTTTAACATCTCCTCGTGCAGCAAACTCTGTGCCCCTGAGCAGCAGCCTTGAATGGACAGGAGGGGCTGTCTGATGCTGGGTGGCAGGCTGTGCCCCCCTGCTCCTGGGAGTCCTGGGCAGAGAGGGGAGTGTCCCATGCTGCCTGAGTCTAAGTGAGGATGGGCAGTAGCAGAGCTGAGTCTCAGGAGAGTGAGGTTGGGGAGTAGGGGTGTTCGGGGTGGGAAACCAGCATATGCAATCACCTTCAAGAACTACTGGGAGTGGGGCGCCTGGGTGGCTCAGTGGGTTAAGCCGCTGCCTTCGGCTCAGGTCATGATCTCAGGGTCCTGGGATCGAGTCCCGCATCGGGCTCTCTGCTCGGCAGGGAGCCTGCTTCCTCCTCTCTCTCTCTGCCTGCCTCTCTGCCTACTTGTAATCTCTCTCTGTCAAATAAATAAATAAATCTTTAAAAAAAAAAAAAAAAAAAAAAGAACTACTGGGAGTTTCACAGAGGTGAAGTGGCAGCGCTGGACACCTAGGCGAAGGCTGTTGGGAAGAGACTGGAGGTTTCGTCCGAGGGCTTGGAACTATAGCCTGAAAACCACTGGGAATTGTTGAAATGTTTTAAGCCAAGAAGTGATGAAGATCGGTGTTTTCAAAAGATCCTTCTGGCAGCAGTTGGGAGAATGGAAGGAAGGAGCTGGACCTGAGTTGGGGAGTCCAGGTAGAATTCTTGTTTAGAAACCCAGGAGAGGGGTCCATCAAGTGACCCTCAGGCACATTCCATTGCAACTTGCTTTCCTCATCTGTGCCTCCACAGCTGTAGACTCATCTGGCGTTTCACCCAACAAAGATTTCCTTAAGGGCAAGGACAGTGTCTTAGATTTCTGTGTCCTCAGTGTCACAGCATAGAGCTGATCAGCAGTAGACACGTCACAAATGAGCACTAGATGGATGAGTAGTTGTACGTATGGGAGCTTTGGGGTTGGTATTGGAACTTTGTTCTGTTTTTTTTTTGCAACTTTTGCATCTTTTCTAAAGGTGCTGACAGCTTTTTCTGATCTTGACAGAATGACTGCATACCAGAGGCAGAAATTTGTCATCCCACTCGGCATAGTCTGATATTAGAAGATTGAATTGTTCTAGCATGGTGTCAGAAGAGTTGAGAGGTAGAAGAAAAGAAAGGGATGAGGACACAAGCATCCTAATTTTATAAAGAGGTAGTTAAGAGGTACTGCATAGATTGAAATATTTTAGAATGAAACGATAGGAAACCTGGGATTTGCTTCAAAATAATATGGTTGTGGGGGAAGTGGGGAAGCATATGGATGAAACAAGACTGGCCTTGGGCTGGTAATTATTACACGTGGGTGATGAGCACATTGGGTTCATGATACTGTTCTCTCTACTTTTTAAAAAGTTTTAAATTTTCTATAATAAAAAAATTTTTTTAAAGATAATACAAGTAATAGAAAACAATATTAAAGCCCCACTTTATTATTTAACCTCCTGAAGGTAGCCTCAGCTAGGCCTGTGGCCTAGACTGGCTGGGACCATTGTAGGCCAGCTGCGATGTATCTGGGACTGGCCTTCTGTTTCACTTTGCAGGAAGGGCACAGCATTTTACTAGGGTTTTACCAGTCATTGACTGCTGTTGGACAGTCTCTAGGACAGTCAAGAGTCAGGGACAAAACCCTGTCTAACACACCTCCCCCTGTGAAATGGCAAAGGGAGCAAGCAGGGGTGCATCAGAGGCCTGAGGACTCCTCCCCATGGGCTGTGTGCCTTGCAGGGGGCCTCACCACATTGTCTCCTGCTCCTGCGGCTGCCTGTGGCTAACAGGCACATCCCTTCCCTGCATCCAGCGGTGTTCTAGCCATTGCCTGTCTCTGCTGGCATCCTTCCCAACACCATCACCCTCAGAATAATGCCACAGAAACCAAGAGAGGCACTAAAAACAATGATGTAACTTGACTGGAAGGGCAGGTGGGGATGGCGGCCTCGGTCACCTTCCGTTAGAGCAGGAAGTCAGTAAGTGATGCCTAACATGGTTAAGTCAAGAAATAGCAAATAAAATAAAACTTATTAGTGATTAAAAAAAAAAAAAGGTAGCCCTAAAAGAACAAAAAAGAAACCTAAAAAAAGGCGGAGGCCAAAGAGAGAAACCTCAAGGAGAGGATTAAGGAACGATTGCTTTGCGTGATTAGCTATGGTCTTTGTAGATAGTCCAACCAAGTGTATGCAGTTCTTAATGATTTTTAATTTATTAATGATCATGGTAAGATGGAATAGGAATTCTAGAGTGGTGAAAGGAATGGCTGCAAGGACACGTGGGGAAGCAAGCACAGAGCAGTATTGAGGTGGGAGGTTGGGCGTGCACAGACGGTGAGTGTTAGCTTGGTGTCAGGAACGAGTGGAATTAACTAGCCTTGAGACTCTGACCAGAGCCTGTGTATACAGTTTCTGTGCCAGCACAAACCAGCATTAGATGGGTAATGTGTGCAACTGCGTGATGGGCATTGGGATCCAGTCCAGGGCCTGTGGTCTCAACAGAGAGCTCCACATAGAACTTCGGTGTGTTTTTGTTTTGTTTTAAAGAATATTATTTTGGTTTGGTTTTTGTTTGTTTGTGTTCGTGTTCTTTTGTTCTTTATTCTTTTTTTAAAAAATTCCAATATAGTTAACATGCAGTCTTAATATTAGTTCCAGGTGTACAATTCCAGACATCACCCTGTGCTCATCACAAGTACACTCCCTAATCCCTGTCACCTCTTTCCTCCATCCCCCCATCCCTCTCCCCTCTGGTAACCATCAGTACTCTGTAGTTAAGAGTCTCGTTTCTGCGGGGCACCTGGGTGACGCAGTTGGTTAAGTGTCTGCCTTTGGCTCAGGTCATGATCCCAGAGTGCTGGGATCGAGCCCCATATTGGGCTCCCTGCTCAGCAGGGAGCCTGCTTATCTCTCTCTCTAGCTCCCCTGGGTTTGTGTTCCCTCTCTCTATCTCTCTCTGTTGTAAATAAATAAAATCTTCAATAAATAAATAAATAAATAAATAGAAATAAAGCCTCACCTTGTTAGGTCAGTCCCCCTCCCCCAAGAATCTGTTTTTTGGTTTGTTTCCTTTTTTTCTTTCTTTTGTTTCTTAATTTCCACATATGAGAGAAATCATATGGTATTTGTCTTTCTCTGACTTATTTCACTTAGCGTTATACCTTCTAGATCTGTCCATGTGGTTGCAAATGGCAAGATTTCCTACAAGAAAGTTTTTGGGGGTCACAGCAAAACTCAAGGAGGCAGCGGCAGTAGACCCAGGTTAAGGTGGTCACAGGGTCTTCCATCTTTGACACAGCTGAGGCCTGAGTGGAAAGCTCTTTGTAGACAGGCCTGAGTTCTTATGGGAGGAATCATTTCTCTCCTGGCTTCCAGCCTTGCAGCCCAGAGCTATGGGCAAGGTTGGTGTGGTGAAGCCAGAAGCCCAGAGGCAGCCAAGGCTTCGGGTCCTGAAATGAGATCTTCTGCGTCTGCAGAGCCTCATCTCTCAGGGAGAGTCAAAGAGCGGAGGGGCCCTGGTCTGGACAGGCTCCCAGACCAGGCGGAGTTGAGCCCTGATGAAGCTGTTGGCCTCAGGAGCAGCCCCCAAGGAGTCTGTCAGGTACACACAGACCTTGGGTTTTCTCAGAGCCTAACAGGTTCTGCCACAAGCTGGCCATCTTTACTTCTCAGGGGAGCCAGCCATCCCTTCCTGTCCTCTGCCTGTGTTGCGTGTTCATAATAGTGAAGATCATTCTTGGTGGAAAAGATAAAGGCAAACTAGAGGTCCTTCCCTCTCTCATTTCAAACCTTCTGTATTCAGTGGTCTTTCCCTATCAGTTCAGCATCATTTATCCATTGCTCACTGGTTTCCAAATACCTATTTTGTGGATTGCACAAATGTTAGAAATGTTAGAAATACAATATTAGAAATACAGATGTTAGAAAAAGAAATTGTTCTGTGATAGTTGAATATAAGAAATGTCTTAATTTTTTTTTAAAGAGCACTATTCCTACCATAGTTGATAAGAAATTCATTCTCAGAGAACCCCATCCCCTTCTCAGGAACCGTAGAAACCTCAGGGCTTACCTGAGCCCAGAGATTTAGGGAAGGTCTCTGGCTTTCATTCATTTGACTGCTGCTCCAGGTACCCTGGTTTATGGCCATGAGGTTTGTTTGGAGGCAGCTGTCCCCATTCCCATGTGTGATGGGCTTGGTCATTTGGACACAGAATAACCAGTGAGGCCGGAGATCCTCCCTAGGCCTACCATGCAGTCCTCCCATATTCCTTGGTACTTTCAAAACTCTAGAACATCTTCTCCATTCCCTCCCTTTCCCAAGGTTTGGGCCATGCCTCTCTGTTGTTTCAAAGCACTACCCTCTCTTTCTCCACCCTGGTCTCCCCCCATCCCCATGACACCACCCTGCAAGATCCAGGTTAATTTCTTTGGGAACCAAACCTTCCAAGTAAAAATGGCACTGGCATTGGAATCACCTGCGGAGTTTAAAGCTTTAGGAGCAGGAATAGACCCCAGGGTTTGCCCTTTCTTGTAAGCTCTCCAGAGTTTGAGAACCATGGCCTAGTTCTTGGAATACGATGGTGTTACTTGCTCTCTGGAGGTAGGTGTATCAGCCTCTGTGGGAGGTAGGGAATTGCCTTTCCATTCTTTCTCCCACAACAATTAGAAAGTCAGAAATTGATACCTTTGCAGACAGAAGAGCATAGAAGTCTTTTTTTTTTTTTTCCAGGACATTCTGCATACATAGCCATAATATAAGGTGGAATATGACTGTCCCATGCCCTGAGAGGGAAGTGGGTCAGGAACTGGGAGTATAGAGAAGAGAGAGCCAATTCCCAGCAACTGAATGAGGAAAGGAGTGTTTGGGCTGGGCCGCAAGAGGCAGGGGGGCCCCCCACTGCTCTGGTGATGGAAGGACCAAGTGCAGTAGTAGAGCAACCTGAAAACACTTGTTTGGCTGAAGCACAGAATTAGTGCTTGGGAAATGCAGACCCACCATATCCTATCCTCAGTCCTGGGGCTGGCTGGGCTTCTGAGTTGAGTTTCTCACATTTATTTAGCACACCCAGAGGGTCTCTGGGCAAGCACTCTTTATTTATTTATTTATGGCTCAAGGTATGTTTAATGTAACAATGATTATAGTAGAAGAAGAAAAAAAGTCCAGAGTAAATTAAATATTCAAAGTTAGTTCGAGTTGTTTGTGGCACAGGTATATCTTGACATAAAAATATATTCATTTTTTTTTGAATAAAAAAAGAAAAGAAGATATGAATCTGTATGATCACATTTCTGAAAAAAATCTGAGAAGGATTTCAGTGAAATAGTAAAATGTTAATAAGTATTTCTCAGAAGCTTCCTAAGGTTCATTTTTGTTTTCCTTCCTCTTTTTCATCCCTGCTTTTAGATTATTCTGTAATGATATATGTATTGTAGTCTTTCATAATAGAAGTAAATAGAATATATTGGGCCTGGTGGGCTCAATACTGTAAATGAGGCATGATCATGGCCACATGTATCCTACAGAGTCTATTTCTCAGTGCAGTGAAATTGCGCACATACTTTGTAGGGGTAGCACTAGGACACTGAAAAAAAAAATGGGGACTAGTCAAGATAAATATAAGAGCAACTGAATTCAACCCATATCTATTTAAATTCAGCTTTCTTAACATCGAAGTTATTCAATGGCATAAAGTCAAGTAGCCTGTTAAAGCCTTACTAGAAAAAAAAAATATATATATATATATATATATCTTTCCCCTCCCTTTTCCTATTTCCAGGCAAGCACACTTTAATCAAACTTATTGCTGAAAGTAAGGCAGCAGCAGGTTGTAGAAATGTAAGGGGACATAAATTCTAGGCTTGCTGGAGTGTGGGGAGTGATATCTGCTGTCTGGAAAGGGAGAAGAATGACACTGTGAGTTTTATTTATAAATTGTAATGACATTTTCTAATTGGCAATAAGTATATCTTACTATAAGAAGTCCTCATTATCTTCAGTGTCAGGAAACTCACAGACACTTCAGTGTCTGTTTCAATGTTTGTTTTATAATAAATCATAAAAGAAAGGGCTGATTAAAATTTATTGTCTTGAAAAATGAAAATTCAAAAGCACAAAAAATGTTTATTTTAATTTTGCAGTTAACAAAATTTAAGTTAATGGTTGCAACCATGAGCCGATTCTTAGAAGAAAGAAAACTTAGGGGTGCCTGGGTAGCTCAGTGGGTTAAAGCCTCTGCCTTCCGCTCAGGTTGTGATCCCGGGGTCCTGGGATCAAGCCCCGAGTCGGGCTCTCTGCTTGGTGGGGAGCCTGCTTCCCTTCCTCTCTCTCTCTGCCCGCCTCTCTGCCTACTTGTGATCTCTACCTGTCAAAGAAATAAATAAAAAATTTAAAAAATTAAAAAAAAAAAAAAAAAGAAAGAAAACTCAGTCAGGTCTCACTAAGTTTGGGGGGAGGGTGGAGGTGGGGTCATCATTTTTCCCATTACCCTATTCCTTTATTCAACACATGTTTAATAAACACCTCTTCCATGCCAGTCACTACTTTAGGCACTGGAGACACAGTAGTCAGCAGCAAGGTCCCAGTCCTCATGGATCTTATTTTCTAATGAAAGAGAAAGACCAGAAATAAATGGACATGGAAGGGCTATGAAGCAAGGTAAGTAGAGGTATGGCTCCAGTTGTGCAGACAGTGCTCGGAGCCTGGCCCGCATGAATGGACGGAGTCCTTCACTTCCTATGTGATTGCGCCGTGTGCTTTGGTAGTCACGGGCCTCATCGGGTTTTCCCAGGGCCCTCCCTTAATCCCCTTTGGAGTATCTTGAAGGACAGACGTCTTTACCTTCAACCCTGCCAGGTCTCCATTTGCCTGTGGTTTTGTGGGATCAGTTCTCCTACAGCACTTTCAGTAAAATCTCATCGTTCACAAGATTGCTTTTGCGGTTGGTTTGCATGTATGACGGGCTGAGGAGGGTCAGCCCAATTCGTGCTTGTTGTCCCAGTGTACTTTTTTTTTTTTTTAAAGATTTTATTTATTTGACAGACAGAGATCACAAGTAGGCAGAGAGGCAGGCAGAGAGAGAGGAGGAAGCAGGCTCCCTGCTGAGCAGAGAGCCTGTGGGGCTGTCCATCCCAGGACCCTGAGATCATGACCTGAGCCGAAGGCAGAGGCTTAACCTACTGAGCCCCCCGGGTTCCCCCTACAGTGTACTTTTTAATAGCGTTCCTCTTCTCTCTCAGAAACTCTCAGTTTGGGTACGCCTGAGTGACTCAGTCGGTTAAGCGTCGACTTGGACTCGGGTCATGATCCCAGGGTCCTAGGATAGCCCCCAATTCCCACATCAGACTCCCTGCTCAGTAGGGAGTCTGCTTCTCCCTTTCCCTCTGCCTGCCACTCCCCTTGCTTGTGCGTGCGCGCTCTCTCTCTCTCTCTCTCTCTCTCTCTGTGTCAAATGAATAAATCAAATCTTAAAAAAAAAGAAAAAAGTTCTCAGTTTGGACAGTAAAGCTCACCAGCCTGTCAATCAAGGATTAACCACTGACGTGGTGGGTGGGGTGTTGAACAAGAGTAGATGTTTCTAAGTAGTCTTTTCATAAACATTTTTCTGTTAGGCCTTTTGCTTCCCTACAAAACCTTGTAACTGTGGAGACTTGGATGAATAACATTTAACAAAAGAGATCCCCTTTTGGAGTAATGTGAATCTTGGGTAGTAGCCACCCTGGCAGCCAGTTTATATTGGTTCATTGTGGTTTTGAATTAGACGTGAACATGGTGTGGTCCTGCGTCAGCAAGAAGTCAGGCTTGTGGTGGTGATCCCAGCCCTGCAGAGTGTTACGTGGCACAGGGTGCACAGACCCTGGGAGTCCTCAGAGGGCGCCGTTAGCTTCCATACATCCCGGCACCTGACACTGAGAAAAAGCATCTCAGATCTGTTGAAGTCTAAACACTGAGGACACACTGACAATTTAAAAGATTAAAATCTATAAACAGATGTGGATGGACTAGAACTTGTTTCCTTCTCGCTCTTTATGTGTTGTAACCTGGAATCTTCATGCCTCAAGATTGAATAACCTTGTTTAAATAATTGTCTTTCTCCAGTACTAAAAAGCTCTATGCAAGAATGGTGGCCGTCTTCTCAACGGGTCTTCTTATTTGTGACTAGTTACTGTAGAAAATTAAGGAAAAGGAAAGAATGTGGGTTTCTTCTTATGTATGGCATAAAGTCTGTGTATCTTTGTATTTCTGACTATAAATGGTTGCTAGAGAGACAGAGAGACTGCAAATTCTGTACCCCATAATGTCTTACAACCTGAATAGGTAGCATTGGGACTTTATTTATGGAATGTCAAAAAGAAAATAAGGCCGTCAAAAAGGGCAAACACTGGAAACCTCTTGCTGCCTCTTTTGAGTTGGCCATAAAAAGAACATGAAGCATTGAATTGTCCCAGTGCTGGGGCCTGGGTCTAGCACTTTCTTGCATTACGTTAGGATAGGAGCCGCTGTCTGATAAAGATAGGGAGTTGGGTGAGATTGGAAAAAGAAGCTGCTAATCATTTACTTCTCTGATTTTTGTCGTACTTACTGTCTGTACTGGAGCAATTATCACCTTATTCAATAATTGCTTTATTTATGGTACTGTTGTCCCTCCAAGGAGGGCTATGTTCCCTTTAAAAAAGCAGGGAATATGCCATAACATCTGGCTAGTACTATGAGTATTACAGATTATAATAAAAAGGACACAGATATCCTACTTAGCAATAAATCCTGACATGTTCATTTTTTTTAATGCTCTGATATCTCTGAAATCGTGATGGATCTTACAGTCAGTGGTTTTTAAAGTATTTTGCCATAGTGTAATGGGCAGCATTTTTTCTTGGTAATGTACAAAATAATGCCTGTTCCACTCAGTGGTATCTTAGATGAGCTCCTTAAGGGACTTTTTATATTCTTGGTATAAAAACTATTAACCATATGATAAAATTACCTAGGTTCCAACTGGTGTTCTATTGACTGTCAGATGATATTCAATGTATTAAATTTTGAGATACGGTTTTTTAAAAAAAGTCTCCTGAAGTGAGTATTCACTGAGCACGTAAGTATCAAAGGGATGAAGGTCACAGATGAGGCTCCCCAACTCCAGGTAGGTCCCAGAACTCCAACTTGAAGCAGACAGGGAGAGCATTTTGTCCAGGGCAAGGCCGAGTTGGCCTTGCCTTGGCCTACCAAGGAGGTAGCAAGCCAACTGGCTTGCCTGGCATTGCGGTTTTCACGGAGGGAATCTGAGACGTCTTCAGAGTCACACTAAAAGAACTTAGATCTGATATCAAGAACAGAGGGGTAGGCACTCTAGGAATTTGCGTGGAAGCCTCACTATATTACACTGGGGTTGGTGGTTAAGCCAGAAAAGAAACTAAAGGGATGAGCCACTTTCCCTTAAGAAAAACAATTTCATTAATTTCTCCTTGAACATTTCATGTGTGTCTCTTGAACTAAAAGGCCAAGTTTGCCAGCGCTCCTGTGTAGCCTCCCTCCTCACACTACCTGTTTCTCCCTCACAGATCGCCTTCTCCCAGCACAGCAATTTTATGGACCTGGTACAGTTCTTCGTGACTTTCTTCAGGTAATTTCCCTTCTACAAACCTTATCTTCTCTTTTGATTCAGGTACTTAATCCCATTAATTATCAACTCCTAGAAGATAATGGAGTAATCCTGTGTTGGCACAAGAGATCAGACTAACTTCCTAGACCTTTCTGAAAAGTTATGAGTCAGTCGCAATCGTGTAAATCCATCCTAACCTGATAAATGAAAACATTTGCTTTGTACGTTCTGATCTTGGGGGGCCATTTTTCACGTACTCTCTACTAAAATGTAGCTATTTTGGTTCTTCATATGGGGAGAATTCGGGGTTGAAACAATAATTAATAATGATTACTGATATGTGCTACAGATACACTTCCTTCTAATCAGGGATGATCCCGGTGATTATCCAGAGTTTGAGAGATTAAAGTGACTTGTTAGGCTCTTGGGATTCTTTTATTTTTATACTTTTTTCAAGGTGAATTTTATTTTTATGAAAATACTACAGACACATAATTGAAAAAGACACGTGCTCCAGTGCTCCTGAGAGAAAGTAGAAGCATCCCTCCCCGCACCTTCCCACCCTTCACTTGCCCCCGAGTTTAAATTATTGTAGCTATTTTTCACGTCTCTGTGCTTGCACTGTTTCTTGATTTTTCAGTTTCTCTTCGGATGTCCCACTTGTAGATGAGGATATTTATCTCATGTAACCTCACCCGCAACTCCCCGTGCACCACCAGTGCAAACAGAAATCCCTTCCTTCCCCCTCGTGTCACGTAGTTACATCACGGTGCTTGCCTAACGCAGTGCTCCCTGTTTATGTTGTTATAACTGGAAAACCCCCGTTCACGGCAAGGTGAACTGTGATTGTACTTCCCCATTGTTTGGTTGGAGCAATCACTCTCACTCTAATTTTGTTTTTTTAATTGTTTGGTTTTCTAAGAGGCTACCCCTGATTTTTCCCTGTACTCTGACAGAATTGAATAAAATCTGTCTGTGGTCAAACACAAGCAGGCACTTTCTGTTTTAGTTTCTCTTGGAGATGTCTGTGTCTAGAACCCTCCAGCCCACCACTCCCAGGTGCACTGGTTTTTGAGGCCTGCGGCAGGATTGTTATCTTGGGAATTTCTCTTGCCTTCCTCTAATATTGAAATATAAGATACTAAATAGAAGATCTTGTGTCTTCATCTCCCTGTTTATTTTCTCTTTTTAAGGACTCCAGGACTTTTTTGAGAAAAGGGGTAGGGGAGGTAAATTTTCCGCAACCTCTGTCTGAAAATGTTTTGATTTTTACCTTCCCATTTGATCAAAAAGTTGCATACAGAATTCTAGGCTGGAAATCGTTTTCCATTAGAATTGAGATGGCATTATGCTGTTCCTTCTAGCTTCTAGTATTAATATTGAGAAGGACCAATATATAAAGACAGTTATTGCCTTTATAATTCCTACTCCTTGTATGAGATCTGTTTCTCTCTTTAAAAAATTATATTAAAGCTTACAATAAAATTACAGAGACACGTATAAAATGTGTCTGGCTCAATGAGTTAATCACACATTGAATGTGCACTTTAGAAGCTCCCCTGTGTTTTATCAGTCACAACACCCTTCTGTCCCCAAAGTAACTATTTAACTTCTAAAAACATATATTGGGGGCGCCTGGGTGGCTCAGTGGGTTAAAGCCTCTGCTTTCGGCTCAGGTCATGATCCCAGGGTCCTGGGATCGAGCCCCGCATCAGGCTCTCTGCTCCGCGAGAAGCCTGCTTCCTCCTCTCTCTGCCTGCCTCTCTGCTTACCTGTGATTTCTCTCTGTCAAATAAATAAATAAAATCTTTAAAAAAAAGAATAAATAAAAAAATAAAACCATATATTGGATTTGCCCATTTAAAAAATTTACATAGTGGCGCCTGGGTGGCTCAGTGGGTTAAGCTGCTGCCTTCGGCTCAGGTCATGATCTCAGGGTCCTGGGATCGAGTCCCACAACGGGCTCTCTGCTCAGCAGGGGACCTGCTTCCCTTCCTCTCTATCTGCCTGCCTCTGTCTACTTGTGTTCTCTGTCTGTCAAATAAATAAATAAAATCTTTTTTAAAAAAATAAATAAATAATAAATTAAAAAAAAATAAATTTACATAATATCACTGCAGAACTTTTAAACCAGTTTGAATGAGCAAGAAGAATTAAAAACTTATTGGATACAGTTGAAGTTGTACTTACAGGGTATGGCTTTAAATCTGTGGTTCTTAACTGTAGCAGCACAGTAGAAAGCTTTTGATGCCCACGCCACATCCCGGACCAGTCACATCAGAATCTCTGCAGATGGGACTCAAGCATTTGAAACCTCTGCAGGTGACTGTGATATGCAGCTAAGGTCAAGAATCACTGCTTTATAAAAGCAAAATTGGGATTGCCTGGGTGGCTCAGTGGGTTAAGCCTCTGCCTTCGGCTCAGGTCATGATCCCAGGGGCCTGGGATCGAGTCCCGCATTGGGCTCTCTGCTCAGGAGGGAGCCTGCTTCTCCTCATCTCTCTCTCTGTCTGTCTCTCTACCTATTTGTGATCTCTCTCTCTGTCAAATAAATAAATAAAATCTTTAAAAAAAAATTAAAAAAAATAAAAGCAAAATTGGAAAAGAAAAAAAAAACACATTTCTCAACAAGTCAGAAAAAAGAACTACCAAATAAGTCTAAAGAAAATAGAGGGAAGCCATAGACATAGAGTGAAATTAATCATATAGGGGGAGAAGTACAGTAGAGAGAATTAAAAGAACCACAAAGTTGGATCTTTGAAAAGAATAAGAGTAATATTGATAAACCCTGGCAAGACTGACCAAGGAAAAAAGAGAGAAGGTGTAAATAATAACAGAAATGTAAAAGAAGGCATTACTCCAAATCCTGCAGATAACTTTTTCCTCCATAAGAGTATTTTATGAGCAATTTTCTGCAAATAAGTTTGAAAATGGGACAGATGGAATGGACAATTAGAAAAACAAAGAATATATACTACTTACTGATACAGAATAGGAACATGAACATTGAATAGGGCTATATCTGTTTAAAAACAATGCATAACTTAAAATTTCCCCACAAAGATTACTCTAGGCCCAGGTGGCCTCATTGGTAACTTACAACCTTTTAGGAAAGAAATAACATCCTTAGTAACAACATCTTTAGAGAACAGAAAAAAATACATCCCAGTATGTTTTAATGAGGTTAGTACAACCTGACAGTATTATGAGGGAGGAATTTACAAGTTAGTCTCCCTCATGAATGAAGAAGCAAAAATCCACCAGTAATTTAAAAAGCCAACAATATCATGACTCAGTTGGGTTCATTCTAGGAATTGCAAAGTTGATTTAGCATCAGAAAATTGATCTGTGTAATTAACATGAATTGCATAATAAGAGAAGAGAATAATATGATCATCTTAAGCAGTGAAGAAAAGCATTTGATAAAATTTGATCTCTCGGGGCGCCTGGGTGGCTCAGTGGGTTAAAGCCTCTGCCTTCGGCTCAGGTCATGATCGCAGGGTCCTGGGATCGAGCCCCGCATTGGGCTCTCTGCTCGGCAGGGAGCGTGCTTCCCCTTCTCTCTCTGCCTGCCTCTCTGCCTACTTGTGATCTCTGTCTGTGAAATAAATAAATAAAATCTTTAAAAAAAAATTTGATCTCTCATTCATTAAAAAACTCCTAGGAAACTCAGAATAGAAAGAAACTTCTGATAAAAGAAAAATCTGATAAAGGACCAATATATAAAGCCAACAGCAAACCACTTTCTTAATGGTGAAATTGAGTTTAAGAACAAGCAAAGACTGGCTGGCTCAGTCACTTGAGCCTGTGACTCTTGATATCAAGGTCATGATTGGAAGCCCCAGGGGGCATGGAGCCTACTTAAAAAAAAAAAAGATTCTATCAGTCACTTCATTCAACATTGTGACAAAGGTTCTAGTCAATATAGTAAGATAAGAAAAATTAAATAAGAATTAGAAAAGAAAAAAAGTCATCACCTTAAAATATGATTGTATTTATAGGAATTCAAAAGAATGCAGAAAAAAAAATTAGAATTGGTAGGTGAATTCAGCAAAGTTGCTAGATACAAGGGCAATATTAAAAAATTAGTTCTATGTCATTCAGAGACATACATCTTTTGCAGCTCTTATTGGTAAAGGCAGATGATGGCATGAAAACCATATAATTAATTGTATTTCCCATAGTGAGCCATTAGGTGCCCCCCCCCCTTTTGACCATGAAAGAAATCCCTTCCTGAGTGATGCTGGGGAGCAGATGGCCTCTCTTCGAGAGATTCAGCCACGTCCTGATGGGCCCATTTCTGCCTGCTGTGAACTGTAGCCTTTAGTTTCTGGATGATGATGACATCTCCACCAGGAAGTAACTGTTGCATCCCTCCAGTCTTGCAGAGAGAGAAAATCTGATAAAAGCATTCAGTGTTTCGGGGCGGGGCGGGGGGGGGGGTGGATCGATTACATTTCTATACTTCACTAACAAAAATGAAATTTACATGTTGCCGTTACTTTAGTAAGTAAAATTATTCAAAATTACAGCATAACAGATCAAGAAAGAATTACCAAGAAAAAATGGAGAGGGTGGGAAGACAGTCTACTGCCCCCCTCCCCCGACAGTAAACACTTTGTCAAGCTACAAGTGATCATTGTGGCACTGGGCACAAAATCAGATTAACCAGTGGAATATGTACCTAGCCAAGGAAACAGATAAAGTTTAAAGGTCTCAGATTTGTTTGCAGTGACGAAAAACTAAATAGAATTAAACAGTAGACAGTTATAAAGAAGCTAGAAGATCAGTATAGACTTAATAGCCACTAATCACATGTAGCTCGTGAGCACTTGAAATGTAACTAGTGTGACCGAGAAACTGAATTTTTCGTTTTATCTAATTTTAACTAATTTAAAACATTTAAATATATTTAATTTAAATATAAATTTAAAGACTACTTGATTCAGTTACCAGAGAACTTGTGTGTTTAGAACAACCTGGATATGTGAATCTGCTTTTTCAAATGTGAATTTTATGAAATTTAAATACAGATCAGTTATTTTCTGATAAAAACTTAGTGTTCACATTGAGATGTGCTTATTAGTATAAAACGCACACTGGATTTTGAAGACTTAGTAGAATATTAGAACATAAGATACCTCAATTTCTAATTGGTCACATCTTCAAATGATGTTTTAGCAATCTTGGGTTAAATAAAACTAATTTTATTAAAATTAATTTCACCTGTGTGTGTTTTTTTTTTATTGTGGCTACTAGAACTTCTAAAATTACATGCGTGGCTAACATTAAATTTCTGTTGAACAACAATGACCTAAGATAAAGGGAAAATTTTGTAGGGGCGACATAAAAAGATATGATAAAATAATGCTAAATTAATCCCAAGTATTTGAAAACAAAATAGTAAGTCCTCATTCAGACTTTTTTAAGGTAGAAAATCAGCATAAAGCTAATTCTCTTACTATAAATTTAAAAAGTTGTTTATGTTCATAGTAAAACTTCAGACAACATAAAAACTAAAACTCAAACTTCCCCTAATCCTACTCTTTAAATATTACCACTGTTAATATTTTAATGTTTGTGTTTCCAGAGTTTTTTCTGTGTGTATATACACTGTGCATGCAAGTTGTGGTTTTTCTGATTCTTTGGTTTATAAAATGGGTTTCCTCCTTACATGTTGTTCTAGAACTTGTTTTTTCACTCAGTGTTCTGCGGTTAACTTTTCCCATGTGCGGTTTCACTCCATTTTTAAACCGCTTTTTCCATAGTAGGAGTACCATATTTTATTTAACCATTCCTCTTTTGACTGACTCTTAGATTGTTCTCAGTTTTTGTTACATACGCTTTTACATTTAAATGCAAAAACACTGCCGTGGCCTCTCAGAGCAGTTGCGTCAATTTATACTCCTACAGCAGGAATATAATTTCTTTTATTGTTTCTGCCCGTTGCTCTTATTAGTTCTTAGCAACAGTAGATATTGTCATTATTTTTCATTTCGTCAGTCTTGGAGGTATCACTGGTATCTTAAATTTGGATTTCTTTAATTATGACTGATACTTACTAATGTCTTTCAGTTCCTGTTTTGAATGATTGGTCCCTGTCCTTTGTTTATATTTCTCTTGGGATATTTGCCTTTTTCTTGCTGAAACTTAGGACTTTGTTTCATTTTGCAACTATTAACAGGTGTGTGTGTTCCCTTGTTTGTCTTAGGCCCCATTTAGCCTGCTTCTCCCTTTACTTCTGCCTGCCGCTCTTGCCTACTTGTGCTCTTTATCTCTATATTCCTGTCAAATAAAGAAATAAAATCTTTAAAAAAAAAAAATTGAGAGGGGCGCCTGTGTGGCTCAGGGGATTAAAGCCTCTGCCTTCTGCTCAGGCATGATCTCAGGGTTCTGGAATCAAGCCCCTCATCGGGCTCTCTGCTCAGCAGAGAGCCTGCTCCTCCCCCTCCTCACCTGCCGCTCTGACTGCTTGTGCTCTGTCTTTCTCTCTCACTGTCAAATAAACAAGTAAAATCTTAAAAAAAAAAAAAAAAATTAGGAGCTCTATACCAGGAACTCGGGAAAAAGAGCAAACATACATTTTTTTAATTATACCATACTCATCCTTCAGGTCCTGGCCCAGTGTTCTTTCCTCCAAGACCACATCCCAGAACCCCAAACTAAATGGTCTTCCCTTGTTCTCTCCCAGAAAACCGTATTAGTTTTCATCATGGTACTTCCCACAGTTTTTTCCTTGCGTCATATCTGTGCTCACAGTTAGACTCAAAGCTTAAGAGAACATATGCACTGTCTCTTTTGGGCACACACACACATACACACACACACCTCTCCAGCCCCTAGCACAGAGTCACGTGCAAATACATGTATGTAAACTAGAGCTTCAGGAGAAGTGCTGAGTCTCAAGGAACCGGAGGCACCAGCCTTTCTGAGGGAAAGAAGTTGGTGGAGCCCGTTGATGGTGTGCTCTCAAGGGCGTGTAGAGGCCACATGCTAATTCGGTAGCTCATGAGCAGGTCTTACGTATATTCTTGGAACATGCGTACAGATTGAGGTGACCCTGCTGCCAGGTACCAGCCTAGTAAGGAGTCGTCCCTTCTGATGGAAGACTGTGAAACCATCAGAATTGGCTGGGACCGTGGAATCTTGTGTAGCAAACAAAGACAAATGGTGCTTTGTTTCTTCTTCTTTTGAAGGTGGAACCTTTGGACAAGAATCCAGTGCTCCCCACCCCTGGAGTTTGTTTAAGAACTCAGAATGATGATGATCTTTTAACTTAGAAAAGAGTCCTTTTTATGAACACAAGGAATGAAATATTTTCCCCAAGCAAGTTAACCAGGTCCCAAAGGATCTAAGTGACAATAGGGGAGAAGAAAGATATCCAGAGAATCCTAAGCAGCACTCTGAAGAACAGCTCAGATAACACAGAAAAGAGAATGGGGGGTGGGAGGGGGCAGGGCACTCAGGGATTCAAGTGAGAAAATCATTGTGAGGGGATTTAGTAAGAATACTTCAAGACTCGGGCACAGTGAAGTAAACTCTAGATTCTGACAAATCCATTAAGCCCTCTTTATATCTTAATGAGATGCTACTCGAGAATCCAGTAGTAGCCTTGTGAATGAAGAGGGAAATAATAAGACCCCACTGCTTGAAGTCATGTATGTGAAAGGGCTTTGTATCTGGGAGCATGGTGCCAGGGTGGTTAGGACAACTGGTAGTAGTAAGAGGGACCAACACTCTGTGGACATCTTTGTGGCTGGGGTCACAGATGCCTTAGAGGCCAATGTCTGAGTGAGGATAAAAAAGGAAAAATAGGTGATGTCACATCACTTGGCCCAAAAGAGGGCATGTAATGGGAATTTCAGTTAGAGGCCAGATAACAATGTTCTTGTAAAACTTAATTACCTGAACTTCTGCTAGACCCTTGCCACACTGACAACAGACATTCTGTCAAGTCCATTTCACATTCCAGAAGATAGACGTGAGTGTGGGTTCCTCCCTCTCTGGATCTAATGCTGACCAGAATGGTGAAATGCAAGTCACAGCAGCTCAGTAAGAAGCAGTGTGTCTCTGTGTTCAAGCTGGGTTAGAGGTCAAGGCCAGGCCAAGAAAATGCATACGTAGTTTTAGAAAAGCCAGATTTGTGAGAGCAGGAAATAACCATTAGTTAATAGTCTTGCCCTCTGGAGAGAATGTTCAGGATGCTCTCAAAAATATCATTCTAGGGGCACCTGGGTGGGTCAGTGGGTTAAAGCCTCGCCTTCAGCTCAGGTCATGATCCCAAGGTCTTGGGATCGAGCCCCGCATCAGGCTCTCTGCTCAGCAGGGAGCCTGCTTCCTCTTCTTTCTCTCTCTGCCTGACTCTCTGCCTACCTGTGATCTCTGTCTGCCAAATAAGTAAATAAAATCTTAAAAAAAAAAAATCATTCTAACTGCATAATGAGTTAAGCTGGTGAGAAACAGAGGTCCCAAACACTGAGCTTTCACACAAATTATGAGTTTGCAAAAGACATAGACTAAAGGTAGAAAGAGAAACTTAGAATCAAGGCATGGATTTTTTTGAGAATAGTCTCAGGGAAGTATAAACCTTTGAAAGCAAGAACAGGTTTAAGACAAAAAGGTGAAATGTTTCTTGTTTTCTCCTTGGGTACAGAGCTGACAGGAAGTGAGAGGCCCTTAGCCTGGAGCTAGTGTCCTAGTTTTGAAAGAGAAATGCACGTCTTTGATGATCTCTGAATGACACTGGCAAAATGTTAATAATTGCCAAGGCTAAGTGATGGACATAGGAATTCATTAGATCATTTCCTCTACTTGTGTGTATGTTTGAAAATTTTTCACGGTTTAATGTTTCTTTAAATTTCATTTACATGGGAAAATCTAGAAAACAGTTGACAAGAGGGACTGCAGTAGGGTGCACACTGAGTTACAGCACTACCTATACCCAAACTGTGGTAGGAAGGAAAGAAGGGAGGTAAATCAGTGAGTGCTACCTTTTTTGAAATAACTAGAATGTTCTTTGTTGTTGTATTACCCTAGGAGAAATCTCATACACATAACAGCTTTGAAGAACAATCACTGTGTGTTAGTATGCTGTTTGTGTCACTTCTTAGAAAAGCTGGAGGACACCTGGGGGACTCAGTGGGTTAAGCCTCTGCCTTCGGCTCAGGTCATGATCTTAGGGTCCTGGGATCGAGCCCCGCATCAGGCTGTCTGGTCAGCGGGAAGCCTGCTTCCCGCCCCCCCGCACCACCGCCTGCCTCTCTGCATACTTGTGATCTATCAAATAAATAAATAAAATCTTAAAAAAAAAAAAAAAAGGCTGGAATCAGTAGAAGAAACTGGGTTGCTGTTGTTTTTAACAAGTCTGTGTTGAAGATGGAAGCCCCTAGGCCAGGAGGTGGTGGAGGGGAAGAGGACACAGACCTGAGCTGTACTGTCTTACACCTCTGGACTGAGGGTAGTCTAGGAGAGGCCTCTGAGTGGCACTAAGGTGCTCGCCTCCGAGGACAGTCCTGTGTTCAACTATATTGGTGGCATCTTGACCAACTTGGAAGCTATTCTCATTCGCTCCTTGCCCCTCCATGTGGATTTGCTGCCTCCTTGTGTTCTTTCAGAATAAAAATAACAAAAAAGTAGGAAACCAAGAAAGACAGATTACTCTTCTCAGACTCCTTTACTGCTTCTTCCTGTTCTCCCCAACTTCTCCTGGGTGAGGTGTGCCCCCCAGAACATTCTTCTATATTTGTAATTCACTCCCTGGGTGACCGCATCCAGATTTATTACTTCAAATACACCACTGCCCCTCGAACATCACAGGTTTTTTCCTGCAGGTCCGCTTATACATGGATTTTCTTCAATAAATACAGTACAGTAAATGTACTTCCTTTTCCTTATGATTTCCCCTTTTCTTAAGATCTATTTATTTATTTGCACGAGAGCACAAGCAGGAGGGGCAGAGAGAGAGAATTTCAAGCAGACTTGGCGCTGAGATCGTGACCTGAGCTGAAACCAAAAGTCAGATGCTTGACCAAGTGGGCCACCCACGCACTGCTTTATGATTTTTTTACTAATGTTTGCTTTTCTCTACCTTCGCTTTATTGTAAGAATACAGCCTATAATACATATAACATATAAAATATGAGTTAATCAGCTGTTTATATTGTCAGTAAGGCTTCCTGTCAACAGTGGACTACTAGTAGTTAAGTTTGGGGGGAGTCAGAAGTTATACGTGATTTTCTACTGTGTGGAGGTTCAGCACCCCTAACTCTCCCATTGTCCAAGTGTTAACTGTGTATGCTTATGACTCCCAAACGCCACCTCCAAGCCCGACCTGGCACCCAGCCTCCATGCTCATGTGTCTGTCCATGGACACACCCTTTGGTGTCCATGTCCTCTCCCTTTGGCGCTTAGGTGGAGATCTCAGAATTCGGTGTGTCTCACACTGTCTGCTGTCCTGCACCCGCTCCACCCAGAGCCTTCCTTGTCTAGGTTGATGGCAAGTTCCTCGGGCCAGAACTTCTCTGTTCCATCCCCTCCCTCCAGCACATTAGGAAATTCTGTGGTCTCAGCCTTCACATTATGTCCAGATTCCAAAGTGCGTGAGCCACATCATGTCTCCTAGACTACTGGTCTCCCTGTTCCTGCCATTGCTACCCTAAAAGTCTCCTCAGCATCGGTTAAATTATGTTACTTCTCTGCTTCAATACTAAGTTAGCGCCTCATCTCGGTCAGTAAAATCCAGTACCCTTAGCGTGCCTGCAGGCCTCCCAAGGTCTACTGCTGCCTTACCCCTCTGCCTTTCCCTATGACCCATCTCCCCCCCAACTCCAGCCATGCCAGCCTCCTGAGGTTCCTCCTTGCCTCTGGCTGGGCACAGCCGTGCCCATTCCCCAGGTGTGTGTCTGTAGACCACCCCTGGGCCACCTCCCACACCCCCTCCAAGTGTTGCTCAGATGTCACCTTCTCGAGAAATAAGACTCACCCACTCTGACCGTTCTGCTTTAGAGTGAGAGTGGCACTCCCGGACCCCCTTTTCCTTACCATCTTTTTATTTCCGTGGCATTTACTACCTTTTGACTTGCTCTATAAGTTGCTTGTTTATTTTGTTTATTTTTTATCTCCACCTGATGGAATGTCAACTCCATGAAAATAGCGATCTTTTGTCCAGTTCATCGGTGTATTGTATGGGCCTAGAACAGGACCTGCCTCAATAAAGTATTGATTAAAAGGACAGTTGAGACCATCAGGGAGGCACAAGGACCAGGAGAGTCAGGACATCTGAGAGGCCCAGTAAGACAGGAACCAGGAGGCTCTCCCTCGAGTGATGACCCTGGCAAGCCCCTTCTCTTTCATGTCAGGGAATTCACTGGAGATGTCTTTCCCTCATTGATGTCAGGGCAGCGGGGGGCTGTGGGAGCCTTAAGAGGGTGGGAGTTCAGTCATCCTCACACTTCAGCGTGCCCCCTGCAGCCTGCTTGAGGGCCTGCCTCCAGCCAGCAGCTGGGTGCACTGGGGCTGCAGTTCTGGAAGCAGACCTATGCTGCAAATGCCTAGTGTCTGTGGGTAACAGAAGTCCGTCATTCTGTCTGCTGTCGAGGTTGCTTTTCAAACCATCCACACCTGGTTTACAGACGAGAGAACATTAAAGCATTTAGTTATAAGACCAGTGGCGAGTTATTCTCTCCTAATACTTTTAAGAAAGTTATTTGGCTTGAGGTTGATCATTTTATTTTATAAAAATTAAATGAATTTTTTTTATAAAACTATGATTGAATATATATTATTATATATACATTTATTTCTTCTTGTGTTTCCCTCTTCCATATGAAAAACTGGTTGTTACGTTAATAACGAACTTTTCTCATTTTTTTAGTTTTATCAGTAAAGGTTTGCTAATTAAGTCAATTAAATAGCATGCATGTCATTCATTATTATTATCCTAGGTTTTATTTTTCTTCTTTGGGATAAGCCTTGAGGGGCCATTCTTTTTTTTTTTTTTTTTTTAAGATTTTATTTATTTATTTGACAGTAGATGGAGAGGCAAGCAGAGAGAGAGAGAGAGAGAAGGAGGGAAGCAGGCTCCCTGCTGAGCAGACAGCCCGATGCGGGACTCGATCCCAGGACCCTGAGATCATGACCTGAGCCGAAGGCAGCGGCTTAACCCACTGAGCCACCCAGGCGCCCTTGAGGGGCCATTCTGATAAAAGGCCCAGTGGGCGGTTGGAGCTCTTAGCCAGTGCCTTTGGGGACAGTACATGTAGTCCGGAAGCTCAGCTCTTCACAGCCTTCTCCCACTTGCTTCCCATGAGCTGGGACTTGGTTGTGATGAGTTATGATAAAAGTGCTTGGAGTTGGACTTTGGGGTGACCCTTCCTGCCTGGCCGAGGCGTGGGTGTGTGATAGTGCGGATTCTGGGGGCTGGGATAATAACTCAGTACTTTCCTTTCTCACAGTTGTTTCCTCTCTTTGCTCCTGGTGGCTGCTGTGGTTTGGAAGATCAAACAAAGTTGCTGGGCCTCCAGGCGGAGAGAGGTAAGCCTCAGGGGATGAAGATTCATGAATGCCTGTGAGAGCTTCTTCCTTTCTGTTTCTCTAAAGCAAGTCAGTTTAGTGATTTAGTGATAATTGATAGACATCTCACAGGGGGACTCGGGCTGCCCTGTCTGCAGAATGTGGTCTGTAGATTTTGATTAGTGTATATAAAGTAAAATTAGTTCTGCACCACATGCCTTTAACTTTCTAAAAGAAATCTTTAGTATTTTTAGTCTTTAGTATTGACTTACAGCTGCTGATTCTACTCATTCTACCAGCAGTCTGTCCTTAACTCAGGCAGGAGATCTGGGAGCTTAGTAGTAGGGCTTTTCATGAGAAGGAGGGTAAAATCAACCAGCTAAGCATCTCAGAAATGTCTCATCACTCAAAGATAAATCAGTGTCTAGTTAAGTTTTTGCTTGAATTTCATTTTTTTAATGAGTCTTGATAATATATCCAGAACTCTGTTCCAAAAGTAATATCGAAATGCAGTAAGATGAAACCAGAGAGGGACACAAACCATAAGAAACTCTTAATCTCAGGAAACAAACTGAGGGTTGCTGGAGGGGGGAGGGGTGGAAGGATGGGGTGACTGGTTGATGGACATTGAGGACGGTACGTGTTGTGGTGAGCACTGTGTGTTGTATAAGACTGATGAATCACAGACCTGTACCCCTGAAACTAATAATACATTATATGTTAATTTAAAAAAATTAAGTCTCACAAGTATTTACAATTGTGACCAGTCAAATAAATAAACTTGGTTAAAAGTGACAGCATAAACTCTTCGTTTACCGCACCTTTCACCGATGTTATTACTCTGCCTTCTAGCAGTCCTGTCTCCTGTTGCATTGTTGAGGTCTAGGCTGACCACACTCCTCCGTCTTCTGTATTCTATTCATGCCCTTTTCTATATAAAATCGATCTACAGACAAGATTTAGAAGAGAACGGAAATATCCCAAGTCAAAACTCAGAGGCCCGCAGCACTGTTACCAGAACATTAATGTCTGTAATGAGGGCCTCCTCCTGAGGGCCGTGACCCCTTTTCTGACCCACATAAAGGTGATGTTAGCATAGAGGTAATGTTGCATCCTTTTTATTATCATTCTTAAAATTCAGTGGGTAACATATTCAGAGGAATTTTTTTTAATAGCCTCATTACTAATATATTTTAAATCCCAATGAATTGTACCATTTTTTAAAATTGTACGGTGTTCTTTAAAAAAAAAGAAATACATGTTATCCAAACAGAGTAAGAAAGAAGTGGGAATCCTCAATAAACCAGTAGCCAGAGAAGGAATTAAAAAGGTGTCAAAATATTACTCTCTCCATGAAGGGCATTACCCTAGGAGTTTCCATTTGAGATGAGCTTATGGAAATAATAATAATGGTCTATTTCTCCTTGAGTGTTTAGGAGAATTATTTCCAAAATACCTAAACTGTTCCAGATAAAGGGAAAAGATGGAAAGCTTAAAGAGTCCTCATTCATTGTATGCATAGAAACTTAGAAACCGAAACAAAGGCCAGTCACACAGTGACTGTATGTGGAACAATCTAATTTACCAGTGTAATAAAAGGATCATTTGCTCCCAGAAACCCTGTCAGAATACCTTATATCAGTGGGTCAAAATAGTACCTAAATTTTTAGTAGTGGCCAAGTAATCACTTAGTCATTTATTGAAATTCAACACTGGTTCCTGCTTTAAAAACTAAACTCTTAGTAAACTCAAAAATAATACCCCCGTTTAACACCATAAAGAATATCCCGATCACTCAAGATATAAAAATACTAGAGGTTGTACCAACAAAATCTAGACAAGTTTGTCATAAGAAGAGCTAGCATTTGAGCTTTTCTAAATTCCAGGCACTGTTCTAAGAGGTTTTATATAGATTAACTGATTAACTCTTCATAACAAGCCTGTGAAATACTTACTGACCCGTTTCACAGGTGAGGAAACTGAGGCTCGGGGAGGCAGAAAAATAAATTACTCTGTGCCTCATTGCACAGTTACTATGAGACCAAACTGGGCTTTAAACTTGGGACTTCAGTCCTCACAGGCCACGTGCCTAGTCCTATAGGCCCCATTGTCACTTAAGTCTGTTCTGGACATTCTAAGCTGTGCACTCTGAGAAAGAGAAATAAATTTTATTACTATTAGGGGGCAAAGTTACTATTTTCAGATAAGATGATAGAAGCACAGTAGAGTATTGATTTGCCTGCATAAAAAGTAATACAGTGTATCAAGAATAAATCAGTGAAGACAAACAGCCCACTAGAAAATGTTTGCAACATACTTGAAAGAAAATATGGAGAGGATGAACACCTTGTAGAAAAAGGTTTTTAAAAAGTATGCTTGTGGGGCGCCTGGGTGGCTCAGTGGGTTAAGCCGCTGCCTTCGGCTCAGGTCATGATCTCGGGGTCCTGGGATCGAGTCCCACATCGGGCTCTCTGCTCAGCAGGGAGCCTGCTTCCCTCTCTCTCTCTCTGCCTGCCTCTCCATCTACTTGTGATTTCTCTCTGTCAAATAAATAAATAAAATCTTTAAAAAAAAAAAAAGTATGCTTGTGACTCTGAATAAAATTTTAAAAAGATATTTCACCATTCTGTAGGAATGATGAATGTCTGATGAAGAAGAGGTTTTCTTTTCTTCAGCCACACCAGAGAACATGCTTTATCAAGGAGGAAGGAAGAATTAGAAGATTCCTACCTTGCACGGTTAGGATAGGCTTTATTTAGGTTCTGTAAGAATAATAGTTTCTTCAGCATATTATTTTTTTTTAAAGATTTTGTTTATTTATTTGACAGAGATCACAAGTAGCAGAGAGGCAGGCAGAGAGAAGAAAGGGAAGCAGGCTCCCCGGTGAGCAGAGAGCCCGATGCGGGGCTCGATCCCAGGACCCCGGGATCACGACCTGAGCCAAAGGCAGAGGCCTTAACCCACTGAACCACCCAGGCTCCCGCAGCATATTATTTTTTAAATCATTTAAATTTCTTTAGAAGTCCCAGATTAAACTTCTTTAAGAATTACCCCACCCCTAAAAAAGTATGCTTATGACAACAGTGTTTATCAACAAACTAAGCTTTTACCCTTGCCATTTAAAATTTCTCTGTAACTGTGAACCGGGCTGTTGAGAATATATTTCGGCATTTCCCCAGCTTCAGTCATGGCTTATCCCTCTCGGATTTGTAGAAGAAATGACTTACTGGGATTTATTACAGAAGTCATAACAGTTGACACTCCTGAAGTGCTCACTAGACGCCTACACACATTACCTCCTGCACTCTTCCCAAAGGAGCTTGCAAACCGGAGGAGCGTGGGCGCTCTGTCCTGCTGTGACTCCCGCTCCGGGAATAGCGCAGAACCCAAAGTAGGGCTGCCACTTGTATTTGTTGAGTAAGTGGACCAACAGCTTGACGAGATGTAGAATGTTAGTGTTTTAAGAAAATGTTTAAGATAAAAATATCCTTCTAGAACAGAGCCCTGATCTATCCAGACTAAGATTCTGTCTCCTACCATAGTTCCAAGTGGGCGATTTGAAGTCAGGCCTGGTTGTCTTCCATGGCATGACCGACCTCCAGGCTTCAGTGATGTGCCCAGAGTGCTAATACCCTCAATGATACATGATTGATATATATTGATCCCACCATGTGCAAGGCGCTGAGCTGGGTTTTGGAGTGTTAACTGTGCCAGACTTCACATGTTTTTGTTTTCAACTTATACCCACCCTGGGAACAGAGAGCTCTTTCCATTCCTATCTGTGGTCTCAGTACAAGTTTCAGTAGGAAGGAAGAAAGCCTGGCTTTAGTAATAAAACCACGAGGAGACAGGGCTACGTCATTTATTTCATGTACTTAACAAGCAGGCACCACAGCACTCTGTCCATCAGTACTTATCCTGTATCTCTAACCAGTAAGGACCTTTTTTTCTTTAATATACGATAATAGTACTGTCATCACATTAACAAAATTTAGCAAATCCCGATGATACCTGGTCTGTGTCCAGTTTTCTCCAGCTGTCTAAAAAATATCGTTTTGGACTTGATTTGTTTGAAGTGGGAAGGATGAGGTACTTTTAATATGTTGCATCCTTTATTAAATTCCCCTCAGCACTCGGTCTGCTAACACTTGCCACAATATTACTTCGTAGCAACTTCTAAGAGAGATGCAGCAGATGGCCAGTCGCCCCTTTGCCTCCGTAAATGTTGCCTTGGAAACAGATGAAGAGCCTCCTGATCTTATTGGGGGGAGTATAAAGGTGAGAACATGATTCAAAAGTCCCGAAAACTTGCAGAGATCAAGAGCCTTGTTCTATTGCCTTGTAATGATATGTTCCTCTCTTTCTCTCTCTTTAGCCAACAGACAGCACGCTGATGTTGTCAGATACTCTTTTGCTTTCATTTTTCAGTCTTTCATTCATGTTGTTAAGCATTCTTGTGGTCAAAGAATTTGAAAATATAAATGGTTTGTCTCAAATTCTTATTAAGTATTCTGTGACATAATAATTTAAAATTTATATTGGAAAAGAGCTAAATTGCAACATTGCTTTTTATAAGGAATTTAGGGAATTTTCTTAAAGGGGCAAAAATTATGAGTCACTATGCATTCCATGGAATATAAATATTTCTGACTCCTCCAAAAGGAAATGAGGAAGAAAGTGAGAAAAGTTTCTCTTTTGGTAAAATGATGAAATATTTCAGATAATCTGGGGAAACAACTATAGATCCTGAATTTTAAAATACTTATTAAAACATTACTGAGCTCAGAGGAAGTAGGTGAAATTCCCAGGGAATACTCTCTTGTCCCTCCCCGCAAAAAAGAACAAATCGTGAACCCAAGCCAGAACGATGTGTGGCCTGAAGTGGTTCCTACTTGGTAACACACCATGCTGACGTAGGTGCAGATCCTCTCTGTGGGAAAGCATCCCCAATCCAGCCATGTAGGATCCCCACAGATCAAGATCAAGCCATCAGAGCTCACCAAGGACAAGAGAGACAACTCACTGGGAATAAGAGTTAGCAGACGCCATGGACAGTGGTTTAGACAGAACTTCCCGTGTCGAGTGGCATCTCAAGCACATAATATAGCTCTGTCTGAAATGTTTAAAGATGGGAAAGATGGAGTTGTAAAGATGAGGAGACCATAAATCAAAAAGGACCGGATCTTAAAAAGAACCAAATGGAACTATTAGAAATGGAACATACGAAGACACCTGGCTGGCTCAGTTGGTAGAGCATGTGACTCTTGATCTCGGGGTTGTGAGTTCCAGCCCCATATGGGGTGTAAAGATCACTTAAATAAATAAATAAACTTTTAAAAAAACATGGACTATATAGGGGTTGAGATTTTTTAAATAACTCAGTTTACACGTTAAACAGCATGTCAGACACAAGTGAAGACAGAATTTTTGAACTGGAAGATGAATCTGAAGAAATTACACAGAATGCAGAACAGAGAGACAAGAAGATGGAAACTGTGACAAATGATAAGAATATGGAGGATAAAAGGAGAATACCTAACGTGGCTTTTATACCTATAGTGTGAAGAAATCGGAATGCTCGAGCACTGTTAGTGGGAATGTGAAATGATGTAGCTGCTGTGGAAAACAGTATTGGTCTCCCTTAAAAAAAAAAAAAAATAGAATTGCCATGTAATCTGGCAGTTCCTCTTCTGGATATACTTGCTGGAATGGAAAGCAGGGTCTCAAAGCTACATTTGCACACCCATGTTCATAGCAGCATTATTCACAATAGCTAAAAGATGGGCGCAACCCTAATATCCATCAGTAGGTGAATGGGTATGCAAAATGTGGCCTATAGACGCAAGGGAATATTAGTCAGTCTTAAAAAGGGAGGAAATTCTGATGTGTGCTACAACATGGGTGAACCTTGAGGACATTATGCTAAGTGAAATAAGCCAGTCACAAAACAAATACTGTATGATTCCACTTTTCTGACTTACCTAGAGTATTTGAATCCCTAGTGACAGAGTATAATGGAGGTTGTCGGGGGGTTGGGAAAGAGGAGCATATAGGGAGTCAGTAGGGGTGTAGGCTTTCAGTTCTGTGAGAGGGGAAGAATTCTGGAGATGGATTGTGGTAATGGTTGCATAACAACGTGATACTTAATACCTCTGAAGTGTAAACGTAAAAAGGGTTAGGATGGAAGAAAAGGGGGGGAGCGCCTGCATGGCTCAGTTGGTTAAGAGTCTGTCTTCAGCTCAGGTCGTGATCCCTGGATCCTGGGGTCGAGCCCCATATCGGGCTCCCAGCTCAGCAAGGAGTCTGCTTCTCCCTCTCCCTGCCATTCCCCCTGCTTGTGCTCCCTCTCACCCTCCCCGCCCCCACCCCACCAAATAAATAAATAAATAAAAATAAGAGGGTTAGGATGGGAGGGGGGTGCCTGGGTGGCTCAGTCGGTTAAGCGTCTGTCTTCGAGGATCTTGGGATTGAGCCCTGTGTTGGGCTCCCTGCTTAGCGGGGGGTCTGGTTCTCCCTCACCTCCTCGTGTGTGTGCTCTTTGCTATCTCTGTCTCTGTCTCTTTCTCTCTCAAATAAAAGAAGTCTTAAAAAATAAAAGGGGTTAAGATGGTATATGTTATCTGATTTATTATATTAAAAAATAACTTGGGGGGGTGGGGAGAAAAGATCACCAAAAGGAAATGACAGAGCAAAGCTGACTTCTCATTAGTAAGACCAGAAGCCAAGCGAGTGTGGAAGAATGTCTCCAAATGACATCAGGAGGAGAACTGCCAGTCTAGGATAGCGTGCCCCTGAAACCACCTTCCAAGAATGAGGACAGAAGGAAGATTTCTTCTGATGAGAAGGAAAGCAGAGTTGACCACCACAGACTTGTACAAAAGAAATGTCTTCAGGATGTGCTGGGAGAAAGTTAAACTACCCAGAAGGATGGACTGAGGAATAAGAAGGAAGAGTGAGAAAATGAAATGGTAAGCATATACACATCTAAGCAAATATGATAAAATAACAATTTGTGGGATTAAAAAAAAATAGACAAATTGCAAGTACTGAGAGGCACCATACATCATATGTCAACCGCCTATGACCCAGTTGGTTACTCCATCAAATGCTGTACTGACTCTCTTTCCAGGACACATACACTCTCACCTTCTGGCTGCTCTGGCTCAGTGTTCTCTATTCAACGCTCTCCATTTCCCCACACCTCTAAGAGCGGTGCAGGTCCGCCTCGGTCTTTGGGCCTCCTCTCACGCCTTCTACGCTCACTCCTTTGATGTCCATCTTAGTCTTTTTGAGCTGCATACAAAGCAGCAGAGACTGGGTGTCCTAGAAATGACAGAAATTTCTCAGAATCTTCAAGGCTAGGAAGTCCAGGATCAAGGTGCTGGCAGATTCAGTGTCTGGTGAGAGCCCCCTTCCTGGTTCGTAGATGGTGCCTTCTCACTCTGACTTTACGTGGTGGAAGGGGCTAGGGAGCTCTCTGGAGCCCCTCTAATGAGGACTCCAATCACCTCTCAGAGGCCCTACCTCCAAATATTGTATTAGGCATTAAGATTTAACATACGGATTTTAGAAGGACACATTCAGACCACAGCAGTGATCTTTTCCATCATGGGTTCATCTTAACACCATGATCTCAGAGCTCTCCTGGGAGCCACCAACTCCTGTATCCAGTTGGTTGCTTACTCGGCGTCCCCACTTGTCTTAGCAGCAGTCTCAGAGCTGACCTATCCAAAGCTGAGCTGTGGATATTATCCCCCCAGTACCTCTCCTTGGCATATCGCCCCCTACTCCGTACATCATCTGAGCCGCTCCAGGCCAAACTCCTGGAGTTGTGCTTGGTCCGTGCTTGCTCTCATTCTCATGGGACAGTCAGTCCATCAGCACATGTCTTTGGTTCTGTCTTCCACCCCTGCACACCCCTGCGCTGCTGTCACCGCACTGATCTAAACCACTGTCCTCTCACCTCCCCCATCCTTCCCTGTGCTGCAGCCACAGCGGTTCCAGAAGTCATTTTCTCAACCAAATTGAAAGAAATGAATGACACATTTGGGGGTATGGAAACAGAGTTCTAAAGATGGCCACCACGATTCCCCACTCATGGTTTTTCAGTCCATCACTATTCTAAGTGCTGCTCTGAAGGGATTGGGCAGAAGTCATACAAATTCCAAGGTAGCTGAGACCTTAAGACACTGAGGGGCTTTTCTCTGTGTGGTGGCAGAAGAGGAAACATGCAGAGGACTTGGCACACCAGCACTGATTTGAAGCTGGAGGGACTGTGGGAGGAAGCCTCTGGAAGAGAGTGGCCCCTTGCAGCAAGGAAGTGGGAACCTCAGAACTACAGTTGCAAGGAATTGGATTCTGCTGGCCACCTGAAGGCACCTGAAAGAGCTTTGAACAGATCCTTCCCTAGAGCCTGCAGAAAAGAGCCAGCCCAGATGCTAACTTGACTTCTGCCTGTGAAGATAAGAGCTGAGATCCTGGAGACCTTTGAGAGATAAGAGCTGAGAATTTCCCAGAACTGATGGAAGGGATGAACAGATCTATATCTATAAGCAGGAACTCTACGGAGCTCTTCTGGACTTCTGACCTGCCCAGCCGAGCTAGACAATAAATAAGTGCTGCTACAATGTCCACAATAGCCAAACTATAGAAGGAACCTGGATGTCCATCAACAGATGAATGGATAAAGAGGATGTGGTATATATACACAATGGAATACTCTGCAACCATCAAAAGAAATGAAATCTTGCCGTTTGTGACGACACAGATGGAACTGGAGGGTATTATGCTTAGCAAAATAAGTCAATCAGAAAAAGACAACTCTCCTATGATCTCCCTGATATGAGGAAGTGGACTTGGGGGGCAGGAAAAGAATAAATGAAACAAGATGGGATCGGGAGGAAGAGAAACCATAAGAGACACTTAATCTCATAAAACAAACTGAGGGTTGCCAGGGGGAGGGTCGTGGGGTCATGGACATTGGGGAGGGTGTGTGCTGTGGTGAGCGCTGTGAAGTGTGTAAACCTGGCAATTCACAGACCTGTACCCCTGGGGCTAATAATACATTATATGTTCATAAAAAGATTTTAAAAGCTATAAAAAAAAATAAGTGCTGCTGTAAGCAACCAAGATTACACAGCAATAGAAACTAATAGAGGGCATCTTCAAAAATCACAAGGGGGATGGGGTAGCTGGGTGATGGACATGTAGTGAGCACTGGGTTTTATATAAGACTGGTAAAAGACAGATGAATCACTGACCTCTACCTCAGAGGCCAATAATACATTATATGTTAATTAATTGAATTTAAATTTTTATTAAAAATGAAAAAAAAATTCAGAAATGAAGGCTGCATCATTAACATGTGAGAAACCCCAGTTTAGGTAGTTCTTTGTTATCTCCCACCAGACTGTTCCCAAACCCATTGCCCTGGAGCCGTGTTTTGGCAACAGAGCTGCTGTCCTCTCTGTGTTCGTGAGGCTCCCTCGAGGCCTTGGTGGAATCCCTCCTCCTGGGCAGTCAGGTGAGTAGATGAGGGCCGGTGACAAACAGGACAGGAACATGGGTGTTCCGGAGGCCTGTGCCTACCTCCCGTCATTGTGAGGATCCGGGGAGATGATCCCATTGTCCCTGGTGTTCCCTGCACTGTCTGCCCTGAGGTCATGGTTCCTTCCCAGGGATGAGCGGGGAGCACCCCGCTCCCTCCGCCTCCCAGTGGTGGTGACGCTCCCGGCCACACCTTCCCTTGCTGCCCTTTTGCTGGCTCTGGCTTTTCTCCCTTGCTCAGCCCTGACTGGAGGCCTTCTGCCCTCCAGCCATATGCTCATCCACAGTCGCCTTACCTACTCTAGTGGCCCCAGCTAGCTCCTCCAAGCTGGCCACCCTCAACTTGGTATTTCTAGCGCTGCTCCATTTCTTTCATCTTTCACTCTGTTTTAGACAGAAGGCACAAACAGCAGTTTTAACAACCTATACGAAGTCTTAGAAATGTACTCACAATTCACCAGTGTTCATTGTTCTCTTTCCTTTCCAGCCCTGGCCAGCTTTGTTGAAATAATTGTATAGATCTCATTTTTATTCTTCTTTTTTCATGTAACTATCATAAATATTTTAATACTTTACTGCCCCACGTTTTTACCAGTTTCTTTTATGCAATTCCATCAAGTACACAGATCATGATTTCAATAGACATCCTCTTATCAAAGGCTAAGGAGATATGGAATACAGTTTTGGAAATATCCTGATTCATTGTGGAATACTCTGAGGGATGCCTCAGACAAGATGCACCATACGTTTTAGACAGCTTTCAGTTGAAATGATTTTGAGGGTCAGGGTTGCCTTAGTCAGAGAAAGCCTCGTGTCTGTGATAAAGTATGTCCTAGAATCCTTGCCCAGCCCAGAGCTCCACAGCAAGTGCAGCCCTCAGATCCAAAGCATCCTCCGGCTGAGCTCTTGAAATGGTTTCTGGGTCCTCAGGAGCGAGACCTTTAGGCTCAGCCAGGCCAGGCTTTATTGTCTTCATTTCATAGGGGAACTGCTTGATTTGCTCTCACCTAGGAATATGAGTTCAGCTCCTAAATCAGCCTTACCCATGTCAAGGTCAGAATGACGCATTGACCTGAACTCTGGAGCATTGTCTCCTGTCACTTCCCAGCTCAGCAAACTTGGCCCCTGCTCCCTGAGAGCAAGGCCCTGGCTAGAGTAGGGAAGTGACAGGCTTGCCATACTGTGGCCTTTCCTGCCCAGCCCATCTCCCTCAATTCCTGATGAAGGCCTATTCACTGCTTGAGATTCTTCCCAAGTAAGACACCCCCCCCCCATTTTAGATGGTTTCTTCTCTACCCCCTATTTTAGATGGTCCTTCCTCTGGACTCCCAGAGCACCTGGCTCTGCCTTTGCTCAAAACAGTGTCTCCGAACAGTGGATTCCCCACTGCACACCAGGCACTTTACATAAAATCTATCCCCACTGCCCCCAATTCCTCCATTTTATAGGTGAAGTAACAGGCGGCCCTAACATGGCCTCTGAGAACTTCAGCAGGGCTCTGAGCCTCCACTGGCTGGTTCCCATGCATTGAGAATCCAGCTCTCCACACCTGTGCCTTCCCCACCGAACATCAGGTGAATCAGTTCCTAGTACAAAATGAAGAATGGAACAACTAGTCCCTAAAGCAAAGGTGGTGGAGGCGGTGAGGTGACGAGCCAGGTACCATTCTCACATGTTCTCGTGGGTTCACTCAGTGACTCCTCACACATGCCTTGTACATTATTGTCCCCATTTTACAAATGAAGAAACTGAGGCATGGGATGGTTAAAGATCCTTAGGTATTCCAGACTCTGGCCCCAGAGTCTGTCCTAACCTGTGCCACAGGATAGATAACGAAAATAACTAGTGCTGGCTGTGTGATGTGGAATGAATCCGAATTTACTGATAGAGTGCTGCTTTCTCTTGGCACCCTTCTGGAGGCCTGAAGGAAAAATGTAGCACTTAGAGCGTGACTGTATTCTTGTCTTAGTGCTCCAACTGCCCGGCAGAGCTCTTTGCTTCGTTGATCTGCTGAACAGCAAGCTACATCTGTTGTGTAAAAAGTCGGGGGATGGGGGGGAAGTATATGCATTTGTGTTTGCATCAGTAAACCCTGAAAGAATATATAAAAACTATTGAAAGCAGTGCGGGGTGGAGGGAAGCACAGTGTGGAACGAGGGAAGGTTTTTTTCCCTCTGTACTTATTTATTTGCTCATTGCACCCCAGGAATGTAAAAAAACAAAAAAACAAAAAACTGTCTTCTGAAATTATGTTTAAAAACAAAGCAAACTGCTCCTCACCATGTGTTCCCCATGGCTCCCCCCAGGTCTCGCGGTGGCCAGCGCCCTGGTGGACATTTCTCAGCAGATGCCAATAGTGTACAAAGAGAAGTCAGGAGCCGTGAGAAACCGGAAGCAGCAGCCCCCCGCGCAGCCCGGGACCTGCATCTGAGGCTGGGCTGGGGACTCTCCGTGAGCGAGCCTGGGGGGGCGGCGTGCCGGCGCCGTCTGCAGGGAGGGGGCAGGCGGGGAGACGCTGCGTGGAGTGGGCCGAAGACTGGAAACCCTCGACACATCCGACTCCTCTGCATGTTCACAAGCTTTCTTTGCCGGTTTCTCCCATCTGTGCTCCAGCATCTAACCTTTTACTTTTGCATAGGAAATAATGGATTGAATAGCAGGTCCAGGGGGGATCCAGTTGTTGCTGGAGGAGGCCGGGGCAGAGCCAGTGAGAGAGCTGGGAGCGACACTCAGGTTCACTTGCGGAAAACTGTTCTTGGGGCCGTCTCAACTTGCAAAAAAAAACAAAAGATGTAGTGTTTACAAGTAGACATTCACCACCAGTCGTTCTTGAACATGGTCTTTTAAAAACTAGTCAGATGAATGAATTTGTTCTCATCTGAAGCCTGCTATCTTTTTTAAAAGATGTGCTTCTTATTCTCGCACGACGTAGGCAGATCTCTCTCTTGCAGGGAGTAGCTTTTTTCTAGTTGAGAATTCACAATGGTCCATCTCTTTTGAATCATATCAAACAAAGATAGAAGGGGGCTATTTTAAATGTCAAGGTCAGCAGTGTTACCTAGAATGTAAACTGATGTAATAGGTAGTTTTCTATAGCAACTTAATTTAGTCTTAATCCATTTGAAATCCTCTCCCTCTGTCTCTCTCTCTCCCTCTCTCTTGTCTCTCTCTCTCTTTTTCTCACTCACACACACACACTTACACACACACACTAAGTGCCTAGACTTGAAATAGATCTAGCAATTGGAGAGTTAGTAAGCCTAAGTTTTTCCATAATTGCATTCCTGCATTCTTACAAAATTTAAATAGCTACCATTGGCAATCTGCTCTTTTTCTAAAATCTAATTTGCAGCCAGGAAAGAATTTTCTCACCCCAGGGAACGTTTAACCTAGCAGCAGGGACTGAGAGGAAAGCAGAAATGACCAAACTGTGAAAGCTCCTGCTGATGTTGCTGTCAAAAGACACGAGCACTAAATAAGGTGTGGTCCTCTTGTGCCCCCTGCCCCCCGCCCCCCCACTCTAGGCCTGACATTGGCTCCAGTCCTTCTGGCCGCTCCTGCCAGGACACCACTGAGGAAGGGACTCGTCCATGTCACGTGTCTCTCTTGGGCAGAAAAGAGCATGCCAGCGCTTGGGATCCCTGCATCAGAGCAGCAGTGTGCCCTGTAGCCTGCCCTGAGTTGCTGGGTCATCCTCAGGCTGCGGGTGGAACTGCATGGCCAGAGCCTGGACAAGGACCTGGAACGGTTTGGTTTGCCCGCTCTCCTCCAGGAGAGGCTCAGCTTGGCACCCGCATCCACCTTCCCAGCCCTGGGTGCTGGCTGTGGGCAGGGCAGTGACCACCAAGAAGGATGAAAAGCACATGGAGAAAATGGATGAGGCGGAATAACCATGCCATGTGGAAAGTGACCACACTGAAGTCGGGCAGGGCGGTCTTGCTCTTCTCCGCAGCCCGCTGCCTGCGGGTTGTGGGGTCCCTGTGTATGGTGCTCTGGATTCTGGCATTATGCGGCAACCTCCCCAGGTCTCCCTTTCGCTTCAAAACTTGGGTTCTCTGGCATTATCCCATAGGGATGGATCTCTAGATGACCACGCTCGTTTGTGAGTTTGGAGAAATTAATACCTCGAAAGAGCAAAGACTGCAGCATTTCACCTTTAAATGCAGTGCCTAGAGTAGGAGTGCTGTCTCTTTCCCAGCACCAACCCCTCACCCATGAAGAGTTTCCTGGAAAGATGTTTCCATGGAAGTTGAACCCTAAAACACTATCTGATGCACAAAACACCTCTACTTGGAGACTCTCCTCTCAAAAAGCTGCTTTTACACATCATTGGCAAAGAGCAGACAATTCTAGATAAGACCCCTTCTCTTCCAAGCTTCCCACACCCCTGCTCCACATCACGGCACCCATAGAGAGCCTGTCGCAGACTGGCGCCTTCCCCCTGTAATTGCCATGAGGCCTCTTGGCAGAGAGAGGGAGGCCGCTGGAGAAGGAACGCCCACAAGGAAAAATCCTTGTTTGTGCAAAGGACCAGTATTTCTTTGGCCAAAGAAGTCTCTTCCCCATGGGTTCCCAGGCCTTGAAATAACATGCACCGTGTCCCATAGCCACCTGGTTTGTTGTTATTTTTTTCCTAAAAGATAGTTTATTTTTAAAAAGGAAGGAAAAAGGAGCAAGTGATGTTTACTTATGCTCCAACAGTGGAGAAACAGCTGAATCCACCTGCTTATCCTCTGCAGCCAATGGCAAACAGCTTCCTCGGGGCTCAGGCCAGAGGAAGGGAGTGGCAGGAGAAGGAGGCCCTCGGCTTAGGAGCCAGTTACCCAGAGGGAATCATCTGGAACTTCAGAGAGACGGCTGCGTGTCACAGGAGAGCCTGTATATAAGTTAAAATAGTCATGAAAACATTGATGTTGCACTTGTACATAATTATACAGTAGTGTCCAGAATGTTCAGATTTTCAGAGTGTACATAAAACAGAAAACTATGTTAATGTTATTTTTATTAAATGTAACGGTGTCTGAGTTTTACCTGATATGTTTTTGTGCCACATACCGATATCCAGGTCTGAAGAAGTCCTCTCGTTGGGCCCTGATACATTGATAACAAAACCAGGTGGGGGGAAAAAAGGCATCCCCAACATGCTAGCGTGTCCAGATGCATCTGGTACGAATCGGTTGATTCTAAAACAGAAGTCGTCTGTCCGTACACAAAGGAGAAATCAGGCCTGGAGCCCATTTAAACAGCATTATGTGAGGAGCATCAAAGGCGGTGGGCCTGTTGCTGTCAACTGCTGCTGGCTCTGCAAGGGAGTCATGAATCTGTTAGCCTCTTGGTGCTGTGTCTGGCCAGGGATGACCAGTCTTGTCCTGAGAAGCGTTTCTCTTAGTCTCTCAGTTCAACGACCCTATCAGATTTTCTAGAAAGGGATTTTCCAGGCTGCCTTTTGTTCCATTAGGTCCACAATTTGAACGACCGTTTCCTAGGAGGGTGATTCCCAGTGCTGAAAACCGGGGGTGGGAGGAGGGTGGCTAGTTCACTGATGGAGAGCTCCCATTTCCTCCCGGAGAAGTGCGCCCAGCCTGGCCGCCTGGCCATCTCCCACTCGTCCTCTTAGAGTCTGCGGAGAAGTCTGCGCTCCCTGTGAGATCACCTCTAAGAGATGGGAGGAGATGTAGCGAGAAGGCAAACCATAGGTACTCCCCGAGCCAACCTGGAGGGAGAACCGCCCTGGGCAGGAAACAGCAGAACATCGGGCCTGAAGCTCCCGATGGGATACTCACTGGGAGGTCTGGGGCGAGCTTACAAGAAGAAAACAGACACGGGACCTTTTCAGTGCACCTCGCTCCTTCGGTTCAACGGAGTGTATCTGGGGAGCGGTTGGGGGTTCACTTCCTTGGGTGCTGGGATCATTTTTCGAGAACACCCTGGATCCTTTAGTTTCTTTCAACCATCCACACCCTCAATGAATACTCACTAAGCACTTACTAACAACCTAAGCTAACGCGAAGGGCAGTGACCAAGATGGAAAGCTCTTTGGAATGACAGCAAAACCCAACTCGGCGCCTCTCATCCCAGGAGAACTTTTCTCTTGGTGGTTTCTGTGAGCATTGGCCGCCCTGAGGACAGACCCAGGAAGGCAGAAGTTCTGTCCTCGGGCCAAGCGCCGGTTCTCAGTCTGAAATGTGAGCCCAATTTACCAAACTTGGCTCCAATCATAAAAATCACCGTGACGGCAGGCCTGCCAAGAGACATTTCCCCGGAATCATCCAAACTCCTAAACACCCTTACCTGCAGGGAGGTGGTCTGGAGTGGAGAGAACTGGCGCCTTCTCTTTCAAAGGCAATAATGGAATTGACTTTCAGTAACTGAAATTTGTGCACAAAACATTCTAAACACTAGTGAAGCCTGTTTCGTTGAATTAATTCTGGCTCTGGAAATGTTTTTGTTTTATAGGTATTTACGGTTTTTGTTTTTGTTTTTACTTTTGGTTTGGATTCAAGCTTAGTTTGTTAATATGTATAATTTAGCATCTCTTGCACTCATGTAAATATGGAGTAAGTATTGTAAACTATTTCATTGCTGGGGACTGTGGGTGTTATACATACATTTAGGACTGCAATTTTTTGGTATTTTTTGTATTGTAAAATAACAGCTAATTTAAGCAGGAACAAGAGAATTAAGGGAGGTCTGTGCATTTTAAACACAAATGTGAAGAACTTGTATATAAACAAAAGTAAATACTATAATACAAACTTCCTTCTGAAATAAAAGTAGATCTGGTAAAAATGTGGTTTTTGCTCCGAGCGTTGAATTTTGATTTTTTGTTTTGCTTTCTCTTCCTTTATTTTTACAGTTTGATCATTAGAACCTTACAAAAGGGGGGGAAATGCTTAAAATGGTCACCAGTTTTCAGACTGTCTAAGAGGAAGCCCTTGGCATTCAGTGACGGTCAAGGTATAAAACCAGCAGGGTGGGCCCCTTGGCTACCTTTTAGGGTCAGGGGTACAGGGAGCCCTGCGCAGCCTGTGAGCAGACTCCCAGTGTCCCCACTGTAGCCAGTGTTGCCCTTGAAATGACTGTGCTGGGGAGAGAGAGCCGTGTAAGAGCAGCTCTGCCCTGGTGTGGGGAGGGTTCCCGGAGTAGGGTCCGACAGGGGTGGGGAACAGTCCAGGCCGAGGCCCAAGCCACCGCAGCTGCCCTTGGTTTTTGACTTTCTCGTTCTCTCACAGGTTCCTGAATGTTTAGGTTTTCCAGACTGCTCAATCTCAGGTGTGCTGACAGGTCAAGTACTCCACAGCCATGGCGTGTCCTGGGATGTTTCCGATGTTCTTCCCACCCAGAGAGCTGTGTCCGGGGGTGCAGCTCCTGTGCGTGGAACAGGGTCAGAACAGTGCACTTGGGCACCCTGGTATGGAGGGCAGGAGTCCTAGAAGGAAGATCAGCTTAAGAGGAGTTGAGAACTGAAGAGGAAACACAAGGAAATGCTGTGGTTCCTGTAGGGGAGGGAGATTGAGGCATTAAGTCCCTCTGGCCCACCAGCGCATGGGATTGGGCTGGGGAGGTAAATGGTTGGACTGGTGGCCACTGCTAGGGTGGAGAAGACCATGAAACTGTTCAGGGGGAAGGGCCATGGGAACCACCAATTGCTTAGGACAGGATGAAGATCTGTGGGTGTGTGGCTTGTAGCAGAGACAAAGCCCTGTGTTCACCAAACCTGTTAGAATTTGCCATTGGGAATATTTATAGCAGCAATGTCCACGATAGCCAAACTATGGAAAGAACCTAGATGTCCATCAACAGATGAATGGATAAAGAAGATGTGGGGTGTGTATGTGTATATATATATATACACACACAATGGAATGCTATGCAGCCATCAAAAGAAATGAAATCTTGCCATTTGCAATGATGTGGATGGAACCAGAGGGCGTTACACTGAGCGAAAGACAATTATCATATGATTTCCCTGACATGAGGAATTTGAGAAGCAGGGCGGAGAGTTGTAGGGGGTAGGGAGGGAAAAAATGAAACAAGATGGGATCAGGAGGGAGACAAACCATAGGAGACTCTTAATCTCAAAAAACAAACTCAGGGATATGGTGGCTGGATCCCTAACCAGGGACAGGCAGGGATAGGGTGACTGGGTTATGGACATTGGGGAGGGCATGTGCTATGGTGAGTGCTGTGAAGTGTGTAAGCCTGATGATTCACAGACCTGTACCCCTGGAGCAAATAATACATTATATGTTAATAAAAATTTAAAAAAAGAAAAGAATTTGCCGTTGAACCCACAGGTTAGGTGGGGGGCCATAAAGTGAGCTGTGGCTAAAGAAATGTTGGAAGAAGTGATGGACACCAGTTCCAAACTTGGCCCATGCAGTGCTCCCACAGGGGGCTCCCTGGAGGTCAGGTGCCAAAGAGGTTGGAAAGCCTGTGGGTCCCTGAGTCACCAATTAGAGGTAAGTCACCCGCTCAGCAAGAGCTGTATGCCGATCTTTGCAGCACTGAAAGGAAACTTCTACTCTAATCGACTCACTGAGATTTGGGGCTTTGTTACAACAAGTGGCTTTTCTTACTCCCGCTATACAGATTGGTGCCCTGAAGCTCCGCGCAACCATCACGGAAACCTACAACGCAGGGCTTTGCCCTCGGTTGTGGCCAGGTGGCAGGCAGGGAGCAAACAGATGGCAGCAGCAGAGCAGCTGGGATCCCTGACAGGCAGGGGCAAAACATCTGGTAGGCTGTTCCAGCTCGACAACTTGGAAAGCAACCTATGTGTCTGCTGACTTTTTAACTGAGAGGGAAGAAAGTCTAAAAAGATTAAAAAAAAAAAAGAAGAAAAGAAAAGAAAAGAAAGAAAGAAAGGAAAAGAAAAGAAAAAACCCCAGAATGTGGCATGCATTGATCATTATCGGCTGTTCTCGGCAAGGCGCCACAAGGAGGAGTTGACTTCCAGAAGGAATTAGCCACTTTACAAGCTGAAGGGAAAGGGATAGAGGGTCCTGAAATCCAGGGTCCCGCAGGGCTGGAAAAAGCCAACTCCTCTTGCTTCTGGTCTCCAAACACTAAGAGGCGCTCACGATCCACCAAGATCCAATAAGCCCTGGCCTCCCAGGGTGAGAAGAAGGTGAAGGGTGTGGTCTTCCTGCCTGGGACTCAGAACCTCAAAGCCAGCATCTTGAGGGAGAGACCAGAAGGAAGCAAAGCTATAAAGCCAATTTCAGAATGGCGTCCAGGAAAGAATCAGGAATGTCATCACTGACCCTAGACCTGCCTGGGAAATAAATAAAAAAGGGTGGGGGGGGTGGCGGTGGGAGGCTGAATGGCTCAGTCGTTAAGCATCTGCCTTCCGCTCAGGTCATGACCCCAGGATCCTGGGATGGGGGCCTGCATTGGGCTCCCCACTCAAGCCTGCTTCTCCCTCTCCCACTCCTCCTGCTTGTGTTCCCTCTTTCGCTGTCTCTGTCAAATAAATGAAGTCTTTTTTTTTTTTTTTTTTAAGTGTAGGTTTGGGGGACTCCTGGATGGCTCAGTCAGTTAAGTATCTGACTCTTGATTTCAGCTCAGCTTATGATTTCAGGATAGTGAGATCGAGGCCCGAGTCAGGCTCTGTGCTCAGCCAGGAGTCTGTTTCTCTCTCTCTCTCTCTCTCTCTCTCTTTTTTTCCTCTCTGCCCCTCCCCCTGCTTGCTTTCTCTAAAATAAATCTTAAAAAAAAAAAAAAGTATAGGTTTTGGAGGGAATGATGTTGCCAAAGAAACCATTAGTCTGACCTTTAAAAAGGTAACCAACCAACACTGTGCCTGCTGAGGAAGCCTCCATTAGAACCACGCGCAGGCTAGAGATGGTTGTACAGGCTGTGTCTAAGGGCGCACGACGCAGGGCCCCAAAGGAGTTCCGAATCGCTGCACATCTGCTGTGTTCCTCCTTCCTGCATGAGCGTGTCCTTCAGGTCCAGGGAATTCAGTGAACGGAACAGACAAAAATCCCTGTCCTCATGGAGTCTACAAGGCAGTTAGGGAGACAGGTAATGGGTACGAGGTCAGATGGTAAGTTCTGTGAAAGTACAGATGCAGTAGGGGGCAGAAGATGTGGGGGGGCAGAAAATGCGGGAAGGGTGGCTCCTTTACTCAGTGGGGCAGGGGAGGGCCATCCTGACAGGTGACAGCTGAATAGAGGTAGGAGCCGGCACATGGATGTTCGGAACAAGAGCAATCAGAAATGGAGGGGCAGCAGGTGCCAAGGCCTAGAGGTAGGGCATGCCTGCTGGTCTGAGCTGGTCCAAAGCGGCCAGAGTGGCTAAAACAAAGTGGGTTACCCTAGCAGTGTTGGGAGTTGGGCCGGGCCCAGGCCTGTAGGGCATAGTTCTTGAGTGCCTCATCTTGGGACAGCTGGGGAACAGGTAGGGGCCATTTGGTTATTGCATTGCATGGGGAGGAGCTGCTGTGATTTAGTGGGTGAGCCTGAAGATGGTCATTCTGTGACACCCACGACTGTCCCACCCAACCAAGAACTGACCCACCTCCCACTCGATTTTAAAACATCTTGCTAGGTGGGCACCTGGGTGGCTCAGTGGGTTAAGCCGCTGCCTTCGGCTCAGGTCGTGATCTCAGGGTCCTGGGATCGAGTCTTGCATCGGGCTCTCTGCTCAGCAGGGAGCCTGCTTCCTCCTCTCTCTCTCTGCCTGCCTCTCTGCCTACTTGTGATCCCTCTCTCTGTCAAATAAATAAATAAAATCTTTAAAAAAAAAAATCTTGCTTTGTATAGATGAGAACATCGGTTCCTAATTATTTAAGTGTGGAACCCAACCCCATTACAAACACAAGGATCTGAGAGCTAGAATGAGAGCCAGTTTTCCAGAAAGGCAGCTATGGTGTAAATCGGAGGAAGGCCAAATTTTTTTCTTCAGAACTACACCCAGAACTGGTCATCATTTTGGAAAATGCTGTCACCAATGGCACTGTCCTTCCTGGTGTGTGATTCCCCAGCCCCACCCACACACGCGGGCGAGTTGGGTATGAGCAGACCCACCCTGCTGCCCCACGTTAGTGATGGGAATTCTCTCCCATCCTGTGTCACCAACACAAGAAAAGGACCAGACCGGAAGACCTGCTGACCATATGCAATGTTCTGACATCCCATACGGGGAGCTGGGGACAGCCATTTGCACACCTCAGGGTCCATTTGCACACCCAGTAGGCCCTTCCTCGTTTGCTTAATCCTGACCCCTTGAGGGCTCAGCTTCTGAGGTTGTGTATTTTGCTCTGGTGTATGCTCATCTTAATTGTTCTCTCTGGATCGTCTGCCTCGGACTGGAGGCTCTTTTGAGGGTGGGGTGACATGTTCTTGGCAGAGCAGCTTCCCGAGACACTCTTCAACTCGGGCCTTCCAGGGCCTGTGGGCCAGCAGGATGGCCTTGGCTCTGTCTCCTGTCACACACATGCCGGGCTCATTGGCAAGTTGCCGTGCAGCTGGGGGATGTCTCCTGAAACCCCACATGGCCCCCGTCCTCCTGCCACTCTGGAAATCTAAGCTAACAATGTCCACACGTCCTCTAAAAGTGAGCTGCTGATGGGAGTTTGGCCCTGCCTGACAGCCAGGGGGCTGAGAGGGCAGGACGGGGACAATAAACAGATTCCCTATCATCCTTGCACTTAGAAAACGGGCCCCAAGCCAGAGTGGACATTCATGAGCCGTGAAGTTTCCACCAATAAATCCATGAATGCTTCTAGCACCTGCCCTTCTGCCTGACCCCCTCCCCCAGTCACCTGCCAGCTAGAGGCTCAGTGTCGACAGCAGCTAACAGAGGCCCAGTCACGGGGATGACGCCAGGGCTACAGTCTCCCCGAGGGCACGCGAGAGAGACTGCCAGTGGGCTATCTGGAAGGACACGGAGGCCAACGCTCAGATGTGGACCAACAGAACAGGAGCCATTCCTGGTCACGAGGGCCACAGCCTTGAGGCGTCTGGCCAGATTGAACACTGTGTATAAGGCAGACCTCTTCAGGTAGAAGTGATGGAAAATGAACTCCGACGACTCTTGGTTTCCTGGGGGCTGCTGTAACAAATTCCCCAACCTTTGGGAACCTTGGGGGCTTAAAACATAATTTCATTCTCACAGTTCTGTAGGCCAAAAGTCTGGAATCTCAGTGTTGACACGTCCCCAGCCCGTCCAGGAACTCTGGGGAGAACCCATTCCCAGCCCCTTCTACTTCTGGTGGCTGCTGGCTCTCCTAGCTTTGCTCTGTCTTCACATTGTCTATCCAGTCTCCCCCTGCCTCTCTTATAAGGATGCATGTGACTGCATTTAGGGCCCACTCAGATAATCCAAGCCCCTCCTGTCCAGATTCTTAATCACATCTTTTTTTTTTAAGATTTTTATTTATTTATTTGATAGACAGAAAGAGATCACAAGTAGGCAAAGAGGCAGGCAGAGAAAGAGGGGGAAGCAGGCTCCCCGCTGAGCAGAGAGCCCGATGTGGGGCTCGATCCCAGGACCCTGAGATCATGACCTGAGCTGAAGGCAGAGGCTTAAACCACTGAGCCCCCTTAATCACATCTTTTGCTGTATTAGTTAATGTTTACTCTTTTGCGGGCATCTAAGGTAACAGTCCTGGGTTCCAGGGCTTAGGATGTGGACATAGCTTTGGGGCCCCCATTCAGCCCATTCCAGTAACAAAACCCCTGGAAAGTCAGGGGGTCCATGGGTGGCCAGATGGTGGCCTCTGTACATCATGGTGCCTGCCTGGTCCCCCCTCCTCTTGGCTTCTGTCTTCAAAGCTGCCCAGGTCCTCACCCCGAATAGCCCTAAGCCTCCCACGTGGGAATGTTCACGTCGGGGAAGAACAGAGAGCCAGGCAGCAGGAGTCCTGAGACCGTTCCTAGAGAGCCAGGCAGCAGGAGTCCTGAGACCGTTCCTTTTCCCCTGCTCCCAACAAGGAAGCCTCCTTCCCACGACACACTGTCTGATGATAAAGCGACGCCATTTCGTTAAAGCCCGAGCCCGAGTTGGAGAGAACTACCAAAGGGAGACCGCCAGCTGCTGTTGGAAGATGGCCACTGTTTTCTACAAGGTTCTGCTCTTTTTTCATGTTCATAATCTTTCAAAAGGTATAATTTACTCTAATTATTGGAGTAAGAAAAATGAAGTGATGGGAGCGCCTGGTTGGCTCGGTGGGTAGAGCACACAACCCTTGATCTTGGGGTTGTGAGTTTGAGCCCCACTTGGGGTATAGAGATTCCTTAAATAAGTAAACAACTTTTTAAAAATGTAGTGCTAGAATTAAACACACTCACACACGTGGCCTGTCATTTAGAAGATACGGAATTCATCTGGGCCACTGCGCCATCATGGTGGGCAGCTTTCCACGTTGCAGCTCCCAGCACACATAAACAGTCTATTTCTCCCCAGCCCACACACAGGTGTCCATTCCCATGCAGGTGAAGAGAGTCAAGAACATTCCTTCTTCGTGAAGTGAGAGGAGGCTGGACTCTGAGCTTCCCCCTGCCCAGCACGCCTCCTTCTCTTCCTCTGGAGAACTGCCCTTCCCATTCCGTGTGATCTTTGCGGGCTGCCTGGAAAAGGCTTAAAACCCGCAGTGGGCCTCCCCAGGTCCTGCCTCAGTTCGTGGATGATGGGAACGAGAGGAGCCTTTCTCTGCGGAGATCCCTAAAAGGAGAGACCACAGTCTGCAGCTGCAGATGACACTCTAACGCATCCTGCAGGGAGAGCCTTCGTGGCCACGGAGGGAAGCCATGGATAGGCCAACGGGGCACCATCACTTGAACCCTGAACACAGCTGTGCCGGAAGCCCGGGCTGCCCAGGGGCATATCCCAGCAGGTCGGATTGGGGCTGGGTTCCGAGGCAATTACTGGCTGCAGTTGCAAGGCTGGTGGACTGCCGCCGTATGTGGTGTCTGTGGGTTTGCTCTGAGCGCTAAATACAGAGTCTCAGAGCCAGTGGCTCTTGTTCTGGTCAGGACAGCCCCAGGCCTGGGCTTGGGTGTGATCTGCATTGAAGCCTTGGTCTAAGGTCAGGTTCTCCAGAAATTGAGCCCAAGACAGGAATTCACAGGCCATGGTTTAGGAGAGGGAGTGCCCTCAGGGGAACCTCTGAGGGAGGCAGGAGCAGGCAGGGGAAGGTGTGCTAGGTGAGGCTGTGGTCTCAGCTGGGATCTAGCTTTAGCCCAATCCCACAAGGAGCTCAGGAGCACGAACAGTGCAGAGGAGCGTCCCTCTGCCCCATGACTGCAGTCTACCTCAGGAGCAGAGAACTTTACAGGCATTTCTTCTAGAGTGGGGGGCAGCTCTGAGCTGTGTCAGCACCCAACCTCCCGAGCACCCAACCTGGTGTGGTGGGCACCCAACCTGCCTAGATTGGTCTCTGAGCAAGGTACCAACAACACGGCCCACATGGGTTTCACGGCCCCTGACAGCCTCAATCAGCTTTGAGACGCAGCGACTCAGAGACTCTTTAACCCTTCACTCATCAGTGTCTCCAAGCTCTTGAGAAAGAAGGAAGCGGGCAGAAGACTTCATACGCGGCCCCCACCATTCTGCCTTCTCCTCCCCGAACACTTTCGCAGGACCGCAGATCAACACAATGCCCCTGGCACACCCTCACCCACACTGGCCACACACAAGTGCTTGTGAAAACCTTATGAGACACTTCCTTGGACTCGAGGAAAGAGTTCGACTCTCCACATGGACAGAAGCAGGCAGAATGTACGGAAATAAACAGCAACAACAACAATGACAAAATGACCACCACTCTAAAGTATCTGTCAGGCCTGGGCTCTGTGTACACTGATCCTAAGTGATCCCAGGGCTCACTGGCACCCCGGAAGTGATTGTGGAACAATCAGAAACTGTATTTAGCTGCAAATGACAGATGTTTTGGAGAAACTGGCTTCAACAAACTAAAGGTATTATTTCTCTCATACAATGAAGAGTCTAGTGGGAGGCAGATGGGGGCTGGGAGAGTGGCTCCACGATGTCATGTGATTCCGTTTTCAAAATGGCTCCCCCATGCCCAGACATGGCCACCAAGTTCTGGTCAAGAAGAAGGGAGAGAAGGCTAAAGCCTGAGGGGTCCAGTCAACAAGTCTGCTCCTGTTTCAAGAACTCTCCTGGAAGCCTCATCTGTGACTTCCACTTATGACCAGGACTGTGCTCCATAACCACCTCCTGGCTGCAAGGGAGGCTGGGAAGCGTAGTTCCTGAATCCGAGTACTAGCAGAGAAGACAAAGCAACAGAAATCTCTGCCACTAGAATCTAATAGTGGTTCTGATACCATCTGAGGTCTCATAGGCCCGCAGAGGGAAAGCAGCCTGTAGCAGACTTGGTCTCCGGGATCCCAGGACAGATCACAGGAAAGCAAGGCCAGTCTCAGTGCATACAGGTTTATTGAGCTATGGTTGCCATTCATAGTGCTAGGTTAAACCACAGGGAAGATGGTGACATGACCAGTGCAATGCAGGGGACTGGAATCTCACTCCAGGTGGTGCCCACCAAGCAGCATATCGTGGTTGGGAAGAACCTTAATAACATTAGTCGATGGGGCCTAGGTGGATATCATGACAGGTGGTGCCTCCCTGGGAAGGTGCCATGAAAGGCTGCAGTGTTAAAAAAAAAAGTTTACCTGTAAGTCTGTCCAGATGTACTCCTTAGGGTATGTTCTCTTCGGGGAAGCTGGTAAAAATCTCTTAAAATTCTTGGAATTTGGATGGTTTCTGACTTGTAGGTGATCTGGGGCCCCACTGAGGCCTTAGCTACAAAGGTGACCACTTCCCATCCCTACCCTGTAGGAGAAGCTGACTGTTCCAAGGTCAGTGGACAGAAGGACCTACAACCAAGAAACCCACTGAAAGGGAAACTAGGGGCTTTGCATCGGGCCCTCAGCCCCAAATCCCTCACTCTAGGGAACAGGCACACAGGGTGTCCAGACCTAAAAAGAACAGCAGTGCAAGAGCACTGGAGTCAGCTTGGGAGGCAAGCCAGTCCACTTTCAGGGGGCAAGAGGGTGCAGATGGGGCCCTATATCCCAGGCAGTATGGCTGTCAGTATGATGTTGTCGTCCAAGGTTGGCCGTCCTAGTCAGAGCAGGGGCTGCAGAGCCAAGACAAACAGCATGGAAAGCAGAGATTCCCCCACCAGGAGCCCATCTGCGGAGGACACCTTAGGGGTGGGACCAGAATGTGCACTTGAGATAGAAGCTGGGTTCTGCTCTATGCCTCCACCACCTCCAGCCCAGGCCATTCATGCCTCCATCCAAGCCCACCTGGATTGGAAGTGTGTGGAAGGAGCCAGGCCAGGGGCTGGCAGCTTACCATCCCCTCTCTACACCTACCTGCAGGAGGCTGTGCTCAGGGTCCTGGCGGACATCTGGCTGGTTCTTCAGGATTGTAGACCACCCACTGTCAAAGGCCTGTATGGCACCATCTATGGAGGAAGGGGGCCAGGATGGACTAGGCTGGGAAACCCCAGCACCAGGCCCAGGTCCTTTGGGACAAACAGAGACCTCTGGTTTCCTGCAGTGGGTTGGGAAGATAGGAGATCTGCAAGGATTGGCTTCTGGAATGGAAGGTGCATGACAAGGCCTTCCAAATTGTCATCCTCACAGGGAAGGGTGACGATTACCACCCCCATACTACAGATGGGCACAAAAAGGCTTAGAGGAGTTGGCTAACTCTGGGCGGGTGAGTGGCAGAATCAGTCCCAAAAAGCAAGATCACCTGGGCTTGGGACCACGTCAGAAGTGGCGCTGGCAAGAATTTCACCTGGTTCCATTCCAGGAACTCGGAAACTTGTTTTGACTGTTTCCTCCCACCCCTACCCGCCTGCACGGTCACCAGCCTAGACATCCCTAAGATCCTACTTTGGTCTGTGACCTGGTCTCTGGGGATAACTGGGCGCGGATTTCTTGCGGGGCAGGTCGACAGCACAGACGGTGTGCACTTGCATGGCTGCAGCAAACAGCCTCAGTTTCCTTACCGCTAAAATAAGCTCCCGCCAGCCCGAAACTGGGAAGGAGCGGTCATCGCCGCCCCGCCCGGGCCCCTCACCCAAGCAGCGGTTCCTGGTGAAGAGCCCCCGGAAGGCTTCGCACTCCTCACGCCGGTTTCCGCTGGCTCCACAGTCGCACCAAGGCGCCACGCGCGCGCTCGCGTTGTCCACATAGTTGGGAGTGACGGCGGTGCCTGCTGGGACCTCCAGGACTGAGTAATCGGCCCACCCAGGCAGAGGCATCTTCGGGAGAACCCCAGTCGGCGCCCGGATCCCGGCAGTGCGTACCCACGAGGCCTGCGTAGGCACGCAGGCAGCTGGGGGCCTCATCCAGCAGACAGCCGTCGGGGGCGCTGGGGGCGGGCGAGCAGGAGGCCTGGAAGGCCAAGAGGCGGGGCCTGCGCGGTGCGACGGCGGGAGGGTGAGCGGGAGGCCCCGCCCAGTCCCTCCCACCCAGTCTCCTCCCGGCTAGCTCCCACAGCCCGTTCACACCTGCCCCACTGCCCCGCCTCGCCTCCGCCCCTTCCCACGTAGCCCCACCCCCCTCCTCACCGGCAGATCCGGCTGTGTTCGCAGGCGTCTAAGGGTGCGAGGCAGGAGGGCAGCGCCGGCCCGGGCCCCGCGAAGGCGCAGGCTGGCACGAAGGTCTGGCGCCGGCGCTCGGCGCACGCGGCGGTGGCGCACGGGCAGAAGAGCAGCGCGTGGGTGAGCGCGGGAGGCGCGCGGGCGAAGAAGCGGCGCAGGGCGCGGCGGCAGCGGGCCCGGGGGCAGCCTCCGGCCCCGACCCGACCCAAGCACTGAGCCACGTACTCGGTGCGCAGCCGCTCGCACCGCGCGTCCGCCGTACACGCCTCGGCCGCGTCCAGGCATCGGTTCCGTCCGGACGAGCCAGGTGACCCTGAGGGAGCGGCGGACAGCTGCAGTTCTCGGGGAGCCTTACCAGCGCGCTTGTCCCCCGGCCACGCCCTCTGAAGGCGCGGGGCGCGCGGAATCGGAGGAGCGCAGCGTGTGGCTCCGAGGCGTGACCGGCTGGCACTGACCGCCCCTCTGTCGCGGGGACGGGCGGCCCCTGGCTCTGGGGAGTCCTGCAACACGTCACGGGTGGGTCGGGCGCACCGAGATTTGGCCCGGCCTCCCCGAGACGGTGAAGCCTACCCTCCCCAGGCACCACTCCTTCCGCAGAACGGCCACACCCGTTCAAAGAGGGGTCCGCGGGGCTCCTGCCGCTCTCCTAGGCCCCAGCTGACGTGGGAAACAGAGCAAGGCTTCTGGGGACTTGGCTAATGCGCATTTATCAGAAATGGGTTGAGGACAGTGGCTCCTCCTCTTTCTCTTTTGACACGCTGGGACAGATGAGCTTTCTTCCTTTCTTCTCCTCCCTATTGGTTTCTGGGTCTCTCACCTTCCATACCTTCTCAGGTGCCTCCTTCTGCCCCTTACCGTCTTGCCCTTCCACTCCCTTCTGATGCTCCCTTCTCATCCATCTCCCATGTGGCCCATCTCTGGTGTCTCCTGGCCCCTCCACTCTCCACCAGCCAAGCAAAAGAGGGATTCCCTGAAAGGGTTCTGGGCTGCAGAGGGCCCATTTAGACCAGGCTGCTAGGTTGTGAATTCCAGGGAAGACCCTCTGGTCAGGCCACAGGTCTCTGTCCTTAGCCACAAGGCCCAATAGTCCATAACAGGTGGCAGTCTTCTGCCCAGGCGAGGGTCTCATAGGAAGGGACTTGGCAGCCCCTTCCTAGGACCTGGGTCACCAAAACCAGACTTCCGCTGCCCCTCTCTGTACTCTCAGCCCCTGGGAGCGCTACACTCATGGGCAAGTTTTCCAGTCTGTCCCCCCATCCTTCTCACTGAGTGTGTGCAGGGAGGTGACTCCTGCTTCAGGTCTGGGAGCAGGGTCCCCATTCTGGCCCTGGCCCCCTCTTTCAGGATCCATGGATTGGATGGCAGGAGCCACAGTGACTCTCCGTGTGGCTGCAGCATGTCTATTCTGCAGGCAGGATGAACAGATACCAAGGGCTTAGAATGAGTAGGTATGTGGAGAGGGTAGGCAGGAGAGAGGGGAACCCAACCCTCCCCTCCCCTTCCTTCCCCTCCCCCTCCAGGACTCCAGGAGCAGCAAACTCTACCCTTCTGTCCCAGCCAAACCCCTCACATGCCCAGCTTCAGCCACACACAGCAGCACTTAGTGTCACCTAAGGTCTTGGTCCCACCTCTGCTCCTTTGCTTACAGATTTCCCCTCTGCTAGGAGTACCCTTGCCTCATCTTTACCCTCAGAACAGCGCATCTCAGCTCCAGTATCTCCTTGGCCTTATACCATTGTCAGATTCTATTCTCCCCACCCGGCTCCACCCGGTCAAGTGACGGCTCCCTCCGGGATGCCCCAGCTGGGGAAGGGGAAGTCAAGCAGGTAGAATAGCAGGGGCGTGGCACCAAGGAATGAGTGTGAAGCTCCAAGACTGAAGATGGGAGAAGGGTAAGAGAGGTGGGAGAAGGGACCCAAGAAGAAAAAGAAAGTCTCTGGGACCGGGTACCAAGATGGGACTTGGAGGTGGGGAGTGGCAGGTGGCACGGCGTAGGCACATCCCATATGCAGGTCTCCTGCCCGTGCCCTGCACTACGGTTGTGGTTTTTTTTCCAGACCTCTTTTTCCAGTCCTCTTGCCCCCTTACTCTGTCCCTGAAGATCAAGCAGAGAGGCCAGAGGTGAGGGGTCTTCGGGAGGAGGCAACCACTCACCCAGCAACTGCAGCAGCAGCAGCAGCAGCAGCAGCAGCGCAGGTGCCAAGCAGAGGCCCATGCCAGGCAGCAAACAGATGGGGAGGACGACTGAAAGCAGAACCCCAGCGGGACAGGTGTCTGCTTCCCAGCAGCGGCCTGAGCCCAGCGTGGGAACCCAAGCTGCGTTGGTGCTGACGCGCGGACACTCCCATGGGGAGGAGCCTTGTAGTGGGAATGACATCCTGCCCCACTGAGTGTGTCTCCCCCTACCCCCTCCTCCGCTTTGCCTGCAGGTAGGTCCCGGAGGCACACAGCCTAGGTGGAAACACACACACACACACACACTCTCTCTCTCTCTCTCTCTCTCTCCACCACCACTACCACCCCCCCCCACCAGGAGACCTTGTCTCTCCCATGCCAAACTGTCAACTTTGTGAAACATCATTTTTCTTCCCCTTCTTTTATAATTTTAACTTTTCATGGTTAACTAACCTTAGACTTGAAGAAAAGTTGCTAACAAAAATGTTAGTGTTCCCTTATATCTATCCTTCTCAGGATGGCTTTGACTATTCGGGATCTTTTGTGGTCCCATACACATTATAGGGTGATCTTTTCTATTCCTGTGAAAAATGCCATGGAATTTTGATAGGGCTTGCACTGAATCCATAGATGGCTCTGGGTAGGATAGACTCTATACAGTTCTGATTCTTCCTGTTCATAACCACAGAATATCTCGTCATTTATCTGTGTCTTGTTCAGTTTCTGTCATCAAAGTCTTGTAGTTTGCAGCGTACAGGTCTCTTACCTCCTTTGTTGAACTTATTCCTTGATTTTTTTTATGCAATTGCAAATGCAGTTTTATTTCCGTTAAAGATCATTTGTCAGTGAGGAGAAACTCACCTAATTTCTGTATGTTGATTTTGTATGCTCTAACTATCAAATTTGGGGATTAGTTCTAATCGTTTTTTGGTGGAGTTGTTAGCATTTTCTGTATATAAAATCACGTCATTGGAGCACCTGGCTGGCTCAGTTGAAGCACGTGACTCCTGATCTTGCAGTTGTAAGTTCAAGCCCCACACTGGGTGTAGAGATTGGTTAAAAATAAAATCTTTGGGGAGGTATGTGCTGTGGTGCATGCTGTGACGTGTGTAAGCCTGATGATTCACAGACCTGTACCCCGGGGCAAATAATACACTTATGTTAATTTAAAAAAAAAAACAGAAAAAAATAAAATCTTTGAAAAAATAAGGTAAAAAATAAGAAATAAAATAAAAACATGTCACCTGCAAACAAAGATAAATTTACTTCCCCCATCTGATTTGAAGGCCTTTTATTCTTTTTTCTTTTTTCCTAAGGGCTCTGCTCTCATTTAGGCTTCATGGGAGTGGTTGGAGTGGGCGTCCTTATCTTGTTCCTGATCTTAGAGGAAAAGTTTTCAATCTTTCACCATTGAGTATGAAGTCAGCTGTGGGTTTGCAATTATCTGACCTTTGTTATGTTGAGTTATAGTCCTCCTGTGCCTAGTTTTATTTTTTTTGTCTTTATCATGAAAGGATGTGGTATTTTGTCAAATGCTTGTCCTGCATCTATTGAGACGCTCATATGATTTTTATCTTTCTATTAATGTGGTATATCACGTTTATTGATTTGCATATGTTAAACCATCCTGGCATCTCAGGGGTAAATCCCACTGGATCATGGTGTGTGATCCCTTTAATGAGCTATTGAATTCACTTTGCTAATATTTGGTTGAGAATTTTTGCATCTGTATTCATCAGGGATATTGGCCTGTAGTTTTTGTGTATCATCCTTAGCTGACTTTGGTATCAGGGCAATGCTGGTTTCCTAAAATGAATTTGGGAGTGCTCCCTCCTCTTTTAATTTTTTGGAAGAGTTTGAAAAGGACTGGCATTAGTTCTTCTTTAAATGTTTGGTAGAATTCATCAGCAAAATCATCTGGCCTGGGGCTTCTAGCTTTTTAAATGTGGACCTTTGTCCCCTGACTTTCAGCTCTCTTTGAATAAAAATTACTGTAGCTATACATTTTCCTCAAAGGACTGCTCTCATGGCTCCCAATATTTGATCATTCAGTTTTTAATCATGCAATGTTTTTCTCTTTATCATGCAATTTTAAGTATTTTGAGACATGCAATATAAGTGGGAATCTCATGGGATCCAGACATCACCCCCCGCCAAAGGGTGAGAATGTGGGGAGATGTATACATTATGTTCTCTATTTTCTGTATTTGATGATGGTTTAACATCTTGACTTAGAGGGAGTGGAGGAGAGGGAGCTTGGGAGAGACTGCCTCTAACCCTAATTCCTAGAGCTCATGAAAATTTGCCTATGAATATGTCTCTCATATGCAGACCAACCAATCTGGTGTCTTTTTCCTAACCCTTACAAAATCTATATTTGCCTTGCCCTAAATCATCCCAGCGCCAGGTACCAGACCATTAGAGACACCCCTATACCTCACAGCTAGTCAGTTGCCCTGCCTTGCCTTTCCTGCAGAAACCTTAGTATAGGCTCTGCCCTCACTCCTGCTTCTGCCTCCCCACTGAACGTTGTGCTTCCCCACGCGGCCCTGTGTGACACCCTTCTCTTGGGAATTATAAGTAATAAAAACTTTCAGTGGCATTAACCTCTCCATGTCAGTACTCAGGTCATCATTGTAAATCAAAAACCTCATGGGTACAATCAAGACAGAAGGCAGCTTGGGCCGCTGGGGTGGCTGGGTTAGTTGAATGTCTGACTCTTGGTTTCAGCTCAGGTCATGATCTCTGCGTCCTGAGATAGAGCCCCGCATCATCGGGCTCTAAGCTCAGTGGGGAGTCTGCTTGAGATTCTCTCTCCCTCTCCCGCTGCCCCTTCCCCTGCTTGCTCTCTCTCAAATAAATTAAAAAAAAAAAAAAAAAGACATAAGGCAGCTGTAGAAAACTGCCTCATTCAATCTCTGGGGCTGATGGAGCGGAAGCCAGCCCAAGCCCGGGGCTACCTCTTCTCTGCTGTTCATGGCAGGAATGGTTGGTTGTCAAAATTCCCCCAAGCCTTTGTGCCCCTGAAACATGATTCTGCCGCTCTTCCCATCAAGAAGTAGAGTTTCTCTCCCAATCCCTGGAACTTGGGCTGGCCCTGTGACTTGCTTGTGCTGATAGGGCATTATGGAGTTTAATGTGCCAGTCGTAGAACCTTCCAGAGGCCTTGTAAGCTTCCATTTACTTTCTGGCACGGCTGGGACTGGGGTGAGAAATGATCACTATTACGAATTTTTCTTTCTGCCTCAGGTTTCAAAGTGGCTTGGCATGACACTGTCACTGATCCGGTCTTCCATTAAAATTCTGATATTTTGTTCACCATTGATTTTTTTTTGGCATTAATTTTGATCTTTTGACTTTTGCATCTTTTGCATTAAGATTATCTTGATCGCCTTTATTTTTTTTATTTATTATTATTATTTTTTTTGGTGCTCAAGGTAAGTGCATCACCTGCCTTGCCCTACTCCTGCTCCTGCTCTCTCGAACCCTCCGCAGCTGTCATGTGAGCAAGCCTGAGCTAGTCTGTTGGAAAATGGGTGCTTAGCCTGCTCATCCTCATCACTCTCGCCAACAGCCAGCCAAACCCAGAAGTAGACTGGCCCAGCTGAGCAGCAGCTGAATTACACCTAATTTGCCAATTCACAGAATTAGTTGTTTCCAGCTACTACTATGTTTTGGGAGTGGTTTTGTTCTATAGCAACAGCTGACTGATACAGAAGATCACCCAGCAATTCTTCCATGAGTAAGTGGCTTCTCAGAATCTCCAAGGGAGGCAAAAGAGGTGGGGCAAAGGGATGGTTCATGCTAGGGAACAGCATCCTATGCCCAGGTACATCTGGGGCCCTGGCTGCCATCTGAGGCCCCACCCACCAGCTACCACCCCTTAGGACTCATAGGGAGCCCCCTGGAGTTGAATCGATATATACAGAAAGACTCACAGAGGCTCAAAGGCAGCTTGTCTCTCTTTTGACTTCTACTTGGGTGTCCTTTTTAAAACAGCTCCCACTATTTTTAAAACAGCTCCTGGAGGAGAGAGTGAGTAGTGTCTACAGCAGACCCCACACTCCTCTGAAACCTCAAGTGCAGGACCAAGAACAGGGGTGAGGCTGAGAAAGTGCCTGAGAGACAAGATAAGGCAGGAAAAGCAAAGGAGGAGGGTCCCAAGGATTTTTTTGTTTTGTTTCATTTTGTTTGTTTGCTGGGGCCAGGCTCCAGGGAAGTGGACTCTGTCTGAACTGTAGGGCCCTGAGGGCTATCTTCTGGCCCAGCAGTCACCAGTCTCTGCAGACCTGGGTCTGGGTAAAGTACGTGGAACAGAGACCCCCGAGCTCCCTGGACAGAGGCTGGGTCATGCCCTCCTGCTGACGGGAGGTCAGTGACTACATGACCTTCTCTCCTTGGACTGATAGATTTTGGGGCTGCAGTACGTACCCTACCAGGATTCCCTAGTCCTAAGGAATGGGGACAGCACTGCACACCTTCTGATAAAGCTCTGGGGTCCTGGAGTAGGTGGGCAAGCTCAACTTAGGGAAGCAATTTGTAGGCTGCCAAAGTGCAGACGGTCTGACTGTGGCTCTGCGCCTGGGAGGCCTAGTCCCTGGAGAGGCTGCCAGCGGTCCATGGTAAGTATCCTCATCTCAGAAGCTCCCTCTCACCAGCGACAGGATTCAGCTTCTGGACTTGACCCGCTGAAAATGAAGAGGAACGGTTGCCCCTGAGGGCCAAGACCCCCTTTCCTCCCTCACTGAGGATCAGTGACCCAAGAAGAGATACGACTTCTCTCTCTCCCACCCTAAGGCCTTCCAGCGTCAGGTCTCCGTGACCAATGCTCTTCCACAAGGTCACGTCTCACTTGCATAATAACCCAAGATCAGCTACCTCCGAGTTGGGACAACAGAGGTGGTGGGTGATGTGCGGAGGGCCCCGCCTACCTTGGGGTTGCAGGCAGGGCACCCAGCCAGAGGCTCCTCAAGGTGGCTCCTGGGCTCTGGCAGAGTTCTCAAGGTCTGCAGCAATGGGTGGAGGCCACATATGGTGACCACTGGCAGGAGTCCCTGGGGCAGGGTGGGGACTGGGGCCTCAGGGTGTCTGGGTGCTACATGGAAAGGAGGGGGTCCATCTGGAAGGAGGTGGAAGGCAAGTGTGCATCCTTCACTGCCCTCCCCATCTCCTTCTGTGCCTCACTCACCCAAGGGCTGGGGCTCTCCAATGACTGCTGGGCCCAATTCCATGGAGTGAACACCGCTGGGGGGGCAGTCCCTGTTTGGGCCATCTTTGGGCCTGAGCAGTGGGATAAGAGAGCAGGACGCTGGCACAGTGGTCCTGAGCAGACACACCTGACCTGAGTTCTGCCTTTAATGCGCCTCTACCCTTCTGGTCCATGTCCCTGCCTCCAGTTCCCCTCCTGCTCCCTCCTGGGAGAGGCCCTGGGGTTCTAGGCTCCAGGTCCGGCTCCTGCCCTCCCAGGGCCACAGGCACTTCTCTCTAGCCCTGACATTTTTCACAAGCTCTGCCATCACCCCAACATCCTGGCACCCTTCAGATACTGGCATCACTCAGGCTCCAAAGACAGGTGTCTGTGCTCCCCAATATCAGGTATTCCTGTGCCCCTTGCCATTGGGTAGCCCTGCCACCCTTAATGACTCAGAGCCATGCCTGGGTGCCCACATCCCATCTCCCAGAGCCTTGCCTTGTCCTTTGCTCTCTCTCCGAAACAGTATCCACTGCGCTTGAGACTCTGCCTTAATGATGATATGTGGGTGCCCCTACCGCACCTGGCCTCTAGGCCCCCTGATGCTGACACACCAAACTCTGAGCACCTTGCTTGTCCCCCATAGACCTGCAATCACTGCTCATCGTGTCAAAGCCCTCTCGGGACCTGGGACCTGGCTGGTGTTCTGCCCCTGTCCGGGCTGCCTTCAGCCCCAGTCTCTAGCCCAAACCCTGCCCTTGACCGAAACTTGTCCAGAGCACTCCCAAGGTCAGGCTGTGTCAGATGTGCCCTAGGGGGCCTCCCCTGCCCAGCACCCAGTGATCAACCCTGCTTAGGTGTTATGTGACCTCCTCCCAGGCCACGGAAAAATGGGTGAGGAGCAGGCCCTGGGCACAAGGGCAGCCAGCCCCCTAGCTAAGCAGTGGTGTGGAGTGAAAGGAGGTGCCAGGCCCAGCATTTGTGAACTTGAAAGATGTACAGAAGAGATTTAGGCAGAGGAAATGGAAAAAGGCAGATGAGTCATGAGAGGCTAGGAAAGTCCTGAAGGGCACAGTGGAGACCTGCAGGATGAGCTTGTAGAACAAAGGGTGAGGCAGTCCCCTGGTGGGAGAGACAGAAGAGGGGGTCAAGGGGGCTGAACCACGGTAACTGGGAGGGCTTGGGGGCCCCATGGGGATCCACACCCACCCACTGTGGCCTCCTGCTCAAGGCTCCTTTCCACCGCCTCTGCCCACCCCCTCCTCTGTGTAGCCAGGGGCAAGGTCTAAGCAACCCACCCTAGCTTCCCCAGGCCCAGCTGGGTTCTGCAGAGCAGGGAGTGCTTGAGTGGGCTCAGAGCCTACCCTCGGCTTGGGGCGTCCCTCCTCAAGCCCCAGAGGCATGGCAGGAGATGGGATCCTGGGCACCTGAAGCAGCACCAGGCCAGGCCAGCCCCCAGGAGCAACGGCAACACAAAGCAAAGCATCACTGCCAGCAGGAAGGCCTTGTGGTCTGTGGACAACAGGGTAAGTCTGAGTACTTAGCAGGGGCACCTCCCCAGCCTCTCCCCACTTGTCCACCATGGACACACCTTCAGGCTGCATGGGGCCACTGTCCACACTGCCACCAAACCCTCGCTTGTCGCAGAAGGGCGGAGCCCACCCCGGAGCACAGTGGCAGTTTTGGTTACTGTTGCAAACCTACAGAGGAGAAGAAAGGAGGAGGATCCCACAGGGTCAGGAACTCCAAGGTCATCACCCCCCCCCACCGCAATCACATTCTGGACACTCACCCCACGGCCATGGCAGGCTGCCAGGCATTGCTCCAGCTGCCAGAAGGTAGTATTTCGGCAGCGCCTGTCCTGGCACACCTAGGGGCAGTGTGTGCACTGGGCAGTTAGGGGGAGTGATTATCCCAAAGGCAGGACTTCAGCACTGGGGGAAGGGTGCAGGGCTCACCATGCTAGGTCCACACTGGGTGCCTGGCTCTACCAGGCCCAAGTCGAGCACATCCAGCTGGACACCGGGCATCACAAAGACTCCCCTGCAGGTCACCTCATCGCTGCCTAGTCCAATGGTGGAGTCCACCGGCACAGTGTGCGATGGGCGTGGCCGCTGCTCCCCACCAAGGCACTGCAGCTTCCCGCACTGAGCATCCCTGGGGAGGAAAGTGCAGGGCGATCAAACAGTAACATGTGTCCTTGCCCCAGCGCACTACCCAGCTTCCCCGCCCTCCCCTATACTCCCCACCTCTGCGCACAAGGCACAAAGCCACCCTTGCTGTCCTCCCCGCAGTTCCCGTGGGCGTCTCCCGCGGAGTTCACGATCTGGAAACAGGCCTCTGGTGCTGGGCTGGAGGCTGAGGAAGCATGGGCAAAACCGCACTGGCTTCCGTCCCCCTAGCAATCCCCCCAATCTTCCCTAGAGTAGAAAACAGCGCACACCCGAGGATGGGCCGGAGTGCTCCGGTAGTCTCACCAGGCCCCCAGAGCTGCTGGCACTGCTGCTCCAGTGTAGGACATGCACCATCCCAGCAGTAGCCCCGGCCGCCGGCACAGGGCGAGCCGTCCAGGAGGTAAAAGTCCGGGGGGCAGTAAGGGGAGGCGCCCGTGCAAAACTCTGGGAGGTCACAGTCACCCACAGCTCCGCGGCACGGCACGCCGGCCGGCTTCAGCTACGCAGGTGGAGGGAGGTTGACCGAGGCACAGAGGGACAACAGACCGTGAGATCCAGACGGAGAGCGCAGCGCAGAGGCTGGAGGGCCAGGCAGGCCCCTGCTCGAATACAGCCGGCACCCGCCGGGGGACCCGAGCGCGCCAATCAGCCAAGACCAACAGGCCGGCTCGCAAGCGCCCCCTAACCCCTCACCCCGAGCCTCCCACGCCCTCACCAGGCAGCGAGCGCAGCAGTCCCCGTGGGTGCACTGGGCCCCCGCGCGCAGCGAACAGTTGTGGGCGAAGCAGCAGGCGTCCGGGCACTCCTGGAGCCGAAAAGGGGATGTGGGGACCGGTCGGTAAGGATGCCGCACCCCAGACCTCGGAGGGGCGTTGGGGAAGGGGAGGGTGGGGCGCCAGCCTCGGGTCGCCGGGGGCCGGGAGCGCGGACCTGACCTGGCTGGCGCCGCAGTCGCACTCCTCGCCGTCCTCCACGAGGCCGTTCCCGCAGCGCGCCCGGGGCACGAGGAGCCCCGAGTCGGGCGCGTTGGAAAGGCACGCACCGCCCCCCTTGCGGAAGAAGGCGCGCAGCTGGCGCCGGCTGCAGGCGCTGAACACCCGCGGGAATGGGCGCCTACGGGCGGGGAAGGGCATCCGGCGTGCTGGCACCGCCACCCTCGGCCCCCTGCTCATCTCCCATCCCCTCCCACCAGTACCCCTGTACTTGGCCACACAGACCCCGGGCGCAATCACACTGCCTAAGCGACCAGCGGCCCGGAGCCTCTAAAAGCCGGGCCCAAAGAGGGCAAGGAACCTGCACAAGGTCACGCTGTGAGCCCGAGGCTGGAAGGCGTCACACCAGGACCAGGCAGCCCAGGACTCGAGGTCGGATCGCGACCTAGAGCTGTTCCTCCCGGGGTTGGAGAATCCTTGCTAGAATGTTCTGAAAATAATCTTCATACGTTTGACAATCCACTTTTTCTGCCTTTTCTCCCTTCAAGCGTCATAAAGAACTCTCGGGGCGGTGCTATGATCATATCCCCATTTTACGAAAGAGAAAATGGAATCGTAATCATTTCTCACAAAGAAAAGGAAAGGGCCCTGGTCCCGCTGGGCCTCCCCTACAGCCCCTGCCTGACCGCAGCGTTCGTACCCCGTGGCCGCGGCCATGACACAGCCGCCTTGCTCGGCCGCCGCCTCCACACAGCAGCCGTCGGGGTCGTGGCTGAGGCCAAGGCTGTGACCTATCTCGTGGGCCATGGTGGCTGCTGCGCCAATGGGAAGCTCCGAGTGGTCCTGAGAGGGAGTGGGGACAGTCGCGGCAGGCCGCGGGGACGCCACCTCCTCCCACAGCCCTTCCTTGCCCCCCTGCTTCCTGCCCCCTGCTCCCCACTGCTGTCGGGGCGGGGGAGGGGGTGGAGCTCACCGTGCTCACGCCTCCGGAGCTCTCCGCGCAACACATGCCCTCGATGGGCGCCAGGCCCACGGTGGCGCCCTGGAAGGCGCGGCCCCTGAAGGCAGAATGCAGCATGACCTGGAGGGGCCAGGATTCTGGGCCGCCAGGTCGGGGCCCCGCGTGGGCGTGGGGGGCACCCACGTGAGCAGCTGCGCGGAGTCGTGTGGCCGCCGTGCCCTCAGCCCTCGGCGCCAGTGCAGGAAGGCCCAGAGCGTGGCATTGGCGTCTGGCGTGACGCGGCTCTGATCCTGCTCCGTCCACACTTCCAGGCCCGTCAGGGCCACCTGAATGTCCAGAGTCCTGAGAATCTGTGGACAAGACGGGGGTGAGGACAGGAAGACAGGGGTGAGGGGAGGGTGAGGGAGGATGGGGTGGGGAGAGTGAGGACAGGAAAGGCCACAGTGCGGGTCCTCCTCCCTGGGGTGCCTGTAGGCTCAGTTCCCTGGCCTCATCTCCAAGCCTGCCACACCACAACACCCCCCCCCATCTCCCAGCCCCTCCACCTCCTGCCCCAGGACTTGCCAGCCTATGTGGCAGTCACCCCCATCAGGGCTGTCTTTCCACCAAAGCCAACCTGGTCCACATAGTTGGCCACCTCCAGGAGACGCTGTTTGGTGTGGTTCAGGTTCCGGTGCTGGGTCAAAAACTGGAAAGGCAGACATAAGAGGGTGTCACAGGCTGAACCGGCCCCATCCCACCCTGCCAGCCCCCTGGGGCCTCTGGCTCACCAGCGTGTGGTCAGCCACAATGTACAACTCCAAGAACTTTGGGCTCCTGCCGACCTCCCGCCTCTCCTGGGGAGAGACAATGGTGACCTTCAGTGGCAGGCTGCCAGGCTTGAGTTCTGACCGCTAACCTCAATTCCCAGGAAGCACAAATTTAACTTTAAAGATTGCTAGAACTTGTTTATTCACCCTCCAGTTAGAAATGTTAGAATTGGAGGCCCTGAACTGGGGCTGTGTATTCCTATATGCAGTGGTTACTGCATTTCCATTCCCACTCCTGTCGGTGCCCCTGACCTTGACCTGAGTGGCACGAGAAAGGCTAGCCATGTCCCCTTTGTTCCTGGCATCCCTGTGGCCACAGGCCCCTTTCCAGCCAAGCAGCTGCCCGATCTGGAACATCTTGTGAGTGACGAAGGCCTCAGAGTCTCTGGCTGACCAAGGATGCACATAGTAACTGGCATTCCTGTCCAGTGTGATCAGGCCCCTAGGGTGCGAGGAGTGCAGAGAAGGGTGAGAAGGGACTGTTTCCCCAGCCCCAGGCCCAGGCCCCTCCCCCAGAATGCCTCACCTCATCCCGGAGCAGGTGCTGAAGACCACCCAGGAGTCAGGGAAGCCCCTCACGTGCCCATGGTAGAGGCAGTGGTCCTGGAGAGCAAGGGACCCAGCCCCAAAGCTCAGCCAGGGCTGAACTGGGAGGCGTAAGAGAGAGAGAGAGAGCATGGTGGGGGGCTGGCTGCAGGCTCTCCTTAAGAAGAGGTGGAGAATGGGGAAGGAATGGTGGAGAGGTCCTCAGGGAGTGCACCTCCCCCCCCGCCCCCCAGCACCCTTACCCTGTCCTCAGAGCCCATGGAAGTATCTCACCGTGTGGTTGGGGACCAGCACCACTGGGTGCCCATCTGGGCTATAGTGGGTTTCTGTGTATCCTGGGGCCAGCAGCCTGCTGGGAAGGGGGTGTTGTAGGAGTCACGTAATTCAGCCTGGCCTCTTCCAGGATGCCCTCCCAGCCTTCCTCCCTGAACGCTAGCACTGAGGAAGCACCCACGTGGATGTTCGGGAACAGACAGGAACCACTGTGCGTTGCTCAGATCAGAAAAACCCTGGGCTAGAGGGAGAAAGGTGGAGGGCAGGAAGGAGCCTTGGCAATGGCTGAGGTGTGGAAAGTGGGGGTGTGGGAGGCACCAGGAAGGAGCAGGAATGGGGAAAGAGCTTGTGGTCCCTGTGGGACCTGCGGCAGGCATCTGGGTCTGTTGGTCTGGGGAGGGGCAGGAGGGAGGATTCAGGAGACACTGATGAGGAAGTGGGACCCAGAGCCAAGGAAGTGCAGCGACCTCCCTTGGTGGCCCTACCTGCTGCTCAGCCTTGTTGGGCATCTGGTCAACCCTCTCTTGTCTTCTTCCCTGCCCCCCAAATCCTTCAGATCTTCTCTGGCCCCTAGACTGTACATATCTCCCCACCTGTCCATCAGTGATGCTCACCCCATACTTCCAGAGAAAAAGAGAATCCCCACCTGCTCACAGCTGCTCCTGCCTGCCCACCAGAGCAGGAATCCCATCCCCACCTTCTTCAGACCCCACTCCAGTAACAATACCACCATTCTTCTCCATCTCTCCAGGGTCCTTCTCACCAAGGTGAATGAACCATGAGTCAGTTTCTCTTCTGTAAAGAAAATCCTCAACCCCCATCTCGCCTTGACGTCTTTATTCCCAGACCACTGCAAAGACCTGCGATACCTGCTTCTCCACCTCATAGTCTTTCCTCCACCTTCTCCAGTTTGGCTCCCCCAACACACACAACACACTCAACCTGAGGAGTAGGTGATGTGGTCACCCCCTTTCCTGTGTGGGGATGTTGAACCCCAGAAGAACTGTGCTGAGCTGTGTGGAACTAGAATGTGTTCCTGGTGCATCTGGCTCCATGGGGGAAGAAGTCAGCATGTGTAGAGTGCTTGCAACATTGTGTCCGATGAAGCAAGCACTCAGTGAATGAAAGCTGTTGGTAATTCCGTCTGGGTGGTTTCCAGACCCCACGCTCCACCTTCGACACCCATCCCACCTGGCCCAGCTCTGCCTCCTCATTCACCAGCTCAGAATCTTTGCCTTTGCCTCATCCTGGACACTCAGCCTTAAAATGGCCTCTGTGATCTGGCCCTAACGGGTCTCTCCAGTTTCATTTCCCACTGCTCCCTTCCCTGCAGATGGAGACCCTCCAGGCAAGCCAGACAAATTGCCTCCCCCTGAAAGCGCCTTGATTTGCTAGCTACTACACCTTTGTCCCTGCTGTCCCTCAGCCCTGAGCACCTACCCAACTATGGAATCCATCTCGGAGTCTCTTCGGACTCAGCACACCCTTTGAGCACCCACAGGGTGATGCTCACTCATTTCTGGCAGGAAACTAACAAGGTGCTCCTGGGGCTAGAGTGGGGTGTGTGCCCCACAGCTGGCCTGATCCAGCCTCAGGAGCCTATTTCTGCCTTGAGGGACCCGGTTATGGACTGGCATGTCTTTTTCTGTCACCTGTACCCCTGCCTCTGGGGCCCTCCCTCCAGCCAGCCTCCCTCATGTGTTCCCCTCAGTCTCTGCCCCCCACAGATTCCCTCCCCCCAGAGAGTGGGGGGCTGTTCTTGGTTGCTAGCCTCCTCCCCAGCCTGGTACTCACTGGCTCTTCTCCAGCTCCAGCAGGAGCTCCTGCCCTTCAGCCTTCAAGGACACCAGCCCCGAGTCTAGCTTCGAGACCTGGGCAAGAAGGAGAGCAGGGATGGGGAGCAGGCTGGTGAGGGAGAGTCGGGGGGCAGGGGGCAGCAGGCTCCCCACTTGCCATGGTAGGTATGGATGGGTGTGGAGGTGAGAATATGCAAGCATATATGTTCCCAAACTCGGGGTGCTTTTGGTTCTGACAACAGGCATTTGACACAGCCCGCTAGGTGAATGTCCTCCGGAGAGAGGAGACAAGGCATCCCAGAAAGGTGTGCTGCCTTATACAGGGTGACCGGGCTTTTACTCTGGCTCTCCCTCCTGCTTCACAGCCAGAAGCCTTGCTCTAAGTGGGGAGGGCGGTGGGGTCCTGAGGACATTGGGTGGAGGACTCGGACATCCTTACAACCTCTTTTTTCTGTATCTTGCTGCTCCCCACTCCGTGTAGAATTCAGACTTTACTCCCTCCTTGTCCCATTCTGACAAATCAAAAATTTCCCTGGCCTCCTGAAGGCCTGCCCCACACCTGCTTCACTGAGCCTGTGGAGTAAACATTAACCCCACCCCCCAATTCCAGGCCGAGGGGAAAACTCCTCAGCTAGATGTCAGGACCGAGCCTGGGCCAGCCTCTCCTTCCCCAGAGCTTCTTTGCCTCTCCCACCCTGTGGGAATACCCCCTCTGCCCCGCCTTGTCCACTCTGCCTGGCTGGGGGCCCAGAGTTGGAGCGGGCCCAGGAGCATCGTGGAGAGCTGTTGTGTCTTCGGAATGTGGGCCCCCACCCTTGCTGGCCCTTCCCTTTTATCCCACCATGCATTGGGCTGGGCCCCAGGCCAAGGGGCTCAGATTCTTCTGGGGGCCTTTTCTCTGCAGGTGGGGAGCAGACAAGATCCCCCACCCCAACCAAGAGACCTCTCCAAGGCTCTAAGCGTGAGCTCACGTGACCAGAATGCCACTTACTTCATTGGAGAAATGTTGGCACCAAGCACGGACAGCTGCCCCAGATGGAAAGCCTCCTCCTACCTCAACACCAGCCCTGGGCTCCCCTCTCTCTGTCCTAAAGCCCCTGATGTCCTTGCTTCCTGCCCTCCTGGTGGCCCTGCTATTCACTACGCACCCCACCCCTAAGCTGAAATGTGGGTATTTGCTGCCTCTTGGACGGGACTCCCTACCTCAACTCTGCCTGCTGTCCTCATCTTGGCAGGCTTCCCGGAGGCAAGGGAAAGCAATGCCTTCTGGGATACCCAGCCTCATCACAGCCCAGGCTGGACTGGGAGGGAGGACCAAGTCACTGTGACCCCAGCATGTGCCTAGACTTCCCTTCTGGCAGTGGTGTCCAGGACAACCAACTCAAAGCTTGGGCCAGCTTGAATGGGGGCCCCCGAGGTTCTCAGAGACCCAGGGAAGGTCTTCGGTTAAAAGCTGTGGGGCCTATGGGGCCCTCCTAGCCTTAATGACAGTGTCCACCTGCCTTCCTCCTTGCTGGCTTAGGCAGTGGGTTGTCTTCTCTTGCCTGAAATTCAGGATGAAGGGGACTCTCCAGATCTGGGGGAGCCACTGGTCAATGGTTACAAGTGTTTCAGACTTTAGTGGGCCTCAGGGTTCTGGTCTCAGGTTGTGTGACCTTAGACACTTTCTCAACCTCTCTGGGCTTCAGTTTGCCTCTCTGTGAAATGGGGATACCAAGGGCACTGACCTCCTGGTTTGTAGCACAGCTGTGTGATCAATACAGATGGGGACACAGTTATTCTGGAAGTGATGGGTGGGCGTTGGCAGGAAGCTAGGGTGGAGCGTCCTGGAGAAACAAAGTCAGGTGCCCTTGGACAACACTAGGAGAGTGACCAGTGTCCCCTGTCCAGAAGTGGATTCTGCGTGAGCCAGGAAGGCTGAAGTTTTTCCAGAGGGAACAACAATGTGTCCACAGGGTAACTTGTTCTAGTAAACTTGGCAAAAGGAAGATATTTGGGTGTTTTCTTAAAGAGGTCCCTGAAAAGTTTCAGGCCCCACAAATTCTGGCTCCACCTCTGCTGGGGGATGGGGGTGGTCTGGATAATTCTGGGAGGGAGGGAGCAAGGGGGAGGAAGCCTGAAAATGACTTCCATGTGTGAAGGCTCATGTGAGCCAGCTATCTCCCCACCGCCACCTGCCAACCCTCTGGGAAGGGGCCAAAAGGCCCCCAGCCAAACTGCCAGGCTGAATGAGGAGGGGCAGAGGGGCTGGAAGACCCTGGGCCCCTGCGAGGGGAAGTACGAGCTGGCACTAACCGGCTCCTCCAGGGGGACCACGCGCCTGACTCTTCCATCTGGGACCCAGTGCAAGGTGACTGGTTTTCCAGGGTGGTTTCCTGGGGGGAGGACAGAGAAAAAGATGAGGGGGAGTATGGGGGGTGGGGTGGGGACGGCAGAGGGATGAGGTTATAGGACCTCAGCCAGGTGGAACAGGAGACTCCATCTTCAACATTCAAAGCCCGGGAAAGGATGGCCACCCATGGAGTATCCTTGGAACCAAGGAGCCACCAGGCAGAAGAAAGCCTGGGAAGGATAGCACAGCTGGGGAGGTAGGAGCCCCATTGACCTGGGGGAGTCTTGGGGGTCAGAGGCCACAAGGAAGAGATCAAGGCCCCCAGTGCAGAAGGGAAGGGAAAGGGGAGGCAGCCTGGGGTATTTTTAGACTGGGCAGCAGATGCCTTTGGGGTGAGAGATCTGTGAAGAGAGGATGCCTGTGTCTTCACCATCTGGGAAAAACAACAGCCAGATGTCTGCGGAGGCCCACCTTGTCCAGAGCTCCCCTTGGGGGGCCTCATGCTGGAAGCAGGACTTCCAGGGACCCTAGCTCAGAAGCCTGATTGCAGGATCTTTCAAGGTGGGGCGGCCTGGGGGGACACAGCCTGAGTGCTCCCAGGCCGGGTGTGCTTAAGGGGGCTCTGGAGGAATACTAGAGCCATGCATTACTCAGAAGGCTCTGGAATGCTCCCCTGGAATGCTCCCAGCCCCGCACCCCACAGTGGGTCCCAGCAGCTCTTGCCACAACCGCCCTGCAGGAGTCAGGCCCCAGGCAGCCCAGAGCCTGTAGGCAGCCCTCCCTGTCCTCTGACACAATCCCTGGGGAAGCGAGCCCAGCTCCCAAAACTGACAGCTACCCAGCACCCAGCCAGCCCTGACACCACATTCAGACAGCGGACTGCGGAAGTGTTCCAGCTCCTGCCAGGCCACCCCAACTCCTTTCTCTTCCTCCATCCTCTCCCCCAGCCCTCATCATCAGAGACCCCAAACAGCAGCAGCTATAGGAGTCCCCTTCTCCCAGGAAGCCCTCCTGGCTTGGATGAGCCAGTTGCCACGATGGGGGAGGGATCGGAGTGAATCTAGGAGGAGGCATAAGTGGGGGGCAGCCCATCCCAGAGAGGACTAGCTGGGTGTGGAGAACTTCCTCTTGCTGGCCCTGGGCCTCCCAGGTAAAGAGGAGAGGGTGTGCCTGTGTGCATGTGTGCATGTGGGTTAGGGATTCTCTTCATGGCACCCCTGAGGAAGAAGGGGAGGCAGAGATGGAGTTGTGGTGATGAGGGTTAGGGAGCCAGTGTGATGTTGAGGAGCACAAAGCCCTTCTCCACTCACTTCAGGGGTCACCCCCTCTCCCAACCACCCCCCACCCCAGGCTGAGGAGGAGTAGCCATCCAAAGGCATGAGGGCTGTCATCCTACCCTCTTGGGACCCCAGGACAGAACAGGACCCTATCCCTATTGGGTACTCCCCAACAGTGCTCTGGAACCCAGTGCCCCCAGGCTGCCCAGCCCAGCTGGCCATTCCTGCCCCCTCCCAGGTGTGCTCCAGTCCCTGCACAGGGTGCTTCCATAGAGGGAACAGGACACAGTCAGTCCTCCTGCACACAGGGGTTGTGGAGGTTATCTTCCAGGGTCCCTTCTGTCTGAAATACCTTTCTCTATCTCATCAAACAAGGCAACAATATCAACAACACACACATACTGCCCCCCAGGCCCTGGGATGCCGGCCACATGAGTCTGAGGGCACAGCAGGGGCTCTGGGCAACCAGTGCACTGGGCCTCAGAGAGGGAGATGCAGGAAAGTCCACACCTGTGGGTGGGGTCTGGGGGTGGTCAAGGCAGAAGAACCTGGCAGAGGAATTTGGGAATTTGGGCAGATGCTCAGAGGGGACCCCCCCATCCCCCACCCCCCACCCCGCCAATGCTTTGTTATTGGCACTGTGGCATCTGGGCAGAGTGTGTCAGTCTGGGCCACAAGGCCAGCCCAAGTACAGCTTAGAGTCCCCTGCGGAGACCCTCTCTTGTCCTCCCAGCCACCGTGGTGGCTGACAGCAACCTCGCTGGCCCGGTGGGGCACGTCGCACTCACCTTGAAACTCTTCGACCCCCCACAACGGTAAAGGTAGCCTCAAGAGCAGCAGCAGCAGCAGCCACGCCCGCGACCCTCCAGCTCTCCGAGACCCCCAGCCCATCGCTGAGAGCGCCCCGGCCTCCACGACGCGGCTCCCGGCTCCCGGCTCCGCCCCGGCTGGATCCAGGCCGACCCACGCCCAGAGCAGCCGGCCGGCCGCCTCCCGCGCCACCCGGCACGGAACCCCGCAGCCCATCCGCCCGACCCTGGCTCCCGGCCAGACCCCGTGCGCCCTCGGGGAACAGGAGCGGCTGTCTAAGGTTAGGAGCAGGGCCTGCGGAATCCGTGCGGCCCCCCGGGGATCAGCCAGCGCCAAGCCGCGGGGTAGGTCTCTGCCGGGGCGGAGCGGGTGTGGAGTGGGGATGGGGCGGGGCCCCTCGGAAGGGCCTTTGAGGGCCATCGGGGGCTGGTGGAGGAGAGAGCAGGGCTGGAGGCCACCTGCTGCTGCTCGGGTCGCCCCCCTCCATGGTCCCCTGGGCGGACCTCTGTCTCCGCCTGCTCACCGACCCTGCCCAGAGGGGCCCTGGCCCGAACCCGGCGGTAGTGCCCCTAGGAGAAGGGAGGCGGGAGCCCTTGAGAGGTGCCCCGGCGGCTCCGAACGCTCCTGGGCGTCGGGGTGGCCGCGAGCCCCAGAGCGCGGGTCGGGGGAGCGGGTGGAGCCGCGGTGCTGCGGGCTTGGTGCCCGGCAAAGGCGAGGCGGGCGCGGGCAGCCCCTGTCCCTGGGGTGGCCGCCGGGAACAACTGCGCAAAGCCACAGACTCCAAGACACAGGGGATCCTTCCTGCTTTGACAACATCTGTTTCTTTCTTTAAAGGTTTGTGTACTGAGTAGTAAATCCGGAGAACGAGTAGCCAGTATTCTGATAGCGAGAGGTGTTAAGTTTTCTTTTCTTTTTTCTTTTCTTTTCTTTTCTTTTCTAAGATTTTGTTTATTTATTTGACAGACAGAGATCACAGGTAGGCAGAGAGGCAGGTAGAGAGAGAGGAGGAAGCAGGCTCCCCGCTGAGCAGAGATCCCGATGCGGGGCTCCATCCCAGGACCCCGGGATCATGACCTGAGCTGAAGGCAGAGGCTTTAACCCACTGAGCCACCCAGGCGCCCCTAACTTTCTTTTTTAAATATATTTTTAAATATTTTGTTTGTTTGTTTGTTTGAGGGGTGGTCCAAGGAGGAGAGAGACAGAGAGAGAATCCTCACTGAGTGGGGGGGAGGGGGGCAGTGTAGCTGGGGCTCAATCTCACCAAGGAACATCATGACCTGAATTGAAACCAAGAGTTCATCGCTCAACCCACTGAATCACCCAGGTGCCCCAGGAGGGGTGTGAACTCTTATGCAAATCTGTTTGTTATTGGGAACAAATGGGGACGTTACCTTAGGAAGAGTTGCAGCAGATATAGGGAAACCTGTGTAGGTCTGATTCAAACAACAAAATATAGTAAGACGTACAGGAATCACACCTCCCTTTTCTTCCCACCCTCTGAGCCCACATCCCCCACCCAATGCAAAGCCGCTATCCTTAGCTCCTTGTGTAGGTTTTGGATTAGTTTATGCACATCCAAGACAATACAGATCTCTTTTTTCTTTTATTAACATTTCTCTACACCGTTCCCCCCCCCCCCCACTTACTACACACGGAGGTGCTTCTTATCAGTGCATGTAAAGTGGTCTTATGATTATTACTAGTATCCTATTATCATTACTTCAGGTTTTCAAGTCAACTTTATTAAGATAATTTACACACAGTAAAGTGGACCTGGGGCACCTGGGTGGCTCAGCTGGTTGAGCTTCTGCCTTCAGCTCAGGTCATGATCTCAGGAGTCCTGGGATCCAGCACCGAGTCAGGCTCCCTCCTCAGTGGAGAGCCTGTTTCTCCCTCTCCCTCTGCCCCTCCTCCCCACCCATGCGCTCTCTCTCTCTCTCTCTCTCTCTATCTCAAAGAAATGCATAAAATCTTTTTAAAAATATGGGGCACCTGGGTGGCTCAGTGGGTTGAGGCCTCTGCCTTTGGCTCAGGTCGTGATCTCAGGGTCCTGGGATCGAGCCCTGCATTGGGCTCTCTGCTCGGTGGGAGGCCTGCTTCCTCTTCTCTCTCTCTGCCTGCCTCTCTGCCTACTTGTGATCTCCGTCTGTCAAATAAATAAATAAAATCTTTAAAAAAAAAGAATTTTAAAAAGTGCACATGTTCTAAGTGTCCATTTAGATGAACTTGATAAATTCATGCACCTCTGTAATCACCACCCTAATCCAGATAGAATGTTCTGTAACCAAACCAAGTAAGAGAGTTTGTCCACCCTGTGGGCAGCAGGCAAGTTAAAGTGGCACAGATCTTTCGCAGTGAAGAAAGATGAGCTATTTACTGGTATGGCACCACCCAGGGGAATGGGAAAGTAATGCTCTAAAGTCCCAGTCTCCCCAGTGGCTTCTAAGTGAAAGGTTTTTAGGGCAAAATTGGGGGCAGGACTGTCCTGAGAAAGTGGGTGTCCTTGACTGGAGGCTCAGGAGGTCGCGTGAACAGGTGCCCTGGTGCCACTTTGTCTGGTTCCCTGGGAGGTCTTCTTCATCTCAAGAGACTTGGAATCTGAAAAGTATATTTGTTCTTTGTAATGAAACCTCGGTAGAGGTTTCATGAGGCACATCCGGTAATAATATCCTTAAAGTAGTACTGATTAACTACTTGTAAGCTAGTGGGGTTGCATTCCTGGAGGTTCCTTGGCCAGACCAGTCCAGCCGTGCCGGGAGCTGACAGACCTATTTCCATCGTCCCCAGGACGTTCCCCTCTGCCCCCTCCCCAGTCCCTCTCTCCTACTTCCAGCCGCCAGCACTCATTGATCTGCTTTGTGTCTATGCATAAATTTTGCCTATTCCAGAACTTCGTATAAATGTAATTACAAAGCTTGTACTCTTTGTGTCTGGCTTTCTTCCTTCTATGTTTTTGAAATTCATTGACATTGTTTGCTTTTGCAGTGCCGAGTATGTTCCATGGGCAGAGGGAAGCACGCTTTCTCTGTTCTCCAGTGAGGCATTTGGGTTCTTTTCCAGCGTGAGACTCTCCTACAGGTAGCCGCTACACACTGCTGTGAAGTTTTATATGAGTCTATGTTTTCATTTCTCATTTCTCATCTGTGAAGACCCAGAAGTAGAAGGCAGGGTCCTATGGCAAGGGCATATTTAAGTTTGAAAGAAACTCATTTCCAAAGCAACTGTACCATCTTACATGCCTACCAGCAGTGGAGGAGAGTTTGGGTTCCTCTCCATCCTTGCCAGCACTAAGTGTTGCTCATTGTTTTAATTTTAGTTATTCCAGTGGCTGTGTGTCCCCGCCATTTTTTTATAGTTGAATGCTGCCTCTCATTCATATAGTCCCCTCTTGGCCATGTAAATGGTTTCCAGGCCTTCTGCTATTGCAATCCAGGCTGTGATGGATAATTTTATATACAAACTCATCTGTGAGATGATTTCCTAAAATGGGCTTCCTGGGTCAAAAGATTTCTGTTTTTATGACTTGGGAGGATACACTTAAATTGTCCTTCAATTTGTGCCGATGTACAATTGCAGCAGCAGTATCTCGAGGTCCCCTTGGCCTGCAACCTTACCGACGCAGTTCTCAAACTGTGATACACTTGTCTGAAGGTGTGAGTACAGTCTTAATTTGCATTTCTCCTAGCAGTGAACTTGAATAACTGTTCAAACACTTACGTGCCATTTATATTTCCTGTTCCCTGAATCATGTTTCTACTGAGATGTTGGTCTTTCTCGTAACAACTGGAAGGAACTCTTTATATAGAAGGGAGATTCATCTTTTGTCTGGAGTGTGAGTTGCAGATCTTTTTCAGTTTGTCAGATGCATTCAGCCTTTGTGTGTGGCTGTAGTTCAGCTATTTCCTTGTGAACTAGCATCCAATGGTGTGACTATCACATTTTTCCCATTGATTCTACTGTTGCCGGACCTGAGGGTGGTTCCTAGTTTTGAGATGTTACCAAAAATGCTGCTGTGGACGTTTATGTGTGTGTGTGTGTCCCTTCCTGCCTTTGCCTGTCTTGCTCCCTTCAGCCCTTTACTGCTTTCCCCCTTGGAGCACAGCCTGACATTGCTTGCACATGAAACGTCGTCTTTGGGAACCAGACCTAAAATAGACCTAGATGGCTTTGGTCATGTAGGGGTTTCCAATGTGGGCAGGCTGGAGAGACATCAACTCTTTCCTCTGTGGATGAGTAAATGGGGTTCCCACGAGTGCCCCCAGCTGCAGAGGCCACCCTCAAAGCACAGAATTCCCTGATCCTCCCTGGACATGAGCTGGTGGGGTGGGGTGATGCAGGGAGCTGAAAGCAAGGCATCCCGTCTCCTCTTAGGGAGGATTTGGGGAAGAATTGGGGTGGACAAGGGTATCTAGGCTTCCATCTTGAACCAGGAGCACAATGAGAGATTCCAGAGCAAAATATGGATCCCGAGGATGGGGAAATTACAGACACACAGTCCTAACTGTGGTAAAGGAGTCCTGAATAGGAAGAAGAGAGAGATAGCTAAGAAAGCCCCAGAGATCACAGACATTGGACAATACCAAATGTGCAGCCTAGCAGGGCCTGGGGAGGACTTGGAGGTGGCTTGAGCTCTAAATGAGCTGGGGGCCTAGACAGCAGAGCAGACTCCCTAGAGCAGCCAGACTCTGAACACAGAGCAGAGGCTTCACTGTGGACAGCAGGGTCCTCTCGGGCAAGAAAAGAGCAAACTGGTGAGCTCCTCTTCTCGCTGCAAACCTAGGCTTGGGTGCCTCTTTGTCAAGGGGTTCTTGCTGACCCAAAGCCTGGTTCCCACCTTCTGCATATGCTTCTCCCTGGCCATTTCCTTGTCTCTCTCCCCCCAGACCCTGAGCTCCACAGGGTCTGGGGCTATCTTTGTTTACTGCCTGGCACAAGGCTGGGCACACAGTCAGTGCTAAGAAAACAAGGTGAACTTGTAGCCTAAGAGCTATGTGGGCGTTGGAATCATCCTTGCAACATGGACGCCTTTCCAACCCGGATGAGATATGTCTAAGTATATCCGAGGAATTTTCTGCAGAAATCTCCAAGCAACTATTTATTTGGAGGCTGCAGAGGAGGGGATGGGACCACTAGACCAAAGCTGAGGAAGCTGGATCTCACGAGTAGCCGCTGTGGGAAAGATGATGTCTCCAGTGTCTTGCTGGAGTCACTCTCCAGGGGGACACTGGGGAGTGTCCTGGGCAGAAGGCAAACCACGGAGAGTTAAATCTCCAAAGTGCTTACGTAATGGGTGACATTCACCATCTGTAAACAAGACGCATTCTGAAGAATGACCCAGAACAGGGTGACTATAAACATTCCTCTATAAGCCTCACGGTGGACAGAGCCCTTCTTTTGGCATAACTACCCAGGGTGGAATTTCAGGGTCAGAGGGCTAGACAGTTTTAGCTTTAAAAGATAATGTCAGACGATTTTCCAAAGTCATCATTCTATACTATTCCATTCATATAAAATTCAAAAACAAGCCAATCAAATCCCTGGTGTTAGATAGCAAGCTTGAAGTTCACTTCAGGGGGCTTGCAATTGAGAGGGGGCTCAAGGGAGACTCTGGAGTGCTGGTGCTGGTCTGTTTCTTGATCTGGGTGCCAGTGGCACTGGCTTGGTCACTTTTTGGAAAGTCATCAAGCTGTGTGCTTATAGTATGTGCAGTTTTCTGTTTGTGTGTCACACCTGAAGTACGAGTTTATTTCAGAAGTCTTGAGGCGCCTCAGACCTCCAGAGGTAGACACAGCTAACCCCTCTGAGAACCTTCCATTCCCAGGTGGACCTACGCCCCCTTGGAGATGCGCAGAAGGACTCCTCCCCTCACCCTCTCTTCCCTGGACAGCCTAAGAACATCTGGCCACATTCGGTTTGTTCTGTCTCTGTCCCACCTCTGGATTTAGTGCACACTTTCCACCCCCACCCCTCCCCCCAGACAACAATATGGAAAAACCAGTGCTTACTAAGTGCTCACATACTGCGTGCCAAGCGAGGTGCTGGTCATGTAGACCGAGAAGGTGAGCAGGACCTAGAGCCTCAAGGAGCAGGAGAGAGCGCTCATCTCTTGAACATAAGGCAGTTTGTGGCAAACGTCATGTAATATGCACTTGCCGGCCACCTCCAGCAGGCAGTCTCCCAGAAGGAGCTGCATTCACATTCAGATCCATGTTGCGGTGCAGCCATTTGGGTTGCAAGAAAGAGACTCACTCTGGTAACATCACAGGATGGGTGTTTATTGGGAGGACACGCCAGACAGGCTCCCCCAGGAAGAGTCTGGCAATCAGGCACTGCAAGGAATGAAACCTGGGACCAGGAAGCTTCTGGCCACGGTTCCATGGAGCTTACTCAGCCTCCAATTTCTTTCCAACCTGTTAGCCCCTAGGACATCTCCCCACTGCTCTCCCAGTTTCTCAACCCAAATCCCAGGCAGGGTCTTTGCGTCTCCTACCATCTGCCACCAGGCTGTGAGGGGAAACACTAGCCCACCCAAGAACCAGCCCCTCTCAGGCACTGACTTCCTGGGAGCAAGTTATTCCTTCTTTGTGACCCTCATTCTGCATAACAGCCCCTGGCACACAAGCCCCCAGGAAGACCGAGCGAGCCCACTTGATCACAGAGAGGGATGTACTTGGAGCAGAAATAAGGATGCTCTCCATACTCCCTGGGGGTAGAAATGGGGGCCCCTCTTTTTCCAAGGGCGTGATAAAATGCCTGCTCAGGCAACCCCATTGCCTGGCATGCCTTTTCCCTAGGGAACACCAAACCATCTTAATTTCCTCAGTCTTAATGTGTGAGAGGGACTCCCTCTTCTGGGAAGCCCATGAACAGAATGACCAGGGACACATCCTGGCCTTCAGTAGACAGGCACTGCAAACGTGGCCTGCCGGCAGCATTCTCACCAATGTCAGAAGTCTCGGGCATGAGTCCGTGGTTGGGGAGTCCTTTGGAAACAGAACCAAAACTATATTTCTCAGAATCTCTTGCAGCTTGGGGTGGCTGCTTGACTCAACTCCAGCCAATGGAGAGTGAGTAAAAATGACCTGCAACTTCTGTCCACAATGGGAATGGGTGTGCCTTCAAACTCCTCTTCTTGCTGGAGGGAATGTCAACACAGTGGGGCCACCATGAACCTCACAGTCAAAGGTACCATTTCAGGGATGGAGAAAAAGAAGATAGAATGCTCCCGAATTCTGACATCTTAAACTACCATAGCATATCCAGATTAGTATGGGAGAGAGAAGTAACATGTCCTCATACTGAAGTTACTGTATTTGGCCTCTTGTTAGTGCAGCCTAACTTCTAGTCCAGCTCCTATGGAGTACTCTGGTCGGCCTGGGAGGATGTAGGAAGCTCCTCTTCTTTTCTAATCCATCCAAAAAGTCCAGGGTGGGCTTGGAAGGAAAAGATGTGAGGGGCCATCCATTGGAAGATAAAGGGAGAGATGAGGTCCAGAGAAAAGGAAAAGACAAGTAGACAACATGGGCACTCATTTATCCTCAGAGTCCCCCAGGGCCAGCACCCTCCTGGGTAGATTAAGGTTCACCTCTACTTCTCCGCGCCCATTTTTCTTGGCAAGAGATTTGGATCCGGGTCATAGAAAGTCAGATGCTGTAGAGTTGTTTTCACAGAGGGAGTCAGGACTCAGTGCTGCCTTGTTCATGAGGCCCAGGTTGTCACAGTTTCTGGTGACCTCCTCCTCCTGAGGGTAGACAGTGCCACAGATCAGCTCAGGGGCAGAGCACAGGACTAGGGCCCACCTGCGGCTGCATCAGGATCAGGATCAGTGAGCTTCCCGCAGAGAAAATCCTGGTGACAAGGAGGGCTCTGGGAGTGGTCATCCCATGGCCTCTAACTCTGGAGAGCAGTTCCCCAGACCTCAAACCTTAGGTGAGGGTCCCCAGGGGACTGGGGAGCTTGTGCCTGGCTGGCAATGAGGCTGTGAGCCCAGCCCCACCCCCGCAAAACCGGATGATCTGCAGAAGGGGACACGTCACTGGGAAGGGAAAACAGACCTTCACCCCTGCCCAGGGACATAGGCAGACTGCGGAGTAGGGAAGAGAGAACCCAGCTGGGGTTCTGTGTTCCAGGATGCATCTTGAAAGTCAAGAAGCTGCTATGTCAGAATGTCTGCCCCAGTCACCTTACCAGCAGCTCCCACAGAGAACTCGACAGTCACGCTGGCCTACAATATACCCATCATGCCTGGCGAGCAAACACGTGACTGTTGTGTGCCCCATTTAAAATGGGGCTTCCCTGTCTCTCCGGAGGTCCCTGGTTCTCTGTATTCTCTCCCCAGTCTCCCCCTAGTCCCAGGGCCCGTCCTACATACGAGAGCTGTCTCTGTGCACCAGCCCTGCCCAGTGGGTTAGCCAGGCGTCGTGTCTGCCTGGGCCCACGTGACAGATGGATACCTGCATGGTCTGCTTCTGAGAAGTCATCTCCACCAAATTCTCACCCATGCTCAGCTTACAAAACTGTTTCCTGCAACAGCAAGAGCGGACTCAGAGGGTCTCTTCACTTCCCCTGCGTACCCCCATTTCCTCCCCGGACCCCAAGCGCTTACTTAGCCCCAGATTGCTCACTGAACAGAGCAGTGGGAGCATTGTGGGGAGCGGGGGACCTTATCTTTCTTCCTTCCCTCCCAGCCCTTTCTTTACACAGATGGGCTCCAGATGAAGAAAGAAAACTACAGCAAGAGGGCTTGAAAGACGATTCTAGAAGCAATTCCCAAGTTTGGAGCAGTGGGAAGAAGAGGGACAGGCTAGAAAGTACAGAGCCCGTGCATCTGGTAAGAGAGATACGAGGGAATGTTGAGGGGAAGTGGGGGATGACAAGGTGACCCCATCCCCCCCCAGCCCTGAACCCACCTCCAGACGTAGAAGGCCCCCAGGCCCAACAACAGGAAGAGGAGGCCCAGCAGCAGCCCCAGGACCCAGAGTAGCTTCTGGAACAGACTCAGATGGTGCAAGGCTGGAATGCAGGGGTGAGGTTCAGAAGGCGGCTCCAGGCCTCCAGCGCTCCCTCCCAAGGGGACTCCCCCGAGATGAAAACCATTCTAGCTCTCACTTTATCTCAGAAGCTTTCCCTTGCAACCGAGCATTAAGTTAGACTAGTTAGACAAACTGATCACAGCAGAAAGGATTCAGCGAAGACCTCAGAAGGAAGCCTATGGGCCTTCCTACAGAGGGGCCTGGGAGACAGACCCTCCCCCCACCCCCCACCTCTGGTTCCAAAGTAGGTAGAAGCGGACGCAGAGCCCAGGGCATTGGAGGCAGAGCACACGTATTCCCCCTGGTCGCTGGGCCTCAGCTCCTCCATGTCCACCCTCAGGGCGTTGGCGGTGGCTGTGACGCGGATGTGGGGCTCAGCGGGAGCCATGCCAGGCTGGCTGGAGGCCACCAGCCTCCTGCCGAAGTGGAGACTCAGACTGGCTAGGGGCTCGCTGTCCACTTGGCAGTCCAGGATGCCCCGGAGGCCGCCCTCAGGCTCCACGAAGACCGTCATGGAGGGCATCTCAGGAGGGTCTGTGGGAACACAGAGGGGCATAATAGTTGCAGAACACCAGCGCCAACCCAGGCAAGATGACTGCAGCTCGCCACATGACGGGGTAGAACCCCTTGCCCCTCTCCTTGGTCTGTGCCTTGCTCTGACCACTAGGAAGCAGAAGTGATATTATGTGGCTTCAGGGCTAGACCTCAAGGGGCCTCACAGCTTCTGGCCTCCTGCAAACACAACCCGGGAGGAAGGTCAGGCCAGCCCCAGCTGCCGGCCGTGAGGATGCAGCCATCCTCAATCAGCTAGCTACGAGACAATGACAGAGACCAGTCGAAGCCCTGCCCAGCTCTGCTCCACCTGAATTTCTGACCCCCAGCATCAGGAGCAAACACAACGGCTGTCACCTGAAGCTCTGTATTTCGCGGGGTTTGTGACTGCAGCCACAACTGGCTGATCCTGCGTGGGGGCCTGGATGAGGGATGGAACGGGGACCCAGGCACTCTGCATGCAGTATCCCCTGGGCTCCTCACTGGGTGAGGGGGCTGATATTTTGCACATGAGGAAAGCCAGGCAGTGGTGTACAAGGTCACACAAGCAGGCAGCGGGAGTCCTCCAACCCAGGACTCCATCCCTACAAAGTCTTTGCTCTTTGCAGACAGAAGAGGAGGAGGACCCGAGGCAGGCGGGTGAGATGTGGACAGGGGGTGGGGGGTTGTACTCACACAGCACCCGGAGCATGACTGGAGCAGAGGTGGTGGCCCCACTGGGGAGCTCAGCCCAGCAGTGGTATGCCCCGGCTTGGGCGCGGGCCACGTGGGCGAAGGCAAGGGTGGGCACAGGCTCCACATGTAGTCGCTGGCCATTCCAGAACCAAGCGAAGGTGGAGTTGCCCATGGGTCTGGGACCACCAGAGAGGCGACAGCTCAGGTTCAGCGGTGCCCCCTCAGCCACGTCCAGCCCTGGCTCGGCCACCACACGCACCCCTGCAGGCCAAGGACCAGGAGGAGGTCAGGGAGCCTGTGGATGGGATCTGGGCATCGCAGAGGCCTTGGTGTATTATGGGAACATCTGTTCTGATTTGGGGCCCACAGAGGTAAGATTGTGGCTCTCTCAAAAGACTGAGATCTCTTGGGGCACCTGGGTGGCTCAGTCGGTTAAGCACCTGCCTTTGGCTCAGCTCATGATCCTGGGGTCCTGGGATCGAGCCCTGCATCGGGCTCCCTGCTCAGCGGGAAGCCTGCTTCTCTCTCTCTCCCACTCCCCCTTGTTTGTGTTCCCTCTCTCACCGTCTCTCTCTCTCTCTTTCAAATAAATGAATAAAAATCTTAAAAAAAAAAAAAAAAGACTGAGATCTCTTGCACTGGGTACCTCTGGGACAGGGTGGTTTGTCTACAAACCAGGCTTTCTAACGGATGAGGCTGTGTCTTGCTCGGAGATGGGACTCCTCAAACGTGGGGCTCTATCTCATCCCTCACACTGAGCCCCCTAAAGGTAGGGTTGGGTCTCTCTTCCCACCCCAGGCTTCCCCAGAGCAGGTCTGTGCTTCCACCCCAGATTGGGTTCTGTGAGGGCGGGGCTCTGTCTCCACTGCCTCCGAGGGGCCCTCCACACGGCTGCAGAGTTCTTGCAGAGAACTTGCAGAGTTCTGCAAGGGCAAGGCTGCTTCTTCCCCTCAGGCTGGGCAACAGCCTCCAGGGAGAGAGTTCCTCCTCCATCAGATGGGGCAGGGCTCTAGCTATCCATTCTGGTCAGCCCGCCCCTCGTATACACAAGGCCCCGCTGTGCCTGAGTCCTTCCCCTCTCCCTTGGCCCACTCACCTTCCCCCTGCAGCTGCCCTGTGGTGCTGACCGAGCCCAGGAAGTTGTGGGCTGTGCACATGTAAGTGTCCTTGTCACCGGACGGTATGTCTCGCACCTGCAGTCGCAGGGCATTTCGGGCCGCCTGCACGGCGCCTGTCCCGGATGCCAAGCCGTGGACCCCCGGGCTGGTGGCCAGCACCTTGCCGTCACGGGACAGGGCCAGCTCAGCAGGGGGCTCGCTGTCCACGGTACACTGCAACACGGCCATGGAGCCGACTCTGGAGTCCCGAAAGGACGACAGGATGACATCCCGAGGGGCATCTGGGAGCACGACAGCACATAGTTGGAGGCCTTGTTTGGATACCCTGGACCGTCCATGGCCCACCCGCCTGGCATTGGTGAGGCTGAAGCCTCTGGATGAAAGGTCACTTCCTCAAAGTGACACCTCATGGACAGAGTCCCCCAGGTGGGGTTCTCAGGACCCTTTTCTCATCACCAATGTTCTTCTTTGCCCAAGTGCCCCTTCCAAGATCTGCTACGGTCCTGCATCCACCCCCACGAAGGCCCAGAAGTGCCCTCTGCCTGCTCTCAGCCTCAGCACCCCCAGCCAAGGGCCCTGGCTCACAGTGGACTTGCAGGGCGGTGGGCCGGGAGCTGCGGGTGCCCTGGGCGTCCTGGACCTGGCAGGAGTAGGCCCCCGCGTGAGCCCGTGTGGCTGCTGGGATTGAGAGGGCGGCAGCTGGTCCCTCCTGCAGCCAACGGCTGTTGTGGTACCAGGCATAGAGAACGGGTGGGCGGGCAGCGGGGTCTTCACAGGACACTGTGACGGGGGTCCCCTCAGGCACAGCGGCAGATGGAGCCAGGGTCACCTGCACACCTGGATCAGGGAGACCAGGGTCAGCAAGGCCCAGCCAGAGACCACAGCTGGTCCCTCTCTCCCCACTGGGCTCGGCCTCCAGCCCTGCCTCACCCTCTAGCCGCAACTCCAGGGAGGCATTGGCCTGGCCCAGAGGACTGTGGGCGGAGCAGCTGTAGAGCCCCTCATCGCTGGGTCCGGGCTCCCACAACTCCAGGCGCAGAGTGTTGGGGACAGAGGCTGTGCTCGAAGACATCAGGAGGTGGCCAGCATGGCTGAGGGCTAGCTGGGCTGGTGGGCGGCTATCCACAGTACACAGTACCTGAGCCAGCCGTCCGCCCCGGCTTTCCAGGAGGTAGGTCAGGCGCAGGCTGCGGGGAGCGTCTATAGGGACACCAAAGGAAACAGTTCGGAGACCACACACAGGAGGCCAGTTCAGAGGCAGCATTCAAAGCAGGAGAGCCCTGGCTCCCTATTGCAAGGGCCCCTAGTTGCCCAACTGAGTCTCCTCTGCCCAGAAAGAAGCTATCCACTCTGACCCTGACTCAACGCTCCTTGTCCTGGGCTTCTTCAGATTGATGGGGTCTGGGTTCCTGAGTCAGACATCTGTGGGGCTCTGGCCACACCCTTGATCCCTGTGGGCTGCCGTCATTCTTTTTTGTCCCATCCTGCATCCAACCAAACTCACAGAGGACATCCAGAGTGACAGGTCTGGAGAGGTGGGGTGCCTGGCCAGGAGTCACCACACCACAGCGGTAGGAGGCAGCGTCCGTGACTGTGACATTGGGCAGAAGGATGGAGTGGGCACCTGGGCGTTGCTGCCCATCCTGGTACCACGTGTAGGTGAGCTGGGTCAGGTTCGAGGTCCACACAAGGCAGGTCAGGTTCACCAGCTGCCCCTCTTGCACAACGGCCCTAGGCTGCACCTGCACACTCACAGCTGGGGAAGGAAGAGGGCCGGGGACACGGGTTAGACTGTGAAGCTGTGTAAAGCAAGTCTCTTGTCTCCATGAGGAAGAGAAACATGTACAAGGGGCTCAAGATTGAACATGGGAAACAGCTCACCATCTCTCAGGTGGTCCAAACCAAGGTTCTGCAGGGCCCCGGGGTACCCTAAGCCCTCCCTGACTCTGATGGGCACATGGAAGAACACAAGCCTGCCTGGGCTGCAGTATTTTCTCCTTGAACACCCCGCCCTCCCTTTTCTGATTTATCCACTGGACATCCAGGCAAACATCTGTTTCTAAAAAAGGCTCTTCTGTGAAAGCCAAGTCTGGAGTCATTTGTCCTGAAAGGAGGCTGTCCTATGTTCAGCCCACCTGCCTGTCCCTCAGGCTTCCAGAACCTTCTCCAGCCTCCTCTCTTCTCTTAAAGGAGCCCCCCATGCACACACTCACACCCTCACACTGACCCTGGGCATCGAAGAGGGCAGAGGCTGAGGCCTGGCCCAGTGTGTTGTTGGCCTGGCAGGTGTAGATGCCTTCATCCTCCAGCACCGCTCTGTGGATCTCCAGGCGTAGTGTGTTGGGAGCGACAGCCACCTGCAGCCGGGGAGAGCGGCTGGCCAGCTCCCCCACACCCTGTAGGGTGGAGGCCACGAGGTGGTCCCCATGGAGCAGTTGTAGGTGGGCTGGAGGGTCACTGTTCACACGGCACAGGAGGAGGCCCAGTCGTCCAGGGCCCGTGTCCATCAGGGTGGTGAGTGTGGCCTGGCGAGGGGCGTCTACAGGAGGTAGCGAGTGGTCAGGAACCCCCGTCCTTCTCTAGCACTCTCACATGGAGGCAGGGCTTGCCCAGCCCCTCCTCTATCTGTCCCTTGTGTCCCTCACCCCCCCAAAAACATGGACAGGATGAAAGCTTACAGGACACGTGGAGGCTGATGGGTGCAGCCAGGCTCGTGGTGGCGGAACCTGGGGCCTGGGCTTGGCAATGGTAGGCCCCAGCTTGGCTCAGAGTAATGGCCGTGAAGCGGAGCGTGGCTGAGTTTGACTCTGGGAGGGGCTGGCCATCCTGGTACCAGAGGTATGAGGTCCCCTCCTGGACCCCTGCTGGCACCTGGCAGCTCAAGACCACGGCCTGGCCCTCCTGGAGCTCAGGTGATGGAGACACCTGGACCCAGGCTCCTGCAGGGGGAAACCAAGGGCAGGTGAGGGCCCTCCCCCATGCCCTCTCCCCCAGCCTGGGACTATGTGTATGTCCACACGAGGACCCCAATCCTATGTCCTGGAGCCACAGGCCCCCTATGAGACCACCACCAAAAGGCCCCACTTCAGCTCCATGCCTCCCCCTGTCCTGCTCCCAACTCCCCTGCCCTGGTCTGTCCTGGCTTTTACCACTCACTACGTGGAGCTACAGTTTCACTCTGTCGGTCATATCTCACCTACCAGAAGGTCCAGCTAACGGGACTTCCAACCCTGTGGCAGGTGCAGTGCCTGCACAAGTTAGCTCAGGACAGATGCTGGCTTGACCCCATAGAACACTGAAATCAGAGGGGTTTAGATCATGCCAAGGGCCGTTGTCCCAAGAGTGAGCTGGACCCAGCATGGATGACCCAAGTGATTACAGGGAAAGGTATCCAGCTGGAGACCAAAGGAGGCCTGCTGGTTGGCTAGAAACTCCCCTGACCGTCACTGAAAAAGGCTCACATTTCTACCCCAAATCCACATGACACAGCCCAAAGCCTGGCCAGAGCAGCCCCCAGGGCACGTGGGCCCTAGGGACCGGACACTCACCTCGGACCTGAAAGAAGAGGGAGGTATTGGTGGATCCGAGGACATTGGTGGCCTCGCACCGATAGCTTCCAGAGTCCCCAAGGCTCAAGTCTCGGACCTCCAAGTGCAGGGAGTTGGCTGTGGCTTTGACCTGGAGGCGGCCACGGAGCGGGAGCAAGGGCCCCAGGCTGGTGGCCAGGAGGTGCTCCTCGTGGAAGAGGGCCAGCTGGGCCACAGGGTGACTGTCCACAGTGCAGACGAACACAGCCACATGGCCCTGGCCCACATCCAGGAGTGCTGACAGCTTTGGAAGGTCTGGGGGATCTGCAGACAGGAAGGAGCTCAGGCCACACCCCGTCCTGCTCACCACAGCACACCTCCCATCCACACACGCAGTCCAGGCCTGCCCTTGCTCACACCCAAGCCATGCTCTGCCCCTCACGACCGTTCCCCTGCACTGCGCACCCCCCCACCCTCCGAGCACCCAACCCTGCCCTTGCCCGTCACCCACAGAGCACACTCAGGAGCACCGGGGCAGAGAGCTGGGCCCCAGCCTCGGCGAGGATGCGGCAGGCATAGAGGCCAGCGTCCGTTCTGGCCACAGGCAGCAACGTCATGGTTTCCAGGGGGCCCTGGGCCCACAGCGCCCCGTTCCGGAACCAGGAAAAGTTGGCAGGGCCGCCGGCTTCCCGGCTCACACTGCAGGTCAGGTTGGCTCCGATGCCCTCCAGCAGCGTGTGGGATGGGGTGATGACCAGGCTGGTGGCTGGAGGGCGAGCAGTACAGGCCACCTGAGACAGGCTTCCCCTTGACTGCCTCCCCCCCTGGGGTGGGGGCCCAGCCTCCCAGCATGGAGAAGGCAGGAAGGAGACCCCTCCCTGGCGTGCCCATGGGGTTGGGGAGAAAAACGAGTTCCCATGGCCGAACAGATGTGGTTTCACCCAATAGACCTGCCCTGGATGGCAGAGAGATTTGGAGTGTCCAGCGTACCAGCCCCTGACCCTGAACCACCCATTCCCTGCACTGACTCACCCTGGGCATCGAAGTTTGTGGAAGCAGAGGCGTTGCCCAGGGCATTGTTGGCTTCACACAGGTACACACCCTCATCCTCCAGCACCGGGTCACCGATCTCCACACGCAGCAGGTTGGGGGCTCTGGTGACCTTTAGGCGCTGGGAACAGCCCCCACAGCCCAATGGCAGGGAAGAGGCCACGACATGGTCCCTGTGGAGCAACCGCAGCTGGGCTGGGGGGTTGCTGTCCACACGGCACAAGAGGAGCCCTTGACGTCTCGCCGCAACCCCTGCAGCATCGGGGTCCAGCTGGGCAGTGAACGTGGGCTGGCGTGGAGCATCTGTAGGGAGGAAGAGCATAGGCATTCATCTCGTGGCCTCCACAGGGTTCTCCACATCCACTCCCGCAACACACCAAACAAAGGCATGTGCTCAGAATTGCCATGAACAGTTGTGTAGGTTGTTCACTGCACAAGGACAACCAAACCAAAGGAGGAGGAATTCGGCCCATGGCCCTCATGCTCAGCTGTGCTCTAGTGCTGTACGGAGTCTTCCCAGAGGAAGGAATATCATTTTCTAGCTTGGACAAGGGTGTCGTATGGGCTAGCATAACATTGTGTGATTCTGATTGGCCCCCCCAGGTTAATATTGAAGCATCCACCCTTGATAGGCCACAGTCCCTGTGCTGAGAGGTTCTGCTGTCAAGGCTATGGGAGCTTGTGAGAGCACAGCCGAAGGGTGTGTGCACATATATGAAATTATGGTGTCCTAGGGACCAGCTCAGGACAAAACTTGGACAAGGTACCCATGGTGCCTTTGAGGCTAAAAGTAGAGGGCCCTAAAGAGGCTGGGATTGAGGGACAGGATATGGGGAGGCAGAGCAAGCCCCAAGCTTGTTCTCCACATTTCAGCCCTGGGCGGGCAGCTCTGTGGTGCCCAGGCCCGTGGCTGCCTTCCTGATCTAGACCCCGGGGCAGGTGGGCCTGAAGGAGGTGGAGGTGGCTGGTGGGCTTCTGTGGGCTGACCCTCCCCAGGTAGGCAGGGGCTGGTGGGAAGACTGCTTACAGAGCACAGTGAGGATGGCAGGTGAGGAGGGTCCGCTGTCCCTGTGGCCATCATTGGCCTGACAGTAGTAAGATCCGGCATCGGTGCTGGAGGCCGCAGAGAGGTGAAGGCTGCTGCTGGAACCTTCAAGAAGCAGGGCTCCATTCCGGTACCAGGAGAAGCGGATGTCAGGCGATGGGCTCAGACCACTCCTGCAGTTCAGGGTCACTCCTTGGCCTTCTACCACCTCTGCTGCGGGGCTGATGAGGAGGTGCGCCACTGGCAGAGGAGGGAGTAAGGAAGGCTCAGGTCCCCTGCATCCAGCTGCACCCATGCCACCGGCTGCAGGAAGACCTCCAGGGTTCTCCTCTCCCCACATGACTGTAGGTAGGTCTGGACTCCGTGGCATTAGCTCCATGAACGTCTTGATATCAGGAGAGTTTGTCCTTCAATGCCAATTCTAATCTATTGGCTGCAGCTTGATCGAGAAGGATTGTGAGCCAGAGCCCAGGCTTCCATCAAAAACCTGGCACAATTGATTAGCTCTGTCCTCCACAGCCTCAGAAGGAGGGAATGGCAATGCATGCATGAAGGTATGGACGACTGCGCTTTTCTATTTTTCCTCCTGCCTCGGACTCCTAGCAGAGCCTGCCCCAGACGTTTGATAAATAAAAAAACCAGTGGATATGAAGGGCCCTTCAAGTTCAGAGTCAAAATGTGTACAAAAGGAATAATGCAACCGGCCACGTTTCCCCTTTGCCTTGACTTCAGGAACCTCCCAGGTGGTTATAGCCCAGATCTTTGATGTGATTTTTTTAAAAACCAACCAGCTTGTTCGTCCCCTCAGCTAAGTCCCCTGGACTCCTGGGACAAAGACCAGAGCAGGCCTCCTCCTTGGTGTCCCTTCACCAGCCCCCCTCCCCATGCCTGTCTTACCTTTGGCCTGGAAGTTCAAGGTGGACAATGACTTCCCCAGGGAGTTGGTAGCTGAGCACGTGTACTCCCCAGTGTCATCCAGCCCCAGGTCTCGGATCTCCAGGTTCAGGGAGTTGGGGGTGGAGAAGACACTGAAGCGTGAGCTGTGGTTTCCCTCCCCTGGCGTGGAGGCCAGGATGAGGCCATTGTGCAACAGCGTCAGGGTGGCCAGAGGCTCGCTGATCACGGAGCAGTGGAGGATACCCACCAGCCCCTCCCGTGTCTCCAGGAAGGCCGTTAGGTCCGGGGCAAGGGGCGAGTCTGCGTGGAGATGAGGGGGTGCTGGTCACCCTCAGATGGGGGCAATCCCGGATCCCACTTTATAGGCTATGACCCTGCAATACCCCTTGAAGGGAGCAACCCCAGAGCTTCTGAGGACCAGTCGAATACACTTGTGCCTGAGTGGAGCCAGTCACTTTGTTTTCTCAGTCAACAGCTGTGGCAACTCTGTGAGTGGGGGGTCGGGGGCCCACTATGAAGTTGGGAAAACTGCCAGGCGGCAGCGGGTAGCACCTCATCCAAGGAGCCAGGGTGAGGAACTACCAGCAATGGGACAGACTGTCATCACATGCCCCCTGACGTGACACAGCAGGACGGACCCAGAGTCACACCCACGCTGTTGCTGCCCGGGTATGCAGGCTCAGTCTACACAAACCACACAAACACAAACAGGGACACTCACACAACTAGTCTATACTCTTCAAGTCTCAATGTCAAGAAAGGCAAGAAAAGGGGCGCCTGGGTGGTTCCATCCGTTAAGTGTCTGCCTTCACTCAGGTCATGATCCCAGGGTCCTGGGATCAAGTCCCACATCGGGCTCCCTGCTCAGTGGGGAGCCTGCTTCTCCCTCTCCCTCTACCCTTCCCCCTGCTTGTGCACGCGTGCGCTCTCTCTCTCTCTGTCTCAAATGAATAAATAAAATCTTTAAAAAGGAGAGTGAGAGAGAGGGACTACCTTCTGTATGATTCCAACTATTTGACATTCTGGAAAAGGCAAAATTTTTTATGCCTGTGGTTGTCAGGCATTCAACAGATAAATAAATGGAGAACGGGGGGCGTTTATGGCAGTGAAACTCTTCTGTATGACACTGCAAGATGAGTACATGATATTATTCAAAACCTGTAATGTACAACACAAAGAGTGAACCTTACTGTAAACTACAGACTTTAGTTAATAATGTATCAGTGTTGGTTCAGTAATTATAACAAATACACAACACTAATCCAGGAAGTGATAGGGGAAACTGTGCCAGGAAAGATACATGGAACCTCTGTACTATTTGCTCAATATTTTTGTAAATTTAAAACTATTGTTAAAAAATAAAATCTATTAGGTAGCTCGGTCAGTTAAGCATCCAACTCTTGATTTCAGCTCAAGTCATGATCTAAGGGTGGTGAGGCCAAGCCCAAGAAGACTCACACACTAGGCGTGGAGCCTACTTAAGATCCTCTCTCCCCATCTCCCTCTGCGCCTCCCCGCACCATGCACCCGTGCTCTCTCTTATCCCACTCTTTTTTTTTTTTTTTTTTAACAGAGAGGAAGATCACAAGCAGGCAGAGGGGCAGGCTGGAGGGTGGGGAGGTGGGGAGCAAGCTCCCTGCTGAGCAGAGAGCCCGATGAGGGGCTCTATCCCAGGACCCTAAGATCATGACCTGAGCTGAAGGCAGAGGCTTAACCCACTGAGCCACCCAGGCACCCCCTAATCCCACTCTTTAAAAAAAAATTAATAAATAAAGACAGAGAACAAATGTACCACACTGTTAATAAATGGAGAATCTAAGTTAAAAGTGTATGGTAATTCTTTGTATTCTTCTTGCAACTTTCTGTAAGCTTGACTCATTCAAAATGAAAACTGATCTAAAACAGGAGGACACCCAGGCCCAGGGAGGTGAAAGCTTGCCCAGAGTTGCAGAGCTGGGGTGTGAGCTCAGAGCCGACCAGGCCCAGGCTCTTCACCCTCCTGTGGGGCCCCTGTCCGCAGCTCCACCCTGGCCACTTACGGCTGACCACCACGCTGACGGGGCCGGAGCGCTCTCTGCCGTAGGCATTCTGCACCTCGCAGACGTAAAAGCCAGTGTCGGCCCTGGAGGCCGAGGGCAGCAGCAGCTTGTGGCTGTGGGCATCCTCCAGCACGACGTGGTTCTTATACCAGCTGAAACGCAGCTCGCTGGGGGCTATTTGGGGCGTGTTGCAGGTCAGTGTCACCGTCTGGTTCTCTAGGATGCGGCCTGCCGGGCTCACCTGGACCTCAGCCACTGTGGGGGCAGCAGAGGGCATGCTGGGGGACACTCAGACATCTTCCAGCATCCTGGGGGTGTAGCCAATCAGCCCGAATCCTGCATGCTCGGTACCAGGCCCCTTCTGGATGGGCACCGCATCTCTTTGTCCTGTTTGCTGGGATTCTTGCAACCGCCCACCCCGCTGGGGATGTTTGTCATCTATCTGGGGCAGGGCTAGGGCTCCACACCTGTGTCCCAGAAGGCGCTTTGGCCTAGCTCCCTTGAGAAACAGTGGCCTGTTGGGGACCCCGCCCCACCCTCCAGTCAAGACCCGGGCTCCTCCAGGACTCACTGAAGATGTGGACCCTGATGGGGGGCGAGACCGAAGAGCCCACGCCATTCCCAGCTTGGCAGGTGTAGACACCAGCATCGTCCCAGGTTGCCTGGGACATCCTCAGTGTACGCCCCTCGACCTGGAGCGGTGCCCCGTCCTTGATCCAGCGAATAGAACTCACGCCGGGGTAGCTGCTGTTCACCCGGCAGGTGAGTATGACCAGATCACCTGGCAGGATGTTCCGCCCTGAGGGGCTGAGAAGGATCTCCACGCCCCTGGGGGCATCTGCAAGGCATAGGGTGGTGGTGGGGAGGGCGTCAGAGGAAGGGCCCAGGGAAGACAATGGTGCCACTTCTCTCTTCTTTCAGGAAGCCCTGCCAGGCACTGCCCCCACCTCGTGAGGAGGTTCTGATTCCTTCCTTCTCCACCGAGGGCCTAATAATGCAGGCCTAGCGTCCAGCCTGCACTGCCTTCTAAGGCTTTGTGCCACGTGACACTGGCCATCACCCTCTCTTCTATCTAGGGATCATGAGCACCATCTTTCCTGCTTAGGTGGCTTTTGGTAGCTATTGGCAAGGAATCAAACACTTCATGAAGGGGGCCAAAGGCAGAGAGGATGGTTAACCCGTTTGGAAGGAAGGAGCCAACCATACAGCACATCTGCATTTCTAGAAATCTTGTTCCAAATCCTCTGGTTATGGAAATAGGCTTATAAAAGCTATTATTTTCAAATGCTTTATCTAGGGAAATATGAAAATAGCAGAAGCTAATATCTTAGAGTGCTCGGTATGTGCTTAGCACTCCTTCAAGTTCCATAACAGTTCCTTGAGAACAACTCCTCTCCTTCACAGAGGTAGACATGGAGGCCCCAAAAGTCAAGTAACTTGCCCAGTTTGCTCAGCTAGTGGTGGACCCAGCTAGCCTGATGATGCCTGTGAACAGCCCTTGTTCTAGAATAGGCCACCATGTTTTACCATGATGGGAAGTTGCATAATCAAGTAGAAACTCAGGTTTCCTCCCACCTCCTCTTTGTTGAGTAGCCTTAGGCAAGAAAAGGGTGAACCTTCCTCCCCCCAACACACAGCAGCCTCCAGAGCTGGGTTGAATCCCCAAGTCCTCCCTCCCCGGCCCCCAGTTCTCTGGCTCTTCGTGTCTCCCCTCCTCTGCCCAACCTGGCCTCAGGGACGGGAGGTACTAGGGAGTCATTCAATGTGACTTTTAAGGTTTTGCAGCGTCTCTCCCCCCTGGCTGAGCCTGGAGGTCCAAGTGCACCTGGCTCTGCCTCAGGGGCGAGGGTTCTCTTTCTACAGGCTGCAGAAGAGACTAGTTTCCTCTGGGGAGCCACAGAAGTGCGCTCAGTCCCAAGGGTGGGGCCCCCAGCACACTCACATTGCACTTGGAGGTGAATCTCGCCCCGAGCCTTTTGCTTGGCCACCGAGACTTCGCAGTGCAGGGTCCGGCCGTGGTCCTGCCACGACAGGGCCATGTGGAGGGTCTCCAGGTGGCTGATGCCTGTGGGCCTGAGATCCTGGAGGTTGGAGGTGACCGAGCGCTCGGGGTCCTGGCCTTCCCACTGCAGGCTGATGTGCTCCTCTGGGCACGCATAGGGAGTAGAGCAGTTGAAGTAGGCCTCCATGCCCTCATGGAGCTCCGCCAGGGAGGAAATGGAGGGCTTCTCAGGCGTCTCTGAAGACAAAGACCAGAGGCTCAGGACTCCCCTTCACCACACAGGAGGCCTCCTGCCCTAGAAAGCCCAGCTGAGGGGCGAGACCTGGGCAGGGTCCTTCAAGAGGAAGGAGAGACTACTTTCGACCCCCAGCCCCACTTAGGGTGAATGCAAAGGAGATGCAGGGCTGGGAGAGGCCGGGGATGGGCTTACACTGAGGGTTGGGGCTGTGAGTCAATGGGGCCAGTAGCAGCTTGGGACACACTTCCAGGCCATAGCCAGCTCACCCTGCCCCTCACCTGTCACAGTGACCACAGTGCCTTTGACATCTGACCAGCGGTTGCCTTCACTGATCTCAAAACGGAAGTTGTAGGAGCCTGAATCCTCAGGCCGCAGGTCCTTCAACAGCAGGCTGCACATCTTGTGCTCTGTGCGCCCCAAGAACTGGGCACGGTTACGAAAGCGTGCCTCCACCAGCTTGGGGTTCTCCGAGTGGCTTACCACCTGCCGCTGGCCCGCATAGTCATAGTACCAGATGGTCGTGATGCCGCGGGTCACTCCCACATCAGCTGGGAAGCTGAAGACGCAGGGGATGATGAGGCAGGACCCCCTCACGCCCTTCACAGCCTGGGGACTGGAGACACCCCATGAGGACAGGCCTGAGGGTGGGGTGAGACAGAGAGGAGAATGATGAAGACCTGGTATCATGCAGAGCCCCCAGACCTGTCCCCAGATGAGCCCCCAGCCGGGCACCCCTGGAGCAGCCCCTTAGCATGGGGGCACTCCAAGCCACTGCCTCCCTGAGCCCTCCTTTGACCTCAGCAGACAAACCTGTGACCAGGCCCAGTGCGGTCTGCCCGGGGCCAGGCCCTGCGAGCCGGGCGAGACCAGCACAGCTTACCTGTTGAGATCAATGAGAACAGCTGGAGAAGCCAGAACAGGGAGTCCATAGCAGGCTTCACACTGGTTCTGGTGCCTAAGAGGCGATACATACCTTGTGTGCTGGTTGGGTACACAAGGGCCTCCTAGGGCACCTCAGGGCACCTCAGCCTCAGAGTCTGCTAAGAGTCCAGCCCTCGGTCCCCACATGCTCTGCTGCCTGCCCTCAAACCCCCAGTGAGAGGTCCGGGTGGCCAAGGACCCTCGCACAGCCAGCAGCAGGGAGCCGGGATCCCACGTTCCTGGCGTGGACCACACCCAGGAATACCTTCACTTGGTGTCGTGCCCCAGAAAGCCCTTTGTGTGTCTCTCAGCCCCACCCCAAGTTCTGCTTTCCCAACCCCTCAAGGACACTCCTCCAGAGCAGATGAACATCTGTTTCTCTTTCCTCCCACTTCCCCACCTCCTCCCCACCACCCAGCCCAGCAGGAACTGGAGCCCAGAGAGGCCCAGGGACTCACTCCAAGGCACCCAGCAAGGATGATGGCTTGAAACTTGTCTCCTTACCACCAGGCTTACCAGCTGTAGGCCCTAATGGGGCTCGACTGAGCACTGACCAAAGTGCTGCCTTTGAGAGCTTCTTACATCCCTGAAAGGTTCTCAGGGTTCCCACTCCCAGTTCTGCCCCCATTCCCTGCTGGCCACACACGAGGTCTGTGGCCAAGTCCCATCTACATGTGGGCTCTCCAGCTGACCAGCTCTGCCCCCACCACAAATGATCTTTGCCTGCTGAAACCTTATTCAGTCTTCAAGGTGCAGCTTGAAGGTGGCTTCTAGCCGGAACTTCCCCTGTGGGGTCCTTGGAGCCACCCCACAGACATCTCTGTGCTTGCCTTCTTCTTGGCAAGAAGCTGGGACTGAGGACATGCACCCTGAAGCAGAGCAGAGCCCCCAGGCCTTGCAGTAGTGAGCAAGAGAGGGGTGTGGTCCTTGGGTGTCTGGAGTTGGTGGCAGGGCAAGTCTGGGCAGAGGACATAAGCCCCACACAACACATATCCCACAAACATGAATTAAATGCCTACTGTTTACCATGTACAAGAAGGTGGGCTCTCTGCCATCAGGGGGCCCTGCTGGAGATGAGGCTTTAAGGGGGTGCCACAGATAAGAATCTGAGAGCAAGAGATGCCAGAAACACATATTACCAAAACTATAAAGCTGTGAGAAGAAAACATAGGTGAAAATCTCCACGACCTGGGATCAGGCAATGACTTCTCAAGTATGACACCAGAAGCACAAACAACAAAAGAAAAAATAGATAAATTGGACTTGATCAAAACTTATAACTTCTGTACACATTGAAGGACACTATCAAGAGAGTGAAAAGACAACCCAGAGAATGGGAGAAAGTATCTGCAAATCATCTAGCTGATTAGGGGCTGATATCTAGAATATATAAGGAACTCCTGCAACCCAACAAGAATAGTAACAAGCAAACGAAAAACCCCAAACCACCCAAAATAAAAAAATGGGGTAAGAACTTCAATACACGCTTCTCCGAAGATGATATATGTGGCCAAAAAGCTCATAAAAAGATGTTCAACATCATGAATCATTTGGGAAATGCAAACTAAACCCACAATCAGCTACTACTTCATACCCATAAAAATGGCTATTAACAAACAAAACCAGGAAATAATAAATGTTGATGAGGACGTGGAGAAATGGGAAACCCCATGCACTGCTTCCCCACTTTACATTCTGATGGGAATGTAAGATGGCACAGTCCCCGTGGAAAATAGTTTGGGAGTTCCTCAAAAGTCAGACATAGGGGTGCATAGGTGGCTCAGTCGGTTAAGCATTTGCCTTTAGCTCAGCTCATGGTCCTGGGATGGAGCCCCACATCAGGCTCCTTGCTTAAGGGGGAGCCTGCTTCTCCCTCTGCCTGCTGCTCCCCTTGCTTGTGCTCTTTCTCTCTCTCTCTGATACATAAATAAATAAATAAATATCTTAAAAAAAAAAAAAAAAAAGTCAGACATAGATTACCGTAGCATCCAGCAATTCCGCTTCTAGGTATCAACCAGAAGATTTTTTTAAAAAAGATTTTAATTAATTAATTAATTTGACAGACAGATCACAAGTAGGCAGAGAGGCAGGCAGAGAGAGAGAAAAAGAAGCAGGCTCCCCACTGAACAAAGCGCCCAATGTGGGGCTAGATCCCAGGACCCTGGGATCATGACCTGAGCCGAAGGCAAAGGCTTTAACCCACTGAGCCACCCAGGTGACCCTCAACTGAAAGATTTTAAAACAGGGACTCAAACAGATACTTGAACACTTGTGTTCATAGCAGCGTTAGTCACAATAGCCAAAAGGTGGAAACAACCCAAGCGCCCATCACAGATGAATGGATGAAAGAGAGGTGGTCCATCCATAAAAAGAATATTATTCAGCCATAAGAAGGATCGAAATTCTGACACGTGTGACAAGGGTGAACCCTGAAACCATTATTCTAAGTCAAACCAGCCATATACATAAGGGCAAATATTGCATGATTCTACTTATATGAGGTACCTAGAGTATGCAAGTTCAAAGACACAGAAAGCAGACTAGAGGTTACAGGGACAAGGAAGGGGCATGGAGGAGTGAGTGGAGAGGTCATGTTTAATGAGAGCAGAGTCCCTCTTTTGGATGATGAGAAATTCCTGAAAATTGACGGTGGTGATTGTTACACAATATCATGAATGTATTTAATGCTGCTAAACTGAACACTTAAAAAATGGTTAAAACGGTTAAAAATGGTTAAAATGGTTAAAAAATGGTAAAAACGTAAGTTTTATGTTAAGTGTATTTTACAACATGCATACAAAACCCATGTTGCTAGGCCACCTGGGTGGCTCAGTCGGTGAAGCATCTGCCTTCAGCTCAGGTCATGATATCAGGGTCCTGGGATGGAGCCCCACCTTAGACTCCCTGCTCAGCAGGAAGCCCGCTTCTCCCTCTCCCTCTGCCCCCCCACCATTCATGTGCTCTCTCTCTCAAATTTAAAAAAAAAAAAAATCTTTAAAACAACAACAAACAAACAAAAACCCATGTTGCCAACTTCGCAATCCTCCCTGGTCCTAAACGCTGACTTGGCAGAGTGAGGGGGTGAGCCTGAGGAGGCTGGGAGCGGGGACAGGAAACTCATAACATCTCCCAGCCCCCAGCCCATCAGCCGCAGGATGGGGCCCAGCTGATTCTGGAGGCTACCAGGGTACACTCCTGGGGAGGGGCTGAGCAGACACCCAGGGCCTAAATGAGATCTGAATTGTTCATCAGGATGATAATACTTGGCCAAATGTGAAGGGGGGAGGGCTGTCTTTGCAGGGAGTGGGGCAAAGGTGAAGGCATGGGAAGGCCGGGAAGAGCACTGTTCCTCAGGGAACCCAGCCGACAGCGCTGGTCATTGGCTGAGGCCCAGCGGCTCGTTCCCAGTTCTTTCGGTGGCTCTAGGCCTGCTCCTCTCCCAGGAGGATGGAGAAGCCACAAGAGAGGCTCATGCTGGCCCAGGCTGGAGCTAAGGCCCAGATGCTGGGCTGAAAGGCAGCTCAGGGCATGTTTGGGGTGGGTGGGTAACAAGGTCAGCTCTGCTACAGAAGGGACATGAGGAAGAGGGGGGCATGTCGGCCCCAGGGCCCCTGCTCTTCCCATTTGGAGCCATGGAAGGGACAATGGTGAAACTACAGGATGGTGGGATTTTAGACCTACTGACCCCAGAACAGAGCAGAGATTATTGAAACATGCAAGAGGACCCCTTCTAGAACCACCCCAAATCACATCATGTAGGTGTCACCTACACTTAGCCCAGCCCCAACACCCAAGAGGTAAGTCCCACCGGAGTCCAATTCATTGACTCATCCTGTTTCACCCCTCGTCCTAAGACCTCGTCTAAGACCACCCTCATCCTAGAGAACTTTCCTGGGAAAAGAAGAGGCAAAACAGACCCCCGAAAGGAAGACCCTGTCCCTATTTGGAAACCTCAGGGCTAGGGGGTAGGCGCTCCTAGGGCTTGGATTGAGCTGGGTGTACTGGTGGGCGTCCTGCGCCCCCTGGTGGTAAAGGGGTGATTGCCAGTCCTAGGAAAGGGGGTGGGTGTCCTGGGGACCAGACCCCGTAAGCCTGAAACAACCTCTTCCTTAGGCAATGATCACCAGACCTCAGAAAGCTCAGGGCTCTGAGATTCATCTTTGTAGCTTCAAGTCTTGGGTGCTCCGAACATGGGCTTTAATCCCCACTCTCAAAATTGGTGTATGTTGCATCAGGGTGGGACTGGGATGGCCTGGAAGGTGGGTGCCTGAGTCTGCTGCTGCCTGTGCTAGAGTGAGTGGGCGGGCGGGTAGAGTCTATGTGAGACCAAGTGTCCCATGATAAGTGGGGAGGGCTGGCTGAACCCTGACCTCTGAGCCCAGAGCCCAGTCTGGCCTGGGGAAGGAAGGGCAGACGTAGTTTCACTACAGACAGCTATGTAGGGCTCAGTTTCTGTTTCCTAGTACCAGGGCTCCCCCCTCAACTTCCCTATCAGGCTGCAGAAGGAGGGAAATAAGGGGATACAGACATCTGGAGTGTCCTTCCCCACAGATAAGAAATCAGGGTACAGGAGGGCGACTCCAGAGTATATGATCTTCCTAAGAGTGGAAAGCCCCAAACCTAAGCCAAACGTTTTGCGTGAAAAGCCCTATCGCCCATAAATGAAGTCGCCTGGCTTTGAAATGGGCAGTAGAGATTTCACATCTCCTTTTTCAATCCGGCCCAAGCTCCTGCGCCCCAGGCTGTGCTAGGCAGTGCTGGGGGTCCTGCTGGGAGGAAGAAGTGGTGATGAGGGCAGTGAGTGGGACTGGGCTCCTGTGAGGCCAAGATGAATGGTGGGTGGCCCCAGGGCGGGTGCGAAGATGAATTTCGGCTGCAGTGTGGGATGGAATTGGGTGGACGTGGAGGGGAGAGTGATGGGTCAGGAGAGGATCAAGGTCAGGGTTGAGGCTGCATGGAGATGATGGAAATGTTGCGCGTGTCGCTGAGGGTGAGGGAGGGCTGACAGGTGTGAGGACTGGGACCGGGGTGTGGGTTGGGGAAGATTTGGGGGTTCTGGTAATGACTGCAGCCTTGATTAGTGTCTCGGGCTTGAGTTGGTCTGGGGCCCAGCACCCACCCCCAATGCCCCCCAGCAAATCTCAGCCCAACCCCTCTCCCAGCCCTCCTCTCGCACTCCGGAGATGGGGGTACCTGCTCCGCAGGGGGAAGGGGCTGCAAGGCTGGTGAACCACAGGAAGAAGAACAGGAACGAGGGCCAGATGCTCGTGGTGCTGGTGGCTTCCCAGGGCTCTGCCACCCCAAGAGAGGAGATCCAGGCTCAGAGGCTGCTTCCTCTTTTCCCAAAGCCTCAGCCTGGAGGCTGGTCAGGGAGGCAGCTGGAGGCCTTGCGTAATACCAAGACAGGAAAGTCCTCCTAGGCAGGGGAAGGGCCCTGGGAAGGCCTTTAAGGACTTGAGGAAGCAGAAGTGGGATCTGGGGCCACACTGGGTGTACTCTCAGACAAAATGAAATGGGGGGGGGTGGTCCTGTTTACCAGCCACGTTCATTCTCCTCTTCTTTGCGGCCACTGGCCTTTTCAGGGAGTCCGAGAGAAGAGGAAGGGAACTTTCTACCCATGGTCCTCCTGACAACTGAGAAGAAGACAAGCCCAGCCTGGGATGAGGGAGCATTACAGAGTACCCCGATGCAAGTATTGCTTCTCCAAGCCCTTTGGGAACCTCTTAGTATCCCAATGCTACCAGGACACTCTGAGAACACCCCCCCACACCTGGCCAAGAAGCAGGCCCCAGTCATGGGAGACACAGGGCCCTCAACCTCCAGGATACTCCTTAGGCTGGAAGGGTGTCTCTGCTTCCCCCTCCCTTCCCCACTGTCTCTCCTACCCACTATACCCACATGTGATTTCAGCATCCCCCAACCCCTGCTGAGGCAGAAAAAGAAACCCTCCACCATGGCTAGTAATGGCTTTTTTTTTTTTTAATTGGAGCCCATTTCATTGATGGCCTACTATGTGCCAGACACATAGCATATGGAGAAGGGAGTTCATTGCTCCAAATAATGGCCACCACAAGTGACAACACAGTTCTCATTTCACGGCTCAAACTTAATTCAACTCAGCCCCTACATATTTATGGCAGATCAGGCCCCCTGGACCCTGGGGGCAAACCCACAGGTACAGATCAAATAAGACATGAAACCCTGAATCAGGATGAACCCAGGATCCCAGGTCACAGTGGCCCAAAGCAACTGTCTCCTGACATTCTGCCCTGAAGTCCTCAAGTCCCACAAAAATGAGCGCTCTGTCACTTACTCTGGCCTCTCTGCAGCCCCGCGTATCTCTCCTAACCTTGAGTCATTTCCTCTTTTGACCAAAACACAATGGGTTAATCCATTGTTTCCCCCTCCAACCCCAAAATGAGACTTGCTGGTTCAGTTTGAGGTCTGTGCAGCTGATTCCAACTATATGACATTCTGGATAAGGCCAAACTAGGAAGACAGCATAAAGGTCGTTGTTACCAGAGGTTAGTGGGGAAGGAAGTATGACTAGGTGGAGCACAGGGGATTTTTTAGGGCAGTGAAACTGTTCTGTATAGTACCATGACGTACGCATGTCCTTAAACACCTGCTCAGATCCACAGACTGTACAGAACTGAGTGAACCCGAATGTGAACTGCGGACTTCAGGTGATTAGAATGTGTCAATGCAGGTTCATCAGTGACAACAAATCGGCAGGGGATGTTGATAATGGGGGGAAGCTATGCATGTGGTGGGGGTAAGAGGATGGGAAATTTGTGTGTCTTCTTCTCGTTTTGATGCGACCCTAAAACAGTTCAAAAGAATGGAAGGGAGGGAGGGAGGAAGGAAGGAAAAAGGAAAGGGAAAGAAAAAAGAAAAAGGAAAAGGAAAAGAAGAAGAAAAAGGAAAAGGAAAAGAAAATAATAGAAAGGACAAAGCTCATTCCATTCGCTCCAGCCACTGGAGTGAGAGCTCAGAAATTCTCTAAAGGGGCACCTGGGTGGCTCAGTCATTAAGTGTCTGCCTTTGGCTCAGGTCATGATCTCAGGGTCCTGGGAACAAGCCCCACATCGGGCTCTCTGCTTGGTGGGGAGCCTGCTTCTCCCTCTCCCTCTGCCGCTCCCCCAGTTGTGTTCCCTCTCTCTTTATCAAATAAATAAATATCTTTTTTTTTTAAAAAAGTGTGTTCCTTAAAAAAAAAAGAAAGAAAGAAAGAAAGAAAGAAAAGAAAAGAAAGAAATTCTCTCAAGACTTTGGCTGTAACTCATAGGTCCACAGCTTTGGCATCCACCTTCCAGCCCCTGAAGCCAAGGCCAGCTCAGGCCCTTGACTCGGGCAGCTGAGTTTCAGCCTCAGGCAGGTGGCTGAAGGCGGCATGCAAAGCCACTTTTATATCCCTATTGTTTGGAGATTGTAAAATAAAAGGAGTAATGGTTGGTGAAAGAAAACTCTCTTAACAATTCTCAGGCTTTTGTATCCTGAAATTCCATCTCTTTGCAATTAAATCTATCAGATCAAAATCTGTCCTAGGAATAACAGATCTTAAAATAATAGAACCTTGCAGGATTAGGAAAGAGAATGAGCAGAGATGTCACATATTATGTTTTTAGTGACAATGCGTGACATGGGAAATCTTGAATATGAAATTAAATCTTGTTAATAAATGAATTTATTTCATGGTTTCACGGTGCTACTCTTAGTAAAATGTGGATAATGTGTTTTACTTTTGTTCTGGAATAAAGAAGTATGATTTTTTAAAAGATTTATTTATTTATTTATTTATTTATCAGAGAGAGAGAGAGAACACTCAAGCCCAGGCAGGGGGAGGTAGAAGGAGAGGCAGAGGGAGAAGCAGGCTCCCTGCCAAGCAGGGAGCCCCATGTGGGACTCAATCCCAGAACCCTGAGGATCCTGGCTGAGCCATCCAGGTGCCCCAAGCATATTTTTTTTTAATGAAGAGTAATTTTGGCTAAAATACAGAAAATTAGAATTAATAGGGATTTAAATAAAATAGTAAGGGTTGGCATCAAGGCTGATGTGGCAACTGCCCAACCGTCACGAAGCTAGAACCCTTTTTTTGTGTGTGTGTGTGTTCTGCCATCTTCAATGGGCCGCTTCCACTCATGGTCTAAGATGGCTACTGGAAAACCAGCCATCATATCTGCGTTCCAGAAAGCAAGATAGAGGAAGGAACAAAGCAGGCCATGCCCCCGTCTTTTAAGGATAATTCCTTAAATTGCATATTTCATTTCTGCTTACATCACACTAGCCAGAAGTTAGTCACATGGTCTTATGTCTTTGTTCCAATAGATGATGTGCCCAGATAAATACTAGGGGTTCATTATTAAGAAGTGGGCGGTGGAGGGATGAAGCCCTGCCTTTTTATGGAGCAACCAGGGTACTAATTAAATCTCTCATTCCTTGGAACCGTTGGGATCTCAGCCGCTGGCCCCAGCTCAACTATGACAGCATCTCTGTAGAGCCTCCTGTCTCCCATAGAGGGCGCCAGAGCCCTCTGCTTCCTCACCTTTGTCCTTTTGGATCCAGCAGCAATATCCGAGGCCTATGACCAGCTCAGCCCACAGTGGCCCAAAGAAGATCCTCAGGGCCTGCTGTGGTCAGCTTGGGGACAGATGCGAGTCACATAGCTCAGTGGTTAGGAGCCTGGGCCTTCCACAGAGCTGAGTTCAAATTCAGACATCTCATTCACCAGCTGTATGACCAGGGGAAGTCACTCAACCACTCTGAACTTGGAGACTTCCAGACAGCTTGTGTGAGTGTGAAGAGCCTGCCACAAAGCCTGGAATGTCAGAATAGCTCTGTGGGTGCCGTGAGAGTAGCCGAAGACTGCTCCCACTTCCCCACGAAGGTGACTGCTCCTATAACCACCCCTTGGCTTTCCTTCAATCACCCCAGAGCCTGTGGTCTGTCCCTCTGGCTCTCCTCCCCTGCTCATGCACTCATTTCTGCTCCCTGAGTGTGAAGGCATATGGACTTCTCCATCTCCCCCTGCTAATGCTCCAGGGCAGAGAAAATCCCTCCATCCATACCAATACTAGCCAGCCCTGCCCTCCCTTCCTAAAGACGAACTGGCCACAAGGTATTACCGGCCAGTTGAGAAAACCCAACAAAAGCAAGATTCAGAAAAGCAGAGCAAACCACAACTGAGTGATTATGTGCGCCTGGCCGTGGTCTAAGCCTCACCATTCAATAACCATGTAACGATGCCATGAGCTAGATGCTCTTGTGACCTCCACTTTGCAGGAAACTGAGTCACAGAACAGTACATTAGCTTGGTCAAGATTGAAACAGCTCGTGAGGGGCAGAGACACAGAATCTGAACCCAGGCAGCCTGTTGACTGCACTGCAACCTGAACTACTCAACTCTACTGCTTCTTTCTTATTATTATTAATCTTTTTATTTTAATTCCAATCCAGTGGACATATAGTTAAATAAGTTTCAGATGTACAATATAGTGAGTCAACAATTCTATACATTCCTCAGTGCTCATCATGATAAGTGTCAATCCTCTTCACCTGTTTGCCCCATGTCCTCCTCCCAGTTTCCCACCAGTTTGCTCTCTAGAGTTAGGAGTCTGATTCTTGGTTTCTCTCTCTCTCTCTCTCTCTCTCTCTCTTTCTGTTTGTTTGTTTTGTTTCTCCAATCCCACATATGAGTGAAATCACATGAATTTTCTTTGGCTAACTCATTTCACTTAGCCCTCTGGCTCCATCTAAGCTGCTGCAAATAGCAAGATTTCATTCTTTTTTATGACTGAATAATATTCCATCGTGTACATATACTACGTTTTCTTTATCCATTCATTTTTTGATGACACTTGGGCTGCTTCCAAGGATATTCCCTCTTTAATAAACCTCCCAAAAAAGTGACTTACTGATCCCAGAGGAAACAGATAATTCAAACAGAAGAGAACTTAATAAGAGTCTCATTCTATTATATTCATAAAACAAATAGAGGAAGCTATGAAAAAAAGCAAGAAATAATTCTTAGAAATTTAAAATAGAATCACTAAGAAAAACCAAACTCAATAGAAAGGAGGGTGAGCATCTGTGGTTTGGGTGTCCAAAATGAATTCACCCTTCTTTTGCTAGAATAATAATAATAATAATAAAAATAAAATTTTAAAATGCTCTGATGTCCCTCTGATTTCTGAAGCCTGTGGATTGGGTGGAATTGACCACCCCTCCTCCGTTTTATACACAAGAGAAACATGTTGCTGCTGACAGACCATTCTGAGGAGCCAGGGATGGAGACAACACCGAGGGCTGAGGAAAGATGTATAGTGACCCTGGGTCCTTGATGACATTGCAGTCCTTGGATCCAGACTTACCTGAAGCTAAAGGAGTGAGTGCTTCTCTTTCCCAATATCCACTTATCAAGTCCTATAGAAAGACTCCACTTATCCTTGCCTCAGTTGTGTTTCCAGCCCTCAGATGAGTCCCCATCAAGGTAAACTCCCTGGCCTGGTGTACAAGCCCACCCCTGAAGGCACAACAATTGGAAACAAAACCAAAAACCAATCAAATCACAAAACTGGACGGGGGAAGCAGCAGTTCACTGAACGAAAGGGGTGGAAAAAGGAGAGCTGGATAAACACGACAGCAGTTACCACTCTCACTACACAGACAAAGGACCCAGGCACGGGAAGGTGTGCATGGCAAGTCGATTTTGCGGTAACATAATGGAAACAACATCTGTTTCTTCTCTCAGGAAGAAAAAAGAAAGGCAATTAGAAAACCAGAAACAACAAAATCTATTCCAGGCACTGAAAATGAAGCAAACACATGTGAGGCATGATTTTGAACAATTAGTGAAGTATAAGAAAAGAAAATCTGCTTGACCTTGATGTTGGAGACACCAAATGCTCTTCGGGCAGCAGAGGGTGGAGAGAATGGCTTTACGTTTCCTTCTCAATGGAGCTATCCCATTACTTGGTTCTGTAGGAAATGATGTTTATATAATCATAAAATTGGCTGATTTTCAGTTTTCTGGACCAATTTGAAGATAAAGAATGGGATATTTAGTTATAATTACAAAACAAAATGTAAATGTTGTAAACGTGGCCATGGAAATGTGAAAGTAAAACCAATAGAAATTAGATGGGGGTAGGGAAGGAGCATGGCAGGTGGACTAGAGACGTTAATTATCTTTAGGTATTGATGGGGCTCAAGAACTTGTCTATGTTTTAAATATAGATCGTTCAGGGGCACCTGGGTGGCATAGTCATAGGTTAAGCCGCCAACTCTTGATCTCGGCTCCGGTCACAGTCTCAGGGTCCTGGGATCAAGCCCCATGGCAGGGAGTCTGCTGGAAGATTTCAAGTCAAGGGAGTCTGCTTGAAGATTTCTCTCTCTCTCCCTCCCTCTGCCCCTCCTCCTGCACATGTGTGCACATTCTCTCTCTCAAATAAATCAATCTTAAATATAGATCGATCAGAACTATAAATAACAGCAAATGAGTCTGTGATAATAATATAGCCAACAAAATTGAAAAAGTGGGCTTGAGGGGAGATGGGAGCTAGTGTGATTTAAATTCTTGCATTAACAATGAGGTATCATTAGATGCTCTCGAGTTACTAAATTGAGAAACAGAGGTAGTTGTTTGGGGTTGTTTTGTTTTTGTTTTTTTGTTTTGTTTTGTTTTTGTTTTTGTTTTTTTGTTTTGTTTTGTTTTGAGAGAGAGAGAGAGAAAGCACATGTGAGGGAGAGAGAGAATCCCAAGTAGAGAGTGGAACCCGACAGGGGGCTCCATCCCAGGACCCTGAGTTCATGACCTGAGCTGAAATTATGCTTAATCGACTGAGTCGCTCAGGCACCCCGAGAAACAGAGGTAAAGCATATTCTTTAGAACTATAATGTTAAAACTCTGGACTATCTAAAAATAGAAAAAGTTTTGAGGAGTGGAACGGGTGTAGGCAATTTTGTCTTCCATTTTGTCCCATCCTGTACTGGTTGAATTTCTTTATCTACACAGACTATGCCATATCAGAACCCCACCACCCACCTCACGCTACCTCCTGTGTCTCTATGGAGGGTTGGCACTAGGCACCATTCCCACCTCCTTCTTAGTTTGTCTGCCTGTACTGAAGGGGGTGGAAAACCACATTTGCATTTCCCAGACTCCTTTCCAGCTGCCTTAATGCCACCACACGACCGTTCAGCCAAAATTAATTTCCCACTTCACCAGACTGTCAAATAATATTGTCTCTCAAAACTCTGGAACTAGAACAAAGTGACACTATTAGGCCTCTGCTTATAGCTGAAAGGAGGGCAGATAAATTCAGGAATGCTCATATGCATGGAGAAGAAAAACATAAATAACAGGCAATCTGTTAAGAGAATGAAAAGACAAGCCACAGCCTGGGAGAAAATATTTGCAAACACTTATCTGATAAAGGACTTGTATCCAAAATATATGAGGAAGTTTACAACTCAACAATAAGAAAACAAACAACCTCAGAATAACACACACAAAGGGGTGAAGTGTCTGGCTGGCTCAGTCAGTGGAGCATGCAACTCTTGATCTCAGGGTTGTGAGTTCGAGCCCCATGTTGGGTGAAGAGATTACCTTAGATTTAAAAAGTCATTTTAAAATGCACAACAGATCTGAACAGATATGTCACCAAAGATCCACAGCTGGCAAGTAACCATTTGAAAAGACTCTCAACACCCTAAGTCATTGGGAAATTGCAAGTTAAAACAACAATGAGGGGCGCCTGGGTGGCTCAGTGGGTTAAAGCCTCTGCCTTCGGCTCAGGTCATGATCTCAGGGTCCTGGGATCGAGCCCCGCATCGGGCTCTCTGCTCAGCGGGAAGCCTGCTTCTACCTCTCTCTCTGCCTTCCTCTCTGCCTGCTTGTGATCTCTATCTGTCAAATGAATAAATAAAATCTTAAAAAAAAAAAAAAAACAATGAAGTGTCACTACATACCTATCAGAATGGCAAAATCCAGAACACTGACAACACCAAATGCTGATGAGGATACAGAGCAACAGGAACCTCCATTCTTTTCTGGTGGGAATGCAAAAGGGTACAGCTACTTCGGAAGACAGTTGGTGGGTTTCTTACAAAGTTAAACCTAGTCTTACCATATGATCCAGCAGTCACACTCCTAGATATTTACCCAAATGAGCTGAAAACTCAAGTCTACACAAAACTCTGTCTACAAATGTTTATAGCAGCGTAACTTATCACTGCCAAAAACTGGAAGCAACCAAGATATACTTCAATGAGTAAATGGATAAATAAACTGTTCCACGCATACAAGGAAATGCAATTTAGTGACAAAAAGAAATGAGCCATCAAGCCATGGGAAGACTTGGAGGAAGTTAAATGCATATGACCAAGTGAAAGAAGCTAGTCTGGAAAGGCCACCTTCTGAGGGCTCCTGGGTGGCTCAGTCAGTTGAGTGTCTGACTCTCATTTTCGGTTCAGGTCATGATCTCACGGTTGTGGGATCGAGCCCGGTGTCAGCTGCACTCAGTGTGGAGTCTGCTTCAGATTCTTCCTACCTTCCCCTCTGCCCCTCTTCCCTCTCTGAAATGAATAAATGAAATTTGGGGGGAAGGGCGCCTGGGTGGCTCAGTGGGTTAAGCCTCTGCCTTCGGCTCAGGTCATGATCTCAGGGGCCTGGGCTCCAGCCCCGCATCAGGCTCTCTGCTCAGCAGGGAGCCAGCTTCCCCCTCTCTCTCTGCCTGCCTGTCTACTTGTGATCTCTGTCTGTCAAATAAATAAATAAAATCTTTTTAAAAAAATCTTTGGGGGGAGAAAAAAGGGCCACCTTCTGTATGATTCCAACTATTTGATTCTGGAAAAGGCAAAATTTTTTTTTGCCTGTGGGTGCCAGGCCCTCAACAGATAAATAAATGGAGGACAGGGGATTTTTGTGACAGTGAAACTACTTTGTGTGATACTATAATGGTGAGTACATGATATTATGTATTTTTCAAAACCTATAGATGGGCAACACAAAGAGTGAACCTTAATGGAAACTATGGATTGTACTTAATAATGTATCAATGTTGGTTCAGTAATTGTAACCAATACACAAAACTAACCCAAGATGTTACTATAGGGGAAACTGTACAAGGAAAGGATATATGAAAACTTCATAATAGCCACTCAATATTTTGAAGATTTAAAACTATTTTTAAAAACAAAATCTAGGGGTGCCTGGGTGCATCAGTGCCTCTGCCTTCGGCTCAGGTCATGATCCCAGGGTCCTGGGATCTAGCCCCACATCAGGTGCTCTGCTCAGCAGGGAGCCTGCTTCCCCCTCTCTCTCTGCCTGCCTCTCTGCCTACTTGTGATCTCTGTCTGTCAAATAAATAAATAAAAATCTTTTTTAAAAAAATATATTGGGGGATGCCTGGGTGGCTCAATTGGTTGGACGACTGCCTTCGGCTCAGGTCATGATCCCGGAGTCCCGGGATCGAGTCCCGCATCAGGCTCCCAGCTCCACGGGGAGTCTGCTTCGCTCTCTGACCTTCTCCTCACTCATGCTCTCTCTCACTGTCTCTCTCTCAAATAAATAAATAAAATCTTTAAAAAAAAATATATATATATATATATATATAGGGCGACACCTGAGTGGCTCAGTGGTTAAGCCTCCAACTCTTGATTTTGGCTCAGGTCGTCATCTCAGGATCATGAGATGGAGACCTGTGTCAGGTTCTGGGCTGGGCATAGAGCCTGCTTAAGTTTATCTCTCCCCGTCTCCCTCTGTCCCTTCCCTCCCCAAATAAATAAATAAAATCTATTGGGTGGGGATGGGCAAAATGGAGTAAAGGGGAGTAGGAGGCACAGGCTTCAAGTTATGGAATGAACAAGTCACAGGGATGAAAGCTACAGCATAGGGAATATAGTCAGTTGTATAGTAACAGCCTTGTGTGATGACCAGTGGCAGCTACACTTATGAAGAAAAGTTATAAGGTACAGACCTGTCAAATCACTGTGGTGCATGTAACACTGTGTGTCAACATACTTCAATTAAAATGTCACTTGGGAGGTCACTTGGGTGGTTCAGATGGTTCAGTGTCTGCGTTCGGCTCAAGTCATGATCTCCAGGTCCAGGGATCAAGCCCCACATCGGGCTCCCAGATCCCACCCAGCTCAGCGAGGAGTCTGTTGCACCCTCTGCCCTTCTTCCTGCTCGTGCTTTCTCTCTCTTTCTCTTAAATGAATACATAAAGTATTAAAAAAAAAAAGCTATATAAATAAATAATAAAATAAACTACATAAATAATAAAACTGAACTATATAAATAAATAATAAAAAATAAAACTAGCTAAAATCTATTAATTGTTTTTTAAAAGGCAATCTGGGGCACCTGGGTGGCTCAGTGGGTTAAGCCACTGCCTTCGGCTCAGGTCATGATCTCAGGGTCCTGGGATCGAGTCCCACATCGGGCTCTCTGCTCAGCAGGGAGCCTGCTTCCTCCTCTCTCTCTCTGCCTGCCTCTCTGCCTACTTGTGATCTCTCTCTGTCAAATAAATAAATAAAATCTTTAAAAGGCAATCTGTAACAAGAGAAGAATCTAGCAGATATGCGGAGAGCAGCAGAGAGGAGAGTCCCTGTGGCCAGGTGACAGCTCGATGGCTACTGAGATATTTCCAGTTCCTTGTTCCAGGCCCTCATGAGGCCCGGTGCACCCTTTTCTGTCCCTGGATTCTATAACCTACAAACTCTGTGTCCTTGGCCCAAGCTTCTCCTTCACCTACACTGCTCTAATGGTTTTCGATACTCGTGTAACCCTTCTAAAGCCATTATCCAAATGGACCAGTCTCTGGGTGATGTTATGACAGAAGAGGTCCAGTCTGGGAACCAAAAAATCATTTCAACAAATTTCAAGTTCTGTGTGGTTTCTTGAATACCATGAAAGGGATACTTAGATTATAACAACACATTATAAAACCCTTTCGTCTTCCACCCACTTTGCCACACACTAGCAAAAACTTGAAAAACTCAAATTTCAAATTTCTCCCAACCCCATCCATACACATCTTTCTGCTAGCGCCCTTCCATCCTGACTCTGCATAACAAAAAAAAAAAAAAAAAAAAAAAAGTCTTCCGAGAGGCAGAACCTTCCTCATGTGATGTTGGGAAGGGGGTGGATGACACTGAGACACACAGCCAGGGTCATCTTTTGTGGGCAAAAGGGTGGGGTGGGCTGCCTCCTGGGAAGCCTTCTACCCTTCTCTTTCACACTGCATACCCTGCCTGGGTGATCTCATCCACTCTCGTGGCTTCAATTACCATCTCCATGAGGGCGACTGCCAAATTTCTACCCGCAACCCAAAACTCGGCTCTGAGCTCCAGATCTATACACCAACTGCCTAGTCAACATTTCTCTTTGGGGGCGAATCAGATAGTATTACATCCTGCTGTGGGTAACAGAGCCTGAAAACACAGCGTCCTCCACAAAAGGGTTTCTTTCTTCCGCATTAAACATCTGCAGTCATATGCTCTACCACGCATTAAACATCTGGATATGCACAGTCTGAGGCTGTCATGGGAATACTGCTCAAGTGCCTATCTCTCTGCAGGGCACTATTCTGTTACACCAGAAACTTATGTTCCAAAATGGTGGTTTGCACTCCAGTCATCCCATCAATATTCCAGGCAGTGGGTTAGAGAAAAGCAGAACAAAGAACAAGGAACAACAGGCACCCACCAGCATTTAAAGCCTGGAAGACACCATATAACGCTTCTTCTTCTGTCTCATGATCCAGAACTTAGTTACGTGACTATGCCTAGCCCCAAGGAAGGCTGGGATATCTCTTCTTTAGGCTGAGTGGCCATGTGCATGGCTAAAAAGAGAAGATTATTTAGTTAAGAACAAGAAAATAGATATCCGGGGAGGAGGCAGCTTCACTGTCTCCTCCAGCTTAACATGGCTGACATGGAGGTATTATCTTCCCCCCAGCATGTCCTGGTCCCTTCGAGTCTTGGTCCTTTTCTGTTCCCTCACAGAACCCTGCCCTCTTTGCCTTTAGTTGCACCATTTCCTCCTCCTGGAATGTCCTTCCCACTTTTCCTCATGGATAACTCTCAGTCATCCTTCAGGGCTCAGATCAGAGGTCACCTCCTCTAAGAAGTCTTCCTGATGTTCCTGCTGGGAACCCTAATAACATCACACTGGAGAAGGGGCTGCAAGCGGGACAGTGTTAGTGCAGAGTTCCAGAAGAGGGGCCGATTCTGGTCCTTTGGGTGTCCTTTGGGGGCAGGATGCTGGAGAGGCTCAGCAGGAAGCTGCGACCCCAGGGCTTTCTTTTTATGAAAAAAGAGGTGCCATCTGCCCATATGACAGTGGAGGTAGGGTGTTACCAAGGCTGGCCACAGGCCAGGCCTCCCACACTCCCATCTAGGATAAGGAAAGTGATGTGGCTGTGGGCCACAGAGAGGAAGTGCAGCTGGGTGGGAGCAGGCGGAGTAATTCCTGGAAGGAAGCTTGTACCTCAGGAATCTGGTAGAGGAACACTCGAGAGGCCTCTGTCCCAGGAGCCCTCCTGTGCCCAGGAAGGGGCAGGCAGGGCCGGACAACCGTCAGGGAGCCGCCTCTGGGTGCCTAAGTACCATCCTCCCCTGCCAGCCTCCTGCAGCATGGGACAAGGCAAAGGACATAGGTCCTGAGGCCATTGCTGGGTCCGAATGGGGCAGTGCCCAGTTCTCCCAGAAACCTCAGTTTCTCTTCTGTACAATGAGGATGGAGGGCCCTGTTGCCACGTGTTTGGTGGCAGGGTAAGCTAGCCAGCTAGGCACCAGCACACTGTGGGGTTCAGTCAACAAAGTCTACTGGTGAATAAGTCTACAGGCACCTGCCCTCCCTACAGGTGTGTATTTGTGCATGGTGGGGGGAGGGGGGCGGTGTGAGCTGGGGCAGAGCAAGTAGCCGGGCCTGGGCAGGAGGGAGGGGAGACTGAGACGCCCTGGGCTGAAACTTCCTGCTGGTCTGCCACATTGGGCCAGGATGTGGGCACTGGAAAAGGAGAGCCCTGCTTCTGCCTTCTCAACCCCGCATTTTCCTGAGAGACCCCTAGTGATCACCAGGGCTGGGGCCTCTCCCAACTGACACAGCACCCACAGCAGGGTCCAAGGGGCCAGTTTCTTTCCGAGGGCTCAAGGGAACGGAGAATGTTGCTGAGCAGGTCAGGGCTAGGGGCCTGGTCCAGGGAACAGAGGTCTGGAGCTTGTGTTCAAAGGGCTGGAGAGGAGGCTGGAGGTTAGGTCTGGGAAGGAGAGCTTGAGAGGTCAACCAAGGGCCGTCCACACCTTGGATCACTTGGATCTTCTCCTGTAGGTAATAGGGAGTCCCAGAGAATATAAGTGATGAAGAGGTGGAGCCAGGCTTGCACTTTGGAGAACGACCTTCACTTGCACCATAGAAATGGGCTGGAAGGGCAGGGCATCCTCGAGAGATGAGCCAAGGTCAGAGTGGGAAAGCCTGGCCTGGAGACAGGCTGCTCCTGGGAGGATACTCTCAGAGGCTGAGCCTTCCTCCAGCTTCCCCACCCCGGGAGAAGCAGAAAGCCGGTGAGGTCAGTGGGTGGGACCACAGTGGCCCTTGGAGGGGAGAGGAGGGTGTTGCAAGGGCACAGAGAGAGGGTGGTAAAGGCAGGGGCTCTGCAGGATCCCTGTGCATGACCTCCTGGGCCCAAACCTGCTGGCAACTGAGTCGAACATTCTCGAATTTGAGGATTCACTGGGATTATTTGCTGTCCTTCTCTTCTGTTAGTCTGGAAGCTGCCCAAGGGTGGGGCCTGTGAGTCCCAAGTCAGACTGAGAGGGCCTGAAATGGGGGGTGGGGTGGGGACAGAAGGCTGCCAAGTGGGAGGATGCTGAGGGTTGAGAACCCCTTACCATGAGTCTTCTTACTCCTGCTCAGAGTGAAGCCCTCAGAGATGAGCCAATAGGTAGAGCTCCAGGTCGGGAGGGAATGAAAGCACAGTGGAAGGGCAAAGGAAAAGGAGAGACAGGCTGCGTTGGAGGGGCCAGACCCTTTGCCTTGTCCCCATATACTCCCCTGCAGCCACTTCGGCCCTCCCAGGCTTTGTTTAACCCTGGAATGACATGAAGGGCTGACAGCCCCCATCACACACCCGTCACACACCCAGACAAGTCCAAACACATGCACAAAGACACACATCTATCATATACACAGACACAAAGACACAGTCACACAGACGTCCCAAGAGACGCACTTAACACATGAACATGGAGTCACTGGCATCCAGAGCCACACTCACACTCGCAGACACACACACTCCCCGGAGCAGCCAGTGGAGGCTGCTGATTGGATGCTTTGCTGGCTTACTGACTAGCTACAGACAACCCGGGCCCTCTGGTGCAGCACACCCCAACCCCGGCCTTGCTGCAGGGGTGCTCCAGGGCAGTGCCCTGGATAAGAAGGGCAACAAGCCCAGGAAATGTGGCCCTTTAGCTGACGAGCTTTTAAAGATGGGCAGTGGGCCAGGCCTAGGCCCTCCAGAACCAGGAGGTGATGGAGGGCAAGGTAAATTAGCTGCCTTAGAGGGGCTTAGCTGAGAGGGGTCTCCATCTGGCAAACCCCTGTTTGGAGCCATGTCTGAGCATCTCCCCTCCCCGACCCCCACCCAGGGCCTGGTTAGGACAGGAAGGCTGTGAGTGCTCTAAGGAAAGGGGCTGGGTGCTCTTTGAGGAGGCTGGGTGAGTTCCCAGTGAGCCCCCTGCCAGAAATGGGGCCCCAGCCTTCAAGAACTCTTCCTCAATGCTCCAAGCTTCATCAAGGACAGAGCTAGGCCCCAGCCTGGGGCCCAAGGGGCTGACCTCACCTTGGATTCCGCCTTTTCTGTCTGACCCTTGGAGACCTGGCTAGGGCTGGGGGGAGGGAGGGGCGAGGAGGAGAGTAGGATGGGCTGGGGACTGAAAGGAGTCTGGGCCAGGGGACGGGAGGGGTCTGGGGCCAGGACCCTCCCTCACCAGCGGCTAGGCTCGGGGGTTTCGAGCTGCGCTGGCCTGAGCTGAGCCCCGAGGTGGGCCCTTTGGGGAGGGGAGGGGGAGCCCCTCCGCCGCCTGCCGGCAGCAGGAGGCCGACGAGGGGTCTGGAATTCCTCTTCCCTCCCTCCACCTCCCCTCCTCACCCTTCCCTCCCACCCCCGGGGCTGCGGGCTGGGCGGGGTGGGGAGGCGCAGCGGCGGGGCGCTGGAGGGGCGCAGGGAGGGGCCGCGACGCGGGGCCGGGGTGGGCCCCTCGGAGAGGCCCGCGCAGGCAGGCCCCGCCCCGGCCTCGCACATCTGGGCAGGGAGCGCGCGGCCATCCGGCCTGGGGGAGGGGGCGGCGGCCGGGGTGGGCGGCGCGGGGCGAGCCGGAGGCGCGGGCTGGGCGCACGTCGAGGGCAGCGGCCGCCGCGGCGGGGCACAACCACGGGCTGCGGGCCCGGGATCGAGGCGGCTGGACGGAGGTCGAGCTGTCGGGAGGGCGGAGGTGAGTTCTGAGCGGGGGAGGGGGGGCTCCCAGAGGAGAACGGCGGCTAGGTGGCTAGGTACTGTCGGCTGAGGGCCCCCCGCCCCCCGAAAGACTTCCTAACCCTGGGCAGCCGGGCTGGGGACAGATCCTTCAAGCCGTTCTCTCCAGTGGGGCTGCGGGTTCAGAATAGCAGTTGGAGCGGCGATGGTGGGCTCCCACCCTGGCGTCGGGACCCCACACCGGCTCTGCGGAGGTTGGGGGGCTGAGTAGACCCCTGTGCCCCGGTAGGGGCGGGGTTTGGGAGCTGGGAGGTCTGCTCCAGTAAGCCAGTTTGTGGAGGATACAATGCCTACGCCAGACGTGGAGACCTGGGGTTGGGGGGGGGGGTCACCTGGTCGAGGAAGGGGGTTCCTAGGGCCTATGGTCCGGGAAGCTCGGAGTGGCACAGTGGCCAGGATGCTGCAGTTCCTGACTGTGGGCAGGCCTCGGCACAGGGACCTCTGGTTTCTTTCTGTGAGGCCGGCTGGGGGGCCCAGGTGGCCAGGCGTCTGGGCTCCATGTCTGGGCAGTGGACACAGTTTGTAAAGCAAGCTCCTGCGGGGCAGAGAGACTGGGAAGGAGTGAGCTCTAAAATATGGTCTCCCTGTGAGACCAAGTGCAGCCCTGGAGCCCTAGAAGGTAAGGGAGGTGAGGGGGTACTGGTGGGCAGAGGATGGGAGGGGCTTCAGTGGGCTCTGCCGGACAGAGGTTGTTTGTGAACCGATTTGTGAACTGACTGCTGCGGTGATAAGGACCCAATGGGGGTGGGGCAGGATGTATGGGGGGAAAAAGCTGAGGACAGGGAGGGGCCCGTGCGAGGCCATTTATGCCTCCCCCTGCCCCAGCCCAGGAGGCAGCCCCCCTACCCCACAGGCTCCTCATGGTCCCTCTCCTTGAGGGTTCCTTTCCACAGACAGACTAGGGCAGCCCTTTGGGTGCCATTTCTCATTTGTCGGTTCTTGGCCCTGGTTGGTCTAGTCTGTGGCTTGGGAGAAATGCCTGTGGCCTCTCTGCCTGCTGACAGGGTCCTGTTCCGTTAAAGAGCTGGCAGGATATTGAGCAGAAAACAGTGGACGGGAGAGGCAGGGTCTAGTGAAGGGAAGCGTGCAGGGGAGAGAGGGGTACTGTAAAGATCTGGGTGGGCTCTTTGTCCTCATGGGCAGAGGACAGGTATGTGTGGAGCGCTGAAATCCAGCAACACCATGTACCCTCAGTGCTCTTTGGGGACATAAGTATCCAGCCTTAATTTCCCCTCTCCAGGAAGAGATTCTTGGAGAATATTCTCCATCAGGCCCAAAGTCCTTCGCTTTTGTGAGTCTGGGAAGCATTCTGGAATGGGAGTCTCAGTTTCCGAGTTCTTGGACTGAGCCACACCCTGTCCTGGCCCCGGGTGAAAGATAGGTCATACCTATTGGGTAGAAGTCAGGGCCAGGCGTCAATATGAAGCTCGAGATGAGAGAGCAATATGAAGCCAGGGGCTAGGGGTCAGTCCATAGGAGGGTGAAGGGGATGTCTGTGAGCAGGGTAGGGGTCAGGCTAGGGCCAGAGTTTAGTCTGTGCTTGTTGCCAGGAAATGAAGTTACTTTCTGTGTAAATCAAACTGCCCTACCCAGTTATGCTCAAACCCCTAAGCATCACCAGTCTGAAATTAGTGGGCCCCTGGGGTGGGGGTCTACTTTGCCCCATCTCCAGCTATGGCTACTGCCCAGTCCTAGCTTTGGGGAACGAGTGTTGTCCTGATTAGCACTCATGATTAGAGTGCCTCTCCGAGTCCCACTCAGAGTGCCTCATGATTAGCACTGTCCTTAAATGTTTCTGGGTGTGTATGCATGGTGGGGAGGTATCCCAAAGACACATAAGGCTGCCGCCCCCTTCTACCTCCATCTCTCAAAGAATCATCAGGATCCTCCTCTAACATAGAGGGATTCAAGTCCTCCCTCCCTCGCTAAAGAACTCAGAATGATTAGAATAAGTCTCAATAAGACCAAAATTTCTGGGGCACCTGGGTGGCTTCATCAGGTAAGTGTTAAGTGTCTGCCTTGGGCTCGGATCATGATTCCCAGGGTGCTGGGATCAAGCCCTGTGTCAGATTCCCTGCTCCACGAGCCTGCTAATCCTGCTTCTCCGTCTCCCTGTCACCCGCCCCCATCCCACCATGCTCTCTCTCATTATCTCTCTCTCTCAAATAAATAAATAAAATCTTTTTTTTTTAAAGACCAAAACTTACAACAAGAGAAAATTTAGAATCTATACTATGCAGGAAAAGAACAACTGCTCTCATCTGTCCAAGTCCTGCCTTTATCAACCACCTTCCTTACCTGGACTTGTCACTTTTTTTTTTTTTAAGATTTTATTAATTGATTGACAGAGAGGGCATGCACAAGCAGGAGAGCAGTAGAGGGAGAGAGAGAAGCAGGGTCTCTGCTGAGCAGGGAGCCAGATGCGGGGCTCGATCCCACAACCCCAGAATCATGACCTGCACTGAAGGCAGACGCTTAACCAACGGAGCTACTCAGTGCCCCAGAACTTGTCAGTCTTAACAAGCCCTTGTGTGACCCATTTTATAGGATAGACACTGAAGCACAGAGAGGTGACATGATGTACTCTGACCAGATGCCGTAATAGGCCCTTGCCTACCCTGAGACCCCCGAGGAGGGGCACTCTGTGTTCACATACTCAGAGATGGGAGATAATTGGAACAGGCAGCTTCAGATAGCTGGAGGATTGTAGCACACAGTTTGGACATGGAATCCAGCTTAGAGTGATGACTCCAGAGTCTTTTTGTCCTGGTGGTTCTAGATTGATTCTCCTCCAAAAACAATAGCGTTGGTCCAGAAAAGCCATTCATTCATTCAACCACTTAGCACAGAGCCTGACACAAACAAAGAAATGCTTAGTATTTGCTGAAGAATCGAGACAGGCATACATAGGGCTTCTCCCTTGTGGCCTTGATCTAGCCACGTGTGCGCTGGTGAATGTTTTACTGTCAACTCTCTCAGAGGGAGAAAAACCTGATATATAGTGTTTGCCAATTTCAGTGGTGTAAATGCTTCCATCGTGGCTGGTTTTAAGTTTCCCAGGTGCTGTCAATCAGTGCAGAGTTGGGAAGACACGCACAATCAGCTGCTAGGGCTGGGGAGAACCTCCTCCCGCACACCACTCCCTTCCCCTGAGCTGAGCCTGTGTCTGGCTCTCAGGGCTCATACCCATGCCCACTATTTGCTCTCCCTTTTCTGAGCACCACCCTGCAACTCTGAGTGCCCACAAACAGGCATTCCTGGGCCTCCAACATGTGCCGCAACAGTGTGGCAGCACGACTGTAGGTGTCTGGAAATTTCTGTGGTGCTGGCCATGGGGGAATATTCTGGATATGCCTGAGTGTCCGTCTGCCCTGGGGCTGGGCTGTGTCAACTGTGTGTGAGCAAGGGCGTGCACATGCATGTTCATGTGTGTGCTTACATGTCATGGCGTCCAGATCTGTGTCTGCTTGTGTTCTATTAGCAAATCTCCTGATCAGACCACTGACTACAGAGAGGGAGTGGGCTCTGAGCAGCCTCACCTTAATCTGGGGGGACTGCCAGGTCCACAGGTGAGGATAGTGGCATGGGTGATGACTGGCCCAGGGACACATCAAGGGGCACCTCTCAAACTCGAATGTGCCCAGAACCACGGAGGATCTTGTTAAAATGCAAGTTCTGACTCGTTAGTTCTTGGGCAGGACCTAAGGTTCTGCATTTCTGATTGCAATGCAGGGGCTGCAATGCTGCTGCCTCCAGCCCAGCCCCTAGAACTTCACAGACACAAACTCAGGTTCCTCCCATCTTAAAAAGGAAAATGAAAACCCATCCCCCCCTCCTCTAGCTTTCTGTTCCTCTAGCTACTGTCCTCCCACCAGCTCCTGATCTCAGCCAAGTTTCTTGTAAGTGCCCACTGTGTTCTCCTTAGCTCTGCTCGCTTCTTGCCTAGGCTCCCTTGACTTGTACCTCATTTCCATCGTTCTGCCAAAATGCTGGCCCTGGGCCATTAAAACAGGTGTTTCGAGACTCATCAAATAACCTCTAAAGGCATCTAATTTCATGCACATCTCTTAGATCTGAGATCTTCCTGAAACCATAGCAGGCATCTGGACTCCTTGGGCAGCCCGCCTTCCCCCAGCCAACCTTCTGTGCTGGTGCTCCCTTCTCTTCCCGCACGACTCCTCACCAGGCCCCCCCGGGAACCAAGACTCCCAAAGGCGCCTCTCCATCTCAGCTTTCTCTGAGCTTGCATCATACACCAGCCGGCCCCTTAGGCTATTCTCTCCACGGTTGCAAAACTGCACCCAGAACTCTGCCCCTGGCCCCTGCCAGTCCCACCTTCTCCAGTATTCTCCACCTCACTGTCCACCTCCGAGCTCCAGTCGGACAACGTCACCCTTGACACCTGCTTCTTCGCAAAAACCCCCATATCCAGTCTGGCCATCTGCTGTCAGCCCTGTTGGGTTTTTTGTTTTTTTTTAGGTTTTTATTTATTTATTTGACACACAGAGAGAGAGAGATCACAAGTAGGCAGAGAGGCAAGCAGAGATAGAGGAGGGGAAGCAGGCTCCCTGCCAAGCAAAGAGCGTGATGCAGAGCTCGATCCCAGGACCCAGAGACCACAACCTGAACAAAGGCAGAAGCTTAACCCACTGAGCCACCCAGGCACCCAGCCCTGTTGATTTTACCCTCTAACTTAACCTTAACCTCTAACTTTTACCCTCTATCTTCAGAACTCCACCTCTGTCTCAAGACACACAGCCACCACCATCTTCTGTTGCCTGGAGCCCTGATGGGGCTTCTGCTTCCCTGCCAGCTGCTGTGATCTGCACCCTCCCTATAGCCTGGGAGGCTTTGTAAAATGCAGGTCACACTGCCATCTCTACTCTGCTACTTCAGACCTTTCCAGATTTGGTGTTGCCCTTCATATAAAACCAGATCTAAAATAGGGAGCCCAAGAGCTGCCTGGATGGCTCAGCTGTCTGTCTGCCTTTAGCTCAGGTCGTGATCTCAGGGTCCTGGGGTGGAGCTCAGCTCCTTGGGCTCCCTGCTCTGCAGGGGCGTCTGCTTCTCCCTCTCCCTCTGCCCCTTCCCCCTGCTCACGTGTGCTCTCTCTCTCTTTTTCTCAAATAAATAAATAAAATCTTCAAAAATAAAAGTAAATAAATAAATGAAATAGGATCCCCAAGGGCCTGCCTACAGGATCAGCCCAGCCCAGCCTAGCCCAGCCTCTCTCTCCAGCCTTACCAAGCCTTTCTGCCTGGTTTATATCCAGCTGTGACCTTGACAGCATCGTTTGTAACCTCAAATGCACTTGGGTGATTCTCTGACCCTTATCCGTCTCCCCACCAGGCTGTGGGCCTCTGGGGCAGCAGCAGTGTCTCTCTGGGTCGCAGATGTCCGCCAGCACCTGGCACAGAGTGGGCACTTGAAAACATGCAGGAACAACCTGATTCCAACAAAGCCGCTGTTGAGATGTTTTCTGAGACAAGCGGGGACTGTGGGACTGAACGTTAGATGAGTCTGAGAAATTACTGTTCATACTATTAAACGTGAGGTCGGTGTGGTGACCCTGTTTTTAAAAATCTTTATCTGTTGGAGAGACATATTAAAGAATTTATAGGTGAAACAACACGATGCCTGGGACTCGCTTCAAAGAACTTCAGCCAAAAGCAAGCAAAGAAAATAAATAAGCATTCAGGGAGGAAACAAGGGAACAAATAAATGCCATTCTGTTTGTCTGTTCCTGCTCACAGTCCCAGGCCTGCAAAGATGCTGGCGGTCCCAGACATGGGTCTGCAGGGGCTGTACATCGGTAAGTCTCCCCTCCCCCCGGCCCAACCCTGGCCCTGACCCACCACCCCACTCACCCTGGCACTGAGACCCACCCCTGGTCTGCCCATGGGTGCCTCTCCCAGAAGAGATTGCTGAGCAAGTGTGTGTGTGCAGAAAGGTTGGTGCACACAGGGCTGTGTACGTAAGTGTGTGTCTTTGAGTGTGTGTGTGCACGGTGGGGGGTTTCTTCCCAGGACTATATGAGTGTGGGTGTCTTGAGGGGGGTCTGTGTACCCGGGACCTGGTATGAGTGTGTGTGTCTGTGTCTTCCTGCGGGCAGGTCTCTGTGTGCAGGGCCTCGTGTGAGAGCGTGTGTATTGGCAGGTGGTTTTGCACGCATGGAATTCTGCATGTATATGCCTGCAGTGGCCTGCGGCCTGGCCTGGGAGCAGGCTCTACATTCTCTGCAGGGGTGGGAGGCCAGGAGGCAGAAGGGACACTCCTCAGGAAGTCCACTAACAAAGACCTGGCGGGCTGGGCCTTCCTTCCTGCCTCCCTTCCCAGGCTCAAGCCACAGCAGCTCGGCCCCTCAAGCTGGGGCTGCTGGCAGGGCCCAAGCCTGGACCTGCCACCTAGAAAAAAGGAGCCCTGGGAGAACCTTCCGACACCTCAAGACAGACTCTGGCCCTGGCCAGGCACTTCGAGTCCCCTCATGCCTCACATATGTTCCTGGGGTACCCCAACACCAGGGAGAGTGGGGACCTAGTAGGGCACAAGGCAGGACAGCTGCTGAAGAAACATAGGCCCCAGGCCTGGCTCAGCCTGAAGCCTGCCAGACCAGTTCAACATGTCCACGGGTCTTCACACCAGACCCTGTCAGCCTCCCGGGCCAGCCTTCCTGTCCCCACACCCGAATCTCAGGGCGCCCCAGTACCCCGGGCAGGGGCCTTCTCAGGGCCCAGTGTGGTGATGAGGCACCACCAGCCCACACCTAGGGAATGACCAGCCAGGCAGGCCCTTAAGCTGCCTGATCCTCCAAGCCAAGCTCTGGGCTGCCTTCTGGAGCTTCTCTGCTCCCTCCCAGCAAAGATCCAGCTTGGTCCTGAGCCTGTGAGAGGGTTTCAGTGGGGCCTCCTTCCCCCAAATGCCGGCTCCACGTTCCTGTGTGTCATGGGGAAGGGAGGCTCAGAATCCAACTTCCTAGTGTTGTGGACACCCCCCAGCTCAGGGCTGGGCCATGGGAAGTACCATTCCCCTTCTCGATCCTGACCAAGCAGCCAGCTGGGCCTATGCTTGGCCCTTAGTGGAGGGAGGGAGGGTGGAAGAGAGGGAGGCAGATTCCCTCGGGTCCTGATCAGAACCATTTGGCCAAACTCTATTGGGGAGCGGAGGAGCCCCACCTCGGCCTCAGTTCCATCTGCAGTTCCCCACCTTTTCTGGTTTCTCTACCCTCCACCCCAGGATTCCACCCACCCCATCTCTACTGCCCTTCTGTCTCTGGACTCAGGTTCCCCCCCCACCATCCCCCATAGTGCTTTTCTGTCTCTTCCCTCCCCTGCTGTGTCTGAGGGATGCTGGGGAAGACACTAGGTGAGGTATGGGTTACCCTGCAGGGGAAGGTCACCTCAGATGGATAACAAACTGTTAGCCTGCCCCTGCCTCAGTCTTGTCCTTCCTCCCCTCCCCCACTAGTCCCCCTTCTCCTGCAGGGTGTCCCTTGCCTCAGTCCAGCAAGGACTGATGGAGAACCTCCCAGGGCCTGGCCACCCGTCCCTACCCTGATTGTGCTAGAGTGACTTGCCCTCTCTTTGCAGGCTCCAGCCCCGAGCGGTCCCCTGTGCCTAGCCCGCCCGGCTCCCCAAGAACCCAGGAAAGCTGTGGCATTGCCCCACTCACACCCTCGCAGTCTCCAGTAAGCTTGGGAGCAGGGCTCCCGGTGGTGGGTGGCCTGGGTGCTATGGAGATGGGCGTGCTCCAGAGAACAAGTCCTGGTGTTTGGCAGAGGCCTGGCAGGGCCCTGGCTGGGCTGGGGGTGGCACCATGCCTCTTAACCCCTGCACACTCCATTCATATCCCCCCCAGAAGAGTTAGCCTCTGGTGACCTAGGACTGTAGGGGTAACAGTTCTACTCTGGTGAGCCCCACGTAACTTCCACCCAAACAGCCCTGCTCCAGAATGCCATCTGTGGACCAGAGCCTCCCTAGGGCTGGGGGACTTCTGAGCCTCTAGTGACTTCAGGTCCTTAGAGCACTCGGCCTCCTAGAGTAGCTCCCCCTCCTGTCGACCACAGCCCTCCCTGAATACAAGTTATATCTGGGAGAGACAAGACACATTGCTAAAAATTAGTTTGGAAACTACTAGCTTGAAGTATCCAGGATGTAACCCTCCCTCGAACTCCCTGGGTCACCCCACCCAGGATGGCCTCCGCCTAATGATCCAGCCTGGGGATTGCCTTGTTCTCAGGAGCCCAGGCCTGGCCTGGGAGAGGGAAGGAACCGCAGTGGGCCTGTGCCCTGGCCTTTCTCCTCTGCCATAAAACCGACAGAGTCTGGTTGTCTCACTGTGGCCACAGACATCTGGGGGGTCAAATATACACAGGTCCGTGTGTTACTGGAGCTGCCCTGAGAAGATGTGAGCTGGGGGTGGGGTCAGGCCGGCCAGGCAGAGGGCAGGCGGGAACCCAAAGAGGAAAGCAGGAGCTTAAGCCCTGAGCTGCAGAGGGCAACCGGAGAGGCCTTGGGATTCTGCGTAGTTGGCAGCTTCAGGGCTCAGCCTGGAGCCTGGGGAGGGGAGGGGAGCCCGGGCAGGTAACTGGAGGCAGCGCCAGTCGGGAACACAGCCAGAAAAGAGGAGGGGCTCGGGCACGCAGCCCTTGGCTGCTGCCTGACTCTGGGTCTTGCCCTCACAGAAGCCCGAGACCCGGGCCCCCCAGCACGCTCCCTTCTCCGTGGTGGTGGCCATCGACTTTGGCACCACCTCCAGTGGCTATGCTTTCAGCTTCGCCAGTGATCCTGAAGCCATCCACATGATGAGGTGAGGGTGGCTGGGCTGGGAGATGGGGTCAGGGGTCCTCAGTCCTGGGGCTGGGCCTGGTCTCAGAAGGACTGTCACTGAGGACCACATGGAGTCTGCCCAGAGCTCCCTCCATCCCTAGTACACACGCATATATACATATACATGTATTTTTTTAAATAAAAGTGGGAGGGGTGCCTGGGTGGCTCAGTGGGTTAAGCCTCTGCCTTCACCTCAGGTCATGATCTCAGATCCTGGGATCGATCCCCACATCGGGCTCTCTGCTCAGCAGAAGGCCTGCCTCCCCCTCTCTCTCTGCCTGCCTCTCTGCCTACTTGTGGTCTCTCTCTCTCTCTGTGTCTAATAAATAAATAAAACCTTAAATAAATAAAAGTGGGATATCCTACAACTTGCCTTACTTTAAACTTCCAACATTATTTTGTAGATGTTTTGTGTCAACACATAAAGCCACAATTTCATTTCATTTCTCTTTTCTTTTCTTTTCCTTTCCTTTCCCTCTTTCTTTTTTTCTTTCTTTTGCTTTCAAATCCACCTGCATTATTTTTTCATTAAAAAGGAAGAAGAAAAGGCACCAAGCAAACAACACAAACAAGGCAGCCACCTTGGGCTCAAGCTCCCTTGGGCTCTGAGCATGCATCTTGGTTGACATGCCTGTTCTCTGTATCAGCTTCTGTTGAAGGCACAATTTCTTTTAATAGTTGCCTAGTATCCCACAGTACGGGTGTGTCATAATTCGCCCATTTTTCTGTTGATGGTTTTAAGAGGCTTCTTCCCCCGATCGTTCACTATTACAAAAAGTGCTGTGATGACTAGCCTTCCTCAAACACCTGTGCTGGGATGTGTGTGTGGGAGACAGGCAGATTGCTAGGGTGAGCCCCTCAGTGGAGGTCAAAGACGTGAAGGATCAGAGGGGTCACTGAGGTAACAGGTCACACAGTTGCTGGGAAGATGTGCAAAGAACCCATTCTGATGTAGCTGAGCTTTATTTGAGCAATACATTTTTTAAAAGATTTTATTTATTTGAGTGAGCGAGAGAGAGAGACATAGTTAGAGAGGGAACACAAGCAGGGAGAGTGCGAGAGGGAGGAGCAGGCTTCCCTCCAGCAGGGAGTCCGATGTGGAGCTCTATCCCAGGACCTTGGGATCATGACCTGAGCCAAAGGCAGACGTAACAACGGAGCCACCCACGTTCCCCCAAACGCTCCATTTTTTGACACTCCCCTCCAGGCCTCAAAACCCTGATCCTTTGAATGTGTCTTAGTGTAGCTGCAGCCAATAGGTGGAAGAGCTTTCTAGAAGACCCCAAAGCTCTAACCCACACTGGGACAGGGGAGCTGAGGGGCTTCCCCTGGACCGGGGAGGGTAGATGGCAGGGTGGATGGAGAGACAAACGTAAGGGTCGCTTCCTCACAGATACAGCCGACCTGTGTTGTATGCACAGGAACCGTCCTCCCCTTTCTCTGCTCCATCCACCTCCACACAAGGCCACACAGGTTCCGGGCACGTACAGCCCTCTAGGAGCTGCAGGGCATCCCGTAAGTGACTGAGGCCATGCTGGATTCCATGCTGGGGCTGAGGACCAAGGAAGGACACTGTCCCTCTGTCTTGTGGAGGGGACAGTCACTGGAAGTAACTGGAGGACATCTTGGCTTGCCTCTCCACCCCTACCAGCCACCGAGACCTGTAATCTCTATCTTCCTAATATCTCTGGAACACCCAGTCACTTCTTTCCATGGCCACCAACCCTAAGTTCAGCCTCACCCTCTCTCACCTGGATGGGAGCAATAAATATCCTTCTCTCTGGTATTCCTTCTCCATTTTTCCTCCCCTCCAAGCTGTTGCCACGTGGGGACTGTGACCTTCCTTTTTCTTCTTTCTCTCTCTCTTTGACTGGCTAAGTGGCTTTATTAGCGAAAGCCAGGATTAAGGACTTCAGAGTTGGCACTGGGGCCCTTCTTCTGGTCAAAGGTGGGCAAAGCATTAACAAAGCAGCAGTTCTACACCCACTGCTTGGCCTGTCCTGTCTTCTTTTTCTCCTGTTTGGCCACTTTGGGTCTTCCCTCATACTCTCCCAGCACAGCCCAGGGAACCACAGAATTTCCCTCCAAGCATATGGATCGTTCCTTCCATCCATCACTTCTACTCCAGAGTGGTCAGAGCCTCCACCCGACACTGGCCCTGGAAGCTTCATCTTCTGAGTTGTGCCTGCCAGGAACAGGACTTGATCTCCTTGGAGGTGCCCTCCAACAAGTCTGCTTGAGCCTTGATCTGGGCTATCATGCCCTGGCCAGTCTCTGCAAGGGTGTGTAGGCCCTGGGCATGATCAAAAAGCTGTGTACCAGCAGCTGAACAGTGGTCACCACTGCTCCCACCACAAATATCAACCAGGGACCTTTCTAATGGCAGATGAATCTAAGAATCTAAGAATATTCATTCTTCTACTTAAGAACCATCAAGACAGAATTCAGACATGGCATTTGACTCTTTTCCTTAGCTGACTTTAACATTCCTGGATTTTCTTTGACTGCATAGAACCTATAGCTGATTCTCCCAGATCATTCACACCTCTAAACTTTTGCACATACTGTTCCTTCTGCCTGGATTCCCAGTTCCTTCCCCTAAAGCCTGCAGGGATAAGCTTGGCCTAGAGGTGTCAGGGCCTCTGAGAAGGCAGAGGAAGGGGAGAAAGAAGTTGCCAGGCCGATGAACTAGACAGGGAGTTCTGGGTGGAGATCCAGATGGCACCTGCAGATAGGTAGGTTTGGAATCTGTTTCAGGTTTTAGGGTACTGCTGGAGGTACAGCTGGGGTGTAGCTGCCGAGGTGGGTCAGATAGGAATGATTAATGCCTTGAAGGAGCTTGGCCGTGGAAGACAGCCTGGAGGAGGGCGAATAGTCTGGCTGGGAGAAAGCCTCTGCTGGGGTCCTCTAGGGGTCCATGAGGAGGCCAGACCTAGGCAGGTAGATGATGGCTTGCTTCTGCTTAAGAGTATGGGGAGGCGAAGTCCAAAGGTGTACCTCATGGGAGGAAGCAGGATAGGGTGGATCCCATGAACACCATTTATGGAGATTTAACTGGATGCCCAGCACCATCTTCACAAGAACCCTAAGAGGTAGGTACTATTATTATTTCCATATTACGTGTAAGAAGACTGAACCTTAGGAAGGCTAGGTGGCCTGCCCAAGGTCGCATAGCTCATCCCCAAGCCAGTACCCAACCCCACGAAGGGAGGGTTTCTCTGACCACACTGACAGCCCTGTGTCTCCACAGAAAATGGGAGGGCGGGGACCCAGGAGTGGCCCACCAGAAGACCCCCACCTGCCTGCTTTTGACCCCGGAGGGCGCCTTTCACAGTTTTGGCTACACCGCCCGCGATTACTACCACGATCTGGACCCTGAGGAGGCACGAGACTGGCTCTACTTCGAGAAGTTCAAGATGAAGATCCACAGCGCTACTGTAAGGCACATCCTGGCTCGGGGCCGCCCCAGCCAGGGAGGCGGGGCCAAGCGTGGAAAGGGAGGGGCTTACGGAAGGGGAGCAAGGTAAAAGAAGAGGCGAGGATGAGGGGGCGGAGCTTGGGAACCAGTGGGGACGGGGCCGGGGTGGGGCTAGGATTAGAGGAGAGGCGGTGCTGACAAGAGGGGCTGGAGACAGAACTAATGTGTGATTAGCGGGGACGCTCTAGAGGCGAAGCAGCAGGAAATGGGGGTGATTTTCAGAGAGAGAGGTCGTCAGGAAGTGGGGGCAGAGCTATGGCCTTCTGCCGAATTGCCGGTGTCCCTGCCAGGATCTCACCCTGAAGACTCAGCTAGAGGCTGTGAATGGAAAGAAAATGCCTGCCCTGGAGGTGTTCGCCCACGCCCTGCGCTTCTTCAAGGAGCATGCCCTTCAGGTGCGCTGCGACCCCATCCCTCCCCACCGGGGCACGGACCCCTAGGTCCATTGTCTCCTCTCAGCCTAAACATCAGGGCTCAGAAGCCATCATCTCCAGCCCCTGCCTTTCCGTCTGATGGAGACTGCATGGGATGTACAGGTGTTGGGGAGGGGGGCGTTAGGAATTCTTCCAGTTCAGCTGGGAAGTCCTTCCTGAGGCATGATTAGCTCCTCCAGATCCCATACAAAGAAGGCTGAAGAAACCTCCTTAACCCAAGCCAGTGAACCCCTCACTGCCCCCTCCTACTCCAGGAGCTGAGGGAGCAGTGCCCATCGCTGCCAGAGAAGGACACTGTGCGTTGGGTGTTGACAGTCCCCGCCATCTGGAAACAGCCCGCCAAGCAGTTCATGCGTGAGGCTGCCTACCTGGTGAGCATGGGCAGGCAGAGCAGGGGGCAGTCACTCGGGAGGGGTCCAGGGAGGCCCCCAAGACCGTCCTTTACACACAACCCTGAACCAGTCATTGCATAAAGACCTCTGGCCTTCCCCTCCTGGGCATTTTGGAGGGTTGTTGCTACCAGAAAGGGTGTGAGCCTGCAGGAACAGAGAGCAGAGGGACGAGAGGCACAGCCCAGGCCGGCTTAACCTGTGTCTTAAGTCAGGTTTCCTAGAAGCAGAGCCCAAGATAGGGGTTCTTGTGCATGGGGTGTATTGGAAAAGAGCTCTCAGGAGCAAGAGTGAGGGAAATGGACAGGAGAAAGAGTTGAGCAGGAATGTGGTCTCAACCGGAGTCTAGCCTCAGCCTGATCCCATGGAGAGCACTGGAGGAAGAACTGTACCCAGCAGCTGACCACGGTGAGGCAAGGTGGCTGGCTTTTCATGCATCCCTATCAGCCTGTCGTTGGTTCCTTGAGGTGTGGGAGAAAGTTCTCCAAGGGAGTGGTTTCCATTCAGCTGAGGGCAGTTCTCCAGAGAAGGGGGCCCTGGGACACAGGAGCCGCCAGCTATGGAGGGAGGTGATTTGGACCAATGCTCGCTGGGCTTCCTACCGTAAGATGCCCAAAGATCTGGAGAATGGGAGGTGGTGCACAATTCAAGTCCCCCCACCTCCAGTGAGATGGGGTGGGGAAGAAGGGGAGCACAGCCTTCCAGAGCAAGACTTATTGCTTGGTCCTCCCCCTGGGCCCTCAGGAAGATGCCCCAGGACCTCTAAAAGGCCTGTTGGTACACCCCCTGGAAAATACCAGAACCCTCAACCCTCACACATCTGTTGGCCAGGCATGCCCAGGCACCAGGTCACCGGAAGGAGCTAACCCTGAGGCAGTGGGCATCCCCCCTGCAGAGACCAGGATGAAAGCAAAGCTGTGCCCAGCCAGAATAAACACCCCCCACCCTCGTGCCCTCTGCCAGTTTATCCACCCTGCTTCCTCCCACACCGTTCCCTGGCTGCCAGTTCAGGAAGGGCTGACCCTGGGCAGGAAGTCTCTACACCCACCCATCCCCAACCCCCACCTCGTCAGAATCCAGGGAATCCCACAAAACCCTAAAGTACTTCCCACAGGGATCCCCTGTCCTGATACAGGAAATAACAGATCCCAAGTGTTTTTCTCCCCTCAGCGGGCCCGTCCTGGTGCCTGCAATTTCACTGTTTGATTGTCTCCTGGTGCCTAGATCAGAGTTCTCCTGGGAGTGGGGAGTCCTGTGGCTACTGTCTGGCACCAGCCTGGTGAAGGAAAATGGTTCAGTGAGCCAAAGGGGAACCACCCCCCCACACACACACCGTCTGGTCGTTATACCCCCATACCCATACCCACTGTGCTGGGGTCTGAGCTAACACCCTCAGCCAGTGCTCAGCTGGCTAAGCCTGCACCTGTGAGGGGGACCTTGCTGCAGCCTGGGCCACCTTGGGCAGCTTGGAGAGGCAGATCCCAGGTGCTCTAGGTTTTCACTGTCTTGGGTCTCTTCCTGCTGGGCAACGCCATGGTATTCTCGGCTGTGGCTGTGCCCCTCCCCAGGCTGGTCACAGGGTAGCTGTGAGGCAGCTCCAAGTTTGAGTGGCATGGAGGGGCCTGAGAGGCCTACCATGGGTGGGATGTGATGGGGAGGAACTGGGAGATCCACAGGCTCTGGCTGCTGCCCAGAGGTGCCATCTTAGGTGTGACACCTGGCCCACGGTATTCCCTGGCCCTGCCCGCCCCCCACCAATCCCCAGGCTGGCCTGGTGTCCAGGGAGGATGCAGAGCAACTACTCATCGCCCTGGAGCCAGAGGCTGCCTCTGTCTACTGCCGCAAGCTGCGTCTACACCAGCTCTTGGACCTAAGCAGCCGGGCTCCGGGCAGTGGACGCCTGGGTGAACGCCGCTCCATCGATTCCAGCTTCCGGCAGGGTGAGCTGCCCCCAGGGGCACTGACCAATGGTATGACATTTGCCCTGGGAGGGTCAGAGGGACACTGAGGCCAAAGGCTCAGCCATGTCTGACATGAAGAAGAGACAACCTTCCCCCCCACCCCCCTGCCCCAACCCTCTCCAGCCCAGTCTGAGAGGACAGAAACATCTCTGGTGGAATTCAGTCTGAGGGAGGAGGCACAGCCTTGACCTGGGGGAGTCCAATCGGAGGACAGAGATTTCACCTTGCCCTAGGAGATCATTGTCTGAGGAGGGTAGGACTCAGCCCCAGTCCTGAATCTGAAGGTAGGGGAAACCATCTGTCCTGAGGGGTGCTCAGGTACTAACAAAGGAGAAAGCCAGCCCCCACTCTAATCCAAGGTGGTCTTCAAGAGTTTCAACAGCCCCTGAACCAGTCACCTTTCCCATCCTAGTACATCAACTGTCATCCCCCTTCCCCCCACAATAGCCCTGAGCTCCTGCTACTATGCTCAGGCTCCAGTGCCTGCACTGGGCACTGAGATAGCTAGGATCAATCTTAGTCACTCTCCCAGATGCCATCTCCCATGACCCCCCTGGACCCCTCAGGACCTCCTCCCCTGGCCACACAAGATCCTCCAAACTGTCCTAACCCCAATCTTGCACTGCTGTGAGCCAGCCTGCATTAAGGGAATGTCCTGCAGCCAGAAATACTTCCCCTCAGCTATTGGTCACAGCACCTGAGTTTACCCCATAGGGTTTTTCTGGACCTCTCAAGGTTCAGCATTGCCTTCCCCTAGTTAGGAGTAGAGCAGGAGTTTCAGAACTGGCTGGTCCAGATGCTCGTGGAGGGTGCTGGTGAGAGGACGGGGGCCAAGCATGGTAGCTGAGGCACCTCCTTCTAACCCCACCGTCCTGCTGTACCTTGACCCCCAGCCCGTGAGCAGCTGCGCCGTTCCCGCCACAGCCGCACCTTCCTGGTGGAGTCTGGCGTTGGAGAGCTGTGGGCAGAGATGCAAGCAGGTGGGGAAGGAAGGACCGAGGGACGTTTCTTGGTTCCTGTGGGGAACACATACTGATAGGGGGCAAGGAAACATTCGCGAAGTGGGTGTCAGACCCTAAAATTCCCACCCCTCCTCCTCCATCAGCTGCATCTAACCTCACTGTCACCTGCAGCCCCACCCCACTCAGCCACCCCCCTAACTCCCACTTCTTGGCATTTTCCGCGGATGGTTGCAGAGTCCTGGAAACACTTTCCCCCAAAACCTGGTGCCCCTACCTGGTGGCCTAAGGTTCAAGCACTGGAAGCCCCTTACAACCACCCCCTCATCCTCCCTGCAGGCAAGGCTCTGGGCTGGGGCAGGGCTGGGGCAGGGCTGGGAGCTGGGTGCTGGGTGCTGGGGTGAATCTGGAAGAGAGGCAGAGTTGAGGGTGCAAAGCAGGCCGGGAGTGTATGCTCATGCTCCGTGCCGCAGGAGACCGCTACGTGGTGGCAGACTGCGGAGGAGGCACGGTGGACCTGACCGTGCACCAGCTGGAGCAGCCACATGGCACCCTCAAGGAGCTCTACAAGGCATCTGGTGAGTAGCCAGCCAGCAGCACCCTTTATACCCAGTGTGCCCAAGCCCCCCTGCGCCCCCTGGGCGGTGGAGTCTGCGCTGATGCCCCCCTCTTTACTCCTGCTGACGCCAGGTGGTCCCTATGGTGCGGTGGGCGTGGATCTGGCCTTTGAGCAGCTGCTGGGCCGCATCTTCGGCGAGGACTTCATCACCACCTTCAAAAGGCAACGGCCAGCAGCCTGGGTGGATCTAACCATCGCCTTCGAGGCCCGCAAACGCACTGCAGGCCCGCACCGTGCAGGGGCGCTCAACATCTCGCTGCCTTTCTCCTTCATCGACTTCTACCGCAAACAGCGAGGCCACAACGTGGAGACAGCCCTGCGCCGGAGCAGGTGGGTTTGAGGACCACAGACTCAAGCAGGGTTTGCCGGTGGGGTAGGCCCCCACAAGGGAGGACGTGGGCCCCAGAGGACAGTGGGAGTCTGCCCCCACTGCCCCGCGCGCATTTCTTGCCAGTGGACAGCAGGAGAGGGGCATGAACATCCCAGCTAGAATCCATGGCGGGAACTGGGACAGGAATCTTGAGCCCCGGCGGAAGGGCTGACATCTTTCTCCTCCCCGCACCACAGGGGACACAGGCACGCGCGGCGCACACACACACACACACACACACACACACACACACACACGGTACCAGCCAGTGTGCCTTAGTTCTTCTGCCCAGAGACAAAGGGAGGCTCCTCTCCTGGGACTTCATGCCTGGAACTGGACCAGGCAGGCGGCTAAAGCCCCTGGGGGAGTGGGGCTGGGAGGACACACACTATGCAGTCAGCACCCAGGCACATTGGCCTGGAGCAGGGGTAGAACCCCAGACCCCCACCGATAAGCCTGTGCCCCCTTCACCAACAGCGTGAACTTCGTGAAATGGTCCTCACAGGGGATGCTCAGGATGTCTTGCGAGGCCATGAACGAGCTCTTTCAGCCCACGGTCAGTGGGATCATCCAGCATATAGGTGAGTGCCTGCCTGAGTCCTCCACTAACCCTGACATTCACGCTCAGATGCAGGAATGATTGCAGTTCGTGATAATGCCTGGAAGCCTCCACACACCCGTACACTGAAATGAGACCCAGAATCATCTGAAACACCTGGAGGACACACTGTAGTGGGTATTAAGAACTAGGTGGGATGATGTGTGTAGTCTCTTCTCTGACCGAGGTCAGGTGCCTCGTTTCCTTGTTTATAAAATGGGGTAATAGTACCGGGTTCCCAAAAGTGTCATCCCAGGGATTTAAATGACCTCAAGTATCTAGAGACGTGCACAGTCGGCAGGAGCACTTAGTACACGCAAATGCACATCCTTGTCGCCCTCCACGAAGTGATGGGAGAAGCAGAGCCCGTGACGACTGCCCAAAGCACTCAATGAAAACGCTCCATGTTCCCCAGAACGCGGCTACCGTTTGAGGGTGTAGGAGCTAGTGTCTAGTTGTCATCCGGGTACGGGATGGCGGAGGGGAGGTGCCTGTGGCCACCGCGGCGGCCTCCGCCGAGGCTGGGGCTCGCTCTCACCCCGCGTTCCCTCTTCTCTGTACCCCACCCTGCCCCCTCCCGCAGAGGCGCTGCTGGCGCGGCCAGAGGTGCAGGGCGTGAAGCTGCTGTTCCTGGTGGGCGGCTTCGCGGAGTCCGCTGTGCTGCAGCACGCGGTGCAGACGGCGCTGGGCCCCCGCGGGCTGCGCGTGGTGGTCCCGCACGACGTGGGCCTCACCATCCTCAAGGGCGCGGTGCTGTTCGGGCAGGCGCCGGGCGTGGTGCGCGTGCGCCGCTCGCCGCTCACCTACGGCGTGGGTGTGCTCAACCGCTTTGTGGCCGGGCGCCACCCGCCCGAAAAACTGCTGGTCCGCGACGGCCGCCGCTGGTGCACTGACGTCTTCGAGCGCTTTGTGGCCGCCGAGCAGTCGGTAGCCCTGGGCGAGGAGGTGCGGCGCAGCTACTGTCCCGCGCGGCCAGGCCAGCGGCGCGTGCTCATCAACCTGTACTGCTGCGCCGCCGAGGACGCGCGCTTCATCACCGACCCAGGCGTGCGCAAGTGTGGCGCGCTCAGCCTCGAGCTGGAGCCCGCCGCCGACGGCACGTCCTCCGGCCGCCGCGAGATCCGCGCCGCCATGCAGTTTGGCGACACCGAGATCAAGGTCACCGCCGTCGACGTCAGCACCAACCGCTCCGTGCGTGCCGCCATCGACTTTCTTTCCAACTGAGGGCGTGGTGCCAGCCCGACCCCATGCCAGGCCCCGCCCTCTTGCGATTGGGGGTCTGGGGTGTATGTTTGCGGCGGACAGAGCTGCTGGTTCTGAAGTCAGCGCCTGCCCCCTCCCCCCCGCCCTCCTGTCCGGGGAGCTGAGGTCGCAGGATGGGTGGGGACAGACTCTCGCTTTGGATTTGGGCCCGGGGCCGCTGACTGGAAGGCTTTAGAGCCCTGCCAAGCAAGGGCTGAGATCAAGGAGTCAGAAGAGGTTTGTAAGATGGTGCGCCCATAAGGGGTGACCCCGAAGGCAGAATGCACCAGAAGACCAAGTCCTGGCCTGAACTGGGGGGGGGGGGGGGGCGGGGTGGGTAGTGGGGTGGGAGGTGGAGGCAGCTGGGAGAGGCAGAGCAGGGCCGCTGCGGGATGGGCAGCAGGAGGATGGAGGATATGCAGGGCTTGGGCCTGAAGGGCCCAGTGCATGGACTGATAAGCTCAGCCAGCACAGGGCACTGGGTGGAGAACCTCTATGGGGCAGAAAAATGGCTGGAGACTGGCACAAGTAACACAGGGATAGAGGACTTTCCTGGGTGTGGTACTGACCAAGTGTGACTGGTAATTTTTAAACTTTCTCAATTAACAGGCTAAAGAGGAGGATGCAGGATGAAGGCACTTATGAGAGGATGTGGGGGATGCTGGCTGGGGGGAACCTTCCTTCAGGACAGATTAATTCATCTAAGAAGGCCCCAAGGGCAGCCCATGAATGACCGACCCAGTTGCACCCTGTCCCAGTCATCAAAGAGCAGTAGGGGTTGGGGGGCTGTAGGGAGACAGAAGGAGAAATAAGGGCTGATCCTGGCTCTGCCATCAACTCAAAGTGCCATTGGGACATTCCCTGCCCACCCATGACATGCATCTGCCCCACCTGCCTCAGAACCCTAGGTGACAATAAAGCGTTTATGCTTAAGGTGAAGGTATAGCCTGTTGGTACCTCACAAGAGGGGACCTCAACAGCGTAGTGGAGAGGGGCTGGGTTCAAAAAGGGGAGAGTGCTTTCTGCTCTGCGCCGCTCTGGGAACTGACCAGAAGGGGGTGCTGTTGTCTCTGTCGCAAACATCCCAAACAGAACTCCCTCCCTAAGACTTCTGTCTGGCCTAGGGAGAAGACCCCATCCCCATCTGAAGCCTAGTGAGTTATACCCAGGCTTAAAATACCTAGCTTGCATACTTCTTTTGGGGCTAGGTGCTAGAATACCATGGAGTGCCCTCGTCTCCTAAAACAATAATACAGCCAAAATTGTTCTTTAGCCCATCTGTAGAGGACTGGGTGTTCTCAGAGCCCTGGAGAACAAACACTGGCGAGCCTCTGGTATCCACTGAAAGTTTTATTTCTTTAGGGTTTTATCCCAATCAGTCCTTTAAAAACCAAGTAACAGACCTGGGGGTTAGGACATGGGGGCTGTGCCTCCCTCCAACTGAGCTCGGCCAGCAGTAGGAAAGAGGGAGGGGGCACAGGACGGCAGAAGCCAGACAGCAGCAGCAATAACGGGAGTGACCACGGCGTCACAGAGCCAGCTCCCTCCTCTCCCAAGCCCTGGCTACAGCCCCTAGGGCTTGGGGTGGGGGGAGGGCAGAACCCACCCCAGGCCCCTCCTTCCCCTCCTCAGATAGCCTCCCTGGGGGCTCAACCCAATTCATCCAGCAGGAGACTGAGGCACACGGAGAGGAGGAAGTGGGAGAGGAGGACACAGGAGAGGCAGGGAGGTGGCACAATGAAGGCAGAGGTGAGAGGCCCCTGGACACCCCACCCCCGCCCCCACCCCGGGGAGGGGTGAGGAAGCCACACCATCACACAGCATTCGGGGAGATGAGGTGGGGTTTAAGGCTGTGGGGCCCCAAGGCGCGCAGGGCCGCAGGCCTCAGTCGAAGCCATGCCAGTCGCTGTGCTCGGAGTCGTATTCTAGCTCAGCACCCACGCACTTGACCCCATCAAGCAGCATGGGTGTGCCATGGTGTCGGTCTGCAAGGCAGGTGACAGATCAGAATGCCGGGCCCCACCCACTCTTAGGAGACCTCCCACCCCTTCCTCTAGGCTCTGCTAGGAGAGTCAGGAGAAAGGCACCTGCGAACCCTAGGCCAGGGTAAGGACACCTTTTTCAGACAGGGAGAGCGGAAAGCCCTTGCAGCCAAGCTGGCACCCCCCTCCCGTAGCCAGACCCAAGGCTCGCAAGCTCACCCATGATGCGCGCCTGCACTGTCACTCGCACGCAGGTGCCGGTGCCTCCTTCACAGGCTAGCAGCATCTCCTCCTTGAGGACACCCTCCTTGTGTGCCGAGTACTCACACTTGACGCTGTAACCTGCCCAGGTCATCAGCACCTCCATGGTCTCCCCCCCACCCCACCCTGCCCAGCACTCACTGGCCTCAACCTGCCACCAAGACTGGCCACCTCCTCCAAAGGAGGGAGAACAGCCCAGGACCTATCCCCCGCCATCCCCTGGGCTGTGCAAACAGGCCTCGGAAACTTCCCACTCTCCACTGAGCTCTACATGCCTCCAACCTGTGGACAACCCCATTAGGGCTCCAAGGGTCAAACTCAGGTTTTCAGGAGGAGGGCCCGCTGATTCCCCAAAAAGGCAGACAGGGAGAGGGGGTGATGGGGAAGAGGCACAGGGCAAGCCCTCAGCAGATCAGGCGGCAAGAGGTAAAGGCCTGAGTGAGCTCGCCAAATCCCCGCAGGGGCAAGGTCTTGAAGAGGAAGTCGGGGAACGTGAAACTGAAGCTGGGGTGTCAGCATACTATGAAACTGACACCCTAGCCTTTTGGGGGGGCAGGGGAGGGAGAAGCAACCCCAAGTCCAAAGCCTGTGACTGGCAGGTGCTAGGATGTAGCTGCCCAGGATTCCTGGGGCTCTGGCAGATTTTTCTTGAGGGCCAGGCAGGAGGGAGAGCTGGAGGCCCAGAGCCCATCCTTACTGAGGGAACTACCACGTGATGCACAGGCACAGGCCGGTAGTGCGAGCCCACGGACTTCTGTCCAGGAGCAAGGCCTGGGGTATGGGACCTGCCAAGATGCGACACTCCAAGCCTGTAAAAGACCTCATGTCCCCCAACTTCTGAACTGCCCATCCACCCTGGAAGGGGGAGAGGAAGCACCCCATGCACTCACCCCCCCTCCCACCCAGGCCCTGCTGGAGGACAGCAGGCCTCCAGCACCCTGAGCAGGGGACACACCTTCTGGGATGGGCAGGACGCTGAGGAGCTTGAGGTGTAGGCTGGGGACTGGAGCTTCTCGGACATCCTTGCTCAGCCTGAGCACTGGGGGCAGAGTGAAGGTAATCTCATACCTGTGCAGGATCTTCAGGAAGCCAACCTGTAGCAAGAAGACAGGGGAAGAGAGGGAAGCACCTTCACTCTGAGCCTTCCCCAGGGCCTGGCAGCTCCTTCCACCTAGGATCCTGTGAGCCCCTGTACCTGCTGCTTTAGGGATCCCAGAGGGGGAACTAACTCCCTCCAGCACTCCAGCTCGGCCACACCCCAAGCCCAGTGGCTCCAAGCCCTTTGCCTGAGGACCTCATCCCTCCAGCTTGCTACTCAACATCTATTTCATGGGCCCCACAGTATATGGTGGCCCATTTTATAGATGAGGACATGGAAGCCAGACAATGACTGGCGGGGACATCACACAGTGTGGCCTGGGTAAAGCCCTCCTGAGGCCTCTTAGCCACTCCTGCCACCTGTGGCACATAGCAAGCACCTGGCATTGCCCATAAGGGGAAGTTCAAAGTCCCACAAGATGGCCATTCACCTGGCCCCACCCCTGCCAGCACCTGCCAAGAACCAACAGCCTGGGGTCAGGGACACTGGTCCTCTCATCACTTGCATGGAGATAATGGGCAACACAGATTGTATGGGAAGGAGGAGGAGACAGAATTAGAAAAACAGACACAAGGGCACCTGGGTGGCTCAGTGGGTTAAGCCTCTGCCTTCAGCTCAGATCATGATCTCAGGGTCCTGGGATATAGTCCCGCATCGGGCTCTCTGCTCAGCAGGGAGCCTGCTTCCTCCTCTCTCTCTCTCTGCCTGCCTCTCTACCTACTTGTGATCTCTGTCTGTCAAATAAATAAATAAAATCTTTAAAAAAGAAAGAAAGAAAGAAAGAAAAACAGACACCAGACCATCTGTGTCAGTCTCCAGCTGGCCCACCGGCACCTGAACGTGGATGTCTGCCTACCACTCAAAGGCTCAGTGTGCCCAGAGCCCCAACTCCGGGCCCAAGCCATTTCCGTTGTTCATACACAGCGACTGGCAAGCAGTGCCCCCTGAAACAGATGCCAACCTTGCTAAGTCCAGTCGCGTGACGGGACACAAGCTGGGGTGGCTGCTGAACAGGCAGGCTAGCCAGAGTACAGTCTGTGGGGTGCGGAGGTGCATGTGCTCACAGTGGCAAGGGCTGGACAGTCCAGGCCTCGGGGGCTTGTTAGGACTCGATGCGGGAAGCAGTTAGCTCAGCGGGACAGACATCACCACATGATAAAGGTCAGCCCAGGGGCTCCCACACTCTGCAGGTGGAGGACACATTTCTCAAGAGGCCTTTCTGGCTGTCCTGCCAATGGTGACCCTGTGGTCCAGCTGCACCAACTACAGAATCTTCCAGAGGAACTCTCAGAAATGTTCAAAAAACACTCATCGCTGCCCCATTTAAGCAAAAAATAGAAATGTTCATAATACAGAATAGGGAACCAGCTAAATCAATGATGATATACTTAATGGAATTATCAGGCAGTTTGAAAATCTCGTAGAAAATTATTTACTGACCTAGACAGGAGATGGTTCACAAGCAAGAAACAGCATGTCTGGGGCGCCTGCATGGCTCAGTGGGTTAAGCTGCTGCCTTTGGCTCAGGTCATGATCTCAGGGTCCTGGGATCGAGTCCCGCATCGGGCTCTCTGCTCGGCAGGGAGCCTGCTTCCCTCTCTCTCTCTCTCTCTGCCTGCCTGTCTGTCTACTTGTGATCTCTTTCTGTCAAATAAATAAATAAAATCTTTAAAAAAAAAAAAAAAGAAACAGCATGTCTGTTGTGATACCAGCTTTTTGTTTTTGGAAATGAAGCAAAAAAAAAAAAAAAAAAAAGTCCTGGAATGGCACACATCAAAATATTAACTATTAACTGTGGTTGTTGTCTGGACAGTATGATTGTGTGCACTCTTAAATTTCTTTACAGTTTTCTCTAGCTTCCAGATTTTCCCTAGTGGACGTCAATGGATTTTGCAGGGGGCGGGCAGGGGGAGAGGGAGCTATTCTTTCAAGTTTTGGTTCCTTCCGTTAATTCCCTGGACGAAGGTGCTAGCTGTAGGAAAAGAGTGAGGATTTTACAGTTGGGCAGAAATGATGAATCTGGGCCCCTCCTCAGGGAGGCCCCGAAGGACCAGATGCCCTCCCCTTGGCTGGGGCATTCCCACTCATCTCCAGAGCTCTGGCTTACTGTCCAACCTAAGGGCCTCATTCCCTGTTTTGCCACCAATCTGTCCCCTTCAGACACTTCCTCCTGCCCCTCCCAAGTGGATGTGGTATCTGCCGGTGCCCCACACTCAGAGAAGCCATGATGGACGGTGTGTGAGACGGGACTCCCACCAGGAGACACAGGGTGATAAGAAGACACTAAAACCGCAGAAAGCCTAAAGCCACCAGAGGTTTGGCAAAGGGGAGTAACGGAAGTCACACCCTGTCATCAGCAAAATTATGTGTCACACCTGTATGTGAGGTGTGTGTATGTGTATGTCACACACATTCTTTCACCTCATGCTTACACCAACTCAGTGGGGTGTGAATGGTCTTCATCTCAGAGAAGAAACTAAGGTGACCTGCCCGAGGTCCCAGTGCCAGAACAGCAGGCCTGGACCTGAACCCAGGCCTTGGGCACCTCAGGCTTGAACACCACCTTCCACCACTGCTCTTGGGGTGACACTGATGACAACAGCTCTGTCCCACTTTGTTGGAGTAACGTCCTAAAGGCACTCATTTCGTTGCAGTCTTGCCAACTCCCACTTTACAGACAGGGAAACCAAGGCCCAGGGAGGGACCAAGATGTGCCTCGGAAGCCCACTTAAAGGAAATGAAACAAACAGGCCCAGGACGCCAGGCAAGGCTAGGCAAAGGCCGAGGGAGCAAGGAAGATGGTGGGGGGAGGGCACATACCTTGACCAGAAAGCTGCTGTCACTCTCCTGGGTGACCATGACCACAGAGTCATGCAGCTTCTCGTCAAAGTGGACATGGCTCTGGGAGCCTTCTGCATCATGGCCTGCTGCAAAGCGGATACTCCGGACTCTGGGCTTGTTGCCTGGGAAGAGAAAGAGGAGAAGGCTCCAGGGGCTGCTGGCTTCCTCTACCCGCAGGAGACGACTCCCCCATGTCACCCCATGCCTCCCCCACCCCCTACAACTGCCCTTGACATCACTCAGCAGCCACCGGGTGGGCTCCTTTCAGGGCTAAGCCACATCCTAATGGATATTGGAGGTCATGAGGCTTAAGGCCCTCTACCTTTCCAGTCCTCCCACAAAATATAAGCACCCTGAGGATGGGTGCATCAGGGATTAGCTAGTATGACCTGTTACTTAGAGGAGATGAGGCAGTCCTGCAGACTCTCAGCAAGCCCCAGCAGACTCAGCCCCAGCCTTGGGTTCCAGGTCTATCAGTGCCAAGGCCCCTGCCTACCCCTCCTGATGACCCCAACCTGAGAGAGGAGGGGGGCAGGGACTGGAGCAGGCTCTATGAGACCTTTCTGGAGGTGGAAGAAACAAAGGGGGCCAAAAAACACACTGAGCCCACCTAGAAGAGGCTCTAAACTTCATCCCTGATCACCAGCAAGGAAGACGGAGTTACCCAGGGGAGCCTCCCAGACCCCTCCCAGAGACACCCTACCCTCCTCTACTTAACCACCCTCCCCCAGAAAAACACACACGCAACACAAGGCCATCAGCTGTTCCTAGCTGGGTCCGGTTCTCCGAGGCCTGGAGGCAGGGAGTTGAGACAGGCAGAGCAGTTGGAGCTGGGGGGAGGGCCTGGGCTGGGGGAGGCGCATGTTCCCATAAACAGGACCCCAATCCTCTCTGTACCACAGCCACAGCCTTTGGGCCTCCCAAGACCTCTGCCCAGAGCCCTTTTGGTGGGACTAGGCTAGGCCTGGCTTGGTCTGAGGAGGCAGGAGGGGGCAGCCTGACCCCTCCCCACATTCCTTGCTAAGCCCCCGCCCAGAACTGACCCTCAAATTTTACCTGGCCTCCCTTGCCTAAAACCCTTGAAGAGCCTTTCTGGACCCTGAATGAAACCCAAATTCCCTTCTGGGGCCTCCTGGGGCCCTACCTACCCCGTCAGCCTCAGGGCTCACCCCAAGGCTCTAATGCCCTCCAGTCCCCACAGCAGAACAGGGAAGCTGGAACATGGGGACTGGACGACAGACACCTCCATAAACCAGCACACCAGGGAGCCAGCTGGAGTCTCTGGTTCCCTGCTAAGGCTTGGGTGAGCGCCGGGACCCAGCACAAACACTGGTATAATTACACTGATGTAATGTAATTCACTCAGACATGCGCACGAGCGCGCGCGTGCGCGCGCACACACACACACACACACAGCCGATGCAGGCCCCACATGCAACAAGAACCCTCCCACCAGGGCCCACTGGAAGACTGGTGCAAACCCTGCCCAGCCGGAAGGCACTCACCCTTGTTGGCTGCAGCCATGGATGCCCTCCCTGCCACAGGGTAAGAGATGCAGCTCCTGCCAGGCACCGCCTCTCAAGCGCAGCAGCCTCCCATGCTCCGGGGACACCAGCAGGAGCCTGAAGGGTGGGGAGTCAGGAGGGCAGGGGTCAAGGCCACCCAGGGGCCCATGGTTGGTGGAAAGCAAAGCAGAGACCTCCCTTCAGGGGAAGACACTAAGACCCAACCCCTGCTTTCAACAGCCAAGGGCTGCCTATACCCTCTCGCATGGGAGGGCTTCTGCCCCCACTCCCCACAATCCCCAAGAGCCCTCATGCCTGCCTGATGCCCTACTGACCCAGAGCCTTGCCAGCATGTGCCGAACTGCAACTTCTGGGTACCAAAGCGCCACTACACAACCCACCCGAAGCTGGCAGGAAGGACAGCTTGGAAAGGAAAGGGACATGACTGGCACTTTTCAGAGGCCACTTCTCATGCTGGTAATCTCAGGGGCTCTCCCCTCCAGCAGCCAGACACCACATTATTCAGGTTACACACCCAGTGCAGCTGGGTCAGGATGCTTGATCCAGAGTAAGAATGCCCCCCCCCCCCCCCCCCCCCCCCGCATAAGATGGGCTCTTGGAGCTTCCCTCCAGGTGATGGCTCAGGGCCAGGGGAAGGGGCTGCCCCATGGCAATGCAACATTTGGCCTCTGGCCTGATTCTCTGGGCTGGCTTAGCTCCCCCTGGGCAGCCACAGGGCAGGGGCAGCAGGAGGCATCTCCAGGAAGCCTGTGTGAGCAGCCAGGCCCTTGATGGTCCATCTAATAAGCATCAAGAAAAAGAATGAGTCCAACTAATGGAAACAGATGGAATACATAAAATTGGAACATTCACAGAGATTACAGAAAGAGAAACCAAAATAAACAAACCCAAACCCTCATTTGTCACCACTGACAGTAGCAATACCCTAAGTCTTCACTCTGAAAATTTGGTAATAAGGATGGGTGGCTGGGTCACGCCGTCAGGGTAAACACCCAACTCTTGCTTGCTTACTGCTCAGGGTGGGATCTCAGGGTCGTGAGATCAGAGTCCTGAGTCAGACTCTGCATTCAGTGCAGAGTCTACTGGTGTCCCTCTCCCTTCCCCTCTGCCCTCCACGCCCCCACATGCCCCCACATGCCCCCACATGCAGGAGCTCTCTCTCTCTAAAATAAACACATAAATAAAATCTTAAAAAAGAAAGAAAGAAAATTGGCAACAAAGGGAAATCATTCAGCCTGCCTCTTAGCCTTTCAGGTAACTAAATCATCCAACGGTTAAAGGAAAACCCTTCTTTACAGAAGAATTCTCACTATTCAACAACAAAAGAAAAAACAAATGCTAAACAATTCTGCAACCACCAAAGAAACAAAAGCTGGAGGCAGGGAGGCAGGGAGGCAGGGGAATCTCGACCCTGAGGGCAAAGGTCGATAGAAGCAGGTACTCACAGATGCCCTGATGTGTCCAGATGCCCAGTGCCCCATGGACACATCAGGGGACCGAAACAAGTGTGCAACAGAGGATGTGGTGACACGCACTCGTCAATCTCCTGTCACTCCCAGTGGGACAACCTAACACACAGAGGCTTCCTGAGGGGAGGGGGCATGAAGTCACAGCATCACGGACGAGGGGGTCCTACCTGAAATGTCTGACCTGGATCTAAGGAAACCCCTAGCTTCTGGCTTATTGAAAATGCTGAGGTGAGTGACATCTCTGAAGAGATGACTCCTGGGGAAAGCAACAAAACAAACCCAGAAGGCCAGAATGTTCTACAGGACAACTGACCCATCATTTTGGTTTTTCCCCCAAACTGCAAGAAAAATAAAGGAGCAGCAATTGGTCTAGATAGGGGCTGGCCGAGCCGCAGCCTGAGGCGGCCGCCTGTTTTCTGTAATATTACTGGAACACAACTGCACTCCTTTGTTTACGTGGTGTCTAAAACTGCTTTTGCACTAAAGCAAAGCTACTTTGAGTAGTTGCAGAGACCACATGGCCTGCAAAATCTAAAATATTTACTGTCTGGCCCTTGACAGAAAAAGTTTACCAACCACTGCTCTAAATTAACACACAAAGAGACCAAGAAGCAAGGGGACTCAATGGGACAGCTGACCTGGTTTTTTCTACCACATCAGCTACAAGAGGAAAAATAAATGTGGGGGGGGGGGTCTTAAAAAAAAAAAAAGAAAAAGGATGTTTAGGGGATGTTTGGGAAATGTGAATAGGACATTCACATGGATCTTAGATGGTGACATTAAGAAATAAAAGCAGGGGTCCCTGGGTGGCTCAGTTGTTAAGCATCTGCCTTAGGCTCAGGTCATGATCTCAAGGTCCCAGGATCGAGCCCCACATTGGGCTCCCTGCTCAGCGGGAAGACTGCTTCTCCCTCTCCCACTCCTTCTGCTTGTGTTCCCTCTCTTGCTGGGTCTCTCTCTGTCAAATAAATAAATAAGATCTTTTTAAAAAAGAAAGAAAAGCTAATCTTGTTAGGTGAAATCATGGAATTGTATCGTATAGACACATATGCCCTTACTTTCCAGAGATGTCCGCTGAAGTATTTAGAGATGAATAACCCATGAATGACTTTGGCTAATTCAGGGAAAGAAAAGAAACCACATGGTGGCCTCACAGTTGGGGGCTGGGCCTATAAAGGACATGACCTCGAATTCTCTTAGGTACCAAGCTGCCCTGGGAGCAGGTCTCAACTTCCTTTTCACTTCCCAGTGTGAGATAAGCCCACCCAGCCCCAAATGCCTCATGGGCAGGGTAAACACCTCAGGTACCAAGAGTCCCCAGGTAGGAGGCCTAGGAAGGTACAGAGAAAGGCAAGGTTTGGGTCTCAAGTCCCAGGCCAGCACCTGCTCCACCATCCTCCACCCCGACTGTTGAAAACTAGCTCCAGGCCACGGTCCAGGGAAGGGAACTGTGCCCTGATTTATCTCTGCTCAGGGCCAATCTGGGGTCAGTCCCAGAAGGGCACCCCCTTAGCCCTGGAATGCTCAGCTTATCCCCAGAGAGCCTGGCCCTTGAAGAGAAGCCTCTCCCAACCCACCCACTCCAGCCATCCCCTGAAGCAGTGGATTCAGGACAAGTGAAAAATGACCAAACACAGGGAGCAGAGGCTGCCCCAGCCACATGGGAATGAAAGACCAATGTCCACAAGGTCCCTGCCACCGCAGCACCCAAGATACTACCTGAGGCCCAGGTGAAACTCTTAACCTGTGGCTGGTGGGCAAAGGCTCCAGTGCACTCCTTCCCCAAATATTCTGACCCAGGACATGCAGGACCCCCTCTCTGTCTTTGCCACCAAGCCACTGCCTATTGGCTGCCTGTGTCATTCAGGCCCTCCCTTTAACCAGGAATAATCTCCTGTCCCCTACCCCATACCTTAGCCTCAGTCCCCCTCCTATCCCAAGACAGACCTGAAAATCTTTAAAAGGATCCCCCCTTTGCCACCTCTGGGATCACTTCATGTTCCCCACCTTACCAGGGCAGTGACTATGTTTTTGCCAAACTCTGTGTCCCCAGGACCCGGACCAGCACCTGGCAGGGAGCAGCTGTGTCTGGTTTATATTTGTTCAATGAATGAATGACCAAACTAAGGGGAACCCAAGGATGCCCCTTGGCTGGCACTCTAGGTAGGTGTGACATGTCAAAGCCAGTGACTTGACACAGGAAGCTCTCAAAAAGAGGAACTCCCCACCCCACTCTCTTAGCCAACTCTTGCCCCAAGAGGGTACCCCCTCCCCCCATCTCACAGAGTGCAGCCTCCCGCTGGGCATTATTCTGGCCTTGCCACAATCTGTTACTCCCCTTGAGATGGAATGCCCACTGAGGGCAAGACCAGCCTCAGCGTCTCACACACTGCCCGGAGCTCAGTACAGAGCAGGCATTCAGGCACGCCCATAACCCTTGGGCAGTGAGAACACTGGGATGGAAGGCAAGTGACTTAATGGGCCCAGAGGAGACTGGAAAAAACAAGCTTCCTTTCTCAGCAGAGAGCCCTGTCAGTCGCCATCCCCTGGGAGCCAGACTCTCATCCAAACACAATTCCTCATCAGAGGCAAGAAGAGAGGGTATCCACTTTCCCCTGCTGCAGCCATGTCCACAGGAATTCCCCTGGAGACCCCAGGCCTCCTGCCATGCCAGCCAAGTCCTGAATGCAGCCCAAGCTGCACAGCCCCCCAGAGACAGCAGGGCCATGGTCAGGAGCATGGGCTCCAGAGCCCGGCAGTCTTGGTTCACATTCAGGCAGCATGGGAAGTTACTTCGAATCTCTGTGCCTCAGTTTCCTCCCCTGTGCCACAAGAATAAGCCATGACCTCTTCCTCTGAGGGTTTGGTGTAGCTAAACACCTAAAGCTCTGACACCACTCTCCACTCCGCCCTCATCTTTGCAAAAGCAAACCCCAAAGGCCCGGTTTCTGAAGCAACAGCAATTTCAGGGCAGCACTGGTAAAGAGGCTCTTCAGGCTAATCCTGGAACAGTCACAAATGGCCCTCAGAGGGGAGCCCCAGGGACTTCAGGCTTCTCAGAAAACAGCTCAAGGATTCAGGGGCTGCCCTCCCCCTTCCCTTTTCCTGCCTTCCTCCTCCCCCACTCCCAGGCCAGCGGGGTCCCCCAGGGATTGCCAGAGAGCAGGCTGCTAAGAGTCTGTCCCCTTCAAACAGAGAAAGAGGTAAAAGGAGCATATATTGTGAGACATGCCCCCACCCCAACAACAAAAACGAAAGGAACCCCCTCCCCAGCTTAGCTGGGCTATCAACAGATCACCTGTGATACCACGGACAGTCACAGGATGCGGAGGGCTGGGAAGCTGGAACAAGGGCCCTGGGGGCTTCTCTGGCTCTCAGCTACTCTCAGAAAAATTGAAAGAACCTTCTCTCTGGGAGACAGAGAGCTGAGGTCCCTCGAAGCTTCAGAGAGAAAGACTGTTTCAAGGTTACCCTATCCAGGGCAGGGCTCAGCCAGGCCCAGAGAACTTCTGGCATGAGAAGGCCCAAGAATATGGCAAGTGAGCAAACAGATGGACCAATGGAGTTACATAGAAACCCAGGGTTCTCAGCGCCCTAGACTCCGGCCCCAAGGCTCCAGACTGGAGGGAGGGCCAAGACAGTCTGTCTGTGGCGAAGTGCAACTCCAGAACATGCCACCTTGGCCCCCCATCCCACAGCTGCACCCCTATACCACCTCCCTGACCCGTAAGCAGCCCCCAGATCCCAGATCCCAGGCACCACAGGGCCAGCCCCAGCTCGTCCTCTGCTTTGTGGCTGGGGGCACGGCCCCAAACCCTTGAGGCCTCATTTCTCATTCATTCCTCCAGCTCCATTCTCAACCTGTTCAAAGACTTCCTGAGCCACAAAACTCCATAACCTTCCACTCTCTCTGACTCTGCTGTCCACCTCCCCATAGCCCAGGGCTAAATCCTGGCTTAAGCACTCAGTCCAGCAGCACTGTCCAGTCTCCCATTAAAGCTCAAGCTTGTAGGGGCACCTGGGTGGCTCCATGGGTTAAGTGTCTGCCTTGAGCTCCCGTCATGATCTCAGGGTCCTAGGATCAAGCCCCCTATCGTGCTCCCTGCTCTGCAGGGAGTGTTTCTCCCTCTCCTTCTGTCTCTCTCTCTCAAAATAAATACGTAAAATCTTAAAAAAAAAAAAAAATCCAGCTTATAAACAGGGTTCCCACTGAGACCACACTGACCTGCTGACCCCAGAACCTGACATAGGTCTGGGCACAGAGTAAGGGGACTGCATACCTAGAACAAGGCCTGAAAAGGCAAAACTGGATGTCAGGTTTGTTTGTGGCAGTTTATCTACTCTCTCTGGATGTGACTCCAATTCCTCCTCCCTCCACCAGGCCCAAAGTGCAAGGATAAGTACGGTGTTCTCTTTGTCACAAGCAGGGGTCAACTGGGGAAGAGACTCCCACTATCCCACACCCTGGTGTCTCCACAAAATGTCCATTCCCTCCTCAAAACCTCCCATCCTCCATGCCTCAGCTTGAGGGTCCTTAGACCCCTCCAGCCTCCAGATTGCCTGTCCCACCCCGGTCTTGCCCTCAGCCCATCACCTGAAGGCCCCAAGAAGTAGAGGCCAGGCCAGGTCTAGGGGATGGCACCTGCCCTGACCTTCTTCAGCTCCCTGGGAAGAGAAATGCCCTACCCCCACTTGCCAGTGAGAAGATTCAAGAGGAAAGGCAACCCAAGGATTCTCTTCTCAGTCCAGCAGGGTTCCAAGTCCAGAATCTAAATAAAACCCCTTCTGCTGTGGTGATGGGGAGGCGCTGGCCAAGTCCCCAAAGGCATCAAGGGCCCAGATTTAGGACCCTGTCCTCTCATGCCTCCATTCCCGTGGGTGTGGTGCCTCATCACCGCCCCTTTCTCATCTTCTAGAGGAACAGATGCAGGTAGACGCTCCCCCTCCATCACACCCCTCCTGGGCTTCTAGGCTGCAGCTCTGTCCCCTAGAGATAATCCTGTGCCCTCCCCACCTTCACCTCTGCTGACGCAGGAGTCTCAGGAGCCCGCACTCCCCGACATCACCGACCTCCTCCCCGAAGGCGTCCAGGCAGGAGAGGCTCAGAGGCTATTTGTCCAAGGTCACACGTTGAGGCGGTGACAATAGCGGGGGTGGGGAGGGGAATGCTGACGGTGCTGACCCCATTACGCCCCCGCCCTAACTGTGTCACACGTGCCCCCGACAGTGCGCCGCGGAAAATATCCCCGCTCCACCACCTAACGGTCACCCGCGGCTTCCGGGCTGACATTTCCCCAGCTCAGATGCCACGGAGCACTCCCGGGTGCTGCTCCAGTGCGGAGCCACCTCCCCAGCTCCGTGGGCTCCCAGTTACCAACTGCCTAGGACCGGAGGGGACCTCAGCGAACGGGGCGGAACCGGGAGATGTCTGGAGGAGAAGCAGTCTCACCGTGCAGGGCGCACCCCGGGGCCGCTCGGGCAGGGTCCACCGCGACTGCAGCCGTGGCGGTCGCGGCGGCTGCGGGGGCTCAACGCCGAGCACGAGGAAAGATCCCCGCGCCGCCACCGCCGCCGCCCGCCTCACGGGCACGCCCCCCACCCCCGCCCATTGGCCGGCCGAGGGGGTGGGGCGAGGACGCTTCCGACCAATAAGCGGGCGCCAGAGAACCGCCAACAGGCGTTGCGCCACTGTGTCATATGCAAGGGGCCCGCGGCTGCGCCAGGCCAGCCCACACCCACCCACGGCTCGGCGAGTTCTCGCGATGAAGGCAGCCCGGCCGCCCGCTGTGGCCCGCCGCCAGTGTGGGCCAGAAAGGGGAGAGGGAAGGAGGAGCGTCTAGAGTAGTCCCCGCCTGCGTTCCAACTTCAGCTGTGGAGTTTGCCCTCCCGCCTGGGCCCCAATTCGGAAGGGGGCTCTCCTGGCTTTTGTTTCCTAGAGCGGCCGTAAGTCCGAACTCAGAGATAGTGGGGCACCTAAAGGTCTCCTTTCTCCTTTCTCCCTAGGCTTCCAAGCCCGCATCGACAAGCCCATCGATATGGGCATCACTAGGTCCTGTTTCGCAGCTGAGGAACCCGCCATCCTTCCCACTCGGCGACCCCCGGGTTTCAGCCTCTTCCCCTTCCACCCATCCCCCCTCCTTGGAGGAAGCGCTCTCGCGCTGACTCGAAACGCGTCCTGGGAGCCCGGCCTGCCCGAATAAGCATCAGAACAAAGAAGGCAGGCGGGATGAACCTCGGGGGACCACATCTTCTGCTTCTGGTCTCCATGGAGGCGGTCGCCATGACAGCGGGAGGCGCCCCGCTCAGCGCAGCGGCGTGGTGTGTGGGCACCTGCACAAGAGCCCGGGAGCGAGAGGCGTGGCCCTAGGGTCTCTAAGAGTTACAGCCGCGGCTCCGCCAGGCGCCTGGCTGTCCTTGAACAACAGTTCCCCTCCCCCATTTCGCAGTCTGTTACAGGGTCCCTAAACTGCGTGCGGGAAACTGTCCGTTGCACGAGGTTCCCGTCTCCCAATCGGTGTAACCATGGGAGAGATGGTATGGCAGGGCTGAGGGTCGAGAAGGACCTCCTCTGTCGCCGCCTTTTGGGGAACCGCCAAGGCTCGTATCCTCTCCGCTGGATCCCTATGGTCCCTAACCTATCCCGTGGTGTCTGGTCTCCTCACTGTTGACAAATTAATCTTTCTAAGCTATTGTTTCCATCACACCTTCCTCTGCTCCAAAGCCTCCGTGTGCTGGGACTGTGTCCAGCAGAGCTTCACAAACTTTTTAGAAGCATTTTTGGGTGATTGGTGCGCACTCTGGCGTTTGAGATGCTGCCCTCCAGCGTGGGCACTGAGAGATTTCCACATTCTGATCTCAGACCATCCGCTTCTGTCAGATGCTTTCTAACTACCCAAACCCACAATTCCATGTGCCCCACTATCCTCTCCCCCCCCCCAAAAAAAAGTGCATTCCCATGTCTATTCTATTCTTAAGCCTCTGAAGTTGGCAGACAGTCGGGCCCAAAGCAGGCTGCAGATCTATCTTGTTTAGCCCACACGGGGCTTTTTTTAAGATTCTAATTCTTCCTCGTCTCCTCTTTTTCTTCCTCCTCTCCCTTTTTCTCCTCTCCTCTTTGTCTTTTTCCTCTTCCCCCTCTTTCCCTTCTTATTCCCTTTTGAAATATCAGAAGCTCTAACTGCGTGGGCTCACATTATAGCCTGGGACCAGAGACTGGCACATTCACCTTGTTGTTGTGCCCGCCAATCCCTATTTTCTCACATTGATTTTACCTTCTGGGTCTGTGTAGGCACTGATTTCCTGATGCCCTCCTTATGCTATCTTTCTACATAGAATGTCCTTCCCACTCTCCTCTCATAGGCAAAATTCACCCTCCCTTCAAGACCAAGTGAAGGCCTGCCTTTATTATGTCTTTCTAGACAACTCTCCTCAAAACTCACCCCAGGGTGGGCTCTTTAAAACATAGAGACTAGCTGCTAACTGGGCATTGCCTGGGGCCATTTCCTAATGGTCAATTCCTTTATTTTTTTTAGTAAGATTTTATTTATTTATTTGACTGAGAGAGAGACAGGGAGAGAGGGAACACAAGCAGGAGGAGGGGCAGAGGGAGAAGAAGGCTTCCCTCTGAGAGGGAGCCGGATGCGGGCTTGATGTGGGGCTCAATACGGGTTTCGATCCCAGGACCCTGGGATCATGACCTGAGCCGAAGACAGACGCTTAACATCTGAACCACCCAGGTGCCCCTGTCAACTCCTTTAAACAAATATTTACTAAGTGTGTATGATGATCAAGTTGCTGTGCTAGGCTCTGGAATCACAGGTACTCGCAGTTCAGGATAGGAAGTACACCATGAAAAAAGAGCTGTGGTTTCTTGTCCCTGCCAAACACTCATACTCCTAGGTGCTGGACAGTCTCACTGACTAGCCAATTGGAAGGACCTGCAATACAGAGCTGTCCATGCCTGGGGAGACTACAGGTTCCCAGGGAAGGCCCCAAAGCCACAATAATTGCAGATGGTTCTGGAAAGCTTCCAAGAGAAAATGTGATTCTTTGTGCCAGGAGGAAGCTAGATTAGATGGTACGTGGCTGCCCCATTGTAGTTCAGTGTGTCTGTGTACCAAGAAGAGATGCTAAACTTCAGAGTGGTGCTCAGGCCTTTCTGGGCCTTTCTGTGCAGAGGGGCTTAACAGAGCTTTGAGGGAAGCCACAGGCCCCCTGGAGATTGCGGCAGTACCGGAAGGAATTAAGAACAACTCCAGTTTAGGAGAACAGACTGAACACCTGTAAAACATCTATTCCAGCTCCAAACATGTGGTATTATGGACTCTATTCTTTTTAATAAAAATTGGACAACAGTAACCTTGTTGGAAAACTTCCAGGCAGTATCTAATAAAGCTGAAAATGCCAACGCTTTGACCCAGCAATCCACAGGTTTGGTTACATACCAAAAGATAGGTATACAAATATTCATGCTGGCACCATCGGTAAGAACCCCAAACTGAAGCTGACCCAAGTGTCCATCAACAATAGAATGAATTTTTTAAAATACTGTGGCTTATATATAAGCAATAGGATGGCTTATTATATAGCAATGACGAAGAACAGCCTCTACTGATACATGCAACAACTTGAATGATTCTCACAGACAATATTGAGCAAAAGAAGCCCTGGCCCATAATAGTATAAACTGTATTGTATATTCTAGTACCTGTCTTCATAAGCATCCATATGTATTTCTCCCGAGTATATACTGAGGAATGAAATTGCTGGAACATAGCTGGGGCTATAATGTACAACTTTCTTGTATAATGTGTCAACTTAGCTATGGTGAACTACATTTCCCAGAATTCCTTTCCAAGCAGAGTGGGCCACAACAGACATTTTTACAGGAGATTTGGAGGGTGGAAGAAAAGCAGCGGCTGTATCCGTACACTTGCAAAATCTGGACAGGAGGTTTGCAGCCCAGGAACTTTGTTGCTGATTGCTGGCACACATCGTTGACCTGGGATAACAGGCTGGCACCTACTCCCCCTTTCCCCAGATCCTCCTTCAGCTTCTTTGACTCCTGGGCCAGATAACAGAGGGCACCCTCCTCTCCTACAGGACACACACATCATCAAGTTTGGAGGTAGTGGGAACCAACACGAGTTCTACTGTGCCATCAAAGGTTCCAGCTTATGCTCATGGATTCCAGCTTGTCTTTCTCTCCCCCACTTTATATCCATCTTTCCTTCCCAATGGCCTGACTTGGGGACTTATAAGCTCCACCATCATATGTAAAACAACAGTATTACAGAGACTGTTTAATAGTTACTCAAAGCCAAATTCCTGTAACAAATGCCTTTTGCTTCTCCAATTAAACCCAAACTAATACAATAGCATAGGTATATGTTTAATTTCATATGAAACTGCCAAACTGTTTCCTGAAATGGTGTACTCATACTCCATCAGCAGAGTAAAAGAGTTCCAGTTGCCTCACATCCTCATCAATATAAAAACTAGCAGTTTTGTAAAAATATGACACTGTGCAAACCAAAGCAGGGCAATGGGCCATCACTCTTCAGCCTCTGCTCTGAACCATGCCCTTGTGGAAGAAATTTTGCAATATCAAGATCACAAATGCACATATTCTTCATCCTAACAAACCCAGTTCTGGCATTGGTCATGCAGATATGCTTGCAAAGAATACCGAACTATGAATGTATGAGGTTTTTCACTTTTACATTATTGCTACTAATAACAGAAGGTTAGAAACAACTTTAATGTCCAAATAGAGGACTGATTAATTACATTTTGTACAGACAATAGAATTTTATATGGATTTAAAAACAGGAAATTTTCAATGTATTGGTATAGAAAAATCTTGTATTGAGATTCTCTGGAGAAACTAAGGGGAGATGATATAGAGACAGATGGTATAGGTGATACAGATAGAGATTTATAAGAAGTAATTAGCTCATGTGATGAGTGAGGCTGCCAAGTTGCAAGATCTACAGAATGAGTCAGCAAACTGGAAACTAGGAGAGTCATATCCAAAGGCTGACAGGCTCAGGACACAGGAAGAATTGATATCTCAGAGTCTAAAGGCAGGAGAAAAAGGCAAATCCTAGTTCAAAGGCCATCAAGAAGAAGAAATTTTCTCTTACTCAGGGAAGAGACATCCTTTTTATTATTTTCAGGTCTTCAACTGATTGAATGAGGCCCACCCACATGAAGATGAGCAATCTGCTTTACTCAGTCTATTTTTAAATTTAAATGTCAACCTCATCTGAAAACACCCTCACGGAATGTTTGACTAAATTATGGGCATCCTGTGGCCCAGTTAAGTTGGCATATAACACTGGCTATCACATATCTATAAGAGATCATATTGAATGGAAATCAAGACACAGAACAGCGTGGGTAATATGCTTCCCCTTTATGGTAAGAAAAAAAAAAGGAGGATGCAGAATAACAATAAATATGCATATTTGCTTGTATTCACAAAAAGACATTCTGGCAGAATGTACAAAAACTAAAGATAAAAAAGTTAAGCCTATTGAAGTTGTGTGGGCACCAAGGAGACATTTTACTTTTTATGTGTGTCTTAATTATGTGTATTTTATCTGTCTAAAACATTGAGTAACAAAAAATTTTAAGTACCACTTTGCATGCATTCTTCTCTTCTAGGATTGTGAACACCAGGGGAGACAAATCATGTTTTATATTCATCTTTGTGTTCCTGGCATTTAGTATATCGTATGCACTAAATAAACATTAGAGGAATGAATGAATTAATGAATGATCCAGAAGAGATCAGATTTCATGTGGGTCAGAAAGTGAAGAAGAGTGTGAGGATCAGTGGGGGAGAAATATGACAATGGCTGTCAGAGGGGAAGTTTGGGGAACAAGAGGGATGTTTCAAGAAGAGTTATAGGATTATAATGTGTGATATAACCCACTTTCATATTTATTCCCAAGAAACATTCAATAAAATTCTCCATTGTTTTGGGAACTTAATTTGTAGGGTGTCAAATATGATTTTAGACTCAGGCATATGTGGATACTAGGAATAGCTGGGGTCAGGGGAGGAACTCAGGGAAGAGGAACCTCCAGGACTTGGCCCAGCCTCTGCCATGGAGGGAGCTAGCAGACTCTTGAGAGGGTGACTCCTGCCACAAAACCTGTATTCTGGGCCCACTGTGTCCCTGTCAGGCAGATCCATGACCTAGCCCACTTCCTGGTCCCCAAGCCCCTCTACACACCATTCCTACCAGCTCCACACACAGGAGTCTACAGGTGTGCTCCATGACAATGGATTCAGAGAACAAGACTCTGGAGACTCAAGACAAACTATAGCAGAATAATAGTGCTAGAGCTGGGGTCAACATGTGTGAGGGCTGGTGGTTAATTTGGGGAAAGTAGAAGATCAGGCTGAAGATAGTGTTAACCTAAGACCAAGCTGAGTGCAGGGAAGAGGCTCAGATCAAGGTCAGGAGTGGTTCTCAATTTTTATGTTTATTATTTTAGGAACTCAGGTGAACAGAATTGGACTGCATATACTCCTTAGTTCATGACACTCTCTGCTGCTTGTCTCTAAACAGCCCACTATGAACACCTATAAATCCACCACCTGCCCAAGGACTAAAACATTACAAATAACTCATGTGCATGCTTCTTGCCTCTCTGCCCTCTGCTTCCTCTCAAAGGTAACTGCTGTCCTAGCTTTTATCCTTTTATTGCTTTTTCTTCCTTGTGGTAGACAGCTTCTAAAATGGCTCCCAATTATCCCTGTCTCCTGGGATTCACACCCATGTGTACCTCTCCCCTTGAAGGTGGCCTAGAGCTCATGACTTACTTCTAATAAATAGGATACAACAAGTATGATAGCTGTCACTTCCATGATGACATTAGAGAAGACTGTAACTGCCATCTTGCTAGCAGACTCTGTTAACTCTCTCCTTTGTTGGCTTTGGTGAAGTAAGCTAGCATACTCAGGGACATGACCATAGGGGAAGGAAAGGAGGGCAGCACCACCCAACAACTAGCAAGAAAGTGAAACCTTCAGCCCAACAGCTTACAAGGAGCTGAACCCTGTCAACAACCAAGTAAACTTGGAAATGAATCCTTCCCCAGTCAAGACTTCAGATGAAACCACAGCTCTAGCTAACACTTCAGTTGCAGTCTTAGGAGAAATTCTGAAGCAGAGAACCCAGCTCAGCCACACCTAGACTCTTGACCCACAGAAGATATGAGATAATACATGTATGCCCTTTCAAGCCACTAAGTTTATGGTAATTTCTTACATATGATAGACACTCATACAAGTTCTTTTCAATTATTTTCTATTACAGAGAATTTCACTATGAACATTGCTATACAGGTGTCACAGAATACAGAACACAAGACCTTAAGTTTCCCCTAGGTATATGCTGAGTATATGTGTAGGAATAGAATCGTGGGGTCTCAGAATGTTACCAGTAGTTGGTAAATTTTTAGATTTAGGGTCACATCATGGCCAGACCATCTTGGTCAGGTTTGAGAGTCATAGAACCGTAGAACCATAGAATTAGGGGTCAGGCTGTGAGAGGGGCTGGGAGTCATAAGGAGGATAGGTTTGGGGGTCTGTAAATGGTCAGGGTTGGAGGTGAGTGTGTGGCTACATCTGGAGAGAATGTGAAGACTCAGCTTGGATTTGGGTTTGGACAGTGTTGGGAGACACTGTGAGGGTGGGTTTGGCGGTCAGTCTGAAGCCAGAGTTAGAAGTCAGGCTGTTCAAGTGCACATGATCTAACCCCTGTGCTGTCATCAACCTTCAGGCAGTGGCCACCCAGGGTCCAAGTGCCCACAAGGTGAGACCCATTCTGGGCTTACAAGGCTCTTTCACTCAAAAGGGTGGTGGTGATGGTGGAACACAGCATTAAGAGGGGCAAGAAATCTGGGCAGAGAGAGAAGGCGGTCACAGGAAAGATAGCACAACTTCTTTAATGGGGGTAATGTGATTCCATAACTTCCAAGCATTCTCAAAGGTCCCCCCACAGGAGGGGAGGGTGATTGGGACAGACATAGTCCATGTCTTCCCCACTCCTGGCTGAACCCATTCCTCACCCCTTCTTCTCCATCTGCTGTGTTATCCATCCTCAACTTGGGTCCCAGGTGAGCTCCCAGGAGAGGCAAGGATCTCCCTTGGCTGCCTGGGGCAACTTCCTCCCCAGCCCAGAGCACAGACAACTAGCCTGGATGGAGATGCCACTGTCTTCAGAGCTGGGCTGGGACCTGTTTCTAAGGGTGTGGACCGAACAGGGGCACCGCCCCCCAATGCCCACAGCAGGGAGCACCAAAGCGGAGCCCGTGGTTCTGGGCACTGCTTTGGGGAGCATGCGAGGTCTCTGCACGTGGCTTCTGGGTTCTGGAAAGCGGTCCATTCTCCTGACCCGGGTGGAGTGGAAGGAGGTGGCTCAGTCCAGGGGCTCTGCTCTGAAGGTGCCTGCCTCACTGACCCTTCCTCCCATACTCGCCCCCATCCCAAGGGAGGGTCGCGCCGGCTCCCTAGGAGACTCATTGGAGCTGCTGGCTCCGCCCGCCCATTGGTCAGTCAGTCAGTGGGTCGGTGGGTGCGTGGGTGGGTGCGTCGGTTCGCGGCGTCTGGGCTCTGGCGGGTACTGGGGCGTCCCAGCGTGGCCGGTGCCACGGCTCACCGCTGCTTACGCTCTGCCTGCTGGAGCCGCCGGGAGAGGTCGTCGATGCGCACATTCTTGAGCTGAAGCAAGTGCTCCAAACGCCTCACCTTCATCTGCAGGACCTGGGCCACGAGGCACAGAGGTGAAGTCAGCTGTCTGCTGCCCTCTGTCCCCACCACTGCAGTCCCTAAGCACCCAATGCCCCACCACCGCCCACGCCTTCCCAGTCACCGTCACCTGCACTGTCTCCTGCGAGGCCAACAACTCCTGCTCTTTTTCAGCGATCTGGAGGACGAAGCTTGGGTCGCCGCCCTGCACTGCCTGGCCATATCCCGGAGGCCGGGGCGCGGGCGGCCGGCCCCCCCTGGGGTGGGAAGCAGTTTAGCGGAGGCCTGGAGCTGGGGCCCCACTCTCACCCTTCTGATGCTCTTTGGCCAGACTCTCCTTCCCCCATCCCCTCCCCCCAACCCCGTTCCTGCTTCCCAGGATCAGTCTGTCCCCACCCTTATCTGCCAGCGCTGCGTTGGGGGATCACCAGACCTGGTGAGATAGGAACTCGGCTTTCTTACCTGACCTGCCCCCCTCCCTGGGGGTCTGGGGCACCTTCCCCTCGGGCCTTCTGGGACAAACCTGAGAAGAGGCAAGTGGAGGAATTAGTCGAGCTGGAGTCCCTTTTTCCTGACTTCTCTCTCCCTCCCCTCCCCCATAGGTAGGACAGAAAGAAAGCTGCTCCTGGGAGGGAAGAAAAGTAAAGACCACTTTACCCACATCCATGTAGCCAGTGCCATCCTGGGGAGCCAGCTCCTGAAATAACACCCCCCACCCCGGGGGTTTACTGTGAGTTCAGGCTCGGTCATCCGCAAGGAGCCCCATGTCTCTTCCGTGGTCCCCAAGGCCAGCCTCTGTTTGCCAAACACCCTCTCCCACATCTGTCGGCAAGGCGGGGCTTCCTGCTGACTGGAAGATACTCGGATGGGGCGGCACCTGTAAGGAGCTCGTGCGCTGCTTCCTGAGCCTCTGCCGCTCCTCCAGGCGCTGCCTCAGCGGAATGAGCACTAACTCCACCACGCCCGGCGCGCATTGCGCGATTTTGCGCATCACATCCTCTGGTACGGAGAAGTTCAGTTTGTTCAGCACCTTCCTGGGAGACAGGCACAGGGATGGCGGACTAGGTCCCCAGGGAATGAACTGAGGGGCGCGGAGTAGAAGGAAGTGTTGCAACCCCGGGGGAATGAACCCGATTCTTGGCGTCCCCTTTCCTTGCCTCCTCCCCAATAAAGGAGTCCCTTGATTTTGTTACCAGATCCTGACTGTGTTGTCCCTCCCTACTCTGCCACAAACAGAATCCCAGCCTGGGCTTTGGAGGCCATGGGAGGTGTGTGTTGGGGATGGGGGGAGGCATGGTAGGGCAGCCCTTCCTGGGATCCCGGGGTCTGGGTAGGGGATGGAGATTCCAGTAGCGCACCAGGCATTCTGCTACCTGTTTAGGTGGCCCCAGTTGCTGAGCTTCTGTTGGAGAGAGTTGGCAGGGACATAATTGTGCATCTCCACCATCTTGGGGAAGTAAAACTTGATGACTTCTGCGACCAGGACTGAGGGAATGGGAGCAGACATGGAAGGGAGTAAGGAGGTAAGGGAAAAGGAGTAGGGAGAAGATGTGGATGGGATGGGAGAATCATGGATTGCAGAGTGGTGGGGCCAAGCAAAGAGGTGATGTGGAAAGGGAAAGGATGATAGGGAGGCAGGGGTGGTGGAAGAGAGGGAAAGGGGTTCAAGAAAGCAAGACCAGAAATCAGTAATCATCCTCCAGCATACCCCAGAGGAGAGGCATCCCATTCCCCTCAGCTCAGGCATATGAAAACTAGGGTCTCTGTTCCTAGTAGAGAACGAGTCTCCAAGAGAGCGCGTCAGGAGCCTGGCATCCCATCCTAGTCATTTACATGGAAACACACACACACTCCCACCACCAAAATCCCAGGAAAGAGTCACAGAGTCACACAAGCAGACACATGTGATAAGATCCCCCTAGAGATATGCACAGAGTGTGTAGACACACAGGACACACACATGCCCATACATACACAGGCCCACATATAGCACACACATATACAACACACAGAGATTCACAAACACATACAAAGATACATATTTCCGTCATTGAAGTTCAAGAGAGTCACACACAAGCACACAAACACAAGCACAGTAAGTCACATAGGCACCAATGTACTAATGTACCAGAGATCCATACTTCTGTCATTAAAATCTCAAGAGACACCCTTAGACACACAGACACGTAAAAATCACAAAGAAACACATATGCACACAAGACCCCCTACCTGCATACAGGACAGAACCCATCAACAAACATATGAACATACACATGCGCAGACTCCCACAAGACAGATATATGGAATACAGCAAAGAACAAGTACACACACAAAGAAGCACAAAAACATACACAAATACACGTCTTATTAAGGTGTCAGGAGGGAGTCACAGACTCACACAGTTAGACACACACCATCATCACCACCACACATGCATAAAGGACAGAACAAGGGGACATACATATGGATACACACATATTCCTATTCCCACAGACACACACAGAACACACACACATATACACAATTAAAGTTCTAAGAGGTAGTCAGGCGCCCCCAATACACACATACCCACACGCACAGAAGCACAAAGAGACATATGCATACAGACCCCTTACACATGTACTACAGGACAGAACGTGTCAACAAACACGGGCACACGGGACATACACACAGGAGCGCACACATACTGAGGTGCACACCTCCATCACTGAAGTCCCTGGAGAGATTTCGCTTGGGCCGGGACAGAGGGATGTTGTCTACCCACAGGTACAGCTGGTGCAGCGCCTCCTCGTCCACGCTGCCCGCCATTGGCACCCTCGGCAAGGCAAGACCAGGCCGTTCCAGCCGTGAAGAGTCCAGCCCCAACTTCACGATCCCTCAGGCGCCTCTTCTCTCGCCACTGACTGCGACCAGACCTGCCTCTGCCTCTCTAACCCGAAGACTCTTCTCCCAGCTGGGAGCAGCCATATTGTTTTCTGAAACCATAGCAACTGTCCCCAGCTGGGCAGGGAGCAGGGGTTTCTGGGAGTTGTAGTTTTCTCCCTCTACTTACTCCCAGGCCCCAGCTTTGAAAAGGCGATTAAGTGGCCTTGTCTTCCCAGCATCTGCGCCAAGCGCCACCTGATCAGCCAAACTGGCCCACTCTGAAACCTGTCAGTGCCAACCAGGCGCTCAGTATCCCTGCACCAGCCTCCCCAGGGCTGGGATTCCCCTTCCCCATCCTTTAGTTATCAGTCCCAAGTGAAGGCGGCATCCCAATGTTTGTCAGCTTCATCTGGGCGTCCACTGCTAATCATCTGCTGCTTCCCAGCTGGATTGTGTGATAGGCTGTGTGACTGTGTCTCCTGGCTGGGTCCCTCCTCAGAGCTCTGTACTATTAGGGCCATCAACACTAGTGCCCTTCCCAGCAGTGTCCTGGTAGGGCATTTAATATGTCCCCCAGATTCCCAGGGAGAATATTAGGGTTCAGGGTCAGTGCCTTGGGCAGGTTATTTAGCTCCTTAATCGTATTTCTCCTTTCGCGAAATGGGAATGGTTCTCGCCTATTTGTCCCAACAGGGTAATAGGGAGGAATATGGGAAGGGTATTTATGGAAGATCTGCATTTGTATGGGGACTGGGGATATGGGAGTAAAAGCTGCAAGAGCTCCACTTCCACAGCCCCTCACCTCCTTCCGAGAGCTATCTTCCATGGGTTAGAAATGGATTTAGTAGCCAGTTCCATTTCAAAAGAGCACTGTTTGTAGTAGGGTTAGGGATATGGGTCCTTCCTTAGCGAAGGGACAAGAGTAGCAGGAAAAGAGGCACTTCTAGGATCAGCCAGAGAAGAAAGCTTGCTTCCACCAAAGACTAGCAGTGTAGCTTTGGCCACATTAGTGGACCTTTCTGTGCCTTTTTTCACATGGTTTTACCTACCTCATAGGGATTCGTGAGCATTGAAAATGCTTAGCACAGCACCTGGCACACAGCAAGGGCCCTATTAACATCAGTTGGTGCTATCATTAATGAGATGACCTCAGTTCCAGCAGAAGAGGAGACACACGGAAATGATTTGCCTTGTTGGTATTTGAGGGAGGGGCCATGTTCAACAGGGAGAAGACTACTGCTCCTGCCCCCCTTACTCTGGAGCAGGCCGGCGAAGGGGGGGGGGGGGCGGGGCACTGGGCTTCCTTTAAGGCCTTCTGGTTTCCTCCTCCACAGCTCAGATGGGGTGGGGGAATGATGGTAAGGGGAATCCCAACTACGTTTTGCAGTACCTTAGTCCTTTAGTTTCGTTGTCCTCAAGGACTACAGGGGAAATCTGAGTGCCAGAAGTCTGGAAGACCAAGTGTGGAATTGTCACTCGACCTTTTTGATTTAAAGTCATACATAGTGGCCTTGCCTTTCTAGAAAAGACCACACCCAGGGCAGGGAGGGGACAAAAGACGACTTAGATATACCCCCCTTAACATTCCAGGGTGGAGAGAGGAAGAACTGAAAGGAAGTGGTGGGGAGGGAACCACAGCAGCAACGTGCCAGCCCCAGTGGAGGTGGGAAAACCGGTTTGGCCCAGAGCTGAGCGGCCTCCTCAGGCCCAGGCCTCCCCCTGGCTGGAACCACTGCGGCCTGAGGGCCTCAATGAGGGAGGGGCTGGGCCATGAAAGGAGAAAAGGGGTAGGATCAGCAGAGACTCGAGGCTTCACCTTTGGACTGGGGTGCCCCCAGCCTCTTGGGGGTGCAGTCTGTCCCAGGAATTTTATCTTCCTCCTGCCACTGTCCCCAGGATGGCCACCAGGCTTGGAGATGCTAATCACTGAGGTCTAAAGGGCTCCCTCTTACGGCATTAAAGGTAGACCAAGGGATGCTCTTATGTCCCTCCAGACTCTAACCTGGACCACAGAAGTTGCCCCAGCACCCCTTTTGCTCTGTCCTCTGGGCCCACTCCTGCAAGGACCTTCTTTAATGGGCTTAACAGGCCTAGTTCCCAGTTTAACTTTGTCCAACAGGGATAGTTGGCTCCCTCCCTCCTCTCCTAGCTAACTGACCCCAACTTCTAACCCCAAAGCAGTGCAAGGCCCAGCTTTCCTCAAACCCAAACAGGTACACTAAAGATCCCTTCCTCCCCAAGCCTAGATAACATTTAGATATGGAGGTGGCCCCTCGCCCCAGTCAGGACTTGAATTGTGGCTACCCTCTCAACACTTGGTTCCATGTCCCACCAGAAAAAGGACCAAAAGGAACCAAGAAAGGACGTGTTCCCAAGACAGACGCAAGCCCAGACCATGAAGGATGCACCCTTGGCTGTTAAAACGTTCACCCCCACAAAAGGGGAGTGGACGGATTTATTGAATTCAGACTGGGAAAGGAGTAGCTGGATGGCTGGACTACGGGCCCAGCCCCAGGCCCCCTGCCCAGGATAGGGCCCTGCCAGAGAGGGAGGAGAGGCATGGGGCCTGCAGCTAGCCACAAGGAAGTGCCCACTATCACTCCCCTGAAGGGCCTCTTGGGAATCTCCAATCTGGAAAGAAAACCAAGGGCCAAAGTAACCTGGACTGGGCCAGAGAAAGGGATTGGGAAGATGGGGAAGCAGGCAGAGGCAGGCTCAGGAGCCTGCGGTGAGTTAGACTGTGCTTCTCAAGGCGGCCCAGGGGCAGGGGTAGGGGGCTGCCAGCCTTGTGGGGGCCTAGGCTGGACCTTCCTCTGGAGCCCTTCCCAGAATGGCTTTGGGGTCCCCCCCACCAAAGACCTGGTGTGGACGGCAGAGGGGAGAGGCACTCTCCGGCCGGGAGCTTCCAGGGCCCACCCCTGGCTGCTCCTGGGGCCTAGTCCACGGATGGCACGGTGTGGTAGCACCGGACAGCTCCCCACCTGGTCCCCCAAGCCCGGGGGGCAAATGGGGAGGAAGGAGGACTCTGAGAAAGAGGCAATAAGCAGGCAGTGAGGCTGACCCCAGCCCTGGGCCCTACCGAGGTGGCTGGGCCCGTCACAGGGCCCGAGGAACATCACTAAAGAATCTGGAGCTCCCCATAGCTCATCCATAGCGGCTGCCCGGAGAGTCCTCTGCCCTGGGCTGGTGCTGCCACATCCGGGTCAGGCACGACTAGGCCCAGTGGCTCAGCTTTGATGTCCAAGACCCCGAACTCCCGCCTGCCTGGCGTGGTTCTTCCTGGTCACATGGACCAGATCATGTTCCAAGTGAAGGATGTGGCTCTGCACTCGGTCGTCAATGGGGAAGGAAGTCAGGTACCTCTTGACCATAGCGAAGTAGGCCATGGCTTCCCCAAAGCTGGGCACAGGCACCTCATCACCATCCTCCTCATCGTCTTCATCATCTTCATCCTCCTCATCATCCTCATCTTCCTCCTCTTCCTCACTGTCAGACTCAGAGTCCTCTTCACCCTCCAAAAAATGGAGGGTAGGGCACTGGGCCTCCTCTTGGGCACTGTAGCCCCCGAAGCTGCCACCGGCTTCCACTACCCCCTGGGCCCAGTCCTCAGCCTCCAGCCCCTCAGAGGAGCTCTCTTCCTCCTCCTCCTCCTCCTCCTCATCACTGTCATCCACATCACCCTCCTCTTCCACCTCCTCTTCCTCCCCCAACTCCTCTCCTTCTGCCCCTTCCTCCTCCTCGCCTTCTTCTTCCTCTTCCTCCTCCTCCCCTTCACCCTCCTCCTCCTCTTCCTCCTCTTCTTCTTCCTCCTCTTCCTCCTCCTCCTCTTCCTCCCCCTCACTCTTGAGGGCAGTGGTGATGGTGGCATTTGGGCCACCCCCGAAGCCAGCCTCCCGGAAGCAGGCAGCTATGTCCGAGGGCTCCACTGCCTGCCAGGCGGCAGCCACAAAGTGCAGGGCCTCCATCAAACCTAGCTGCAGGCCTGAGCGATCCTGGCCCTCCAGCGCGGCCATGGCCTTGAGAAGCATAGCCTGGCGATAGTGGCCCTTCACCTGTTGGACCACTCCCCGCTCCAGCGGCTGCACCGTGCCCGGAGGGAAAAAGGCCAGCTGTACGTGTCGCAGGCCCGAGGTATCCAGGGACTGGGCAGCCAGGCGACCTGCCAGCAGCAGGACTCGGCGAGATTCTGCGGCCATGCGAGTGTCCAGGGCCTTCAGGTACTTGGCCAGGGCCTGGGTGGTGACTCCACCCTTGGAGTTAGCGGTGTAGTCGCAGGGCAGGCCGGCTTGGCCTGCGCGGGGCTTGGCCGACTTGCCGGCCACGAGTGGGGGCAGCTTCTCGCTGCCGTCTGCGTTGGCGCACAGCAGGACACTGAGGCGCTGGGTGGCCCTGCGCGCCCGTCCATCGCTGCCGCATAGCCCCGCAGCCTGGTCGGGGAGGAAGTCGTACCATAGACTCGTCTCGATGGCGCTGAACACGTCCTGGGAGGCGTAGCCCTCGGCCACAGACGGCGGCTGCTCCTCCCGAGCGCGCCAGCCCGTCGAACCCCCGCCACTGCCCTCCGAGGGCACCGCAGGCGGGCTGGCGGGAGCCGCTGGGGGCCGGGGGGCGGCACTGCGTGACCGGGCGCGGGCCACACCGCTGCAGGACACCACTCCGTGGCGCCGGCGGAAGCGGTCCAGCCAACCGTTTGAGGCGGTGAAGTCGTCCATGCCCAGCTCCTCGGCTATACGCAGCGCCTTCTCCTTGAGGATGATGCCCTTGACGGGTAGGCCAGCGGCGCGGATCTGCTGGAACCAGGCGATGAGCAAGCCCTCGAGCTTGTCGTAGGGGGACAGCTTGTTGGTTTTGCGGCAGGTGGAGGCCACACCGTACTTGCGCTCCGACGCCAGGATGGCGCGCTTGTTCTTCAGGATGGTGCTCAGCGTGGACGGCGGGATGTTGAAGCGCCGCGCGATCTCGCCCTTGCGCAGGTCCGGGTTCTCCTCCACCTCCTGGATAATCCGCGACTTCTCCCGGAACGTCAGCTGCCGCCGCTTGGGGCCCATCCCGGCGCGCCCCCCGCCCCGGGGCCCGGCGCCACCGCCGCCGCCCCGGGGCGGGGGGCCCGGGCCCGCGGCGGGGGGCACCTGGCGGCCTCTCCCGCGCGCCCCGCCCGAGACAAAGCGGCTCGCGGAGCGGCGGGCGGGGCGGCGACCCGGCCGGGCCGGGGGCACCTTCGGGGGCGCCGGCGGGCGCGGCGCCGGGCGGCGGGCGGCAGGCGGCGGGCGCGGGCGAGGGCGGGTGGCGCGGGCGCGGAAGGCAGGAAGTGCCGCGGCGCGGGGAGCAGGGAGCGCGGCGAGCGGGGCGGAGCGGGCGGAGCGGGATCTCGCGGGAAGCGCGGGGACGCCCGGCGCCGCCTCCCCGCCCTCCGCGCCCACCCCTCCTCCCCGCTGCCCCGGGCCGACCGCGGGGGGGCGCTGCGGCCTGCTGGACCGGCCGGCGCCCGCGCGTCCGGTGACCTGCGGGCAGGGGCGCGGCTCCCGGCCTCCGCGCCGGGTGGGCGGCGATTTGCTGCATGTAAAGAATAACAGCTGTGGTTTGTGGTTTTTGTTTTGTTATAGCAAAAATAGCTCACGCTCTTTGATGATACTGAAAAATACAGGAAACTAAAAATCACCTTTCACCCCAGCACCTGGTGAGATGAGCAGGTAACATTTTGATACGTTTCCTTCCAGTCTTTTCTCTAGGTGCAAGCAGTTTTCTTTTTAAAAAAACGATTGCATAAAACCGGCATCGGATGTATAATCTGTATATCTGGCATCTTCTGCTGTTTTACCTGGCAAAGAGTGATGAGAATTTTGCCACATCGATAAAATATTGCCAACACGCTTTTTAATGGTTGTATATTGTTCCAATTAGGGATGAACACTAATCTATGTAGCCTGCTGTTACACATTTAGATTACTTTTATAAGCAACGTTAGGCTTTTAAATCTATTTGATGATAATCCCACAATCCATAGATTAACGCTCACTTTCTGGGCTTTTCCATGCATACAGGCATAAATGTTTGTGTTTTCACCTATAGAAATAATGTCATGTATATAAATACATAAACATATATACACGTGAATCCCTAAAACCTCTTTCTCCACCGCACATGTAAAAATGACATATTCTTAAAACATAAAATGCATTGCGGTGTTTTGAAAAAATCTCTTAGAGTGGAGTGAGGTGTAGTCAAGAGGAAGGCTGTGACCCAGAGCACTGGGCTTTCCAAGGTTAAGGGTTTGAGAAAGGACTGACAAGAAACTCATGAAAAACAGCTGAAGAGGTAGGAGGAACACCAAGCCTGCATGGTGTTTCTGGAGGCCAAGGGAAGAAAATGTAACTCACTGCTGTGTTAGTGTTTGTTGACAATTTGAATCCTGTGAATTTTCTAGTCATACTCTTTGCCCATTTTTCTCTGGTATTAGTCTTTTAGTGGACTTACAGGAGCACTTCATAGGCTCTGAACACAAAATCTTTGTTAAATATATTACAAATATGTTCTTCCAGCCTGCCAGCTGTCCTTTAATTTAACCTAGGGAATCTTAGTATGAGAAGTTTGTAACCTTTGTTTTTTTTCAAGATTTTATTTACTTATTTGACACAGAGAGAGAGATCCCAAGTAGGCAGAGAGGCAGGCAGAGAGTGAGTGGGAAGCAGGCTCCCCACTGAGCAGAGAGCCTCATGTGGGGCTCGATCCCAGGACCCTGAGATCATGACCTGAGCCAAAGGCAGAGGCTTAACCCACTGAGCCACCCAGGCACCCCAACTTTATTTTTCTTTTTTAAGATTTTATTTATTTGAGAGAGAGAGAACACAAGTAGAGGGAGGAGCAGAGGAAGAAGGAGAAACAGACTCCCTGCTGAGCAGGGAAATGGACACACGGACTCACACATGCGGTTCCATCCCACGACTCCGGGATCATGACCAGAGCCCAAGGCAGAGGCTTAACTGACTGAGCCACCCAGATCCCCCAGTTTATAACCTTTAAGTAGGCAGATCTGTCATTTTTTTCCTTTACTGCTTTTGGGTTTTTTGTCTTACTTAGGCCTTTCCCACTCCTGAGACATAAAAAATATATATATTTTTTCCTAATCACAAGGTCTAGGAGAAAATGTGGGAGACTTTCCCTATAGGAGCCAGATCAGTTCTTGGTCCGTAATGGGTATATGGTCCCTGTGCAAAGGTGAGTATAGAGCTACCTATCTGAGACTCCCTACCATACATTTTCAGGAAACCATGTCAACATTTCTGTGATTTCATCCATGTGCATATATGTCCTTCCTGTCTCTTCACCCATCCTGACTTATAATCAATGTGTGTTTGGGTGAATGTCATGTAGGTGGGTTTATTTTTCCTACTTCACTGAATTTTCCAAGTATTTTTCAATAAGCAAGTACAACAGGCCCTTTAAAATGAAAAGGAGAATGGAAAGTTTGCTGAGGGACGTGAAAAATAATGATTAGGTAAGAGGAATGGGTATTAGGCCTAGTGGGCAACTTTGGACAGTCTGGGCCAAAAGAAGAGAAGGTGGACTTTGCACTTCCCTTGCCTTGGAAAGATGGGGCTTACAGAGAGAAGTGGGGGGCCCCAATCCTAGGGTTCCAGATGGATTGGCAAGGGAATTCCTCACTTTAGAGGGAGTGGAAATGGGACCTATGCCTTGGTACAGACAGGCAGGCCAGATGTCTAGAAATGGCGGCGTCATCAGCATATGTGTATGGCTTCTTTTTTGTCCTGGAAATGGCCATACTGGTATCTTTCATGTGGCACCAATGTGGGTCTATTGATGGAGGTGGATATAGTTAGCAGGAAAGAGGCTGTCCAGCCATTTGAGGACGGCTCTGCAGTTCCTAGAGCCAAGAGTCCCAAGAGAAATACCTCATCTCTCCCCAAGTCCTCCATAATTCTATTCATGCTTTCATTTTTAACAGCTTTATTGAGATGTATTTCAGTTATCATACAACTTACCTATTTAGCATATACAATTCATAGACACATGCAACTATCACTGCAGTCAATTTTAGAACATTTTTGTCACCTTAGAAAGAAATCCCACATTCTTTAGTGGTATCGCCCTTTCCACTCCCTGCCCCTTCCTCAGCCCTGAGCAACCAGTGATCTACTTTCTGTCTATAGATTTCCCTGGTCTGGACATTTCATATGAATGAAATCATATAATATGTGTCTTTAATGACAGGCTTCTTTCACTTAGCCTTATGTTTTCAACATTCACGCATGATGAAGCTCTATCAGTGCTTTATTTTTTTCTTACAGCTGAATAATATTCTATTATATAGATATATGATATTTTAAAATAAGATTTTATTTATTTATTTGACAGAGATCACAAGTACGCAGAGAAGCAGGCAGAGAGAGAGGAGGGGAAGTAGGCTCCCAGCTGAGCAGAGAGCCCAATTCGGGGCTCAATCCCAGAACCCTGGGATCATGACCTAAGCCAAAGGCAGAGGCTTTACCCCACTAAGCCACACAGGCACCCCGATATATGACCTTTTTTATCCAGTTGTCATTTGATGGACATCTATTAATGATGGAGATTATTATTTCTGTGTTTTGGCAATTAAGAATGATGCTGCAATAAACACTTGTTTGCAAGTTTTTGTGTGGACATACATTTTCATTTTTTCTTGGATATATACCTAGGAGGGGAATTGCTGGGTCATATGGTAACTCTATGTTTAATTGTTTGAGGAACTGCCAATTTGAGGTCATGGTCTTTTAATTAACTTAAAAATTATGCCTGTTCTAGGGCATCTGGGTGGCAGTGGGTTAAAGCCTCTGCTTTTGGTTCAGGTCATGATTCCAGGGTCCTGGGATCGAGCCCCGCATCGGGCTCTCTGCTCAGTGGGGAGCCTGCTTTCTCCTCTCTCTGCCTGCCTCTCTTGCCTACTTGTAATCTCTGTCAAATAAATAAACAAAATCTTAAAAAAAAAATTATGCCTGTTCCTTGGAAAATATTTTAAAATACCAACAATTTTTTTAAAGATTTTATTTATTCTTTTGAGAGAGAGAGAGCGTACAAGCAGGGGGAGAGGCAGAGGGAAAGAGAGAAGCAGACTCTCCACTGAGCAGGGCGCCTGACATGGGGCTTGACCCCAGGACCTGGGGGTCATGACCTGAGCTGAAGGCAGACTCCCAACCATCTGAGCCACCTCAGTGCCCCCAAAATACTGAAAATTTTGAGGATAGAGACATTTAATTCCACTACTCAGAGAATATCCTTGTGGGATACTTTTCTGTGCATAGTTTTTAATGATACACTTGGCATGATATTTTGTAGCCCATATTGTGAACATCTTTTCATGTCAATAATTATCTCCATCAGTGAGTTTCAAACTTATTTTACTCTTGGAACCCTTTCTTCAAAAGACCATTTTCTGGAAGCCCAATATGTCATCATTCAAACATCAACAATTACTCATTGAGCCCTTGCCTGGTGCCAAGCATCCCTACCTGTCCCCATGCCTGTTCTCTTTAAAAGTCACAGGTATTACGAACTATAGAGGAGTCACCACATTAGCTGCTCCCCTATAAGAACACTCAGCTTGCTCTCTGTGCTCAATGAACATACATTTGTGTGTACTTTTATCATCTTTTTAAGAGAAATCCCTAGGTGTCTGGGTGGCTCAGTCGGTTAAGCATCTGCCTTTGGCACAGGTCATGATCCCAGGGTCCTGACTCAGCGGGGAGTCTGCTTCTCCCTTTCCCTCTGCCCCTCCCCTGCCCACGTGCATGCGCTCTCTCTCTCTCTCTCTCTCAAACAAATAAATATTTTAAAAAAGAGAGAGAAAGAGAGAAATCCCTAGAAGTGGGATATTGGGTCAGGGGCCAACCTTGGACTTGGCCTATATGAGGTACTGGGAGACTGGAGGAGAGACAAGTGTCTTGGTCCCTGTTCTTCAATAGCTCAGTCGGCTTGAGGAAATGAAATCAGAAAAGGGAAAAGGAGATTTCAATAACTAGAGCCACACCTTCCAATAATTCCCTTTTATTATTTTTTTATAGATTTTTATTTATTTGAGAGGGAGCGAGAGAGAGAGAATGATGGGGGAGAGTCAGAGGGAGAAGCAGACTCCCCGCTGAGCAGGGAGCCCCGACGAGGAACTCAATTCTGGGACTCCAGGATCATAACGTGAATAGAAGGCAGTTGCTTAAGCAACTGAGCCACCCAGGTGCCCTTTTTTTTTTTTTTCTTTTTAAAGTCTCCCAGCATGGAGCCTAGCGTGGCTTAACTCACAACTTTGAGAGATCAAGACCTGAGCTGAGATCAAGAGTCAGTGTTTAACCGACTGAGCCACCCGGGCACCCCCAAATCTTCCCTTTTTGGAATGAACACTGTATATACCTGCTGCATCAGTGTGAAAGCTAATAACCTAAATGTTCAGCATTAGGGAAATGAATAAATACATGGCATTATGGTAATTTGGCTCCACCTTCAAGTAAAATGAAGAAAGCAAGGGTAAAACAATGTTTCATACAGTTTGTTATATTTGTAAAAATGTGGACATACATGTGCTTATACGTAGATAAACCTGCACTGTGGACTATGGTAGCCACTAATCCCATGTGGCTATCGAGCCCTTGAAATGTAGCAAATCTAAGCTGAGATGTGCTGTGATTATCAAATGCACCAAATAAATAAATAAATAAATAAATAAATAAATAAATAAAGGAATCTAGTGCGCCTGGTTGGCTCACTCAGTTAAGCAGCTGCCTTCTGCTCAGGTCCCAATCCCAGGGTTCTGGGATTGAGCCCCACATCGGGACCCTTGCTCAGCGGGAGCCTGCTTGCCCCTCTCCTTCCCACTTGTGCTCTCTTTTGCTATCTCTGTCACTATCTCTCTCTCTCTCTCTCTCAAATAAATCAAATCTTTTAAAAAAGTATCTAAAATAGCTAATAATTCCTATATTGATAATATGTGGAAATGATAATATTTTGAATATTTAAAGTTTAATAAAATATTAAAATGTCAGGTGTTTCTTTTCCTATTTTTTAATGTGGCTACTAGGAAATTTTAAATTAGGTATGTGGCTCATATCTGTGCCTCCCCATTATGTTTCAGTTGCCCAGGACTGTCTCCAGACTATCTCCAGAATATCCAAGAGACTCATATTGGTGGCTGCCTCTAGGCAGGGGTCCTGAAGGTTTGTGTAGAGTGGGAGACTAGACTTTTCAATGCTGTTTTGCACCATTTGAATTTTCTCCTTTGTTTGAATTTTTGGTACCATGACCCAATTTTTAAAAACCACTTAACATGTCACAAAGCATGACAGAAAAGGCACTAGAAAAGTGAGTCCCACAAAGAAGATGCTGTGCAGCAATAGGCTTAGAGAAGCAGAAGGATTTTGCAAACATGTGATAATTTTCTCTTCTTTTCTGCCAGGGCACTGGGGTCACACCAGACCCGGTTAAGCAAGCCCAGAGCTTGATATGTACAATCCAGAGCCCGGGTATTCCTTTTATGGGGAGTGGAGCTTTCCCCAGCCCGGAACTATCATTGTAACCAAGACCTGGCTGGATGGGAGGAGTCAATCCTCTTATGATATGATTGCAAATATTTATTTTAGCTTATTTTTGTTGATTAGCTTTTTTTTTTTTTTAAGATTTTCTTTATGTATTTGAGAGAGAGAGAGAGAGAGCATGAGAGGGGAGAAGGTCAGAGGGAGAAGCAGACTCCCCATGGAACTGGGAACCTGGCATGGGACTCAATCCGGGGACTGAAGGATCATGACCTGGGCCTAAGGCAGTGGCTTAACCAACTGAGCCACCCAGGCATGCACCTTTTCTTACTTTCTCTCTCTCTCTCTTTTCTTTCATTGAGCACATAATCTGTGATCTAATTGGCAAAAGGAAATTCAGGAAGATACACAGAGCTGATGTATGGAATGCTCTGGAATGACCCCTCTGTGATCCTGGCCTCTCATTGGACCAGAGGTGACCTCTGAGTGTGGAATTTGAGAGGATTCAAGAGTGTAATACTCCCCTACCTTTTGTTGGTCACACACACACACACACACACACACCTCCCCACACCCTGTAGAAGTGTGTGTGTGTGTGTGTGTGTGTGTGTGTGTGTGTGTGTGTGTTTTGGATGGGAGTAATCCCTGCTGGGTTGATTTCGAAAATGCAATCCCTCAGTTTTCTTTCTGGTCTTCGAGGTGGGAGGCCTCACAGACGGTCTCCTCACTCACTCACCCTGCTCCCCAGGACAGTCACATCCTGGGCTGTGAGTAGTGGCTGGAGGTTGGGAGCTGGACCCTTGATCCAGTTGGATGAACCGGGAACGTACCTGAAACCTCAGCCCTGTCCAGCAGGAAGCACAGCACCCGACACATCACAGAAGCTGAACAAAATGTTGGGAGAAGGAAATGTCATGATCTGCATGCTCAGTTTAAACTAGTGACAGATTCAGTTTCCCTGGCCATCAAAGAAATGTCAACTAAATAGTGTGATGCCATTGACCTCACTTTAGCCAAACCCTCAGTGGGCATGAGATAGTTCCATAACTTGGTTCTGAGGTGGAAGCCACCTTCTTTGGTTCCAATCGCCAAAACCTATGGCTAGGTTAGCCATTAGAGCCTCCTCTGAGGCTGTTGGAGAAAACTGGACCCCTTGGGGTCACAGATAACCTGGGGCCCCATGAGTTACACGGGACCCCCACCTCCGGTCTACCTCCTGTGAGGGTTGGGGGAGGCTCCGCTTGGCAATTACGCTTCACGGACGCTCCGCGCTGCGGGTCGAGAGGGCAGGAAGGCTTCAGGAGCTCCTGGGGTGAATTTCTGCTTTGCCACTTGCCCCGTGTGACCTTGAACGAGCTAATGAAGTTTTCCACGCCTCAGCGCCCGGGTTGGTAGAGTGGCGAACACAGTCCGCACCGCGTAGCCGTGTCTGGCAAACTCCCGGAGTGGAGCCTACTGGTGGGTGTAGGTGATGTTAAATCGGGGGGGGGGGGGGCGGTCCCTGGGAGACCACCCTAGCGGCTGTGGCTTCCTCAGGGACCTTCTCCGTCGGGGATAACTCCAAACACATCCCGAGAAGCAGAATTTGGGCAGCCAAGATCTGGAGTCCAGGCTTGGGCAGCGGGGGGCGGCGTGTGGAGGCTTAGGAGAAACCCCCAGCCCTTAGCCCGGACCAGATTCGGGAACTGGGCTGGGCCGGGCTGGTCAGCCTCCGCGCCTTTCACCCCGCGGGCCCCGCCTTCGGTCCCGCCTTCTCCTAACCCGCGCCCCCATTGGTGGCGGTCGGCGGCGCGGCCGCTGTTATTTTTCGAATATATAAGGAGGTGGAGGTGGCAGCTGCTGCTTAGAGGCTTCCCGGACTGGCGGCCGGTCCCTGCGTCCCTCCACCCCGCCCCACCCTCCCCGCTTCCCTCTCCTCCCTCGCTCCGACCCCGTGGCTCTTCCTCCCTCCCTCCCCCACCCCGGGCCTGCTCCCCACCTCGCCCCGGCCAGCTGTGCGATGGAGCTGCCCCAACCGGAGCCCGCGCCGGACCCGGCTCTCAGTCCGGCGGGAGTGCGGGGTGGTACCGAGCGTCCCAGCCACCTCCTGGGCCTCCAGCTGGGAGCTCATGGCCTCGTGGGGTCCCCGGAGCGTGCGGCTGCTTCCTCGCCGGTCACCAGCCTGACCCAGACCATGCACAACCTCGCGGGGCTCGGCAGGTAGGACGCCCGCGCACTGCGATGCTGGGTGTGGGGTGTTGGTCCCGGGCCTCCCGTGGAACCCGGCGTGGGAGGCAAATCTGGGAAGCGGAGTGGGGAGGTGTCCTGGGTAGAGCCTACTTCAGGGACCCGGGACTACGGCGATGAGGCCAGGTCTGTGCTGCGCACACTCTCGAGGTGACCTGCTGTTGGCAACACAAGACACTGGAGTTGGGACCACCAGTCCCATTCCCTCCCCCGCCACACTCCCCCCACCCCTGCCTCCCGCGTGCCTCCACCGCGCTGGCTCCCTACTGTCTGCTCTTATCACCACTATTTTGCCCCAGGCAGGGGATCCTGAGCCTGGAGTGGGAACTTGAGGGTGGCAGATAAGCCTGATTCTCTTCTGTCCTTGCCCCTGCTCCCTCCACCCCCAGTTCTTTCCTGAGGTTAAGGGGTTAAACACTGGTCCTGCTTCCTGAGCAGCCTGCAGTGTCCAGGCTGGGTTGCCCTCAGCAGCAATGGAGACCTAAGTAGTCTTGCCCTGGCTCCAGAAAGGCTTGTGGATGGATAGGGGCCTGAGGAGTCCCCAGGAAGGCCGTCCAGGGCTAGCCCTGCCATCCCCAGAATGGCCCTCAACCCATCTCCTTGCTCTTGCCCTGGCCTCACCTCCCCCTGAACCCAGGAGGACCTTTCTTAATCAACAAAGAAAAGCTACTTAGTGCCTCTGCAGAAAACCTGAGAAGCGGGCAGGCCCTCAGAGCCCTCCCTGGGGCAGGGGTGAGCCCTTCAGAGGTGGGTGGCTGGTGGGAACATGGATGGGCCAGCTAGCCCTTGAGCCCCACATTGACGTTTCTCCTTCCCTGGGACCCTGTTGCCTTCCCAGTGAGACTCCAAAGCATCAGGCAGGCAGCCTGCTCTCATGCCTGTCCCTGTCCCGGCGGCGGGCATCTGAATCCTCCCTGTCCTCCCAGTCCTCTGAATCTTCTGATGCAGGTGAGGCTCAGGGGTACCATGGGGCTTGCGGGGGAGAGGGGGCGCCTGAGTCTCTCCACTTCACTGCTGATCAGACTAACATCTTCCCCACAACCTGGTGGGCCCAGGAGCCTGCACCTGCCCAGCTCTGGTGGGGCTCCCCACATCCAGCCCAGACTGGCTGAGCGGGTGGTAGGGTGGGGCCCTCTTGGGGAGATGAGATCTTACCTATTTAAAACCAGGCGCCAAAGTCCCTGAACCACAGCCCCAGCTGGGAGGCATTAGGGTTGAATGTTGGTCATTTTATAATGTTCACTTGCCTTCAGCGGTAACCTTTTCTTTTAAAAAGTTACTATCTCTTCTAGAACAAATTAAACCAACTTAAGAAAAATGCTTAGCAAAGTTTTGGCTTAAAGCCTATACAGCTGAGGGGCACCTGGGTGGCGCAGTGGGTAAAGCACCTGCCTTTGGCTCAGGTCATGGTCCCAGGATCCTGGGATCAAATCCCACATCAGGCTCCCTGCTCAGCAGGGAATCTGCTTCTCTCTCTCTCAAATAAATAAATTAAATATTAAAAAATATAAAACGTATACAAGGGAGTTTCTGTAGTAAGGAGGGAGTAGAGCCCTGCCCAATTTGGGGGGCAGTGTATTAGCCCTTGGTGTTCATGGGCAGGGTTTTGTTTCATTTTTTTAATGTATCAAGATCTAAACTAGAAACAGGTTTTTCCTCTCTCTGAACAGAACTGGGACATGGTGGGGGAATGTGTGCAGAGGATGTCACTACTTTCAAACCAAGGTGCTCTGTCCCCCCAGGTCTGTGTATGGATTCTCCCAGCCCCATGGACCCCAAGATGGCAGAGCGGACGTGAGTAAAGGGATCCCCACTACCAAGGAGTTGGCGCCTACCTTTGAGAATCCTAGTTTCAGCATACACCCACCAGGGAAAGTCTGGGAGAGTGGCCAGACCCCTTCAATCCACATGTGGGGGTGACCTTTTGATCTCCCAAGTCCTGAGATTCTGCTTCCTGTCTCAGAGCAGGGTCTGCTCCCGCAGGAGTAGCTGAGTGTGGGCTCAGAGCCAGGTGGTGGAGATAGAGGCTTATGGGAGCACTGGATACTTCAGCCATCCCCTGGCCTGTGGGAATACAGGTCTGGTGTATGTCCCTTTTTTCTTTTGCTTATACACATCATTTTTTTTTTTTCTATGAAACATCACAATTTTAAAATATGGTCTAATGAATTCAAAACCTTTAATTCACTGTAGGCCAAACAGAAACCGTTGTGACAGGTTGATTCAGCCCTTGGCCATCCTATCAGCAACCTCTGGCTTCAGGGACACTTTCCTGCCAACCCCTGGACCAGGCCCTTTATGAGAGAGAGAGTGGTGAGGGAGTTGTACTCAGGACAGGTCCTTCCTCCTGTGTTGTGGGGCATGAGTAGTATCTTCTAGAGCACAGCTGTCCCTATCCAGCTGTTAGAGCCCCGGCAGGGAGAGCAGCTGCCAGGCATTAGTGGGGACAGCTGGGCATCCCCAGACTGGGCAGAGGGACTATGGCTTTGGGGTTAGGGCAGTGGCTTTCTTTCCTCCCACTGCCTTTGATCGGACTGGGCTGGGCTACAAGATTTGTTCACAAACAGGAAATAGGGAGAGAACTGGGTGGGGGTGGGGGGACTGCAGGTTGACAAGCCAGAACTGTCCCTGCTTTACTCCTGCGGCGCAGGCACAGATGGGAAACCAAGCCAATAAAATTCATCATTTCTAATGCCAGGTTATCTGGGTACAACCCCGCCCCAGCCCTGGGAGTCATGCCCCTAACACTAGCCCTCAGTGGCCCTCCCCCCCGCCAACCTTTCCACCTGCTTTGACGGTTACAGTTTCTCAGAAAGAAGCATGTGTGTGTGTGTGTGTGTGTGTGTGTGTGCGCGCGCGCGTGCGCGCACGCGCACGCCTGAGCTCACATAGACACACAAAAGCCCCGCGTGGCAGGTGGTCTCTGGTAACATAGCTAGGGGGTGGGGCCTATCTACAGAAGCTTGTGCCCCAGCCTCAAAAGGAACATCTGTTGGAATTCTTTGCCGGCTGGCCTCTTCTAAGGCAGGAGAAGGGGGTGGGATGGAGGCTTGGTCCTAGAAAATTCCATAGGAGGGAGGAGAGGATATGACCCTGAACATTTGTCACTAGGGGGTCTGGCATGGCACACTGTGGCTGATCTGGGGGCACACTAAACCAGGTCCCTGTCCCGGGGGGAGCTGGGACAGCCCCCACACAAGGGAAGGGAAGCCCAGTCTTGCTGGCATCCAGGCCCTGGAGATACCCACATTGTCAGCCACAGTCTGTCATCATGGGACGGATGGATGACTTTCCTGGCGGCCATATGGCCCCACTGAGGTGATTTGCATACAGGTGGAAGGCCTGTGGGCAAGCTGGCAAGACCGTTGCCTTGGTAGCGCCTCAGCCACCCTGTGACCTCCCCCAGCTGTCTCTGTTGCTCCATTCTCTGGGCCCTCTTCCATTCAGGGCAGGCTTCAAAATTTCAGGCTGCTTCTCCTCTCCCCACTCCCCAATACCTGGACCCCTGAGAGTCCCCATTCTTCCCTCCCCTTTCTACTGACCTGAGCCCTGGCCCCCAGGCCTTGTGGATGGGAAGAGGGGGCTGATGCTGGGGCTGGGCTTTGGGCTGTAGGGGGAGGTGAGCTGCATGGGACTTTTCTCTCTTCTAGGTTTGAGCAGGCCATCCAGGCAGCAAGCCGGGTCATCCGAAAGTAAGTGTCCCAGACTTCCTCAAGTGGACTCTGGAGGTCCACCTACCCCAGGTTCTCCCCATGCCCCCCACTGGATGGAGTAGGCATGGGAAAGGTGCTCTCCCATTGCCTTCCCCAGGGATGTGCAGGGATCTGTGCCAGAGGGCCATCCTGCATGCTCTCCTGCACGGCCCCCTACTCTCCAGCCCTGACGTCTCCCTGTTTCTTCCTGCAGCGAGCAGTTTGCCATTCGACGTTTCCAGTCCCTGCCGGTGAGTACCCTCTGAGGTCTGACACTGGAGGCTCAGGCCCTGGCCAGGCTGGAGGAGGGGCAGGAGGGATCTGGGGTCACCTCCCAGAGGGCAGACTTGAAACCGTCTGGTGTCCCTGGTCTGGCTGTGGGAGATGGGGTTTTGGAGGTGGGGGAGTCGGAGGAGGGACAGGAGAAGGTAGGGTCAGGGCTGGTGCCAGAGGAATAGAGCCTTCAGTCCTTCCTGCCCTACCTGGCTCTCTAGGTGAGGCTTCTGGGCCATAGCCCTGTGCTGCGGAACATCACCAACTCCCAAGCACCTGGCCGCTGGAGGAAGAGTGAGGCGTGTGGCCGAGCTGCCCAAAGCTCTGAGGAGGACAAAGAGAATGTACGTTTCCAGAAGGCTGGAGTGGGAGAACGTCAGAGGGATAAGGAAGAAGGTGTGCTGGGATGGTTCTCTGGCATTCGATGACACTTGCCCATGTTGCCCACAGGATGGATTTGTCTTCAAGATGCCATGGGAACCCCCACATCCCAGCCATGCCCATGCTTTGGCAGAGTGGGCCGACCGCAGGGAAGCCTTTGCCCAGAGACCAAACTCAGCCCCTGACCTGATGGTACACTGGGAGAAAGGAACCCTGCAGGGTGGGCTTTTGTGCAGGGTGGGCACCCCTGGAGGCAGCCTGGGTGGGGAGGAGGAGGGGGACCCTGAACCCAGTGGCAGTGGGAACCTTTTCTGTGCCTCGGGTCCCACCCCTGAGCAGTCTGTGGCTGTTCCCCCCCAACACAGTGTCTCACCCCCGAGCAGAAGATGGAAGTAGAGGAGCTGAGTCCCCCTGCCCGAGGCCGATTCTCCCTGACTGCCACCGAGGGGGCCTCCGAGGAAGATGATGGATTTGTGGACCTCCTGGAGAGCGACTTAAAGGTAACCAGTCTTGCCTCACCAGGCACTTGACCTCCCTTGTCCCGGGATCTCCCAAAAGAGGAAAGCCCTGATCTCCCGCCAGGAGACCATGACTTCATTCTGATGTCAGAAGAGGAATGCAAGCTGATGGAGTCATGGTGCAGCCTCTGGCCTAGCAGACTCTGGCCTACCAGAGACTGGCAGGTGGCTGAAGCTGCAGGGCAGAGGCAAGGCTGGCCCTCCCTCATGGCCACATTTCTCAGCAAGTGGGGCCCTGCAGTTTCCTGGTTCTGGGGTATTGCCCCATGTGGCTATGCTGGAGGACCTGGGGCCTAAGGGGTTGGTCTTTGCCCATGGGTGTGACCATCCTCTTGCTGATTTGGCCTCAGGATGACAAGACAGTACCCCCAGGCATGGAGAGCCTCATTAGCGCCCCACTGGTCAAGACCTCAGAAAAGGAGGAGGAGCAGGTGGGTCTCTGAGGGGCTGCCCCAGAACTGGGAGGGCTGGTAGGGGGGAGGGGGGAGGTACTCTGACCCCCGAACTGCCACCCCTGCCAGGACCTCATCATGTACAGCAAATGCCAGCGGCTCTTCCGCTCTCCGTCCATGCCCTGCAGCGTGATCCGACCCATCCTCAAGAGGCTGGAGCGGCCCCACGACAGGGACCTGCCCACACAGAACAAGCGCAGGAGGAGCGTGACCCCTCCAGAGGAGCAGCAGGAGGCCGAGGAACCTGTGGGTGCCCTCCTGGGGAGGGGCTGGGCAGCTACTGTCCAAGTCTACCCCACCAGCACACCTGGGTGGGGTTTGTGGCAGTGGGCAAGGTGCAGGGAGAGAGGTGGCAGCCACACAGGGATGCTGAGGAGCAGCCTGGCCCCTGACCCTGGTCACCATCTACCCCACAGAAAGCCCGTGTCCTCCGCTCCAAGTCCTTGTGTCACGATGAGATTGAGACTATCCTGGACAGTGACCACCGGGAACTGATTGGGGATTACTCCAAGGTATGAGCAATGGGGACCCTCGGGAGGCTCGATCCCTAACTGTGTGGCCCCCTGAGCTCAGAAGCTGCTTTGGTACCTCCTCCCTCCATCCCACCCCTGGTTTTGTCCAGCACAGCTTCTTCTTTATTCTCACCTAGACTCCTCTCTCTGGCTGTCCTTGGTCTCCTGACTCTACTCCAGATCTGTCTGTGGTGTCGGTTGTGTGTCAACCTTGGAAAACATTTCCAAACTAATATCCGGCTTGGAGCCTCTTCGGGCCTCATGCGGGGGCCTTGACAGAGTGTGAAGCAGGAGGTGGGGAATTCATCTCTTCTGTTCCCTTCTGCATTTCCCCTTGGAAGGGATTGTTCCCTGGATGTCAGGCCCAAGAGGCGTCTCTTGGTTGCTATGGGAACCAGAGCTGAATTTGAAGGTCAAAGCAGGTGTGGCTTTCTGAGCTTGGGAAAGAAACTATCCTTTCTAGGCTCCTAGTCTTGCCAATTTCATCTTTTCTTCTTCTTCTTCTGCTCCCTCCCCCTCCTCCCCCTCCTCCCCCTCCCCCACCTCCTCCCCCTCCTCCCCCTCCCCCCCTCCTCCCCCCCTCCCCCTCCTCCCCCCCTCCTCTTCTTCTTCTTCTTCTTCTTCTCTCTTTCTCTCTCTCTCTCTCCTCCCCCTCTGCCTCTCTCAATCTCTCTCCCCTTCTCTTCAGGCTTTCCTTCTGCAGACTGTGGATGGAAAGCACCAAGATCTCAAGTACATCTCACCAGAAACGGTACGTGGGGGAAAGCCATTCTCCAGGCACATTTGGGATGGCCATTTGCCTGTTAACTTTCCTTGGGGATGGGCTGTAAGGCCAGACCGGTGGTAGGGTTGGGGTCAGCCCCCATCTGCCAGCCTGACCTGCTGGGACCCACCTCTGTGGCCCACAGATGGCAGCCTTGCTGGTGGGCAAGTTCAGCAACATCGTGGAGAGGTTTGTGATTGTGGACTGCAGGTACCCCTACGAGTACGAAGGCGGGCACATCAAGGTGAGGCGGGCTGATGGGGACAGGTCCTGAAAGTTGGGGATGGCCAAGGGTGGATGTGCCACCCAGCCCCAGGGCTGTGGCCTGACCTCCAGCTCCTCTGGCAGACTGCCGTGAACCTGCCCCTGGAACGGGATGCTGAGACCTTCCTGCTGCAGAGCCCCATCACACCCTGTAATCTGGACAAGAGGATCATCCTCATTTTCCACTGTGAATTCTCATCTGAGCGCGGTCCCCGCATGTGAGTCTGCTAGCTAGTGTTTGCTCCTGACCTTCCTGCTGAGGCTTTGGGGTGCTGGAACCATCTGCTGCCCAAGAGGCCTGAGCCCAGCCCCAGCCCCCACCTAGATCTGGGCCTCTAGTCCCCTGGCACCCCAGAGCAGACGTTCACCCCCCTTTCCTGTGCATGGCACCCTCTCCCTACCTCCTCCCCATCCTTCCCATCAGGCCTATGTCCACCCTCCATCCATTGTCACCACCCCTCCCCCCTCAAGATTTGCTTCCAAGTCTCCAGCAGTGTCCGTAATATCCAAGGGCCCTGTCCCTCAGCTATGCTGAGCCTTCCAGGGTTTGACTGATCTTTCTGCTCCCCGACTCTCGTGCTCACCAAGTCTCATGCAGACCTCCTGAAAAGATCTCTCTAATTCTGTCCACTTCTCTCTGTTATGCTTCCCCTTTGTTATCTCTAACAAAGATTATGAACTGCCTTCTAGAAACAACTCCCTTGATTTACCTCCTTCCTTCCATCTCTCCAGCCTCCTCTGGTTCCCGTAGCCAGACGATTTAAAAGCATTCTTATGGCTGACATTCCTGCACTCAAGCCTTCTGTGGCTCCCCAAGGCCCACAAAAGACTGGGTGCAAAGAACAGGTCTCCTGAGGTATATCCTGCCCTACCACCCAGCTCTGACCCGCACGCCCCTGCTGGTCGCAGGTGCCGTTTCATCAGAGAGCGCGACAGAGCTGCCAACGACTACCCCAGCCTCTACTATCCTGAGATGTATATCCTCAAGGGCGGCTATAAGGAGTTCTTCCCCCAACACCCGGTACCATGGGGCGGGGCGCGGCTGAAGCCTTCCTGGGAGGGCTGGACTGCAGGGAAGGGCTCGGTCAGCCTGTGGCCCAAGGAGAAGGGAGGTTCCTCTAAAAGTTCCCCATCCCCCCATATTGACGGACCCTCCCATCCTGCCCTAGACCTTCTGTGAGCCCCAGGACTATCGGCCCATGAACCACGAAGCCTTCAGGGAAGAGCTGAAGACTTTCCGCCTCAAGACCCGAAGCTGGGCTGGGGAGCGGAGCCGGCGGGAGCTCTGCAGCCGCCTGCAGGATCAGTGAAGGGCTGGTGCCAGTCCTGCCTGCCTCCTTTGCCTTGCTGCCTGGGTGCCAGCCTCCCAGGGGCCTGTGGGGCTGAGGGTCTGCTCAAGGCCCCAACTGCCCTCCAGGGGAAAGACAGTGAGGGTGTCCTGTCCATCTGCACCCAGCCACGATCCCCATGTCTTGCTGCAATCATATTCCACATCCTTGTGCCGCCTCTACCCCAGCCCAGCCCCGGGGAGAGCCCAGCCTGTTGACTTGGTGAAACTGGATTAAGTCCAGCTCAAAGGAAGTATTTTGTGTCCCGCAGGAACATTTTTGCTTTTTCTCCTTCCTTGTTTGAGTTAACCCTTTGTCTTCTTGTGTCCAGAAAAGCCCCCCTCTTTCCCAGGGGCTCTGTTTGTATGTGTCTAGGAGAAAGCCACACCTTGGCCCCACCCCCCCACCCCCGTGCCCCGGGGATGGGCCAAAGCAGAACCCCTCCCTGCCCCGGGGCGCTGGCACTCCTGGAAGTGTCTGTCATGATCCCTTTCTCTTCCTCTTTCCCATCCTTCCACGTGAGCACCTCTAGCACAAACAGAAGCTCTTACTCTTTCCTGTTCCAGTGTTACCTGCGTGCTTGTCTCCTTCGTCTGATTTGGTGCCCCTCTCAGGAGACGCATGGGCTGAGATCTCGGCTCCTCTCTCCACTTGGGGTTAGAGACTCCAACCATTAATTAGCCACTCGGCCCTGGTTTCTGTTGCCTCAGAAAGGGATGACCTCCTTGGGGGGCCGTTGGGCAAGGGCTAAGGTCTGCAGCTCAGCCCCCACTGCTGTGAACCCCGGGGTCCGATTGGTCAGAACTTGCTGCTCTCTTGTTGTGCGTGGACAGATGGATGAATGGACGGATGGCAGATGGATGGAGAGCCGCAGATGCCCAACGTCCAGCGCACAAATGGCTGCGTGGAAGCATTTCAGTGAGCGTGACCGCCTGCGGCAAGAACGGATGTGTGTCTGTCTGTGTGGACAAAATCTTTACATGTTAAGCTTTGGAGTCACTCAAGACAAAATGTTGTGGAAGCGGCAAAGCCAAGGACAGAGCCACGTCTGGATTCTGAATCTCAGGACGTGTGGAGGGCTGTGTTTGAAGAAGGCCCTGTTGACTCATCTGTCCCGGCCTTGGGTCAATAAAGCACTGAGCAAGCGGAGTAACCTGCATCGTGTCCTGTGGGCCTTTGACAAGACCGTGGCGCACCCTGAGGGCAGGATAGAGTGAGGGCAGGTCAGCAGATAGGGCTCCAATTCCCATACCTTGCTCTTTACATTTCCTCCCTTTGCAGCTGTTGCATCATCAGGAATTTTCTTCCCCTATCTCTTATTCACCCTTCGAGACTCCATTTCGAAGGTCGCCTCCTCCCAGAAGCCTTCCTTCCTGCCCCATCAGAGAAATGACTTTCTTCTCCGTACACCCAGCACCCAGCAGAGGTTCTACCAACTGGGAGATGCCAAGTTCAAGATCAAGAGAGTGGAAAAGGGCCAGTCTGGGAGAACCAGTCCCAGGCCCAAACCTGGATCTTGGGAAATTCCCTCAGAATACCCCTGCAGGCGACCTCTTCCCCTAGATGTGAGTCTGTGATTGTAGGACCTCCTTTGTACAAGTAAAGTAATGGCCTGATACAGAGTACATACAACATGTCAGGCACCATTACCACTTTGTCGAAGTTCATCTACCTTCTGAACTAGGTGGTGCCAATGATTGTTGGCTCCATTTTGCAGATGGGAAAATGGAGGCGATTTCCTACCAGAGGAACAAGAGACTCTAGATTCCTAGGCTGAGTCTAAATGATGCTTGCCCTGTCTCCAGCTTTTCTCCCAAGATTCTTATGCCCAAAGGTTGAGGCTTACCCCCCAACACTCCTCCCACAAGGGCACAATGGCTGGGGAGGGGGTGTTGGGGTGTGGCTTTGATGGTCTGGGGATACTGGGCCTTTGCTTAGGAAGAGAGGGGCTTTGAGAGCTCCAGAAGCCCTCTCCATTGAGCAGGCAGCTGATACCAAGGATAACATTTATTTGGGTGAGGGGACTTGCCCCAGAAAAGGAAAAGTAGCTGTGTAGACCCCCAAGGAACAGTGAGAAACTGGGAGGGAGAGAGCTCTGGGCACTGTTCCACTGAGATCTGCCAGCTCCACTCTGCTTAGGTGGTCTCAGGAAGCTCCATTCCATCCTTCCTGATTATACAAAGGAGGAAGGCTGCTGGATGCCCAGAGAGGGCATACGCTTGCCCCCAAGTCACACAGCAGATACAAGCAGAGCAGGCATTTCAGCTGCCTAGGATTCTCCCACTCTTCTCCTCCTGCCACCGTCCCAGCCAAGGGGGTGGGGTCAGGCTGCCTGACTTCTTCCCTGGGTGTCAAATTTCCACTCCGTGGGTTAGGAGCAGGCCACGTGGGGAGGAGGGAGCAATGGGTGCTGAGAGTTTAACAATGCCCAGGCTGTGTGCCAGGTGCTGACATCTGAGGCTACATCTGTCCCACCATCCGAAGCACAGCTATGGTCACAAGACCTTTAGACTGTTCTAGACACGTGCATATTATTTCTTAAGCTTACAAGGTTGGTATATAGCTCATTTTGCAGAAGAGGAGGAAGAGGCAGGGAGAGGGCCTTGGTTAACCAGGAAACAAAACTTTCCCCAGAGAAGGTCCTGGTGCTGACCTATACCCCGTGGGGAGTAGGCTTGAGCCTGGGGAAGGGAGTTCCAGAGGTTTGCCCCTCCAGCTCAGGCCAGGACCCCATCTACCTGGGAAGTTCAGGGGATGGGGTAGAGATGTTCCAGTTCCTCCTCTCCCCCCAGCCAGAGAAGCTGTAACTTTCTTCCTGCATGCTCATAAAGGGGAGCAGATCTGGCAAGGAAGCTGTTTAAAAACCTGGGCTGCTGGCCAGTTTTAAAGGTTGTTTTGCTTGGGCCAGGGCGGGGCAGAAATTCCAGCCCCGGAGCAGCCGTGTGCAGCTTGCTTCTGTGAGTAAAGGGCTTTGTGGGGCCAGGCACAGGCAGGGAGCTGGCCAAGTCAGTGGGCACTGGTGGGGTCTGGGCATCATCTGAATTGCTCACTAGGTCCCTTGTAATAACAATTTTTTTAAAATTTTCCATTATTTTATTCTTTTTTAAAGATTGTATTTATCTGTCAGAGAGCACACATGCGCACACGCACAAGCAGGAGGGGGGAGACAGGCAGAGGGAGAAGCAGACTCCCCTCTGAGCAGGGGATCCTGATGCAGGACTCAATCCCAGGACCCTGGGATTGCGACCTGAGCACCAAAGGCAGAAGCTTAACTGACTGAGCCACCCAGGCATCCCTTATGTCTGGCTTCCTTCAGCATGATTTTGAGATTCATTTATGTTTCCTTTTGTGGGGGGTGGTCTGTCCCTGTTCCTTGCTGTATAGTAGTCCATCATATGGGTCTCCTCCTAAATTGAATTATTCATCCTACATTTTTTATTTCCAGTTTTCACTTAAAAAAAATTAAGATATCATTTACATGCAGCCCAATTCACCCATTTGAGTGTACAGTTCTGTTCTGTGAGTTCTGATAAATGCATGCCGTTGTGTACTCAGCACCACAGTCAGGATATAGAACACTTCCATTCTCCCCTTGATAGGTTATTCGGCATGATATAATCCCGAATGGATTGGAACTGGAGTGGAACTGCTGGGTTGCAGTGTGTTCCTTCAGCATTAGCACTTTCCACGTGGTTGCTATACCGTTCTTCCCACCAGCAGAATCTGAGAGTTCTGTTGCTCCATTTGCTCAGCAAAATAGGTCAATTTCTTTTTTTTTTTTTTTTTAAAGATTTTATTTATTTATTTGAGAGAGAAACAGTGAGAGAGAGCATGAGCGAGGAGAAGGTCAGAGAGCGAAGCAGACTCCCCATGGAGCTGGGAGCCTGATGCGGGACTCGATCCCGGGACTCCGGGATCATGACCTGAGCCGAAGGCAGTCGTCCAACCAACTGAGCCACCCAGGCGTCCCAAAATAGGTCAATTTCAATGTCTCTCTCTTAGCCGGAAAATCTGATTGTTGTATATAGCAAAGACTTCTCTGCAGTGCTGAACCCACCCACGCTGGTGTGATAGTGGCAAGGGCTCAAGCATTGTAAACCCAGCTTCTTTTCTAACTCTCCTATATGGGAATATTAGTCTTTAGTTTTTCTGCAGGTCAGATTCTTTGAAAAGTGACTCCTTGGAGTTAATTGGCTGTATGTCATTGGCTTGAGTCCATCCACAGCCTTCTAGAAAACTTGGGATTTCTAAAAAGTCCTCAACCTTGGAATTGAGCACAAAGGCACCCACTTTCCAGAGGCAAGAAAACCGTAGGTGCAGAAAGGAGGGATGTTTAGACAGGGAGGTCCCGGCCTTGTGGAATCTGGAAACAATCAGGAGAGGGAAGTTGAGTAATGATGGAGAAGTTGCTGGTCTATGGCCAGGAAAGTCATGCCTTGAGAGAATGCCGCAGGATGTGGACTTGTTCACAGCCGATTGTTCGAAGAAGACAGTTGGTTATGGGACAGAAGGTAAGAAGCATTCCCACCCAACCCACACAGGAATTTGTGGGGTGCCAGGGGGTATGAGGCAAGGGCTGAGTCTGCCCCACCTTGCCCGCACCAGCAGACGCCCCTGGGAGGGAGTGGTTGCACCCGCCAGCAGCAGCCAGGCTGAGTCAGCGGCCAGGCCCCGGGCAGCGGGAGGGGAGGGAGTCTCACGTGGCTGGGCTTGAGCTGCCTCGTGGGGCCTTCTGGCTGTCAGCCCTTCAGGAAGCGTGGCTGTTTGAAAGGACGAATCACACATGGCCTCATCCTCCTGGAGCCCAGCCAAGATGGCTTCCATGGGGCCCAGGGCTCCCTGAGGGTGAGATGGAGCTCCCAGGGTTGGGTTGTACAAGGTAAGCAGGGCTGGGGTTGAAGGAGGCTTATGGCCTTCTGGAGCTGGGAGCAGGGGCTGAGCCAGCCCCTAGGGGGACTACGAGGTGACAGGGGAGAAGGGGACACACCAGGGGAAGGAAGGGGGCAGGCTGAAATCTCTTGACATGCACACTTCCCTTAGCACATGTGTTCACTTCAGGAAAGTTACTTGATCACCCATGTCTTAACTTCCACATCTAAAAAAATGGGAATTGTAAAGACCCTCCTTCAAATGGTTTTGGATTGGATCAATAGAGTTAGTATATGTAAAGCACTCAGAACAGAGTCTTGTCTACAGCAAATGCCCTACAAGAGTCTGCTAGGGCTGTTATGATTTAGGGCCAGTGTGAAGATTACAAGATTACAAGATCAGACAGGTAAAAAGGAGGAGCCTGAAGACAATTAAAAGAGAGGGTCTAGGCTGAGGGTTTCTTTCCATTCCGCACATGGGCAAAAGCAGTCAGGTTGGTGATGGGTTGCAGAAGAAAAGCCCAGCTGTTGTGTGTAGGCTGGTAACCTACTGCACCAGTCCAGGTAGCAGTTAAGAAGCTGTGGAAGGGGATGTGGTGGAGATAGAGGAGGAAGTCATCTCTGTGTCCAGTGGGAGGCTGCCTGCACAGGGCAATGCCATCTCTGAGGTGATCTAGGGAGGAGCAGGGGGACAAAGGGACAAGGCTTGCCTGACTTTCGTCCCCTTGGTTCTAGGGCAACCTTATCAATTTAATCTCAGCCTGCCTGGATTCTCGAAAAGGCAGATTCCTTCTTCTTAGTTTGCTACTCTACTCTTCAAGAAACAGCTAGACTTCTTAATCAGGGAGTCGTTAAAAAAATCCACTGCCTGGGGCTGGCAGATTCCACCCAACTGCCCTCCCCACATCCAGAAGTAGGTGGCTGCTCTGCTAGTCTAGCCTGAGGACTCAAGATCATCGGTAAGGGTTTCCAGCTGTCAAAAACCAATGGGGCTGTCTCTAAGAAGTGAGCTCCCCATCCCTGGAGGTGTGTAAGTAAGACCAGGGAGTTGGTCCTGATGTCTAGAAGCAGCAGCAGAACTTCCCAAGCCAGCCTGCTCACCAGTGTTTCACGACAATGCTGTGGTTTGGGTAGGTGGGGAATGGAAACTGCTTTGCAAATTGAATCAGTTTAAGTCACTGTGCAGACATCGCAGTGGTGGGCACCAAGGGGTACTGGAAAAGGGGCACTGACGTGGGGCAGACAGTAGTGGAGGGTAGGAGTCTGGGGAAGGAGCCAATGCAAAAGGCTGTAGGCATACCAGCCCTGCCCCAATTCAGAGGTCCACGGAGAATAGCAGGGCTGGGGAGAGGGGTGATGGGCAACTCTGCCCACAGCCAGAGGGAGGGGAGGGGAAAAGATAGGAAGTGTGGTCTCCAGCCAGTTCTAGACAGGTGGGCCAGGTCTTAAATCCAGCAACCTGCTTCCTTGAAGTTCCTCTAATTTTTTTGTAGTGCTTTGTCTAATTTTACTTTTCTTCCTTCTCTACCCAGTTTCTGTCTCTACCTCTCTCTCTCTTTCTCTGCCCATATCCCACAAGCCCATATCTGTACTTACTATGCCTGGCCCAGCCATGATCTGTAGGGTAACCACTATGAAGACCTCACACACACGAACATGCGACACATGCTACCTCCATCCCACTCAGGCTGTTCCATTTGGTCTTCAGGGCAGGTCTTACAACTCCAAGAAGCACTAGAAAGTTCAGCCCGTCCATCTCTCTGCTTCTGACTCCCATCAGACCAGAAGGCCCCACTTGCTTTCCAGTGATGACCCACACCTCTCTGACACCTCTTCCTATACTGCCTCTGTATTAACAGTTGTCAACATTTATAGATTTACTGAGTGCCTACCTTAGGCCGGGCAACACCCTGACCTTTTCACATGCTGCCTCACTTAGGAATGAATTAGACTGTATATAACATCAACCCCACACAGCTGTTTAGCAAAATCAACGTGTGTGCTCTTCCCTCAGCAGGAAGGCCCTGCAGCATCTTGGGGAACTCAGGCTCCTTCCTGCCTCGCTGTCCTCAGCTTCCAGGGTTTTGACCCGGAAGGCAAAGGTTGGCTGAAGGCTGCAAAAAGTTGGCAATGGCACCTGACTCCTCTCTCCTCCTTATCAGGACACCACCCCCATCTGGGTCTTTCACAGCCCTCCACCGTAGTGGCTCAGGCAGCTTCTCACTGCTGTCTCCTTCACATACTTCACACAAGGCCAGCCAGCCCCTTGGTGGCCTGGGACTTGGAGTGGATTCACTGCCCAGAGTGGATAGAGGCTAGAATACTGTGTTCCAGATGCTAGGTGGCCCCAAGCAACCAGAGCCCTCTGCCAGCTTTCTGCTGTAATCAGCTAGCAGACATGGGTTCTGGCTAAGGGTGATAGGGTCTGGGAGCCAGGAACTGAGCCACCATGACCCCCAGCCTTGTGACTGGGTCCCTACATCATCTCTGGGTCTGCCCATCCATCTACAATTTATGGCTTGTACCTGTGGTCAAAATGCCCACACACCCTGGGCACTTCCTCTAGCCTTCCTTACTTTCTCCCGCCCACGTTCTATGGCCAGAGGGGCCAGGAATACATCCCCTGCCCTTGGAGGGTCCTGACTCCAGGGTCCCTGCCTGGGCTGCCCTGCCTTTCATTTCTTAAGTCACCAAGGAGTGTGCATGGCCCTGGGGAGAATGGGTGAGTACCTTAGCCTGGGTATGCCCCCTGGGAGACGTCACCATCACAGACAGACCCTCAACAATGGGTGCAAAGGGGCAACTGAATGCTAATGGACAGTCCAGGCAAGACGGTTGCCCCTCTTTTGGTCTGAGCACATCTGGAAGGGCAAAAGAAGGGGAAGAAAGGGCATCAGGCTGAGGGAACAGCCGGTGTGGAGGCTCTGAGGCATGGACCACGGGGTCTTGAGCCCTTCACATGGCCATAGTAGCTAAAAGAGTGTGTAGGTGAATGGCCCAGGGTAGGCAGTGAGGCTCAGGACAGACCTAGCAGGGCCCCAAACACCTCTGGGTAGGGCTTTTATCCCACCGTTTGTTCCTAGAGGCTGGTGGCTGACAGTGCCCCTTTCAGTGTGAAGTAAGTCTCTTTACTTTGATGACCTCCTTCAAAGATGGGTCACCTTGTTAGTGGTGGGAATATGAAGATAAACTGGTAAGCCTGCTAAACCCTAGGGGGGCTTCTTCACTGGGGCCCAATGAAGTGATTCACACCGCTGGTGACAGGGTGGGGACAAATTTAAATCGTTCTATTCCAAAACGAACTCTGGTCTTAACCCGCTGCGGAAATCCACAAGCCCAAACCCTCCCCCATGGACAGCCTAAACATGCATCTTTCTCCTAAAGTCACAATTTCCACGAATAAAGCCTAGGAATCTGCGTTTTAACGGGCACCCCAGTGACTCCCACGCATACTGGCCAGTTCGAGAACCTGCCGCGCACCTTTATTTAGGCCCCACGAGCCTCAGAAGGCTGGCAGGGACCGCAGAGGACCGACCCGCGCCCGCCCGCGACGATGTGGCCACCGAGCCTTTTCCGGACGGTTCACGCTCCGGGACGCTGCGCCCCCTCGCGGAGGCCTGGGGCTCGGCTACTCCAGGCCTCGCAGCGGGACTCCACCAATACCCGGTCTGGAGATAACCCGCGAGGGTCCCGCTGGGAGTTCGAAGCAGGGGGTCTTTGGTCCGAGGGCGAAAGCCGCCCCTGCCGGGGTGGGGGAGCGTCCAGGTGTCAGAACACCACCCCTGCCCATTCCCGGAACAGTACACCTGACGTGGGGACCCCACCTCACTTGGGGGGGCCTCGCCCCGCCCCCCCCCCCCGCGCGCGTCAACTCGTGCGTGCGCCCGCGACCGGTGTACGCAGGCGCTCAGAGGCCGCGCAGCCGCCATTGCTCTCCTGCTGCGGAGTGGAGCGGCCTCTGAGTAGAAGTCCGCGGGCAAGGAAGGGTGAGTATGAGGCCCGGAGGACAGCGGCTCTAAGGCTGAAGGGGCAGCACACTCGGTTGGGGTGCTCCTCTTAGGGCTGTTTGACAGGAGCAAGGAACTACAACTCCCGAAATGCACTGCGCCGCAGGCTTGCGCGAGACAGTGACGTGAGGGTTTGGTCGCTACCATTTCGCTGTGACTTGGGGGGACACGGTGGCGAAGACTGATGACGTGCTCTTCATGAGGCTGGGGTGGGGGTCACCGGAGGTACTCGCGGGTCAGCGGGCTGCAGTTTTCAAAGTGCCTTCGCGAAACTTCTTGCTTGACCAATTTAAACGGACGATCTACTTACCCTAAATTAGAGATCAAGATATCAGCTTCCTGTGTGCCGGCTGCCTTCCCAACGCCGGGCAGGCCACTGAGTCAGCCAGACGCTGCTATTATTAGTAGTGCCATTATTTAGTCGACTTTATTTTTAAGTACTCCGAAACTTGTAGAAGATTTCAGGAGTTTTCTTACAAAGAACTACCGTACACCCTTTGACAATAAAGTTGGCTGCCGCTACGGTGCCGTTTAACCTCTGTATTTAGTGGTACTTCAGTGTGTATTTTCTAAAAACGAGCACATTCTCCTACATCCAGAATCAGGTAGCACTGATCAAGACTATTACCTAAGCTGTTTCCAGTTGTCCTAATAATGCTGTATGTTGAAACGACCCTTTTGGCTGGGGACCACACGGCGTGGTGTGTTCAGCTGCCCTGTCTCCTTAGTTTCCTCTGGAGCAGCTCCCCAGCGTCCCTTGACTCTCATGACTTTGACACTTTTGAAGATTCCTGGCCATTTATTTTGTAGAGCCCGGTTTGGGGTTGTCTGAGATTTCTTCACCAGTTGACTCGGTGGTGGACAGAAGTGCTGCTGACCAGACGCCATTATTCAGAGGTAGGGAGTGCCTCTTGGTTGGCGGAGGAGGACCCATGACCAGTCACAGCAGCCTCCACGCATGCTCCGAGACCCGTTCTGTGGTTGCCTGCACTGCTGGGCTTTCACACTCACCAAGGTCTCTGGCTTCCCTGTAGTGTCCACCCTGGAGCCATGGTCCATGCTTTCCTCATCCACACCTTGCGGGCTCCACAGGCCCAGGACACAGGCCTTTGCCGAGTGCTCTACTCCTGCGTCTTTGGTGCTGAGAACTCACCGGATGACCCACGACCACGTGGTGCTGAGAGGGACAGGCTCCTCCGAAAGGAGCAGATTTTGGCTGTGGCCAGGTAATACAGGCCTTCATTAAACACATGCCTGGGGCGCCTGGGTGGCTCAGTGGGTTGGGCCGCTGCCTTCGGCTCAGGTCATGATCTCGGGGTCCTGGGATCGAGTCCCGCATCGGTCTCTCTGCTTGGTGGGGCGCCTGCTTCCCCTTCTCTCTCTCTGCCTACTTGTGATCTCTCTCTCTCTCTCTGTCAAATAAATAAATAAATAAATAAATAAGTAAAATATAAAAACAAAAACAAAAACAAAAAAAACACATGCCTGATTGTGATAGGTTTTCTGGGAGGGTACAGAGAATCAGACTAAGAAGCAGAAAGTTTGAGTACTGTTTCCAAAAGTCACCCATGGTTGTTCACAAGTATTTTATGAAAAGGAGTTAAAGAAATAATAATGCTATCATCATCATCATTACCATTATAGCTCGCCTTAATTGAGCTTGTACGTATGTGCTAACTGTTCTGAGCATTTCATGTATATGAACTCATTAATTCTTGTAACAGTCCACTGAGATAGATATGGTTATTATCCCCACCTCTCAGGAGGCACAGGAACTTAGCCAGCCCAAGGTTATGCAGCTAGAACATGGCAGGCAGACTTTGGAACAGATTAAACATGCTTTGCAGTGCAGGACTTTTCAGAACGATTAGTGTATGTGTAGGTTTTATGAATCCCTAAGGAGGAGAGAGAATGTGGTACATAGGAACTCTTATCCCAGAGCCTCCTGAAAGCCTGGGATCCACTGAGCACATTTAGGAAACTGTTCCAGATGTGGTGGTTTTCCTTGGTCTTTCCCATCCCAGACCAAGATGGAGCCAGCAAGTGCCAGAATCCTTTGCCTTTCTGCATTCTGTGGTGGGTGGGTGGGGTGTGTGGGGGGGTTAACATTCTGGGGCAGCTCTTTGCTAGCCTTTGCCATCCCTTTTTTTCTCTGGGCTTCCACCCCCGCCTCCCGTGGCACAGAAAACCAAAGGCCTTTAAAACCAGCTTGTGCACAGCCCAAATGCAGAAGGTGATTCAGAAGGGATCAGAGTGTGATTTCTAAAGCCTAAATGTTCAAGTGGAAGGTCTTTCTTTTTTGTTTGGAGAGGGTTGCAGGGTAGGACAGGGGTAGAAAGATTGGACGGTGCAGTTGAACATGACTTCAACTTCTCATGGCTTGCTTTTTTTTTTTTAAGATTTTATTTATTTATTTGAGAAAGAGCACAAGCAGGAGAAGCTGCAGGCATAGGGAGAGGGAGAAGCAGGCTCCCTACTGAACAAGGAGTCTGATGTAGGACTCGATCCCAGGACCCAGGGATCATGACCTGAGCTAAAGGCAGATGCTTAACCAACTGAGCCACCCAGGCAACCCAAGTCTTGCATTTCTTTATGTTAAGGAGCCCTCTGTGAAGCTGGTGGGGGCAGGGTCTTTTTCCCCTGGTGCCCTTTCCTGGCCCAAGGGGCTGTGTTCAAAACTGCCTTCTCTTGAACACATGGAATGAAATGGTTCAGGGCCTGGAGGCAGGAGCCTGGATTCCTGTCATGGCTCATGCTTCCTGCTCTGTGGTCTTGAGCAGGTCGTTTAGTCTCTCTGGGGCTCAGTTTCTAAATCTGAGATATGGAGTTAATAGCAGTTCTCAGTTCTCAGGGTGGTGATAAGGATGACAGAAGTCAGTGACCCAGGGGCGCCTGGGTGGCTCAGTGGGTTAAAGCCTCTGCCTTCGGCTCAGGTCATGATCCCAGGGTCCTGGGATCGAGCCCCGCATCAGGCTGTCCGCTCCGCGGAGAGCCTGCTTCCTCCTCTCTCTCTCTCTGCCTGCCTTTCTGCCTACTTGTGATCTCTGTCAAATAAATAAATAAAATCTTTAAAAAAAAAAAAAAGAAGTCAGTGACCCACCCACTCTCCGCAGGCAGGTGGACTCCATGTGCCGGCTGCAGCAGCAGGCATCTGGCCGGACCCCCATGGACCTGCAGCCTCAGTCGTCAGATGAGCCAGTGCCCCTGCATGAGGCCCCACTTGGGGCCTTCCGCCTGGCAGCAGGGGACCCTTTTCAGGAGCCTCGGACAGTGGTATGGCTGGGTGTGCTCTCATTAGGATTTGCCCTGGTGCTGGATGCCCACGAGAACCTGCTGCTGGCTGAGGGCACACTCCGGCTGCTGGCACGCCTCCTCCTCGACCACCTCCGGCTGCTGACCCCCAGCACCAACCTCCTGCTTCGGGCTGATCGCATCGAGGGCATCCTCGCCCGCTTCCTGCCCCATGGTCAACTGCTCTTTCTCAACGACCAGTTTGTCCAGGGTCTGGAGAAGGAATTCAGTGCTGCGTGGCCCCGCTGATCCCTCACTGGGATGGGACTGCCCGAGAGGGCAAGGAGGGAGGACAGGGATGGGCGGACACACAGCCAGGTGAAGCTTGGCATGGGCCTCCTTCACAGCCTGCCCCCAGCTCTGGCGTGGTACCACACACAGGATAAGTGGACAGCACACACTGCCCATAACAGTGGACAGAAGAGGGGGCTGGCCAAAGGACGGTGGGGAGGAATCCCAGAACATCCTGTGCCTGGCGTTGCCATGTAACTTATTCATACTGCTGCAGTAGGCCAGCCCTACCTGTCCTTGACCCCAGTTTCTCCCGTCTCCGGCAGCCAGCCCCCCAAACAGTCCACCAGTTGCTAGTGTTAGAGCATAAAGAACAGAACTCAGTCCACTTTCTCATTCTAAACCCACAGTCAGTCATTGCAACCCAAAGGGAATCTGAGACTCCCAGGGTCAGGGAGCTGGCTGCTGCCTTTGCACCCACTTAGGCAACATTATCAGTAAGGATTTTGGGGGCGCCTGGGTGGCTCAGTCATTTTCCTGGGTCATGATCCCAGGGTCCTGGGGTGGAGCCCCACATCCGGTTCCCTGCTCAGCAGGAAGCCTGCTCTCCGTCTCCCACTACCCCTTGCTGGTGTTCCCTCTCTTGCTGTCACTCTCTGTCAAATTAATAAAATCTTTTTTTAAAAAATAAGGATTTTGTCAGTGAGCACTTGTTTGGTGTCCAGTCCCACCACAGTTCCCAAATGTGTCATTCACTTAGCAGGGGGATTCTGTAGCTCATTTTGGGCCCAGCCCTTGCCCACCAGGCAACCTTGAGATAATCATAGGTTTCCTTGTCTGTAGAGAGAGAAGGTACCATTGGGTGGGTGCAAGAGGTCTAGCCAGGATGAAGTTGTCTTTCTCATTTTGAGTTAAAAGCACTGTGTGATTTCATGCTCCCATTTCTGTAAATTTGGCTAATGCATGTTTGCTACGATGAGTACTTGCTTTCTTGTACGGCCCTGAGCTGGGTATCTGAGCCTTTGTGGTCAGAGAGGACCCCAAGAAGCATCTTGGAAGGTTTCTACCTCTTGTGACCCCACATCACCCCTGTCTCCTTATGTGCCTCCTTTGGATGGTAGCACTTGTTTTCTCTACCGAAATGTGGTGGGTTGGTGTGGATCTCTGAGAAGCAGAGCCTGAGATAAGGATTAAGTACAAGTAGTTTATGTGGGAGGTGATCCCAGGAAGGACTGGAAGGGGAGGCAGCCCATACAAGTACATTATCAAGGGTGGGTAGGGAGCTTCGTGCCTCTGGACACCTGTAACACAATAGTCACTTCTGAATGACCTCACAAGAGGGGTGAGGGGCTGTGAATGTTTGTCTGCCATTCCTTTCAGTCAGTGGTTGTGAGTTGGTCCTAGGGCAAATTCCCTGGCTCTTTCTGTCCCCAGAAAAGGGCAGTGTGGAGCTGGGCCTGGCTGCACAATGGTCAGGCCCAAAGGGATGTGCGTGGGGCACCAAACACCTATTAAGAGTCTTTAATCAGGGGCGCCTGAGTGGCTCAGTGGTTTAAAGCCTCTACCTTCAGCTCAAGTCATGATCCCATGGTCCTGGGCCCGAGCCCCACATGGGGCTCTCTGCTCAGCAGGGAGTCTGCTTCCCCTTCTCTCTCTCTCTGCCTGCCTCTCTGCCTACTTGTGATCTCTATCAAACAAATAAATAAAAAATCTTAAAAAAAAAAGAGTCTTTAATCAGCAGCTCCTAGTGGTGGTTTAAAATGATTCTGTTGGAAAGACCCCCGTTCACATCTGTTTTCATGATCTGAATGTTACCTGTGAGGTGTGACTTTCTTGCACAGGAAAAATGAGCCTCCTAGGTGGTCAGGGTTCAGGTTTTGGTCCCATCATGCTTGCCAAGTATCCGTTGCCCTTTGGCACCCAGGAAGGACCCACCCACACCTACTCTGAGGCAGCACTTATGAGCGGGGTTTTGCTTTTCTGAGTCTGCCGCCAATGCCACCAGCCGTGCCATGTTTTCCACCATCACCATTGAGACAAGGCTACCTTCTCCATCATAGGGTGTCACAAATCACCCTCTGACTTTGAAGACTTAGAGAGACCTTACTCTGTGTGTGGCAAGTCATGCCTCTGGAAATGTCCCTCAAATCCCTAGTGAGACACCCCTGATCCATACAGTCCTCTCTCTAAGGCTGCCCCTTCCTTCACTCAGGTTAGTGCTCCTGAGGAGTGCCCGTGTTCTCACAAGAATAGGCCCTTCTGGGTCACATAGGTGGTTAAGTGGATTAAGTGGGTTAAGCCTCTGCTTCAGCTCAGGTCATGATTTTAGAGTCCTGGGATAGAGCCCCGCATCGGGCTCTCTGCTCAGCAGGGAGCCTGCTTCCCTCCACCCCTGCCTACTTGTGATCTCTCTCTGTGTCAGATAAATTAAAAAAAAAAAAAAAAAAAAAAAGAACAGTCCCCTCTGGCTTTGTTTGAAGAACCCAAGCTTGACTGGTCTGAAACCTTTCTGCCTGTTTTTCTAACCAGGCTTGAGGAAGAGGGTGAGACCCTGCTCCCCTGGAAACTGTGGGAAATTGGGGTTACGTGGGGCTGGAAGCTTTGGTTCCTGTCAGGTGTAGAAAAATGGGTGTGCAGAGAATGGCAGAGACTGAGTCCCTGCCCTGGGACCGCTGAGCTCCTGGTTTCTGTTCCAGATGCCTGGTTAGTACATGGGTTCCCTTAACCTTGTGAGCTCACCCTTTGCCATTTCCATATATTCACACTTTTGCCCCAGCAGCTCTGAGCCAGGTTTCTGCCACAACTTCTTAGGCTTACATCAGGTTTATCAAACCTGCCTAGGTGCTCTTAGGGTGTGAGGTGCCCCCCAAGAGTCGAGGAGACAGTGGGCCACAGACGCCTGCAAAGCGGCATGGATTAAGCATCACTAAATTGATCCAAAGTGCTTTAAACATCCAAAGGATTTTCTCTTATGTTATCTCCTAGGTGTTTTATCATTTTTTGTTTTACATTTAGACAAAATAGTCTACAATCCATCTGAGTTAATTTTTGTGAGAAGTACAAGTTCTGTGTCTACACTGATTTTTTTGCATGTGACGTCCAGTTATTCCGGCATCATTTGTTGAAAAGACTATGTATTTGCTCCACTGGATTGCTTTTGCTGCTTTGTCAAAGACCAGTTGACAGTATTTATGGGGCTTTATTTCTGGGCTCTCTCTTCGGTTCCATTGATCTATTTCTCTGTTCTTTCGCTTGTAACACACTGTCTTGATTACTGTAGCTTTAAGTAGTAGTCTTTTTTTTAAAGATTTTGTTTATTTATTTGACAGACAGAGATCACAAAATAGGCAGAGAGGCAGGCAGAGAGAGAGAGAGGAGGAGGAAGCAGGCTTCCTGCTGAGTAGAAAGTCTGATGTGGGGCTCCATCTCAGGATCCCGGGATCGTGACCTGAGCCAAAGGCAGAGGCTTTAACCCACTGAGCCACCCAGGCGCCCCTGCAGTAGTCAGTCTTAACGGCAGGTAGTGTCAGTTCTCTCACTTTGTTCTTCTTCTTCAGTAATGAATTGGCTGTCCTGGGTCTTTTGCCTCTACATATAAACTTTGGAATCCACTTGTCAGATCCACAAAATAACTTGTTGGGAATTTGACTGGGATCACATTAAATCTGTAGATCAAATGGATCAAGTTGGGAAGAACTGGCATTTTGACACTATTGGGGCTTCTGATCCGTGAACAGGGAATAATACCCTCCACTTATGCTGTTCTCCTTTGCTTTCTCTCATCAGAGTTTTGTGGTTTTCCTCATAGAGATCTTGCACCTATTTTGTTAAGTTTATACCTAAGTTTCATTTGGGGGGTGTTAATGATACCTATGTAAACAGCAATATTTTTTTCATTTCAGTTCCATTTGTTCATTGTTGGTAAAGAGGAAAGTGAACGACCTTTGAGTATTAATCCTATATCCTGCAACCTTGCTGTGGGCATTTATTCATTCCAACAGTTTTTTTTTTCTTCTTCTGAATCCTTCATATTTTCCACACGGGCAGTCGTGTCATCTGCGAACAGATACGGTTTTATTTTTCCTTCCCAGTGTAGATAGATTTATTTCCTTTTCTTGTCTTACTGAGTAAGTAACACTTCCAGTGCAGTGTTGAAAAGGAGTGGTGAGATGGGACGTCCTTTTCTTGTTCCTGATCTTAGTGGGGAAGATTCTAGTTTCTTGCCGTGGACTGTGATGTTGACTGCAGATTTTTGTAGATATTCTGTATTAAGTTGAGGAAATTCCCCTTTATTCCTAACTTGCTGGGAGCTTTATCATAAATGGGTGTTGGATTTTGTCAAATGCCTTTTCTGCATCTATTTTATGATCATATTATTTTTCTTCTTTAGTCTGTTGATGTGATGGATTACATTAAATATCTTTCAGATGTTGAACCAGCCTTGCACACCTGGGATAATGCCACTTGGTCATTCATGGCATGTAATTCCTTTCATACATTGTTGGATTCTATTTGCTAATATTTTGTTAAGGACTTTTATATCTATGCTCATGAGCAATATTGCTCTGTAATTTTCTTTTCCTATAATATCGTCTGGTTTCGGTATTGGGATAATGCTCTCCTCTAGAATGGGTTAGGAAGTAATCCCTCTGCTTCTATCTTATGGAAGAGGTTTTAGAGAATTGGTATATTTTCTTTCTTAAAGGTTTGGTAGAATTACCATTGAATTCATCTGGGCCAGCCTTGATTTTTTAAAATATTTATTTTATTTTATTTTAAAGATCTTATTTGTTTAATTGAAAGAGAGAGAGAGAATATAAGCAGTGGGGAGGGAGGAGGAGAAGCAGACTCCCCTGATGAGCAGGGAGCCCGACTCAGATCTCCATCGCAGGACCCCGAGATCATGACCTGAGCTGAAGGCAGATGCTTAACCAACTGAGCAACCCAGGCGCCCCCTGAATTATATCTTTAATAGCTATTATATTTCATTGTTTTTGTTCCTCCAGGGATTCCAATTAAGTGCTAGTTGGCTCTTCTTTGCCTGTTATCCATGTCTATCTTTTTTCCTCCCTAATTCTTTAAAAAGTTGTTATTGGGGGCACTTGGGTGTATTAGTTGATTAAGCATCCAACTCTTTTTTTTTTTTAAGATTTGATTTATTTATTTGACAGAGATCACAAGTAGACAGAGAGGCAGGTCGAGAGAGAGGAAGGGAAGCAGGTTCCCTGCTGAGCAGAGAGCTGGATGTGGGGCTCATTCCCAGGATGCTGGGACCATAACCTGAGCCAAAGGCAGAGGCTTTAAGCTGCTGAGCCACCCAGGCACAGTTGGATTCAACTCTTGATCTCAGCTCAGGTCTTGATCTCAGGGCTGTGAGTTCAAGCCTTGCCTTGGGTTCTAGGCTGGGCCTGGAGCTTACTTAAAAAAAAATTAAGAAGAAATTGTTGAAGTATAATTGAGATACAGTGTTATATTAATTTCAGGTGTATGGTAGAGTGATTCAGCCATTCTGTACATTATGCATTGCTCCCCACAAGTGTAATCACCATCTGTCACCGTATATGTTGTTAACAATGTTATTGACTGTACTCCCCATGCTGTACTATTCATCTTCGTATTTTATAACTGGAAGCGCCTCTTAATTCCCTATATCTATTTCATCAGTCCCTCCACCTTTTACTCCTTTTAACATAGTAGATCCCAGAAAGCATCAGAAAAGAAAAATAACTTCCTTTTTTTAAAGACTTTTGCATCTTTTTAAATTTTTTATTTATTCTTTTTTTAAGATTTTATTTATTTATTTGACAGCCAGAGATCACAAGTAGGCAGAGAAGCAGGCAGAGAGAGAGGGGGAAGCAGGCTTCCTGGTGAGCAGAGAGCCCGATGCTCGATCCCAGGACCCTGAGATCACAACCTGAGCCGAAAGCAGAGGCTTTAACCCACTGAGCCACCCAGGCGCCCCTACTTATTATTTTTTAAAGATTATTTATTTATTTATTTATTAGAGAGAGAGAGAAAGAGACAGTGAGAGAGGGAACAGTGGGGGGAGGGAGCAGCGGGTGGGGGGAACTACGGAGGGAGAAGCAGGCTTCCAGCTGAGCCACCCAGGTGCCCCACCAAAAATGACTTCCTGAAGATGGATATCTTACTTTCCATGAGGTTGGAAGTACAGACAGAGCCCCAGCAGGACCCACTTCAGCTTGGCAGACCATGAAGTTCATGAGGCCCACCTGTGTGACTCAGACTGGATGGTTCTGGATGGTTCCGGGTCTTCCACCCCGAGGCGTTGGTGCATCCCTAAGTGTTGCAATGGCAGTTGCTTGAGCTGTCATCCCACCTGCAGCGGGACGCTCAGCACTGTCCCCGCACATCATTTATGTATCTGAGTCTTCTCTGCTTCTTTGATGGTGTCCACTCACTTGGGTCTCAAAACATGCAGCTCCTCTTTTCTCTGTGGTGCTGTGTCTGCCCAGACTCAGAATACACGTTCTTTCCCCTGATGCCACCTCGAATCAGGCATTTGGGTATAGCAAACTTTTACTAAAGTTTAGGGAGATAGAGGAGAGTTATCTTAAAGAACAAAGAGCATGGGGCCCCTGGGTTAAGCCTCTGCCTTCAGCTCAGGTCAGGATCTCAGGCTTCTGCTGCATCGGGCTCTCTTCTCAGCCGGGAGTCAGCTTCCCCCCTCTCTGTCTGCCTGCCTCTCTGCCTACTTATGCGCTCTCTCTCTATCAAATAAATAAATAAATAAACTCTTTTTTTTTTTTAAGATTTTATTTATTTATACGACGGAGAGAGAGATCACAAGTAGGCAGAGAGAGAGAGGAGGAAGCAGGCTCCCTTCTGAGCAGAGAGCCCGATGTGGGACTCGATCCCAGGACCCTGAGATCATGACCTGAGCCGAAGGCAGCGGCTTAACCCACTGAGCCACCCAGGCGCCCCTAAACTCTTAAAAAATAATAAAAAAAAAGAACAAAGATCAAAAAACTTAAGATTGATTGTTAGACATTCCTGTTCTCTGAATCTCTAGACCATTCCCTCTGAAGGGTCTTCTTACTCCTAGCTCCTCTTGGAGCCTCAGCGTCCCATCAACTTTCAGGCTGTTCCCTTCTTTTTTTTTTTAATTAACAATTGTTTCTCTTCTTTTTATTGTAAAATATATATAACTTAAGATTGACAATTTTAACCATTTTAAGCATACAATTTAGTGGCATTACATGTGGTCACAGCGTTGCATGTTTCCAGCATGTTTTCATCGTGGGAAGCAGAAACTGTGCGTCCATTAAGTAGTACCTCCCCGTGTTGCTTCTGTGCTGTGCTCAGCAGTCTTGTTTCATTTGTGTTCATTCCCCCTGTCCCATTCATGCTGAGCAGCGTAGGGCCTCATCCCCTACCCAGCTTGGCTCCAGGCCTGCCTGCTGGTGACCTACCTGTGCCCACCTGAAAAAGAGAAAGAAAAAGACTGTTCTTAGTCTCCATTGGCAGCAACTGAAAGCACATTTTCAGTTCTGCTTTGAATTCACAAACTCTTACAGGACATGATTAAATTCTCAAGCAAGAATCCCTTCCCCACTAATGTTTGTAGGCTGAAGGGGACCGTAGAAAGATCTGTCCTTCCAGACATGAATTATATATACCCCTTAAGAAGCAGATATAGCTATTTTTTTAAAGATTTTGTCCATTCATTTGACAGACAGAGACCACAAATAGGCAGAGACAGGCAGAGAGAGAGGAGGAAGCAGGCTCCCCACTGAGCAGAGAGCCCGATGCGGGGCTCGATCCCAGGATTCCGGGCCCATGACCTGAACAGAGGCTTCAACCCACTGAGCCACACAGGCGCCCTGCTATTCTAACTTTTAAAAATCCGTTTTCTCCACCCCGCCATTACATATGTTTATTTGTGTGCTATTTGGTTTAATGCTTCCTTTTCCCATCAGGCTGTGACCTCCAGGAGGATTCACATTGTGTCTCTTGTTTTCTAAAATTAAATATAGCACCTGGCACATAGCAGGCACCCAAAATATATGAAACAAATGAATGGATGAATGCATGAATGAGTAGGTGGTTTATAGGAGACCGTTGGGGCCAGGGACTCTGCAACATCATCATGTAACAACTTCTTTCTCCTGGGAAGCAGATAGAAATAACACACTGCCTCTGTTATCTCTCAAGGATGGGACGCCCAGGACCACACGTCCCTTTCCCAGATGATAAGCTGTTTGTTAGAGTAAAGGAAACAGTGGTGTAGCATTTGCAAGTTTCCTGCTACAGCCTCCCTGTTTCAGAACTTAGGCTGGCTTGCTTTCTACACTGCTGTTAAAGGGAAGGAATGATTTTTCCCTTCAGTGTTCTGAAAGAGGTTAGCATTATGATTGGGTGTTAGCATAGGCCTATGATTTCTGCCCTGGGTAAAGGTGAGTCAAAGAGTGGTAGACTCCTCCGCTCCCTGAAATAATCGCCTGGTTTATGAAGTCTATCAGTGGGCTGAGTCATACCTATGTCCACCCCAATTATGCAGGCCATGGCAGCTTGAGGGCCCAGAAATCTTTGGCCCAGCAAGGACTCTGCCTTCAGTTGGGCATTGCTTGGGGTGCTTACTTGATCAAAAGTAAAAGGACATTGAAGCCCTTTGACAGGTGTTTGTTTCAATGAGATATTTAAGTAGCATTATGCATAAATGATAATCTCTTCGTTATATGAAAATATCCATCATTTCTTGGGGCGCCTGAGTGGCCCAGTGGGTTAAGGCCTCTGCCTTCAGCTTGGGTCATGATCCCAGAGTCCTGGAATGGAGGCCCGCATCAGGCTCTCTGCTCAGTGGGGAGCCTGCTTCCTCCTCTCTCTGTCTCTGCCTGCCTCTCTGCCTGCTTGTGATCTCTCTCTCTCTCTCTCTCTGTGTCAAATAGATTTAAAAAAAATCTTAAAAGAAAATATCCATCATTTCTTTTAGTGATCAAGTCTCAGATTCTGCTAATACCATTGCCACTTGTGGCCAACATTTATAAAGGAAAAAAAAATTACAAAAGACAATTTTGGAATTGGTGGATGATGGATATGTTCATTATCTTGATTGTGATGATAGTTTGGCAAGTATACATATATGTCAAATCTCATCAAATTGTATACTTTAAATATGTGTAGCAGTCAGGAGATAGAGAATCTCACCAACAGAGCCCTGGGTGCTCACGGAGAGAGAGGAAATGTTGTTTAAAAGCTCAATGACTATTTCAGTATAACTGGAATTTTGGGGTAATCCTATGTATTTTTAAATGCCTTTTAAAATACTACTCTGGCCTCCAGACTTGACCAGACAATCCAAGGAGTCATTGGCCTGAACCAGGTTAAGCATCCATGCCCTAAAGAAACAGAATAGCCCCATCCATGAGAGCCTTGTGTTCTGGCCTACAGAGGCTCTGGTACAGGTCAGTCCCCATCTGCCTGCCCCAGAAAGAAGCCAACCAGTGGATGTGCACAGAACTTCCCCAGTGCCTTTTATTGCCTCGTTCTTTTTTTAAGGTCTTTATTTGTTTATTTGACAGAGACACAATGAGAGAGGGAACACAAGCAGGGGGAGCAGGAGAGGGAGAAGTGGCTTCCTGCCAAGAAGGGAGCCTGATGCGGGGCTCAATCCCAGGACCCTGGGACCATGACCTGAGCTGATGTCTAACGACTGAGCCACCCAGGCACCCCTATTTCCTCATTCTTTTTTTTTTTTTAATTTTATTTATTTGATAGAGAGACATAGCAAGAGAGGGAACACAAGCAGGGGAAGTGGGAGAGGGAGAAGCAGGCTCCCCGCTGAGCAGGGAGCCTAATGTGGGGCTCCATCCCAGCACCCTGGGATCTTGACCTGAGCCGAAGGCAGACGCCCAACGACTGAGCCACCCAGGTGCCCCCTATTGCCTCATTCTTAATGCAAAAAAATGTTCACCAGACGTTAGGGGAAAGACTGTCAATGCAAAAAATAAACTAAGAAAACAGCAAAAAAATGGCTTTAGAAGAAAACCATGCAGTTGGAACAGTAGGAAAAAAATTTTTTTTAAGCTCTCTCCCTACTATTCTTAGTAATTAGATTCAGGAAGATCTCACATCCCTGAGGTTTGCCTTATGGAACAACAGAGAATAAGAATGAGTTCTCAGAAAGTGAAGGTATTGCTTACATTAAACATTAATTTGAAGATCTGGAAAATGAAGGAACCCAGGAAACAGGACAAAATAAAGGAACAGAAAAGGTAAGGTATAGGGAATCTTGTTGCTTGTTGAAAAGAAAGAGAGTACTTGGGATGTGCTGGCTGGTTCCAGGAGTAGGGGGTATGGTGGGTGCTGGGGACTAGATTGCCATGACTTCTCATTCCACCCTTTATTCACACCCTTGCACTGTGGCTTTACGTCACCTTCTGGAAGAGGTGGAAATCTATTTCCACTGCCCTCGAATCTGGGCCAGCCTTAGTGACTAGCTTTGGCCAGCAGAATGTGGCAGAAGTGATGTGCTATATTGGAGCCAAGGCCTAGAGAGCATTTTGAGCTCTCTCTTGGAAAGCTGCCCAGCCATCATGAAAACAAGCCTAGGTTAGCCTGCTGGAGAGTGAGAGACCACATGAGACAGAGGTGATCCATCCCAGCTGAGCCCATCATCGGCCAGTCAGTTCCCAATAGATTTGGTAACTGGCATCAGTGAGCCCAACTAAGTTGAGAACTGGCTAGCTGAGCTCAGTACCAAATCACCAACCTGCAGAATTGTGAGCTAAATAAATGGTTGCTATTTTAGTCAGTTACATTTTGGGATAGCTTTTTTACTCAGCAAAAGCCAACTGAAAAGGCCAGGCTCCCTCCCTACCTCTTTATAGGGTACTTTCCTATATGCTGCGGAGGCTGGAAAGTGGAAAAATATACTTATCAGACTCCTTTGCAGCTAGAATTAAGAATATACAATGAGGGGTACCTGGGTGGCTCTATCGGTTGGACTCAGGTCATGATCCCACGGGTCATGGGAACAAGTCCCTGTTGGACTCTGTGTTCAGAGGGGAATCTGCTTGGGATTCTCCCCCCTTTGCCCCTCCTCTTCCTCAAATAAAGCTCTCTCTCAAATAAATAAATCATTAAATATATACAAATATGTAAATGTACATAAAACTATAAATACATATTCAAAATGAGGTCTGACAGGGGCGCCTGGGTGGCTCAGTCATTAAGCTTCTTCCTTTGGCTCAGGTCATGATCCCCAGGTCCTGGGATTGAGCCCCGCATCGGGTTCCCTGCTTGGCTGGAAGCCTCCTTCTCCCTCTCCCACAACCCCTGCTTGTGTTTTCCCTCTTGCTGCAAATAAATAAAATCTTTTAAAAAAAAATGTGGTCTGACAATTAGATGCCCCACCAGAGATTTGGGGGATGGAGCCATCTTCCTGCTACCATCTCTGTTGACGGCAAGGGCACAAATATGTGAGGATCTAGAGAAATCTCAGCAGCCAGACTTGGCATTCCTGCCTTGACTGGATGTTGAGACAGAGCCCTGTGGAGCTGGGGGTGGCAGTAGCAGCCTTCTCACTTCTGACTGTGGTTATGGGGGTGTGCTCTTGAGCTCAGTTACTACCTTGGTGGCCTCCTGCTGCCTGCAGCATCCCCGCAAACCCAGCCCAATTTGGAAACGAACTAATTTTCTATATTAAATTCCTTCCTCTGGGGAAAAAAAAAAAAAAAAAGAAACTGACCATGTTAAGTGTTGGTGAAGTAGAGGACTGAATTGAATCGCCTGAAACTATCAGTACACTGCCGGTGTAAGTGTAAAATTCCTCTTTAGGGAATAGCTTAGAAGCTTTTTTTTTTTTTTTTTAATCTTTTTAAGTAGGCTGCATGCCCAGTGTGGCGCTTGAACTCATGACCTTGAGATTAAGAGTCACATGCTCTTCCAACTAAACTAGCCAGGTACCCCTGAAAGTTTCTATTAAAGCTAAACATAACTTGTTGTCCAGCAATTTTTAAATGAGGGCTTAGCTCCACAAAAAGATTTATACGTGCATGCTCATAACAGCCTTATTGCTAGTAGCCCAAACCCAGAGAAGCCCAAGTATTCCATAGATAATAGAATTAACAGGGGCGCCTGGGTGGTTCAGATGTTTAAGTGTCTGTCTTTGGCTCAGGTCATGATCTCAGGGTCCTGAGATGGAGCCCTGCATCGGGCTCTCTGCTTCCCCCTCTCTCTCTGCCTGCCTCTGCCTACTTGTGATCTCTCTCTCTCTCTCTCTCTGTGTCAAATAAATAAAATCTTAGAAAAAAAGAAAAATAGAATTAATAAATAAAATAAATTAATAAATAAATTGTGTGATAGAATACTACCCAGCAATGGAAGAACGAATTCCTGATAGATGCAACAACATAGACGAATGTAAAAAACATGTTGAGTAGGGGCGCCTGGCTGGCTCAGTCAGTGGGGAATGCAACCCTGAGTTCGAGTACCCTGTTAGGAGTAGACGTCACTTAAAAAAAATGCTGGGTGAAAGATGCCAGACACCAAAGAGCATGTATTATTTGATTTTATTTATATTAAATTCAAGAACAGGCAAAAACTAAACTATGGTGTTGGAATCAGAATAATGAATTGGGGTTGAGATTGATAAAGGGGTACAAGGGAACTTTCTGAGAGGCAGAAAGAGTCTTGATTTTGATCCAGGTGCTGGCTGCACAGGTGTTTACTTCGGTAAAAATCAAGTGGCACACTTAAGATTGATACATTTCACAGAATTATGCTTCAAGAAACAAAGCCCTTTTGTGCACAAAAGAACCACAGTGTTTTCTGTTTTCTGCACCGGTTCCAGATCCTAGGGGAGGGGCCTTAGGACAAGAGAGAGCAAGAGGGGCTGAAAGCAAGGAAGGTTGCAATAGGAAGCTGGGGCCATGGAGGAATGTGATCAGGGGAAGGTGGCTGTCCTGGGGGACGTCTGTGAACTCTGGTAGCTTGCAAGCCATATCCTGCCCACACATGCATTTGCTTGTTTTCCCACAAATTTTAGGTAAATGTCTGTTGCCAAGCAACTTACGTCAGTGGTTTTCGGGAAGAAAGTACAGGAGAGCAGTGCCTGAGTGGCAGGTGACCAGCAAACAATGTCCTGAGGCTGATGAAGAGGCCATGTAGACTGACCACTGGGACTGAGCCCCAGAAGAGCCATCTGCAGCAGGGACTGACCCACAAGCTGACAAGCCCTCTTCTCCTGAGACCACTGAAAGGTAAGGTGAGCTTATACCAGACCCTGCTATGTCCAGAGAGTCTAAGGGTGACTCCTGGAAGCCAGAGGACTCAGAGGCCCTGTATTGCAGGAAAGCATATCCTAGGTGAAAAGCCACTGGCGTGGCGCACCTGGGTGGCTCAGTCACTTAAGCATCCGACTCTTGATTTCTGCTCTGGTGGTGATCTCAGGGTCATGGGGTCCAGCCCCCTGTGCGCTCTGTGCTCAGTGGAGAGTCTACTTCGGATTCTTCTCCTCCTCTGCTCTTCCCTCCCCACCCCACCCCCAGCCTCTCAGCTCTCTCTCTCTCTGATAAATAAGTTAATCTTTATTAAAAAAAAAAAAAGAAAGAAAGAAAGAAAGAAAAGACAATACTGGAATATCACTGGCAGTTTCTCCTGAGTGGAAGCCTTAGGAGTGCAGATTTCCATTTTCTTCATTAAGCATTTCTAGTTTTCCCCATAGGAACTATATAAGCATAAAAATTTTCCCCAGCTTTACTGAAAATATATCAATTTTTTGAAATGAAATTGGCAGTGTGAAAGATAAAATAGTTTAAATAATAACAGTTTAAAAACTTTTCTGAAACAAGGTTGTAAAGACGGGTTTATATTTTGTTTTTCAGTCTTAGCTCCCTGAAGGGCCTCAGACATGAGAACATTTCCCTTTTTGGGGCTGTCTGTCACTATTCTTTGGGCCTGACTTTGCTCTCTTGGGGGAAACGTGAGCTGGTGGCTGCTGAGTCAACACATCTGAGCCACGGCCCTTCTAGTCGCACCCGCTTGGGGACTTGGGCCACCTGCTTGGTTATGCTTGGTTATTATGGAGGGGGATTCCACAGGCCCTCACTGGAGGGGGTGGGGTGGGTGAAACAAGTGATGGGGATTGGGAAGAGCAGTTGTCATGATTGAGCCCTGGGTGCATATGGAAGTGCTGAGTCACTATATTGTACACCCGAATGTAATATTACACTGTATGTTAACTAACTGGAATTTAAATAAAAACCTCAAAAGCCCCCAAAATGCAATCTACTCATGAAATAGGGTGGAACGCAGTCAACTGTAAAAGGTACAATAATATAAACAGCAAGATAGGGATGGCTTTACATTTTATTTTACTTAAAAATTTTTCATTTTGAAATAATTTCAGACTTACAAAACAGTTGCAAAAATAATAAAATGTTTACATCTTACATAACCACAGCACAATGATAAATATCAGAAAATTAGCACAGATGGAGTATTATTAACTAATCCAAAGTCTTAGTAAGTGTTCCACATTTGTCCCACCAATGTCCTTTTTTCTCTTTCAGGGTCCAATTCAGGATCTCCCACTGCTTTCGGTTGTTCTATCTCTTTATTCTTGTTTAATCAGGAACAGTTCCTCAGTCTTTCCTCGACATTTTTGGAGAGTTATTCTGTAGGTCAGTGCTGTCCGGTATATCTTTTTTTAAAACTCTCTGGTAGAATGTTCTGCAATGACAGAAACACACAATATCTGTACTGTGTACTGTGGCAGCCATTAGCCATATAAAAATAGCACTTAGAATGTGGCTCATGGGGGCGCCTGGATGGCTCAGCGGTTAAAGCCTCTGCCTTCGGCTCAGGTCATGATCCCAGGGTCCTGGGATCAAGCCCCCCATCGGGCTCTCTGCTCAGTGGGGAGCCTGCTTCCTCCTCTCTCTCTGCCTGCCTCTCTGCCTACTTGTGATCTCTGTCAAATAAATAAAATCTTTAAAAAAAAAAAATACTCTGCTTTTGGGACGCCTGGGTGGCTCAGTTGGTTAAGCAGCTGCCTTTGGCTCAGGTCATGATCCCAGCGTCCTGGGATCGAGTCCCACATGGGGCTCCTTGCTCAGAAGGGAGCCTGCTTCTCCCTCCGCCTCTGCCTGCCATTCTGTCTGCCTGTGCTCGCTCTCTCCCCCTCTCTCTCTCTGATAAATAAATAAAAAAAATCTTAAAAAAAAAAAAAAAAAAGAATGTGGCTCATGGGGCTGAGTAACTGAGTTTTACATCAATACCTTAATTTGTGGGAAACGGCTATGGTGCAAGGTGGCTACTGTATGGAACGTGACACTTCTTGAATGGCCCACATTTGGGTTTTTTGACATTTCCCCATGATTGTTTTCAGATTATGAGTTTTGGCAAGAATAGCATAGATGAGATGATATACCCTCCTTAGGATCCCAGGCAAAGGTGGCAGGAGACCATGTAGGCCAGGATTTTCATTGTGGTAACATACACATAACATAAAATTTACCATTCTAACCATTGTGGGGTGTGCAGTTCCCTGGCATTAAGAACATTCATTGTTGTGCAGCCTTTATCACCTTCCATTGCCGGAACTTTCTTATCTTTCCCAACTGAACCTCTCTACCCATTTCCTCAAAAATTTAAAAATAGAATTATCAAAAGATCTGGCAAGTCTCCTTCTGGAGGCATACCCACAGAAACGAAAGCGGGGACTTCAACAGATATTTGTACCTCCACGTTCACAGCAGCATTATTCACAACTGGCCAAAGGTAGAAGCAGTGGACAAATGGACAAAATGTGGTCTCTCCATACAATGGAATCTTATTCAGCCTTCAAAAGGAAGGAAATTCTAGCACATACTATAACAGGGATGCACTTTGAAGACACTATGCTACATGAAATAAGCCAGTCACGAAATGACAAATATTGTATCATTCCATTTACATAAGCTCTCTAGAACAGTCAAACTCCTAGAGACAGAAAGTAGCATAGGAGCGTCTAGGAGCCGGGGAGCAATGGAGAATGGAGACTTAGTGTTTAATGGGTAGAGAGGTTCAGTTGGAGAAGATGAAAAAGTTCTGGAAATGGACGGTGGCGATGGCTGCACAGCAGTGTGAATACTGCCAGAGAACTGTACACTTACCAGTGGTTAGAATATGTTAAATTTTATGTTCTGTATATGTCACACCACAATAAACAGCCATCCTGTCCCATAGCAGCTGCGCCATTTCACATTCGTACCAGTAATGTACAAGGGTTCCAGTTTCTCCATATCCTTGCCAACACTTGTTATTTTCTTGTTTGTTGGTTTTATAGTAGCCATTCTAAAGGTTTGTATCTGCTATAGACCAAATGTTTATGTCCCCCCCCACCAATTTATATTTTAAAATCCATTCCCCAATGTGATGGTATTTGGAGGTGGTATCTTCGGGAGGTGATTTGGGTCACAAGTGTGGAGCACTTATGGATCACACTTGATCTTAGCCAAAAGGCCGAGAAGCGATGAGCACTTATGGATCAGCTTAGTGCTCTTTTTTTTTTTATTTTTAAAAGATTTTATTTATTTATTTGACAGACAGAGATCACAAGTAGGCAGAGACGCAGGCAGAGAGCGCAGGGGAAGCAGGCTCCTTGCTGAGCAGAGAGCCGGATGCAGGGCTCATCCCAGAACCCTGGGATCATGACCTGAGGGGAAGGCAGAGGCTTTAACCCACTGAGCCAACCAGGTGCTCCAAATTAGTGCTCTTTTAAAGAGACCCAGAGGGGCGCCTGGGTGGCTCAGTGGGTTAAAGCCTCTGCTTTCAGCTCAGGTCATGATCCCAGGGTCCTGGGATGGAGCCCCACATCGGGCTCTCTGCTCAGCAGGGAGCCTGCTTCCTCCTCTTTCTCTGTCTGCCTCTCTGCCTACTTATGATCTCTGTCTGTCAAATAAATAAATAAATCTTTAAAAAAAAAATAAAGAGACCCAAAGATCTCCCTTGCTTACAGGATGGAAGCATCATGTGAGGACAGCAAGAAGACTATGTTTCTGAAGTAGCAAGTGAGTGTCTATGAGACACCAAATCTACTGGCACCTTGATCTTGGACTTCCCAGCCTCCAGAATTAGAAATAAGTGTTTGTTGTCTGGGCCTCCCAGACAGCAGCCCAAATGGGCTAAGATAGTATCTCATTGTGTTTTTGAGAAAGCTGTGTTTTTTTGTTTGTTTGTTTTTTGTTTTTTTTTCCTAATATAAGGGTAGAGACAGGGGTGAAAACTGCATTTGGAAGCCAGTCGTCACACTCCCATATTCTTTTTATTTTTTATTTTTTATTTATTTGACACAGGGAGAGAGAGATCACAAGTAGGCAGAGAGGCAGACAGAGAGAGGGGGGAAGTAGGCTCCCCGCTGAGCAGAGAGCCCGATGCAGGGCTCGATCTCAGGACCCTGACATCACGACCCTAGCCAAAGGCAGAGGCTTTAACTCACTGAGCCACCCAGGTGCCCCTCCCGTGTTCTTCCTGCAAGAATTAGATATGAGGTCATGGATTGGAGTAGGTAGCAGGCAAGATGAATTCTCGAACCAATTGACATTCACCCTGTCTTGGCTAAATAAGACATACTGGCTTTATTACAGTTAGTTGAGTTCAGGTGTGATAATAACATTTTGTAAATGCTGAATGTTGTGAAATATCCACAGGGTTACTAATAATAAAATCTCATCTAAAAAGTGTTCAGGCATTTTCCTGTGACTTAGTTTGGGAGCACTGACTTTTAAGATAGGTGTGTACTCAGGCATTTGCATGTGATCTCTGCCAAAGCACCCCCCACTTCCGTACCCTCCCCACCCCCCCCACCCCTCCCCCGGCCCCAGAGGAGAGAGAGAACCTCAAGCGGGCTCCCCACTGAGTGTGGAGTCAGAGGTAGGACTTGATCTCCCTACCCTGGGATCATGACCTGAGTCAAAGGCAGGCACTAAACTGACTGAACCACTCAGGTGCCCAGTCTTTCACTTTTAAGTTGCAGTATAAAGTATAACAATCTTGACTGTACAGCTGATGTATTTTTACATATGTACAAGCCCATATATCCACCACTTACATCAAGATATAGAATATTTCTGGGACACCAGGGTGGCTGGGTGGCTCAGTCGGTTAATCGCCTGCCTTCAGCTCAGGTCATGATCCCAGGGTTCTGGGATCAAGCCCCACGTCAGGCTCCCTGCTCAGCAAGAAGTCTGCTTCTCCCCCTGTCCCTCCCCCGGTCATGTACATGCTCTCTCTCTCAAATAAATGAAAAAAAAAATCTTTAAAACAATGATAGAGAACATTTCTATTCCCTGCAAAATTTCCCTGGTTGCCACCCAGAAGTAACCAGTGAATGATTTCTATTTATGTAGATAAGTTTTGCCTGTTTTTGAACCTTGCCTTACCTCGCCACTGAAGGAACAAACAGGATGTATTCTTTGTGCTTGACTTGGTTAGCTGTGGTTCCCATTCATCCTGGTGAGAGTCATCCATGTTATGTGTAGTGATTGTCTTTTCACTGCTGTATACTATTCCATAATGTGAGCACACCACTGTAGGTCTCTTCATTCTCCTGCTGAGGGAAACTTTGGGTTGTTTCCAGAGTTTGGCTATTGCTAACAAAGCCACTATGAACACTAGGTATCCTGTACATTTTTAGTTGGACACACAGCTAAGAGAGTGTTGGCTAGGTGACAGACTTGGCATGTTTAAGTTTAGTAAGAACTGCCATTTTCTGAATCTTTTAATATCTCTTAAAACTGGGAAAAATAAACCTCAACCTGGTTATTGTGAGAGTATTTAGTGGGCTCTAGGGTATAAGACTTTAAGCCTGTACCTGGAACACAGTGGGGGCTTAGTAATTGCTGGCTTCTGCCCCAGGCAGAGGAAGGGCCGGGCAGTTGGCACTGTGAGGAAGTACCTGCCTCAGACCCTTGGGCAGAGAAGCTTCCCACGCAGCACTAAAGACCCACACCCAGCAGGCGGGGCAAGTCAATCCCGGCGCCCCTGCCTAGCTCTTACCTACCCAGCTTCCTCCCACCGCGATCCTGCTTCCCCAGGAGTCGCCCTGTGAACTTCGCGTATCACCCTATATTTATTGAGCACTAACTGTGTGCCAGTTCCTAGGTGCCCAGGTACAAATGACATAAAGACCCTCCCCCTTCAAATTACTTGGCGGGAGGAGTGATTGCTTAGCGTAGGGAGCACGATGACCCAGCCGACCACTGACTCCGAGGTCGGCCGTCCACTTGGATTCTGGATTTCCCCTGGACGTTGCTCGAGACAAACAAGGAAAGAAAATAATCTGATCCTCTACGCCCCATCAGGGACCTAGGTCGGTCCGGGAGCGCGGTCCGGCGTGTCCAGGTCCCGGAGCCAAGGCCAAGCGCCCCCCCCCCCCCCCCCGCCCACTGCCCTCTGGCTCTGGTGGGCCGAGAAGCCCCGCCCCCGCCGTCTGGCCAATGGCCGCGCGGTCCCGCCCCTCCCCGCCGCGCCCCCTCCCTGTTGGGGAGGGTTCCGGAGTGTCCGCGGAGGTCGGCGGGTCGCGGAGTGGTGGCTACCCGAGGTAAGTTAGCCGTCCTGGGCCCTCTGTCCCGTCGGCTCAGGGCACGCGGATCCCGTTCGGGGAGGTGGCCAGCGGAGTCAAGAGCCGAGTGGGACTCGGAGTCCGCCCGGGCGCTCGGGGGTCAGGGACGCCACTGGGTGCGTGGGGCTGGGGAAGAGCCCACGAGCAGTTCGCCGCAGCGAGGACTCCACGAGCCTCAGCCAGCCCCGGGGGTGGCGCGGGGCGTCTGCCCGGACTGGAGGGGAAGTTGGGCGGGAAGAAGGCAGGCGCCGGTTGCGGAGCTCCTGCAGCCTCCCCGCAGGCCAAGGGTGACTCCGGGGCGAGGCCTGGCCCGGGCGCGCCAACCTCCCGGAGCCGGGGCCGCGCCTACAAGTCTGGGGCCGCCGTCCTCCGCGGAGCCATGACAGTTCTTGGGGGTGACAGCTGCTCAGAACAGCCTCCCTCCCTCAGCGAGCCTGGTCCCGGTCCCATCCAGCAATCGGAGCCCAGTCGGTGAGGCCTCGCCCCTCTGGGCCGGTGGTTATTTCTTTCCTGGACGCTCTCAGAGCCTCCGGGGCGTTCGGGGAGACAGCTCTCCTCGCAGCGTCGGTCAGCCCTTCTCTGAGACCGGAAGGAGATGCTGGGAAAACAAAAACAAAAACAAATAAAAAAAATCGACGTTCTCGTGTGCATGCTGTGGAGTCGCAAAAACTTTTGGAAGTACAGTCAACAACCTGAGAACCGAGACTGCCATAGAGGGAATGCACTCGGGCTTGTCTGAACGATTTATAGCTCTTTCAAGAGAAGGGACTAAATGTTTCAGCCTCACGGGCACATCCTCACACAACTCCCCTCACACAAGCCGTGCCCTCGGTCCCTCTGGGGCTGTGAGTCTCACTTGCTGCAGCAGGGCCTATATTCTGCAAGGTGTTATGGTGAGCTGCAAAGAGGCAGCAGGTCCTGGATTCAAATCCTGCCAGGGCCACTGGTCTGCTTGTGCAACCTGGCATCATTTCTCCTCTCCTAAATGAAAGAAACTTAGGATGGGCCCGCCTATAGTGGACCGGTGAATAAATGTGAACAAATATGGGCTTCCTTTCTTTTTGGTTGGAGCATGTTATACTTCATACTCCCCACCCCCACCCCCTTTTTAAAAGGTATTATTTATTTGTCAGAGGGAGAGAGCAGGGGGAGCGGCAGGCCGAGGGAGAACTGGCCGAGCAAGGAGCCTGCTTCCAGACTCAATCCCAGGACCCTAGGATCATGACCTGAGTTGAAGGGAGATGCTTCACCAACTGAGCCACCCAGGAGTCCCCATACTTCCCAAACTCTTATGCCTAAGGGCTGAGGCTCAGATGCAGAAGAATGTATTACTTGACTCTCTCCTGGTATGTCTCTGGATGCCATGGAAGAGAAGGAGAAAGGATCATTTAGCCACCTTAGAGTTGTTCTTTGCTCACCTCCTGAAGGCTCAGAGGAGCCCGCCCCCCCCCCCAAATCGCCTTGATCCTCTTGACCTCTGTCATTAACACATTAACCAGCAGGAATGTCGCCCCTGGTGGCTAACAAAGCAAGGCATGTAACATGAGGCTATAAGGCCTAGAGTCCGCCCACACCAGGCACCTATGTGTTTGCTCCAGCCTGACCCTCTGTCTTCTGACCCCTTCCTTCCTACAAAACCTACTTGGACATGTTCCAGCATCTTAAGCTTCACTTGTTCAAAATGGAGCTTTGGAGACCTCTCTGTACCACAGCTTCTCCACCAGATTCTCTAGCCTGCCTGAATGGCACCCTCCATCCACCAACACCTGAGCATCCTTGATTCTTCTCTCTTCCTCACTTCCCACATCCGCAGCACACCAGGAACCCAAGCACCTCTCACCACCTCCCAGGGCAGCATTCCCGCCATCCCCATCTTGTGGCCCCTTCCTTTAGCCTCCTGATTTATCTCCCTGCTTCCATCCTGGTCCCTCCACAGTCCAGGTTTTCACAACTACCAGGGAGGTCTTTAACAAAAGTTCAGTCCTCTCCCTTCCCTGCTCAGAACCCCCTGATGGCCTCCCATCTCACTCCAAAAAACCCCCCCAAAATAACCTCCAAAGTCCTTTCCTGCAACACCCCACATGAGCCACCTCTCCTAACCTCCTTGATCTTGATCTCTGCCCCTCCCCCTAGCTTTCTAAACCTGGACCCCTCAGACCCGTTTTCTGTTCTTCAAACATGCCAAGCTCATTTATGCCTTAGGACTTCTAATTTGCTGTGCCGCCCTCCAACCCCCACCCCCAGAGCTGATCTTGTTATAGCCCAGAAGGCCTCAGCTCAAATGTCAGGGATTCAGAAAGACTTCCCTGACCACCTCCATCCATGCAACATACCTTTCTCCAGGGGTTCTGTCTCATTACCCTGCTTTATTTTCCATGATTAATGTCTGGAATTCTTATTTATGTATATGTTTACTCATTTGTTATCTGTCCCACCCCAATAGAATATAAATTGGATGATGGCAGAGATCTTGTCCCTCTTATTCCCTGCAGCTCTCCCTGAGGGGGGAGGCAGGTAAGAAACTCGCAGACAACCCCATCTATAATTGCAAAGTGTGGTAAGTGCTACCTAAGCAACTAGTAGCAATTGCTAGTAATTGAGGCACTTCTAAATGTGAACCTTATGTGGTTGAACTATTGTGTTGTCAAAACAAGCTCTCTAAGCCATTTTAGGGGTGAAGAGAAACCTGCAAAGGACTGGTAATTTGCCCCAGATCACACAGTGAGTGGAACCAGCCTCCTACCCTAAGAACATGTATGCAACAAGCCTTAATGGTGGGCTTGCAGTCATGTTCTAGAAAGAACCTGATCCTGGAGGCTGAAGACTTCTGTTTTTTGCTCTTCCACTAACTAGCAAGCCCCTTAATTTCTTGGTACTTTGTTTTCTTCACATTTAAAGTAGGATGATCTTATTATTATTTTGGGCTTTTCTTTTTTTTTTTTTCCTGGTACACACCAGGGAAGCAGCACTTCTTGGTGGAGCCCACGTGCTGTCAGCAGCTAGGGGCACAAACAGACCTTGGGACAAGGGCAGGGAGCCAGAGCCCTTCCCAACACTGACCAGTCTGCAGGGAAGAAATGGGGCCTAGAGCTGGATCTGATTTCTTTTGGTCATCAATTCATTTTTTTTTAAAGATTTTATTTATTTATTTGGCAGAGATCACAAGTAGGCAGAGAGGCAGGCAGAGGTGGGGGGGGGCAGGCTCCCCGCTGAGCAGAGAGCCGGATGCAGGGCTCGATCCCAGGACCCTGGCACCATGACCTGAGCTGAAAGCAGAGGCTTTGACCCACTGAGCCACCCAGGTGCCCCAGTCATCAATTCGTTTTTAAGCAAATTTCTTGAGGGCCTCTGGGACTCAGGCAGTCATAAAATTAGACGATTAAAGAAAGAAGCAAGCACTCCAGAGAATTGAGAAAGAAAGGAATCATTGCCTTTTGTCCCACCCCATTCCCAACTCTGTTACCATACGTGGTATGCTTTCTTTTCCAGCCTTTTTACCCCCCCTCTCCATTTGTCCTTTTATGGGCCAGAACCCGCCATCACTTCAGAACCTAGACAGCGATGACGTTTGCGGAGGAAAAGACTTACGAGTATATCCGCTACCATTACAGCAGTTTTGTCGACCGCATTCATGTTCTGGAGATACTGCCTTACCTGTCCTGCCTCACCACAAGTGACCAGGTGAGCTGGGGGCATGGGACTCTGACTGACTCGGTGCAGGGGCATGGGGCTCGGAGCTTTCCGCCAAAGCCAGGGCCAACTCCTTCCTTCTCCATCTTCTGCATCCTGCTTCTTGACCTTGACGCTTCTCTACCTTGCAGAATGAAGTGTGGTTCAGGCTGGCCTTTTCCCACGTAGCTGAGCTCCCTCTTGCGTCCATACGGTGTAGTGCTAAAAAAGTAGGGTGCTGGCTGCCTGAGATGTCTGGGCTTCGGTCCCCTCACGTGCTCCCCTCGAGACTTTCCTTGACGTCGTCTCTTGTCATTGTTCCTGCTCAGTGTTGACTCCATTCACCTTATCACGGGACCCTGTCCTGACAGGGAGCCCAGGGCTCAGTTTTGACAGCTCGCGGGAGCCAGGCTGCCCTAGCCTCTCAGAACTGGCTGTAGCCCCAAGTGAAGTGGGGCTGGCCGCCTCCCAGTTCTAGCTGCTCCCAGTGGCTCTGGCTCTCTGCTGCCACCACGCGGCTGTGCTGATGGTGGTGCGGGCCTGTGGCTGTTGGGATTCGGGCCCCCTCCCTGGAATTAGGGGGCATAGGGGGTGCCTCCTGACTAGTTCTGCAGGATATGTTTCCTATGGGTCTTCGTTTCTGCTCTCTGTTTGCCCGTCTGCATGTGGGAATTCAGTGCCCATAAAACCTCCTCTGCCCTGAGACTCCTTATCAGAGTCTCCCAGCATCCCAGCCTCCTGATTCTTAGCATTGGCTTCCTCTCTCTGTCCCTTTACCTCCTTTTCGTCTTCTGTTTCCTCTGTACCTTTCCTCTGCTGTTAATCCAAACCCTTTCTTTTTGCCTTCGGGGCTACCTGAGCAAACCCCAGGCTTTGGTGAAGGACTAACTAGGATCTGTCCGTAGGGTCTTTGTTACCTTATTTCTGCTAAGCTTGTTTCCTCACCAGTAGAGTCGGGACAGTAGCTCTCAGCATCCTGAGCACAGGGCCTGGCACACAGTAAGAGCCTGTTTCCTGGTAACTGCCTTTAAACTTGGGCCCAAACACTGGCCTTGTCCTGGGCTCTGACCGAGTTTCAGATGGCTGCCTTGCTCTTGGGGCTACTTGGAGCCTCTCTCTGCAACTGTCCCCTCCTGAGTGGGGAAGGGGCCAGGGCCCCCTGGCTTGAGCAGGGCAGCTGGCTGTGTCTTCCAGGACCGACTGCGGGCCTCTTGCCAGCTCTCTGGGAACCAGGGCACCCTCTGGGAGCTCTTCAACAGCCTTCGGCGGCGGATCGGCTGGGTGGAGTCCCTCATCAGTGCACTGAGGGCCTGTGAGCTGGTGGATCTTGCTGACGAAGTAGCTCGCATCTACCACAGCAACCTGCCCGGTGAGCTTCCTGCTGTGGCCCTCCTTGTGGAACCCCTGTTAGTTCCCTTGGCCTCCATTCAGCCTCTCCCCTCCCCTCTGTACTCCTGCCTCCCTCTGTCACTTTCCCTCCCATGACTCTTACGCGGTAGACAAACCTGGGTGTGGATCACAGCTTAGCTTCTTGTTAGCCATGTCCCTTCGGCCAAGTCCCTTAATTTCTCTAAACCTCAGTCTTCCCCTCTGTAAAATGGGACTCACGGCCAGACATCTACATTGTAGGACTGTGGTTGGTACCACGAGATGATGGATGTGGGACTGGACACCTCCCATGTGCTCACCAGATGGGACTTCCTCTAATTTTTGTGGCTGTGACATTTGCCTCCCTCCTCTTTCTCACTTCCTCTTGTCTCTCGTTCAGCTGACGGCCTTCTCTCCACTCTTCTCTACTCTTCCCTTCCCCCTCACTGTCTCCTCTTTCTTCCTCATGGCTTCCTTCCTTCCTTTCCCTCATCCCTTCCTCTCCCCCTTGCTTCCCCTGGAGTCTTCTCAGTCCTCCACCCCAGCCGCAGAGTTACCCTTCCGGGCCAAGCGGCCAGAGGGGTCTGGTGAGGTCAGGTCGGAGGGGTCGTAACAGGAAGAAAATTCAAGCCAGCCCTATTTATGTTTTAGACTAGAGACAACTCCTGAGACCCTGACGAGATTTACAGCCTTAGAAGAGCCTCCTGTTTGCTTTTCTTATTTTTTTTTCTTTCCCTCCCTCCCTCTCTCTCCCTCCCTTCCATCCTTCTTTCTGAGGGGTCAGTTAAGGGGGACAGCCACCAACAAAGAGGAGGAGAAAGCCACTGGGTTCCAGAATGACAAGGGAGAGAGAAGTGGTGACCGCTGACCCAGTCTGGGTTGTGAGAGGCTTGTGGAGTGCCCCCCAGGGCCCCCCCAACCTCTCCCACCCCACTCCTTCTACCTCTCCTGGTTTTTGTCCTCCCTACCTTCCTCTCTCCCTCCCGCTACTGCCTCCCACTCAATGAGTCTTGTCTCTTCTAAGTACACCCTACATCAGGACAGCTTTGGGAGTTGGGGGTGGGGGCTGATAGTCATTGACCTGGGGGTCCAGGAGCACGCAGGCCTTTCCTGTCATTGGGAGCATCCATGATTCCCCCTTGACATCACTCTGTCTTTGCCTCCAGGGGTCCGGAACCGGCCTCCAGCCCCAGTGGAGCCACAGTTAGTTCCTGCTGAGGTTCCACGGTCCTCTAAACCTGCTGTGGCCCCCAGGGCCCCCCACAACGGCTACAGAGAGGAGGAGCCAAGTCCAAGTTTCCCCTTGCCAGTCCAGGACACCCAGCCATCAGAGTTCCCGGAAGAGGTGTGTCCTCACAGTCTACTTTGGGCCTCCTGCTTTTGTGTTCCTATCTTTCCAGCTTCTAGAAGCTCTCTTCTCTCCCAACCACAAACCATGTGTAATCTCTGCTCGGAACCTCAGGGCTCCCTCGGTGGAGGTAGGTTCCAAACCAGCTTTCAGACTGCTGAGTTGGGCTTCACCCTGTGGTAGTGCTCACTCCTCTTACCAGCCAGCTGTGAAGCCACAGTTTTGTGGTCTTTGCAGTGGTTTGTGTGACGAGGTGAGCTACATCGAGGGACCAGGAAATGAACAGTGGAGAGGTACTGGGGAAGCAGGAGGTAATGGGGTGGTTGGAGTACTTATTTCCAGTAAAGCTGATTCAGAGCAGAAATGGCTGATTCTGTTGGGACGTCCAGGAGATGTCAGACCATGAACTTGAAGCCCAAGAAAGGGGTCTGTGCAATAGTATCAGAGAGGGGAACCTTTTACAGGGCAAGGCAGATGAATAGAGACTCCCCATGGGATGGTGTGTGTTTTTGGTGAGGTAGGTTCCTGTAGACAGGGTCTGGCAATGACCAAAGCCCGGGCTAGGGGCTTCCTCAGTTTCTGTACTCCGTGCTATGGGCTGAGACCTGTAGGAGATGCCCACTCCTGGGAAAAGCAATTGCCTCATTTGTATTTTCCCTCTTGCAGAGTTCAAAGAAAGTCCCACCGATGCCCCATTCTGGGGATGTCCTGAGGAGGCCCGCTGGTTCCCTGGAGTCCTCCTCTGACATGGCGGCCTTCAACCCTCTGACCTCCAGTGGACATCAAGAGCAGGACACAGAACTAGGCAGTGCCCACACACCAGGTATGTGTGGAATCTGGAGTTCTGGGGCCTCTCCAACCTCCCAGTGAGGGTGAAGACTTAGAGTTGCCCTCCTTGGACAGGAGGCAAGGGGGAATAAAGGGAGTTTACCTCAGGGAGCAACTCAGTTCCTTAGAGGGCATATCCATATTTTCTGTGTAGCAAACTGTTCCAACATTTAGTGGCTTAAAATATAATGATTTAGCTCATGATTCTGTGGGTTAGCAATTTGGGCTGGTTCAGGGTAGTTCTTCAGGTCTCGGCTGAATTCCCTCTTGTATACACGTTGATGCCCAAACACACGTATGCTCTGCTGGGGCACCTTGGTTCTCTTCAGCTAGTCCTTGTCCTTCACCAGACAAGTCTGTTTCATGGCAGCTGAGCAGAATTCTGAGAGAGCAGGCTCCTGGGCAAAGACTCACCCTGGCAGTTTCATCCTGCCTCATTCTGTGAGCCAAAGCAGGTCACGGAGGCCAGCGCAGAGTCAAGGAGTCAGGAAATAGACTCCATCCCTGGATGAGAGGACTGACAGTCACATTGCAGAGGGTGTGGATACAGGTAAGGGAAGAGGATTAGGGCTATTTTGGGACTCTACCAAGAGGACTGACTCTGCAGGGGTTCTCCAGGACCTGGAGGACATTGCAGAAGGCCTGGGCCACCTACTGGCAGGGGAGCCCTACCCCAAATGGGGATCTAGCTCCCAGGGAATCACTAAAACTTCTCAGTCCCCAGAGAAAGTAAGATTTTCATCAGGTAAGGGCCTGGACCCCAAACCAGATCTCAGCGCTCCCTCTTGGGAATATAGAAGACGTCTACTCTGACCTCCCAGGCTGGCATTTCTCTGCATCATTATTTCCCAAACTGTATTCCATGGAACATTATGACCTGCCCCGCGTTTGGTGCCCCTGGGACAGCCACAAGGCACATGAACAGTTAGAGGCTCAGAGAAGCCACTTTAGTGGCCTACACTCCTGCCACCCTAGAATTCTTCCCCCAGCACCTGTTTATACTTTGCAATGTCAGCTTGCCATAAAACACCTTTCAGGAAACGCTGATGTGGACCAGAGAGGCAAAGGGCACTTAGATTTCAGTACCTGCACAGATACAGGTCCCACAAGATTCTGTTGTGTGTTAGATTGGAGAGGGTCAGGTGGTACATCAGAATGACTCCTGGCCTTTGTCAGCTGTAGGGCCTGGCATGTGTGTTCTCAGAGTTCCACAGGGAAAGCCTTTATGGACTGTCACCACCTGCTTCCTCCTGCTTGTCCCAGTTTAAGCCCTCGTGTCAGGGGTGGCTTGGTCCCTGCACCCTTTGCCCCGGAGTCCATAGGTCTCCTGGGAGATTTGCGCACACTGGGGGCTCACTGGGCCTCTGGTGCCCTGTGACTGCTAGGAGCTCTTCTGCCTGGTCCAGAATTGCTCCTACAGGCGGGGAGGGGAAGGTGGCAGAGGGAGGAGCATCCAGAATTTCTCCCAAGATAAGGAGCAGACACAGGAGGAAAGGAGGGTGTCCCAGGCAGGAGAAGAAAGAGCAGAGGATAATGAGTGATCTTTAAGCTCCTAGATGCTATTAGGGAGAGGGACCATTTCACTCTTAGAAGACTCGGCTTTAGGTCAAGGACTAAGGATATATAGGACCAAGGACCCGGGCCTGGGCACAGTGACCAAAGGGACTGTGGAGATTCCCTGGGTAAGAAGTTGGGGGGCTTGGAGGCAGTAGGGACTTGAGCTAGGGCACAGTGGCTCTTCAGCCTTCTGATCCCAGGGTGACTGTGATTTTAGAGTAACGGTCCTGTGATTTGTGTCTCCCCTTTTATTTTGCCCCCTGCAGGCACGGCCTCCAGCCTCCCCTCATCCCGTGGGCCTGTGTCTCCATCTGTCTCCTTTCAGCCCCTGAGCCGTTCCACCCACAGGGCGAGCCGTTTGCCTGCACCTTCCGCGTCAGCGCCATCTGCTGGCACCTCCTCCTCATCCATGGGCTTGGCCTGTGCGGGGGGCGCTGGTGACCACCGTGAGGCCGGCATCTGCTCCACGGGGCCTGGGGTGTCCACAAGCTCACTGACCACCAGCATTGCGTCCTCCAGGGTTCCTGCCAGCTCAGCACTTGACAGAGCAGTGCCTTCCAAGTTGCCTGCCAGCTCAAAACCCTCCGGGGCAGTAGCCACTAATGTGCTCACAAGTCTGCCACCGTCCAAACTACCCATCAACTCAGTGCGTGTTGGCACAGCAGCACCCAGAGTGCCTACAGGCTTGGTGCCCGAGCCCAGGATGTCCACAAGCACGGTGCCCAGCAAGGCGCCCGCCAGCACTGTGCCCACCGTCAGGAGCCACACACCCTCAGGGGTGAGTCTTTGCGCTGTCCAGCAGTGATCCAGGCTTTTCCCTCTAGCCCTGTCCTTGGACGCTTTCCAGTCCCCAGTCCGTCTCTAGCCTGGGATATCCCAGTGCTGCTCCTCAAGGGTGTAGGGCTAGCTGAGATCTAGCATACACCCTTTAGAGTAATAATAATCCTTCAAGCCCCTGAGTGCAGATGCCTTGGGACGGTTGGGCATGATGGCCATCCCCCTGGTCATGTGCCTTAGCCCATTTAGAGCTTGCAGCTACCCATGGAGCTCAGTAGTGTGTGTTGCAGACTGAACAATGAGGGGCAGCATGGGGTGGCCTGCCTGCCTCAGTTCCCTGCTCCTTACCACTGGAATATCCAGTCTGCCCCACCACGAGCCAGTCCTTACTGACTGCAGTCTTAGATGGGACTAACATGCTGGAGGTAGCCACACTGATGCAGCAGTGCGCCCCCCCCCCCCACCCACCGCTTCATGGCTGGGGCAAGCCCTTGCAGCCCTGTAGCTGCTGTCTGCCTGGAGCAACCAAGTCCAGGGGACCCTTTAGGCCCATGGCAGGGCTCTGACGCTGTGGCTGCTCCATGGCCCTCCACCCAGGCAGAACATCAGAGTGGCATGGGGCCATAGCGAACAAGGGCTCCAGGAGGGTGGGGGTGAACTTACAGGCAGGCCAGTGAGTAGCAAGAGGGGTACATTGGAGAAAGTCACCACTGGTACCCAGCCAGCAGAGCCTTGGACCCTGAATCCCCCACTGCCCTCCCGTACCATCAGTGGGTTGAATCTCCAAGAGGGGGCGGCTTCCTTTCTGGACTTTGGGCTGGGAATTGGAGGGTTGGAATGCTAGTTCATGGCCTGGCTGGAAATGGGGTCATGCAACTTGGCTGTCTCCCTGCCATCCCCAGTCCCTTTCAGCCCCTCCTTTCTTTCCCAGGAGACTGCAGGAGCTCCAGGGCCCACCATCTCCACCAGAGACAGCTTGCCCGAACCAAACCCCAGCTCTTCTGGCTGGGAGTCCGAGTTGGAGCTGAGCAAGCCAGGCTGTCTGGCCTCCCGGGTAGACAGTGAGCCATTCTCGGGCTGCTCTGCGGACCTGGCCCTCAGCTACAGCAAGTCGTTGGACGCGGGGCCTGACAATGCCCCAGAGGAGAACGAGTACCAGTCGGTAGATTCCATAAGGATCCAAGTGACCCAGGACCCCAGCGTTGACCTGCTGGAGGGTAATCCTGGGCCGCGTGCCACCCCGGAGCCCCTGGAGGAGGAGGATTACATCCAGGTCAGCACCTGGGCTCCGTGGCTCAGGGCAGCTGCTACTGGGGTGTTCCTGGCCTTGTTCCTGACAGTGGTCTACAGGCGGCGCCTGCTCCAGTGAAGCCTCTGGGTCCTCTGTGCTGGGAATCTGCTCCCTTTCCCAGAGGACATCCAGCCCAAGCACGGACTGTGCTGTCTTCCCGACTTGTCCCTTTTGTGGGGCTGGTGGAGCCTGGGTCAGAGGGGAGCCAGGGGGCCTCAGGCCACATTTCTGTCCCAGCTCATGCCCTCTCCATGTGCTACAGACCTTGCCTACCCTGCAATCTGGATTATCACCTTTATTCTCTGGAGGAGGTGAGGTACGCCCATCCAGGCTGTATACCCATTTGTCTGAGTCCACAGATCAAGAAGTACCACTGGTTGGCAATGCCCCCTATCCTGCCCCTGTGCTGGGTGGCTAGCAGATGTGCAGCGTCGGTGGTGGGGCAGGGCGGACCTCCACAGGACCTTGCTCCAGACCCCAAAAGCCCAGCCATTGCTCTAGGAGCATCAGGGTGGTCCATCTCCAGGGACATGGCTGCTTGTGGTCCCTCAAGAGGTGGAGGAGGTCCAGACATTCTCCTGGACCTTGGGGAATGTAAGCTGCTGGGCTAAGGACTGCCTCTGAAGCCTCTTTCCAGCCTCCTCACCCCCATCTTCCTTTCCTTCCCTTCTGGTCTCTATGCTCTTTAGCTGGGAGGAGGGCGGATTTGGGGAGGAGAGGCCTGCCAGGCAGAGCTCAGACCAAGGTTTGGATTTCAGCTCCACCCCTTCCTGGGCTGTGTGGCCTTGGCAGATGGTCAGACTTCTCTGGTCTTGCTTCTGCACATGGACAGTGAGTATCATGGCGCATCTCCACTGGGTTCTTCTGAGATTGAAGCACACAAGTGTTTGTCAAGTGCCTGACCCAGAGTCGGTGAACCCTGACAACTCCCCCTACCTCTCCCCTGTGCCGCCTGGTAGACACGAGGGTAGCAGAGGCAGAGTGCCCAGTGAGTCAGGGTGCTGCTCTGTAGTGTAGGGTGGGCCTGTACCCCACTCTTAACTTTCACTCACTCTGTGCTCTGTCCCTCTGCGCTCTTGATTAACCTCTCTGTGCCTCTGTTTCCTCAGCTGTAAAATGGGGATGAAATACTAAAACTTCTATGTGTAAGAAAATAGATCTTCCAGTGTGGTGAGGATTAAATGATTTTATCTACACCAATCTTAGAATGGTTCCTGGCATTTATTAAGGGTTGGGTACATGCTGTTATAAACATGGAGGGGCTGGAGCGCTTGGCTACAAGCTTACAAGGCAGATTCAGATCCTACAGCCTCCATTGTCCTGTGCACTGAGTCACTGGCGGGTGGGAAAGGAGGCACACCCCCTGGGGCAGCTGTGCAGGGTGAGGGTTGGGGTGCCTCTCCGGCAGCCAGATGGATTGGGGAATATCTTCATGGGTGTTTTTTTCCAGGCAGCCATCTCTGGAACCCCAGGAGCCACTTCCATTCCTGTGCTCTGCAAGAGACAAAAGCTAGCTCCTGGGGAGGTACCCCCAAACTGTCAGCTGGTAGGTTCTCGACCCTGCTTTGGCTGCTACAGCCTTGCTTTATAGGTGGCTTCAGTGACCTCTACCTTGAGTGACCTGTCCCTTTCCCTCTAAACTTTTCCTTAAGATTTTATTTATTTATTTGACAGAGAGAAACGGTGAGAGAGGGAACACAAGAAGCAGAGGGAGTGGGAGAGGGGGAAGGGCCCAATCCCAGGACCCTGGGATCATGACCTGGGCTGAAGGCAGACACTTACCGACCCAGGTGCCCCTAAACATCTTTTCAACCCTCACTCTGAACCCAACAGCCTGCACCCTGAAACTAGGAGAGGTCCCTACGCAAGCTGTCTGGACCACTCCTTGTCACCCTTGCTCTTAGCCAGCCCTCTGTGCTCTCCCTCCCTCTCAGATACCCGGGTCAGTAAGAAGTTCATGCACCGGTATAGTTTTAATGTGTGACTTTCCCAGGGTAGCTTTGGAAAAGATTATCTCAAGAAAGCAATGTATAGTCCCAAAGGATGCTACTTTGTTGGTGGAATTTCAAACAGTGACCAGCCGTGTGGGAGACACCTTTCGGTAAGGTACATAGGAATCATTCAGGGACCTACGAGGCACTTTTCACCTGATGCTGCCCAGGAGCCCTAATCTGGCCTGAAACAGCAGGCCTGTTTTGGCTCTTGTCAACCAAAGGCCTCTAAAATGCCAACTTCAAGCAGGGTTGGGAATTGGCCAGAGTAATGAGGCCTGTGGCCAGGAGATGTCTTGGGATAGTTGATACGATGTTTCTGATTTCAGAAATCCTGGGTTTGGAGTATGGCTTTCAGCCGCAGGAGGGGGTGCATAGGAGGGTGATACAGATAGGTTACCCCCATCACCATGACCTGGACCATATGGAGGCCAGAACCCCAGGAAGGGAGAGAGGACGTCTGCCCCCAGTGTGAGGCCCAGCCACCTATCCTTGGAGGCTTGGGAGAACACACTTCACCTCAGGGAAAAGGCTGGGGTGGGGCCAGAGGCCCAGCGCTGTCCCAAGTCCCAGTGGGTTAGGGCGGACTCAGCAGCCGTCAGAGTACCCTCTTCACCTTCTCTCTCCCGCTGAAACATTTTCCTCAAAACCCAAGAGCCACCACGGCTTTCCTCCCCGTGGGAAACATAGACCTTGTTTGATGGCCTACCAAAGCCAGACCAGTGCTGTGCCCTCACCCTGTTTTCCTTGCTGGATACACTCAGATTTCATCTGATTTAGGGGGAATTTCTGGTTAAGAGATCAAGAAGATGGCCCTTACCCTCCTGGGCTTTGGGTTATTCACAGATTCTTTCAAGAGACATTGTTTATTATGAAAAACTTTCACATACAAAATAGAACATAAGAAAATGTATATCAGAAATAAATGTAAGAGAAAATAGAATGAGAACACGCCCCCCACCCCCAGCCCATGCCCATCATCCAGCTTCAACAATTATGGACTGATAGCCAGTCTTGTTCATTCCTGCCTGTTTTCCCCTTTCTCTGTACTGGTTCCTTTTTACTCAGAGACTGAGGAGTGCAGAAAACCAAGGGGCGAGGCACACTTGGCTGGGAGAATCTTTTTTTTTTTTTTTTTTTAAATTTACCATCATATGCCATTTATTCCTTCCTTGTTTAAGAACAGGCAAAACTGGGGCAACTGGGTGGCTCAGTGGGTTAAGCCTCTGCTTTTGGCTTGGGTCATGGTCTCAGGGTCCTGGGATCAAGCCCCGAGTCAGGCTCTCTGCTCAGCGGGGAGCCTGCTGCCCCCTCTCTCTCTGCCTGCCTCTCTGCCTACTTGTGATCTCTGTCTGTCAAATAAATAAACAAAATCTTAAAAAAAAAAAAACCAGGCAAAACTATGCTGTCAAATGAAGAAGGAGTGGAGATATCAGCTGGGAGAATTTTTGATAAAGGCAGTCTGTTTCCTGCCGAGGCAGCATTAGGCATTCCCTTCTTAGTTGCTTGGTCTCTGTGGGGGAAATCCCATGTGAAGCTGTTCAAAGAGTGAGCAGCATTGGGTTCCCATCTTAGTGAGAGGAGACCAAAGGGGGTGCCTCCATGGACAAGGTCCTTGGAGGGGTCCTTGGAGGGGTCTGGCTATGCTCCTGTCCCAGAGAGGCGACATCTGGGTATGTCCAGTGGCAGCTTGCCATTGCATCGGGGGCCTCTGCCAGGCTCTAATAGAACCCTTCCAGGAGGCAGAAATGACCTATCTGGGATAGATTCAAATTTCACAGTATATCTCTTGCTCTCTAGGAGTCTCCTAGGAATGGAGTCATTCAGGCCTTGAGGTCACTTGCTCTCTGTGAATTGGCCTCACCTTCCCCCAGCGAAAGTAGTGTTTGGCATTCCTGATCTAATCTGTGCTAGAAGTGACTAGTCTCCATGGATGAGAATCCCATGTTTCCCCTCTGCTCACCTTTCTGTTTTCTTCGCTGTAGCCTAGGGCCATGAGGCTTACACTTGGTATCGGGCACAGTCCCCCAGCATTCTGCACTCCCGCAGCAGCTGGTGACAATGATAGTAATACCCAAGGCTGCTGCTTTCCCCATACCTTGCTGTGTGCCAGGCACTGGACTAAGCATTTTACACAGATCAACTCGCTCAGTCCTCAGCCCTAGGCAAGGGGCACCATTCTGACCCAATGTATATAGCTAGTCTGCAACACTGGGAGGGAGCAAGGACCAGAGGAGAACGTGCAAGGGAACGCTGTGACCCCAACCCCCAGACCTAGAAGTTTCCTACTCTTGCTCATGACCCACAGCTGTTTGCATGTCTGGAGCTGGGGACCCCATTTAAAACAAGATCTTACACCATCACGTTCCTGTCTGGTGTGCCAAGATCTGCCCAGTGTTGCGATAGTGTAATAATGTGCAATATTATAACTAATGGTCTGAAGGATGTTGTAACAATAGGACTGTCATCACTGTGTGTGCATGATTGGTGCCCAGGCTTAATGGCCTGAGGCTCTGAGAGGCAAGGCAGGGGGCACAGGCTACAATGCCCGGCCTCCAGAGGCCAGTTTGGTGTAGCAAACATCTATCTATCTATCTATCTATCTATCTATCTATCTATTTATTTTATTTATTTATTTGACAGAGATCACAAGTAGGCAGAGAGGCAGGCAGAGAGAGAGAGGCAGGCTGAGAGAGACGGGGAGGCAGGCTTCCCACTGAGCAGAGAGCCCCATGCGGGGCTCCATCCCAGAACCCTGGGATCATGACCTGAGCCGAAGGCAGAGCCTTTAACCCACTGAACCACCCAGGCAGCCTGCAAACATTATTTATTAAAGGATTCTCCGTGGGGCACCTGGCTGGCTCAGTCAGTGGAGTGTGCAACTCTTGATCTTGGGGTTGTGGATTTGAGCCCCATGTCAGGTGTAGAGATTACTTAAAAATTAAAAACATTAAGGATTCTCCAGTGCTGGATCTAAAGCCTAAAAGGAGTAAGACCCCTGCTTACCTTCCAGTGGTTGGGAATGGCTCACAAAGTGAGTTGCAATTAGGCTTTCATATCATACTTTCATGTCCTTATACAATGATTTGCACCTACTGTGCACAGAGTATTGGGAAAGGCATCAGAGACAGAATGAGAAAGCAAAGACCTCACTCTATGGGCCCCCTTCCACTACCCATTGTTTCCAATACAATAGTGAGTTGTCTAAAGGAGTGCTCCTGAAGCAAGCTGGTGGTAGGGAGGAGGCACAAGTGTTGTTTCCATCAGTTATGTACTACTAATAATTACTGTAACCAAATCCAGGGAAACAGTAATACTTAGAGCCTACAGGGAATCAGAGGAATGCGAAGTGTAAATTTACAAAGACACCCAAGCAGAAAGGCTACAATCAAAGGGTCTGGCAAGATCACATGTCAGTGAAAACAGAGCAGTTGAAACTTTCAGAGGCTGGGGGGGAATAGAAGTTGATAAAACGTTTGCAACCTGGCAGTAGCTTACTGAAATTGACCGTGGATGTAGCAATTCCATGCTCCGGTATGAACAGCACAGCAAGGAGAGCTTCGGTATACCAAGGGATGTGTGCAAGAATGTTTCTTCCTTCCCCCCTTCCTTCCTTCCTTCCTTCCTTCCTTCCTTCCTTCCTTCCTTCCTTCCTTCCTTCCTTCCTTCCTTCCTTCCTTTCTCTCTCCCTTTCTTCCTTTCCTCCTCCTCCTCCTCCTCCTCCTTCTTCTTCTTCCTCCTCCTCTTGTTCTTCCTCCTCCTCCTCTTCTTCTTTGTCTTCCTCTTCTTCTTCTTCTTAGTGCAAGAATGTTTCTAACTGTGATGTTTATAATAGCCCCAAACTGGAATCAGCCCAAAGGGCTCTCCAGGCTAGAATGGATATAGGAGCTGTGGTAACATCACAAAATAGAATACTGGGATATAGCAATGAGTACGAATGAAGACCTTGCTCTACACAATATGGGTAGATCTCACAGACCTGGTGTTGAGCAAGAGAAGTCAGTACACACACAAGAAGTCCTCACTGTGGGATTCTGTTCCCATAAAAAGTACAGAAATAAGCAAAAATGATCCATGGCATTGACGGTCAGACTGGTTACCTTTGGGAGGGATAGAGGCAGGAAGGGACATTCTGGAGGGTGGCTCTACCTCCTGATTTGGAGGAGATAGAGTATGATGTTCTGTGTCCAGACTCCTGCTGCAGATACAGAAATACACCAAGATCACCTAAATGAGAACAAACAGAGGCTCTTCTTTCAGAGCTTGCAGAAGAGTCAGCTACCATCATCACTTGGATTTGGCAGGAAGGGACTCAAAGGCAGGGAGGGGAAAGTGTCCCAGTGGGAAAGAAAGGGAAGCTCCAGGTATGTTATGATTGGAGATGGTTTACCTGGGAGGGACGCTGGAGGCTGGCTAGCTAGAGGGGGCACCTCTGTGGTTGGTTGGGGAATTTGGTTTCTCTGGTTGGTCCTGAGTTGGTAGAGATAAGGTGTGGTGGGGACTGGGAAGAAGCTGCCAGACACTGAGTCCTAGTTGTACTGGGCCCACCGCTGCAGTTCTGGGGTGTATTAGCATGTGCACGCGCGCATACACACAGTGATGATAGTCCTATTCTTACAACACCCCTGAGACCACTAGTTATAATATTGGGCATTATTACAGTATCGCAACATGGGGCAGATCTTGGCACACCGGGAGGAACGTGTTGGTGTGAAGTCTCATTTTAAATGGGGTTAAATTGTGGTTTGGCTTTCCAGGCTGGTTACTGCAGAGATTTGGGGTCAGAGTTCTAGTGTCATACCTGGTCTGGCCCATGATCGTTTGCATATTCAGTCTCTCAGAGGGAAGAGTATGGGCACCGAGGGGGGCCTCCCCTGCTGGAATGGGAGGTGGGTTGTCACATACATATTTCCTCCAGCTCCCTCTCCCTCCCCATGGCCTGGGGGCCTGCCTGTGAGGGTGAGACCCCCTGCTCCAAGTCTTTGCTGAGCTATCACACCCACCAAGTGTCTTTTTCCTTTAGGTCTGGCGTAAAGCCCAGCTGCAATTGGAAGGCTTCTTTGGTCAGACCTCTCTCATTTATTAGGCTTTCTAAGTTCCCATGGCTTGCCTCAAACCCTGCAGGGTAAATTCTCATCGCCTTGCCTGTATTTTAAAAGCCTATACTGAGTATCTTTTCTTCTACATATTCAATATTGTTTCTATAAAAAAACAACAAAAACAGCATCCAAAGTACCCGCCCCCACCAAATACAACTTTTTATTTGAAGTAACACATACATACTGGAAAGTGTACTGAGAAAGAAATTAAGGAATCTGTGGCAAGAAGGGTGGAGGCGGGCAGAGAGAGCAGGGGGTGGGGGGAAGGTGAAGAAGGGGAGGAAGCCCTGGGTTCTAATTCTGGGTCCACAGCCAACTCATGGCATCCCTTATCCTCCTGGACCCACAAACAGTGGGTGATGTCAAATCCTTGCTCCTCAAATCCTTCTTCTCCAAGGCTCAGTCCCATCAGCCCTTGAGTGTCCTTGGCTCGGTTGGCTGTATAGACTTCCTTCCCCTCCTGTTTTCTCTCCCCACGTCCCCAGGTGCCGTTCCACACCATCTGAATCACTGATTTCCTAGCAATCAGACTCTCTCTTCTATTTAATCAATTCACTTGTATTTAACATAAGAAGAAAGCAAAAATCCTTTCATTATCGCATGCAGCTGGAAATCGGCTTCTTGCAGGAGGCCTCTCCAAAGGAATGGGGAAAAAGAGAAACTGGTAATTGTTGAAAGAATGACTTCTTTGCCTACTCGCTGTCACGACATCCTGAGAATTGTGGGTCCACATTACTCATTTGTAGTCATGCTACTATTATTACTTCTAGAACTTACAATCCTTGGACATTTCCTTCATTCAGCTTGCTGTTATGAAGGTCTACGATGACCAGATGTCAGCTTGTAGCGAGGCTACTGCAGTACGGAGCTTTCAATCCGGGTGGCTCGATCAGGACCTTTCCCCCTTTACCCCACTGCCTTCACTGTCAGGAGTTTTCCGTTCTCAGGGTGTGGGGCGGCCTGCTACCTTCTGGACTTGGCTCAGTGCACTCCTTCCCACCCAGTCCAGCAGCAGCCAATCTCCCCCTTTGAATATTCACCTTCTTTATAATCTAGTCTCTTTATTTATTTATTTATTTATTTTTAAAGATTTTATTTATTTATTTGACAGAGAGAGATCACAAGTAGGCAGAGAGGCAGGCAGAGAGAGAGAGGAGGAAGCAGGCTCCCTGCTGAGCAGAGAGCCCGATACGGGACTCGATCCCAGGACCCTGAGATCATCATGACCTGAGCCAAAGGCAGAGGCTTAACCCATTGAGCCATCCAGGCGCCCCAGTCTCTTTATTTATTTTTTATTTAAAAGTTTTTTTGTTTGTTTAAGTAATCTCTGTACCTCACATGGGGCCCAAACTCATGAGACTGGGATGAAGAGTTGCACGCTTTTCCGACTGAGCCAGGCACAGGTGCCCTTAATCTAGTCTCTTTAAAATTTAAAAAAATATATATTTATTTGACAGAGAGATAGCAAGAGAGAGAAAGAGAGCAAGCGCACAAGCAGGGGGAGCTGCAGGCAGAGGGAAAGGGAGAAGCAGGCCCCCCGCTAAGCAAGGAGCCCGATGCAGGGCTCCATCCCAGGATGCTGGGATCATGACCCGACCTGAAGGCAGATGCCCAACCGACTGAGCCACCCAGGTGTCCCCAAAACATCTTTTAATTACACAGGGAATACATGAAAATGTGCTTACTACAAAAAATCAAAACCCCAAACCAAGCAGTTTTTAGGCTGGAGATTCTCAAACTTCAGTGTAGATACCACTCCCTTGGGGATCTTGTGAAAGGCCGGTGCTGGCACGTGCAGTCACTACGTTTCTGAAGAGACTTTTTTCCTTCCAAGATTTTAGTTAAATTCAAGTTAGTTAACATACAGTGTAGTATTCGTTTCAGGAGTAGAATTTAATGATTCTATATTACCCAGTGCTCGACACAACAAGTGTGCTCCTTGATTCCCATCACCCAGTCACCCTATCCCTGGACCTACCTAACCTCCAGCCACCCTGTTTGTTTTCTATAGTTAAGAGTCTCTAGGGTGCCTGGGTGGCTCAGTGGGTTAAAGCCTCTGCCTTCGGCTCAGGTCATGATCCCAGGGTCCTGGGATCAAGCCCCACATCTGGCTCTCTGCTCAGCAGGGAGCCTGCTTCCTCCTCTCTCTGCTTGCCTCTCTGCTGACTTGTGCTCTCTGTCTGTCAAATAAATTTAAAAAAAAAGTCTCTTATGGTCTGTCTCCCTCTCTGTTTTTATCTTATTTTGTTTTTCCTTCCCTTCCCCTGTGTTCACGTGGTTTGTTTCTTAAACTCCACATAGGAGTGAAATCATACGGTATTTTTCTTTCTCTGGCTTAGTTTGCTTAGCATAATACCATCCATGTTGTTGCAAATGGCAAGATTTCATTCTTTTTGATGGGTGAGTAATATTCTATCACTTCTTTATCCATTCATCAGGCAATGGACATTGGAGCTCTTTCCATAATTTGGCTATTGTTGATAGTGCTGCCATAAACACTGGGGGGTGTGTGCCCCTTTGAAACTGTGTTTTTGTATCCTTTGGATAAATACCTAGTAGTGCAATCGCTGGGTTGTAAGGCAGTTCTATTTTTAAAATATATTTTATTTATGGGGCACCTGGGTAGCTTAGTCGCTAAGCATCTGCCTTTGGCTCAGGTCAGGATCCCAGAGTCCTGGGATCAAGCCCCATGTTGGGCTCCCTGCTCCTCGGACAGCCTGCTTCTTCCTCTCCCACTCCCCCTGCTTATGTTCCTTCTCTTGCTGTCTCTCTGTCAAATAAATAAAATCTTTAAAATATATGTATGTGTGTGTATATGTGTATATATATATACACACACACATATATAATTTATACATATATAATTTATGCATATATATATAATTTATTTATTCAGAGCACCAGTGAGGTGGGAAGGGGGAGAAGGAGAGGGAGAATCTCCAGCTGACTCTGAGCTGAAGGTGGAGCCTGACATGGGGCTTGATCTCATGACGCTGAGATCATGACCTAAGCTGAAATCAAGAGTTGGATGCTTAACTGACTGAGCCACCTAGATGCTCCTATAGTTTTAATAATTTGAAAATTACTTTATTTTTATTTTTTATTTTATTAAAAGATTTTATTTATTTATTTGACAGACAGAGATCACAAGTAGGCAGAGAGGCAGGCAGAGAGAGAGGAAGGGAAGCAGGCTTCCTGCCTAGCAGAGAGCCCGATTCAGGCCTCCATCCCAGGACCCTGGAATCATGACCTGAGCTGAAGGCAGAGGCTTTAACCCACTGAGCCACCCAGCCACCCCGAAAATTGCTTTCCATACTAGAATGCAAATGCACTGAGGTGTTTAACATTTTGAGGAACCTCCTTACTGTTCTCCAGAGTGGTTGCACAGTTTGCATTCCCACCAAGAGTATAAGAGTGTTCTCCTTTCTCAGCATCCTTGCCAACATCTGTTGTTTCCTGAGTCATTGACTTTAGCTATTCTAATAGGTGTGAAGTGGTATCTCACTGTGGTTTTGATTTGTATTTCTCTGATGCCAAGTGATGTGAAGCACCATTCATGTGTCTGTTGGCCATTTGTATGTCTTCTTTGGGTAAGTGTTCATGTCTCCTGCCCATTTCTTAACTGGATTATTTATTTTTGGGGTGTTGAGTTTGATAAGTTTTTTTTATAGATTTTGGATACTAGGCCTTTCTCCAATATGTCATTTGCAAATATCTTCTCCCATTTTTTTTTTTTAAAGATTTTATTTATTTATTTGACAGAGAGAAATCACAAGCAGATGGAGAGGCAGGCAGAGAGAGAGAGAGAGGGAAGCAGGCTCCCTGCCGAGCAGAGAGCCCGATGCGGGACTCGATCCCAGGACCCTGAGATCATGACCTGAGCCGAAGGCAGCGGCTTAACCCACTGAGCCACCCAGGCGCCCTCTTCTCCCATTTTGAAGGTTACCTTTTAGTTTTGTTGATTGTTTCCTCAGCTATGCAGAAGCTTTTTATCTTGATGAAGTCCCAACAGTTCATTTTTCCTTTTGTTTCCCTTGCCTCCAGAGATGTGCCTATTAAGAAGTGCTATGGCTGAGGTCAAAGGGGTTGCTGCCTCTGTTTTCTCCTCTAAAATTTTGGTGGTTTATTGTCTCACATTTTGGTCTTTCATGTAAGAAGACTTTTTTGAGTTAAAAACAAAGAATAGTAGTTGAAAATGCCCTTCACTCTCCTGTAAGTTTGAGAGACATCATTCTTTGCCTTTGCCTATGTACTGTGCCATTTGATAATCCTAACTTAATCCCATCTGTGGCTTGGGAGTGAGGACTCTCTGTTCATAGCAGTGGGGTGCAGGGTCTCCTAGCCTCTAGACTCTTCTATAGCTCCTCATAGAACCCCACAAAGTATTGTTGCCAAGTTTACTAGGTCTTTGTTGAATTGAATTTAGTTCATACAGCAATCCAAATGATTTGGTCCTTGTTTCAGTTGATTGAGGATCCTCGACTTCTGAGTTTTTCTCCACCATGTGCAGGATGACCCACCCAAATCACTGATGAAATGGAGAACAGGGCAAATCCAGAGCCAGAGCCCCACACAGTGCCACTGAAGACCATTGGCCAACCAGCCTCATCAGTTGACCTCACCATTACTCAATCAGTATTCTACGCTCCCTATCGTCATCTACTAGTTAAGAGTAAATATAACACCGGGCACCTGAGTGGCTCAGTTGCTTGAGCATCCAACTCTTGATTTCAGCTCAGGTCGTGATCTCAGGGCTGTGAGATCAAGCTCCAAGTCAGGCTCTCTGCTTGTCCCTCCCCCTCTGCTCTTCCCCCCATGCTCTCTTTCTCTCTCTCCAAGATAAAGAAATAAATTCTTTTTTTTTTTTAAAGATTTTATTTATTTATTTGACAGACAGAGATCACAAGTAGGCAGAGAGACAGGCAGAGAGAGAAGGGGAAGCAGGCTCCCCGCTGAGCAGAGAGCCCGATGCGGGGCTCGATCCCAGGACCCTGGGATCATGACCTGAGCCGAAAGCAGAGGCTTCAACCCACTGAGCCACCCAGGTGCCCCAAGAAATAAATAAATTCTTTTAATAAAAGAGTACATATAACAATTCTAGTGGAGGTGTATCTGCTAATGAATGCTGCAAAAGAGAAATCAGGCCAATAATTAATAGCGTAAAACAACACATTTCGTATCTCATGGTTTCTGTGGGTTAGGATTTCAGGTGCAGGCTCACTGGGTCCTTTGGCTCAGGGTCTCTAATGTGTTGGCTGGGGCTGCAGCCATCTCAGGGTTCAACCTGGAGAGGAGGATTCACCTCCAAACTACTCTTTTTTTTTTTTTTTTAAGATTTTATTTATTTATTTGACAGACAGAGATCACAAGTAGGCAGAGATGCAGGCAGAGAGAGAGGGAGAAGCAGGCTCCCCGCTGAGCAGAGAGCCCGAAGTAGGGCTCGATCCCAGGACCCTGAGACCATGACCTGAGCCCAAGGCAGAGGCCCAACCCATTGAGCCACACAGGCGCCCCTTGTGGTTGTTTCAGGGTACAGTTCCTTCAGTTCCTTTCTGAATTGTTGCTCTGAGAGCTTCACTTCCTGTTGGCTGTTGGCTGTTGGCTGTTGGCCAGAGGCCGCCTGCCCTCCATTCCTTGCTGCATGAGCCTCTCCGTAAAGCAGCTCCCAACATACTATCTTGCTTCATTAGAACAAGCAGGAGAAAAGAGCTAGAGAGAGCACAACAGAAGTCATAGTCTTTCTTAAATTAACCTTAGAAGTGATATCTCATCACTTTTGTAAATTGCACTCACAGGGCAATTTACCAGGACATGGGGACCATTGGGAGTACCACTGTAGAAGTTTTCTGCTATAGAAAGGGAAGTTGACTCTGACCTGCAACAGGACATATATATGAATTCTTTGACCCAGCAATCCCATTTCTAGAAATCTAAGCCCAAAATACACTGGCGAAAATAAACAAAGATATATGTACAAGGCTAATCATTATGCCACACTTTGTAAGTAGCAAAAGACTCAAGGGACACCAGGGTGGCTCAGTTGGTTAAGCATCTGCCTTTGATTCAGGTCATGATCTCAGGGTCATAAGATCGAGCCCCGCATCGGGGCTCCCTGCTCATCAGGAAGCCTGCTTTTCCCTCTCCCCGCTGCCCCTGCTTATGTTCTCCCTCCCTGTCTCCCTCTCTCTAATAAATAAATAAAATCTTTTAAAAGAAGGAAGAGATGGAAAATGTATCTTTTATTTAAGAAAAAAAGCTTTTAGTTAAGAGTTGAGTCTTGGTATCCCATGTGACTCTACTGGGAGAGGACTTTAGAAACCTGGGCCTGGTTTCATCTGGACTTTGCCTCACATAGCTTTCCCTTTGCAGATATTGGTTTGCATCCTTTCCCTGTAACAAATCTTAGCCACGAGTACTACTAAAACCAAAAGCATTTGGACTGGAATCTCTTGTCTGTTTTCATGAAAGTGTAAACCAAAGCTTGATCGCAAAAATGGTTACCTATAAAGAAAGGGCAGGAACAGAAAAGAGGGTTCAAGGACAGAAGCTAGACTTTTCTGGATGTACCTTCTTTTGTAGATTTGACTTTGGAACCATGTTACTGTTTTACATAATTATATAACAAAGTTAAATTTAAGATTTTTTTATTTTGGGGAGGCTGGCTGGCTCAGTTGGAAGAGCATGTGACTCTTGATCTTGGGGTTGTGAGTTTGAGCCCCACGATGGATGGAAAGATTACTTAAATAAAACTTAAAAAAGAAAAAGATGTTTTGTAGCCTTAAAAATGGGGCAAAAAGAACTCAATTGTGTATTGAATTGATGCCTGAATCACACAGAGAGGAATTATTTCAACTTTAAAACACAACAGTTTGATTTTTCATCTGTAGTGCAATATATCCTTAAGACAAAAAAAACTGCAAGGAAATGTTAAACAGTATTTAGTAACCATCTTGTTGGTGATAATATTGGTATTTTTATTCTGAAACTATTATCTCTAATGATAAAGCAAATAAGTAGTGAATGTTGTTAAGAACTTGGATTTTTTAGGACAAGATAAAAGAGAAATATAAAACCAAAGGAATTATGTAAAAACTCTAGAACCTTAAAAATGAATGGAAAAATATTAATATAAATGTATGATATATTTTTCTCTTTATAAAAGTAGGTTTTCTATCTATATGCTAAAATGGCCTAGAAATTGAACAACCCAGTAGCAATGTGCACTCCTGGTGTCCAAATTGTGACCTCTAAACATCATTTCCTACTGATAGGAACAATTACTCCTTGGAGAAATGTCTGATTCAAGATCTGGACAGGAGATTTCTAGAGTTGAGGCTGGAACCTCTCATCATATCAGAGAACAAGAAAGCTGTGTAAGACTATCAGAGTCACGTTTAAATGATTATGGAGTCAATCTGAAGGGCTTCCATTGACCAAATGTGGCGCCAATTTGAACATCAAAAAGAAGAGTGATTCCAATGGATTGAAATTCACCAAATATGTTTTAAAATGCATGAGTTCACAATAACACTAAAAAGAAAGTTATTCTTTTTTTTATTTTTATTTTTTTATTTTTTTAAGATTTTATTTATTTGACAGAGAGCGATCACAAGTAGGCAGAGAGGCAGGCAGAGAGAGAGGAGGAAGCAGGCTCCCTGCCAAGCAGACAGCCGGATGCGGGGCTCGATCCCAGGACTCTGGGATCTTGACCTGAGCAAAAGGCAGAGGCTTAACCCACTGAGCTACCCAGGCGCCCCAAGAAAGTCATTCATTATCTGGTTATCTGATGACAAGAAAGTCATCAGATAACCATTATCTGGTTATCTGGTGACAAGAAAGTCATGTATTCTTAGTCACCTCAAGAAGACACTAGAGGGGCGCCTGGGTGGCTCAGTGGGTTAAGCCGCTGCCTTCGGCTCAGGTCATGATCTCGGGGTCCTGGGGTCGAGTCCCGCATCGGGCTCTCTGCTCAGCAGGGAGCCTGCTTCCCTCTCTCTCTCTGCCTGCCTCTCTGTCTACCTGTGACCTCTCTCTGTCAAATAAATAAATAAAATCTTAAAAAAAAAAAAGAAGACACTAGAAAACCAATTCATTCTGAAAACTGGTCACTAAAGAGAATCAATTCTGCTTTAAAAAAAAAAAATAGAAAAAAATGGGGTTCCTGGCTGGCTCAGTAGAGCATGCAACTCTTGATCTTCCTTTTTTAAAAAGACTCATTTATTTATTTGAGAGAGAGAGCAGGAGCAGAGGGAAAGGGAGAGAGAGAATCTCAAGCAGGCTCCAGACCTAACTGGAGACTGACTCGGAGTCTTGATCTTACTATCCCGAGATCATAATCTGAGCCAAAAACCAAAACTGGGTGCTCAACTGACTGAATCACCCAGGCACCCCATGCTACTCTTGATCTTGAGGTTGTGGGTTCGAGCCCCACATTGGGTATAGAGATTACTTAGAGGTTAAAAAAAAAAAAAAAAGAATCAGGGGCACCTGGATGGCACAGTTGGTTGAAAGTCTGACTCAGTTTCAGCTTGGTCACGGTCTCGGGGTCATGGGATTGAGTCCTGAACTGGGCTCTACACTCAGTGCGGAGTCTGCTTGGGACTCTCTCTGCCTCTTCCTCTGCGCCCCTTCCCCCATATGCAGGCTCTCTCTCTCAAGTGAATAAATAAATCTTTAAAAAAAATCAGTCTTGCCTTTTCTATAGAAGTTATACTTCAGGATACCAAAGAGCTGATGGATAAAAGTTCTTTATAAAAGAATTCCAATTAATTAAGTGCAGAAGAGATAAAAGAATTAGAATATCACAATTTTGCACCCCCTAATAAAATAATGGCTATATCACCATTAGGCAATGTCACCAATAGTTGCTGAATCCAGGAGGTAAAAAGCTGATGGAGAACTTTATAATGGATGGACCAATCTGATGTTCCCTGAACCAAATGACCAATCTTAACATCTCAAAAAGAGGTAATAATGCAAGTAAGTAGTGAATGTTATGAACTAGGATTTTCCTGTTCTGATGAGACAAATAAGAAATAAATAGCACCACCAATGATGAATTGTTTTAAATAAAGCAAACCTGAATCTAATCAAGACTTTAAATTATGGGGTGCCTGGGTAGCTCAGTGGGTTGGGCCTCTGCCTTCAGCTGGGGTCATGGTTTTGGGGTCCTAGGATCGAGCCCTGCATCAGGCTTTCTGCTCTGCGGGGCGCCTTCTTCCTCCTCTCTCTCTCTGCCTGCCTCTCGGCCTACTTGTGATCGCTCTCTGTCAAATAAATAAATAAAACCTTAGAAAAAAACCACAAAAGACTTTAAATTACAAGGATGCAGTCATCAAAATCAGAAATGTGGAAATTCTTCGGGGCAATCTGGTTTCTTCAATAAATAAATTGCAAGGAAAATAAATGGAGGGAAACAGGTTAAAAAAGATTTAAGAGACAAAGCAATGAAATGCATTATGTTGACTTTGGAAAATGAATTTGACACAATTATAAAAGATTGACAATCAGGGAAAGTTAAATAATGTGGGGTTCATGATACTTGAGGTTTTTTTTTTTAAGATTTTATTTATTTTTTTGAGAGAGAGGGAGCATGGGGAGAGGGGAGCAGAGGAAAAGGGAGAGAGAGAATCTTAAGCATCCTATCTTAAGAATCTAAGATTAAGCATGGGGTCCAAACTCATGACCCTAAGAACAAGACCTGAGCTGAGATCAAGAGTCAGACACTTAACCGGCTGAACCACCCCACCAGAAATTATTCTAGATGTTCTACATATATTATTTAACTTTTCCCCAAGGCCCATTACATTTATCTTTCCATTAACATTGACAATATATATTTATTTTTTCAGTTAAAATAACTTGGGAAGCAGTCTATAATATCTAAAAGTATTACAAATTCCTTTTGATGGCTGCATAGTGTTCCATTGTGGCCCAGTCATTTTTTATTCAACTGAGGTTTAGCTAGGTTAAGCAGCTTGCTGAAAATCACTCATCTGGCGCTGGTAGGATTAGGACTAAGGTCTGGCTGACTCCAAAGCATGTATTCTAAATTAGTGTTTCCCAGACTTTAATACATATATGAATCCCCTGAGGCTTTTGCTGAAATTGCAGATAAGGTGGGTCTGGGGTGAGTCCTGAGATTCTTACAAACTACTCATCATGCAAAAGCAAGGGAAGCCTAGAAAACTTGGTCTGAGCATGGACTGCACACTAGGATCACCTGGGAAGCATTAAAAACTTAGTAAAAATATATATTGGTGTTCTCTTTCAGTGAATTAGGCCAGAGACAGGGATTATTTAAGGACAGGACAATAAATTCTGCAATAGCCTCCATCTTCCAAAATAAGGTAGACAGTTTTCTCTTGTGCATTTGTCTCTTCAGCTGCCTGAAATATGAGGATCCTTGAGAAATAGGCTTGCCCTTATGGTAGGAAAGTTATTGTTCAAAATATTGGATCATGGGAGAGGATGGGCTTGGTTTCCATCATTACTGTTTTAAGACTCTGGTTGCAAGTAAGAGAAAACAATATAAGCTAAATTAAGAAAAAAAGGGGTGACGGAGTCATAAGAAATATTTAAAAACATTTTAATGTTACAGGAAGGGACCCAAAGACAGGAAAGTAATCAGCCCAGGAAAGGATGGAAGTTGGCAAGACTGGGAGAACTGGCAAAGCACTCTTGTTTTTCTGGTTTGCTCTGTGCATCTGTTCATTCTTGGGTCTCTCTGCAAATCAGCTTTCTCTGTTCCTTTGCGTGCATGGAGGATGTGGGATCACACTTTGAGAACTGAGTCCCTGTTCCAAGGTGTTGGGATATGGATGCAAACATGGCTATTGGAGCCTAATCTACAGGTAGGTAGGGGGATTTCTGGGTGAAGAGGGAATGGTTGTGAGGTGGCAGGTATGAAACATTGTCTACTGCAAAGATGTTAGGATTTTAAAGAATCCTGAAGTTGTTATTGCCACTGTAATGATTTATTAACACATTGTGTGTGTGTGTGTGTGTGTGTGTGTGTGTGTGTGTGTATCTGTGTATTACATGTGAAAGGCGCTGTGGGGGATATGAAGGTGCAAGCTTTTATTCTAATAGCTCTCAAAGTCTAGTTGGAGATTATAAAACATGTATATCAAGAATGTTAACACAAGGAAGTATGTGATACATGTCATTAAGAGTGACGTATTTTAAAAGATTAGAAGGTTCATAGCTAAGTGTGGTAATCTGTGAGGACTTTAAGGAGGAGGTATCTTTTGGGATAAACTATGGAAATTGGGTTGAATTTTGATTAAGCAGAAATGGGGTGGGAGGAATTTCATGTAGAGATGAAGGATGAAGTTTACAGCTGGGTAAGAGTCAAGTCTGTCTGGAGAGCTGGGAGATTCCTTTTGCTAGAACATACTATGCAAGTGTATGGGAAGTAATGACGAAAAGTGGAAAGATGCTAAATGTGGGACTCCTTGTATATGAAGTGTTTTTTAAAATTTTATTTATTTGACAGAGAGAGAGATCACAAGTAGGCAGAGAGGGAAGGTGGAGAGAGAGGGGTGGGGAAGCAGGCTCCCTGCTGAGCAGAGAGCCCGATGTGGGCTCTCCCAGAACCCTGGGATCAAGACCTGAGAACCCTGGGATCAAGACCTGAGCCGAAGGCAGAGGCTTTAACCCACTGAGCCACCCAGTCACCCCTATAGTAAGTGTTTTGAATTTAGTTCTGTAGGTGAAACCTTTTTCTTTTTTTCTTTCTTTCTTTCTTTTTTTTTTTTTTAAGTAGGCTCCATGCTGGGGTGGGGAATGAACTCGTGACCTGAGATCAACTCCTGACTGAGATCAAGAGTCAGAAGCTAAACATAACTAGCCACCCAGGTGCCCTTCATCAAGACCTTTTAGAGGGGAGATTATACCAGCACCTGGGAGCAGTGGGCCTGGAAAGTAAACCAGAAGCAGAACAAGTATTTAGGAGGCAACCGAAATAAAGTGCTCCCACAGGGCTCTTTTTGTCTAATTTGATAGCTACTAGACACTTGTGGCTATTGATAATTTTTTAAAAGTTTATTTATTTATTTTAATAATCTCTATACCTAATTTGAAGCTCAAACTCAAAACCCAGAGAGCAAGAGTTTTGGGCTTTTCAGACTGCGCCAGCCAGGCACCCCACTGAAATAATAATGTTTTGGAAATATTGGGTTAAATATGCTAACAAAATAATTTCACCCATTTCTTTTTACTTTTAAAGATGTGGCTACTAGAAAATTTAAATTACCCATGTGATTTGTATGTATTTCTGGTGAATAGTGCTGGACTCAAGGAAAGGGCACATGAGAGTGAAGAATCATGTTGCCCAGAGGAACAGAAATGGCAGTGCCATTAAGAGAACTGAGGAAAGGGAAGCTGTTGAAGAGGAAAGAGGACAAACTTGTTTTCAGAAAGCAGATGCTTTTACAAAGATAAGTTTCCCCTTATCTGCAAGGGATATGTTCCAAGATCCCCAGTAGGTGCCTGCAACCACGGAGTACCAAACCTTATATATACCTGTTTTTCCTGTTAAAACACAACTGTGATAAAATTTAATTTATAATTTAGGCACAGTAAGAGATTAACTACAGTAATGACAAGAAGGAACAAGTATAATAGTCTATTGTAATAAGAGTTTTATCAATGTTATCTCTTATTGGACTGTATCCATCCTTCTTGTAATGATATGAGACAATAAAATACCAATGTGATGAGACGAAGTGAGGGCAACGATGTAGGTGTTGTTATGTAGCCACTGGCTACTGGTGACCTTCTGACAGTATTTCAGAATAAGGATCATCTACTTCAAGACTGGCTGACCACAGGTAAATGAAGCCTGGGAAAGCGAAGCTTCAGATGGCAGGGGTGGGGGAGAAGGAGGTCTACTGCAGGTTTATTTGGGGATGAAGATAATCTTAGCCATCAAGCTGGATCACCTGGGTAGCTCAGTTGGTTAAGCGGTCGACATTTGATTTAGGCTCAGATCATGATCTCAGGGTCATGAGATGGAGTCCTGTGTAGGGCTCTGTGCTGGGCATAGAACCTGCTTAAGATTCTCTTTCCCTCTTCCTCTCCCCCTTTCTAAAAATAAATAAATATGCCATTAAGCTTTCAAAATGGAAAGAACTAGATCTTCATTGCTTTTACTATAACAGAGATGTGAGTGATTTTTATATCCAGAGATTAATTTCCCAAAGTGTGTCCAAGGAAGAGATTCTGTGAAAAAAGGATTCCATGGACAATTACATTTGGAAAATACATAGCTGAGTCTCCTCTTGGAGATATGCACATGCATATATAATGTCTAGGGGCTTAGTAACTTCCTGTCTATCCTATCCTATCCTATCTTTGTCCTTTGAAAGAGATAATAGGCAAGGTTCCCCCCAAGTCTCCACACCATTATATTCTGGAAAAAAAGACCATGTACTTGAAAGGGGACTGATTCCATGCTTTTCATTTCCCTGGCACCAATACAGTGAAAGGAGAAAGAAGCTGGTCTATAAGTCTGTGGCTTGACACTCTTGTGATACTTTCAATTTTTTATTCCCCAGTGATGCTCTATTTTAGCTGCAAGAAAACTCAATAGAAACTCAGGGAGGGTGTTTCCCCGGGCTGTTAGATAGTAGTAAGAGATGAGGAAGTGAATCTTCTATCATCTGGGGGCCAGAGGGCAGACTGTGGGCCCTAACGTGGCCTCCAATGACTCTCTCCTTCCTGGTATTCACATTCTTGGGTAATATCAACCCAGTCTGAAGAAGTCTCATCTGTGTAATAATAGGATATTGGATACTGCAATAGGATATTGCAGCCATGATGGGTGTAGGACTTTCCAGGCTCGATCTTAAAAGATACTGCAATTTCTGCATGTTTTCCCTCGAATCACTAGCTTCGGGAGAAGCCAGCTGTCATGTTGGGAGGACACTCAAGCAACCCTATGAAGAGGCCCACCCATGTTGTGGGAGCTGAGGCCTCCTGCCAAAAGCTAGTACCAGCTTGCCAGTCATGTGAATAAGCCATCTTGGAAGTGGATCCTTAGACCATATGCCCTCAAATGACTGCAACTTCATGAAAGAGCCAGAACCATCCAGCTAAATCACGCCCAAATTCTTGACCCACAGAAACTGAGATAATAAATATTTATTACTCAGCCACTAAGTTTTGGGGTTATTTCTGACCTAGCAAAAGGCAACTAATATGGTAGATGTCTATTCTGTGTGATGTTTTGTCACGGAAATGGCTCTAGATTTGCAAATTATTACTTTAGAATTTGGTTAGTTCCTATAAAACATTATGCTTACCATGACCTCTGGTGTGTATACCAGAACATAGCCACCTCCAGCCCTGAGGTGTATATTTCAGGTGTGTATACCAGAAAACTTGTTTTCTCTGGTGTGTATACCAGAAAACTGGTTTCTCCCCAAGGGTAAATTATTGAGAGAAGTGATTAAAAAAAATTAATGATACTCTCCCTTTAAACTCTTATAATAACCAGAGAGAAAGAAAATCTCTTAATCGCTCCTTTTATTTGACGTTTTGGGAAAAAAGAAAAAAACCTTGCTCCACGAATAATCTTCAATTTCTTTTCTTTTCCTTAAAATACATGTTTTATTTAAGTAAAACACACATACAGAAAAGTGCACGAAACACGTGAACATCTTAAAGACACATTGCAAAGTGAACACACCCATGTAGCCACCACCCAGGCCAGAGAAACTGAATACTCCCTGTCCTACAGAAATCTATCTGTTGCCCTGTCATCATGACTCTCTTCCCCTTACCCCCCACAAAACCCCATCATCCTGATTTCTAATCATTTATTAATATTGAACTTCATATAAATCATACAGTATGTATTCTTTCATGTCTGTTTTATTTTGCTCAGTGTATTTGTATTTTTCATTTAGGATTATAAACATCTTGCCTAATTGCCATTCATCAGTTATTTTTATAAACTTTAGAGATAGCCACAAACTGTAAGTTCATACCACAGAGTGAGGACACATATATTTATTTAGATATAAATATCTAAATATAGATATATAAATATTTATATATTTATTTAGAGGACAAAAACCCTTCTAAGAATTTATTGGAATTTTACTGAATCTGTACCTTCTGGTTACTGTAAGGCAGAGAGCAGCTGAACTTCTCAGGAATCCAGGCTCTGTCATTTTTTAAGCTGTGTGTCTCCAGTTAAGTTGCCTCATCATCCCAGTGTCGCTTAGAGGATTAAATGACATGTAAAGGCACTCTCTACACTGTAAAAAACAAACAAACAAAAAACAAACTACACAGGTATTTCAGGTGTTGTTTTGCTACTGGGGTTCATCTTGGGAGTCTTGGATGATGATGATGATGATTTCTGATTCTTCAGGATGACCTATCAGAACTCACAGCCTAGGATGAAAGCTCCCTCGGGTCAAGGAGGACCACATTGGTGAGGGGTAGAAAGAAAGATGGGCCACACTGGGTGCTGAGATTTAGAAGACTAGCTACAGGTGTTCTTGGTTCTTGTAGGATTCATCTGGGGTGGCTTCTTGCAGGAGTTGCAATTTCCAGAGTTTGGATATAGGATTTCCAGAGTTATTCCTGCAGTGAGGGGAAGCTAGTTTGGAATAAGCGGTTAATTTTCTTCAACGAGCAAAAAAGCTCATCTTTCTTTTCAGCCGGCTACTAGTAGTCATTACGGGAAAGGTGAAGAAAATGAGGGCTATCACCCAAGGGACATTACAGTGTCCTGGGGGAGGCACTTAACCAGTAAGTGGCAAGCAAGAAAAACACAGTCTCGCTAAACTTGATGGAGTCAGGGAGTACCCTGAGGATACAGAACAAGGCAGCATCATTTCAGGCTGGGGTAACCTTGGGAGAAGGGTTGGTTGGTAGGGCCTTTGGTTGCAGTGAGTGGTATCTCAGGCTGGAGGTGACTCTGTTCCCGCCTCCACCCCCGAAAAGGGAAGAGGATGATTAACGCGCACGCACGCGCACGCACACACCCCTAACAGGCTTCAAGGCAGCCACCAAATCCTTCTATGCCCCTCCAGTGCGCCGCACAGAAAAGAAGTCCAGACTGTCCTTCAAAACGCCAACCCTACTCCCCGGCTCCCACACCCCCTCCTTCAGCACAGGCGGGTGGCGAAGGGTTTATAACCCACCTCTTTCTCCAGTTGCCATGGAGACCAGCCCCAGTCCTTTCATTCCTTCTGGTACCGGGAACATTTCTCCAACGCAGACAGAATGGAGGGGGCTTCGCCCAAACACGCCCGTGGCTGTGCTGGGAGGGAGAGTGGTGGTAAAAAACATAGCGCGGAGGAGCTGGCGGCCTCGAGGGCAGCGGCGGAACCAGGCCGAGGGACAAAGGCTAAGGTCAGCCGCGGTCCAAGTCCTTCTCTTTGCCAAAGTCTGGCAGCCAGACGGTGGGGGGCCCATTGTTGGGCCGGAGGAGGGTGCGGGCCGGGAGAGACCGGACACAGCAGCGGGGCGGGACGCTGGGGCTGGGGAGCGGACCCGTCCACCTGTGCGGGCGGGTGCGCTGGAACCTCCACCCACACGTCCATTGGGCGGTGCCGCCATCACTCTTGCCTCAGCAACACCGCCTTCCCCGCGGCCCAGCCCGGGTCCCCTCCCCCGCCACTCTCCGCCCCGCCCCGCCCCGTCCTGGGAGCCTTTCATTGGGCGGAGGCACTGTCGATCCTCCTTGAGTGAGGGAGACGATTGGACGCGAGGCCTTCGGGACGCCTCCAGCCTATTTGGATTGGTTTGCTGCGCGCTGGCGCAACGGAAGAGGCGGCCGGCGGAGGGTGCGCTTCTGCTTGGGTTGGACTGCCGCGGAGGAGGCGACCAGGGACCCGGCGCTGGGGGGCTGGCTCGGGCGGCAGCGGTGGCTGCTGCGGATGGGAGCGGGCCGGCTCGGCGTGCCCATGGAACGCCACGGCAGAGCGGCCGACACCTCCGCCTCTTCGGCAGGGGAGCCGGCGCCCGAAGGGCCTGATGGGCGGCGGCGGGAGCTGCTGCGGCGCCGGGCAAGCAGCGCCTCGGAGCCCCCAGTAGGGGCCTCGGCTTCGGCGGAGGGCGCCAGACGAAGCCGGCCCGGCTCCTACAGCGGTGCCCCCTCGGTCTCCCGCCAGCGCGTCGAAAGCCTTAGGAAGAAGCGGCAGCGTAAGTGCCCGGCGGGTCGTCCTCGCGGCTCGCCCTGCCCCCTTCCGGCCCGGCCGCCGTTTTTCCCGCGCGCTCGCGCGGGGACAGTGCCCTCGCACGGTGGTCCCAGGTTGGTGCATGGGCTGGCAGCCGACTGGAGGCCTCGGGTCCAAGCTCTGGCGATCGGGGTTCGGCCCCCGCCCAGCCCTCTCGCGCAGTGGACCGCGCTTCCCGGTTGGGGGATTGGAGGGTCTTTACCCAGGACCCTTTCTCCCTTATTTTAGCTCCTTGGGTATTTCTTTGCCCGCGAGTCACGTGATTTTATCTTCGAGAAGGCTTCTTTTGACTCTCTTCCACCGCCGCCCCTCCCCCTAAATCCTCTGAATCGCCAGTGTCTGCCTGTCCTGGGTTTCCAGAGAGCTGTCCAAGACGTCAGATCCCTTTAATCTGAAGATTTCGGACTTCCTGGGAAATGGTTAACGGGCCCTTGAGTTGCTGCAGGCCTAAAATTGGATTCCGTGTCCGTGCACTTAAGCTTTGGCTGCTTTTCTTCCCGTGAGAATTCGGGTCATCTCTCACCCAGATATCTCTTCTGTTTTCTTTGCATCTGTTTGCTGATACGATTCAGGACTAGCATTCTGGGCATGAAGGCTTTTTCTTTTGAGGGAATCTCGCCTTGGCAGTTGCATATGCTTTTTCCGGGGAATCGGTTTCTCCATTTTATTATCAGGCTGGTTTTTCTGCGTGATAACCTAGTACAGATCCCCCCTCCCCCTCTTTTTTTTTTTTAACAGGTCTTCAGTTCAGGTCCTCTGGCAGCCATTGCTACTGTTGAAAGTATCCACTGTCTTAATACTCTGATAAGAGCTTTATCATATAGTGACACTTTACATGTGGTTAGATTCCCCGCCCCGCGCTAAATTTCTCTTTCAGGAAGTCGGCTTGTTTTAAGATTATTTATTTATTTATTTGAAGAGGGGGCACAAGTAGGCAGAGTGGCAGGCAGAGGAAGAGGGAGAAGCAGGCTCCCCACTGAGCGGGGAGTCTGATGCGGGACTTGATCCCAGGACTCCTGGGATCATGAGCCGAAGGCAGTCACTTAACCAACTGAGCCACCCAGGCGCCCCAGTCAGCTTTTAAAATGCATATTATGAGAGTGAGGGAAAGTGGCAGGGTGAGTTTGAGGTCTTTACTGGATGCCTTAGTCCACCTGGTTTGCTTTACCTTTATCTTCTGTGATTTGGATGATTAAATATTAAATGTAGCCCTCTTTTGCTGTGAAAAGTTTGGGAGTCTCAGTTATTTTGTCGTTTTCTATCTTCTTGAAAGAAATTTGAAAACAGCTTAACTGCTCTCAACCTATACCATTTCTAGAGCCAGTTACTTGGTTTGTATCTTATTTGAGAAGCATTTGATTTTTAAGCATTGCACAATGTTAGTTCCTTACTGGTTTCCTACTACATCGTTACAGATGGATGTAAATTCCAGGGATTCAGCAAATAAGGATTCCAGCCATGGAGCCAACCGTTTTTAGACCATTGGCCATAAGGATCTAAATAAGTATTGTATTTTGGGTGTTTGCAAGGGTCAGGCACTCTTCTTAAAATTTTTAGGCATTCTTCCGAAAGCTTTAATAACTTCTTAGTACTCCTAACTGAGGTAGGTGGTAGTATTCCATTTTACAGATGAGAAAACTGGGGCACATTAGCCTTGTGTAAAATGGCTTGTGAGTGGTGGAATAGAAGTGTAGATTGAGGAAGTCCAGCTTCATACATCCTCTTAACCAACTATGCTTTATTGAATTGTTTATTTTCAGTTAGCTGTTTTCTTCATTGTTGCATTATATCCATCTTTTGTGTTCGAGGCTTACTTGAGGTGAATATTTCTAGGTCCTGTGGACGTACTTCCAAATACTGAGTATAGAAATGACCTTGGGAGTTCAATGCAGATTCCTGGGGTCCATCTCTATTTGTTTGAATCAGAATCTGGAGAGGGTTCTAAGAAGTTGCATTTTAAAACTCATATCATTTAGGTACAGGTGTCTCAGAGACAGCTCTGGAAAACTCTGGTTTAAACTGTCTTGGGTGTTAGGGGTGGCATGTAAGGTGGTTTTGAGATGTCTTTTAAGGAACTAAGACCATTATTCGTGTTGTAGGGCTTACTTTTTTATTTTTATGTTTGGTGCTTGTCATGGTCTGCTTTACTGCTTTCTCTGATAAATCATGAAAAGCCATCTCAGGTAATGAGAACTGCCAAAGAAATAAACAAGGTATTGTTCTTTCTTCCATTTATTTTTTCTTTTATTATCCAGTGGTGCTCCGGGTTCAATGGAGAGAGAGCCTGTTAATTGCTGAACTCTTCAAGAATGGCTTTAACTTTGAGAGAATTCAGTGAAGGCTAAATCTCTGTATTTATCTTTGGGGAAGTTGGCTATAGGTTAGTGCCACCTTTCTTTTACGGTTAGCCCGCCTCCTTCTGATGTCCTTATACTACTTGACTAAAGGAGACTAGTCATCATTTGAAACAAGGAGGAGCTGCTCAGTTTATTTTAGGAATTCTTGTGGTCCTGATTATAATCTTGTTCTGCTATACATGTTTCCTAGAGCAGTGTGATTCTCAAACCTGTTCTCATCCCAGACTTACATAGACATTAGGGATGAGGCTAGGCATGTCTGTGTTTAAGAAGTTCTTCAGAAGTTTTATTATTATTTTTTTTTATTATTATTTTTTAAAGATTTTATTTATTTATTTGATAGACAGAGATCACAAGTAGGCAGAGAGGCAGGCAGAGAGAGAGAGGAGGAAGCAGGCTCCCTGCTGAGCAGAGAGTCCGATTGTGGGCCTGGATCCCAGGACCCTGGGATCATGTCCTGAGCGGAAGGCAGAGGCTTAACCTACTGAGCCACCCAGGCGCCCTCTTCAGAAGTTTTAGATTAGATGCTGTATGTCTCATAGGACTAAGAAATACCAAGTAAAGATTGATCTAAAATGATGGAAATAAAGATGCTAATGATGGTTATGTACTGCTTACTTGTGTTAGGCCTTGTGCCAAATATTTTATAAACATAACATTTAAGTCTCCCAAACTATCCTGTGTAGTAGGTTTTTTTTTTAATCCTTAGTTTCCAGATGAGGAAGCAATGTCAGTGAAATTTGTCCTTTGTCCAAGGGTGTATAGTGAGTTAATAACAGAGCTGTCTTTTTTTTTTTTTTTTTAAAGACTTTATTTATTTATTTGACAGAGAGATCACAAGTAGGCAGAGAGGCAGGCAGAGAAAGAGGGGGAAGTAGGCTTCTCGCTGAGCAGAGTCCAATGCAGGGCTCGATCCCAGGAACCCTAGACCATGACCTGATCCGAAGGCAGAGGCTTAACCCACTGAGCCACCCAGGTGCCCCAACAGAGCTGTCTTTTGATTCTAGATGTCTGACTTTAGACCTAATGTTCTTGACTTTCCCCATTTTTTTTTTTAAAGATTTTTTTTATTTATTTGACAGAGAGAAATCACAAGTAGGCAGAGAGGCAGGCAGAGAGAGAGAGAGGAGGAAGCAGGCTCCCTGCTGAGCAGAGAGCCTGATGCGGGACTCGATCCCAGGACCCTGAGATCATGACCTGAGCCAAAGGCAGCGGCTTAACCACTGAGCCACCCAGGCGCCCGACTTTCCCCATTTTTGAGTGAGGGAAGTTATGTGCAGTGTAACCTAGAGCAGTGGTTCTCACATGGAATCACTCAGAAGCTTAAAAAAAACAAACCCCTTTAGGTCTGCAAACGGGTCTAAGAAATGCTTATGTTTAATTTTGAAAATTTCATTGAGGCTCGGTTAAATACAGCAAAATGTCCAATTTGACAAATGTATACAGGCATGTAACAAGAGAACATGCATTTCAATCAAGAGTCCCGGATGTACAGCAGATGTGTAGGAGGTGTGCGAGGTTGGGATGACAGTATCCCATGGGTGGGGAGACAAGCTGGATCTTTGAAGGTGACTCTCAAGCATGGTGTAGTATGCCAGTGAAGTCTTGGGACATGCTGCTTCTGGATTCATACCATTCATGGAGTATTTATCCTTAACCACCATTGATCTGAAAAATAAAGCTTTTGTTTATAGTTTGACAATACTAGCCTGGCAAGTGGATTGCTTTTCCTCGGCTTTTTGGGAGCATCGGCTATTGGCAGGATGGAATTGGTGCTGGGGCCCTGGGAGATTGTCCCTTATTCAGTGTTTCATCTTCAGCTGGGGAGTTAGGGAAGGCTGCATGTTAGGAGCTCAGGAAAAAAGATTTCTATTTTCTTGTAGCCTACTTTTGAGAGAATGGGAGAGGATGCTTTTTAACCTCTTTATCAACTTTAAATCTAAATGAAATCAAAGTAAGCCCTTCATTTTGGATGTATAACATGTGCAGCATTAAGCAGGACCTAAAAATAGTCCAATTATGTAGCTGTGTAAAATGGTACAGTATGTTATTTTAGGGGCTATATGTGTGAATCATGCGTTTAGGTAATATGATTGTTCATTGTTGGCATCCCCACCCTCTTTTTATCTAGGGGTACCCTAGGGTAAGAAGTGATATATGCTTTAAAATTTTTTTTTTGCTTAAACACATACTAAAAGGAGAGAGAATGAATACAATAGACTTGTAGGCTGTTAGAGAGGACCTTATTAGGCAGAAAAGAATAGTTATTTGAATGGTCATTTAAAAGACTAGTGATGTTTTTTGGGCTTACATTTATAACCTAGGGAGCATTTTTCAGGTTCATGTTGTTGAGTATCTTTAACTTCAGGCACTGTTCTTTCTCAGTTTATTGTGTTGTTCCTCACTTTATGTCAGCAAGACTGACTAGCTTGTGAAAACCCCTTTTCTAAATAATGTCTTAAAGTTTGCTTTCTGAAAGTGGGAGCCATCTTTAGTTTTTAGTAGTTTGCTAGGTTTCATGTGTTTATATTTCCTGAACATAGAGATTATTCTTGAGTCTGCTGGTTTGAAAATCTATAATATTTTTTAAGAATTAGGGAAGGTGGCCTAATTTAACTTAGTCTCCAAGTTAAAACTATTTTAAATAAGAATAATTATTATTGGGGCACCTGGGTGGCTCAGTGGGTTAAGCTGCTGCCTTCGGCTCAGGTCATGATCCCAGGGTCCTGGGATCGAGTCCCACATTGGGCTCTCTGCTCGGCAGGGAGCCTGCTTCTTCCTCTCTCTTTCAGCCTGCCTCTCTGCCTACTTGTGATCTCTGTCTGTCAAATAAATAAATAAAATCTTAAAAAAAAAAGAATAATTATTATTAAAGTATGTCTTTTAAGGTGAGGCCAAGGATTGCTGCCTAGACCAGCCTAGAGGTTTGGGTTTGCAATTCTTAACTAGATGTGGTCTGGTAAAGATGTCATTCATAATGGTGGAAATTGAGCACACTTCTATAAACCGTTTATTTCCTATTGGAAAGCATTTCAGTTGTTGAAACTCATTATGAGACAGACATGGTGCTGCAGATGGTTTTACATAAACAACCTGTGAGGGAGCGCTTAAATTCTTTCTGGAAGCTTGTCCTAAGGCAAGTGTGAATTGTCTAGACTGAGTACCTTGAGGCCTTTAATATCAAGAAATAGGCTAAGGGTTGCAAACCCACTAAAATATCTGTGAAAATTAATGGAATGACTCATGAATTAGAAGTGATAAATAGGTGTTCTGTAGGTGAGATACAAAGACTGATGGTATAGCAAAAGTTCATTTTTCCGTGACTTTTCCCAGCAGAAGCACAGTGTTCTGAACAAGGATTGGAAAGCTTATTCCAGTTTTCATTTTATTAGGGCATCTGGGGCAGTCTTGCAGTCAGTGATAGGAATCTAAACCCCTTTGGACAGGGTGAATTCTGTGGCCCGACGCAGTTCTCTCAGCCATTATCAAAGAGCATGTGTCTAATGAACCTCCCATGCTTCTCAGTGTTTCTGTGTTCTTGGATATGTAAATGGTTCAATGAGTACACAGAAAAATCCTGAAGCCATTAGAGGTTATAATAAACATATGAACTGAGCTTTGCTTAAGATTCCTTATTTTTCTTTATATATTGTTGATCTTCCTGATTTTTTTTTTTTTTTTTTTTTTAATTCATGTGAGACAGCTTGGGCAGGGGAGAGAGGGAGAGGGAGAAGCAGACTCCCTGCTGAGCAGGGATCCCTGATGCAGGGCTGGATCCCAGGACCTGGAGATCATGAGTAGAGCCGAAGGCAGGCGTCCAACCATGTGAGCCACCTAGGTGCCTCCTTCCTGATTATTTAAAATATTATTTTTATTAAACTGCTTTTTAACTTTATTTTCATGTTAACTCAAGAATATGTGTTCTTTGCTCTTAGGTTTGTATAGATACTTGTGGAAAGAGGCTTGTTGAAGGTTTTAGGAAGTCTGGATTTGAGTCCCACCTCTGCCTTTTCTTGACTGGACCTTGGGCCCTTTTGCACTTCTGTTTTCTTCTTGTTGTTGTTTTGGTTTTTTGAGGGGGTGGGTGAGGAGGGGCAGAGGGAGAGAGAGAATCTTTTTTCTTTTTTTTAAGATTTTATTTATTTGACAGAGAGAGAGCTCACAAGTATGCAGAGAGGCAGGTGGAGGTGGGGGAAGAGGTGGGGGAAGCAAGCCCCCCACTGAGCAGTGAGGCCGATGCGGGACTCAATCCCGGGACCCCGAGACCATGACCTGAGCGGAAGGTAGCGGCTTAACCCACTGAGCCACCCAGGCACCCTAAGAGAGAGAATCTTAAGCAGGTTCCACACCCTGTGCAGAGCTGGACATGGGACTCACTCCCAGCACCCCAAAATCATGGCCTGAACCAAATCAAGAGTTGGTCACCTAACTGACTGAGCCACCCAGGCACCCCTACACTTCTCTTTATCTGTGAAGTGGGATGATTATAGTATTTGCCTTGTATGGTTGTTGCAAGCATTAAATAAGCTTATACAGTCAAGTGTCTAATACAGTGCTTGGCTGTTCACAATTGATCATTTAAAATATAATAGCCATATATTAATGCTTTGGTTTTTTAATCTAAGGAAATGGGAGTAAAGCTTAATTTAAGGACTAATCTTCCATAGATCTTAGATGTCCACACCTTCGGATTCCAATATTGTTGATGTGATACGTTTGTTGATGGCGTGCTGTGTCTCTGCTAAGTGCGATGGTGGTGGTGATGGTTAAAGGAATGGTGCTGCAGATAGGAAAACAGGAATCAAATCTCCTCGCTTCCATCATATCCAGTGCTGTTGTGTGCTTGGGCGAAGAAACTTTTCCTCTAGATGCCAGGGACAGACTTTGCATGACTTGTGCCAGGTTGGTTTAGGCCTGTCACTGGCAGTGGAATTTTTGGAGGTGTAAAAAAAGTTCAGGACTATCCCTGGGACTGAGGTGGAATGGCTGCTGGGGAGTCAACTACAGTGTTCTCTTTAGAACTGCATTGACATTGTTAGATTAACTTGGGGAGAATTGACATTTTAGTAATACTCAATATTTTCTTCTGGAACAGAATAATCCTCTTTTCACTGCTATGATTTTCAGTATACTATTTTAATAGTGATAGTACATATTTAGTATTATGATTTATTTCTAAATATTATTATATGTGACATTTTCCATGTCATTTTCTTGTTGGGTTTTTCTTACATAGGAACAGCTATTGGTATTTATGTTTTTTTAATCCATGTACTTAAAATTTTTTTATTCTTTTATTTTAATTGAGTCTTTTAATTTTTATTTCTTTGGAATATATTGAGGTAATTTCTAATGTGAAAACCATCTTTTGCGTTACTGAGAAGAATCTTTGTTGACCATTGTGTATTACTCTTAGTGCATAAGTGGATTCTGTTTAATAATTTAATGCATTTTATTGTGAGATACTTCTTTCTATTTTTGAAATGAGGTTAGAATAACTTGGGAATCTTTTTAGATTTTTTTCTGTACTCTAGAAGCTCTTAGAGGTTTGGCTGGAAACTATTAGGGACTCATACTTTCTTGCTCTTGTTTGGGTGGTAGATCTTCGATACCCTTTTAAAATTTTCCAGTACTTTTGATTTGTGATTTTGATCTTATTTTGAGCCACTTTTTGTATTCCATTTTTTTTTTTAAAGATTTTATTTATTTATTTGACAGAGAGAAATCACAAGTAGTTGGAGAGGCAGGCAGAGAGAGAGAGAGGAGGAAGCAGGTTCCCTGCCAAGCAGAGAGCCCCATGTGGGACTCGATCCCAGGACCCTGAGATCATGACCTGAGCCGAAGGCAGCGGCTTAACCCACTGAGCCACCCAGGCGCCCCTGTATTCCATTTTTATTGCTAATTTTCTGTTTAGTGTACTTTTTAAAACATTTTTTTATTTGAGAGAGAGGGAAAACACAAAAGGGGGGAAGGGGCAGGGAGAGAGGGAGCTGAGCAGGGAGCCTGATGTGGGGCTTGGTCCCAGGACCCTGAGATCATGACCTGAACTGAAGGCAGACGCTTAACCAACTGATTCACTCAGGTGCCCCTGTTTAGTGTACATTTCAAACATTAAAATTGTATATTGTCCATTTGTACAAAATAGTATGCTTGCACAGTCTCTGGTTATATACTTAAAGATTTGAGAGAAAGTGGGCTGGAGTGAGTGCTATCAGTGGGGAACTTGAGGGGGGCAGAGACAGAGGGAGAGGAGGAAAGACAGGGAGAGAAGTGGACTCACCACTGTGTGCAGAGCCCAACAGGGGGCTCAGTTTCATGACCCTGATATCATGACCTGAGCTGAAATCAAGAGTTGGTCTCTTAACTCTGAGCCACCCAGGTGCCCCATGACTATATACTTTTTCCTTTACCTTTCTCCTTCCTTCCTTCCTTCCTAGGAAAAGTTGCATCTAGATATACCTAACAGAAATTTGTTTGTTTTAATGACTTTTCCAAAGCTTGATTTTCATTCATCAGCTCTCCTGTGGCTTTGCTCTTGATGATGTTTTCTCATTTCATTTACATCTTGCTTTTATTTTTAATAATGTCCTTCTGCTTTGGGTGCTTGGTTGGTGTAGTCGGTTGAGTGCCCGGCTCTTGGTTTCAGCTTGTATCCTGATCTCAGGGTCATGAGATTGAGCCCTGTGTTGGGCTCTGTGTTCAGCATGGAGTCTGCTTGAGAGTCTCTCTCCCTCTCCCTTTTCCCACTCATGCGTGAACTTGTTCTCTTTCACTGTCCTAAATAAGTGAATAAATCTTTAAAAAAAAATAATTCCCTTCTGCTTATTTTGGGTCTGTTTTATTCTTTATCTAGCATTTCATTGTATGTGACATTGGCTTTTATTCAGGTTTCTTCTTTTTTTAATCCATTTGATAAATATTTAAACCTAGAAATTTCCCTTTGGATGCCACCTTGGGTATATCCTATTGATTTTGATACATACTGTTCTTATTGTCATTTGTTTAAAAGTTTGTTTTGATTTCCTCTTTAATTTCAGAGTTAAAAGAAGTTAAAAGAATTTCAGAGTTAAAAGAAATCTCTCCCAGGCGGAGAGATTTAATTTTATGTTTGTCGGATTAATTTATAATGTTGAAGTATTGTGGAAAGCAAATGTTCTTTGGAATTTGAGGTCCTTTAAGTTTGTGCCTTTAGTTTTTTGTATGGTTTATGGGTGTTTGAAAAGAAAATATATATATTTTTTGATACAGAGTTATTTATGTTTCATAGATCCACCTTATTAGTTTGATAGTCAGATCCTCTATATCTTTATTTTTTGTGTGTGTGTGTGTGTACAAATTTCTGTGTCATTCTCAAGTTATAGTGTAGATTTATCAATTTCTTCTTGTTAGTGTTTTTGATGCATTTGTTAGGGCCCTGTCAGTTCTGCTTCTTTTATGTACATGATATAATTTCATTGTGTTCTCTTTTAATGCTTTTTGTTTGCTTGATTTCTTTTTAGTGTGCATGTATTATATTTACTTTCTGTTAACATTTGCTTAATACAGCAGAGTAGCATTGTTCAGGCATCATTTTGGTTATCCACATTCAAGTATATAAGTGTTAGAAGTCAGTTGAATAAATGGTGCCAGTGATTCTACCCAGCAAATTGGTCAGTGAATATATAATTTCAAGTGAGTATAGGATGGGAGTGGTGAATCCTGTTTCCTTGGTAGCTTGCTGTTTGGAGGGGCACATCTCATGTGAGCGTTAAATGCAGTGCTGGTCTTCAAACATAAGGTTTGACTTGAACTATACCATGGTTCCTAAATGTAATTCACCTGGTATATCAGTCTCCAGTGAGGTGCGTAATATTTTGATATGAACACTTTTGTTTTTAAAAGTTTTTATTTATCTATTTGATAGAGGGAGAGAGTGCGAGAGAGCAAACACAAGCGAGGGAGTGGGAGAGGGAGAAGCAGGCTTCCCACAAAGCAGGAAGCCTGAGGTGTGGCTTGATTCCAGGATATCAGGACCTGAGCTGAAGGCACATGCCTAACGACTGAGCCAGCCAGGTGCCCTGATATGAGCGCTTTTGATTGAATGCTCTTTTTCATCTTAAAGCACAATGGACTCTGTTGTGGGTGTTTTGCCATTTATTTACCTTCAGTCTACTTGTCATCTTTTTTTTTTTTTTAACTTTAATAGAAATTTGATTAGTTTTTTTTTTTTTACCATAATTACAAACTATGCCTGATGTCTTTTAGAGTTTAAATGAGAGAATATTTCTAATACATGAGTCCCATTTGGTTAATAAATAGTATAAAATATTAACAAATTAAAAAAAATTGTATTATTTTTGTAAATTAACATATAATGTATTATTTGTTTCAGGGTTACATGTCTGTGATTTTTTTTTTTTAAAGATTTTATTTATTTATTTGACAGAGATCACAAGTAGGCAGAGAGGCAGGCAGAGAGAGAGAGGAGGAAGCAGGCTCCCTGCTGAGCAGAGAGCCCGATGCGGGACTCGATCCCAGGACCCCGAGATCATGACCTGAGCCGAAGGCAGCGGCTTAACCCACTGAGCCACCCAGGCGCCCACATGTCTGTGATTTATCAGTCTTACATAATTCACAGCACTCACCATAGCACATACCCTCCCCAGTTCCATAACCCAGCCACCCCAGCCCTCCCACACCACCAGCAACCCTCAGTTTGTTTCCTGAAATTAAGAGTCTCTTAGGTTTGTCTCCCTCCTCATCCCTTCTTTTGTCATTTTATCCCTCCCTACCTGCCATGACCCTCCGGCCCTGCCTCTCAAGTTCCTCATATCAGAGAGATTGTATGATAATTGGCTTTCTTTTAGTGACTTATTTTGCTTAGCATATTACCCTCTAGTTCCATCCATGTTGCAAATGGCAAGATTTTTTTTTTAATGGCTGCATAGTATTCTAGTGTGTGTGTGTGTGTGTGTGTGTGTGTGTGTGTGTGTATAAAACATCTTTATCCATTCATCTGTTCATGGACATATAGGTTCTTTTTATAGTTTGGCTATTGTATAGGTTTTTTCTATAGTTTGGCTATTGTGGAGATTGGTGCTATAAACATTTGGGTCCACATGCCCCTTTGGATCACTATGTTTGTATCTTTAGGGTAAATACCCAGTAGTATGATTGCTGGGTTGTAGGGTAGCTCTATTTTGAACTTTTGGAGGAAGCTCCGTACTGTTTTTCAGAGTGGCTGCGCCAGCTTGCATTACCATCAACAGTGTAGGAGGGTTTGCCTTTCTCTGCATCCTCACCAACATCTGTCATTTCCTGCCTTGTTGATATCAGCCATTCAGACTGGTGTGAGGTTGTACCTCACTGTGGATTTGATTTGTATTTCTCTGATGGTGAGTGATGTTGAGCACTTTTTCATGTGTTTGTTGGCCATCTGGATATCTTCTTTGCAGAAATGTCTGTTCATGGCTTCTGCCCATTTCTTGATTGGATTATTTGTTCTTTGGGTGTTGAGTTTGATAAGTTCTTTATAGATTTTGGATACTAAGCCTTCATCTGATATGTCATTTGCAGTTATTTTTTCCTATTATGTCAGTTGTCTTTTGGTTTTGTTGACTGTTTCCTTTGCTGGGCAAAAGCTTTTGATCTTGATGAAGTTCATTGATGAATAGTTCATTTTTGCCCTTGCTTCCCTTGCCTTTGGCGATGTTTCTAGGAAGAAGTTGCTGCAGCTGAGGTCGAGGAGGTCGCTGCCTGTGTTCTTCTCAAGGATTTTGATGGATTCTTGTTTCACATTGAGGTTGTTCATCCATTTGGAGTCCATTTTTGTGTGTGGTGTAAGGAAATGGTCCAGTTTCATTCTTCTGCATGTGGCTGTCCAATTTTCCCAACACCATTTGTTGAAGAGACTTTTTTCCCTTGGGCATTCTTTCCTGCTTTGTTGAAGATTAGTTGACCGTAGAGTTGAGGGTCCATATTTGGGCTCTCTGTTCTGTTCCATTGATCTATGTGTCTGTTTTTGTGCCAGTACCATACTGTCTTGATGATGACAGCATTGTAATAGAGCTTGAAGTCTGAAATTGTGATGCCACCAACTTTGGCTTTCTTTTTTTTTTCCTCTGGCTATTCGAGGTCTTTTCTGGTTTCATATAAATTTTAGGATTATTTGTTCCATTTCTTTTATTTTGATAGGGATTGCATTAAATTTGTAGATTTATAAAGGTAGCATAGACATTTTCATAGTATTTTTTTTTTTACAAGATTTTATTTATTTGACACAGAGAGAGATCACAAGTAGGCAGAGAGGCAAGCGGTGGGGGAAGCAGGCTCCCTGCTGAACAGAGAGCTCGATGTAGAGATAGAGCCCAGGACCCTGAGACTATGACCTGACCTGAAGTCAGAGGCTTAACCCACTGAGCCACCCAGGCGCCCCACATTTTCATAATATTTGTTCTTCCAATCCATGAGCATGGAATGTTTTCCCATTTCTTTGTGTCTTCCCCAGTTTCTTTCATGAGTGCTTTATAGTGCTTTGTCTGTTTGGGTTAGGTTTATTCCTAGGTATTCCTAGGTTTTGGGTGCATTTGTAAATGGGATCTACTCCTTAATTTCTCTTTCTTCTGTCTTGCTGTTGGTGTATAGAAATGCAACTAATTTCTGTACATTGATTTTATATCCAGACACTTTACTGAATTCCTGTATGAGGTCTAGCAGTTTTGGAATGGAATCTTTTTGGGTTTTCCACATAAAGTACCGTATCATCTTTGGAGTGAGAGTTTGACTTATTCTGTGCTGATTCAGGTGCCTTTTATTTCTTTTTGTTGTCTTAATGCTGAGGCTAGTACTATGTTGAATAGTAGTGGTGATAGTGGACAGCCCTCCCATGTTGCTGACCTTAGGGGAAAGCGCTCAGTTTTCCCCATTGAGAATGATACTCGCTGTGGGTTTTTCATAGATGGCTTTGATGATATTGAGGTATGGACCCTGTATCCCTACACTGTGAAGAGTTTTGGTCAAGAAAGGAAGCTGTACTTTGTCAAATGCTTTTTCAGCATCTATTGAGAGTATCATTTGGTTCTTGTTCTTTCTTTTATTAATGTATTGTATCACATTGATTGATCTGTGGATGTTGAACCAGCCTTGCAGCCCACTTGGTCGTAGTGAATAACCCTTTTAATGTACTGTTGGATCCTACTGACTAGTATTTTGGTGAGAATTTCTGTATCCATGGTCATCAAGGATATTGGTCTGTAATTCTCCTTTTTGACAAGGGTCTTTGTCTGGTTGTGGTATCAAGGTAATGCTGGCCTCATGAAAGGAGTTTGGAAGTTTTCCTTCCACTTCTACTTTTTGGAATAGTTTCAGGAGAATAGGTATTAATTCTTCCTTAAATGTTTGGTAGAATTTCCCTGGGAAACCATCTGGCCCTGGGCTCTTGTTTATTGGGAGATTTTTGATGACTACTTCAATCTCCTTACTGGTTATGGGTCAGTTGAGGTTTTCTGTTTCTTTCTGGTTCATTATGGTAGTTTATATGTCTCCAGGAATGCATCTATTTCTTCCAGATTGTCAAATTTGCTGGCGTATAGTTGCTCATAATATGTTCTTATAATTGTTCTTTGTATTTCTTTGGTTTGGTTGTGATTTCTCCTCTTTCATTCATTATTTTATTAATTTGGGTCTTTTTTCTTTTTTATAAATCTGGCCAGGTGAGTTTTACTAGTTCTTTCAAAAACCAGCTCCTATTTTCATTGATTTGTTCTGCTGTTCTTTTGGTTTCTATTTCATTGATTTCTACTCTGGTCTCTATTTAGTATTTCTCTTCTGTTGGGTTTAGGCTTTCTTTGCTATTCTTTCTCCAGCTCCTTTAGGTGTAGGAGTAGGTTGTGTACTTGAGACCTTTCTTGTTTTTTGAGAAAGGCTTGTATTGGTGTATACCTTCCTCTCAGGACCACCTTTGCTGTATCCCAAAGATTTTTTCATTCTTTAGTAGGATGCTCTTTAGCCTCCATGTATTTGAGTTCTTTCCAACTTTCCTCCTGTGGCTCAGTTCTAGTTTCAAAGCATTGTGGTCTGAAAATATGCAGGGAATGATCCCAGTCTTTTGGTACTGATTGAAACCTGATTTGTGACCCTGGGTGTGATCTGTTCTGGAGAATGTTCCATGTGCACTAGAGAAGAATGTATATTCTGTTGCTTTAGGATGGAGTGTTCTAAATATATCTGTTATGTCCATCTAGTCCAGTGTGTCATTTAAAGCCTTTATTTCCTTGTTGATCTTTTGCTTAGATGATCTGTGCATTTCAGTGAGGGGGTTGTTAAAGTCCCCTACTGTTACTGTATTATTTTTGATGTGTTTATTTGATTTTGTTACTAATTGGTTTATATAATTGACTGCTCCCATGATAGGGGCATAGATATTTAAAATTGCTAGATCTTCTTGTTGGACAGACCCTTTGAGTATGATATAGTGTCCTTCTTTATCTCTTATTATAGTCTTTGGCTTAAAATCTACTTTATCTGATAGAAAGATTGCTACCCAAGCTTTCTTTTCTTTTCTTTCTTTCTTTCTTTTTTTAAAAAATTTTATTTATTCGACAGAGACACAACGAGAGAGGGAACACAAGCAGAGGGGGTAAGAGAGGGAGAAGCAGGCCTCCCGCCAAGCAGGGAGCTCGATGCAGGATCGGATCCCAGGAGCCTGGGATCATGGCCTGAGCCAGGCTTTCTTTTGATGTCCATTAGCATGGTAAATTATTTTCCACCCCCTCACTTTAAATCTGGAGGTGTCTTTGGGTGTAAAATGAATTTATTGCAGACAGCATATTGATGGGTCTGTTTTTTTATTCATTCTGATAACCTGTGTCTATTGATTGGGATATTTAGCCCATTTACATTCAGTGTAACTATTGAAAGATACGAATTTAGTGCCATTGTATTGATTATTTTTTTTTAAGATTTTATTTATTTTATTTGACAGACGGAGATTACAAGTAGGCAGAGAGGCAGGCAGAGAGAGAGGGGAGGAAGCAGGCTCCCTGCTGAGCAAAGAGCCCGATGCGGGGCTCGATCCCAGGACCCTGGGATCATGACCTGAGCCGAAGGCAGAGGCTTCAACCCACTGAGCCACCCAGGCGCCCCAATTGTATTGATTATTACTGTATATTGTCTCTGTTCCTTTCTGGTCTGTTACTTTTAGACTCTGTCTTTGTTTAGAGGACCCTTTTCAAAATTTCCTGTTGACTGGTTTGGTGTTTGCAAATTCTCTTAGTTTTTGTTTGTTCTGGAAGCTTTTTATTTCTCCTATTTTCAGTGACAGCTTAGCTGGATATGTATTCTTGGCTGCATATTTTTCTTGCTTAGTGCTCTGAATATGTCATGCCAGCCCTTTCTGGCCTGAGAGGTCTCTGTGGATAGGTCTGCTGCCAATCTACTATTTCTGCCATTGTATTTTACAAACCTCTTGTCCCAAGCTGCTTTTGGGATTTTCTCTTTGTCACTGAGACTTGTAAGTTCTACTATTAGATGATGGGGTGTGCACCTATTTTTATTAATTTTGAGGGGGGATTCCCTACACCTCCTGGATTTTGATGCTTGTTCCTTCACCAAATTAGGGAAATTCTCTGCTGTAATTTGCTCCAATATAAAGTGTATACTTTGATATATATATATATATATATATATGCAAATTAGAGCAGAGAATTTCCCTAATTCTCTTCTTCTGGGATCCCAACTTATATTGTTTTGTCTTATGGTATCATTTATCTCTCAAATTCTCCCCTCGTGGTCCAGTGGTTGTTTGTCTTTCTTTTTCTCAACTTCTTTATTTTACATCATTTGGTCTTCTATATCACTGATTCTCTCTTCTGCCTCATTTATCCTAGCAGTAAGAACCTCCATTTTTGATTGCACCTTCTTAATAGCTTTTTTGATTTCAACATTTTTGGATTTTATTTCTTTTATTTCTCCAGAAAGAGGTTCTATGGTATCTTCCATGCTTTTTTTGAACCCAGATAACACCTTGAGAATCGTCATTCTGAACTGTAGTTCTCACATATTACTGATGTCATATTGATTAGGTCCCTAGCCATCAGTACTCCCTCTTCTTCTTTTTTTGTGGTGAATTTTTCTGCCTTTTCATTTTATCCAGAGAAGAATAGATGCATGAGAGAACAAAATACTAAAAGGGTAGCAATGACCCCTGAAAGATATTCACTAGCCAAATCAGAAGAGACCTGAAACTGGGGGGAGAAGAAAGGAGGAAAAAAGGGGGGAAAAATACACACACACACACACACACACACACACACACACTAGACTGATGAATAGAACAGAGCCACACACTTGATTTGGGGTGTATTTTGGTCTGTTAGAAGAAACTACCTCCCAAAATTTTAAACAAAGAAAAATATATACATATATATATACACATATATATATGTATGTATATGTATACACACACATATATATGTATACACACACACACACACGAAAAAGGGTAAACATGATGGGATGGAATATGACTGTAAAGATGAAAATTTTTTAAAAATTCTAAAAAAGAAATTGATAAGAAGTTGGTTGAAAAAAGAAGGCAAAAAAAGGGAAAAGTATGTGATCAGGCTGGAGACTACAACAAAGCCATGTGCTAGATTTAGGGTATGTTTTGATCTATTAGAAGAATCTGCATCCCAAAATTTTAAAGAAAAAACCTGTATGTATACAAAAAATAAGGTTAAATACAGTGAAGGGATAGAATATGACTATAAAAATGAAAATGAAAATAGATTTTTAAAAATATTTATTTACTCATTTATTTTTAATTAATTTATTTGACAGACAAAGGTCACAAGTAGGCAGAGAGAGGGGGGGAAGCAGGCCTCCCGCCAAGCAGAGAGCCCAATTTGGGGCTTGATCCCAGGACCCTGGGATCATGACCCGAGCAAAGGCAGATGCTCACTGAGCATCTTTAACTCACTGAGCCACCCAGGTGCCCCTGAAAAAAGATTTTTTAAAAAAGATTTTATTTATTTGACAGAGACAGCAAGAGAGGGAACACAAGTTAGAGGGAGTGGGAGAGGGAGAAGCAGGCTCCCCACTAAGCATGGAGCCTGATGTGGGGCTAAATCCCAGGACCCTGGGATCATGACCTGAGCTGAAGGCAGATGCTTAATGACTAAGCCACCCAGGTGCCCCTGAAAAAAGATTTTTAAGAAGGTACCAATGAGATAAAATAGTTAAAAAAGAAAGGAAAATTTAAAAAAGTAGAATAAGAAAAAAGTAAAGTTTATAAAATTTAACTTTGAAGGACTAAAGAATCATGGGGAAAAGGTCATGAATTCTGTGTGTTGCTTTCCCCTAGCTCTGGAGTTCTGCAGTTCTCATTGATAAATGAACTTTGTCTTCGCTGGATGTCATTGCTAATCTTCTGGGGGAGGGGGTCTGTTGCCCTGATTCTGAGATGTCTTTGCCTGAGGTGGAATTGCACCGCTCTTGCCAGGGGCCGGACTAAGCAATCTGCTCCGGTTCACTCTCTGGAGCTTTTGTTCCCTAAATGCTTTCCGTAGAGCTCTGGAGGCCGGGAATGAAGATGGCTGCCTCCCAATCTCCCACCAGGAGGAGCCAAGAGCTCAGGGCCCCACTCCTCAGTGTGCCCTCAGAGAAAAGTGGTCAGTCCCTCCCATCTCTCTGGTCTCCGGTCGCACTCTGAGCTCACCCAGCCTGTGACCAAGCATCTCTGTCTCTGGTGCACAGCCCCGTTTGGAGTCTCCAAACCCAGCATATTCCTGCACTGCGCTCCCGTGCCGCTCCTCCCGGAGGAGGAAGGAGGGAGTCTCTCTGGATCTGCCACCTGTGGGGTCCCTGCTCGAAGAGCAGTGGCCCAACTGTTCCTTGGATCATGGTTTAAGGTACCTTGGAGCTGAGAGCCCCCCTCCTTGGCTCCAGCTCTGTAGTCGGCTTCCCGGCTCCAATACCTAGGAGCTCTACCACACTCAGGCACCCCGGGCCTTTCTGTGACCCCACGGATCCTGAGACCACAGTTTCCTGTGAGGGCTTCAGCCCCTGCTTAGCTTCTGGAGTGATGTCCCTCAGTGGAGCAGACTTCTAAAAGTTCCGATTTTGTTCTCTGCTGTTCTACTGCTTGCCGGGAGCCGGCCCCTCTCCCCCATGTCTGTGTTCCTGAATGTCGCCTCAGATTCACTTCTGCACTGGTTCTGCCTTTCAAAAGCGGTCACTTTTCTGTTCATAGATTTGCTGCTCTTCTCTTCGATCTTCTGCTGAGTTTGTAGGTATTCAGAATGGTTTCTTAGCTATCCAGCTGAACTCATGGGACCTGTTGATAGGTCTCCTACTCCTCTGCCAACTTGCTCCTCCCCCAGTCTACTTGTTATCTTAAGTGTATCTTTTTATATAAGCATATAATCACATTTCCTCTTTAGTCTACAAGGAAAATTTGACTGATTTGTGATTACTGATACTTTTATGTTAATTTTTTAAAAGATTTTTTTTATTTATTTGAGAGAGAAAAAGAGCATGGGGGTACAGCAGAGGGAGAAGGAGACTCCCTGCTGAGCTGGGATCCTGATGCTGAGCTGGGAGCTGGAGGTGGGGCTTGATCCCAGGGCCCAGAGATCATGACATGAGCTGAAGGCAGACACTTAACTGACTGAGCCAGTTGGGCACCCCCATTCCTATTTTTTTATTTTGTGCTTGCCATATTTTTTCTTTGTTTTTGAAATGATTTTTTTCCATAGTTTGAAGGTTATATGTTCCTTGTGTTTTTTTGTTTTTGTTTTGTTTTTGTTTTTCCTTCTGGAGTTACTTGTAAATTTTGATGGGTTTAAACCATCACTTCATTCTTCTTATTTAGAATTAATCAGGACATGTATGGTCTCTCCCCCATCAAGACAGAACTGCAGTTTGCTTCACTTCCCTTTCCATTCTCTTCCCTCTTCAACTTCCTGTGTTGAAATCATGCATTTAACTCCAGATTGCTGATTTTTTTAAAGTCACATGTATTGCTGCTTCCTTTGCTTATCATTTCTTAAAGCTCATACCTTCTTGGATGCTTTTTAAATTATATTGGAATGCATTTACTAATTATTTCAGAGAAGGTTTTTAAGTAGTAAACATTGAGTTCTTTCATGTGTGAACATTTCTTTTCATTCTTTCTTGAAAGCTGATTTGGCTGGATATGTTTCAAAATCATTTTCCTTATGACTTTGAAGCCAGTGATTCCATTGTCTTTTAGCATCTATGTTGCTGATGAAAAATTTAATTCCACATTTATGTGATTTTATGTATCTTTGTAGGAATTCAGTTTTTTCCCTTAGGAAATTTTTAAAAATTAATATATGATGTATTATTTGCCCCAGGTGCACAGGTCTGTGAATCATCAGGCTTACACAATTCACGGCACTCACCATAACCTCCCCAATGTCCGTAACCCAACCACCCTAACCCCCCTCACCCCCCAAGCAACCCTCAGTTTGTTTTGCGAGATTAAGAGTCTTTTATGGTTTGTCTCCCTCCTGATCCCATCTTGTTTCATTTTTTCCTTCCCAACTCTCCAAACCCCCCACTTTGCCTCTCAACTTCCTCATATCGGAGATCGTATGGAAATTTGTTTTTTAGTGTTCAGTTAGCCAGCATATATATAGTCCATCATTAGTTTTTGATGATAGTGTTCAGCGATTCATTAGTTGTATATAACATCCAGTGCCCATCACCACACATGTCCTCCTTAATACCCATCACTGGTTACCCTCCCCCACCCTACCCACCTTCTGTAACCCTCAGTTTGGTTCAAGCATCTAGAGTCTCTCATGGTTTGTCTCCCTCTCTGATTTCATCCCATTCAGTTTTCCCTCCCTTACCCTATGGTCTTCTTGTGCTATTCCTTGTGTTTCACATATGGGTAAAACCATCTGATAATTGTTTTTCTCTGCTTGGCTTATTTCACTTAGCCTAATCCCTTCCAGTTCCAACCATGTCGATGCAGTCTTTAGAAGTTTTTAGATTTCTTGACATTTACTTAAAAAAAAAAAATTTTTTTTTTAAAGGATTTATTGAATTTTTTTTGAGAGAGCAAGAGAATGAGCTGGGGAGGGGTGGAGGGAGAGGGACAGGTAGACTCCCTGTTGAGTGGGGACCCCGACATGGGGCTTAATCCCGGATACCCGAGATCATGACCTGAGCTGAAGGCAACCACTTAGCCAACTCTGCCACCCAGGCGCCTTGGATTTCTTGAAATTTCAATAGCATATGTCCAGGCCTGTCTTTCCTCCAGTACTTGGTTCCACTTAACACTTAGTGAACCTGATGATTTATGTCTTTCCTCCCCTTCCTCCTCCAGGAAATTTCTGGGACTCAGAGAAGGTAAATATTGGACTTCCTAGTTCTATATATATATATCTACCTTTCTTTCATACTTGAGAGGCATTTTGAGAGAATTTCTTACTTTTGTTTTCCATTTGTTTTTTCTGTGCCCATTTTGCTGTTAAATATATTGGTTGAGCTTTATTTTGGAAATAGATTCGTTCCTTTTTTTGTTCTATAAAACTCTTTGTTGAGGTGTAATCTACACACAAGCAACTATACCCATTTAAAATGTACACTTCCGGGACACCTGGGTGCCTCAGTTGGTTAAGCAGCTGTCTCTGGCTCAGGTCATGATCCCGGCGTCCTGGGATCGAGTCCCACATCGGGCTCCTTGCTTAGCAGGGAGCCTGCTTCTCCCTCTGCCTCTGCCAGCCATTCTGCCTGCCTGTGCTCGTGCCCCCCCCCCCCCCCCGATAAATAAATAAAATCTTAAAAAAAAAAAAAAAGTGTACACTTCCATGCATTTTGACAGATACATACACCCATGAAGCTTTCTCCTCATCTCCAGCAATCAAGATTTGGGTTACAACAGAAAGTTTCCTCCTTCCCCTGTATAGTTCTTCCTTCCCCTCCTCTCCCAGCCTACAATATATATACTTTCTATCAGATGCAGAAATGATTGCTTTGCATCTCTCAGGGTTTCATAGAAATGGAATCATATAGTATGTAGCCTGTTGTATGAGGCTTCTTTTACTCGGCCTGTTTTTGAGATTCATCTTTTTTGGATTTAGAAGCTTCACACCCTCCCCCCCAACCCCAGCGACTAGGAAATTAACATTGATACAGTTCACAGACTTTACTTAGATTTCACCAGTTTTACAAAAACTCTTTTGCATATGCATATTTAGTTCTGTATAATTCTGTCACATATACATTCTTGCAGTCACAACCACAGGTGGCAAATCATTTCTTAATTTCTGATTTTTTCCTTGTGGTAGCTTATTCATTTTTCTTTCTTTGTTTTTTTTTTTTTAAAAGATCTTATTTATTTATTTGCCAGAGAGAGAGATAGTGAGCTCAGGCAGGCCAAGTGGCAGCAGAGGCAGAGGGAAAAGCAGGCTCCCTGCCGAGCAAGGAGCCCAATGTGGGACTCGATCCCAGGACACTGGGATCACCACCCAAGCTGAAGGCAGCTGAGCCTTCAGGCGTCCCGCTTATTCATTTTTCATGGATGAGATCTCATTTTACCTCTGAGGATATTTATGATTATTTTTAAGTCTCTTGTTTGTTCCTACAACTCTTTCCTCAGATGTTTCTCATTTTTGTGGTGTAGATTTCCCTTTTGGTGATTCTAATTTGTAAAATGGGCATCTCTGTTTTGAGGATTGTTGTTCTGTCAGTGGATGTAGTGTCTCTTTGTCAGACTTTCAGGATGGACTGTAGGGATATGTGGCCAGGTGTGGGAGCTCCTCATTTCTTTTGAGTGATAGTGGCTACTTGGGTGCCATCCTGAGTCTTTGGCTTAAGTGCCTGTGTTTAGTGAAGACTTTGCCTCTGGTGGGGGCGGCCAGGGAGGGTGGAGGTGAGGAAATGGTTAGTCTGTCCAGTTGCACCAGATGACCCCACCAGATCACCCTTGACCCCCAGAGCCTGCTCCTGTTTCCCCAGGCAGCTAGCCCTCTGTACAGCTTATGGAGCACCCCTGTGCTCCCCCAGTGTTCATAGCTACTCCCAGTTTTTACAGCATTCTTGTTTTGAGGGTTCTGAACAGTTACTGTCTCTGTCAACCTGGTTCTGTTGATCGTATCATTTTTTGTTTCCCAGAACTATTTTGGAAAATAATATATGCGTATACCTCTATCTTTAGTAATTTCTATGATCTAAGCTGGGAGGGCAGGGCATGCATGTCTGTGCAGTCCATCTTCATCTGATCTCCCAAAGCCATTTTTTGGGAAGGATTTGTGTGGGAACAGATATAACTCTGAAATGCCTATTCCATTAAAGTCCTTTGAAGCCTTTTATTTTGGGGTGCCTTGGTGGCTCAGTCATTAAGCATCTGCCTTCTGCTCAGGTCACGATCCCGGGATCCTGGAATTGAGCCCTGGATTGGGCTCCCTGCTCAGTGGGAAGTCTGCTTCTCTCTCTCCCACTCCCCTTGCTTATGTTCCCTCTCTCCCTGCCTCTCTTTCTGCCAAATAAATAAATAAAATCTTAAAAAAAAATTAAAGCTTTTATTTTTACATCAGGTTTTGAGGGACAAATTGACCACTGAAGGTTACATGTTACATGGGTTGGGAATTTCCTCCACCCCTAGTTTGCATGGTAAACTGGAGCTCTGAAAAAAGTTTCAACATTTTTTCTTCTTTTTAAAAAAAAATTTAATTAATTAATTTTTTAATTTATGTATTTATCTTTAAAGATTTTATTTATTTGGGGGGCGCCTGGGTGTCTCAGTTGGTTAAACGGCTGCCTTCGAATCAAGTCGTGATCCCAGGGTCCTGAGATCGAACCCCATGTTGGGCTCCCTGCTCGGTGGAGAGTCTGGTTCTCCCTCTTCTTCTGTCTGCAGCTCTGCCTACTTGTGCTCTCTTTCTGTCAAATAGATAAGTAAAATCTTAAAGCAAAGATTTTATTTACTGGAGAGAGCAGGAGAGAGCGCACGCTCGGAGGGGAAGGGCGGAGGAAGTGAGAGAAGCAGATTCCCTGCTGACAGGGCTCCAGGACTCTGGGATCCGGAACTGAGCTGAAAGCAGACACTTAACTGTGTGAGCCCCCAGGCATCCCTCAGCGTTTCATTTCCTTTGTTTCTTTTTCTTTTTTTTTTTTTTAAAGGTTTTATTTATTTGACAGAGAGAGCGCGTGCGCAGAGGGAGAGAGAGAAAGTAGGCTACCCGTTGAGCAGAGAGCCCGATGGGGGACTTGATCCCAGGACTCTGAGATGACCTGAGCCAAAGGCAGATGCTTAACAAACTGAGCCACCCAGGCACCCCTCAGCCTTTTTTTATTTAAGCAAAGGGGAAGGATATAGATTTTCATTCTCAATCTTTTTTCTTTTTCTACCCCCCTGCCCCCCCGAGTTGAGGGTCATGGGTAGTCACTTTGATGTTTTTTAATATTTCAAAGTGTAGTTTGGGCTTACTTTATAAGAGGGTTGGGTTGGGTTGGACCACTGTTCTGATTTTTTATTCTTTCTTTAAGATTTCCAAATCAGAATCCTACCCCCCCCCAACCCCTTTTTGTATTTATAGTCCTTGGAAACCTCAAGGTATGAATAAGTTGCTAATCTAGTACATATATGTTTAGTTTTCAAGAAAAAAGTTTTTCTGACTTTTTTTTTTCCTTCTCCCTTTAGTTTTTCCATGGTTTGGCTTGGATATTGGTGGAACCTTGGTCAAGCTGGTTTATTTTGAACCCAAAGACATCACTGCTGAAGAAGAAGAGGAAGAGGTGGAAAGTCTTAAAAGCATTCGGAAGTACCTGACCTCCAACGTGGCATATGGGTCCACAGGTATTCGGGACGTGCACCTGGAGCTGAAGGACCTGACTCTGTGTGGACGCAAGGGCAATCTGCACTTCATACGCTTTCCCACTCACGACATGCCTGCTTTCATTCAGATGGGCAGAGATAAAAACTTCTCGAGTCTCCACACTGTCTTTTGTGCCACTGGAGGTGGAGCATACAAATTTGAGAAGGATTTTCTCACAGTATGTATTTTTTTTGGCTTATACACAATTTATGGTAATCTGATTTTTTAAAAAAAGACTTATTTAGCTGAGAGAGAGAGAGCAAATGGGTGTGTGAGTGTGTGCAGAGGAGGGGCAGAGGGAGAGGGAGAGAGAATCTTCAGGCAGACTCCCTGCTGAGCACAAAGCCTGACACAGGGCTGGATCCCACGACCCATGACCCAAGCAGGAACCAAGAGTCGGGCGCTCAACCAGCTGAGCCACCCAGGTGCGCTGGTAATCTGATTGTTAAAAGTAATACCAATAGCAAGTGGTGGAATCATTTTTGATAGATCTTGAATTTTCTTGAGTCCGATTAAGATTAGATAGATATAAATGAGTGGTAGTCAGGAGTTAGCTGTCTAGAGATTGTTGTAGCGTTTACTTTTTGCCCAGTTCAGATAAGTTGATAGATAAGGATCAACCACCTAAAGCATGGCATTTTGTTGTTCTTGTAGTGTTGCAGAAATAGCAAAGCTGTGATAAGCAGACTGAAGAACTACCTCTGAGGAACATGTTAAATTAAATCTTGAGCAGTGAGGGGCGTCTGGCTGGCTCAGTTGGAATAACATGCACCTCTTGAACTTGGGGTTATGAGTTTGAGCCCCATGTTGGATGTAGAGATTACTATTAAAAAAAAAAAACACCTCGGGGCACTTGGGAGGCTCAATGGGTTAAAGCCTCTGCCTTTGGCTCAGGTCATGATCCCAGGATCCTGGGATCGAGCCCCGCATCAGGCTCTCTGCTCAGCGTAGCCTGCTTCTCCCTCTCTCTCTGCCTACTTGTGATCTCTCTCTGTGTCAAATAAATAAATAAAAAATTAAAAACAAAAACAAAAACAAAAAAAACCCTCTTGAACAATGAGATTGAAAAATGATTTTGGGGAGCTTGGCTGGCTCAGTAGAACATGTGACTCTTGGTTTCAGAGTTGTGAATTCAAGCCCCATGTTGGGCATGGAGCTTACTTTAAAAACAATAAACTAGGGTACCTGGGTGGCTCAGTTGGGTAAGCTTCTGCTTTTGGCTGAGGTCATGATCCTGGGGTTTTGGGAGCGAGCCCTGGGAGTTGGCCTCCCTGCTCAGCAGGGTCTGCTTCTCCTTCTCTCTACCCCCTGCTCGTGTTCTTTCTCTCGCTATCTCTCTCAAATAAAAATACATAAGTAAATAAATCTTTTAAAAAAATAATAAATTAAGAAAAATAATTTTTAAAAATGTTGTTTCATTTCTTCAAATGTCGTTTCAAGTGTTGTCTCTCGTCTCATCTACCACATAATTTCTCCTGTCCGCTCAGTTGTTTTCCTGGCAGGCTTACTATTTATAAACAACAAGAACTCTGGTCCCAAGCAGCGGCTGTTCGGTCTCAGGGGTAGTTGGAAATGGTTAGCAGTGGAGCCTCCTCTCCCCAAATGCCTTCTGATGCGTATTGTGCTGTGCTCTTGTTGCAGGAGTCTGAATCATGTGTGACACTGCGGGAACGCCAGTGGGTACCTGCTTTTGTTTCTTTTTAGTGAACACTGCAAAGTCTTGAGGCTGGGTCCTTTGAGGTGGATGTGGGGGTGGGTTAGGTGGGAGAGAGGACAAGTGAGTTGGCCGAGACCTGGACCTTCCGGGTGCAGTATAGATTGAAAATATCTTCAGTGACCATGTTTTTAATGCCACTAATGAGAATGTTATTTTAGAGAACTGCTTTTTCCTTTGTCATTCTACCTCTTTTTTCTACACGTGTCATTGTTTGGTTTGTGATCTTACTCTCTTTCGTTGTCTTCTGTCTCCTGACTTTAATCATAATATAGAATTGGCATGATTTTTTTTTTTTAACAAGTTTCTGTATTCTTTGCTTGAATTTCTTTTGGTTGTTGGTTTTCAGTGGTTTGTCTTCCACCCGTGAGTAAAGGGGAAGTGTAGCTGGAGGAGAGACGGTCCCCTCCTTTGCGGAAGCTTCATAGTGGACTCTGGATCATTGATAGGTAACGGAGAAAATCTTTTTCTGGGACCCTGTAGAGATGCCCTTTGGAATATATTTGAAAATCATTCAGGTTGCTACCAGAGGTACAGCATTGTCTGGTAATTTAAGGGGAGGGTGCAGAGTGGATTTTGGACCTCAGGAATTGGTTCTTAGGCTGTTGGGGTTTCTCATCTCTGCACCAGTGCTGTCCTTGAAAACTAGGAAAATGGAATGGCCGTCAAATGCTGTTTGTTATGCATTAGGGGTGACTAGTATTTAATAAGCCACAGTGAAATATTTTTTAAAATACTGAGTTTACCGTGGTGCCTTTTAAATTTTTTTTTTTTTTTTTTTTAAGATTTTTACAAGCAGGGGGAGAGGGAGAAGCAGGCTTCCTGCTGAGCAGGGAACCTGATGAGGGGCTCAGTTCCAGAACCTCAGGACTTGAACCAAAGGCAGATGCTTAATAACAGAGCCACCCAGGCACCCCTACCCTGTTGCCATTTTAATGCAAATTTTTTAAAAAATGCAGATTTCGGGGGCACATACTGGGTTTGCTTGTTGGTGCAGTGCCCACATTCTGTATACCTGGCATTAGTGAGGTTAGCTGTGCATTGAATCCTTTTTCATTTAGAGGTGGGGATTTGATAGGAGCTAGCAGGACACTGCAGGATGACAGGAGTTAGAGGAAGGAGAAGGAAGAAATTCTAGGACGAAAAAGACCAGCTGATTGGGCCAGTGGAAAGTGATGAAAGTGATGGAAAGTTCAAAGTGGAAATGCTGGCACTTGAGATCACGTGTCAGGAAATCAGTTTTGAATTCATGACAGTAGGGAGGGCACAAACAGGTCTACAGCAGGGACAGTGATGCATCCTCCAGGAGTTTGCGTTTGGTCTGAGGAGGAATTGCAGATCCTACTTAGGGATGGTTTTCAGTGGTTTACCCAGGTGACGGGTACCAGGTAGGTGTTTTAATTAAAGATTAATATGAAGGTACCTATTAACCTCCCTCTCTACGGCGGATCTGAATAAGTCAAGGGTAAATGTAATCAAGTGAGAGTAGAATAAAGGGGGAGAACTTGGGGGCTAGACCTAGTTCTAAGTAGAAATCAGTGCTTTCAGCAAGTGGAGGCCATTTTCCCTTTGCGCATATATGGAGTCTCCGTGCCTATAAATGTTCCTAAACGTTTGCATGGGTTAGTAGTCCAGGGAGCGAAGTGGGGTTTCTGCCATCTTTCCAGAGTTACCGCTGTCAGAAGTTGATGTATCTTCCTAATTATCTGGGCATGACTATGTATGACACATACATGTGCATATAAACTTGGCGTTAGAAACAGGCAGATAGGGTCTTTATGAAATGTTACTCCAGTTGCTTTTTTGACTGACAACATACCCTGGAGTTCTTCCCACTTCAGTTCTTAATTGACTAAAGATCCCCTTCACTCTCCATTGCTGTACAGTGCTCCCTAATATGAATAATAATCAGTCGTTTATTTAAATGGAATGAAGTTGATAACACTGTTGTAAATTTTGATACTGTTAAAATTTTCCCATCTTCCAGGGGTTGTAATCGGTTTAGGTAGTGAAAAATCTCACCTTCTACTTTAACATTTTTCTGCCTCTGGCGTCAGTTTATTAATAATAAAGTGTGGCCTGCTTTGGTATTGCTCCAGTCTTGAAGATGGTCTTTCAGAAGAGAGACATGAGAGTCCTTGTGTCTCCTGCCATGTGTCACCAGGTGTTTGAGTCACTTGAATTTCTTGGAGTCAGCTTTCTGCTTGGGCTGTGATCTGACCTGTGCTCCTGACTCCTGGTCCCTGTGCTTGGGTCTCAGCATAAGTCTCCACTGTGAAGGCTGTTTGTAGAGGGTGTGGGGGTGGGTCTGTCTTGTTGGGTCTGTCCCGGTGTGTGCTGTCCCCAGGTCTGTTCTGTGAATTATGCATAAATAATCCACATCTGTGAGCACTTCTGTGCTTTGTGTTATGGAGAGGGGTGCCTTATTAAGTGGAGTTGTACTTGCTTGTCTGAATACATTTTTATTTCATTACAGATAGGTGACCTTCAGCTTTGCAAACTTGATGAACTAGATTGCTTAGTAAAAGGAATTTTATACATTGACTCAGTTGGATTCAATGGACGGTCACAGTGCTATTACTTTGAAAACCCTGCCGATGCTGAAAAATGTCAGAAGTTACCGTTTGATTTGAAAAATCCATACCCTCTGCTTCTGGTGAACATTGGCTCTGGGGTTAGCATTTTAGCAGTATATTCCAAAGATAATTACAAGCGGGTCACGGGTACCAGGTAGGTCTTTTATATAAAGGTTATTACTTGTTTTTGATACCGTAATGGGTTAAAAGTGAGTTTTCAGGTATTGTGTACAAGTACACTTTTAAGGATCTGTTTAAATTATGTGGAAAACATTTTTTTTTTTTTTAAAGATTTTATTTATTTATTTGACAGAGAGAGATCACAAGTAGGCAGAGAGGCAGGCAGAGAGAGAGAGAGATTGGAGGAAGCAGGCTCCCTGTTGAGCAGAGAGCCCGACGTGGGACTCGATCCCAGGACCCTGAGATCATGACCTGAGCCGAAGGCAGCGGCTTAACCCACTGAGCCACCCAGGCGCCCCTGTGGAAAACATTTTTTTTCTGGGATTAGGCCAACAGATAGTTTTTCTATGAAAATTCTGGTATCATGACCTACTTTTCTTTAATCTGTACTGCTCAGGATTTCATTATCAGAGTTCTGTAAAATATCTTATTGTCAGACTCATTGAGCCCATAGTCCTTGCCCTCAGCTAGTGTATGGTGTGCGTATACCATAAGTTACCAAAGCTGAGCATCTGTAAGGAGAAGGCAAGGCAAGATCCCAGCTTTGAAACCAGCCTAGATTTTTTTTTTTTTTTTTTTTTTAAGATTTTAATTATTTACTTGAGGGAGGAAGAACAAGTGGTGGGGAGAGCCTGAGGGAGAGAGAGAAGCAGAGTCTCAGCTGAGCAGGGAGCCCAGTGTGGGGCTCAGTCTCAGGACCCAGAGGTCATGACCTGAGCTGAAGGCAGATGCTTCACCCACTGAGCCCCCCAGGCTCTCCTGGCCTCGATTTTATACATACAGGCGTATGTGTGCACACTTACCCAGCCATGGGATGGTCTGAGATCTAGAAAGGTGAGGTACTGACGGGGGGAGAGGGCAGGCTGAACAGGGAGGAGAGGTGGCAGGCAGGAATGAGTATGTTGGTGGTTTAAGGATTAGGGATGACTTGAAGTAGAACAAGGAGCTGGGGATTGGGATAGACAGTTTAACAGGTGTGAATTTTAAAAAGTAATTTTGGGGGAGAAACACATTAATGGGAGAGTTCTTTTCCGGGTGAGGGTGCTGATAAGCCACGGCGACTCGGGGTTTAGAGAGACAAAGGAAGGCCGCGTGGCCCAGGTGTGGCGGGCGGATCTGCCCACAGACTCCTCACACAGCAGATGCTAGGACTGCACTGGGGACGGGGCTGGGCCAGGAGCCCTGTGTTTGCCATTTCGCTTGTTGGCGCATGTGAATATGTGTCATGGTATATATCAGGCACCTTGTTTTCTATCTTCCCACAGACTTGCCTGCCAGAGGCATCAGCGTGACTGGGTTGGCGCAAGAGTGGGTTGATATATGAATGTGGTTTTGGGTTAATAAATATTACCTTCTTGTTCTTATTTTTAAAATGTTGTAATACTGTGTTGTTTGTTTTTAATCAGTCTTGGAGGAGGAACTTTTTTTGGTCTCTGCTGTCTTCTTACTGGCTGTACCACTTTTGAAGAAGCTCTTGAAATGGCATCTCGTGGAGATAGCACCAAAGTGGATAAACTAGTTCGAGACATTTATGGAGGGGACTATGAGAGGTTTGGACTGCCGGGCTGGGCTGTGGCATCAAGGTAAGGGTGTGTGTGTGTTCTAAGAAAGACAGGAATAAGATAATATTGGGTGTGTCTTTTTCCTTTTAAACAACTTTTATTGAGCTATAATGTATATACTATAAAGCCACCTGTTTAAAGTATAAAATGTAGTGGTTTTCAGTATGTTTACTAAACTGTGGAGTCATTACCATAATCTACTTTCAGTCCATTTTCACTATCCCAGAAAGGAACCTTCTGTCCATTAGCTGTCACTTCTCATTTCCCCACCTCAGTCCTTGGTAAATGCTAATATATTTTCTATTTATAGATTTGCCTATTCTGGACACTTCATATAAATGGTGTCCTGGAATATGAGATTTTGGTGATTGCCTTCCTTCCACTTAGCCTGTTTTCAAGGTTCAGCTATGTGGTGGCATGAAACAGTACTTTGAATCTCCAGGTGAATTTTAGAATCACCTTGTCAGTGGTTGCAAAGAAAGGCAGCTGGGATTTCGATAGGGATTGTGTTGAATTTGTATCTTACTTTGGGGAATATTGGTATCTTAATATTATCAAGTCTTCTGATCTAAGATGTAATGTCCTTCCATTTATTTAGAGTTTTGTTTTTCTTTTACCGATGTTTTGTGGTAGTGGTTTTCAGTATAGAGTGTTATACTTTCTTTTGTTAAATATATTTCCAAGTATTTTATTCTCTTTGATGCTATTATAAAGGGAATTGGGGTTTTTTTTTTTTTTTTTTTTTTAAGTTTTGAGATTTTACTCATTTGAGAAAGAGCACGCATGGGGTCGGGGCAGAGGAAGAGGGAGAAGCAGACACTCTGCGGAGCAGGGAGCCTGCTGTAGGGCTGATAACAGGACCCTGGATCGGGACCTGAGCCATCCCTGAGCCGAAGGCAGACTGAGCCACCCAGGCATCCCAGGAATTGTTTTTTAAATTTCATTTCCAGATTGTTTAGATAAAGAGTTGTTTTCTGTGTATTGGGACAGGTGATCTCTTAAAAAAAGATTTTATTTATTTATTTACTTAACAGAGAGATCACAAGTAGGCCGAGAGGGAGGGGGGAAGCAGGCTCCCTGCTGAGCAGAGAGCCCGATGCAGGGTTGGATCTCAGGATCCTAGAATCCTGACCTGAGCCAAAGGCAGAGGCTTAACCCACTGAGCCATCCATGTGCCCCTCAGGACACATGATTTTTAGTCATAGAGAAAGGATCACACATAGACATGCTTGCAGGGTAATTTCGGGGACTTTGTAAATGCTGTTGATGTCACATTCTGAGTTTGCGGCATTTGCGCATTGTTAATCACTTCCTACCGGGTTTGTGTTCTGCTAGCCGTTATTAATGTAGCAGTTCTGCTGCTTAGGTACTTTGAAGTACTTCATGTTCTAGGGGAATCTGAAACGCTTAAGGAGTTTACTCTGGGACTCCACTGTCTTGTGCTTTTGCTTCGCTCTGACGAAGCCGTTTCCCAGACAGAATGTGACCATTCAGCTGAGTGGAATGGCTGTGCTGGTGGGAATGGATTGCTAGTAGAGGTGTCTTTCTGGAACTGTCCCTGGCTGCAGAAGGAGCCACCGGTGGCTTACGGTGGATCTGAGGAGATCGTAACTGGACGTGCGAAGACCTGTTATCAAAGCTCGGTTTCAGCAGAAGCTGCAGGGAGAGGCATTTTCTTATTCGGAATGCTTGAGAGCTTTCTTCTGAGTTGTGTTTCTCTTTGAACAGATGCTCTGTTATTTCGTAATAGAAAATTTGAAGATTAAAACAATGTAGCTTCTTAAAGTCACATTTATCTTAAATGTTATTCTAAGTTCTGTTGGGCCAGTTGCCTTTGGTTCAGCTGCTGGGTGTTCTTCTCCCCCTTCACAGCTTTGGAAACATGATGAGCAAGGAGAAGCGAGAGGCAGTCAGTAAAGAGGACCTCGCCAGAGCGACGTTGATCACCATCACCAACAACATTGGCTCAATAGCAAGAATGTGTGCCCTTAATGAAGTAAGGGGACGTGGATTTCTTTAGGTGCTCTGAGCAAAATACGGAACGTGCTAAGGGGCCTCAGCTGTGTACAATGTCTTGTCCAGATGGTGCCTCAGTGTAGTCGTACGGGGTGGAGTTGTTTATTGGGGAAGTTAAAGCTCTTCACATGTAGACTCCTCTTCACTGATGGGTTTTTTACTCAGTGAAGATGAGTATTGGCACTGTCGAGACGTAAGAGTATATCTTTTGGGGAGAGGGTAGGAAGGCAGGCAGGACTCCAGTAATTGGGACTGTGGGTGGTGGTGATGGATTGCTAGCCGGCTGGAGGTCCTGTGCTCCCTGCGGAGCCCTGTGGTCCCCGGGAAGGCCTCTGGAGGAAGCTGCTGGAGCCAGAGAAGATGGGGTGGCCCCGGAGTGCCCGCCCTCCCTGCTGCCCCCGCCGAGCTGTCTTTGTGCTTTCAGCTTCTTTACAGTGCTGCCTTGTAGCATTCAGGTCAAGCAGCATTGTACAGGGCTATGAAAGAACCGAGAACGGCCTTCCCTGGGGGGCCCAGAGGGCGCAGCTCTACCGCGTGTCCCCACTTACACAGTTTGGTTTACAGTTAGTCTGTGAAGGAGATGATGGAGGCATGTGGCTTAAAAAGGAGACTTTGAAAGGTACAAAAAGACTGTCTCATTTTTAATTAAAAAGATACTGTATCAGCATCAAGTAATTAAAAACATTCTTCGTTTGAATATGTTAAAGTTACTGTTTCCTTTATTGCATGTTCCTTTTCCTGTATAGGTGTTTTAAGATCTGTTGGTGTGGGTGTACATACCATGTTACATTTTTTACTTAAGTACTCATAATTTCCCCGCTGTGTATTTGATTTGGTTTTGCATCATCAATCATGTGGAGCTGGGCATCTGGTTGCTTGCCCTGTTGGTTCCACAGGAATGCATTTTTAAGTGCGAAGCTTTTCACTGGTTGCATTTTATTCTGATCAGGGCCTTACTCTGGAGTGAGGTTTCTCTAAAGATATGACCCTGCTCAGGAGTTTTGGTAGATCTTGCCAGGGTGCTTTTCACAAAGGCTTATGAATTCAGGTGTCTTTAGCACTGAATGAGTGCGTCAATGCTACCCTAACTAGCCTGATGGTTGGGAGTGGGATTTCAGTTCTGCTAACTTTTAATAGGTTTAAAATGCTCCTTTCTTGGACTACTGGTGGGGTTGAATTTTTTCCCATTATATTTCTTGTATAATTTGCTTATTTGTGTCACTTTCCTTCTTTGGGGGTCTTAATTTTTTTTTACTTTTCTGTTTAAAACTTTAATAGCAGTTATTGTCTGTCATATTTAATACAAATGGTTTTTCTAATTTGTTTTCTCTTGTGACATTTTCTGGCATGGTTTGAAGCAGGTCAGTCCAGAGTTTGTCTGGGTTCAAATTTAAGTAGCCTTGGACCAACTGGATTAAATGTAAATACTTTTTTATTTTTTGCTCAGCAGTCAAGTTGCTGCTAAAAACCATGTACATGGTGCTCTGTTTGGGGTAGCTTTTACGAGAGAACAGAAGTTAAGATGAAAACTAATTGCCTTTTTTTGATGTGCTCAGAACATTAACCAGGTGGTATTTGTTGGAAATTTCTTGAGAATTAATACGATCGCCATGCGACTTTTGGCATATGCTTTGGATTATTGGTCCAAGGGGCAGTTGAAAGCACTTTTTTCGGAACACGAGGTAAGCCGACTTCTTTCTTGCGATAATTTTACAGACATAAAGGCATGCAATCCCCACCGCGTTGGAACGAAGTAAACGTTGAAATGGACTTCAGTTATTTTTTTGTGAAAGTATGATACAGGGTTTAACTTTGTAATGTTCAAGAGCTGTTTCTTACCTGATTTACTGCAAGGGAAGTTTTTGGTTAATTGTGAGCTTCAGCAACTTTTAAGAAATCTTGGACACCTCTATTTTTAAGGTTCTGTTCTTCTCTGAACCATCCTTTATATTTCTCCCATTACACTTATTTTGTAAATGTACTTACTCTGGGTTCTGCTTTTTTCATTTTGATGTCCGTTTTTATGTATTGATACAGTTCATGTGCCACTTATTTAAGATGTATGTTCTAAAAACAAACGAAAGTCTATTCCAAGATTAGAACCACACCGTCATGGAACGTAACACCTACACAAGCTAGAAGTGACAAAATGGAAGAGAATCCTTGAATTGCTCCACCTGATATCCTCTATGGGAAAGTGCCTTACTATTTTTCCAGCTTGGGGAAAACAGAACCGTAGCTGTGGAGGGCGACCTCTCTTCTGTCCCCTTGGTTGTGGGGTAGTTGAACAGTTTCCAGTGTTGTTGGATTTTAAAGTGTTATCAGGAACATTTTTCAGAATTGTTAGTGCCTGTTTAACAGTATTTACAGGAATTGACAGAGTAAGATTTGAACTGCTACAGAGGTGGCTTTTTCCCTTAAATTTGCTTTTTTTTCCTTTTGAAGTGGCTTAAGTTCATAGTTAAAATTCCAAGTGTACAAGTTCCCCTTTTCAGAAAGTTTAGTCATCAAATATTTTAACTTTATTTTATTAAAAAGTTTTTTACTGAATAAATCTGATGTGTAAGACCGTGTACTTCTTCTTTTTTTTTTTTTTTAAGATTTTATTTATTTATTTGACAGAGAGAAATCACAAGTAGATGGAGAGGCAGGCAGAGAGAGAGAGAGGGGGAAGCAGGCTCCCTGCTGAGCAGAGAGCCCGATGCGGGACTCGATCCCAGGACCCTGAGATTATGACCCGAGCCAAAGGCAGCGGCTTAACCCACTGAGCCACCCAGGCGCCCCAAGACCGTGTACTTCTGAGGCAGCATCATGTTCCTCTGATAGGGCTGCGCTCAGCGGGCACCACCGGTCCCACAGCCCAGGGTGAGCCGAGTGCCTTACTCCCCAGCGTGGGAGCTGGGCTGGGCTTGCCGTCTCTCCAGCGTCTATGCTGCTCGTTTTAATTTGTACCCTGAATGCTTTTTTTACTTTTGATGTTATTAATAAATTGGTACCAAATTATTATTTTTTTATTGAAGAGACTTTTCTGCTAGATTTTTTTTTTTAAGATTTTATTTATTTATTTGACAGAGAGCAAGAGAGCACAGCAGGCAGAGCAGCAGAGGAAGAGGGACAAGCATCCTCCCCACTGAGCAAGGAGTCTAATGCGGGACTTGATCTCAGAACCCTGGGATCATGATCTGAGCTGAAGGCAGTTGCTTTAACCAACTGAGCCACCCAGGCACCCCTATCATTAAGTTTTTTAATTTTTTTAAAGATTTTATTTATTTGACAGAGGTCACAAGTAGGCAGAGAGGCAGGCAGAGAGAGAGGGAGAAGCAGGCTGCCCACTGAGCAGAGAGCCCTATGTGGGGCTTGATCCCAGGACCCCGAGAACATGACTCGAACCAAAGGCAGAGGCTTAACCCACTGAGCCACCCAGGTGCCCCTCATTACGTTTTTTATACCTTTTTTATGTATCTTCCTTTTTGTGATCTTTGACCTGTTTCATTTCGCTTTATGTTAGAATAAAAAGAAACCCTCTTTCTTGTCAACATCGTAGTATAATTTTCCTCTTGCTCCATTTCACCCTCTTGAAAACCTTTGCCCAAGTGGAACGTGGGGATTCTTAGGTTAGTCTTTCACACCAGGACAGTTAGGATTAAAGCACTTCTGTGTAGGGTCTTGGTTGGACGTCTTGCCGTGTCCTTCCCGCGGCGCCCTGGCCTCTGCCTCGAGCGCCCACTGCTGTGCCTCTGGAACCTGGCTGCCCGCGGCTGCTCACGGCTTGAAATCTTCTCCTGTCCTCACTCCGCAGTAAACTCCTGTGAAAGCTGTGTGTGGCTCCGGTCAGCCTCTCTGTCCGCCTTATGTCCCATTCTCATTACAGTGTCTGGTAGCTCGTGTCAGCGGATGCCTTCTACTTGGTGGGAGGTTCTGGGTCTTCAGGGGAGCTCATTCCAATGGTTCACTTCGTCTCCTCTTTTGCTGTTCCGAATGCCATGGAGAGCAAAGTGTACCGCCAGGTCTCACAGGGAGCGCCCGGGGGTCCGTCCTCTGGCAGTGGTGGGGTCCCTCAGTGACCCCTCCTCCTCTGCAGCGGGGCGGCCCCCGCCGTTACTGGCGACCTTGCATCGTACACATCGTGCGGCTGCCTGTGCTCAAGGCCAGGAAACAGTGAGAGGAGAGGCTGCAGCTCCTCTCGAGTGAGGCGACTTCTCTTGGAATAGTTTTCCCTGGGAACCACACTGGACTTTCGTGACTTATGATAGAGACTCTTAGCACATTCTTTTTAGTCCAGGGGTGGGTCTTTCAGGATCTTCCCACTGTCCTTTTTTGGTCATTTCTCTCTGGAAGTGCTTGACTGGTTACCCTTTGGCGACCTTGATGGACTCTAGACTGCTGGAGGACTGCCCTCTGCTGATCGCTGCTGGCGTGCTCTTTCTTCCCGAGTGGGTTTTGTCTCATTTTCTGTTACATTCAATCCTTTATTCTTTTCTTTCTGTTTTTGGGCTTTAATGTCTTGGTTCTTGGTTGTATTTGACTTTGACTACTTCTGGAGGTGGTCTGGCATTGTCCTTCCGCTGCTGCTTGTCTTTCCCATGCCTCTGCCCTCCCTGTGGGCTCTTCTGTTCTCCAGACGGCGCAGATGCGCCCCTCTCTCCACGTGGCAGTAGCGCACTCTTGTGTATTCCTCTGCCCACTGCCTTGTTCAAGATCCAGACATCCAGTTGCTTCCTGGGTGTGGCTGCTTGGCTGCCGGGGGCACGTCAGCCTCAGCCTCGCACAGGCCACATGGAAGCCCTTCCTTGCTTGCCACCTCTCTTGCTCCTGTGTCCCTGTTCTCAGGGGCGCTATCACCAGATGCAAGGATTCCCAAGGGAAAGACCTGCTGCCCTCATCCCCTTCTTCAGGCAGGTCTTGAATCCATCCCACGCTTTTCTCATTCTCCCTTCTATCCCCAGCCCAGTTAGGCCCTCACCCTCTGTGACCACCCCCACCCAGCCCTTCCTGCTCCACTGCACTTCGTGTCCCATCTTCCCTTCATTCCTTAGTTGTCTGGAGACGCTCTGGGCCTCTGCTGCTTCTCCCATCCTTCTGCAGGAGGCAGCCCCGCTATGGGCTCTTACAGAGGGCCCTGGGCAGCTGTGGGCCCCAAGCTCCTGCTGCCTTCACCTCCCATAGTGACCTGTGGGGCGGTCTTGGACATCCAACCCTCCTCCCCAGCCTGGGATCTCCTCAGAGCTTCTCTGCACCCAGGCTGGCCTTGGGCTCAGCAAAATGGGTGCTCAAGGAATGGGTGTCAGGAATAAAGGGCACTGTTGGCTTTAATACTAGTGATCATGTTTATGGTGATTTAAATAAGTTTGAGGAAAATTGCTCTCATTTTTGGTGTACTTTTTTTTTTTTTTTTTCCAGGGTTATTTTGGAGCCGTTGGAGCACTTCTTGAGCTGTTGAAGATCCCCTGATCATTACCTGGGGAGGGGTTCCTGGAACATTCCACAATGGGATCTGTGAACTTTTGTTTTTTAAGAGACTTACTCAATTTTATGATTGTGTACTACCCGAATCAAAGCAAGAAAGGACAAATGTATTTTTCTAAGTCATCAAGATAAATCCTTAAAAATCCAGTCTAAACTAGTAACCAGTAAGGAAAGATACATACATAAAAATGTGGACCATGTCCATGGCAGTGAGGGTCTGCTGTGTTGAAGTTGCTCTTCAGTATAGCTTTGTTACACCTGCCATGTATTTTTGAAATTCAGTGTCACTGGAGCCACTTCAGGGGAGAGCTGTTCCGTGTTCAGCTGTGGTTTTGTGTCTTGTTGCACTTACTAGATGTAAGGCAGGCACTGTATGTTGTAATCTAATCACAGTGTTGTCAGTATGGCCTTGGAGATCATCATCTGTGCATTAACTCTGGTGTGCATTTAGCTTTTTGTGTGAACATAATTTCAACATGTTTTATTTCAAGGATCTACAAATTTGATTGGGCAGAGTAATTCTGTATTTGTAACTCTGGCTGGCAATTAAGCAATTTCTGGAAGGGCAGTTAAGGTTACTCTACACTGCAAATCCTGGGAAGGTCTGTTTGGAAAGATGGGGCTTAGTCTACCCTGGGCAGAATTTCCTGGGGGGCAGGGGTGGGTGGGAGATAATTTTGTCTGAAGCGAGTTAAGCTAGTAGGAAAAACACCACCACCCGGAAGACTAAAAACCAGACAAAGTGGGCCTCTCGAATTGATATCTTTTCAGGGAATCGGAGATTCTGGTGGTTTTGGACTGTAGAAAGTGAGGAGTTGAAGTCCATTGATTAGCTCATAGGAAGCAGGGTGTGGTACTACCGCCTTCCCCTCCCACTCAGGGTCTTTACCTGTCAGAAATTGCCAGGCAGGCTGGCTGGTGGGACTGCATGAGGGCTGCACGTTCAGGCTTAAAAGGTAGCGTGATTAGAGTGAGGTTTTAAGATGGAGTCTTGGTAGATTGACTTAAGAACGTTTTCTTTCTGCTGTGCAGAATCATTTAAAAAATGCTTCCCTTTGGAGATGGAGTAACATTTTATTCTGTGTATTTTTGTGCCTGCTTCATCGCTGTTGACAGCAGTGAAGGGTCTGTGTAAATCAGCTTTCGAACCAGAAGGAAACCCCAGGGCTCTGCAGCCTTCCTGGCACCTGGGCAGGAGGCACCTGGAGGGAAGGGTCCATGGGTTGCCAGGGGAGGAGGGCTGGATCCCTTGGCACCTCTCATGTTGGCCGCATGAGGGCAGCAGAGGCACGTGCCTGCCAAGGGCAGCTGCCTGCGGAGCCAAGCGGCCATTTCCCAGGGGACGCCCCTTCATGCAGTTGGGCGCCTGTGGGTTGTAAGTGCTGCCAGCCTGGTGGGCTGGAGGGACGCTCGTGACCCTTGGGTGGCAATCATCTTCTCCGCTTTTGCTGCCCCTCATGTGGGGGCCTCAGCCCAGGCCACCTCTAATCTTCCTTAGGCCTAAGACACGGCCTTGATGACCCCACATTCCCCACGGCCTCCAGAGACAGTGTCATTACCCGTTTGCTGATACACAGTCATGCTTCTGGAGCCCCATGTGCCTCAGGCCCTCTTCGTTTGCTTCCCTCCAGAGACGGTAGTGGAGGGAAGGAGGGAGCCTGCTTCCCACAGAGACTCTGGCCCCTGTGCTGGGGGTGCCCTGCTTTCCCCCTACGTGTACTGTGCTCACGAGGCTGTGACCAGTGCTTTACGTGGCTGGCCTCTTCGCAGCCTTTGTGAACCCTGCAGCTGAGCAGGAACAAACCTGCCTGAGGTCCCAGGCTCGAGCTGGCAGAGCCTCCTCTTCTGCGGAGCGCTGACCTTGTGCTTCCGTGGAGCCGCGCTTCCCTGCTCTTGAGAAGCTGTCTCCGTGACTTCCCTGTGCTTTGTGCTCAGCCCACGCTGTCACTAGCTGGGAGGGTGCCGGATCCGTCACCAGTGAGTGGTTTCTAAGTGATGGACGTTTCAGGTCCACATCTTCAGTTCTAACACAGCAGGCCCCTCTGGCTTTTCCTTCTGCCTCCCAGGCCACGGCTGCCTGTGCCAGCTCCTGCTCCTTATAGGCCACAGGTGCAGGTCCGGACCTCCCTCAGCAGTCCACAGCCCTGGACGCTGATCTCTAAGGTGGCGGCCCCTCCTAGCCCTTGCCTCTGACCTGTAGCCCCAAGGCAGTGACCGCCTTCCCCTCTCACCACTGGGTGTTCCTAAGGCCATCGCTGTACATTCTCTTCCTGAGCTGATCCCAGTTTACTGCCACTTCACTACCTCTGGCTTGCGAGATTAACGTAAATCAGCTCCCATCTCCAGGTACCACTGCATTCTGTCAGCAGTGTCCCTCCCAGTCTGCCCATCATGAGGTAGCCTGAGGGTCCCCACACCCCCTGTAACTAGAGACCGTGTGGGGGGTATAGGCAGGGGTTGCCTAAACCAAGATTGGAGGTGAAGGCTCACAGGGCTGAGTGCTGGGATGCGGTGACTGGCAAGGGGGGAGGGAGTCTCTCTGAGGGTTCCCAGGCTTCTTGGGGAGGCTTGGTTTTGGACTGTGATTTTGATACCAAAAAGGCAGCTAGATATTTTAATTGGAGATTTCAGACCTGAGAATGATGTGTATCTAGGTGGGAATTTAGTGACTATGAAGGTAGAATGAGAATAGCAATTACAAGATGGGCAGAGAAGGAGAAGGCTGCGAAGAAAGTGGTTCAGTAAGGCGGTGGTGGGGCCGGCTGCCCAGGCCGCTGGGGTAGAGGAGCTCTCTAGGCACCTGTGTTCAGGGGAGGTTTAAGAAGTGGTCCAGATTTGTGGCAAGCTCATGGATGGCCTTTTTCCCCAAGCTGTGGGGCCAAAGCTGACCTTCAGGGGTCCTAGTGAGGGGCGGTGAGGAGAAATGGCAGTTGCCACAGGGTGACTTTGGACCAGGAGAGGTTTTTTTCTTCTAACAGAATAGTTGGTATTTCCAAGCCTGTGATGTAGCTAGAGAGGTGGGTGTGGGCTAGTTCCACCACCTCAACCCCCCTGAGTACTGTTATCTGCATTGGTGAGTCCAGCCGCATCTGCAGTACCAAGGCCAGGGAGGGAGGCAGGTGGGGCCCTCTTTCTCCCTCACTGTGACCTGGTGCTCCAGTCTTTACCCTTGACCCTAACTCCTGGCCCTGTACCCAGGAGGTATGGGGTGCAGGCTGAAAGCTCGCCTTGATCACAGTCCATGTTGCTGGTGACCAGCTCTTTTTGACCAGAGCCACTGACCTTGACTTTCCAACTCCTGCTACACAGGCTGAAGTGGGGTATAGGTGACTTTAGGTCCCTCTGAGTTACAGGGTACAAATGCAACACAAAGTATTTTCAAAACATGTTTTTTATTTACATTTGTTTTAAGTCAATTACATGCAAGTTTTGTTTTTAAAACAGGAGTAATTAGCCAAAAATGCATTAAAATTTTAAAATAGCACTTAAATATACAAAAATATAGCTTACAAAAAACTGCGAATGTTTAAAAATATTCTGCTGCAGAATTCTTAGTGTACAAATACGTCTATGAAACCTGAGAATCAGCATTTCATAAACTTTTTTTTTTTTTTTTGAGGGAGTTATACAAGATCTAGGGAATAAAATCCAGTGGGCTAAAGAAACTACAGGACCTAAACTATTCCCTTTGTGGCAATGGCATCAAGAAATGCAGAGACAACAGTATCAGGAGCACTCTGGGAAGACCAGGCCCTCGCCAGGAGGGACTTCTCTAATCCTGGCCCCACCTGCTCTCTCTAGCAGGGCCTGTGAGGGAAGGGGCATATGGAAGGATAGTGTGCACCTGGCCCTAGACTTAGGACCACCAGGCTGGTACTGGCACAGGGAGCAGAGAGGAGCTTCCTCAAACTACAGACAGGTCCCTTGGCTGGTGGGGACCACATTCGAGGTTCATGTCCCTGAAGCAGGGTGGGTGTTCTCCCTGACCCCAGAGCCACAGGAGTGAGCTCTGGGTTGGTAAGCCAAGGGTGCGACGCTTGGTCTAAAAAGTGGAATGAAACTCTTTGCATCTTACAAGTTGGGCTCTGAAGGTGAACAAACTGAATAAGCCCCGTTTTTCTCCTGCTATTCTCAAATGGAAGCACATTCCATGGCACGTGGGATCTTTTGTTCATTTTATCTATGAAAGAACCATTTCCAGTTTTCAGCTATAGATTTTACCAGAACTTAGACATTGCGAATTGAGACATGTTCATCTCTTTTACTTAAAATTCATAATAGCTTGTGCGGAAGACATTCTAGCCAGGACGAGATACTCACTAACAGGTGGCATTTCACATACAGTTCCTTTCAAGTTTCAGTTAGGGGCCCAAGTTGAACTTTTAATCCAAGGGAAGGCAGGATGCCAGGGAGGTTGGTGAGGACCAAGAGGCAGGAGTCCATGTCCCTCCCTGCAGAGCTGCCTGGAAGCAGCAGCTCTGTCTTCTACAGGGGCAAAGATGGACTTAAGACATTTTTTTTCTTGAAAGGAAAAGATGACTGATGGAGTAATTTCTATTGTTGAATGGAGAAAATTCTGTGGGAAGCATTTTCTTTTTAATGTGTGCATAAAGGTTGGTGTGGGAAAGGGAACAGAGCACATGACCTTCAATATGGACCCTGAATGGTGTGTATCTATGGTTAATTTGGAGGAGACTGCCCACCTACCTGCTTAGCAGCATCTGAGACCTCCCACCCACCCACCCAAAAAAAGGAAGGCTGCCGGAGGCTTTAGTTGCTGCTGCTTCTCACATCCCCTGCCTCAAAAACACAGGAGCTCACCTAAGAAATCATGGCTGTTGTAGCCGGATATCACCCAATCAGATAGGGGTTGGTGGGGGTGGGGACAGCTTGTCCAGGCCCTGCAAAGACTGCTGGACCAGGACCAGAGATCTGCACTGCTGTTGTCAGCAAGAGAGTGGAACCTGCTTTTGAGTGTCCCGTCACAGACCAGGAAGACAGTCTAGAAATTGGTTGTGCTCATGTACTATCTGAGCATGTTTGGTAAGGGCCATGGAGGGATTGCTGTTTCTGCTTTGTATGGAAAACAAGAATTCCAGTATGCTGCAATCAATAAAAAATGCCTTATTCAAAAAGGAATGTGATTGCGAAGACATCCCCCAATTATGGGCTCACCTTTTACAGATACTCTGCCTTCTGGGTGGCTCTTCCCCCATGAATAGGAATGCTCCTTGGATATACTTGTCTGGTATCACATAAGTTAGAAAAAAAAAAAAAAAAGAAAAATTATATATACACACACAAGCACTCGTGTATACATACACGTGTGTATTTACCTGTATATGCATAAACCATCACTGGAAGGATCTACATGGAACAAACTAAAAGGGGGAGTTCAAGGGGTGTTAAAAGTTGGGCTTGTCGGGTCAGGGATGCAAGGAAGACTTTATGATTTGTGAACTATGTGAAGGGATTGATTACCTACTCAAAAACTTAAGGAATAGCACTTAGGGAGCACTATGGGCAAAGTTACATGGAGGTGACTAGGGAAGATCTGGAGAGGCAAAGGAAGGGGCCTAGGCAAAACTAGACCCCAAGGGCAGCCCGCTGTCCCTCAGGAGGCTCCTGCTGAGGTTTTATTGCTACCTGAACTACAGAAGAGCCCTGCGTGGCATGCATTATGATGTCCCCTACTCAGAAGCTTCCACAACCCCAGCCCAACTTCCCACCAGGCTTTGGACGTGGCTGGTCCACACAAGAACCAGCAAAGACATTACTACAATTCTTAGGTGATGAATAAGGAAACCAGCTTTGAGAGGCTAACTTGCATAAAGACGCTTGGCTGCTGAATGGCCAGTGAGGATTTCAAGTCACTGCGTACTTTTTCTGTCCAGAGCTCTAGGGATGCCTCCCTGTGTTCATTTTGTAATTCTCAGCCTTCCAGAAAATTACTGTAGTTGTTCAGAATAGCTTAGCAGAGCAGGAGCAGGCCATGGAGGTGACAGGCTTTGAAGTGGGTCGGTGGAAACGGGCAAATCATTCCCCTGATGGGCCCAAGAGACTTGGCATTGGAGGAAAGGTTCTTCATTTGTCAAGACATGTCAAGAACAAGCTATCTGGCAATGATGGGATGTTCCCTGTACTCCTTACCCCAAACTTCCCATGGGCCGTCTGCTCCCATCTGGCCATTTCTGTCTTGTCCTGTTCCCTGCCTGGGTGGGTGCAGACTACAAGTACCTTACCTACCTGCTAGGGACAGGCCCAACCAAACACACTGTGGCAAATAAAAGCGGCTGAGGACAGTATCTTAACACCTACTCATTCAGGAATCAAGTCAGGCTGGTTTTGTTCCGTTTCTAAAGCCAGCTAAATTCAACTATACCCCTAGCAATAAGTAGAGAATGATGCAGCCACCCATGGAGTTCAGTTAGGGCTGAGTTACGTTCTTTAAACCCACAACATACAAGTAACATCCGATCTTTGAGCTGCTTAAGACTCATTAAGAGAAAGTAAAAAACTACCATGTCACCAGCCAGTGGCCCAAGAGCAGACAGACCAAAGGCCCCATGTGTCTAGAGATTAACAAAAGGCCACCATCAACTCACCAACAAGACAGATGTGGCAAGGCTGGCCTCTAAGGTATAAGCTTGTGCCACCATCAACTCACCAACAAGACAGATGTGGCAAGGCTGGCCTCTAAGGTATAAGCTTGTGCCACGAATATTAGGGGATCCTTAACTTGTTAGTGTCCAAATGGACATTACCACAGAAGGCTGTATTTTAATCAGAATTAAAGATAGATGTAAAAGTGAAGTGCTGGCCACTGGCAGTTACAGCAGTGCAACAGAGAGTCCTGGAGGACCCAGATGTGGGGAGCAAGTGCATTCAGGCTGTGTTGCTAACAGTTGCAGGAACTACCGTGCGTGGCGCTGGCCATATGCTGCAGGGAGACGAAGAAGCCAAGAAAGGAGATGACCACGAGCGGCGCTCCATGTCCAGCCCCACCCTGGGGGAAGAGCTGCATTTACAAAGCGCTCCGCATTCATGGGTGTTGAGGTCACGCGGGTGGTACCTCATGGGGGTTTGTGCCCAGCGGAGAGTGCACAGTGTTCCTGAACTTTCCTCCACCGGCTGGAACTCCGCACCATGTCAACTTGCGCTTCCTGTGGTAACAGGAAATGAACTCCTCTACTTCCCTACACATATAGGGGCTTTGGGGCGGTCTCCTTACACCAAAGAAAAAGGCTGCAACTGATGGGTTATAATCAGGGTGAAGCTGTGAGCGGAGATCATTTGCAGTTTAGAACACAAGAATTCCTCCTTTGAGGAGAAAAATTCTTTCCTGTTCTAACCCCATTAATGACAAGGTGAGATTCATCCCAAGGCCATTCCATGGGAAATGGTGGGTGCTGGCCACTAATGAGGCTAGTCCAGAAGCAGGCTTATTTCTGAAATGGTCACTGGAAACCTTGCACTGTAAACTGGGTGCTTTGCAGCATTCAGCTCCATTATGCTATGGAAACAGAACGCAGAAGCGATGGAAGTAGGAACGCATGAAAAGTTCTTTTCAAGGACGCCCAACAGGCTAAGGCTTTCATATAAAAAGATCCACACTTCCTTGCTCCGTTTAACCAGCAGCCAGTTGGCGTGCCATGAATAGGTCACACGGAGCAAACAGCCAATTCTGACCAACTGGATTTGTAATTTTCCAAGCTGGATTCTGCCCAGAACTTTCCTAGGCTAGTGGGAATTTTCCTCCTCCTCTGGCCCCAGCCACCTGAGCCAAGGACAGGTTCCCTCTTCTATTCTAAGACCGCAGAGAAAAAATCCCTAGAGACCTTTTTTCCAGAAAAAAATCCCTAGAGACCTGCACGAGTAGAGTAGCAAAGCTTCCTCCATCCACTCTCTATACCATGCAGACCACATTTCCAACGAAAAACTGTCCTCCTCACACCTGTGGGATGGAGCAAAGCTGTTGACGAGGAGTCTACCCCATGACAGAAGGACGTAGAAAGAAGAAAAGAACTTTCTATCTGACCCAAAGCCATTTCAGATAGCTGATTTGTACAGTATTCCTAAATCTGAACAGATGGGGAATCATTTCTAGAAAAGTTGGACAGAAAGGGCTAAAGAGCAGCATGCATTTCTCTCCTGTAAAGACACTTTCAGTTACTTATCGCGAGTCTGAATAGTGAGGCACACACCAGCAGGGGAACAGTGTCCCGTAGGCGCTTCCTGACACTATTTACAATTTCAAGTGGATCCCCAGCTTCGGAATTACATAAGGATCTTATTTGGGATGCTTCAAATTGTTAAAACATCAATGACCGGCATTTTCTCAAGTAGAAACGGTATCTAGAAAGAAGAGAACAGAGGGAAGGAGAGGGGAGAGGCAAGGGGGTCAGCATCCTCATCACAGCAGGGCTGGGACGACCGGCCATTCTCAGGAGGGAGCTCCCCTTAGGAGCCGTCTGAGGGGCTCACAGCAGCTCTTTACCAAGGCAGTGGGCTGAGACTAGCAGCTGTGCTGGAGCCACACTGTGCCTGTGGTGGTGTGGGCAGCACCCTGAGGCCCTCTGGGTCACACAGGGATGGCATTGGCTCAGAGGTCCACACCCAGCTGGGGCTCCTGATGGGCACCTTGGCCAGGCCTCACTGGAGAGTCGGGGAAATAAGAGGAAATGGCTTCTGACCAGTCCTTTTCAAGCGCATCTAATGTTTCCAGATGATTTGATAAGCAAGTGTCGTGAACTTGAGGGAGAAGGGGGTGGTGAGGGGCACTGCTGCTCTGTGATAACCAAAGCCCTTGGGTTCCAAGATGACCTTATCAAAGGAACATAATGTGAAAAGCCTTGTTGGCACTGCCTCACCAATCACTGGCAACCAGTCGTGCTTCAGCTGAGGTAACCGCTGGTTTTACTTGGCTCAGGGGCTGCCGGGAGGGTCTGCTGCTGCAAAGGCATGCACGGTCTGCATAGAAGCTCATCTGTCCACAGGGTAGGGGGCGGGGGTGGCTTTAAAGACCTGCCCTCAGTTCCCTTCTCTAACATTTCTGTTTATCTTCCCTTCTGCTTGATAAAGATTCACCTTGACATGGAGATAAGTATCTGGGAGACAGAGTAATGGCGTCAGCAAGAGACCCTCATGACATTTCTTGAAAATAACTGGAGGGCTCATCCTTCATCCACTCCTCTTCTCTTGGCATGGGGTAGTGTCAGCGTGCTTTGGTTGTCACAAGACCCAGAAGTCTGGGTTTCCAGCTTAGCTGGCCCGAGTTCTTCACGAGGCAAAGGAAGTGGTAGCTGGTGCCCCAGGTAGAGCAGCCAACACAGAGACCACCTGTGTTCCTCCTGGCTCCACATGGACGTTGGATCCCGCAGCAGTTTGATCCTTGGGGGAGCTATACAATGTTCTCTGCCCCGGGCAGGGGCCCCTGTGGGGGACCACGGTCCTGCTTACTGTGCAGCTGGGCCAGCTGCAGAACTGGCATGTTGCACAGTGGACACACCTTCCGAACCTCCAGCCACTTAATAAGGCACCTGCAAGGTGAGACAACACAGGAGGGTGAGGTCAGTCCCATGCTTGTGGTGCCTCCTGCCCACCTCCATCATGGGTTGAACACCTCTGTCCCTTATAGCCAGGGGTCGGTGTGAACACTCGGGTCCCAAATAGGTCCACCAGCAGCCACACCAGAGCCTCTAGTCTTCCAAAAGGTGATACTAAGAAATCACAGCATGCTATATTCTCAAATTATCCCGACTTGTTAATGAAGTACACTGAGGATGGTGGTGGGAAGTAGGAGAAATAAAAGTTTTTAATAGAAATCAAAAAATTGTCAGAGAAGGGGGAATATTAATGTCTTCATGGGGGATGGCCTCCTCTACCATTTACATTCATACTTTATTATTTTGATTTAAAATAACCATGGTTTTGATTAAAGTAAGTTTTTAAGAATAGAAGTTCTCTTGGAAAGTTCCAGTTAAGTAGCTGCTTATAGCCCTGGTTCTAAGGAGGTGGCTTATCTGGCCCTCTGCTTAAAGTCCTGCCTGGTAGTCATGCTCCATCACCATAATCTCTCCTAATGTCACGTGTACACACACACACACACACACTCACCCTGTGGGGTACATTCTGCTTTCTGCATTGCAGACCAGTCATAAAGCTGTCAAGCTTGTCTGGCACTGTCCCAAGCCCACAACTTGCTCAATACACCTCAAACACAGGTCCCTTTAAGTAATTCCACACCAATACTCACTTTCTGTGGAAGGCATGCTTACATGGACAAATGCCCAACTCATCTCGAGGCTTGAAGTCTTCTAGACACACTGCACAGAGCTGAAAGACAAATTCACAGGTGAGGCAACATGTCTGCTAAGTACACTCGCAGCCCCGAAGTAAAGTACAGACCCCTGAGGCCAGCCATTTGAAGGGACTTACAAGGTCCCATGACTCCTTAAGTGAAATAAACAGGCTGGAATGTGCCAGGTCTTCTGAAGAAGAGTCTTCTGCTTTTCCTGTCACCTGTCTTCAAGATAGAGGGCAGACAGGAAGACACAGCAAAGGCAGCTTCCTTTACTTCAGTGCATTGGCAGAGTCTCACTTAGGTTTATTCTTAGTAGACAGACTGAATATAATACAATTTTCCTGTGGTGGATGAGGGGCTGACTCCCAGGGAATGCCTGCTCAGCAGCACAGCCCCTAAGTGGGACGCCTCATGCCCTGGGGAGTCTCCTTTTGTTTTTCATAATGTAGAAATTATAAACCATGGCACAGCCTGCGGTAACATGCTTTTTATAGTTCCTGGGGCCTTCACTTTGGCACAGTTCTATCAGTGTCTTATAGAGAGTTATTCAAGAGTCACTAAAGTTAAACTTATGAAAATATACAGATGGAGCTGTAGAGAGGATCACCCTCTGACAGGTGGCCAGGCTCTACTGCATGGAAAAAGACCACCTCCTTCACAGCCAGATGCTGGGTTCTAACCACTACTACTTGGGCACATTCTAGCACCCAGGGACATCAAGTATCATTGTATATACCCACTTTACAGATGAGAAAACAGGCTCAGAGTAACCACCTTGCTGAGTAACCATGCCTGGCTGGGGATCCAGGTCCACTGCACAGATGTCTTGCTGTACTACTTGTCTCCTGCCCAAAGGTTGAACTCCTCCCTGCTTGCTTCCCTGTCCTCCTCCAGGGATCCTGGTTCAGCCACCACTATTTCTTGTCCATCCCATCGACATGACCCCCTGTTGCCTGTATCTTCATTCATCTGTAATATGTAACCCAGTCTTCTTAAGTTATGTGGCAGGACACATGGCTCTTCGTGCCCTGTGGTTAGTGCTCTTAATGTTGGTTTCCAACACCCTTCTTTGGGGGAGCTCTCGGGGGGGGGGGGGGTTGTGTACACAGCAGATAGGATCTTCACAAGAGGAGGAGGAAAATGAATAACTGTCTTAGGTTCAGCATTACTGTGAAGACAGCATGGGAGAAGCCAGGACAGTTAGCCTTGGCTCAAACACCCACTAGATGTGGGACCTCAGCCATCATGATGCCTCTCAAGCTCTGTTTCTTCATCTGTAAACTGGGGACACTACTTGCCCCACTGTCATCAGTTCAGACAAGGGGCAGGGCTGAGGAGGAAGTAAGGCAGGCAGTCTATCAATACTAGTGGTTTTTATTTACATTTAAATTTCATTTACATTTTATTTTCATTTAAATTTCATGACGGGCGCACATATGGAGGAAGGCTGAGAATAAGCTATGAGGAAAAGTGAGAAACTAGCACTTCCAGCCCTTGGGGCCATCTTTTTGGGCTTTAGCTTCCCACCTGTAAAGGGGGATGATGTTCCCACCTCACAGACTATATGAACAGGCCCTTCTGGCTTTAAACACGAAGCTTCCCTCCCAGCACAGGAGGTAAAGAGGGTTAGGACTACTGGCTCTGCTTCTGGAGATTCAATGCTGATCCTACCAAAGGGCAAGAATTTGGTAAGCCACTCATTTTAATTTGCTTAGTTTTCTAGGATCCAAGATTAGATTTGTAGCATTTTCAAAACAGAGTTATGACTAATGGTTATAATGTGCTATTATATTTTTAAACAAATTCTGAAACCATAGTCACGCAGAAAAAGAAAAGAAATATAAATTCTGACATGTTAAGTGCCATAGGTGACTAGAAGCCAAGGGTAGTCACAAAGAGAAAAGCCTCAGATCTGACTTCTCAAAAGTCATGAAGTGCCAAACTAATTTTATAACTTTACAGATCATATTTTGCAAATCAGCTTTACTTCCCAGTATTTCAACAAGATTGCTTCTCTAGTGTAACTTCCCAAACCTTTTTAAAAATGGAGATGTAATTCACATTAATATTCACCACTTTAAAGTATACAATTCAGCAGTTTTTAATATATTCACAGAATTGTGCAACCATCATCACTACCCAATTCCAGGACATTTCATTCCCTGCCCCCAAAGCACACACCCATAAGCAGTCACTCCCTATTCCCCCTTCTTCCCAGTCCCTGGCAACCACTAATCAGCTTTCTGTCTGGATGGATTTGTCTATTCTGGTCATTTCCAGAATGAAATGGAATCATGAAATGGTATCTTACAATAGGTGGTATTTTTTGTCTGCCTTCTTTTACTTAGCACAATGCCTTCAAAGTTCATCCACATTTATTCACTTTTATGGCTAAATAGTATTATGGATATACCATATTTGTTTACCCATTCATATTTTGACAGCAGCTTGGATTATTTCTACCTTTTGGCTATTGAGAATAATGTTGCTCTGAACAAATAACTGAAGGACGCCTCGGTGGCCAGATCTGTCAAGTGTTTGCCTTTAGCTCAGATCATGATCCCAGCGCCCTGGGATGGAGTCTCACATTGGGCTCCCTCCTATGGGGAGTCTGTTTCTCCCTCTGCCTGCTGCTCCTTCTGCTTGTGCTTGTGGACACACACACTCTCTCTGACAAAAAAATAATTTTTTAAAAAAGGGGGTGCCTGGGTGGCTCAGTGGGTTAAACCTCTGCCTTCAGCTCAGGTCATGATCTCAGAGTCCTGGGATCGAGCCCCGCACTGCGCTCTCTGCTCAATGGGGAGCCTGCTTCCCCCTCTCTATCTGCCGGCCTTTCTGCCTACTTGTGATCTCTCTCTCTTAAATAAATAAATAAAAATCTTTTTAAAACAAAATCTTAAAAAAAACCCCACAACAACAACAAACCAGACAAGTAATTGAGTTTTTAAAATTTTTTATTTTTAAAGATTTTATTTATTTATTTTTTTGTCAGAGAGAGAGAGAGAGAGAACACAAGTAGGCAGAGTGGCAGGCAGAGGCAGAGAGAGAAGCAGGCTCCCTGCAAATCGAGGAGCCTGATATAGGACTGGATCCCAGTACCCTGGGATCATGACCTAAACTGAAGGCAGCCGCTTAAACAACTGGGCCACCCAGGAGTTCCGTAATTGATTTTTCAATTCTCTGGGTATTTATCTAGGAGTAATTGTTACGGTAACTCTAACTTTTTTTTTTTTTTAAGATTTTATTTATTTGAGAGAGAGAGATAGCAAAAGAGAGCATGAACAGGGTGGAGAGGGAGAAGCAGGCTCCCTACTCAACAGGGAGCCTGACATGGGGCTAAATCCCAGGACCCTGGGATCACTACCAAAGCTGAAGGCAGTTGCTTAACCAACTGAACCACCCAGGCGTCCCTGTATTTAACTTTCTGAGAAATTACTAAACTGTTTTCCAGAGTGGCTACATAATTTCATATTCCCACCAGCTGTGTATGAAGGGTCCAATTTCTCCTTATCATCAGGTTATTATTATTGTCTTTTTGATTATAGCTATCCTAGGTGGTATGAAGTGGTATCTCATTGTGGTTTTGATGTGCATTTTTTGACTAATGATTTTGTGCTTATTGGTCTGTTACATATCTTCTTTGGAGAAATGTCTTTGCCCCATTTTTTTTTAGTAGCGTTATTTTTCTTTTTATTATTGACATGTACAATTTATTTATAAATTTTCTAGATAAAGATCCCTTATCAGATAGCCAACTGATTTTGACAAAGAAGCAAAAACACTTCAATGACAGGACAACTTTTTCAACAAATGGTACTGGAGTAATTGGACATGCATAGGCATCAAAAGCATTATATCACCCCTAAAGCATAAACAACCAAAGGAAAAAAAATCAATAAACTGGACTTCATCAAACTAAAAAGATTCTGTTCTGCAGAAGACTTGCTAGGATGAAAGGACTGATATAAAATATTTACAGTGGTTTTTTTGTAGGCTTTTTATTATTGAGTTACAACAGTTCTTTATATATTGTGGATACTAGACTCTTAACAGATATAAGATCTGCAAATCTTTTCTCCCTGTGGGTTGTCCTTTTACTTTCTTGATAATGTTATTTGAAGTACGAGGGTTTTTAAATTTTGATGAAGTTCAATTTATGTTTTTTTTTTTTCCCCTTTGGTTGCTTGTGCTTTAGGTGTCATATTTAAGAAACTATTTGGGTTATTGAACCCAAAGTCACAAAATGTGTATCTATGCTTATTTCTAAGAGTTTTATAATTTCAGTTGTTACATTTAGGTCTTTGGTCCATTTTTTAGATAATTTTTGTATATGGTGTGAAGCAGGTTTCTAACTTCATTCTTTTGCATATAATTTGGTCATCTAGTTATCACAGCACTATTTATTGAATCAACTATTCTTTTCCTATTGGATTGCCTTGACACACTTATTGAAAATCAATTGACAGGGGCACCTGGGTGGTTCAGTGGGTTAAAGCCTCTGCCTTCAGCTCAGGTCATGATCCCAGGGTCCTGGGATCGAGCCCGGAATCGGGGCTCTCTGCTCAGCAGGCAGTCTGCTTCTCCCTCTCTCTCTCTCTGCCTACTTGTGATCTCTGTTAAAAAAAAAAAAAAAAATCAATTGACTATAAATGTGTAAGTTTGTTTTTGAACTCTCAATTCTGTTCTGTTGATCTGCATGTTTTTCCAACTGCTAGTATCACACTGTCTTAAATATTGAAGCTTTAAGTTCCAAAATTGGGAGGTGTGAATCCTCCAACTCTGTTCTTTTTCAAGATTGTTTTTTGGATATTCTAGGTTCCTTGCATTTCCACATGAATTTTCAAGTCTGCTTGTCAATTTCTTCCCGCCCCCCCAAAAAAGACAGCTATGATTTTGATAGGGATAGTGTTGATTCTGTAAATATTATGGGGAATACTGCCATCCTATCAATAGTAGGTCTTCAAAACCATGAACACAGTAGGTCTTTCCACTTACATAGATTTTCCTTAATATCCTTCAAGGATTTTTTTTTTTGAGGATTTGATTTATTTATTTGTCAGAGAGAGAGATAGAGCATGCACACACGTGCGCAAGCAGGAGGAGCAGCGGGCAGAGGGAGAAGCAGGCTTCCTGCTGTGTAAGAAGCCTGATGTGGGACTCTGTCCCAGGACTCTGGGATCATGACCCAAGCCGAAGGCAGACATTTAGCTGACTGAGCCACCCAGGCGTCCCAGATATCCTTCAAGGATATTTTGTAGTTTTTAGTGTAGAAGTCTGAGCTTCTTTATTAAATTTATTCCCAGTTACCTTAATCTTTTTGATGCTGTTATAAATGGAATAGTTTTCTTAATTTCACTTTTGAATTATTCATTGCCAATGCACAGAAATACAGCTGGTTTTTGTATATTGATCTTGTATCCTGGACATCTGTTGAACTCATTCATTAGCACTCATGATTTTTGGTGGATTCTTTAGAATTTTCAGTTTTTAATTCCTAGTTTGTTGAGTGTTTTTATCATGAAAGAATGTTAAATTTTATCAAATGCTTTTTCTGCATCTATTGAAGTGATCATGTGGGGTTTTCCCTCCCTTTATCTGTTAATATTGACTGATTTTCCTTTATCGAACCAACCTTGTATTCCTGGGATAAATTCCACTTGGTTACAATACATAATCCTTTTTATATGCTGGTAGATTTGGTTTGCTAGTATTTTGTTGAGGATTTTTTCACCTCATATACATATGGGATATTGGTTTGGAGTTCTTTTTTTTTTGTGATGCCTTCGTCTGGTCTTGACATTAGGACCTGACAGAATGAGAGAGGAAAGGTTCCTTATCACTTTTCATTTTCTGAAGTCAAAGAATGCATCCTATGATAATGTCAGCCCTGCCAGAAGCTGGGGAATAGAGAGTCATGTGGGGAAGACAATGTCACACCCAAAAAATTATACAGCTCAGGTGATTCAGCCAAAATGGTTTTCTTTTAAATAGATTCTATGGTGGGCACTCATTATCATTATACATTCCTTGAATGGTTATGAGGATATCACATCTTCTGCAAAGGTAGCATTTCTAGTTCAGAAGTATCATTTAAAGTTGGAATCTTTGAAAGCTACAAAAGAACCTAAAGATGGTTGTGCTATTCAGGAAAGATCCAACTTTCCTGTTCCAAACTGAAATATAGTAGGCAGTCCCTTCCATGGCCCTCATTTGTTCACATCCTTGGTCCATTACTATACATGCCTCATTGACTTATGACCTTCTCTCCCATAGGATCACTGTTCCTTGGTCAAACTGGTGGACTATATTCTACCCACTCAATCTTTAGGGTCCTGTATCCTGTCAGTTCCTTATACATGCTTTCGACTTTTGTAGGTTTTTTTTTTTTTTTTTCTGTTTTTACAATCCAAACAAACTTGGGACAAACCTCAATTGGGCTCCAAATATTTGTATACTAATTTAAAAGCAAAGTTTGTACACTAATTTAAAAGTGATTTATAAGAAGACTTATCAGTAGTTCTAGAAAGATTGAAAAGGTTTCAATCTCCTCTTACATAACAAAAGGATGTGACAAAATCTGCACTGCCAGAGCCACTTCCTCACTGGAGCAGAGGGAAGGGAATGAACCCATGGGGAGGGAGGAGAAGAAGGAAAAGATGTTCTTTCTATAGGGGGCAACTCCAATGGGTCCAACCTTTTTGTAGTCTCTTCTTGTGGAAAGCAGGGCAGAGCAGAGCCACAGCATGTCTGTTATACCACTCTTCACCCACTCCCTACCTGACTTGGGAAAACTGACCTAAAGATAGCTCTTCCTAGTCCTTGTGCAGCTAGGATCCCAGCTGCTGCTGAGATGCAGAGGGGAACAGGGTCTCCAACCCTTCTGTAGATACAGGCAATATGTGATGGAACAGGGGATGGACTAATTCAAATCCGGAAGCTACGTGGATGGCTCTACCACTGTACTGTGGATGTGAACTCAGGGTTCTACAAGGCTATGTGTATTCTGGTTCATACGGCCACAACAGGTGGAGGAGGCCGCCTCTGATGTGGTGGCAGGACAGAAAAAGTACAATGCAGAAACAAAATCTGGATGATGGCTGAAAATTTACCAACCTTGGTGAAAGACAAACCTACATATTTATGAAAGCTGACTAAACCCCAAACAGGATAAATCCAAAGAAATCCATGCTCACATATATCATAATTAATTGCTGAAAACTAGACAAAGAAAAAAATCTTGAAAGCAGCTGGAGAAAAAGGACATATTACTGATAGAGGATTAAGGATTTGAATAACTATGAATTTCTCTATGAAATCATGAAGGCCAGAAGGAAGCGGCACATTTTAAAAGTGCTGAAAGATGGTGCCTGGCTGGCTCAGTTAAGCGCCTGCCTATGGCTCAGCTTATGATCCTGGGGTCCTGGGATCAAGCCCTGCACTGCACTCCCTGATCAGTGGGGAGTCTGCTTCCCCCTCTCTCTCCACTCCCTGCTTGTGCTGTCTTGTTCTCTAATGAGTAAATAAAATCTTTAAAAAAAAAAAAAGTGCTGAAAGAAAATATGTGTCAACCCAGAGTTCTATACCAAATAAAAATATCCTTTAGGAATGAAGGTGAAATACAGACATTCTCAGATGAAGGCCAACTAGTAGAATTCACAGCCAGCAGATCTGCTCTAAAAGAAATGCTAAAGGAAGATCATCAGATAGAAGGAAAATGGAATTAAGAAGGAAACTGGAATATTAGGAATGAAGAACAACAGAAATAATAAATATTTATCACTATTCTTCCTCTCCTGAATTCTTTAAAATACATTTGACAGTTTTAAGTAAAAAAATACAACACTGTTTGATGGGATTTTCAATGCATATAGATGTAATATGATAGCTATTGCATAAAGGGAAAAAGATAAAGGGATCTATATGATGGAAAGTTTCTACATTCCAACTGAAGTGCTAAAACGTTGATTCTAATTATTTATTTTATACTCCACTAAAATATTAAGTCAAAATCATAATAGATACTAAAAATGGATTACTAGGGGTGTCTGGGTCACTCAGTTGGTTGAGCAATTGCCTTTGGCTCAGGTCGTGGTTCTGTGGTCCTGGGACTGAGCCCTGCATTGGGCTTCCTACTTGGTGAGGAGACTGCTTCTCTCTCTCCCTTTGCCCCTACCCCCGCTCATGCTCCCTCTTGTGCTCTCTTGAATGAATAAATGAAAAAAATGTTTAAAAAAAGAAAAGTGAATTACTAAAATGGACTGCTAAAAATGTTCAATACCCCTAAGAAGGCAGGAATAAGGAAAAGGAATGACAAAGAGAGGGAAAAGCAGAAGACAAAGAATACAATATTAGACCTAATTCCAAACATCAATAATTGCCTCTAATGTAAATGGTCTAAACATACCAATTAAAACAAAGATTGGCAGAGTGGGTTAAAGAAAAAAAAAGAAAAAAAGACCATAACCCAAACTTATGCTATCTATAAGAAAACTCACTTCAAATATAATTATATAGGTAGACTGAAAATAAAAAGATGGAAAAAGACATGCTATGCAAACAATCAAAAGAAAGCTAGAGGTGCTACATTTTTTTTTTAAAAAAGGAGTTAATTCTTTTTATTTATTTGAGAGAGAGAGAGAGAGAAAGAGCGAGCTCGTGAGCACAAATAGGGGAGAGGATCTTCAAGCAGACTCCCCACTGAGTGGGGAGCCTGATGCAGGGCTTGATTTCACCACCCATGAGATCATGACCTGAGCTAAAACTAAGAGTTGGATACTTAACTGACTGAGCTGCCCAGACACCCCAGCTAGAGGTGCTATATTAATACGAGGCATAGATTTCAAAGCAAAGAAAACTACCAGAGATGAAGAGGGTATTATAATTTCAATATAAGTATCAATTCACCAAGAAGACACAATCCTAAAAATCCTAAATGTGTATTCAGCTAACAACAGAGCCTTATATAAATAAATAAATAAATAGGTGGAAAGACATAATATGTTTATAGATTAGAAGACTCATGGTAAAGATGCCAATTTTCCCCCGATTTATAGACTTAATACAGTACTAATCAAAAATCCCAGCAGGATTTCTTCTTTTTTGTAGATATAGACTAGCTGATGCCTCAATTTATGTGGAAGAGTGAGGAATTAGACTAGCTAAAACAGTTTTGGAAAAGAATAAAGTTGGAGGATCATACTGCCTGATTTTAAGATTTATCAAGCTACAGTAAGCTTTTTTAGTAAAGGTACATTAAAACTGTGGTGTTGGAGAAGGGATGAGTGTATAAATCAAAGGAACAGAATGGAGAATCCAGAAATAGTCACAAAATATGACCATTTGATTTTTGACAAAGGAAATTTAATGGAGAAAGCTACCACTCACCAAACTAGAGCTGGGGACACTGTGGTGAACAAATCAAAGACTAAGTGCAAACAGGGGCAGATCATAAACTAATGCCAAGCCTCTCATCAGGCTTCTCTTGAAGAACCCCAGATCTAGCAACAACTAGCCTTTATTTCCACATGGCAACAATCAGCTAGAGCTGAGTGCTGGCAACTCCTTTAACAGGACCTACATGTCCCAGTGTGTCACATCACCCTTCTGTTTTTGATACCAAGACTTTATTAGATGCCATATATTAACCCACTTGCATGACAGTTTGTTGTTTCTCTCAGATCCCCTTCTGTATATCTGTGTCTCTATGAAAAGATGGAGAAATAAACAAAAATAGGCAAGACTATGGGTACTGAGAGGACATTTTCTTCACAGAAGGACAATATATTCTTGTGTTTTGATTATGTACATGTATCTCCTTAGCTTCAGTTAGTGTAAGTGTTGTTTGACTCCTATACTGGTAGGAAAAATTAAGCAAAAATGATATAGTCATAGCTATAGAGCCAACTGTCTAAGAAGCTGGGGTGGTGGTGGTACCTGGGCATCCCAGTCTACAAGGTCCCAGGAAGTCTCCCTTAGGGGAGCAAAAGCCAAGGAGAAGCTGTCTGTGCTACACCAGTACCTCCAAGAACTTCTCAGCATATATTCCAGATAACACACAGCACCCACTGCATACTTCAGTGTGACTTTCTCATTTATAGTCCCCTCTAGCAGACTGTTAACTGCTTAAGAGCAGAAATTAGTATTTTATGCTTATTTGCATTTCTCTAGTTTAGTACAGCATTGACATGTTTTATGTATCCAGTAACTCTATTATTCTATTTCAGAGAGGGAGAGAAGAGGGAGAGAGAGAATCCCAAAGATGCTCCACACCCAATGCAGAGCCTGACTTGGGGCTCGATCACACAACCCTAATACCATGCATGACCTGAGCCAAAACTAAGAGCTGGACACCTAACCAACTGAGCCACCCAGGTGCCCCAACTCTAAAATTATTTTAAAAGTAACATATTAACCTATTTCCTTCCTTAATAACTATTACATATAAAACTAACATCTTTTTTGACCAACTTCCCCTAATCTTTTATCTCTTCTCTTCCTCCATGTAACTATGTGTCATCCTCAAATCCAATAAAACACCTTGTAGTATGCATATATATCCATGAACAATATGGTATTTAGTTCAGTTTATATGTCAAATAAACATTTATATCACTTTGTGACTTGCTTTGTTTTGGATCCCACTAGAGATCTGTCCCAGTTGACACATTTACGGGTAGAGTTCAGTCCTTAATTTTGCCTCCTTTATAGTACCCTCATTGTACTCTAACAGGTTTCCTTTCTTCCCTCCCTCTCTTTTGGATAATCTTCCAGTATATCATGTTTTACTTATTTACTCACCACTGACGGACATTTAGCTTGTCTTTGATATTTCACTATTGTAATTATTCATTAGTAACAGTATCCATATTGAAATTCCACATGCTAACACAGGACCAACTCTTACCACTGTATAATTAGGATACAGGAATGCACACATACACAACACAAAAGTCTGACAAAATAGTTTCATCACCACGAAATGTAACTTGAAAGAACCAAATGAATTGCAAAAAATGCCTGATTGCTTCTAGAAACAAGCTGTAGAGCAAGGTTAGGTTATCCTAGCTACCAGTTTCAACACACAGCACCCTCTGCATACTTCTCCCCAAATAATGGGGAGAAGGGATGAGTAGCTGGTCAGTCTTGGAGAAACTGGAATGGGTGGGTGCAAATGGGATACTAATTCCAATGTATAGTGATGCAATGCAATGTCCTCATTCAAGATAAAGACTCATTCTAATCTAGTGGGTCACACCAATGAGGAAGATTTCTGCTCCTGAGGAACCTGGTTGTTTAATACCGGTAAAATGTGTCAGAATATAACCTTTACATTCATGGTCCTCAAAGAGACCTCAAATAGAAAAGAGATCATCTTCTATTCATGTTAATTCTGGAAAATTTAAAAATCAAACAGTAAAAATAAATAAATAATTAAATAAACAAATTAATTAATTAAAAAATCAAACAGTAATTGATGCTTTGGGTTTAATCCAAGGTTAGGTCTAAAATGCTGTAATACAGCAACTCTTTGATAAAAAAATATGCAAAAAGAGCAAAGGAGCAGAAGACATTTGCAAAGTGTTTGACAACAATATAAATCATTCTTTTTTTTTTTTTCCAGAGATCTTATTTACTTATTTGATAAAGGGAGAGAACGCACAAGAAGGGGGAGTAGTAGGCAGAGGGAGAGGGAGAAGCAGGCTTGATCTCAGGACCCTGAGATCATGACCTGAGCCAAAGGCAGACACTTAACTGACTGAGCCACCCAGGCATCCCTAAATCATTATTTTATTATTATTCAAATAATTTTCAAATCAACTCTCTTTGAAGAGACTAGCAATGAAGTTGTCCCACAATTAGATTACATAAGACAGATATAATGTTCAGCTTTCCAAGTCCTTGTTTTACAAACCAATTCAAAAACTTGGAAAGGAAGGAAGAGAAAAGGGCCCTAAAATTAAAAATTCTGAAATACTGTAGTCAGAGATGACCTAAGGAGTAAAATGAAAAAGAATTATTATAGGCGATGTGCCTGAAGGTTTACAGCAGGATACACACACACTTTTGTATTCACGTTACAAAGCGTGGTAGCATAATGAACACCTGGGAACCAACCATGCAGCTACATCACTAGATAATCCCAAGGAATCATATCTCCCCTTACATTCTTCTCTATTGTATCCTCTTGCCTCACCTCCCCAAACTCCCACCCCCATGAAGTAATCACTGCCTCTTTTGTGCTGTTTATTTGAAAGGATTACTAGGAACATTTTCAAGAATGAAATTAGTGCAAATTCATCTTGAGTAGAAAAACTAATTTATACCTACCTCCTCATATCAGGGATAGCACAGAGCATTCCTACTGCTATGAAATCTTATGACACCACCATCTCTATTAAAAATCTTCTCACAATTAATTAATCTTCTCTCTTAAAGTCATCTCATAATTGATTTTTATGTGACCTCACCCTCAAATATTCTATTAAGCAGATCAAGATAAGCTTAACTTTTGTTAACTTCTGAAAATAAAGATGGTTAAGCATACCACAGCATATTATTTCTATTAGATAACAGCTTGAGAAAAGATTAAAATACTTATAGGCAACTTACCTCATGTAAATTCAGTTCTTTTACTTTCTCTTTTAATATAACCTGTAAGATAAGAAAACATGTTATGCCCATTTAAATCTATAATTTAAAAAATTTCTCATTTTACTCAAACATATTTTTCTTTTGTATATGTAGCTCATTTCTCCTTCTGTACAATATTGGAGAAAACCTCTTTTACTGAGACAGAACATTTTAGCCATAATTTTTTTAGCAAAAAAAAAATTTTTTTTAACAGAATTCTTAGGTGGTTTATCTATCATAATCAAAACGTTACAGTGAACCCTCATGTTAATACAAGGCTGCTGTAGGAAGCCTGTTGACAGTTGTCAGTGACTTCATGTGGTGGTGGTAGAGTGACAGTATCAAACAGGCCATTTGCTTTCCTCAAACAGGTGCTAGAACCACCATCAGTCCAGCCTGCCCCCAGAAGAAAAAGATGACTTTCTAAGCAGAGGCAGAAACAAATTCTGATACGTCCCTGTCTTAGTCCATTCGGGCCGTTAGCAAAATTTTTAACTTGAGCAGCAATGCAATGTTCTCCTGAAGAGCAATTTTAAAATCCCCTTGAGTATAGATTAAATTTCAGGAAAAGACATAAATACATGCTCATCTGGACCAAGTGCTAACTTAGGAGGAAAATAAATGAAGTTGACTCTCATGATTCACTAAAACACAGTATTAACTGATGGAACTGATTATTATTTTATAAAAGATTAAAAAATACAATCAAGCTTAATTTCCAAGTTTTGCTTATTTTTATACATCATTATCCTCAGAAAATTTTAGCTTGGCCCAAAGTCATGTAAATGAACTTAAAATTCACCCAGGTGCTATCCCTAACCCGATTTTATGGTGATTGGATACCAGTTAAAAAAAAATGACAAGTGGCAAGAGGGCAGCAGATCACTATTCAAAAAGAAAATTTCCAGGGGTTCCTGACTGGTTGTTGGTAGAGCATGTGACTCTTGATCTTGGGGTTGTGAATTCAAGCCCCACATTGGGTGTAGTGACTTCTTAAAAAAATAATATCCTTAAAAAATAAAAAAATAAAATAGAAAATTTTGGAGAATAAACAGATTATTAGGATTATATGCTATCTTAAAGTAAAAAAAATAGGCAAGTGAAATTTGGGGGAAAATCTCCCAGTTTTGAGTATCTTACATTCTTGAACCAAAAATCGTTTTCAGGGAAAATCACATTTTCAGAAATCACAACCTAAAGCTACCATCAGCTATGTGGGGATATACTAAATTTCTAATTCAGTATATTTTAAAGACCACTTTACTGTCTCTCCTGTTACTCTATTAATTCTATCAGTCAATTTTACTTGTTAAATGCCCATTAAGGCCAATTTTACTTTCTAATTAGCTTACATACAAATATCCTATAGGTTGTCAAATTTATGATAATACTGAAAAAATTTTATAATAATATTGAGACGAAAGGATTCATTAATTTAGAAAAGTAGAACATTCAACTCTGAATCTCACATGAGACCTATGCGGAAGAGCACTGGGTTACCTATGAACATCAGTGTGGACATTCTAAGGAACTCGACAAGGAGCTCAGATTTTCTAGAGTCATAAACAAAAGATGGACAAAGAGATACATAATCCTAAAATGGTGACATGGTCCTGCAGCATCAGTGTTAGCAAGGTTAAAGGCCCAAGCAAACTAAAGCTTACCCTACCACTCCACAAAAACAAACAAAAAACAAAACAAAACAAAACAAAACAAAAATATCCTAAAACCAGAAAGCAAAAAAAACTAAGGACAATAAAAATAATTTCACACTTTGGACCAAAACAAAATTAAGGAGCACCTAGGCCTACTGTTTGGTGTCAATGGTAGAATATTAATAGATGACACATGGAAGAAAAAACAAATTTTACTTGGCCATCAAGAAAAGCTAAGTTTATTCCCTCAAAGAACAAATCAATAAAGGAATGAAAGTACAAAGGGTAGGGATTAACAGCAGTGACCCAAATATTTAGACTTCTGGTTGTGTGACATGAGAAGAAGGAGATGAGATCACTATAATGCAACTGTTCACCTCTGAGGAACGGATATGTCTGCTAATGGAAGAGGTAAAAAATTCATTTAATGGAATCTCTTAACTCCACTAGATTAACAGTGACTTCAAGGATTATAAACCACAGCATTTCCCTTTAGCAGTATTGGCTAAAGTTCCCGTTATATTATTGTATTATCTGAACTTCAAATAATCTGAAAGAAATTACTTAAAGTGAAGTTGATCTATTTTTGTACTGCAGTCTGGAAGTGAAATGCTAAAATGAACAAAAGTAAATCCAGTCCCAGCTAAACTGGGAGTGGAAACTGAAATTCTTATTTTTTGGTACCAAAAAAAAAAAAAAAAAAAAAAAAAATCAAGGCCAATCTGAAGTAAATTTCTTACCTGTTTGTAGGCATAAAATTCTTTGTGTGCTTGATGTCTTAGCCTAAAAGACAGAAATGAGCAATGCGATGGTAAGATTTTTAATAGAACAATTTGATAAAGATCTTAAACAGATTTTTGATATATTTTTTAAAAGATTTTATTTATTTATTTGACAGAGAGAGATCACAAGTAGACAGAGAGGCAGGCAGAGAGCCCGATGCGGGACTCGATCCCAGGACCCTGAGATCATGACCTGAGCCGAAGGCAGCGGCTTAACCCACTGAGCCACCCAGGCACCCCAGATTTTTGATATTAATTCAAATAATTTATGGTTTAAAATCCCAAATCTTTGTCCTGAAAAACACGCAAATGTCATATCTGTTACCATGTATGAGAAAGTAGCCAAAGAAGCATAAAATGTTGTTATCCAAATGTTAAATTCAAGTGAAATCTCATTAAAACACATCTTAGCACAATATACACTTTAATGAAGAAGGCTCAATTTTACTTATATTGGATAACAGTCCACTTGTTCTAATAATATTTATTGTATCACTTCTTCTTTGCCGATTTGGATGCCTTTAATTTCTTTTTGTTGTCTGATTGCTAAGGCTGGGACTTCTAGTACTATGTTGAATAGCAGTGCTGATAATGGACATCCCTGCCATGTTCCTGACTTTAGTGGAAAAGCTCTGTTTTTCTCCATTAAGAATGATATTCGCAGTGGGTTTTTCATAGATGACTTTGATGATATTGAGATATGTACCCTCTATCCCTACACTGAGAAGAGTTCTGATCAGGAAAGGATGCTGTACTTTGTCAAATGCTTTTTCAGCATCTATTGAGAGTATCATATGGTTCTTATTCTTTCATTACTGTGTTGTGTCACATTGATTGATTTGTGAATGTTGAACCAACCTTGCAGCCCTGGAATTAATACCACTTGGTCGTAGTGAATAATACTTTTAATGTACTGTTGGATCCTATTGGCTAGTATTTTGGTGAGAATTTTTGCATCTGTGTTCAAACAAGGATATTAGTCTTTAATTCTATTTTTTTGATGGGATATTTGTCTGGTTTTGGGATCAAGATAATGCTGACTTCATAAAATGAGTTTGGAAGTTTTCCTTCCATTTCTGTTTTTGGGAACAGTTTCAGGACAACAGGAATTAATTCTTCTTTAAATGTTTAGTAGAATTCCCCTGGGAAGCCGTCTGGCCCTGGGCTCTTGTTTGTTTGGAGATTTTTGATGACTGCTTCAATCTCCTTACTGGTTATAGGTCTGTTCAGGTTTTCTATTTTTTCCTGGTTCAGTTGTGGTAGTTTATATGTCTCTAGGAATGCATCAATTTCTTCCAGATTGTCAAATTTGCTGGTGTATAGTTGCTCATAATATGTTCTTATAATTGTATTTCTTTGGTGTTGGTTGTGATCTCTCCTCTTTCATTCATGATTTTATTAATTTGGGTCCTTTCTCTTTTCTTTTTGGTAAGTCTGGCCAGGGGTTTATCAATCTTACTAATTCTTTCAAAGAACCAGCTCCTAGTTTTGTTGATTTGTTCTATTGGTTTTTTGGTTTCTATTTCATTGATTTCTGCTCTAATCTTTATGATTTCTCTTCTCCTGCTGGGTTTAGGCTTTCTTTGTTGTTCTTTCTCCAGCTCCTTTAGGTGTGAGGTTAGGTATACTTGAGACCTTTCTTGTTTCTTGGGAAAGGCTTGTATCACTATATATTTTCCTCTCAGGGCTGCCTTTGCTGTGTCCCACAGATTTTGAACCATTGTGTTTTCATTATCATTTGTTTCCATTATTTTTTTCAATTCTTCTTTAATTTCCTGGTTGACCCATGTTGTTTAGTCTCCATGCATTTGGGTTCTTTCCAAATTTCCTCTTGTGATTGAGTTCTAGCTTCAGAGCACTGTGGTCTGAAAATATGCAGGGAATGACCCAATCTTTTGATACTGGTTGAGACCTGATTTATGACCCAGGATGTGATCTATTCTGGAGAATGTTCCATGTGGACTAGAGAAGAATGTGTATTCTGTTGCTTTGGGATGGGATGTTCTAAATATATCTGTGATGTCCATCTGGTCCAGTGTGTAATGTAAGGCCTTTATTTTCTTGTTGATCTTTTGCTTGGATGATCCGTCCATTTCAGTGAGGGGAGTGTTAAAGCCCGCTACTATTATTGTATTATTGTCGATGTGTTTCTTTGATTTTGTTATTAATTGGTTTATATAGTTGGCTGCTCTCACTTTAGGGGCATAGATACTTAAAATTGTTAGATCTTCTTGTTGGAAAGACCCTTTGAGTATGATATAGTGTCCTTCCTCATCTCTTATTATAGTCTTTGGCTTAAAATCTAATTGATCTGATATAAGGATTGCCACCCCAGCTTTCTTTTGATGTCCGTTAGCATGATAAATTGTTTTCCATCCCCTCATGTTAAATCTGGAGGTCTAGACCTCTTTGGGTCTAAAATGAGTTTCCTGTAGACAGCATATTGATGGTTTTTTTTTTTTTAATCCATTCTGATACCCAGTGACTTTTGATTGGGGCATTTAGCCCATTTACATTCAGGGTAACTATTGAGAGATATGAATTTAGTGCCATTGTATTGCCTGTAAGGTGACTATTACTGTATATTGTCTCTGTTGCTTTCTGGTCTACTACTTTTAGGCTCTCTCTTTGCTTAGAGGAACCCTTTCAATATTTCCTGTAGAGCTGGTTTGGTGTTTACAAATTCTTTTAGTTTTTGTTTGTCCTAGAAGCTTTTTACCTCTCCTTCTATTTTCAATGGTAGCCTAGCTGGATAGAGTATTCTTGGCTGCATGTTTTTCCTCATTTAGTGCTCTGAATATATCATGCTAGTTCTTTCTGGCCTGTCAGGTCTCTGTGGATAAGTCTGCTGCCAATCTAATATTTTTACCATTGTATATTACAGACTTCTTGTCCTGAGCTGCTTTCAGCATTTTCTCTTTGTCACTAAGACTTATAAATTTTACTATTAGATGATGGGGTGTGGACCTATTCTTACTGATTTTGAGGGGGGTTTTCTGTGCCTCCTGGATTTTGATGCTTGTTCCCTTTGCCATATTAGGGAAATTCTCTACAATAATTCTTTCTAATATACCTTCTGCTCCCCTCTTTCTTCTTCTGGAATCCCAATTATTCTAATGTTGTTTCGTCTTATGGTATCACTTATCTCTCGAATTCTCCCCTTGTGGTCCAGTAGTTATTTGTCTCTCTTTTGCTCAGCTTCTTTATTCTCTGTCATTTGGTCTTCTACATCACTAATTCTCTCTTCTGCCTCATTTATCCTAGCAGTAAGAGCCTCCATTTTTTGATTGTACCTCATTAACAGATTTTTCTTATTTCAACTTGGTTAGATTTTAGTTCTTTTATTTCTCCAGAAAGGGCTTTTATTTCTCCAGACAGCATTTCTCTAATCTCTTCCATGCCTTTTTCGAGCCCAGCTAGCACCTTGAGAATCGTCATTCTGAATTCTAGATCTGACATATTACCAAAGTCCATTTTGATTAGGTCCCTAGCCTTCAGTATTGCCTCTTGTTCTTTTTTTTGTGGTGAGTTTTTCCCACTTTGTCATTTTATCCAGATAAAAATATATGAAGGAGAGAATAAAATACTAAAAGGGTGGCAAAGACCCCAGAAAAATGTGCTTTAATCAAATCAGAAGAGTCCCCAAATAATGGGGGGAAGAAAGGGGGCAAAAAGAAGTTCAGAAAAAAAATGTTAAAAAAAATCTATAAAAAAGAAAATATATATTTAGACTGGTGAATAGAACAGAGTCACCCACTTAATTTTGGGAGTATTTTGGTCTCCTAGAAGAAACTACATCCCAAAATTTTAAGAATGAAAAACATATATATATATATATATATATACATATATATATAAAATAAAATATATATATATATGTATATATATATATATATACACACACACACACACACATACATACACAACATAAGGGTAAACATGATGAAGGGATGAAATATGACTATAAAGATGAAAAATCAAAAAAAACCTTTTTTCTAAAAAAGGAGTTGGTAAGTTGGTTAGGAGAATAAAGAAAAAGAAAGTGGAGAGAATTTACTCAGGCTGGAGACTAGAACAAAGCCCTGTGCTAGATTTAGGGTATATTTTGATCTATTAGGAGAAGCTGTATATCAAACTTTTTTAGAAGAAAAAACCCTATGTGTATACAAAAAATAAAGGTAGATACAATGAAGGATAAAATATGACAATAATAATGAAGGTTCAAAAAGATTTTTTTTTTTAAATGAAAGGTATCGTTAAGATAAACTAGTTAAAAAACATTAAGAGAGGGGTGCCTGGGTGGCTCAGTTGTCGGGCATCTGCCTTCAGCTCGGGACATGGTCCCAGGGTTCTGGGATCGAGCCCCGCATTGGGTTCCCTGCTCAGCGGGAGGCCTGCTTCTCCCTCTCCCACTCCCCCTGCTTGTAGTCCCTCTCTCACTGTCTCTTTCTCTCTCTGTGTCAAATAAATAAATAAAATCTTAAAAAAAATTAAGAGAAGAAAGAGCAAAAGTTAAAAAAATTTTAGCATAAGAAAAAAAAAATAAAAAAAACTTAATTAACTTTGCAAGACTAAAGAATCATGGGGAAAAAGCCATGAATTCCATGCTTTGCTTTCTCCTCCTCTGGAATTCCACTGTTCTCCTTAGTAAGCGAACTTGGTCTTGGCTGGATTTCTTGCTGATCTTCTGGGGGAGAGTCTTGTTGTAGTAATTCTCAAGTGTTTTTGCTCGAGGCAGAATTGCACAGCCCTTACCAGGGCCCGGGCTAAGTAATCTGCTTGGGTTCACTTTCAGGAGCTTGTTTTCCCTGAACGCCTTCCATAGAGTTCTAGAGGCCAAGAATAAAATGGTGGTTTCCTCATCTCAGGCTCGGAGGAGCTGAGAGCTAGGGGCCCCACCCCTCAGTGTGCCCTTGGAGAAAAGTGATCACGACCGTCTCCCTGGCCTCTGGCTGTGCTCCGATCTCACCCAGCCTGTGACCAAGCGTCTCTGTCTTTGGTACACAGCCCTGCCTGGAGTCTCCAAACCCAGAAGATCCCTGCACTCCTCCAGGGGGGTCTCCCTGGATCTTATGGGGTGCCTGCTCAAAGAGCAGTGGCCTGACTGTGCCACGGATCACAGCTTAAGGTAACCCCTAGTTGAGAGCTCACTCCTCAACTCCATCTCTGTAGCTGGCTTCCCTGCTCTAATACCTGTGAACTCTGTGACACTCAGACACCCCCAATCCTTCTGTGACCCCGCGGGACCTGAGACCATGCTGTCCCCGCGTGGGCTTCACCCTGGCTTAGCCTCTGGAGCAATGTCCCTCAGTAGAGCAGACTTTTAAAAGTTCTGATTTTGTGCTCCGTTGCTCCGCCACTTGCTGGGAGCCTGCCCCTCCCCCTGCAGTCTATCTTCCCATTGCTTTGGAGTCACTTCTCCACAGGTCCTACCTTTCAGAAAGTGGGTGATTTTCTGTTTTCTAGAATTGCTGCTCTTCTTCTCTTCGATCTCCTGTTGGATTTGTATGTATTCGGAATGGTTTGATAAACTATCTAGTTGATCTCCTGCTACCTGATGTCATCTCAGCCTGCTACTCCTCTGCTATCTTGACTCCTCCCCATCCCAATCCCATCTTGTTTCATTTTTTCCTTCCCTATCCTCCAAAGTTCCCACATTGCCTCTCAAATTCCTCATATCAGGGAGATCATATGATAATTGTCTTTCTCTGACTGACTTATTTCGCTCAGCATAATAGTTCCATCCATGTTGTTGCAAATGGCAAGATTTCATTTCTTTTGATGGCTGCATAGTATTCCATTGTATATATATATATATATACCACGTCTTCTTTATCCATTCATCTGTTGATGGACATCTAGGTTCTTTCCATAGTTTGGCTGTTGTGGACATTGCTGCGATAAACATTCAGGTGCACGTGCCCCTTTGGAGCACTAAATTTGTATCTTTATGGTAAATACCCAGTAGTGCAATTGCTGGGTCATAGGGTAGTTCTATTTTCAACTTTCTGAGGAACCTCCAAGCTGTTTTCCAGAGTGGCTGCACCAGCTTGCATTCCCCACCACTGCTGATGAATACTGAGGTTACTTCCAGTTTGGGGCTATTGTAAATAAAGCTACTACATAAATTCTACATCTCTTAGTGGACATATAGACTCAGTTCTGTTAAGTATACACTGAGGAGTAGATCTGCTAGTCAAAATGCTTGTACCAATTGCTATTCCTAGATATAATGCACTAGAGCGCTTGCTCTTTCACATCTTTGCCACTACTTAGTAGGATCAGTTAAAAAAATTTTAGCCAATCTGGTAGGTATTCAGTGGTATCTCATTTCAGCTTTAATTTGCATTTCCCAATTGATGTTCAGAACCTTTTAAAAAGCTTATTGTTAAGCTTATTGGATAACTTCCTTTATAAAATGCCTGTTTGAGTCTTTAAAAAACGAGCTACCTTTTCCTTATTGATTTGTAGGAGTTATTTATATATTTCAGATGCAAGTCCTCTTTTGGGTCTACATACTGCAATTATCTCCTACTCTATGGCCTGTGTTTTCATTCTTTTGATGGTATCTTTCGAAAGCTTTTAATTTAAGTCCAAGTATAAACTCGTCCCAATAATGTCAGTCCTTTTTGCATCCAGATAAAGAATCCTTGCCTACCCCCAGATCAGGAAGATATTCTCTTGTGTGTATGTGCAAACAATTTGTTATTTTACCTGTCACATTTAGGTATCCATCCAAAATTACTTATGATCCATCTGAAATTAGTCTTTATATATGATGTGATGTAGGGGTCAAGATTCTTTTTATCCACACGCAGATTTTCAGTTGATTCATTTGATTCATTCACATATATATTTTTAAAAGATTTTATTTATTTATTTGACAGAGAGAGATCACAAGTAGGCAGAGAGGCAGGCAGAGAGAGAGGAAGGGAAGCAGGCTCCCTGCTGAGCAGAGAGCCTGATGCGGGACTCGATCCCAGGACCCTGAGATCATGACCTGAGCCGAAGGCAGCGGCTTAACCCACTGAGCCACCCAGGCACCCGATTCATTCATATATTGATTCATTTATTTATTATATGTGGGGTTATTATTTAAAAGACCCTATTCTTCCTACTGCATAGCAGTGGCATATCTGTCATAAGTCAGATCCAGTATGTAGGTCTGTTTCTAGAGTTCTATCTATTCCATTAGTCTGTTTGCCTATTCCTGCATACTGGATTGAAAGTGTCAAAAATTCATGTCTGCTAGAACCTCAGAACACAATTCTATTTGCAAATAGAGTCTTTGTCGATTATTTAGTTAAAATGAGGCCACATTAAATCCAATACGACTGGTGTAGAAGAAGAGGAGAGGACATACAGAGACACAGGTAAGAAGGCCAGGTAAAGAGAGAAACAGACTGAAATCAGGCAGGTACAAGCCAAAGAACATCAGAGATTTCTGGTAGCTACCAGAAACTAGGTAAGAGGCCAGGAAGGATTCTCCCCTAGAGCCTTCAGAGGGAGCATGGACCTGATGACATCTTGATTTCAAACTTCTAACCTCCAGAACTGTGAGACTAGAGTTCTGTTATTTTTAAGCCACTTGGGTTTGTGGTACATTGTTATAGCAGTCCTGGGAAATGATGCACCTAGTGTCATTACATTAGTTTTTGTTTTGTTTTGTTTTTGAAGACTTTATTTATTTATCAGAGGGAGCGAGCACAGGAGGGGGAGTGGCAGGCAGAGAGGGAGAAGCAGACTCCTCGCTGAGAAAGGAGCTGGACGTGTGACTCAATCCCAGGACTCTGGGATCACCACATGAGCCAAAGGCAGACATGTTGTCACTGAGCCACCCAGGTATCCCCACATTAGCTTTTTTTGTTCCTTTTAGCTTCTATTCTGAAATAATTTCGGACTTATAGAAAAGCTTCAAAAAATAGAGTTCACATAGACTTTCCTCCCAGATTTTCCAATGTTCACAACTTACACAATCATTGTACAATAATCAAAACCAGGAAATTAACACTGATATTACTATTATTTTATTACTATTATATTATTTATTACTTATTTATTATTACTATAATATTATCATAAAATTAAACAAACCGTTTCAATTTCAAACTTTTTTTTTAAAAAGATTTTATTTATTTATTTGACAGACGGAGATCACAAGTAGGCAGAGAAGCAGGCAGAGAGAGGAGGAAGCAGGCTCCCTGCTGAGCAGAGAGCCCGATGTGGGGCTAGATCCCAGGACCCTGGGATCATGACCTGAGCCGAAGGCAGAGGCTTTAACCCACTGAGCCACCCAGGCGCCCCGTTTTTCAAACTTTTTTTTTCATTAACCTCCTTTTCCTGTTCTTTTATCCAATCTAAGATCCTACCTTGCATTTATTTAGGTCTCCTTAGTCTCCTCCAATCCCTGAAAATTCTTTAGTTTTCCCTTGACTTGCAAGATTTTGACACATTAGCCATGATCATTTAGTTATGGCAGTGTCTACTGGGTCTCTCCACTGTAAAAGTTACTATTTCCCTTGGGGAGCCTGGGTGGCTCAGTGGGTTAAGCCTCTGCTTTTGGCTCAGGCCATGATCTCAGGGTCCTGGGATCGAGCCCCACATCCAGGCTCTCTGCTCAGCAGGGAGCCTGCTTCCTGCCGCTTCCCCCGGCCCCCGCCCCCGCTGCCGCCTCTCTGCCTACTTGTGATCTCTGTCAAATAAATAAATAAAATCTTAAAAAGAAAAAAGTTACTATTTCCCTCTTTGTGACTGATCAATCAATATCTTGCAGGAGAGATGTTGAAACTATGCAAATACCCTATTTTTTCCCCTCAAACTTTTGCCCACTGATTTTAGCACCCATCTTGCTACAGTTACTGTAGTGGCTGCATGGTGATAGTTTTATAGTTTTCTAATTCCTAGTATATTAACTGGAATTCTTCTGTATGGAAGAGATGTCCCATCTTCCTTATTTATTTATATCTGTAGTAACTTGTGGATATTTGTTTTAGTCTATGGGTTATAATTCAGTAAGATCATTATTTATTTTGTTGCTCAAACTGATTTGGGTTTGGCCTTTAGGAGCTCCACCAGGCTGACTCGTGTCCTTTCAGCTTGCCCTTACCCTTTTCCATGCATGTCCTTGCTTACTCGTATGAAAAGGTGTTCCAAGCTCATCTTGTATTTCCCATGCCCCAGTTGTAGAAGTGGTTAACACTTCTTCGAAAGAGTCTTACTATTTAGAAACCAAATTCTGAGTGCTAGATGAATAGCACTTTGTTTTAAATACTGGGGCTTTGAAACAAGTTTCGGGTCTGATAGTGTTAAGTCCTCAAGCTCTGCTTTTGACTACTGTCTTGGCTATTCTTGATCCTCTGCACTTCCATATAAATTTTATGAGGTAGTCAGTTTCCAAAAAAATCTGCTGGGATTTTAACTGAGGTTGTACATAGAATTTATAGATCAACTGTGGGAATAACTGACATCTTGCAAGTCTAAGTTTCCAAACTATGAACACAATATATTCCTCTGTTTGTTACATCTTCTTTCTTTTTACACGTTTCTAGGTAGGGCACTTGTAATTTTCTATATTTTTGATTATAACATTATATAGTACTTGTGAAGTGGATCTCATAGTGGTTTTAATTTTCACTTCCTTTATGATCAATGATCATAAAGGTGAGATCCAGATGTTCTATTTGAACATCTTTTCATGTATTTCTTGGCCATTCATATATCCTTTTTGGGAAAATGGCTATTTATTTAAGTCTTTTGTCTATTTTAAAATTCAGTTGTCTTTCATCATTGAGTTGTTAGAAATTTTAAAAAATATACTCTGGTTATTAAATCCTTATCAGATATATGAATTGGAGGGATGCCTGGGTGGCTTAGTTGGTTAAGTGTCTGCCTTCAGCTCAAGTCATGATCCTGGGGTTCTGCATCAGGATCCCTGCTCAGTGGGATGCCTGCTTCTCCCTTTCCTGCTCTCCCTGTTTGTGATCTCTGTCAAATAAATAAATAAAATCTTAAAAAAATGATATATGAATGGGAAATATTTCTCTTCCATTCTGTAGATTATCTTTTTACCTTTTTTTTAAAAAAATAAAAGATTTATTTATTAGAGAGAGAGAGAGAAAGAATATATGCAAGTGAGGGCAAAGGGAGAAGAGAATCTCCAGCAGACTCCATGCACAGAGTCTGAAATGGGGCTCAATCTCATGACCCCGAGATCATGACCTGAGCTGAAATTAAGAGTCAGACGCTTAACTGACTGAACCACACAGGCTCCTCCTTTATTTTTACTTTCTTGATAATGTTCTCTGATACACAAATGTTTTTAATATTTGTGAGTCTTATCTATTCTTTCTTTTGTTGCTTGTGCTTTTGATGTCAAATCTAAGAAATCATTTCCTTTTAAACACTGTTTTGGCTATTCAGGGCCCCCTGCAGTTCCAGATCAGCTGAGGGTCAGTTTTTCCATATAAAAGGCTACTGGAATTTTGATAGGGAGTGCAATGAATCTGTAGGTTGCTTTGAGAAGTACTGCCAACTTAATAATATTGAGTCTTCTAATCCATAAACATACAGAATGCCTTTCCATTTATTTAAGTCTTCTTTAATTTCTTTCAGCAGTTTCTGTAGTTTTCAATGTACAAGTCTTCTACCTCCTTGGTTAATTTTATTCCTAAGAAGTTTATTCTTTTGGATGCTATTGTAAATGGATTGTTTATTTTCTTTTCAGATCACTCCTTGCTGATGTATAGAAACACAACCAATTTTTGTGTATTGATTTTGTACCCTGAAACTTTGCTTAATATGTTAGGTCTAGAGTTTTGTGTGTGTGTGTGTGTGTGTGTGTGTGTGTATTCTGTGGGATTGCCAATACTATACAGAATCATGTCATCTGCAATAAGATAGTTTTGCTTCTTTCCAATTGGATGCCTTCTATTTCCCTTTCTTGCTTAACTACTCTGGCCAGAACTGCTAATACAATGCTAAACAGCCTTGGTGAAAACAGGTACCTTTGTTTCGTTCCTGATCTTAGGGGGAAAGCTTTCAGTCTTTCACCACTGGGTGTGATGTTAATTGTGGGTTTTCTTAAATGCCATTTCTTGTGTCAGTTTTGATGCACTACATTTTTTTCTAGGAAAATATCCAATTCAACTAAAATTTCAAACTTATTGGCATAAAGTTGTTCATAATATACATTTTGATCTTATAATATTTGTAGGATTTATAGTACTGTCCTCTTTTTCAATTTTTTAAAAAAGATTTTATTTTTAAGTAATCTCTGCACTCAATAAGGGGACTGAACTAAGTACTCTGAGATCCAGAGTCACACGCTCTACTGACTGAGCTAGCCAGGGGCCCCACATTTCTGATATTAGTAATTTATGTTTTTTCTCCTCTTTTTCCTGATCAATTCTTTCTGGAGATTCATTAATTTTGTTAATCTTTCCAAAGAATCAGCTTTTGGCTTCAGTGATTTTATTATACATTTGTTTTCTATTTCATTGATTTCGGTGCCTGGGTTTTTAATTTTCTTCTACTTTCTTTTGGATTTAATTGGCTTTTTTTTTTAAGCTCTATTAAAGGAAAACATATAACTGGTTTTCAGCCTGTCTGTAAAATATATTTTTAAAACTATAAATTTCTCTTTCTTAGGTCTAATTTATTACTCACGTAGTTCAAATCATCTATATCCTTACTGCTTCTTTTTGTCTGCTTGTTTTACAAGAAAAGTGTTCAGTACATTTTCATGTAAAGAATAAAATGAATTCCATTAGAGTTCATTAAAATGAGGCTGGATCTGCATATTTGTTTGACTCTTTTAGTTGGATCTACATATTTTTCCAAAGCATCATTATATCCAACCACAGCATAAACCAATTTGTGCTCACCTTTTTCTTTAATCCATGCTTCATAATTCATCGCTTCTAGGAACTCCTCCTTAAATTAACTTCACCTTTCTGATCATTCCTTTACTCTAAGTTCCATTAATTACCTAATATTTTACATTAAACTGTTTTATTTTCCATTTGCTACACATTTAACAGTTACCTTTTTGCTATTCCTTCCAGGAAACATACTAGTAATATAGATTGTGACTTACTTGGTGAAGAGAGGTGAGAATGGGGAATAATACTTTTCTTTCCTTTTTCTTATATAGTTTGTTATCCACTATTTAAAAGAAAAGCAAAATAGGTACTGTCTTCATTAAAAAATTCCAGGTTCAAATGCAAATCTGTCTTTTAAGAGTGATTATGAAATTCTAAAATTGTTATTTTGAAATGAAGCCTAATAAACACAACTGATTATTGTTTAAGGTTAAGAGCACATGTTCTGGGGTCAGATACAAATGGGTTTGAGTCTCAGCTCTAACCAATTTTTATCTGTGTGACTGTAAGATAATTATTTAACTTCTGTAAAATAAAGATAATAAAATTACCTAGTTCAACTGCAGTGCACAGCACAGGGGCTGAAAGACAGTAAGTGCTGAATAAATACTGATTCCTAAAGAAGTATCTAAGAGGGTGTGATTAACAATGCTGAATAGTAGGGTGCCTGGCTGATTCAGTTGGTCAAGCAACTGCCTTTGGCCCAAGTCATGATCCCGGAGTCCCAGGATAGAGCCCCGCATCAGGCTCCCAGCTCCACCGGGAGTCTGCTTCTCCCTCTGACCTTTTCCTCTTTCATGCTCTCTCTCACTGTTTCTCTCTCAAATAAATCAATAAAATCTTAAAAAAAAAAAAAAAAGCTGCATAGTGCTGGAGAAAATTACAAAACTGTATAGCTGATGGCCACAATAAATCTGTGGTCTCCATTCTCAGTTTAGACTCTCCACTTGTTTTCTAATTCTATCTATTCATTCTCAGTATGCTAAGCTTCCATACAGTGGTAATTCAAATTCTTGCCACTCTCTTCAAGCTTTATCCTACCATTCCCTTCCACATCATTTTCAACTACTTTAAAGTGAAAGAAAGATTATCAGGTATGAAAGCTCTCTGGTTTCACATACTTACAAGTCCCAGACTAAACATGGTTTAACTTTGTGCTTTTCAACTTTAAGATGGTGCTAACGTCCTACAAGAGAATATCTTGTATCTTGTAAAGTCCTACAAGAGAGTATCAGACAGCATATTGCTAGCCTGGAAAAGATCAAAATCCAAACCTTACTTTGGATTTTGATCTTTTTCCAGGCTAGCAATATGCTGTCTGATACTCTTTTGTGATGCTGGGCAATGGTAGTAGCTGCAGCTCCCAAGTCAGCCACACAATCATGAGGGTAAACAAGCTGTACACTTACAACGATTCTGTACCAATACAACCCTTTCAGTTTTTCCCTTTCAGTACAGTACTCAATAAATTACACTAGATATTCAACACTTTATTATAAAATAGGCTTTGTGTTAGATGATTTTGCCTAACTGTAATCTAACCTAAGTGTTTTGAGCCCATAAAGGTAGGCTAGGCTAAGCTATGATGTGCAGCAGGTTAGGTGTATTAAATGCATTTCTGACTTAAGATATTCTCAATTTACCATGGGTTTGTTGAGACAAAATCCCATTACAAGTTGAGGAAGCTCTATACATGTGTATCATTTTCCACAGTTACTTTCATCTCTGTCTTAAGAAGGATCTCCTGCTTAGAACAAATGCCACTTGAACTTTTATGTGAGTCTCTTCTTACCTCCATGGCTCCTTCTTTCTTAAAAATCCTCCACATCTAGCTCATTCTCCTTAGTATTATTTATATTTTATATGTTTACAAATATGCTCAAATCTCTTAAACAAACACCAAAATAGTCCCTTGATTCTACAGCAAACCATACCCCTCCCCCATCCCACCCCAACCTAATGTTTTCTCAGCCAAGATTCTTCAGAGAGGAGGTCATATTTCTTGTATCCATTTTCACCTGCTGGTTAGGCTTTGCCCAATTACAGCTCACCTTTCATCACCCCTGTATCCACGCTACTAAAACTTTCCTAACTAAAATTATAGATGCAAACCTAATTATCAAATGTAATGAGAACATTTCAGTTCTTCTTTTACTGGACATCCACGAAAGCAGCTGACACAACTGACTCAATCCACGGAAACCCTACTTATGGGGTACTGGTCTCATGATTTTCTGCCTATCTTCTGCTATCCCCTCCAAGTGTCTTCTATGGGCTCCTCTTAAATATCAAATTTTCCTAGGATTTGGTCCTGTACCTATTTTATTTCACTATACACATTCTCTCTAGGGGACACTCCTGGCCTTAGCCTCTACCTATTATTACATGACCTCCTATTTTAAGACCAGACCTATATATATAAGCTTTAGACCTATATATCCAATTGTGTACTAAACAGTTTGACTATTACACTGGAAACACAGTCCTCCCATGTCTAAAACGGAATCTATTATACTTCCACCCCAAACTTGCCTATCCATTTTCTGTCTCTAGACTGCTATCTACCTGGCTGCCAACCAGAAGTCCAGGAAAAATTCTGAGCTGCCCATCATTAATGTCTGGTCACCAAATTCTGTTCATTTTCTCCTGACAAATATTACTTACAACCATCCATAACAACCTCTCTGGCTCTACTATCATTATCATTGCTAGCAAGGTAAGATGTCCTCTTTTTGTGTTCCAGTAGTGATCTATTCATTATCTTGGCTCAATACCTTATAATTTCTATTAGATAACTCACAATCTCCCCTGTAATTTCAGTTTTCGACTTTATCAAAATTATATATGCCCAAGTTTCAAAGTCATATATAGTTCTACAAGGTTAGTAATAAAAAAAATCAGCCCTCTGCCCTCTCCCTTTTAGCTTACTATTTTGATGTTTCTTTCCATGTCTTTAAATACCTTCCTTATGTTGCTGCTTCTTGATTTTTTACTTTTATGCATATCTAATGACTTCCTACTAGGGGCACCATTCTTTCATTTACCCAACAAACATTTATTAAATGCCAGTATTCTGCCAGGCACTGCTATGAGTGTTTGGGATACAGTAAGCAAAACAAATATCTATCTGGGCAGAGATAAATAACAGAATATTATATTATAACAGAATATTATATTATTCATTATAAAGCAGTATCATTGCTAGCAAGGTAAGATGTCCTCTTTTTGTGTTCCAGTAGTGATCTATTCCTAACGCTATCATGGGCAGAAGATTCTACACTACAGTACTGTATAAGACTGTGATTGTACTCTTATGTTCCTCCTAAAGTTCTGATGAGTCTGGTGTGACTAGAGGGATCTCTCTGCGTGAGAACAGAAGAGCCTCCTGGAAAGGTGTTAGAGACCTTAAGTTATGTTCAAAAATGGGCTTGGATCATTTTAAAAGAGCCGAATCCATGAATTTCCAGATTAACTGCAAAGGACTTGTTAAATCCAAATTTAACATACGAAAGGTTAAAAGTAACAAACTGGGATCATCAGGAAAAGGTCCTTAGATCATGATTTAATTTCCAAAATGGTACCACTGACTTGGAAATGAAATTTAGAAATGTTTAAACTTGACTGGCTTCTTTGATTAGACAAGGTAATTTTATTTTAGTGTCGCAGATCCCCACTTGCTTTGTTAGCTGAATAATAAGCATACAGAAAGGATAAAAAGAAGTATAATAATAATGTAAAAACAATGCTATCATTTTTTCCCTTTCTCTTTACCTATTTGCCTGGTTATTAGAAGGAATACAATGAGGTATGGGGTGCCTGGGTGGCTCAGTGGATTAAAGTCTCTGCCTTTGGCTCAGGTCATGATCTCGGGGTCCCGGGATTGAGCCCCGCATCTGGCTCTCTGCTCAGCGGGGCGCCTTCTTTCCCCTTCCTCTCTGCCTACTTGTGATCTCTGTCTGTCAAATAAATAAAATCTTAAAAAAAAAAAAAAAAAAAAGGAATACAATGAGGTAAAATGGTGTTTCACAACTGATTTCTCAAAAGATTTACACAGAATCACAATTGGTATATTAGTGTTTTTCTTAAAACAGGAAGGTTAAAGGCTTAATTCTTTGACATAGTAATAAAAATTATACTATGAGCTAGTTTACAATACTTTAGAATATTTTACATATATAAAACCCCTTCTTTAATAAGCCTTTAAAGATATTTTGTTATGTTTTATTATTTTTATCTTCTTTTAAAATATAATTTGGTTTCAAATGTTAAGTTAACAAATTTCTTAGTTAAAAACCACTATCTGTAGGGAAATTACCAAAAAATTTAGTAGGTCTGAGAAAAGGAACAACAACAACAAAAAATCAGCATTCTTCTGCCATCTTCCCCAGAGATAATTATTTTAAAGTTACAAAGACCTATTTTTGCTATGGGTAATTGCTTAATTTAAAAAAATAAGCTGAATATTTATATAAAATTTATCAAACTATTATTATTTTTAAAGATTTTATTTATTTGAGAGAGAGTGAGAGAGCGTGCATGAGAGCACATGAATGGGATGAGGGGCAGAGGGAGAAGCAGACTCCCGATGAGCAGGGAGCCTGATCTGGGACTTGATCCCACTACCCTGGGATCATGACCTGAGTGGAAGGCAGATGCCTAAGGGACTGAGCCACTCAGGGGCCCCTATCAAACTATTATTAAAGAAATGTTAGAAAGAAGGCATTTATGGAAATAGATTTTTAAAAAATCTTTTCCTAATGCTATAATTACATGAGCTAAAGTGTTCATTACTCTGATAAAGACCTAAAAATCATAACCAACCAGCATATCTATGAGATAAGAGGTGACTATATTTTGTGAGAACTTCAGAAAAGATTCACTTTATATGAAGAATATAAATTCACTTGTCAGAATACTGGAAATACACACTAAAAGTGTTTGAATTTTACCATCAGTGAGTGACCACTGGTGGAAACAATTAATTATTGCTGAAAGATATCTGTTGATGGTATTTACCTTGACCATAATCATATATTATGCAAATACTAAAAATTGTTAGAAGTATAGTTGTTTAGTAAAACCCAGTTTTTCTACTCTTACTTATAACACTCTTTGAACAATATAGTTTACGAATTTTTGTAGTCTGAGTTTTGGCTTTGAAAATTAGATCCTATCTAAAAACTTATAAGAAGAAGATACTTCATTAAATAATTATAAGTAAGTGAACTGTGAATCTTTACTGGCCAAATCCATTACTCCTTTTCAAGTGAGGTGTCACTTATCTGTATATGTGCTGTAGAGCTTGTGGAGTATTTAGTGGCGTTTTTAAAAAGTTTTTACTTATTTGTGAGAAAGAGGGAGAGGCATGAGCAGTAGGGGGAGGGGCAGGAGAGGGAGAGGTAGACTCCCTGCTGAGCAGGGAGCCCAATGCAGGACCCATGGGATCCCAGGACCCTGGGATCATGACCCAAATCAAAGGCAGACCCAACCAACTGAGACACCCAGGTGCCCTGAATATTTAGTGTTTTATGTAGATAATCAATCACCTGAACACCTGACCAAAGGAGCTTGAAATCTTAAGAGATCACAAGAACCTGTTTAAAGGCTCAGATCTTGTCTTGGACAATGTTTTCTGATCCCTAATAACTTTAGCTGACAATGATGTAATACCCTTCTTGAAAAAATACCCTGAAATCTGTGAACGTAGATTAAATCTTGGGAACAGAAAATGACGTAAGTGTACCTAGACCAGGTACTAATACGTTAGAAAAATAAATGACAATTTTCTTCTCTAGAGTAAAACATTTCATCAGCAGGAAGGAGTGAAGACTTTATAAAGGTGTTTACTGATAAGTAACTAACACGCAGAAGGTTAAAATATTAAGCAACCTTAATTTTAGAAACTTTGCTAATTATTGGGGTGCTTGGCTGGCTCAGTTAGAGGAGTGTGCAGCTCTTGATCTTGGGTTCGTGAGTTTGAGCCCCACACTGGGTGTAGAGATTGCTTAAATAAGCAAACTTAAAAAAAAAAAAAAGAAAGAAAATTTGCTCATTATCACACTTACATAATTTTTTAACATAAGGGCAAAGAACTGATTTATAATTGATTGTTTAACATAGTCTGAAGTAACAAAGAATGAAAATTGATTACCTAATCAAGTAGCAACAGAAGAGTAAACTGAGGATGAAGACAAATATAGCAGTGCCAAAAACCACAATATATATGTTGAGAGGCAGATTCTGGAATCCAATATTAGGCATCCTGAAGTTGTAATGTGGGAAATCCGAGCTCATGGATGAACTGTAGGGATAGAAAAGAATGGAAAAAAATTAGGGTATAAGACTAAGAATCAAGATAGCATTATCTTTGTATGTATACAAGGCAATGATATTAAGACTTGACACCATCTGAAACAAATATGATAGTTAATATTCTTGCCATTCATCTAATTTTCATGCCAAAAATATTTTCTGAGTACTTATTATGTACCTGACACTATTCTATAAGCTTGAGATCCTACCTAAAAAACTTTTACAGGTTATATTCATTCATTAAAAGGTATTTTCACTGGGACACCTGAGTGGTTCAGTCCGTTAAGTGTTTGCCTTTGGCTCTGGTCATGGGATTGAGTCTGGCACTGCTGAGCAAGGAGCCTGCTTCTACCTCTGCCTGCCACTCCCCCTTCTTGTGCTCTCTGACAAATAAATAAACAACTTCTCAAAAAAAAAAAAAAAGTATTTTGCTGAAGTAATGCCAGGAATTAATAAACATATGAACAAGTTCAAGCTCAAACTCCTCAGGCTCTCAGCTCAGCTGGAAGTCTGCTTCTCCATCTTATTCTTCCTCTGTGCTCTCTCTCAAATAAATAAATAAAATCTTAAAAAAAATAGCAGCATTAATAATAGTAAAATATTGGAAATAACAAATCTCATAAGGAGGCAGTGATTAAATATGTTTAATCATGTTACAGTATTATGAGGTCATGAAAATCTGTTTTAGTAAATTTTAATGTCAAGGGCAATATAAAGATATATGGGAGAGGAGCCCAGGTGGCTCAATGGGTTAAATGCCTGGCTTTTGATTGTGGCTCAGGTTGTAATCTCAGTGTCATGGGATTGAGCCCTGTATTGGGCTCTACGCGGGGGGGGGATATGATGATGAGGGGGGAATCTGCTGGAGATTCTCTCCCCCACCCCTCCCTGCTCACATATGCACTCTCTCCCAAATAAATAAATCTTTAAAAAAAAAAAAAGATTTATTTATTAATTTGTCAGAGAGAGAGAGAGAGAGAGAGAACAAGCAGGGGGAAGCAGGCTCCCTGCTGAGCAAGGAGCCTGATGTGGGACTTGATCCCAGGGTCCTGGGATCATGACCTGAGCTAAACGGAGATGCTTAACCAACTGAGCCACCCAGGTATCCCTAAATAAACACGTATTTTTCTTTTAAGATTTTATTTATTTATTTATTTATTTGACAGACAGATCACAAGTAGGCAGAGAGGCAGGGAAGCAGGCTCCCTGCTGAGCAGAGAGCCCAACTCAGGACTCGATCCCAGGACCCTGGGATCATGACCTGAGCTAAAGGCAGAGGCTTTAACCCACTGAGCCACCAGGTGCCCCAAATAAACACAGCTTGAAAAAAAAAAAAAAGATACATGGGAAAAATTTAAGCAGGCTATAGATTATATATAAAATATCCCAATGCACCTCTGCCTTTGGCTCAGGTCATGATCTCAGGGTCCTAGGATCGAGCCCCACATCCGTGCTCTCTGCCGCAGGGAGCCTGCTTCCCCCGCTCCCCCCCTGCCTGCCTCTCTGCCTACTTGTAATCTGTCAAATAAATAAATAAAATAAAATAAACAAAACAAAAAAAAATCCCAATTTTGGAAAAGGTTGAAAGAAATGTGTACATACTGGTGTATATGTGTGTATAGCAGAAAAAAGCCTGAGAGCCAACATGTCAACATGTTAACAGTGGCTTGTGGTTTACTAGTCATTTTGATTTTCTTCTTTTTTTAACTTCCTTTATTAGGTTAGGCCCTGTTCTAAGCATTTTACTGGCTTTATTTTATCTTCACATAATACCTCTATAGATATATACCTACAGATAGGTAGTATCTCCCATTTTATAGATAAGGACACCAAATCTTAGAGAGTTTTGATCACATAGTCATGAGTGACCAAGTATGTATGGCAGCCAAGCCTTCTCCAACTCCAAAGCCAGTGAACCCATAGCCTATATGCTCTATGGTCTTTCTCTTGTATTGATTTTATAATCAGAAAACAGCAAATATTGTCCACACATTTAAAAAGGGGCTATTTCTGTCAATTTGGTAATACTTAATGGATCACCACACAGTTCAAATTCCATGAGTGGAGGCTGACCTCTCCATTGGATGATGAGTTTTAGTGATAAAGTGGCTCATCACACCTTTTCACTAGAACTTTTCTCCTCATTGTGATTCATTACAAAAGAAAGAGCAACTGCCAGGCCTGATTATCAAGATTAAGTACTGATAACTGAATTATAACAGTGACTACTGCCAAAATCGAAACAAAACAAAGACCTACCAAACACTGCTATCTTTTATATAATGTAAATTTTAAAAGTGTTTACAGATTTTTTATGTCTTTTTTGGTTCCTAGAAGAATATACTTATAGATACTACTGAGATACTAACTGGCTATATGCGATATCTAATGAGTTATTACTTTAAAAAAATTTATTTTGAGAGAGTGCATATGCACACAGACGTGGGGAGGGGCAGAAGGAGAGGGAGCAGACTCCCCACTGAGCATGGAGCTCAAGGCAAGGCTTGGTCCCATGACCCTGAGACCATGACCTGAGCTGAAGTCAAGAGTCGGCACTCAACCGACTAAGCCACCCAGGTGCCCCACAACTTATTACTTTTATTACTTACTAATTTCCAGCTTCTAATAACTTATACCAGGAAGTCAACAGCTGCAAAGGACAACTTCATCCCAAGGAAACTCTTCTCTGAGAACGTCCATGTAAAAATAATGGGTAATATTTAATTTTGAACTTTTAGCAATTTTTTTCAAGTTGCTTTTTTACTCAGATACATAATTTTCCTTTCCTACACTCAGATCATCTTGGAAGGGAAGGAAAGAGTTAAGGAGTATTTTATTTATTTGTATTTATAATATATCTAGCACATACATTAGAGTGTTGTAAGAAAATTATAGCTGCACTAAACTTAACTCTTAATCTCCACATCATTGAGAGGCCTCACTTGATGACCCTTGTTATAGTCAAGACTTGGATGGCAGTCCTTCAGTCCCTTAGAAATATCCCTCACCAGACAAACAAGGCTTGGTAAAAGAACTCTCACCTTAGGAAATAAGAGATTAAACACCCATGCTGGAAGGTTTAATAGAGAGGAAACAGGGAAACAGAAAGTGTGTATTGTAGAAAAAGGAACAGGTTTGCAGTCAGCAACTCTGGATGTTGTTCCCAGGATATTACTAACTAGATGTCAGTATTAGGTCCATCTATATCTTCATTTTCTCATCTTTCAAGTGGAAAAATGCCTATTCTATCAACTTCAAGGGATTCCTGGAAGGATAAAATAAAACCACAGATACTGAAGTATCTGAAAGAGTTAGTACAAAATACTAAGGTTTTAGTGCATTTGTGTGTGTGAGAGCACATTTTGGCAGGGATAACAAGGAGGAGTGACTTTAAGTAAAAGAACATAAGGGGCACGTGGGTGCTCAGTGGGTTAAGCCTCTGCCTTTGGCTCAGATCATGATCTCAGGGTCCTGGGATCGAGCCTCGCATCGGGCTCTCTGCTCAGTGGGGAGCCTGCCTCCCCCTCTCTCTCCCTGCCTCTCTGCCTACTTGTGATCTCTGTCAAATAAATAAATAAAATCTTAAAAAAAAAAATTAAAGAACATAAAAGAAGCCTTGACCAAGATCAAGTCTCTGGGAAGGATTTCACCAAACCAAGAGCTCCTTTCTCAGGGAGCTCCTCTGCACATGCTGCCAAGCTTTGTGTCAAGTGGCCTGCCAGCCTAGTCCCCAGAGGCAGGAACTGGAAACTTACTCTGGCTAAAGGCAGCCATCAATATAGGCCAGCAGGGAGTGTGTCAATGGTGTGAGAATGTTGCTCTGCAGGAGTCCTTGCACTGGGTGGCATCACCAACAAACCTGAGGAATTCTGAACAGGTACACAGACATGTAGAGTATGAAAGGTAGCACTGTCATTAGAAGAGGGAACAGATGTCTATCTCAGTGTTCCTGAGACCTGGCTGCTGAGATTTGTCTAAGTTTTCCCTTCTTAGCAGCGCCTTACAACCTATTACCAGAGGGGTGGGGCTGGTAGAGGATAGCTGATGCAGAATACATTTTAGGAATTTTCTCCCATTCTTTTGATAATTTAATTGCTTAGCTACAATTGAAATTTTGGCCCAATAGTCTAAATAGATGGTGTCTTGTTTCAGATGTTAATCCTAGTCTAGTGACACTTCAGTTTTATAGTATTTTCATCATAATATCTTTTCAGCATGAGCGTTAATCTTTTACAATAAGGTCATTTTTTAAAAAAGAGAAACACATCTGAGTCTGGGTGACTCAGCTGGTGAAGCAGCGGACTCTTGATTTTGGCTCAGGTCATGATCTTAGGGTTGGGGAGATCAAGTCCCATGTAAGGCTCTGCAAGCAGCAGGGAGTCTGCTTAAGATTCTCTCCCTCTCCCCCTGCCCCTCTGCCTCACCTGTGTGCTCTCTAAAATAAATGAATAAATCTTTTAAAAAAATCCACTATTATCATCCTAGTAATAAGCATACTTTGTTAGGTATTACAAATGTAAAAATTATTTAGGAGCTGCTCCTTGTGGGAGTGACGAGGAGAAACAGAACTGCTGGATCTTGGCATTTCTGATTTCATTTGCATAAAAGCCTTTCCCTCCTTATGAAATTCATAGCTCCTGATATCTCTAGTCTTGGTCTCAATTTCAAATCATCTAATCAGGTTATTTTAAAAAAGAAAAGAGGGGCACCTGGGTGGCTCATTTGGTTAAGCATTGGCCTCTGGCTCAGGTCATGACCCCAGGGTCCTGGGATTGAACCCTGCATTGGGTTTCCTGTTCAGCAGGGAGCCTGCTTCTCCCTGTCCTGCTCCCCCTACCAGTGCATGTACTCCCTCTCTGTCGAACAAATAAAATCTTTTTTAAAAAATTAAAAATTAAAAAAGAAAAGAAGGGGCGCCTGGGTGGCTCTGTGCTTAAGCCTCTGCCTTCGGCTCAGGTCATGATCCCAGGGTCCTGGGATGGAGCCCCACATCCCACTCTTTGCTCAGCAGGGAGCCTGCTTCCTCCTCCCTCTCTCTCTCTCTGCCTAACTCTCTGCCTACTTGTGATCTTGGTCTGTCAAATAAATAAAAAAATTAAAAAAAGAAAAGAAAGAGGCGGGAAGATCTGAGTATTTTATGCGCAGTGGGATTTCTCACCAATATACAAAAGGGACAGAGTACAAGATTTGGCTGCATAGATGACCTGAGCTTAACACAATGCACCACACAGCCAGAAAGGTTATGACAACAGTGTTTCTTCAAGTGTGTTTGGTAGCCACATTCTTCCCAGGCCAGTTCCTGTTCCCTAGATAATACCACATCACCTTCCCAGAAGTTAGTATTCTATTTTTGCTTTAAAAATGCTCAGAAAAAATGGGATGGTGGTTCCTCATGAAGTTAAAAATAAAGCTACCCTATGACCCAGCAATTGTACTACTAGGTATTTACCTCAAAGATTCTGAAGGAGCACCAGAACCCCAATGTTCATAGCAGAAATGCCACAATAGCCAAACTGTGGAAAGAGCTGAGATGTCCATCAGCAGATGAATGGATAAAGAAGATATGGTGTATACATATATACAATGGAATATAACTCAGCCATCAGAAAGGATGAATACTTACCATCTACACCAATGTGGATAGAACTGGAGGGTATTTTGCTGAGCAAAATAAGCCAATCAGAGAAAGACAACTATCATATGGTTTCACTCATATGTGTTACATGAGAGACACCACAGAGGATCATAGGGGAAGGGAGGGAAAACTGAATGGGAAGTCATCAGAGAGGGAAAAGAACCACAAGACACTCTTAACTACAGGAAACAAACTAGGGTTGTTGGAGGGGAGGTAGGTAGGGGGATGGGGTAATTGGGTGATGGGCATTAAGGAGGGCATGTGATGTGATGAGCACTGGGTATTATATGCAATTGATGAATTACTGAACACTACATATGAAACTAATGATGTACTAAATGTAGGCTAATTGAATTTAAATTTTAAAAAATGCTCAGAAAAAGAGACACCAATAATTTGACTGCTGTATTTTACAATTTATGGTTCACAAACCATTAAAAAAACCTCCACAAACTTTTGTCTTATAGCACAGAAGTCCAAGAAAAACTTAAAAATTATTTTAGACTTTTAAAATCTTTTTTTTAATGAGACATAATTCACTTTAAAAAATGCACCCATATTGTGTGTACAGATCAAAGAGTTTGGACAAATGAATACACCCATGTTACCACAACCCTAATCAAGACACAGAACATTTCCATTTACCCAGAAAGTTCCCTTGTACCCTTGTGCAGTTAACCACCACTCCCAACTACCGATCTGATTGCTATCATTACAGATTAATTTTCCTTATTCTAGAATTTCATAGTTAAATGGAATCACACAGTATGTACTCCTTTATATTCAGCTTCTAGTCACTCAGTAGGTCCTTGAAAGACTCTTTTTTTAAAAAAAAAGATTTATTTTGGAGAGAATGAGCACAAGTTGGAGAAGGGGAAAAGGAAGTGAGAGAAGCTTGAACAGACTCCATGTCGAGCGTGGAGCCTGACATGGGGCCTAACCTCACAACCCTGGGATCACGACTTGAGCTGAAACCAAGAGTCAGATGCTCAACGGACTGAGCTACCCAAGTGCCCCTGAAAGACTAGTAACAAACAGTTACAAAAAATACTTCACATTATATTCCTAGTTTGCTCTACTTATATTATCTACAATTATAGTCTCTTTTTAAAAAATTTTTTAAAAGATTTTATTTATTTATTTGACAGACAGAGATCACAGGTAGGCAGAGAGAGAGAGGAAGGGAAGCAGGCATCCCGCTGAGCAGAGAGCCTGATGCAGGTCTCGATCCCAGGACCCCGGGATCATGACCCGAGGCGAAGGCAGAGGCTTTAACCAACTGAGCCACCCAGGCGCCCCATACAATTATAGTGTCTTAAAGCTGAACTTTGTCTTTGAATATATCAATTTTATGATTAACCCCTTGATATTTCTTTCTATACAGAACTCCTGGTTATCCCTTTAAGTTGTAACTGATTTCATGGAAGAAATTTTTATCACATCCTTTATACAGGTGTTCCTTTCCATTTTTTAAGTCTTCAGTGGAGCACATTCCTTCCACCTATTATTTTTTAAGTCTTCAGCAGAAGAAACATAAAATGTGATCCATTTATCATGTTTTGTCCTAATCAAATTCTATGAGAAAATAAGAACTCTGAGGTGCTCAGGAATGAAACAGTGAAGCCCCTTTTATGGTGAGGCATCTGCTGATACGGGAAAGTCTCCAGGGGCTAGGAGAAAAGAAGTCCTACTCAGAATCCAGCCCAGGTGGGCTCCTTCATTAAGCCAGGAGGGAATACAAAGGAAGTGGACATGCATAGAATTCTTTATTTCACTGCTGTTGTTCTTTGATTATTTTCACCTTTTATTTCCATAGAATCATTAAAAAAAGAAAAACCACCTTTGCATCTATAGACCTATACATCTGTTGGTGGGAAAGAGTACGACTAATGAACACATAACATGATCAACACCTGGGACTGCTTAAACAGAATTTTTTTTTTTCATTTATTTTGCTGCTTTTATTTCATTCCCTATTTAAAAAGTATATTTTCTTCTCAAATACATTCTGAGAATTCTCATCAACTCATTCTCTGTTTTTGTATCTTTGGAATTTTTGATCTTTTGAGTATATTCCTCTTTCTTCGAACTTTATGCTTTACTTTGTTAATGCTTGGTACAGTTTCTCTGGAGTACTCTTTGGATCTCTAAATACATGACTTCTGTTCTTGATACATTACCTTTGCGATGCTGCTTGCATATGTTTCCAGCCAGTATACTACCATTTCCTTTTTCATTGTAATCCTCTATTATCTTTTAAATTGATCTATTTACTCCAGGATGGAGAAGCCCACATAGCAAGCAAGAGGCCTGACCAGGCAAGCTTCATCTCCTTCCCTGGTTAGTAGCATTTACTAGTAGAGGTTGTTGGTCACATTATGTCAAACACACCAAAGGGAGGTGTTAAGGTGATGGAGTTACAATAGGGTGACCATGAGCTTGCCTGGTCACTCAAACATAGGTGGATCAAAATCAAATCATTTTGAACAACTAGGAAATCAATCTGAGGATTAAGAGAACAATCTGCACAATTGGAGAGAGAGAGTATGGCAGATGTGAGATTCAGAGCTGTGAACTGGGGGACAGAAAAGCTGCAGTGCCATGAAATGGAGGGAGTCCTTTTTGCAGAGAAAAGTCAGGGAGAAAGAGAGAGCGGGAAAGAGAGCAGCGCATAGGGTTCCTACAATACGCTGTGATGAGGGGATCCCTTGGGTCATACTGGGAGAGATTACTCCCCTTCTTCGAGTACATTTGGAAGAGGGTATTTGCCTCTCCAAGGACAAAAGGACTGCTGGGAGCCACTGAGTGACTGTTCAACAGCATAAAACAGGCGCAGGCAGAGGGCAGATAACCTGCTTGCAGTTTTTCCTCTATGTGTCACAACAGACTCCAGCCACCAAGTGCAGCCTTGCGAGTGCTTTTCTGGGACACAACAGTGCCTGGTACACAGCAAAGCCTTCCTGGGGGGGGAAGAGATGGAATCCACGCTTTGCTGGGCCCTTTAGGATTTGGAGGTTTTCTTTTTTCTTCTTTCGTTCTTCCTTCCTTTCTTTTCTTTCCTTTCTTTCCTTTCCTTCTTTTCCTTCCTTCCTCCTCCCTCCCTTTCTTGTCTTTTCTTCTTCCTCCTCTTCCTCTTTTTCATCTTCCTCTTCTTTTTTTTTAATGTAGCCTGCAGCCCAAGGTGGGGCTTGAACTCATGACCCCGAAATCAAGATCTGAACCAAGATTAAGAGTCAGACACTTAAATGACTGAGCCACCCAGGTGCTCCAGATTTGGAGTTTTGAATCCCAGCCACTGGCCAGAGATAAAACAGAACTGTGGTGCTGGGTAGGCCGGTGGCCAGATACAAAGAGGAAGGGCAGGGATCTGACAAAAGCCTGGGACACAGGAGAGGAGACTGTTTGCTTTTCTGTGAGGGCCTCCTGAATAGTGGGGAGTGGGAATTCCCCTTCACTCTCTGGGAGGAGAGGGAGGGGGTGATGATGTCATCTTCCACCACTCCCCACAGCCCAGCACAGTTAGACTTTAGAGAGAAACAGAGCCTCCAGTGGAGGCTGGAGTTGCTTACAGCAAACTCTGCTCCCTACAGCCCACAGGGGCATCTTTATAAGGACGGGTCTGATTGTGAGCCAGCACAGAGGACCTCTCTCTCAGACCAACACACGCCCCTTGCATGTAGCAGTTCTACCCATCATAGAGTGCTCAAAAGCATCAGCCTCAGTTCTGGTGGAAATAGAACCAAGCCTTTTAAATTTTTAAAAATATTTTTATTTTGGGTCCCCCCCCTTCTTTTTCTTTGGCATCAGTCTTATAGGTTTTTGTTCATTTGTTGGATTATTTCCTTTTTTTGGATCAGGCTTTTTTTTTTTTCTTATTTCTTTTCTTTTTTCCTTCTTTATTATTCTTTGGAATCAAGCTTATACTTTATTGTTTGTTTGCTGTTTTGCTCCTTTTCCTATGCTTGGATTAGGGCTTTTTTCCTTTTTCAGGCTTATATTAATAAACAAATCAAAGTACATCTAGTTAAAGGTCCAAATACCCCTACCCCACCACCCTGCCCCCAGCAAGTAAGGAGACTGCTGAGATAAAAGACCTAAAAAGTATTCAGGGCAAAATGAAAAATGCTATAACTGAGATGCAAAACCGACCTAATGTAATCACAACAAGGATGAAAGAAGGAGAGGACTGAATAGGTGATATAGAAGATAAAATTATATAGAAAATAACAAAGCTGAAAAGAGGGAAAGAAAATTATGAGATCACAAATGTAGACTCTGTGAACTCAACAATTCTGCAAAGCATAATAATACCTGTATTACAGAAGTCCCAGAAAAAAGAGCAGGAAAGGGGGCAGGTTTATTTGAACAAATATTAGCTGAGAACCTCCCTGATCTAGTGAAGGACACAGGCATTCAAGTCCAAGAGGCACAGAGAACTCTTGAAATCAACAAAAACAGGTCAACTCCAAGACATATCATAGTGAAACTTGCAAAATACAAAGTTAAAGAGAATTCTGATAGCAGCTAGAGACAAATATCCTTAACCTACAAGGGTAGACACATAAGGTTGGCAGCAGACATGTCCACAGAAACTTGACAGGACAGAAAGGGGTGACATGATATATTCAATGTGCTAAATGCTAAATGGGAAAAATATGCAGTCAAGAATACTTTATTTGGCAGGCGAGAATTCTACCACTGAACCACCCATGCGCCGATAAGAATACTTTATTTGGCAAGGCTGTCATTCAGAATAGGAGGAGAGATAAAGAGTTTCCAGGACAAGCAAAAACTAAAGGAGTTTGTGACCACTAAACCAGTCCTGCAAGAAGTATTAATGGGGAAATCTTTGGGGAAAAAAAGACCAAAAGCAACAAAGACTACAAAGGAACAGAGAACATCACCAGAAACACCAACTTTACAGGTAACACTATGGCCCTAAAATCTTATCTTTCAATTATCGCTCTGAATGTAAATGGAGTCAGTGCTCCAATCAAAAGACACAGTGTAACAGAATGGAAAAGAACACAAGACCCATCAATATGCTGCTCACAAGGGACTCAATTTAGACCCAAAGACATCTGCACATTGGAAGTGAGGGGGTGGAGAACCATCTATCATGCTAATGAATGACAAAAGAAAGCCAGAATACCATACTTATATATCAGGCAAACTAGACTGTAAAACAGTAACTGTAACAAGAAATGAAGAAGGGTACTATAATCAAGGGGTCTATCCAACAAGAAAATCTAACAATTATATATATTTAGCTGCTCCCATATTGGGGGCATAAATATTTATATCAATTAAAAACAAACATAAACTCATTGATAATAATACAGTAATAGTAGGGGTCTTTTAACATTCCACTTACAGCAATGGACAGATCATCTAAGCAGAAAATCACTAAGAAATAATGGCTTTGAATGACACACTAGATAGATTTAACAGATATATTCAGAACATTTCATCCTAAAGCAGCAGAATGCACAGTCTCTTTGAGTGAACATGGAACATTCTCCAGAACAGATCACATACGGGGTCATAAATCAGCCTGCAACAAGAACAGAAAGATTGAGAATATACCAAGCATATTTTCAGACCACAACACTAATGAAACTTGAAGTCATCCACAAGAAAAAATTTAGAAAGACCATAAACACAAAGAGGTTAAAGAACATCCTACTAAAGAATGAATGGGTTAACCAGGAATTAAAGAAAAAATAAAAAAATAAATGGAAGCAAATGAAAATGAAAACACGACAGTTCAAGATCTTTGGGATGCAGAAGAGGCAATTATAAGAGGAAAAGATACCAATACAGGCCTTCATCATGAAGCAAGAAAATTCTCAAATACACAATGTAACCTTACATGGACTGGAGCTAGGTAAGGAACAGCAAATAAAGCCTACAGCCAGCAGAAGAAGGGAAATAATAGAGATTAGAGCAGAAATAAACAACATAGGAACAAACAAACAAAAAAAACCCAGTAGAACAGATCAGTGATACTAGGAGCTGGCTCTTTGAAAGAATTAATAAAACTGATAACCCCCCAGCCAGACTTACAGAAAAAAAAGGTCCCAAGTAAATAAAATCATGAATGAAAGAGGAGAGATCACAACCAACACCACAGAAATACAAATAATCATAACAATATTATTAGCAATTATATGCCAACAAATTGGGCAATCTGGACGAAATGGAGAAATTCCTAGAAACATACAAACTACCGAATCTGAAACAGAAAGAAACAGAAAATTTGAACAGACGTAATCAGCAAAGAAATTGAGTCAGTAATCAAAAATCTCCCAACTATCAAAAGTCCAGGGTCTGGTGGTTTTCCAGGAGAATTCTACCAGCTATTTAATGAACAGTTAATACCTATCCTTCTCAAATTGTCCCAAAAAAATAGAAAGGGAAGGAAAAGTTCCATACTCATTCTATGAGGCCAGCATTACCTTGATTCCAAAACCAGACAAAGACCCTACCAAAAAGGAGATTTATAGGCCAATATCCTGAGGAACATGGATGCAAAAATTCTCAACAAGATTCTAGCAAATCAAATCCAACAATACATTAAAAGAATTATTCATTATGATCCAATGGGATTTAACACTGGGCTGCAGAGCTGGTTCAATAGTCCCAAATCAATCAATGTGATATACAACATTAATAAAAAAAAGGATAAGAACCATATGATTGTCTCAATAGATGCAGAAAAAGCATTTGACAAATACAGCACCCATGTGTGATAAAAACCCTCAAGAAAGGAGGGATAGATGGAACATAGTTTAACATCTTAAAGGCCATATGTGAAAGACCCACAGCTCATACTATCCTCAATTGGGAAAAACTGAGAGCTTTTCTCTATGCTCAGGAACAAGACAAGGATGTCCACTCTCACCATTATTACTTAACACAGTACCAAAAGTCTTAGCCTTAGCAATCAGACAACAAAAAGAAAGAAAAAGCATCCAAATTGGCAAGGAAGAAGTTAAACTTTCACTATTTGTAGACAACATGATACTCTACGTAGAAAACCCAAAAGGGGTGCCTGGGTGTCTCAGTTGGTTAAGCATCTGCCTTTGGCTCAGGTCATGATCCCAGGGTCCTGGAATTGAGTCCCTTGTAGGGTTCCTTGCTCAGCGGGGAGTCTGCCTCTCCCTTTCTATCTGCCTCTTCCTCTCCATCTGCCTCTCCCCCAGCTCATACTCTCTCTCTCAAATAAATAAAACCAGAAAGGAAGAAAGAAAGAAAGCCAGCCAGAAAGATTCCACCAAAAATTTGCTAGAACGAATTCATGAATTCAGCAAAGGCACAGGATATAAAATCAACATACAGACATCTGTTGCATTTCTTACACCAATCATGAAGTAGCAAAAAAGAAATCAAGGAATTAACCACATTTACAATTGCACCAAAAACCATAAGATACCTAGGAATAAACCCAGTCAAAGTGATAAAAGATCTGTACTCTGAAAACTATAGAACATTTATGAAAGAAATGAAAGAGGACAAAAAGAAATGGAAAAACATGCCATGCTCATAGATTGGAAGAACAAATATTAAAATGTCTATACTACCCAAAGCAATCTAGACATTCAATGCAATCCCTATCAAAATACCACCAGCAATGTGCTCGCTTTGGCAGCACATATACTAAAATACCACCAGCATTTTTCACAGAGCTAGAACAAACAATCCTAAAATTTGTATGGAACCATAAAAGACTGAATAGCCAAGGCAATCCTGAAAAAGAAAACCAAAGAGGGAGGCATCATGATTCCTGATTTCAAGCTGATTACAAAGCTGTACTCATCAAAATGGTTTGGTTCTAGCACAAAAACTGACACATAGATCAATGGAACAGAACAGAGAACCCAGAAACGGACCCAGAATTATATGGTCAACTAATCTTTGACAAAGCAGAAAAAAATGACGGAAAAAAGTCTCTTCAACAAATGGTGTTGGGAAAACTGGACAGTGACATGCAGAAGAATGAAACTGGACCACTTTCTTACACTAGACACAAAAATAAATTCAAAATGGATTTTGAATGTAATACAGGAAACCATCAAAATCCTAGAGAAGAAAACAGGGAGCAACCTCCTTGACCTTGGCCCCAGGAACTTCCTACTAGAAACATCTCCCAAGGCAAGGGAAATGAAAGCAAACATGAACTATTGGGACTTCATCAAGATAAGCTTCTGCATAGTGAAGGAAACAATCAATAGAACCAAAGGCAGGCTACAGAATGGCAGAAGAGATTTGTAAATAACATATCTGATAAAGGATTAGTATCCAAAACCTGTAAAGAACTCATCAAACTCAACACCCAAGACACAAATAATCCAGTAAAGAAATGGGCAGAAAACATGACTAGACAATTCTCTCTTTTTTTTTTTTTGGATAGACACTTTTCCAGAGAAGACATTCAGATGGCTAACGGACACATGAAAAGATGCTGAACACCACTCACCATCAGGGAAATACAAATCAAAACCATGATGAGATACCACCTCACACCTGTCAGAACAGCTAAAATAAACAACATAGGAAACAACAGATATTGGCAAGGATGCAGAGAAAGGGGTGCCCTCTTGCACTGTTAGTGGGAAGGAAACTACTGGGGCAGCAACTCTGGAAAACCGTATGGAGCTTCCTCAGAAAGTTAAAAATAGAACTATCCTATGACCTAGCAATTGCACTACAAGGCATTTATCCAAAGGATACAAAAATACAGATTGAAGGGGTAGATGCACCCCAATGTTTACAACAGCATTATCAACAATAACCAGATTAGAGCCCAGATGTCCATCGAATGATGAATGGATAAAGAAGAGTGGTATACATACAAAGTGGAATATTACTTAGAAATCAGAAAGAATGAAATCTTGTCATTTGCAATGATGTGAATGGAACTGAGTGTATTATACTAAGTGAAATAAGTCAGAGAAAGACAAATATATGATTTCACTCATATGTGGAATTTAAGAAACAAAACAGATGGGCATGAGGAAGGGAAGGAAACAAGATTAAAAAGAGGGAGGCTTTTTAAAAAAATATTTATTTATTTATATCAAAGAAAGGGGGCAGCAAGGGGTAGAGGGAGAGGGAAAGGGAGACTCTTTAGTAAACTCCCCACCCTGCATGGAGCCTGACATGGGGCTCAATCCCATGACCTGAAACCATGACCTGAGATCAAGAGTCGGATTCTCAACCAGCTGAACCACCCAGGCACCCCAAGAGACTCAAATACAGAGAACAGACTGAGAGTTGCTAGAAGGGAGGTTGGTGGGGGATGGACTAAATGCATTATGGGCATTAAGGAGGACACTCGCTGGGGTGAGCACTGGGTGCTATGAGTATGTGATGAATCACTAAATTCTTCTGAAACCAATACTACACTATATGTTGACTAATTGGAATTAAAAAAAAAAAAAAAAAAAAAAAGACCAAACCACCAAACTCTAGCCTAATTCAACAAAGAACTGAATGCCAGGTCTGTGGTAAAGAAAGGAGGTAAGAAAAACGTGTTCAAAGATCTGACATGACAATGTCGTTCACTTCAGAATTCTGCCTAAGTTTGGAATTTTCCCAGAAAACGAGAGAAAATTATTTTTTTCCATTTCCATTTCTATCTTCTGCATGGCCCTTTAAAAAAGTCTAGCTATGGAGGGTGCCTGGGTGGCTTAGTGGGTTAAAGCCTCTGCCTTGGGCTTGGGTCGTGATCCCAGCGTCCTGGGATTGGAACTCGCAACGGGCTCTCTGCTCGGCAGGGAGCCTGCTTCCTCCTCTGTCTCTCTGTTTGCCTCTCTGCCTACTTGTGATGTCTGTCAAATAAACAAATGGAGTCTTTAAAAAAAAAAATCTAGCTATGGAATAAGAAGCAGGCTCTTGGGCCTGCTTTTTATTAGGTCCAGGAACTTAACTAACATTTTAAATAGTGAGGGATACATTTTGGGCTTCCAAAAGCAAACTTGGGAAACATAGTTGGAACTGGAGCACATTAACAAATTTGGGGACGTTCTAACGTCCAACTTGTTTCAAAAAGTTACCCTTAATTAGCTCTATTAAAAAGGAAGACGAAATGATTTATCAAATCAAAGCCTTTATTACCGAAGGTTGTAATTAAACAGTTAACCATGATTTTATTAATGTTTTTCATCACAACTATACTGGAAACTCCCAGATACCAGAATCTGGTGTTTTGATCATTTTGGTATCCCTAGCATCTAGGATGTGCCCAGGATATATTTATTAAATACAGGATTAAATAATGGTATAAATAAGTAACAATAATGATATATGTACGTGTTCAAATGAAAACTCTTGAAAACACATTTCAATGTCTTTCATATCGTACCAAATGCCATTTCAGCATGTGAGAAGCCTTCTTGCAATAATCTAAAAGTTTCAATTTTCAAAATACTCAGTTCCCAATCTTTTTCTCCTTATTAGCTTTGAGATAAAATTTATGTACTATACAATTTAAATGCACCTTATTTTAAGTTTACAATAATTTTTAGTAAACAGAGTTGTTCAATGAACACGATAACCTGATTTCAGATTATTTTTATCATCCCCAAAGAAAATGTACCCATTAGCTGTCATTCCCTTTTCCCACCCCGAGGGAACTACTAATATACTTTGTCTCTAAACATTTCCCTTTTCTAAATATTTTATGTCCGTATAATCATATGATTTGTGCTGGCTTCTTTTATTAATGTCTTCCAGGTATAGCGTATATTAGTACTTTGTTCCTGATTTTTACTGACAAATAGCAGGCGCCTGGCTAGCTCAGTCGTAGAGCATGAGACTCTTATTGACAAGTAGTGTTTCATTTTAAGGATAAACTACATTTTCTTTATTCTCTTACCAGTTGATGGACATTTGGAATGTTTCTACTTTCTAGCTATTATGAATAATGCTGTTATGGACATCAATGTGAAAATTTTGTGTGGACATGTTTTCACTTCTCTTGGGTATATTCCTGGGGTGGAATGTTGGGTAATATGATAGCTTTATGTTTAATCTTTGAAGGAATTGCCAGGCTATACAATCCTAGTAGTAATGTATGAGGGTTCAAATTTCTTCACATCCTCTCCAAACTTATCTTTGTGCTTTTATCCATCCTAGGGGATGTGAAGTGGTATCTCCTAATGGTTTTAATTTGCATTTCCTTAATGATTAGTGATGCTGAGCATCTTTTCATGTGCATTTGGCCACTGTATATAATCTTTTATGAACTACCTATTTAAATCCTCTGCCCAATTTTATACTGTTTTTATTATTATTCAGTTGTATGAGTTTTTTATATATTTGGATACAAATGCTTTATCAGATACATGGCCTGTCAAACTTGTCTCCAAGTTATGGGCCTGTCTTTGCCCTTAAATGGTGTCTTCTGAAGCATAAACGGTTTTAATTTTGATGTTTATTTTATCAATTTTGACTTTTATTGCTTACACTTCTGGTGTTTTATCTAAGAAATCTTTGCTTGACTCAGGGTCATAAAGATTTACCCCTACGTTTTCTTTTACAAGTATACAGTTCTAGCTATATAATCTTTTAGCTCTATGATCTATTTTGAATTCATTTTATATATGGCACAAGGCAAAGGTCTAAATTAATCATTTTACATGTCCTAGTTGGATATCTAATTGTCTTAGCACTATTTGTTGAAAAGACAACCCTTGTCCCATTGAATTGCCTTGGGACCTTAATAGAAAATCAGTTGACCATAAATATAAGGATTTACTTCTGGACTCTGAATTATTTCATTGATCTGTATGTCTACCTTTATTCCAGTATCATTACACAGTCTTGATTGATGTAAGTTTTAGAATCAAAAAGTGAAGTCCTCCAACTTTGTTTTTTCTTTTTTTCTTTTTTTAAATTAAAGATTTTTTTTTTTTATTTGACAGAGAGAGATAAAGAGAGCCTAGTAGGGGGAGCAGCAGGCAGACAGAGGGGAAGAAGCACGCTCCCCACTGAGCAGGGAGCTCAGCGTGGGGATGGATCGCAGGACCCTGGGATCATGATCTGTGCTGAAGGAAGATGCTTAACTGACTGAGCCACCAAGGCACCTCTGACTTTGTTCTTTTTCAATATTGTTTTGACTATTTGATTCTCTGTTATTTCAAATTTACAATCAGCTTGTGGATTTCTGCAAAAAAGCCAGCTGGGATTTTGAAGGAGATTGCTTTAAATTTATAAATTTGGAAAGAATTGCCATGATGATAATGTCCTCAAATACATGAAGATGGGAATTTCTCTCCATTTATTTAGATTGTCTTTGATTTTTTTAAGCCTTATTTTGTGGTTTTCAGTGTACAAATCTTGCACCCCTTTTGTTAAATTTACTCCCAAGTAATTTATTCTTTTTAATGCCATTGTGATTGGAATTTTTAAATTTGTTGCAGATTGTCCAATCTTTATATATAGAAATATACTAATTTTCTGTATAATGATCTTATATCCTGTGACCTTACTGATCTCACTTTTTAGGGTTCCCCTCACTTTGAGATTCCTTAGTATTCCCTATATCTAGCATCACTTTGTCTGTGAATAAAAGCAGCTTTACATCTTTTTTCTAATCTGACTATATTTCATTTTTTTTTCCTGACTGAATGGACTAGAATCTCCAGTACAATGTTGAAAAGTAGTAGTGAATGCAGATATCCTTTCCTTGTTTCCAGTCTTAGAGGAAAAAAAACATTTAGTCTTTCACAATTATGATGTAGCTACAGGAGTTTACGTACAATTTTTCTGTGTAAGTTTCTGCTATTCCTAATTTGTTTAGAGTATTTAATCATAACAGTCTATTATGTTAATTGTTTTCTGATGTTGAGTTAACCTTGCATTTCTGGTGTAAATCTCAGTCACAATCATTATTATATATTGCTGGAATAAGTTTGGTAATATTTTGTGTAGGATTTTTACAGCTATAGTCATAAAAGATACTGGTTTGTGTTTTCTTTTCTTGTGATGTTTTGTTTGGCTTTGGTATCAGGCTAATACCCAGGATACCAGGGTATTATCATTAGAAAACATATTGGTCTCATAGAATGAGTTGTGAAGTGACCCTCTTCCTCTGTTTTCTGAAAGAATTTGTGAAAAATTGGCATTATTCCTTCTTTAAATGTTTAGTAAAATTCAGTAAAGCCATATGCCCTTTGTGGGAAGGCTTGGTAAGTTTTTCAATTTGTTTACTTGTTACAGGCCTATTCAGGATTTTTTTCTTGAGTCAGTTCAGTAATCTGGGTCTTTCTAAGAATATGTCCATTTCATCTACATTTAAAAATTTATTGACATAAAGTTGCTCATAGTATCCCTTTATAATTCTTTTAATTTTTGTAAGATTGTGTGTCCTCTTTTATTCTGGATTTTAAAATTTGTATCTTTTTACTAGATCAGTCAAGTAGCAAATGATTATTACAAAAGTGATTCCTTTGAATATAACTTTCAAAATTTTAGTTTGTCACAACTTAAGAGTACATACTGTGAATATGCTTAAGCATTTTTGAGGTGAAATTTACCTAACATAAAATTAACCATTTTAAAGTGAGTAATTCCATTGGTATTTAGTGCCTTCACAATGGTGTGCAACTATCACCTCTATCTAAGTCTAAAACACTTCATCATTCTAAATTTAAAGACACCCTGTATCTATGAAACATTCCTTACACATCCTAGCCCTAGCAGCTACCAAATTATTTTTTCCTTCTAAGGATTACCTGTTCTGGATATTTCATATACATAGATTGACAAGATATATTACTTTTATAATGTATCTGATTTCTTTCTCAGCCTGCTTTTGAGGTTTTATCCATGTTGTAGCATGTATCAGTACTTCATTTCTTTTTATGGTTAAATAATATTCCACTGTACGTATATATCATATTTTTTATTTTCTGCAATTTTTGTTTATAAAGTGGTATTTCACTAAGGTTTTGATTTGCATGTCCCTAATGACTAATGATGTTGAATGTCATTTTGTGTGGTTATTTCATTTATCTATCTTCTTTGGAGAATGTCTGTTTAAGTCCCTTGCCCATTTTTTAAACGGGGCTATCTTTCTTTGCTAAGTTTTAAGAGTTCTTTCTGTATTCTAGATACTAAACCCTCATTAGACACATGATTTACAATTATTTTCTCCCACTGTGTAGTTTCCTTTTACTTTCTTGATAATGTCCTTCAAAGTACAAAAAAATTAAATTTTGATGAAGTCAAATTTATCTTGTAAGCTTTTTTTTTTTTTTTTTTGTGGTTCATGCTTTTGGTGTCATACCTTGGAATCTATTGCTAAATCCAAGGTCATGTAGATTTACCTCTATGTTTCCTTCTAAGATTTTCTAGTTTCAGTTCTTAATTTTAGGTCATTGGTCCATTTTGAGTTAATTTTTTGTGTAAGATATGTGAAAGGGGTCTAGCTTTATTCTTTTGCATGTGAATACCCAGTTGTCCTAGCATCACTTGTAAGACTATTATTTACTTATTGAATGATCTTCACACTCTTGTCAAAAACTAATTGGCCATAGATGCTTGGGGTTATTTGTGGACTCTCAAATTTATTCCAATGGTCTGTGCCAATACCACATTGTTTTGATTACTATAGTTTTGTAGTAAGTTTTGAACTGTGTAGGTTTGAAGTGTAGGTCTTCCAACTCTGTTCTTTTTCAAAACCATTTTGGCTTTTTGGGGCCCTTTATAATTCCACAAGAATTTGAGGACTGGTTTTTCCATTTCTTCAAAAAATAAATTGAAATTTTGATAGAGATTACACTGACTCTATAGATTACTTTGGGTAATCCCCCATTATTTTGGTTTGTGCTAATTCTCAGGTGGACTTGCCCTATTGGAGACACACCTATTGGGTACGGGGTTGGGGTGGGGCTTGGTGTAAGTGGTGCTGGTCTCCACTTGGTGCTGCGGTTTAGCTCAGTGAGGTTAGTCCTTGCTGATGGATGGGTTCAGGCTGCAAAATGGTGTTGTCACCCCACTCTCTCATTCCAGAGCTGAGAGTTTCTGCCTGCCACTCTTGAGGAAGCCTTCAAAGAAGAGCAAACAATCACCCTTCTTGTGTCCCCAGTTTCTGTCAGATCCTTGCCTTCAACCTATGTTGTAGTGGTCTGCCTGCCAGGTGGCACCGTGCTTCTGTGTTTTATCTCAGGTGTGCAGCTAGGTTTCACAATTTCAAAATTTTAGGGACTCCTGTAGATGTGGACGCTGATCTTCTGGAGGAGGGTCTTGCTGTTTGTTTGTTGGTTTTTTTTTTTTTTTGCCATTTGCTGGCCAGTCCTGGTAAAGCACCCGCACACCAGGTGCATTGGTTTGGGGTTTATGGAAAAGCAGAGCTAAAAAGCCAGCACCCAGGCTCACTGCCCTCAGCCAGCAACCTGCTCGTATGCCTGGGAACAGTGCAGCACATTGGCACCACTCCTTCTTGCAACCCATGGGATCTTCTGTCCATGCTGTCCAGTCCCGCATCTCCACCCTCCTTCCCCAGTGGAGCACCTTAAATTTAAGCCAGACATGACCCCGGTGGTGGTGGACTTCTAAAACTTCAGATTTTGTACTCCACTGCTTCTAATACCTTGCAGTAGTCTCCATAAGCAGGGCTCCTCCCCTCCACAGCACCTGCAATTCTTATCTCCCCCAAATCAACTCTCTGCAGCTCCTACCTTCCATGATTTACTTTTGTAGACTTGCAGATTTGTTCTCTCAGTCCCTTTTTTGAATTTTATTTTATTTTTTTAAGATTTTATTTATTTATTTATTTGACAGACAGAGATCACAAGTAGGCAGAGAAGGAGGCAGAGAGAGAGAAGGGAGGAAGCAGGCTCCCTGCTGAACAGAGAGCCTGATGTGGGGCTCGATCCCAGAACCCTGGGATCATGACCTGAGCTGAAGGCAGAGGCTTTAACCCACTGAGCCACCCAGGCACCCCCCTTTTTTGAATTTTAAAACATTTTCCCCTAATTGCTCTTTTATTGACATGATTGTAGAGTCATAGGCAGTTTAAGAAATAATAGATCCTTTGTATATTTTACCAAGTTTCCCACAGTGCTAACATTTCACCATATAAAATCACAACCATATTGGGGTACCTGAGTGGCTGAGTTGGTTAAGTGTCTGCCTTTGGCTCAGGTCACGATCTCAGGGTCCTGGGATCAAGTCTCATGTCGAGCTCCCTGCTTATCAGGCAGTATGCTTTTCTCTCTCCCCCTACCCACCCATGCTCCTTGCTCACACTCCCTTTCAAGTAAGTAAATCAAATCTTATAAATATAACTAATATATAGTTGTGATTTTTTTAACTATAAATCACAAACAGGGGAGGGATACTGATATAATCAATCCTATTCAAATTTCCCCAGTTTTCCTTACGCTTGTTTCTGTATGCATGCAGGTATGTGTATTTACCACCACAGAGAAGATACTGAACAGTTCCAAAACCAGAAGGATCCTTTTATGACAACGTACTCTTGCCCTTCACTTTTAGTACCTAACCTCTGGCGATGGCCAATATGTTCTCCATGTCTAAAATGTTGTCATTTTAAAAATGATACATAAATGGAATCAAAGTATGGAACTTTTTGCGGTTTTTTGCACTCAGCATAAATCCCTGGAGATTCATCCAGGTTGCTTCATGTATCAGTAGTTTGTTCCTTTTTACTCAATGGTTATGTATGTACCACAGTTTAACCATTCATCTGCTGAAGGACATCAGGGTTGTGTCCAATTTGGGCCACTACCAAAAAAAGCTGCTATGAACATATGGGTACAACACACTTCTAAATAATCCATGGGTCAAAAAGAGGTCTCTAGGGTTATATTTTAAAAAATATAGTAAGTTGATTGAAAATGGAAATACAACACATCAACATTTGTGGGACACAGGTAAAGCAATACCTAGAGGGAAATTCATAGCACTAAAAATGCACACATTAGAAAAGGAGGATCTCAAGTCAATAATCAAAGCTCCACATCGAGACTTTAGAAAATGAGCAAAATAAACCCAAGTTAAGTGGAAAAGAGGAAATAATAAAGATCAGAAATCAATGAAATGAAAAATAGGAAAATGATAGAGAAAACAAATGGGGGGTGGAGGGAAGCTAAGCTTGTTCTTTTTAAATTGACAAAGCTGGGGGCACCTGGGTGGCTCAGTTGGTTAGATGACTGCCTTCAGCTCAGGACATGATCCGGGACTGAGTCCTGTACTGGGCTCCCTGCTCAGCAGGGGGGTCTACTTCTTCCTCTGACCCTCCCCCCTCAATCTCTCCCTCTCTCATATTCTCTCTCTCAGATAAATAAATAAAATCTTAAAAAAAAAATAAATCAAATTGACAAACCCGTAGCAAAAATAATTAGAAAAAAAGAGATGACACAAATTATCAATATCAAAAATTAAACAGGAGCTATCACTACAGATCCTGCAGCCATCAAAAGGATTAGGGCATACACATGCAAATTTAAAAACCTAGACGAAAAAGACCAATTCCTCAAAAAACACAAACTAATATAAAATAATTTGAACAGTTTTGTAACTATGAAAGAAATCAGATGTGTCATTTAAAAATATACAAAAAAGAAAGCTCTAGGCCCATATGATTTTACCAGAGGATTCTACCAAATTTTTAAAGAATAATTAACACCAATTATTGACAATCTCGTGCAGAAAGTAGGAGGAAACACTCTCAAATTCAATTTTTAAAGCCAGTATTACTCTGGATGCCAAAGCAGATAAGGATAGTGTCTCATGAATATAAAACAAAACTTCTCAACAAAATTTTGCAAGTAGAATTCAGCAATATAAAAAAAGAATTTTACACTAGAATTAAGTGGAGGTTATTCTATGGATAAAGCTGGCTTTGTATATATGTTTTTAAAATTTTACTTATTTATTTGAGAGAAAGAGAGCAAGATAGAGCACAAGCAAGGGAAGCTGCAGAAGGAGATGGAGAAGCAGTCTCCTCACTGGGCAGGGGGCCTGACACGGGCTTGATTCTAGGACCCTAGGATCACAACCTGAGTTGAAGGCAGACACTTAACTGACTGAGCCACCCAGGTGTCCCAGTTGCCTTAATATTTTTTTTTTCTTAAAGTCAAAGTAAGCACCATATTAAATGGTGACTCTATTAAATAGCAAAAGAATTAAAAAATCACACGACCATAGTAATTGATGCAAAAGAAAGCATTTGACAAAATTCAACATCCACTCAATATAAAAACTACCAGAGATAAAGGAACAGAAGTGAACTTCCTCAACTTGATAAAAGCATCTAAAAAAGAAAACAAAAATCAAACAATACAACAAATAAGTTTGTTAAAATGTAGTGAACCACGAATGGGATGTATGATATTCATGACTAGGAGGGAGGAAAATGAAGCAAAGAAAGCTGGATTACTTCAGTAAAATCTAAAACAAATAAAAAGGGGAGGGAATAGTCATAAGAAAGCAAATGAAAGAAATTAAAATAAAATGATAGGAATAAGATCTAAGGTTAATTATGAGGATAATAAATGGTCTAAATTCCCTTATTAAAAGACTCTAAGGCTACATAAATGCAATCATCAGCTATATGCTGTTTAAAAGAAAACATTTAGGGCGCCTGGGTGGCTCAGTGGGTTAAGCCGCTGCCTTCGGCTCGGGTCATGATCTCAGGGTCCTGGGATCGAGTCCCGCATCGGGCTCTCTGCTCAGCAGGGAGCCTGCTTCCTCCTCTCTCTCTCTGCCTCTCTGCCTACTTGTAATCTCTCTCTGTCAAATAAATAAATAAATAAATAAAAAATAAAAAAAAAAAAAAAAAAGAAAACATTTATAGCAATACTAAGAATTTTCTAAATGACAGTAAGAAAATGAGTACAAATATTGTGGGTAAATACTGTAGTGCCAATTTCAAACAAGTAGAAATGAAGACAGAAAAAGGTTATAGTGATGTTATATAGTAATTAAAAAATTAGAGGTATATATAACCAAATAAGATATAAAAGACATGGGGCACCGGGTGGCTCATCTGGTTGAGTGTCCAACTATTGGTTCTGGGTCAGGTTATGATCTCATGGGTGGTGAGATCAAGCCCCGAGTTGGGCTCTGCCCTCAGCAGGAAGTCTCCTTGAAGAGTCTTCTCTCCCTCTGTTCCTCCCCACACGTGTGCACCCTCTCTCTCTCAAATTAGTAAATAAGTAAATATTTAAAAAAAAAAAAACCAAACAGACACAAACCTTTACTTAACATAGCATCAAAATACAGAAGCAAAGGTTATTAGAAGCACACCAAGGATTTGGTTAAAAACACGAGGGCCTAAAAAGACAGAATGTAAACAATACCATTAACAAATAATAAATAGACATTTAGAACTTTCTCTTACAGAGAAAACACATTCTTCTCAAATACTCCAGAACACCTATGTTTAGATAGGTGATTGTTTATCATGCCATAAGGAACATTTAAAAGGATAGAAAGAGACCACATACTGTGCTCACAGTGCAATAAAATTAACTCAACAAAAGAAAACTAACTACTTGGAAATTCAAAAAATAATATTTGAAATGACTTGGGTCCAAGAGGTAATCAAAACAAGTTACAGACCATTTAGAAATTAATCACACAGAGGAAAAAGCCTTTGTACTAAGAGAAAAATTAATAATCTTCAATCTTGTATTATCAATCAAAAAATAAGAATTTACTTTAGAAGCTAAAAAAGAACAAATCAAAATAAACCAGATGAAGGAATAATAAAGGTCAAACAAAAATAGATGAATTAAAACAAAAAAATCCATAGGGGAATTGAAATCAACCAACTAACCAATAAAATATTAAGAATGTGAAAGAGATAAAAACTACTGATATGCTGACATTAAAAAAAAAAATCCACAAGAGAATTCATTTAAACCTAGATTAAATGTACCATTTTATAGGGATATAAATAACCAAAACTGGTTCAAGAAGAAATCCTGAAAATATAGAACTCTGTCTTCACAAAAGAGGCCTGGGCTAAGATAAGAATGGAGAGGGAACTCCACCTAAACTTGTATAGATAATTCCTCTGCTAGATAAACTGATTTAGAGAGACAGAGAGAGAGAAAAAGATAGAGAGCATCCCAACTCATCTAAAGAGGTAAGCATAATTATGAAGCCCAAACCAAAACTATACAGTGGAGTTCACAAACTTGAGGCTTATATGATGAATCTGGCCTTGTGAATATGGTTTGTTTGGCCTATACAAAGTTTTAAAAATTAAGATAACAGTTTATTTACTTATTTATTGAAATATTTTATTTATTTATTTCAGAGACAGAGTTAACCAACAGTGAGAAAGAGCACAAGCAGAGGGAGAGGGACAAGCGGACTCTTCCCTGATCAGGGAGCCCGTTGTGCCTGATGTAGAACTCAATCTCAGGACCCCAGAATCATGACCAGAGCTGATGCATAACGGACTCAATGGACTGAGCCACCCAGGCACTCTAAGATAACAGTTTAAATTTGGGAGATTTAATATATAATTTGCAGCCTAGCTTTATATGGAAAAAGATCAGAAGACCTGATGATTCTGGGCTTCATCTTGTATGGCACCAACTACTCAGTGTCCTTGGGATGTCCAAGCTATCATGTTGTCGTACAAGTGGGATGAGAGGAGGAGACAGTCTTACATACTAGGGTGAATGCATCCTTGGGCCTAGGTCAGTATGCTCTCATTTTTTTTTTTATAAAGATTTTATTTATTTATTTGACAGACAGAGATCACAAGTAGGCAGAGAGGCAGGCAGAGAGAGAGAGAGGAGGAAGCAGGCTCCCCGCTGAGCAGAGAGCCTGATGTGGGGCTCGATCTCAGGACTCTGAGATCATGACCTGAGCTGAAGGCAGAGGCTTTAACCCACTGAGCCACCCAGGCGCCCCAGTATGCTCTCATTTGTCACAATTTCCACCACACCCTCACACTCCCTAACTCTGAAACAAATGTCAGTAGTCACTTACTGTACTTATCCTGTTATTCTTCCTAAAGAAGATAAACATTTCTACCTCTTTCAAAAAAAAAAAAATAAAAGAAATAAAGGGTTATACGATTTTGTGTTTTCTACACAAGTGTACTTGAATGATTCAATTTTCTTTATGGCCCTGTTGCAAGTCTGTGCCCCTCCCTTATGGTTTCTATCTTTGATTTCCCCATTTCAGATTAGACATTCTCACCTATACTCTTTATAATACCTACGTGGTTCTGCAACTTAACTTTAAATGTTTATTCCATCTTGAAACTATTACATGGGGAAAAAAAACCCTAAAATTGATTTTCCCAATGGTTAGTCATTTGTTCCAATGGCATTTATAAAGTTCTTTCTCCTTGGTCTTAAAATTCTTTTTCACAAAGTCACTTTTTACATTATGTCTGAATCTGTTCCTGTATTTTGTAGTCCCTTCCCTTTTTTCTGTCTGTGATGATGGCCTGCATCAGCTCTCCATGTTTTGTTTTGTTTTTTTAAGATTTTATTTATTTATCTGACAGACATAGATCACAAGCAGGCAGAGAGGCAGGCAGTGAGAGAGAGGGGGAAGCAGAGCAGAGAACCTGATGTGGGGCTTGATCCCAGGACCCTGAGATCATGACCTGAGCTGAAGGCAGAGGCTTTAACCCACTGAGCCACCCAGGCGCCCACCCCTCAATGTTATGTTTTATAGCTTTAGAATACCAACAATTCATACATGAACACCAATAATTCATTCATACATTATAGCTTTAGAATACCAACAATTCATATAATATTTCCACTATTACTCTTTTTTAGTATTTTCAAGGCTATTTTTTTATGACATCTTTTTTCAGATAAGCAGTCTAATTGCTGGGAGACGAACCATAAGTGACTCTTAACTATACAAAACAAAATGAGGGTTGCTGGAGGGAAGATGGGTAGGGGAATGGTGTAACTGGGTGATGGGCATTAAGGAGGGCAAGTCAGCACTTTGCAGTACTGATTATATGCAATCACAGTTGCATATAATACAACTGATGAATCATTAAATTCATATGCTGTATGTTTATTAAATTGAATTTAAATAAATAAAAATATATCCTGTTAGGAAGTTGACTGAGATTATATTTATAGCTCATTTTAGGGATCTTTTCATTTATTCTAGTTTTATTTTATGCCTCTCAGTAGATTTGTATAGCTTTATTCATATAAGCTTTATACTTTCCTTTAGTTTATTCCCAGTTATTATATGTATTTTTGCTGTCATTATGAATGGGATCTTTTCTTCCATTATATTTTCTAAACTAGTTATTCCTGGCAGAGAGAAAAGCTACTGCTTTTTGTATATTTATTTTAGAGCCTAACATGGAAACATTTTTTAGGGTAGGTGTGACTAACTGCCTGCATAAAAATAAATCTTAATGAAGCACTCACAGCTCTGAGCAGTGAGCACTCCAAGAACAACTAGTTGCAAAATATACACTAAAGTAAATGAACACAGTGACTTTCAAATGGGCTTTTTGCTCATATATCACCTAAAATAATTGTAATGGAGGGGGAGATGAACCATGAGAGACTATGGACTCTGAAAAACAACCTGAGGGTTTTGAAGGGACGGGGGGTGAGAGGTTGGGGGAGCCAGGTGGTGGGTATTATGGAGGGCACGCATTGCATGGAGCACTGGGTATGGTGCAAAAACAATGAATTCTGTTATGCTGAAAAGAAATTAAAAAAAAAAAAGAAAGAAAAAGAAATAGTATCACCAAATATAACTTTGTTTTGGACTAGCTGATCTCTAGCTCATCTTCTTCTTCTTCTTTTTTTTTTCCCTGCGTTCTCTGTGGGCATTACCGCTTATTTATTATTATTATTATTATTTTCAATTTATTTATTTTCAGAAAAACAGTATTCATTATTTTTTCACCGCACCCAGTGCTCCATGCAATCCGTGCCCTCTATAATACCCACCACCTGGTACCACAACCTCCCACACCCCTGCCACTTCAAACCCCTCAGATTGTTTTTCAGAGTCCATAGTCTCATGATTCACCTCCCCTTCCAATTTACCCCAACTCCCTTCTCCTCTCTAATACCCCTTGTCCTCCATGATATTTGTTATGCTCCACAAGTAAGTGAAACCATATAATTGACTCTCTCTGCTTGACTTATTTCACTCAGCATAATCTCTTCCAGTCCCATCCATGTTGCTACAAAAGTTGGGTATTCATCCTTTCTGATGGAGGCATAATACTCCATAGTTTATATGGACCACATCTTCCTTATCCATTCGTCCGTTGAAGGGCATCTTGGTTCTTTCCATAGTTTGGCGACCGTGGCCATTGCTGCTATAAACATTGGGGTACAGATGGCCCTTCTTTTCACGACATCTGTATCTTTGGGGTAAATACCCAGGAGTGCAATTGCAGGGTCATAGGGAAGTTCTATTTTTAATTTCTTGAGGAATCTCCACACTGTTCTCCAAAGAGGCTGCACCAACTTGCATTCCCACCAACAGTGTAAGAGGGTTCCCCTTTCTCCACATCCTCTCCAACACATGTTGTTTCCTGTCTTGCTAATTTTGGCCATTCTAACTGGTGTAAGGTGATATCTCAATGTGGTTTTAATTTGAATCTCCCTGAGGGCTAATGATGATGAACATTTTTTCATGTGTCCGATATCTAGCTCATCTTCTTGATAACAAAATAGCAAACTCACAAGTTGGCTCTCAAAACCCTGCCCAAATGGAACAATGCCTAGTCTGTGTTTTAGAAGATGCAGTATTTTGTTTTCTAACATAACCAAAGATGGTCTCAGGAACGGATTATAAATACAAGAAAACCAAGATACATCCCTGTCTTATTTAGCTAGAGGATAGGAAACAACTGCAGAAGAGATCATTCTCTCAGACCTGTGACTGAATTCAGCTGATGAGCCACACTGTGGCTTTACTAAGCTAGCCAAGGACCTGGCCCTACTCCAATAACCTGAGCCTGAGAGAATTAGATAGCAGGTTCTACGTCTTTATTAATAGTCAGGGGCAGATGTGGAAACTCTGCAGCTCAATCCATAGCTCTAACATGTCAGAGGCCAACAAAACCACAACACATTCATTACGAGATGGATTTGGTGTATTTCACTACTAAAGAATATAGGAATTTGCTTGAATATGCCTATCTTTGGAAGGAGGTCTAAGAATTTGATAATATGAGCTGTTTTTGGTGAGGGGATGAGGAATCTAAGGAAGCCAGTCTTTTCTTTACATATAGAAACCTTCTGCATCTTTTGAATTTAAAGTAAAAAAATCAGTGATATATTTGACCAATATCTACCTATCTATCTCTATAGATAAAAGCTGGTAAAGCCAATGGTATTAAAGGATTTAAAGGGAGAAAGTATCAGTAGAAGTCCATCTCCACGGAAGCACGGATTATATGTATACAATTAAAAGCATACATTTCTTGCCATATTCAGAGCTTATCAGTGAATATCCAACATTTAGGTCTCCCAGAAAGCATCCCTATATCAGGGAAGAATACCTCAAGTTTAGCAGAAAAACACTTCTTAAAACCACTTACACTCTTTTCTTCTAAATCTATTCTAATTCACCGAAGTTATACAGTGGTTTTACTTCTGTTTTCTCCTGTGACTGACTTAAAGGAAAGAGTACAAAAATTTTACTCAGGCCTAACATTCAAGTTCACCTGAAAATTCTATTTCTCATGATAAATCTGTAAATCGGCAGTCTGCACTTTGGTCAGCAAGATTTTCCTAGGCTCTGGTTATCCCCGAGTATAGATAAGGTTGCATTTCCACATGTACAGAGGCCCAGATCCCAGAATGCAGAACCTCATATGGAGATCCTGCACTGAGATGCTTTGTGCCAAGTACCTAAGCTGCCACTCCTGGATGGTACCACCATCTCACGTCCTTCAAAGTGCTCTAGTCTCCACCACTTTTAGAAGTTTCCTCTGCATTCCCAGTCTTTTATAATATTTTCTGGTACTTGGTTATTGGAGAGTCTAAGATATCATGGCTCAAAACCCCTTTATCTTTAAAAGGCAGACAACTAAGCAAGATAATTGGTTGGTATCCTATAAATATTTTTCGAAATGTATATTGTGTTATTTGAGTTACAAAGTCCAAGGTCATTCTCAACTTTTATTCTCCAGAGGACAGTTCTTTCCAGTGTTAAAAAACTGGTAAGTAGGTATGTGAGTATACCGTCTGTAAGTGTCAAATCTGGAAAATAAGTACACATCGAACTCTCAATCTGTAGACAAAGATCTCTTTTTCTATACAGTAACTTCAATTTTTCCTTTACTGCAGTTTCTTCCTATTTGCAATACTCTCCATCTTCTGCCATTATTTAGAGGAGAGTCGCAGGAGCAAAAAACTAGATATACAGGATTTATTGTAACCTATTTGTCTATTTCAGCTGTATTTTAATCTGGATCTTTACATTTAGCCTCAATTTTATTGACTACTCCACTATTATGATGACATTTTCCCCTCAAGGGATGTAAACTGTTTCATACTTTTATCACTGTGCTTCCGGGTGGGTTTTTATTTCTTACTAGTTCTTCTTAATAGTCTTTATCCTTTTCAGCCCTATTATTGACAATTCCATTCCTTCTGCATTTTAGTGTTGTTGTTGTTGTTGTTTTCATTTTTCTATTACCATTGTTTCCTCTGGGTTTGTACATACTTTTTTTTTTGTTGGTATTGCCCAAGTTGGTTTTTTTGTTGTTTGTTTTGCTTTTTAAGATTTTATTCATTTATTTGACAGAGAGAGAGACAGCTAGAGGGGGAACACAAGCAGGGGACGCAGAAAGGGAGAAGCAGGCTTCCTACTGAGCACGAAGCCTGATATGGGTTCAATTCCAGGACCCCAGAATCATGACCTGAGCCAAAGGCAGATAGTTAATGACTGAGCCACCCAGGTACCCTGGTATTGCCCAAGTTCTAAAATCAAGGCTGTGGTGCTCTCTTTGTCTACCACAGCTCAACTCTGTCTTCTAAATACTTTATATTTCAGATGTTTGTTTTTTGGGTGGGTCTCTTTTTACTCTGTCATATTCCCTGTACTTTATTCTGCATCAGCTCTATGAAGACTTTTCCCTCCATTTTTGTGTAATGATAAAGTCTCTATTTTCAGTTTAAATCATTCCATCAGATTTTTTAAAAATGGTTTTTATTTATTTGAGAGAGAGTGCATGTGTGTGTAAGTGGAGGCAAGGGCAGAAGGATAGGGAAAAGCAGACTCCCCATTGAGTAGGGAGCCCACCACTGGGCTCAATTCCAGGACTCCAAGATCATGAACTGAGCCAAAGGCAGGCACACCATTCCATCAGATTTTTATGAGACTTCATTTGATGATGGTGAGGTATTCAAATTTGATCTCTTGTATTCCTCTCTGACCTCTATCCTGAGCACAACCATACATGCATTATAATTTCACAAAAAATCTGCTTATCAGCACCTAATAACCACTTCTATTTAATTCACAGTCTTGTGATTAACTAAGAATGGAACTCTTAAGAGTATGAACTGTTAGAAAAAGAGCAGAGTAATTCAGGGTCTCTTTTGGTTCCGTACAAATTTTAGGATCGTTTGTACTTAGGAAATGTTGAAAAAGAAAAACAAAACAAGGGGCATCACATTGCCTGATTTCAAGATTTACTACAAAGCAGTGATCACCAAGACAGCATGGCAGTGGCACAAAAACAGAAACATAAACCAGTGGAACAGAGCAGAGAGCCCAGATATGGACCCTTAATTCTATGGGCAAATAATCTTCAACAATGCAGAAAAAAATATACAGTGGAAAAAAGACAGTCTCTTCTATAAATGGTGCTGGGAAAATTGGACATTGACATTGGCCACAGCAACTTCTTTCAAGATATATCTCCAAAGGCAAAGGAAACAAAAGTGAAAATGAACTTTTGGGACTTCATCAAGATCAAAAGCTTCTGCACAGCAAAGGAAACAATCAACAAAACAAAGAGGCAACCCATGGAATGGAAGAAGATATTCGCAAATGACACTACAAAGGGCTGATATCCAAGATCTATAAAGAACTCCTTAAACTCAACACACACAAAACAGATAATCATGTCAAAAAATGGGCAGAAAACATGAACAGACAATTCTCCAAAGAAGACATACAAATGGCTAACAGAAGGGCGCCTGGGTGGCTCAGTTGTTAAGCGTCTGCCTTCAGCTCAGGTCATGATCCCAGGGTCCTAGGATTGAGCCCCACATCGGGTTCCTTGCTCAGCAGGAAGTCTGCTTCTCCCTCTCCCACTCCCCCTGCCTGTGTTCCCTTCTCTCGCTGTCTCTCTCTGTCAAATGAATAAATAAAATCTTTAAAAAAAAAAAAAAAGGCTAACAGACACATAAAAAAATGTTTATCATCACTAGCCATCAGGGAGATTCAAATTAAAACCACACTGAGATACCACCTCACACCAGTTAGAATGGCCAAAATTAATAAGACAGTAAACAACATGTGTTGGAGAGGATGTGGAGAAAGGGGAACCCTCTTACTCTGTTGGTGGGAATGCAAGTTGGTGCAGCCACTTTGGAAAACAGTGTGGAGATAACCTTAAGTAATTAAAAACAGACCTATCCTATGACCCTGCAATTGCACTGCAAAAGGGCCATCTGTACCCCAATGTTCATAGCAGCAATGGCCACAGTCACCAAACTGTGGAAAGAACCAACACGCCCTTCAATGCACGAATGCAGAAAGAAGATATGGTCCATATATACAATGGAGTATTATGCCTCCATGAGAACAAGATGAATACCCAACTTTTGTATTAACATGGACGGGACTGGAAGAGATTATGCTGAGTGAAATAAGTCAAGCAGAGAGAGTCAATTATTATATGATTTCACTTACTTGTGGAGTATAAGGAATAACACGGAAGACACTGGGAGATGGAGAGAAGTGAGTTGGGGGAAAATGGAGGGGGAGACAAACCATGAGAGACTGTGGACTCAGAAACAGACTGAGGGTTCTGGAGGGGAGTAAGGTAGAGGGGTGGGTGAGCCTGGTGGTGAGTATTATAGAGGGCACGTATTGCATGGAGCACTGGGTGTGGTGCATAAACAATGAATTCTGGAACACTGAAAAGAAATTAAATAAAAAAGAAAAAGAGCAGAGTAATGCTGAGATAGGAGTATGAAATGAGAAACAAGTTGTAAGGAAGGAAAATATTCTCAGGTTGAACTTCACGTCCTAATTACAAAGGCAGTGAAAAGAAATAAGATGCAATGAGAAGTTCTCATTCTCAACATAAAACAAGCCCTAGGTGTAATACAATACCTGCTTACTTTTAGAAATAAGCAGATTCTTTTTCTTCCCCAAGAAAACAACATGTTTTTTCCTCACAACAAAAGAATTGAAAATGCAATAGGAGAGCAATGCCTATGTCACTCAAAAGCACACTCTAAGTACCTGGGGATGTTTAATTTTCAACATCTCTCAGGTATGATGAAAGGGCTAGTGAGCTTCTTTCTTTATAGAGTCAGATCTTACTCTACATTAGTGGCTCATCACCTCCAGGACTGTACAGGTGGGCATAAAAGACACCTGCAGAGCACAAAACAAATATAATTCTTAAAAATCTGGCAAGTGCTGGGCACCTGGGTGGCTCAGTTGGTTAAGCAACCGCCTTTGGCTCGGGTCATGGTCCCGGAGTCCCGGGATCGAGTCCCGCATCAGGCTCCCAGCTCCATGGGGAGTCTGCTTCTCCCTCTGACCTTCTCGCCTCTCATGCTCTCTCTCACTGTCTCTCAAATAAATAAATAAAAATATTAAAAAAAAAAATCTGGCAAGTGCTTCCAGTTTCTAGAGTAAATATGTTACTGTTGGGGTATTTGTAATGGTAATCTACTTATTTACTAGAGTTAATACAAAGATGGATCTTGAAAAGAAAAATCTTCCATATGAATTTCTTTGAAAAAATTTTTGATTTTGTAATGGATATGTTATTTCAGAAATGGTTATATCTTTTCTACTCCTTCAAGAAAACCAGCCTAATTATAAAGAAGGAATTAAAATGATTATTTGCAGGTGATAGTAAGATAAAAAGAATACTTACTAATAAATATACATAATCTATATTAAGAAAATATGAAAGATACAAAAGAAGATACAAATAACTGAAAATATATATCTGCTTCTTGGTTGTGGAAACTCAGTACAATGAAGATGTCAATTTTCTTTAAATCTATAAATTTAATGCAGACAAAAAATATTGACAGAATTTAGCTTTTTCAGGAGGGCAAAAGGTGGTTAGAGAAGCTAATTCTAGTTTAATACACAAAATGAAAATGAGAGAACAGCCAGACATATTCTAAAAAGGAAAAACTTGTCCTTCTATTACATAAAGTGATAGATTAACAGAACAGAATAGAGATATGGTAGTTAATCAAAGCTGCTGTTTGCCAAATATCTTCAGTTTTCCATCTTCTGGGTACATGTATGACTGTATTGATGGTGTAAGACTCTCCAGGGCTCTCTTTCCTTCACCCAGGACAACTAGCAATGTTCAAGATGACAGCAACCCTGTTAGCCTAAGGTTTTGAATGAAAGTCATCGCACAGAGCCTCCACAATCCTTGATGGCCATGTACCAAAAGGAAAATTTCTTGTTATAAGCCACTAAGATTTTGAGGTTGTTTGTTACTATGGTATAATCTAGCCCAACCTAGTAGATACAAGAAAGCTGAAGAGCAGTCCAAATTTATATAGGAATCTAATATATTATAAAGTTGATATTACCTAGTAGCTGATATTACCCATTAGCAAGAACTTTCACACATTAGTGAAACTATCAATTACTGAAAATGTCAGCCTCCATGAAAATGACTCAGCAAAATTATACAAGGATTTACCCATTGATCCAATAATTCTACATTTAGTAATTTAACTTTATTTTTTTATAAATATTTTATTTATTTGAGAGAGAAACAGCAAGAGCACACACGCCCACACACACAAGCTGGGAAGGGGCAAAGGGAGAAGGACAGGCAATCTCTCCACTTAGTGAGGAGCCCAACACAGGGGTCCATCCCAGGGCCCCAAGATCATGACCTGAGCTGAAGTCAGACACTTAATGACTGAGCCACCCAGGCACCCTAGTAATTTAACTTTCAAATGTGCTTACATGTACTCAAAAACACAGATGGATCATGGGCGAGAATTCAAGAGATTAAGTGACACCATAAAGTGAAACAATATTAGAATAATTGGGATCCCAGAAGAAGAAAGAGAGAGAAGTACAGAAGGTATATTGGAGCAAATTATAGCAGAGAACTCTAATCAGGAAAGGAAGCAGGCATCAAAGTCCAGAAGGCACAGGGAACACCCCTCAAAATCAACAGAATTAGGACAACACCACAAAATACAATTGTGAAACTTGCAAATCTCAGAGACAAAGAAAAAATCCTAAAAGTAGCTTAGGAGAAGAGGTCCATAACCTACAAGAGTAGAAGCATTAGACTGGCAGGCCTATCCACAGAGACCTGGCAGGCCAGAAAGGACTAGCATGATATAGTCAACGTGCTAAATGGGAAAAATATGCAGCCAAGAATACTTTATCCAGCAAGGCTGTCATTCAAAATAGGAGGGATAAAAAGCTTGCAGGACAAACAGAAACTAAAAGAATTTATCATCACCAAACCAGCCCTACAAGAAATATTAAAAGGGATCCTTTAAGCAAAGAGAGAGTCCAAAAGTAACATAGACCAGAAAAGAACAGAGACAATATACAGAAACAGTGACTTTACAGGTAATACACTAAATTCATATCTTTCAAAAGTTACCCCACATGTAAGTGGGCTAAATGCCCTGATCAAAAGACACAGGGTATAAAATTGGATAAAAAAGCAAGACCCAATGACACACTGTCTGCAAGAGACTCATTTTAGACCTAAAGACACTTCCAGATTTAAAGCGAGGGGATGGAAAACCATTCATCATGCTAATGGACATCAAAACAAAGTTGGGGTGGTGATCCTTATATCAGACAAATTGGATTTTTACCAAGACTGTCATAAGAGATGAAGAAGGACACTCTACCATAATTAGAGCATCTATCCAACAAGAAGATCTAACAATTGTAAATATTCATGCCCTTAACATGGGAGCAGCCAATTATATAAGCCAATTAATAACAAAATTAAAGAAACACATTGATAATAGTACAATAATACGAGGGGACTTTAACGCCCCACTCACTGCAATGGACAGATCATCTAAGCAGAAGATCAACAAGGAAACAAGGGCTTTGAATGACACACCAGACCAGCTGGACTTCATCGATATATTCAGAACATTCCCTCCTAAAGCAACAGAATACACATTTTTCTCAAGTGCACATGGAACTTTCTCCAGAATAGATCATACACTGGATCACAAATCAGGTCTCAACTGATATCAAAAGACTGAGATCTTTCTCTGCATATTTTTGGACCACAATGCTTTGAAACTGGAACTCAATCACATGAGTAAAGAACTCAAATACATGGAGGCTAAAGAGCATCCTACTAAAGAATGAAATTAAAGAATTTAAAAAAATTCATGGAAACAAACGAAAATGAAACACAATTGTTCAAAACCTTTGGGATGCAGCAAAGGTGGTCCTAAGAAGGAAATATAAAGCAATAGTACCCCTTCTCAAGTAACAAGAAAGGTCTCAAATATACAACCTAATCTTACACCTAAAGGAGCTGGAGAAAGAACAGCAAATAAAGCCTACACCCAGCAAAAGAGAAATACTAAAAATTATAGCAGAAACCAAAAGAACACTAAAACAGATCAATGAAACTAGAGCTGATTCTTCAAAAGAATTAATAGGATTGATAAATCCCTGGCCAGACTTATCAAAAAGAGAAAATGAACCAAATAAAAAAGTCATGAATGAAAGAGGAGAGATCATGACCAACACTGAAGAAATACAACGAACTGTAAGAACATATTAGGAACAACTATATACCAGCAAATTAGGCAATCTAGAATAAATTGATGCATTCCTAGAGATGTATACACTAGCAAAACTGAACCAGGAAAAAAGAGAAAACCTGAACAGACCGATAGGCAAGGAAATTGAAGCAATAATCAAAAATCTCCCAACAAACAAGAACCCACGGCTGGATGGCTTCCCAGGGAAATCATACCAAACATTTATGGAAAATTAATATCTATTCTTCTGAAGCTGTTTCAAAAGACAGAAATGGCAGGAAAACTTCCAAACTCTATGAGGCCAGCATTACCTTGATCCTAAAAATCAAGCAAAGGCCCCACCAAAACAGAGAATTATAGGCCAATATCCCTGATGAACACGGATGCAAAAATCTCACCAAAATACTGGCCAATAGGATCCAACAGTACATTAAAAGGATTAGTCACCATGACCAAGTAGGATTTATTCCTGGGCTGCAAGGGTGGTTCAACATCTGCAAATCAATGTGATACACTACATAAATAAAAGAAAAAACAAGAACCATATGATTGTCTCCACAGATACAGAAAAAGCATTTGACAAAGTACAACATTCTTTCTTGATTAAAACCCTTCACAGTATAGGGATAAAGGGAATATACCTTAATATAATGAAGGCCATATAAGAAAAGCCCACAGTGAATATCACTCTCAATGGGGAAAAATTGAAAGTATTTCCCCTAAGGTCAGGAACACTGCAGGGATGTCCACTATCACCACTGCTGTTCAACATAGTACCAGAAGTTCCAGACTCAGCAATCAGACAACAAAAAGAAATAAAAGGCATCCGAATTGGCAAAGAAGTCGAACTCTCACTCTCTGCAAATAACATGATACTCTATATGGAAAACAGAAAGGACTCCACCCCAAAATTGCTAGAACTCACACAGGAATTCAGCAAAGTGGGGGGATATAAAAATCAATGTACAGAAATCAGCTGCATTTCTACTCACAACTAATGAGACAGAAGAAAGAGAAATTAAGGAGTCAATCCCATTTACAATTGCCCCCCAAACCATAAGACCCCTAGGAATAAATCTAAACAAAGAGGCAAAGGATCTGTACTCAGAAAACTATAGAACACTCATGAAAGAAATTGAGGAAGACACAAAGAAATGGAAAAATGTCCCATGCTCACGGATTGGAAGAACAAATACTGTTAAAATGTCTATGCTACCTAGAGCAATCTAAACATTTAATACAATCCCTATCAAAATGCCATCAACTTTTTTTCCACACAGTTGGAACAAACAATCATAAGATTTGTTGGAACCAGAAGAGATCCTAAATAGCCAAAGGAAAGTTGAAAAGGAAAACAAAAACTGGTGGCATCACAATTCCAGACTTCAAGTTCTACTACAAAGCTATAATCATCAAGATAGTATGGTACTGGCACAAAACAGACACACAGATTAATGGAACAGAACAGAGAACCTAGAAATGGACCGTCAACTTTATGGTCAACTAATCTTTAACAAAGCATGGAAGAATATCCAATGGAAAAAAGACAGTCTCTCCAACAAATGGTGTTGGGAAAATTGGACAGCTACATACAGAAAATTGAAACTGGGCTATTTCTTTACACCATAGACAAAAATACACAAAATAGACTCAAAATGTATGAAAGACCTGAATATGAGATAGGAACCCACCACAGTCCTAGAGAACACAGGTAGCAACCTCTTTGACCTCAACTGCAGCAGTTTCTTGCTAAACATGTCTCCAAAGGCAAGGCCACCAAGGCAAAAATGAACTATTAGGACTTCACCAAGATCAAAAGCTTTTGCACAGCAAAGGAAACAGTCAACAAAACCAAAAGACAACCAACAGAATGGGAGAAGATATTTGCAAATGACATATCAAAGAAAGGGCTAGTATCTAAAATCTATAAAAGAACATATCAAACTCGACACCCAAAGAACAAAGAATCCAATCAATAAGTGGGCAGAAGAGATGAGCAGACATTTCTCCAAGGAAGACATAAAAATGGCCAACAGACCTATGAAAAAATGCTCAACATCACTTAGCATCAGGGAAATACAAATCAAAAGCACAATGAGATACCACTTCACACAAGTCAGAATGGCTAAAATTAACAAGTCAGGAAAGAACAGATGTTGGTGAGGATGCAGAGAAAGGGGAACCCCCTTACAATATTGGCAAGAATGCAAGCTGGTGTAGCCACTTTAGAAAAGAGTATGGAGCTTCCTCATAAAGTTGAAAACAGAGTCACCTTATGACCCAGCAACTACACTACTGGATATTTACCTCAAAAATACAAAGGTAGTGACATAAAACCTTCATCCCCCAATATTTATAGCAGCAATGTCCACAATAGCCAAACTATGGAAAAAGCCCAGATATGCACTGACAGATGAATAGATAAAGAAAATGTGGTGTGTACACATACAATGAAATATTACTCAGCCATCAAAAAAACTGAAATCTTGCCATTTGCAATGACATGGATGGAACTAGAGGGTATTATGCTAAGTGAAATAAGCCAATCAGAGAAAGACAATCATCATATGATCTCACTGATATTTGGAATTTAAGAAACAAAACAGAGAATCATAGGGGAAGAGAGGAAAAAATAAAACAAGATGAAACCAGAGAAGAAGATAAACCATAAGAGATTCTTAATCATAGGAAACAAACTGAGGATTTCTGGAGGGGAGGGAATTGGGGAATGGGGTAACTGGGTGATAGACACTAAGGAGGGCACACGATTTAATATGCACTAAGTATTATGTAGGACTAATGAATCACTGACGTTTACCTCTGAAACCAATAATACATTATATGTTAATTGAATTAAATTAAGAAAATTTAAAAATAGGGGTGCCTGGGTAGCTCAGTGGGTTAAGCCTCTGCCTTCAACTCAGGTCATGATCTCAGTGTCCTGGGATCGAGACCCGCATTGGGCTCTCTGCTCAGCAGGGAGCCTGCTTCCCCCTACCCCCTCTGCCCACTTGTGATCTCTGTCAAATAAATAAATAAAATATTTTTTTTAAAAAAGAGAGGGACGTTAATGAAAAAAAAAAGTTTGAAAAATGGGGCGCCTGGGTGGCTCAGTGGGTTGGGGCCTCTGCCTTTGGCTCGGGTCGTGGTCTCAGGGTCCTGGGGTCAAGCCCCGCATCGTGCTCTCTGCTCAGCGGGGATCCTGCTTCCCCGTCTTTCTCCGCCTGACTCTCTGCCTACTTGCTTTCTCTGTCAAAATAAATAAAATCTTTAAAAAAGAGAGAGAGAAAAAAGAAAATTTAAAAAATTAAGAAATTAAGTTGTCATTATTCACAGGCAATGTTATTGTGTTTGTAGAAAATCTAAAAGATTCTATAAAAACCTATTAAAACCAATAATGGAATTTAAAAAATTTATCTTCAGCAAAGCAGGAAAGAATATCCAATGGGGAAAAGTCTCTTCAACAAATGGTGTTGGGAAAACTGGACAGCAACATGTAGAAAAATAAAACTGGACCAATTTCTTATACCATGCACAAAAATCAAATTAAAATGGATTAAAGACCTAAATGTGAGACCGGAAACTGTAAAAACCCTAGAAGTGAACACAGTAACTTCTTTGATATCAGCCATAGCAACTTTTTTCTAGATATGTCTCCTGAGGCAAGGAAAACAAAAGCAAAAGTAAACTACTGGGACTACATCAAAATAAAAAGCTTCTGCACAGTGAAGGAAACAATCAACAAAACTAAAAGGCAACCAAAAGAATGGGAGAAGGTATTGGCAAATGACATATCCAATAAAGGGTTAGTATCCAAAATATATAAAGAACTTATAAAACTTAACACTCAAAAAACAAATAACCCAATTAAAAAATGGGCAGAAGACACAAACAGATATGTCTCTAAAGAAGACATACAGATGGCCAACATGAAAAGATGCTCACCATCACTTATCGTTAGGTAAATGCAATTCGAAACTACAATGAGATATACCTCACACCTGTCAGAATGGCTAACAGCAAGAACACAGGAAACAAAAGGTGTTGGGGAGGATGTGGAGAAAAAGGAGCCCTATAGCACTGCTGATGGGAATGCAAGCAGGGGCAGCCACTCTGGAAAGCCATTTAGAGATTCCTCAAGAAGTTAAAACTAGAACCTCCCTACAAACCAGCAATCACACTACTTGATATTCACCCAAAGAATATAAAAACACTAATTCAAAGGGAGACATACACCCCTATGTTTATTGCAGCATTATTTACAATAGCCAAAATATGGAAGCAGCCCAAGTGTCCAATGACTGATGAATGGATAAAGATGTATAAATATATAATGGCATATTAGTCATAAAAAGAATGAAATCTTGCCATTTACAACATGTATGGAGCTAAGAATAATGCTAAGCAAAATAAATCAGTCGGAGAAAAACAAATACCATATGATTTCATTCATATGTGGAATTAAAGAAACAAAAGAACAAAGGGGGGAAAAGAGACAAACCAAGAAACAGAGTCTGAACTATAGAGAACAAGCTGATGACTACCAGAGGGGAGGTGGGTGGGGGCATGGGTGAAATAAATGATGGGGATTAAAGAGTGTACTTATCATGATAAGCAGCAGGTGATAAAAAAAATTAAAATGTTGTAGATTATGGTGATCTGTCACAATTTCATGATAATATTACTAAGTAAACAAAATAAAAACAAGGTACAAAATATGTATGTGGTACATTACCATAAATGTAAAAATATTAAGAAAGAAGTTAGCTTTGTATATGCCAAACATGTCTCTGGAAGGATATTCCTTAAAAAAACAAAAACAACAACAACAACAAAACGGTACCAATGACTGTCTCTGACAGGGCTGGAAGAAGACTGACTTTTCATTGAGTACTTGTTTAAAATACCTTTTGTATTTTACAGTATGTGCACATACTACTTATTAAAGAGAACAGAAATTTAATTGCAAATGGATAGAAAAAGTTCCTTGTGCTGTGTGTAAAGATTTGTTTTACTTATGATCTTATGAGATTGTTTTATCAGTAAATAGGATGTGAATACCATGAGACACAGACACATATACACAAATATATATTAAGGAAGTCTCCATCTATTCCTAATAAACTACTTCTTATTGAATTGGAAAATGCATTCCTTGAGAATTATACTACTTCATTTTACCTACTCGGTAACAATTAATCTTTTTAATATTCCTCTTATTCAAAGGTAAGCACTTGAGGACTACTGATGAGCAGCTCTGACTTCACTAGAAGAACTTTTATTTGTTTAATCTTTAGATTGGGATCTTTTGAAAAAGAATCTGATTGATCTTTGTGAGGCTGCTTTAGTAAAGCAGCTAAATCAGCTGACAGACACAATTAATATATGATTGAAGCCACACAGCCCCCCTTCACCAGGCAAGGAATCAGAGCATATAATCCATCTGAAATATGGACTTTGAATCTACTTTACATCCCTCAAATGTAAAATTTTTAAAAAATAAAATTTCACCACAGACAGTTGGCAGCACTACTATAATATTTTGACTGAGCTCCTCCCCGCCCCCCAATTTGTTATAGAATAACTTTTGGAAACAAACTGCACAAACTACACCATAATAAGTCCCATATAATTGGTAGGGTCTTGAAAACAGCTCCAATGATTCCACTGATGGCAAATTTCAGGAAAGCAAATTTGGAGTTTTTGTATCCGAAATTCTCTTCTTAGTGTTATGACTTCTAAAGTAAAAGGGCTAGACATTGGCTTAAATAAGTAAAAATAATGTGCATGTTAAAATCTCTATGTTGAATATATATATATATATATATATATATATATATATATATATATATATAACATTTTGCTTACTGCTTTGTGTTTCCTGATCATACTGATTCAGGTTCAAACTGATTGTTAATGTTAAAAGATTCAAAATACTGTAAGCAGAATTATAAATATATCACCTATGGATTTTGATTGTACTCAGTGCTGCAATATAATTAATCCAGGAAAAAATCACCTTGATTTCACCTTGCTGAAACGGGATAATCTTTTTTCTTCAAACAATCCTTTAGAATACAAACCAAAATGAACATTTTTTATAGTGTTTTAGAGTTTATGACTAGCATTCACATATATAAATTTCATTTAATACTTAAAATAACTGTGGGGTGGGTATCATACTCTGTATTCAGATGATGGAACTGAGAAAGGTCCAGTTAGCTGCCCAACTGAAACCAATGAGTGGTAGAAGAGGGGCTGAAACTCATATCTAAATCCAAATCTTTTACTCTTCCCATGAGATCATGCTTTCTTCCACGATCACATGCGAAGAGATCCAACTGTTACTCTCTGAATGGATACACAAATGAAATGATTTCTATGACTAGTTCCTGTGGACTGTAAGCATGCTGATAGATCCTTGGTTGTTGTCCCTGCCTTAGAGAGAGACTCAAGAAAGGTGAACACCATAATATCAAACAATTTGGAATTATTAAATATATTTAAACTTCTAATTTTGAAACTATTTTAGATTTACAGAAAAGTTGCACAAGTTACCATAAACCCTTCACTTAGCTTCCCCTAATATTAAAATCTTACACAACCATGTTGTATAAGGACAGGAAATCAACACTGGTAGAATACTATTAACTAAAGTGCAGACTTCATTCAAATTTCACTAGTTTTTCTACTGATGTTCTTTTTCTTTTCCAGGATCTAATCCAAGATCCCATTTAGTTATGTCTCTTTAGTCTTCTTCAATCTGTGACAAAGACCTGTGTCTTTTAAATTAAAATTAAAGTTTATTTTATTCCGAAAGTGTCATGGCATTTCTGGAAACAGCACTGAATACTGAAAACCTGTTTTGGGACTTGCTGGGTGTATGCAATAGCCAAGAAAACATCCTGAAATAAAGAGCCAGAGTGGCTCTAAAGACAGAAAAAGAGCCATTCCTTAAATAAAGGGGAATGTTGGCTGTGACAATATGGAGAAATCAGTTGTATTTAAGACATGCCCACAGAAAACATATCAACAATCAGTTATAACTCCCTGGAAAAACACAGAGTACCAGACAGAAATCAATACAACTCTGTTCAATGGAGCAATCACGAAAGATAAATTTGTTTTTAAATTAAAGGACTTGAGTTTGTTCAGTCTATAGGTAACTTAATAATTACATTCAAATATACAAAAGATTATTAGAAGGCACTACATTGGGGCACCTGGGTGGCTCAGTGGGTTAAGCCTCTGCCTTCGGCTCAGGTCAAGATCTCGAGGTTCTGGGATGGAGCCCTGCATTGGGTTCTCTGCTCAGTGGGGAGCCTGCTTCCCCACCTACTTGTGATCTCTTTCTCTGTGCCAAATAAATAAATAAAATCTTAAAAAAAAAAAAAAGAAGGCACTACATTTCCCTTACTTATGGACCCCCTTTTGTAAATTGTAGCCTAAGAGTAGCTGAGGTGTGGGTGACTCTGATTCAAACCCTGAACCACAAGGAAAGTGCACAGTCTCAAGACCCTATCCAAGTTACTTTGGGAGAAATGGCAAGAAGGTCCTCTATAAACCTCTATAGGTTACCTCATATTCTTGAAAGTTCTGGGTTGAGCACATTAATTCCAGAACTTTATTGGTGAATTTTCAATTACCAGAAAAGGTAATGGTTTTTCAGAATTCTTAAATGAGCTAAGAATCCCTGAAGAAGAAAGATGATGAGGCATAAACTGTATGTATTAAAACATAAACAAGGAAGATAAATAAGCCACAAGTTACTTCTAGAGTGGTAAAACAAGAACCAGCTAACAAATGAAAAAGATTCTATTGATTGAAGATTCTGCTATTGTACAGCCTTAAAAATGAAAGAAAACAATATATCTGTGGTTTAGAAATTCATCAGCCAGGAAATGAGGGTAAATCAGAGGGCTCCACCACAATACGTGAGCTCTTTGGAAGATGCCACAGCAGAAGCATTAAGTGCAGACTCAATCTTAGCTGCTCCCTTCACTAGGACTTCAGGCAAGTCTCAATTTCCTCATGTGTAAGTTACATCCATTTCTGGAGGATGTATCTATATACAGCAAGTGTTCATCAACATTATCAAGGTCTTTTCTGGTTCTTTGCTGCGAGGTTAGCATTGAGTTGGTGTCTGAATTTTCTTGAGTCAGGGATAATTTGAACCTAGGCCACATTTTCCTGGGCCACTCTGTTCTAATCCAAATCTTCGAGCCTGGGCCATGAGTGAACTGCATTCTGAAGTGACTTGGAGTAGAAAATTCTGGGAAACAGGAATTAGTTTAGCTACACTTCTTCAACAATAGTTTCTAGATGGCTAATCTGTATAAATCAAAAGCCTATCGGTTTAATTTTGTAGGAGAATTCTATAGCCCTAAAACAGCATCTAAGATACTCACCACTAACTTAGCAAACCTCAAATAGTTATGAAACCAGCAAAATATTCAGGCTGCTTGGTACTCTGACACTAGTGACACTAGTGATAATTACCTTAAGTTTCTCAATATTATGCATGGCCTCAAAGTCTCTTTGTCTACTGGGATCACTTTGTTCTTTTAAGAAAGATATGGGGAGACTTCACCCTTAAGATGATTTCAGGCAGACGATGGAACAGCTGAGATAATGGCACAGATGAAACATGTTATTTCAGTATTCCGGGGGTGAGTCTGTTTCTGCTGATTTTTTTTTTTTTTTTAAATTCTGAAAAGGTCACAATCATTCCAGAACAGTGAATAATTCTCTCTAAACGGGTTTTTAAGAGTCAAGACTTACAATATCATTAGCCCTGGAAGCTCTTTCCTATATAAAAATACTTTTTAAGACCACTACTAATCTTCATCATGTGAAACACTATTATTTTGATTTTGTAGATGGATATAGTAAAGACTATTTACAAGTGTGTAATTTTTTCCTCCTTCAAGATCAGGAGTAAGAGATGGGTGACTAAGGTCAGAGGAAACGTTACAGGGCATATGTTCCCAGTAAAGTCACTGTACATCTTAGGGTTGGGTCTATTCTATGTTTGATCAGTTTTCTTGGAGGCCACTGGGCTCAGGGGGAAAAAATTCTACTAACTAAACCCACAAGAGGCTAGCTCATTAATCATAATATCAACTCATGAATTCAAACCAGGAAATGTATAACAATTCTCTCTTGGAAGATCCTGTGCACTAACACAATTACAGAAAAGAAAATCACATATTCTTGAGATGTTCCCATTACATTCTCAGCTCTTCACCTGTAAAAAGACATTTCCATTTTGAGAACCACCATCATCTAGAGAAATATAAAATGCTCCTTCTCTGGTGGAAAAGATACAATGACAAAAGCTCTTTAGTTTTCCCTTTTGTTTATCATTAAACAGATTGTAGTAGATTCCCCACCTCCTAATATCTTTTCTCCCTTTCTTCCACTGTAGGTAGAATTTTTATTGGGGTACATGGCTGTATTTCCCAGCCTTTCTTGCAGCTAAACATGGCCACATATCTCATGGATTCATGTGGAAATATCTGGAAATTATGCTTAACAGGAAACAGAGGGTACATTCTACTTTCTGCTTCATCCCTTTCTCCATCCTGTTTCTTGTAATATGGATGCCACCATCTTGCTCAATAAGAATACAGTTTATAACCAAGAGGGATTGTAGAGTGCCAAGAAAAAAAAAAGGACAATTGGTAAGAGATCCCCAATGCCATGAAGTTCCATACCAGACTTTTGCCAACTTGGACACGAGGGAGAAATAAAATTTAATGTTGTTTTAAGCCAGCTGTTATTTTGGGTTTTCTGCAACTCTTAGCTGAATCCATTTATCTAATATATAGGCGTCCTAGGTAAGTATTAGTTTAAATTATTTTGTATTAACAGACCATTTGGAAAAACAGACCATGGCTTCTAATTCTACTACAGAAAAATATGATTTTTACTAAGATGTATCATTAGCCTTCTGTCATGACAACACATTAGATAACTAATCAGAACACAAGAAATCTGACATTATAATGCTAACTTCCTTCATGTAATGTAGTAAGTAGTCTAGAACCATCAATAATATATTTACCAATTACCTTCACAGAACCACAGAGTTAAAGACCATCAGCATTAATTATCATAGTTCAATTGCTCCACACTTTCTATAGAGGAAGAACCTGAGACACAGAGAAATTGGTTTTTTTAAAGTCAAAAGGCTGTCCACCCCCCTCCCCTTTTGTAGCTTTTTAAACTACATCCACAAACTTGGGGGGGTGGAATATGCTCTGAAAATTTTATTTCTGTGCATCCTGTTTCCAACATTTATACAATATATATAATCATTGGCTATCCCCAAATAAAATATAAGCTTTAGCTCATCAACTTCACATAAAAATTAAAAATGCAGTATATAACCACAAATATTAGCATGTAACATGTAGCATGTAACCACAGATTATATCATAATATTTGAGTTATGCAGGAAAATTAGTTACAAAAGGAAATAACAAATAAAAAGGATAGTAACAGTTCTAGTTACATTAGCCCCACAGAGTTATATCTTATTATCCATACTGAGTGATGGACCAATAATTATGACACTACCCATATATACAAATGGAGCTAAAAAAAAATGCTGAGACATGAATCTTTTCCACATTCAATGTTAAAATGCCATTCTTTGGTTTGCAGCTACAGTAACTATTTACAGGGCTTTTCTCGTCATTTGTGTACTTAAAAAAAATAATTTCATCTCTTCTTCCCACAGGATAGGTCAATGTGCCTCTAGGAAACTTAATATCGCTTTATGTTATAAAAGAGAACACAGACCTTGAAAATGTCATGCCAGGTAAAATGAACCCAATCACAAAGGACCACATATTGTCTGATTCTTTTTACATGAAAGCCCAGAATAGGCCAATCTAGAGAGACAGAAAGAGTAGATTAGTGATTGGTTAGGGTGGAGAATGGGGGCAGGAGACCGTGGCGGGATTGAGGAGTAATGGCTAGGATACAGGGTTTCTTTTTGGGATAATGAAAATACTCTAAAAATGATTGTGGTAATGGATGCCTAACTCTGAATATACTCAAAGCCACTGCATTACACACTTTCAATATATGGGGTACAAATGATGTCTCAAAAGAAGCTATTTAAAAAAAGGAGGGGCGGAAAGAGGACTTTAGACAACCAACAGAAATGAGGTACCCAGAATCTCCTAAAAAGTTAAGAAAGTATGTAGGGCAGTTAAATAACAATTTTTTTTTTTTTTATATCATCCGATCACCACTGGAATGGAACCTCTAACCAGCCACAGCCCAGTAGCAGGCTAAAATGCAGCATTACCTGGTTCCATCCATATGAAAACGAGAGAACTGAGATATAGCAAAGACTGTTCTTGTGTTCATTCTTTCCATGTCCCATTCCTTGCCTAACAACAATAATTATTAGGAGAGAACTTTATTAAAGAAGACAGACTTATATTCTCAATATCTCTGAAGTAACTCAATTATAAATTCAATAACTCTGAAGAATTTCAGGGCTAAAAGAGGTATGATTCACCAAAGCTACACAGTTAACAAATAGCAGGGCCAGAACTTAAATACCACATGCCTTTTTTACCTTTATGAGAACAAACTTCTAAGTATGCAAAAAATACATGCTTAGGTTTTTAAGAGTTGGAAAGTTAGTCTGAATAAAAACTAAATGCAGGTTCCACTGATTTCACTGCACTTGTGGTTAGTTATCTTAACTTGCATAAAGTACTGAAATTCCTTATGAGGAGGCAGTTTTCATATGCTTTATGGGAACTTTTCAGTCAGATCATATTAAAAATCTGAAAAAGAATATTAGAATTACAACCTCAGATCTAATAAATTCAGAACTGAACTATACCTTAACTTCACTAACTATACTGGAATTATTCAACAAGAGCTTCTCTTACCACAAGATTCAGACTGAACAATATTTGGTACTTTAAAGATACTCAATAAGCATTTATTGATCTGAATAAAGGTAAGATGGTAAATCCAAGCAGCATGCTGGATGAAATAATTGAAATAGTCTTAAAAAGGCAGAGGATAGAAAGGAGAATGTATAAGTTTTGTGGCCTCCAAAGAACATAGTTTTAACCCCACTAATCCCAGTGGTCCACCACTTTCCAGCCCACGTAGCACTTAATAAACAAGGGAACAGGACAAAGGATGCATGGTTGGGTCCAGGCCCCACGGCTTCTGGTTGCATTAAATGAGGGTGAGGAGGCAACTGTTGAAACACAATTTCCTAGAGGGCTCTTTAAAAAAAAAAAAAAAAAAAAATACTATCTTCATCCAAACAGTAAAATCAACTGTACTACAGAGCAAGTGCAATGACTTAGAGAGAGCAGTTATTCCACAGGCATCTGTTCTACAGGTAGGAAAATGTAATGGGTTTTTCTTGTTTTTGTTTTTTGGGTTTTTTGGTGCTGAAACCTGGGGAAAATGTAATTTCAGTACTAAAACAATTTAAAAAACCTGATGAGGAGTAAATTAGCTTTGATGCTTAGCTCAACTGACTAAAAATAAGTATACTGATCTTATCTATGGTCTTTTGAGGTATCCTTTTGTAATAGCATTCTTTATCTTTCAGAAAAAACCCACAGTATTATTACTTAAAAATAAACAGCATAATCATAGCAGAGTTTGCCTAGGAGAAATCATACTACCACATACTTTTAATGGCCTTCTCAAATAACCTTAGAGGCTCTCTAGAGATGGTCACTGAGCTAAGAACACCAGACTATTCATTTTTTTAAAAAGATTTTATTTATTTGAGAGAGACCGAGATTGCATGAATGTGGGGGCGGGGGGGTGCAGAGGAAGAGGGAGAAGCAGATTCCCCACTGACCCTGGAACCCAAGGCAGGGCTCCACGTGGGGCTCAACGTTGGGCTGGATCCCAGGATCCTAAGATCATCGCCTGAGCCAAAGTTAGATGCTTAACCAACTGAGCCACCCAGGCATCTCTTTAATTTTTATTTGATATCAAGGTTACTTTCCCCACAACAAACAAATTCAGAAGCTGAATGAAAACTGTTTGGCTTAAGGAAAAATAGAGCAGAACAAATAAGTAAGGCTCTTTTCAGCATGACTTTATTCAGTAGTTTTGCTGCTTCTTACATGAAGACATGAAGTTAAACAAGAGGTTATTCTGAGAAACGGTGATCAAATGACTCCTGTAAAGCACAATTTAAATAAAAAGAAAGCTATTCAATGAAGAATTCTCCCTGTCTCTAAAGCTACTTACGCATTAATTCTATAATATACAACTTTGATTTCTTTAGTCTATACCCAATTTCATGAAAACACTGACAATATTTTAGGGACACATACACAAAATGCTCAGCCTAAGAATGTATGATCTGACATTCAGAGGCTGGGCCAAATAGACTCTGGAAATCCCCTGATTTTTTAATCCTAATCTAACACTCTTTCCACTGCTTAAGTCTAATCTATAACAGGCTTCCACATATACACCTTTAACTTTCAGAGCAACTAGAGTCCACATTCTCAATTGGTAAGAGTACTTATTCACATTTTGCTATAGTACTCAGAATTTCATTGTAAATTCATTAAAACAGAAAATAAATGCAATTCTTTTTATTCTGATTCAAACTCATTATCTTTTATCATGAAAACGATATTATAAAAGTACCTGACAGTCTCTCATACAAAGCATATATCAGGGTAACCCCAAATAACCCCGCTTGATGAGGTAGTCTTCTTTACAGAATTCCTGTTAATAAATGTGGAAGAGATAAAAGAATAAGAAAATCACTATTCAACCACAATGGATGAAATATCTAATACTGACATGACCATCAGTTGGGGTCTTGCATTGTAGCATTACTACAAGTGGTATTGCCAGATACAGCAGGCCTCTGGATGTGATGTAATATTAGTGACCTCCTAAACATTCTTGCCAAAACACTGAGGTCTGATTTTAGTCAAGCCTCTAGAGGTCACTTCCATTTGTAGAAAATACAGGGAATAGACCAACAAATTGACACCATGATAAAACAAATTCCAAATGTGAGAAATTCCATAGGACAAATGACCCAGTTCCTACAACTAGTTCATGATACACCAAAAAAGGTAGGGAGAGAGGGTGGGAATAGGAACATCACTAGATCAAATTAGACATGAGAGACAAAATAATCAAATATGGTCCAGGGACTTTGAATCCTGATATGAACAAGACATCGCTAAAAAAGGTATTCTTGAGACAATCAGGCAAACGTGAACTGGGTCCATCTATTAGATGACACCAGGAGTAAATGTTAATTTTATGTGAAAAAGGCATTTTGGTTCTATAATAAAAACATCTTTACTTTTTTTTAGAGATGCATTTAGAAATATGTCAGGATACATATACTGAAATGCTGGAGATTTGCTTAATACTTCAGCAAATGAAAGTGAAAGAAAAAAGGATAAATGAAACAGATGTGGCAAAACCTTGGTAACAGTTGAACATCTGAGTGATGGGCATATGGAAGTATGTTGTACTATTTGTCTACTTCTGAGTGTATTTACAATTTTGTATAATAAAAAAAAAAAAAAAGAAAAAGAAGAACCTCATTAGCAGAGAAGCCCGAACAACAGTACAGGTAAACCTATTAAGTAATACTAATCTCAGAGAGAAAATAAATGAATTAATAAAAACAAAAATCAATGGCAGTTGATTGATTATTTAGAAATTGAGTTATACGGTAAAGCACTGATTTTCTCCTTATATAATATGGTCAGTGCTATACACTGAATGTTTGTATCTCCTAACCCTAATTCATATATTGAAATCTCATCCCCAGTGTGATGGTATCTGGAGGTGATTACCTTATGAGGATGAAGCCCTCATGAATGGAATTAGTGCCATTACAAAAGAAGCCCAGATAGCTCCCTAGACCTTATCCATCACTTGATGCCACAGCAAAAAGACAATGAAAAAGTACAATTTATGCATGAGGAAGTGTATTCTTACTAGACACTGAATCTGCTGGTGCCTTGATGTTGAATTTCCAGTATTCAAGACTGTGAGAAATTTCTGTTGTTTCTAAGACACTCAGGCTAGGGTATTTTGTTATAGCAAACTGAATGGACAAAGATATTCAAACAGCTATGTAATATACTGTTTTATTCCTGAAATAGATTATTCCACAGAAAACCCACAGCAGAGAACAAGCAGTTTCACAGAATACATTAAAAACAAAACAAAACCAAAAAAACCCTTAAGAACACAGCTGTCGGTTTCCTCTCCTCAGAACTGTGTCATGCTTTTATATAATTCTGGAATTCTAAATGGTAGAGAATTGAAATACAGACAATTGAGATACAGAAAACAGAAGTCACAGCTGCATTTTGAACTGAATATTATGAATTTTTCTTTTTGTGTAATCATTTGATCACTTTCCTAAGAACCCTGGACCTAGTTTACATCCCTCCTGACCCAGTATTTTAACTTTTAGTATACAACATTCATAAGGTATTCCACATAAGAGTGCTGACTAAAGCTCTTTGGAACTCCATTTTCTTATCTTCCAAGTTGTTCAAAGTAAACCAAATGGAAAATCAATAATCTTCCAGAAACATCTTCAAAGCATAAAACATTTCATTTCTAACAGAGCAGGGGTTCTTAACCTCTTTTTAGAGTTATGAATCCCTCTGAAAATCTTTTTATAGAAAGAAAAATGTAGATTTTTTTCAAAGGTTTTATCATAGCTCAGAAGGCCCCTGTTAGAAACCTTTGTAATATAGTGTTCTCATGGATAAGCAACTCTTAACAAAGTACAAATTCATCAACTCAATACTAACTGCCTCCCATAATTTAGCTCAGACTTTTCAACCCTGTTGGCCACTATTTCTCTAAGCACCATACTTTACTCAAATGCATTAGTTATGGTTCCCTGAATATGACTCGCTATCTTTGTTCTGAGTATTTCCACTATCGGCACATTCCAGGCTATCCCAACCAACCATCTATCTGTTCTTCATGATCTGTCATAAGCAATACATCCCCCATGAAATCTTCTTTGATTCCCTAAACTTTCCTCTCAATTTGTCTTCTATCCTATACTTCCAATACCTTTCCCCATTTTTTAGAAAAGATTTTATTTATTTATTTCACAGAAGAGAGATCACAAGTAGGCAGAGAGGCAGGCAGAGAGAGAGGGAGATGCAGGCTCCCTGCTGAGCAGAGAGCCCAATGTGGGGCTCGATGCCAGGACCCTAAGATCATGACCTGAGCCGAAGGCAGACGTTTAACCCACTGAGCCACCCAGGCGCCCACCTTTCCCCATTTTGTATCATGGTCTACACCAAATGCTTCTCTAATCTGGTATTCTGCGTGATATTAACAGTGGAAATTTAAAGTATTACCAAAGAAGTTCTTACTCCCTGTAGTGGGCTGAATGGTGGCCCCCCAAAAGATATGTCCACATTTTTACCTGAGGAACCTGTGAATATGATCATATTTGGAAAAAGGGTCTTTGCAGATGTAATCAAGAATCTGAAGATGAGATCATTTTGATTTTCCAAGAGGACCCAAACTCTAATGATAGTGTCTTTAAGAGAGAAAGAAGAGAAGGCCATATGAAAACAGAAACAAAGATTAGAATTATGTAACCAAATCAAAGAATGTGTGGAACCACCAAAAGCTGGAAGAAGCAAGGAAACATTGTCTCCTAGAGTCTTTGGAGAGGATGCAGCAGCTTTGCTGACGCTTTGATTTCAGACTACTAGCTTCCAGAATTGTGAGGATAAATTTCTGTTGTAGCCATAAATTTTGTTGTAATTTGTTATGACAACACTAGGAAAGTATAGAGACCCTCCTAGTTATTTTTACTTACTTCATTTTTTTGTTTATTGCAGTTCTGCAATGGTTAATTATTTCAAGAACAGAAGAGATTAAAAAGATGTAGAGGCTCTCCAAATCCCTCCTTATTCTCCTACTATTTTCTGCAACAGTCTCTGAATATCCTTTATCAATAGTCTTCTGAAAGTGCCAGTACAGGATAGCATTTGAATAGGAAAGAGTTATATTCCTGTGAAAGCTGATATCACCAACTGTAACATGTGGTGAGGTGGAGGATGAAAGCCTGGGTTTTAAATCTGGCTCCTGACCTTGTAAACTGGAACAGGTTACTTCTTTGACCTTTTATCATCCATAAACAATTATTTGAGGGTTGCTGTAAGTAGTAAATAAGCAATGCACGTAAAACTACTGTCATAAAAGGTCGTTAGTAAAGGTCAGCTAACATGAATGATGATTTTCCAGGTATAATATTGTCCCTGGCTTTTGATATGCTGTTCTATGATTTAAAAAAACCATTCTCACTCCCACAAAAATTCATTCTGGCCTGTTTTCAGGAAAAATAAGTTTAAGTAAAAACTTTAAGTATAGCCAACCCTGAGATTTCTAGCATATTTCTGAAGAAGCTTTGCAATTTCTTTCGCACTAAAGGAAAAAAATGAAAGCCCACACCTTTGATTTCCCTTCCCACCCATTTCCTATAAACTACATTAGCTCATACTTTGATGTTTCACTATCTGCCAAACTTTTTCTTTCAGTTCAAGATGAGGAGCCTATTTGGATAGAACACCTAGGTTCTATCTGAAGTTTATATGACTGAGTATAATTTTTCATGCCCAGAGTTGGGAGAGAACAATAAAGAGATACAAGAAGATCATAATTTTTTTACTTATCTAGATGAACCTAACAAACAGATAATGCAGCACCTTTCAATCTCTAAACTCAAAAAAATTTTTTTGAAGGTAACATAAAAAATACTGACAGACTGTGGCAAAATTATTTTTAGAATTCTTAAATAAGCACTGTCATCAAATGAATTGAATGTTTACACTTGTAGGGCCATATCTGCACTTCTTTCCTTCTCAGTTAAATTATTCTGACATTAAGTTTGCTAATAGAAGAACTAAATCTGATATGAACACTAGCTTAGTTGGGAAAACATAAACAACAAACAAAATGAGACACAGATTTAAGGCAACATACATAATTAAACTTCCATAGAAGTCTATGATTTATACAGAAGCAAGCTTTATGACAAGATGAAAATTTACTAACTTGAATGTCCAAAACATTAGAAGATGACAATGAAAAGAACAGGCAAATCTCACTTTAAAAAAGTCAACAAAAATGGAACTTGATAAGCAGGTAAACTGGAAATTATTTACAATATAAAAACATTCACTACAGTTACTTTGAGAGTAAGCACTCTAGTATACCTAGCAGCACTGAATGCATAAAAATTCAAGTTGCATTTCACTTTTTCAGAGCAAATTTACAACTTAAGGTGAGGTCACCTGTAATGGTATCTGAAAAGTGGCTTTCTTTCCTTGCCACTCAGGCTTGCTCCAACTCTCTGGAGTACCATGAAGGCACAGAGCAACTCTCTGGTGTCAGACTGTTCTCAGGGCAGATGGAGAGCCCAGGCTGGTTTTCCCAGGAATGGCCAACCCAAAGTAAGGCCACTGGCCAGCTATTCCTGGGCCAGCTGGCATGGAACAACGTGTCTGGTTCCTACCTCCAAAGCAGAGGAAACTCAGCCAGCTGGCTTTCGATGGGCTGCACTAGTTGGAGTGCTCACAATTCCTTTCAAACCATCTGGCATTCTTTTTGAACCCTCATTTTACCCAGCACTACACTCTGATGTCTGAAATGCTCAGATAATTGGAGGGATCCCCATTGCCTACCTAGATAAGAAAAGAAAAAGGCAGAATAACTGTTAAGTCAATTACTTCAAGAAATAATTTCTAAAGTTAAAAGTTGCTCTCAATTTTACTTTGTATATTATCTATCTTAAAATCTACACTATTCCCATGATTATTAAGCAAACTTCCAAAATAAACATCAGGCCAAATAAGAAGGAAACAGGCTACACAGACAATTTAACACACAGAAAAGTTGTAGGGCTTGTTGAACATGACCCTCACTACTCTGAACTTCTACAGAGCCTGTCTGTATCCTTCATATGGCCCTAAAAGTAGACTTTTTATTGCTACATATACTTATCTTCCCAGACAACTAGTAAGTGAAAACAGCAGTGTCTTCCAGCTGCTTTTTTTTCCTTATAGCTAATTAAAAAAAAAAAAAAAATCTGTTAGTGATAATATTGGGTGTTTTAAAGGTTCCATTTCTAGAAATAAGTAAACTTAATCTGGAGTAACATGAAGAAAGGACCTCTCCTCCAGGCAAGCCAAATAAAGAACAGGACTTGGCTTGACATAAAAATATTTTATTAAGTGGTCAAAAGGACTTATCAAGTGACCAAATTATTGGGAAGTGCTATAGAGTGCTCATCTGTCAGAACTCTGGGTAACTCAGTTGGTTAAGCGTTGGACTCTTGATTCTGGCTCAGGTCATCTCAGGGTTGTGAGAGCCCTGCGTTGGGCATGGAGCATGCTTGGGATTCTCTTACTTCCTCTCCCTCTGCCTCCCCCCCTTCCCTCTCTTAAAAAAAGGAGGGGGGAGCTCATCTGTCCATTGTAGATCATTTTACTAATCTATCACTAATCTATTATGAATATGGGAATAGAAAGACAAGCAATTAAAACAATAAAACAAAAACAACAACAACAACTGAGTTGCTTTTATAGCCAGTAAACCTTATGACATAGAAATACTCTGAGCAAAAATATTAGATCAAATATTAGAAAATGGAGAAGGCTATACAAATAATAACTGTAATTACAGTTTTCATTGTGTCTACCCCCATACCAAGTACTGACTTTAGCATTTTACGTATTATTTGATATACACAACAAACATATGAGGTGGGTACTATTATTTCCATCTTGCAGATGGAGAAACAGAGTCATCAGGAAACCTGTCCAATGTCACATGGCTAAACTGCAAGAGCTGGAATTCAACTCCAAGTTGTCTTACTCCAAGAATCTGGGTGCACAACTGCCAGCATTAAGTTATACTTATAAAAGAAGGAAATGTAGGAAAAAATTCAATCATTAATACAGTCTTTGTAATTTTTTCAACACAAAGGTGGCAATTAAGGGCACCTGGTTGGCTCAGTCAGTTAAATGTCCACCTCTTGATTCTGGCTCAAGTCATGAGTTCAGGGTCCTAGGATTAAGCACCTCAGGTTCCATGCTCAGCAGGGAGTCGGCCTGATATTCTTTCCCACTGCCCCTCCCCCATTCATGCTTGCTCATGTTCTCTCTCTAAAATAAAGAAATCTTTTTTAAAAAGTGGTAATTCAAAGAAAATGAACAAACACTGATTTTCTTATCAGAAATTTTTAAAAAGCAAGAGCTAAATTAAAAAAAATCAGTTAACAACAGAATTTCAGAGTGATACATTTTAAAGGCAGTAGGAAGGAAATGTATAGTTCCTTTTTTTTAAAGATTTTATTTATTTAACACAGAGAGAAAGATCACAAGTAGGCAGAGAACAAGGGGGAAGCAGGCACCCCGCTGAGCAGAGAGCCTGATGCTGGGGCTCAATCCCAGGACCCTGAGATCATGACCTGAGCCGAAGGCAGAGGCTTAATACACTGTGCCACACAGGTGCCCCTATATTTCTCTTTTGAAACATTTAACTATGAAGGTAAATGAAAAGGATGGATGGGAGGTCGGGGAAGTTTTTTTTTACTTTTTTTAAAGATTATTTAATATTTTTTTTGGCAGAGAGAAGGGGGAAGGGAGCAGGCTCCCTGCGGGGCAGAGAGCCCGATACAGGGCTTGATCCCAGGACCCTGAGCAGATGACAGAGGCTTAAACCACTGAGCCACTCAGGCACCCCCAGGGGGAAGTTGTTTTTAATTTTGTTATAATTTTAAAATTATTTTTAAAGATGGGCAACATCAGAGCACATGGATAGTGCTTGGAGACTTGGTGATGATGTAAATGAGTCATAAATTCAGGAGTAAGTCCTTGATTAGGTATGAGGGGGAATATAGAAGGGAGGGAAGCTGGCCTCTCATAGGAGGAGAACATAAAACATGGGCCCTAAGGAAGGTGGATTTCTAGATTTGGTGAGTGGAAGTTGAGTGGTATCTCTCTAACTTCTAAACCTCAACGAAATATGAAGCCTACTTACTTATCTGAATGGGGAAGGGTGGGCTGCTCATGAGTTTAAAGAGTGGGAAGAAATTATTAAATAGTTATAGGCAAAAATATTAGGAATCTGATTGCTTTCCTGGGCAGTGCCGAGAGTCCACTTCAGATTTCTGGTCATGAATCTGAAGTCCTCTAATAGTCAACCACTTATGTGCACTCATGGAAAAACCAGATGAGAGATAAAACAGCTATAAATAGAAAAAAAAAAATCCTGGCTTAAAAGAAAAAAAAAAAATGTATCCAAGAGCATATGTATCCATGCCACAGTCACTAATGATGTCCAATTAAGCTGTGGTCTACACAGTTCCATTTGTCTCCACCTCACAACAGAAATTTTTGTAAATAATGTATTTGCCATATTTAGTCATGACATATTTAATCATGAAGCCTAAAGATTATTTCTATTTGGTCATGAATGTTTCTGCTACTTCCTTTTTTTTTTAAAAAAAGATTTTATTTATTTATTTGACAGAGAGAGATCACAAGTAGGCAGAGAGGCAGGCAGAGAGAGAGAGGAGGAAGCAGGCTCCATGCTGAGCAGAGAGCCCGATGCGGGACTCGATCCCAGGACCCCGAGACCACGACCTGAGCCGAAGGCAGCGGCTTAACCCACTGAGCCACCCAGGCACCCGTTTCTGCTACTTCCTAAGGGAGATTTTTTTAAATGAACCTGATATTCTTCTTGTACATCTGAGGTGACTGCATTTCATTGCTTAAAGAAACTTTCTATGTGGTAACTAAGATCCTAAAACAGAAGATCCTAAAATCTTCCAGAGTGGGAAAAAAATAAGAATAGGGATTAGACTTGGATTGGACTTCTTTTTTTTTTTTTTTTAAAGATTTTATTTATTTATTGGACAGAGAGAAATTACAAGTACACTGAGAGGCAGGCAGAGAGAGAGAGAGAAGGAAGCAGGCTCCCTGATGAGCAGAGAGCCCGATGCGGGACTCGATCCCAGGACCCTGAGCTCATGACCTGAGCCGAAGGCAGCGGCTTAACCCACTGAGCCACCCAGGCGCCCCTGGATTGGACTTCTTAACAGCAACACCAGAAGCTAATGGAACAATGACTTCAAAAGAGGGACACTAATTTTCAGTCTAGAATTCAATATTCAGCTAAACCACTATTCAAGTGAGGGTTAAATGAAGACATTTCCAGATATGCAACTTATGAATTCAGGAAGAATTTCAGTTTGTATGTTCCTTTTCTCTGGAAGGTACAACAGAATAAGGAAGCCATAGGATTCAGGAAATAAAGAATCCAACACAGGAGGAAGGCAAAAAGAATTCCCAAGATGATGACGAAGGGAAGTCCTGGATGACAGATATGAAAAATAAATGAAACATATTACCTGAAAATATTGAAAGATTATCAGTTCTGTCAGAATTTGAGGATGAGTCAGTGACAGAGAAAACAAATCAAGTGAAAAACAAGAGAGGAAATTATTTAATTTAGAGAAACAAAAGTACAATATAGAAAATGTAATACTAGTACACTACATGGCTCATCTGTGAATAACAGGTACACAATCACAGTCATATAAATACTGAGTACTGACTTGACTGGGAACTGTAGTTATGAAGGACAACCAAGTCCTCAACTTCCAAAATAGAAGTCCACAGATGATGTCCAAAGATGGAAAATCAATAAATAAGTTTAAACATCAAGAACGAAGTAAATATAAAGGAAAATACTAGAAGGAACTGTTGAGAGTTGAAAGCAGTTCAACATTCTAAAATTGCTGATTTTTCACTACTCCCCAATCTAAAAAATGGCAATTTCATATAAGTTAATATATTATAACTTTACTTTATTACTGACTTCATTTTATTTTTAAAAAGACTTTATTTATTTTTGCATGCATGCACACTGACAGAGCGAGCAAGCCAGCACAAGCAGGGGAGAGGAGCAGTGGGAGAGCAGAGACACCCCGCTGAGCAGGGACCTCAATAAGGGACTCGACTTCCAAAGCCCTGGGATCATGACCTGGGCCAAAGGCAGATGCTCAACCGACTGAGCCACCCAGGTGCCCTATTAATTGATTTTAGAATAAGCTGTTATTTGAACAGAAAACCATTATTGATAAAAAACGCTCCAAGGAAAAAGAGCTCTATTTTTTGTTACCAGATATTGTTGGGGGAATAAAATATTGCAGTTTGGGGTAACAAAGAGTTACCATACATGCTATCACCATCACTGACGTAACAGTATTAGTTAGTATTGCTAATATAAAGAATATATTTACTACTAAAACAGCACTTAGCATAATTTAATCTATTTTCATGATAGAGAAATTACTTCAGAATTTTTCTTCAAACATCATACTACATAAATGCTGAAGTATGGGTTGGTGAAGAATTTTATTAACAGAATGCTGAATAAAAAGGTCAGGATGTTTTTAAGTTCCTTTCTTGATACAAACAATAGTTAAGTCACTCTTGCAAAATGAAGTTCCACAATACTGTGGTACTATGCAAGCCTGTTTCAGTGATAATTCCGGTTATACTACTCTGTTTATCTAAGACTTCCCCTTATGGTTTAAGGGAATTCCCCCCCAAAAAAAAAATCTCACGCAGGCAGTTATAAATTATTGGGGTTGCTTCAGTATTACACACACACACACTAGTTTATGAAGCCCTTGTTTTCAAGTTAACTTATTTTGAGTTAAGTTCACTGACATTAAAATTTTATTTAAATTCTTCATCATAAAACCAAAAGTTCTCCAAATTGAAAAACCAACCTTTACTAATTTTAACTTCTACAAAAGAAGAATTTGACCATGCTAACATAAGTTAAGACTTTTACCAAGAATAATACATTCCTATCCAACCAATGGCAAATTTCCCCTTCAAATTAAGAGCAAATGTTTTTAATAGCGGGAATATTCATAAACAGATGCTGTGGAAGACTGCTTAGTTTGGATTTCATTTTGCACTAAAAACTACCAGGCATTAAAATACACATGATTAAAGAATAATCTTAGGGCGCCTGGGTGGCTCAGTGGTTAAGCCGCTGCCTTCGGCTCAGGTCATGATCTCAGGGTCCTGGGATCGAGTCCCGCATCGGGCTCTCTGCTCAGCAGGGAGCCTGCTTCCTCCTCTCTCTCTCTCTCTGCCTACTTGTGATCTCTCTCTGTCAAATAAATAAATAAAATCTTTAAAAAAAAAAAAAAAAGAAGAATCTTAAAGAGAATCTTAAAACTTAACCAATTCAATTATTCAGATCACCCAATAAGATCCTCTTAATTTTTTTTTATCACCACTATTTCAACCAAAAGATCATAATAAAAATCCATTTTGGGGGCACCTGGGTGGCTCAGTTAGTTAAGCAACTGCCTTCAGCTCAGGGCATGATCCCGGAGCCGCGGGATAGAGTCCCACATCCAGCTCCCAGCTCCAAGGGGAGTATGCTTCTTCCCCGACCTTCTTCCCTCCCATGCTCTCTCTCAAATAAATAAATAAAATCTTTAAAAAAAAATTCTATTTTGGAAATGTGTTTCTTACATACAAGTTAGGTAATTTCCTATCACTCTGCAAAATTATAAGGGTAAAAAAGAAACTGAAAATGCAACCAACAATATTTTAAAACTTACAAAATCTGGTATAAAAAGAAAAAGGTCCAAATGAAAGACCAAAGAATAACTGGTACTACTACAAATGCCTCCTTTTAATGGTCTGCATCAACTGTAACTCTTCGTAACTTTACCAAAACAAAGTCAGGCAATCCAACCCATGGAACCAAAGTCTGTGGGAACCTGCAGAACTTCCTTCTCTCTCTGGGGATGAGGACAAGGATAAAAGGTGTTCTGTTTTCCAGTAGTCCTGTAAGAGGAGCCATTGAGCTGGGCCACACAACCAGACAACAGAGCACAGGAAAATTCAGATCAAAGCAAGGACGCATGCCAGGGTAATATGCAATAAAATCCTTTGCCAAAGCACTCAAAAGAAAAAAGCAAGGAGGAGAGAACCTGCTGGACCACCTTCTTAACACAGGGAGACAGGGAGAAACAAAATCTGCTTCTACTGAGGAGCTGAGAAGACAGTGTCCTGGATATATTGGAGTATTTCTGTAGATATGTATATGAGTAAATAGATTACCAATGAACTAAACCCAGAAGGCAGTGTCCTATATGTTCTGGAGTATGTATATGTACGTATGTATTTATGTATGTATATATATATCCATTACCTAAACCCAAAAAGCAAAGTGTTCCAGGTATATAGATATATGAGAATATTATTTTTCAACGAATATTGTAAAAACATTTTCAATGAACAAAACGCACTGGTTTTACAGTAAGAAACATACAATATTGTTTGAAAGAATACCAGAGACAGAATTGCCTGAAGGTCTGATGAAGTAATAATCTCTTTTTCTTCATACCCTTTTTAATCTCTGATTCTCATTTCGTAGGGGACACCCATTTCGTAGGGGACACCGAGGACGGGGAGACACACACACACACACACACACACACGCACACACACACTCAGGCACACACAAAATTTTGTCTCGGGAAACAAAGAAGGGTCCTTAATTCTCCGGCCTGTGGAAGCACACCCGCCCCCCACCCAAAGATAAGGGCCACCACCTGACTTTAATTAATGAGTACGCCGAGGCGATAGGTCTCACCCCAGCCCACAGTCATGCCCACAGTGACAAACGGGCACGAGACAAACGCCACAAAGAAAGGGGAGGGGCAGGTGGGGACCAGGAAAACACCGCCACGCCGCGCCCCCCAAGGCGCGTTCCCATCGCCAGCGCGGAGGCAGCCGTCCTCGCCATCCTCGTCCTCGCCCCCGCGCTCATCCAAGCCGCCTCCCCAGCCCGGGGACCGACGGCCCGGCACCCGCTAGCGGGGCGTGCGGGGCGCCGCGAACCTTCCCTCTATGACCTCCCGGTGACAGCCTCGCGCCGCCCTTTGTGCGGGACTCAGCCTCCGGCCCCGGTGCCCCCCCCCCCCGCCTGCCCCGCGTCCCTCCCGGCCTGGGCCGCTGTCCCACCTCTCCTCGTCCCCGCCGAAACGCCCGGGAGTGTGAATAGGGGAGGCTGGCGCGGGCCCGCGGTCTCTTCAGCATCCCGAGCCGGGAGCCGCCAGGTCCCATAAACCCCAGCCCCGGGGCGACGGCCCCCAGCCTCCAGCGCCCTGCCCTCGGTCCCTCACTTACTCGGGCGCGCCGGCTGCGGCGGCGGGTGTGTGGGACCGTCAGCGCCGGGAGGCAGGAGGAAGGCTGAGGGCGGCGAGCGTTTGTCCGGACCCAGCGCGGCTGAGGTGGCGACGGCCAACTGCGCGCGGCGGCCCCCGACAAGGGGCGGGCCCGGCGGGGGAGGGGCGGTCGCCGCGCCTCTCATTCATGCAGCGGGGGCGGGGTGAGGGACCCGGATGCCCGGGCAGCTCCCGCCCACCGCGCTGAGGGCGCCTTGGCTTCAGAGTCTGCAGTGCGCAGGCGCGGGACTTGGTGCGCTGGCCCCGTTCCGCCCTGCCCCCTGGGGTGGTGGTACAATTACACGGGCTGCTGCAGCGGCTAGACCAATTCCCTCATCTGTTTAGTATTTTTGCATGTTCTGTAAACATTTTTTTAGGTGAAAGCTTGGGACACTACCTCTTTCCTAGCACCCAGGCTCCCAATCTCGGAGGGCACAGGAATGCCCATTAGTTTGATGGGAAGACAGTACGCATCGCTCCTTTCCTCCATTTATCTCTCCAGCAGGTCCTCTCCACTGAATGCTGGGACCACAGTGGTAGATGAGACCTAGAATCGGCCGAGGTAGTGGAGAAGCATGTGCAGGAAAGAGTGCATTACATTGTTTATTTGCATTGACCTGGTCCCCTCAATCCCTACATGTCTTTGCACAGAGTAGGCAAGAAATTGATCATGGTTTTGAAGAAGGCCCAGACCTTTCTGTAAAATCAAGGCTTAGGGTGTTGTAGTTCCAAGGATCTGTGGAGGCCTTTCTTCTTTGGTAGGCAGTGTATTCTTTGGAGACACCCTCCTGTTCTTAGCCCCTTGGCTCTGCCACTCCTGGGCCACAGAAATCTTTGGGGATGCTGGGAGCCTGCAGGAGGCCTCACAGCCTTCCCCTCTAAGGTCCCTTGGCTGAGTGTGTGAATACAGCTCAGTCCCCAGGTTCCCTTCTGAGGTTCTCCTTCCTTTTCCTATCTTCCAGGCTTCCCTCACATAAACCACAAGCAACTCAGTGGTTTAACTTTGGGAAGCAAAAGTCATCATGGAAAGTGCCTATAGACAAATGCTTCCTGCTTTGCAAAAAATAAGCTTCCAAGGGAAGAGGAAGGAAAGACAAAAACATCATTGAACATCTCAAGAAGTCACCTAGTAGTTCTAGTCCCCCACCGTAAGAGATGGTTGGAAGCATGTGCTCTATAGAGTGTGACAAAAGGATGGGGGAGACCCATTCTTCCTCTAATGCTGCCTATCAACACCTACCCCCTTGCCCTTCAGGCCAAGAGCCTCAGGGGACCTTTTCTTCTCTCACTGCTAGCTCTCAATGGGAGTTGTTACCAGAAGGACCTTCCCAACTCTGATTTGCTGGAACTAGGACTCCTCGTCTCTCTCCTGGCCTGTTGATTCCCATGTGAATAGATTCTCAGGATATGCAGATCTGCCCATGTCATAGTCTTTTTCTAAAGTGGCCCACTTGACCCTTTTTTTCCAGTCATTTCCAGCATAGCACCACAATGTTTCACCCTCAGTGCCTATGTTCTTATTGTTCCCTTTACTAGGAAAGCAAAACCTATCTAGAAACACTCAAGAGTCTTCGTTTTATGAAGCTGTCCTATCTTTCCCCACCTTGTTGACAGACTTTCTTTTGGAATCCTCCTGGGTCCTGTACCCAAGTCCCTCTCAGCTCCAGATGTACTTAGGATTCATATCCATTTGCTAGTATTTTCCTGCACTACCAGAATGTGAGCCCTTCAACAATGGGAGCAATGTCTCCTCAAGACCTAGCAGGTGATTGGCAAAACGATTAGGAAGCTATGGTTGATGGGAGAGGTGATATTCCCTGGTGGGCGAGGGAGGTTCCACAGGGGTGAGAAAAGCTGAACTCACTTCTCTTTCTCCTCCCTTCTTGTGGCTTCCTTTACCCTCTGTGTGTTAGGAAACCTGTTTTATTTGTTTGTTTAAAAAGCTTGGCTAGAGGGGCGCCTGGGTGGCTCAGTGGTTTAAGCCACTGCCTTCGGCTCAGGTCATGATCTCAGGGTCCTGGGATCGGGTCCCGCATCGGGCTCTCTGCTCGGCAGAGAGCCTGCTTCCCTCTCTCTCTCTCTGCCTGTCTCTCCATCTACTTGTGATTTCTCTCTGTCAAATAAATAAATAAAATCTTAAAAAAAAAATGTTTAAAAAAAGAAGCTTGGCTAGAAATTCTCTAGTCCAAGCTGGTTGTAGGGTAGAGGGTATAGTGGCTTTAGTTTCCATGTCCTTTGTCCTTGTGAAACTCAGGAGAGAGAGAGTAGTAGACTGTTCCTTGTTCTTCTTGGGAGAGAAGTCAGATTTTTTGTCTCCTGGTATCTCCAGCTGGATTTCATAAGCAGATCCACGATCCTATCTTTCTAGTGATACAGAAGGTTCTACTTCCCTCTCACTGTACCCAACTGCTCCCACCTAGGCAAAATGCATGTGGGGGTAGAATGTGGATGTATTCAGAGAGATCTAGGCAGCTTAGGTGAGTACCCCAAACAGCAGGCATCCAGGGCTTGAAGTAGTGGTTTTCTTTCTGTCTGTCTTTCTTTCTTTCTTTCTAATTTTATATATTTATTTGAGAGGGAGAGAGAGCATGAGAGGGGAGAGGTCAGAGGGAGAAGCAGACCCCTGCTAAGCAGGGAGATCAATGCCAGACTCGATCCTGGAACTCCAGGATCATGACCTGAGCTGAATGCATTTGCTCAACCAATGGAGCCACCCAGGTGCCCCAAGTAGTGGCTTTCTCAGCTAATATGGGCTCTTGTTGCTTGTGATGGAGGAGTGGGAAAAGCTTCACTGCTTAAGTCTTCAGAGGATATCCCTCTTTCTATTTCCTCTCCCCTTAGCCCTCTCTATCCTCTTCCTACATTATACTTCTTTTAAAGCATTTTCCTCACTCCAACCCATTACTCAGAAAACCATCCTTACCTCCATGTTCAGAAGTCTTTCAAGACTCCTCTACCTTCTGGAAAATAAATGACATGTAATTTTAAATCAAATGTTAGTGACCAGTTTTGGAACAGCAACTTTCTGGATGGTAACTGTAGTGGGAGCAAGGGTTGCTTTTTGTCATCTTAGGTCTGGTGTTCAATACAAGTTGATTGAATGACTGTGTGAACAAATAAAGGCAAAATCAGTGTTTCAAAGAGAAGCTAGAACTCAAAGGTTGTCCTTGGCCAAACCCCTCTGTCCATCCTCTCCTCCTAGTGAGAACTATCCATCTGTTAAGTGGTGGTCTTTATCCCAGAAAAACATCCTCATATTGGCCAATGATTTGGCTGCTTGGTTATCTAGATCTCTGGATGACCCTTTCAAGTGTTGACCAGTCAGTGCTTTGATTCTTTGGACTGGTCAGCAGAGGAGTCTCACCATTTCTGTGAGAGCCAGAGGTGTGTTCCTGTGTTCCCTGAACTCCTTCATTTGATAATCCTAATCTCCTGCTGGGCCTCCTCCTACAAGAAGTGTCCTGATAGCACACGTGGACCTCTAGATAGGGTGTGACCCTGCTCAAAGAGGCCTCAATAGCTCCTTGATGCAGGATGTGTGTACACAACTATGAAACAGTGCAAGTGTGGGAGGAAGTGTAGGCTTCTATGTGCATGGTAGCTTTGGGTAAGACTGTGTCCACCCTCAGAAACAGAAGTCAGGGATTCTGTTCTCAGCCACCAACAATCCATGCTGCCTTTCTGGCACCCACAAGCCAAATGACCCAAACAGAACTCAGAGCCCCGAAAATATAAATGTGCTCAGGATCCCATGTGAGAATTAGCTGAGACCAGCTGCAGATGGGGGGGGGGCACAATTTCCCAGGGGTGGTACAGCCCACTCAGACAATTGCAGTGGAGTATACCTGTCTTCGTGTGGATTCTCCCAGAAAGTTCAAGACAAGGGCTGGAATGCAGGTACTTTACTTAGGAGGTATTCGCAGGAAACAGGAGTGAAGAAATGGAAAAACAAGATAGAGGAGAGAGAAAAGCCAATACAAAGGTGTGTTGAGCCAGTTACTGCCATGGGAAACTCAGAGAAACCTGGTGGAAGAGTCTCAACACTGTCCTCCCAAATGTCAAGGAGGCTACGGCATTTACCTACTGACTTTCATCTCCCTGTTGCTTCTAGATGACCCTCAGGACACTTACAAGTTATGGCTGTGCAGCAAGGCAAGCTACAGCTAGCTCAGCTCTTCCTCTCTCTACCACTGCTGCAACTATTAGAAGCACCCCTCCCCCAACACACACACACAATTCCTGCCCCTGTTGAGTTCTTTCACCCAATTATGTCACTACCTTTTCTTTTTGTTCTTAAGTCTAAGCTTATAAGAGGAAGTGAAGTGGTTTCTTTGCTCACAAACCATTCTAAGAAAAAGGAAGTATAGTGGCTCTTCCCCCATTTGAACCTATCCAATCTCCCCTAATAGCTCTCCACCATCATCACCTCATCTCAAAGCAAGGCACAGAAAAGAGATAGAGAGAGAGCAAGAAAGCAAACAAGCTTTCTGAAATGACTTCTGGCACCACAGAGTCACAGAACCAGAGCTAGAAGGAATGAGCTCTCTCAGAAAGATGAGCCTCCATGCTGAGGAAAGTATATAGCCATATAAGCCTTTCTCAAGAAACAAGAAAGGTCTCAAGTACACAACCTAACCCTACACCTAAAGGAGCTGGAGAAAGAACAACGAAGAAAGCCTAAACCCAGCAGGAGAAGAGAAATCATAAAGATCAGAGCAGAAATCAATAAAATAGAAACCAAAAGAAGAGTTGAACAAATCAACAAAACTAGGAGCTGGTTCTTTGAAAGAACTAATAAGATTGATAAACCCTGGCCAGACCTATCAAAAAGAAAAGAGAAAGGACCCAAATTAATAAAATCATGAATGAAAGAGGAGAGATCACAACCAACACCAAAGAAATACAAACAACTATAAGAACATATTATGAGCAACTATACGCCAGCAAATTTGACAATCTGGAAGAAATGGATGCATTCCTAGAGACATATAAACTACCAAAACTGAACCAGGAAGAAACAGAAAACCTGAACAGACCCATAACCAGTAAGGAGATTGAAGCAGTCATCAAAAATCTCCCAACAAGAGCCCAGGGCCAGACAGCTTCCCAGGGGAATTCCACCAAACATTTAAAGAAGAATTAATTAACCTACTCTGAAACTCTTCCCTAAAATAGAAATGGAAGGAAAACTTCCAAACTTCTTTTATGAGGCCAGCATTACCTTGATCCTAAAACCAGACAAAGACCCCATCAAAAAGGAGAATTACAGACCAATATCCTTGTTTGAACACAGATGCAAAAATTCTCACCAAAATACTAGCCAATAGGATCCAACAGTACATTAAAAGGATTATTCACTACACCAAGTGGGATTTATTCCTGGGCTGCAAGGTTGGTTCAACACCTGCAAATTAATCAGTGATACAATACAAAAATAAAAGAAAGAACAAAAACCATATACTCTCAGTAGATGCTGAAAAAGCATTAGACAAAGTACAGCATCCTTTCTTGATTAAAATTCTTTGACGTGTAGGGATAGTGGGTACGTACCTCAATATCAACAAAGCCATCTATGAAAAACCTACAGTGAATATAATTCTCAATGGGGAAAAACTGAGAGCTTTTCCCCTAAGGTCAGGAACATGGCAGGGCTGTCCACTATCACCACTGCTATACAACATAGTACTAGAAGTCCTAGCTCCAGCAATCAGACAACAGAAAGAAATAAAAGGCATCTGAATTAGCAAGAAGTCAAACTCTCATTCTTTGCAGATGATATACTTTATGTGGAAAATGCAAAAGATTCCACTCCAAAACTGCTAGAGCTCATACAGGAATTCGGTAAAGTGTCGGGATATAAAATCAATGCACAGAAATCAGTTGCATTTCTATACACCAACAACAAGACAGAAAAAAGAGAAATTAAGGAGTCAATCCAATTTACAAATGCATCCAAAACCATGAGATACCTAGGAACAAACCAGACCAAAGAGGCAAAGAATCTGTACTCAGAAAACTATAAAGTATTCATGAAAGAAACTGAGGAAGTCACAAAGAAACTTTCCATGTTCATGGATTGGAAGAACAAATATTGTGAAAATGTCTATGCTACCTAAAGCAATCTACACATTTAAGGCAATCCCTATCAAAATACCAACAATTTTTTTCAAAGAACTGGAACAAATAATCCTAAAATTTATATGGAAACAGAAAAGACCCCGAATTAAAAAAAAAAAAAAAAGCCGAAGTTGGTGGCATCACAATTCCAGACTTCAAGCTCTATTACAAAGCTGTGGTCATCAAGACAGTATGGTACTGGCACAAAAACAGACACATAGATCAATGGAACAAAATAGAGAGCCCAGAAATAGACCCTCAACTCTTTGGTCAATTAATCTTCAACAGAGCAGGAAAGAATGTCCAATGGAAATAAGACAGTCTCTTCAACAAATGATATTGGGAAAATTGGACAGCCACATGCAGAAGAATGAAACTGGACCATTTCCTTATACCACACACAAAAATAGACTCCAAATGGATGAAAGACCTCACTGTGAGACAGGACTCCATCAAAATCCTTGAGGAAAATACAGGCAACCTCTTTGACCTCAGCCACAGCAACTTCTTCCTAGAAACATCACCAAAGACAAGGGAAGCAAGGGCAAAAATGAGCTATTGGGACTTCATCATGATCAAAAGCTTTTGAACAGCAATGGAAACAGTCAACAAAACCAAAAGACAACTGACAGAATGGGAGAAGATATTCACAAATGACATATCAGATAAAGGGCTAGTATCTATAAAATCTATAAAGAACTTATCAAACTCAACATCCAAAGAACAAATAATCCAATCAAGAAATGGGCAGAAGACATGAACAGACATTTCTGCAAAGAAGACATTCAGATGGCCAATGGACACATGAAAGAGTGCTCCACATCACTCAGCAACAGGGAACTCCAAATCAAAACCACAGTGAGACACCACCTCATATCAGTCAGATGGCTAAAATTAACAAGTCAGGAAATGACAGATGTTGGCAAGGATGTGGAGAAAGGAGAACTCTCCTACACTGTTAGTGGGTATGCAAGCTAGTGCAGCCACTCTGGAAAACAGCATGGAGGTTCCTCAAAAAAGTTGAAAATAGAGCTACCTTATGACCCAGCAATTGCACTACTGCGTATTTACCCCAAAGATACAAATGTAATGATCCAAAGGTGCATGTGTACTCAAATGTTTATAGCAGCAATGTCCACAATAGCCAAACTAAGGAAAGAACCTAGGTGTCCATCAACAGACGAATGGATAAAGAAGACGTGATACACACACACACACACACACACACACACACACACAATGGAATACTATGCAGCCATCAAAGAAAATGAAATCTTCCCATTTGCAATGATGTGGATGGCGCTAGAGGATATTATGCTGAGCAAAATAAGTCAATCAGAGAAAGACAATTATCATATGATCTCCCTAATATGAGGAATTTGAGAGGCAGGGTGGGGGATTTGGAGGGTAGGGAAGGAAAAAATGAAACAAGATGGGATCAGGAGGGAGACAAAACATAAGAGACGCAATCTCACAAAACAAACTGAGGGTTGCTGGGGGGTGGGGGGGTGGGGAGAAAGTGGTTGGGTTATGGACATTGGGGAAGGTATGTGAAATACTGAGCGCTGTGAAGTGTGTAAGCCTGATGATTCACAGAACTGTACTCCTGGGGCAAATAATACATTATATGTTAATAAAAATAATTAATTAAAAAAAAAGAAAAATGAGCCTCAGTATCTTTTGATTCTTCTACTATTTTGACACCTCCTCTAAATAGGTATCTCTGATTTATCTTGGCTTGCCACACTTCTCACCCACATGATCCTAATTGGGACTCAGTCCTTCATGCCCTCTGAAGACTCTGAGGCAGGCAAAGACTGTGACTGGGGGAAGAATCTTGAACCTCTGTAGTGGGGCGTGTCCTCCACCATGACACACAACTTCCATCACGGGCCTCTGGCTCACCTACTAAAGCTCTCACTCGCCTGTCATCCGAAGGAGTGCACCAGGAAGGCAATGCTGGGAGGTAATATGTTTCTAATACCACCAGAGTCTTCTACGCTCCTCCCCCGCTCTCCTCCCTCCACTCCCCCCCACCCCCGCCCCAGGTTAAAATGGTGAAATGAACCCACACATCTACTTTTGCTCCTTCCTGAAAACTGCTAAGACATTCTAAGGGATTGTTTTTTAATTTTTTTTTAAAGATTTTATTTATTTATTTGACAGAGAGAGATCACAAGTAGGCAGAGAGGCAGGCAGAGAGAGAGAAGAGGAAGCAGGCCCCCTGCTGAGCAGAAAGCCTGATGCGGGACTCGATCCCAGGACCCTGAGATCATGACCTGAGCCGAAGGCAGTGGCTTAACCCACTGAGCCACCCAGGCGCCCTAAAAGGATTGTTTTTTTAAAAAGAAACAAACTCCCAAGGACAGAGAGAATAGAAAGGGAGACAATGGCAAAAATAATTTTGTAAGCTGGAAAAAAGATGGATGAATACTGATTGACTTAGCAGACTCAAGAAAGCGAAAAACCCAGGTAAAGCTAAGAACAGCCCTCCTTTATTGGCAAAATCCTAAAATCAAAACAAAAACAAAAACTCCAACAAACAAACAAAAAAGGAATCGGCAGTCCTCGCTCGACTCTGGAACTGAGCAAGCCACAATCAGGAGAACCGGAAGCAGTTAAAGTCTCCCTTCTATCACCCTCCATGCTGCAGAGCCCCATCTCCCGACAGGCATATGGCTGGAGAGGTAGCTTTAGAAGGGGGTAAAACAGAAGGTGTCTCAATTGGGTGCACCAGGGATGGCTGTGAACAAAGGTTTCATGTGAAGAACAGGGGCATTAAGTGAATATTTACTCATTGCACATAGATCCTCAGCTCTCTTTTCTGCTTCTTTACCAGATCCCTGAGAGCCACACTCCACCCCTCCTCTCTGGAATTCTGACCAGCCCCAAAGGAAAGAACTAAAGATACTGACATTAGAATTTCCAATAAATGACAGCCCTTGTCTTCCTACTGTGAATCTCTGAGTTGACAGGTCTGACTCCCACATTTTCAATTAGCTTTTCAGGCCTTTAGTCTTAATCAAGAGCAGACAGCCAAAGATCATGTCTTCGGTTCCCTAAAAGCAAATGCTTTTAGGTGCACATGATTTATTGAGGGTAGGCTCTCAGGAGAAGCCTTCCCCACACCTCTCTTACATCCCCTAAGAAGCAGCTGGGGAAAGGGCTGGGCAAGGGTGTGGTCTTGGCTGGAGTCTAGCCTCAGTCTGATCCCCCAGGGAGTCCTGGAGTGTGAATTACACCACAGGATTGATTTCACCTGGAAGTAAGCGGGCTGTTTTATGCCCACACATTAATCAGTCATTGATTGTGGGCTGCCAGAGAGGAGGCTGTACTCTCCCAGGCAAGGCAGCTCTTGACTGCGGTCAATTCTCTAGAGAAAGGGGTAGCTCTGATCCATTAATAACCAGCACCCAGATCAGCTGGGGTATGGGTAGGACACCAATAACATCTGCTACAGGTTACCAGATAGCTGAGGAAAACTGCTATTGGCAAGAGAAGGAAGAAGTAATAACAAAAACAAATAAAGCAAACTAATAACCAAAATAAACATTTAGAAAAGCCACTTGGAAGAACCCAGGACTTACTCTGAAGAATAAGAGATGATATTGCTCCCATGAAACAAGAATAAGATTTTTTTTTATTTTTTAAAAGATTGTATTTATTTATGTATGACAGAGAGAGATAATAAGAAAGTGAACACAAACACAAGGGAGCTGGAGAGGGAGAAGCAGTCTCCCCGATATAGGGCTTGATCCCAAGACTGGGATCATGACCTGAGCCGAAGGCAGAGGCTTAACCACTGAGCCACCCAGGGTCCCTAAGATGTTATTTTAGAAGGCAGGAAACAAAAATAAGCTTTTAAAACAAACAAACGAACATGATAGGAGAAATGAAAAACTCAGTATTTCCCAGAAATAGACCCAAAAGACAAAACAATGAAAAATAGGAAAGAAAAGAGGAATACAGGAGGAATAGCCCAGAAGGTTTAACATCTGAGTAACAGTCATTACAGAAAGAGAGGGGAGGAAATCATTAATGAGGTAATTCAAGAAAAATTTCCCGAACTGAAAAAACAAATTTCCAGGTTGAAAGGGCCCATCATATGCCTAGATCAATGGGTAAAAGTGGTCCAACAAGTACACATACTTATGAGATTTCAGAAACCTGGGGACAAAGAAGATTCCACAAGCTTGAGTAAGAGAAAAGAGTCATATACCAACCAAATCTCAAGAATCAGAATAGCTTCAGACTTCCTTTGCTGGAACTGTTCCAGAAACACTGAAAGGTAGAATACTAGGGTAATATCCTTATAATTCTAAAGGAAGTTTGCTTCCAATCTAGAATTCTATACCCAGCCAACCCATTAATCAAGAACTAAGTAGAATAGAGACTTTCAGATGTGTACAATCTTATGCATCCTTTACTTGGAAGTAACTGAAGGATGTTCTCTACCAAAATGAGGGAGTAAACCAAACAGAATGACACAGAATACAGAAAGAAGGAGATCTAACACAATGTGGGGTATGGGAATCCCTGTGAGGCTGATATAGTGTGAACCTAGAAGGATTAGAGCCGAGAGACTCAAGACACAAATATGTAAAGGATTGTTATGAGCAGGATGACCACTGACATTGTACCATTTCATAACCAGTTTTTCTTCAAGATACAGATGTCTGAGGTAAATTGGCTAGATGACAGAGACCCCACTTATTGTTGGAAAGAGCTCTCAGTAATACTCTTGAGACTTGGTATTCAGTCCTGGCTTTGTTTTGAGATAGCTGTGCTGAGAAAGTCTCTTTCCTTTCCTAGACTTCTAAATCATCCTCTGTTCAATGTCAAGAATGGGCATGTGTCTTGAATGGACAAAAAGTCCATGTGTCTTTAAGGCTCTCTGTGCCTCTGTGAAATTCATTCTTCATGACACACAATTCTATGAGTTTTGAAAAATGCATAGTTATGTAACCACCTCCGCAGTCATCACCTAAAAAAAATGCTCTCATGCTACTCCTTTGTAGTCAACCCCTCTCTTCTCCCCTCAACTCTTGGAAACCACCAATCTGTTCTCCATCCTTACGTTTCCTATAATATATACATGGAATCATACAATAAAAAGCATTTTGAATCGGGCTTCTTTCATCGAACACAATGCATTTTGTTTGACACCCTAGCCAGCAATTACCACTAATCTTGTTTTCAGTTCTCCCTCAAAGCAGATTCTGAGGCATGAATTCAAATGCAAGTAGTTGATGTGGGAGGTGATCTCAGGAAGTGCTAGTTAAGGGAATGAAGAAGTGAGATAGGGAAGGGAAGGAAGCCAATAGAAGGTATCTTCTTTTTCAAGTAGGATATCACTGTGGGTACAAGGCTCCACCCTCTGGGGACTCTGGGATCCACTGCAGAACCCCCACCTCAGAGCAGTCCAGCCTAATAGGTGAAGAAGCTGGGATATTTATCCACCAATTTCCTGTTCCTCATTGATTGAGGGCTGCAAGCACTTCTGGCTTTCCTGGTATGTGGACCAAACATGTTTCTGCCACCAAGGGGAAGAAAACGCCCTCGGGCAGAAAGTTACAGGTGTTCACAGTAAGCAGCTTTTGGTGTGCAGTGGTGAGTGCCAAGAGAGACGTGTGAGGCCTTGACAGCATCAACTACACCCTGCCCCTCCAAGTGAGAGGATGAAATCCTCATATACCACCAAACAGCTGCAGAGAAGAACCTTGAGGGCATCTGTGGTTAGGGCCTGAGAAGAAAGCCAGTACAATGAACCCGGGGTCCCACTGGAAGAATTCTAAGGATGGGGACTTTTCACCTTGAGAATAGGAGGGGACCTCTGAGAGATAAGACTGCCTTACCTGAGGACTGATGGGGACCACCCCAAAACAAGTCTATGTCCCCACTGCTGAATCCCACCCTTGCACCTTCCACCCTCCTCCGTGAGAATCAACCCCCTGATGTGAACAGTAGAGCTTTTTCTCTACACAGTTGGTAAAACAAGCTTGTGTTACTTGCTTAGAACCCTCAGCTCTCTTAGCAAATTATTGGTTCAGTAGATGTGCCTCTCAGCAGAAAAATGTTGGTATGCAAGAAATACCTTTCAATTTTCACAACCTAAACTGAACCCAGTTTCTTTCTGTCTTTCTTTCTTTCTCTCTTTCTTTCTTTCTTTTTTTTTTTTTTTAAGATTTTTTAATTTATTTGACACAGAGAGAGAGGTCACAAGTAGGCAGAGAGGCAGGCAGAGAGAGAGAAGGAACCAGGCTCCCTGCTGAGCCGAGAGCTCGATGCGGGGCTTGATCCTAGGACCCTGGGATCATGACCTGAGCCGAAAGTAGAGGCTTTAACCCACTGGGCCACCCAGGTGCCCCTCTTTCTTCCTTTTTTAAAAGATTTTTATTTATTTGTCAGAGAGAGAGAGAGAGAGACAGTACAAGCAGGGGGAGCAGCAGGTAGAGGGAGAAGCAGTCTCCCCACTGAGCAAGGAGCATGATGCGGGATTCAGGCCCAGGACGCTGAGATCATGACCTGAGCCAAAGGCAGATGCTTCATTAACTGAGCCACCCAGCCATCCCCTGAACTCCTTTTTTATTGTGAGCTTCCTTCTGTGTTGTGTCACCTTAATCTCAGTCAGTTGTTGCCTGTTTCCGGGAGGCTCTCAGAAATCCAAAGCACTGGCAGGTGGCATCTGGTCTGTGTTATCGTCCACATCAGCATCACACGAGATGCCCTCTTTTGATGTTGTCTTTGGTGGTCAGTTCACCTAAGTCCTTGCTGGCCCCACCCCCATCGTTTCCTCCTTGATTCCTTGGAGGCCTGCTGTCTCTCAGCCAATTCCTGTGCCTTTCTTGATTCGTGGGGTATTCTAAAGTTCTGAGATGGGCAAAGGGAACTTGGTGGATTATTCAGGACTCTTTGGATTCTCTGGGTTATTCACAGATGTACACAACTCATTCTGTTATTTCTACACTTTCCTGACTCTCGGGAGTCCTGACTGTATGTAATGTAACGCATTCACACAGTCATTTCTTTGGGAAAGTCTTATGGCTGCCCTGAGCTCTACCCAGGGTTCTCTCTGCACTTGGGTTTTCCAAACCGATATGGGTTTCATTGAGGAAAAAAAGGCGAGATGTAGAGCTTCCTTTTTCAGGTATCTACTATCTCTTTAGCACCCAGTTTGGGGGTTTATTCTAATGGAGATGTGGATAGGTAATTTCTTTCAAATCAAATGCATTTTCTCAAACATGTTATACAATTTGCATATACATTCCTCTAGGTTTCTAGTAAATTCCTTTTAAATTAACTTTAAATTAACTAATTGTAGATACACATGAAATTGTGATTAATAACACAGAAAGATCCTTGCACCCCTCATTCAGTTTCCTCCAGTGGTAACATCTTGTATACCTGTAGCACAAGAGCAAAGCTTGGAAATTGACACTGACACAATATACCAATCTTACTCTGTTTTCTCCAGTTCTACAGACAGGAATATGTATGTATTTCATTTTATGAAATTTATCACAAATGTAGATTCATGTAATTATCACCACAGTTGAGATACAGAACAGTTTAACCACCACAAGGATCCCTTGTGCTGCTGCCCTTTTTAAATCATAGCCATATTCTTGCCACTGAACTCCACCCCATGCTGTCCCTAAATCCTGACAACTACTAATAATTATCCATCTATATAATTTTGTTTTCTCAAGAATGTTATATAAATGACATTATACAGCATGTAGCCTTTGGGGATTTTTTAAAAAAGATTTTATTTATTTATTTGACAACAGAGATCACAAGTAGGCAGAGAGGCAGGCAGAGAAAGAAGGGGAGCAGGCTCCCCGCTGAGCAGAAAGCCTGATGCGGGGTTCAATCTCGGGACCCTGGGATCATGACTTGAGCCGAAGGCAGAGGCTTTAACCCACTGAGCCACCCAGGCGCCCCATTGGGGATTGGTCTTATTTACACATCATAATTCCCTGGAGATTATCCAAATTGTTGTGTGTATCAGTAGCTCATTCCTTTTTATTGTTGAACAGTATTCCACAGTTTCTTTAACCATTCCCTCATTGAAAGATATCTCGATTGTTTCTAATTTGGACTATTACGAACAGTCAAGACAATACAATAGTGATGAACATTCATGTACAGGCTTTTGTATGAACATAACTTCTCTGGGATAAATGCCCAGGAGTGCCATTGCTGAGTCATATGGAACTGTGTGTTTAATTTTGTAAGAAACTACCACATTGTTTTCTGGAGTGGCTGTACCCTTTGATATTCCCACCAGCACTGTATAAGTGATCCAAATTCTCTGCATTCTCACCAGCATTTTGTGTGTCACGGCCTTTTAATCTAGCCATTCTGATAGATGTGTAGTGATATCTCATTGTGGCTAATGAGATTTTTGAACTTTTTTTCCCCCTCCATTTCCCCAGTGGCTAATGATATTGAACACATTTCCCTGGTGGCTAATGATGTTGAATATATTTTTTTTTCATGTGCTTATTAACCATCTGTAGAACTTCTTGGTAAAATGTTTGGTTAATCTTTTGTTCATTTTCTAACTGGATTGTTTGTGCAGTTTTGTTTGGTTTTGCTTTTTTACTGTTGACTTTTCAGAGTTCTTTACATATTCTAGGTACTAGTCTTTCGCTGGATATGTGATTTTAAAATATTTTCTCCCAGTCTGTGGCTTTTATTTTCATCCCCTTAAAGGTCCTTCACAGAGCCAAAATTTTTAATTCTGATGAAACCCAATTTACCAAGTATTCCTTTCATGGATTTTGCTTTCCATGTCAAATTATGAACTCTTTAAAAATTTTTTTAAAAAATGATTTTATTTACTTATTTGAGAGAGAGAGAAAAGAGAATGAGCACACGAGCAGGGGTGGGGCAGAGGTAGAAGCAGATTCCCTGCAGAGCAAGGAGCCTGATGCAGGACTGGATTCCAGGATGCTGGGATCATGATCTGAGCTGAAAGCAAATGCTTAACCAACTGAGCCACCCAGGTGCCCCAGGTTGTGAACTCTTTACCTGGCCTTAGATTGTAAAGATTCTCTCCTAAGATTTTCCCAAAATTTTACATTTTACATTTAAGTCTCTGATTCATTTTGAGTTAATTTTTGTTTAAGGTGTGATGTTTACGTTTAAGTGTTTTTGTTATTGTTGTTATTGCTTGCTTTTGGATGTTGAATTGTTTTAGCACCACTTCTTGAAAGGCTATCCTTCCTCTGTTGAATTGTTTTTGTACCTTTGTAAAAAATCAGTTGGGCGTATTTGTGTGGATCTATTTCTGGTTTTGTATTCTGTTCCTTTGATCTATATATCTATTCCTCTCCCAGTACTACAAAGTTTTGATTACTGTAGCTATATAATAACTCTATAATTTGGGTAGACTGATTCCTCTTTATTTTTCTTCTTTTCTGTACTTGTTTTATCTATTCTATTGCCTATCCCTTTCCATATACATTTTATTTTTGCTTAGGTTCGCTGAGATATAATTGACATATAACACTGTGTAAGTTTAAGGTGTAAACATAGTGATTTCATATATGTATACAGTGCAAAATGATTACTGCAGGAAGATTAGTTAACACATCCATAGCCTCACATAGTTGTAATACTTTTTTAAAAAGATTTTATTTATTTACTTGAGAGAGAGAGAGAGAGTATGAGAGGGGGGAGGGTCAGAGGGAGAAGCAGACTCCCCTCCAAGCAGGGAACCTGATTTGGGACTCGATCCTGAGAGTCCGGGATCATGACCTGAGCTGAAGGCAATTGCTTAGCCAACTGAGCCACCCAGCCTCCCAGTTATAATACTTTTTGTAAAGATTTTTAAAATGTATTTTAGAGTGAAAGAGAGTGCTTGCAGGGGCAGGGGTGGGGGAGGGGAGAGAGAGGGAGAGAGAATCTTGGGCAGAATCCGTGCTGATCTCAAGCATGACGGTTGGGGGGAGTGCTGCGTGGCTCAGTGGGTTAAAGCCTCTGCCTTCGGCTCAGGTCATGATCCCAGGGTCCTGGGATCGAGCTCCGCATGGGGCTCTCTGCTCAGTGGGGAGCCTGCTTCCTCCTCTCTCTCTGCCTGCCTCTCTGCCTGCTTGTGATCTCTGTCAAGTTAAAAAAATATATATCAAGCATGACGTGGGGCTCAATCTTAGAACACTGAGATCATGATCTGAGTAGAAATCTTGGGAGCTTAACTGACTGAGCCATCCAGGTGCTCCTATAATATTTTGTATGCGTGTTGAGAACTTTTAAAATCCACTGTCTTAGAAGCTTCTAAGTATATAATACAGTATTGTTAACTATAGTCACCATGCTATGTATTAAGTCCCCAGAACTTAGTCATCTCATAACTATCACCTTCTATTCCTTCTCCTCCTTGCCCTCTCCTTCTTTTTCTTTTTCCAGTTTTTGTCTGGTTTGGGTATCAGAATAACACTGGCCTCATCAAAGTTAGAAAATGTTCCCATGTCTGTTTTCTGGAAGAGATTGTATAAATTGGTATTAATTCTTCTTTAAATGTTAGAATTCCCATATGGACCTGGAGATTTCTTTTGCAGGAGTTTTTAGGTTATGGATTCAATTTATCTAATGGTTATAGGATTACTCTGATTATCTACTTCATTTTGGTTAAAATTTGGTAGTTAGGTAGGTTGAAATTGGTCTATTTCTTTTTTTTTAATAATATATTTTTAAAAATACTTTTATTTATTTGACAAAGATAACAAGTAGGCAGAGAGGCAGGAAGAGAGAGAGGAAGGGAAGCAGGCTCCCTGCTGAGCAGACAGCCCAATGCAGGGCTCGATCCCAGGACCCTGGGGTCATGACCTGAGTTGAAGGCAGAGGCTTTAACCCACTGAGCCACCCAGGCGCCCCTGGTCTATTTCTTTTAAATTGTTGAATTCATGAACATAAATCTTTTACTAGCATTCCCCTCATTATCCTCTTAATGGATTCAAGAATGAAGTGATATCCTGGTTTGCTCCTGATATTGGTTATATTTATCTTCTCTCTTTTTATCTTCATCAGTTTTGCTTAAAGTTTTTAAACTTTATTAAAATTTTCAAAGAACTAGCTTTTTAAAGTAATTCTCTCTATTGTTTTCTTCTTTTCAGTTTCATTGATTTTTGCTGTTTATTATTTTATTTATTCAGCCTGGTTTGGGTTTATTCTTCTGTCCTCTTTTCCAATTTTTCCAAGTAGGAGCTTAGATTATTGATTTAAAGCTTCTTCTCTTTTTTAATATAAGACTTTAGTGCTTTAAATGTCCCATTTAGCACTGCTTTAGTTGGATCCCACAAATTTTGATACTTTGTGTTTTCATTTTAATTTAGTTCCACTTTTAAAACAATGTCCCTTGAGACCTTTTTGACCCATAGATTATTTAGATGAGGGTTTATCTTCTAAAGTTTGGAGCTCTTCATGTTGTCATTCCATTATTGACTTTTTTTTTTTTTCACTTTGATCGCATTATGGTCAGAGATCCTACTTTGTACGTATGTTTTCAATTATTTTAAATTAGTTGAGGTTTGTTTTATGGTCCCGGATATGGTTTATCTTGGTGAATATCATATGAATTCTTGAAAAGAACATGTGTTCTGTTATCCCTGGATTCCTAAGATACCAGCAATATCCTGCTACCTGGTAGTGTTGAGTTTTTCTCTATCTTTAGTGATTTCCTAACAGTTTTACCACTTGCTGAGAATGGGGTTAAAGTCTCCGCTTGGCATTGTGGACTTGTCTATTTCTTCCTACAACACTACTAGTTTCTGCATCATATATTTTGAAGGTCTTTATAGCACGTACACATTTAGGATCCTTGTGCTTTCCTAGTGGATGAATCTTTTTATTTTTATGTCACGTTGCTCTTTGTGTCTAGCAGGAAAAAGTATAATCCCTATTTACAGATGAGGAAACTAAGGTGCAGAAGAATTTATTTATTTATTTATTTATTTATTTATTTTTTAAAGATTTTATTTATTTATTTGACAGAGAGAAATCACAAGAAGACGGAGAGGCAGGCAGAGAGAGAGAGATGGGGAAGCAGGCTCCCCGCTGAGCAGAAAGCCCGACGCGGGACTCGATCCCAGGACCCCGAGATCATGACCTGAGCCGAAGGCAGCGGCTTAACCCACTGAGCCACCCAGGCACCCTAGGTGTAGAAGAATTTAAAACTAAGTCTAAAAATGCAGGAGATCAAAAATCTCCACAAGGAAAACCCTACAGTAAGAACAGTTTCAGGCAAGTTCCATTGATGGTTGCAAAATTTAGTAGGTGAAAATTTGATAGGTAACAAAATCTTGAAGTATCTCCTCAGCTTACCTATTAATTATAAAGGGAAAATACTGGAGTGCAGAAACCCTGCAGACACCTGTATAACCAAGGGATCAAGGTCAAGATTACTAGTAATAGCCATATTGACATTACATAACCTTGACATGATGAACTAGGAAGGACACAGTATTGCTTCTTGCCTCAATCTAATCGTGACAAACCCAAAGGGAAAGACAGTCTACAGAATCCCACAGAGGTGCCTGGATTAGAAACCGGAGCTCCTACTCTTTCCACTTTAGTCAAGAAAGATGTGGAAGCCAAGGATATGGGGGTGCCTACTTTCTGAGGGAGGCTGTCCTGCTGGCTGGATGGTTGCCTACCTCACTGCTTGGGACTCAGTAGCTTAGTGTGTTCTGCGGCTAAAATCCACATCTCTCTGCTGGAGCACTTTCTTCCAAGCATGAAAGTGGTTCCGTGTGTGTCATCCAGAGATTAAAATACTCCTCCATCACTCCTGTTTAGCCTTCCACCAGCAACTGATGGGAGCATGTGCATAAGCACTCCAGCTCCCTTTCCCATCTGGAGCTTGGGGGGAGGTAACCCTGGGGCGTGTTTTCCATTGGCTCCCAGAATTCCTCCATGGCATTGAACTCTAGTTGTTTGTACTGGCAATTTATTGATAAGGTACCTTTACTGGCCGCCTCCAACCACCCACCCCACCCCCTACCATCCCGTCTCACTTCCCCACTCTGCTACAAATGTTTCTTAGCATCACCTCTCAAACTACTTGCATCCAGTTCCTTGTCTGAGAGTTGGCTTCTGGAGGAACCTAAATGAAGGCATCTGCTGATGGGTGCCATTATCTTAGTCACATACAGACTGCAGCCAGCAAAGGCATCATGCAGAGGCAGCACCGAACAAAGCTACTGTGAACAGCTACTCAGGCAGTGCAGGATACAACTACCCAGAGCTTTACAAATTGGTGCCTGTATTAGTTTCCTATTGCTGTGTAACAAAGTATCTTAAAATGACACACATTTGTTATCTTGTAGTACGGGAGGTCAGAAGTCCAAAATGGGTTTCACTGCACTCCAATCAAGATTTGGGCAGCTCTGTGTTCGCTCTGGAGATTCTGTCTAGGAACATATCTGTTTCCTTGCCTTTTTCAACTTCTTGAGGCTTCCTGCTTTCCTTGACTGTGGCCCCCCCTCCTCCATTTTCAAAGTCAGCAGTGTAATACCTTAAAGTTTCTCTTTCTTTCCTCTGTTTTTTTCTTTTCTAAAGATTATTTATTTTGAGAGAGAGCTCATGGGAGTAGAGAGGGAGAGGGAGGGAGAGAATCTCAAGCAGACTGTGCTGAGCGTGGAGCCCAATGTGGGGCTAGATTTCATGACCCTGAGATCACAACCTGAGCCGAAACCAAGAGTCTGACCCTCAGCTGATGGAGCCACCCAAGTGCCCCTCTTTCTTTTCTTTCTTTTTTTTCTCTTTTTCTATCATCACATCTCTGACTCGCCTGTCTCCCTTGTGATTACATTGGACCAACCTGGGTAATCCAGAATAATCTCCCCATCTCCCCAGGATAATCTCTCCATCTTCAAGATCCTTTATTTAATCACCACAAAGACCCTTATGCCATAGACGGTAACACATTCACAGGTTCTGAGGAGTAGGACAGAAACATCTTGGAGGGCCATTATTCTGCCCACCACAGTGCCCATGATCAAGGGTCTAGAATAAAGGGACTGAGCTGGCAATACCTCCCCAGAGGAAGTCAGCACTGTAAGGGAGGGGAAGGTGGAAAAAGAGGCTCTTACATAAAATGGAGACAGAAAAGAAGACATTTCAATGGCTTTATATACAGTATATATTTTGCACACACACGCATATGCACATGTGATTATGGGGAGGAGGGAGCTGGAGGAAGCAGAATGAACATAACAATGACAGGAGCCTGCTAGGAGCAGGAGGAACAGTAAGGATGAGACAGGCAGGGTGGATCTACTGAGGAAGTGGTCCTGTCTTAGGTGGGGCAGCAGACAGACCGAGGAGGGTGGAGCCCATGGACTTCACAGAGAGAAGTTTCCAAGCTGCCAAGAATGCGCACATGAGTGAAAACAGAGGAAGGGAGTGTGGTCTGGAGTGCCAGGCTGAGTGGAGGGTGGGCAGAACCTTCTCACTGCAGAGAGGGAGGAGGCTGGGCTCTGGGACCAGAGAGGGGAAAAAGAAAGAGAAACCAGTTTTGTTATGGGAAATAGGACTGTGGTTTCATATTTGGAAGTGCCTGTGTGTGGTGAGTTTAAGTATAGAATTTAGTGACCGGTTGGGGAAGAATGATAAATTTGCAACTTTTATAAAGCATTTTGTCCCCTATTAAAAGTCCTTTGCGCATGTCGAATGAGATACATCTGTGAATTCATGTAATAAACACTGACCGGCTGCCAGGCCCCCTGCAATGGGGATACAGTGAGCAAATGAGGTGAGTGAGTGAGTGGGTCAGGAAATCAGGGTGAAAGAAAGAGAAAGACAGGGGTATGGAGGAGGGAATGGGAGTGGGTGACAGAGACCAAATAGGGGATGAGGTGTAGTTTCTAGGATCCTTGTCACCTGTGGAGGGAAGCTTGTCCAGTTTCTACCCTCCATCCCTCCTCATGTGGGAAGCAGCTTTGAGGAAGCAGCTTTCTTCTTCCTTGGAGACTTTCCCTTTTTTCTTTCTCCTTTCTCTGCGCCTTTCTTTGTCTAGAGCTTAGGAGGGACAGTGACCGTGGCTTCCTTCTCTTGCTTCCATTTTTAATTCCTACTCTTTGGACCCAATTCAAAAAACAAAAATGAATAGAGACTTACTCTGGGCCTGGAATATACAAGATGGGAGACGCCCATGGCCAAGGGCAATGCTCCAGCAAGGAGGCATCTGGGAGCCATTAGCAGCAACATGCACAGCAGCTGGGCCAGAGGTGTACCAGCCAGCAAAGGGGATCTGTGTGAGGCACCAACAGCATCCACAAACATGAGAGTGTGGAGTAACAGATGGTCTCACACCCTGCTCAAGGGAGTGCAAATTGCTATAGGACTTTGGAGAGCCATTTGGTAACGTAGAGTAGGAGACTCATGTGTCCTATGACCCAGCAATTTCACTCTCAGCCACATACCTGAAAGAAATGTTTGCATATGTAGGAGAAAATGAATACAAGAACGTTTGTTGCTGCATAGTCTGAAATAGCAAAAATTGGAAATAAATAAAATGTTTATCTCCTATGAAATTGGATACATTCACACAATGGAATGCAGCAGGTGAAATGAACAAGAGTTACAAGTATCATCAATGAAAGAAGCACACTGCCTAAAATTTGCATAATGTCACAATTTATAGTTTAAAAGCATGTAAATATTTGTGTGTGTGTGTGTGTGTGTGTGTGTGTGTGTGTGTGTGTGATGTAAATGTGCTCAGGATTCCTAATACTCAATGTGAGAGTCAGAATAGAGTAACAGGACTTGCAGCCTGATTGCTTGGGTTTGTGTTCCAATTCTATCTCTTACTAATTCTGTAACTCGGAAAGTTTAATTAACCTCTCCAGGCTTTACTTTCCTTATATGTAAGATGGGAAATGATGATTGTGTTAGTCCACGGTTGCTGCACTAATGCTGTGTAACAAACAACCCTGAAGTTCCGTGGCTTACAACCAGAAGCATTTGTTTTTCATTCATTTCTGTGAGTTGTCTGTGGTTCTGCTGGGCTTGGCTCCAGACTGTGGGTTGGGTAAAGGTTTGTTCCATGTGTCTTTATCAGCAACTATCCAGGGTGTGTGCTTTTCACCGCAGAGGTCACAAGTGTAAGAGAGGGAAGCGGAAACACATGATGCCTTCCTAAATCTTTGGCTCAGAACAGCATGTTGCTTCCATCCACATTCCACTGGCCAAAGCAAGTCACCAGGGTGAAATCAGTGGAGTAGAGGAAGCACACCCCACTCATAGAGAACCAGAGCAAGGACAGGGGAAGAAGTAACTACCAGCCAATAATAGCACAATAGTGCCTACCTCCTGCGGGTATTTGGAAGGTTAAACAAGTTAATGTATGTACAGGCCTTAGGGCAGGGCCTGGCATATAGTAGGTCCTTTATTCTTACTAATCAGGAGAATGATGAACTCTGGGAGAAAAAGGGGCTTTAACTCTGTTGAATCCACACACACCCCCCCCCCGACGATTTTATTTTATTTTTTAAGATCATAAACTAAAAGAGAATGAGGAAAAATATTTGTTTTCAGGAGATAGCTTTTGAGCTAGGTGGGAATTGACCAGTCCCAGAGGGCAGTGTTGGTTAGGGGCAGACCTTCGCACTGATGGACATGTGACCTCTGGGGAGTGGATGGAGTTGTAGTGAGAGAAAAGGCGTGGGGGGAGGAGATCTACCTCAGAGAGCATGGGGTCTGGACAAAAGGAGGAAAAAAGAAGTGGACAGGAGACTCGGTTGTAGACTCTGAGAGGCAGAGGCTATGCGGTCTTGCTCATCTCAGTGTCCCGACATCATGACTGGCATGTGCTATAAACACTCCCAAGGTACATAGGGAGGGAGAGGAAGAAGCTGTGAAGGACACAGAGGTCAGAGGGAATCAGAGAAAAATGAGGAGCCCTGTCCCTGAACGCTGGAGGAGTAGATGGTTGAAGGGGACGGGCAGCTCCCATCGGCCACTGTCCCGTTCTGGACCCGGCCTTGCTGTGTGGGTCTGCTGTTCTTCAGAGAGGGCAGAATTCTGTTTCATTTGGTAGGCTTTGTCTCAGCCCCAGCTTCTGAGCCGCAAGAGCTGGAAAGCCCCATTCCCTTCTGTCTGTCTGTCCATCTCTTTTTTCCACCACCCCCTTCTCTCCCTTTTCCCCTTTGCTTCCTTCAACCACCCCCAGCATGTCTCCTCTTCAGCTTCCTGCCCCCTGTGGTCTCCACGGCAAAGAGGCCCAGACTGGAACGAGGCTTGGGGCAGTTGAGGCTCTCTGGGATTGGGAGCTGAGCAAAAGGTGGAATGGAGCCCCTCTTTGTTGCTCCTTTTAGCTTGAAAAGCTCACGGAGCCTTCATAAAGGGCAGGCAGCCAAAGGCCTTAGGAAAAGGTAGACTCATTTCCTTATAAATGATGTGGTTATGAGGGCGGGAGTCTCACATGTGGCTTTTTGCATAATCAAGTTATCAGGTAGTTAGCCCATTAGAGGGCTCATAAAGTCTCCAGCGGCTCTGACTCATGGCACGAAACACCTGTGAGATGAGCCAACAGGGATGGAGCTCCGAGGATGGGCCTGCCTAGACGGTGTCAGGTGGGGATACTCTCTGGGGCTCATGTCACCAAAACCTAGGCTTTAGTACCGGTCTGGATTAAAGTCTCAGCCTCACCCCTTGCCAGCTGTGTGTCTTTGGGTAAATAGCTAACCCTCTCTGAGCCTCTATTTCCACATGAGGTCAATGATGGTTCCAAGTTAGAAAGTTGGCCTGGGCGAGTGCAGCTGGCTGCTCTGACAGATCCCTAAGGAGGGCAGTACCTGGATGTGGCCACCAATTTCTGGAATCTAATCCTCAGGCTTCCCTCAGAAATTTAGAGGTTGACACTTTAGCAATTAGACTCACTGTGTCAGGTGAAGTCTAACACCTTCACCTGACCACCATAACACGGGGCCACAAACTGGGCAGCTTGAAAAAACAGAAATTTATACTCTCACAGTTCTGGAAGCTCTAAGTCCGAAATCAAGGTCATGCAAGGTCAGCAAGGTCATGCTCCAAGGCTCTATGATGTCCTCCTGTTGGGGATGGGGGTCACCTTTGCTCCCTTGTCCAGGGCGCTAATGTCTCTGTGGCAGTCAGGGGCAGGGCACCATGATGGATTTTGTCAATCCTAAGGATATATGGAAGGTTTGGAAGCCCGCACTGCTAGAAGAAAGGAAGGAATACTATAGAGCCCAAGTTAATTAAGGAGGATATTTGGGCATCCTCACACTCCCTCTTGTCCCCTTGAGATGACCTCAGTCCTCAGCATGCTGGAGAGAACACCAGGAGGGAGTGGGAGCAATGTACTCTGGCAAGTGCTGCCCCTTTTGGATCTCTTTCTCCCTGCTCTGGGGATTCAGCCCTCTGCTCAAGTCTCTACCACCTTAGGCTAGGGAGGGATGGGGCGCAGAGAAGCTGGAGGCAGGGCTGGTGGGGACTGGTGGGGACTGGTGGGAGGTGCCTCAGGACCGGAGTGCCTGCCTGAGGAGGCTGCTTGGGGAGCTGGTTCAGTGGACACCAGGAAGGTTGGGAGAGTGGAGCTCTGTCTTGATTCCCAAGAGTTAAGCCTCAGAACAACTGGGGATTTGGAGTGTCGCAAGCTACCTACAAGCGTGGTTAGGTGGTATATAGGACCATGCCCTTGGACGATGCTGTTGAGCCATGAGCTGCCCATTTACTGCTCTCCTTTCTATGTGTAGTAATCCAGGTTCTCCAGAGAAATGGACCAACCCAATATGCATAGAGAGGGGGAATGGAACAGGGGCAGGGGAAGGGGAAGGGATTGGTTTATGTGATTATGGAAGCTGATAAGGCCAAAATCTGAAGGGTGGGCCGCCAGGCTGGAGACGCAGGGAAGAGATGTTACAGTGACAGTCCAAAGGCCATCTGCTGGCAGAATTTCCTTTTGTTCAGGGTAAGTCAGACCTTTTCTCTATTTAGGCCTTCGACTGATTGAATGAGGCCCACCCACATTATGGAAGGCAATCTGCTTTACTCAAAGCCCACTGATTTGAATATTCATATCATTTAGATACGATAGACACTCTCACAGAAATACCCAGAATAATGTTTGGCCAAATATCTGGATGCCCCCTGGTAAGCCAAGTTAATACATAAAACTAATCTCCATACTAAAACGACTTCACCAAGCAATAGAATTGGTAGATTTAAGTCACTGAGGTGTTACCTTGTATTAGGGGCCTTGTTCTTACTTCCCAACACCTCACACACGTATGGTAAGTTTTATGTGCCTTTCACAGAGGAGTCAACTGAATCTTGCCCAGTGTTATAGCCAATGTTGATGACCCGTTTTGATCTCTTTACCCCACCAACAACCACTCTCCCAGTTGCTGTCAGGGAGGTGGTTAAAAGCTTACATCTGAGAATCCCTCTGGAGGATGGCCTGTGGCTGCTGGGCTTGCTTTTTTCTAGAACTTTCTGGGAGCTTACACCTTCCTCTCCCATTACCACTGCCCCCATCCTCCAGGGATGGACAATGACTGATTGACACAGGAGTACAAAAGCGTGGCCTGCTTACCTCAAGGGGGAGAGCGCTAGACCATTTACTCCCCAGAGCTCTCTGTGGGATCAGGCAGAGGTTAGGCACCAACTGAGACCCCATTCTTGCTGAGTATCTTCTCCTCCTTTGTCCTGCTTCCCTCTCTCCCTCCCTTTCTCTTGAGATCACTTCCTCAGTAAATCATGTGCCCAAGAATCCCCATCTCAGGTTCTGACTCTGGAGAGAGGGATCGAAGGCCCCTGTTAATAAGGAATTTAAAGCTAGGTGTACTTGACTTCAAAGTTGGCCCACTGAACCCCTGTATTGTTTATAGCTGGGGATAGTAGGCTGGCAGGTGTGAATGCATCCTTGAGGGACCCTGGTTTCAGCTGCAAAGAGGAGAAGAGTCCTAGCCTTGAGGAAGGTCTTAGTGACTGTGTTACACCCTCTTCCTCACTTTCTTGTCTCTTATTCCGCAAAGCACAGCACCAGCAACAAGCTGGTCAATTAGGTACCGCCACAAGGTCAGGGAGGGGCAGGTTGAAAGCTGGGCTTGTGAGCAAAGAGACCAGGGGTCCATAAGTCTCATGCCTAAGGCTTCTCAGAGCAGAGAGTCACAGCTTTCAATAGCAGGAGATCAGATGCACAGTAATAGGAAGGTACTGGAAGTCCTGAGCTGTAACTTGGGAGAGGGTGCGAGCCAGACCCGGGTGGGCAGGCTGCCTAGTCAGCAGGCTCCAGGCCTCGGCTGTGGTCGGAGGACCCGTTTGCAGCCCCCTGCCTGTGGGAGTGCTGAGTCACCACCCTGGGAAGGTCTCTGCTGGATTTTTCCATAACTTAGAGGTTTGGACGTGCTCCAGTCATGCCTGTTCCAGTTAGAATGTTGCCTTCAGATTTCCCAGGAGGCTTCCAGCCCTGTCTGAGAGTCAGCTGCTCAAGGACAGCAAATAAGTGAGAACAAGCTGTCCCAGGTGGAGATGAGAGAGTCTGGACCCAGGAAAGTAGGGAGCCAGAGCCTGGCAGAGAAATTACTGAGGGGGGCTATCCAGTTGGGGAAGGGTTCCTCACTGGCCCCCAAAGAGCCTTCTCTCCGCCTGGCTGGAGAAGACAACAAAGGATGGGGTGCCCATTACTGGAAGACTTCTCTCTCTTTTTCTTTCTTAAGAGAGAGCGTGTGTGCACATGGAGAGTTGGGGAGAGGGAGAGATCCCAGGAAGACTCCACTGATTGCAGAGCCCGGTGCGGGGTTTGATCTCACCATCCAGAGATCCTAACCTGAGCCAAAATCAAGAGTTGGATATGTCACCGCTTCACCGCTTAACCGACTGAGCCACCCAGATGCCCCTGCTGGAAGGCTTCTCTTAATGAAAAGAGACATTGTTGGGCTGTTCTCTTTGGTTAAAGACCTTTATTACTGCCTCCTCTATGAAAGAATACAGCGTGGGGGCTCTGGTATTAGGTAGACCCAAATTAAAAGCTCTGTTCTAGCCTTATAACTTCTGTGATGCTGGGAGGGTCACTTAATGTTTCAGAGCCTCAGTTTCCTCATCCAGTAAATGGGTGGCCATGGTCAGCAGACAGGTTCATTGTCTGGGATGGGGCAAGTCAGAGAAAGGAAGTAGACTGTTAAGAGGCACAGATAGCCTAGATGGACTAAAAATGCTGAGGAAAAATTCATCCAACTTTACTATGAAGGAGACAATTTGCTTCCCGAGCCAGGGTGGTAGACATAAGGCCCCCACTCACCCAGTCCAGTGCTCGAGGCAGACATCACTAGGTGTGTCTGTGAAGTGTAACTCTGGAGAGAGCCTCTGGGTAGCTTCTCTTGTTGGATCAGACATGGCACTTGGGATAGAACCTATGTGTCATCCTCGCTCTAGATTCAAGATAGCTTGATAGCAATCACTAGGAGTCTACGTGAGTATGTAAGAAGGAATTTAAAGGAGAGAAAATTGGTGTTTAAAGTATCTTCAGCTGGAATGCCTGGGTATGGAGATGGCTCTGACTGAGTGACCCAAAGGGTCTGTTATTTTCTGGCCGCTTGAGTTATGTGGCAGAGATCAGGCATGGTGTGGACCTTCCAGATGACCACTAGCTTGGCAGCCCTGGTCTCATCAAAAATGGACTCTTTTTTTTTTTTTAAGATTTTATTTTTATTTACTTATTTGACAGACAGAGATTACAAGCAGGCAGAGAGGCTGGCAGAGAGAGAGGGGGAAGCAGGCTCCCCACTGAGCAGAGAGCCCGTTGTGGGGCTCGATCCCAGGACCCTGAGTCATGACCTGAGCCAAAGGCAGAGGCTTTATCCCGCTGAGCCACCCAGGTGCTCCCAAAAATGGACTCTTAAGCCACACCACCCTCAGCAGCAGGTCCTGAGACAAGGATTACGCAAACAGTACAAGAATGCAAGTAGCTTATTTGCAATATGATCCTAGGACCACCCATGGGAGATTCAAGAAGTGAGATGGAGTGGAGGGAGCAGAGAAAGAAGCCAGTGCAAGTTGGATTTTGAAGTAGGTTGTCATTGTAGGTGTTTAGAGCTGAATCCTGCAGAGCAAAGGCTGGGAGATAGTGCAGAGCACACACTGGTGCTATGGTATCAAGGGGTGAAGGAGCTGGTGGGTATTTGTATATGCCAACTCCCACCAGTCATTAGTTGAGGGCTGCTGGAGTGGTAGACATAAGGCCCCCACTCACCCAGTCCAGTGCTCGAGGCAGACATCACTAGGTGTGTCTGTGAAGTGTGTGAAGTCCCTGGTTACAGATGAACAGGATGGGGTCAAGCAATCAGAGAAAGCTCTCAGGCAAAAAAAAAAAAAGAAAAAAAAATCACAGGTACCGGCAGCCAGAAGTGGTAAGAGTCAAAAGTAGTTATCTGTTATTCATATGGTCCCCAGATCCCGAGGAGCTCAAGCGAGTCTGCGCATTGAAAATCAGATCAGCCTAACCTTTTTCTAGCACATAGTTCTCTTTAAAATGCCAGCCTCACCCTGCCCCACTTTGTTCCACTTCTAGTGTATAGAATGCACTGTCCCTGGACTAAATGACCAGAACCCTAATGATTAAAATAGCAAATATTTATTTTGTGTTTACCATAGACCAGGTGTTCTGGTAATTGCTTTATAAGAATGACCTCATTCTTATTGAGGTTGTCATTTTCATGACAACCCTGTGAAACAGGTGCGATCACTTTTTAATTCAATTTTATTTTTTAGAGAGGGAGTAGGGAGAGGCAGAGGGAGAGGGAGAGAGAGACTCCCAAGCAGGCTCCATACTCAGTGCAGAGCTCAATGTGAAGCCCAACAAGGGGCTTGATCTCACAACCCTGAGGTCATGACCTGGGCCAGAATGAAGAGTCGGACGCTTAACTGACTTATAGACTGAATGTTTGTTTTCCTCCAAAATTCATCTGTTGAAATCCAACCCCCCCCATTCGTATCTCCCCTAAGTGACACTATCCCAGAGAGCCCATGCTGTCCTCTCTGCCTGGCCAAACTTCACCCACCCACCAGGCTGCACCTCACCTCGCCATTTCCCAAAGCCTCGTCAAATCCCGGAGCCTGTGTTGGATTCCCACGGGCTGTGAGACTGGGGGCTTGGGCCAAAGTGAGCTAGATCTCTGGAGTGGGGAGCAGAGGGAGCCCAAACAATGCTCTTAGTAGTCTTTTCCAGACTCCAACACCCAAATAATGAGTTCAAGGGAGAAGACACCAGACTTGATTCTCATTTTCATGTACCCTATGCCCATAGCACCGTAGGCCCTTCCGTGTTTCCTGTTTGGTGCCTAGGACAAGGCTGATGCTGTGGGGCACTGGGAACGTGTGCAAATTACCAAAGCCCTACCCTTACGGAGCTGACATGTTGACTGATGACAGACAGACAGACAACAAACACATCAATCAGTAAACAGACTGTGTCAGACAGTGGGAAGTGCTCTAGAGAGAAACAGAGGTGGTAAAGTCTACAGGGCTGAAGGAAAGTAAAGGAAGGAGTGGGCACTAGAGGAAGAGCTTTGCTCTCAGGGGACCAGCCAGTGCTAAAGTCCAGAGGCAGGAGCATCCTTAGCCTATGAAAGGACCACGTACAGTGTGACGGAAGAGAAGGAAGGGAAGGGGGAATGATCGGAGAGTAGTAGCAAGAAGGGGATCACATAGGGCTTCGCAGACATTATAAGGACTGTGTCTTTTGTTTAGAGTGGGGTGGGAGCCATGGGAGAGTTTCCAGCAAAGGCAGAACAGGGTCCTGCTTAGCCTCTGCGGGGTTACTCTGCGGTGAGAATCACCCAGGGCTGGGGAGTCCTGGAGGGAGAGAGAAACAAGGAGGAAGCCAAGGAGAGGGTTTCTGCAGAGAGCCTGTTAACAGGTGATGGTGGTCCAGACCCCTGGTAGCTGTGGAGGTAAGCAGTCAGGTGTTTTAAAAGCACAATGATGGGACAGCTCATGGCTTGGTTGAAGGATGTATGATTCTTTTTTTGTTTTTTTTAAAGATTTATTTATTTGTTTATTTGAGAACGAGAGAGAGAGATAGAGAGAGGAAATTGCATGTGAGTGGGAGGAGGAGCAGAGGGAGAGAGAGAGAATTCCCAAGCTGACTCCCCACTGAGCAGGGAGCCCAACTCAGGGCTTGATGCCAGGACCCTGAGATCATGACCTCAGCTGAAATCAAGAGTCAGATGCTTAACTGACTGAGCCACCCAGGTGCCCCTGTATGATTCTTTCTATATGAAGTTCAAGAACAGGCTAAACTAAGCTAAAATCAGAACAGTCATCCCCCCTGGGGAGGATGTTGGGATTGATGAGGAGCGGCACACGAGACCTTTCTGGGGTGATGGAAATGTTCTCTATTTTTATCTGGGCGGAGGTCTCACAATATAGAGACAGGTTTTTTTAAATCTACTGAGTGGAATCCTTAAGGTGTATGCATTTTACTGTGTATAAATTAAACTTCAATTTTTAAAAATGGCACAATCAAAAAAGCAAATGACCTTTGCAATGAGGGTCTATTTGGAATACCCAGGTCCTTATTAACAGGGTGTAAAAGGATAGAGTGGTGTGAGGGAATTTATCACCTTCTTTCAGTTGCACAATATCAACCCCCCCTACACTTGGGGCACCCAACACTGTGGACTTGCTTTCTCCAGCCACGAGAGTGCAGGTCCAGAACCGAGCTCAGCCTCTCTGGAAGGCTTCCCAGAGCGCTGAGTCTGAGATGAGGCCACAGAAAGCAGACGGCGCCAAGAACACGGCCACGGTCAGAGGTGCCAATGCCCGGCCACATTCTTCCAGTGATCAGTTCTTCTGATCAATCCTGTAAGTCGCCCTGTAATCTTCTAATAAATCCCTCTTCTGCTTGGGCCACTCCGAGCCATTTTTGTGGTTTGAGACCAAGCGCCCTGCCTGGTCAGTGCTGTGTGGAAAGAGCCCAGGGCTGAGTCAGAGAGACCTGGACAGTGTCCTAAGTCACTCTGGTTCATCAGGTCCTGCCACACTGGTGATCAGACAGCCAGAGGGAGCTTATCCCATGACCAGCCCAATCCACGAGGGAAAGCCAGAGGGCAGGGAGAGCCCCCTGCGAGGGCAGGGAGAGCTGCAGAGGGCAGCTGCAGGGCAAGCCAGCCCAGCCAGGGAGCCTAGTTTCATCTCTGAAGGTGCAGACTGTGGCCTACCAGTCCTGCTGGACTTAGGGGCCGGACCTAACCCTTATAATCTAGCCTGAACATTAGGCAGAAACAGCTTTCAAGGAAGGAGGGGCCCACATTCCTGCCTGTGGAATGTCTCCCAGCATGAAACAGAGCCTGGGCCTCAGCAAGAGAAGGAGATCAAGGGGTGCCTGGGTGGCTCAGTCATTAAGTGTCTGCCTTAGGCTCAGGTCATGAACCCAGGATTCTGGGATTGGGCCCCGCATCAGCCTCCCTGCTAGGTGGGAAACCTGCTTCTCCCTCTCCCACTCCCTCAGCTTGTGTTCCCTCTCTCGCTGTGTATCTCTCTGTCAAATAAATTAATTAATTAATTTTTTAAAAAAGAGAGAGAGAGAAGGAGACGAAACCCACGATGTGAAATGGGCCTTGGAGCCCACAGGGGTGTGGGTGTGTGTGCGTACACCCTAGCCTCCTCACACCCTAGCCTCCTCCAAGAGGGGTCTCCCTGCTCAGTTTCGCTCTGATTACAGCCACAGCTGACATTGCTAATTCAGCACCAAACTCAGCATAGCCACTCATGGAGTTGGGGGTGCCGGCGGGTAACTGCCGGAGAAAGACCTGTGTGGCTTGGAGTCCTGCTCGGGGAAGGCCCTGGAGGCCTGGGAGACTGCAGTGTGCTTGTGGATTTGAGCCCTGGGGTCCCTGCTGGGCTCCAGGCCGGGAGACCTTGTCCAGTCCTCTGACATTTCCTGGGCTCTGTGCCACAAACCAAGGCCCCAGTGTGTGGAAGCATTTTGTAAACTCGTCTGGGCTGTTCACTTCTGAGTGGTTTTAAGACTTGGTTTTTGTTTTTCATTTGAGAGACACTTCCCATGAGGGACCTAGGAAGAATCTAGGGAGGCACATGAAGGGAGAAGATGAGGACTTAGGGTTCTGTTTGAGGGGAAGGGTTTGCCTAGGAGGTGGGAGGAGTAGAAGGATCCAGAAAGAGAGAGCACTTGGCCTTCTGGAGTAACCCCCCCCCCCCCCAGCCTGGGGAGGGGAAGGCTTGGGACAGTTGCTGCAGAAGACTTCTGCTCACAGCAGCTCTGTACTCCCTCAGCTGCTGGGCTCAGAGAGTTGGAGTTGGGGGTGGTGGTGGTGGTGGGAGTGGGGTGGGAGAGGTTAGCCTCCCTGCCTTCCAATGGCAGACTCCTGGGTGGTCTGGACCTACGTCAACACAATTCGCCCCTCCTCTCTTCATCCTCCTCCCTGCTGCTCTGAAAGTCCAGTGGCGTCACTGCTTCCAGATGTGGTGTCCAGATGTGGCTTGGAGCGGGTCAGGCGGATCAGGGAGGCAGAGGCAGCCACCCAGCTCCTGGCTGTTCCTCCCGCCTCCTCCTCCACCGGGGCCTGCCCAGTGCACTCCCTCCCCTGCCTTCCTTTCACCACTGGGTCAGGGTACCAGGGACCTAGAGGCACGGGTGGATGGATAAATAAATACCAGTTAGGAATAAACCTGAGCCAGACAGATGCATCTTTATTCATGTTGGAAAGAGCTTATAACTGGGGGAGTGGAGAACTCTCAGATATTTCCGTTCTGAGCAGTCCCAGTGGCTCCAGGAGGAGGAAGTGAGCTGTCTCCTTGGCTGGGGACCTGCCAGGGCACTGGGCTCTGGGCCAGCCAAGGCCTGAGAGAAGCTGCTGAAAACCTCCCCCTTAATGGGAACAGCCTGGCCCCTTGTGTCTCACTGGGACGGAGCCCCAGTTAGGGGGGAAAGGCAGCTGTTTTATTAGTGACAGGCTGTGCAAACCAGGTGGTGCTGTGGGGAGCGAGTTCTCTTGTTGCCTGGACAAGCCTGTATCCAAGAGCACGATGCACGAAATCCTCAGGGCTCACGTGCAAATGCAGGTTCTGACTCAGTCCATCTGGGATGGGGCTTGGAATCTCTTAGTTCTAACTCGCCCTCAGGTGATTCTGATGCTTGCTGGTCTGTGGGTCACATTTTGAGTAGCAAGGCACTGGACCAGACATCTAAAACGTGTCAATATTTTTTGACACTTCTCTATTTTTTCCTGCAGGCTCTCCTCGACTCTTCTTTTTATTTTATTTTATTTTCTCTTTTTTCTTTCTTCCTTCTGTGTTTCCTTCCTTCCTTTCACTTTCTTTCTCCTCTCCCTTCCTTCCCTACTTAATCCCTCCCTCCTTCTTTCTTTTCTTTTCTTCCTTCTCTCTTTTCTTTTCCTTTCTTCCTTCCTTCCCTCCCTCCTTTTCTTCCTTCCTTCTTTCCTTTAATTAAAAAAGTACCAAAGACGGTGAAAAATCTCCTAACCCCGCCCCCTGCAAGGCCATGATCCTTTCCCATGGCCAACGAGTGCTGTTGACGTTTGTGTACATCTCTCCTGGGATATTTGATGAATATACAATATCCTCCGTGTCCTGTCCGAGCACTGCGGTGGTGCTGTTTTGTATTTTGCCTTTTTCACTTAACAACATGCCTTGGAAGTAGCTCCAGTTCTTTATTTCTTTTGAAGTTGCACACTTCCGTTAGATACCATAAATTAATGAGCAAATCATGGACTTTCCGATGGACACTTGGTTGTGTCCAGTCTTCCGTCCTTGCATACAGGAGTGCAGTGGATACCTTGGAGTCCTGTCACTTCCTGCAGGTGCACGTCTATCAGGCAGACAGAGGCCTGCAAGTGGAAATGCAAGGTCAAAGTCTACATGCTTTTGTAATTTTGATAAATATTGTCAAATCGACCTCCCCAGGGAGGTTGTGCTGACAAGGGAGAGAGGGCCTGTTGCCCTTATCCTCCCAATGCCAGGTGTGAACAAATTCCTCATCTCTGCCAACTGGAGATGGAAAACATGGTAACTGTACTTTTTGAAACTCTCCTCCTGGGATCGCCTGTCTGGTTCAGTAGACTGAGTGTTTGATTCTTGATCTCAGGGTGGTGAGTTTGAGCCCCAGGCTGGGTGTAGAGATTACTTAAAAAATAAAATAAAATCAAAAGAAAGGAGAAAGAAAGAAAGAAAGAAAGAAAGAAAGGAAGAAAGAAAGAAACTCTCTCCTTCTTTAGCGTCCATGGCTCTCTTCAACTATTTATTTATCGGTGAGTCACTGCTTTGATCATTTCTGGGCCAATGACCCAGCAGAAAACTGGTAGAGGAAGACAAGCCAGTAGATGGTCAATAATTCCTGATGAGCACAGAGAGTGCTGTGAGAAGGGGGTGAATTCTCCAGACAGCGCTTCTCAAACTTCATCGGTGACAGTTGCCTCAACCAGAAGATCTGATTTAAAGGCAAATTATTACTCAGCAGGTCTGGCGTGGAGGCCAGGATTCTAGAGTTCTAACAAGCTCCTAGGCGAAGCTGGGCTGTTGGGCCCCAGGTGACATGTTAGTAGTAAGGGCCTACCTGAAACGAGGTTGGCAAACTGTTTCTGTAAAGGACGAGATAATAAATCTTTTTTTTTTTTTTAAAGATTTTATTTATTTATTTGACAGAGAAATCACAAGCAGCAGAGAAGCAGGCAGTGAGAGAGGGGAAGCAGGCTCCCTGCTGAGCAGAGATCCCAATGCGGGACTCAATCCCAGGACTCTGGGATCATGACCTGAGCCGAAGGCAGCGGCTTAACCCACTGAGCCACCCAGGCGCCCGATAATAAATCTTTTCAGCCTTGTGGGCCACATGGGGTCCATTGCAGCTCTTGAACTTCGTCTTTGAAAGCAGCCTTGGACAACACAGACATGAGTGGGTGTGGCTGTGTCCCAGTAAAAATCTATTTACAAAATAAGCAGTGGGCTGGGTTTGGCCAGCAGGCTGGCGTTGGCTGCCCCTTGCCCTAGAACATCAGAAACATCCCAGGCCTGCTTGTTGCCCTGATGAGTAAAGGGTGCTATTGGAGCAGTCGCAGGGGCCTGAGCTTGTCAGGGGTCAGTGGTTCTGGAGGAATGGCTTATTAGTCAGAGTCCTACCAGGAAAACCGAAACCAGCGTTTAATAGAGGTAATTAAATGCTGGGAATTGGTTACATAGGTAATGGAAGAGCTGAGAAGTCATTCAGGGGCAGCCCAGAGATTAGCAACAGCAGGAAGCTGCTACCACCCTGGGGAGGAGGAGGAGGAGGGAGGAGGAGGTGTTGCTGAGCTCAGATTACCCGGTGGGAGTGGGAACCATGGTAGGTATACCCACTGGGAGCAGGAACCATAGACGAGGTCCAGCTGTGGTTGGAGACCCTGGAATATCCTGGCTTCTTTCTTTTTCTTGCCCTCCCTTCTCCCATCCATTGGCCAAACCTAGCTGTGATCCAGCCTACACAGGAGACTACAGGGGCCAGCCACCCTCCCACAGAGCTGAGCAGGGGAAGTCAAGGCATGGGCTGAGACCAATAGGACAATGCCCAGTCATAGAGATACTTAGAATGAGACTTGAAGTGTAGGTAATTGACCCAGCACAGGAGAGAGGAAGGATGGGTATTTCAGGCACAGAGAGCAGGTCTAGCTAGGGTGTGTAGGGGTGAGTCTGTGGGAGGAGGTCAGCAGGGAGGCCACTCCCTTAAGCAGGCTGAGATTTGTGATTTAGAACAGGGTTTGGCAAACATCTGTGTCACATAGTTTTCCTTGTTTTGTTTAAAAACAAAATGTAAATACATAAAAGCCATTCTTAGCTCACAGGCCACAGACAGCTTTTGGCCCATGATTGTTTGCTAGCCCGTTTTAGAAAAATCTACTTTAGAAGGATGGATGGGGTGGATAGGAGGCTGAGAGCAGACAGAGAGGTGGGAAAGGAGGTGGCTGAAGATGGCCAGGCAGGAGATGGTAGCCGTCCACCTGGGGGGCCATCATGCTGGAGAGAAGGGATGAGGTAGAGATTCAGAATGGACAGGATGTAGAATGAAATTCTGGGCCAGGCTTGGAGGGGTTTTCAAACTGACACATTGCTTAGCTCAGAACTCCTGGCTTCCTTGCTTTAAGGAGCTAGAGGGACACCTGCCATCCCAGCAGTGTGCTTCCCTACCCCACCCCCAACTCCTCCCCAGTCCTCTGTTTAAGAGGAATGAGCTGTACTGCCTCTAAGTAAGTCGGGATTCAGGGCTGCCCAATTGATGGTGACTCACTGACTGCTCATTCTAGAATACTGGTGCTGAGCATCTGTTGTCCTCAGTTTCAGGGCTTGGTGGCCATTCCAAGATGACCATGGGTAAAAACTGGGAGGCCCCTTGCCCAGTTGTGGGTCCAGACGCCTGCTGGTAGCCCCTTCCAGGTGTGAACAAATATGCCGCAGGATAATTGTGGCATAGATAGGGCTGGAAGGATGTCTTAGTTTGGGGTCCCCAGAAGGGAGAGACAAAGATTTGAGCATAAGTAGTTCAATGCACCATGGGGGAGTGGGGAAGTGAGACAGGAGGGCAGTAGTCCATATGGGACATATTATGGAGGTAGCTCCACTGTGGGCAGCTGGCACTTAGTCCTCCTGGAGAACTCTGGACTCAGAGTAGAATATGGTCCTATCAGAGGGGCAAGGCAGCCAGGGTATTTCTCCATCATTTCCTGTGAGGGACAGATGGAGGGCTCTCCAAGGCATGCTTATTCCCTGGCATTTGAAGTCCACTCCTTGGTTTTCTGCAGCTCAGGAAAGAGAACCCTCAAGTGCAGACATGCAGTAGGAAGATAGCTGGAGCTTTCTGATACGGTAAAGCCCCAAGGAGATGAGCAGGAAGCCTGTAGAAATACACTACAGATAATTATCCTCTGATTTTGATGGTTGGGGAAACTGAGAAGCAAAGCGACAGCTCAAATCACACAGCAGCTTTATGACAGTTGAGGGGCCAGAGCTCAGAGCCTGTGAGTCCAGCCCCTGCTGTCATGGGTCTCTGGGGCATGAAAGAGCCTGCCCTTTGTGTCTTATAGGTTGACTCCAGTTATCCCATCCGCCTGCCTGCTATATTCTCTGCCCAGAGCCCAGAGCCATATTTAGGGGAAGGGGGAGTTGCAGGACATGTATATGTGGCAAGGCTTGGCTTCCTTACCAAGTATCTATATGGGGCATCCAGAGACTAGGAGGAGTGTAAGCAGAAGACAGAATGGGGCCAGGAGTTGGGAGGTGGCCAACTGGTGAAGCTGTGGGGGCACGGTGTGCTGAGCAGAGGCAGAGATAGAATGGGATGGAGTTAGTGTGGAGGTCTCTCAAGGGGACTATGAAGTGGGCTGGGCAAGTCTGAACTCCTTACCCCCTGTCCTGGTTACTTGGGACTGGGACCCTTTGCAGAACAGGGAGCAGAGGACCCAGACCTCAACACTGAAGTCTGTGTGTGTTCAGAATTGAACACGAGCCAACCACTTGGTCATATGTTCATTCAAGGATCATTTATGGGGGCTCAGGGTATCCCAGTCATGTGCTAACCACTTGGGGAAAACTTGGAGGAATCAGGCTATTGGCTGTTCTCAGAACCTGTTCTATCCTGTAGGGGGAGTAGATCAGCTTTCTTTCACCTGAATTTTCCATTCCGTATTGAGTCCTGAGTTGAACGGTGGAAGACAGCACAGCCCTCAGGAAGTCCTTAGTCTGAGAGGGAGACAAACTTTCAAATCCAGGTGTGGAGTTGCTCCTTGCTCAGGGAGGCTTAGAAATAGTTTTGTTTCTGAAGTCTTTGATACCCAACAGGGGATAGGAGTGACTGGAAGCTCCACCTGAGTGGCCCAGCAGAACCCGCAGGAAATTCCATCCTATTCCCAAACCTAGCCTGTGACCAATGATTATCAAAGATGGTGTACCCTTTCTCTCCTTATGCACTCACACTTTGCAGTGTGACTTTGCCACTTATCCCATCAGGAATCTCTTCTTTATCCCTTGAATTTGGGCTGGTGTATTAGGGTTCTTTAGAGAAACAGAACCAACAGGATTTATCAATTTATTGATTAGTTAATCTAGATCTAGATAGAAGTATCTCAAATAAGATAATTAATCTAAAATTAACGACCAGGGTTGACCAGTCACTTGCTTTGGGTCATAGAGTGTGGTAAAAGTGATGGTGTCTGAGTCCTGAGCCTAGTACTTAAGAGGCCTTGCTCAGTTCCACTCACTGTCTTGGAATTCTGCCCAGTCACCATGTGAACAGTCAGGCTGACCCTTGGCAGATGAGAGACCATCTGGAACAGAGATGATTTGTGTCAATTGATGCCAGGTCTCACTCAACCTGGCAGCTGATAGTGTATGCATAAGAGAGTCCAACCAAGATAAAATTGCCCAGCAGAGCCCAGACCAAATTGTTGACCCACAGAACTATGAACTAAATAAAGACTTGTTGTTTTCCCACTTAGTTTTTGGAGTGGTTTGTTACACAGCAAAACTAACTGATACACAGTCCAACTTCTGTGGTACCTTATCAGCCTGCCATCTTGGCTGATGGAGAAGACACAGGCAAACAAAGGGCCTGTTTCAGGTTATAATGAGGCTCTGTGGGTGTCTATATTCGTTGGGGGCATGCATGCAGACATTCTTCCACCCTGATATTTAAATATAGCTCGGCCCAAGCCCACTCTGGCCTGGCAGACCCCCACAATAATATGCCATAGCAGAGGGAAGGGTGGTAACTGACAGCTGGCAGCCAAAAAAGTTCATGTTGGGGGTTGAGGGAGACCAAGGGCTGGTCTTGGCCCTGTAGACTGTGAGAAGCTTCAAGGATGCATCATAGGATCAAGCACAGGAAAAGGCCTGGAGCCAAACCTGGCCCAAGTTCTCTTTTTGTTGCTTGGCAAGTGTGTGTCCTGGGACAAGCTGCCTTACCTTTCAGAGCCTCAGGTTCTCCAAGGGGAGAGTTAGGTTTTGGGGGGCCCAAAGCTGATGGCAGTTGGGAGCCTGCTTTAAGCAGAAGGATACAAGACTATGTTGATAAAGTTGTAGGAAGGTGCCCAGGCAAGCAATCTTAAGCTTCACGAGCTATGCAGTAAATTGCTTCTGGCTTCCTCACTACTAAAATAGGAAAGTTAATAATAGCCATTGAACAGGAATGTTTTGAAGGTCAAACAAATACACTATAGATTCATAGGTCATCTATGCATATTATAGTGGGTATCCTAGTGGGTGGGGTCTGTCAGGAAGACCAGCTGTGCATGGGGGAAAGGGCCCATGTGGCAGCTGGTGGGTGGGCTAGCGGGAGGAGAGCTGGGCAGGGAGGAGGAGGAGTGGAGTGAGAGGAATGGTGTGGAATTTCTACCACCACCTGGCCCACAGACTGCCCTGAGGTTTGTAGGAAGGAATTCAGGCAGATGCAGGTGCTCATTTCATGAGGGTCTTGGGGAGGTCCTGGGACCTAAGTAAGGTTATAGCAGGTTTCTGGATGCAAAAGTTTCTTCTCTGGCATAAGAGGTTGAAATGGGGATTCTTGAGCAAGTGATATATTGAGGGCCTGCTCTCGGAGAAGCATAAAAAAGAGGGAGGGCAGCAGGACAGTGCAGGGGAAGATGCTTAGTAAGGATGGGGTCTCAGCTGGCATCTTGCCTCTCTCTGATCCCACAGGGAGCTCTGGGGTGTGAACGGACCAGAGAGTTGTCCCCCCTTGAAGTAAGGAGGGCAGGCTTTTGTCAATCAGTTGTTGGGAGGATGGTGGGAAGTATCATTTTCCAGGGTTATCTATCAGCCAAAGGCAATTCTCAGGAGAAGGGGGCAGCCTTGTAGCAGCTGGTGGATGAGTACAGTGGCCTGGGAAAGGGGATCTGCTCAGGGCACCAACAGAATGTACTACAAGGATCCTCCCCACATTTCTCCATGATATTCAAACTTATCATGGCATGGCATTGGCAACTTGGGGAGTGCAAAGGGATAAATGGATGGAATTTAGGAGGGACCAGAGTGCTGATCTTTAGGGCACTCTGGCAGGGCAAGTGGTGAGGTATTGCCCCTCCAGTGGCTTCTAAGGACTTGGTTTTCTAGGAGGGATCACTGTGCTAAGTTCATTGGAAATGGGTGGGACTTTCAGAAATAACTGGGCAAGTTGAGGGACTCCGAAGCCTCCATGGTCTGCAGATGCGGGGGGGGGGGGGGGGGGTAAAAGCCCACAAGATGTGTATTTTTCCTGTTAATGCAACCTAATTTGTGTCCATGTATTGATCAGACTTGTAGGAACTTGAGGCACATACAGGAAAGGGCTTTGGCAACTATAAAGTAGAGGATGATTTCCAAGGTCATGCATATCATGAGATGGTAGGTGGTTTCCAACCCTGTGGAAGGACCGAAGATTCACTCCAATTCTGGCAGTGGTGCATTGGTTGATTCCTAAAGAAGAGGAGCTAGAGAGGAAGGTGTGGTGGTTTGGTGCAACTGTGGTCCTGCATCTTGCCATGTCCTGTGATCAAATGCAATGTTCTTTGTCTTTGGTGAGATGGGTCTTAGAGAAAAACAGCTGGATTGGTGTGTGGTGTGGGCTGGGATGTAAAATGGGAGAGCAACTTTGGAAGACTGGCAGCTTTTTGTGAAGTTAAACATATATCACAGGACCTAGCAATTCTACTTGTATCTACCCAGGAGAAATGAAAACATACACTGTAGTTTATTTGCTGCTGTGTACTAAATTATGTCCCAACTTAGAAACTTAAAAGAACAAAAAAACACTTATCTTCCCAGTGTCTGTAGATCGGGAATCCAGGAGCAGCTTGGCTGGGTGGTTCTGGCTGGAGGTCTTTCATAAAGTTATAGCCAATTTGGTGGCCAGCCAACAGGAAGGTTTAATGGAGTTGGAAGATCTGTTCCTAAGATAGGGCTCACTCATACACCGGGCAAGTTAGTGCTGTCAGTGAGAGGCTTCAGTTCTTCTCCACGTGGACCTCCCTATAGAGCTGCTTGAGTTTCCTTATGACATGGTGGCTTGCTTCCCCCAGAACACAGGATCCTAGAAAGTGAGGCCATGCTGCAAGCCTTTCATGACCTAGCTTTGAAATATACATGCTGACACTTCTGTATATCCTATCATCTACTTGTCTGCTCTATTCAGTGCTGCAGGGATCTGCATGAGCTCATGAAAGGTAGGAAGGGAGGATCATTGGGGGCCGTTTTGGAGGCTGGTGACCTCAGAGGTTAATGCAGTCACACCTCCTCTGTTCTGCTAGAGCAACACATGCACACCTGTGGCATCTTGAGATGAATGCGTTGAGTCTTGAGTATCATTCATTCCCAGTGGAGCTGTAAGAGCAGAAGGAGGAGGAGGAAGTGAAGGAGGAGGAGAGAAGGCTGTGGTTCTCGGCAAGAGGCTGTGCAAAGGCCCCACCCATGGCCTGGCTGGAGTGTGTGAGTTCTTGAGTGAACAAAACCTTGACCCATGAGCCAGCCACAGTGTGCAGTATGGCTTGGTGTGGGTTAGGCAGGCCCAATGGGAGGGACTGGAGGAGTCAATCTGGTCTCTACTTTTATAGACCCTGAAACAAAGGTGTAGGACCCCTAAGATAACCTCTCAGCTGGTGTGTCAAGTTCAAGCAAAGTGGCTATAAAATCACTTCCATGAGGAGGGATTTCCAAGCCCAAGGGCTTAACTTTTCCTCATCCTGGAGTCTCCATGGCAGGGTAGGGAGTATGTGAGGGGTCTGCTCTGTGCCATGAAGCCAAGGAAGAGCAGTCTCCAGACTATGGTCCCATGATACCTCTCCTGCTTTCCAAGACAGGAAACAGGACTTACCCTTAAAGACCTTTATTACCTGGCCTTGTGCTTTATGAATAGGTCACTTCAACTGAATTGCAGGGAGTTCTGATTGTTGGGCTCTTCCTCAGGAGTTGAGTCCTTGACAGAATGTAATATCCTCAGTGCCCAATCCTTCTCCACAAACTGTATCAGCTCAGTTTCCCATCTGGGAGCCTGGGGGTAAGGTGAGTTGGTGCCCATCATATGGGCTGTGTTAGAAGATGGAGGTAGGAGATCAAGACATGGTCTCCTTCTTGAGGGCAGCCTATGTTCCCATAATGGATTTTGGAGTCTCAATAATGGATTTTGAATGAATACAGAAACTTAGGGACCCCACAAACAGGTCGACTTCTTCTTTTTCATCACCAAAGCCCACATGACCTAGGAGTATGGGTGAAGAGATGAGAATGGAATGGGAAAGAGAGGCACTAGCCCTTTAAAGAGAAATCCAGGGTTTGCAGAGAAGTGCAAATTAACATGCAAATGGTCTGCAAAAGGAGACTTGGGACACAGGGTAGTGGACTTGGATGAACCAAAGGGTACCCATGCCAGTTAGTCCAGCCCTGAATTGTGGTTCCCTGCTGGATGTGAAAAGAAGCACTACAGCTCCAGAATTTCTATAAAGGAGGCAGTGGGGTAGGGAGCGCAATCTGGCTGGGGAGGTGGGAGGCCAGAGAGTCATTGAACTGACCTGGGAGCCACTTACTTAAAAAAAAAACAAAAAAAAACTGATTATACATTTATTAGAGGGTGGCTCTAATTCTCAGTTTCTGTCTCTAATCTGTCAGTGTGACTGCAGGAATCAATGCTACTTAAATAACTCCCGTACCCAGTTCTTGGGCTACCTCTTTCCAACTTGATGGTCTATTTTGGAATTTTGTAAACCACTCCTCCATGTTCCTTTACCACCTGGATTCAGCCATTCTTTTCATGACTGATGGAATTCAACATTCTTTTCATGTACTTGCCTGGTGCTAAGGTTGTTCCAGTGACCTATGCAGACTCCTTCCTGGAGCTCTGGACTCAAGCAGCACAGTGTTTCCTAAACAACTCTCTCTGGATGCTTGTATCCCAGGGACCCCAAGCTGTGCAGATTTGAGATAGCACTCAGAGTCCTCCAAAATCCAGTTCTTGGGAATATTTGACAGCTCATTCCATGTCCCGGTAAAATGGCAGCCCCATCCAACTAGCGTACAAGCCAGAAGGCTGAGGTCAGCTGGGATACCTTTCTTACTCTCATGTCTTTCTCCTCCCCTCTGCCATGAAGTCTCTAAGTCCTGAGTCCTCTTATCTGATACCTATACCATTTCGATGGCTCTTAGCTGGTCTCTCCATACCCTCTCTTACTACCCTCCTACCTTACTACCAGACTCCTTCAATCTTCACTCAGATGTCAGAATTAATCTTGTCCCCACCCTGATGCAAGAATCTATCTGTGTGATACTTGGAAAGTTGCTACACTTCTCTGAGCCTTAGCTCCCCATTGGTCAAAGAAGCTCGCCAAGGACCAGAACAGACCAGTTTCTGAGGTGTCATGGCTCTGAGATGTGGGCTGCTTTCTGGATAGAGGGTACCCCATGGTGAGGTGAAGGACCCCCATGGGTCCAGGAACTGCCATGTAAGCAGTCCTCAGAGCCTTTGCTTTCTAGGTCTTTACAGCCTGCCTGCCACATTTTGCCACCAAGATGGAAGAAGTGTAACCACAGCTGAAACTCATGTGTCTCTTCTGTTCCTCTCCCCCTCTCCCACATGCCAAAAATACGGGCTTGCTTCTCTCCCATTCCACAACTTCAAAGCCAACGCAATCTAAGCCAGGCTGTCATCCTGCGAACTATCATATATTGATTTGAAAACCCTTTTTTATTTTAAAATTATTATAGATTCACAAAGAGTTACAAAGGCAGTAGAGAAAGGTCTCAGGTGCCCCATACCCTTCATCCTGCTCCCCCCAATGGTTACATCTGACCTGACTATAGGAAGGTATCAAAACTGGAAAATTGACATCCATACGATGTATGCATAGTTCTGTTATTTTGTTACTTTTATGGGTTTGCATAACCACCACTCTTGTCAAGATGCAGAGCGATGGCATCACTGCAAAGATCTCCCTCCCACTACTCCTTTGTAGTCATGTTTGCTCCTCTCTCTACCATCCCTCATCCCTGGCAACCATGGATGTGTCCTCTATCTCTATATTTTTGTCATTTTGAAAATGTTACGCAAGTGAAAGTATACAGTATGTGATCTTTTGCATTCCCCCCTGCCAAGTCCCAGAGATCCATCCAGGTTGTTGAATATACCATTTGCTGTGACTGTACCAGTTTGTGTAACCATTCACTTGCAGGGTGTTTTGTTTGTTTCCAGTTTTTGTTACTATAATTGAAACTGTGATGAACAGTTTTTGACAGGCTTTTGTGTGGGTATAACTCTTTATTTCTCTGGGACAAATGTCCAGGGGAACCATTGCTGGGTTGTATGGTAAGAGTATCCTTCGTTTTTTAAAAGAACTTGCCAAGCTATTTTCTGAGTGACTTTACAATTTTCTATTCCCACTAGTAATGTATGAGAGATCCTGATTCTTTGCATCCTCTCAAGTATTTGGTATTGTCCCTATTTGTTTTTTAATTTTAGCTGTTTTAACAGGTATGTGATGATATTGTATATAGTCTTAATTTGTACTTCCCTAAGGGCCAATGATGTTAAGCATCTTTCCATGGGCTTATTTACCGTAATGTACATCTTCTTTGGTGAAACATCTCTTCATGTCTTTAGCTCATTTTTAAGAAGAGATTTTACCTATTGACTTGAGAGAGAGAGAGCGAGAGAACGAGAGAGCAAGTGTACGTGAATGGGGGGAGGGGCAGAAAGAGAGGGAGAGGGGGAGAGAGAGCGAATCTTGAGCAGATTTCTACTGAGTGTGAGGCCCGATGGGAACTGGATCTCATGACCTGAGATCATGACCTGAGCCAAAACCAAAAGTTAGTTGTTTAACCAACTGAGTCACTCAGGTGCCCCCTTTGCCCATTTTCTAATTGGATTATTTTGTTTTTTTAAATGTTAAATTTTGAGAGTTCCTTATATATTCTGATATGCATTCTCTGTCACATACATGGTCTGCAAATATTCTTTTTATAGTGTAGCTTGTATTTTCTTCTTCTTTTTTAAAAGACTTTATTCATTTATTTGGGAGAGAGAGAGACAGACAGAGAGCATAAAAAGAGAGAGGGTCAGAGGGAGAAGCAGACTCCCTACTGAGCAGGGAGCCTGATGTGGGCCTCGATAATGGGACTCTGGGATCATGACCTGAGCCGAAGGCAGTCACCAACAAACTGAGCCACCCAGGTTTTCTGTAGCTTGTATTGTCATCCTTTTAACAGTATCTTTTGCAGAGCAAAAGTTGTTAAATTTGACAATGCCCAGTTTATTGATTTTATGAATTATGATTTTGGTGTCATATCTAAGAACTCTTAGGTCATCTGCTCAGATGATTTTCTTCTCTAAAACTTTTATAGTTCCATGTCTAAATCTGTGACCCATTTTGAGGGACTCTTTTGTATAAGGTGTGAGGTTTAGGACTAGTTTCATATTTTTGCCCATGGATATCCAATTGCTTTAATGCCATTTGCTTAAAACTTTCTCTACTGTATCGCTTTTCTATCTTAATCAAATGTCAGTTGGCCAGGGGCACCTGGGTGGCTCAGTCAGTTAAGTGTCTAACTCTTGATTTCAGGTCAGATCATGATCTCATGGTGGGGAGATTGAGTCCCATGTAGGGCTCTGAGCTCAGCATGGAGTCTGCTTTGTTTCTCTTCCTCTGCTCCTCTGTTCAATCTCTATCTCTGAAATAAATAAATAAAACTAAAGTTTTAAAAGAAAAAATGGTCAGTTGACTATGTCTTTGTAGGGCTATTTCTGCATTCTCTAGTCCATTACATCAATCTGTTTGTCTATCTCTCTGCTGATAACATACTGTCTTGATGATTATTGCTATATATTAGACCTTAACATTGAATAGAATGAACTCTTCCCACCTTATTATTCTTTCTCAAATTCTTAGTTCCTTTCTGTACAAATTGGAGAGTAATCTTGTCTATATAAAAATTTTCTGGGATTTTGATAGGAATTGTATTAAACTATATCAGTTTGAGAAGAATTGACTTCTTTACTATAGTGAACACAATCCATGAACACATTATCTCTCTTCATTTAATTAGATTTTAAAAATTTCTGCGGCACCTGACTGGCTCAGTCAGGACAGCATGTGAATGATCTGATCTTGATCTGGGGGCTGTAAGTTCAAGCCCCACATTGGGGATAGAGATCACTTAAAAATAAAATCTAAAAAAAAATGTCTTTATGTTTTGTAGTTTTCAGTATACAAGTTCTATACATGTTTTGTTAAATTTATATGTAAATATATCATTTATTTATAAATAAATAAATTATACCAACTATAAATGGTATTGCATTTTTTCCAGTTTTATTGAGGTGTGTGCTTATGATTACCTATAAATTTGTATATGTTTAGATTGTACAATATCTTTTAAAGGTATGCAACACGATGTTTTAATATGTTTACCTTGTGAAATAATGACCACAGTCAAGTTAATGAATACATCCATTACGTCACATGGTTAGTGTTTTTATGTGTGTTAGAACACTTATGATCTCCCTTGAATTTTAACAGATTTCAAGTGTGCAATATAGATTTCAAGTATTTCAAGTATACAGTATATATAGTATTTCAAGTATACAATATAGTACTATAATCACCATGCTATAAATTAGATCTCCAGAACTTATTCATCTTATAATTGAAAGTTTGTAGCCTTTGGCCAATATCTCCCCATATTGTCTCTGTCCCCTTTCCCCAGTCCTTGGCAAACACTGTTCTATTTTCTGGTTCCATGAGTTAGATTTTTTTAGACTCCACATGTAAGTTAAGATTGAACAGTATTTGTCTTTCTGTGTATGGCTTTTTCCACTTAGCATAAAGTCCTCTAGGTTTATCCTGGCTGCAAATGAATAAATACCACATTAAAAAAAATATTTATTTGAGAGAGAGAGAAAAAAAGAAAGAGAGAGAGTGTGACCAGGGGAGGGGCAGAGGGAGAGGGAGAGCAAGAGAATCCTCAAGGAAACTCCCCACTCAGTGTGGAGCCAAATGCAGGGCTCGGTCCCAGGAGCCGGAGATCATGACCTCAGTTGAAATCAAGAGTCATAGACTTAAAGGTCTGAGCCTCCAGGTGTTCCTATACCACATTTTCTGTATCCATTCATCTGTAGATTGACAGGTTGTTTCCATATCTTGACTGTTGTAAACAATGCTACAATGAGCACAGTAGGGTACATATCTCCTTGAGATACTGATTTCACTTCCTTTGGATACATATGCAGAAGTGATATTGGCATGTCCTACAGTGGTTTTATATTTAACTTTTTGAGGAAACTTCATACTATTTTCCATAGTGGCTGTCCTAATTTACATTTCTATTGACAGTGCATAAAGATTCCCTTTTCTCTATGCTGGCCAACACTAGTTATTTTCAGGTCTTTTGATAACAACCATCTTAATAGAAGTGAGGTGATCTCTCATTGTGATTTTGATATACATTTCCCTGATAATTAGTGAGGTTGAGCATCTTTTCATAGGTCATTTGCATGACTTCTTTGGAATAATGTCCCTTCATTCTTCAGGTCTTTTGTCTGTTTTTTAAATCAGGTCATTTGTTTTTGTTTTTTTTGCCATTGGGTTGCATGCATTCCTTATGTATTTTGGATATTAACCAATATTTGAATATATCAGATATATGATTTGTAATTACTTTCTCCCATTGGGTAGGTTGTTTTTTCATTCTGTTGATTGGTTCTTTTGGTGTGTAGACGTTTTTTAGTTTTATGTAGTCCCACTGTTTATTTTTGCTTTTGTTGCCTGTGCTTTTGGTGTCATACCCATAAAATCCAGCTCTCCAGCTCCCTTGCTCTCGAAGGACATTTTCTTCGGTTCACGATAGGTTTCAGGAATATCAGGTCATGGAATTACCTTCCTTAGGCCCTCCTGGTCTGCCCTAACCTTCATTCTTTTGCTTCTTCCACTATGCATGTTCTCTGCCAGCCTGTGCATATTCTCTCATGGGGACTCCAACCAGACCCCTGCTGGTGTGTTGTTTTCCAATACATTCTCTGAGTGCATGGAGATAGAAAAAAAATACAACTGATTTTTATATGTTGATCTTTTTTGTTGTGGCTTTGCTGAGCTCACTTATTACTTCCAGAAGGTTTTATTTTTTTGTTTGTTTTTTGTTTTGTAAATCACTAGGTATTTTCTAGATAGGTGATCATGTAATCTGCAAACAGAGTTTTACCTTCTTTTTAATCTGTATGTTTACTTCCTTGTCTTGCCTTTTTGCATGGGTTAGAGCACTATGTCGAATGGCACTGTTGAGAGTGGACATCCTTGCTGTATTCTTCTTCATAGTGGAAAAGCATTCAGACTTTCACCATCAGATGTGATGTTAGTTGTAGCTTTCTGTAGATATGCTTTATCAAGTTGGGGAAATTTCTCTTTATTCTGAGTTTTCTGAGAGGTTTTTTCTTAAAAGATTAATTAATTAATTATTTTTGAGAAGGAGAGAATGAACACGAACAGGGGGAGGGGCAAAGGGAGAGGGAGAGAGAGAATCTCAAGCAGACTCCCCGTGGAGCTTGATTCCATGACCCTGAGATCATGACCTGAGCCAAAGAGTTGGATGTTTAACTGGCTGAACCATCCAGGCACCCCTGAGAGTTTTTATTATGAACAGACGTTGGGTTTAGTCAAATGCCTTTCTGCATCAATTGATATCATTTTTAAAAAATGATTTTTAAGAAATATTTATTTCAGAGAGAGAGAGTGCGCGAGCATGAGTGGGAGAGGCAGAGGGAGAGATTCTCAAGCAGACTCCTTGCTGAGTGTAGAGCCTGATGTGGGGCCCAATCCCATGACCATGAGATTGCTACCTGAGCCAAAACCAAGAGTCTGATACTCAACCAGCTGTGTCACCATGGCATCTGATATAATTTTTCTTCTTGGTAATGTGGTGGATTACATTGGTTTGCTGATACAGAAGCAGGCTTTCCTATCTGGATTAAGCCCCACTTGTTTTTGGTACACATATATATGTCTTTTAAAATATATTTTAAGGGGTGCCTGGATGGCTTAGTGGGTTAAGCTTCTGCCTTCGGCTCAGGTCATGATCCCAGGGTCCTGGGATAGAGCCCTACATCGGGCTCTCTGCTCAGCAGGAAGCCTATTTCTCCCTCTCTCTCTGCCTGCCTCTCTGCCTACTTGTGATCTCTCTATCTGTCAAATAAATAAAATCTTTAAAAAAAAAAAAAAGAAAACAAACAAGCAAAAAAAATCGTTACCTACATATCTATATCTATATCTATATCTATATCTATATCTATATAATCCTATTTGTTAATATTTAGTTAAGGACATTAGCATCTATATTCATGAGTGATATTGGTCTATAGTTTTCTTTTTTTGTCCTGTCTTTGCCTATTTTTGATATTAGGGTACTACTAGATCCAGAAAATGAATTGGTTAATGTTCCTTCCTCTTCTATTTTCTGGAAGAGAGTGTATAGAATTGATGTTAATTCTTCTTTAAACATTGGATAGAATTCTACAGTGAAATAATCTGGGTCTAGATTTTTTTTTTTGAGAGTCTTAAAATTATGAATTCAACGTCTTTGCTAGTTAAAGTTCTGCTTAAATTATCTGTTTCATATTGGGATGGGATTTGTGATAGCTTGTGGTTTTCGAGGATGTGGCTCATTTTGTTTCAATTGTTAAATTTCTGTGTGTAGAGTTCATCGTGTTTCCTTATTATCATTTCAATGTCTGCAGAGTCTATAACGAGATCACCTTTTTCTTTCCTAATATTGGTAATTTCTGTTTTCCCTCTTTCTTCTTTTGTCTGTCTTGTTGGAGGTTTCTCTATCTTATTAATTTTTTTTAAGGAAAACCTTTTTGTTTTATTGCTTAAAAGAAGATTTTATTTATTTATTTGAAAGAAAGAAGGGGAGAGAGAGAGCACAAGCTGGGGGGAGGCAGAGGGAGAGGAAGAAGCAGACTCCATAGTGAGCAGGGAGTCCAACATGGGGCTCAATTCCAGGACCCCAAGATCATGACATGAGCCAAAGGCAGTCACTTAATTGACTGAGCCACCCAGGTGCCCCTGTCTATTGCTTTTATCTATAATTTTCTTGTTTTCAGTTTTATTGATATCTGCTCTTATCTTTATTATTTCCTTCTTTCTCCTGGATTTGTTTGTGTTTTTTTGCTCTTCTTTTTCTCATTTCTCTTTTCTAATGTAAGCATTTAGTACTACAAATTCCCTCCCAGCAGTATTGCTGGTCAAAGAACACAATTGGTGTGATTTTATTTTTACTTATTTTTTTTATGGTGAAAACAATTTATATGTAGATTTAGGCAGCTGGACTCAGTTTAGATGGTCCCAATTTTGTTGGCAAGATCCAAAGCACCATAGTCAGGAGCCAGTTGGACATATGCCTTCTTCTCCCTTTCAGGCCTGATCAGGGTGTTGACCTTGGACACATCAATGTCACAGAGCTTCTTCGCAGCCTGTTTGATCTGGTGCTTGCTGACCTTGACATCCACAGTATACACAAATGTGTTGTTGTCTTCCACTTTCTTCATGGCTGACTCAGTGATTGGGGGAACTTGGTGATGGCATAGTGGTCAAGCTTGTTTCTCCTGGGGAGCTCTTTCTAGAATATTTAGGCTGACTTCAGAGACTATCTTGGGCTGTCAGAAGGTAGGTGATATGTGGATTTTTTTTCTGCCATGGCTGGGGAAGCTCTTCAGGGCTACTTTCTTGGCCTTCAAAGGCTTTGCTTTGGTTTTGGCTTTGGGTGGGGAGCTTTTGTCACCATCTTTGCAGAAGGGCTAGTGAATAAATGAAGTCTGAGGCCAAGGTTGGAAGTCCCACTGAGGCCAGGTTATTACAGCATTGGCTCCCATTTTTGGTCCTGAAACCTAGCTGGGTTAGTTAGGGGGTCTGCCTGTTGGGACGAAGTTTTCTTGAAGGGCATCTCACCCCTCCCCACCTGAGGATCCCTCATTGGGTCAGTAAGCAGCTACTGGCTAGGATTTTTTTTTTTTTTAACATTATTTATTTAGAGGACGAAAGCCAGAGAGGAAGCACAAATGGGGGGGAGAGGTAGAGGGAGAAGCAGACTCCCCACTGAGCAGGAAGCCAGGAAGCCCCATGAAGCCCCATGAAGCCTCATGCAGGACTCAATTCCAGGATGCTGGGATCATGACCTGAGCCAAAGGCAGACGCTTAACAGACTGAGTTACCCAATTCCACCCCCCCCCCCCCCCCGCAGGGATTTTTATTTTATATTTATTTATTTTGAAACGATTTTATTTATTTGACAGACAGAGATCACAAGCAGGCAGAGAGGCAGGCAGAAAGGGGGGGAAGCAGGTTCCCCTCTGCGCAGAGAACCCAATGTGGGGCTCGATCCCAAGACCCTTAGATCATGACCTGAGTTGAAGGCAGAGGCTTAACCAATGAGCCACCCAGGCGCCCCAGGGATTTTTAATGCAAAATCTCAGCCAGCCAGGGCCTGGCTTTCTGTCGGTGAGGAGCTCCGCCTGTTGGCAAGGCTGTGGGGCTGACAGCTGCCCCCTGGTGGCCAGCCTCGGCCTTATCTCTCTTCCCCCCATCCTACGTGGTCTCGGGCAGCAACCGCACATCCCAGGGATGGGCCCTCTAGTTCCCAGATGTAAGGGAACAAGAATGAGGGCTCACCAGCCCTCCTACTTTCCCCTCCTTTCTGCTGCATCTTCATCAGGGAAAACCTCAGGGAAAGACTTGGGCCATGTCTCCCTTCAGCATTCATGACAATACAGCCAGCGTCCCAGCCCTTGCTGCTCTCCAAGGCCACGTTAGCATGATAAGGACAGATTCTAAGAATATCAAGTCATGGAAGGACCTCCCTCAGCTCTCTCTTCATCTGGGCTGACCCTCCCTCTCTTGCCTCCTCCTCTTGGCATGTTCTTTGCCAGATTGTAGATTCTATCAATGAGGGAGGCCTAGAAGTCCCCTGCTTCTGCAAGTGCCTGGAACTGCAAGCCCTGGCCTGAGGGGCAGATGGGATGCCCAAGAAAGAGCATTAAAAAAATCAGAGCAAGTTCAAGTACCGAAGACAGACCTGGGACAGGGAAGTCCAAACTGGTAGGTAGAGGAGATCACCAGCAAGTCCAGGTAACTGCGGTACTTGAAAGACCACACAGTGGTGAGCTCAGTCAGAATGGATCTATCTTGATCTCGATCTCAATTTCTATCTATCTCTATCCTCTCTCTCTCTCTCTTTCTATATATCAGTTAGCTCTTGTTGTGGAACAAACCATCCCAAAATAAAGTGGCTTAAAGCATTAACTATTATTTCTCATGCATCTATAGGTTGGCTGGGCTCAGCTAATCTTGGCTGGGCACACTCATGCTTTTGTGATCAGTTGCTGACTGGCTGGGAGTTGGCTGGTGTCGAATGGCCCTCCAGCAGACCAGTCCAGGCTTGTTCACATAACAATTGCAGGGGTTCGGGAAAGCAAGTGAAAATATGCAAGGCCTCATGGAGTCATGACTTGGAACTAACACACTGTCACTTCCACCATCCTCTTTTGGCCAAACAAGTCTCAAGGCTAAGCCCTGCTTGAAGGGGTTTGGAAATAGGCTCTGCCCCTTCACGGGAGGAGCTACAGAGTCACATTAAAGGGAGGGAAGAGAAATGGGACCATTTTTGCCATCAGTCTACCACATTGCCCATTTACAAAAGAAAGAAACCTGTGTGACATTGTGATGGCTCCTTTTCTCCAACATCCACTATATCACCCAGGCAAATCGATTTCGCCTCTAAAGCTCCGTTCAACTTCTCCCACCGTCACCACCCCAGCCCGAGCAGCCCTAACTGTCGGTCTAACTGGTTTACTCACATTTCGTCCTCACTGTGGTTGGATTTCTTTAAAGTGCAAGTCAGGTCCAATCAAGATCCTATCACCTCTCCTTGCCCCAGCCTTCCAAAGACCCTGCATCCATCCGAGTCTGAGTGGCAAGCAGCAGATACAGCCTGTGACTAGAGCAGAAAAGAAACCTCATCAAAGGGTATTGATGAGCTCACAGGACCACTGGACAACTAGACCCAGAGATCACACAGGCACAAAGGGTGGGGGTTGGGTAGGCAGCACCATGGTCAAAACCACAATGCTGGAGCATGGGCAGGGTGAAGGGGCACTCCACAGCCACCACCACTACCAGAGTTCCCCCTTCCTTGCATCATTTGCTGCAGAACTCAAAGACCTGAGTGGAAACACCTTATTGGCTAACGCCCCCAGTTTTGGAAATGAAAGTGAAAAACATCTCATGTAATTTCTGTGCTGACCGGTCAGTAGGGATATCCTCAGTCACAGGAAGGAGATTCAGATGCTGGGCTTTCCTTTTCTCCAACTTTATGGTGCTTAGTGGGCTCCAGAAGCCAGCAGAGGCTGGGTGGGTGGGTATCTTAGCTGGTATGGAGTATTCCTGCTGCAACAAGCATTCTTTTTGTTCAGAGTCACAAACCCCCTTTGGTTTAAGTGATAGAGTGCTGAGAATGGGGATCCCCCCACCGCCCCCTCCTCCCAGGCATAAAGTGGGAAAAGTTAGCCTAGTCCTCTGGAGAAAAAGAAATAGGTCAAACGCTAAAAGTATGACCTAATCCTTCTTAAGTCAGGCAGGAAATAGGAGACAGGCAAATGTTGTGCAAGAGAGATTCCCCTGGGCTTGGCAAGAGGATCCAGGGCGGGAGGCCGGGCCTCAGGACCCATTAGACTCACAGACTTTGTCCAGATGCTCTGAAAACTCTCTCCCAGGGTCGGGGTCCGGGGTCCGTCTTAGGATAGGCTCCCCTGTTCCCACCCTGGAAAGAGTGAGAGAGACTGGAAGGGGGCAGGAATAAACAGGAGAGGAGACTTAAACGGCTGCTTGTTGGTAACTCTCCGAGATCCCTTTACAGGCTAGGGCACCACCCCACAGCTGGGGTGCTTAGTGCCTGCGGCTGGGTCACCTATAGGCTTTCTTCCCCTGAGAATGATCTCAAACCGTGCTCGGAGCTTGGTTAGGCTAGGTGTCCCCAACCCCAGCAGCCCGCAGCCAATGGCTGACTGAGATGTAAAAGCCCCGCCCCCTCCCCAGGTGAGTCTCGGGTCAAACCGCGCTGTGCCTAGCACCTTGGTTATGACGGCAAAGGGAGCAGTTGACATGCTCCTGGGGTTTCCCTTTCCCTCGGCCCCTGCTTCCCCGTCCCAGCCCAAAGCTGGGCCTCCTCTTCTCTCTCAATTCCACTTCCTCCCCGGGTTGGGAGCAGAGAAAGGATGGCAGCCGGTCCGTTGGCTCTCTTTTGCCCCCTCGTGGATCTGGTGAGAACTATGGTGACTCCCAGATGGTTTGCCGCCACCACCCCCCACCCCGCCCCAAGCCCCCAGCCTACTTGTTTTTCCAGAAGTGGACCGCTGGGACTGAGGAGAGCTGGGATTGGGGTCAGGTAAACACTTGTAGCTGGCAAAGTTGAGGGTAGTTTTCCCAGCAAAGGCCATGGTGGGCTTATTGTGGGGAAACGCATGGTAATTTGGCTCAGAAAACCTTGAGGTTCGTGAGGACCAGGCACGGAAGGTGGGGTAAGGAGCTGGTTGATTCCGTGAGTGATTTCTGTGGCCTTGAGCCAAATATCCCCTCTTTGGATCACAAATTCTTCTTATGACAAGTGGAGAGAATCAGACCAAATCCTGTAATCTGAGGTCGTTGGTGGATTTGGTGTACTTGCAGATAAAAACAAAACAAAGCAAAAAAAAAGATTTATTTTAGAGAGAAAGAAAGAATATGAATGAGTGGGGGGAAGGGGCAGGAGAGAATCCTCAGGCAGACTCCCTGCCGAGTGCGGAGCTCCTGAGCTGGATCTCACCACCCTGAGATCATGACCTGAGCCAAAACCAAGAGTCTGAACTTCACAGACTGAGCCACAAAGGCGTCCCAATGTAATTACAGATTTGAGAGCTTTGGTGTCTCAAGCTCTACTGATTTTGTTGCTGTGAATTTCCATCATATGTTCCATCTTAGCTATGCAACTTTATGTGTGATTATCTATTTTATTTCTACTGCGTAATGCAACCTCTTCCTGCTGGTCTTCCAGTGTCCACATTGCACACGGCAACTAGAATTCTTTTACTTAACACCGTGTGGGTATGACACAAAACCCTTCAAGACTTCCCTGTTGCACCTAAACACCCAGTTACGTCCTGTGGCCCCCTCAAACCCTTCATGATCTGGAGCTTGCCTCTTTCCTCAGCCTCACCCTTACACTCTCTTCATGCTTCCTCTGGTCCCACGCCTTTCTTCAGTCCTGTCACCAGCACTTTTCCATCCCAGAATGTTTTCACTTGCTATTCCCTCTGCCTGGAAAATCCTTTTCGTGTGTGTGTGTGTGTGTGTGTGTGTCCAGCTCCTTTTCAATTCTTTACAGCTTAGTTTAACTATCATATCACAAAGCAGCTGTACCCAGTTCCCTCTATTTATTTTCCTTCATAGTAATTACCACAGTCTTACATTATCTTGTTTACATGTTATACCTTCATCCCTTACCCCTTTAAAATGAGTCTTCCCGGGCTGCCTGGGTGGCTCAGTTGGTTTAGTGTCTGCCTTTGGCTCAAGTCATGATCTCAGGGTCCTGGGATCAGCAGGGAGTCTGCTTTTCCCTTTGCCCCTCCCCCTGCTCACACTCTCCTCTTGCTCTCGCTCTCTCTTTGTCTCTCAAAGAAATAAAATCTTTAAAAATAAACAAATAAAATGAGTCTTCCCATCCCAAGGTCCTTGTAATCCCTAATGCCTAAAATAGTGCCCCCTATTCTTCTAATATCAATTAGGAATATGTTTGGCTGCAAGTAACAACAACAACATGTGACAGTGAACTTAATGAGGGTTTATTTTAACCACCTAGGAAGAAATCCAAAGGCAAGCCAATTGCTGTTATTGTTTTAGTGACCCAAAATACCACTGGCCCCCCAGGCTCTTTCCATATTTCTCCTTCATTGTCCTTAGCATGTTGATGTTTCTCCCCTCATTTGTTATAAGATGGCTACTCCAGATATAGGCGTCACATCCACATGTAAGCTGGGGAGACACGAAGAAGGTGCTAATCATGTCCCCTTCTATGGGGGCGAAAGTTTTCCTAGGACTCCCTGAGCAGATTTTCCTTCACATCTCATTACCCATAACTGGGTCGCTGGTTCTGGCTTTGAGGGAGGCTGGAAAATGGATCATATGATGCTTAATTTTATGTGTCAACTTGACTGGGCCACAGGGTGCCCAGATATTTTGGTCAAGTATTATTCCAGGTGCTTCTGTGAGGGTATTTTTGGATGAGATTGACATTAAATTGGTTGACCCAGTGGAGCACATGGCCCTCCCTAATGTAGGTTTCACTCTGTTGCAGATATGAATAGAATAGAAAGGCTGACTCTCTCCCAAGTAAGACAGCATTCTTCCTAGCTGATTTCTTTCAAACTGGGACATTGACTTTTTCCCTGCTTTCAGGTTTGAACCAGGACATCAGCTCTTCTTGGGTCTGGAGCCTGCCAGCCTTTGGATGGGAACCACACCAACACAATCCTGGTTATCAGGCCTTTGGACTTAGACTGGAACAAAACCACCAGCTCTTTTGGGTCTCTACCTTGCTGACTCACCCTGTAGCAATTGCAGCTTGCCTTCTTCCATAATCACATAAGCCAATTCCTTAAAATCAATCAATTGATCAATCAATCAATTCTATTTATTTCCACAGAGAACCCTAATATAGAATATTGTTATGATTGGTTCAAAGTGCTGTACAACAGAAATATAATGTGAGTCATTTGTGTAATTCCAAGTCTTCTAGTAGCCATGTTAAATCAAAGATGAAATCACTTGTGGTAATGTATTTTATTTAACCCAAGCTATTCAAAACTTTTACTGTGACCTAAGATCAATGTACAAATTAATAAGGAGATATTTTATAAATTAGAGAATTTTATAATTCAAAATCTGCCATGCATTTTATACTTACAACAAATCTCAATTCAGACCAGCCACATTTCAAGCGTCCAATAGCTGCCTATGGCTAAGGTCTACCATATTGGCCAATGTAGGTATAGACCATCAAGATACATTATTTGTATTCAGAATATATAGAGAACTCTTAAAACTCAACAGTAAGAAAACCAACAACTCAACAAAATATGGGGAAAGATTTGAACTGATACTTCACCAAAGAAGAGATACAGATAGCAAATAAATGCACAAAAGGATGTTCAGCATTCAACCTAGCTAGTCATTAGGGAGATGTAAATTAAACCACAATAAAAATCTTACTACACACCTACGAGAATAACTGAAATAAAGAGAAAGACCACAACAAGTGTCATTGAGGGTGAAGGTCAACTGGAACTCTCACTCAGGGCTGTTGGGAATGAAAGTGGTACAACCACTTTGAAAAAGAGCTTGGTATTCCTTAAAAAGTTAGACATACACCTATGATACGACCAAGCCATTTCCTTCCTGTGTATTTACCCAAGAGAAAGAAAATGTTCATACAAAGACCTGTACGTGAATGTTCATAGCAGCTTTGTTTGTTTGTGAACAACCCAAATGTTCATCAACAGATGATTGGGTGAACAAATCATGGCATATAAGGGAACACTGCCCAGGAATAAAAGTAAACTATTGATACCTGCAACAACATAGATGAAACTCAAAATAATTATGAAAGAAGTCATATTAAGAAGGTCATGGTAACTGGGTTCCAAGGTGGCAGGGCTACATTAGGTGAAGAAGGAGGTGAAGCATGTGTTTTGAAGGAATAGCCTTGGGTCTGTGCCATTTTGGGACCATGGCGTCTTTTTCTTTTAAGGCTCATAGGCTTCAGTGGAGCCATCTGCTTTTTAGAAGTGTGAACCTCAGCAGGCCACAGGATGACTGCTCTCTGCCATATGAGGGCATCAGTCACATACCCAGTGTTCACACAGTAAGGGTCATTCCTCTGAGCCTGGCATCGGTCATGGCTTATGCTGAAATTGACATACGGTGCAATGAGACATACAGGTAGGTCCAGGCCAAGATACATGACCCAAGGCCACATTAAGGAGGGCCTCAATCCCATACTCTTGTTCCTAAATGCCAACTATTGAAAATTCCAGTGTTGGCTGGAAAAATCTATTATTGATGATCTATTACTGATGCTTCAGTAGGACTCAGCATAGGCAGCACAAACCAGCACAGCTCATAACACAAGCACGAGCAGAACCAGTTAATAAGCCAAAGCAAGAGAAGAGAGACCTCCAGTGGTTTTGGTCATCACCTAAATATCCACTTGGCACGCCCGTTGTTGGGGTCCATCCTGCCTCTCTGGGGAGACAACATGTGTCGAACTGTTGCAGGGTGGTGTGTCATGATGACCACAACTGGCTTTGAAAAGCTGTATCCTTTTCAGTGGGGAGCCACTGAGGGCTTTAGACAGAATAGGGACAACATTGATTTGGGTCAGAGAAAAATCCCTGGGGTGAAGAGGGATGGTATGCTGCAATGGGGAAGAAGGGTTGGAAGTGGGAGGAGCGTGGCAAGATGTGTTTTAGGTGACCATATTAACAGTCCAATGAGAGTTGCAAAAATGTTCACTCTGTAGTTGGGGGAGGGCATGAGGGCAGGTAAGCAGAGTGCCTAGTGGCTTGGAAAGAAAAGGACATGGCTGGGAGGGCTCCGGTAGTTGTTGGCACATTCATTAACCTTGGCGTGCCTCAGTTTCTCTATCTGTACAATGAAAATGCATTAGTCTGCAAGGACCACCATAACTCACTATCACAAGCTGGTTGGCTTGGACAACAGAAATTTGTTTTCTCACAGTTCCGGGTCCAAGATCAAGGTTTGGCAGGTCTGATTTCTTCCCAGGCCTCTGCTTCTAGATGATCCTCCCTCCACCTGGGACTATTCTAATTTCCTCCTCTTATAAAGACAGTGGTTACATTGGCTTCAGGCCCACCCAAATGACCTCGTTTGAACTTAGTTACGTCTTTAAAGACATATCTCCAAATGCAGCCACACTCTGAGGTTTTGGCAGTTAGGACATCAAATATCAATTCTGGAGGGGAGGTAGGCTGCAACTCTGCTCATACAGGAGGCTAATGAGAGAATTTACTTCACAGATTTGTGAGGATTAATTGAATTAGGATGTGTAAAATGCTTAGAACAGTGATAAAAAATATTTTTCTGTCATTAAAGAGGACATAGGAAAACGAGGCAGCCATTTCACAGATGTCTCCAAACTCCTGCCTCCTCCAGGAGTGGGATCCTTTGAATCCTAGCTGTTCTCTGAGCCCAGTACTCTCAGAAGCCCTCTTCACTTGCTTCCGGTGTCTCCCATCTGAGACATCTGAGGTCACAGTTTTTCTTTCTTCTTTTTAAAAAATTTATTTATTACACACACACACACACACACCCCACAAGCATGGTGGAGGGTCAGAGGGAAAGGAAGAGGCAAACTCCCCACTGAGCAGGGAGCCCTAGGCAGTGCTCTATCCCAGGACCCTGAGATCATGACCTGAGCCGAAGGCAAACGCTCAATCAATTGAGCCACCCAGGCGCCCCCAAGGTCAACAGTTCTTTTTTTTTTTTTTTTAAGATTTTATTTATCCATTGACAGAGAAAGAAGGCATAAGCAGGGGGAGTGGCAGGCAGAGAGAGAAGCAGGCTCCCCGCTGAGCAGGGAGCCCGATGCCCCGAGGATCATGACCTGAGCCAAAGGCAGACACTTAACGACTGAGCCACCCAGGCATCCCAAGGTCACGGTTCTTAAAGGTCAGGATCCTCTTTAATCCCCTTCTCCTCACAGGACAGCTTGACCAGAGGGTGCCTTGAAAATAGCGAAGCCTGTGGTTCTCAAAGCGTGGTCTCTAGACCATGAGCATCACCGGGGAACTTGCTGGAAGGCAAAGGAAGCAATTCTGTGGGACTATCACCTGGGGGCAGCACAGGACCACTGGTAAGCATGGGCTAGGCCAAGTGCCCACAAATGCAAAAACCTTTCATGGCCTTTTCTGCCTCCAGTCTGGCCCCAAATCCCTCTGCTCTCCCCACAGTGCTGGAAGAACCTCTTGAGAGCCCCTAACCCGACTGTGTTACTGGTTCAGAAATCTTCAGCGGCTCCCTAGGGCAAGAAAGTCTGTCTCCTCCCTCTTGCATCTTCCATGTTGCCCCGTGCTCTTTGTACATTCCCTGGACTCAAACTGACCTGGGTTTGAATTTCAGCTCTGCCATTTTGGGTGTGATCCGGGCAACACAACATCATTCTGAGCTTTGGTTTCCTTGTCCCTGAAGTGGGGGCAATTAATAAGAGCTTTTCTTATGGGTTATTAGAAGAGAGAGCTGGTTGATAAAGGGCTTTTAGCCCAGGGTCTCGCAGACTGTGTACTCCGTGCCCAGCAACCCCGCTTCCCTTTCTGCACTGCAGTCAGGGTGCCGAGGCCCACACCCTTGCCAGGGCCAGAGGGTGCTGTTGAGCTCCACCCATCTCCCCAAGGTCATGACTTCCAGCAGTCGGCTCCTCCCTCTCTTTGCCAGGGGCTTCCTCTGGCTGCTGCTACCCTGTGTGCGTCAAACTCTGTGCGATGAGGATAATACTTGTGTCTATTTCATGGCACTTCTGGAAGGGCCTGGTTATTGCCCCATGGAGAAGGGGGTCCTCAGATTTCTGCCGTCAGGGTGTAGACCTAGCGCTCTCCCTTCTCTAGCCCATCTCTGTGACTCCCCGTACATACAGGAATGGCCTTGTCAGAATATCCGAGGATGAGGGATAAAGGAGATTCAAAGGGGCTTGGAGCTCTGGTGGCTTCCTGCCCCCCACTCCTGACCTCCTGCCCTTGGGCCACACGGGCTGGCTCAGGCTCCTCCTCCCAACCCACCCCCGCCCCGCCCCGCCCCAGACATCTAAGATACCCCTGTTGATGTCATAGGGTGTAAGAGGACACCAGGCACCAGGGACTGCCAGATGACCCTGGCACCTTGGCCAGGGCAGCTGGTGCTCTCAGAACCTGGACTGTCTTGGGCTGAGGACCTTGAAGTGATGTGGCCCTTCCGCCTGCAGCCTGCCAGGGCTGGGGGCACAGGCCTTGTCCGATAGTCAGTGTCACCAGAACTCCACAGTCCTCTATGGCTGTCTCCTGGGGATGGTTTGCCCTTGATCTCCCCGTTCTGTGGGGTCTGCTCCTGCCCCCGGAAGCAGTAGACTTTCCTCTGCATGGCTGGATGTAAGGGACCCCAAAGTCACGCTCCTCACCCCACAGCTGAATTCTCTCCCCCAACCCTGGCAATCCGTGCTGTCTCTGCAGGAGGTCTGGGGCGGGGCGCATCGCCCTCTTCCAGGTAGGCTTTGCAAAAGTTAGCAAACTGTAGCCAGGATCAGCTACGCAATCTGGGGCACTCTGCGCAACACGAAAATGCAGGTTATGAGGGTTAGGAAATGCAGGTTATGAAATTATACAGAATTGCCAGACAATGACAAGGCAGAAGTAAGCCACGTGTAGGGCCCTGCGTGGAGGCCCCGGTGGCACTTGCCTACAGCCCGGCTCTGACTGTGATCCTTCTGTCAGCACGCTCAAGTTAGTCAGAACTTCTCTTGCACTAAGGTGTGGCCCTGGAGCTGCTCAGAGAGGATACAAGAACATGGAGTCAAAATGTACCCCTTCCCCAGCTCAGAACATCTGTTGTCCCGATATCCAAGTATCCAAGAGATACTTGGAGCCAGTGTTCTCTGGGCAGGTGGCCTTTCTCACTGGTCCCTTGCCCCTGCTTCAGGGTCCTAGAGTTCTGACAGCCTGAGGGGCAGTTTCTGCCTCCCACCCAGTGGGTCCCAGCCCCGCCTACAGGGGCTGCTGTGTAGATTGTGTCTGCTCTGGGGTATGGGGAGGATCCGTTGAGGCCCCTTTCCTTTTCCGTGGGCAATCATCAGACCCTTGGGTTTAGGTTTCAGCAGCCCCTGGAGAGCCTCCAGATGTATTCCTTGCACTCAGGGGTGCTCCCAGCTCTCTCTGGGCCCACCCTCCCAGCTTCTCCTCCTAGCTCTGTGCCCCAGGACCCTGGGCTGCATGATTGCCCCAGTGGGCTGCAGGCATTCTGGCTTCCCCTTGGAGTGGAACCAATGGGAGCAGTAGCAGGAAATTGAAGGGAAGGGGGAATGAAAGGGGTGGGGCACTTATTCCACCAGCTCCCTTCCAGAACCTCCTATCCTGGCTGGCTCCCTGTCCCAGGTTCCAGCTTCTAGTGAGCAGCTTCCTCCACAGAGCCATCCCTGCCTTTAGGGTCTGACTCTCCTAGCTGATAGCCCTCTGCCCTTGGCTGGCCAGGCCCTGGGCTCATCATAGAGTCCAGTTGTCACGACTGTTACCTCCCACATTCTGCCTCCCCCACCCCCAGATGTCCTGATACTCCACCCAAGGCTCTCTGTAAATACTCCCTTTATCAAACTCTCCCAGGATTTTCCTGAATTGAATTTGCATCTATTTCCTTCTGGGATCCTGACTGGTATAAGAATCTTTGTTCTCTGTTGTACTCCCAAATCTGACTTTGTAGCTCCCAGTCCCTTGGGACAGCTAGGTCAGGAGGTTAGTATCCAGGAACTCCAGTCAGGGCCCAGTGTCTGGCTTCTTGCAGAAGTCGGACCCTCCCTCATATTTAAACTGGGAAACAGGGACCTAGATGTTGTGTCTTTTCCTTTCAGCTTCAGGGCCTGATGGAGGCAAGCTGGTTTCCTCAGTCAGCACCTCAGCCCCAGAGAGATCCCCTTTGATCAGGTGACTAGGTAATCAGATAAGCGGAGAATCAGATAACTAGGCAACCAGGTGAGTAGACAGCAAGGCAGATAGACCTGTGGACAGCACTTGCTGAAGAGCTCTTCCTTTTCTAGTATTCTCGTCCCATCTGCTCCTCTTCCTGTTAGTCCCCTAGGTCTAACAGATATAATTTTACCATTGACCTAAACCAATCAGCCAATCAGTCTTAATCAAAGCTGATCCCAGGACCTTTCTTACCAAGAAGAGATTCTTTCTTGCTGGAACCTGCTGAGGGATAATGAGGTCTGGACCTCCTGACCTTAAATCCAGGACAGAGGTCAACCAGGAAGACAGTAGGGCTGAGAAGCAGATATTGAGCCCCATTCCTGAAGCTGGTTACCCTAGAAACTTTCAATTATATGAACAAAGAGGATTCCCTTTTTGCTTAAAGTCAGTTTATGTGGAGTGTAATAATAAGAAATACACGTATTTCGTGTTTGTCTCCATTCTTGGCACAGAGTATCTCGAAACCCTTCGAATTTCTTAGGTGATAGGAGTGTCTTTTGTTATTTGTAATGAGTCCTACTGATCATACTTGCGTGTATGCTAATGAGGTGATTTGGGGGGCTGGTCCCTATATAGCCTCTGGATGGGCTTCCCAAACTCCATTCATCTGGTTGCTAATCTGTATCTCTTCTATTAACCTGGTAATGAAAGTATAAATAAATATTTCCCTGAATCTGTGAGGCACCCTAGCAAATTACTGGAGCTGAGGAGGGGGTGTGGGGAGCCCTGATTTATAGCTGGTCAGTCTGAAGTAGGGGTGGCCTGGACTTGTGATTGGCCCTTGAGGTGAGGAGCAGTCTATTTGCCCCTAGCTTTATTGGGATGTAATTGACATATAACATTGTTTAAGTGGTATACATTGTGTTCATTTGATACACTTATATACAGCAAAATGATTATCACCCTAGTTGGTTTCTACTGCCATCTTGCTACAGAATTACCTTTTTTTTTTTGGTGATCAGGACTTTTAAGGTTTACTTTCTTAGCTCCATAAGTGAGATCATACAGTATTTGCTTTTGTAGGGCTTATTTCACTTAGCGTGATGTCCTCAAGTTTCAACCAAGTTGTTGCAAATGGCAGAATTTCCTTCTTTCTCATGAGCTGAGCAGTATTCCATTTTACACACACACACACACACACACACACACATCCCACATCTTCCTTATCCATTCACCTGTTAACAGACACTCCTGTTCTTTCCATATCTTGGCTATTGTGAATCATAGTGAAGTCAGGGGTGCAGATAATCTCTTGGAGATCCTATTTGCATTTTGTTTGGATACTTCCCCAGAAGTGGCCTTGCTGGATCAGGTGATAGTTCCCTTTTAATATTTTTATTAATTAAATGTTTTATTAATTTAATTTGTATATTAAAATTATTTATAAATAATTAAATATAATTATTATGAATATTTATATATATCATGTATAAATATAAATGATTTAGAAATAAAAGTTATTTATACATAATTAAGTAGAATTATTTATAAATAATTAAATATAAATAAAATAAGATTTAATTTATAAATTAAAATTATAAATACAAAATGATAAAATAATAAATTAATAAATTATTAATTTTGTGTTGATAAAAATGAAATTTTAATAATTAACATTGTGAATTGGGTACTAGTTTTTACCTGTGGGGTCTGAGGCTACCCCTAGGTAGATAGGATCAGAATGGAGTTAAATTTTAGGACAACCCAGTTGGAGGCCACTGGAGAAATTAATTGCATTGCCCTGGGGGCAACCCCATGCATCTGGTTTGTGAAGTGTTTTGTGTGAGAATGTCCAGAGGGCTTCCCAGACCCTGCAAAGGCTAAGAGCACTGGCTGGGGTGGGGGATCCATAGATGCTTTGCTTCACTGGCCTGCCATTGAGTGTGAGAGGGATCAGGAGAGAACGGCCCACACAACAGGCCTCTCTTTGCTTGTGAGAGTCACTTGGGAGGCCTGGGATCAAACCTGAGTTTCCTTCTTGTGAGCTGGGTCCATGGATATGTCCCTTCTGCTCTCAGGTCCTGGCTTCTCATGGGTAGCTGTGGGAAGAACTTCTTGGCCTGCTTTGCCGCTGAAGGAGAGCACCATTCCCTGGGGGCCATTGGTGGGATGTGAAGGCCCGGAAGCGGCTCTCAGAGCCCGAGTCCTCGTGGCTTTCAGGAGAGAAGCCAGGGCTCCCTGTCCCTATTCTTCATTCAGAAAGCTCAGGCTCCCAGCCAGGGTAAGAGCCTCCTGCTGTGGCATCTAAGCCTTCTCCACTGGGGACCTCTCCCGCCTTCTCTTTGTGCTTTCCTCAAACCCTGCCCGGAACTGGTGTAGCACAGGGAGCTGAGCACATGTTAATGCCATTTTATCAGGAAAGCCCATCTGTTCTCACAACTCAGACTTTAAGGGCTTGGGATCGCTTGTCCCGAATGCTTAGAGCTGTGCTTCTCAAAGAATGGACTTCAGACCGGAAGGGAACTTGTTAAAATGCACATTCTCAGGCCCCACACCAGGCCTGGGTGGGGGGCAGCAATGTGTGTTTGCAGGAGACCCCCCCCCCAGCCCCGCCCCGTCCCCTGCCCCCAGAATGCTTGCTCAAGTGTGAGAAGCTCTTGGAGCTGCAGTGAAAACAGCATGCAGCCATTGCTGGTCCCCAAGGGGTAGGAGGGAAGGATCTGGTACCTGCTTAGATCTCTTGGATGTGCAGGTAACCCATCGCCTCCCCTGCCCCCCACCAGTGGGCCGCAGCCAAGGTCTGATGGTTGAGATGTCACAGCCTGACCCTTTATCTCAAGGTGGGACATATTGGTGGGAATTACTCTCCAGATCCCCTCTGCGAATTGGGTCAAGGCTTTAATGGTTAGACTTTAATCGCACCAAGTTGCTACTTATCCCAAATGCCTAGAGCTGTCATTGGTGCAACAGGTATGAGTGACCCCGTGACACTCTGATGTAGAAAGAAAATGTCTGTTGACTTGCTTTGGAAAAATAAAAATAAACTTGGCTCCAAGGCCTTGCCTACCAAGATGACTATGCTGGGTTCCTGTCCCCTGCAAGCTGGTTCCAAGTCAGTCAGGAGGGCCTTCTGCAGTCCTAGGAGCTGCCCTCCCCCACCCCCCTACCCACATCTCAAGTGCTGCTGAGCACCACTGCAGGGAGGGGGGCCATTTTCCTCCTGGTCTCAAAGACTCAGCTTGATAGCAAAGAATCTGTCCTCAGTCAAGACATCACAGGGACATGTTTCCCAGGGAAATTAAAAACAACAACAACAACAACAAAAATGGCGATTATTCTCTTCCCCCACTGCCCTTCCTGAGAGGAGAGAGAAGAAAATGTTTACTTGCTGTCTTCAATGAGGGAAAACTAAACCAAACCAAACCAAACCAAAGGCAGGGCATGAATTAGCTTCCCCAGAGGGTATCAGAGCAGAAGGCGTGCGTGCATGTGTGCGAGTGTGCATGCAGAGGTGCGTGTGTATGTGTGTGTGTGCAGGGATGTGTTTGCAGGTGTGTACTTAGAGGTGCCTTTACATGCTTGAGCCTGGGGCTCGGGTTCCATTACAGAAAGATAGTAACCAAGGCCAGAAGTCCCATCACGGCCCATCACCCACTCTACTAAACCCCCAGAAGGTGTCAGTCATGCCCTCCGTGTCGTGTTGTTTCTGCCCAGGGCCTCCCGACTGCTGACTGCTACCGCTCTCACCTGCTACCCTGTAGGAGCCCCCTGGGAGCATGGCAGCTGTTGCTGGACAGGACAGTGCGATGACCTGTCTGGGCTCCAGCATCTCTCTGCTTTGGGACGGCAGGGGTCTAGCATCCTGAGTTGGGAGTAAAACCAGCAAAACCTGGGTTATTTTCACCCTAAACATATCCAGAGGCCTGGGGGTGACAGAGAAAAGGAATTTAGTTGAACAAAAATAAAAAAGATCAGACAGAAATATAGGAAAACATTTAGAGTCTCTTTTTCCCTGGGATCGGGGCTTCTGGGTGCTGTCTAGTCATGGCTTTGCTTTTATTTGCATTTAGACTTTCTAAAACCAGGATGAATTATGTGTACAATTAAAAATGAAACCACAAAATAATGACAAACACCCCCACCTCCCTTTCTTGAGTGCCAGCTTCCTTTCCTACCCCCCCATTATCAGAGGAAAGCTTTTACTTCCTCAACTTGGTCTTACGCAAACCTCTCCGTACACAGAAAGAAATGGGAAGACTAGTATAGCAAACACCCATCCAGTGTGCAATATACCCCTCCACCTAAGTTCAAAAGTGCTAATTTTTTAAAATCTTTGCTTTATTTGTATGTAGATACGTTTTTCTGAAACATTTGTAAGTAAATTGTGATGTGATTCAAATCTGAACACATCTGAATACATCATCTACATTTCAAGATTCCAAAGACTCTAGGCACCAGTTTCATGTGGAATGTCCCACAGTCTGGTTCAGTGACTGTCACCCTCCATCCTCAGCCTATTTGGCTCCACAGGATGTTTCTCTGGACTGCTTCCCCTGTCCAGATTGGCTGCAGATTCAGGGTCTATTGGAAGCCCCACCTCCTCCACAAAGCCTTCCCTGGAGTTACCAAATAGACCCTGTTCTGTTATTGAGCTCTTCGTCCAACATTTCATGAGTAGAACAGTTCAACCCGAGACCCAGTCCTGTTCTCTGGGAGCCTGCGGTCCCAAGCGAAGGGCAGGTAATAGGCAATTAGGCAGTGGGTGCTGTGGGACGCTCTAGGACTTGGTGCTGGGGGAGGAGTCCAGGGAGGGGAGCCTCCCAGAGGCTGGGAGTGGTCAGAGAGGGTATTTCAGAGAGATGGAGGGCATCCAAGCTGAGCCCTGAAAGATCCATGGGGAGGATGGGGAGCCAGGGACAGGTCAGGATAGGCAGAAGTTGTCTTGGTTAGATGCTCACATTAGAAAAATTTCTCTGCCCACCTAGTCAAAAATACTGTTTGAATACACGAGCCACAGAAGAGAGAATGGGTTGGAGAAGGACAGAACCGGAAGTATTACAGTCATCCAGGGGTTAGTCGAAGAGTGGACCTGAGTAGATGGATATGAGGGTGTTGGAGAGGTCCACGCGGCAGGGGCTGGGTTTGAGTAGATGTGGGAGGGTGAGCAGGGAGATAAGTCAAACTGGATAAAGCATCCACACTTCTGGCTTGAGCAGCTGCACCGATATTATGCCTTTGATGAGTCAGGTAATTTAAAAAAAGAAATAGGATTTTATGGGTGGGTGGGTGGGGAAATGAGCTTCCTTTCGCGTGTGTTTTTTTTGAAGTTCCTGAGGCTCATCCAAGCGGAGACATCTGATAGTCGGGAGTTTATATGAAAGGTCAGGGGACTCATCTAGACGGCGGGTACAGATTTGTTGGGCTCCAGCAAATGCATGGCTAGTGAAGCATGCTTAGGAAGAAGTGGGCTGAGCCCTGCACTCAGAGGAACTGCCACATTTAAGAGTTAGAAGGAAGGGACTGAAAAGGAGTGGCCAGAAAGGTAAAGAGGAAAGCCAGACCCTGGTGCCAAGGAACCCAAGAGGGCTGCCAAGGAAGGAGGAAGTGGCTAGTGGGTCGGATGATCCTGAAAGGGTAAGTCAGACGAGGATGTGCAAAGGTCCTCTGAGGATGTTATCAATGAAGAATAGTTTCCACCAAGCAATAGGGGCAGAAGTAAGAGCTCTAGGGGCTGGAGTGCTAAGGACAATCAAGGCAGGGAGATGCCTTAATTAAGGCAGGGAAATGTAGGGTTTGCTCCTTGAGTGATAGGGAGGAGTTGAGAGTGGGGCTGGATGGGTAGAGAGGAAGGGCTAGAGATCCCTTGAAAGGGGTCTTCTGTTCTCCACTGTTCCTTAGTAAGTGGCTGGGGAGGAGGGAAGCTCTGATGGGACATGGAGGGGGGAGGATGTGGCAATTGCCAAATAAACACACCATCCAGGGAAGCCAGCCAAGGCTGGGCCCAGAATATCTGGAACGGAACCCATCTTCCTTCTGAAGCAGGAAGTGGTGCTGGGAGCCGAGTTGACCGTGGAATTTCCGAGCTGTGAGGATATTACCGGTGAATGCTTTTTATTTATTTATTTTTTCATTCATGAAAAAGAGTTGGAATTAAGTGACACCCCCCCCCCCAAACATTCCCTCCCACAGAGGAAGCGCTTAATTTAGCCTAATGTTCCCAGTTGAAAAATATCCTTGAGGTCTGGAGACGTCTGCTGGCTTGTTTGTCACCCTTGAATATGGCAGGATGTTAATGCCTATGGTAGGATCGGTCTCTTTGTGTCTCGATTTTAGCGGAGAGAATAGGTGGCACCATCCCAACGTCAGTGCCAAGGGGAAGTCCTGTGAGACCACCCACACAGGATGTGGGGAGAGGTGTCAAATACCAGCTTTGGGAACCTTAGATGACCCTCCCCATGCTGGCCCATCGTAAAGGGTTGGTGAGGCAGAGAGAGAGAGAGTAGAAGATTAGAATTTCTTTGCAGGCGCTCGTGCTAGGGGTTCTATCTCCCTTGGGATGAGGGAGAGTGGTGTTTCCCTTTATCTAGGGTCAAATGACAGGGGCCTGAATGATACTACTCAGAGAGCTTAATATATGCTCTTGGAACTTGTAGAGCACGGTAGACTGGCCTTCGCACCACCCAAGAGATTTGATTTGTAAAAGGACTGTGCCTAGAACTGATTATCTGTGATCTAAATGGGAATGTGCTTGTATGGGGAGTAGCTGTAGCCCCAGGGGTGGTGGGTTAAAGGAGCTAGGTGGGTTAAAGGAAGCAAAGAGGATTGTTTGGATCCCTCCCCAAGGGGTCACCTGGCATGAGGGGTGACACCAGCATGAGGACCCTGGAGGTGGGCCATCCCAGATACCTATTAAAAGGGTTTATAAGAGATGTATCCTTGAGAGGTGGTTTTTAAAAGGCATCCTAAGGAAGAGATAGGCCAGGATCCAAGGCTTTCTCAAGCATATATGGGAAGGGTGTTGGCTGTCCAATGGGCATCTGTCCAACAGTGAAGTTGGAATACAGCTATTGCTTTCCTATCTGTGATATTGTAATTTATCTTAGGAAATATATATTTAGTCTTTGTTCCTGGTTTCTGGCACAAAGCTCCTGAAATCCTTGGGATTTCTTAAGTGATAAGAGTAATACAGGCATCTTGATATTCTTAATAAAGCCCTTTTAATCTCACCTGAGTTTATGTTAAGTGAGGTTTGGAAAGGCCCAAGGGTGGGAACTGGTTGCCAGGGAACCTACCGTGAGATTAGAGGACAGGAACTTTCAGTTCCTGCTCCCCACCACACCCCACCCACCAAGTATTTCCAGGGAGGGGAGAGGGACCGCAGATGGAGTTGAATCACCAATGGCCAATGATTTATTCAATCAGGTCTATGTAACAAAGCCTCCATAAACCCCCAAAAGGACAGGGGTGGGAGGATTTCTGGGTTGACGAACACACGGAGGTGCTGGGAGAATTTGTGCTTGAAGATGGCTTGGAAGCTTCACACTCTTTCTTCCATACCTTATCCTTTGCATGCCTCTCTTCCATCTGATTGTTCCTGAGTATATCCTTTTCTAATAAGCTGGTAATATAGTGAGTAAAATGTTTCTCTGAGTTCTGTGAGTTGTCCTAGCAGACTAATCAAACCCAAGGAGGGGGCCATAGAACCCCCAATCTATAGCTGTGGTCAAAAGCACAGAAGGGGCACTTGGGTGACTAAGTTAAGTGTCCCAACTCTTGATTTTTGGCTCAGGTCATGATCTCAGGGCGTTGGACTCCATGCTAAGTGTAGAGCCTGCTTAGGATTCTTTCTCTCCCTCCTCTCTGCCCCTCTCCCAAGACATTCTCTTTCTTTCTTTTCCAAAAAAAAAAAAAAAAAAAAAAAAAAGACACACAGAGGACAACCTGGAAGAGAGAGCAAGAGAGCACAAGCAGGGGGAGCAGTAGAGGGAGAGGGAGAAGCAGGCTCCTCGCTGAGCAGGGAGCCCGACATGGGGCTCCATCCCAGGACACTGGGATTATGACCTGAGCTGAAGGCAGACACTTACCAGACTGAGCCACCAGATGCCCCATAGAGAGGACAACCTGGACTCTTAGTTGGCATTGGTATCTGAAGTGGCCGGTGGGATGGGGTGGGGAGGTCAGTCTTGTGGGGGTTGAGCCCTTAACATGTGGGATCTGATGCTATTTCCAGGTAGATAGTGTCAGAATTGAGTTGAATTGTGGGACACCTGGTCAGCGTCCTCTAAGAATTGGAGAATTCATTGGTAGTGTTGGGAAAAAACACACATTGGAACATCTATTATTTCATTTGCCCTTAAGGCAGTTACCATCAAGTTGAATAAAAAGTTACGAGTTTTCAAATGTAAAAACAAAACAAGAACAAAAACAAAAACAAAACATAACAAAAAAAGATAGGGGCACCTGGGTGGCTCAGTTGATTAAGCATCTGCCTTTGGCTCAGGTCATGATCTCAGGGTCCTGGGATGAAGCCTCATGTTGGGCTCCTGGCTCACTGAGAAGCCTAGTTCTCCCTTTCCCTCTGCTGCTCCCCCTGTTTGTGCTCTCTCTCAAATAAATAAAATCTTTAAAAAATATATGTTCTTTAGGTAAGGTTACTTGAGCATCAAAATGGATGTGGATAAATACAGCTGAAGCCTTCTCGGGGTTTGAAGAGGCTGGACTACGAAAGAAACTCCAAGCCTGTTCTAAAACCCTTAAAACAACCTGAACCAGGTTTGTGACAAAAACAAAAACAAAAACAACAACAAAAAAAAACAAACCTGAAGCCAGCTTTGAAAGCTCTGTAGAGCCCTGGTCTTCGTGCAAATGCTTGAAAGTCCACTTTTTAACTGAAAAGAACTGATCTCCAAGGGGGCAATGTCAGGACCAAGGAGGAAATAGACCAGAACCAAATAGGCCAACCAAGGATCTCACGTCATTGTCAGGGCAGTGAGTCTCATGACTCTTCCCTTTGAGCTCCCCACTCTGTGAGGCTTGATCATAGCTTGAATCACTGACTACTGGGCAGGTTCCCTACTCTCCCATTTTTCAAAGGAGAGCTTTTGTCATCATTACCCTGTTTCCACTCCAGCATTGTCTATAGCCCCATGTGTGTTGGGGAACAGATAACATTTGTTTTATCAGCCACTGAACACAGAGAAGTGTATCAAGGCCTGATGGAGAAAGCAGGACATCTTGTAGGGTTCCTGACTTTTGAGCTGGAGTCATTCATTGGATAGGGTTTGGGGGTCATCTCCCTTGGGGTAGGGCAAGAGATTTTCTATGTGTGGGTACAAGGGTTTGCATGGCAGAAGTGGTGGACTGTTAAAAAGATTACTAGATATATCCCATCTTCTCTATTTTTCTTTTATTTTATGGCAGTGGAAGGTTTTGCTAGGTACTTGGTTACTGGCCAGGACCCCATTTCCCAGATTCCTCTGTAGCTGGATGTAGCTATGTAGCCAAGCCTATGAAATACAAATGGAAGTGATGTATACAATTCCCTGGTTGTACTCTTAAAAGGACATCTGCTTAGTCTTCATTTCTGAAATGACTTTTTATTTTTACTAAAAATTCTCTTAGTGCTGCACCTTATTTCTAATTTTTTCTATTCTGATTTATGTAGCTATTTCATATCTTATAAAATCTCCTTATCTTTTAGCTCATTTTGGTATAGAAGATTACATTTTATTTTATTTTATTTTAAAATTTATTTATTTGACAGACAGAGATCACAGAGAAGCAGGCAGAGAGAGAGGAGGAAGCAGGCTCCCTGCTGAGCAGAGAGCCCTATGCGGGGCTTGATCCCAAGACCCTGGGATCATGACCTGAGCCGAAGGCAGAGGCTTTAGCCCACTGAGCCACCCAGGCGTCCCTAGAAGATTACATTTTAAAATTTGTTTTGTGGGCACAGCTTTCTGGCTCATGTTCATTGTCTATGAAGACGTTATTTTGCTCCTTCTCTCCTTCTTTCTTATAATAACATCATATGGGATTTGGCCTTGATATTTTTCTATTGGTTATTTCTATGTCAAGTTAGTTTTCCTGAACTTTTAGAAGAAGGTTAGCCAGGACTTCCAGTACAAATAAGAGCAAATGACAGTGGGTTTCCTTGTCTTATTATAGAATTTTTAGAGTAAAAATGTAACACTTCTCTCTTTAGTATTTTTTCTTTTTTTAAATTTAAATTCAATTAGCCAACATATAGTACATCATTAGTTTTTGATGCAGTGTTCAATGATTCATGAGTTGTGTATAAGTATGTTCTTTATTCTATTTTTTAATTTAATTTAATTCTTAAAAAATATTTTATTTATTTATTTGTGTGTGTGAGAGAGAGAGAGAATGCATGAGCATGAGCAGAGGGAGGGGCAGAGGGAGATGCAGGCTCTCGCTGAGCAAGGAGCCCAATGCAGGACTCGATCCCAGGACCCTGGGATCATGATCTGAACCGAAGGCAGATGCTTAACTGACTGAGTCACCCAGGTGTCCCTAAGTATGTTTTTTAAAAAGGATGTTGGTGGATATCATTTAGCAGGTTTAGGAAGTTCCATTCTGTTTCTAGACATTTAAGAATTTTAATTTTTAATGGACATGATTTAAAAAAATTACTTTTCCATTTGAGATCATCTTGTGTATTTTTGAAATTTAATATTGAGGTGAGCAATATATATTAATGTTGAACTGTTTCTGAATTCTGGAGGTAAATCTAATGAGGATATAATGTATTGTTGTCTTAAATACATTCTTGTACATAGTTTGTAGAATTTTGTTTTGAACTCTTATATTTATGCTTATAAGTGATACTGGTCTGTGATATTTCTTTCTCATTTTATTCTTGTTTGGTTTGGGTATCAAACCCAAAAAGGTTTTTCTGATTTCATAAAATGATTTGGGACATGTTCTTTTTTATTTTCTGGAAGAGTTTGCTTGTGATTGGAATGATCTATTCCTTGAATGCTTTGAAGAAACTGCCTATAAAACCATCAGAGCTCCTTTTTAAGGGGATAGGTTTTCAAACATTTGATTATATTTTTCAAGTGTTTATGGAATTATTTATCTTTTCTATTTCTCCTTGAGTCAGTTTTGGATACATGTTATTTTCTAGGGAGTTATGCATTTCATCTAAGCTTTTAAGTTTAGTAGCAAAAAACTTCACAGTTTATAGCTGTTTACAGTTTAAATATTTGTATTTTCTATTATTATGCATCTTTTTAAATTTTTAATATTTTTAGGTTGTACCTTCTTATATGTTAAAAATATTCTTGTGATATATAATATATTCTTATAATATAAATGATATATATCATAAGAAGACTATCATATATATATTTTATACATATAAAATATATTTTATTTACGTATCATATATATATGTGTACTTAATTCCCAAATTTTATTATTTCATTCCTTCTGTTTTTCCAGATTTATTCTATTATTTTTCCCCTCATGTTTACTGTTGACTGATAAGCTCAATAATTTTCAGCCTTTCTTCTTTTCTAATATTATCCTTTATTGTTATATGCCAATCACATGTTATGTTTCCTAGAAGTAGAGCCTGAGAAGGGGATTCTTGCATGTATGATTTATTGAGAGAGGAGAGGGCTTTCAGAATAAGGGAGCTGAGGGAAGCTGGCTATGGTAGAGGGAGGAGCTAAGCAAGAATATGATCTCAGCTGGAACCCATCCAGGCCTGATCCATGGGGAGCTCTGAAGCATGAATGCACACAGAATTGGTCCCACTCTGAGGCAAGTGGGCTGAACTTTTATACTCTTACCCAATCAATAATTGACTAAGACTGCTGTTGGGAGTGGGAGGGAGGGCAAATCTTCCACGTGGAGATGGCTCCCATCAACTGAGGGCAATTCTCTGTAGAAGGGGCAGCCATAAGCTGCTGACAGGCACATTTACCATTAAGTGTGAAAAAGCATTATGTCTAAAAAACATACATATCTTAATTAAAAAGCAGTTTATTGCTAAAAATGCTAACCATCATCTGAGCTTTCAGTGAGTTATAATCTTTGCTGGTAGAGGGTTTTGCCTCAGTAAATGGCTACTGACTGATGAGGATGGTGGTTGCTGACGTTTGGGGTGGGTGTGGCAATTTCTTTCTGTTTTTATTGAAGTACAGTTGACATACAATGTTGTATTTGTTTCAGGTGTACGGCATAGTGATTTGACATTTTATACATTACTCTATGCTCACCGTAATAAGCGTAGGCAATTTCTTAAAATAAGACAACATTGAAGTTTGCTACTTGATTGACTCTTCCTTTCATGAACGTCATGAGCCATGTTTTTTGATACAATTCACACACAGTAGAACTTCTTTCAAAATTGGAATCAATCTTCTCACACCCAGATGCTGCTTTATCAACTAAGTTTATGTAATATTGTAAACTCTTTGCTGTCATTTCAACAATCTTCACAGCATCTTCACCAGGAGTAGCTTCCTTCTCGTGAAACCACTTTCTTTGCTCATCCGTAAGAAGCAACTCTTCATCCATTAAAGTTTTATCATGAGATGGCAGCAATTCAGTCACATCTCCAGGTTTCACTCTAATTCTAGTTCGCTAGCTAATTTTACTATCTCTGCAGCTACTTTCTCCACTGAAGTCTTGAGTCCCTCAAAGTTGTCCATAACGGTTGGAATCAACTTCTTCCTAACTTCCATTAACATTGATATTTTGACCTCTTTCTATGAATCATGAATGTTCTTAATGGTACCTTGAATGGTAAATCCTTCCCAGAATGTTTTCAATTTACTTTGTCTGGATCCATCAGATCGATCATTATCTATGGTGGTTATGGTCTTACAAAATGTATTTCTTTTTTTCTTTTTTTAGAGAGAGAGAGAGAGAAAGTGGCAGGGGGCAGGGGGAGAGTGAGAGAATCTTTTTTTTTTTTTTTTAAAGAGCTGAGAGGGAGAAGAGGGCAGAGGGACTATTTATTTATTTATTTTAAAGGTTTTATTATTTATTTGACAGACAGAGATCACAAGGAGGCAGAGAGGCAGGCAGAGAGAGAGGAGGAAGCAGGCTCCCCGCTGAGCAGAGAGCCTGATGCAGGGCTTGATCCCAGGACCCTGAGATCATGACCTGAACTGAAGGCAGAGGCTTTAAACCACTGAGCCATCCAGACGCCCTGAGAGTGAGAGAATCTTAAGAAGACTCCACACTGAGCTCAGAGACCAATGTGGGGCTTGATCTCACAATCCTAAGATTATGACCTTAGCCAAAATCAAGAGTCAGATGCTTATTGAACTGAGCTACCCAGGCGCCCCCAAAATGTATTTCTTAAATCTAAGACTTAGAAGTCAAAATTACTCCCCAATCTATGGGCTGCAGAAGGATGCTGTGTTAGCAGGCATGAAAACAACATAAATCTTGAGTATCTCCATCAGAATTCTTGGGTGACCAGGTGCATTTTCAATGAGCAGTAATATTTTGAAAGATATATATCTTTCAAAAAAGAAAAAATATATATATTTTCTTTTTTCCCCTTAACAGTGGTTCTCAACAGTTGATGTAAAATATCCAGTATACCATGTTGTAAACAGATTTGCTGTCATCTAGGCTTTGATATTCCATTTATAGAGCACAGGCAGAGTAGATTTAGTGTAATTCTTGGGGGCCCTAGGATTTTGGGGATGTTCATGGCTATTGGCTTTAACTTCAAGCCACCTGATGCATCAGCCTGTAACAAGAGAGTCAGCCTGTCCTTTGAAACTTGGAAGCCAGGCATCGCCTTCTCTTCTTCAGCTATGAAAGTCCTAGATGGCATCTTCTTCCAGTAGAAGGCTGTTTCATCTACATCGAAAGTCTGGTGTTTAGTGCAACCACCTTCATTCTTAGCAAGGTCTTCTGGATAACTTGCTACAGCTTCTACATCTGCACTTGACACATCACTTTGCACTTCGATGTTGTCGGGTGCTTTTTTCTTAAACCTCATGAACCAACCTCTGATAGTTTCATTCTTTTCTTCTGCAGCTTTCTTACCTCTCTCAGCCTTCACAGAATTGAAGAGAGTCAGGACCTTGCCCTGGAGTAGGCTTCGGCTTCAGGGAATGTTGCGGCTGTTTTTATTTTCCATATGGACCACTCAAATGTTCTTAATAACAGCACCAAGGCTGTTTCCCTTTCTGATCATTTGTGTGTCACTGGAGGTAACACTTTTAATTTCCTTTGGGAATTTTTCTTTTGTGCTCATGACTTGGCTAACTCTTTGGCACAAGTGACCCAGCTTCCAGCCTATCTTGGCTCTTGACCTATCTTCATCACTGAGCTTAATCATTTCTGGTTTTTGATTTAAAATGAGAGATGTGCTATTCTTCCTTTCATTTGAGCACTTGGAGGCCATTTCGGAGTTAGTTATTGGCCTACTTTCAATATTGTTGTGTTTCAGGGAATAGGGAGGCCTGAGGAGAGGAAGAGAGGGGAATGACTGGTGGGTGGAGCAGTCAGAACACACAACATTTATTAAGCTTATTGTCTTATGTGAGGCATGGTTTGTGGTGTTCCTAAACAGTTACAATAGTTAACATCAAAGAGAACTGATCATATCATATCATATCATATCATATTGTATTACATTATACATATGATAATTAAAAAGTGAGATATTGCAGGAATTACCAAAATGTGACACAGAGACATGAAGTAAGCAAATGTTGGGAAAATGGTGCTGATAGATCTGTCCAGTGGAGGGTTGTCACAAACCTTCAATTTTTAAAAGACACAATATCTATGAAGTGTAATTAAATGAAGTCTGTCTGTACATGATGTTGGAGGAATTTCTGTAATTTTATTTTTTCTCACAAATCAACAAGGAGGGACTTCATGAAATAAAATAAAGATACCCATAAGTAGGTAAAGCCGTGTCATGGCCCAAAAGCTTGCCTGTCACTCACCATGCAATGCAACTCAAAGCAGGAGAAAATCCCAAACCCCTCAAATTGAACAAAAGACATTTCAAAAACAAGAGGCTGGTGTGATGGGTGGATCATGTGGGAGCTATTGCTGAAGCTCTGAAAATCAGTTTCCCCAAAGCTTTTTGCTGATTTTGAACAGAAGCAGTTTAATTTCTAGTGATGTGATTCAATCAGGGAAAAATGAAACAGTGATTTTAGGCAAGTAGGGAATGATGACAATATCACATATTCTTTAAAAACCTCAAAATCATACTGTCCATTCTAAAAGCACTAAAGAAATTAATATCATAAGCACAGGTTTCCAAAATAAGGTAATCACTTTGATGATATATGTGGCTGCCACTAACCCCAAAGAGGCCATAATATTTAATGGGAATAAGGTGTTCATATTTTAATTTTCAAACCAGAATACTTGTGAGAGTAAAAGAGGGGTGTGGATATGGATAACAGAGACTGTCCCAAGTAAATTGGGTCACCCTGATTTTAAATTATAAAGCAATTTCTAAGAGTGGTATTTTCCCCAGAGATGTTATTGTGGCTGCATACCATAATGGATGGATTCTGGCTGAACCAATGGAGGATTACCTAGTAGGCATTTAGAATAGACCTCAAGAGCCATTGGCAACCAGTCTACCTAGTACAATACTCTTTTTTTTTTAAGTAATTTTTAAAAAAGATTTTATTTATTTATTTGACAGAGAGAGACACAGTGTGAGTGGGAACACAAACAGAGAGAGAAGAAGAAGGAGGCTTCCCACTGAGCAGAGAGCCTGATGTGAGACTCAACCCCAGGACACTGGGATCATGACCCGAGCTGAAGGAAGACGTTTAATGACTGAACCACCTGGGTGCCCCAATACATTACTCTTGATACATGTTTTGGGCATTTATTTGAACAGTGAGATAATAAGCTCAAGAGACAAAAAGAGGGAAAATACGAAGAGAGGTCCAGAAAGTGAGAGTACACAGTGAGAAGTTCTAATATATATTTAATCAAAGTTTCAGAAGTTGAAGAGCAAGAGAGACAAGGACAGAGGCAATGCTTGAAGAGATAATAGCTGAAAAATGTCTGAAACAATTGAAAGATACCAACCCACAGATTCAAGAAGGTAAATTCTAGACTTTACATAAAAAGAAATCTACACTTAGCTACAGAGGGCCAAAGATACAGAGAAAAATCTAAAGAGCAGCCAAAGAGGCCAGAAAAGGACATAAATTTTAGTTAGCTGGTAATGGAAATGAGAAGAAAGTGAAACGGTATTTTCACTGTGTCGGGGGAAAAAAAAAATCCATGTAATTCTATACCCAGCTAAAACATCTTTTAAGAAAGGTGAAATAAAGGCATTTCCATTAAATGTAAAGTCTAATTTCTGAGTTTATCCCCAGCCAAACTTATTAACAATTGTTCAGTAAGTGCTTTAGGTAGAAGGAAAATGAACTCAGATGAAAGGGCTGGGAAGCAAAAAATAGGCAAAGAGCAAAAGAAAGAAAAAAATGAAATAAAGAAAAGAAAGAAAGAAAGAAAAGTAAACAAGTTTATGTATTTTTCCACTATATTCACTTTCCAACACCAGACACATTCCCTTTTCCTGGCTCAGCCATTTGCCCAATTCTCAAGAGCTTCTGAGTGGAAAATAAAACCCTGCTACCAAATGCTTTAGGAGGTTGAGAAAAAGTAATTTCAATGCCAGAGTATTTGGTACCATTAGAAAGACCATGACAACCTTTATTTTGAAATATGTGATGGAAGCCATGAGAGAAAAATATAGCTTAAAGGAAACACATGAATGGATCATTTCAAGGCTCTTCTCCTGATCAAAAAGTGGAATATAAAGAGAAGTTTCAATTCAATGATAAAACAAACAACCCAATAAAAAACGGGCAAGGATTTGAACAGACGTTTCACAAAAGAAGATATACAGGTGATAAAAAAGCACATGACAAGATGCTCAACATCATTAGCCATTGTGGAAAAGTAGATTAAAACTACTATTGAGATGTTATGACGCTATAGTCATATGATCCAGTGATCCAACTTCTAAGTATTTATGCAAATGAAATAAAAACTTATGTCCACATATAAATCTATATGCAAATGTTTATAACAGTTTTATTCATAGTCTCCCAATAAGTAATAACCCATATGTCCTTCAACTAGTGAACAATAAAATCTGGTATATCCATAAAATGGAATACTACTCAGCAATGAAAAGGAATGAAGTACTAATATACACAACATAGATGAATTTCAGATGCATTAGGCTAAGTGAAAGAAGCCAGACTCAAAAAGCTACATACTGTGTGATTCCATTTATTCTAGAAGAGGCAAAACTGTGGGGACAGAAAGCAAACAAATGGTTTTCAGAGGCTGGAGGGGGGGGGATTAATTATCAAGGGACATGAGGGAATATTTTGGGGTAATAGAACTGTTTTATATATCAACTGTGGTGCCAATAACATAACTTACATGTTTCTCAAAACTTGCAGAACTGTATCTAACAAGGGTAAGCATTCCTGGATGTATTTTATACCTTAAAAAAAACCAAAAGAAAAAAATTGAGACATCCTCAGGGTATTTGACAATCTCATTTACTTTGATATGGAAGTAGATACGGTCATTACACACTTGTGTACAATCCCCCACCCCCAACACACACCAAAAACATTCGTTGTTGTCATGTCAAATTTCCAGAACCATTTCCCCAGCCTTCTCTCTCCTTTTTGGCACATGACTTTTCCACCTACTTTACCAAGAAGGACTGGATTAGGTGAATACATCTGACCTTTCTCTCCTCCTCCTCAAATGTTCTCTCGTTATTCATATGATGAAACAAACAGCCTCTAAACATCTCAGGGCATTTGCATTCTAGTATGGAAAGTAATTTTCAAATTATTAAAAGTACAGGGGCACCAATGTGTCTCAGTTAGTTAAGCATCAGACTTTTGATCTCAGCTCTGGTCATGATCTCAGGGTCATGAGTTCAAGCCCTGCACTAGGCTCCATGTTGGGCATGGAGCCTACTTAAAAAAGAAAGAAAGAAAGAAAGAAAGATAGAATAAACTTACCAAAAAATAGAATAAGCTCACCAAAGAGTATAATGATTTGGTGGTATGACGAGACACTGACACCCCTTTTTGTTTTGAGATGGTTTGAAGACCAATTAACCATTTATGTTGAGTGAAAGAAGCCAATCTTAATACTATACTATTGTATACTAATTGTATACTAATATGATCTATATGCTGTATGATTCCCACTATATGACATTCTAAAAAAGGCAAAACTATAGAGACAGTAAAAAGATCAGTGGTTGCCAGGGTCTTGTGGGGAAAGAGAGGGGAAGAAGTTGGAGCATAGGGAATTTTTAGGACAGTGAGACTGTTATTCTGTATGATACCACAATGGTGGATACGTGTCATTATACATTTGTCAAACCATAAAATGTACAACACCAAGAGTGAATCTTAATGTAAACTATAGATTTAGTTAATAGTAATGCATCAATATTGGCTCATCAATGAAAACGAATGTACCACATTGAAGACAGTGAAAACAAATGTACCACAATAATGCAAAATGTTCAAAATTGGAACAATTTTGGGAAAAATTGGGAGGAAGGGTGAAAGGGTATATGGAAACTGTATGTTTTGCTCAATTTTTCCTTTAAATCTAAAACTGTTAAAAAGTCCACTAATTTTTTATTTTTACTTTATTTTTTTAAAGATTTATTTATTCATTTATTTGACAGACTGAGATCACAAGTAGGCAGAGAGGCAGGCAGAGAGAGAGGAGGAAGCAGGCTCCCTGCCGAGCAGAGAGCCCAATGTGGGGCTTGATCCCAGGACCCTGGAATAATGACCTGAGCCAAAGGCAGAGGCTTTAACCCCCTGAGCCACCCAGGCGCCCCTCCACTAATTTTTTAAGAAGTGATGCAGGAGAGTGAACTTTAGATGTGAAAATTTAGGAATACTTAACCAATTTTACGTTCCTTGATATGTCCTTCTTATTTATGCACAAGAATCATAAGCCATAATCCTTTGACCCCAAGATAGTTTTAAAAAGTCTCTGAATCAGGTTGCATCTTAAAATTGATGATATTTTAAATTCCAGGAAATATGGTATGACAAAATATACATCTAAAGAGGTCTGAAAGAGGCCTTTTAATAAGTATTAAATAAAAATCTAATGCTCAACATCTCGGGAAATACAAATCAAAACCATGATAAGATACCACCTCATACCTGTCAGAATGGCAAAAATAAACACAGGAAACAACAGATGTTGGTGAGATGTGGAGAAAGAGGAACTCTCTTACACCATTGGTGAGAATGCAAACTGGTGCAGCCACTCTGGAGAATAGTATAGAGGTTCCTCAAAAAGTTAAAAATAGAGCTGTCCTACTATCTAGCAATTGCACTACTAGGCATTCACCCAAAGGATACAAAAATACAGATTGGAAGTCGTATATGAACCCTGAAATTTATAGCAGCCTTATCAATAATAGCCAAGTTATGGAAAGATCCCCAGTGTCTATTGACTGATGAATGGATAAAGAAGATGTGATCTATATCTATATCTATATCTACGTTACTCAGCCATCCAAAAAATGAAATCTTGCCATTTGCAATGATATGGATGAGCTAGAGTGTATGATGCTAAGTGAAATAAGTCAGTCGGAGAAAGACAAATATTATATGATTTCACTTGTATGTGGAATTTAGGAAACAAAACAGATGAATATAGAGGAAGGGAAAAAAAAAGAGGGAAACAAGCCATTAGAGAGAGAGAGAGAGAGAGAGAGAGAGAGCGAGCGGGTGCGCGCATGGGGGAGGGGCAGAGGGGGCGGGAGAGGGAGAGAGAGAATCTTAGCAGACTCCACTTTCAGCTCGGGGTCTGACATGGGGCTGAATCCCACGACCCCGAGATCACAACTGAGCCAAACTCAAGAGTCCAATGCTTAATGAACTGAGCCACCCTGGTGCCCCTATAAGAGACTCTTAAGGTTAGAGAGCAAACTGAGGGTTGATGGAGGGAGGTGGGTGGGTGATGGGCTATATCGGCAATGGGTATTAAGGAAGGTACTTGTTATGAGCAATGGGTGTTATATGTAAGTGACGAATAATTAAAAAATAAAAATAGATTAGGAGAAATAAAAATCCAAGATTAGAAAGTGTTGCATCGTAGTCTAATTGTCAATGTTTTTCTTTTTAAGTGGGGCTTAAAATAATAGTGCGTCTTACAACGGATGGTGTCTCAGGTTAGACGAGATATAGATTAAGTGAGCACTGTAAAAATTGGCTAGATGATGTATATTTAATTTATCTATTGTTGCCTCTGAAGGTGGGCGTTAAAAGGAGATTACAATTTGAATTCTAGTGCTTTATTTCTTGTATTTGAAAATGACAAAGCAACTGACATGAAATGTTAACAAAGATAAATCTGAGAACTAGGAGCATGGCCTTACATCTTTTTCAGCTATTTTATTTTATATATTTAAAAATTTTATACAGCAAAACAAATTGCTGAAAACAAAATCAAAGAACACCTCAGAAACCTTCTCAGAGCTGGCCAACTGCCAATTTATTTGTTGGGGAGTTTTCTCGGGGCATTGGGGGATGGCAGAAACGGAGGGAAGAAATTGTCAGCAGGCAGACACCAAAAGACAAATATTCCACTTACATGAGGTACATACCATAGTCAAATTCATAGAGACAGAAAGAATAGTGGTTACCACTGGCTGAGCGTGGTGGGGGAATAATATTAAATAATATTATTTAATGGGTACAGAGCTGCAGTTTGGAATGATGGAAAAGTTCTGGAAATGAATAGTGGTGATGGTTGCACAACACTGGGAACATACTTAAAACCACCAAATGGTACACTTAAAGATGATGAATTTTCTGCTATATACCCCCTCCCCCAACCAGGGTAGGGGAAAACAAGAGTTTTGTTTGGGCATGTTGGGTTTGAGATGCTAAAGGTAGTTGGATAAAATCCAAGCTCAAGGGAGGGACTGATCATGAGCTGTAGACACAGACTCAGCAGACAGCATGTTGACACCACGAGGCTAGAGAAAGGGGAGGGGAGACCAGGGCCCTCCAACCCTCCGAGAAGTGGGGCCAAAGAAGCCATGAGCAAAAGGTCTTCTCAGTAAGAGGCAGCAGTCAGTGGTCTCAAAGGTTTCTGAGAGACTGACTGAGGTGAGGCCTGGGATTTGGCAATGTGGGAGTGCTGGGTTCCAGTGGAGTACTAAGTACTAAGTATTAAGTACTAAGTAAGGGGGAGAGACTCAAGTGGGTCAGGAAGGAGAAAGTGGCTATGGGAACTATCCCCAATATTTTGAAGAAATTTTGCTGTGAATATTAGGGAGATGGGGGATAGCTAGAGGCAGATGAGGTGGCCTAGGGTAGCTTACCCCCTGTTTAAAAAAAAATTGTATTTATTTTAGAGAGAGAGGGAGAGAGAGTGAGATAAGGGGGAGGGGCAGAAGGAGAGGGAGAGAACCTCAAGCTGACTCTGCTCAGTATGGAGCCTGACACAGGGCTTGATCTCATGACATCCAGATCATGACCAGATCCGAAACCAAGAGTTGGACGTTCAACCCACTGAGCCACCCAGGTGCCCCTCACCCACCACCCCGAGCCCCATTTTTAATAGATGAGAGATTCCAGAAAATGTTTGTATGCTTATGGGAATGATCCACTCTTCCCATTAGAGGGGGTAAGGAAAGGCATAGGAGAGGATAGAGAACTGAAGGGGGAGGGACACGGGCGGCATGAATGGCCTGAGGTGGGAGCAGACACTCCATTCTTGAGGAGCATGGGTGAGAGAGTGGGCGGTGGGGCTGAAGTTTGGTGGCGGGAAGGCGATGGGGTCAGCTTTCTGAGCTGAGCTGGGCCCACGCGGGGCTGCTAGAAGTCTGGGCACAGAGAACTTGTGAACAAGTCGTGGCAGAGGTGGGAAAGGCAACACCCTCCCTCAGGAAGTGCCATGGGTCTACCCGGCAAGGCAGAGTGCCCTGTGGAGCCCTGAGGCCCAGACATCAGTGGAAACCAGTGACAAGGAGGTGTGGAGTGCCTTTCCCTGGCAGGGAGCTCAGGCAGGTGGGCCTCACACACTCCTGGACCAGCAGCAGGAGCATCACCTGGGAACCTGCTAAAATGCAAATGACCTGACCCACCCCCAAATGCAAATAACCACCCCAACCTCACTGAGTCAGACACACGGGGGTGGGGCCCTACCCACCTTTGTACCCACCTGTGTTTTTCACAAGCTCTCCAGGTGATTCTGAGAGTTTGAGAAGCTCAGAACTAGCCTAAAGGAGCCAAGGGGATCTGGGGATGACCTGCCACTCGGAGGTGAAGGCGGGCAAACGTTTCTAGTGCTGTGAGGTCCCTGATGGATTTGGAAGCAAGCCCTGGAGACTGACAGGACTGGAAGGCCCTTTAAAGGAACTCTGGGCTTTCTAATGGGTGATTATTTCACAAGACAAACATCTTTCAAGTGTACTTTTTTTGGAGTCTATATTTGAATATTGAGTTTCCTGTCCACGGTGGTTTGAAAGGACCCCGGACTCTCTCTCTCTCCAGAACCTTCTTGGAGCCTGCTCCATCTTTCCACATGGCTCCATTGCAGTTTTCAGTTCCGTGGGGAAAACAACAGCCATTCCCCTATGTGTGAGGCCTCTTCCTTTCCTGATGAAATAGAGACAAGGATGAGTCAGCCTCTCCCAACCTCCAGGATCTCCAGTCGTCCCAGTGACTCAGAGGATGGTCTGTTTCGTGGGTAAGTGCTCCTCCCAGGAAGTTGGCAGCCCTAGCCACCCCCTACCTCAGTCACCCCCCCCCCCCGTCCCCCCAGGGCTTCCATCAAGACACATTACTAGCGAGACCCGGTGGGGGTTGGGGCAGGCCAAGAAAGTTCAGCCATAAGTGGACCAGGAAAGAGGGTGGGAGCTGAAAGGCTACGATGCAGGAGGCTAAATTTGTTTCTCATTTGGGGGTGACCTTGGATGGATCCATAAAGGGCTCAGTGTTTCTTTTCTTTTCTTTTTCTTTTTTAAAGATTTTATTTGTTATTTGACAGAGACAGAGATCACAAGTAGGCAGAGCAGCAGGCAGAGAGAGAGAGGGGGGAAGCAGGCTCCCTGCTGAGCAGAGAGCCTGATGCGGGGCTTGATTCCAGGACCTTGAGATCATGACCTGAGCCGAAGGCAGAGGCTTAACCCACTGAGCCACCCAGGCGCTCCAAGGGCTCAGTGTTTCTACTTGAAAATGGGAAAAATCGTACATCCTACGATGTGGGACTTGGTAGTGGCCCAAAAAGAGAGAAGATGAGCCTCTTGGAATATATCTGACTGGAGACATACTTTGGAACTTTTCTGTGCAAAAGAGAGGGAGCCCTGGGGATGGTTTATCCTTGAGGATGTCTTAGGACAAGCTACCATCTGAGCAGGGCCTGTAGGAGGGTGCGGAGGCCTCCATGGGAGGAGGACGGGAGGTCAGAATTGGGGTGACTAGTCCAAGGCAGGGGAGCTTGGCAAGTAGGGGCACCTTGGGGGGCACAAAGCAGCTGATAGAAACAGCAATCCCCAAACTGTGGGTTTGGTGGTGCCCGTGTTGCTGGGTCTGTGACTCTTCTCCTTCACCCCTGTGTCCATCAGTGTCTCTCTCTCTCTGTCTCCTTCCCCTTCTCTCCTACGTCACAGAGAATAGTGAAGCCTCCTCTTCCCACGGGTTCTGTGTTTTCTTTCCTGTTTAGATGGTGACTGGCATCTATCTGTTTATGGAGTCAGCAATCAATCCATCCTGTTTACTTGTCGCTGACACAGTGCGTTGTGGTCAGTGAGGCTGTCCACAGCCCCCCAGGGTGGGGTGGGGACCAGGATGTTGACACACACACACACACACACACACACACACACACACAGGCACACACATTCAACCATGACCAGGTCAATTGGCTTCACCAGAACCAGGAGGTCCTGGTCTGTTCTGCTCCGATGTCTGGGATGCTGTGGGCAGTCAGCTGGGCCAAGGTCATCTCCCCCTGCTGCTGAGCTCCATGGCCAGCATGCTTGGCCCAAACTCAAGGCTCAGGAATGATCTCCTGACTGCAACTGAGTGCCCAAAGCACAGTTCCTCAAGGGTTTTGTGGGGTGTATGGGTCTTAGAAGCGAGAAGGACAGTGCCCAGAGAAATAATGTCAGAAGGCAGCTTATTTAGCATGCCCATTTCTGCATGAAGTAATTAGGAGCAGAGAAGGTAAAGGAATTGTGGATTGGGTCACCATTTACCGCATTCCTTCTGCTCCCCTCTCCCACTTGGGCCCCTCCTTCCTAATTCATGTGACTTGAGGCCCACACTTAAGTTTGTTTTTCTTGGTTTCCCCAAATCCAGTGCAGTGGCACTGGTCAGGGTTAGACTGGAGATTGACGAGGTTTCCTGGGGTTTGTGGTGTGAGTGGGGAGAGCAGCAGGGGTCAGGCCAGACCTGTGGGGAGACAGAGGGGGGTGGTGATGGGCATTTAAATCGAGGTCTGGAGGACCCAAGCCTAAGAAGATGATGTCCCTGTTTTCAAGGTGCTGGCCCAGAACCTGACTTCTAAACTCTGAGCATAGGGCCCAAGGACGCAAAGATTGTCAAACAAAAAACCAAGGAACAAACAAAATCCACATAAGCCAAGAGTCTAGGCGGATGCCCTTTGATGCTTCCAGAGGATTCTCAGAATTCCTGAGGTCATCTGGAGCTCACCAGGGTCTGCCTCATGGCCTGACTGTACACTGTACACCTACTAGACAGACCTGGGCTTAGGGGAGGCCGGGGGCTCAGCAGTGCCACTCACTCTCAGGGCGTGTGACTGGGGCCCATGCTTCTGGGAACAAATGATTCCTTGTTTGTCTGAGATTCAGACTGAACTGAGTGCCCTGTATTTTTCTTTGCTAAATCTGCCAACCCTTTTAAGCCCTCCAAACGTTGGTCCCCACCCTCAACTCCTACCTAGAGGCCATCAGTAGCAAACTCTGCAATATTCTGAAGTCTGGGATTTCACCTCAAAAATTCACGTAAAGTTTAAGCCCACCTGTCTGTTTCTACCCTTGTTTTGCTCTAAAACGGCTATTAAATTATCCTAGTTAAAAAGCAAACCTCTCCCATGTACTCATGCTGGATTTTGGGTTAGTTAAGGTCCTGCTCAGCCTGTCAGTCGGCTTTCCAGTGGACGGAAGGAACACTGGGGACCGTCTGCCCTCGGCAATGGTGAGTGAGGAAAAGAAGGGCAGGAGAGTGAGATTTTCAAAAGGGGATTTGTCCAATTTAAAGAACTCCATTTTTTGCCTCCCTATGCTGCCTTTTCAAGATGCCTTTCACAACATGGGAATCACTTTAGTTAAAAACATTTGATCCCTTGCATGGTAGGATAAAGAGTGGGCAAGCAGAAAGCCAGAGCCTCTAGAAATGTGGAGAGGAGGCAGGACAGTACATGCACCCTGAGAACAGTGAGGGGTGCTTTTAGAGCAGTGGCTACACACTGGGATGGCTAGGGTGCCCAGGTTTTCCCCAGACCCCTTACTTCAGAGCCTTTCAGTTCAGGGGTAGGGGGTGGGGGTGGGGGAGGACCTGGGCATCAGTGCTTTCAAAAGCTTCCCAAGATATCCTAGTGTGTGTTGAGACTCCTACCATTTCTCTGGAGATCTGACACTCAAAGTGAGGTCTGAGGACCGGGGGCAGCAGTTCCAGCTAAATCTCAAGCCCCACCCCAGACCTGCTGAATCAGAACCTGCATTTTCACGAGGTCTCCAGGGGTTTGGCGTGCCATCTGAGAAGACCTGCTGGAGCACACCTGTTGGGAACCTCAGCTTGATGGGGGTGGTCACAGCAGCAGCTGGCTTTCTTCAGGGGGACCTGAGGGCCACTGGTGCTAGTCTGTCTATCAGAGCCCACTGCACAGTCTCCTGCTCCTGGGTGTCTACAGTTGTAGGCTTACCCACACCGATGGAACTTGTATTCTGTGCCTGGGTCTGTTCATGTCTTTTCATCGATACATCCTTGTTCCATTGGGACAACTGTATGGTAGCCAAAGTTTTTGGCTGAAGAACAGGGACTCCTATCCTGGCGGAGAAACCTAAGGACGCCGGTCAGGATCTGTGGAGAGGACAGGCAGAAGCATACAGTGTGGCCTTGACTTCAGACGCAGTATTCACGTACTGCAAGGTTATGTAGGTCTGGTTTTAAGCCATGTAGTCTCTTGTTGTTTAATTCATTCTTCAGTCAGTTGGAATTGATGTAACTTTCAAAAAGCCTGGGTAGGCGAGATTCTTCTTTGTCTCTATCAGTTGGCTATTGTCGCAACGGTGCTGTGTAACAACCACGAGACCTCAGTGGCATACAACAATTAGTATTCATTTCTCATGGGTATGTGTGTTGCCTGGGCTGACTCTGCTGAGGTCCTGCGTCTACAAGTTGGCTGGGGCATTTGCTGATCTAGGCTTGGATCAGATAGGTGCTTCGAGATATGGTCTGGGAGAGTCTGAGTCTGGTCTGCTGCTTGAGTGTTCATTCTGCAGTCCTGGGCTGAAGGGCAGTGGCTATGCAGGGGAATGTTTCTAATGAAGGTGGAGGTGGAACCATGCAGGAACTCTTCAAGTGGAGGCTCCAAACAGACCTATTACCACTTCTACTTGATTTCACTCAAGCCTGACATTGGTGGGTGGGAATATATACTCCACCTGAGTTGTGACAAGAATATGGAGGCAAAATACTACACAAGGAAGTGAAGAATTGTGGCCAGTAGGTCAACCCACTGTATCTTCCAACCTGGAATGATGTTTCCTTGGGGATATATGACCCATCCATTCCAGAACTTTAAAAAGCTCCCTCATTGTGTGGACTGCTGGCTGTTCACCAAAAATCACTTTCCTACCCTTCCTGGATTCCCATCTTGAGTGTAATTCCCAGGCTCCCATGTAGTTAGGTGTGACCATGAGACTGGTTTTGGCCAATAGTGTGTGAGTAGAAGTGATGTCAGTTTTCAAGCGAAGGCTCTCTTCTGCTGCTGGCTTTGTGCAGATGACTGCAATACCCTAATGGTTGCTGGAGGCACGTGTTGGAATAAGCCTAGATCCCTGAATCACAACGTGGAGGAAAGCCATTAAGAAATGGGAATACCTCTTTATTGCATAGGTAAGATATTATGTTTGAACTGCTGTATTCTTGGATCTATTTCTTATAGAAGCCAGCATTACTTACAACTGATACATTTCTTAAAGCTCTTCTTCATTACTCTGGTATCTCCCTGTGGTGGTGGGTGTGGAAGTACTTGGTAAACTAGAAAGTGCTCCACACATGTGAAGTCTGACTGTGATCAATGCTTTACTAATGTTTCAACACAAAGCTGAGTCTAGATCAGCTGTATGGAGGTGACAGAGACTGATGCTAATAACCAGTGATATCTGGAGGGGAACTGATGGCTTGGACATCAATTTTTATATCCTTTATTCTTTTTAATCCTCACCACAACCCTGAGTGACAGGGGCCTAACATTACCCCCATTTTAAGGATGACAAAAGGGAGATTGTCAAACTTGCACAAGGCCTCACGGTTGGTCAGGTCCCTACACCTGACCTCCTTCCCCTCATTGTTCTGGGAGGAAACAATGAGGAAACTTCTTAGCTCCAGTCCACTTTGCACCAATCAAGCTCCAAAGACCCCTTGGTGGGTGGGGGGATAGAGAAATAGGTTGTACCCAAGGCTGCTGGTGGTGGTGGAATGATTTGTAAGGGGCATTTAAAATTCCAGGTCGTAATCGAAACCATGTACTCAAGAAATCCATTCTTAAAGGTAAGGTATGGGGTTTCTGCTTCATGGTAGATTATCTTTATGATGGCTACCAAGGAATCCTCCCATTCGTGTATGTTCTTTTGTTATGGGTTGAATTATGTCTCCCCCATAGATACATCAGGTGTATTGGAGTTCTAATTCCCAGTACCCCAAAACATAACCTTATTTGGAGATCTTGTCTTTATAGAGGTAATCTGGTAAAAATGAAGCTATTAGGATGAGTCCTGATTCACTGGTGCCCTTGTAAGGAGGTGAAATTTGGACACAGAATAGGGACAGGCACAGAGGGGAACTTGTGTGAAGATGAGGGGATGAGGACAGAGCTCAGGGTGATGATCTATAAGCCAATGACCACCAGATTGCCAGCTAAAATCGGAAACCAGAAGATATCGGGAAACAGCCCTGCTGACACCTTGATCTTGAACTTCCATCCTCCAGAACCATGAGCATGAATTTCTGTTGATTAAGCCATCAACTTTGTGGGACTTTGTGGGACTTTGTTGCAGCAGTTCTAGTAAACTAATACAACACTGCACTCTTCCTATCAAGAGGTGGAGTCCATTTATCACCCCCTTGAATCTGGGCTGGCTTTGTGACTTTCTTTAGCCAATAGAATGAGGTAGAAACAATGAAATGGTACTTCTGGGTCGAGGTCTTTAAGAGGCCTGGCTGCTTTCATCTCCCCCAGGAGAGAAACCAGCCTACCATGTCTTAAGGCCATTCTACAGGAGAGGTCCCATTGAGAGGGAAACCATTTGGATTGTTCCAGACCCAGCCAGGCTTCCAGCTGATGTCCCTAACCAACAGCGCACGCAGCAGAAGAACTGTCTAACTGAGCCCAGTGAACCCAAAGAGTTGAGAAATCAGAAATTATTGTTTTAAGCCACTAAGTTTTGAGGGTGGTTGGTTATGCAGCGAAAGGCAACTGAAACGAACTTTGGCAAGTCTTCTAGCATCCCTGCCACAGTAGTCCCTACAGTGAGAAGCCTCGGGTGCCATCCTTGCTACCGTCCTCCCCAGTGGATTCTGGGTGCCGCCTGTTTCCTCACATTGCTCACTTCCTCAGAAAACTCTTCAGTGGTGCGTCTGGTTGCAGGGTCCCGGTGAAGCCAGCACCCCTGCTGCACAGGAGAGCAGGAAAGAGCATTTTGGCTTTGGAGGAGGAGGTACAGGACTCGTGACATGGAAAATTCCCCAAACTCAGAAGGATGTTCAAAAGCTACTGGGCACCCCTGAAATGAAGAGGGCTCTCCACAAGGGCCAAGTATATATATATTTTTGTGAACTCTCTGTGTGCTTGGCACACAGCTCTGGACCCATTCACCTTCTAATTGTAAACAGTGCCCTGACATCACCCTTCCTCACTCCGCATCCCTGTGGTTTGGAATGGACCGACTCCGGGGCTGGGCATGTGATTCAGGCCCAAACAATGATATGTGATCCAGGTGGAGCCAACTTGGTGTAACTTTGGCTTTTTGGTAGGACAGTTGAAAGAAATGAGGACTTAAGCTGTGAAGGTGGACTTAGAAGCCCTGGTAGCCATCTTGCCACAGCAAGAAACAGAGAAGAGAGATGGGGAAGGGAAGACTAAGTCTTGACGGTATTTTTAAAGCCTCTTGGTACCCAGATCAGGCAGACCATGGGCATCTTCTCTTATGCGAGCGTACGTATGTCCTACTTGCTTACACCGAACCAATCTGAGTAGTTTTTCATCATTTGTCAAATCCGCATTAATGTTTTTTTTTTTTTTTAAAGATTTAATTTATTTATTTGTAAGAGACAGAGGGAGAGAGAGCAAGCGAGCACAGGCAGACAGAGAGGCAGGCAGAGGCAGAGGAAGAAGCAGGCTCCCCGCCGAGCAAGGAGCCCGATGTGGGACTCGATCCCAGGACCCTGGGATCATGACCTGAGCCAAAGGCAGCTGCTTAACCAACTGAGCCACCCAGGCGTCCCCGGCATTAATGTTTTTATTTAATACAATGACTCTTTGGAGTAGGTATTATTTATTAATTCCATCTCACAGGTGAGGAAACTGAAGCACAGGGAGGCCACATAGAGGCCAAATTCAAACCCAGGAAATTAATTTTGAGAGCCACTCAGAAACCTTCCTCTTCCACAGTGACAGGGAAAGATTCACAGAGGAAGGTGTGACATTTAACCTGATCTTTAACTCTAAGGGGACACAGGGATTGGTAGGGAGGGAGCGGAAAGGTTTTCTAGGTGAAGGGACTAGCCTGGGCACTGACCAGGACTTTTCTGTTGAGAAGAAACTTCACCTAAAATTCACCATCTCCCTGCCTTGAAGCCTATCCTCACATGGGTTCCTCCTGCCCAGGAACATCAAACCCCACTTCTGTAGAGACACCTCTGCTCTCCAGGCCTCCACCCGTGTGGACTTATGCTCTGCACTGGGGCCTGGCAGGTCCCCTGTAGGGTCTAGGTTAGATGAGGCACCCTCCTCAGCCTGAAAGACAGTTCAGGACAAGGGCCTGGCTTCCCCCCTACACTTCCACCCCTTGGACTTGGTCTCTATGGGCTCCAGGAGGCCCTGGAGATGCTCACAGGGTTAAACAGAATGAAATGGTACTAGACCAAGTGACCTTGCCTCTTAAAAGAGCACAGAGAGGGGCGCCTGGGTGGCTCAGTGGGTTAAGGCCTCTGCCTTCAGCTCAGGTCATGGTCCCAGGGTCCTGGGATCGAGCCCTGCATTGGGCTCTCTGCTCAGAGGGGAACCTGCTTCCTCCTCTCTCTTTCTCTCTGCCTGCCTCTCTGCCTACTTGTGATCTCTGTCAAATAAATAAATAAAAATCTTAAAAAAAAAAAAAAGAGCACAGAGGAAAAACTGCACAAGGGATCAGAACAGTGCTTGCAGGATCTCAAATAGGGAATAAGTAATTTCCAAATAACTACGATTTTTAAAAGAAAATAAAAAGTGACCTTCACACCTATTTGCTTCGGTTTTTATTAAATCGACGATGAGGCAGTGGGTACTACTGAAGGCTGTTTTCTGAAAGGCCAGCTCTGCTCCGCGGGCTGCAAAGGGATGGGCCGTGGCGGTGTGAGCGCCCCCTGCCACCTGCCCCACACCCCTCAAACCCCCGCTGTCTAGAGTTGGAGACTGAGGCACGGAGGTCTCAGAGGCGTGGTGGCAGGCGGCTGGAGCGGTGGAGGCACCGGTGTGGGGGGAGAAAATGAGATTGGTGGCAGCCCCTGGGAACGAGCCCTCTGTTCCCAACCGAGATCCAGTGTCGGGTCTGCGCGAGTGAAGGCAGCTCCAGCAGGAGAGATGGACGCCTCTTCCCTCCAAAAGCAGGGTTCTGAACTCCGCGGGTAAACCGAGGCCCGAGCTCTGGCTCTGCGGGTCGTCTCGCAGGCAGCCTCGGCCCGAGTTACGCCCAGGACAGGGCGGGCCGGGCTGGGCTGGCTGCTGTTCTTTTGGGCCTGAGTGGGGACGTTTGGCGCCCCGCTAGAGAAGGGGGTGTCGGGCCCAGGTGCGGAGCGCGGGGTTGGACGCTTCGGAGGCAGTGGCCGGCCGGTCTTCACCTCCCGCGGCCCCAGCTTCCCCCGGCGGGCCCGGCCGGGGAGGAGCTCGGCGCGTCCCCGCCCCGAGGCGGAGCGCGGGGGGAGGGGGGGGCCGGGCGCGGGCGGACCCGGCGGGGTGGGCCGGGGACGCGAGGCGGAGCGGGGCTCCACACAGGCCGCAGCGGCTGGCTCCGGCCCCTACGGTCCCGGCGGCGGCTGGAGGAGGAAGCCAGGCGGCTGGAGGAGGAGGGGAGGCGGAGGAGGCCGAGGCTGGAGCGCGGCTTGCCGCAGACTCACTTCCCCGGCTCAGCAGGGAAAGGTACCGCGCGCCCGCTCCCGGCCCCTGGCCCCTCGGCCCCGAGCCCCCCAGCTTTCGTTCGCGCCGGCAGGGGCTGCGGCCGCCACGGGAGGGTGAGGGGCCCCGAGCGGCCCCGAGGGCTCCGGCGGCCGGGGGCTGCGGCGGCCAGCGCGGCGCTCGGGCGGGAGGGCTGGGGTGTGCGGCAGGCGGCAGGAGTCTCGCGGAGAGCGGTGGGCGCCGCGCCCCCCTCGCTCGCGTCCGGGGAAGCGGTGGTCCGGCCGGGTGCGGTGATCCCCGGGCGGGGGGCTGCGCTGGCCAGGCCAGCGCACGGCGGTGGAGGCCAGGCCGGACCTCCGGAGCTGCGTGCGGCAGGGGAGCGTCCCGGGCGCCCGGCGGGCGCGCTCGGTGGGCGCAGACAAAGCCGGGCGCCGGCGCCCCGCGACGACTCGGGCGGTCCAGGGGGTGGGCGCTGGGGAGAGAAGAGAAGACGCCGGGGCGACGGCCGGGACACGGGGAGAGGCCGGGGCGCCCTCCCTCCGGCTGTCCGGGTGGTCTAAGGGGGGGGGCGGCGGGTAGGGTGGGGAGCAGCTCTCTCCGAAGGGCCAACTAGGGAGCCAGCTTGGAAAAGGGGTAGGCTGTACTGAGCGCTCACTTTGGGGGGAGGGGCTGAGAGAGGCGGCTGCCTTGGGGCTAGGGGCTGGGGCTCTGGTAGGGGAGGTGAGGGGCGCGTGTACCCCCTCAGAGCTAGCACTAGGAAGAGGCGCAACCCCGATGAGGTAAGTGCAGTGGCAGGCACCAATGGTGAGATGTACCCACAGGTAGTTTGCCGAACCTGCTGGTGGTGACACATGCCCTGCCGTCTGTGGGACGCGCAGCCTGATGTTCAGCAGGTGCCCCAGGGGTCGTTGGAGTGGACATGAATAGAAGGTTAGGTAGGCATGCGTCTGAAAGTGTGTGCGGGGAAGGCCCTGTGTTTGTAATCTGGCACTTCTGCCCCCCTTCCTTCTTGTGAGGTGGGGAGGAAGCATCTAAGTTCCTTCCACAGACCCAGTCTGCCACTTGGGCTCCAAGGTGGTCTGCTCCTTGTCCCTCACTCCTGGATTACTTCCCTTCTCTCCAGTGTTAGAAGTGTCTTCTTTTTTCCTGGATAAGAACACTTCTTGACACCCTCCTTCCCGCAGTTATAGCCCCTCCTTTTTTCCCCCCCTTCATCCTTCATTTTTCCTCCCTTACACACCTACTTCTCCACTTCTCTTCACAGCAGAACTTCTCCGAAGAGCTGTCTGCACCTGCTGGAGCACATTCCTTTGCTTCTGTCCTAGCACTTCACTGAAACTGCCCCAGTCAAGGTTTCCAGGGATTTCCACACCCCCACAAGCAGGTCTTCCTTGACCCCCGCTTGGTTTTATTGATCTTTTCTCCTTTAGAATCAATATCCTGTCTTGACTTCTGGTTTTCCTTCTCCTTCCCTGGCTATGCCATCTTTAGGGATCTTTGGGGACAACTCCTTCTTCACTCAGCTCTAAATGTTGTAAGATCCCAGGGCTTTGTCCTCAGTCCCCCCTCTGTCCTGACTCCCTACTATTTACCTAACTTCCCAGCTCTCATTCTTTCTTAGGATTTTTAAAATCAAGCAGTAGTTTACAAACACACTGATCTTAAGTGTACATCAGTTTCCTTCTCAGGATTTTAAGTAGCAAATTTTGTCACCGGCTCCAGCTTCTCTATCTCGCTGTCCATCTGTTGATTTGGGGTGTCCTGGATGTCTCATAGGTATGAAAACTTCATATGGATGACACAAAACCCTGACTGCACTCTCCAAAGGTGACCCTCTGTGGGCCTTCCCATTTCTCTAAACAGCCCATAACCCACCCACCTTTAAAGACAGGAACAGGTGGCACCAGCTCCTCCCTTTGCCTCCATTCCCACATCTAGCCCAACATCACGTCCTTTTGGCTTTTTCTGCAAGATCTATCTCAGGCCTGTTCTTCATGCTCTGACTCCACTGCTGTGGCCCTAGGCTACTGCCCCAGGACAAACCACCTTTTATGTCTTGCCCCAGTGCTGTAGTAGCTGCTCTCTGCTTTCTCCAAATTCCCACTTGCCCACCTCTAATCTATTGTAATTGAGCAGCAAGAATGATTTAGAAAAATAGTGATTAGATAATCACATTCCTCTAAAACCCTTGATAGTTCCCTATTGCACTAGGAATAAAATTTTATAGCTTACTGATCAGACCCTCCGTGATCTGGACACGATTGACTTCCTCCCGCCTTATCCTGACCACGTCCCCTTTGTATTCTTCCTGATAACCAGGTCTGAATCGCTTCTGCCCCCTGAACACCAGCTCTTTCCTGCCCTGGGCCTTTGCTTGTGCCATTTTCTCTGCCTGGAATGTTCTTCTGGGGTTTTCTACTGGGCTGGCTCTCAACTTAAAGGTGCCTTCCCCGGGGCACCTGGGTAGCTTAGTGGGTTAAGCCTCTGCCTTCAGCTCAGGTCATGATCTCAGGGTTCTGAGATCAAGTCCCGCATTGGGCTCTCTGCTTGGCAGGGAGCCTGCTTCCTCCTCTCTCTCTCTCTCTCTGCCTGCCTCTCTGCCTACTTGTGATCTCTCTGTCAAATAAATAAATAAATAAAATCTTTAAAAAAAAAAAGAAAGGTGCCTTCCCAGTCTTCATAGAGGTCCCCTCCCCACTTCCCTGTAATGCATCATAGCACCTTATTTCCTTTCTTTACTTTGTCCAGCTTCTCAAGGGCTGGACCTTGACTGAATGGCCTACGACTGTCTGGAGCATCTAGCAGAGTTCCTGGCATGCAGCTGACTCTCGGGAAGTCTTGAGCCAGGTGGGAAGGTCAGGGCTGGGTTAGGCAGAAAGACATGAGTATTGCAGTCAGTGGACGAGCCCCCTCTTTAAACCTTAAGTGCCCCTGAGGATTTTTATTTTCTGTCCACAAAAGAAGTTGTACAAATTGCTACAAAATCGGACAGCTAGTAGGATGTGAAACAGGAAGTGGGAAAGGTTCAGGCAAGCTCAAAAGCCAGGCCTGTATGCCTAGAGGGGGACTGGGTAGGTTTGGAGCATATAGGGTTGATGTGGATTGTGGTGGGTGGGGCATCAATGATTTCAATTGCTCTCTTTGGTGGAAATCCAGGCTGGGTCAGCAGCGAGCTCTGTGTGTGTGTGATCTAACTCAGGAGATGGGGGCAGTCTGGGCAGACAGAGATTTATTTCAGGCCTATCCCTTGGATACCTGCTGGGTGCCCAACCCTGGGGGCAGGGAGTTGAAGGGGAAGAAGAGGCTGGGGCTTGGGGTCTTTCTATAGGCCCTTGTCTCTGCACCTACAGCTCTCCTCTTTGTACAAAGGAGCCGGCTGAGAATCCAATTGTGTGACTGGTGCTCTCAGAATGGAGAGCTGAGAACCAGGGGACCTGAGCTCTGGGATAGAGGGACTGGTGATGGACCAGTGGGATGGTGTGAGGGGAGTGCTGGAACTAGGGACTGGGGGTTCAGACCTAGGGTCGGGCTGACATGCCTAGGAAGAAACTGGAACAAGGGGAGTATCCTGTTGGGAGAAATCAAGCAGAGCACGGGAGGCTGGCCCAGGGCCCTGGTATACTCATTGGATGCCAGGCAATCGTCTAAAGACTTTGCAAATATTAACCCCTTTCATCCTCTTAACAGCTCTATGAGGTGGGTCTTATTCCCATTTTATAGATGGGAAGACCGAGGCACAGTCATATAACTCAGTAGAGATAGAATGAGGATTTGAACTCAGGGAACCTGGCTCCAGAATCCATGCCTTAAGCCACTCCACTCTGCCACTTCTTTCATGCCTCTCAGATCCGTACCAGCTGAAGGCTTCTTAACAAACAAGGGCTTTTTCTGACTCCCAAAGGTTCCTGGCCTTGAGGGGGGGCAGGTAGGAAAGTAGTCATACATTCTAAGGTAGAAGTGGTCCTCACTCAGAGTGGGCAGCTGAGATTCTCTGCTTCATGCCCCATTTTTTCCAGGAGGGGCTCCAGGCCCAGGCCAAGTAGTTGGGTGTCACGGAGACTGTGATTTTGGGGTGCTGGGGAGGTCAAGTGCAAAAACAGCTCCCTAAAAAACAAAACAAAACAAAACAAAACAAAAATCAGCTCCCTGCTTGGGATGCCATTAGAATGTCACCTCTCACTCTTAATCTCACAAACTGAGGGTTGTTGAGGGTTGGGGGGGTAGGGAGAGGGTGGTTGGGTTATGGACACTGGGCAGAGTATATGCTATGATGAGTGTTGTGAAATGTGTAAGCCTGATGATTCACAGACCTGTACCCCTGGGGCAAATAATACATTATGTGTTAATAAAAATAATTAAAAAAAAAAAGAATGTCACATCTCTGGGTTTAGCATTGCCCATTGGCCTCATCATCTGCCTTTGGAGAACTCAGGAGGTCAGGTAGGGGCTCTGCAGATAACCTGCTTTGGATTACTTCTAGAATGTTGCCAGGTGGAGCTTCAGACATGGCCTTGGGTTTGAGCAGAGCTGGGGGCACAGAGAAATGATACTTGAATAGAGCTTAATCCACATCACTACTCATCCTGTCCTTACCTCTTTTTGTCTGTCTGTAAAATGGAATGGGAGAAACTTTATCCTTGCCCTCCAGAGGTTGTGGAAGCTGGGAACTCCTCGAGGTTACATGCTTCAGTGCCTTCTTGTAGACCCAGCATAAGGGAGTAAGGACTTCCCATGAAGTGCCAGCCCCAGGAACTGGGCCAGGAAGGAGGGAGGCAGGTAGAGGGTGTGGCAGCCCTGTCCTTCGAGGCTTTCCTGTTTGGTCATGAGGATGCCTCTGGGCAGGTGACTTGGCTTCCCCAGGGCCTGGCTGGCTAGCCGAACAAGGGATGCTGACCATATAGGTATGGAGTCTGTGCTCCAAATTCTGAGCCCCAGATTCAGAGATCTGCTCCTCTATCTTTGCAAATCCTGCCAGACCCCCAGGAAAAGAGGGAGGAAGAGTTGGTGGCATTCTTTTCACTTTGGGAAATTGAGGCACAGAGTAAACACATCACTGGCAGAAGCTCACCAGGCCCATGGTTCTTGGGAGTGCCCCTTCTTGGGCAGGGACACTTGTCCATACTGAGTCCTTGTCTGCTGGGTTGAGGTGAAGACGGTGGCAGAGCCTGAGGCTGGCAGGCTGGAGTTGAGGGTGGATGTCTCCTCAGCTGGACCTTGTTACCTGTGGTCAGCACCTATGCTCCTGTCTGGTGCTCAGAGCCATTGGGAACATGAGAGCTCCACTCTGCAGGAAATGAGTGAGCCATGCCAGATGTGATATAAGGAGTTGTAGTTCAGCCTGCTTCCTGGAGGAGGTGATGCCTTAGAGGGCCCTGAAGTTCTGAGCAGCATTAGCCAACAGAGGAGGAGATGGCATTCCCAAGGTGAAGGGAGAGTCAAGCTTGGAGAACTGGGTTGAAGCCAGGTCAGGGAAGGTCTTCACTGGGTGCTGAGTCTAGACTTGATTCCCGAGGCCCTGGGGAGCCATCGAAGGTTATAGGCCTCAGGTGCGATGACTTGATCAGACCAGTGATCTATAAAAGTGCTTCTCAAACTCTAACACGTAGATCACCTGGGCATCTTGTTAAAATGTAGGCTCTGATTTAGTGGGTCTAGGCTGGGGCCTGAGCCTCTGTATCTCGCACATGCTCCCAGATGGTGAAAACCTGCCGATCCAGGCCGTGTTTGTGTGGGGAGGGTTGAGACTGGGGACTCAGGGCTCAGGCAGGCAGGTATAGTGACAGGTACAGCTCAGGTAGGACCAAGAACAGGTAAAGGGGCCCATCGTGGCTCCCATGGACTGTGTGGTAGGAGGCATAGGAGCTACGTGTGTGTGGGGGGCGGAAGGGGGGCGCTGAGGGAGGGGAGTACATAGAGGGTGTGGGATGCGCGGACCACTCTGCTGGGAGGAGGTGCTCGGAGTCTGGGTCTCAGACGGTTAATATAGGCCTGATTTTCCCAGTTACCTGACTGTGAGGAACTCTCAAGACCACGAGAGGGTGTCTCAGGCGACTTCCCCAAGGCAGGGTGACACAGGGCCTGCGTAAAGGGGACCTTATCTTTGCTGACAGCTGAGCCTGGCCCTGTGGGTAGCCAATCTGGGGTGAGCACTCTTCCTCCAGCCAGGGTGGGTCCAAGAAGATTGGGGAAACAGCCCCAGACATGCCATCCTCTCCTAAAAGTCCCCAAAGTCATCCCAGCCTCTGAGCTGTCACCCCCAGGGTGTGCATTGTACCTCACTTTGGCCTGCGTGAGTCCTGGCAGCTGGCACTGATGGTTACCTGAGCTGCTTTTGGGGTCTTATCCCACCTGGTGACCTCCCCTCCACCTCTGTACCTGGAAGTGAGGAGGCCTGGATGCTTCTCTCTGCCCTGCCCCTGACCGGGCAGCCACAGGCAAGTGTCTGCTCCCCTCGGAGGCCCTAGTTTTCTGTAAATTGAAGGAGTCCATTCCCTCCCGGGGAAGTAGGGCAGGGTGGGGGGAGAGGGTTACAGGGTTTGCTGGGTGGGGCACGGCATCTCAGAACAGCAGCTTCATGTGTTTTAATTTTGGTTTAATATTAAAATTCAAGGCTAATGATGGAGTAGAAATAAGCAGTTTGTCCAAAAACAGTGTCCAGCTTGCTCTGGAGATTTCCCAGGCCGCTTGCTGTCTGGGCCCTACATGGCCTGGTGCTGTGGGAGGAGGGTGGTATCTGAGGGCCCCAGTCAGATGAGGTCCCTTCCAGACGCTGGCAGGAGGGGAGGCAGTCACTTCACCCAGAGGAAGGTGGAAAGGACAGAAACTGAGGGCAGCACCGAGAGGGACTCTCGGGCTGAGTTCGTCAAATGTCCCATATATGTCCTAAAAGGATACCCACCTGTGATCCCTGCCTATCTGCCCTCTGCTGTGCCAGGCTGTTCTGTAGGGGTTGTGGGGGGGGGCAGCATTTCTTAAAGACTGTTCTGAGAAACCCCAGGGGTTCTGGGACAGGTAAGGGTAGAAGCTGGGAAATTCGTTCCTCCAGCCTGTGGGAGATTCAGAATGCATTTAAGAGAATTAAAGGTTCTGATAAGTCCTGCAGAAAAAGAAATCTTTTGTTATTTCCTAAACTGATTTGACCATGAAAATCTTTGTTGGGGAAGACTGCCTAATAATATGTCCCACTGACCAGGAAAGCACCCAGTGAGAAGGGCTGTTGTGGAAAGATGCTGCTCCACAAGAAACCACAAATAAGGGTGATGGGTGGGGCTGGAAGTACGAGGTAGGGAAAGAAGGATGACACTAGTTTCCTGGAGGAGGTGGGCTTGGTGGGGTGGGTACTATTTGGACCATAAGTGGAAGAAAAGGGCACTGCAGAGGGAGGGTTGGTCTGAAGGGGAATCTGGGCCCAGACTCAGCCCTCCCTTCTTGTGGCAACAGCTCTGCTCCACTGCACCGGGTGGCTGAGAAAGGCACCTGGGAGAGCCCTTGTGGTAGCTAGGCCTGGGTCTCTGTGATTCTGGGATGGTCTCTCACCACCCCTCCCCTGCCATCTCCTTGTTCTACAAGGTCTCCCAGCCTTTCATCTCAGAGGGTGGGGTTGTGATCTCTGGCCAAGAAATGAAACTGCTGTGTGCCTCAGTTTCTTCATTTGGACTGTGTGGATGATGTGACTTCCCTTGTAGGGCCATTGTGACACTCAGATACTGGTTGGCTGCTCTCCGTGTGATTGACATGGCTGTAGGCAGTGTCTCTGGTGGGGACCCAGGGAAGGGGACAGTTGTCAGGGACATGAAGAGGTACAAAGGCCAGCAGAGAGCACGGTGAGGCTTAAAGTGGGGTCCTGGTTAGACCCAAGGAGTCATCTTCTGTAGAGGGGAAGGAAGAGGGATGGTGAGGGTAGCCCGGACCTGCTGCTTAGAGGAGTGGCCTGCAGGGTGGGGACATTCTGACAGATTGAGATGTCACAAGCTTAGCCTGGGTGTAGGAGTCAGAAGGTTCCCTGAGTGCACTTAGGAGATGGGATGCCAAGCGCAGGTGAAAGGTGGCAGGGGCCTGCCTTGGGGAGCCATCAGAGGTCTTTGAGCAAGGTAGTGGTTTGATCAGAACAATGCTTTAGTGCGAAGCATGGCATGGGTGTGCAGGGATGGTGGGATGGTGGACAGGCCCTTCAAGTACACACATTGGGCTTCCACACAGAAGAGCTGTGTCCCTGAGCACGGGGAGGGAGCAGGTTGCTTATATGACCCTTCTGCTCAGAGTCTCAGAGCTCTGAGTCATTTTCCCAAAAGGTTAAGAATCTCCCCTTGTCGCCTTCCAGGAAAGGGTGTTGCCAGTGCGGCAGGGGGAGGGGGCGAGTCCCAGGGCTCCTGCTCCCTGCCTCTCCCTTTCTGCTGCCCCATGGCTGGGTGGGACGGTCAGGGAGGCCACCCTGCTTCACCCCTTGCCACACCTCATTTCCTCTGAGGTGTGAGGGCTCTTTGTTCGGCAGCTCAGGTGGAGGATGTGGGGTGTGGCGGCTCCAGCAGTGACCCAGGAGAAGTTGCTGGAATGGTGCGCGGGGGCGGACCTGTGGACAGTGACGAAGGCGCTCCGGAGGCCCTGGCAGAGGATGCCCGGTGAGCGTCTTCACCCAGCCCAGCGCCAGGCTCCTGTCCTTCTCTGCCCTGGCTCCTTCCTCCTCAAACAGGCGGGCACCAGGGCCCGTCCTGCTCTCTCTGCATCAGAGACTGAGAGGACGAAAGATGAAGAAAAGCATTTAGGTTCGGCCAGAGTGGCGTGGCCCGGCTCTGGGGGGAGTGGAGGACCCTGTCTGCTCTGTCCAGATTCCTTTATCCTCTAGCTGCTTCTTGTGGGGAGAATGTTAAGGAAGGTATGATTTAAGACCAGGGGGAGAAGCACTTGGAAATGATGTGTAATTTATTAGGAAAAAGAAGAAAGAACCTATCCACCCTCTGTCAACTTGATGCCAGGCCCTGGCAGACCCATAGTGCCTGTCCTGGCCACACGGCCCCACCGGGCATGAGCTGTTACCCCATTTCACAGTTGGAGACACAGGCAGTGCCAGCAAATGGCATGACTGGGTCTCACAGCCAGATTCTTGGACATCTGGTCTGATGCGCCTTCTTTCCTGCATAGTCCCCCCAGAGCCTGTCCCCAAACCTGCAACCATGCCTCCTTACCCACAACCAGACTTCCTGCCCAAGCCAGCCCAAAGTCTAGACCCCAGGGAGGAGGGGCTGGCAGGTCCTTCTTTTGGACTGGCCAAAAAAATGAGACCTTAAGTCCGCTAGATTTTAAGGTGATTCAAGCAGGAGACACTCAGGATCAACAATGCGCAGACATCCTTAGGAAAGATTTTTAAATGAGGCTTTTAAATGTTAAACACAGAGATCCCTTTTACTCTCTCTCTCTCTCGCTTTTATTTTAGGAAATTAAAAAAATCATACACAATGTGTGCAGTTAACTTTTGAGTAAATCTGAAAAGGTAGCTCAAGAAAAGACAATGAACTTGACTCATTCCTTGGTCTTACAAAAGAGTAGAGCCAGAGTGTTAAGATCTTACTAAGTGAATTCTGGAGTGCATTATGCTAGATGGCAGATTATGGAAGCTCTCTGAGCCTCAGTTTTCCCCTTCTGTGGAATGGGGATATTGATGCGAGCATCAGCTGATATATTCCTCAGGAAATGTTCAGCGCTGGGCTCCGTACCTCACATGCGCTCAGCAAAAGTAGTCCTAACGATAATAACAGAATTTATAAGAACAGACGTTTCTTGATTTCAAAAGCTGGTGAGTTATTAAGTCTGTCTTTGAACTCAACAAAAGGACATAAAGAATATGTTTATTGTCCAAGCCCAGCGTCTTAACTCTGTAGGTGTTTTATGGATTAAATCATGGGCTCAGGGCCCACATATGCATTTTGAAATGAATACCATTGGCTTTCCAGACCTAGTTCCAGCTCTTCCTGGGGGTGGGGGTGGGGGGTTTCTGCTTCAGGGTTGAACTTTATGGAAAGCGTTTTATTGGGTGATCCAGTGTTAGGACTCGTTAGGACAGCACAGCTAAACTGCTCTGAAGTTACCAGGAGGGGGAATGTCTTGGGCCAGTGAGAAAGGAGGTGACTGTTTAGAGGGAAGTTAGAGTGAGTTGCTCTTAGAATTTTCTTTTGTGTAGGCAAAGCGATCAGACCTCCATTTCTGTTCTTGGTTATAGAGGACAAAACTGAGGGCAAAGGGCTGTGGCCCAGCCCAGCGTCCTGCCTGGCAAACCCTAAGCCAGCCCTCAGCAGGTGGCCTCCCAGTGGCAGCCCCAGGTTTTGGCAGTGCAGCTGGGCTGAGCAGCCAGGCCCGGGGGATGCCTCCTACCAGCCCCCGAGTGCCTGGCACAATGTGTTCAGTGTCAGTCTGTGGGGAGGGTAAGACAGGAGATGTGCCAAGCAGAGGGCAGTCCTCAGGCCTGCTGCCTGGGAGGCTGAGTGGGAGCCTGAGAACCCAGCGAGCATGGGGGCAGAGAGAGATGAGCTCAGGGTTGTCAAACCCTGCTCTGCCCCTCACTCTATCCGGGTGGCCTCCCTCCCATCTGGGAACCTTTCTGAGCCTGTTTTGTTCATCTGTAAAATGGGCAGCAGGATGTTGTATTAAAAGATTCAGTGGTCGGAGAGGCGAGCCCCCAGCATGGGACCTGGCACACAAAGGGCCCCCTATATACAAGTTTGCTATGGAGTGTATCTGGTGGCTGGGTGTTTTGAGGCTGTTTTCCTTTTCTTTTCTTCATTTTGGGACGTTGCATGCCACCTTTGCCCAGTGATAAACTCTGGTGAGTGGGGGCATAGGAGAAGGAGCTTTGCCCAGAAAGAGTTTACTGCAGGAAGGGGGACAGAGTCCTGCTAAGCCTTTCAGGTCCCCACAAACACTGTGGGCAGCCCAGCTCTGCCCTTGGGGCGGGGTGCCTCTTTGGGGGCAGGGTGTCCCCAGCCAGGCAGCACGGGGACCCTGTGGCTCAGGAGAGAGGATGGGCTTGCAGGAGACCTCCCTCCTCCCGGGGCTTGGAGGCCAAGCACAGACGGGCTTTGTGCAGTCACGAGGGGCCTGCTGGCGGCGGCGGGAGTGGGGGAGTAGGGGGGTGGAGGGGGGGGGAACTGTGCCCAGGCTGAATTTGTCTCCCAGCCTCGGTTCTTGTCAGTGGTTTTAAAAGAGTCAGTGGAAAGTGCTGACTGGGCTGTCCTCCTTCACCCCAGAACTGAGGCTGCTGCGGCTCCTGGCAGGGAGAGGGGAGAAGCCCTGCAGGGAAGCAGCCACCTCCTCCTCGTCCACCAGCTCCGCCTCCCAGGCTTGGAGGACGCCATCCACAGAATGGGTGGATCTCCGGGTGCTGGTGGCTCACCCGGGTCAGAGGCTGCAGGGAGCTGGGATAGCTAGCCCCCCCCAGGGGGGCCCTCCTGCTCAAGGATCCTGCACCAAGTTCTCTGGCCTCAGTTCTCTTCCTCCTCCTCACACGCTTGTGGTGAAGGGTGAGGGGATGGCCTGTTCACGCAGAACTTGTCAGGGTTTGCCGGTGTCATGTCTGTCACCCAAGTCATCCTGATCCTGCCCTCACCCCCACCCCCACATCCTGTCATTCAGCCGGTCCCCAGAGGGTCACCACAGCACTCTCATCCTCTGCTTCCCTCCTGCCTGTCACTTCCTCTGTTCCAGTGTCACCGTGTCGGCCAGACTTCCCTGACCTCCCCACACAGAGCAGCAGCCTCTCCCCTCACCCTGCTTTTGTGTGGTGGCACTTGTCACCCCGGACCCGTTGGACCCTGTGGGGCGCTCGTGGGGGAGGCTTCTGGCTGTCGCTGGATCCTGGCTACCTGCCACAGAGTAGCACTCATGGAACATTTTTGTTTCTGTACTTGTTCTTACTGTTTCTATTGTGGTAAAAGATACATTACATTAAATTTACCATCTCACCCATTTTTAAGTATACAGTTCAGTGGTATTAAGGACATTCACTTCTGCACTCCCTCCTCACCATCCATCTCTAGAACTTTCCTTCATCTTTCAAAACTGGAACTATTCCCATTAAACATGAGCTTCCCCATCTCCCCCTCGTCTCAGCCCCCCGCACTCACCACTCTACTTTCTGTGTCTATGGATTCCATCACTCTTGGTCCCTCATAGCAGTGGGATCACACAGTTATTGTCCTTTTGTGACTGGCTTATTTCACTTTGCGTGATGTCCTCAAGGTGCATGACGTTGTAGCGGTGCCAGAATGTCCATCTTTTTTAAGGCTGAATAATATTCCATTGGGTATGCCGACCACATCCTATTGCTCCATCCACCGATGGACACTTAGCTGGCTCCCAGCTGGCTATTTTGGATAATGCTTCTACGGATGTGGCTGTCTACCTATGTCTTTAAGACCCTGCTTTCAATTCTTTCACACACACACACACCCAGGAGTGGAATTGCTGGATCATACGGGAACTTCAGATTTAGATCTTACATTTATTTATTTATTTATGGGGGGGAGGGGCAGAGAGAGAGGGAGAGGATCCCAAGCAGACTCTGCGCACTGAGCTTGGAGCCTGATGCCAGGCTCTGTCTCAGGACCAACACCGACAGTCTGCCACTCAACTGGCGGAGCCATCCAGGCGCCCCTGTATTTAATTTTTAAAAAGCCCCTCCACCCTGCCTCCCATGACAACTCTGCCATTTTACATTTCTACCAACAGTGCGCAAGGGCTCCCCTTTCTTCGCATCCTCACCCAGCCTTGTAGTAGCCATCCTAATGGGTGTGAGGACAAAATATTTTTGCGTGAATGAGTGAAAATCTGTCCCCTGCTTCCTCCCGCCCCCATTTTTGCCCCTCTCCCCTCAGGTCTCATTTTCTCTCTTATCTTGTTGGTGTTCATCTCTGTGGCTTCTCCACTGGTGACACCCTTGGCCTGGAACATACCGCCAGGCTTCAAGAGGCAGCTGACACATCCTGCCCTCCTCACTGCACCCCTCCCCGCCAGGTCTTGTGCTCACCCAGACTTCTCCCCACTCTTCACCCTGCTCTACTCAGAGTCTGCAGTGCCTGTGTTGTTGCTGAGGGACAGTGTGACCATCCTGCCCCTTTCTCTGGAGGGCTGGGGTGCTGTCTGAGAGAAGTTGCAGCCCTCTGGGGAGCCAGGGCCATCCTGCCCCTTCTCCTGGGTGCCCCGGGCTGTGGGGCAGGGTTTGGGGGAGCGACAAGCTTATGTATGAGGCTCAGTCACCTGGGGAAGCTGAGGGGTGCCTTGCAGGCCTTCAGAGCAGCTCAGGTGGGGGCCGCTGCGGCAGCAGAGGAAGGTCATGTGAGGGCAGCCACGTGGGGCCAGGGGCTCCCTGGCCTGGAGCCGGGCAGATGAGTCCTAGAGTGGGGGAAGAGTGCTGTTGAGAGTTATCTTGGAAGCGGTGCCACTAGAGCCTTTGCCCTTCCCCCACTGGAGCTCCTTTTTCAGGACTCTTCTGGAAATCTCTGACTCCTCTCCCTGCTCCCACTAGGTGCCTGTCCCATCTTCTCCCGCCGTCACCGGCACAGCTGTTATCACAGCCCTATCCTACCTTCTCTCTTTAACCCATTGCTGTGTCTCAGGAGAGGCAAAACATATAGATCTCTCTGAAGACATCTGAGGGGGAGCCTCGGACCTGTGAGAGATCAGAGCAGATACGATGGCAATCACCACTGATAGGCGAGGAAATAGAGATCACTGAGGATCCCTGAGAGCTAAACCCTGTCTTGCATGTGGGATCTTCTTGAGGGGAGCAGTCCTCCTGGGCAGAGGTTGGACTTGTCTGGCGGGAGGTGCAGAAGAGCCCTGGGGCCCGCATAGCAGGGAAGCAGGGGAGGGGAGGGAAAGGGAGACCCTCAGCCCAACTAGGGGAGGGAGAGGATCTCAGGCCTTGCTTGGCCTTGCTGTTCTTTCTGCCTCCTTGTCCTGCATGGGCGGATCCTGGATGTTCCGGGCTGGCCTGGAGTCTGCACTGGGAGTCTGCCCCAGAGCGGTGATTCTCAGTCTTGGCTCCAAGTGAACCTCATATAGAGCCCTTATAATGTTCAGTCCCACCCCAAAGAGTCTGATTTAAATGAGCGAGCATGCGGGGGCGGGGGGGTGTCGGTCATTTCTAAAAACCTCCAGGTGAGCCTACTGACTGTTTGTGTCTCCTGGGCTTGTAGGTTGTAGGGCCTGGGTCAGACTGTCTTTCGTTCCAGCACAGCCCTGAATTTCAGGGAGAAAAAAAAAGGAGCTGGGATCCTGAGGAGAATGGGGAGTCTGCCTGGCGGGGGTGGTCTTTACCTTGGGGGTGACTGGGGAGACAGAATTGCTGACTGTGTTAGTTGCCGATTGCTGTGTAACGAATGGCACCACACTACAGTAGCTTAAAGCAGCTGTGTATTGTCCTCAGAGTTTCTGTGGGTCAGGCATTTGGGAGCAGTCTCGGTGGGTGTTCCTGGCTGGGGTCTCTGGGCAGGTTGAGTCAAGATGTCAGCTGGGGCTGCACACACCGGAAGGCTTGACCAGAGCTGGGGGATCTGCTTCCTGGTGGTTCACTCACAGCTTGGCAAGATGGGTTGACTATTGGTAGGACTCAGGCTGTTGCAACACGGGTCTCTCGGTAGGATTTCTGGAGTGGCCTCTTAAGGTGGTGACCGGCTTCTCCTCTGGTAAGCAGCCCGAGAGAGTGAGGTTGAAGCCACAGTGTGTTTTCTGACCCAGTTTCAGAAGTCATGCTCTGTCATCTCTAGGACATCCTCTTAGTCACACATGTCAGCGTGGGAGGAGACTGCATTAGGGCCCAAGTACTAGGAGACAAAGGTCACTGAGGGCCATCTTGGAGGCTGGTGACCACATGGATTGCCCTTTTGTTGTGCTTTTGGCCTCCCAGCCTGGAAGGCTCAAGCCTCCCCAGTAAGTGGGGTGGCCCTTCTCTCCCCAGTAAGTGGGGTGGCCCTTCTCTCCTAATGCTCTGTTCCTCCCCTGTTGTCGGCTGGGGTGATATCTCTGTGGGGTGGGGTGGTCGTCTCTGGAGGTCTTGCTCTACAGTTATCTTGCAGGAAGGTCTGTGACTTCTCTACTGGTGTAGCCACCCCCCATCCCCACCACATGGTCTCCTGGCCCAGGCCATCCCCCTGCCCTGTCCCCCACCGCCCGCAACCCTGACTAGCATGCACTTGGGCCTGTAGGAAAACAAACATAAGAACTATTGCTGTTCCATGCCTGGCTCTGGGCTAAGTATTTTGCATTGTCGCACTCAGCCCTGTGAGGCAGGCATTCTTTCTGCCCCACTCTATTGAGGAGGTACTGAGGCTTAGGTCACTCATCTCATTCGTGGTGAAGATTCAAACCACTGTTGTTAAAAAACAAGTGATCTGATCCCGGGGAGGGCCTGTGTGAAAGCCGTGGTGCTTTAGCATGCCCTCAAAGGAGGGGACTCTTTATCAAGCTAGATCATCAAGTGAACCATAAGGAAGTATATTTTTGTGATTGTATATGTGTGTGTGTGTGTGTGTGTGTGTGTGTGTGAGAGAGAGAGAGAGAGAGAGTCGGGGGAGAGGAGAGGAGGGAGGGATATAAGTGTCTCTTTCTGGGGTTTCCCAAGGGCCAGTGACTTGGCTGCCTCAAAACAGGGCTGGCAACATGGGCTTGAGGCTAATTTTCTCTCAAGCTCACCCTTTCAGGAGAACTTCCTCCCAGAGGAGTGAGTCACCGCAAGCGCCATCTCCTTCAGCTCTTTTGTGCCCACAGTCTGGTCTGCTGTCACCAAGAGCAGTCCCACAGCAGTGTGGTCACTAGGCCAGTGATTGGTTCTGTGGTCTCTTATACTTGTATGGTTGATGACTTCCTGGAGGAGGATTCAGAGTTTGGGTGTGGGGTCCTGCTCAGAGGGAGGAAATCCAGGCCATTGGATCTTATCCTAAGGGCTGCTGAGGGAGCCACAGTGAGACCTGTGCCCTTAGGACTTTGCTGGGGGACACTGGAGGCTGGCTCATAGGGATTATTGCCATTTTCTTATTCCATTTTACAGATGGGGAAACTGAGGCTCAAGGGCTCACAGTCTTTCCCAGGGCCACCCTGGTTGGGGCAGAGGTTGCTGTCTGGGGGAATTTCATCTTCTCCAGGAGCATCCAGGAGTGGCAGTCATCATCTCAGCCCCCTGACCTGTCTTTGGGCCGAGGGGGCCTGGGGTTTGCTTGCATCTGGAAGCTCTGGGATCTGAGGGCAAGAACATGGGCCCTGCTTGCAGAAAGGTGGCAGCCTGCCGGGCCAGAGAGGCTGTGTGGTGCAGTCAGGCACAGAGATGGGAACCCAAGGCACAGGCTCTGGGGAGCGTGGGTAGGAGATTGAAGCAGGCTGGCCTGGAGTTGGAAAGGCCCATCACTGATGGTTCAGACGCCAGCCCTGACCAGCCCCTGATCTGCTCTCCGGTCAGAGTGTGACCCACTTACTTTTGCTTGGGTAGGATGTCCAGGGTGGAGTGTGGACCAGAGCTGTTTGAGTGTGGCTGTGGGGGATGGAAGGCTGTCCTGGGTTCTGCCCTGGCCCATCTCTACCTCCGTTTCTCTCTGGCTGCACGGTCACTGAGGCTACCAGCTGAACTTCAGGCCCATCAGACGGACTCTCCCCGTTCTCTGGCTTCTTTCCAGCCTTGCTTCCCTTCCTCCACCTCCAACTAGGCTTTGAGCCTGGGCTGGGTCATCTCCATGGTCTGTCTCTATAAGCAGCTATAAGCTGGGGTCCTGGAATGATCCTCTTGGGTCTATCCTGTCTTGGAGAGCCTCCAGGGAAGTGGAGAACAGACCATAGTGCTTACCTCTCTAGGAATGCCTCCCACTCCTGCCCACCATCACCTGTGTGGGCCACACTATTGGCTTTGTCCCCCTATACACCAGGTCTGCGGCTGCCTCTCTCCATGCAGTGTAGGCTCCCTGCTTCCCCTGAAAAGGATTACAAATACTTTTAAAGCTGTGCTTTCAGGGACTTTACACATCTGGCCATGAGGAAGAGAGATGGGTAACAAAGGCATTGTGTTGGGAGAGAAGTCTAAGGGCCAGGAAGGAAGATAGGGCCTCCGGAGCTCTTGACTCATGTTGGTCTGTGAGAGCCAGAGGACACTGCTGGTGGGTGGGCTCTGTGGAATGAGGCTCCCACCCCTTGCCCCTTTTATGAACCTGGGGTTAGCTGGTGACCATTGTCTCTGATGCCCGACCCTCCAGAGCTGGGTAGAATGTAGGCTGACTCAGAGGTGGTGGGGGTCAGTGAAACACAGGCTGTGGTGTACTCTGATTGATATCAGGGTCAAGGTCTCATCTGATACTAGGGTGAGGTTTGGGTCTGAGCTCAGACACTAACTGGGGTTCTTCCATAAGTGAGATGAAGCCCTGGGCCCCAGGAGAAGCTCCCAGGCCTCCCATTTCTGTCCTGGGCTCTTCAGGGGTCTTCCTCCCTCTGTGCTCTCTCAGAGATAGCCCTGGCAGGGGGCCACGTCTTGCCTGTGCTGTCTCATTTAATCCTCCCAGCTGTCCCACCACACAGAGGTACTGACGCCCATTTTACAGATGGGAAAGCTGGAAGACTAAATGAGGCAGTTAAGCAAGTGATGGGGCTTAAACCAATATGTCCAGGAGGTGGGGTAGATGCTGTGTTCCTGGGGTAAGTTCAGAGGTATTGGCCAGGTGGGACCTGGAGAAGGGATGACTCTAGTCTAGGGTCACCTGATAAGGGAAAGACTGGGCTCCCAGGCTGCCTCTGCCCTGTCCCCATGCTTCCTCTGTCTCACTGCCCACCTTCATGCCCCTGTGGCTGGCCTGGCCTGACCCTGCCTCTTTCACTTCCTGGCTGCCTGGCCTGAGTGAGGAGGGCTGGGGAGGGTCTGGCTGGGAGGAGTTTGGGCCCAGCCCCTCCCTGGGGTTGAGGGGTGGGAGGGGCCTCGCTTGCAGACAGAGCCCCTTTGTCTGGGTCGTTGTGCAAAGCAGCTGGTCTGGGATTTCTGGGCGTTTTTTACATTTGAAGAATAATTGCATTGTCTGGGGGGCCCAGGAGAATCCAAATCCCTCCCAGACCTGTCAGGCAGTCTGAAGAGATTCCCCTGGACCAGCCCCCCCAGCTTCCCTCCCCCTCCCTCCCTTCTGTTAGAAACCTGAAGCAGAGAGGGGTCGGGCCCTCCAGGGAAACTGAGGTAGGGCTGCCACCCCTGAGTATCTGTTAGGAGGAGAGACTCGAAAGTCCCCAGGGTTGGTTAGGGGAGGGTCCTGGGGCTCCCCAGAGCCCTGCAGGAACAAACATGGGCCATATAGGAATGGAGAAGGCAACTGATTAGAAGCGGTGGGCTCACTTGGCAGTGCTTCCGCTGATGGTGTCTGGACTCTTACCGGTGAGGTCAGGTGAGCCAGGTGCGCTAACTGCCTCGGCCATTCTCTTCTCCTCTGGGAAATGGGTCATTCATAATGAGGTGACCTTGAGAAAAGGAAAGTGAGGCAGACACATTTGGGAGTAGCTTGTGTTCAGAGGGGAGCCAAGGAGAGTAAGATTTTTTTTTTGTTTCTCATGAGGGGAGACTTTGGAAGGGCGTGGGGGCACCTGGGATGCTGGCCCTCGGTGGCAGTGGCCACTGTGGGGGGAGGGAAGTGACCTGCTGATTGCTAGGTGAGCAGAAGTGGACTCCAGTCCTGAGGAGGAAGGGGTGCCCTGCACGGAGCTGGGCCACTGACCCTCCTTGCGGTTCACTCCTGCATAGCCTGGGGCCACACCCTGCTCAGTGGTGGGGGGCTGCAGCCTCATTACCAAATCATAGCATAGTTTTTGCTGGGGTGAGATGTCCATGCTTTGGGAACAGAAGAATGATGGGGGTGGGGTGAGGGGGGTGATCACATAGCCCAACTAGTGCCAGGAACTCCCATTTCCAGGGTGTCTGTTGCTTCAGGAAACATCAGTAGAGCAGGCCTTGAGGGTGGGTTCAGCCAGGCACGGAACCCCCCAGCCCCAGTGCCCTGCACAAGGGTGTGCTTGTTAAGAGAAGACAGAGCCAGCTTCTCTGACATGTGTGTGGGCCGGGTGTCTCATCTAGGCCTTCAGCAGGGCAGCACGGGGGATCCCAGGACCTCAGCGAAGCTGGGGTATATATGTATGTTTGGTGGCGTCTGAGTGAGAACTAAAGCTAGAAAGGTCAGCTGGGTTCAGCAGGTAAAGGGCTGACATGTCGAGGCCTTACCCATTCTTGGTACATGGTTAGTGCTCAGTGAATATTGTTATGTTATGTTTCAGGGTTATGTTCCTGGTCAGTGGGAGGCCTGGGCCTGCAATCCTTGAGGCAGGCCCAGCAATTCTCTAAGGGTACAGTTCAGAGGGAGGAGGCAAGAAGTACCTCGGGAAACAGAGGGTAGAGGCCAGTGATTCTGACTGCGGGCTGGACATGGCTTGACCTGATGGAGAAGGGCAGTCTTCCCTTAGGGACACATTCAGTGTTGAGCCTGGGGACGGGGGAGCGGTCCAGCGGTGTTAACCATGATGCAGAAGCACAGGGAGATACGGAGCTGCCCCCAGCTCAGTCCTGGACATTTGCAAGAGGGGCTCTGGAGGAGCCCAGGACTAAAGCATGTTTCTGGTATTTGGAGATTAGGAGGCACTTCTTGGAGGGTAAATTGGAGGGGGATGCAATGAAACTGGCGGGCATGCTGAGAGAAGGTATGGTGGGGAGGGAAAGTGGACACACACTGGCCTCCTCGTCTTTATCCTTCTTTCTTGGGGAGCCTGCCACAGGAACAGGGCCTTTCTTCCCTCTGTTCCTCTCTTCTTCCCCTGCTGCTGCCTTCTTTCCAGACTGGCTTCTTGGGCGGGTTCAGTCAGGACAGTGTTGGCTTTGGGCCGCAGGGGGAGGCGTTGGCTGGCAGGCCAGAGCAGGGGTCAGGCAGTGGGGCATTCAGAATGAGATGGGATGCTCACACCATGCCTGGACCTGATTTCTCAAAGCTACCAGGCTTGGCCTGTCTGGGGACATGGGAGCTCCAGGCTCCCACCCTCATTTTGCCATGGAAATAGGATCAAGAAGACAAGTGTCTGTTGCCCTGGGCCTCCCTCCTCCCCCACCCCTCCTCCTCCTCCCTGCCTGGCTGAGCCAGCACTTTTTCTTCTCTCCTTTATCTGCCTGAGAAGTACAGGGTGTTCTGTTTCTCCTGTGCATACAGATCAAGGAGCGGATGTTATTTATTTATTTATTTCCCAAAGGCAAGAGAAGAACAGGCAGGCAAGGGGGGGTGTGTGTGTGTGGAAATTAAGTGTGAGTCTTCTTCCTCAATAAGCCATTTTCTCATAAAATTAAAAAAAAACAAAAACAAAAAACACCTGAAAGGAAAAGATGCCACAAGCCAACAGAAAATAAGCGGCTTCTTACCCCCTCCTCTACCCTGGCCGGAGATCACAGAGCACTGGAAGGTCCAGTTCAGGGTTTAGCTGAGGGCCTGGCACACAGTAGGTGTTCCTGCCTGAGGTTTTCTCTGTCCCTTTCTGTTTGGACCCTGTGGTGTACTGGCTCAATGGGCTGATGTGCAGGGCCACAGGGGGACTCCTCCCCTCTCTGTGTATAGGGCTTCTCTGGCTCTTTCCCGAAGGAATTGGACTGTGGGATTCTTTGTGAAGATCAGAGGTACTGGTGGCCCTTGCTTGCCTATTTCCACCCCTGTGTTGCTTGAATTTAAGGTCCCTGATACATTGGGAACTCGGGGTTCTTTCTGTGTTCCTCTTAAAGGAAAACTGCCCACCTGCCACTTCCCGCCGTGCATTTCTGAACCCTCCCCCAAAGGCCCTCTGCTTATAATTTAGTTACAGAAACTTACAGGTGATTGTCACACTTGAGGGTCTTACGAGTATTGTCAATCTGTGACATCCACACAGGGCCTTATTTGACTATAGCAATGTAGTGAGGACAAGACGGCCCTGTGTGAGGCTAGCCAGGAAGTTCATGTAGCTGGCTGGGCAGGCGCTGTGTCCCAAGTATGCTTTCCCTGTATCAGCTTCCAGCCTAACTAGACGCCGGGTTTTCAGACGCGGTGGCCCACAGAGATTGGGGTTCTGTGAAGAGATTTCAGAGGGGAGTGGGGACCTCCTCACCACCACCATTTCATCCCAGTCACACACGGGGTCCCACAGGAACTTTTCAAAAAGGGGTCGTCACCAGTCAGGTGTGAGACCCCTGAGGCAATCCCCTCCTTTATTATAGGAGCGGGGCGGTTTTGGAGGGTGCTCGCCTGCGGCAGGTGGGGGGGGGTGGGCTGCAGATGGAGCCTGGAGAGCAAAATGGAGGCCTCCCCCTCCCCCTTCTGGGGACTGAGGCATGCGGGCGGGGCGGGCGGCAGCTCCAGGTCGCATCGAGGGGTTGGAGGCAGGTGGCATCCGCGGCCGCTCTGAGCATCCTGTGTGTTTACCAACCTGACGCCAGCCCGCGTCGCCTCACCGACCCTTCCTACCCCGGCCGCCCGGGCCCCGCGTGCAGGCAGCCGCACCCTCGCCTCTAAATTGAGTCCACCGGAAGGAGAACCTGGGCGAGGGCAGGGTGGGAGGGGAGGACGTGGGCCACCGGACCCCGTGCTCCCAGAGGCCAACAGCACCTCGCTGCAGGGAGCCGGCGGGGACCGGAGGAGGAAGGAAAGGTTGTGCCAGACCCGGCTCCGCTGGAAGGGGGCGGGGAGCCCCGGCCTCCGGCCGAGACTTCGCCTCGGAGGGGCCCGCGGGCGCCACCTTGCGGCCTGCAAGCGAACTGCGGGTCGCCGAGGCGGTCGGCCTGGGTCTGGGGGGCTTGAGGGGAGTTTGTGGGTGGGAGTCCGAGGACGCGGCCGTCCTAGGCCGGGTGCCCAGGAGTGGCCTCGGCAGGCGGAATGATGGAGGCGTGAGGAACAGCTTCGCAGCCTCAGCGTATTTAGAAAAAGACCCCTTTGCTAATCCTATCATAAAGAGATGTTGGAGGGCGCGGTGCAAGCTGGGACGGAAGCCTCAGTGGTCAGACCAGGAGATGCGAGAAGGAAGCAAGTGCGAAGCTTCCCCCGCCCCCCCGCCCCCCAAACCACCCCATCCCAGCCATCCCCCACCTTCCTGGGCAGGGATGGATATGCGAATAGTTACTGAGGCGCATGCATATACATACAACAAATGGCACAAATCCTGAATTCCCCAAGTCAGTGGATCTTTATATATACACTGTGTAGCCACCATTCAGATCAAGGTACATATCCCTTCCGCCCCAGAGAGGTCCCTCCTGAGGCTTTTCAGTCATTCCCTTCCTCCCAGTCTCTCTTCTCTCCTCACAGGTTCATTTTACCTCCTCACGAGCCTCACGTAAGTGGAGTTATACAGCACGTACTCTTTGGTCTCTAGCTTCTTTTGTTCAGTGTAATGTTTGAGGGTATCAGTACTTTGATTCTGTTTATTGCTGAAGAATATTCCCTCGTAGGAAAATGCTACGATTTATTTACCCATTTTCCCATGGCTGGGCCTTTGGGCTGCTTCTGCTTTTTGGCTTTTGTAAATAAAGCTGCTATGAGCATTGTTTGGCATGTCTATTTGGTGAAATGTGCCCTGCTTCTCTTGGGCTTATTCTTGGGGGGGTGCGGCTGCTTCGTCACTGGAAGGGTTATGCTGAGCTCTATTAGGTGTGGGAGACAGTTTTTTTACTTTTTGTGTCCCCTGCCCACTTCACTGCCCAGTAGCCACCTTCCGCCCACCCTTCCTCTTCTGTTGTTAGGTCCCGGGTACTATTAGAGTCTGGAGCTTCTGCCGCTGAAACTTCAGCAAAGATAATTGAAATAGAAGTTGCTTGGGTCAGGGAGGGAACAGGGACGGGATTAGAGATGAGTGGCCCCCAGACAATTTCAAACCCTCGTGGTCACTATAGGAATAGAAGGGTAGCTTCTCCCAGCACTGGGGTGATTCAGGGACCACCCCCCACCCCCCACCGGCCCCGCCATCAGCTCCCTAGCCTGGCGTCTCTGAACAAGCTGGCTTACTGTAACTGTCAATTTGATGTCTGGCCTCTGGTGCCATGGGTCCTCACAGTCCACCGTTTCCTGGGCTCCTTGCTGCTTTGCGGTGACTGAGGAGCTGAGTGGCTGAGGAAAACAACCAGAGACCTACCCGGAATAGCAGAGGCTTGTCTGATACCAGCCTCGTGGCACTTTCTGGGGGGGCGGGCGGGACTATGTCCTGCCCACCAAATTGCCACTTCGTTCAGCCTGTGAAAGACTAACAGAAAGCAAGAGGACAAGAGAAGGGGTAAAGGAGAAAGAGTGCCAGGGGAGAACCACGCAAGGGAGGGAAAGTAGAGGCTCTAGCACTGTGTGTGCAAGAGTCCTGAGGTCTGTGTGAGCATCTTGGGGGTCCTTGTGAGCATCCCGGAGTCCATGTGAGCATCCTAAGGTCTGTATGAGCATCCGGTTTTGGTGTGAGCTGGATCACAGCAGCTGGGCTGGGGCAAGCTGGTTCAGGGTCAGCAGGGTCAACAGCTTCTCCTGACTTTGGCCTTTTTGCTCATCCCCTTCCTGGCTGGTTCTTGTCTCAGGTTTGCTGAGCAGGTTTGGGATGGGATTGATGGGTTTCAGGGGCTTGGGGCAGGCTCCCGGCAGCCCTGCTTCCTTGCAGGGCCCAAAGGTTCCTCTGCTCCACCTTTCTCCTTCCCTCTGTCTATCCTTCTCCCTCCCACGTCCTTAGGAGATGGTTCCTTTCGTCCGTGGCTCAGGAGGAGCACAAGGACTTGAGGTTACCACCCTGAGAACAGAGCTCGAAAGTGTCCCTTAGGGCAGGTGGGAAGTGAAGGCAGAGCAGGTAAGCCATGACACCCCTGCCCCCCTCTCCCCGCAGGTTCCTAGGAGGCCAGTGCGGACGGTATGCAAAGTTGTGAATCCAGTGGCGACAGTGCGGATGACCCTCTCAGTCGTGGCCTACGGAGAAGGGGACAGCCTCGTGTGGTGGTGATCGGCGCTGGCCTGGCTGGCCTGGCTGCAGCCAAAGCACTTTTGGAGCAAGGCTTCACGGATGTCACTGTGCTTGAGGCTTCCAGCTGCATCGGAGGCCGTGTGCAGAGCGTGAAACTCGGTGAGTGGGCCCCCTCCCCCTGACTCCTAGGCCAAGGTCATCTTTTGTCCTTCAGTGCTCTGGCCCTGCCTGGAATCTCATTATTTTGGTTTTCCCGCCCATGGTAAATATTCCATCATGCATGCTGCCTGGGCGTCTGGCAGAAGCTTCCTTTGCCCTTTGAGCAACCTGAAGGGCCCTGGCTTTCGCTTTTGACATATGACCTGGAGTGCACAGTGTTTAGGAAGGAGAGGACACGCAGACCAAACTGTCTTGGCAGTGGGTGGACCAGTTTCTACTTCTCAAGAAGAGGAATTCTGTAAGTCTTTATGAGTCATTAACTCTTGAGTGTGAATTAATATATCACGACTGAGAGCTAGTAGTAGGAAGTTCTCAGTAGGAAGGAGCTCAGGGAAGTAGAGGTAGATGGGATTTGTGGGTGATGGGCAGATCTTAGGATCATCTGGGAAGAGGATCTGTCTGGGTCGCAGAGTAATGAAGACCCTAGAGAAAGGAGCCAGGAAAGAGACTTACCCCAGGGGTGGGCAGATTTTTCCAGGGGTCCTAATGGGTGGGGAACTTGCCTGAAATGGCAGCTGGAAGTCAGCGCTTCCCAGCCAGGGGATCTATCAGTGAGAGGCCAAGTGGGCAGGGACCACGCCTGAAATCCTAAGGCATGTGCTATGTTGACCCTCTAGAGGATTTTGTATCTGGGTCCATTCCTACACGGGGCAACAGGGCCACGCAGTTAGGATGCCCACATTTGATGGACACGGAGCCTGGCTCAGAGACGGAGGTGGTCAGGCTTAGAATGAGCAGAGGCTGAGGACGCACATGGGGCCTTTTCCTCTTTCAGAAACTTTGATGTATTGAGAGTCTTCTAGAGCATTTCCTGGAAGGCATATATAAGGTTGCGTCCGTCTCCGGCTGGCACACACAGGAGTGTATGTTGGCAGTGAGGATGGAAGTGCCGTCCAAGGTGCTCGTAAACCTGGGGATGGCCAGCAGGGAAGCCCTGGGACTCTTTGGAAAGGGGCAGCTCCTGTCAGGATTCTTGAGTCTTGATAAAACATTCAGTGTGCCACACAGAAGCAGAAGATGAGAGGACCCGTGGCCCTGTCTCATGGGTTGCTGACCACGGAGACACACCATGCATGATACAGGCAGCGAGGCGGAAGCCTGGGGCTGCAGGAAGCTGAGGGGAGCTACCCTCTAGCCATCTGTTGGTGGCAGAAGTCTTTCTGAGCTGGGGGAGCTTGGTGCTGGGCGGAGGTGAGGGGAAGGAGAAGTAGGAGGGAGCCATATGCCTGGAGTGATATATGCGAAGAAGATCGAGGCAGACCCTGCCAGGAGAGTGGACAGCACACCTAGGGAAGGGCAAACTTGCCCCTGTCATGTGTGCAGACTTGCAGGGTGGAACACCCAGGCTGCAGTTGGACCTGCTTCAGTGTGAGACGCTCACTGTGAGTCTCAGTGACGTTGAGAAGGTGTTGAGGGCCAGAGGCTCGGGGACACCATGGGACAGATGAGGAGATGGGGTTGGTGCCCTTGGATGCAGGGGTGTCAAGGATCACGGCGGCCGAGGAGCAGATGGGAGAGGGTGGGAGATATCTTCACACTGGGGCCTGTTCACCCCACTTCCTTGCAGAGTCTGACCAGTAGGGGTGGGATGCCAACCTTGCGGCTGACCTCAGGCTGATCTCAAACCCGCTTTTGCCATGTGTTGAGCCAGGAAGGATGGCCCGTGCCTGGATGTCCCTACCCAGTGGCAGTGGGATTTGGAGCTCCCTGGCGTGCCCAGAGGAGGGCCCAGGCCCCTCCCCGAGGTGCTGGCCCCCTTCTTCTCTTGGGAGCTCAAACTAGGCAAGACACCTTGGGGAACCCCAAGCCTGGAGGCAGGCACTGTTTTTTGTTTTTTTTAGTTTTTTTTTTACCTCCCTGTCTGTCCATTTTTCCTGGACAAAAGGACGTACACATTCCTGCCTCCTCCTCTGCAGACACAAGGAAATTCTGTCTCACTGGCTATGGCATGAGGTTGTGGCACGAGGCCATGGGCTGTGGGATGCTTTTTCTCTTGCTCTGTGTTTGGTACATAGTATATACAGGGCTATTGTTAGTAACTGGTGGTTTAATTAGAAACAACCCAAGAGAAGGAGGGTATGCAAAAAAAGAATGTCCAGTTCGTGGGGTGAGGGGTGATACTGTTGTCTGTTACGATGTATTCAGAGAGCGATTGCTGCCTAACAAATCACCCCCAAATGTAGCAGCTGAAGGCAGCACCGTTTTATTTGCTTAAATTCTGTGGGTCGGGAATTTGGGCTAGACTCAGCTAGGTGGTTCTTTTGCTGGTCTTGCCTGGGATCTCCCACTCAGCTGCAGTCATCTGGTAGCTTGACAGGGGCTGGTTTGTCTAAGACAGCCTTACCCATTTGTCTGTCTGCTGGTTGGCACTGGCTTTTTGGCTGGGCCACATATCTCTGGCAGGATAGACCTCTTCAGGGTGGTCAGATTCGAAGAGGGTGATTGTGGAAGCCATGAGATCTCTTGAGGCCTCGGCTCCGAAGCCACGGATATCACTTTCACTGCATTCCCTTAATCAACGCAAGTCACGAGGTCAGCCCAGATTCAAGGAGGTGGGGAGACAGACCCCACCTCTTGATGGGAGGATTGGCAAGGTCATATAAAAGGCCATGTGTACAAGGATAGGAGGAATTATTGTGATCATCTTGGCAAAAAACTTAGCTGCACATGATATCTTGAATCAGTCCTCCAAAACAAAACACAACACACAAAAAATGTTCCTCTGTCTTCTTCCATTGTTTCAACATCTTTGGGAGCTAGGCAAAGAAGGAGACAATGTGCCACAGTCCCTGCAGCATCAGAAGAGGAAACTTAGGCCCAGGCACAGATGCCTCAGAGTATCTGGTACCGGGGCTGTGGGTGGGGTGGTGGAGCCAGTCCCGGGCCTGGTCCTGCCTCAGCTTGGGTCCGGGAGTTTCCCCTTCCCTAGTCAGACTCCCAGGGTTCTGCCCTCCTTCTGTTCTTCTGCCTTAGGATGAGAGAACTTAGTTTTCTCTGGAAGTCTATTTTAGATTGCCTTGGGGAGGAGTCTTCCAGACTGTAATGTTTGTTCTCCTCTGCTCCGGACTGAGTTGGGAGGGGGGCCATTTCCATCTGGGACAAGGGTTTAGACCATGAGATGTGGAGGAACTGGAGTCAGGTGAGGACCTTGAGTCAGAGGCCCTCCCCTGGGTCTCCTTATCGGATATTATGGATGACCTCCCTTCCCTCACTGGGACCCTCAGGTGCCCACAAAATGTCTCCTGAGGGAGAGTCACCAATGAGGATGGAGGGGCCAGTATCTGGTGTTGTGTTAGACAAAGGTGGGATGCAAAAGGACAGCTTTCCAACTATCCAGTGAAGTGACCCTGGGGCAAATCACAGAGTCATTTAGGGTGGCCATTATCTCAGCTGAATGGTGGAATCCATTTCATGCCATATGTAGTTTCCACTGAGAACTTTTCACTGAAGACTTTGGTTGCCACATGGGACCCAACTCCCTTTCTGCCCTGTTGTGGGCATGGAAGGAGGCTCTTGCTAAGGGCCTGTTGTTGTCACCATCAGGACACGCCACCTTTGAGTTGGGAGCCACGTGGATCCATGGCTCCCATGGGAATCCCATCTATCATCTAGCAGAAGCCAATGGCCTCCTGGAAGAGACAACTGATGGGGAACGCAGTGTGGGCCGTATCAGTCTCTACTCCAAGAATGGCGTGGCCTGCTACCTCACCAACCATGGCCGCAGGATCCCCAAGGACGTGGTTGAGGAATTCAGCGATTTATATAACGAGGTGAGGTATTAGCAGGGCAGTTGGGCACATGGGTGTGGGAGGCAGGGAGCAGCCTGGTAATATGGGGGGAGGAGTTGGGTGACCTGTGGGGTCTTCTGTGATTCTGGTCATGTTTTTGCATCCTCTCTGGGCCCTGTATTTGGAAATTCAGAACAATTTGAGGACAGAATGAAGATGATGAGTGGGGAAGTACTAGGTAAGAGACCATCGATACAGATGATTAAATATTTCTTCAGAAAGACCTTAAACATCTTTTATTAGGGGGGCATCTGGGTAGCTCATTTGGTTTAGTGTCTGACTTTTAATTTTGGCTCAGGTCATGATATCAGGGTCCTGGGATCAGCTGCATGGGGCCCTGCACTCAGCAGGAAGACTGCTTGAAGATTTCTCTCCCTCTCCCTCTGCCTCAACCCCTGCTCTCTTTCTCTCTCTCAAATAAATAAATAAATAAATCTTAAAAAAATCTTCTATTAGACTTTTTTAATAGGTGCTTGGGTAGTGATTGCTGTTACTGCTTTTGGATACTCTTGTAAGTGGTAATTTTTTAAAAGTTTACTTTCTACTTTTTTCCAGTGTGTAGAACTATAACTGATTATTACATATTGATTTAGCTACTTTGGTAAAGTATTATTTTAATGCTAATATTATATCTGTTAACCTTAATTTATATTCTAATAATGCTTTGGAATTTTATGTACATACTATACCAAAAAATGGCAAATTTTTTCCTTCTTTCTAATCCTCAGACCTGCATTATGCAGTAGAACTTTCTACAACAATGGAGATGTTTTAGACCTGCATTATCCAGTAGGGTAATCACTAGCTACATGTGGCTGTAGAGCTCTTGAAGTGTATCTAGTAACACTGAGGAACTAAATATTTAATTTAATTAATTTTAAATTGCCACAGTAATTGTTAATTACTATTACATTATTATTTATTATTGAATTTATTATTATTACATAATAATAATATTATAATATATATACTATAATATTATAATTATAGTTTATTATTATTACATTATTATTATTATTACATAGTTTGGTGGCTATTGTATCAGACAGCACAGCGTGAGACAACTTACTTCTTTTCTTGCCATATTGCACTGGCTAGTGTCTCCAGTATAGTGTTGGGTAGAAGTGGCAATGGCACACATCCTTGTCTAATTCAGGTTTTTAAAAAAGTGTTCATGTTTTTAGTATCTTTCAGTGTTGCTGTGAATTGCACTTAACAACCAAGGTAGCATGGGGGCCTTGCCTTCTGATAGCTTCTCATTTATAGTGTAATGAACCTTCACCGCAGGTCAGCAAGTTGGCTAACAAGCACCTATTGCACATTTTCTGTCTCTTGGGTGTGGGGGAGGAGAAACAGCTCTCCCTTTGGGGATAGTCCTTGCTGAATGGAAGGTAGGCACACTGTGACTTCTCTGTGTGCACCCACAAGGTATATTGTGTGTTTTCACTCACGTACAAAGAGATTGAATTGTTAATGAGCAGATAAGAACCAGTATTCTCCAAAGTAGACCTTTCTGGTCTACTGGGAATTAGTCACATCCTGATTTCCAGGTTGTAGTGAGTGCTTTAAACATGGCTGCCTCTTGAGAAGGACTTTCAGGGTCTATGACCTGCTTGTTCTCTTAAATGTGCTTAAAAGTAGATCATCGTCAGCTTCTGCTTGTGGGTTTGATTTTTTAAAGCTACGAGTGTGAGCTATGGAGAGCAGGATGTTGAAGGTGGGTTATCAGTTGGAGTCAAAATTTGGGTCAGAAGGAAGAGATGTTAACCATGAGGAAAGAGAGATTTCCTTGTGTGGCTCTTAACCAGAGCTGGAGGCCATTCTGAAGAGACTTGCTCTAAGCTTGGGAAGCCCTGCCTGAGAGTGGCTTCATAAGAAATATGTAACCTTCCTCCAAAGGTGATGACGACTTTGAAGGGCCGCTCATTTGAATCTATTCTGCTTGTTAACAAATAAATGAGTTCATGCTCTAGTATCGTATAGAACTTAGTCCCTGGAGAAAGACTACCTTGATTCAAATATTAGTTCTGCCACTTATGAGCTATATGATCTTGAGCAAGCTGTTGAGGCTCTCTGACTCTTACTTTCCTCATCTATAAAATGGACACAGTTAAAACTACTTCAGAGGGTCATGAGGATTAAATGAGATCCTGATGAAAAGTGTTTACTGAGAATCAGGGTGAGGATTATCAGCTGGTATAGTGCCATTTCCCTAGGTCACATTGGGAAGACGTCATTTAATTCAGGACAGGCGACTGTACCCCTATGCCAAACCCATGTTCAGTGAAGGCTGTCCAGTTGGTGGTTGACAGAAAGAATCATGTAGATGTACTAAATTTATCACTCCCAGCTGCACATTTCAGCCTTTAGTCAACATAAGCTAAGGACTGGCTACCATGTTGCTTATTGCCTCAAGGGAAAAAACAACAACAACAAAAAAAAAGCCAGGGAGGAAGAGGCCAGCCGAAAGCCTGACTCCTTGGCAGTGGTGCTGGGTGAGGAATTTGCTGAGGATTCCAGTTAAGGTCAAATGTCCAGCATCTTGTGACTGGAGGGAAGAAAAGCAAACAATTTAGCTCATTTTCTTCTTCATACTGTATACTTCGGAGACATGTTTAATTCATATTTCTAGCTCATGGGGAGGCTTTTCCCTTGAGTGGGATGGTGGGCAATGGGCAATGTCACCTTCCTTCTGCTAGGGTTCAGCCACAGGGCCCTGTCCCGGGGCTGGGTTACAGGGCAAACACCCATTCCCATGAACGCGTGTTGACCAAATTCAAACTCACTTTAGGACGGGGAACACACGACTAATTGACACCAGCCCCAGATGTTTGACCAAGGAGCCCACAGTTGCCGGTGTCCTGGGAGGGAGAGTGGGCCACCCTTCAGTGACACCAGGGTCCAGAGACCTTGACGTGACTCTTAGTCCCTCGTGCCCTGCCCCTGCCTGCCTTTTCACAGTCATCTCTTACAACTTTCTCTTTCCTCGCTGCCTACTTGGGCAAGACTGAGCTACTTACGTTCTCTCAGGGCCTCTTACCTTCCTCATCCTTTCCTCTCTTTCTCACTGCCAGCTGTCCGAGGTCATCGGGGTCGATCCCACAACCCCTGGGTTCTTCCCTGTTAAAATGCCTCATGTAGAAACAGCCCAGTTATGATATCTCCCCACTCCGAGCTAGGGCAGGGGAACGTTCTTCTTTGCTCGTGATTATGTTCTGTGTTTGGCACAGCCCAGTAACTGTTCATTGAGTGAATGCTGGGTCTCAGACCTTGCCTGCTGGGGATGCCATGCCTGACCCAGGGCTAGCTTCCTTTTTGCCAGGGAGACGAGTCCAGTGTTTGGTGGGAATTATGTGCCAGGCAGGGAGGGGAGGCAATAGGACCATGCTCCAAGGGACGGTTTGTTGCTTTCTGTTGATAAGGTGTGGGTTGGAGTTCTTGCCAAAATATGCCTGTGAAATGTATTTTCATTCCTCGGCACCCTGGGGCCTCCCTCCCCACCACATGTCTTGCCCCAACATGGCCATCTTGCTTAAATAAATCTGGGTTCCACAGTAAAAAACACTTCGTGTGGACCCGGGAAGCGCTAGGGAGCATCTCCTGGGAGGTCAGATTTCAGGGCTCCTTCTGCTCCCTCTCCCCCGAGAACACCAGACAGGCCAGTTCAGACTGCCCTCCTGGGAGAGGGGGAAGCAGATACACTTGGCCAGGAGTCGTGGGGAAAGGGTTTGGGCATTTGGTTCTGGGAAAAAAGGAAATGCGTGCAGACCTGGGTTGTCCAGTGGTTGGTCGGCTTTGCCACAGATCATCCTTTGTGGGAGGGGGCGGTTCCTTTCCCACAAGCCAGCAAACGTTTTGCTTTATTTTCAGCAAGGGCCCAGCAAGAGAGCCTCCAGGGCTCCCTCCTGCTCCCAACAGACCCAGCGGGTCTTAGAGGGCAGTCTGGAAGCAAGGAGGCGGGCTGCCCAGGGCAACTTGTCAGCCTGAACCTTGGCCCTATTGGTGCAGCCCAAGTGCGGCACCCAGGGCTACACAGATTCACCAAGGAAGAGGCGCTGTGGGCTCAGCATGTCCAGAAATACCTAGAAGGTGGGGACTTCTGAGTTGGGGTTCTTTGGTCTGAGACGGAGGTTGGAAGGAGGGAGTGTGTTTTCAGCGTCCTGGGGGTCTCTCTGGCAGGTCTATAACTTGACCCAGGAGTTCTTCCGGCACGGTAAACCAGTCAATGCTGAGAGTCAGAACAGCGTAGGGGTGTTCACCCGGGAGGAGGTACGCAACCGCATCAGGGATGACCCTGAGGACCCGGAGGCCACCAAGCGCCTGAAGCTTGCCATGATCCAGCAGTACCTGAAGGTATCCTTGTCTGCCCAGAGCTTTATTGAATACAGGGTGGTGGGAGGAAGACCCATTCTGAGGAGTCTGGGTCCAAGGAGGGTGGGGCTGCTTTGAGGTCCTCTTCCCACCTCTGCCCTGCCCTGGTGGTCACCTGGCTCCTCTCTGGCTCTTCCCACAGGTGGAGAGCTGTGAGAGTGGCTCCCACAGCATGGATGAGGTGTCTCTGAGCGCCTTCGGGGAGTGGACGGAGATCCCCGGGGCCCACCACATCATCCCCTCGGGCTTCATGCGGGTTGTGGAGCTGCTGGCCAAGGGCATCCCCGCCCATGTCATCCAACTGGGGAAACCTGTCCGTTGTGTGCACTGGGACCAGGCCTCGGCCCGCCCCCGGGGCCCGGAGATTGAGCCTCGGGGCGAAGGTGACCACAACCATGACGCCGGGGAGGGCGGCCAGGGGGGAGAGCAGCCCCGGGGGGATGGGCGGGATGAGGACAAGCAGTGGCCGGTGCTGGTGGAGTGTGAGGACTGTGAGGTGATCCCAGCGGACCACGTGATCGTGACCGTGTCGCTGGGCGTGCTCAAGAGGCAGTACACCAGCTTCTTCCGGCCAGGCCTGCCCGCCGAGAAGGTGGCAGCCATCCACCGCCTGGGCATCGGCACCACCGACAAGATCTTTCTGGAATTTGAGGAGCCTTTCTGGGGCCCCGAGTGCAATAGCCTACAGTTTGTGTGGGAGGACGAGGCGGAGAGCCGCACCCTTACCTACCTGCCTGAGCTCTGGTACCGCAAGATCTGCGGCTTCGACGTCCTCTACCCGCCTGAGCGCTACGGCCATGTGCTGAGCGGCTGGATCTGCGGAGAGGAGGCCCTTGTCATGGAGAAGTGTGACGATGAGGCGGTGGCCGAGATCTGCACGGAGATGCTGCGGCAGTTCACAGGTATGTACCCTCGCCTCCGACCTCCCTGTCCACCCCTGCCTCCAACCCCCTGCAACCCTCTACTCGGCCCTCTGCCTCTCCTGCACCTGCTGTAGCTCTCCGCAGCCCTGGATTGCTGTGTCCAACGGGAGAGCTGCCGCAGGGCGCCTGGGCTCCCAGACGGCGGGCTCCTCCCCGCATGCCCCCCTTTGGAACTTGAAACACTCAGAACCTTGGGCGCTGTGTTTCTTCTAAGGGCTGATGGTAAAAAACTCAGGTATCACCCACAAACCTCAGATTGTCCATTTCCTACCCATACTGTCCTGCTCAGAGATGGATTTGCGTTTCACTGTCTGATTCTTTTAGTTGAACATTTTTTCGTCCACTACCCCTGAAGTGGGAAGGGGATACGTGACGATCTGGAATATTTTTTCGTACAGGAAAATTAGCCCCCCTTCCCCATGAGCTGTTTTGCTGGGAGTGGCCACAAGGAGGCGCTGCGGGGTGGGGGTGGGGAGGGTAACGGGCTGGAGCCCCTAGCCCGGCTACCTCCTCCTGGGTTTTCCATGCCTCCCCGCGGGGGTCTGGCCTTCTTGCAGCCCTGCCGGAGGACTGTCAGTTGCTTGTTTAGGGGCGTCTTCCGTGTGCAGCCATTTCTTATCTTCCTTCCCCTTGGCTCTTCCAACTCCCCAACAGGGAACCCCAACATTCCAAAACCTCGGCGAATCCTGCGCTCGGCCTGGGGCAGCAACCCCTACTTCCGAGGCTCCTATTCGTACACGCAGGTGGGCTCTAGTGGCGCAGACGTGGAGAAGCTGGCCAAGCCCCTGCCTTACACGGAGAGCTCCAAGACAGCGGTGAGCGTGGGTGCAGGGGAGGAGGGCCGGAGTGGGGCTGGGGGCTGTGGGGCTGGGGGTAGGCACTTTGGATGCAGGTTTGGTTGGCGGGGAGAGGGCGGGCCGTGCTCACTGAGGGGTGCCAGGGGGAGACACAAGGAGTAGCTCTGGTGTTGAAGGAGGAAACAAGGACACGTGCACTTAACATCTGGAAGAAAAGATGGAATCAACATGGAGATGTTAAACACTTTATTGAGGTGGTAGAAGCTGAGCCATTTCACGCCATTTCTACGGTCCCATATGGTAGCCATTGGCCATTTTCATTGAAATTATTTAAAATTGAAATCTATGTATTAAATATTTAGTTCCTTGATTGCACTGGCCACTTTTGAAGTTTGATAGTTACGCGTGCCTAGTGGCCGCGGTGTCGGATTGTGTAGCTAATGGGGCATTTCTATTGCCACGGAAAGTTCTCTCGGACAACACTGATTGCATAGAAGTAAGTTTCCTCAATATGTTTTATTTACTTCTTTTCCCTAATATTTTTCAGAAAAGAAATTTGAGAATACTGACCCTCCCCCAAATTATATCAACTATATAATAAATCATAGAGAAAAAGAATAAATCTGAGAGAAACAATTATTATATATTTGTATATATAATTATTTTTGTTTATATATATAATTATTTTTATATTATATTTGTATATACAATTGTATATATTTCTGGTCTTATAAAGTGGATTTCGAGTTTCTCCCAACAAGTATACACTTGTTAAATACATGTTACAACCCCAGCAGAATTACACTGGGAACAATTCTTTGGTGTGAAGGACGAAAAAGACTCCCAGCGTGTATTGTGCATGCCCTGGTTGGGTTCAGCGGGAGAGAGGAGCAGCAGGCCCTTGCTGCTGCCACAGCCTCCCTCCCGAAAACCAGACCTTCTCTTGTCACCTGCATCAGTTAGGGCTAGTGCCTACAGCACAAAGCAACATGAAAATAACTGGGGATTACCCCAGACAGAGTCTCCTTCTGTCATATAAGGGGAAACCCAGAGGTAGGTATCAGGACCCAGTGTCACTGTCACCCGGCACCATCTTTAAGGCCACTTTGTGGTTCTAGAGGGCTGCGAGGCTGCCACTCAGATCTGGGACAGGCAGAGTCCCCTTGGGGCTTAGTCAGTTCCCCTAAGAAGACAGTGCACTTGAAGCTGATTGGCCAGAACTAAGTCATCTGCCTAGAGCAACTGCAAAAGGGGTTGGGATTGATCATTTTTTATTCTGGATGGCAATGCACCCAGTTAAAGATCAGGGCTTTGTGATGGAGGAGAAGGAGTACCTCCAGCCTAACTGCCTCTGCAGGCTCCTCCTCGTTGGTGGGTTAAAGCTTCCCTACTCAAAGTGAGTGGTCCGTGGACCAGCAGCACCAGCATCATGGGGGAGAGTCTTAGAAATGCAGGCTCTCAACCCCCTGGACCTGCTGAATAAGCAACAACAGTGTACCAGGGTCCCCTGTGGGTGCCTTTGCACATTCAGGTTGAGACACAGTGGGAAAAAGTCCCAACTCAAGCTTGGAAGGCAAGCACTCGTTCTTTACCTGGACCCCACCTAGACAGCTTCTGCTTTCTCAAGGTTGAGCCCCAGCCCTACCAAAGTTCTCACTGTCCCTTGCTGTAGTGCATTTTTGCCCCCATTTCCCCCTTCTTCCTGAAATGTCCTTTGCCTGTTTGTTTTCCTAGCATCTTCTGAGATCCTGTCCTCTGGGAAGGTTTATGTGGTCCCCCTTACAGTGGGCCTCTTTTCTGGGCTCTCAGCACCTTGTCCAAACACCCATCATGTCACACGTGACGCCGTTTAGTAATTGGGTTTCGTGTCTGGCTTCCCCACCAGCAAGGAAACTCCTCAAAGCAGCAGCCCGGTCACCTTTTATCTTCCAAGTGCTCAGAACAGTCCCTGGACCCTAATAGGGGCTCCATAAAGGTTTGTTAAATTACCGCCTAACTTTATCAAGTGCTTATGTTCTTCTAGGTTCTAAGTGCTTTAGATACATTATTTCCATTAATCCTTACACCCACCCTCAGAAGCAGATGGTCTGAACCCAAGTGGCAGGTGACAAAAACCAAGGCATAGGGAGGTTAAACCCCTTGCCCTGAGTTCACTAGCAAGGGGCACAGTGAGCCTTTGAGCCTGCAGAACCAGGACTCCTAATAGGGCCCAAGCGGAAAGAATTGAGGCCTGGATGTCTGGGGAAGAAGCAGGGGAAGGTGGCCAGGTGGGATGGGCAATTCCTCATCCCGTGGAAACAGCAGTACCTGCATCTCAGGTGCAGCTATCTGACCTGTGGTGTGGATGGGGGGGTTCCCGGGGCAGACAGGTAGCCTGCCGGCCTTTCTCGCTCCTCCACGCTCACTTCCCCGTCCCCCGGCCCAGCCCATGCAGGTGCTGTTCTCGGGTGAGGCCACTCACCGCAAGTACTACTCCACTACCCATGGTGCTCTGCTCTCTGGCCAGCGCGAGGCCGCCCGTCTCATCGAGATGTACCGGGACCTCTTCCAGCAGGGGACCTGAGGGCCCTCTTCACTGCCCAGCGTGTTCCTTACAGAGCCACTAACTCGTGACTGCCAGCCCTGCCCCCGCTGCTGTGTGCTCCTCATTTTCTAATCCGCTGTAGACTGGATTTGTATCTTTGGTAGAGGTAGACACCCTGACTGGCTTCAGGTCTGGTCCTGTAGCTCTTCCTTTTCTCCATGCCAGTTGGGGACCAGGGTGGGGCCCGTTGACTTACCTCTGTGCTCTGACCTCCCCTCCCCTCCCCCCTGCCTTGTTATTGTAAGTGCCTTCAACACTTTGCATTTTGGGATAATAAAAGAGGCTTGCCCTTCCCGTGCTCCTCAGCTTCTCTCTTCTTTCGTTTACCTTAGCCTCTTCATGTGTATGTGTGTCTCTAGTTGGTTTTTGTTGTTGTTGTTGTTGTTTTGTTTTTTAGCCCATCCTTTTTGAGTGAGGGGATGGTGGGAGGGCTGTGACCTGGCTATGCCCCCAGAAGGTAAAGTATCTGCCTTTACTGGAAGGAGTACCCCCTTACCTCAGTCTGTTTGTGGTGTTTGCCTTCCTGCTGGTGAGACCCCTCAGGGCTCAGGGCTCCTCACTACTCAGCTCAGCTCCTTCGGGATGGGCCTGTGTCTGCCCACTGGCCCTTTGCTGGACCTCTCAGAGCCCTACTGGGTGGCATGGCCACATGGAGTGAAGGTGAGTTCATGGGAGGGGACATCTGCTGTGGCTCCATGCCAGCTCAGGGGTATTAATTAGTAGTGAGTGTCACCCGGCCTTGGGGCCCTAGGTCTGGCCTTTGGGGTGGCTGCTGTTGACTTCTGGGAAGGAGGAGAGCCTGGCCATTTTGGGGCGAATGTTCTGAATTGTGGCTCACCTGCTGTATTCCAAGGGCCTATCACTTATTGGGGGTGTTGGTCTTTTCGGCTTTTTTTGCTGAATGAACCGCCCCCCACGCGCACACATACACACACACACCCCTCCCACCGGCATGCATGCGCACACATACAGACACACTCACCTGTGTGTGTGTGCATACATGCATGCACATATGTGTGCGAGCACAGATGCACATCTACACACATTCCCACACGATACACCAGCCTGCACCCTTTCACCAACACACAACCTCATGTACATGCACATGCAAAGAGCCTTAAAGAACATTTAGTCATGTTCTTCCTTCAGACTGCTAATGACAGAGTTCGAATCGTCTAGAAGTAAGGGATTTGGGTGGGGGAGGACGTTGTGAACCTCCAGCTGGGCCTGCGTGGTTGAACTCTGTGAACTTAGGTTGGGTCCCCTTCTCAGAAGCGGAGGGCCCGGCTCCTGCTGTGACCCCACGTCCCTTCCCCCCTGTTGCCTCCAGTGATGATGGAGCTGTTCCTGCCGTGGGCACACCTACTCCGTGGCCTGCCTGTGTTTGCGACACACACACCCCCGCACACACCCCCCACCCCCACCCCAGCACCTGCACTCGCTCACAGGCACCCTTGCTTTGCCTAGGTGGGTCCTCCTGGAGCTCACATCGGGGACTCGTCATCACCTGGCACGTAACTTAGAAAACTGTAAGCGTAGAAACATTTTTTGAGAAGAGGTTCCATTGACGTGGTGCAAGCTCAAAGGTCATGAAAGGGCGCCTAGGAACGTCCCCTCCCACATCTGTCCCCAGGGGTCTGGCTGCTCCCCACCGCCCATGTTCTTAGAGGCTCCATTTCCAGTGTCCATGTAAATAGGGCCCCTCTTGCTCCCTTTTTACACAAAAGTGACCCAAGTATTCATCCCGTCCCGCATTTTGCTTGTTTTCGTTAATGTAATCTATCTTGGAGATCTTTCATAGCGGTGCTTTTATGCAGACAATGTAAATTTGGACTTTGCTGTGGTCCAGGGGGAGGTGTCTCCTTCCCGGCCCACAGTCACTTTGTAGGAAGCGCCGTCTGTGGACTTCACCTCGGGAGGCCCTGACCCAATGTGCACCCTCCCGTGTCTTCGGTTTTCCCCACTGGCTAAGGTGGGGTGAATCGAAGTGGCCTGGAACATAAGGATGGGGGAAGAAAGTAATAAGTAGATACCCCGGATCATCGGCAGAGGAACTTTAAAGGGCTCCGTGAGGTGAAAGTGTTCTAAGTGTTTATTCCGTGATTGCATGTTGGGCAGCTTCAGGTGTGGGCAAGGGGGAGGGAGGGAACATTCACTTAGAGCCGGCCATCTGCCAGGCATGGCGTCCATTGTGAATGCTGGGCACACGGGCCTCTTAATTTGATACGGAGGCCAGCTCAGGCTGGGGAGGGGGACTTATCCCCATGGGGAGACAAAGCCTGTAAGAGTTAAGTAATGGCCCCCAAGGTCACTGAGGTCTGACTCCCATTGCAGGCTCTTCCTATTTACTGCACTGAAACGAAGAGGCTGGTGCCGGCAGGGGTGGGGGTCGGTGGGGGGGAATCTGAGGCCATTGCTGGAGAGATTGGCTATGGGTTATGCCGTACTGGGAAACTGTGTGTCAGATTCCGTCAATAGAACCAGCGGTGGTACGCCCATACAATGAATACCATGTACCAATAGAAAAAAAAAACAAGCCGTTATTTTCAACATCAGTTCATCTCTAAAACATGAGGTTGAGTGAAAGAGGCCAGACACCAGCCTATATATACTGTATGATTTTTTAAATATGAGGTTCAAGAACCAACAAAACTAACTATAATGTAAGATATGAGAGGACGGGTAGTGCCTGGGAAGAAGTATGGGTAGGGGTGCTTTCTGGGTTGCAGAGATGTTCTATATCTTGACCTGGATGGCGGTGGAGGGGGTACATACATTCGTAAAAACGCACTGGGTTATACGCTGAAGACTAGACATCTTTCTGTGTGTATGATATAACTCAATTTAAGAAGTTTAAAGAAGAGTCTGAGGACACCCATCCCCCCACCGTCCCATCCCAAAATACATGTTTGTGTTGACCCAGTGAATTTCGACCTTGCAGCGGAGAGGACACATGCCGAGAGCAGATAAAGGGAGGAAGGACCTACTTATGTCTTTCTGGCTGCCTGGTGATAAGGACTGGCCTTGTGCTTACTAGCGTGTCTTGTGCTTACTAGCATGTCACCCTTTATCAGACCCCTGGCTTAGCTCCCCTCATCTGGGCATCGACAGCTGGGTGAGGGAGGCAGGGATTGTCTCACAGCAGAGGAGATCCGGGTTCTCAGAACAGTTTGGGACTGTTCAAGGCCATGCAGCTTGGAGCCCATGCCATCTGAGGGGGAGTGAGCCACCCTGGGAGGAAGGTGGGGACAGGTGCGGGAGGGGTGGCCCTGGAGAGTGGGCCACAGCCTTCCGGGGCGCCACCTCCGCCTCGAACAATCACGTAATGTGGGGAGCATTTATGGTTTGCAGCTCCACACACAGATGTGAAGCAGATAAAAGCAAGGGCCATTCAGAAACAAGACAGACTAGACGCACCGGGAACAGAGGTTGAGTTCCTTGCTGTGACTAGGTCTCTGAGGCAGCCTTGGCACTGAGGGACACTCAGAGGCCTCTCTCAGGGGTGGCAAATGTGGCATACACAGGCCACCACCCACGTCAACGCCTGCTCAACAATTCCTATCCCCCACAGAAAGCACTTGAGAGGAGATGTCTCTGGCCCAAGATTCTAGTAGGATGGTTGCGGTGCTGTGGGCATCGGTGAGGCCGTGGGCCAGGTGTTCAGTTGTGGTCTTGTGGAAGCCTCAGAAATGTTCCTTTCAGGGGCCCAGGGGGTACTTGGCAGGTACTGTGTCTTCCCACCTTGGCTGGTATGGGACGGGTTAGCAGTTAGCTCCTGCTTCATGGGAGCCATTGGAATGTCTGTGCTGCCCACAAACAAATGTGGGAGAGAAGCATTTCTGGTTTGAGTCACCCTACATTTACTTGGGCCTGTTGAGATGAGCCCGAGGGTAACCCCAAGGTACAGAGCGAGGTGGGCTGCTGGTTCAGTTCTAGAAAACCGCCTGCTTAATTAATGGTCTGCCAAACATAATGGTAGAGTTATAGGAGGCCGTGCTGTCTTATAATGACTGGCTGGGCTGTTTGTTGGGGCTACTCCTGATTTGTGTAGGGTAATCAAATCTCAACGGATGGGAGGCACTGTGGCCCTACTAAGGTGGCCTCCGGGACATCTAAGCTCATGGAGGGCACGTGATAGAAGAAGGGAAGGGGCTTGTCACAAGCCCTGCTTCATACTAACTGGAGATGTGGATACAAAAGCTGATCTTGCCTTTCATGAGTCTGGAAGTGGTTGTTGAACACTGATTTTTTTTATAGGGACTGATTTTCAAAACCTGGCTTTCTGTTAGAAGATGCAAAATGCCAGACATATTTTATTTCAGTAAGCTCAGTATTTGAGCAATGTTAAGACAACCCGCCCCCACCCCGGGTGTCCCCTGTCAGCTCTCTCCCTTCATCCTCTGAAGCCCCTGTCTCCTCACTGTCAACCGACAACAATGTCTCCTGCTTCAGAGTCTCAAGAGAAGCCACCGGAGGCAACTTCCTTGCCAAATCTACGAAGAGCTCATCTTCACACCCATCCTGATAGGGACCACTCCCATTGCTCCCGACACAAGGAAATCCGTGACTCCGGTGCGTCTCCTGCCCAAACTCAGGGACCTTCCCCCATTCTTCCCTCTCCCCCTTCGCTCCACTCCATCTTTTCTGTCCACATTTCAAGACGCCCTTGTCTTTCCCATCACCCCATTCTCTTTCTACCACCTTCCTTTGCCTTCCTTTCAGCCAAGCTTCATGCTAGCATTTTCTACACTTGGTCTCTCTGCATCTCACTATCCTTACTCTAGCGGTTGTCGGTGGGGGTCCTTAGGTTGCAGAGAGAGGCACAGGAAGGGCCGTGCTGCCTCCCCTTCTCACCAAGGCTGGGAGAGGTGGGGAGAATGTGCGGCTGATTCCAGGAAATGAGGGCAAAGTCGTGGTCTGAAACGGTCCTCTGGCGCCATCTGGTGGTCATATGGGAATACAGCCCTCTTGCGGCAGGGAGAAGAGGTCTGTGCTGGATTCTTCTCTGGGGGCTTTTCTGAATTCAACACCAAGACCACCACCCAACAAATAAGTATTTTCAATTTACATAGAATAAATGAATAAAATAAGATTGTAATTGTAACTTATTCTAGAGTAGCATTTATTTTTCATTTTTTTTAAAAAAAAGATTTTATTTATTTATTTGACAGAGATCGATCCCAAGTAGGCAGAGAGACAGGCAGAGAGAGAGAGAGGAGGAAGCAGGCTCCCTGTTGAGCAGAGAGCCCGATGTGGGGCTTCGGCTCCCTGAGCTGAAGGCAGAGGCTTTAACCCACTGAACCACCCAGGCACCCTATTTTTCATTCTTAACGGTAAAAAGAGACCTTGGTGGCCCCAAGGTAACATTTTCTCTCTTTCCTTCCCTCCTCCCTCCCTTCCTCCTTTCATTCCTTCCTCCCTCTTTCCCTTTCTCCCTTCCCTTTCCTTTCTTTACCAGACCTTCAGCGCTTTCCTTTTGCATGTCAGCCTCAAAAAGAATTAATTACGCTTTAATAAATACATTCACTAAAAAAATAAATAGATTAAACATTGAGCCTATTTGTTTTCCAAACGAACAAAAGTTGGGCTGTATGATTTGAATTCTTTTAAGTTTGTTGAGTTTGCTTTATGGTCCAGGATATGGTCTATCTTGGTACATGATCTATGGGGCTTGCGAAAGATGTGTATTCTGCTATTGTTGGGTGGAAGTTCTATGGATGTTGATTAGATCCTGTTGGTGGATGGTATTATCGGTTTCTTCTATATCCTTGCAGATTTTCTGTCTAGTTCTAGCAATGGTTGAGAGAATAGTGTTGAAGTACCTAACTATGGTTATGGATTTATTTATCCTTTCAGTTCTAGCAGGTTTTTTTGTAGTGTCAATGGACTATTTTAGAACAGTTTTAGACTTAAGAAAAGGTATATATATAGAGTCCCTTGCCTCCAACCATTTTCCCTATTATTAATATCTTACATCGTTATTGTATGTTTGTTACAACTAATAGAACCAGCGATGGTGCATCATCGTTTGCCAAAGTCTGTAGGTGATTCAGATTATTATTTTTTTTTTTAGTTTTTACCTAATGTCTTTTATCTGTCCCAGAATTCCACCGAGGATACCAAGTTCCATTTAGCTGTCGTGTTTCCTTAGGTTCCCCTTGGTTGTGACAGTTTCTCAGACTCTCCCTGTTTTGGACGGTGTTACCCATCTTGAGTGTGATTAGGTAGGATGTCCTCTACTGGAATTCGTCTGATGTTTTTCTCATGGCCAGACGGGGGTTATATGCTTTGGGGAGGAAGACCACAGAAGTCAAGGGCTGTTGCATCTCATCATATCAAGGGTACCCACCACCAACATGATCTATGACTGTTGATATTGACCTTTCTCACTTGACCTTGCTCGCTTGACTATTGGTCAGGTTTCTGCACTGTGAAGTTATTCTTTCCCCCACTTCCCATGCTCCAGTCTTTGGAAGGAAGTCACTATGGGCAGCCACAGGTAAGGAGTTACGTTCCTCTCCTTTAGAGTGTCTACCTTAATCTGTTGGAGTTCTTCTGCACAGAAGAATTCTTTCCCCTCTCCCCCAGCCTCCTATTAATTTATTCAGTAAATCATGTCTATGTATCAGAGTGGACTCACGGAGATTTATTTTATGCTTGGGATTATCCAATACTACTTAATTTTGTTATTAAGTTGTTCCAGCTTTGACCATCGGGACCTCTTTCAGTTGGCTCCTCTGTCTTTTTGACGTACCCCTATCAATGTGTGTGTGTGTTTCATCTTTTGAACACTTATTTACTTTTTAGCTCTACATGATATTCCAGGCTCAGCGGGCCTATGTCCCTGCCCCAGTCATAGAAACAGCCACTTCTCTAAGGAACCCTAGCTCCTTTTGATAGAGGATGGTGTTAGAAACCAAGGTTTGGGTATTCAGTGTGCTTGTTGCCATGGAGATGTCTCTGCTTCTAGGCTCTCTCAGCTGACAGCTATGTATACACTAACCATGTGCATATACATATCTATGGGCATTTTAATATGTAACTGTTTGTGTCTATATTAAGTATGGATTCTTAGGGATCCCTTCCTCACCACAGGCATCATTCTAGCTGCCTCCCATCCCCTTCATTCCCGAAGGGTATTTTCACTGGATGGACGGTTCTGATGGGCAGCTCTGTTCTTAGAGCCCTTAAATGCTGTGCTTTTCGTCTGGCTTATGTGATTCTGATGAGTAATCTGCTGTCTTTAGAACTGTGTTCCCCTAGAAGAAGGTGTCATTTCTCTCTTGCTTCTCTCAAGATTTTCTCGCAAGTTGCCAAAGCCTTCAAACTCAGTGTCCAGGTAATCCCCTTTAATGGAGCTTTCTGGTGATGTTACTGTCTTGTCTATAACTCCTGCCCCTTCTGGTCAATTTCTGTCTTCTGAATTCCCCCAGCACTGCAATTTGCTTCTTTACTGTGCTTCTTCACTGTACTTGTCTTGTTTGCTAATAACATGACCATGTGTCTTAGGTGGTTCACAGAGATTATAACATCCTTGTATTCCTCAAGTATTTAAGTATTTAAGTATTAGCATCCAAGTATTTAATAAGGGTGCAAAAAAAAAGTTTATTGACTGGTGAAGGTAATAATAGAATTGGTGTAAAACCTTCTGGCTTTTAAAAATTAATTTTTAGTGATATAAATAGTTGTGAAGATATTCTCCTAAAAAATAAAGGAACTTTACAGAAAAAGCTAGAGTTGCCTGTGATCATTTCCTTAATTCTGAGCCCCCTGCCCCCTTAAGGATTTGGTGTTTGTCCTACCAAAAATACAAGAATCTGTTTCTACATCCATAATATGTGAATGTAAATTATATCATATTTTGTATATCCATGTATTTTTAGATAAATAGAGTTGCCCTGTACATACTCTCTTTCAATTTGCTCTTTTGTTCACACAACAAAAGAACTCTCTGCTTAAATTGTGTATCTCATGTATTCCTTTTAGCTGATAGATAGCCTTTCCTTGTATGACCATACTCCATACTTCACTTTGTCAAGGATGGGCATTTTGTTGTTTCTAGTTGTTCGTTATTATAAACAATGTTGCAATAACAAGAGACAATGCCCCTGTGTGCACATGTGTAAAAGTTCCTGGGTCATAGGGCATAGTATTTTCAGTTTTGGAAGACACTGCCAAATTATCCTGAGAAGAGGTTTACCAAATTTACACTCCCACAAATAGAGTATGAGAACACTTGTATTTATGCCATTTTGCCATCATTTAGTGTACTGAAAAACCAATGTTTTTTATTTTTTTTTCATCAGCTATGTAAAACCAGGTGTCTTACTTTTTTCCTTAATTGTATTTCCCAACTAGTGATATTTTTTCTCATGATTATCAGACATTTGGGGTTTTCTTCCCCCCGTGTGTTGTCTGTCTTGTCCTTTAGCCCACATTTCTGGTATTGTCTTTTTCTTAGTGATTTATAGGAGTTTATAAAAATATATTTAGGATAATAGTCTTTTTGTCCATGATATGGATTGCAAATATTTTCTTCTAGTCAGCTGTATTGTTTATGGGGTCTTTTCACATACAGAAGCTTTACATTCACAAAAGAATGAACTTATCAATCTTTTTTTGTTTTGCTTTTAGAGAGACAGAAAGAGTGCGAGTGGGAGGGGGAGGGGCAGAGGGAGAGGAAGAGAGAGAGAATCTAAAGCAGGCTCCACAACTCGCACAGAGCCTGACCCGGGGCTCTATCCCATGACTGTAACATCATGACTTGAGCGGAAACCAAGAGTCGGATGCTTAACTGACTGAGCCGCCCATGTGACCCATCGATTTTGTGCTTTTTATAACCTTTTCAAGAATATGCATTTCTATCCCAAGCCATAAAGCTAGTATTCTGTGTTTTTATTTTTTTATTTTTATTTTTTAAAGATTTTACTTATTTATTTATTTATTTATTTATTTTTAAAGATTTTTTATTTATTTATTTTGACAGACAGAGATCACAAGTAGACGGAGAGGCAGGCAGAGAGAGAGAGAGGAAGAAGCAGACTCCCTGCCGAGCAGAGAGCCCGATGTGGGACTCTATCCCAGGACCCTGAGATCATGACCCGAGCCGAAGGCAGTGGCTTAACCCACTGAGCCACCCAGGCACCCCTATTCTGTGTTTTTAAAAATAATTCTTAAGTTTTTATATCTTTAGATCTTCAATGGACTTGTGGTATGAGGCAGGGGTGGGGCTTCGTGCTGGTTTCTCATTGTTGGCTGCTTATCCCAAAATCACCTGTTGCATGAGTTACCCTTTCCCCACTGATGTGAAATGTCATCAAATGATTATTGTTGGGGAATAGGAGGGCTATTTGTTTTTGAATATTGGTTGATGCTTGGTTACACTGCAAACTCTTTTATTCGTTTCCATTATTGATCAGTTACTTTGCTTGGATGTTGTGGGTAGAAGATCATATTACTTGCAAAATTAGATAGTCCTGTTTCTTTACTGTCAATGTACTTGTTTCTTTTTCTCTTTTCTTACTGCATTAGTAGAGCTACCGATATAATGTTGAGTAAAGGAGTGATAGGAGGATTGTAGCCTTGTTTCTGACTTTAATGGGAATGCTTCTGAAGTTTCTAATAAGTATGCTATTTGCTTTTGTTTTCTGGTGGGTACCTTTCATCAGGTCAAAGAAATGCCCTTCTTTATCTAGTTCGTCATGGTCTTATTATAAATGAAAATTGAATTTTATCAAATGCTTTTTCTGTATCTATTGGAGAGTATCATAGGGTTTTTCTCCTTTTACCTGTTCATGTGTTAATAACATTAATATTCTGATATTTTCCTTGTATCATGGGGAACAGTCTTTACGTTGTTGTACCAGTCAGCTTAAGCTAAATTCTGCTCTGGTAACAAGCAATCCCTAAATCTTAGTGAATTACAACAGAGGTTTATTTATTGCTCATGTCATGTGGGCACTAAGGATTGATTTCATGTCTTCTTAATTCTAGGACCCACGTTGATGGAGCATCTCATGGTAGACGGAAAAGACAGATACTGGAGCATCTTAACATTTCTACTCAAGAGTGACATATATTACTTCTATTCACTTTTCGTTGGTCCAAGCCCATCAGTGACTAAGCTTGATGTCAGTGACTAGGTATATAATCCTGTGGAAAAGTGCCCAGCAAGTTGGGGCAGCGGATGTTTTCATAATTATAATACAATCTATCACACTGGTCATGATATAGTATTACTTTAATTTGTTGCTGGATTTCACGTGCAGATATTTATGTAGGCTTTTGTATCTATGTTCACAAGTGACCTAAGATGTTTTTGTCTTGGGCTTTCCCGGGTTTTTTTTTCCTTCTTACTCTCTTGGGCTTTTAAAATAATTTGGGTAGCTTTGCATCTTTTTAGTATATCGATTGCAGAAGTCTGTATAGAATGTTAATTACCTGTTTCCTGGAGTTTTAAAGAGCTTACTTGCAAAACCGGTTGGACTTTTTTTTTTTTTTTGAAGTAGTTTTTTGACGGATGTTTTGATTTCTTTTATGGTTGACTTTCTGTGAACATTTTCTACTTTTTGAGGGGAGATGCAATTTTGGCAATTTATAGTTTCCTAGAAAATTGGCCTTTTCGTGATGGTTTAAACATTTACTGCTTAAAAACTGTTCACAGTGTTCTCTGTGACTTTAGTCATAGCCCCCCCAACCCCCACTTTGTTTCAGAGGTGTTCTTTTTCATTGTGTTTACGTTGACTGGGCTTTTTCAAAAGGTACTGTTTTAAAAGAAGCTTGAAAGTATCTGCCTCTTGTGTTTAGGCCTGAATGATACCCTATTTAGGTTAGAAAATCACGGTCTCTCTTTATCACTCTCTCTGTTCTTCAAAGCCCGTGTACAACAGGGTATCATTTGCAGTTCACCAAAAACTGTGAGCTGGGCCCCAGTGAGAGGCCACGAAACCCAGGGCTAGGGATGGTGAGGTGGGGTCCCTGTTCTAGGCCAGAGGAGGGGGTGTTCCAGTCTGGACCAGCCTTTGTTCTGGCTCAGGGCAAGAACCCGATTGGTGTTGCCACTTGCGGTAGATGATGACGAAAGTGACCTGACCTTGGTTCTTCCCTTCTCCCCGTGACCCGAGGCTTTTCTAGATGACCTTGCATCTCCTGCCACAGAATAGGTTACTGTGGGCTGGATTGGGTCCCCCACACATTCATAGGTTGATGTCCTAACCCAGCTACATGCGATGGATTGGAAGATTAATCAGCAAATACTCGGTCACTCTCCTTTCCCTCAGGGAGCAGTTTCGTTTCCTGCCCCAATCATGTGAGGCTTGGCCCTCTGACTTGTTTCAGCCAATGGAATGTGAACAGACACGATGTGATATGAACAGGGGTTTTTGAAATATTCTTGTACAGCTGTGTTTTGCTTCTCATGTACTTGTCTTTGTCATGAGAAGAACACGCCCCGGATAGCTGATGTTTCCTGGAGGTTATGGAGGAGCCCATGGAAGCCTGGAACCAAACCCAGGCCCTGTGGACAGACACACAAGCAAGAAAAACAAACACTTGCTCTCATAACCTGTGAATTTAGGGCTGGCTTGTTTTGCAACCTTATTGTGGCAATAGCTGACTGATACGTCTCTCTTTGGGGGAGTCACTCAGCCCCCAAGAGGGATATTTCAGGCACCGGCGATAGGACGAGCAATAGGGCCATAGATGGGGAAGCCACCCAGGGTACAAGGGAGGCTCAGTCCTGCCAAGGGGCCTGGCAGGAATGGGCCAAGGATTTCAGTTCCCTGGAGGAGATATTACATGGCATGATGACAGGAGCCAATGGGCATTCTTTTAGTTCTGTTTTACCAGTCTGAGGAAAGATCTACCCCCAACTCCCCAGTTCTCAGCTAAAGAGGAAGAACTTTGTTCTAAAAATTCAGAGCTACTGGCCACTCTTCTTCCATCAAAGGGAACATCTGAGAAACTATACCATCCTATTCTGCTCTCAGATCTCTTCTGATCCCAGATCCATAAGCCCGGACAGTCCAGTGAGCAGGAAGTCTTTGCTGAGGGTAGAAAGTTCCTGCAGGAATCAGGCGGATGGGGCATCATTACTGTGTCCTCAGCTACTCAGAGAGCAGTCTTTCAGACCTGTTTTGAATTTATGTTTTCTTTTTAGGTCTTTGGTGGTGTTTTAAGGGGGAAGGAGTCTTATAAAGGGCTTGAACAGGATGGCGTTTTAAGTCGGAAGTCTCTGTTCTTGATTTAAAAATTCTTTGTTACACCAACTGTGTGTATGAGTTTCAGTAGTAAAGTGAGGAGAAAATTTGTGTATGGATGACCACAGAATTTGTGTATGGGGGTAGTGCTGGGGTTGGAAATGTGGCTTTGGGATATGGGCATTCCCATGGATGGCAACAAGAAAAAGAAAAAAAAAACCCAAGAATAGAACTTTAGGACATGTCTGTATATAAGGGGCGACGGAAGAGGGACAGGAAAAAGAAAAAGCTTTCCTGAGTTGTTCGGGGCTCCTAACAAGGCAGGCAGGTCTCGATGGTAGCCTGGAATGCTGAGTGTGGGGACGGCATGTGGAAACGCCATCCGCAGAATCTCCTGGACTCTACCTCTTCTCGCCATTCCTCTCCATCCCCGTGGCCAGTGGCCCAAATGCCACCATCTCTTGCCTGGACCGCTGCAGTCACCTCTCTTCTCTAACTAGCCTCCTGCTTCTGCTCTAGTCCCTCTTTCTCTTTATTAGCCCAACACACAGCCAGAGTGACCCTGTTCACCCTGAGTCTGATCCTGTCTCTTCTTTGCTCAAGCCTGCTGAAGCCCCACCTGACTCCCTTTGTCCCACCTGGAAAGCCGGGTTCCTGCTGTGATTTACACGGCCCTGTGTACTTGGGCCCCCATCACCTCCTGTGGCTGGCATCTTCAGTGCCTACTCCCCTCCTTTGCCTGATAGGCTCTGCCTACTCGGTCCTCCTTGCTAACCTTCAAACACACCAGGTCTCCTCCTCAGTTGGGACTTTGGCAGCTGCTCCTCCCTCTGCCTCCCAGAGATCTGCATGGCTCACCCCTTTACCATCTTCAGGCCTTTGTCCTACATCACCTTCTCCCTGAGGACCTCCCTGGGTACTTGGCCTCAAAGTGCATTCTCCTTCCCACCCCCAACACTTCTGTTCCCTTTCCCTGTTATGTTTCCTTGGCTTGCCACCATCTACTGTCTATTTTTTTTTTTTTATGTCGTTTACCACCCATCACTCCTGTGTCTTCTGAAATGAGGACGCTGTGGAGGTAGAGATTTTATTCTTTTGTACACTGATGCCTCCCCATCTGCCGGGCACATAAGTAGATGCTCAGTAAATATTATCAAACACATGCACTGCTCAGCGACCATTATTTGTTATTGGCTCGTGGGGACTAGCTGGTTGAAAGGCATCAGAGGGTTCCGGGGCCCCACCTGTGCAGTTCACCTCTGGGGTTGGAGGAATACCAGCTGCATAATCTGCAAGAGGTCCAGGCATTTGATGCTTGTAGGCTTGCCTTAGGATGACTCTAAGTTGTTCCCTGAGAGCTGAGACATAAAAGCTCTCAAGATTGGTTTCTAAGGGTTCCAGTCTGAAATGGGTCCATGACAGATGAGACTGGAGGCAGGTAAAGTGAACTTAAAGGTGTAGAGAATGACAGAAGACTGGGGCTGGAGTCTGAGTCATTTGGATGAGTGGACATATCATGGGAACAGAGGTAGGATGTGCAAGGAGGTGAAGATGTGGACTAGGGATGGAGCCCTATGCCAGAGGTCTCAATCAACACCTCTTCCTATTAACGTCTCTGCTCAGCATCTGAACTCACTAAGGGACTTTCAGACCGCAGTTTGACTTCCCATCAAGTTCATTTGTCATCATGAAGATATTGGCTTGTATATATAGTTAGGCTGTATTTCCATTAAAAATTAGTACATTGGGGTGCCTGGGTGGCTCAGTGGGTTAAGGCCTCTGCCTTCAGCTCAGGTCATCATCCCAGGGTCCTGGGATCGAGCCCCACATCGGGCTTTCTGCTCAGCGAGGAGCCTGCTTCCCCCCCGCCCCCTCGTCTGCCTGTCTGTCTACTTGTGATCTCTGTCTGTCAAATAAATAAATAAAATAAAATAAATTAGTACATTGGTCATGGGCTTCTGTGCCTGACATCCTAGTGAGTTAGGCTGACTTTGTCTGCTTACAGGAGACTGGTCACTCTGGAATCCTGACCAGACCCATTTTCTAGACTTGTACTATCAAGGACTGCACACCTTGGCTGGGCCCAAGTTCATAGAGTAAATAATACCTCCTTGAGCCTTCTGAGACACAGGCGGTGGTGATATTTCCTGCTACCCCCATTTCCTTTTCACAGGTCTCTTTCAAAATCCTATACATTTGGTCAGTCTGGGAAGATGTCCTCAGGGCTGAGGGCTTCCAGAAAAAGCCCTTTGTGTCAGGTTGCTAGTTAGAGGCGGAACTCTTCATTTCTGCTGTTGCAGATTAGGTAACAGGATACAGGCTGAAAATGTGTTGCCTGGCATAGGGAGTAGGCACTGTGAGCTGCCCGCTCCATAGCCATTCCTTCTTTCTTCCTCCTGCCAGAATCCTGATTTTGTTCAGGATAGCAGTGTGCCCAATGCAAGGCAGTGATCCTTGTTGCCCTAAAGCAAGGATTGACAAAGTTTTCCTGTAGAGGGCAAGACAGTAAAATTTGGGCTTTGTGAACCAAGAGGAAACCTCCATGTAATTTTCCCATCGTGACATTCTTTGGATTTCCTCCCCGCACCCACCGAACCTACCCCAACCATTTAAAAATGTAAAATCCATTCTTAGTTTGTGGGTTGTACAAAATCAGGTGGTGGGTTGAATGCCTGGCCTTGGAGGTTAGCCGTGTCCCTGGTAGGTCTGGCCCACAAGACCCAGCAGAGGTGTGCTGAGGGAGGGGTTCTGGGAAAGCTTTTCTTACCTTGATGAAAGCAGACCTTTCTCCTTCACCCCTCCCCCTCGTCATTTTGAATAAGAATGTGGACTATGGAAACATTGCTCATGCATTAGGCAACAAAGAGTATACAGGTCAACACACCAGAGATTAGAATGCAAAGGCCTGGAAGGGAAAATGCTAGCAACCTCCCGCCTTGTAACTTATCAAGTGAGAAAAGTAATGACCCGGGTTTAAGCAGCAGTCCATCAGTGTCCGTATTCCTTATAGTTGCATTCTGAACCCGTCTAGCTTGCTGGAGTTGTCCATGGCTGTCTGCCCCTGCCCGATCTGGGAGCATCACTCCTAGCCGTGGACACTGGTCCCCAGGCTGGTGTGTTTTGTACCATGTGATCTGACCCACCTCCATCGGCTTGCCCAAGCTGACCGGGCTTGGCCTCCTAATTAGCCAGTCCATAGACTGACCAGTGACCCATGTGGCTTGGCTCAAGAGATAAGTGGGGCCAGTCTGGGTCACTCTCAGGAGTGGGAATGGAGACCTCTTCTTCAGTTCTGGGCAGGACAGAAAGAGCTAAACACACACGGAATGGCGGAGTCCAGTGAATGGTGGGGCCCTAGCGGGAACATCACAGAAGTCCGGGGGGAGGTGCTTCCAAGGTGCCTCCAGCATATCCCTCCCTCTGCCACCCCCCCCCCCCTGCCGGGCTCCGGGAGCTCAGGCTGCTGTGGCCCCAGTTCCTGGATTTCTCCTTGATTCTAAATGCCTCCTGTGATTCTTGCGATTCTTGCTTCCTTCTTCCTGACCAGAGTAATTTGAGAATGCAGCATGCCTTTTGTTTCCCTGCTCTTGCTAAGGGGTGGCTGGGGGAAGGGCAGAGAGCCAGCTCCAAATGGTGGGAGAGTCCAGGGCAGCCCCCCTGCCTGAAGGCCCCTCCACCGCTGGCACCACCTGGGTCGGCAGGGCTCCCCAGAGAGCGACTCTGAGCAGAGCCTGCGGGACCGGTTTAGCCTTGAGGAGCATCTGGTTTTGTGCTTCTCTGGAGCCACAAGAAGTAGAAAAAAAAAAGGAAATTCTTTCCAAGTGGCCGGTGAACATGTAAGTCCCTGGGGCTGTAACAGGATGGAAATAGAAACAGGGTCAGGAGGGCACGGAGGAGCAGGGGCTCTGACAGGTCACGGAGGGGAGGGCGACTGAGGTCTCAAAACTTGCCGGGACCTGTCAGCGCCTGGAGCAGGAGGGACTAAGGGTTGGGCTGGGGCTCCAGGTGGAGGGTTGGGTGGGCTGGAAGGCACAAAGAGCAGGTGTTCCGTAGAAGTCCTGGGCACATCTGGCTCTCTGGCTGGGGAAGGGCACAGGCTCTAACCTTGTGAGGGCTGGTGGCACCATTGGGGGTGAGGGTCTTGCAAAGATAGTGATGTTGAGCATTGGGTGGGCAGTGGGGCAGTGTCCCAGGGAAGGGTCAGTGGGCCAACTCCATCAGCCCAGGATTTAATGAACACTCACACCCAGCCCTGAGCAGCTCTGGGGACAGGGAGCCCTCTCCCCATACAGAGGTAGGAATTCTATCAGTGGCCTCTAGACCTGGATGATCTTGTGTGAGCTACTAGTGAGGCCAAGGGACACTTGGGGCTTGTGTTTGAGCAGGGGATCTGGGGAGATCTTGGGAAGATGAAGGAAGGGAGAAGGTGGCAGGCTCAGGGCTTCCAGGAACTTACGGCCTCAGCACCAGTGTCCTTATCCTGCCCACATGGAGTCGAGAAGACGGCCTCGCAGGAGGCGAGTGGGTTTGAGTTTGGGATGCTTGGGAAGCATCCAAGGGGAGGGTGAACGCACATCTGGAGTTACAGACAAACCCTAGGGAGGCATTTATGTACAAGTGGTCATTGAGATGATTTGGAGTGGATAAGATTGTGTGGACAGTTGAGGAAAGGGAGAGGAAAACCTTGGGAGACATATAAGGGCAGAGAGAGAGAGAGAGAGAGAGAGAGTAGTTGGGGGCCAGAAGAGATCCCAGGGGCGTGGCTCGGGCAGGGAGAACATTGCAGCCCCAGCATGGACTGTGGCAGAGACAGAGGGGAGGAGATGGAGGAAGTGAGATGTCCCAGGTGACTTGCAAAAGCAGCTCTGGGGGCTGCTGGGGACAGAGGTCCCTGAAAGAGTGTGGGAAGCAAGGCAAGATGGGTGGCAAGAGCCCAGCTCAAGACGAGGGCGGGCAGAATGGGCTGGGGCCTGGAGCTGGAAGCAGGAAGGAGGCTTTCTAAGGATGGTGAGGGGCAAAGGGCTTAGGCAAATGCCAGTGTAGTTGGAGGCTCATTCTGTCCCTGTCCCATCTCACGGGGCCATCCCCTTCCCACTCACAAACTCCCTCAAGGCCTCACCCCATTCCTTGAAGATCGTAAAGGAACAATTATTCCCATTTTGAGGAGCGCTGAGAGAGCCTTCCCACTCTCCCAGTCAGCCTGACATTTCATAGGACTTCCTGGAGACAACAACTTCATTTTCTGTGTGTACCTCGGAGGCAGTATCTCTAATCAGATGTGTGGACTGGGGTGTCCGAGGACTCAGGAAATAGTGTGGAGAATGTACTTCTTCCAGATGTCCCCACATCACTTGTAAGAGGATTCCTCCTCCAGAAGGGCTCTTGCTTTCCCTCCTTTGCTCTGGGCCACTCTACGACACTTTGGCATGTCCTGACACCAAGGTCACCAACTCAGTGCTTTATTGATGATTAGAACTGGGTCCCTGGAGGGTCCCCGTGGCACAGCCTCTCTGGGGGCTCTGTAGCTCTCTCTGATCTCCTGGAGGCTTGGTGTGGAGGTATAGGAAGAGACAGCTGTGTGCAGAGGGCCCCTGTGCCCAGGAGATGGGGGCTGAGTCTTGAACATCAGATACATTTTGCAGATTAATCCTTGTGCCAACTGGATGTACTGGGCAAGCTGCTGGCCCCACCTGCCTGCACACCTACTGGGTTATCCAGGGCAAGGAGGACCCCCTAAAATCGCCCTTATGAATGTTCCCTCCCCAACCTGCTCCCTTGTCTGCACTGTTGACCTCCTGTGGGCTCAACTGCCCTGGCTTGTAGGAGCCCACAGTCGCCTGCTCAGAGACCCTCCCCTGCTACTGGAACCCCTGCCCAGTAGCCCAATGTTCAATTCTCCGACAAGGGGGTGAGCCTCTTTGCTGACCCCTGATTTGAGGGATGGCTCCCACCTCTGTGAGAAGATAGCAAGGACTGTCCTTCAGTGTCTCCAGCTTTAGGGTGGTCAATGTGCTATAAAGTGGGCCCTTTTTGGGGTGTGCATTATATTCCCAGCACCTGCCTTAAACTGTCCTTCCTGTGCCTTGGGGGGATGCAAGTCCTGAAAGTCTAGAACCTGCTGCAGACCCACAGTAGGAAATGTCTGCTCTTGGCTATCTTTTTACCTTATAAAATGGGATGAGAGGTCTAAAATTGTGGTGACCTTCCAAACAGATGACTTCCTCAGTACAGGATGGAAACTTCTGGTTCAAAATATTGGTCCATGTTGGCCCCAGCAACTGGCTCTTCCAGTTTTAGAACCCTCCTACTTCCAGACACCCTGGGGTATCACCTAACCAGCTTTCCACAGTCACCAACACCACTCTGACTGTATGTATGTGGTTGATGTTATCCAGCTGAAGACTGAATTACCTGCAATCTCTTGAGAATGCAGCAAGTGTTGGACATTTCACTCAAAACCAACAAGCATGGTTTAGGTAGGTGTTCTCTCACTCACCATGTATACTTGTCTACTTGGGCTTGTATATTTTTTCACGTTCCACCCATTTAACTGATGGCCACCTTCCTCACGGAGGCTCTCAGGGCATCACAGTTTCATCTGGGGAGACTGACAAAGCAAAAACTTATGCTTACGATTACTATTTGGTTCCCAAGACGAATCATGTAAATTTTAAAAGCCAACAAAACCCCTGAGTCCTTTGGTCATGCTGAAAGTCCCAGAGGATAGCAGCCATCAGTTAAAGAGATAGTTAAGTTGAAATTAGAAAGGTGAATGCAGAACCAATCTATCCTCTTGTGGGGCTTTAGAATTTGAAGGAGTTCAGAAAAAAAAAAAAAAGGGTGGTTCTTTATGGGTTTACAAGCTAAAGAGGGACTGTTTGCACAGTTTGGACAAAATAGAAGTACTCTTACCAATAAATATGTCTCAAAATGACAAATAAAACTCTCCCCATTTGATGGCTCCAGATCCCGGCAAGAAGTGATGGGCACAGGCACTATGTACAGAGTGTAAACAGTAAGGCCCTTGGGAGATAATGAGGGGCAGGGCCAGGTGATGGGGTATGAGTGGAGGAGCCTCTGTAAGGGGAGTGGGTCCATGGGTAAATACAACAGGCTTGTAGGACAGTCATCCAATCTGCCACGAAACTGATGGTGGCAGCAGGTCCACTGGATTCCTCCAGGCAGTAAGGAGAAATTGTGTCCATTGAGAAGCCCTGGTCCCACTGACTTTTTCCCTAGGGGAGGACTGGAAACACCAGGCAGGGCCTTTGGCCCCTTCTCCCCCAAGAGGAGGGGTGGGCCTGCCTTGCCACACTTGAGGCTGTCTGTCCAGGGTTCAGGGCATGGATGGGGCAGTGTTTCTCAAACGACTGGGAGCAAAGGACCACCCCTGGAACCCGCAGCCCCTTCCTCCAAAAGGAGGAGCTCCAGGCACCCGTGTCCAGGAGGCAGCCACAACTTTTCACGTTTCCCCGCCTCAGTTCCTCGGGGAGGCCCCAGAGCAGCCACCCTGATCAGTGTCCCGTCCCTGATCCGGCCGGGGGCCTCTTGAACAAAGCCAGCCTCCCTCACCGCCCCCTACCCCCGTTCCCCCACCCGCAGCCCCTTTTCTCCTCCCCCAGCACACTCCTCGGCCTCGCTCAGGGTTCTTAAATATCAGTCTCCCGGAGGTTGCTGTAGTCCGCCAGTTCGTAGGCCTGGCAGGTGGCGCCCTCGGCCACGTCGTGGGGGACTCCCAGGGACACCGCCTCCACCTCCGCCCGCAGGGTGCTGGCGGCCTCTGAGCGCGCGCTCCCGGCGCGGATCTTGTGCGACAGGCTGGAGACCTTGGCACGCAGCTGGGTGGTCGGTCTCCGGAACGGCCCGAGCAGCCGCCACTCGAGGAAGGCGCAAGACGGCTTTCGACGACCGGCGACGGGAGCCTGCGCCTCTGGCGTGTCGGGGGAGCCGGGGGCCGAGGGCGCGGTGAGGGCCAGCGGGGCCCCAGGGGGCGCGGCGTCGGGGCCGGGAGCAAAGTCAGGGCGCGGGCCTGCGGTCGAGCCCCGCCAGTGGTGGCCATAGACGCGCCAGAGGGGACGGCGGCGCCGGCGACGCCGGCACTGGCAGCGCAGCAGGCGGAGGAAGGCGCGCTTGAACTCGCGGCTGGAGCAAGGGTAGATGAGCGGGTTCACGCAGCTGTTGAAATAGCCAAGCCAGAAGATGACCTTGAAGACGCCCTCCGACGGCTTCAGCTGCGGGAACAGGGAGCCTGGGGAAGGGGAGGACAGAGAGTCACGCCTGTTAGACAGAGGCTTGGGGAGAGGGAATCCTAGGTAGCCCCTGGGCGCAAAGGCGTCGTGAACTCAGGTCTCTCAAGGTCTCTCTTCCCAAGGGGTCCCTGATATAATTCGAGGGGTCCATGAACTTGGATGAGGAAATCATTTTCCATTTTACTCACTTCTACCCGATATTGTTCATTTCTCTCAAGACGAGTGTCGGCAACAAACCTGTGCAGGAGGAGACCGAGCCATATGCAATCAAGGTTCTTGGAGCTCAAAACGGGTGCAAGATTGGCAGTTTCCTAGGATTCGACCTGCTATGAGCAGTTCCTGCCAGATATTTTCCTGTCACATTCAGTTGTTGCAGACGCTTTGAAACGCTGTCCACGCTGCTCACTATTTGGAAACGACAGACATCCGAATGCACCCCTAGATCCTTTTACTGCCCTAACCTAGAAGCAAGTGACTTACCAACTCACAGATTTCATTCACAAATATTTTGATGTGTTCGACCAAATCAGTTTTCTTTGCAATTTCTTGTATTTTAGTTTATGCATTTGAAAGCATAACCCTGAGAAGGGCCCCCTGCCAAGCTTTGCCAGATGCACAGGGCTGTCTGTGGCACTAAAAGGGTAAGTGCCTTTGAATTAAATGTTGACCAAGGCGTGCCCCACGTCAGGCACTGTGCTGGGCTCACATCAAGCATGGCCGCATTCCCTGAGCACCCATGTGCATAAACTACCAAGGAAATGAAGACAGGGTGATGGTAGTGCTCAGCATGGAGGCCGGGGAGCTTCCAAGGTTCTCAGAGGATGGACAGGAGTGTGGTGAGATGAGGAGGGACAGAGGGAGACAGCAGAGGAGGGGACAGGTGGGCAAGAGGAGTACAAGTTGGGGGCCTGGGAATGTCCTGTGGGATACACCAAGAACAACATCATTTGGGATAGATGGTAAAGGGCCTGAAGTACTGGGAATTTCCACATGTATTTGTGGGTAGTTTGGAGCCATGGATGTTTTCAAGCAGGTGGGAGACAAGAGCCTAGAATTAAGCCTCAGTAAACACAATGCCCATGGCTGTTGGAATGGAGGTCAGTGGGGCCATCCCAGGGAAAGTGGTCAGGGAGGGCTTCTGGGGGTAGCTTTGAGGGAGCTGAGTGCCAGGCAGGTAGGGGTGCGTGCACTAGGACCTGAGCTCTGTCAGAAAGATCCTCCTCCCTGCCCACTTCTCCCCTGTCATCCCCATCACTGACCTGAGGGGGTCATGTTTTCAAAAGACACCCGACAAAACGCAAGGGCATGCATGACGCAGAAAGCCAAAACCACTCTCGTTCTCACATCCTCAGCAGCCGCGGGGGAGGGGACGGTGACAGGGACATCCCACCAGGGACAAAAGTTGTAGGTGCCCGTGAGACTGAGTGGGCCAGGGCCAGGGGGCCTTGACAAATCTTGGGCCGTGCTCTCTCCTCCCTTGGCCCCCAGAGAAATGAAAGCAAGTCCCCTATTGAGGGGGCAGAGGCACCATTACCCCCTCTCTGACCTGGGAGCACTTGCCCATCACCCACCTCCTACCAAATAGAGAATTCTTGGTGCCAAGACCCACAGTGGCGGTGGCAGTGGCAGAAGAAGGAGAGTTGCCCAGCGTCACGAGGCACAGGCCATTGAGACCGCAGTCACGCAGCCCTGAGCAAGTCTCACGCTTTCTGCGAAATCCAGTAACAGTTCTCTGGAAGGGACGTCATGAAGATTCACGCATTTCAGGGCGCAGAACTTCGCAGGCTCTTAATAAACACTAGTGTTGCTTTACTTCCCCTCTCCCTCTTGGGTGGCTTTTGAGGGAGGACAGCTCCGCCCCAGGAAGAGACCAGTTCCCGGATCTGGAGAGTAGCCAGAAACAGAAGCCAAGACCTGGTAGGTTTGGGGGAGGCGGGGGCATCTGTCAGCATATGCTGAGGAGGCAACTTCCCCCTGGGAGCAGAGTTAGACAGTTGTCCCTGGCCCTGGGGGCCACCAGGGTTGACTTCAGCCCCCAGGAAGGTGGCCCTCTGAATAGCATCCCTCGGTGGCCGCAAAGTAAGACACAGTGCTGAAAATAACTCTGACTCAGGCCACGGTTCTTTTATATTTAGCCCAGGATGACAAATCAGTGGACTATGCATTCAGCTGCAAGCCCGGAGCTGGCCGAACAGTGCTGTTATCGGCGTGGTTTTTGCTCAGATTTGTGGGCAACACAGCATATTGTGAGGATGCCCTCAGCCATAATAAACACTGTTCTATTTTATGCTCAAGCAACCTGTGCAGAAGCTTGCTGCAGACCTGGGATCCACACTCAGCCTTCCTGCCCCCAGATTTTCTTCCTTGTCCTGCTGAGCTTCTTGCCTTACTTTGGGCTTTGGAAGCAGACCCCGAGACAAGGATTCAAGGGCAAGTTGCTCATTGTGAGCAACTGGGGTGCAAAGCCACTGGAAGCTCTGGGACACCAGGAAGTCCAGGAACCTCAGAGTGGTCCCAGCAGCGGGGTGAGGGAGGCAGGGTGTCTACACCCTCATTCATCAGGCACGGGTTGTGCTGCTCCCTGAGGTGTTCATTTCCCACGCTTCCTGCCTGCTGTGTGCGTGGATGATGAGAGTTTGGGTGGGTGGAGCCGGGCAAAGATGCGGGCAGGTTTTTGGATGGAAATTGGTTGATGTGGCCTGAATGTCCAGGGGATGGCATGGAGGGGACACTGACAGCATCTGGTGTTCCATGTGCTTAGCTTGAACCTCTGGCCAAGACCTCTGGGTTCCAGGGGGCTGCGAACCCATCCCTGCTCTTGGCATGCATAGATGAAATGGGGAGCTGCCCCAAGACCCCTGAGGATGGGCCCTTGGCTCATGGGCATTGTCCCTGCAATGCCACCCAGCCGTGGGGTCATCAGTGGACAAGCCCCTTTTTGGCCACTCCCAGCTTTCTGCTCTCCCAACCCCTCTGACTTGTGGTTACTTAGGCCAACCTTGTCTATATGCCTTCTCCTCTCTCTCCAGTGGCCTGGCACCCACCTGTGCCAGCCCCTGAGCCCAGCTACAGGAAAGCCCCAATGAGCAGTTGGGGGCTCTGAGACAAGGCCACTGTCTCTCAGTGCCTGGCAGCCCCCTTTCCTGCCCTGACCTGGCTCCCTCTCCCACAGCCTTCCCTGCCAGCAGAAAGCCCAGCCCCACTAACTCAACTTGGCAAATGTCACTGGAAACAGAGGCCTGTGTGGGGCAGCCTCCCTTAGCCTCCCACCGCTCCTCTGGCTCCCGGCTTCACACCCTCGCTCCCCTTTCTCTTATGGCTCCTACTTCCCTCAGCAATCTTTCGTCTTCCTGTGCATCAGCTGAATGGCTGCGCTGACTTCTCGCCGCCTTCTGACCACAGTGGCCTCCCCAGGCTTGCCTGGGTGCTTTTGCTCCTGCTCTTCCCGGATTGTACTGCCTCCTTCCACCTGTTAGTGCCAGCTCCAGCGACACCTCCACCTGGAAGCTCTCTGCACACCACCCTTCCCAACTCCACAGTTAGGGGTACTTTCCCTATAGCACATCTTCTCACGTCTAAGTGCCAAGAACATAGCAGGCGACTATCAGTTTCCTGTCTACTTTATCTTTAAAAGAAAAAAACGTTTATTTATTTAAGTAATCTGTATACCCAATGTAGGGCTTGAACTCATGACCCTGAGATCAGGAGTCAAATGCTCCTCCCAGATAAGCCAGTCAGGCACCGCATGCCTATCTCATCTCTAAATGGTAAGCTCTCCACATGTACTTGGCCCATCACTGGTGCTTCATACATTCCAACCCCTCTCTCTGTCACACCCGGCATCCCATCCATCACTAACTCCTATTGGTCCTGGACCCTCCCCCCTTTATGCCACCCCCTGGCCTAATTATAGGATTATAAAAACAATCCTTTTATTATTATTATTTTTATTTTTAAAGATTTACTCCTCTATCTTGGAGAGAGAAAGAGAGGGGAGGGGGGCAGAGGGAGAGAGTCTCCAAGCAGCCGAGCTTGGAGCTGATGTGGGGCGATCCCACCACCCGTGAGACCATGACCTGAGCCAAACCAAGAGTCAGATGCCCAACGAACTAAGCCACCCAGACGCCCCTGGCGGCGGGGGGGGGGGGGGGGGGGGCGCTTTTAAAAGATAAACCTGAGCATTTCCTTTCTTCACTTAAAACCTGTTTTCCACTGCGACTGCAGCCTCTCGTCCTCTCTTTCTTATCTGCACTTGGACCTTCTGCCAGCCCTTGGATTTCTCCTATCATCCCTGCTTAGCTGAGTCTCCTAGTCACTCACCACTCCCCCCATGTTCCCTTCTCAACCCTCCCATGTCCACATCCTTCTGGATTTGGGCTGTACGTATTCACCCAGACTTGAACTCTGGAGTGATTTACCCACTCCCTGAGTATGTTAGGGTTCCCGAACTCAGCTCTGTCTGGGGCTTCCAGGGACCTGGTTCCTCACCCCCAGCCTGCTTTCCCCAAGTCCAGGACCATCTCCTTGAGCCTTTACTCCACCCTTTTGCCTCTTCCGGAGCCGCCGATCACTTCCCATTTCACAGAGGAAAGAGCAGCCAAGAAGTTGCGCACTTGCTCAAGCCTTCCTCACCCCACCTCCTTGGTAAGAAGGAGGTTTCTCCTGCCCAGGGTCAGCATGCCTCCTTGTGTGGTGGTACCCTCCGTCCATCGGTCCCCTTCAAGCGTGCCCCTGTCCCAGCTGCACCCTCTCTGCTGGGTCTCGGGCTACAGCCTCATCCCCTCTCTCTTTTCTGCCCACACCTGCCTACTTCCCTTCCCCACCTGCTTTTCGCTGCTCCGCTGTAGAGCCCTGCTCCTCCTGTCCTGCGAACACAGCTCTCATCCACCCCTCCCCCACCGACTCCTCTGGTCTCACCCGGTGCCATCTCATCTCCCAGGGCGCTACACTCTTGGATTTTCTACTCCGTAGCCATGACCTCTGCTGCTGCTTCTGCACATCCCCACTGCTAAATGTAAGAGTACCCTTCTCCGAAGTCTGGAATCTCTTCCCTTCACATTCTCCTGGTGATTTCATCCCAGCTCATGGGTTTAAATACCAACTTCAGATGAGAATGCCCATAAGTTCTATCTCCAGCTCAGACGGTTCTCCCCAGACTCAGGTCTAACTGCCTCCCAGACCTCTCCACTTGGGTATCTATGGCCATGTCACACTTACCCTGACCTCATGAAGCTTACATTTCACTAGGCAAGGCTGGCAAGACATGGGATAAACAAGGAAAATGAAAACATAGCAGATAATTAAATATGCTAAGGAGAAGTAAAGCAGGGAAAGAAGCTAGGAGGTGTGTATTTGTGTGTCTGTGTGGGGTGGGATAGATTTTGGATAAGGTAGCCAGGAAAGCAGGACATCCTGCTGAGGATATCACATTTGAGGAAAGGGCTGAATAGAGCATGTGGACACATGGGGGGGGGAAAGCTTTTCAGGCAGAGAGAATAGCCAGTGCAAAGGCCCTGCAGTGGCCCTGGCATGTTTGCAGAACAATGATGAGGGTAGTGTTTACAGAAAGGAGTCACCGAGGGCAGAGAGGAAGGACGCAAGGTCAGAACTCAATAGCTACCCTCCTCCCCGTGCGTATACTCTGCTTTTTATCCTCAACCCAGCAGCTAAAGCGATTCTTTAAAAATATAAATGTATGGGGCGCCTGGGTGGCTCAGTGGGTTAAAGCCTCTGCCTTTGGCTCAGGTCATGATCCCAGGGTCCTGGGATCGAGCCCCACATCGGGCTCTCTGATCAGCAGGGAGCCTGCTTCTTCTCTCTCTGCCTGTCTCTCTGCCCTCTTGTGATCTCTCTCTGTAAAATAAATATATAAAATCTTTAAAAAAATGGATCAAGTCACTCCTTAGGTTCCAAAACCCTCTAAGAGCTACCCTTCCCCCTCCCAGTAAAAGCCTACAACCTACACAGCTCGACATGTGGCCCCCAACCCCTCTTCCATCCTCCCTTCCTAACCCCCTGACTCTATTCCAGCCATACTGCCCTCCATTTTACTTCTTGGATATGCCAGACACACTCCCACCACAGGGCCTTTGCACTTGCTTTTCCTCATCATCTTCTTTGCCCAGATATCCACAAGGCTCGTGTGCTCACCTTTGCAGTGAGGTCTCCCTGGCTTCTCACGTAAAATCGAATTGCCCTCCCCCACCCCAGCACTTCCCATCCCCCTCAACTGGGGCTATTGCTCTCCGTGGCACCTACCCGCCTCCTCCCATACTGTTTGAGTTTTCATTTTGTCCAGCATCTCTGTCTGCGGCCAAGTCCCCAGGGCAGCACTTGTGCCTGTTTTGCTTGGCACTACACTCCCATGGCCCTGAAGCCCTCCTGAGCACACTGAACACACAGTAGGTGCTGGGCACTTGCCGAGTTTGCTCAGTGAGTCCCTCTTCTCTACTCTCCGTGTCCAACTGGCCATCATGCCAGGTGCCTTCGATTTTGTCTCTAGCAGGGTCCTTCCCTTCACCTCATTCCTGAGGCTTTTGCTTAGCCTGGCGTCTCATTTTGTTTGCATGGCTGCAATGGCCCCCAAGGGTCCTGTGGCCTCTCCACTCCGCACACAGCTGCTGGAGGCTTTTTCTAAAATTGGTTTCTCTCCTTAAACCTCTGAAAACTGCAAGTGGCTTCCAGCGGGTCTGAGGACTAACCCCAAGCTTTCTTGTGTTGCAGTTGCAGTCAAGTTTTTTTTTTTTTTTTTTTAAGATTTTATTTATTCATTTGACAGAGAGAGAGAGAGAGAGAGACCACAAGTAGGCAGAGAGACAGGCAGAGGGAGAGGAGGAAACAGGCTCCCTGCTGGGCAGAGAGCCTGATGCGGGGCTTGATCCCAGGACCCTGAGATCACGACCTGAGCCAAAGGCAGAGGCTTAGCCCACTGAGACACCCAGGTGCCCCTGCAGTCAAGACTTTTTAGAACCCAGTGCTGTCTGCGCTCCCCTCCAGATTTGGACAAAAGCTGAGAGATGAAGCTGAGAGCAGGTCCTCCTACAGGGGGCTGGGCTCCTTCTGCCTTTCTGCTTGGCCCCAACTGTTTCGTCCTTCCCAGCCCTCGAGCCTTGGGGCTGGCGTCCTCCCCATCAAGCCTGGGTTACCTGCTCTTTTATGCAAGTCCGCAATTTAATAAAATTTATTACTGTTCCATCTACCCTCCTAGATGATCAGTTTCTTGAAGGCAGCAATGAAACTGATGGCTGTTTTCATCCCAGCCTCTAACACAGGTGCCTGACCCTCAGTGGGGGCTGAGGGATCACCTCTAGGCACCTGTGAGGAGTAGTAAGAACACAGGTGGGAGATGAGCACAGACCCAACTCCTGCTTGCTTCTCTCTTCTCGGTCTTGCTCTCATGCGAGTGTCCCATCAGTCTTGCTCTCATCTGCTTTCCCCCATTTCCTATATTGGGGAGCCTCGGTCAGGAGTCTAACCTAATGTTGAGGGGGGCTGGGTAGCCACTAGCCACAAAAGGCAGGGCCTCTCTCTTATGTCAACAGGTAGGCTCATTCTGTGGCATGGTGGCCGGGCCAACCAGGCCCACACATTGTTGGGGAAACTGAGGCAGCCCGTGAGATTTGTGTTTGCAGCCTTGATGATCCCCAAGCCAGCCTCCACGCCTAAGGACCAGAGATGTCCAGGTCTAGGAGATGGAGATGCTACTGAGATGCTGGTTAGGCTAGAGACGGCCGAGCTGGCCGAGCCTCGCTGGGGAATGACAGTTGTGAAGCCATGGGGCGGGCTGTGTGATTAACAGCTTTCTTCTGGCACCACCAGAAGGGAACTTGTTCTTGGCAGAATGTCAGAATTCACAGCCAGGCTTGCTCATAACTTGCAGCCGACCATGAAATATCAGGCTGCACCCCAGCCTGCCCCTTTCCCACCCATTCCATCACTGGGGACTTTTCTATTCACAGGCAGCCTTTCTCTCTGGCTGGAGAGATAGAGTGCAGTTAGAAATACCACATTCTCCTGGATAGTCAGGTGTCTTCTCACCAGTAGGGCTGGGAGAGAAGGAATTCCCCACCCCATGCTGCCTTTCTCTCTCCCCTTCTCTCAACTGCTTGCTCAGTGGCGCTGACTCTGAAGCTCAGTAGTTCCTCTGCCAAGAGAGCCTGGGACATCTGCTGCCGGCAAACCTCTTTGCTATACTGTAAAGGGTCAAATAAACCTCTCTAATCAAGCACACTTGAGCTGAGACCTAAAGACCCCGAGGGGGGACTGAGCCACACATCAACGTGAGGAAAGAGAATGCCAGACAGTGGAAGGGCATGTGCAAAGGCCCTGAAGCAACAGGGAACCTGAGATGTTGGAGGACAACCAAGATGTTGGGATCACTGGAACAGAGAAGGGGAAGGGGAGAGTGGTAGGAGATAAGGTCATTTTGAAGTGGGCACAATCATGGAAGGCTGTCAGGAAGAGGTGACCGCCCTAGGGGCCTGGTCTCTGATGGATTGTGTGAACATGAAGGGGTGATGTGAGGGCACCATGGGGCCAGCTGTGTCAAGCCAATTCTCTTGAATTCCTTGCAGTGCCAGTTTTCCATGGTGAGAGGTAATCGACGGATGCTCTGGCTCAAGATGGACTGGGAATAGATCAGAAATCCTGTGCCCCCCTGTTTGCCTTAGCACTCATGAACTCTGTGGGGCTGGCAGAGAACTATTTGTCTGGCCCTGGATGCCCTTCTGCTGTTGGGGGGATGTGGGCGGAGGGGCGGCTCCTAGGTACATCCCGTCAGTGGTGTACTTTTTTTTTTTACAAAAAAAATAAAATGTACTAGCTCTGTCTGCTAATTCAGGGGCCAACTCAGTCTCACTGAGCAGCTGAGAGCTCAGACGGTGATCTCTAAATGATCATTTGCCACTAAAAGGGACCGAGGCTCTTTGAAGAAATGGCTGCTTCTAGGTTCTGGGGGAAGAGAAGTACGAGCAGAACCTGAGACGTCTTATCAGGTACCGGGGCCACTGACCACTCGTAACAGCACAAAAGGGAAGAATTCTTGGCCCAAACACTGAAACTTACTCTGATTGAGCCGGTTCACAGGAAGTACACGGACCAGAGGGACACACTGAATGGTCCTACGGGGACACAGACTCCAGACCGTGGGCACCTGTTCGGGCCACATGATCTGGTTTCTTCACTAAGTAAATTGCAAGGAAAAGATGGGAGGAGGGGAATCTTACCAATTAAAGAGACCAAGGGGGCAAATCAACCACATGCAACATAGGCACCTTTCTCAGATCCTGAGTCAAACAAATGATACATTTATGACGTGACTGGCAACATCTGAACACTACGAAGACCATATTTGCCCTTAAACAACTATTTCTATGTGTTATAATGGGTTGTGGTTATTTTTTCAAAAAAACTTCTTGTGTTCTAGAAATGTATATTGAAGAATTTATAGATGAACTGATAAGGCTTCTGGATGTTCTTCAAAATAACCCTCAAAACCAAAATAAGACAAAACAGAATAATCCTCAGTGCTGGGATGGTGGGTGGAGGTTGGGATGCACCAAGGCTGGGCTTGGGTTGACATTGTGGAAGCTGGGTCCTTGGAATCAGAGAGAGCAATGGCAGGGGCTGGGGGGAGGGGGACTAGGGAGCTGCTGATCCATCAGCATAAATGAAGTTTCAGGGGCACCTGGGTGGCTCAGTGGGTTAAAGCCTCTGCCTTCGGCTCGGGTCATGATTCCAGGGTCCTGGGATCGAGCCCCGCACCGGGCTTCTCTGCTCAGCGGGGAGTCTGCTTCTCCCTCTCTCTCTCTGCCTGCCTCTGTGCCTACTTGTGATCTCTGTCTGTCAAATAAATAAATAAAATCTTAAAAAAAAATAAATGAAGTTTCACTTAAGATGACTACATTCCAGAGCTTTACTATGCAACACTGTGTCTACAGCTAACACAGTGCATTGTACACGTCACAACTTGTTAAGAGGGTAGATCTCAGGTTAAGTGTTCTTATCCGAATAAAAGAAAACCAAAAAGAAAGAGTGTACTGTGCTTTACCACTCAGACCCTTGGCATGGGGGATGTGAAGAGGCTATGAGATCCACCACTTCTGCCTTCTACACATGTTTACTGAGCACCTACTATGTGCCAGGTGTCACAAAGGCACAGTTAGGAGATGTGATGCCAGCCCTTTTTCCAGGCTTTTGGGCCAGGAGATATTTAATGGCATTGCTGAGGACCTGCCACCAAGCATCCCTTACCAATCCCCCTGTGGCTGTAGACCCCCACGTGACCTCAGGGAACATCTGCAGAGGAGTCCTTTGGCATTTGGCCAACGCTCAGATGCACATGAGGAATCGACCCCCTCTAGCCGGCTGCCCACGCGTGTTTGCCAGTCTGGACACTGACTCCTCGGCGTGGCTAAAGCCTGTCTTCTGCCTCCTCCCGCCTTCTCTCTTTCTAATTCAGGCATCGGATTATGACAGTCAAGTTATAAAGTTTTAAGAGTATAGCTTGATGACTTACATATGCACATGCTAATGTAGTCCCTGCCCAGACCAAGATCTAGAACATTCTCAACCCTTCGGAAGGTTTCTTTGCTCCCTCTTCCAGCCAATACGTATACCCACCAACCTGACTTTAATCATCAACTAGTTTTGCTGGTTTCTTAACTTCGTATACACAGAATCGTGTAGATTGTGTGCTTTTAATTTCAGATCTGGCTCAGCTGGTCCAGCATAGTGTCCCTGAAATCCATCCACATTGCGTTATTTTTCCTAGCTGTATAGTAGTTCAGCAAATTTAACAACACAGCACAATTTATTTACTCCACCTGTTGATGGCATCCTGTCTCATCTCGGGACTCCTCTTGCCATGGACTCTCCACTTCATGCCTCCAAGGCGACAGGCCCCTCTACTTTTCTATGTCTGTATATGTATAGTTTCCTCTGTCCTGCCACTTTGTGATATGTGTAAGAATACTAGCAATTACAATGTCCTGTGATCAAAGCATGTACAGAATATTTGGGGAGCAGGAAGGAGCCCCTAACTAAATCCAGGGGTGGGCAGGATGGCGATATCACAGGGCCGAGCCTGACCGGCCGGGAAGGAAGCCCAGGAATGGCTCACAGATGGCTAGATGTGGGGTCTGGGACAGCAGCTGGGCTGTCCCAGGACTTCTGACATCAGCCTCCAGACAGCTTGCCCACCTTGAGGCGTGTTTGGGAGGGCGCCATGGGCTGTGAGCCTCCGAGGCTACTTTGCACGAGCGAGCACATTCAGAGGCCAATCAGGCTCAGTGACCTGCCCAATGGAAGGGAGCTTGGAGGCAGGCATAATGGGAGGGGGGCTGTCATGTCTGTGTGTGTGTGTTCCAGGGGACAGGTCCACCTCTGGGGATGGCTAAGGGGCCCCTGAGCCTGATGCAGTGAAGTGTCAGTGCCATGGGAGCCGCAAGAGAAGATGCGTCTGGAGGTGCCTGGGAGAGGAAGGGAGCTCTTGTGCAGATGGGCACTTGCTGGGGCAAGGTTTCTCCCCAGTTTCTCTGTTCCCCTCTTGCTCACAGGGATTTCTGCCCCCAAAGGCTGGCCCAGACCTCTGGGGGTGAGAGGCCTCCCGCACAAAGTGCCCTAGGGCAGAGGCTTTCATCAGGGGCCCTTCCCACCCGCCGCACCCCTACCAAACCCCCTTTCCCCAGGGAAGTCTGCAGGCCAGAACTGCTGCCCCTCTCCCTATGTGCATTCTGTAAGTTTGGGTTCCTCTAGGTGTCAGAAGGGACTTTTACATGACATCCTGTGATTTTCTAAGGCATCCAGTTCCACGTCAGCTTGCTGAGGTGAGAGCAGGGGCTGCCTGCCTGTCTTGAGAAGGGCTGCCCAGAGCCCCTCCTCCAAATGCCCCAAGGATTGGTGACCCTATATTCTGTCATTCAGCCTGGAACACCTTTGAGGGTGAAAGGGGAGCATTGCTAGTAATCATACCACTCGGCAGGCATAACAGGGCTGTCCTGGGCACACCAGGGGGCGTGGGCACGCTGATGGAGTGAATGGCTCAAGCAGGTGGGGACCCCCTCATGAGGGCAAGTGACGCCTCTTGCATCCACACACAGCTCCCGGGGTGCCCTGGAAGGAGCCAATACCTTCCTTCCTGGCCTTGTTGACTGGCATCTAAAGGTCAGACAGGTGACAGACTGCGGCTGTGGCTCGTGCTTCTTCTTGGTTTTGAGTGTGGACAAGCGGGGAGGGGCACCCTGGGTCTGTTGGACAACCCCTGGGTTGTGGCCCTACTAGGTGCCTTCATTTCCATGGGCTATAGCCCTGGCTGGCACACACTGCTCTTTCTCAAGCCCTCCACCTCTGGTGCTCATCACACCTGGCCTGGGAACAAGGGTCCAAGAGGAGGGAGATGCCACTCTTTCTGGTGGCCCCCTTCTTGACCACTTTCTGGTTCCTTCAAAGTGGGTGCTCCCCAAAGCTCTACCCCTAGCCCCGCTCTTCTTTTTGTCCCTCCATCCTCTTTCTGTCCCCATGCTCCTGCTTCGGTAACCACCCCCTTCTTGGTGCCTTTTATCTAAGGTTTCAACCTCCTCCACCCTGGCCATATCTTGGCACTCCCATACCAGCATATGCTAGACCCTTGGATTCCACATTCCTCCCCAGAGCTGATGCTCTGAATTGTCCCTGCTCCTTCAAAGGAACTTCCCTTCTCCCAGACCTGGGCCCAGTGCTGGGGGGGGGTGGTGGTGTCTCAGGACCTCCTGGCTGGTTCTCCTTTCTGCACAGCCCTCAAGCCACTGCCACCCCCACTGCAAGCACCACCCTCCCAGCCACACCATGGCAGAGGCAAGATCGGAATATTCTGTCTCCCTGCTTGGCCTCTGTCCTGGTTGCTCACTGTTGCCAGATTCCACTCAATTCGGCGCCACCCGCGGCCCTGGGCTCTGCTCTGGGGCTCGGGAGGCTGGGCACAAACCAGACTGGTAGGAAGGAAGAGACAAGGATACGCTGGGGGGTGGGGGGGCCCACGCCAAGTGTGAAGAGCAGCAGAGATGGAGGGATTAAAAAAGAGCCAAAGGCCATGGAAATTTAGGGATGACTTCCTGGAAGAGGAGCACATGCTCTAAACCTCAAAACACCCCCCTCCCCAACAACAACAAAAAAACCCAAAACCAAAAAAAACCCAAAAACAAAAAACAAAAACAGTAGGAGCCCTTTGCAGTGTTGACCAGAACAGTGAAAACTATGAAAAATCAAATGCTCAGCACAAGACTGCGTAACACCCCATGGAATATTCTCGAATGGAATACTGTACTGCTGCTACAGTGAACCAGCCCAGGTAAATCTCAGCGAGGTAATGTTGCATGAGAAAGGCAAACTGAAGAACGGTGTGCATGGCATACTGCCAATTCTACACATCCTAAAGGCAGACAAGACAATACTATACATTACTATGGATACAGATATTTGCGGTAAGAGTATAAAGAGATGAATGGGGTGACAGACTCCAGATTTACCTCTGGGGAGGGAGGAAGGGACCGCAGGAGGGAACTTACTTTTGTCTGTGTTCTATGTCTTTGTAAAGAGAAACAGAGAAAGGGATCTGAGGCAAATATAGGAACATGTGAACAGCTGTTCTGTATGGGTGATTACGGGTACAGGGACCCTCGGCCTAACATTTTCTCGTTATCTGTGCATCATTCTGTAACTGGAAATTTCAAAAGAAGTTAAAAGAACATTATGGGAGGTGGCCTTCTGTACACAGCTCCATCATTCCCTATGGGGGTGCAGTGTGAAGTGGGGGGAGGGGTGAATGAGGGTGGGCATGGATAAGGAAGGGGTTGGTTGATGGGAGAAAGGAACCTGAGTGGGGAGCTTTGTGGGGAGGGTACTAAATCTGGGGCAGGTTTCTAAAGGAGTGGGGACACACTGACTTTCTCCTGCCTGCCTACTTGGCCCCCAAGTGTGTTGCTTAGTGTCCATGCCTCCCTACACCCTCACAGCAGCCTCTGGCTGGCTGATTTTCAAGTCAGCGATGTACTCAGAGTGACTACTACAAAAGCATTAGCTCGCAGGGAGCCCGTGACAAGCAATGGTTAGATTTACACACAGCAGCTTCCTGAATTCTCATGGTGGGTCCCCACGTGGGCCCTGCTACCATCACCGTGACCTTGATTTTCTAGACGAGGACGCAGAGGCACAGAGAGGTTCGGGAACTTCCAGAGCCAGTCGGGCAAAGCTGGAATTTGAACCCAGCCTGTCTGGTGCCAGAGCCTGTGGTCCTTGTTGTGCCACATTGTTCCTCATATGCCAGGCGCTGTGCCGGCACTGTGGATTTGAAAATGACCCCAGGCCCTGCCCTTGAAGAGCTCTGGGGCCAGTGCAGGGCCGGGACACCAAACAAGCAGCACGCAGGAGACAGTAAAGAAAGAGAAACTTGGGCCCCAAGGGAGAGAGACCAGAGAAGGACACAAGAGGGCTGAGGCATCAGGGAAGACCTCTCTGAAGAGGGGACATTTAAACGGAGACCTAAAGTTAGCCAGGAGGGGTTGTGGAGGGCAGGTGGGATGGAGGGAAGAGCAAGTGCAGGAGCAGGAGCTCGATGTAGGTGAGGAACCGGAAGAGGGTCAGAGAAGCCAAAGCATGCAACAAGCAAGGGGCAGGGAAGCAAAGCCATGAGGCCATCACCCGGGGCCCTCCTCCCAGGAGGGGAAGCACATGTTCGGGTTTGCCCCCACTGTCCCGGTTTGTGCCTGGGATCCCAGCATAAATATTCATAACGTCTCGTTTTGGTTTGGACAATAATAAATTTGAAGGTCACCCTCTCACAGGCCATGGTGGAGAGTCTGGATTTTGTTCCCAGGGCAGCTGGAAAGCATGGAGGGGTTTTAGCGGAGAGTAACACTCTAATTTATAATATAAGTTCACCATGGCCGCTGTGTGGAGAGGGCCTGCAGGGGAGCAGGAGGGAAGCCGTTGTCCCCTTCCTGACTCCGCTGCACAGTGTGGAAGGAGCGAGGCCTGGGCAAGACAGGGGAGGCCCAGCTTGAGCCGGCCGGGGTTGCAGCCATGGGCAAAATGACTCAGGGCAAATACGTCCCCAGAGACGATGCTCCCCTTCTCCTCCCTATGCTGACCCAGCCCCGAGGTTTCCAGGAGGGACCTTCAGGGGGTGGGATGAAGCCCCTGAGAACAGCTGCCCACCTCCCAGGACTGCAGGGAAGCTGCTGAGAGAAAAAGGAAAGTTCTGAAGAGAGCCAAAGGACTCAGTCAATGTCAGAAGCAATGATGAACGATATTAACTTTGCATTTGATAATTTGTCCCTATCCCCTTCCTTCTGATCCCACACAGCCCCCTCCCTACCTACAAGAAGAGATTTCAGAAGTGAGAGCCCAGAGCATTCACAGACACCAGAAAGGGAGGGTCTCCTGGCCAGGAACTGAATGAGTTCCTGGAGAAAGCAGGTGACTTCGAGTCCCTGCTGAGGTACGGGCTTGGGACACCAGCATGCACTCTGACCCCACCACTGGGTACTGGCATTTGTGTCTGTGAATGTGTGTGGCATGTGTGTGTGTGTGTGTGTGTGTTGGGTGGGTTATTTAGAGGAACATGTACACTGCTGACCACATCCTATGGAGCAGACATCCACACAGATCTCTTATATTTAGGGGTTTGGGAGTGTGAAAACAAACCCTGGGCTTGTCATGGCCATTGAGAGGGGAAGGACAGAAGTTCAAAGCTTGCAAAACGAACCCTGCAAGCACGAGGGGCCTCTCTTTTGTCGACCACAAAGTTCACCTGCCCAAGACACCAGGGAGGTTGCTAAGTCAACCTTGTGTGCCCAGGTGAAGAGTCACCTTCCGCCTGGGAAGGCCATCCCAGTCCGGGTGCCGGGAAGGCACAGCTGCAGGCTCAAGGAGCAAAGGAAGGGGCTGGTGGGAGACGGGTCACTCACCAAGCGGTAAGACGAAGAAGAAGGGGAACCAGCAGAGCACGAAGACGCCCACGACGATGGCCAGCGTCTTGGCCGCCTTCTTCTCGCGGGAGAACTTGAGCAGGCGCACGGATAGGGAGCTGCGGAAGGTGTGGCCCTTGGTGCTGCGCGGGCCGTGCGTCCCGTCGGCAGCGCCGGTGCTGGCTCCGCGACAGTGGATGCGCAGCACCACCTCAGAGGCCTTGCCACGCTCTCGCTTGACGCCCGCCTCGAGGCTGCGCGTGGTGCTTCGCGCTACCACGTATACGCGGCAGTACATGACCACGATGACAGCCATGGGCAGGTAGAAGGAGCACACAGAGGAGAAGACGGCGTAGCCTGCCTCCTCCGTGATGCCGCAGAAGCGCTCGTCAGGGGGCACGGGCTCTTTCCAGCCCAGCAGGGGCCCCACGGACACCACGAGGGCCACGGCCCAGAGCAGGGCCAGGATGGCGGCCGCCTTGCGCTCGGTCATGATCGCGGGGTATTTGAGCGAGTGGCGCACGCCCACGTAGCGGTCCACTGAGATGGTGCAGAGGCTGAGGATGGAGGCGGTGCAGCACAGCACGTCCACGGCGGCCCACACGTCGCAGAAGGCCCGGCCGAAGGCCCAGAAGCCCAGGACCTCCATGGTGGCTGAAAAGGGCAGCACCGTGGCGCTCAGCAGCAGGTCGGCCACGGCCAGGTTCACAATAAAATAGTTGGTGACTGTCTGCAAGTGGCGGTTGCAAGCCACCGAGAGGATGACCAGCAGGTTGCCCGCTACAGCCGTGAGGATGAAGGCGGCCAGGAAGACGCCCACACCCACGCCCTGTGCACTCACCACCAGCCCCCCGACGGCCGCTGTGCCGTTCACCTCGCCGCCCGCGCCCGCGCCCCCAGGCTCCCCGGCGGAGCTCTGGTTGTCCTCGCCGCTGCCCGCGCCCACCACGCCGCCGCCGCCGCCCGCCGCGGCTCCCGGCACGCCGCCCACCGCTGGGCCCTCCGAGGCTGCCGCGCTGCCCGCGCCGCCCCCGCCGCCGCCCGCGCTGGAGCCCCCCGCGCTGCTGTCAGGGCGGGGTCCCTCGAAACTGACGCTCAGGAGGTCGCGGAAAGTCATCTCAGCGCGCGGCCGTCGGGGGCCGGGCCCGGGCGCAGGACAGGCGGCTGGCCAGGAGAGGGGCCCCGGGCATAGCCGCGGGGCTCTGGCTGCAGCCCCGCGCGCGGGTCCCGTCGGGGTCCTGCCCGAGTTCCTGTAGCGCCGAGCGCCGCTGTCCGCGAGCGGAGCGGGGCCGGCCCGGGCAGCGGCCGGGGCTCCCGAGGCTGGCGGCGGAGTCGGACCGGAGAGCCGGGGCCGGAGACGCGCGCTGCTCTCTGAGCGTGCCCAGGCGAGCGGGCAGAGCGGCGGCTCAGGGGCCGGGCAGTGCAGGCAAAGCCACTGCGGCGCTCTCGACCGGGCGCGGGGGGCGGGACGGAGGAGGGGCAGCGCGGGGAAGGAGGAGGGGGCGGCCGGCGCGGAGGGAGGGGGCGCCCCACGCGCTGGGAGAATGGGGCAGCGCGAGTCGGGCGAGCAGCAATTCCGGGGTCCGGAGGGGTCGCGGCGCTGGCGCCCGCTCCCACCCCGCGGCAGCCACCCCTGCCCTGCCGCGGGTACCCACGACCGCCCTCTCTTCTCGCCGTCAGCAACTCGCCCCTTCCCGCGCCCCTCGCGGGCCTCTTCCCTTTCCCCGCCGCCGCATCCCCCTTCCTCCCGCCCTTTTCCCCAGCCTCTCGGTCACTCGCTGGTGCCCTTGGGCGCGCGGAGCGGAGACGGCGCGATTCTCGGGTCCCGGGGCTCCCGGGCTCCCGGCTCCGGCCGCCAGAGAGCAGCAAGCACCCGGGATCTGCGGACTGCGGACCGGAGCGCGCAGTACGGCGGCGGTCGCCTCTTGGGACTGCCTGGAGAGATCTGCTGCACCTCCTTACTCCTCTCTGGCCACAGGCCAGCCGAGGGTCTCAAACACCTCTGTCCAGTGCGGTGGAGTGGGGAGAGCCCGGGGAGGGATCAGGTGCCACTGCTGGTCTGTGATGGGAAAAGGAGCAAGAATCCATTTGGTTATGGCTCTCAGACCCTGCCCACCACCCACTGGTTTATGTCTACCAACTTCGGCATTGTTACTTGACTCCGTATCAGATATCGGAATAAAACTTCCTTGTTACACAAATAAGTAGACTTCTGGGGAAGGAGGAAGTGCTGGAGGGTGGGAAAGGGCTCTTGGCCTGATGGTTACAGAGTGGGGGGTTGGCAGAATGTCTGGCTCCACATCTGGGCTATGTACCCTAGGAGCTCTTTGACTTTTTCATGTCTCAGTTCTTCATTTGTAAAAGGAGGGTAAGAATAGATAAGAGTAGTGTCTATTTAATGATGTGAACATTAAATTAGTACATTGTTAAGACCCGAGAGCAGTGACTGGGTTTGTTGGCTGCGTGGGACTTGGCAGGCCAGGATTTGGACAGGGAGGACAGAGAGCAGGGGGTGTGTGGAGCTGGTTTGAATGGGGGACACAGGTGGAGGGTTGGCTTTGAGGAGCCTCTTGCTAACTAGCGGGGCTGGGTAGGAAGAGACAGAAAGAGATCACTCATTTGACTGCTGTAAAATTACTCACCAGGGCGCCATGCTGGGCATTTTGGGTAGCAGGAGAAAAGGAATTGCAGGGAAGATAATAGAACCATGTAGGTGCTAGATGAGGAAGGCTTGAGTTGTGCCAGGGAGGTGAGGGTTCATTTGGAGAGCTGTCTGGGAAGAGGTGGAGAACTCAGAGCCTTGGCACCCACTGGCCATGGATGACCGAGGCAGGAGGTTGGAGAGACCTAGGTGGGAATGTTCTTTGGAGAAAAAGCAGAAAATGGTGCAAATGTTGAGAGATGGGTAACACCTTATACTGGCCTCCCCAGCCCGGAAGCTAAAGCTCTTAGAGTCCAAGCTTAGAAACAGCTCTTCCAAGGCCCTCAGGTTCCCCATTCCATCTTCCATTTTTTACTTGGGTCCTTGAGAATTGACTACAGGAGAGTAGGCATGAACAGCAGGGGAGCCCTGGTGACCCTGCTGGTCTTTAGGTTCTTTGCCATCCAGTGGCAAGTCTTGATTTAAGATGGATCCCTAACATTTCTCTTCCCTCCTTTATGAGACAGACCCCTTTAGAGCAAGCATAGAGAAAAAGGAGGAGTTCATCCTCCAACAGAGAAGTTAACTCCTAGGCTGATAAATCTGGACTTCAGCTCCCTCGAGAAGTCATGAAGGGTTGGAGGAGATCTGGAACCTCCTCCCCTCTTCTGAAGACGGTGCAGGAGGTTGTCACTTGCCAAGACAGAATGCTGAATGGGACAGAATGTGGACAGAGAAGGTGTTCCTGATGGGTATCCTGCTTGGGGGGGACCATTAGCCCTTAGTTCCCTCCCACCCCACCAACCTTTATTTGTCCGTTCAACACGAATTAAACAACAGCTATATGCTTGTAACAGTTCTGGGCACTGGAACCACATATATGATGTTGAATAAAGCAAAGTCCCTCCTGGAGCTCACATTCAAATGGCAGAAAGGGTCTCTAAGCATTAGGAAGAGAGCTAGAACGTGCTAATGACTATTAAAGCAATCTAAGCCTTCCTGATAACCCTAATTGTATCATTTAGTCCAGTTACTTCCTGTGGTCAAGGCTTGGGGCAACCATCTCTCATCTGCAAGACAGCAGAGCTTGGTGTTTAGGAATGGTGCCTCTCAGTGATCCTAGGTCAGGGAGTATGTGGGGGAAAGGATGTCATTTGTAAAGAGATACTTGGTAATCTTTCCTCCCAGCCTGATCAACTGGGGCTGCTGGGGACTTGAAGCCAGTTATGATTTGACAGTTTATGCTAATTTCTGCTTAAAATTAATGGAGTTGGAGGCTAGTGATTTTATCTCCCATCACAGTGGAGATGGTAGAGGTTGGGGATGGGCGCCAATAGAACAATATCCCACTCAGAGACTGGCGAACAGCTCTGCAGACCCTTGGAATTGCTGTTAGCTTTGCAGCTGTGTTTGCTTCTGCTCCTAAGAGAGAGACTTTTGTTTCTTTTTATGTTCTTTCAGAGCGGAAATAAGCTGGGAAGCAGGATATTGGACAAAATCGGAAGACACACTAGTGTGGAAAACTCCCCGAGTGGGGCAGAGATTAGTTGTCGTAGGTTAAAAGCTGTAATAAGCAACGCCAGCGGCTTAGCGCAATGAAACTTTAAATCTCTTCTACTCAGCGTCCAGTGCGGATGTCCCTGGTTGTCAGAGTTCATGGACAGATCATGAGGCAACTCGGGATCCCTGCTCCTTCCAGTGCATGGCTCCCCTTTTTCCCCAGAGCCTGGGAATTCTCCAGGATCCTGGAGACCTCTTCTAAATTGTCAACATCCCGTTGCCCAATGAACAGAGAGGGAGTATGGGCGATTATGTGGACATTTGAGGAGCCACACCCAACACCTCTGTCCGAGTCCACTTAGAAGCAAGGGGAAGATGTGGTTCAGCCAAGTGCCCAGGAAAAGGGAACAGACTTGATGACCATCCAGCCTGTCCATGCTGCAGAACAGAAGAGCCCTGGCAAGACTTGATTTGGACATTAGTCAGGCAATGTCTCATGGACGGATTGTGAAAAGAGCAGGTAGATTGGCTGAACCCCAGCCAACACTCCACCCAGGCCCAGGGATTGCTGTTCATGTGGCCAGTCTTTTCTGACCAGGCCCACCATGCACCATGCTTTCAGAACAGCTTGTTAAAAAAAACCCATGAGAGTTGGAAATACCATTTGGGGATGAGCTGGTGATGGTGACAATCCCAACTCTTCCAGCTCTGGTGATGCACAAGGAGATTGAAGTGGGCAGCGGAGACTCAGCTAGCTAGCATTGCTTTAACCTTCGAGGAGAATTAGCAATCCCTTTCTAGTGGAATCCACCCAGTGCCAATGAGAATCTCTCCCCTTCCTTGCCTAGAAGTCTACTCCTATAATCTGGGTCTCCGAACTCCAAGAATCACTATTTCTCATTCCATCACAGTTTCTTTGTACCTCCTAGTACAAGAGACATACAAGCTTACTACCTCCTTCGGCCCCTGAGATTGGGTAATGCAAGGAGTGAGGAAGTCGATCCGTAGGGATATTCTGTGGGAATGAAAAGGAAGATGAGAAAGTTCCAGGGATAAACTTTGCAAGCCTGACAAATTCTCTGACCCTCAAACAGAGCCGCAAATGCTAATGAGGGAGATTTCCTAACACAGAATTAAAATAGGCCAGTCAACTCAGAGGAAGTGGCCTATAATCAGCTTGAGAGGCCAGGCAGGGTTGCATGACTCCAATCCCACTTAGGGAGGCAGAGACAACTCCTGCTGGGATGTCAACCTTCCAGCTCACAAATAAGATGGCCCAAAGCCATTTTCCATTTCCTTTCTCCTGGGCCAAGATTCTCTGGAGAAGGCAGTGAAGAAAGGAGGATTTCCCTTGGTAATGATTCCCTGGAGAATAGAAGGTGGAGGAAACAAACAACAAACAAACAAACAAATCCCAAGTCTCCCAGGAAAAATATTAGGATGCAAGCCTAGCCTTCGACACTTTGGTCTTCTTCATGCCTTATCCCTCCAGTTCCTACCAATTCTCCCCTTCTCTCTCTTCTGTAGGCTAGTGACTGATTCTCGGACCCTCCCTTTCCTCATGAATGTAAAATGGTGGTAATCACTGTCCCACGTGGGGATGAAGTGTCTACAAAAATCCCGCTCCCCTACCTCGTTGGGCCCCGCATTGTCTTTGATTTATTCCTCTGCAGTGCCTTGTAATTTCGTCGTTTACCTGTAGTGTCGGGAAATCGCGGCCTTCTTGGGATTTTCAGTGACTGTGACATACTTGTGTCTTTGTGCTCAGCCGTGAGTGCAGGCCTGGGCTCTGGAAGTTGCTCAGTGGGTTTGTTCAGTCGGTGGATGAACGTGTGTATCAACAGGTGAAGACAGGAAGCAAGGGGGAGATGTACAACGAGTGTCACTGAGAGGCACTGATGGGTGCCATCCTTTAGCAAGAGGCGACAAGGAGGACCTTCACACATTCTGGGAGCCTGGTCTGTTTATGGCAGGAGTGGGCACCTTTCTCCCAGGAAGAGGGTTTCTGGGAGGCACCAGGAGGAGCTGGATTACAGTGGTATTGCCCCTGCTTCCAAAAGGGACTAGAAAGGGCCCAGGGTTGGAATGTGTCTGACATGTTCCTGTAGTTTTTAGTTTGGGCTCTTGTCTAGGGCTTCAGGTCTTTGAAGGAAGGTGGTCACTGGACACTGCAGGACCCAGTGACTTCTCTGATCGTGCAGAAGGCTGCTCTGGGTTGGTAACTACATTGCAGAGGAACATCGATGACTTGTTCAGCCTACACCCATTTGAAATCATCTGGTCCCACCAAGACAGGTTGAATGAATCCCCAAAGGATATGTCCATGTCTTAATCCCTGGAACCTGTGAATGTCACCATCTTCAGAAAAAAAAAAGTCTGTGCAGATGTAACCAAGGTAAGGACTTTGAGATCAGGAGTTCTTTCTGGATTACCCAGGTGGACCCTAAACCCAATGATAAATGTCCTTATCCGGGTGAGCCAGAGGGAGATGGGACATGCATACACAGAGGAGAAAGCGACGTGAAGACAGAGGCAGAGAATGGAGGGATGTGACCACTAGCCGAGGAGGCCAGAGATTACCAGCTGCCGTAGATGACCAGCTTCCGGAAACAGGAAGAGGTGAAGATGGCTTCTCCCCCCGAGACTTCGGCAGGAGTGTGGCCCTGCCGACATCTTCCCCACTAGGTCGTGGGTGGGGTGGGGTGGGGTGGAAAATCCAAATCCGTAGCACAAGCTACAAATTCAGGTAAGAGTCGAAGTTGCAGGCCTCAGTCTGAAATCTGTAGGCAGGCGGCCGCAGGCTGGAATCCCAGGGAGGGTTTTGATGTTAGTCTTGAGGCAGAATGTTTTCTTCTTTGGGAAACCCTGGTTTGTGCTCTTTAGGCCTTCCCCTGATGGGGTGAAGCCCACCCACCCTATCACGGGTAATCCCCTCTATTTCAAGCCAACTGATTGTTGATGTTCATTACATCTACAGAACACCTTCACTCACACATCTGGATGAGTGCTGGAGACACAAACAGCTCCACAAACAACAGGGACCCAGAGCCTCGCTTTTCTTCCTTTGAACAATCGCATTGTGACCCAGGGGAGTTTTTATTAGAAAAGTTTCAGGGATGGTTTTTAGGGGATCTTGCTCTATTTTGGACCCTGTTTTTGACCCTCAGGTTTATTGTGGTTCGAAAGAACCACGTCAGTTTAATTAGCTCCTGTCAACCAGGGTTCAGCCCTGAGGGTCTGACCCTTGTGGTTGAAATTGGTGACAGCTCAGGTGACCTAGGTTCCCATGTATCCAAACGAATTCTAATTCTTCTACGAATAGTTGCTAGTTTTCTCTGGGTTTAGGGAAATCTTTAATTATAGTTACCCATTCAGTTCTGGTTAATTAGTTAATTCTACAGTTATCTCCATACTTGGCTCATGGCAGGCGTGAATATTTAGAGGTGACTGGAATTTAAGGATCTTAGGAGCTTTTGGGGAAAGCATAGGGGCTAGACAGGGGAGGAGGAGGAGAGGTCCCTGGGGCTGTGGAGGGAGGCTGTGGAAGAGTAAGGGGGGCGAGGCAGGGCTGCATCTGGGGGAGTAAGCGCAGGACAAGGAGGAGAAAGATTAAGGGCAACAAGTCTAGTTGGCTGTTACTTGAGTTTTCAAATTGCTCTTTAGCTTTGGCCAAAGAATCTTCCAGTGAAGCAATTTTTAAATCAGAATTTACTTTGGGGACCTCTGCACACTGATAAAAATATTTCTCTTGTTCCTTTTGTTTTCTAAAGGTGTCTCTCAAATGAACAATTTTGTGCAAGTCAAGCATTCCCTGGAGTGGCCACTGAAAGTCCAAACGATCCTTGGCAAAGTTAGGCCATTTGGAAAACAGGCACAAGGATTTGGATTCTAATGAGAATAATCGGTCAGAGACAGGAGTTTTTCCTTGAGAAGGAGAGGACTTGGAGACCCCATGGGAGCTGGCCGTGGTCTGTAGAAAGGTGATGCTTTGACACCTTGTGTCTGTAGGACCTCAGCCTGAGAGTTGGCTGTCTTCAAATGCAGACCTGACAATTTGCACTCCCTGTGGAAAACCAGAGAGCAGACTCTCTCTGGACAAGGTATTGAGATGGAAGGAGACCCTTATTCAGCTTTACTGGTCACCCACAGCAGTTTGTCTGAATGGATTCTGGTGCAGTGAGAACCGCAAACTCACCAGTCTATGAGGCTGGCTTGACCTACAACCTACAGGGGGCCTCTGTCTGTGTTCTGCCCTGTGATTCTCCATCTGGTGACCAAGAGTTTTGACAGAACAGCACCAAATGGAAACACAAAAGAGAGGAAAGGCTCAATTCCACCAAGAATGCAAACAAAGGAGACCCAGTCAAAGAACCTGGGCACTAAACTGGTAAGATGTAGCTAAGGACTCAATACCAAGGGGGGTGTAACTCAGACTAAGTGTTGATTCACCACCCTGGGGTGGATTTGACAAGTCATGAGTGGCAAGGCACAGAGGGCTCATGTGTTGTTTGCAAATAATGCCCCTGGCCAAAGGCTGGGGTCAGCAAGATGTGCAGTGCAGACTGTGTCTTGTTGGGCCCGCCAGGAGAACTGTGGACAGAAGCGAAGATCTCCTAGATGAGAACAAACAGAGGCTGTTTATTCAAAGCCCTATTACAGCAAGAGAGTCAGCCACCATTACTTTGTCAGGGACTTAAAGGCAGGCAGGGAGTGGAATATGTTCTAGCACAGAGAGGAAGGAAGGCTTCAGGTGTGCCATGATTGGAGGTTGTTGGCATGGGGACCCTGGAGGGAGCCCGACTAGAAGCCAGGCATCTTGTGTGATTGCTGGGGGAGCCCATTTGCCTTTATTTGGTGGGCCCTGGGTGGGAAACAGGTACATGAAATCAAGAAGCTGGACGTCATCTGACCATACCAGGCCAATTGCTTTGAGAATTTGGCTTCCTGAACTGGAAGTTACAGACGGTGGGTAAGAGTTTTATTGTCATTTATGGTCTGGCCATCGTCTATTTGTATATTCAGGTTCTCAAGAGATATTGGTGTCTTGCCCCAGCAAGTTCACAGTATGGGTAACAAAATCAGATGTATTTTGAAGGGCAAGACTGTATGTGTCTGGAATCAGAGGGTCCCTCTGAGGCCAGGCAGGCTATGGGCAGGTGGCCGGTCAGGGCAGACTGACGGGGTTGGCCAATGGCTTCCTTCCGAGAGCAGGTTACCAGTGTGGGGCTGACCCGGGGATGCTGGCCTTATCTCTGACCAGCCCTGATTTAAGCTCTTCCTACTTTTTACACATCTCCTTTGGCATTGAGAGATCTTCCCCAGCTGCACCTGGTACCTTTAGGGGAGTATATTCTAAGGTTGGGGAGGAAGTGGTATGGTTTTGATAATAGGGGGCCAGGGTGCAATTACAGCCTGCAGTGTCTCCCTGCTGTGTGGGGAAAGCATTGTCACACCTACACACAAAGACGCTATGACAGTCACATCCTCTGACAAGCCAGAATGGCCCCTGTGCCATTGTGTTAAGAATCAAGACGCTGTGACATCACAGATTTCCCAGGTGGGTAGGGGTGCAGAGATGGCAGGAATTACAGGGGCCTTGTTCCTTTCATTGGGCAATTTAATGCGTTTCCTTCCCCTTGGAAGATTGGCTCTAGGAGTTTCTCTAATTCCTGATGTCCAGTTATTGCTAATCTAGGGTGACTGAATGGGGGGCCACAAAACACAAGAATTCTTTTGTCAACAAAACCTCACTGAATGGCTTGCTACATTGCCTGAAAGGCCACATCCTGGCTCCATTCTTGGGTTGATCATTGCCTTCCATTTCCCCATTCATTCATTCACAAATATTTATTACAAGGGTGCACTATACACCAAGCCCTTTGCTGGGCAGGGGGTAAAATGTTGTGTAAGATACAGCCTGGATTTCCCTGGATACTGTAGTCTACCATGGGAGACAGGTGGTAAGACACAGAAGTACAATGAGTCTAGTGCAATGAGGAACACGCACAGGGCACTGTGTCAGGATGGTGCGGGGCACTGGGCCACGTAGATGGAGCAATGAGGTCGAGTGCCTCTGAGAGGATGCCATTTCGACTGAGACTGGATTTTTAGAAATACTGAGTTTGTGAGGAACAGACGAATGCACCTCAGGCAAAGGAAAACCACGTAGAAAATTCTCAGGCCGGGACAATTACAGCATTCCTGCCACCAAATGAAGGCTAGTGAGCTTAGAGCACAGAGAATGAGGACTGAGGACACGAGTGACAGCCGCAGAGGAAGTGGGGGGGACACAGAGAGAGGCAGAAAGGTGTCTACATATTTGAATCAATGGAGAGTTTTCCAGGAAACTTTTTACTAAAGCATGATGTATGGGGAGAGAACTTACCGTGGGTAAATGGCTTGCTGAATTTTCATAAAGTGAACACACTTGTGTAACCATCACCCATATGAGGAAATAGTGGGACCCCCTACTCCTGTCCCATGGGAGGCTGCCATTGGGCATCTGGACCTCCCAACTGCCTGGTCCTTGTGTGGCCTCTTGGTCAGGAGCTCCTGCGCTCCTGCGGGATTGTCACTGCTCTCACCCGACCCCGGGCTCATGACACCGTTCACGGTTGCTTCTTTCACTAGACTTGAGGTTGCCTAAGGGAAGGGGCATATCTGTTCTGTTTACCCTTGGATCCCCACTCTGGGCTTGGATAATTTGTCATGACTGACCCACTGACCATCCAAGGTAGAGGCCACTCTTTTGACTTGAAAATCCCCCTACTCATAGAGAGTCACTCCCATTCCCCTGTACCTACCCTCCCCCAGCCTGGGCAATCACTCATTTACTTCTTATTTATTTATTTTTTTTAAAGATTTTATTTATTTATTTGACAGAGAGAAATCACAAGTAGATGGAGAGGCAGGCAGAGAGAGAGAGAGAGAGAGGGAAGCAGGCTCTCCGCTGAGCAGAGAGCCCGATGCGGGACTCGATCCCAGGACTCTGAGATCATGACCTGAGCCGAAGGCAGCGGCTTAACCCACTGAGCCACCCAGGCGCCCCTCACTCATTTACTTCTTTCTTTCTTTCTTTCTTTCTTTCTTTCTTTCTTTCTTTCTTTCTTTCTTTCTTTATTCCTTCCTTCCTTCCTTCCTTCCTTCCTTCCTTCCTTTTTTCTTTCTTCCTTTCTTCTTTTTTAAAGATTTATTTATTTATTTGAGAGAGAGGAGAGGAGCAGAGGGAGACAACCCTCAAGCAGACTCCCCGCTGAGCACAGAGCCTGCTACAGGGCTCAGTCCCCAGGACCCTGAGATCATGACCTGGGCAGAAATGATGAGTCAGATGCATAACTAACTGAGGTGCCCCCCATCTACTTTTTATCTCTATAGATTTTGCCTATTCTGAACATTTCATTAAAATGGCATCGGATTGGCTTCTTTCACTTCACATAGTACTTTAAAGGTCCATCTGTGTTTGGGTGTGTTTCGGTACTTCACTCCTTTTATGGCTGAACAGCAATTCACTGTTTAAAGATACGGATTTGAAGTCTTTTCTGGTAAGTTCATTAGCTGGGGTTCCTCTAAGGTAGTTGCTATTGATTACCTTTTTTCCTATGGATGGGTCCAACTTTCTCATTTCTTTGTGCCTCTCATAGTGTTTTTGTTGAAAGCTGTACTTTTAAAATAATACAATATGGCAGGTCTGGAAATTGGATTCTGTCCCCATCCCCCATGTCAGTTTTTGTCGTTGTTTGTCATAGATGCTGTTGTTTGCTTAATGACCTTTCTGAACAAATTGGGGAAAGTCTGTATTCTTGATTGTGTATGGCCACTGGAGTCTCCGTGTGGTTAGGTTAAGTGGTCAGCCAGTGACTGGACAGAGCGTTTTAAATGTCTGGAGTCGACGATTGTTAGCCTGGAGATGTTGAGTCTTACAGTCTTTGCCAGGGGACTCTGGGTACATCTTGGGGCCCATTTCCAACACTCAACCAGACCGTTGACACCCCTTCCTTAGCTTTCACTTGGGTGTGTAGATCCTTAGAGTGAGTCAAAGGTGAGAGCTTAGGGCCTTCTCAGGACTTCCCTTAACTCTTGCCCAGCCTTATACACCCAGGGAATCTTCCAGACCCTCTGGAATATGTCAGGGATTTTCCAGGTACCTATGGGTATCTCATTCCCAACGTCTCACTTTATGTTTTTTTGGTTAACCTAATACTGCTCCAACTGCTATCTACCACCCTAGGTAGTGTAGAAGTTAAACATTTGCTTTTAATTGTTTTCAATGTGCCCCCAGGGGAAAAAAAGCTTTTCACTTTTTCTTTCCCCTGGAAAAGCACAGAGTCAGGTCAAAGAGAGATAGCTTGGTAAGTGGGATCTTCCAAAATTAACCAGACAGGTCAGATAATGATAATTCTTTAGGACTGTGGCTTTGAAAGGGCTCCAGCCCTGTTCTTTCTTTCTGGGGTCTGCCAGGCTGCTACTTTCCACAGCAAGTGCGGGCTATTATTTTTTAAAGACTATTGGAGCCGGAGAGTGGGGGATGGGACGAGGGCAAGTTACCTGGCCACACAGCTCACTGTTCCTAATGAGATTCGGCTGGCTTTCTTTGAATACATGCTCTGTTAATAATAAACTCAGGTGAATTTGCAGAGTTCTGAAAAATGTTGATTCTGATGATTCTGCTTTTATAGAGGAGAGAATTTTCAGAGCTCCTTACTCTGCCATTTTTGCTGGTGGTCCATCCTTGTACGACTCTAGGCATTTTTGTACTCATCTAGGCATTTTTCGATGTTCTTTTTCTGCATTTCTGTTTTCTGTGCTTTTCTCTTTTTTTTTTCTTTAGCAAGTGTACATTATAGGTTGTGTTAGGTACTTCACAGGTTGTGTTGTATACTTCCTACTGCGTCACAGTCTGTGCCATAGCCGGTTGTCACATTCTTCGGATGTTAAAAATAAACTATGGGGGCACCTGGGTGGCTCAGTGGGTTAAAGCCTCTGCTTTCAGCTCAGGTCATGATCCCAGGGTCCTGGGATCGAGCCCCACATCGGGCTCTCTGCTCAGCAGGGAGCCTGCTTCCCCCTCTCTCTCTGCCTGCCTCTCTGCGTACTTGTGATCTCTCTCTGTCAAATAAATAAATAAAAAATTAAAAAAAAATAAACTATGGATTCAGGAGTCGTCAGCTTGGTCTGTTGGTTACAGTTTCCCCACAAACATCACTTGAAGATTTATGTAGTCATTTGTGGCCTCCACTCGTTATTTCTTCTGGGGTTGTGAAATTGTGATTTTTTTGAAATCTGTTATTCCTTCTGCATTTATGAGCTGTGATTCCTCTATGAAGAACTTCCATCAATTATTAGGTTATTCTGAAATACACTTTGCAAGGAAAAAGAATAGGAACTTGGATTCTTTTGCTTTCTTTCTTTTTATGGTGATGAAATTTACAGATAACATAAACTTTATTGAACCTAACATGAAAGTGATCATCTTACCCATTTAAGTGTATAGGTCAGGAGTGATAAGTACATTTATGTTGTTGTGAAACAGAGATCCGGAGCTTTTTTTACCTTGCAAATCTGAAACTCTGTAACCATTAGAACGCAGCTACCCATTCCCCTTTCCCCCAGACCCTGGTAACCATCATTCTACTTTTTATGAGTTGACTACTTCAGATACCGCATATAAGAGGAATCATTCTGTATTTGTCTTTTTATGACTGCTTCATTTCACTTAATATAATGTCCTCATTTCACTTAACATGTTCTCAAGATTCACCTATGTTCTAGCATGTGACAGGATTTCCTTCTTTTTAAAAAATTTTTAAAAAGATTTTATTTATTTATTTGAGAGAGAGAATGCAAGAACACATGACGGGGGTAGAGAGGCAGAGGGAGAAGCTCATTGAGTAGGGAACCTGATGTAAGCCTCAATCCCAGCAGCCTGAGATCGTGACCTTAGCTGAAGGCAGATGCTTAACTGACTGAGCCACCCAGGAGCCCCTCTTTTCATTCTTTTAAATAGTAGCCATCCTAATAGGTGTAATGTGATTACCTCATTGTGGTTTTGATTGGCATTTCTCTGATGTTGATGTTGATCATTTTTTTTTCATATGCTTATTGGCCACACAGGGTTTTTACTTAGACTTTATATTTGTACCTCTTTTATCATATGCTGAAAATCAGTTTGATTCCTTATAACTTTATCAGAAGTACTTATTTGTTTTATCTTTGTGTGTATATGTAGGTATTTATATCTGTAGATGTGTGTCTATTTCAAAATAACAATACTGACTTTGAGAGGCAGAATAATCCATCCCTGACTCCCCAAAGATGTCTATGTCCCAATCCCTAGAAACTGAATGTGTTATGTTTTATGGCAAGAGAAAATTAAGGTTGCAGATAGACTTGTTTACTAGTCAGGTCACCTTAAAACAAGCAGAGTACATTGGGTTTTGCAGGTGGGCCCAAGGGAGTCCCAAGAGTCCTTAAATGATGAGGAGGGAGGCAGAAGAATCCCCAACCATAGAATCAGGAGAAAGATTAGACTGGCCATTGCTAGCACTGAAGACAGAAGTGCATCATGAGTCAAGGAATGGGGGAAGCATCTAGAAGCTGGAAAATAAATGCAAGACAATAGGTTTTTGCTAGAACCTCCAGAAGGGAAAGCAGCCCTGTCAGACTTCTAAACTCTAGAATGGTAAGCCAATAAATTTGCCGTTTGGGGCCATGATAATTTATTATAGCAGTGCTAGGAAGCTCATACAGATTTTGGTGCCTGGACGCAAAGTGCTATTGAAACGAATACCTAAAAATGTGGATGAAGAAGGCTGGCAGCTGGGAGAATTTTTAGAGCATGATAAGAAAAGAAAAAAAAGTAAATTGCCCTGAATAAGTTGTTAATAGAAATATGGATGTGATTGACTCTGTTAGTGCTGACTCAGAAGGAAGCGAGAAGCAGGGTAATTATCTCAGAGGGTACCTGAACCGTCCTGAGCAGACCGCCGATAGAAACATGGATATTAAAAGAGCTGTCGGCAAGGCTCAGATGGAAATGAGAGACGTGTTCTTGGTAGCTAGTGGAAAGGGAATCAGCTGAAAGCACTGACTTGGGTTGTGCAGTTATGTGGAAAGCGAAACTTTTAAGTGACGAATTTAGATATTTACCTTAAAAAAAAAAAGATTTTATTTATTTAGCAGAAGGATAGAGAGAGCCAGAGAGCACAAGCAGGGGGAGCAGCAGAGGCAGAAGGAAAAGCGGGGTCCAAGCTGAGCAGGGAAGCTGATGTGGGGCTCAATCCCAGGACCCTGAGATCATGACCTGAGCCAAAGGCAGTAACTTAACCGACTGAGCTGCCCAGGCATCCCGGCATTTAGATACTTAGCTAAGATTTCCAAGCAGGGGGTTCAACATGTGGCGTGGCGTCTTCTTGCTTCTTATAGTGAGATGTAAGAGGAAAGAGCTAGGTTGAGAAAGGATTAAACAAAAAGGAACCAGAGCTTGATAGTTTGGGCAATTTTCAGCTTACCCAGATTGCAAAAGAAGCTAAAATTAGGAGAGTCACCATCAGAAAACATAGTCTGGGAAGAAATTGAAGGGTGTGGACGGACAACCTGTTGTGAGTGCCTTGGAGGAGCCATTGTTCAGACTCCCCAGTCATACGAGGGGCTCCGAGAAGGTGTGTGACTCATGGACCCCTCAGCTGCCTCAGCAGAAGCCGGGAATAGAGATGGGATTATCCAGGAAATTTCGGTAGGGGAGCTTCTTGTGTAATGGAACAAATCCCTGAGATAGACCCAGGAGATCCACAAGGCTCTTGCAATGTATTTCAGCAGAAATACAGCCAACTTGGACTGAAAGGTACAGAGAAAGGACAAAATGAAAGAAGACTGCTGGGCACCAACACCCCCCATCCCCCAAATTCTACAGGCGAGAAACAAGTTGATAAAACTACTAGACTGCAAACATGTGCTATTTTTCTTAAAATAAATAAAAGATGACTCCAAAGGGTGGGGCCACAAACGAGAGAGGATTATTCCCAGACCATGGAACCAAATGGAATTTTTCTGGCTGGATTTTGAGATTGCTTGGGACATGAGACTCTTTTTTTTCCTCTCTTCCATTTTCATCTTCTTTGAACCAAATGTCTAATTGTTATCTTATGCCTATCTTTGCATTAGACTTTAGAAGAGACAACTTGCTGCTTGGGTTTCATAGGTTCACAGATTGAGGAGAGGAATTGTGTCCAGAGGTACAATTACAAGGTGAGAAATTTGTATTGTATTAGACTACTAAATTTGTGGTCATTTGTTACCTCGAGCAATAAGAAACCAATACTCCGACTTTATTGTCAACAACGAGACTACTGTGTGCAGTTGTTCATTTTGCCTTTAGAATATCACTCACTAGGGTCACATGGTCAAAATACTAGTTTTCTAAGTCATTGGAAATATTTATTCTGTATGGTTGTTCTCCCAACCTCATATACAATAAGGTCATTTGTTGAAGCTTCTTTTTTACATTTAGAGATGCTTTTTTTCTTTTTGAATTAACTTACTTTTTTAAGTTTTTTTTTTTTAATCTTTCATTTGAGAGAAAGAGAGAGAGAGAGAGGGAGAGCAAGCAGGGGAAGTGGCAGAGGGAGAGAAAGAAACTCAGACTCCCTGCTGAGCACAGAGCCTGACAGGTAGCCCAATCACGTGACCCTGAAATGACCTGAGCTGAAATCAAAAGTTGGAGGCTTAATTGACTGAGCCACTCAGGCGCCCCCCTTTTAAAAAAATTATATAAAACATTTACATGATTCCAAAATTGCGTTCCATCTCTCAAATTCTTTCTTTCCCCTTATTGCTAACCACTTTAAAGATTAGTTTTTGGCTTACCTTCTGTGACGAATGGAATGTTTGGTTACTCCAAAATTCATAGGTTAACATGATTGCAATGGGATGATAATTGAAGACTGGTCTTTTGGAGGTAATTAGGTCATGAGGTAGGGGGCCTAATGATGAGATTAGTGCCCTCATAACAAGAGACAGGAGAGATCTTGCTTATTCCTTCTCCCCTCCATGTGAGGACATAGCAAGATGGGAGCTGTCTACAAGCCAGAAAGTAGTTCTCACTACAGGCTGGATCTACTAGTACCTTGACTTTGGACTTTTCCAGCCTCCAGAACTGTGAAGAATAGATGCTCGTTGCTTAAGCCATCCAGTGGATGATTTTGTTAAAAGAGCCTGAACTAAGATACCTTCTTTTCAGATAAACACACACACACACATACACACACACACACACACACTAACTACTACCAGTGACACTTTCTTTCCTTTCTTACACACACACAGCAAACAATACACATTATCTTGTACCTTCCTTCTTCTTCTTCTTTTTTTTTTAAACATAAAATATTTCAAAGATCATTTTTTTATTGGAGATGCAGGTCTTCCTTGTTGCTTTTTATAGGCACATAGCACCCCATTGTACAGATAGACTGTAATTCATTTAGCCATGCCCCTATTGTATATTTAGTTTATTTCTGGTCTTTCACCATTACAAATAATGCTGCTTTATGACTAGCTTTATTCCTACATCTTGCTATATTTTTGCTAGCTGTATAACATTTTGTTATATTTTTGCTCTATTGGGATAGATTCCTAGCAGTGAGATAGCTGCAACAAAGAAGTTAACACATACGTGAATTTTCCTGGGTATTGTCAGGGAAAGAGCTTTAAAAAAAAAAAAATAGATAGCTGTCCAGAATTACCTGTGTGATGCCCAGGTCCAGAGTGTGACCTTAGAAATAGTTGGTTGAAGAAGAGGAAGGGAGAGGAAGTGTCACCACGAAGAGTAGGGTTTTGAGTGGGGATAGACATGCAGATGCTAAATTCACAAGAAATACATGAGAGGAATGCTGTCAATGGGTGTTATGATTATTAGCAAATGAGAGGAATGACTAGGAGGTAGATGGATGGCAGCAGTGGGGAGCAGCGAGGGGTGACAAAACCATTGGACCCAGAGTCTCAAAGGATCTGGAGTTTCAACTAGCTAGTGGGGAGAGCAGAGTCAGGAAACACTAGGAGGAGGATAGCTGTCTTTGTCAGTTTGGGCTACAATAACAAATTACCATAGACTGGGTGGCTTAAACAACAAATATTTATTCATCACACTTTTGGAGGCTGCGAAACCTAAGGTCAAGGTGCTGACATATCTGGTGTCTGCTGAGAGACCCCTTCCTGGTCTGCAGATGGTTATCTTCTTGTTGTATCCTCCGACTAGAGAGGAGAGAGAGGGGGGAAGGAAGCTCCCTCTTGTTTTTTCTCTTAAGGGTGCTAATCTCATTCATGAGGGCTCTACCTTCACCACCTAATCACCACCTCCTAATACCATCCCATTGAGAATTAGGATTCGAACATAGGAATTTGGGGGTGGGCCAACACACATCTTCAGTCCATAGCGATTACCCAATCCTGAGATGCTGGAGGTGTTAGAGATGAAACAGGGAACTACTAGAGAGGGCCTTGGGGAAAGAGTGTTCTAGGGGATGCTAGATTTGTTAAGCAGGAGGGGAGTGGAATGCCCCGAGAGGAGTTTCACAGTGCAGGAGTGCTTCTTATGGAGTCGGAGGACACACTGGGTGTGTTTGGAAAGGCAGGGAGAGGTGGTTATTTGCATCATTAAAAAGGAGACCCAGGAAGTTGTTGAACTAGGGATGTGGGAGCTGGTGGAAGACAGACGCTAACTGAGATGATCAAGAATGTGCGGTGTAGGGGTGCCTGGGTGGCTCAGTGGGTTAAGCCTCTGCCTTCGGCTCAGGTCATGGTCTCAGGGTCCTGGGATCGAGCCCCACATCGGGCTCCCTGCTGAGCAGAGAACCTGCTTCCCCCTCTCTCTCTGCCTGCCTCTCCGCCTACTTGTGATATCTGTCTGTTAAATAAATAAAAAATATTTAAAAAAAAGAATGTGCAGTGTAGATATAGTTGACTGCTCACCCAACATCCATCCTTCATTGTGCCTCCCTGCCATTCTTCCTTCCTGATAGAGCTTTGTGGTGGTTTAGCTATCTATCTTCAAGCCTTGTGCATGTTCCTTCCCTATTCTTAGGAAATGGGTCTTAATTGGTTAAAGCCATCCCGGAAATCCTGTTCTTAGACCCAATGTTTGGTTTAGGCATTGACAAGGGATGAAATTCTGTTAAATGGGAGCAAGAAGATGTCTTCCAGAATCTTCTGGGAATTATTTTCTAGTTCTTCATAAAAGACACAAGGAAAAGATAACCACTCTTCTGCTTCTAGAAGTTATTGTTTCTGGTAGAGTGTTTGGAAATCCTGCAGCCATCCTGGGACCACGAAGACACAGATTAGCAAGGTGATATGCTAGGGCTGGCACAACAAAATGATGGAAGGAATCTGGGTTTTTTTTTTTTTTTTAAAGATCTTATTTATTTATTTGACAGACAGAGATCCCAAGTAGGCAGAGAGGCAGGCAGAGACAGAGAGAGGGGGAAGCAGGCTCCCCACTGAGCAGACAGCCCGACGTGGGGCTTGATCCCAAGTCACTGAGATCATGACCTGAGCCGAAGGCAGAGGCTTAACCCACCAAGCCACCCAGGCGCCCCAGGAATCTGGGTTTTTGATGACTGTATGAGCTGCTGAATCAACCAGCCTGGAAGTTGCCATGTTGTCATTGGAAACTCTTAGTTTCGTGCCTTGAACTTATGAGGAAACTATCAGTTTCCTCATAGGCTACTTTGATTTGGGCTATGTATCTTTTCTACTTTTTTTTTTTTCACCCATAAATGTCAAAATGTTAACACGTGGTGTGAAGAGGTTGGGAAATGTACTTATTTGTCAAGACATATTACTATTCCCAACAATATATAGGGATTGGTCACTAAAAACATGTTAAGAAATAGATATGTTGATAGGGGTGTGTGTGTGTGTGTGTGTGTGTGTGTGTGTGTGTGTGTGTATAGATTATTTCTCAAAGGATTCTGTGAAATTGATAGCAGTGTTTACCTTTGTGGAGAGAAATGCCTCAGGGGCAAGGTTGGAAGGGAGATACTTTTCACGGTTTGCCTTTTCCTTTTCTATTTTGCATCTTATACATGCATTATTCATTTAAGTAAGGCAAGAACTCAATAGCATAAAATATGCATTGAAAGTGGCAAAGAACCTAAATGACATTGTAGAAAATAAAATTAGTGATGGATCAGCAAACTAAAGACAATCTAGAATGCCATGCAACAGGTCAAGAGATGAACTTGATGAGAGAGAAGATGACAACTCTGAAGAGAAAGCATAGAGCCCACCACAAAAATAGAACAGAAGAAAGAATTAGAGGCAAATAGGATGCTTTTCCGAGATCAGAAATGATGAAGACCAAAAAACCAAATTGTACACCCTTAAATAATAATGTGCAAGAGAAAATAGTTTTCAACATAGTGGTAGGAAAAAAAGTAAGAATTTTGTTATTAGAGGTCATCTATCTCCTCATTTCTTTCTCTATTATTAAGAATTGTGATTATGGGGCGCCTGGGTGGCTCAGTGGGTTGAGCAGCAGCTGCTTTCAGCTCGGGTCATGGTCTCAGGGTCCTGGGATCGAGTCCCGCATCGGGCTCTCTCCTTGGTGGGGAGCCTGCTTCCCTCTCTCTCTCTGCCTGCCTCCCTGTCTAGTTGTGATCTCTCCCTCTTTCTGTCAAATAAATAAATAAATAAATCTTAAAAAAAAAAAGAATTGTGATTAGACAATATCACAAAGTCCAATAAAATATAACTAGACTGAAGATAGATGTATCTTTTTTTTAACCCAACAGACACTTTCAAAGGTGTCAAATATTTGTAGGTGTTTTCATACAATAAAATAATATGTACCTTTCTGAGAAAAAAAAAAAGTTAAGACAGTTGGCGAATCTTGGGGGCCAGAGACCGTGCGATATAAAATCAAATTTTCTAATTATTGAATAATTTTCTTAGTGACTCGTAGTTTTGGAAAACAGTTTCTATAAAAATTTAAATAAAGTGAGAGAACTGCAGTGAAAAAGAAGAACTGAATGTATTTCAATAAAAGAATAATAATAAAGAACCTGGTATTTCAGTGTATCCTGGTGAGGATTTCATACTTTGGGATATTAAGAAACGTAATTCAGTGTGGACTCAGATTTCTCCCTGATAAAGACAGTGGAGTAAATGTCAGAAAATCATTTTTTTCTTTTTTTATTTTAAAGATTTACTTATTTTAGAGAGTAAGAGAGAGCAGGAGGGGCAGAGGGAGAAGGAGTGAGAATCTCAAGCAGATTCCACGATGAGCGCAGAGCCTGATGCAGGGCTTGATCTCATGATTCTGAGATCAGGACCTGAGCCAAAACCAAGAGATGGAGGCTTAACGGGCTGTGCCACCCAGGTGCCTCTAGGGAAACATTTCTTAAGCAGATGTTATATCCTTCACTGTTGTGGGAGACTGTGATGGGTATGCTCTGAAAGACACATGCTTAGGGAGTACTATGGAATATATATATATATATATATATATATATATATATATATAAATTTACAAAGCCCATTAATTTAGTAAAAAAAAAAAAAAGGGTTTATCTTTGTTTATCTTTGTTTACCCGTATTTCCCAATAGCAAATGTTATGCCTTGGGGCGCCTGGGTGCCTCAGGTTAAGCATCTGCCTTCCACTCAGGTCCTGATCTCAGGATCTTGGGATCAAGCCCCTGCCTCGGGCTCCTTGTTCAGCAGGGACCCTGCTTCTCCCTCTCCTCTGCCTCTACCCGCTGCCCCTGCTCCTGTTCTCACACTCACATTCTCTCTTTCTCAAATAAATAAATAGGGTCTTTAAATAAAAAACAAATGTTATGCCTCTGCTAATATCCATAGATAATTCCCACCACAGTACTTTGGGAATTATTTATCAGCAGGGTTCTAGGATTGTGATCCAAAAATTCTTGGCTCCACTAAATTGTTGTTCATATGTAGAGGTATCAGGAATATATTATTTACAGCCGAGATATGCAAAGTCTTAGAAAATGTATCATTCCACATCCCTCTCCTGTAAGGACACTGCCAACCTGAACTTGGGCTACATTACTGTGCAGAGTTCACTTAGAGATGGGAAAGACCATGGTGGTGGGGTGTAATGGAGAGAGTACCAGGCCAGGAGTCAGCATATCGGATATTAAACCTAGCCCAAGGTGTCAGTTACTCATTATGTAATCTTCAGCTGGTTATGTTAACTTTCAGGATCTTAATCCATCATCTAAAGAGTAATTCCATTTTCTTAGGATTAAATAGGATAAAACTTATGAAATTTAACTTGAAAGGGTGATAATAATACATGCATAATTTCAATTAGAGTTCCCCCAAAAGTAGACTCTGAGATAAGGATTCATGTACAAATAATTTATCAGGGAGGTGATCCTGGGAAGCACTTGTTGAGGAAGAGGGAAGTGGGACAGAGAAGGGAAAGCATCCCATAAAGATGAGTTCTCAAGTCAGTCACCACTGTAGGGACCTGGGGCTCAATCCCTCCGGGAGCTCTGGGACACTGTGAAGAACAAGGACCTCAGGTTATCCCATCCATGGGGTGAGGGAGGTGGGGTATCTACACACCTGTTCCCATCAGTCAGTGTGGCTGCGGGGTTTGGGGGTTAATTTGCTATCATTTGTAGCCTGTCCTCTACTCATGCTCCAGCAGCCCATGGGAGCCCCTGGGAAGAGAGTTGCAGTTGCTGGCAGGTGAAGTTCTGGAAATGGATGTTTCCAATGGGATGCAGGTGGAGCTCCAACAGCATCTACAATGTTAGTCATCTTTCAAGTTCCATTTCAAGCACCATGCTAAAAATGATCGAAATACATATTTGGAAATATTTCCCCAAATCTCTTTCCTGAATATTATCTCAAGACCTACTTTGTGGGGACAGCTCCAGCTTATACTTGCCTCTGGACTCCTACCACCCCACGGTATGGCCCTTCTTTCTTGTGGGTCTCATCCTCCATGACACCCTCCTCTTGTTCCCCTCCTCCGCCTCCCCCACCCCCGGCCTGTAGCAAGGGAGTGGGAATGCACAGATGCTTGGGAAGGACTTGTTAACTGATGGGAATAATTCCAGGACGCGACTTGGGTCTTAAACTCATATGGATTCCCCTTCCATCCAGAAACTTCACTTTATTTATTTTTTTAAAAGGTTATTTATTGATTTATTCAAGAGAGAATGAGAGAAATAGCATGAGAAGCAGGGGAGGGTCAGAGGGAGAAGCAGACTCCCCGATGATCAGGGAGCCCGATGCAGGGCTTGATCCTGGGCTCCAGGATCATGACCTGAGTCATGCTTAACCAACTCAGTTAACACTTAACCAACTGAGCCACCCAGGCGTCCCCTAGAAACTCCATTTTAGAAGCAGAAGATACCCTTCTGATGAGAATGGGGTCCTTATAGAAAACTCACGGATGATAGCCAAGCTGGATTCCATCTTTTTGTCCCAGTAAAATGCTTAGCGGAACTGCTCACACGGAGCAAAACAGACCGGCTTGAGTTACGTGCCACTCTGAAGCTACCCTCTTGGGACATTCCTGATTTCAAAACACCCTCTTATCTCAGAATCTTCTCTACCCCCAGATGCCAACCACTCCTTGGTCTCTTGGTCTCTGTCTCCTGGGTGCTGGCCCCTGTGCTTGGGTCCAGGGCTCCTTCAGCCTTTGCTAGTTTGGCTAACCATCCAGGTACCTCCTTCGTTCTTCCTAACCCATGTGGGGAACCTTCCAAAGTCGCTTCTCAGCTGGAGAAGGTGACCTCACCAATCAAAGACAACCCACTGGCATAAGACCTGCTGGGATTAAGGGTGACAAGGGTGACATAAGTCCATCCCTGTGAAAGTTTCTGCCTCCCCCCTTCTCTGAGCCTGGCGCCTTGAAGCCAACCTCACTCCTGGGAAACAAATGAGGGACTTGATTTTTTTTTTTTTTTTTTGGTTCACAGAAGGTGAGAGCCTTAGAAAAACTCAAAAACAGTGCCTAGAACAACCCACTGCACGTCCCCCAAAACACCAGTGATGTGCTGGTGGCTTTATTTTTTGATAGCTCGCTCCAGAGACGCCTGCATTTTTTCCCACTCAATTGAGTGACTTTTTGATGGATTTGACTGGTTGTTTTGGCATCGAGGAGGCACAAACTTGAGCCGGGGCTCCACAGAGGCGGTGAAATCAGACATGAATAATAATCATAATAAACCTTCACAACATTTGAAAATTTCCAAAGAGCTTTCCCGTGCCTTTACCTCGTTCCATCCTGAAGTGCCCTGGGACACAGGCAGGGCTGGGAGTATGGTTCCCATTTTCCTCACGGAGGACATGGAGGCCCAGATGTGGGGCCCAGCTTACCCCCCTGACCTGACCAGACCTGGATCCCTTGTCTGGGGCTCTTTCTATGTTGGGGGGAAGAAAGAGAGAGAGAGAGAGAAAAAAACCCTGCCTGGTGGGGTCGACATGGCAAGGGGTTGGGCAAGGCCTCTTCAGAATGTTTGCTTGGAGAGTAGGGCTAGTTAGGACTCAGGGAATCAGATTCCAAGGAGGAAAACACACATCCGGGCACTGGACACCATCTTGGGGCAGGCCCCGAGGAGGTCTGAGCTAGTCCCAGGACTTGCAGGAGACCTAAGACACTGGGTATGTTAACAAGTCCACAGGGCACTTTGCCTGCTCATCTCCTGGGGCTGGTGCCAGGCACAGCTGTGAGGTGAGCACACTCGGCCTTCAGGGCTCCCAGCTCTACCGTGTAAACCTTTCTAATAGTGCTCCCATTGGCCTCCACGCACAATTTTTGCTCCTCTTCCTACCCCCTTACTTCCCCTGGCTTCATTTTCTGGCTTCTCTTTCCCTTGCTCCACTATTTCCAGCCTTCTCAACCTCAGGGAAATTCCCTGCCCTACCTCCCCCTTTCTAGGCTCCAGCTCTGTTCTCTCACGGATCTAACAAACTCCTTACGGGAGAACACCTGTGTGGTCCTCTCTCTCCTCAGGTGAAATGCACTTGTTTTTACAGGAGCCTCCTTGGGACAGCACTCCCCTCTTCTTGCCTTGGTCCAAGCTAATCAGCTTGGGGATGTCTGCTTCCCAGAAGCTGACCTTCCCTTGGAGGTACCAGCCCCTTTGCTGAGGGCATCTCCTTCTTTCTTCCTAATTCATGTGGGGACCTTCCTGTTGCTCCTCAGCTGGAGAAGGTGACCTTGCCAACAGAAGACAACCCACTGGCCTAAGACTGGCTGTGAGTGAGGGGTCAAGGGTAAACCTGGCCTGCTCCAGGAAGGCTATCTTGGCTGCTCCCCTCCACTCTGATCCTGGGCAGCTGAGACCTGGGAAGCTGGCTTGATCAGCCCAGCTCCCCCTAAACCCTTCTACTTCTTTGGAGCTCTCCTTCCTCCTTCCCCCTTCCCTGCCTCTCTCCCCCCTTCCTCTCATCCCTGTCATCACACACGGTGGATTTCCTGTGTCTTTGTGATCACTTCACTGAGATCTTCCAGGGAACTGCTATATCTTTCCCCGAGGTTTCTCAGATCTCAAGGTGGCCAAAGGAAGCTCTAATGAAACTCCAGGCCTCTGTTGGGAAGGGTTTGGGTGAGGTGCTGAGTTTACCTTGGGACTCCTGAAACTTACTAGAGGGAGGGGGCCTCGAGTTTGTGACTGGCCCTGAAGGGACTCCTTTTTCTGTCATTTGCACATATCTTAGGTCTAATTCTTGTCTTGCAGTGGCGAGGAGCCACTCCCGTATCTTGCTGGGTCTTCTTGGGATTGTGTAAATGGGATGCTGTCACGTGTGGGCATAGGAGAAGGGGGGAGAAGGAAGCGGGTGTGGGCAGAGGAGAGGCTGCTGTTCCTGTCTGTGCGCGCCGCCTGGGCCTCTGGGTGCCTCACTTGCTTGGGGCCTGTAGCTCCCTCATGGCCTCCTCTGCTCATGGGCCACAGGCTCTCAGGCTGCAGCCCCCTCCCCTCCCACACACTCAGGGTGCAGGCAGCAGCCGGTGTGAGGTCAGTGCTGGGCGCCCTGCCGGGAAGCGAGGCCCACTATGGACTGACGGAGGACACAGACTCCAGGGCGTCCCTGGGGACATGTCCTTGCCCCTGGGGACCTTGGGGGGTTCTGGGCCCTCCCCACCCCTCCCCACCCCAAATTCCTTCAAAAGGGCCTGACAAAGATGAGGTCTCTCTTCCCCCCAGCCACCCATGCCAAATGTGAATCATATTTCATTTACGGCATTTTCTTTCAGTGAAAAACACATAGTTTGACCAATTAAAGCCTCTGTTGGACTAAGCCCCTGACAGAATTGGGGAGGCAACTGAAAAGGACGTCCTGTTCCTATGGTTTTTCATCTCTCTCCTGTTTTTTTTTTTTTCCTTTTGGTCACGGTTCAGATTTAGAGAGAGGCAATGATGGGAATCAACTATGTCCATTCTGGCCTGTTGGTGGCTGTCAGGATCCAGCTCCCAGCTGTGCAGTCCGGGCCAGCAGCGAGGCCCGGCTCGAGAGGCAAGCATGAACTCTGAGAGGCCCCAGTGGGCCCCTGGAATCTAGAGGGGAAGGAGGGGGGCTGCCTCTGCTGGGGAGAGCCAGCGGGGAGGGGAGCCCCACAGTGAATGTGAAAGGGAGGAACCTACTCTGGGGAATGGGGAAGGCAGGGTGGAGAGGGCAGTGTGGTCAGAGGGCCTCCCACCAGCTGAACCTGGTAGAGTGAGGGGCTGTGAGTAGACACTAAGGAGCAGAGACATAGCAGCCTGCACAGAGCCCCGAAGACTGGCTCCGTGGGTCCGGGAGGTGGGATTGGGGCAAGGGAGGACACACATGGCAGGTGTGAGGCAGTGAAGGTAGTTGATGTGTTAGTTTCTAAGATCTTCTGGAGCCTGTCAGAATCATGGAGCAGGCAAGGCGCGAGTGGGTGTCCTTCATGAGCAGGCGGGGCCAAGCACGGCCTCCCTGCCAAGGGGACTCCATTGGTGTACATGGCATGGGCTGGGGAAGACCAGGGAAAACTGAGCAACAGGAGAGGGGAAGGAAGGAATGGAAATGCCAGGTACATTGCTTGGCAGCTATGTACCTGGCATGGTTATTAGGTAAATCACACATGCTTCATTTCATTCCAGCAAAACCCATTGATTCATTCACTTATTTATTTAATCATCCAACAAACATTTATTGAGAGCTTTCCGTATGTTAGATACCTTTTTAGGCACCGGAGATGAAAGTCAAATGAAACAGGGTCCCGCCCCTCTCTCAACAGCTCACAGTCCAGATGGGAGGGGTCTTCCATCAGGCTGGGTAGTCAAGGGTGGCTTCCTGGAGGAGGTAACATTTGATTTGAGTTTGAAGGTCTTAACTAAAAGAAAAATTAAAGAGTGGTGGTGGGAAGTGGTGGTGGTATTCCATGTGGAAGTAGGAATGTGTGTGCAGGCACAGAGATTTGAAGCATTAACATTTTCAAGGAAGTGTAAATGGTTCCCTGTGACTGAGGCCAAGGCTTGGAGATGGGCTCAGAGGTGTGATGCAGGGATGGAGGGCCTTTTGGAGGTCCAGGAGCTACAATAGGGTCTGAACACAAAAGCTTTGCAATACTTATTTATTATTATTATTTATTGGTGGGCGACATGACAATGCCATTTTATATACTCAATTCTGTCTGTGGGGTCATGCTGGACATAGGGAGTCCCATTGAGGGATGTGGCCATGACTGGGGGTGGTGAGCAGTGGAAAAGCTGGTATTAGGAAGATGGTTTCAGAGATGGAGAGAAGCGGGTGGTTTGGGGGCTTCTGGGGAAGATGGACAGATGGGACAGGATTGGAAGTGGAGGGTGAGATGCTGGCCACATCTTTTGGCTCATGCAGTCACTGCTGTGAGAGCGTGCCATCCATATGTGGAATTCAGTAGAGAAAGACACAGACGTGGTCCCTCTTTTCATGGGAATGCCAGCCCAGGAAGGAAGACAGTGAACAAGAAGTAAACAGAGTGGTTCACGTAAAGAGGGGCAAAAAAGGGGGTTTGGGCATCTGGCTATGCTCTTGGAAAGTTCTGACTAGTGCAGCATCTCTAGGGAGACCACTGAAGCCAGATGGGAGAAGGGGTAGATTTGAGACAGAACAGGGAAAGCAGGACTTGGAGACATTCCTCCTTTCCCAGATGGCAGGGCCACTGAATGTGTATCTCTGGTCACTTTACTGAGAACACTGGTGCAGGAGCAGCATTGCGGGTGTGGACAAGCTGAATTTGGGTGCCTATGGGGCCTCCGTGGGGTGATGTCTAAAGGGTGGTCCAATAAGGAAGTATGGCATTCATTTGAGAGCCCATGGCTGAATAATTGAGGTTGGAGTCCATTCACATATATGTGACAGTTGAGCCCAAGGGACTGGGGGTGGGGTGTCATTCAATAAAAAGAAGGAAGAGAAAAGAATGAGTCATGGAAATAATTGGCTTTTCCTCTTCCCTCTCTCTCTCCTGTTTGATAAAGCAATACAATTTTAATTAACTTTTTGGGAAGATTAAAATCTGCACGTGATGAACATTCAAAAAGTTCAAGAGGGTATACAGTGAATGGGGATTTCCCCTCTTGATCCCTAACAACCCAGTTAGGATCTCTAACAATCCCACCTCTGGAGGCCCTCCAGTTTCTTAATGTATTCTGGAAATATTCTAAGACTGTAATGCAATTTTATAATTGCAACGCCTGTAATGCACATCATATTTACTTTCTATCTTCCTTTTAAAACTTAACTAAATATCTTGGCAATTATTCCTTATCAGCACTAAAAAGCTATCTCATTCTTTTGTACAGCTGCATACTATTCCACCATGAACCTGTTCCCTGATTTAATTAACTATTCCACCATGAACCTGTTCCCTGATTTAATTAACTAGTACCTTTTAAATGAGAATTTTCAGGCTGAGGCTCTATAAACAATACAGCAAAAATATCCTGGAACATACAAACATTATTTAGGGATTAAGTTTGGCTGCATGAAGAGTGAACTCAAACAACAGAGATTTAAGCAATGCAAGGACTTATTTTTTTCTTAAGTTGTGAGAAATCTGGGGTGGGCAAATGCTGGCATTGGTTTAGTGGTGCAATGATATCACAGCAAAGTCTCCATGTTCATTTCCTGTGGTTATAAGGTGGCTGCTCCAGATCCCGCCACCGTATCCCCTTTCCAGGCAGGAGGTGGGAAAGAAGACAACAAAGAGGAGTTGGTTGCGTTGTTGGCTAAGTCTGTTATCCTTTTAAGGGAATTTTCTAGAGGTTTCCAAACATTTTTTTTTTTTTCTTCTTACATCTCATTGGCCAGACCTGTGTCAAGCAACTATCCCTATCTCAAGGGAGGCTGGGAAATATCTTTTAGTTTGGCTCATTGCTCTGCCAACAAAATCAGGTTCTGCTATAAAGAAGGAGAGAATGGGCATGGGGTAGATGTCTGGTAAATTTTATCTCTAGTACAAATTCTTATAAATGGAATTGCTGGATTAAATCCTCCTATGCATTTAAAATTTTGATTATGCCAAATCGCCCTCCAAAGGGTTCCCCCCCCCCAATTGCATCTCTACAATGTGCAAGAGTGCTTATTTCCCTACATCATGGCCCACAGACTGTTGCCAAACTCTTTATGTTTTGCTAATCTGATGGGCAAAAAATGATCTCTCATTGTTTTAATTTGCATTCCTTTTGCTGTGAGTGAGGTAGATCATTGTCTATGTTAAAAATATTGGCATTGAGAGGAGAAGAAAATCCCATAAGGGAGAATGAGAAGCATGGACTGGGGAAGAAGAAAAGCAGGAGAAGCTGGGCTCACAGAAGGGGAGAGAGGAGCTTCAAGGATGGGAGGAGGATGGGTGGAGGGTGGAAGGGACACTACCAGATGTTGCAAAAAGTAAAAATAAGGACAAAAGAATGCCCATTGGGTATGGCAACATAAGGGTCACTTGGGACCCTAGAAGGGACCCCAGCTGGCTTAGCTGGAGTAGAAACCCAGTGAACCCCTTTCCTGCAAAGTATTTCTTAAAAAATTTTTTTAGATGAGTAAATGAATTCAGAGGGGTTAAATAACTTGCTTAAGGCTTACAGAGCTTGTAAGGCGGGGAGCTGGGATTTGAGTCCCTGTTGTTGGACTTCCAGGATCTCTGATTATAACACCCATAGAGGTTGTGGTGGAGAGAGAAGATTTGTTTAGAACTGCTGCCTTAAAGACCTGGAAAGGGCCTTTGAGATTATGGGTCCACTTGCCCCTTTAACTAGTGAGGAAACTGAATACCATTAAAATGAAGAAACATGGCAGAAAATGGGACAGCTTTGTAAGAACCCAGACCCTGCTGGGTTTCAGGGCCTTTTGTGGGATCACTCCTTTCTCCAGCAGGGGCGCTAGTGAGTACCTCGGGTTAAGCAGAACTCCGGAGTCTGTCAGCACCTTAGGCAAAACAACTTCCCTGGGTCCTCCGTGGAGTCCTCAGTCTCTGGGAAGGAAGAGAAATCCAATTTCTTATCTCAAAAACAATCAAGGTATTGCTAAATATCTTGGGTTCTGTCAGTAGCCCTCTGGGAGTGGTCTTGGAGCTTAGAGCAGACCCAGTGCCATTTAGAGAATTATTGTTCCATTCTCTGTCATGGCCCATGCTCTAAATTGCCCCCATCTGACGTCACCAACGTATGTATTACCATCTATTTTGGCTCTCAATAAAGCCAACCAGATAGCCATATATCTAGCTTTTTTGATGATGTAGTTACCTACTCATTGAAAACATTTTTGTAATTGGGCTTAAGATAATTGATTATTATTATAATAAAATATAAGTAATATATATATATAAAATATAATAAAATATTATTACCAAAATAATCCTTGCTCTGGAGTTAATTTAGGGAGGTAATGTGCCCAGCCTCTAAAGACAAATCATGGCCGGCTAAAGCAATCATGGTAACAGGTTCCTTTTCGGCTAGATACTCACTTTCCCAGAAACCCTTGCAACTGGGTGGGGGAGGGGTCTCATGTGACACCGTTCTGGCCAATGAGTATAAGAGGCACGCATGAGAAGAGCGTTAAATCTTCTACCTCCTTGCTTTAAATGTGGAGGTTACGTAGAACAGAGGCAGCCATCTCGCAAAAGCAAGTGGCAACAAGAGATCAGATAGCCAGAGAATGGAGGAGCAGCAAGATTGGTCTTTTATGATTTTGTTATCAACCCTGGACTCCCAACCTTCAGATTTCTTATTATGTTAGATAATGAACTGTCTTTATTGTTTAAGCCACTTTTACTCATGTTGCCAAGTATTTGTAGCTAAAAACATTCCTGTTACACTCTCGGATTTTTTATTTACACAAAACCTCACTCATTATTCAGTTAATTGCATTCTTCACTTAATAGAGCCTGGTGATTTATTTAAATCTACACGCAGGTCTGCCTAAGTGATTTCTTTTTTATAAGCATATAATATTCCATCACAATAAATATACTACAATTTATTGCCCCTTGGTTGAAATCTAGATTGTTTCCAGTTTTCGCTTCAGAGCAGAGCTGTAATGAACATCTTGAACATACATATTGGACCCTTTTGTCAGTATATCCAGAAGTTAAATTGCTGACAGTGGAATTGCTGGATCAAATGCTATGTGAGCTGTGGAATTCAGTGGTATTTCTAAATCATCCTGCAGAAAGGCTCCATTGACATACACACCCACTAACAGTGCCCATGCACGTCTGTTTCCCCAAACTCTCACCAAATACCTGTTGTTCAGTGTTTGCATTCCTGACCCAATCAGTTTTGAAAAGGCATCTTACTGTCTCAATTTGCATTATCTTCTTTATGATGCAGGTGGAGCAGTTTTTCTTATGTATCCCGGACATCTGGGTTCCTTCCTTTGTGACCTCCTCTTTTCACCCATTCCTCCGTTTTTTTTTTCCTGTGGGGTTGTGAGGCCCTTTCTAATTAATACAAATAGTGTTTTTGTGTGACTTCAGAAAATGAGCCTTTGACAAATATGTTGCTAGTTTTATCCCCACTCCCCTGTTGGCTGTTTATCTTTTGACTTTCTTAATGGCATTTTTCAGCCCTCAAGCAATTTTAATTTTTATGTAGTTATATGTATCAATCATTTCCTTAATAGCTTCAGGGTTTTTATCTTACTTAAATAGAAAGGACTTTGCCCTCTAGGATGATAAGTACATTTACTAATTTTTTTTCCTTTTAATACTTGTATGGTTTCTTTTCTACCCTTAAATATTTGCTTCAACTGAATTTTACTTTGCTCTAAGGAGGAAGATAAGGATTTGCTTTATGTTTTTCCAAACAGGCCCTGTGTTGCTAGCTCTGAGGAGCCAGACTTGCATGTGAGGACCTGGGCAAGTCACAGTTATCTTCCTGTTCCCTTCAGATCTAGACAGTCTTAGGTCTTCGGAGGTTTTTTGTGGTTTGTTTAATCTTAATTCCTATTAGTTAACATATGGTGTTATATTAGTTTCAGGTGTATAATATAGTGATGCAACACTTCCACACACCATCCCGTGCTCATTACAAAAAGTGTGTTCCTTAATCCCCACCACCTGTTTTACCCCTTCCCCACCCTCTCCCATCAGTTTGCTCTCTAGCGTTGAGAGTCTGTTTCTTTTTTTCTTTTTAAAAAATTTTTTTTAAATATTTTATTTATTTATTTGACAGACAGAATCATAAGTAGGCAGAGAGAGAGGAAGAAGCAGGCTCCCTGCTGAGCAGAGTGCCTGATGCGGGGCTCGATCCCAGGACCCTGGGATCATGACCTGAGCCGAAGGCAGAGGCCTTAACCCACTGAGCCACACAGGTGCCCCGAGAGTCCGTTTCTTGATGGTCTCTCACTCTCTCTTCCCTTTCCTCATATGTTTTTTTGCTTAAATTCCACAGATGAGTGAAGTCATACGGCATTTGTCTTTCTCTGACTGGACAGTTTTCGGAGGTTTGAAGACACCAGGAAAGAGAACTTTGCAAAGCAGGGGAATGGCACTCTGTGGGAATTTCCAGCACTAGGGGAGGTGAGGTGGGGGAGGAAATTGGGGAGTAGAAGGTCTGTCCCGAATCCATGACCTTCAGGGTGAAGACCGTTTTGAAGGGTCAGCTTCGAGAAGCCTCCTAGTGGGGCCTGGGTGTGAGGGACTCTGAGAGTTTCCTCTTCGGAGAAAGCTGGCTGAAACTGTGAGGAAACAATGATCTCACAGGGTTCCTTTGAAGCTCTCTCTGAGATAGACACACAGCCTTCAATCATTCCCCAGGTGGCCAGAAACAACACTTCCAACTGCATTTTGCTCTTCACTTTCTCTCATTCTCCTGTTCCCCTGGTCAGTTACTCACTGGCCTTAGGCCTCCCCCAGATCCTAGGCTGTGCCAGTCCCACTGGGGACACAACCCACTAAAAACCTCAAGACTCCTGAGCAGGAGTGGAGTAGAGGCAGAAGACCAGAGATCTTGGCCCAAAAGAAATTGCAGTTATCCATACGCGTATATGGTCGGTGCTCTCCACAATTCCCAGGAGCCTAGATTTTGCAGATGAACTTGCTCTGAGATCATTTTTAAGATTCTTTGAGGAGGTTAAAATAAAAGGGTGTGATAATATAAGAGTTGGCAAAGGCATAGAGTGTTTGTGCAATGGGACTGGAAAACCGTCTGGTGGTGTCTATGGAAGCTTCTCATTCCCATACCTTATAAGGCATCGATTAGACTCCTGGGTAGGAGCGCATCAGAAATGAGGACCGATGTTCACTAAAAGATGCGTACTAGAGACAGTGATGGCCACAATGTTGGCAGTAGTCCCAAACTGGAAATAATTCAAATGTCTATTGATAAAACAATGAATACACAAATTGTTGTAGAGTCACACAGTGGAATCCAATTCAGCCACAAAAACTCCCCCAAACATTCGGTATTATATGTATTATGGGCCGACTTGTGCTCCCCTCCCCAAATCCACACATTGAAGTCCTATACTTCAGTACTATGGAGTGTGACTTTATTTGTGTGGCTATATTTGGAGACAGGGTCTTTAAAGAAGCAGTTAAATTACAATGAGGTTATTAGGACAGCCCTTCATCCAATATGACTGGTGTCCTTATAAGAAGATGAAATTAGGACACAGACATGCACAGGGGGAAGGTCATGTGAAGACACGGGGAGAAGACGGAGTTTACTAGCAAGGAGAGAAGCCTCAGATGAAACTGATCCTGCGAACACCTTACTCTTGGACTTCCAGCCTTCAGAACTGTGAGAAAATACATTTCTGTTGTTTAAGGCTCCCGGTCCTTGGTACTTCATTACAGCTGCCCTAGGAAACTAATAAATAGGTGATCATATGAGCACATCTCCTAGATGTTACGTTGAGTGAATGAGATGTCAAGCAAACATACAGTATGATTCCATTTCTATGGGATTTAAGAAGAGGCAAAACTAATTGGTAAACTTCAGGGTGTGAGTATTGACTGGAAAGTGGCAGGAGGGAGCCTTCTGGAAATGTTGGAGCTCTTGGCGTGGGCGATGGTTACGTGGTTATACACCTACATAAAAATTCATCAAGCTGGATACGTAAGACTCTTAAGATTTGCGCACTTTATTATCTGTAGCCTATATCTAATAAAAGAGTAAAACAAAAAAGATTCTTCAGAAGAGACATGAGTATTTTGGGGTCGGCATCACCTCCGTGTGGCTTGGTCCATCTGCCTTTACCAACAAAGTGTTGGGAATGCGGGCCAAGTGAGCACTGTCCAAGTCAGTTCCTTCTGAATTGGAGACAAAAATAACCACATCTCAAGTATGTTCTTTCCTTTTTTTCCAAATGGGAAAAGCACAGGCTTTTTTTCACATTCCCAGCCAGAGGGAATCTTTCTCAAACTTTCCATAGAGATTCTCCTTTGGGCAGACACCAAACATGGACATTTTCCACCAGGGGAAAATATGCCGGGGAGTTATAGGCTGCTGAAAAAAGAGGGTAGGGAAGGAAATGATGGCAGAGCCCCCTCCCCAGCCCAGCCTCTTCCCCGTCCTCTGGGAACCACTCTGCAGTGGCTGTACATTGTCACCTTGAGGGTACTGATCAAAGGGTCTGTGACAATGCTTCCAGAGGACAGGGGTGGGAGAGTGGACTGGGTCAGACAGTGGCCAGGCTCCAGCTCACTCTGAGCATTGGGCCTTTTCTGCCTTGTGGGAAGGTTTTGATTCTCCAACCCCCACACAAATGGAAGGAAGTCGCAGATATTAAAAGAGTATAATGCAACATATAAAATGTGGATGGTGGATGGAGTGTTCCAATTCTGTATGGCTCTGTCCATCTGTCAGACTCTAGAGAAGGAGGAGCCTGGTTTCCTGGCTGCACTGTCTCTTTGTCCTCCCCAGACTCCTCACCCCTACCATTCCTTCCCTATCCAGCCAATTCATTTCCCTCCTCACCATCTTAAGTGCCCAGGGGGATGGGGACAACTCTTTAGGAATCACCATGTAAGGCAGGCACTGTGATAGCATTGCTAGGAAGGTATTTTTCAGGTGAGGATGCCAAGTTGAGGGAAGGGAAGTGACTTGCGTGAGATCACACACCTAAGAGACATCAGAGCCAGAACTTGAATCCTGACCGGCGGGATCCAATGCTTAGGCTCTGGGCACAGGCCTCAGCTGCCTCAGGTCTCCTTTTCTTGAGAAGGACATTCCTGGACTGTTACATTTGATCTTATCTCTCAAGCTAACATTTTTTTTGACAAATAATATTATTTCATTTACATACACAATCTAAAAACAGAACAAATGAATAAAAAAAAATAGAAACAGACTCATAGATAGAGGGAACGACCTGGTGGTTACTGAAATAGGGGAAGAGGACTAAGAGGTACAAACTTCCAGTTGTAAAATAAGTTAAGTGACAGGAATATAACAAAACCAAACCAAAGTTTGATCTAAGAACAAGTTTTTTCTTGGATCTCTGTTTAGTTCCTGTAGTTGGTTTTGTCCTCTTCCCACAGCAGTATCATTCTGCCTTAATTAATGTGTGATACAGAGCAATTTCCCCCAACCTCCTTCTTTTTTTCTATTAACATATATGAACCCATTTTGAGTCCGGTGTTAGTCAGATGAGGATTCTGTAAATGGGCTCGACATCTAGTCATCTTTTGTCTTAGATTCAGGCTTCAAAGGCATTTTCATTACTTACTTATCAAACTAACAGTTTAATGAAATATTTAAAAAATGAAAATACCAAAATCTATGATGAATAAAATATTAAAACATTAATTAAAGACAGGATCAGCATCACTGATTTTTCCTTTTGCTTTAGGCTTGAATATGGCACCGTTATGTCAACTTATTCCTGGGGTCCCCATCCCCAAGACCTTCCCCAATACATGATGGTGCTTTCAAAGCCCAGTCTTGGTTGGACCTCTTCCTCTCCTTTGATCTTTGTTCTCTCTTGTCCTTGGAACTCTCAAATGGATGATCTTGTATGCCCTCAATTTTCATCTCTGTGTGGGGGACTCCAAATTCTTCATGCCCAGCTCTTCATGCCCTATCACTTCCCTTACGTGTGTGTCTTGTGTTTCCATTGACTTGTCAGAATCTCCCACTGAATGCTGCTGACCTCCCCCGAAGTCAACTTGTTCTCAACTGAATTCACCCCTTCCCCCATCCCGTCCTCAGCTCTCCTTTTGACTTTCCTGTCAGTCAGCAGCAGTGACCTTCTTGATCACCTGGCTTCTCCCTCATCATCATTTTTTATACCCAGTCTGCTATCAAGCCTTGTTACTCTTTATTCGCAGACACCTCCTATCACTGCCCTTTCTTCTCCAGTAACCCACACAGACCATACCTTGAACTGACAACTTGCCAGGGGTGGGAAGATACAGAAGTGAGGACAGATGAGCACAATGGTTTGTCTGAGGTGCTCAGCTTTAGCAGGGGCTATAGGGAGGAAGGAGGGGATTCACTTAGAGCTGTGTAGACAGGGCAAGTGGAAGTTGGAAGCAGAACTATGCACCATGTTGTTGAAATGTCTTCTCAGTCTTTTACTGTATACATGAATGTTTTAAACCTACTGTATTACAGGTACTTGCTGGATCTTAGGGAAACAAAGATTGAAAATCAGTTCAGGCTGTGAAAAGCTCACAGCCTGATAGGAAAGACAGACCCACAGATCAACACCACAGGAATATGCTATTTTGGAGACAATGAGGAAGGAATAACCAATTGTGGCTGAAAGGATGGCTGGGAAAGTTGTCCTGAGGAGATGACCTTGAGTTGAACTTCAATGTTAAGTGGAATAAGGGAGATAACTGATGTCATTGGTGATGATGTTGGCCATTGTAAAGGGGAAAAAATGGTCAAGCTCATCAAGGTAATAATGATGTACAAGAAGACTCCATCAGGATGGGTGGAGGTAATGGGGCTGTAGGAGACACCTGACCTTAGTGCCTCTGGGGTAATAATTTAGTCACTGATAGGCATGATCCAAAACCAGTCCAGAGAGCTTCATTGACTGATTTCTGGTGTCCTCTCACACAATCATGGCTTGTGATTCAAGGTATAGTTTATCTGTGCCTTATTCTTCTTGAATGAAGAAGCATTCAGAACCCTGACATCCCCTTGGCTTATAAGCAGAACATGAAGATAATCATTTTTTTCTGGCTAATCACTTACAGGGACTTGCCTGCTCCAGGGTCATAGATATTCTTGCAACTGGCCTTGACTTGATTTTAGTCTGAATAAAAAGTCACTAAGAACCGAGGAAAGGGAATTTTTGCCCTAATGACTAGTTGATCAGCTGGCAAGGATGTTGGACATCTGGTCTCCAGCCCGCCTCTCCCTTGCAGAGCCCTCTGATTCAGCATCTATAGCTCCATATGCCTGGTTGCCAAGGGAGTATCTGGGCTGGGTCTAGAGAGCTTGTGAAAGATCAAAAATGGAGCTGTAATTCCTACACTATTCCATTCTAGAACCCCTGGCCCTGGTGACTGATAATTCCAGAGTGCCTTCCTCACCCCCAAATATCTCTCCCATTAGCCTGTCACATGCTTGAAGTCTTGCCATTACCACATCATTTCCTTTGGCCTAGGTCTTGCCTCTCCAGGCAAGGAGGAACATATCAAGATGTTATCACTCTCAAACATCCCAGTTGCAGAGTTTATAGAACACTTGTCTCCTGGGCCACTGCATTTTAATGGTGGCGAGGAGGGAAGAACTGTTTAAAATCTGGGCCATTTCTCAATGAACAGGACTGGATGAGGATGTGGAGCAGAAGGGTTGATAGCTTTGGGACCTCTGAGACCTGAGGGTGGGGTCTATCAATGATGGGAGGTGGAGGAAATGCCCTAAATTTGGCTTGGGACTTTGGGTTGAGCAAGGTTTAGAAGTGAATGAAAGCAGTAGGTCTCTGTTTGCTTGAAGGCATCAGTTGGGAGACCCTGCGGAGGGGAAGATCAGAGATCCAGTACTGGAGTCCCTGCCTTTCACCTGTGCCCTGCTATCACTTTCCAGAGCTAGTGCTTTGGCAGGTGGGGCCAAATACCATGACATGATTCAGGACAAACATGGCCTGCTAGGGGCAGCCAGTATGTCAGGTGAGCAAGATCTCTCATCCTTGCTCCCTGTAGGGACTTTAAGCTCTCCTGGGTTTGCTCAGGGTCCTCTGGCTTCCTAGCTCCTACCCATAGCTTTTCTTTTCCCAGCATGCTCTTAGTGTGGAGACACAAGGTTGCTTTGCATCCGAGGAGATTGATGCTCAAAAAAAAAAAAAAAAAAAAACCAAAACCAAAAACCTCAGTGGAAACCCAGATGTTTTTTTGGTTTGTAAAATTTTTAGAAAAGCTTTAGCAAGGCCTACATTTTTGTCACTGCAAATGTAGTCTAACTTGCCCCTCCCCCCAATAATCAGCCACATTCTTTAGCTGTGTCTCCACACAAAACACCTTGTCCTGGTCCCCTTTCCAGTGGCAAGAAGCCAGGCCTTGAGACTTCAGAGAACTGAAAATTCTGGGGCTGGATGTTCCCGGGTGCATACCACCTGGCTGAGCCAGCTGTCCTGTTGCAGAGGGTGACATTTATGTTGGAATCTCATAACCATAGGCAATCAGGTTCTAAATTCAGGAAATTCTGAGAACTTACTGGGTAACTCTGAGTTATCTTTTGAAAACATGAAACAGAAATTGGGAACAACATCTCAAGCATTGTGACTCTTAAGACCGAGTCTCCTAACTCTTCAGGCACGCCTGAAGAGATTCATTTCTTGTCCTTCTCCCTTCTCTGCTCTAGGTTGCAGAGAAATGTAGTTCCAGGCTTCCTGGTGCTGGAGCCCACCTTGCAAGAGTAAGTTGGATATTTACACCCTGGGGGCAGCTCTTAACTAATGACTGACAGTTGTGGGGTTATCAATACCCCAGCTCCCCTGTCCCTGATGGAACCTTCTGCAGTACTGATCCAAAGTTACCCTCCTGGCACTTTGGTTGATCTCACACCCTTGCCTGGTCCTGTTCCTACTCCCATTGTCTCAGGCCCTACCAGTACTCACCCTTCCCCCACCATTCACAGGAATTCTCATCACAGGGGAAGACAAAACAGTATCTCTGTCTCATACTCCTTTTTCTAATTTCCCCCAGTTTGAATCAGTTAGGAACCTGACCCATACTGTCATTTGGGCCATGTCTGAGAGCTTTGCCTTCCTGAATTTAGGATAAGTCCGTAGAGGGGATATTACACTCCTTATCTCCCCCTGAGATGCCCATTAGACACCAGAACATCTCTAGAATTACCCTTTGTCAGAGGTGAAAGGCTGTGGAGGTCACTGAGATCAGATGAGGAAACAAAGCCCAGAAAAGCTAAGGGGCATGTTGACTAAATGATACTTTCTCTTTTTCTCCTGACGGAGATGTGAAGGGAGGTATTGTGTCCTCATGATAGTCATTTCTTTGTTTATTGAGTTATCATTGGTAATGCTTTGTGGTACCTGGAGGAGCCCTAGACCTTTGACACAGGTTGTTGGGAACCTTCCTGAAACCGTTTTGCAAGAGAGAGAAACCATGTCCTGTTTCAAGCTATGCTCTCAGCTTATAGAGCTGCGCAGGGAGGTGAGTATAAATGGGGTGAAGTAAATGGGGAATCATAATAGGGTTTGAGGCATGTGGGTAGAGTCCAGGGGGTCCTGAGCGCTTAGCCCACCCTTGCTGAGGAGAGGAGCAGAGAACAGTTCCATGATGAATAAGCCTGAGCTGAATGTTGAAGGCGAATGGGAGTTTCCAAGGTAGAAGAAGGTAATGCCCCCAAATTCAATATTCAACCAACATTAGCTATAAAGATGATACTTTTTTATTTGGAGAGAATTTTGCATAGGGGTATGAGAACAGAGTTTGGGGTCAAGTGGAATTTAAATCCTGGCATTATCACTTCCTTTGTGACCTTGAGCAAGTTCCTTAAACTCTCTGAGCCTGAACATCTTCAGCTGTGAATTGAGATAATAAATCCCACCTCACTGGATGGTCATCCAGTTCAAATGATATGAACAAATGCTTGACTTGTACAAAGCAATGGAGAAGTTATAGGTATGAGGTTTTTAGCTTTTATCACCATCAAATGAATGTTGACGGTTCTCCTACTGTGTTCAAGCATTGAATGAACCTCATCTTCTCCCATGCACCCTCATTTGAGACGACAGAAGATATTATACCCTGGACTAGAGACTCAGAGGGAAGAGATGACCTGCCCACTCTTACCTTAAGTGGGGTTCCCCAAGAAGCAGTCACCAGGTGAGCATGTGAGTATAAGTATAAGTACTTTGGAGGTGATCCCAGGAAACACTGGCCAGGGAGGGGAAAATGAGACAGAGAAGGGAAGTCAGACCATCCAGGAGGCATTTTCAGTATTGTTTCCACCTTGGGCAGAGGGGCTCGGTTCCATGGGAAACTCCTGGAAGGCAGTGTAGAACACATGCCTCAAGGTTACCCCAACCAAGGGGGATGCTGCAAAGTTATCCACCAACTCCAACTGTGGCTGAGAGCCCACCCTGGGGCATCTGGCATGCCCAGCCTGTGGTGCAGACAACACAGCAGACTCTAGTGGCCAGAGAGCAGGTGGGTGCCTGCAGCTGGGTATGGGATATGGCAGTGGCCAGGGCCGGTACCTTCAACAGGACACTAGCCAGGTCTCTTTCCATGGTCTTGTGCCAGGGAACTGAGTGACTGCATGAGTGGAGATGGGTGCTAGAGAGCTAGGAAGGGAGACTGAGAACAGACAGAACAGGACAGGTGCTGCATCGCCCTCTGGCATTTATACTGCCTCAATGAGCAGTCTGGTTTGGTGTTCTGGACCATTTAAGTGCTCTGTTTAAGATGCTCTTCCCTTAATTTGGTGTTTATGATGAACTCTGAGTTGATTTTACCACTGTTGCTTCATCAAGAAGAGAAAAGAAAATATTGAAATAACCCCCACAGCTCTCTGCCTTCAACCCTGATGCACCCGCTCTTAAATTTCCCGTCAGTCCTATCAGATCCGGAGAAAGATTATTAAACATTTCTACTCACAGGCAATTTTCATATGTAAGCACCACATGCATGTTTTCTCTGTCTGGTGCCATGGGTTGTAACCTTAGGAGCAATTTGGATCCAAGGGAGTTATTTGGGAGGTAGTCCCAAGAGTCACTCAGAGGAGTGGAGAGGTGAGACAGGGAAGGGAGGAAACACCCGTGGAGGGCACATTAACGGGTTGGTGGGGGCCCTCAGGAAACTCTGTCTTGCTGGAGACCCTTGTTTGACTATTCCTCGAGAGAGGCGCGAGAGGTGAGGAAGCTGGGGCACTACCCCCAACTGCCCCCTTCACTGGGGGAAGGCTGCAGTTCCTGCGTGCTCTGTGCTCAGAGGAACCCTGCGTAGCCAGATAGTGAGCTCCGGTAGACCTGTAGGCCCAAGCTGCAAGAGATCAAGAGTGGGAGCTCACGGACGACAGAAGGAGACCCTCTCCCAGGAATACACAGGCACTGAAAACTGCTTGATTTCCTCCTAGTGGGGGAATGGCCACCAATGGGAATGACTCTCATCATGCCACTTCCTTACTCAACCAGCTTCCAAGGATCCCTGTCACTACTTCATCCAAGCTAACTTCCCGAATTCTTGCCATTCCAGTGCTGCCTGATAATTCTTTACCCTCCAATCCATAAATAATTATAACCATAACAGAATGCATAATCAAACCTACATTCCTGCTTTCCACACCATGTGTGCAGTGGGAGCTACTGCACATTTGGCTAATGGATTTAATAAATTGTCTTGGGCCTGCCCTGCCAGCACCATACACAGCTAGCTGTACCTTCATTCCCAGCCTTGCCCACCCCCTTCCAAACCTTCTGGGCCTGCCAGCCCACTCCTCTCCTTCTGCCTGCCCAGCTCCTATGCATGACTCAAGGCCAGTTATGGTTGTGCCCTTGTCGGGTCTTCTTCCTCCCTTTGCTCTTCACAGTGCATGTTCAGGGGGTCACTCATCAGGCCAGTGGCTATTGGCCATCTGGCTAAGTGTTGGCTCTTGTGGCAGGTGTGAGCTTTGTCTGCCCAAGGATGGGGCTTGAGTCTCTTCTCCATCCCCATGACATAGCCATGCACGGGGCCAAGTCCTTGCGCAGTCTTCCATGAACACTGGAGGGATGGGTGCTGGAGACATGATTATGGGGACCGTAGTGGATGCTCTTGGCACCCTGCCCACATCCCTGCAGCATTCCTTCTGCACGGTGAACACTGCCATTCCACCCCTGGACTCCTTTTTTTTGGCTGGGGAGCTTGTATGGTCTGTGTGTAGGGCAAGAAGAGGCGATGTATATGCACACACATGCACAATGAGCTACAGAGCAGGAAGGACACAGCACAAGTTGGCAACTTCCTCATCCCCAGGTGAAATGACTTTGAAGGGTGTGCTGTATGCTCCCTCAAGGTCGGACCTACACACAGCCAGCCTCGTTCCCAGCCTTGCTCACAGGAGTAGCCCACAGTGGTGACTTGCTAGGTAACATACTCCCTTTTTGGAGTTGCCTTCTCTTCTTTTTTCAGTTCTCAACTCCCCCATGAGTGTTTCCAGCTGTCACCTCTCCCCGGATTAAACTTGCCCTTGAATTCTTAATTTGTGCATTCAGGGTCACCTAGAGCACGTGGGTGGCCTCAACATGAGAACCAGTGGGTGTAGGGTCCCTGAAGCATACTGAGATTGTTGGGGTTCACTGTGTCTATAATGAGGACTGGGAGACACTGAGTGTTAGGGGCCAGGTAGAGCTGAGGTGCTGCACTTGGAGGTAAGTCTGAGGTCAAGGGAAGGGTCAGGTGGGCGTGGGAAGCAGGGTTTCTAAGTGTAAGCTCTTTGCTAAAGAGGAGAGAGGTTGATGAAGTTGGAGTGACCCTGAAGCTTGGTAAACCCTGAGTATTACCAAAAGATGTGATCTGAATGGAAAGTTTACTACCAAGTAGTTTGGTTACAGAGAGAAAGTGCCATTTTGGCCAGCTGAAACCCACATCTTCCTTCTGAGTCTGAGTGGCTGCTTGGGTACCTTTTGCCAAGGAATCTGCTTACTTTTGTCCTGACACAGTACTTTATCTGTTCCCCGCTGAGGGAAACCTGAGTTAGTGGTTATGACCTACACTTTGGGATCACAGATGGACCCTCCGACTCTATCTCAGACTCCCCTATAGTCCTGGCTTCAGAGAACAGCTCACACTTGCCATAGACTGATTTCTCCCACCCCTGTCATTAGACAAACTTACAAGTCCAATTTCAAATATTGTTCCAGAAACAGATGCTATCAGCTCAAGGAGACCAGCAAAGAGAGAGTGGTTCCCTGAGTGCAGCACTTACCCCCCCCCCCCCAAAAGCTGGAGCTCTGAAGGCACAGATCTCCTACAGGGTAGGGATCTCCTGTGGCCTGAATTCTAGGATATTCTATAATGTGACCTTGGCGATGAGGGCCAAAGGCCTTCATGACTATGTGAATTTCATTTCTCATGCATCCATCTGTTCATCCTGAATCTGGAACACTTTTACCCATTGAAGGAATTAAACAGGACTTGGAAAGAGCTCAGCAAGACCAGCCAAAGACTCAAAGAACATTTGGCTCAAGGAAATTCCAGGAGAGAGAGAGAGATGGTGAAAAAGGAGGCTGGAATCCTGGCAGCCACCTCCCACCCAGATCAAGGAGGGTAGTACAAGCTGCCAAAGAAAAGATCCAGGCCAGGCTGGGAAGCTACCTTCATACATGGGTAAGGATGAGAGAGGCAATGAGACTCCATTCTCCAATAAAGTCCAACACAGAAGCAATTAGTTTTGTTGGGGTTGTTTAAAAAGGACCCTGAGGGTATGCTGAAGAATTTGTTTGGTAGAAAACCTTCTGATTGGGAGAGAAAGGCCTTGGTTTTTATTAATTCCAGTTCTTTCATTAACAGGATAGATAATTTTTCATCTTTCATAAAATTAAAAACTGAACTCTCATTTATTCTGAAAAGTGAATAAAAGTATACTGCTTCTTGATGAATTTTCATGAACTGAATTCACCCATCTAACTGGCACTTTGTTAGAGAAATGGAAGATGATTAGCACCTCCAAAATCCCCACCTGGTGCTCTCTTCCCAGCCACTACTTCCTCGAGGGTAGACACTACCCTGACTTTTAATAACATAATTTTGCCAGTTCTTGAACGTCAGAGCAATAGAATTATTCAGTGCATATTCTTTAGTGTCTCTTTTTCCTTTTAGCATTACATATTTGAAATTTAGCTACATTGTGTGTAACAACAGACCATTCTTTTTTATTGCTGTACAGTATTTCATTTTGTGACTATACTATGGTCTATTCATTCTGCTTTGGATGGATGTATGAATGGTTTCCAGTTTTTAGTTATTATGAATAAAGCTGCTATGGCATTCTTGTGTGTGTCTTGATAGATGTATGTTTGCATTTCCATTGCACATCCCCCAAGGAGTGGGATTGCTGGGTCACAGAGTAGGCATCTACTTAGCATTGTAGATATTACAAGGTAGTTTTTCAAAATACTTTCAGCAATCCTGCTTTCACTAGCAATGTATGAGGTTTCAAATTGCTCTATATTCTTGCTGGTACTTGATACTTTTTGCATTTTTCATCTTCACCATCCTGGTGGTTGTGTAATCATATCACATTATGGTTGTGTAATAATATCACATATGGATATCACATATGTGTAATGATATCACATTATATTTGCATTTTCCTTATGACTAATCGGGCACCTCATACTTGTGTTTATTGACCATTTGGATATCCTCTCTAGTGAAGTGCCCTTTCAGAACAAGCTTATTCAAAACTTTTACCCATTTTTCTGTTGGGTGGTCCGTCATTCTCATATTGACTGCCCACAGTGTCTGTGTGATTTTTGAGCAAACCTCTAACCATCTATAGACCTTTGATTCCTCACATTATTTTTGTTCTTACTGTGGAGTTAACTCCAACCTCTAAGGCTTTGGGGCAAGCACACAATCGTGGACTTTCAAGTGAGCTTATTTCATCTCCATGGTCCCTCTCAGGCATGGGTATGACTCGGGCTGGTCCAGTGAGACACTGTTGAAGGATTTGAGAAGGCAAAACTCTTCTGGGATTACTTGATGTGAGGATGATGTCAGATGATGTTAGGACTGAAGTTGATCTTGTGGTCTTGTTGCCATTGATCCATGAAGACATGAAGGGATGCTCAGAGGGAAGCCAACACCAAGGAGAGAAGAGAATGTAAAGAGAGAGAGAATGAGAGAGGGAGAGGGGGAAAAGAGAGAGTAGATACAGCAATTCTTTTTAGTTTTTCTGTGAGCCAGCATTTTCTTTATCACTTAAAAGGAAGACAATTAGTTTTGTGATTGCTACTGATGCCCTGCCCATGTTATCCCTTTGCCACTCACTATTCCATTTCCCACCCAAAGCTTTCTGCTACAAGTGCTTGAGACTGAGGATGTTTCCTAGTCTTTGGAATCTAATTGTATAGGGCAAGCTGGAATGCTGGGGCTTAGGAGTCTTGGGAGTAATCCTGAACTAATGAGAGGTGACAGTTGGTGAATAAACACTCTAGCATCCTCTCCCTTATGTGGGACACCTAGATGTATTCTATATAATCCCTAAAAATTTGCCAGCAGAAATGAGCTCTCAGCTTTTCACTCTCAGCTTTTCACTGTAGTGACTGGGTCACTGATGCCCACTTCATGGGCTGCCTTCCCTGTCTGGTCTAATTTCCCCACTTTTCTCTTGGGGCTGCCCCAGATCACCTCCTAAATAAACCAGTTGCATGGCAATTCTTGTCTCAGAGTCTGCTTTTGGAAGATTCGAAATGAAGGTAATAAAGGAACTGTACTCTAAGCCAGAATTTCCATGAGTATTATGGAATCCAAGCTAATCTAATGCAATCTGGGTCAGTTTGAGGGTTTTGTATAGAGCTTGAGTAAGTCTCTGAGGGTCTAAATAAGTGTAAAGTCATCTCTGCCTTCAAGAAACCTACCAGTTTGGTAAGAAGATAAGACTCCCAGATAAAACACTGGAAAAAATATATCTCAGAACTCTGATGTTGGCAGGCTTGGGCCCTGCTCTTGGGGCATCTGGTAAATTTGACTAAAATCCCCAATTTTGTGGTTCCTGAGAATCCAGTCCAAAGTTCCTACCCATTTTTCAAGTTCCCAACAATAGACTGGACACAAATCCCATAGCCACAGAAATCTGATCATACACAACAGTTTGATAGTTTGGCAATTTTAGGGAAGATTTGGAAAATTATGAAAGTAATCATGTCTCTCACCTTACAGCTATCTCCTATGTGTGGAGATCATATCTCCTTGAGTACTACCTCCATCCAGAGGACGCTTCTCATTGGATGCTGCCCCCAAGTCATCGGCTCAAGCTTGGTCCTGATTATTTCCTCCCTGGTGGAAAGCCTGCTGGGCTGTCCAACCTTCTCCAGGGCTCTTTGGAAACTGGAATATCTAAAAAACTGAAGTCTAGTTTGATCTTGAAGTTATCTTTGAGCCCCCTCTTTCTCTCATACTTGAAATCCAATATGGTGGCAAAACTTATTGGCTTAACTTCCATGATACATCTAAAATATGAGCACCTCTTACCTTCTCCACTGCCACCATCCTGTCTTGAGCCACTGTTTTCTCTTTTCTTGATCAGTCCAATACCCTTTCCTCATGTCTCATGATTGCCAACCTCGTTTTCCTTACTAGTAGCCGATATATCTTTCTGAAATTATAGATCACATCAGTATATAAACTCTTAGCTCAAAACCCACCAAAGGCTCCTCATCTCATTCAGAGTAAAATATGGAGTCTTTCCTTGATACACAAGGGAGGGGTTGGCCTTCATCGCCACTTTGACCTGAACTTCTATTGTACTCTTTGCCCACTCTGATCCAGCCAAACTCCCCTACTGCTGTTTTCTGAACCTGCCAAAGAAGGTCACAACTCAAGCCTTTTGCATTTGCTCTTCCCTCAGCCTAGAACGTTTTTCATTAGGTTTCAGCATGAGTCATTCCTCATTTATTTGGAATATTTACTCAGAGTGACCTTCCTTGACCATTCATATAAAATATCACCCCCTATTGGCACTCTCTTATTCTGTTTTATTCATCCACTTGATATAGTAATTACATATAAACTTAAAATTATTGATTTATTTTTTTGTCTCTATCAGTATATAAACTTCTTGAGGTAGAGGAATTTGTTGTTGTTGAATACTGTAATCTTGGTGCCAAACACAGAATATTTGTTGATGAATGAATGAATTTCAACCTTGAGAAAGTGTGGAGCTCCAGGGTTGCTCCTGAACTTTGATTGAACCCAGTGCTCAACTGTAGAATTGATTACAGAGATAATGCAATAATATAACAGAGATGATGATGGTAAGACTCATTGCTTGGTCTGAGAGCACAAGACCATGTCTCTTTTGTATTTAAATTAAACCTTCATCTTTAGCTACCCAGATTAGTGGTAGTCCAGTATTTTTCTTTGGGTTGAATTACACTATGATATTTACATAGTTTCATGGAAACCCTTCTGCTTCTAGAATCCCTACAGATAGAATTGAGGAATCAGATTCATTTTTCCTGATGCCCTCAACAATTCACTCTTCCTGAAGCAAGACTTTGTTAGACAGACACTCTGATGAAGGGGGGGAGATCATGATTCTTCCTTCTGTGGACAATGGTAATCACATTTTGACTTCCCTTTCTTCTTCAGTGTCAAATGTGGGGCTCCAGCATCTTAGTTCCAGGAGAAGAAGAGTAGGCTATATCTACTGCTGGGATGGGCATTGGAGGGAGCCCAGACCCTGTAGCAGGGATGTGGAAGTTAGCTGTGATGTGTGGGCTGGGAGAAGTGTAGGCTGGACCTCTTGTTTCATACCTTCTTGATCAGGCAGCAGGTTGGTCAAAGCAGTCAAGGCAGATGGCTGTTGAACTTATTTATAAATATCTGAAGAACAGAAACTTTCTTGCAAGGATACTTTCTTCTCAGACTAGGGAAAGCTGTGTCAGTTCCAGGAACCTCTGGGCTCATCTTCTCTGAGGATATCACACCCATGACTGTGATGTCACTTCCTCCGTCTCCCATGACAGTGTTCCCCTGTCACAATGGGAACACTTGCTCTGTTGGCCTGCAGTGACCTTCAGATCCTCACGACCTCTCCTGGGGTCCAGCTGCTTGACAGCAAGTGCATGGGTTAAAGATGTGTATTTTTCATCCCAGTGCTCAATTGTAGAATTGACTTCCCAGTCCAGAGTTTGACTAGGCTGGTTGCCAGCATGATGACCTCTGAAGGGACTTTTAGCAGTATTTACAAACACTGGGTATAATTTCACCTTACTTTAGAGACCAACCTCTGCATTAGATGTAATCCCACTGTGGGCATGGCAGATTTATAAAACACTTCCCAGCAACTCACTTACCTGGGAAGATGTGGTTTGTTTGTAATCGCTCTGCTGTTGTCACATATGAACCCCCACTCAACCAGTCATGGTTGAAGGGGCTGGTTCCTCCCCTACTCCCATTCTAGAACTTACTATGATATAATACTTTAGCCAGCTCCTTTAACTAATGCCTGGGATCTTTGGGATAAAATTGCTTCTACCCTCAGCCACCCCACCTCTTCTCCCTTAGATAGACTGGGGTGTAGGGGCAAGGAGCTCATGAACCTTTGTAATCCTGGAGAAGAAGATTCTGGGTCTGCATGAGGTCTTTCTATGGCCCTCTGGCTCCTCTGCCCCTGTTTATTTCTTCCCCCGCTGACACTTGGGTTGAGGTTTGTTACAGGACAGCTCAGTCTTGCCTCTGCCTTTCATCCGACCCTTTGTCCTTGGCTAAGGGACTGGACTCAGCGTGGGGACACCCTCATCCCTGCCAAAGCTCACCTGTGCGGGCTGGGTCCCCAGGCCCCTCTCTGCCCAACCCCCACCCCAAGGAAGCCTAAAGGAGTTTGTGGACCCCCACCCCATGCTGGTAGCACTCAGAAGCAAGTTCTCTCCATTTTTACTTGGACTTCAGATCTCTACAAATAGCCCCAGTATCTATCACCTCTCTAATTCTTGTACAGGAGTCAGTAATTTGGAGAAAGTATCTTTCTATTTTTCCAACAGCAAGAATTCTTAACCCACCTCCTTCCAGGAGTGCATTCTTTCCCTGCTATTTTGAGTCTCAGAGCTGGATAGAGAGCCAAGGGTACAAGAGCTGAGAGTGGAAGCTTGGGATTCAGGCTGCAGCCCTAAGTTTGAGACCCAGCACGATCACCGGGTATCTGTGGCCCTCCAGCTCCTCTGTCCCTGTGCTGGTTGTCACCCTGCTGAGACTTGGGCTGAGGTTTGTTATAATGTGCGGCCATGGGCAAGTCATTTTGCCTCTTCAGGCTTCAGTTTCCTTATCTGTAGAATGGGAATAATCATATCTGCCTCTCAGTATCATGAAGATTAAATGACACGGAGTGCTCAGCACATGTTTGCTGAACTAAACGGGCGAAATGAATGAGCTAACGGATGGGCTGGACTTTGCCAGTTCACTTGTGTGCATTGTAATGGTAGGGTAAACACTCTGGCCAGACTTCCCGGTCTTTCCTCTCTAACTACTTTTAAGTAAAAACTGCTGTTTGTCTATAATTGCTTTTCTCTTTGCTATAGGTTGGTTTATCCTCATAGCAGATGGTGAACTCTCCAAAGGTGGAGACTAGATCTCCTGTCTCTTCCTCAGCTTGGCAGATGCTCAGTAAATGGTCACTAGCCATCATGTCCTATTTGGCCAAAAGGACTCCTGAATGCTGGCATGGAGAGAGCAGAGGCTAGGCCTGAGATGAACCTTTGGGAAGTACCAGCTTCTGCCCTTCCCAGCCACCTGGAAAGCTCACTTTTGTGTCCTTGATATGGAAGTTAATGTCTCAGAGTAGCTGAGACATTAACTTACATGTGGAGAGAAGACAAGATGGTGCAGGGGCTAGGCTTAAGAACCAAAGGCCTGGGGCCTGGAGAGAAACACCAGAGCAAAAGAGGTAGATGAAAAGTTTATATCTGGGTGGTTTTAGTAATCAAGTAATGGATGGCTGTGGACAAGACTGTGATTTTGATTTACAGATAAGATGGTGATTACTAGAGGGGTAGAGGATGGGGGCTGGGCAAAATGGGTCAAGGGCAGTAGGAGCTATGGTCTCCCAGTTACGGAATGAGTAAGTCATGGGAAGAAAAGAAACAGCCCAAAGAATATAGTCAATGATATTGTAACAGCAATGTATTGAGACAGGTGGTAGTTACACCTGGTGGTGAACATAGCACAATGTATAAACTTGTGGAGTCACTGCTTTGAACACCTGAAACTAATGTAACATTGCGTTTCAGCTGTACTTGGATACAAAAATAATACCAGTAGGCTAGTACATTTGCTGAGTTTCCGGAGTACTCAGCAACCTCTCACTCTAGAGGCAGGTAAGTCTCTACCAATCACACACAAAAGTGCTTTTGGGAGAGGCTGTGAATGTATCAACAAATTCAGCTCATCTCTGGGCACAGAGTTCAGATCTCAGGCCATGGTGGACCACAGTGCTCTCCTCCCTCCACTTTAAAGTGTGAGAAGAGTGTGTGCGACAACACTTAGGCATTCCACACCCATGGGCCCTTCTAAAGGAAGTTGTATCACCCTTGATGATAAGGAAGGGGCCCAATACAGCCTGGCCATGAGAAAGCTTGGCATGAATGTTCAGCTTAATAGAGTAATCAGATAATCTCTTTATGGAATTTTACCAGGAAGCTATGGAAAGAACCTGCCAATATGTATTAGGGGGAAAAAGAAGATAGGCCCGTGGCCAAGACGCACTGGTGGTGAAATACAAGAGTGATGAACCTCTTTGGGTTGAGAGGAGCACCACGCAACTCAGTCCCTGGGGTTGCCTCGGAGCTTCTCAGTTCCCTTGAATGGAGTTACCTGGGTGGGTCTCTGTTTCTTGGCTGTGGTTTAAAGACCCTGCTTTGCAGCTAGAATGTGATAACAAAATGGAAGCCCTAGCCAGCTGAAGCAGGAAGGCCATGCTGAAGCCAGTGCTTTTTAGACTTTCCCATGCCCACGGGTCACCCGGGCATCTTGATAAAATTCCCATTCCCATTCATTAAGCTGGGGTGGGGTCCGAGATCCTAACTTCCTAAGAGCTGTCTGTTGAGGCTGATGCTGCTGGTTGGGGGATCATGGTTTGAGGACCAAGGGCTTAAGCAAACAACACACACACACACACACACACACACACACACACACACACACACGTGCATGCCCACACACCATCCATCACCAATTACAAATTTTACCCAGAAGTTATATGAGACCCCTTCAGGTAACCTTTAGTTTTGTTGTCTAAACTTGTCATTTTTCACTTAACTCCACTATAAAGCTGAAGAAAAACTGATGATTTAGAATAACCAACTGCTTTTAATTTATTTTTGGCATGGGAATCCAGGATACATTAAAAATTAATAATAAATGTTCTTTAACTTAGCATAGGTTTCTTTTGTGTTTTAGAACAAGAAAATTCCATTAAAAAAAAAACTGTAAGAGTTTATTTAGTCTCCTGAAATTGTACCTTTAAATGTCTCCCTGGGGAGGACTCATAAAACAGTAGGGAAGAAATGGATTATTCAATAAATGGTGCTAGGACAAAAGCTTTACAACTTGGGGAAAAAAATCAATTTAGAGTTTCATCTTACAATACACCAAAATAAATTTCAATGGATTAAAGGACCAAATATAATACAAAAAAGACTATAAAAGCATGAAGGTATTTCTAGATGGGGAATACTTAATAAGGTTAAAAAAGTTGGAGGAAGTGATAAAAGCTAAAAATTTTATTACATAACATAAAATTTTCTGTCTGTATTTCCTCCTGTTCCCACCCCATCATAATTAAACAAAAATCAAGATAATAGCTGGAGAGTATACGCATCACCAATATCAAGAGAGAGGGCAGTTCAATTAACTCTGTGCCTTTGTTGAAACTGAGAACTGTACCCCCAACAGAGAAAACCTTTCTCTATGTAAATCAAAACACAAACTGCAAGAGATATAAAAGGAAAATAAAAATAGCTGCTGAAAACACACAAACATTAAAATATTGGCAATACACACACCAAGCCAAAGGTTGATTATTTTTTAAAAAGATTTTATTTATTTATTTAACAGAGTGTGAGAGCACAAGAAGAGGGAGCAGCAGAGGGAGAGGGAGAAACAGGCTCCCCGTTGAGCAGGGAGCTCTACACGGGGCTTGATCCTAGGACTCTGGGACCATGACTTGAGCTGAAGGCAGATGCTTAACTAACTGAGCCACTGAGGTGCCCCTGATATTCTTAATACGTAAAAGTAATTTTGAATTTGGTAAGCATAATATTAATACCTCAATAGGTACATGAGTGAGCAGACAAGTCACGAGAAGAAATTTAAATGGCTAAATTAATAAAATGCAAATTCACTCACCATTGGTACTTTTAATGTCCCACCTATCAAATTAGTCCCAGGTAAAGGAAAAACAGGAATACCCAATGTTGGTGAGAGTGTAGTGTGGTTAAGCTGAGTAATGACCTCCAAAGAGATCCATGTCCTAAGCCCTGGAACCTTTGAATGTTATCTTCTAGGGCAAAGTGGGTGTTGCAAATGTGATTAAACTAAGGATTTTGAGATTATCCTGGATTATCCAGATTGGCCTTAAGTGTCATCACAGGTGTCCTGATAAGAGGGAGGCAGAGAGAGAGGTGTCTACAAAAGAGAAGTAGGAGATGTGCGGATCGGGGCAAGGGACTGGAGTAATTCAAGGAACGGGTCATATGCCTAGGAATGTCAGCGGCCTCCCAAAGCTAGAAAAGGGAAAGAAATGGATTTCCCCCAAGAACTTCCAATGTGATTTTGGACTTTCTGGCCTCCAGAACTATAAAGGAAGAGATCTGGGTTGCTTTAAGCCCCTAAATGTGTGCTAATTTGTTACCGCAGCAATAGGAACCTAATGCATGTAGCGAAACAGCTTTTCACATAAATTGTAAATGGGAATGTCAACAGTGTGACCTCTTTTGCAACATTCTCACAATATGTGGGTAAAACTATAAAAATTTTATATCTAATGATTTAGTCATTCCATATCTGGGAATCTATTTCAAAGAGACAATTTGGTAAAACTCTCTTGCATGAAATGCTCATTATCTTTATAGTAGCAACAAACTGGAAACAAGTCAAATGTTCAACAGAAAGGAAAAGATTGAATGAACTACAGACTATCTGAGGACAGATTATCATTAAACCATAAAATCTTTATAAAGATCCTGTAAAAATATGGGGAATGTTATATTGCATAAGTATTACATAAGAGTAAAAGTCAAGACATAACATTACCTATGCACCATGATTTCGACTGCATAAAAATACACAGAAATAAGACTGAAAGGATATAGACCAAAATATTTGCTGGGTGTGGATGATTATTTTTATTTATTTGGCTGTTCTATTGTTTCATATTTTCTATAATGAGTGGGCAGTATTTCCGTAATGGAGTAAATAAGATCAGTAAGTGGTCCCTTTAGAAATGGAGGGCAAGAGCCCTGGATCTTGAGGTTGGTGTCATGGCCAAACCTTGAAAGAAATAGATATTTAGGGACAAGGCAGAAAGGAAGGGAGGAAGTGTGGAAGAGTTTTAAGGGCTTGGCTCGCAGAAATGAGGGGAGCTCAACAGTGAAGAGTGACTTCTTGTTAAGGAGAGGAATTTGGCTTTGATTTGGGAGAGAGTTATGGCAACTGCTTAGCAAATTTGGGGATTTGGAATCACTAGATATAAAATCACGTAGATATAAAATTTTTATAGCTTTTCCTACATATTGTGAAAATGTTGCAAAAGAGTTCACACTATTGACATTCCTGTTTGCAGTTTACACAAAGGCCATCTTACTGCAAAGTTAGGTCTTAACATGCTTGACAAAATAAATCTTTTTCAGAAAAAGGAGTAGTCACAGTTGGTATTCTACCCAATATCCACTCCTACCTCCATTCACTGGCAGAACCCTAGCATTGTGCTGGTGGCTTGCTCCCTACTTCCATTCCCCCAGTCCATGTCAATCAAGAAAGCACATCACAAGGGCGCCTTGGTGGCTCCGTGGGTTAAAGCCTCTGCCTTTGGCTTAGGTCATGATCTCAGGGTCCTGGGATTAAGCCCCAAGTCGGGCTTTCTGCTCAGCGGTGAGCCTGCTTCCTCCTCTCTCTCTCTCTCTGCCTGCCTCTCTGCCTACTTGTGATCTCTGTCTGTCAAGTAAATAAATAAAATCTTAAAAAAAAAAAAAAGAATGAAAGCACATCTCAGCCCCACTGGGGATGGGAAGAGGATGGGATGGTTCTTACTGCTCTAAGCCACTTATGGAAGTCCATCCTCTCTTAATATATATTTCCAGAAGATGGATTTAAGCTTCTGTAGTCACAGAACTTAGAGTAATGCCCTACACTCAACAGATGTTCAATAAATGTTGATGAATGAAACAATCAGCACTTGACCTTCCCCTAGCAATTTTTCTTAGTCTAGTAATAGACACATGACCTAGCTCGGTCAAATGAGGCTGAAGAGAAGGGCTTTTAAGGTTATACAAAAGGTTCTTGGTGTTTTCCATTACTTGAACAAAGAAGTGCACTGCCCTGTGGCTTGCAGGCACCACTTTGCCACCTTGAGAAGCTAGCCTGAGAACAAAGTGCCCACAGAGGAGGACAGAGCTGAGAGTATCTCTACAAAAAGGAGCCAGAGCTTAATCTATATCTGTACTTCCAGGTATGTGAGTCCAAACATTTTATTTAGGACCCTTTTTGTTGGCATTTATAATGTGGGGTATAACAAGAGTCCAAAGATTTTTAAAGTATTTAGAATGTCTATAATTTCAATTATTTAGGGCTTACCTGCTGAAGTGATACAAGTGGTTGGTCCATAACCAGCTATGGATTTGTATTCAGTGAACGAATTAGCTGTTCACTAGATTGACAAGATGGTACAGACAATTATTTTTCTGATCTTAGAAAGGGTAAATGAGTGGCTGTGTAACTGAGGTAAATATATGGCAAGGAGAAACCTACTTGGGTTAGGGCGTTCCTCAGTCAGGATGGGATACTTACGTTGCCATAATAAACACTCCAACAGCAAAGGCTTATTGATTGCTATGTTACATGTCCATTGTGTTTTGGGGAGGAGGGAGCTCTGTTCCTCATAGCTGTCAGGAATCCAGCTCGTTGAAGCAGCCTCAGTCTTAAATGCTGCTGCTCTTTTGGAGGAAAAGAAAGATCTCTGGAATGTTTCACATAGGTAATTAAATGCTCCAAGTCACAAGTAGCATGGGAAGCCAGCTTCATGGGTGTGTAAACTGTGTATAAGTCTCCAGGCTCAGAATGGTTCCAGGCCTGCTTTGTTTTTATTATTTATTTATTTTTTGAGAGAGAGAGGGGAGAAGAGAGAGAGAGAGAAACGGAGGAGGAGGGGCAGAGGGAGATGGAGAGAATCTCCAGCAGACCTCAAGCTGAGTGGGAGCCTGATGTGGGGCTTGATCTCACAACCCTGAGATCATGACTGGAGCCAAAATTAAGAGTCAGATGCTTAAGGAACTGAGTGACCCAGGCAACCCTCCATGCTTGTTTTAATGCTCCGCTGTTGCCATGTTGAAATTCTTTTTTTTTTTTTTTTAAAGATTTTATTTATTTATTTATTTGACAGAGAGAGAGAGCGAGAGAGCGAGTGCACAAGTAGGGGAGCAGCAGGCACAGGGAGAGGGAAAAACAGACTCTCCACTGAGCAGGGAGCCTGATGTGGGGCTCGATCCCAGGACCTGGGATTATGACCTGGGCTGAAGGCAGCTGCTTAAACAACTGAGCCACCCAGGTGCCCTGTTATGTTGAAATTCTTAGTAATTTAAAAATCAGGGCCCTACATTTTTATTTTGCACTGGGCGCTCTAAACTCTGTAGCCAGCCCTCGTGATATGAGTTGCTTATATTTACACCTCATTGGCCAGAACTGATCACATGTTGCACCTGGATCACAAGAGGGCAGAGAAATGCAATTCTGTTTTGAACCAGAAAGAGGGAAGACCCAGAACATTTGATGAACAGCACAGAAGAGGACTACAGAGTATCTGTCCTAAATCTTTTGTTTTACAGAACTGAGGGAAGGCTTCCCCTTGGTATGCAGAGCTCTAGGTTGGTAGAAGAACTTATTTGCATAATGATCTCAGGATCTTTCATGAGAAAAAGGACAAAGATTTCAATGTCTGTTCCTGGAGATTCAAAGTTATGGAAATCTGTTGGGGGTGGACCAAGCCCAGGGGCTGGGAAGAGCAATGCGTTTTCAGAATTGAAATTCACTAAGCTGAGGAAGGGACTCAGTGTGAAGACCAAGGGTTTGGTGAGGCAAGATTTGTTCAGCCCAATGTTTGTAGAGCTGGGATCCCTCTGTCATGGTGATCAGCTCTGGCATCTGGTGAGTGAGCAGGGCTGGAAACTAAGATGGCTCAGCCCTGGATCCCAAACATGAGGCCTTTACTGCATCTGGGCAAGCGAGGTCCACAGCTGTGGACAAGGATGGAAAGGCCCCATCTCGGACACTGACAAATAACAGGAAATTAAGTCCCACAAATTGGTGGGACCCCAGTTCTCTCTGGTATTTAGAAACAAGAATGAACACTTTTAAATTGACTCAGGCTCCAAGTTCCTTAGAATATTTGCAAGGAGGAGCCTGCTTGAGACAGACAATAGACTTCTACTAATAGGACCTGAATGATTAAGACAATGTGAAAGTCAGTGCTCTATAGCATATGTTGAATTAGAGAAGTAGCTCACATGGTTACTTTGCAGCTTAGTCAGAAGAGCCATGTTCCTGTAAAACTATCTAAAAGAACACTCAAAAATGGGAAGGAACTTCTCTCCCAGTGCTTGGGGCAGCCAAGCTGAGTATCCGTGGGACCACAGAGCAACTTGAGTGAACTCTTCTGTGAAGCAGCTGCTGTGCTGGGGGACACAGGTTCCTGGGACTGGGGCTCAGCCAGAAAGTGGAAAATTGGAGGAGTTGTGTTTCAGAAGACCTGGTTGGGTTCAGGACATACCCACAGCCCTGTGAAAGATGCCCATAGGACCAGTTCTACTCTTCACTTGTTTGCCTCAAAGTTGGGGTTCTTTTGACTTTTACAAGGAATCTCCTGGAAGAGAGATGTTTGGTGAGGAGAAAAGGATCCAGTGCAGTGACCTTGACCAAATGAGCGTTTCACCTACACTGGATGCTATTGGTGTCCTGCCCAGACTCCTTTGCCAGGAAGGGGCATGATTTCGCCATTGCCGTGGAGCTGTTGTGTTGGTGGCCAGAGGCTCACGAGGTCTCCTTCTCCCAAGAACTGCTCTCCGCTAAATGGGAACTACCTCCTCTTGGAGGTTATATGTCCCCTGCTGGGGAAGGGCAACTTTTAACTGGTACTAAAAACTTGGCCCTCTTATCTGAAGGTACGTCTGCTCAGTGGTACCATTCATGCCCAAAGTCCCCGCTGGATTCCAGCTGAGATCACGATCTTGCTTAGCTCTATCATCTGCTGCATTTGCTTCTCTCATTCTCATTCTCCTGAGATCCCTCCTCCACTAGATTGTGTGCACCCGATCTCCATCTCAGATGCTGTTCCCATGAGGACACTCATTCTCCTTGTGCCCTCACAGAAGTGTTTGGGGAAGGAAGGACAAAGGCTCCTGGGTAGTGAAAGGCTCCTGGGCAGTGGGATGGGAAATGTGGAGGAGGGAGGCACAGTTCTCTTTCTTTCTTCATGGATGAAAATTAGTTTCCCAAAGACTGAGGGTGCAAGTCACTGACAGGATCTCTTTGCAAGTCCCAGGGGATTGCAGAAAAACCATTTAGGATTTGAAGGACCAAGACCAGCTCTGAAGAAGGCATGTGGGCTGGGCTCTGAGCTGGGACTATGTCCCAGTACAAGTCAGCGTGGTTTGGGAATACATTGAGCCACAGGTTTTCGTTTTTCTTGCCTTCTCTTTGTCCCCCTTCCCTTCTCTCTCTTCCCCAATTCACTCCTCACCTCTAGAACTTTCCATCCATTTTGGATGAGGCAGGGATTCCATGAAGGGACATGTCACTGAGGGTATTCTTGCTTAGTGAGACTGCACTGGGCACTGACTTTGACCTGTGGCCTCTCACCCTGACCCAGGGACATGAGGCGCTAAGCAAGCTGTGTTTGCCGACCCCACCACCTTGGACCAGAGGTGTTCCGTATGGCCTCAGTTCCCCCATGGTGCTGCCTACTCCCCATTCCTGTCCCTCTTCTTTTAGTATGTCTAACTCTGGAATCTCCTGGTCTGGTCTTTTGGAATTCTGGAATTCTGGTTTCTCTTTACAGGGCTCCTGATACCAGGCTTATTATGCCTCTATTTCTTTTCTGCTTAAAATCTTTCACTGGTGGGGCCCCTGGGTGGCTCAGTTGGTTAAGCATCTGCCTTTGGCTCATGTCATGATCCTGGAGTCCCTGGATGGAGCCCTGTGTCAGGCTCCCTGCTCAGTGGGGAGACTACTTCTCCCTCTCCCTCTGCTCTTCCTTCTGCTCCTTCTCTCTGCCTCTCTCTCACATTCACTCTGTGTCTCTCAAATAAATAAAATCTTGAAAAGAAGAAGAAGAAGAAGAAGAACAAGAACAGGAAGAAGAAGAAGAAGAAGAAGAAGAAGAAGAAGAAGAAGAAGAAGAAGAAGAAGAAGAAGAAGAAGAAGAAGAAGAACTTTGACTTGTGTCCCATGCTTTCTAAAATCTTCTCCATGGCTTGTAACACCTTGCTTCGTCTGCCTTTCTCCACCTCTGAAGCTAGTACCCCAACCCCCAGCCTGTGCACCTCCTGCCTTGGCCCTGCGTAGCACATGGCTCTGTTTCTCCAATCCCTACTCATCCATTGTGCTCTTGCTTCTGTTGCTACCTCTCCTTAGATTGCCCCTCTTCCTAACCGACCCTCCCAGAGTGATATGAGTTACTTTTCCTCTCTGAGCTATTTCTTGTCATCCTGGAGGCATCTGCCCAGCCCCCTGCCTTGGGCCCTTTCCTGCCTCTCTTCCCCCACATCATTCAATGCCAACTTTTAACTGGGAACAGCCCCATTGTATTGTACTTCTAGGCTACAGAGTTGGATGATAAGCTTTTCAGGGGCAGGACTGTGTCCATTACTTCTTTGAATCTCAGGTGTGTTGCCCGGGGCCTGGCACAAAGCTCCTGGGAGGGTTAGAGTGCACTGGACTCACTGTCCACGTCAACTTCCTTCTAGAACCCTTTTTATACGGTGGGGTTGGAAAATCAAATTCCAGACTCCCACGAAGCGGGTGTTCTGAATGAGATTGAGACAAAGGCCAATTTTCTGCTGCTTCCATAGGTTCTGCTGGCCAGCAGGCTTTGGCCATGGAGATGCTGGGATTTTCAGCAGGGCATTCCAATGGTGAGTCCCTAATTTCACGGGTGTCGAGAGGCAGACCTTGGTGACGTCTTGTGTTCCTCTGTGTGCGGCATGGGAAGGTGTTCCTCTCCTGAGCTGCAGACATGTTGTCTTCACTGTCATGTTTCTTTCAGCCCTCCCAACAGTTCTTTAAGTACCTAGTTTCTTGCAATAAATCCACTTTTGCTTAATTCCGTTCAAGTAGTTTCCATTCTCTGCAACTGCCCCTTGGTTTGCAGAATATTGAGAGATCAAATGGTTCTCATGTAATAAGTTCTTTTTGCTGATGAGGACACCGAGGTGCAAAAAGAAAATTAAAACAAGCCAATGGTACAGCTGGGCCTGGAACCAGGACTCTTGTCTCCTAGTCTAGTGATATTTCTCCTGCACCAAAGTGACATTTCTACCTTCACTGCCCCTCACCCATTCCTGCCTCGTGCTCTAGAATGAATCTAAGTGGGATAGAAAGGGATTGGACCGTTGCTTTCAATATTTGTATAGTATATAGATATATTCATATTCAGTGTAAATGATAATAAGCAGCATTGACTGCTTTCTCTTCCTTTCCCATGTCACTTCCCCACTCACCATACAGGGTTTGCCAGAGTCACTTTCCTGTAAAGTACTCGCTCTAGAATCCTCTTCGTAGGGTTTGCATCTGAGGGGATCCAAAGGAGAGAGGAATTCTTCCCTGTCAGTAAGATGGCAAGTCTCAGGAAAGACTACAGGCCCCGGAGAGGGTAGACTGGGGAGAAGATTGGCGAGAAGTTTGGAGACAGAGGTCCTCGCCAGATCTTACTACACCTGTCCCTGGAGGGGGGCCACAGCTGGAACCCAGGTGCCTTGCAGGTGCCATCCTTCCATGCTGCCTTCCACTGAGGTCCTTGTTTTCCACTCCAAGGTAGGCTCCAAAAAGTAGATTAGTTTTGGTAAAGTCTCCAGTGTCAAATAAGATGCTTTTGTTTACATCCTGTGAAAGAAGATAAATATCTGGTCCTTTTTGTCAAACTACAGATTATTTAGAAAATGGAATAATTACCTTGAATCTACTGTTTTAGTCTATGAACTTTTCAAAGATAAGGTTTGTTTGAAAGAGTCCCGCCTGCATTCAGCCAGTCCTAAAAACCTACTAAAACGAGGCTCAGTGCCTAGGATCTCTCCGTCTTCACAGAGCAATGTTGTGTGGGATGAGGTCTCTGGGGACACAGAAGGATGATAGGGGCACACAGCCTGGACCTCCTTCAGCACACAGCCCCAGGCAGTTAAAAAAAAAAAAATCTCCAGAGAAATGATAAGGAGATTTAAAAATAAAAGCCGACAGAGCAGCCCACAACATCCCACATGCTGGCACCTCGTCCTCCCCACCCGTGGCTCTCAGCACATGGCAGGACCCAAGGCTCAGTCCCCAGGGCCCTGCCTCCTCAGCCACCTTGGGCCCAAGGGCTCTGCCCCAAGGTCCAGCCTGGCCAAGAGTGGTCAACAGAGCAGAGAGAATCAGAATGACCAACATACTCAGAGATAAGGCCGCAGTTTGTTGATTTAGGGGCTTGGTTATTCTCTAAATAAACTTTCCTTCTTCAAAAATTTCTCTTTCAACCAGAGTTGAGTGTTTCCTTGTTACTTTCCCAGGGGAGAAGCTTGTGTTTTGCTTTTCATAAATTTTTCTAGAAACCGTTCCCACACTCACACCCACCAGATACCAAGCCCCTCTGACCCTTCTTAGATCGGCCATGAAGGGTGGACACTGAGGCTGTGGTGGAAGTCACACATTCTCTAGGAGTCCCCTGGGGTTCAGTGGGGGTGAGGGCCAGCGGCGGCGGGGGGGGGGGGGGGCATTTCTGTGAGGAGGACACGAAACCCGGAAGGTTGAGGATGGGCAGTAACCTGGGACCATGTAAGAACAGGCAATACAACTCTAAGAGGGGCATTTACCCTGTCTCCATTTTAAAAATGAGGAAACTGAGGTTTGGTGTGTGTGTGCGTGTGTGTGTGTGTGTGTGAGATGACTCATCCAGGACTGTGGTACAACCAAGAGAGTGATATATACCTGGTCTAAGGACTCAGTCCCGTGTTTCTCTCCTTCTCTGGCCACACAAGTTCACTATTGCATCAATTAGCTCCTGCCATGTGACAAAATGCCCCCAAAGTGAGTGGATTAAAACAACTCCATGTACCTAGTTCATGATCTCTAGGAGTTGCTAATTCTGGCTGGGCTCAGCTGGGCCACTCTGTTGCCCTTAACTGACTTGTGAGTCTGCAGTCAGTGAGGGTTGGTGGCCTCGCTCATGTGACTGGCGAATGGCTAGCCACTGGATGGTATAAGGATGGGGTGCCGGAACCCCGTGGTCTCTTCTCTAGAAGGCTGGCCCAGGCTTGCTCACAGGGTGGTGGCTGTAGTTTTCCTGAGAGCAGCAGGAGGAGCAAAGCCACCTCCCAGCCCTTTTCAACTCACTGCTCGCATCACCTTTGTCTCATTAGTCAGAGCAAGTCACATGGCCAACTTGGATACTGGGAGTGGAGGAAGACCTCACCTCTCGATGGGAGGAGCACACTTTGTAAGGGTGTAAGTACAGGGAGGGGAGAAATTTCCGTTAATTTCTGCAACCGACCCTGGTTACAAACAGCACAGTGGCCCACCAGGTCATGTGCTGGAGGGGAATAGAGTCCGAGCGTGACCCCCCAGTTCAGTGCCCAAGGTCCTGTTACTGCCCTTTGCTGCTGGTCCTGCAACGTCTTGGGTTAACTGACCTGCCTATTCACCTTCTGTCCCTGGCAGAGAGCAAAGACCCTTGCATGACTGGGAGATGGGACATGGGAGAAGTAAGTGTTGGTGTGCGAGAAGGGAAGAAGCAGAGGCCAGGGTACTGTCCAGGGTCCAGCAGAGCAGCACTGCTGTGGTCTGGGTGTATTGGTGGAAATTGGGCTGAGAATGTTGCACATTTTATATTCTGCCACAGACACCGTCCTGGGCCCCACTGTCAGCGTTCCTTCCATTCCTCTTTGATTCCCTCTCAGTTAGTTCCCAGAACCCTCCAGTTGTGGAGGATCTGCTGATTCCACCTTTTAACTTACTTCTTAAATCACTGAGCCATCGCATACTAAATATACTGCCCCTCTCAAGGGCATTTGAAATATAAATAAACATGGAGAGGGAAGGCCTTACAGAAAGAGTAAAACTCTTTGGAATGGTGGGAAATTAGACAACATGGGTGGTCAGTGAGGATGTAGGTAATTTGGGGCAAGTAGGTTGGGGTGGGTGTCATTCTGGGAGATCTCCCATATGATCAGAAAGTTTGCATTGTATTTCTTGTTATGCTAACATCTAGGAGAGTAAGAGGTCCTAAAACAGGGTCTTCAACCCAGAAGCATGTAGAACCTTGAATTCTGAACTTGAGGGTTGGAAGGAACCTTAGAGCACAACCATGAGGCCCTGCCCCTCTTATAGGGTGCTTTAGGCAAGGGGGATGGGTTGGGGAAAGGACTTGGCAAATGTACCAGAGTGTGTTTGCCGATATCAGCAAAATTGAACATTAGCTCTATTGCACAGCCGATTTTAGGATTCTGATTTTGTGACACCATGTGACTGACATTTATTGAGGGTCATGTGTGTGTGGGCACTGCTGTGCTCATATCAAGCATCTCACGAATTCCTACAACTCTGTAGTGGATATTCCTGGGGCCCAGGCCACAGGACCCACCCCCAAGAGCTGCAAGCATTGGCTACTGAGAGCTCACCCCTGGAATATTCTCTGGGAGACTAGTCTTGGCTGACGGGAGCTGCCCTGTGAAAGACGCGTGAGAGAGTGTGACCACACCAGTGGGCATTCTTTGGTCAATGACTTACTGATTTGGGGAAATAATAGCTCAGGCTCCTTGCCTCTGGGAGGGGCAACTCTGTGGTGCTATTCATGCTCCAGAGATCCCTGTGGGGTCAGGCTGAAGCTAAATTCCAGCTGAGACCAGACCACAGCCCAGCTCAGCTCCCTCCCCTGCCCACCCCTGAGTCCCTGACTTCCACTCATCTGAGAACCCCTCCCTCCACCCAGTAACTCGTATACACTGGTATCCCTGCCTCAGGCTCTGCTTCCGGGAAACCTGACCTAAGATGAATTCTCCATTGCTGCAGCTTGAAGTCACACAACTTGAGAGCCAGGTGGTCAGAACTGGATCCCAGATCTTCTGACCTTCAAGTTTACGGCTCTCACCAGTTCAACCTTGCCCCTTCACTCCATCTCTGGGTAAGGGGCCTTGTCAGGGCTGAGTAATATTTCTAGTACTGTGGTTGCTCCAACTCCAAGCTCACCATATGGGAAACATTAAATGTCCACCTCCGTAGGGGACTCCTAGATTCCTGCTAACCCTCCTGCCTCTCTGGGGGGCTCACAGGAGACAGGTCTCAGGCTCCCCTGGGTGGGAGTGTTCCCCGCAGAGTTGCTGGCAAGCCCTGTGACTGTAGGGATCCAGGAGACTGGCAGGGCAGAGGGCCACTGGAAGTCAGGTTCCTAGGTAGAGGGCATTGGGTTGGGGTCTGGCCTATTGATGTCTGTTCCCCGATCCAGCATCTGTCCCTCCATCCTGGGTGCGAGTACAGCAGGAGAAGCTGGTTCTGAGCTCACAGCTTCTTAAGACCTCATGATGCTGGGTGGGCTGAACATGTGCTATGATTTATCCTGTTTCATAGGCATATCACAATGCGGATGAGGAACCAGGCTCCGAGAGCGAAGGTGCCTTGGCCAGGGCTGCCCAGTGGGCAGGTGGCTCTGCAGAGACTCACATCCTGGGGGTCCTGTGTGAAGCATAGATACCACCTGTGCAGTCTGTGCAGTCCGCACCATGAAAGCCCTTTCTTCCTGGTGCCTTTTCTGGAAGGCCCAGCTGCCCTCCCTCGGGAAGACTGGCTGATTGGGGCAAGCCTCTGACTATCCAATAGGGAGACCGGGCCTCCTGTTCCACTGCTTACTCAGCTTCTGTGTGAGCCCTGGAGCCTCTGGTGCTGCTTGAGGGCCACCTTCTTGTTCCTCCCTTGCACTGCGCCAAGGACAACTGCCCACCGGGAGTTCCTGACACCCTGTCACCTCCCTTACTTCTGGGTCACACTCAGGGTAAGCAGGACTTTGGAATTCCCTATTTACATGGCCTCCTCCTGCTGCTGTGTGGGCATCTTCTTGGGGTCTGTCCTCCCAAGGTTAGCCAGGGCTGTGGGTGAGCTCCCCTGGGGAGGCGGGGTTATGGACAGAGTTTGGCCTCAAAGCCTCAGTTGTCCACACAGGACCAGGAACAGCCGTGCATGGTGTGGGCCTGGTGTGAGAAGGACATGGGCTCCAATCAGAAGCCTCCATTTGTCCTTTCATCTCACCGCCCCACAGATGTCAGGGGACAGACCTGCCTCTGGGCTTATGGTGTTTCCTGCCATGTTGTGACTGATGGGAAGCTGAGGGGGGATGGCAAGAAGCTGGGCTCTTGGTGAGCTGCTCTCTATGCCCTGGACATGCACCCCTTGTGGCACTGAGCTTGTGGACACTGCTGGCCAGCCCTTCCAAGGGTGGTTCCCACTCTCACGTAGGCCCTGGTTGGGACCCTTTGGTTCCCCTGATTGCGTTCTGTTTGCTGTCTCAGGGGTTGACCCAGTGGTAGTCCAAGGCCGCTGGAGGGCAGGACAGTCTCTCCCAATCCCTCCAGCTCTGGGGCCACATGCACAGTCTTGGTTGTGGAAGTTTTTTCATAGCCTTCACTCTGGTTCTGAACTAGAACAGTCCCCACAGTGTCCTAGAATCTGAGTATTTGGTGTGCATCCACTTGCCGCATGGGGCACATGCTCTCCAAAGGTAGGGACCACAGGCTTCCCTGGGACCTATGGGCCTTGCCAAGGGCTGGGCCCACTATCTTCTTTAGCAGTAATTTCAGCTGGGTTTTCAAGTCTCAGGTATGCCTGAAGTTGACCTCATGGGACATGCGTGTGCACACACACACACACACACACACACATCTTCTACATACTTATCCATACACATACATATCCATGTGCTTATGCTTATTCACACTCACAAGTACATATATTTGTGTGCACAGCTGCACACACACAAACACACACAACACACAACCACAGGTGTGTCCTGCTACTCCTTTTTCTGTCCATTTGGCTCAGATGGGGCTTAGAGATGGAGAACCCAGGGCTCCCAGACGCTGTCTTGCCAGCTGGGGGACTGAAGAGCTGCTGTAACTTCCAGCCCTGTGCCCAGCTTTCTTGATGACATGAGCTAAGTTCATTTCTCAAGGCTGTAAGCCAAACCAGACATCCTGATCTTTCAGGACACAACGACTGAATGAGTGCCAGGTCGTGGGTGGCTGCTCTGTCCTCAGGGCAGCATTGGCAGCCTGGGCTCTCTTTGGGGTTAGGGGGTGTCTGAGTGCCACAGGGGCCTCCATGGCTGCCATCTCTGAGCCTCACCCTGAGCTCGCACGTAGCTATGGCTGCATGAGCAAGTGCTATGCGTTAGTGTGGGGGCCATCTTTGGCTGCCCCAGGCAGCAGTTCAGACCAGAACTGAGACTTTTCTCACCTTCTTTCGGAAGGCTCAAACTGATACCAGATGCAGAAGTCCTTTGCAAACTGTAAAGTGCTGTGTGTCATGAGAGGGGTTTTCATTTTAAAACCAGAGTGGAAGATTTGTTGTCTTATCAGAGAGCTGTGGACCTTCATTTAGGGCCTTTCAAGGACCCGGTCAGCCAGGGGCGACTTTTGGGCAGTTAGCAAGATAGTGGGCGCCCATCCCCAAGCTCGGCTTCAGGTGGGGTCTGCAAGGAAAATGAGCGTCGGGGCAGGAGTAGGGGAAAATCTGCTTGCAGAGTTGCAGGCACAACTGTAGATGCTAGTGGTCAGGTGGGGAAGAAATAGTCCCCTCTTGGGCCAGTGAGCCTCCCAAGGACCCTGGAGCAGATCAGCACTCAGAAAACCAGCAGTGATGGCCCTTAGTCGTTATAGGTTATGATTACGGTCATAATTGAGGTTGACAGTCAAATTCATGGGATGTAATCAATTGCCTTATGTTACTATGGTTACTGAGTACGACGTTCAAATTTTTGTGTCAACTTGGCTGGACCCTGGAGTTCAGATATTTGGTCAAACATTCTGAATGTTTCTGTGAAGGTGTTTTTTTTGGATGAAATTAACATTTAAACCAGTGGCTTCTGAGAAAAACACATTGCCTTTCATGTGGGTGGGCTTCATCCAATCACTCGAAGGCCTTAATAGGACAATGACTAACCTCCACTGAACAGGAAGGAATTCTGCCAGCAGGCTGCCTTTGGAAGTGAACTGTAACTCTTCCCGGAGTCTCCAGCCTGTCAGCTTCCCCCATCAGATTTTGGACGCATCAAGCCTCCACATTCACATGAGCCAATTCCTTCAAATAAATCTCTATTATGTATACACACATCCTGTTGGTTCTGTTTCTCTGGAAAACCCTGACCAATACACTTATTTTCATAGAAGGATTGAGAAATGGAGACACAGGATACCTAAGATCTTCGTATCAGGATGACCAGCAGGTCCCCAAATTCATAGCTCCTTTGGTCTCGGGTCACATGGGGGTGGGTATGGCTGCCACAGTGGGAGCCAAGGTGGTTGGGGGTCACCTTGACACAGAACCTGCAGCTTCAGCTTCTCATCAGCTTTTTATATCGTGTGAGTCGGGTAGGCCCAAGGTCTGCAAGCCAGCACGTAAAGTTTCATATTTATTCTGAGGTTCCAGGAAACAAGGCTGTGGGAAGAGGGAGGCCGAGGTCACTCCTAAGCGGGCCCACATCTGATGTTAACCCTTCACATGCAAGATACAATCCTTGTTGCTGACAGTTCTACTCATCGTGATTCACAGGTGAAGGCAGAACCCAGAGGAAGACAAAGGAGTCAGTGTTTAGCTTTTGTACTCAATAGGAGCCTCTTCAGGAAGGAAGAAGAGGAAGCCTCTTCAGTACAAGAATTACAGAAGATAAGGATTCTGTGCTTGCCAGAGCTGGGCTTTGTTGAGACATGAAAAGGCTTTCAAAATTTCCCAAAGTTTCCCTTACATTACTGGGAAGGCTCAATGTGTCCCACTCGAAGTCATGGTGTGGGGCATATGGGTTACGTCCCATGGTGGGGTTGGTAGGGGCAATGGGAAAGGAGCTATGGGCGGGGGAAGGGACACTGAAGAGTTCAGATGTGCTCCCTGGTTTCCCCCTTGATCAAAATCCTGGGGGTGGGGCTGTATAGACCTGACAGGATAGGTTTGGAAACTCCAGAGAAGATGGGGGCTTGTTGCTGCCCTCTGGGGGAGGGGGAGGGGACGGAACTCTCCTTGGAGAGTGCCCTGCACCACAGGGAGAGGTCATGATAAAGTCGAAATAACGGTGAGGCTCAGCTATGCTGAAAGGCCCTGAGATATCCCTGCCCGGCTCTGCTCCAGCCTCCCACGGGCCCCTGGAGGGCTTGGAGGAGATCCAGGAACATGCCAGTGGCCCCTGGAGAGTGGCAGGGAGGGGACTGAGAGGCAACGTGCCAGCCAGGGCGTCTCCATGATGGTGGACAAGGGGACTTCCTGACATCATCCCGGTTAGGAGCTGAGGAGGGGAAGCACAGTATCAGGGGCCACGTTGAGGGAAGGGGTAAATGTCTCCCGAGGGTCTGCAGCCCCCAGGACTGCTCAGATGGCCACTCAGCCCCCCAGTGGCAGGGCCTGGCTCAGCCTGGGAGGGACTGAGATTGGGCTTAGTGGCCGTTTCCCACTCACCGGTCTGGCATCTCTTACTTGCTTCCAGATGACCTCCCCTCAGCACACTCCTTTCTGGTCAGTGCCAGTTCCCGGTAATGGCGGATATGGAGAGTAGCCTGAGAGCCTGTCAGTTCTTTCCTCGGCACCAGGGCAAGTTAATGGGTTAAACCTGGCCATTCACGGCCCCAGGGCCAGCTGGAGAGTGGGCGGCCCCAGTGCTGTCAGGGGAGGCCCCAGTATTGCTCAGCTTTTCCTCTCTGATCAAAATAACAAATTCTTTCTTCGCTGCCTGAGACTTGGGAGTGGGGAGCACTGCTGAGGCGGTGAACAGGTGACTTGCGGAGTCCCAAGACTCCAGTCTGATGAAGAGAAACAAAGCAATCTGAGCATCATGCCAGGTTAGTAAGAGAAATCTGCTGGCTGCCCCTAGTGGGAGCCCCTCGATATCCACATCCATATTGTCTTCCCTGGAGAATGGTGAAGGGGGCTCCAGGCCTCCAGGACCCTTTCTCAGCTTTGCATTCCTCCATGGCGGTGGTTGTGGAGGTGGGCCACGGGTCCAGGTACTTTGCCACTGTGGAGCCCCCCATGCTCCTATCTTCCCCTGGCTGGGTTAACCAGACCAGGAAGGCCACAGTAAAGGGCTGGTGCAGGGGAGAGAGGGCTCAGTGTTGCACACCTTGAGTGGACATATAGGGTCTTTGGTTACACGCCAGAGGGAAGCTTCCCTTGGGTTGGGCTCCCCTAGTAAGAGGGCAGAGTCAAGGACTAGGGTGTGAATAATTTATTTGGGAGGTGAAAGAAACTCTGACAGGAGAAGGAAAACAGCCAATGAAGGGTGTGTCACTGACTCAGTTCCCAAGTGGGCAACGGGGGCTCCGTCCTCCTGGAGAATTCTGGGAGACAGTGCACTTTGGTGTCTTCCCACCTGAGTGATGAGGGAGCTGGGCTGTTTGTCCCCCGCTCCCGTCCATCATGGATAGAGGGTTGCTGCTGCGGTAAATTAACTTCTGAGCCCGTGAGACCATTCCTGTGTGTGGGCTGAGTGGGCTCCCACAGTCAGAAAAGCCCACAGTTGGTGAGTGGTAGGTGTTCCCGAGGCGCGCCCTTCCCTGTGGAGAGGTGACTGTGGAAGAGAGATGAGCAAGGACTGACAGATATCTGCTCCATTGCCCAAGCCCGTTCTTCAGCACGCTGTCCCTTTCTGTGACTTGCTCCTCCATTCTCTCAGTCTTGCTCCCTTAGAGACCTTTCTTCTCCCCCACTTCCAGTCACCAGTCACCTTCTCCGGGTTGGTCCTTCCTGGGTTTCACCCACCGACTCCCTAGGTCTCTCCTCTTCAGCTTTAATGGTACAATCTAGACTCAGGAGGCCTGCACCTCAGACCGTAGCCAACCTTCCTTATAAACAAGCTCTTCTCTACCCAGGCTGACTGAGACTACTCCTACACCTTTCATGGCTCCCTGTTTTCTTCAGGACAAAACTTACTTCACTTATCCTGGCACCTTCATCTTTACTCTAATTTCCCTCTTCAGATTTACGTTTCAGGGCTCTATGTCCTCTTTCAGTCAGTGCGTCCGGAGCATTGAATTTGTAGTTAACTGTCTCTGTGTTCTGCCACATCCCACAAGGGATACCTTACCTTCCTTCTCTACTTAAGCAACACGATGTCCTTCAGAGGCCTATCAAGGTGGAAGCAGAAATCACAGGAGCCCACGCTAAGTCTTCACTTATTATGAGTCACAGGTCAAGGCAGAACCCAAACGAAGGTGGGCGGGGGGAGACAGGGAGAGGGAGAGAGAACACATCAAAGACAAATGAGTCCTTCACTGAGATGCACAGATTTCCCCGAGGGCCCACCAGCCAGCCTTGTCTGGCCGGACACACCAACATGATAGCAGGGAGCCCAAGCCAGATTAGAAGACAAACTTGTCATCAGAGAGCACCATTCTGGTTGTTGTCCTACAAGCGAAAATAAGGCTGGAAATTAAACGGAGGCTGCAAAGCTTGGCAGATGGCCAGCCATCCAAATGGACTCCACATTGAAATAAAATGTTAATGCCACCGAATCATACACTTAAAAAATGCTAAATTTTATGTTAGGCGTATTTTTACTACAATTAAGAGAGGCAAAAAAGAAAAGAAAAGTAAAGAAAGGAAATATCTATGTATTATTGAAATTCTCACCTCTAACAATTTAGAATAACGTACTTAGTGGTTTGAAGCATGGATGGTGGTAGGGGAAAACTTCTGGGTAGGACGTTGATAAATTTTTTTTACAGTTTTTCAAGACCCAGTATTCTGGCACCAATCTGCAAGCTGGATCAGACAGAAGGCAATTTCTGGAAGAGAGAAATAAGCATCTGGACAATTTTTATAAACACCCCTTTGGCACCAGGATGGTGTGCTTGCTGCTGACGTGTTTTGGCCAGTATATGAACAGTCTAAAGGCAAGCATGCTGGGTATGAAGGCCAGGCTTGTCCTGAGTCCCACTGAGTAGGGGAGGAGGGGAAAAACTTCCTTCTTCCTACCAAACCCTGCAGCAAGGGAGCAATCAGTTTGGTTGAGTGAGAAAGACTGGAGGGAGTACAATGTTGCAGAGATGGTCCAAACTTCTCCCCAGGAGAAGAAATAGTCTCAGGTCCTCCTAGCTGGAGTTAGGATGGCAGTCCTTCTAGCACAGCCATCCTATCCATAGATGGAAGCCCTGTCTCCCCCCACCCCTTAGCTAAACTTTAAGAGCCAACTGGGCACCTACTTTTAGAAAGCCTGGAGTCAGATGGGGAAGAGCTCTTGCTGTCCTCAGGGCCCTCTTGGAAGTAGAAATGTGGTTGGAAATACCTTTCGGGGATAGGAGCTTCTGTGGGAAGCCAGAAATTGCTTGCTTTTCCAAAACAGTTTCCAGGCAGCCTCTGTCAGTGGGGGGAAACTATCCTGTCTCCAGCGATCTGGGGGGAAGTAAGATATTGAACCCATTCGTCAGCTAAGGCCTTCCCACTCCTATAGATCAAAATAAACTGGACCCAACCACCTAGTGTCATGGCCTCTGATGGCCCAAAGCATTCTCTGGGTGATTTCTGTTGACCTTAGAGCGCCACCTTCCTCATGGTCCTTCTGGTCCTAATTTCTGCATCCGAACATTAAATCTATACTCTGTTTCCTTGTTACAACCTGGGCACACTGAGAACCTCTCACAGTCTTCCCCCACATTGCCTCCACACCCATAAGATTATCACCCTTATGGAAGGTTTGAGGGATCATGTACCATCTTCCACTGATCTTGAAAGTTCTCCTCTGCCTGTGTCTCCTTCTCCCTGACCCCTCATTGTAGCCGAGTGCTCTTCTTTCTCCACTCAGGTTTTGGCACCTGTTGACGGTCCTGCCCAGGGCTGCTCTGTTGCACTGCAACAGGCTTCTCCAGGCAGACCTTCCAAAGAAACATGATGCTCTCCCCAAGAGAATTTCTGACAAATTCAACATTCTCCATCTCTTTAATTAGAAACAATTTAGTCCAACTGGGAAAGAAATATTTTAGTCCAACTGGTAAAGAAATATTTCAGTTAACCAAATCACTATCTCCTCTGGGATAGGATGAATTGAGATGAGAATATAGATGATTGACCTTGCAAATATTTGAGATGCAGAATTCTCAAATCTCCAGACCAAAGATTATTTTTTCAAAAAACAAAGGGTTAAGATGGAAACCCCATCAAAGCATGTTTTAAACAAATGCTTCTCAAGCTTCAGTATGCACCCAGGTCCCCTACAGATCTTGCTAAATGTATATTTCAGTTTAGCAAGTTTGCGGTGGGGCCTAAGGTTCTGTATTTTTAATAAGCTTCTAGGTGATGTGGTGCTGCAGGTCCATGGACCACATTTTGAATAACAGTCATATACCAGTGGTTTTCAAAGTTACCACTATTGGAATTATCTGGGAGAGCCTAAAAAATATTACTGCCTGGACTCGACTCGAAGATTCTCATGTAATTGAGAGTGGCTGAATGTTGTTATTAAAAAGAATTCCATCTTCAACATATGGTGTTGGGAAAACTGGACAGCTTCATGCACAAGAATGAAACTGGACCACTTTCTTACACTGTACACAAAAATAAACTCAAAATGAATTAAAGACTTAAATGTGAGAACTGAAACCATAACAAGCTTAGAAGAGAGCATAGGCAGTAACTTCTGTGACATCAGCCGTAACAACTTTTTTTTTTTTCTAGAAAAGTCCCCTGAGGGAAAGGAAACAAAAGCAAAGATAAAATATTAGGACTGCATCAAAATAAGAAGCTTCTGCTCAGCTAAGGAAACAATCAACAAAATTAAAAGGCAACTTACTGAAATGGGAGCAGATATTTGCAAATAACATAATCTGATAAAGGGTTAGTATCCAAAAATATATAAAGAACTTATACAACTCAACACCCAAAAAACAATCCAATTAAAAAATGGGCAAAGACATGAATAGACATTTCCCCAAAGAAGACATCCAGATGGCCCACAGACACATGAAAAGATGTTCAACATCACTCATCATCAGGGAAATGCAAATCAAAACCACAATAAGATATCTCCTCACACCCAAAAGAATGGCTAAAATAAAAAACACAAGAAAAGAATATTGGTGAGGATGTGGAGAAAAAAGAACCTTTGTGCACTGTTGGTGGGAATGCAAATGGGTGCAATCACTATGGTAAATGATCTGGAGCTTCCTCAAAAAATTAGAAATAGAACTACTTTATGATCTAGTAATTGCAGTACTGGGTATTTACCTAAAGAATCCAAAAACATTAGTTCAAAGGGATACGGGCACCCTTATGTTTACTGCAGCATTATTTACAATAGCCAAATAATGGAAGCCCAAGTATCCATTTATAGAAAATGGACAAAGAAGATGTGGTATTTATAGCCAATGGGATATTATTCAGCCACGACAAAATGAAATCTTGCCATTTGCAACAATATGTATGGATCTAGAGAGTATAATGCTAAGCGAAATAAGTCAGTCAGAGAGACAAATACCATATGATTTCACTTATATGTGGAATATAAGGAACAAAACAAGTGAACAAAGGGGAGAAAAGAAACAAACCAAGAAATAGACTCTTCACTATAGAAAACAAACTGGTGGGTACCGGAGGGGAGGTGGGTAGGGGGATGGGTAAAATAGGTGAAAGGGATTAAAAGTACACTTCTTGTGATGAACACCGAGTGATGGATGGAATTGCTGGATCACTATGTTGTACACCTGAAAAATGTAACACTGTATGTTAACTATACTGGAATTAAAAGAAAAGTTCAAGTGGTTCTAATGGATAGCTAAGTTGAGGACCAGTGCTTTAAAGTAGAGCAGAAGCACATGGATTAATATTTTATTTTTTCTTTATTGCAATACGTCACACGGGCAGGCAAGAAGAAGACATAGTCTTTTCCTAATGGAGAGACTGATTATCACATTCCCAACAGTCCTCAAGGGTTTTAAGGAAAATCGTGTAGGAACTCAGCTCTTTGATTGTGATGATGACAGAAAATGGCCTTGTAATCTGAAGCCAATTTAAAAGGATATGCTAATAATAAAATGGAAACTTGAGCCAAAATTAAAAAATAAATAAAAGAACAAAGTGATAAAACTGTAAAAATGAAAAAAGGTGAAGTTAATATACAAAAAACAAATTTTAAGACAAATTAGATTCAATAAGGATAAATGTTTATAATAAAAGTTTAAGCTGAGATAATACTCAGGTTGAGTATATGAAATACTCAGTATTTGATCATGTGAAACCTACAACAATAACAAATTCACATGGCTCAAAAATAATATGGTTAAAACCCAGAAGATTTAATGATAAAGCAAACGAGATCAGAGGTTAAGAATCAGCCTCAGAGAGAAATCCCTCTGTGCAGGACAAGAGCGGTGCTTTAGGCTCGGTGCCCACTTGTCTAGTCTAAAATGGTCTCACTGAGTCCTTGGATCTGGGGTGACAGGGACCTCAGGGAAGTAGGCTCTTGTTATTGGCCTTCTGGTGGTTGTCTGTGTGGCCTGAGACACCTGCCTGAGAGCATCGCTAGATGGCTCTTTAGGTAACAAGTTGTTTGGTCTGGTCCACCGGCAGCTAGCCTATTGACTGCCAAAATTCTTACTAGAGACTTGGAGGAGGGTATTGCTGGCAGGCTGGTCAAATTTTCAGATTAAATTTAATTGATTAAACATTTATTAAATTCCTCCTCTGTGCCAAGACTTGTAGAAGGTACTGGGGGTATGACAGTAAATAGGAGATCAAAGTGGTATATTTAAGGTCTGGTGGGGTTAGGGCCCTAGAATGGGGTAGAGGAGTGCTGCAGGTTGGGGTCACCCGGAAGTTGAGATGAGGTGTTAGCATATGATCTACGGGAGCTCCGGGTATCAAACTCTGTGGAAAGGAAGGAAGCATGATCAGGTACTGGGAGAAGCTTAGTTGCAACACAGTCTCAACAGAGGCCTCCGCTGACCGATGCAGAGCTCTGAAGCTGTAAATGTCCTTAACAGTTGTCTAATGTCACAAGGAGTGTTCTGAGCCTCTATTGCTTCCCAGTGACCAGTTGTTGCATGTGACTGTCCTCTTGGGTGAGGTAGCTGTCTCCCAGCTAAGGATGGTTTCCAGGGAGAGAAAACAGTTCAGGGCAATCAGCCAGAAATGCTCTCAGCTGCTGGGACAGTGAGTTCTGATGGGGAATCTACTGGGTCCATTACAGGTAGTATCTTAGTTTGTTCAGGCTTCTTTAACAAATTACCATAGTCTAGAAGCCTTATAAACAACAGAAATGTGTTCCTCATGGTTCTGGAGTCTGGAAGTCCATGATCTGGGTGTTAACACAGTAAGGTTCAGGTGAAGACCACTTATGGGTTGTGACTGCTGACATCCCACTGTGTCCTCACATGGTGGAAGGGAGTGGGGGATCTTTCTGGGGGCTCTCTTATAAGGGCACTAATCCTATTCATTTGGACTCTACTTTTAGAACCTAATCACCTTCCAAGGGCCCCATCTCTAATACCATCTCCATGGGGTTAAGAATTTAACATATAAAATTTGGGGAAGGAGATACATAAACATCCAGATCATAGTAGGTAGTGATAAAAATATGTCTAGATAGGGACATTCTGGACAAGATCCTAAATGTGAAGTGAATCAATAAATGGTTAGTTGACCAGTAGGATCATCACTACTGGTCATCAATGAAGCATCTATAAAACAATCCCATCTTTGACTGCCCAGACACACATGACGTATCCTCAGTGAAATGAGCAAAGTCTTGACTTGGATGGCATGTGGCAGATGCCTGATGGATCACTCTGCCATCTGGGCCCCATCCACCAACAGCAGCCTGTAGAGGGGACAAGGGTGAGGAGAGGTCTGGAGACCAAGCAGATCTTTGCCATGGCTGAGGAGTCAATGGCTGCTTGGTGTAGAGGAGAAAAGACTTTATGGAAGGGTCATGGAAACTGTCTCACAGTGGATCTGGGGAAGAAGACAGAACCAACCTTAATGGAAGGAAGACTTTGTATCAGTATCAGGCAATAGTTTCTAAAGTAAGAATTGGTAGACAAGGGAGTGGGGTGAAATTCACTTCCCTGCCAACAGCTTAAGAGATGTAACATGATCCAGAGGAAAATTAAAAAATTAAATACGGAGGTATTGCTAAGTTAAACTCACCTTGACCTTGCCTTGTGGTTGGGGACTAAAGATGAGATAAAAGAATGGTGAAGAAGAGATTTTTTACAGGTTTTTCTGGAAACTGTAAGAAGAAACTGGAGTAGGGTTGGGAGAGTTTCAGCAGAGGGCAGTCATAGGGATCAAAAGGGGAAGGGTTTGAAATATGGATAAAAGGGATTGAACTGAAGACATACGTCCAAGGTATTTTGGGCCACAGCTCCTGCTGTTGCATATAAGCACCTGGTGAACCCATGATGCATCTCCTGAGGGTCTAAAGACATAAGTTGTGAAAGGAAAGCTTAGGGAGAAATTCTTAATCTTATTTGTTCAGTAGTAGTCTGATGAAGCTAAGATACCTATTTCAGTATAATGTCTTTAGATTCATGAAACAAAATACTTAGATTTTAAACACAGTCATCAAAATATAATAAAAACAAATTTGCGATGGAGTATGACATATTCAAGAACCATATCTAGGGGGCCTGGGAGGCTTAGTGGTTGAACGGCTGCCTTTGGGCTCAGCTCATGGACCCAGGGTCCTGCGATCAAGTCCTGGGTTGGGTTTCCTGCTCATTGGGAAGTCTGTTTCGCCCTCTACCCTTCCTCCCTGCTTGTGATCTCTCTCTCTCTCTCAGATAAATAAATAAAATCTTTTAAAAATTAAAAAAAAAATAAGAACCATATCTAGCAGTGGATTTAATAACTTCTGCATTTTTGAAGTAGTGCTAAACATAAATATCTTTATTTAAAGATATCTACAAAAATATGTACAAGCATCATGTGATAAGAAAAAAAGGTCATTTGGTGACAAAGGCAGAGTTATTGCTAATACTACTGTAGGTCTGAGCTTACATTCAAAATTGAAGGAAGTGCTAAATGTCATTATGATATTAACTAAATCCTACTTCAGTTAAACATCGGTTAACTTTCTTCCCAACCAAGTTCAGGGATCCCCAAAATTCTGTCCACATTCAGTCTGAGGAGCCCAGATTAAGAAATCCTACAGTGACCACAGTTGGGAGTCAGCAGTCAGCAAGGCTGGTGAACACTTGTTGGGTCAGATTTCAAAGGACCCATACTGTAAGAGGGAGTCTGGCTACTCTCTGATATCTTCTACTTCCATAACTCTATGACCATTCTTTCTGGCATTGAAGGTACTTTGTTTTTAATGGGGCATGGAACCATCATCCCAATGAGGATGAAGGTAGTATATAAAATTTCTTGATTTAACTTCTCTTGCCATTTACCACTATTATCAGCCTGGAGAACTCTTCTACTGGGAAGGTTTCCCAGGTGGAAGAGTTAAAATGTTTGGATAAGGGTGGAGTTAGGACAGAGATCTGGAACATGGTAAGCTTAGGAGAGAGTATGAACCCAAAGTACATCTTCACCACCTTTACCCAGCATGTGCTGTTCATTCAGAAACAGAGGAATGTTTCCCAGCTTTAGGGACTGTTGAGTTCTGGGGATTTCGTGCTTCACTTTCCTTTCTTGTGACAATTTATAGTGTTCAACAGAGCTGTACTTATATCAAAAATAACCAGATTTCATGTTAGATATTTATCAAACTTAGTGTGGTGGAGTGAATCATCGATCTCAACTCTTCAGTCCCCATTTTGTCCATTCACCCCCTTGCTAGGGCTTCAGGGGGGTCAGAATTACTCCCTGACCACTTGATCATGGGACTTGTTTTGGCCAATGGGACGTTAGCACATAGAGCACAAAGAAGAGTGCCTGAGCAGTTGGACTTTCCTTCTGTGCTCAATGCCTTTCCTCATGGGAAGAACATTCCCTGGGTAACCACTGGACATGGAAAATGTGGAGACACACAGAGCAAATCTGGACCTGGCCTGGAGCCTGGAACCAAGCCCAGCTGAGCCTGCCTTAGATCAGCCAACTTGCAGCTGTGGGGGAATGAGAATTCAATACTTTATGCTGTACACCACTGAATTTGGGAGATGGTTTTTATCGCAGCATGATTCTAGGTAGAGCTAGTAAATGTAGAAAGGCATTCTCAAGGCTTTATGGTTTAAAATAAACTCCCATTTTAATTTAGCCATGGCTTTAAATACTATATACAAAGTTTCCCCTAAAAAAAGATGCCTGTTGGTTTATTTAAGTTCGATATTTATTTATTTTTCTAGACTCTGGCAGTTGGTCACTCAGGATATTTTTGTGCATTGAATACATATACGCTGATGTAACTCAGAGGTAAATAGTGGCATGGTAGTGAGGTAAATAGAGTAGATATTAGATATTAAATCCAGAAAATATTTATAGAATTCCTACCATATGCAGGGTACTTTTCTAGGTACTAGAGATACACAGATAAAAATCCTTGCCTTCATGGAACTTTCCTTCTAGTGGACACTTATTGGATAGAAGAGTTATTTCATTCCACAGTAGAACAGGACTCTCAGTATCAAGGCATGGATTATGGGAGGGAAGTAGAATAAGGGAAGTTCACACCCACTGAGACTTTAGTATGTGGATGGTAGCATACCACAAAGGGAAGAAGTATGGAATGGGTGAAAGTTTGGGAATTAAGTAGCACTCAAAATGAAGGAGAAGTCCATCTTCCAAGTAAGAAACCTAAAAACATAAAAATAAATCAAATCAGAGAGAGGAGGTGGCTTTTTCTTGGCAGGAGTTTACTTCAGGGTCAAGAAGAAGAAGAGAAATGGATTTTAAGTTGTTATTAACAGTTATGGCCTCGACCTCCCAGGTAAGGAAATCAGAGACTCTGTTGCTAACCATATGTGTGTTGTCACAGTCCTCTGGTTCTTCCAGGATCTTTTTGTTTGAAGAGTTGTCAAGCTCTCCTAGGCAACCCAAGTGATCTGTCTAAAATACCCACTGCATTGGGCAGTCCTGGTCCTGGTTCTGGCCTTCTTTACCACTTATTTCTGACACATTTGCAGAAGAAGTGAAAAAGATCATTTGGTGATATAGTCAAACATCTTAATATATGGAAGTTTCTAGAATCAACAATGGCCTGAAGAATGTATAAATTTATTTCTCACTCACATGAAAATGTGGGCAGGCTGCCCACAGTCGGTGTGATGCATGCTCTCAGGGACTCTGGCTTCCTCTACTGTTGCTGTCCCTCTTGGGAGCCTTGAAGGCAGCATCTTGTCCAAGATGGCCACATCTACATTCTAGGTAGCAGGTGAAAGAACAGGCAAAGAAGAAGAGAAAAGGGGATATTACTGCTGCTGCATTTTTCTTTAAGATTTTTTTAATTTAATTATTTGACAGTCAGAGATCACAAGTAGGCAGAGAGAGAGAGGATGGGGAAGCAGGCTCCCTGCTGAGCAGAGAGCCCGATGCGGGGCTCGATCCCAGCATCTTGGGATCATGACCTGAGCCGAAGGCAGAGGCTTTAACCCACCGAGCCTCCAGGCGCCCCATTACTGCTGCTTCTTAAGGAAGAGACAATATGTCCACTTGCATTCCATTGGCTGGATTTTAAACATATTGCTCCTCTCAGCCACCAGGGAGGTTGAGAAATATAGTCTTGTTTCAGGTAGCCACGTGTCCAGCTAAAAATATTAGGGAATCTGACCCAATAACAGAACGGATGGATACTGGGGATGGGTTAGTCAGAATAGGCTATGCTGTGGTCCAAACAAACCCTAATACCTTGGTGGCCTGACATGACTAAGTTTTACTTCTCGCTCAGGAGTCTAGGTTGACAGATGCTCTGCCCTCACGGATGATTCACCCAGAACCCAGGGCAGCTGTAACTGGGGAAGAGAAGGCCTGGAGGGATGACCCTGCCTCCAAAATGCTTCAGCTCACTAGTGACAGAGCCCATTTCCGCTCTCAGCGCCTTGTCCAGAACTCGTCACCTGGTCTCCACCTAACTAACAGGGAGGTTGGGAAACGAGGAGAAGCACTGGGTTATTACTGGTGAACAATAAATATCTAGATATCTCTGCCATGGGTTAAACCTCTTGAAATATATATATATATATATATATACACACACACATATATATGTATATATATATTGCTTCTCGGTGGCTTGCATGTGGCTTGGAGTCTCAGTTTCCTTCTAGCCCTGCCTGTCAATTTGTGCTTTTTTGGGGGGTATCCACAGTCTTGAAGAAAAGCCATGGGAGCTGATGCTAGATTTCCCATCTGACACAGAGGAGACGTCCTTTTAAACAATAATAAATATTGCCTCCATTTATATTGTTGTTCGCACCACCACCCCCGCTTTGTCTTGCCTATTGAAAGAGCCAATTAAACAAAGTGTGTGCTCTCGGCGCCTGTTCTGCGCTCATTTTGAGATTTAATCAACCCTCTGAACCTGCAGCATAACTGCCTCATAATGTCAACTTAATATATTGAGATCAGCCCAAACTCACCATTCCCAGGGGTGGTTTTGTTTAAAGGAGAGTTGTAATTGAATTTCTAAACAACTGCCAAGCTTTCAAGGTACCAAAATAAACATTATCCAAGCAGAAACTTACCCTGGAGTCTTTGGTTAACTTACATATACTTTAAGAAAATAAAGGTTTTTAACAATTTTTTTAAAGAAAAAAGTGAGCTAAACTCTTTGTTGTCCCTTTAAAAATTAATCACCATCTGGGTGCCTGGGTGGCTCAGTGGGTTAAGCCACTGCCTTCGGCTCAGGTCATGATCTCAGTGTCCTGGGATCGAGTCCCGCATTGGGCTCTCTACTTAGCGGGGAGCCTGCTTCCCTCTCTCTCTCTATGCCTGCCTCTCTGTCTACTTGTGATCTCTCTCTGTCAAATAAATAAATAAAATCTTTAAAAAAATTAATCACCATCTGCCCCCATTTTTGGAAGGCATCTGTAGCCGAATAGTGAGATTTACAAATCAGGTGAAATAGCCACTGATTATTCATGGAGACACAATTGGCTTAATACGAAGTGGCCTTTCAGCCCCGTCTAGCCCCCAAGCTCTTTCATTGCTCAATGAAATGTCCTCAGGATAAAGTCCAAATTCCCTAGCCCCGAGTCCATCACTCTCTACGATGTGTCTCCAGCGTAATTTTCAAGGCTTATCTCCAGATATAGCACCCTTTCCCCTTTTAGCTGGGCATACACCCTACTCTGTAATCCTATTCCCCAGTTCACCTCTTGCAAAGGCGTTTGATGCTTTCTTGCTGTCCACCCCAAATCTACCTACTAGAATCTCACTCACCCCAGTCAGTAACTAGCCTCTTCTCGTTCCTTTCAGTTGCGTTAAATATCACCTTTGGGCTCCACGGCTCCTGGGGACACATGGATCGTATACTTCCCTCATCCTGTCTTGCATCGGAATAATTTATGTCTAGCTTCCATTTGAGATCGTAAGTTCCATAAAGCCAGGAAGTACACTATCTGTGTCTTCTCCCTGCTTTGTGTCCATGGATACTTACTGAGTCCCTCCTTAGTGCCTGGTTCTCTGCTAAGAAGCTCTGAGAATTTTAAGTCGAGCACGGGTTAGACCTTTAAGAATGCCACGTGAAGACGCGTTGCAATGTTGAAGGAAGAGAAGAAGGGAGGTAAAGAACAAGGTTGCACTTGATCTTAGCCAAAAGGCCAAGAAGTGATTAAGAAGATGGTTAGAGATGGCAATGCAAGAGGTAAAGCTCTTAGAGAATTACAGGATCTGATGAACCGTTACCTGCAGCATGACTGGCATGTGATAGAATGTAACGGAAGTTTAAAAGAAAGGGATGCTAGGGAGGAGCTTCTTGAAGAAGCCTGACCGGACATCTGGACATTCATAGACAAGGAGAAGTGATGTGTAAGGTGGAGGGGAACAGCATGGGCAAAGGCAAGGATGTGGGGGGTGTTTATGCCATTCAAAGAGGACAGCAGATGGTTTTTAATATAGAATATTTGTGAAGGGAATCATTAGGGACAAATGAAGGTAGTTTGGGGGGAAAGAACACCTAGGAAGCCCCAAATTTCCAGAAGAAGGAGTTTGGACTTGACTCACTCAGCACGGGGAGCCACTGAGAACTGCTGAGCTTTGGTGTGACTGGCGTTCTTCCCAGGGGGTATTAACCTGGCATTGGTGCAGGTGGGTGGGAGAATCTAGAGGTCATCCTTAATGCAGGGGCAAGACTGAGGGTCTGAACTCAGGCGGCGGCAGCTGACATGGAGGGGCAGCAAGCCATGGATTAACCTGGGCAGCAGTGAAATCACCTAGACTTACCAATGAGGGAGCTGTAGGAGTCAGAGGTGGTACTGAGATTTTCAGTCTCGAAGCCTGCAGAAATGGCAATGCGGTCATCAGTGAGGGGCACCTAGGAGGAGGATCAGATTTGAGGGGAATTCGAGAGCCTGAGGGGTTGACAGGGAATCCAGGTAGGGAGCTGCAGGCAGGAGGAAATGTGGGCTGGAATTCAGGTAAGGTACAGGGCTGAATATTTGAAGAAATCTCAAATTTGGAGCATCACTGTAGGTTAGCATTTTACTATTGGAGTGTCTGTGCATTAAATTATTGGAGCGTCTTCATATGAATATTTAAAAACATCTTTAATGAGATCTAATACATGCACTAGAGATATCACCCACTTAATGTGTACAGTTTAGTGAATTTTAGTTTCTTTGCAGGGCTGTGTAACCACAAATATAATGTCTATTTAGATTGTATTCCTCACCTCGGAAAGACATTCCATGCCTGCTAGCAGTCACTCTCCAATTCCCCACACCCTCCTCCCAGTCCAAGGCAACCACTAATTTATTTTCTGGCTCTATAGACTTTCCTATTCTGGACATTTTAAATAAATAGAATCATGTAACCTGTGTTATTTTGTGACTGGCTTCTTTCACTCAGCGTGTTTTCAAAGTTCATCCTTTTTTATGGTATATATCATACTTATTTCTTTTTACTGATGAGTAACATTCCATTGTTTGGCTAAACTATATTTTATTTACCTATTCATCTGTCGTTAGGTTCTTTCCACCTTTTGACTCTTATGAATAATGCTACTGCGAACATTCACATACCATTTTTTGTTTGGGTGTATGTTTTCATTGCTCTTGATTATAAACCTGGAGTGGAATTATTGGGGGATATGGTAATCCTATGTTCAACATTTTGAGGGACAAACTGTTTCCAACCTGACTGAAAGATTTAACATTTCTGCCAGCGAGGCACAAGGGGTTCCAAATTCTCCACATCTTTGCCAACACTTGTGATTATCTGTCTTTTTCATTGTAGCCATGGTGTATGAAATGGTGTCTCATAGTTTTGATCCACATTTCTCTAACAACTAATGATGTTGAGCATCTTTTCAAGGGCTTACTGGCCTTTTGTATATCTTCTTTGGAGAAATATATCTTCAAATCCTCCACCCTTCAAATATATCTTCAAATCATGATGAGAGCCGAAGGCAGATGCCTAACAGACTGAGCCACCAGGGCGCCCCTCAAATATATCACATTTCTATACTTTGCAGTTCCAATAATACAATTATAAACATATTATTTTATACAATCACTCTTTCTATCAGCCAAAGACAAGAGAAGAAATATACCATCATACCATCTTTTATAGTTTATTGGGTTGTGTTTTTGGTATTGAGATTTTAAAAAATATATTCTCGATGCGTTTCTTCTTAATATATGATTTGCTAATTTTTTTCCCATTCCATGGATTATCTTTTCACTTAGTTGGCACAGCATTTATTTGCAGCACTGAACTGATGTAGTCCAATTTATGTATTTTTTTCAGACATTACTTGTGTTCTGGCATCTTATCTATGAAGTCATAACCCAAGATCATAAGGTTTACAGCTATGATTTCTTCTAATATTTTTACAACTTCAGCTCTTTCATCTAGGTCTATGACCTTGATTCGAGTTAATTTTTGTGTAATACATTTTTCTCCAGGTGGATTCCAGTGATCTCAGTACTATTTGTTAGAAAGACTGTCCTTTCCCCATTGTGCAATTACTGTGACAAAGACAAATACTGTAGGATCTCATTTATATGTAAAATCTCAAAAAAAAAAAAAAGGTTGAAATCAGAAATAGAAAGTAGAAAGGTGATTACCAGGGGTGAGGGGCTGGGGAAGATGGGGAGATGCTGGTTAAAAGGAATAAGCTTTCTGTTATAGGAGGGATAAACTCTGGGGATCTAATGATGACTATGGTTAATGATGACTACAGTTAATGATACTGTGTTGTGTGCTTGAAATTTGCTGAGAGAAGACCTTAAGGATTCTCACCAACATATAAACAAAACAAAAACCAAAACAAAGCCTAACTATGTTTTAGTGGGTAATGGCTGTGTTAATTAATAAGACTGTGGTAATAAAAGGTATGCATAATTCAAATTGTCATGTTGTGAATTTTCAATATACACTATTTTATTTGTCCATTATACCTCAATAAAATGGAATAGTAAATCAATAGCTAAGTACCACCCTGTCCCCAAGGAACAGAATACTATTTAGCTGTAAAATGGAGTGCAATTCTGATAATACGCTCCAACATGGATGAACCTTGAAAATATTATGCTTAGCGAAATAAGCCAGACCAAAGGACAAATACTGTACAATTCCTCTTATGTGAGGGACCTGGAGTAGTGACATCCACAGAGACAAAAAGTAGAATGGTGGTTGCCAGGGGCTGGGGAAAGGGAGGAATGGAGAGTCATTATTTAATAGGTTAAGAGTTTGTGTTTGAAATGATGAGAATATTTGGAGATGGATGGTTGCCCAATAATGTAAATACATTTAATGCCACTCAATTGTACACCCAAAAGTCATTAAAATGACATTTTATTATATGTGTAAAATGTAAACAGAGGCAATTAAAAAAATAAAGTGTGTCTCTTGGAGCCAGTACGTACTTGGATCTGGCTTTTTTCCACAATCCCTTCCTTTTGATTGGATCACTTACATTTGGTGTTATTCCTGACATGCTTATATTTACAACGGCAACTGAGCATTTTGCTATGCCTCACTCTCTTTTGTCCTCCTCTGTTCTTCCGGTACTGTCTTCTTCTGTAGTCAGTGGATATTTTCTAGAATAGCATTTTAATTCTTTTAATGACTGTTTAACTCCAATTTCTTCCTCGCTCCCTCCCTTCCTTCTTTTCTTCCTTCTTTCCTCCTCCTCTCCCTCCCTCCCTTCCTTTCTTTTTTAGAAAGAGAGAGCCTGCAAGCACAGGGGTAGGAGATGGGGGAGGGGAGGGACAGAAGGAGAGGGAGAGAGGGAGGATCTTAAGCAGGCTCCACACCCAGCATGGAGCCCGACCATCACAGGACTCAATCTCATGACCCTAGGATCATGACCTAGCCGAAATCAAGAGTCAGACACCTAACTGACTGAGTCACCCAGGCACCTCATATTCTATTTTTGAAGTTATTGTCACAGCGATGACTCTAAGGCTTACAACATGCAGCTTCCTTATCAGATTTCTTCAGATTTTACTAGCATAATTCCAATGAATGCCAAAACTTTTCTCCTGTATAACTCCATACCCTTCCTCCTTTTATTCTATTATTGCTAAAATATTACATCTATATATGTGACAAACCCAGAAACACATTGCAATAATTATTAATTTATGCAACTGCATGCCTTTTATAGAAGCTAAGAGAAGAAAGGAAAATTAATATGTATCCAGAATTTATTATTTTCCATTTCCAGTTTTCTTTATTCATTCCTATGGATGCCAGTTACCATCTAGTTTGATTAATTTCTTTACTTCAGTGTGTCTTTTCTCCCAGCTGCCTTCTTTTTGCTATTACTATCAAATACATTACATGCCTATTTTTTCTAAAGACTTTGTGTTTATCCGGGTGCCTGGGAGGCTCAGTGGGTTAAAGACTCTGCCTTTGGCTCGGGTCATGATCCTGGGTCCTGGGATCAAGCCCCGCATGGGGCTCTCTGCTCAGCGGGGAGCGTGCTTCCTCCTCTCTCTCTCTCTCTCTGCCTGCCTCTCTGCCTACTTGTGATCTCTATCTGTCAAATAAATAAATAAAATTTTTTTTAAAAAAAGGACTTTTTGTTTATTTGAGAGAGAGACAGAGAAAGAACGTGCAGGAGTTGGGGGAGGGCAGAGGGAAAGTAGGGAGAGGGAGAACAGACTGTTGAACAGGGACCCGGATGCAGGACTCCCGATCTCAGGACCCTGGGATCATGATGAGAGCCGAAGGCAGATGCTTAACAGACTGAGCCACCCAGGTGCCCCTTAAATGTATAGCATTTCTATACTTCACAGGTCTAATAATACAATTATAAACATATTATTTTGTACAATTACTCTTTCTATCAGCTAAAGACAAGAAAAGAAATATACCATCATGCCACCTTTTATGGTTTATCTCCACAATTATCTTTACTGGTGCTTTTTATTTTTCAGTATGGATTTAAATTTCTGTTTAGTGTCCCTAGCTTCTGTACATTTTAAGTAATACATTGTAGCAACTCTGGTTACTGACCACCTCCCCTCACCCGCCTCCTCCGCAGTTATTACTGTTGTTTGCTTGATGTTTGTTTGTTTAGTGACTTGGCTGAACTAATTTCGTGAAGTCTGTTTCCGGGGATGTGTGCAACCATCCATGTCCCTGCTCAGATTTGTTCTTCTGGCTGCCTAGGGGTCACCTTGGAATCCACAGAAGCTATTTAGTGGTCAAAGATTATGCTTAGGGTTCTCTAACTGGTTAGACTGTGTGTGTGTGTGTGTGTGTGTGTGTGTAGCTTGGACATTACATTCACAGCTCAGCGACTTTGTGTAGTGGGCCCACCTTCAGCCAGGGGCTAGCTTGGAAGTCCTTCTCCATCACTCCCAAGAGGGTACAGCCTTGCCTTGAACACATTTGTCAAGACTTTCAAGGGATGTGTGTGGTTTTTTTTTGTTTGTTTGTTTTTTTTTAACTCCTGGCCTCCAGGAGTTCCCCAGGGTTCAAGGAGCTCATTGTTTTGGCCAGGGTTTCATCAGAGGGTGTGCTGGACCTCCTGTGCTGGGAGGCTTCTGCCCTTTGTTGATTAATCTGTGTGTGAGGTGGGCTGGTTTGCATGTCTGACCCCATGCTCAGCTTCCATCGCTCCCGAGTACGTGCAGACCCCCACAGGTACACCACCTGCCTATCCCCCCCGGGTCATCTGGGACTCTAGGAGTGTTCTTCTTAGCTGTCTTTTACCCTGTTTATTTTGTTCAACTTTCTGTACCTCTGCCACTTCAATGGCTGCTACCCGTATGCTGGAGTTGCCGGTCTACTCTCAATCTCCTCTCACCAAGATCTCCTGGTTTTCAACAACAGCTGTGAGCAAGGAATTCTCCACATTCTCTTCCAAGTAAAGTCAGTCGTCTCCTGGCAGTACCATGGAGCTCTTCCTTCTTCTGGCCTGTCTCTTACCCAAGGAAGACAATGGCCCTCTTCTCCTGGAGTGACACACGCTTGCTCTGCAAGAAGACCACAGAGGGGTGGTAGCTTCTCATCTTCTTATGTTTCCTCGATAAGCATGGAACCCCCATCTAGTGAACGAGCTGAGACAGGACAGTTGGGGCCTCAGGATGTTCCACTTGCCATACCTGGAGGAGAGCTTCCACCCTACAGAGACTACTAGGGGAAAAGAGGGCTTCTGTTCCTTCCTTTACACCCACCCAGATTAGAGATTGCAGAACAGGGGGCTGGAGGAACACTGAGCCTTGACCTTCTCAGAGTGAAGCTGTAGCCTGAGGCTGGGAACTGAGGGAGAAGGGAGTCCCTGTCTTCTTGGCCATACTCACCTGCAGGAAAGTTTCCATCCCACAGAGCTGGGGCAGGAGGAGGGAGCAGGTCATGGCTCAAATACCACACACTCTTGCTGTCTTTCCTGAGATTTAATCGAGTTTCTTCTATGAATGTGTCTTCACTTGCTATCATTGTTTTTCTGTGAAGAGAGTTAGCCAGGCTCCTCACTCTGCTGTTCCTGACATATTTTAATATTACCATTTAATCTCAGTGCAACGATGACCATGGAGTCCTTGCTTCTTCTTTCACATACCCCACCTGCCAAGAAATCCTACTGGTTCTACCTTGAGAATTTATCCAGGATTCAACCTCTTCTCTCCTCTTTGACTGCTGTCATCCTGGTCCAAGCCATCATCTTCTTACCCTGCAAAAGCCTCCTCTTTGGGGTCATTTCCTCCCCTTCTTATGTGACCCTGCATTATCTCTCTCAGCTCCCCTTTCTCTGATCACTCCACTCTGGCCAATCTGCTCCTCACTCAACAGGCCAAACCTACTTGTACCCCAGGGCCTTTGCAACGACTGTCCCTCTGTACCGGATGCATTTCTTTAATTATCTACATTGTTAATTCCTCATGCCAATTAATTGCTCCATGTAATCTTCCTGAGGAGACCCATGCTGGCTACCTTTAAAAATTTTTTTAAATTTAATTCAATTTTAATTCCAGTAAATACCCTGACTACCCTTCCTACTGTAGCATTCCCCCCAACCCTACCCCACCATTCCTGGCCCTCCTTTCCTGCTCTATTTTTCCTTTTTTCCATGATGCTTTCCACCATCAAACAGGTAATTAAGAGGAGGGCACAGAGGGGGTAAGAGGTAAGAAGGAGCCAGGAGAGCAAGAGATGCTGATAGGAAAGAAGGTAAGACAGTGTCCTGGGGGAGGGACATGGTGGAGCCAAGGTTGTCCATGAGAGCTTGAGGAAAGGATGGACGGATCAGGGAGACAGGCACCCAGCCAACTGTTAAGGTGAAAAGAGGGGCATCTACAGGTTCCTGGTTGGGTGGCCGTGGCATTGGACTTTCCCACCATGCCAAGCATCTGATGGGACATCAAGAGAACATCCATCAGTGTTTTTTGAAGGGAAAAAGGATATATATTGAGGTTCCCAACTGAGCATTTTGCTTTCACTTCGAACCCCAGCATCCATCATGTGCCTTCACAGGAACAAACCCTGTGGGATAGGGAGGGGACTGAGTCCTCTTATTCCCACTACACAGCTGGGAAATCATGGCCAAGAGAGGGTCAGTGATGATCCCAAGGGCACCAGGCCAGGAGGCCATCCGCCTCTGAGCCCAAGACCTTCCTCACACGGAGGCTGCTTGAGAAAGGCAGGGACAGGGGGCTGGGTCTTCTGCCTGGGAGAGTTCGCTGTTCGTTTGTGTTGGCTGCCCAGGGACTCCAGTGGTCTTTGTCCACACACTGAAACACAACGTCAGGTTTTCAGAAGAAGCCTCTGATTTGGCGATACCTGGGCCCAAAAGTGAGGGCTGTATTTCTGCACCAGACTGAACTTTTGCTGGAATGCGAGGTGGGGTGGGAGCCAGAGAGAGAGCGGGGTGGAATTTCTGCCAGGGCCTCAGGGAGACCAGAGTTGACAGGAGGCGAGGATGCCAAGGGCAGTCTCGGTGGCCCTTCTCCTTTTCTGGGCACCCCCTTCCCCCGCCTTTTCCCCAAACATCCTCCAGCTCTGACTGTTTCCCCAGCTGCCTGAGGCCTGTTCCCAGGGCCAAGGCTCTGTGCAAGCTCTGATCTCCTTCGTTCCCCTTCCCAGGACCCTAGCAAACTTCTCTGGGCTGTGTCCTACCTCGTCAGGAGCCATTTCCTGGAACACCCACCAATGCGGATTCTGCATTCCCGGCATCCCTGAAGCAGAGCCCGACTCCGCTGGGGTGCAGGTGGTTTATTTGGAGACATTCCCGGGAAGTGGGACCTGGTTAGGCGGGGGTGTGTTAAGGAGGAAAAGTCACACCGAGTTGTGTTATTAAGGTTGCTCTTTTGGTTAATGTCATAAAAATACATCACAAGGACGCCCAGTTTGAAGCTTTGGTGTAGAGGCATACAAATTTAGAATATTCTTCTCTTCTTGCATTAATGCACACTAAGTCTGTCTATTTCCAAGACGATTATCTGCATTGAACTCTATTGAGTTTGGTATTAATAAAGCAACACTAACTTTCTTTAGTTGCTGTTTATCTGGTATCTGCTTCTATCCCTTTCCTTCCAGTCTTTCTGTGCCTTACACAGGGAGTGTAAATAATAGGTAGTTGGAGTGGAAAAGATTCCATCTTTATTTTTTAATAAGAACTTTCTGCTTTATATTCTTTTATTGTTATTCTTGGTATAACTGCATTTTTTTTTTACCATTTTATTTTGGACATTTTATTTATTCCACTTTTTCTGGTTTGTTTGTTTGTTTGTTTTTTCCTTTTTCTCATTCTTGTCAACTTTTGGGTTGGGAGAGGTTTTTACTTCTCCTTGAAATTTTTTCATCTCGGTTTTGAAGTTATATGCTTTATCCCATTATTTTATCTCTGTTACTGAAATTTTTAAAAAATTTCATTTATTTATTTGGCACAGAGAGAGAGATCACAAGTAAGCAGAGAGGCAGGCAGAGAGAAGCGGGGGGCGGGGGAAGCAGGCTCCCTGCTAAGCAGAGAGCCCGATGTGGGGCTCGATCCCAGGACCCCGAGATCATGACCTGAGCCGAAGGCAGAGACTTAACCCACTGAGCCACCCAGGCGCCCCTGTTACTGAAATTTTAAATGCACATTTAACTCAACGAATTCCCAATCAAGAATTTTACTCTCCTTCCGGGCCCTCCAGTAAGATTTGAGTGCTTTAATTTTGACACTTAGCTCTCTACTTGTGATTTACATCCAGAATTTTAGTTCTGTATTTAATACTATGGCATACAACTCAGGCATTGGTATGATTGTTGTTTTCTGAATCAGTTTCTTCTTAGATTTGCTCACATATTTTTCTTGCTTTCCTCCTACTCCGTTCCTTCTTGCATCTCAGACCTTTCTCCAGGGATCATAGTCCTTCTATTGGAAGCAAGTCCTTGTCCTTAAAGATGGACCTGTGCATAGTACATGCGCTAAGCTTATTTTTACCCAAATGTTTTAATTTTATCTTCATTTTTTTTTACTGTAGCATTAGAACTAAAATTTTTCTTTCTTTCTTTCTTTTTTTTTTTTAAAGATTTTATTTATTTATTTGACAGAGAGAGAGAGATCACAAGTAGGCAGAGAGGCAGGCAGAGAGAAAAGGGGGGAAGCAGGCTCCCTGCTGAGCAGAGAGCTGGGTGTGGGGCTCTATCCCAGGACCCTGACATCATGACCCGAGCTGAAGGCAGAGGCTTAACCCACCGAGCCACCCAGGCACCCCAGGAACTAAAATTTTTCTGAGGGTTGCCTGGGTGTGGCAGTCAGTTAAGCATCTGACACTTGGATTCGGCTCAGGTTGTGAGATTGAGCCCTACATTGGGCCCTGGGCTAGCCCAGAGTCGGCTTGAGAGTCTCCCTCTCTCTCCCTCTGTCCCTCCTGCTTGTGTTCTCTCTCTCTCTCCAAAATAAATAAAATAAATCTTTAAAATTTTTTTCTTAAATACGATTTAGGATATGTATGACTCCTTCCCCCACCCTTCCCCAGTATATTCATTACTTTGGCATTTTGCACACATGTTGTTCTTTGCAATGGTTTTGGAACCGGCTTGTCGTGTACTCTAAAAAGGAAATATAATCCTGGGGCTGTGGGTGGGAGCGAACTGAACGTAGCGATCAGTCTGGGAAGGCATTGCCATCGATACTGAGTCTATGTATCTATGAGCCTTGTGGAGAAAAGTGATCACTGTTTTTTTTTTGGTTATGTAATACTTTTTTTTTTTTTACCATTATATTTTCTAATTTTCTACTTGGTTTTTGTTCATATAGAAGAAAACTTTTGAATGTCATCTATTGATCTTGTGTCTGATCATTTACTGAACTTTGGTGTTTTTTCTAAACGGTTTTGCTGGATTTATATCTGTTAGATGAACAGCTGTATTGTTGTAAACAAGAACATTTTTCTCACTTTTCTTCCAGTATCTTTCTCTTGTTTTATTTTTTGTGTAAGACCTATTATTGCAAAACATCCTTGAAAGGTGGCATCTCTGTCTTATTCCTGACTTTTATGTGACCATTTCTAATATTTTACCATTCGGCTTATTTCAAGTTTCTTGAAAAAAGAAATTTTTTTTTTTTAATTTTCCAGATTAAGGAAGCTTTTTATCTGCTATTAGTTGAATGTAGTTTGCAGGCGGTTATGTTGCCTAGGTGTGGGGAGTTGTGTTTTAGATCAGAGACCAGTGCCGAATTTTACTAACAGCCTTTCCTGCATTGTATCTGTTCACTATTGCCACAATAACACTGTGAAACAATCAGCCCATACTCAGTGGATTAGCACAATAATTAGTACTCACACACTTGTGGGTTGACTAGGATTTGGCTAACTAGCTTGACTGGCTTGGCAACAAGCTTCAGGTTAAACCCAGACTGTTTCAAATGTCTCTAATCCTTCCTGGACCAGTGATCCACCAGGGAATGTTCTATGATGATGGCAGAAGTAGAAGAGGGGATGAACAGAAGCAAAGAATACCACAAAGGAGCTAGGCTTGGGACCCTCCCACTTCCACTCCATTCTCATTGGTGAAAACAAGTCACATGGCAAAGCCCCAAAACAGTGAAGGTGGGGGAGGGGGATGTATACTCCGCCTCTGGAGAAAGGAACTCAAAGTCACATGGCAGAAAGTGTGGATACAGAGAAGGATAGAAAACTGGGAAGAGGAATGCAATCAATCGCATGCATTTATTGAGATATTAATAGACTCTGTATCCCAGCCTTGTATGTTACGTAATTATATTAGCAAATTTCAAATAGTTGAACCATCATTGCATGCTTGGAATAAACCCTGCTTGTGTCCATCCATTATTACTGTTATAATTAGACGGCTGGTTTTTATTTTCTAAAATTCTTCTTGTGATTAATAGGCTTCCACTGGTGACTCTGTAAAAGGGAAGACAGGACTCACTCCTGGGTGGGTTCTGCTAAAAGATTGTTTCCTGGGAGGGGGACTCCCCATCTGTCTGAGGGGTAAGCAACCACCTGTGACTCTGCTTCCTCTGGCTGTCCCATGTGATGTCCTGTTCTGGTGCAAGATAGGTGACCAGATGTTGGAGGCGGGAGACGGAAGGAGGGCTCAGCTACTGAGTGGCTCTGACAACACCTCCCTGTTATGGGTTGAATTGTGTCCATCCAGAATTCATATGTTGGAGCTCAAACCTCCAGTACCTCAGAATGGGATCTCACTTGGAAATAGCGGCATTGCAGATGTAATTAGTCACAATGAGGTCATTAGGGTGGGCCTTAATCCAATAGGACCAGTGTCCTTTTAAAAAGGGGACGTTTGGACATGTGCATACATGGAGAACATCAAGATGAAGGCAGAGATCAGGGTGATGTTTCTGCAAGTCAATGGACAAGATGGCCACCCAGCTACAAGAAGCAGAGGCAGAGACATGGAACAGATTCTGCCTCACAGGTCTCAGAAGGAATTAACCTTGCTGATACTTGGATCTTGAACTTCTAGTCTCCAGATCCAAGAGGCAAAACAAAATTTGTATGGCTTAGTCATCTAATTTGTGGTACTTACGGAAGCCCTAGAAAGCCCAAACACTCTCTTCCTCCAAATAATTACACTGATAAACACCTGAGAACTCAAGCTCATTCCTTGAGTCTATTAATTTTTCGCTTGGAATTCTCTAATACTTCCACTGCCCTGGAGTTTACGCCCTGCCTGTGTTTTTGGTTGATGTTGCTTACAATCTCCTTTCCTTCCTAGATTTTCTTCCATTAACTTTCTAGTCAATCTTTTTAGTAATTTTTTTTTTTAAATTTATTTGACAGACAGAGATCACTAGTAGGCAGAGAGGCAGGCAGAGAGAGAGGGGGAGGCAGGCTCCCTGCCGAGCAGAGAGCCCAATGCGGGGCTCGATTCCAGGACCCTGGGACCAAGACCTGAGCTAAAGGCAGAGGCTTTAACCCACTGAGCCACCCAGGCGCCCCCTAGTCAATGTTTTCAATCAAGTGACCTCAGTCTCATTTTTCTGGGATGTGACAGACTCATCCCCCCACTGTATATATTTTTCTGTCATTCTTGAAGTTTGGGGCCATCTACTTCCCTGAACCAATTTCAGCACAGCTATTACAAACTCCGTTTTATGTATGAAAACAACGATGCCAGATAAGGTCCTCGCTTCTAGTCATACAACCATTAGATGAAAGTTGCAGCTAGAACATGGGCACCCTAGTTCCTAAGTAGACATGTGTCTCACTCCCAGGAATGGCAGGATGATTGTCTGGTGTGATATTCTAACAGATTTTTAGAGTCTTCCTACAGCAAGGTGTGTGCAGCCTGATTCTGGGGCTTCATGTGAGTTCAGCGCTGCGATCAGTTAGAGATAAATCTGCTGCGGGTGCAGGAGGGAACAGCGGAAGTGGAGTGTCAGAACCTGTTCCTTCTACCTTAGTTTTTGTTACTCTGCTAAATTTTGGCTCCTGCTCTTGAGATTTCAATTTGCAAAGAATGCAAAGGAACGGCCAAACGATTCATTTTATGTTGAAAAGATCAGCTCATCTGTCAAGTAGAGTAAAATATACTTTAAAAAAAAATCTTGTATGTCAAATAAAAACATTTTTTTTTTTTTAAGCTGGAGGTGGCAGTGATGTAGACTAAAGAGTGAGCAGTGTCCAAGCTAAGTGGTTTTAAAATGGAGACATCTTTGCTGCTTACTCCATCCTCTTTTACTTACAACGTGTACTTTATTGGATCAGAGAGAGTGTTTTGAATCTCTTTCATTCCCACATTCCTCCATCAGAGTGTTTTCATTTCTTTAGAAGACTGGCGCCTCTGCTGACCACTGAAGGGAACAAAATAACTGGTAATATTGGCAGCATGTGGTTCAATAATCCGCTCTCTTCAGCTTCACTCAGGATCGGCATTTTAAAGCTGCCTGATGAGAACTGAGAAGACTTTGTCAGCTTGTCACCCATCCGTTACCCCTCCCCATCGTCTTTCCTTCTCCCTTCTTTCAAGTCTTGCCAGCAGATGTGCAGGTGACCCCGTAGAAAAACAATACTCCGAGAAGGCTATGTTCCCTGGGTAGGGTTTGGGGCCATGAAACTTCCAATGGGCTGGAAGGTGTCTAGAGGGATGGGAGAGGGATCGGTTTTGGAATGAGACTCCCCAAGGTTCAAATCCTGATTCTGTCATTCACTCACTGGGTGAAATTACACAGGTAGTTTAAGATCTTTGATCTCAATTCTTCCTTCTAAATCATGGGGTTATAACAGGGACAAGCATTCCTATTTGTAGACTTGAAATGATGAGTCTACAATGGAGTGGATAGAAAGAACAGGAGGCAGAGTATTCATTTATGCACGTACGCCTGTACCAACCACGATTCATTTAGAGCATGTTTATGGAGGGTCTGCTATGTATTAGGCTCTGGGGATTTAAAGATAAATAAGACATGGCTTCTGTTCATGATGTTCTCCAAGTCTGGTGGGGGAATCACACATTCCACCGATTCCAGGGATCATGTGCTGAGGTCATGAGCCTAGGGGTACTCAGGAGCTGTTCCACAGAAGGAAAAGGGTGGGGGGTGGGGGTAACGGGAAACTTCCCTGAGAATAAATCTGGAAAGTTGAAGCTCAAGAGATGAAAGTGGTCTTTTCTGGGACGTGACAGAAGAACGTCCACCAAAGCCAGAGGGCTTTTCCTTTCATGGAGGAGCAGGGCTTTCTCTATGGAAAATGATCTTTTCCACTCTGCCTCATTTCTTGGAATTTGAAATCAAATTCAAAGGGGGACTTGGAAATTTGATTCACCCCTGAGGGATCTTCTGAGATGCAGCCCTTCTTCTGTGTTAAGGACTGATGTTCTCTACCTCTTTTGGCCCCAGGAGTCCTGCGGAGGGAGGGTTGGTCCCCCAGGGGCTGTTTCTGGGGAGGGAGGAGGCAGGTGGCCTAAAGGCACAACCCCATCTAGGGAAGGTGGAGAGATATAGCGTGGGCCTCCCTGAAGAAGCCTGCAGTTACCCGTTTATATTTAGCCAATAAAATGAAATGTGCCTGTGGAGGGTGGGTGTAAGTTATTATTTATTGCTTTGCAGAAAACTCCCACACAGGGCTCTCTGGCAAGGGAAACTTTGCAAAGAATTTCTGGCAGCAGCAAGGTATGCCTTTTATTTCCAGTGGGCTAAACGCTCTGCTTCCAATGTTTGTCAACGTGTCACCATTAAGAAGGAAAACAAAATCAAAGGATGCATTTCTGGCCAAACTTGTTCATTAGGTAACGTACATAACTTGAACACTCGCTCTGTTCTAGAGGCTGGGGGTCGAGGGGGAGCCAAGTCAGGTGGCCCTGTTCTGGAGGAGGTGATAAAGACAGATGATCACAGCTAATAACATTTGGGGGTGGGGCCCCAGGAATCACCCCCTTTCTGTTTTGGGTTCAGATGATAAAGGGTCATGACGCACATGAAAACCAAACATCATCAATGGCTGGGAAATACGACAGTCCACCACATTCAGAACTCTCTGGTATCAAACAGATTGGAAAAGCTGGATGAGATTTGAAGCCAAAGTAAGACCTTCCCACTCCTTTCTCCAAATCTAGGCCTTGGGACCTGTGCCAGAGAGTCCTCAGCTCTCTCACCCAGCCAGCCTCAGACCTGTGGCCAGAACACTAGAGAAAGGACAACTGTGGGAGACTGACCAGTGTAGCCTTCCATATTCCACACTCCAGAGCTAATTAGGCAGAAAGTAAAATGGGCCAGTTTCTCTGGTCACAAAGGCTTACATAGTCTAATGCCGTCTGTCTCTGGGTCCTCTCTTCGGGAAACTGCCCCTCCTCCAAGCCAGCTGCTTCTCGAGATCCATGTCAACCAAGGGGTGGGAGTCCATGCTGAAGCTGGCCAATCAGAACACTATTCATATAACCCAGCCAATCAGAGATCCTTGCTAGTGATGTGAGTTGTGAGAGACAATGCGTCTCTCCAATCTCTGAGATGCACTGTGAGGAGGTGGAAGGATCACCTGGCACTTTCTTTGCCTGCGGGAAGAAAGAATGTAGCTTTAACATGAAGTGACTCCTACCAGGGCTGTGAGCACTTGGACATAACTATAACTTCAGAATCCCGGAATAGGATGTGGAATATGTCCCTCAGGCTGGGATAGAAAAAAAGAAAAAAAAAAAAAAGTAAAAGAAAAAGATGGATTTTGAGGAATTGGCTTGTCCCATTATGGAAGCTGGCAAGTCCAAAATCTGATGGGGTAGGCAAGCAGATTGGAGGCTCAGGGAATCGTTGCAGTTCAAGTCCCAAGGTAGTCTGCTGGCAGAATTCCTTCCTGCTTGGGGAAAGTCAGTCATTGTTCTAATAAGCTTTCAACTGATTAGATGAGGCCCACCCACACTGTGGAGGGCAATGTGCTTTCCTCAAACTGGGAGTCCACCAATTTAAATGTTACTCTCATCCCTCTCTACCCACCCCCAAACCTCACCTTCATAGGAACATTCAGAATAATGTTTGACCCAATATCTGGGCATCATGACCCAACCAAGTCAACTAATAAAATTTACCACCACAGGGATCCAGGTTTTGAAGCCCCGCATTGGTCAGTTCCTAGAAATGGCTGCCCCTGAGAAGAGATGTAACCTTTGGGGAGGTAACCCCTTGGACTGGAGTCCAGATCCCAGGGATGAGAGAGAGTCAACAGTCCTGGCAGCTGAGGAAGCAAGTGGCTTAGTCCTTAAGCGTGGCTCTGGACAACACGTCCCAACCCCGTTGCACCTCCTTGAGGCTGACTCAGGCCCTGTGCCCCTTGCAGTCACCCACTCTTCACTGGGCAGTCATTCTCTCTCCTCACTGGCCCCCACTCTCTGGGGCAGGAACTGATTCTCCTCACCACCCAGGCCTGGGACACTCCAATTTGTTATTTGGTTGTTTGCAGGACTTTCCTAGAAGGATGCTTCCTCTTTCCCAGCTCTCTAGTTAAGATGAAAACATGGTGACTTCTTAAAAACAAGACAACATCCTGCCTTTTCTCTGTCTTGCCAACAGTTCTGATTTTTTTTTTTTTTTTTTTTTTAGGAGGGCTTAAAATATTTTTGAACGTGAAGAACCTAATCTTTCTGGAAGAAGCCACTGGTAGTGACAAGCTTCCCATGAAGAAATGACCCCTGACCTCAGCTGTTTTGTAGAGAGGCCTCAGCCGGCCATCTCCTCCCAGAAGTGAAAGCTGCTAATGAGATGCAGCATTCCAGAAAGGAGTGTGGTGGTGTCTTCTCCCTCCCTGCCTTCCTGCCCCTCCTCCCCCGCCCCACTTCCTCTCTCTTCTCCAATTGCTTGGAATCGAATATATGAGATTCTAGCCACGGGAGGGCAGAAGGAAGAAAGAGAGAGAGGAGCATGGTGAGTCCACTACAGAGATAGCCCACGGTTATTTAGTGGTAAGCAATGGTCCAAGCCCCCTATTCTGGGGCTCCTCAGAGGGCAGTCCCTGGACCAGCAGCATCAGTGAGCCCTGTAGAACTTCAAATCATAGATCCCACCCCAGTCCAACAGGAATCTATGTTTTCACAAGCCCTCCCAGTGATTTGGGGGCATGCTTATGTTTGAGAAACACTGTAAAACCTGTTTCCTCCCAACCACATTTTGGAGCTAGCGTAAGTAGAGTGGGCAACTGGTGTTCATTCAGAGAATTTAGGGAGAAGTTAAATAGGCTTCCCTCCCCCATGCCTTCCGTGCAGAAGTCATCTACTTCCTGTGCCTAAAACCCCTCCATTAGAGCAAAAGTGCAGGCTTGCCATTTGATCTCTGTGAAAACGCACCATTCCTACTCCTTCCAACACACCATCTGCTCCTACCTTTTGTTTCCCCTGTTCCCTCCTCAAGGAAAAGCTTTTGAAGAGAATGTTCAGACACACGTAAATGGCCGGGATTCTAGAAACTGGTGTGGTTGGTAACCATGATGGCAGTGCAAGCTACTTTAGGCTTAAGATGTTCAAATCTCAAGGTACTGGCCATAGGTGAAAACGGACCTAAGGACTGACCCATTGTCTGACATCTGGCTGTATTGTTCTAGCATCTCTCTAGACTCCAAGGTCACTGGAGTCTATGACTCTGCAATTCATGTTAGTCTATTTTCATAATAGTGAGAAAATTAGCTTTTAGAAGCTTGTTGTATCTTTACGAAATAAGAGGAAAGCCACTAATTTATATGTAGGTTTCTCTAAGTGTTTTGAGAGCACGCAGAGTCTTGTGTACCTAATGGTTTTAACATTAAAAAGTGATGGAGATTGGGAACACATTCCCCATAGTTTCCTAGTGCCAAGCTCCTTGGCCCCTGCTCCTTCCAGCAAAGTGGGGCCCAAGAGTGGGACTCTGAGAACAGCTGTCCTTACCTCGCCCACCAGCATCCAGGTGTAGCCATTGTCCAGAGGGCCCCAATTAATACCCAGCATGGTACTGGTACTTAAAAATGGTAATTTATAGACTTGTGATGATTTTTCCCCACATAGCACAAACTGAATAGGAAAATTACTGCCCACCAAGGGAGAATTGAAAAGCTTTGTGTTTTAAGGGCTCCTTCTGAAGAATGTTAGTGGTATTTTTTTTAAACCAAGGGATGCAAAAACCACTTGAGAAAGTGTGAACTAAGCTTGTCCGAAATAATGCAGCCAGGTTAGGCATTTCAAATTCAGAACTGTGAGCCAGGAATTAGGCCTTGAAGATTCTCTTCTTGCCGCCCACCCTCCGTGTCCCTGGGCGATGTCCCTGGTTTCCCTTGGACTAAAACGACAATGATCAGGCAATCTGAGAGATAATTTTGTAATGTTGCTATGAGACCATTTTAACGCTCTGTTTGAAAACTTAGTCTAAATGGTGCTATAGACTGTTATGGGGCAAAAGGATTTGAGTTATTTGAGAAAACATTTTCTAAAAAAAATAATATGGAAAATAATCTGTAAAAGGCAGGATGCTAGAGGTTTGCCAGAGGCTGTCTCAGCTCCACCCAGGTGGGAAGAGGAGGTAGACAGAGGTATATCTCCACTTATGGCTGTGTATTTACACCAAGTCATAATGGAAGGAAGCTTATGTGCTTTTTAAAAAAGAGATGCATTTATTTATTTGAAAGAGAGCATGCGCGTGTGGATGCATGCGTGGGGGTGAGGAATCCTAAGCAGGCTCCACATAGAGTCCGACAATGCAGGGCCCCATCTCTCGACCCTGAGATCATGACCTGAGCTGAAATCAAGAGTTGGGTGCTTGACCGACTGAGCCACCCAGGGACCCCAGAAGCTTATGTTCTTATTACTGATGATTTGGAGGCAGTTACTTAGCAGGCTTCAGCAAATGGAGCAATGATTTCCAAATATCCTTCTGCTTTTAGAGGCCCCCAGCTCCCTCTTGGAGCTATTCCTGAGCACTTTTCATCATGCAGACAGGACCCCAGCCTCACAGACCCCATGGACTGGTGGGGAGTGGGGGAGCACAAAGATCTTCCTGGTAGCCTCTTCAGTGGAATATCAGCCTTGTCTCCTCATTCTCAGTTCCCAAGCCTGCTGGGGAAAGAAGGGTAGGAGGACCACAGGGTTAGTGTTCCCTGTTTCTTGAGAGCACCTAAAATTTTCCAAATTGAGTGAGATGTTTAAGATGGTATATTAGCCAAGGTTTTTCAGAGAAACAGAACCAAAAGGATATCTACATATCTCTCTATATTTCAGACTGGAATTTATACCATCAGCTCTCTTGGTTCTCTGACTGCCAATCTTGAAACTCTCAGCCTCTATAATCATGTGATTCTTGATAATAAATCAAATTTATTCTTCATAATAAATATACACACATATGTCATTATATATACATACAAGTTATATATGTACACATTTACATATTTATTTGTAGGCATCAGATCAGAAAATTATGGAGGCTAAGTGTCAAGACCCAGGAAGAGCTAATATTTCAGTTCAAACCCAAAGGCAGCAAAAGACTGATGTTCGAGCTCAAACCATCAAGCAAGAGGAGGTCCTGTTACTCATGGCGGGAGGGGAAGGGGCGGTCAGAATTTTGATTACATTCGGGCCTTCAGTTGGTTAAGTGAGGCCCACCCACATGAGGGAGGGCAATCTACTTTATTCAGTTACCAATTCAAATGTTAAACGCATCCAATAACACCCTCACAGACTTACCCAGAATAATTGATGCTTGAGTGAGTATCTAGACAGCTGGTGGCCCAGGCAAGTTCACACATAAAATTAACCATCACAGGTGACTTTGAATGTTGATTCCATCTTTTTCATTGGTTTCTGTTTGGAACTCCATTTTTGACAATGATTGGGCTAAAAACTATATAACCAAAGAAGTTGGAAATTCAATAACTAGTATGTTTTCTATTGCTCAATATATTGCCATACACTGGCCCACTTCCATCAAGGAAAAAATTGTATCTTAGGTAGTGTAAAATTATAAAATTAAAATTTTAATTGTATAAAATTAAAATTAAAAATGTATATATTTTTTTCTGTTTTCAAATAATGAAAATATCTTCATTTTTAAAAATGAGTGTAAGTACCAACTGTCTTCTTGGAAAGAGTTGTCCTTCATTCTGAGGTTAGAGCCTTCCTAATTCTTGGTTTCTTTTATTAAATGATGGCAACAGAAGATAACAGACATTTTATCACCATCTGTTAGTCTCCCAAATGTCTTCAGTTTTCACTAGTAAGAAAATTAAAAAATATTGAAAAAACAGAGATGACGAAGGTGTCAATAGTAGAGGCACAAGAAAGATGAAAAAGGCTTGGGTGTAAGGTACACACAGCCATAGATGACAGGGTTGCTGAGCCCCATCCCTAGGTTGAATCCTTTCTACAGATGAACCATTCCACTCATAGGCACATACCAATAGGAATTCTTTCATATATATGGAAGAAGGTACATATCAGATGTCCATAACATCATTGTTCATGCAACCAAAGCCTGGTAACAATCCAAATGACCATCCCTAGGGATTGGACAAACAAACTGTGGCATATTCACACAATAATGTATCATATAGCTGTCAACATAAAGGTAATATGGCTATAATTTGATGACTAGAAATATTAAGCAAAAAAAGCTAACTCCCAAAATATTAAATAACATTTGATTCTTTTAGAAAGATAAAAACAAAACATAGACTGTCAAAATTTTTTGTTCTGTGAAAGCTCATGTGAAGAGGATGAAAAGGGTTTGGGAGAGAATATTTGCACACCACCCATCTGACAAAGGAATAGTATGGAGAATATATGGAGGGAAGAAACTAGCAAAACTTAGTAGTGAAAATCAAACTGTTCAATAAGAAAATGAACAACAAGCATGAAAAACAAATTCTCTAAAGAGGATGTTTGGATGGCAAACAAGCACATGAAGAGATGTCCAACGTCTTTAGCTGTCAGGGAAATGCAAGTTAAAACCACCACTGCTATGTACACATCCATTAGAGTGGCTAAAATAAAAAACAGTACCAAAACCAAACGCTGGTCAGGATGCAAAAAATTCGATTACTCATGCATTGCTGATGGGAATGTAAAGTGTTTTAGCTACTTCCAAAACCATGTGACATTTCCTTTATAGAATTATGCATACAGTTACTATAGAACTCAGCAGTTGCACTCAGGAATGTATCCCTAAGAATGAAAATTTATGTTCTTACAAAATCCACTATCCAAATGTTTGTCACAGCTGTATTTGTAATAGCTAAAAACTGGAATCAGCTCAGTTAACAGATGAAGTACTTGCACTCAAGCCTTCTCTCAAAATCTGCTTTTGGAGATAACCAAGCTATGACACATATGAAGAAAACTAACTGTATGAAAACAGAAACCTAGGAAAGTAAACGTAAGAGACTCCTGGGGAACAAAGTAATTCAGCCAATAAAACAGTGTAAAACACCATGCCCCCCTCCCAGAGCACTTAAATTAATATTAATAGATACACTTAATAAGATGTTGAACTATAAAATGAGAATAAGCTGCTATTTAAATGGAACAATTAGGGGACAACAACAACAACAACAAAAAAGGATTTCTGGAAGTTCAATTTGTGATTGGTAAAGTACAAACAAACAAACATGAAACTTGAAGATCATGTCTGGAAATTTCCCAGAAGAGAGAGACAGAAGACATATTGCTTCACCCTCTGATAAAAAAGACAATTAAGCACCACAGAAAATTAATCCAGGAGTTTCATTGCTCCTCCCCACAGATTTGCTTTCTCCTTCTGTCATTTACTCCTAAATATTGTGTGATTGTCATGGTGGTTTTCTCTCAAGCAATGAGCCATTTAAAACTGTGTCTTCTAGTGTCTAAATATAAAGAATTTCCTTTCTTTCTTTCTTTTTTTTTTTTTTGGAAGGGTGTGTTGGTTGCTGATTGCTATATTCATTGTATTTTGATCAGATAAATTGATAATGTCTGCTACCCACTCCTTAAAATTGGCTGAGATTCCTGGGCATGTGGGCAATGCTTGCTTCTTAAGCACATGTTCCATGTGTGATTAAAAGGAAGGGAAAAGCACTAAATTTGGATGCAGCGTTCTAAATATGCATTAACCAAGTGTTTTCATTGTGTCGACTGCTTATTCTAAATTTTTTTTGGTATGCTCAATCTATCAGTTTTTGAAAGCAAAGCATTTATTAGTGGCATCTCTGAATGTGGATTTGTCAGTTTTTGTTATGAAATTCTGTCAACTTTTCTGTTTTTCAAGTCAGTATCCTTAGATATTTGCAGTTGTTATTATACTTCCTTAAAGATTTTATTTATTTATTTACCAGAGAGAGAGTGAAAGAGAGAGGGAGAGAGAGCGAGCGAGCACGCAAGAGTACAAACGGGGGGTGCGGCAGGCAGAGGGAGAAGCAGGCTCCTTGCTGAGTGGGGTGCTGGATGTGGAACTGGATCCCAGGATCCTGGGATCATGACCCAAGCTGAAGGCAGACTTTCAACCATTGAGCCTCCCAGGTGTCCCTGGAATTTCTTTTATTATCATTATATAATATTATCCCTATCTATTAATAATTTCCACTATAAATTGTATTTTATTTTATATTGATTATTTTGGCCACTACTTGCTTGGTATAGATTTCTAAATCTCTTTGTGCTTAACTTTTAAGTGCCTTTTTGTTTTGGGTATATCTTTTAGATAGCATATAACAAGATTTTGCTTGCTAAAATTTAGACTAGGATCTTGTACTTCTGGGAAGATGGAACAAATATATTTTTCCCCATTCTCTACCCCTAAGTACAATTAAATCCCTGGACATTATGTATAAAACAAATATAAGAAGAATAAGAAGGCAGACCAAGTAGGGACTGGAGGACCCAGGGAATGACTGGGTGTTGAGTTCTTCATGTTTTCATTTTGCCTAATTATACCCCAGACTGGATAATGGAGAAGCTGGCTCCTGGAAACACCAATGGGGACCAATAAAGCCCCCAAGAAAAGTTTGCTTTCTCTAGCTAAAGAGGCAGTCTAAGAAGACAGAAAACTTAGACAGTGACAACCCTACTTCTGCCAAACCCCACAGGAAAAGCTATATCCCCACCTCCACCATTGCCAGAGAAGTCCCTACCGTTGTATCCTTGGAAGGTTGTTACAAGATGCTCCAGTTGTTTTGGTGTCACTATTGGTCACGTGATTACCATGTAGTTTTGGAGAAGGTCAAATGGGGACCATAGACTTTAGGTTAGTAACCTCTCCCCTCCACATTGCCAATCGATATCACATGGGGACCCTCTCTACCTGGCAATATTGGGGCACTCCTGCCCCTCCCCACTAGTGTGGTGTCAAGGGAGACATAGTAGGAAGTCAGGACTTTCACCACTGCTTAGCACTGGTGTTGCTAATGAAGATCCCCCTCCTTCTAATGAAGATTAGTGATCTAATGAAGATCTAATGATCTAAAGATTAGATCTAAAGATCTAATGATCTAATGAAGATCCCCCTCTCTCTGCAGAGACCATGTGGACAGCCCAGACTACCACCCTCACCATGTATTTATGAGGTATATCTTCCCACCTGGGTGTCATTGGAGGCTGACTGGAAAGCCTGGATTTCTAAACCAAACTGCAAGTAAGGAGATAACACCCCATTCACCCACCATAGCTGTTTCATCAGAGACCTGCTAAAACATGAGATTTAAATAAGACCCAGTCTCAAAAAATAGTATCCAAAATGTCCAGGATCAATCATTAAATAATATATATCATACTAGGAACTGAAAGTATCTCAAACTGAATGAGAAAAGTCCATCAACAGATACCAACTGAAATGGCACTGATGCTTAGATAGAATTACCTGATATTTGCCATCATAAAAATGCTTCATGAGCAATCATGGACATGCTTGAAACAAATGAAAAAAAAAAAAGTAGTAATTTTCAGCAAAGATATAGAAAACAAAGAAAAACAAAGTGGAAACTTTACAACTGAAATTTACAATCACTGAAATGAAAAAACTTAGTAGTTAGGCTTAACAGAAGAACGCAAAGACCAGTGGAAAGAATTAATGCAATTAAAAATAGAACAAGAGTAATTACCCAAAATGAACAACAGAGAGTAGACGGACAGTAATGAACAGAGTCTCAAGGATAAGTGGGACTCTAATAAAAGATATGATGTCGTGTCATGGCAGCCCCAGAAGGGAATAGGCACAGAGTGGGGCTGGAAAAGTATCCAAAGAAATGATGGCTGAAAATCTCCCAATTTGGCAAAAGACATCAACTATTGCTATTTAACATAGTCCTGGAATTTTAAACCACTGCAATAAAGACAGAAAATAAAGGGAATAAATATCAGAAAGAAAGATACAACTACTTCTCTTTACAGATGACATGATGGCCTAAATAAATGCTAACTCCACAAAATCTCCAAAGACCTCCAACAACTAAAAGTAAATTTGGCAATATTGCAAGATATAAGATCAACACCCCAAAATCAATTTCATTTCTGTATCCTCACAATGACTATATGGAAAACAAAAAAAAAATTTTTTTTTAAAGATTTTATTTATTTATTTGACAGAGAGAGATCACAAGTAGGCAAAGAGGCAAGCAGAGAGAGAGGAGGAAGCAGGCTCCCTGCCGAGCAGAGAGCCCGAAGCGGGACTCGATCCCAGGACCCTGAGATCATGACCTGAGCTGAAGGCAGAGGCTCAACCCACTGAGCCACCCAGGCGCCCAAACAAAAATTTTTAATGTCATTCCATTTGCAATTGCTCAAAATACAGAACAATTAAATTAAGCTTAAATCTGACAAAACATACAGAAGACTGATTTTGAAAACCACGAAACATGAAGGAAGTCAAAGAAAATCTAAGTAAGTGGAGAAATATTCCATGTTCATGGATAAGGAGAATCAACATAGTCAAGACGTAAATTCTTTCCAAATTGATAGATCAGTTTAACACAATCTCTATCAAAATTTCAGCAAGATTTTTTTTTCCTATACACAGACAAGATTATTCTACCATTTATATGGAAAAGTAAAGGAACTCTTAATTATATATGTAGCAGCTTCTTAATCCATCATGTTTATGTCCAACCTCTCTTATCTATCTCCATCTGTTTATTTCTCTGTGCTGTGTCCTGGATGGTTACTCCCCATGCCTTTTGACCAAGCCCTGTTGGAGTTATAGGTTCTGAGCCAGTTTTTGCGTTTATTTCCTCTAACAGTTATCAATACCAGGAATTATCTTATTTATTTGTTTATAAGTTTATTTCTGTCAAGTAGAACATAAGCTGTCTCCAGGGGCAGTGACTCTTTGCTTTCTTCCCTAGAGGGGTATGAGCTGTGTCTGGCAAATTGTAGGGGGTTGAGAAAATGTATTTGCATTGGTAACAGACTCCCAAGGAAACAAATAATACAGTGAACAAAATGAAAAAATGTAACAAAATGAAAAAAATGTGAACAAAATGTAAAACCTCCCTACAATTAACAGATGTGTCTAACAAGACATGGCATCCATAAGGGAAGTATAGATTGTTACAAAATGGAACAATCAGAGAACTGGAAAGAATCTCTTGGAAATTAAATAGGTAATTGGCAAAATAAAATAAATAAATAAATACATAAATGAGCCGGGAAGTTAATGTCAAAGATATGTCCCCAAACAGAGAGAAAAAAAGACCTATCTTTTTACTCTTTGATAAAGAGAACAGATAAATATCATAGAGAATCTGTCTAGAAGCTCCGTTGAATATATGCACTCTCCTTCAATATCATTTATGATGAATTCCATAAATTTTGCCTTCTTTCACACTTATTCATCCTAAATATTTTATGACTTTCGCATTGAATTTTTCTTCAAGCAATTAGTCATTAGAACTGTGTCTTTTAATGGTAAACATTGAATGTTTATTATCCACCGCCCGCCCCCCCGCCATGGCCAGGAGCATGGGAATCAGGCCCAAGCTAGGCACAAATCCCTGTTCTGGTCACTCGCTAGAGAATACTTCTATTTCATCATATGGCTTGGGAAGGATAAGTAGGCAAGGACTTTCTGTCCTCATTCATGGGATAGATAATTATTTTCCTGGCTCCTTGTGATGCACGGGAACTGTGACTCAAATACCAAATGCACGTTATCATAAATCCCCATCTTACTCCCTATCCTCAATTCTTGATTCTCAGAGGGAGAGTGTGCATCAAATTTCACTCATTGCTGTGACCATAGGTTCTCTCTTCATTTTTGATACCTGGAAGTTTTCTCATTTTAACCTTTGAGATCAGCAATATATGTTTAAACGTCACACTTTGTCCATAGCATGTCAGTGTATTCAAGTAGTACAGGTGATTCTTGCCTGTAGTCAGTTTGGTATCTTTACTAGAAGGTACATTGGCTCTTTCTCCCAGGTCACTAATGTGCTCTTTGGCTATGACCTTCCTATTCTCCAATTTATTGTTTTTTTTACTTAATATATTTTTTATTTCCAAGATCCCTAATTGTTTTTTTTTTTTTTATCAGAGAGCATATTTTTGTTGGATAGATGTTTCTGATGCCTCTCCTTGCTGCATGAGTTCAGTTTCCCTAGGTGCTGTATTCTTGCCCTGTATGGATGGTATATTCAGTACAGCTGGATTTCTTTTGTGAATGGTGGTGAATTTGGTTAAATATGATTCAAATGTTTGATTACTCTTGTTTGTATATTTATTTTTTTTTTCTGTTAGTCTCTTTGTAAAGGGTACATGTGTCATCGGCAGCTTGCCTCTGGTAGGAGAAGGGGTGGATATATTACCAATCGTGACAGGCTATTTCCTGGGCTTGGTGGCTCCCTGCTCCTTTTGGGAATCACCAGCTTTGTAAGTCAAAGCACTGGGCACTCAGTGCCACTATACCATGGAGAGGGAGAGGGAGAGGGACATGAAGAAGATGGAGGTGATCCCCATAGAATTTTCCTCTTGGTGTGTCTTCGATCTGCTCATTTCATGTGTTGACTCTTAGCTTGGATCATCTATAGGATACTCCTACCTTTTGAAGCAAGTTTCTCTGAACACATTTTGGACTGTGGTTTCCTCTTTCAACCCAATTCCATCTGTCTTTTATACCATTCAGGTATGCCTCATAATTTCTCGTCCACCTAGCACTCCTTGTTTCCTGGTATTTCCATGGATTTATTCTTTCAAAAATATTTTTTTTCTCATTTCTAAAGATTTTTCAAAGGAAGGTGAGGCCAGCACAATTTCTCAAGCTGTTATCCCCTGAATATTTTCACTGTTACTGAAACCTTAAAAAACACATACTGTTTTTTAAAAGGAAAAAATACTAGTAAGATATTTTTCTGAGAAACTGTTACTAATAGTCACTGTATGAGACTAACCACTTTTTTTTTTTTTTTAAACTGGGTTCCATGCTCACAACGTGACGCTTGAACTACCAACCCTGAGATCAAGACCTGAGCTGAGATCAAGAGTCAGACACTTAATGGACTGAGCCACTCAGGCACCCTGAGAACATTCAGTTTTTTTTTTTTTTTTTAAGATTTTCTTTATTTATTTGACAGAGATCACAGTAGACAGAGAGGCAGGCAGAGAGAGAGAGGGGAAGCAGGCTCCCTGCTGAGCAGAGAGCCCGATGCGGGACTCGTTCCCAAGACCCTGAGATCATGACCTGAGCCGAAGGCAGCGGCTTAACCCATTGAGCCACCCAGGCGCCCGAACATTCAGTTTTTAAGAGAAAATGGATATAAAGAGATTTTTCCTGTTAGATATGAAGATATTTTAAAGCCAAGTTAATGATAAGAATGTGGTAGGACAAAAAAGGTAGATACATGAAATAGATTAGGACATCCAGACACAGAATTTAGTATATAATAAATGTTGGTATTTTAAATCATTACACAAAATATTGTGTAGACACAAATGGCTGACCATTTAATAATCCTTGGGTAGGAAAGAGCTTTTCTGAGCAGTCGCCATATTCAGAAACCCGAAGTGGAAAACTGGTAAGATTTGATGAATTAAAAATAACATTTTCAGTACAGTATCAAAAATCATAGACTTAATATATAATTAGTAAACTGGGAATGTTCTCTCATTATGAAGATGAACCCATATTTTTCTCCTCTATTCCTGGCTTTGGTTCCATTGTCTTCACTGTACACATGAAGAAGTTGAGTCTCAAAGGGAGCAAAGTGCCCCAGATCCCTCAGCAGTTGGTGAGAGAGGTAACATTTGAACCCAGATCTTCAGAGCTTTCCCCATTACACTGCAGCATGGTAATGGAGGCAAGGAAGGCAAAGAGGAAGAAGGGCTGGCCAGAGATCTGTGGTGATCTCCAGCAAAGACTGGGAAGCAGAACCCCCACAGTGAGTTGCTGCACCCCCCACCACTGTGTATTTGCTCTCCCATTCACAGCACAGCTGGAAACCTTGAACCTTCTGCTTCCTGCACAGCAGGGAGGCTGGACCAGGGCTGAACTGACCAGGAAGGAGATACTTTGAAAATGAGAGTGTTTAAAGCCACTTCGTGGTCACCACTACTAGCACGAGCCCCTTTGAAACTGCAAGGGTGTTATCATCTTGGAACTTTTGCCCTTTCTTTAGTATCTGGCTTTTTCTGAAGTACATTCTTTTATGTTCTTAGAAAATGCAGAACTTGGAAAGTAAATGTGGTAAGGAAAACACATGGTATTTTCAGATCCAGTATAATTTATTAGGGCATCCTGGTAGCGTGGATACATCTCCAGACCAGGAATTTTCCCTATATAAATTATCTGCAAAGCAATCCTTCAGAAACTACACCACCACTGGTTCACAATGGGAAATGTTATGCTCTTTCAAATAAGTAAAGAATAACATTATTTTGTGATAAAGTTGTTGCCAGTCCCAGATACCCTTAAGGGAATCACAATCTTACCCTCATTAATGAGACTCTGCCAGAGACATTGGGGCTCCAGGTGCCTGGTTCTGACGGTGATGTCTACTGGAGTTGCTGTTGGTTGCCACATCCTGGCAGGCTTGGGGTTCCGGAGCATTTCAGGACCGGAAGGCAGATGTTGTGGGGACCAGTCTCACCATGGTTACCCAGGAATTGGGAGATCTGAGGTGAGTCCTTTACTTCATGGGGATTCTGTTTCCCCATTTGTGAAATGGGGATATTTGAGCATTTTTCAATGTATATAAAGTCCAGTGGAAGGGATCGTCCCTCCACAGTCAGGCCAGCGAATTGCCCCTAGCATGCACAAACTGAGAAACCATCACACTTTGCAGTAAGATGGGGCAGAAGTTTCTTGGGGAACGAAAGGAAAATGTAAGGGAATGTTTATGAACTGCCCTGTATGGATGGATAAAACTTGGTAAGCTCTCTTTGAAAGGACTCTGAAGAGTTCACTGCACCCCCTTCCCCTGGCCTCAGCCCCACTCACCTCTCCCTGGACACTCCTCAGGGGGCCCCGCGGTGCTCCACAGTCCCATGGACGTCTGGAAGCCTTATTTCTCTGGGCATTGCCCTACGCTCTGTGGGCTCAGATACAAGCCCTTCTCCATTTCTCTGCTGCCCCTCACGAAGTGCAGACGTGGGGGCGTCTATCCCCCTTGCTGGCTTAAAAACGTATTTCAAGATGAAGATAAAAGGCAAATGATGGCAGGAAACACTCCTTCCGGTAATTTTTACAGCTTCTCTTGAATTCTTTTAAGCAGAGACCTTTCTTGGAAAGGGCGTGAGGTCGGAGATGCACCTTGACCGAGCAGAAAGGGAGATTTGTTCTATAGCCCAGGTTGCGCTGCACGTGGGGTCTGAGTGGGAGACTCAGGCAACAGCTTGTCTTCCCAGGTCTCGGTTTTCTCATGTGTAAAATGAAGAGAAGCCTAGCACCATCCCCGTGGGCAGGTGGCGGGTCTCATGACCTAGCATTCACATACAAGCCCTTCACAAAAACAAGTGAGTCTGGATTTAACAGAAAGAGAGAGGGAGAGAGAGAGAGAGAGTTATTTAAAACCAAAACTGACTTTAGCAACTTCTGCCTTTTAAGGGATGTAGCAAGGGGAAGGCAGCGATGACTATGTCTGTGGGTACATAAATCTCTATACTGCTCCCTTCTTCTTATGGAGGGGACCAGGGGCTGGTGGGGACTGGAATTTCAGAGCCTCTGCCAGGTCTTCTGAGTTGCCCAAGACCCACAGTAGATGTGCTTTGTTTAGCAGACAACTGAGTGTCTCTATGTAACATATCCCCGGGGCCAAAAAGAGGTCCAATAGAACTACATTACTGTTCATAATAAAGAGTGGGTAGAAACTAGCAAGAGAGGGGATAGACCCAATGGCAAAGAGTTTCACCTGCAGAGCAAAGCACAGAGAGAACATCCCAGCAGCCGGGTGACCCAAAGACTCAGGAGAACAGGAATGCCTGATGCCCAGTTTTAGGTCGTTTATGTTCTCTGATGTAATCCTTCTCCCCGTGCAAACCTTCAGCAAAATCTGTTCTGTACAGAGATGCTTGGTGTGAATGAATTCAGGACAAATCAAGGAAAAGGGGGCTTTAAAAATTTTTTTTTCGTCATGTCAGAATGGAGCAGGAGGGAAAAAACCACTGCGGGTAACAGAGAAGTGGGGACAAAACTTACTGGAGGGGGTCCTGGTGATGACCCCTGTGAATTCACAGGGTGCTTGTAGCACAATATTGGACTTCCCACAGGAAGATGGAGATTCAGCCATTTATATATATTTAAAATATTTAATTTATTTATTCATTCATTTATTTACTTGAGAATGTGTGTGAGAGAGAAGGAGAGAGAGAGAGCAAACAGAGAGAGGGAGAGGGAGAGGGACAAGCAGTCTCCCTGCTGAGCATGGCGCTGGATGCCGGGCTTGATCCCACGACCCTGAGATCATGACCTGAGCCAAAATCAAGAGTCAGAGGCTTAACTGACTGAGCCACCCAGGTGCCCGCCAGATTTAGTTTAAATCTCAAAGACAAGTGACCCCAGTCAATGTCTGGATTACAAACACGTAACTGAGAAGCATATTATAGGATTAGTAGACAATGGGACAGTTATGATGATTGTGTCTGGAAGAAGGCTATATTTAATATTTTAAGACATTAAAAGTATCCAGCTGGATGGAGAGCATAGTCATCATCAAGGCTATTTGCAAATGTTCCGTGTCCTTTTCCTTCCAGACACAGGATAAAATTGCATCTCCCTGCCTGTTTGAAATTAAGCTGGTCATGGATATGCCTTGGCCCATGAAAAGTGAGTGGAATCTTGTCCCTTCCAGGCAGAAGCAGCAAGAACTCGTGTGTGCCTTGCCTGTTCTTTTTCCTCTGCCTCGGTGACTGACAACAATTAGATACTAACTGCTCTGTCACCGTGGGTCCTCGTGAGGACTTCACCCTGGGTCCTCAGTGAGGACATCACCAATAAACCTCAAACTTTTTTTGGTTTGTGTTGAAAGCTATTGAAATTTGGCGAGGTGGAGGGGGATGTGATTTCTGCATAACCTAACCCATCCTGAGAGATATGGACATTCTTGCAGTGTCCTGCTTGTTGTTTTGTGGACACGGAAGTTTGGACAGGAGCAGTGACTGCCTTGGAGCACCCAGAGACCTTGCAGGAAATCTGCAGCTGGGACCCAGCTCCTGCTCCCCACCAAGCAGCCAGGCAGAGCCTGAATGTGGAGTGATAGGAGTGTGGGTGGGTGATGCCTGGCCTTCTACTTTCAGGCACCGAACAGAACAAGCTCCAGACAGACAGCACAAGCTGCTCAAGGAAAAATTCCTCAGGCTTCTACTCCTGGCCTCTTGTCCTGGAGGGTGTTGCCCTGAAGCCTGTCCTCTCCCTTAGCTTCTCCACTCCTAGTGCACTGGTCTGAGCGCGCACTGGGCTTCTTGATGATGGCATTTGTCCACCCTCTTTGACATCATTCTGCCTTTGCCCTCTGACCCCCCTGTGTTTCTGATTGCTCTGGGTAATGGTCTAAGCCAGAGCCACCAGGTTGCTGGATAACGAAAATCATAAAATCTTAGTGGCATTTCACGGGAAGGGCTTACTGCTCATGCCTCTCTCTCACCCTCTTCCCAGAAGCAGGGGTCTAGTCTCATTCTCTTGGGGACGGCAAAGGTACCAGAGAAAAAAAGAAGTAGATAAGGCTGCTGGAGGACTAGACTTGACTCACTCATCTTTCTCTTGGCCAAGGAAGGTACCCTGGCCAAATCCAACCTCTAGAGCTGGGAAAATGCACTCATTAAGTCGCATGGCAAATGACATGGATACAAGGAAGGGTAAGAATTGGGGCAATTAATGCAAATTGCCACATTCTCCACTCTCTGGTCCCTGAGTTTTCCATGGACCTTCACTCCCATGAGAGCCTTTGCCAAGGTGCCAGAGTGGGCCTTGTCCCCCTAGCCTCGTGCCCGAGTGTTCCTTGGTTGTGCAGCATCACTGGTTGAAATCCCAGAGTCTCAGATGGTGTAACCCGGTGCATTTAAACAGCCAAAGACAAGCTGGGCGATTATGCCGGATGACAAGGCCTTCATCAAAGATTTATTGGCTCCTGCAGAAACAGCCTTTAAATCACCCGAGACCTGTAATTACATCGGGCACGCCGAGTAAATGCATCTATTCCAACACCTGTGAGTCAAGTTGGCCCTTTGCTTTCTGTCGCAGGCAGAGTATCTACTCCCTCATTTACTGACCACCTAATAAGGGTCGCACACAATGCCAGGCCCTGGAGATCCAAGCAGAATACAGACAACATTCTCCCCCTGAAGATCTATGAGGTATGGAGGTGGACAGACATGCACGGTGCGGTTAGCAATGAGAGCACGGAGGAGGGAGCTTCTAGTGATGTGGTGAGGATGAGGACGTGAGGGGAGCTGGAGAATGGACCACACTTTGAAGAAAGGGATGTGGTCGAGATGGAGTGAGCATTCAAAGGGAAATCTCACGGTGCCATCCGTCAGGGCTTTAGCCCTGCTGTAATGAAAATGCCAGAGACTGAGCGTCTTAAACAACAGACATTTACTTTTCCGGTTCTGGAGGCTGAGAAGTCCAAGATCAAGGTGCTATCGGATCCAGTGTCAGGTGAGAGCCCACTTTCTGGCTTGCTGATAGCTGGCTTTTGTTATATCCCTCCATGAGAGACAGAGACACTGAGAGACAGAGAGACAGAAACAGAGAGAGAGCTCTTTCCTTTCTTTTTCTCGGAGGGCACTCTTCCCATCATGAGGGCTCCACCCTATCTGTAACCCTACCTCTGACCTTTCCCAAGAACCGGCCGGTCTCTTCACAAACTTGAGGACATAACCTGGTGCAAAGGCAGGAAAGCGGCGGGATGATGGTGCTCTCTGTCATACCCAAGTTTTGTCCACTGACACTGGGTCTAAACTTACGATCGGTCCGCTACGGGTGTGGTCATTCCTCAGGGGAGGAAGTGGGCGGCCAATCAGGGAGCCCTTGAGGCCACAGTCCTGTGGCCACTCCCCAGCACCAACCGCTATTTTTTTCATCATCCTGAGACCAGGAATAATCGAAGTTGTTTGTTTGTATCTTTGTGTATGCTGTTCTGAACCAGCCTTGAAGCCCTGGCTGAGGCTGGTCCGTTCCCCTGTTTTAAGCACCCGATTAAGCCCACACTCCCAACCTCTTCCTTCATCAGGCTTTCACACTCCAGGCAGGATGTTATCAGCCCCAAGTGCCCCAAGTGCCCAGAACCCCAAGGTCCCAGACCGGGAAGGACAGTGCCTATGCCCTGGAGCCCAGCAAATTATTCAAATTAGCCAACCCACTGAGAGCCCCAGTGACTGAGCTAACCCCCCACACGGCTTGCTGGGCACAGGCTGCCCCCTCCCCTCAGGCTGGCTGTTACCTGGGCTTGAGGGAAGTGTCTGTGTCTGTGTGTGTGTGGCTCTGCCTGGCAGCCTTCTTTCATTCAGAGCTGTAAGCAACAAAGAGTTCTGCCTTTCATCCCTCTGAGTGTCATTGTGTTGTGTCCTGACATCAAAAGAATCTTTAAATCTTCTAAAACACAAGGGTGGGCAATTTAGCTCTTTCCCTAAAGGCTCTGAAATGCGTCAGCACAGTACATTAACCAAATCAACTCTAAGACCTACATCCCATGCTGGCAGTCCTCTCCCTCTGTGTTCCTAGCTCAGGTGATGCCTCGGTGTACCAAGGGCTCAGCGAGGTCAGCAAATGAGCTCAAATGATAGATTTTAAAAGCTCTGTTTCTATAATGGAGGTGATAGAAGACTCTCCTAAACTTGAATAATAGGATTCAATTCAAACTTCCATTACTCAAACACCTGCTTATAAACAGAAACCTAAGATATTAGAAATAAAACCTGGGAAGAACTTCACAAACCTTAAAATCCCAGATCACCCTTGTCAATGTCAACTCCATAGCCTCAACTGGAAGGTCTCACTCATGTGCCTGGATAGTTTCTAAGTTCTTCTCCTGCCATTGTTTGGATGTCTTTCACTGTAATTCCTTCAGGATATCCAAGCTGATTCATGGATCCCAAAGTCTAGGGCTCACATTTTATGGCAAAGGAAATTAAGAGGACACACGGGACCATCATAGCATGAACTCCTACTCATGAGATTCAGAAATATGAGGGGGAAATGACCCAAATGCAGTTATCACAAGGAGAGCCCATTATTTCCATGAATCCAAATACACATGGCCACCTGCTGAAACTCAATTCAGCAGTGTCTGAGAGAGGGTAGAGGGGAAAAATTCTTGGTTGGTTCCAGCTTCATCATGATGCCAGCACCCGGCTACACATTGTCTGGTGTTGTGGAACTATCACTCAGCTGGGAGAAATTTTCTAACTTCTTGAGGCTAACTAGAGCACACTATTTCCCAGATGTATTTGGTGCCTCTCCTGCATCCTCTTCCCACTCATGGTGACAAGGATGTGGCTGGCTTCCTCTTGCAAGCCCCTGAGACTCTCTGGCCGAGGGCTTTCTCTGGTTGTGCTCAGACCTCATGTGAGGCTGTCCAGAAATGCTAGTGAACTGAACCCCCAGAAGTAGTGCCCTTAATGAAATGATGGGCCGTAGGGGTTGACGGGTAAGCACTCCAGCTTCCTCACTGCCCGAGTGGACACGACCAGTCCTCAGAGGGCTCCCAGCAGGACTGAGTCTCAGGTACCCCTAGCAGCACCCCTCTATTGATTTTCTTCCCTTCCCCACTTCCACTTTTTTATCTCTTCCTGGTGTTTCCTGGGATCATCTTCCTAATTAAGTACCTTCACCAAAATCCTTGCCTCAGGCTCTGCTTCTAGGTCACCCAACCTCAGATCAGTGGGGAAAAGTCCATTTCATTGTACAGACTCCTTTCACCATCATGGGGTGGCTTTTCAGATGCTTAGATTTTTTAGCAAAAGTTTTAAATATATGGAATGGACATAGCTTGTCACTGGTGTCATTCGAGGTATTCTTCTTAACATCTTGTAAGTAGAAGATGTCTTCGTTTCTACATCCCCTTTGAATTTTATAATCCTGACATTTAAAGAACTCAGTAAAGACTCTGTTTAGAGACAGAACCTCCACCACCTCTTGTGAGTAGCCATATTAAATTTCTCAAGCCCATGAAATCCATCTCAAGGGATGGATGCCCCCTTTTTCCCATGTTTGCTTTAGCTGGAATAGCTCCCTGTGAGATTCCAGACCTGGAGCTGTAGGAGGTACTTTGAGTCCTGAGCTTCCAGGGACCTGGTAGGGACCAACACTGTCGTCTGATATTCCCCGGAGCCTTGAATGTGTGACACGTGGGTGGCAGCTACAAATCTCTCTCCTGCCACTTGGCTCTTCACTGTGCTGCAACAGTCATGTGATTCTCCAGGATTCGTCTCCCTGCCCCCCCCTTTTTTTTTTTTTAAAGATTTTATTTATTTGACAGAGAGAGATCACAAGTAGGCAGAGACGCAGGCAGAGAGAGAGAGAGAGGAGGAAGCAGGCTCCCTGCTAAGCAGAGAGCCCGATGTGGGACTCGATCCCAGGACCCTGAGATCATGACCTGAGCTGAAGGCAGCGGCTTAACCCACTGAGCCACCCAGGCGCCCCTCCCTCCCCCTTTTATCAGACAGTCTTGGGAAAGTTTTAGCATTTTGACATGTTTCTTAACTGGATCCCTGTCCTTCTACTCCACATATAGAGTGAGCAGTGTTTGGCAGACATGAATGCCTTCTTCCTCAATTTTCCCCCTGCTCCTGTCCTTTTCAGACTCAGGTTTATCTAAGACTTGCATTGATTCCTAGTCCCCCATATTGGAAGGGGGAAGCAGAGTCAGTAATGAATGTCATAGTTATGGGATACATATTTTTTAATATGTTTGCTAAAGTCTAAGGATTGTGAGATTTTGTTTTAAGATGAGCTTGAGGCTCAATTACTTAAACCCCAAATGTTTGCTCTTGCACCCATTTCTCAAGGTTCAGACCCATGCACCCATGGGTTAAGGATTTAAGGTAATAGAAAATCATATCCTTTCCACCATATATCCCTGAGTTTGAAATTGATTTGGAGATGACCACAGGGTTCAAACAAAGAGAAATAAAAATATCAATTAATTATTGCAGCTATGCTTGAGGATGAAAATTGGACCCACTGAGTTTCCTAATACTACATTCCCTCTAGAGCTGTATGTCTCCCACTGCCTGGGGCGGAGCTGGCTCTTTTAAGTAAACCATGTGGAGGAGAGGAGTCCCAGACACCCATCTCCTGGGTGGGGGCCCAAGAGAGAAAACACTGAGGAGCTGCAGACCTCACAGAGATGCTGTGTTTGCTCATATATCTATCAACCCCACAAGCCACTCCTCCTGGGAATGAAAGGCGGAGTGAGGAGAAGGAGTCTTAAGTGCATTTCTCTCCTGGGGAGAAGAGTAGAAATTGCCTTTCTCTGTAGGAACTTGAAGAGTGGAGGAAGAAATGATTCCATCTACCCATGAACCCATGTGGAAACCTGGTCCTTGTCTTGTTGGTGGCTGTGTAGATGGGTGGAATCATCAGAAGAAGAGACTGGTAGTTAGGACCGAGGATTAGTACACTCTGACCCAGCCATCTCACTCTTGGGGACATATGACAAGTAAATTGTCCCACAATCCTGCGGGAACATGCACAGAGATGTCCATCAGAGCATCTGGAGACAACCTCAAGTCCATCACTGGGAGAATGGAGGGTTCAGAGCAGTGGACACTCATTGAGGAATACTCAGCTTCCAGAACAATGAGCCAGTGCTATAGAATGACGAGAAAGAACAGATTTTTTAAAAATGTGATGAGTGAAAGAAGAGAAACAGAAGGAGGCCAGTTGCATAATGCCAGTTATGTAAATGAAAAGCACAAATACAAGTAGGGGAACATTTCATATATTACAGATGCATACATACATATTCAAGCATGAATCAGACACATTACCATGGGAGCCTGTGGGCATCAGAGACTAAAGGGAAATGACAAAGACGGGCCAGGCACAAACTGAAGATGAAAGTAGGTGGTGAGCCAAAGGCTACGGTCAACTCAGCCCTCAGCACCTGAGGAAGAGAAACACCCCTTCCTCAGCCTGCAGTCTCCTGCCAGCTTCTGCCCTTCCTCCTCCTCCCTTTGACATCCAGGGGTCTGTGCTCTTTGTCTCTACTTCTTCAACCCCTCACCCCCTAGTCCCTCATGTGCCTCTTCTGGCTGCCTTCCAGGCCTGTTGTCCCCACAAACATCTCTGAGAGTCACCACTGACTTCCGCATGGCTAGATTCATAGTATTTTTTAAATTAATGTTTCCCTTTACCCCCCAAATAAAGGTTAAATTAATTTACATGTTGAAGTGTACAGCTCAGTTTGGACACATGCACGGAGTCCTGTAACCATCACCACAACAGTCAATTTATAAGATGGTTCCACCATCACCCCCAAATTCCTTCATGGTACCCCTTTGTAATCATTCTTTCTCTCGGTCCCTGGTGACAACTGATCTGCTTTCTGTACCTTTAGTTTGTCTTTTGGAGAATGTCACATAAATGGAATCATCCAGCTCACGGCCTTTGGATCCAGGCTGTTGTGTGTATCTGTAGCCCTTCCCTCTTTAGGACTGAGTAGTGGTCCATTGTATGGATGGACCTTGGTTTGTTCATTCGCCCATTGAAGGACATTTGAGTTGTTTCCAGGTTTGGATGATTACAAAGAAAGCCTCTGTAAGCATTTATATACAGGTGTCTCAGTGAGCATAGGCTTTCATTTCTCTGGGTAGAATGGGGTTGTTCAGTCTTATGGTGAATGTATATTTATTGTATAAGAAACTGAAATGGGTTTTTTTGAGGCCACATTTTACTAGATGTCGCACAGTGTGCACCACACTGACCTCTCCCTTCTGCGACGCCATGTTGTCCAGTTTCTTTATTGATTCCCCTTCTTTCCTTCGCCCCTCCCCTAAGCCAGGGTGGGACGTTTCTCAGGCTCCATCTGGGATCTCTCTCTTCCCTTCTTCCCAGTGATCACAGTGAACACTGAGAATATAGTCTCCAAGCCATGGCTCCTACTTTTGTAACTCTACACCCAATCTGGGCTAAATCCTGGGCTCATGAGTCCAGCTGTCTTCACAGAGCTTTCTCCTAGGTCTCGTGAATGAGCTACGCTTGATGCTCTGCCCCAAATCACCTGCTTCTCTCAGATTTTCCTCACCAAGGTAAAGACTGCTGCACCCACCCAGGTGCTTAAGACAGAAGCCTAGAGTTATTTTAAAATTCTCCTTTCTTATTGTTGTTTGACAAATACCATAAATTTTTCTTAACCCCATTTATCATCTCTCAGTTTCCATGGATCATAAACTAAGCACAGTGGAGCCCAGCCAGTTCCTCTGCTCCAGGTCCCCCAAGACTGAAATCAAGGTGCTGGCAGGGCTGTGTTCCCTTCTGGAGGCTCTGCGGGACCATATACCTCCAAGCCCACTTAAGGTGTTGCCTGAGTCCAGTTTCTCGTGGTTGTAGGAACGAGGTCCCTGTTTCTTCCCTGGTGTCAATCACGTGCCATGTTCAGCTCCTGGAAGCTTCTCTTTGCTCCTTGCACATGGCTCCCTACATCCCGGAACCAATGATGGCATGTGGAATCCTTCTCAAGTTTGGGATCTTTGTGTCTTCCCCTGGTACATCTCACTGACTCTGGCAGGAAAAAGTTCTCTGCCTGCAAGGGTGCATGTGATTGCATTGAGCCTACCCTGATAATCCAGAACACTATCCTTATTTTAAGATCAACTCACCAGTAACACTGTTGTGGGTGGAACTGTGTCTCCCCCAAAAGATGTTTTGAAGCTCTAACCCCAGGTACCTGTGAAGATGACCTTATTTGGAAGTAGGGTCATGGCAGGTATACTCAAGATGAGGTCAGATGAAGAGTAAAGTGGACCTTTAATCCAATATAACTGGTGTCTTAATAAAAAGAGATCCAGAGACAATGAAACCCAGAGAGGAGAAGGCAGTGTGAACACAGAGGGAAGACGGCCAGGTGTTGACACAGGCAGTGGCCGGAGTGACGGAACTGCGAGCCAAGGGATGCCAAGGACTGCTGGTAACAGCCGGAAGCTAGGAAAGAGAGTGAATGGCCCTGCCAACACCTTTTCTATTGTCCTAAGTGGCCCAGTTTGTGGGACTTTGTTACACAGCCCTAGGAAGTGAATACAATTACAATGACATCTGCCAAATCCCTTTTGCCAGGCATGTAGGGTAATGTAGTCACTGGCGTGGGATCTTAGTATATTAACAGCCCCAGGGATTAGGGTATGGAATCTTCTCAGAGTCATCATTCCACCAACCATCCCTCCTTTCCCCAACATGCAGAATTCTTCTTAAAACACTGTTTCTCAAAACTACTTATTCAAGTTTATCTTTCTTTACTTAAAAAAAAAAATTTTTTTGTATTTTACAAATTTCTTCCATCATGTTGGCCATATGTTACATTTATAATCAGAAAACACCATAGAAGTTATTAAAAAGTAAGGGAGAGAGTAGTACTTAATTGTGCTTCTTTCAGTGATGTAATGAGAAGATTCTAAAGAACATCAAAAATCGGAACAAAGCCTGGGCAGCTGGCCAGAACATTCTGGGTTGGAAATAGCTCCTGCTAGGCGCCTCTGTTCTCAGAGCTCCCCAGGGTCTGTTGTTCCCTGCCTGCGGGAGGGTGTCTGACAAGCAGAGGGAGACCAGGGTCAAGAGGAAGGAACAGTCCCTTGGGGACGGGGCTGACCGGGAAGACACATACATAGCAGAGTGAGGCCAGACTTAGGGGGGAAATTCAGGCCCCACATCCCGGTGGGTGGACCAGGTATGCAGGCTGGAACAAACTGTGAGGTGTGATTGGACATGGTGGCTTGCCTTCCTGGGAGGGAGATTGTCCTCCTGAAGCAAATGGGTCATCTGATTCCTGCCTGCATTTCAAAAGCCGAATGTTTCTGTGCTGCCCTCCTCAGATCCCAGAGTTTCATGCGGATGTCTCTTGGTAGGCAAGGAAGGGCAAAGGGAGAAGCTGGAAGGGCATTCCAAACCCCTGATTTTAGTCAAAGCAGATCCGCTATTATCTGTAAAAGTCCATTAGAAGCAAAGGGTTCCATTATTTTACCATCAAAGGGGAAGGTATCAAAGTCATTGCGGAGCAGTCTGTGCAGACTTTTGAGGAAGGGAACGACCTGTTCAACACGAGGCTGCCACGTTCACAATGTCCAGTGGGCCAGGTTATAAGACCAAGTTCAGGAAAGAGAGACTGGAGGACAGGAGACTGTGGCAATAGGTGAATGATGTAATGTCTATACTACTAGTAATAATACTTTTAGTATTTAAAAATATTATTTCAATGATTTTAATTTCAAATAATATTTTTAAATAATCTTTAATTGTACTAACTTTTATTATTCCTTTGTTTCTTTTAAACTATGCATTTATATTTTATGGATTTTCTATATGTGCACTACATTTCATAATAAAGTTGATTTTAAAAAGACCAATACTTTGTTTTCTTCTCAAATATTGCAAGGAATTTAACACACTTTCATTTACCCCACTTCAATTTATAAATTATCATTGCCATGCATTTAATTCTACATATAAATCTAGTATACATTATTAGTATTTTAATTTAGTCAGTGTGCATTTACCTATGTATTTACTGTTTTTGTTCTTTTTTAAATTTTTTAAATTAACATACAATGTATTATTAGCCCCAGGGGTACAGGTCTGTGAATCGCCAGGTTCACACACTTCACAGCACTCACCATAGCACATTATTCCTTTTAAAAAGGATTTAACTCAATTTTAAATGATTTAACAATTTGATTTATTATAATTTTAAATAACTTAATAATTATTATTACTATAAAATGGAGTCAGGCCCTGTTGGAAATCCTTTACCTGTATAAACTCATTTATCCCCACAACAACCCTATGAGATAAATACCATCATTGTCTCTATTTTATAGCTGAGGGAACCGAGACACAGAGATCTTAAACAGCCCAGTCAAAGTCACACAGTGAGAGAGAGGAGAAGTCAGCCTGTGAGCCTGGCCAGGCCAGCTTAGAGCCTGGGCTCTCTGTCCTCGCTCAGTGAGGGTTGAGGAAAAAAGGTCCATCTGGTTGGAGAGATGGGCATGACCTCCTTCACAATGCCCACTGTCATCTCATCTCATTTTATCCATATTGAGTGGATTCAGGTTATTATTCAGACTACCAAGCTCCCAGGACATGAGGGCAGATGGAATGTGTCAGATGGTGTGGGGGAGGGGACCCAAGTCAAACTGAAGTGTAGAGTCTGAAACCCCAGGTGGCACCAGCATCCACAGAGTCAGATAGAGTGGGAGGAAGTGATGCTGAGTGCTGTGGGGGAAATGCTGGACCCCACTGGGATGGTGACTGTCCCCATGGGACACAGAGGTGAGCTCAATGATTAGTAGTAGCATCGATCATTATTTTGGAGCATGCTTCTGGATCTCCTGTGTGCATCAGAATCCCCTGGAAGGTTTATTAAATCCTATATCCCTTGGCTTCTTCCTTGGAGTGTCTGATTTGGTGGGCTTGGGATGGGACCTGAAAATCTGCATTTTTCAACAAGCTCCCAGGTGATGTTGGTGCCGCTGGTCCACAAACCACAGTCTCCATTGCATGGTTCTGAGAAATACACATAAAAATTCATTTCCTGTCATTGCTATTTGATATGCTTTACTTTAGTCATCAAAACTTCTCCGTAGCTGTTGTACATCTATGTCTCGACATAAATTGTTCTCACTGTCTGTTCTGGTTTAGCCTAACCTGCTTCCAAATTTATCCAGTTTCTTTACTTCCTTGAAAATTTCCATTCCTATGAGGTCTCCTCTGACACCCCCCAACCCCAGAGTCAGTTTGATTGCCCCTAGTTTGTCTTCTCGTGGCACTTTCAACATCTCTCTGCAGAGCACAGAGCCTGGCATAGAGTAAATGCTCAATAAATATCCGATAAATTAAATGAATGAACGAAGCAACCTTTCCTTCCTCAGAACTGTCGTAACATTATAATCTCCAAAGATTTATTTGTTTCAGAGAAAGAGAGCAAGCGCATGTAAGGATGGGGGAGGGGCAGAGGGAGAGAATCTTCAAGCAGACTCCCTTCTGAGCACAGAGCCCTATGCAGGCTGGATCCCACAGCCCATGAGATCATGACCTGAGCCAAAACCAAGAGTCAGGTGCTCAACCGACTGAGCTTCCCCCAAGAGCCCCAGCACACCATAATTTCTAGAACAAGGATGGAAAATGTGCTTCATCTCAGATTTGAGCTCTTATCAATTACTGTGCATAAGGATTTTTTTAAAGATTTTATTTATTTATTTGACAGGCAGAGATCACAATGGGCAGAGAGGCAGGCAGAGAGAGAAAGGCAGAAGCAGACTCCCCGCTGAGCAGAGAGCCCAATGTAGGGCTCAATCCCAGGACCCTGAGATCATGACCTGAGCCGAAGGCAGAGGCTTAACCCACTGAGCCACCCAGACACCCCTATGCAGAAGGATTTTGAGGACACATCTGGGCTCAGAAGAAAAGGACAAGTGATTGATTAATAGTGTCTGTCATGGGCAAGAATGGGAGTGGGGTAACAGTGCCATATGTAGGTCATCCCTACTCTACAGTGAATTGATTCTCCTCCTAACCTCTCCACACTAAGGGTGAGGAATTGGGATAAAGGTCTAAGGCCAAGACACAACTGGGGCTGGTACATTTTGCAGGGTTTTGAGATGGGAACGCTGTGCGCTGGGATAATCAGGGTGTGTCCTCAGCAAAGGAAGTTCTCAGTCTCTGGGCTAACCACTCAGGCACCTGAAACTATTCTCTTCAGATGGAAGTCAGGTTGCTGAGGGAATATAGGATGTATGTTTCCAGGTAAATGTTCAGTGTATAACCCAGTCTCTTTCCTGTTGTTCGGGTTTCTCAGGCAGAGAGCCCAGACTGGGTATCTGGGCTCCAGGAAGAGCTAAAAGATCTTGGTACCTTTCTGGGCCAGGGATAGTGTCCAAAGAAAGATCTTAATATCCTGATGGGTTATCAATGGAATTAGAGAGTTGGATTCGACTCACTCTCCTATAGAAATACTACATATAAGAAATGTTCTGGCACCAGAGGGATGGCCCAGGGGCCAGAGCACGGCCAGGAGAGCAGAGTGGTAGACTGCTACCAGCAAGGCTGCTGGGGTGGGCATGGGTGGACTCAGGGAAGTTCAATGTCTTCTGCAGGTGTCTCTCACCCAATAAGCTGGCTTTTCGTTCCTTTTAGACTTCAGCTAACATTGTAAGTGGATCAGTTATTCTTGGCAGGTTAGGATTTTCTACCTCTTACCCTAAGTGTGGTCCCAACTGCACTTCCTTCAAAATCCAATATTTGGGACACTCAAGACCCAGGACGATATTAAGAAAGGAACCTTCCTTCTAGCCATTAGACCACATGATATGGGAAATTTCCTTCCACACTGAACTTTGATGTCATTCTAACTTAGATGTCCCTCAATGGATGTCCTCGAATCCCCCTCCCCCAACACACGATCCCATGGGGTCTTTGACGGGGGCTTCTCTCATCCTTCACGTTCCAGTTTCTGTTCTAACCTAGACTAGTTCTAGCCAGGATATAATGCATAAGTCTAAACACCTAGGACATCTTTGATATACTTTCTTTGTATGAATTCAAATAAATGTTTGATATCAACAAAATCCATACCATTTAAGGGCCATCGTGGGCCTTTGAGGTAGCAGTAGTAATGTTGTGACCTGTTCCTACAGGAAGTATTAATAAAGAATATTTCATGAATAAGCAAGTGTTCAGCCTATGGAATTTATCAAAGGGGACGGCTACTTGTTATTGGAGTATCTCTCAAAGGCTCTGAGATTTCCTATAGGAAGGGGCATGTCTGCATTTGAAAAGTTGGCTTGCTTTGTTTTTGTCCGAATTATTTAAGTAGACAAAACATCCTTGAAGCCAAGAATCATGGTTTCGAACCAAAGCACATCAGCATCCAGCCTATATTCAAGATTCTGAGACATTAACCCCTGCTGTCCACAGCTTCCTTGAAGTGCCCAAGACACTCTCCTCTCCCAAATAGGTCCCTGTGTGGGTGAAGTCTTAAGGCCTCATTCCTTGTTCTATCCTGTGCTGGCCTTCTCCAGTGGACATCAGAATGAGTGATCAGGCTCTGCCTTTTAGGCCTGGGAAGCTTGAAAGAAAAGCTATTTCAAGAAAGAGGCCAGTCAGGATGCCTGAGGAAGATGGGTTACCATGGTGACAAGATAAGACTTTGTTACTTTGAAAACTAATGCCATTTTTTTCCCTATAGGAAAACCATTCAGTGGGTAGAGAAGGTGGCCCTGATTGAGGCTTTTGTCAGCTAAAGTCCTTTATCCCTGTGGGTGTTGGCCCATGTGTAGGATGATGCTGAGTGTTTTTTGGACACAGTGGTACGAGGACTCAAGTAAGCAGGCTGGGGGTTGAAAGACCCGGGACTACTATGACCCCCCATTTAACTCATGACCTAAGTATGTCACAATTGTCTTCAGGTCTCAGTTTCACCATTCATTAAATACACAAGCTGAAAATTTAGAGCAGGAGGGGTTTTCATTTTAATAGAAATATAGTTGACACACAATGACATGTCAGTTCAGGTGTACAACATAGTGATTCCACGAGTCCATCGGTTCTACTGTGCTCACCACAGGCGTAGTTATTATCAGTCACCATGCAAGGCTGTCACAGTACCAACCACTCTACTCCCTGTGCTTTACCTTTTATCCGGATGACTTACCCATTCTAGAATTGGAAGCCAGTACAGCCCACTCCCCTTCCCCCATCTTGCCCATCCCCCGCACTCCATCCCCTCTGGCACCTTATCAGTTTGTTCTCTATATGTATGGGTCTGTGCCTGCTTTTTATTTGTTTGTTTACTTGTTTTGCTTTTTTAGAGTCTACATATGAGTGAAATCAGATGGTATTTGAAGCTGGAGTTTTGACATGTTCACAAAAATGCTGCGTCATTTGGTTATAATTTCAGTAGGGTTTTTTTTTCCCTTCCAGAAATTCACAAACTGATTCTGAAATGCATGTGGAGATGCAAAGAACCTCAAATATTAAAACAGTCTTGAAAGGGAAGAACAAAGTGGAGAACTTGCACTATGTGACTTCAAGACTAACTATGAAGCTCAGTAATCAACCATAAGAATCAATTGAGAACTACTAAAAAAAAAAAAAAAAGAATCAATTGAGAGATCTATGAAACAGAAGAAAGGACTCAGAAATAGACCTTCACTTATATAGTCATTTTCTTTTCTTTTTTTTTTCCTTTTTTTTTAGAGGGAGATAGTGAGCATGAGGGGGGGAAGGGAAAAAGAGAATCTCAAGCAGGCTCCACACTCAGTGCAGAGTCTGAAACAGGGTTTGATGTCATGACCCTGAGATCATAACCTGAGCTGGAATTAAGAGTCAGATGCTTAACTGTTTGAGCCACTGAGGTGCCCCTATAGTTATTTAATTTTCAACAAAGACATGAAAACAATCCAATGGAAAATGAAAAATCTTCAAGAAATAGTCCTGGAACAATGGGCTTGGTGTATGGGAAAAGAAAAAACCAAAACATTAACTCCTGTCTCCATGATATATAACAATTAATACAAGATGAATTGTAGATCAAAAATGCCAAACCTAAAGCTAAGAAGCTTCTTAAAGAACGTAGAAAACTGTTCTGTGCATTGTCACTGAAGACCTTCCTGAGCCTTGTACCTTTTCCTGTCTCCCTGAGCCCTCCTCCTGTCCTTGACTTGCTCTAGGCATTCATGAGAGTATCTGTGGGGGTTTATGACATTGGACGGGTTTTCCTTAAGATGGGAATTTGATGGCCTACTCTTTGAACCACATCAAAATGTCCCAGTGTGGAAGTGACCTTATCCAAATGTTCATTACTCATGAAATGAAAGGGCAGGTCCAATGTGATCTCCTGGGATCTTTATGGCTCTAAATGCTCCATGTCTATAAATTGATGGAGGAAGTGATGACTTCCAGGCACATGCTCAGGTGAGAGGAGCAAAGGACCAAACTCTAGTCTGAGACTGTGTGGGCTTTGAGAGACCATAGGTCTATTCAGATCAGGTGGCTACACAGGGTGGGGCAAGGCTTAAAGGGAGGGCTCAGAGGGAGAAGGTACAGCTCAGCCCCCAAGCAGCCTTGGGCTCTAGCTAAGGTGACCCAGTGCTTAGCTAGAGCTGTTCTCAGAGTGAAACTCTGAAAACAGCAAGAAAAATAACCCTTCTTGAGAAAGCCTAGGATTCTGTGAAGACATTAACATGGTGGTTCATAGACCCAGGTTCTGACATGGGACCTGTGTGCCTCAGCATCTTCCTCCATAAAATGAGCTTCCTCATCTATAATATGAGAGACAAATTGATTAGTATGTGTTTTACCTTTCTTTTTAAAACCTGACATCTTGTTCCATGAATTACTTACCATGAACATGCTCCCTTTTCTGTCCCCTCCTCAGGCCTTTGTCCACACCACAGATATACCCTGGGTGTGTATCTTTTGCATAAATGTGTTCTTGCAGGATGCTCATTGCTCCTATGTACCAAGAAGTTGAGGAAACCAGCTGCAAAGTTGTTCACAACAATGATGTTCTGAAATGGAGTAGAACGAGTATCACTTTGGGTGTCACATTGGGCTGTAATGTGCAAGGTGAATTTCTCTCACCTGTGGGTTGCATGAGCTGACATTCTCTTTTTCCATTGGGATGAAACCAACAGTGTATTCACAGGGCATAAATCTCCATGAAAAGCACAGCACATCTGTATCTGAGGGAGAGAGTTTTTATCTAAGAGCTCTATAAATTTTTTATAGACAATAGATGTCTCTCATAAACAAGCTGAAGATGAGTTAAATTAATAGGAATTCAAACATATGTATCATATTTCCCTTCAAAGCCTCATGAACTTTCTAAAACAAGTAAGTCAGAGGCTGGGGCTAAAAATGCAAGCAAGGTTTTTCCAAGCTCATCATTTGAAAAAAAAAAAAAAAAAGAAGAAGAAAAAAGAAAAGAGAAGAAAAACCTGTGCAGTTAGGGGAGTTTGACGTGCTTCAGTTCAGTTCAGTTCAGTTCAGTTAATTTCATGTTCTTCTCAGACCACAATCACCTTCTTTTCTGGAATCCCTGCAACTGATTATGGGAAGAGATGCAGCTCCTAAGAGAATAAAATCTATTGTGTTGGCAAAGAAACAAGAGGAAATGATGTTGAGTCATCATTCAGCCTGAGGGAGGACTCACCAATGGTCCTGGTTGTGGGCAGTGATGTTGGTCTCAGTGAAGAGGGTAGAGTTTATTCTTGGGGTTTATACTTGGGCCATCTCTCATGCATAGACTAACGCCTACATGAAAGTTAGGGAATGCTTCTGTCTTCAGTCCTTACGTGCTATGTTTCTCTGGATCCAGTGAGAAATTTCCCTCAGAATCAGAAGTCCCATTGACCCTAGGGAGAAGGGTGGGTAAGTGTTTACCTCTTATCACTCTTTGCATTTCCTGCCCAGTTATTTTAGGCTACTTTCCAACTGGCCATAAGCTGGCTGAAATCCAACCATACCCGGCACAGGAGCTAGGGTGATGGAGTCTGGATGCTTCCAGGTGGCACCCACTGGTGGGTCAGAGCTGACAGGGAACCAATGGGAGAGCTCAGAGATCTTGCCTTTACTTCTTAAAGCCAAAAGAAGGTGATTCCATCTCCCTGGGACCTGTTTTTTCTGATACTCAACCTTCATGCAGCCTCCAGGACTCAGACATTGATTACAAAATGCCAAACCATTAAAAAAAAAAGTTTGTGTAACCATCTGGAATTTAAACCACAATGATATACCACTTTACACCAGTCAGAATGGCTAAAATTAACAAGACAGGAAACAATGAATGTTGGCGAGGATGTGGAAAAAGGGGAACCCTCTTACACTGTTGGTGGGAATGCAAGCTGGTGCAGTCAGTCTGGAGAACAGTGTGGAGATTCCTCAAGAAGTTAAAACTAGAGCTACCCTGTGATCCAGCAATTGCACTACTGGACATTTACCCTAAAGATACAGATGTGAAACGAAGGGGCACCCACACCCCATTGTTCACAGCAGCAATGTCCACAATAGCCAAACTGTGGAAGGAGCCAGATGTCCTTCAACAAAAGAATGAATAAAGATGATGTGGTTTATACATACAATGGAATTTTACTTAACTGTCAGAAAGGATGAATACCTACCATTTGTATCTACGTGGTTGGAACTGGAGGGTATTATGCTGAGTGAAATAAATCAGTCAGGGAAAGACAATTATCACATGGTTTCACTCATATGTGGAATATAAGAAACAGCCCAGAGGATTATAAGAGAAGGGAGAGAAACTGAATGGGAAGAAATCAGAGAGGGAGACAAACCATGAAAGTCTCTTAACTATAGGAAACAAACTGGGGGTTGCTGGAGGGGAGGTGGGTGGGGGAGATGGGGTAACTGGATGATGGGCATTAAGGAGGGCACATGATGTGATGAGCACCGGGTGGTTTTTGTACGCAACTAATGAATCACTGAACACTACATCTGAAAGTAATAATGTACTATATGTTGGCTAATTGAATTTAAATAAAATTAAGAATAATTGATTAAAATTTTTTAAAAAATATGAAAATCAGTGGTATAACATGCAGTCTAGGCACAACTCTAATGTGTCCCACTGTCACAGATGCTGTTGTTGCTCTAATTGAATCCCCTCCATGGCTTGTGTTTCAGGTTTGTGCACCATCCCCCAGCTCTCCTGGCTTAATTCCTAATGGACTGAACTCACAACCTTCTTCAACCCCAGGAGCCACTCTGCCCAGATTTGGTGAGAGCCTAAAGTGCCCGTGGTCAAAGACTGCGGGGGCAGGAATCTTGAAAGCCCTTCGCCTTGAGGCAGGACCAACTCAGGTATGATTTGCAGTCCAGATCAAGCCAAGGTCAAGATCATGTGCTTGGCTTCTTCCCCTTCCCTTTTCTGCTTCCCTCCATTATCTTACCGGTCTTCCCAGGGACTGCTTCCTTAATAAGATGCTTGCTTAGGAATTGCTGTCTTAGGAAAACACCTCTGGAGAACCCGCACTAGGATACCTGCTCCATACTAGACACAATGGGAGGAAAAGAAAACCCCTTCCTTCAGTGCAACTATCCTCAGAGGGAGGACCCACACACAAAAACTTAGCATGAAAATATTTCTTAAAACATTTCACAATAAAAATATTGTGGCCCAGTTACACTCCATCTGTATTATTGAGTGCCTGTCTTGGTTGGCACATGCACAGAGTGCCATTCATGTAATGGGAAGAGTGAGTAGGAGGAGGAGAGGTAAGGAGAATCACTTCTTGAAGAGGTGGCTTCAGAGGCATGGTGGAACTTTCAGTGTTTGGTGTTATGTTGGTAATAACGTAGAGGGTAGACTTGCATTCATTTCTCTTTAGATCTAGAACTCTGCTCAGAAGCAGATTCGGGAGCTGAGGGGGAGAAATTGCCCTTTTCACAGCTGCCGTATTCAGGATGGGAGCTGCCTGCCAGAGTTCTGCTTCTTGTGAATTATTTGCATCCAGATGAGAGTCCACCTACTTTGATCATCCATTTTCTTCTCTAGCATCTTGTGGTTTAAAGTCTCTTTGGGAGATAAGGACGTGGCATGCCCAGGGAAGTGTGGAAAATTGCCTCTAGCTTTCAATTTATGAAGAAGTAACCCACCTCACTTTCAATTCCCTGAATTCTGATTGACTGCCTTGTTCATTCATTCAGCAATCATTATCGAGCACCTACTGTGTGCCAGTCAGTGAACTAACATCCAAGAACTCACCCTCTACTAAAGGAACAGACACATAGAATTCTAATTTGGCACAATGAGGACAGCGATAGAGATATGCGCAGGGCTCATGAGGATTCAGAGGAGGTAACCCCAACTCAACACTTAGTCAAGACCAGCCATCTAAGGACATTCTTTGTGTGGCCACACCTTTTCTTCCTGAACACTTGACGGCTTCTAGTCTACATCGTGGATCTCAAATAATCTTTTACTATACGCAAAATCTCTTCCTTACAGCCTGGGTTTTCAGGGTAAAGAGAACACAGTGTTACTTAAAGCATCTCCCTCATAAACAGACGTCATGTGCTTCTTGAGAAGATTTATGCTCTGTGTGTACACCGTCGGTCCATTAGATCCCAACAGAAAATTTTAGCCAGCACACACACAGGTGAGAGAAATTTACCTTTCACATTATATCCCAAAGTGATAGGCAAAGTGACACTTGATGAAACTTCATTCTACTCCCTTTCTGAGCATCATCTCTGTGAATAACCTTGCAGCTGGTTTTATCAGCTTCTTGGTAATTGTGTGACCTTTTTGCCTATCAAGGATGCAATTTTGAATATTGTCTCTATCAGTGTGAAGTTGTCTCTACATTTAGAAAGAAACCATATTAAGTTCATTTTGAAAAGCATTATTTTGCACTCTTTCTGGTTGGGGATATGGGACTCATTTAGTTTACTGGGGAGATAACTGTGCTGTACTTGAAAATTTCATAAATATTTATGTGCCTTGATGCTACTGTTTAGCAGAAGGGATTTGAGGAAGTCCAATGGATAGACTTGGATCAGAGACTAAATGCATAGAGTTGGGAATATTAAGGGCTCAGGGATGAGCCACAGAGGGATGGAAATATCAGAGAAGGAGGAGGTCTGGAGAATTATCCAGTGGTGTCTGGGTATGGGAAAAAAAGAAGCTGTCATTGAAGGGAGCTGGTTGGGGAGGATTGGTGTCCTCAGGGAGTGTTCCTGAAAATGGTTTAGAACCTGTGGGAGTCTGCTTACAGTGAAAAGAAAATCCCTCAAAATTCATCTATTGAGGGGTTCAGGGGAAGCAAGAAAGTTCAGAGAGAATGAAGGAGCCCAGTCTGGTTCAGGGAGAGAATTGCCTTTGAAGGACTCTAAGCTTTATGGAGATGAGGGACATGATTGGAAGACCCTCAAAAGCTTTGAGTGAGGCACAAGACAATTCAGTTCTAGTTGTCCCTAAAGGCCCTGACAAGGGGTGGGTTAGCCTCAGAAAGGGCATGGGCCTCCCCAGATGCTCAGAGCAGTGATGGGGATTCCCAACGTCCAGAAAGATCACAGAGGCTCTGACTTTCCTCCTTTGTCCTAGATTTGAAATATTCTCCCATGTGTTTCCTCTCACAGTGTTGTGATGCTCACAGCACCTTGGTGGCTTGAAACATTCAGGGATAATGACCACGAGGCTGTGAAATTTCAACGGCTATTGAATGCCCAAGAGGAAGGAAAGAGAGGTCTGGAGCCTTGGAGACAAAGCTGGGTGTACCCATAGCTTTGCTGAGACTTCACCATGAGCTCACTCAGTCTAGACATCCCAGCACAGCACACAGAACAACCCCTCAGGTGGGGTCTGATTTGTCCTTAAACCTGGTTTCACCATCTAGATCCACAGGCAAATTCTTGACTCTTTAAGACTGACTTTTCTCATATCTATAAAATGGGGCTGTTTTCCAAGATAACAATGCATGGATAGTTCCTAGAACATAGTCTCTTCCCTCGCACCCTTTCCTTGCTAAACTTGCCCCTGAGTCCCTGAGCAGCCACCGGAATGTTCCCCTGGCTTATTGCCAAAAGGTCTCTCAGTTCACCTGTCCGCCCACCCAGAAGGAAGGATCCTAGCAACAGTCTGCAGCCAATGCCTTCCAACCAAACTATTTCTGGCCTAGGTGCGTCAGGCTCACCAGCCTCACTCAGGCGTGGGGGAGATCCATGCGGCTTTAAAGAACAACTGCAGGGGCACCTGGGTGGCTCAGTGGTTAAAGCCTCTGCCTTCGGATCAGATCATGATCCCAGGGTCCTGGGATCGAGCCCCGCATCGGGTTCTCTGCTCAGCAGGGAGTCTGCCTCCTCCTCTCTCTCTCTCTCTATCTCTCTCTCTCTCTGCCTACCTCTCTGCCTACTTGTGATCTGTCAACTAAATAAATAAATAAATATCTAAAAAAAAAAAACTTTAAAGAACAACTGCACTTTACAGAATTGAGCACACACCCTGAATAAGACCTGAATTTCCGTGGTGGGATTAACAGGCTGTGGGTAGTAGGCTGCAAAAGGATTGGCCTGAGCATGGGATTTATCTAAAACCCTGAGTGAGTGAGCAGGTAAAAATAGTCATGGGGGAACCTGTCTGGCTCAGGAAACATTCATCAGTTTTTGGGGGGCCTTGTTCCAGCAATGCTCTGGGGGCAAGGCAGGAGCTGATTCTGGCAGAGCCTTTTAGGATAGAAAGTAATCTGGTGCCAGGGGTTGGAATTTTCTAGAACTTGGTCTTCTTGTCCCTGGGCAGGCAAAGGAGAAGTGAGGGATTTTCCTTCCATGGAAGCTATTGGCCCAACACAATGCCAATGCTGAAAGCTCTCTAAGATCCAATGAGGCTGAATGGAAAGTGAAATTTTAAGGTTATAATGTAAAGTGGTAGAAAATCTCATGAGAAGAAAAATAGAGCTCATTTATCAAGTCCCAGCAGTTTAGGGACAGGGCTCTGGAGCTGGGAGCAGACTCTGGGAGGCCAGATGCCAGGATATTTTCTATGCAACATGGAGACCTAGTGGGGAGTTGTCACTCCCCCAGGGAGATCCCAGTTTGGACATGGAAAGAGGAAGTTTGGAGAAAGGCAATATGGAGTCCATGCCTACTTCATGGGTGCCCACAGCTTCCCAGACCACACCCTGGGCTGCTCTGGGTGTCAAGAGTGGGATAAGAAGAGCTGATGCTTCAGAACCGAGAGACCCCCTTGCTGCCTAGTCTGTAGTAGACAGGACAGAAGAGGAGAATATTGTCAGATCTTGGGAGATAAGATCTTAGACAAGCGCCCCCAGCCCCATCCCCTAAATGGGTTGAATAGGCCACCCAGCTCTTCCTCAGGAGAACTTTCAGATAGCCACAAGCAGATGGCTATCCCAGGCATCTCTCCTACCCAGCCCAAACAGGGTAGGGTAGGTAGGGCTTTGAGAAATTCTTCCCTTTGGAGTTAAGTGTGGCAAGACCAAAAGGCCTTTTAGGGGAAGTAACTCCACTCAGGACAACTTTGCATGAATAATTGGACAAGTAGTCTCCTTGCGGAGGAAATGGAAGTCAAGATGGCATGAGTTTAAATAGCTTGATGAGGTGAGGGCTCTTACTGGATGTAGAAGTATCGGTAGCCTAGTGCCCGATTTATCATTGACACTCCACGGATGTCGATTGAATATGCATTGCAATTTGTCTAATGAAGGGTTTTCTTTCTTCCTTCCTTTTTTTCCTCATCTTCTATTCTTGGTCTATTCACATGAAATATTTAACTTGGGTCCCTGGTCTAAAATTAAAAGCTCAGGTTTGAGCAGATTTGCAGAAATGACTCACAGGCACTCACGTAGTTCTTGCTGAGAAAAGTTGACCTCAGGAAGAAATGACCACTCGGGAGCACAATTCAAGGTCATGGTTCATGATATTTTGTTTGTTTGTTTCTATCCCAGTCATAACTGCCTTGTTCCTTACTCCTACAGAAAACACTATCTTAGTATTTCCCAATGATTCTAGCTTTGTATTACCCTCCCCCCCTAACCTACCCAGGTCACGTATTTTTGAACCCCACATCCTAGGTGGCACCAAAGGGCAACATTTGTCATTTCACACTGCACATGGTTTAATAGCCTTATGATTTGTTCCTGAATTAAGCGTTTCCAAGAAGTCTTGGATGGAGATAAGTGAGCTGAAGGGGCGGAGGGTAGAGAATGAGGCCGTGACTGGGGAGCCATGTCACACTTAATACATCATCTCTGTTTTCCTTGGTTGTAGGAGTGGGGTCACTGGGGAAGGTCTGTTGCAAACCACATTGGACAGCTGGGATGGTTTATTTTTAGTGGTGAGAGAGAGGAAGAACTTCCAAAGATAGAACCTGTGCCCACACTCTGCTCTGCAAGTTCAGACTTGGGAGTGGCTGGCAAAATGGGCTGGGTGTTCTGAGCCAGAACAAACAAGTGTGCAAGGCCAGCTCAGGTGGAGGGCTGGCGATGGCAGCTGGTCCCCCCGAAATGCACTTGGGTGAGCCTCATGGGGTTTTGGATTTGGTCCTCATCTCTTTTCCAGTCGGAATTTATAGCAGGGAAGACCCTTTTCCTTTCTTATCTTTTTTTCTCCGTTACTTCTGACCTCTTCTTCCCTCCAATGGCTTGGATAACTTTTCCCTATCCCTCTCACTTCTAATGGTAACCCCTGATCTTACAGCATAGTTGGAATGGGTAGAGGAATTCATGTTTGGAATTAGCTACATACGAGCAGAGTAGACAGACCTATGGTGTATGGCTTTAAAATCACAAGAAAGGCTGTGCCTTCCCAAATGTGGTCTTGTACCAGCTGGCTTGCTGCCTGCAATCCTCCCCCCACCCCCCAACCCCCACAAGAATGAAGCATTTTTTCAGAAAGTCAGTGTAAATGTGCAGATCGGAGATCTGGAGTTGAGTGTTCTATCAGGGAGCAGGGGTGAGCCCAGACCTAGAGAACTGGTCTTGATGAGTCACAGGCTTACTGCGCTGTGTCCTGTCTGTGGAGGGTCTGAAGTCCCTAGTGGGCTGTTTTGTATGTGTGTGTATGTCTCTGTTCCCTGCTCTCAGAAGAGACTCCCACAAACTCTTTCACCCAGAGGGGACTCTGTATCTCAGCTGGTGTTCTGTGGCATAGGAAATGCTCTCACATGCGGGGTTTCGGGGACATCGAAGGGACAGGGAAAGACTTTTTCTGTGCTGTTGTCCACAGGGATCCAGCCAGAGGGACCCTGACTTGGCTTAGGGTTAGAGATCGCCTTTTGTAGGGTCTCAGGTAGGGTGGCCTCTGCGAGGCAGACTTCAGCAAGATTCTGTCCAGTGATCTTCGGTTTTGTTTTTAAAGAGGCTTGATTTTTTAGAGCACTTTCAGCTTCAAAGCACCAACTGAGTAGAGAGAACAGAGATTTCCCATATAATTCCTTCCCCCACAGACAGTGTCCACCCACCATCAAAATCCTGTAGCAGAAAGGTGTCTTCATATTACCTACAACATTGATGATGAACCTCTGTCATTGTCATTCTGTGTCCTTATCTTACATTAGGGTTTACTCTCGGTACTGCATATCCTATGAGTCTTGACAAATGTGTAATGACATGCATCTACATAGAGTAGTTTCACTGCCTTAAAAATCCTGTGTGCTCTGCCATTCATCGCTCTCCGCCCCCACAATCCCTCCACCACTGATCCTTTTACTGTCTCCATCATTTTCCTTTTCCTGGAAAATCATACAGTTGGAATTATATAGTATGTGTTCTTTTCAGATAGTCTTCTATCCCTCAGTAAGATGCATTTAAGTTCCCCCCATGTCTTTGCATGGCTTGATACCTCCTTTCTTTTTTAGCGCTGAATAATATTCCATTGTTTGGATGTACCTTTCTATTTATCCATTTTTCTACTGAAGGGCATCTTGGTTGCTTCCAAGTTTGGGCAATTGTGAATAAGGCTGTTATAAACACCTGTATGCAGGTGTTTGTGTGGACTTAACATTTTCTTTACCTTCTTTGGGTAAATACCAGAGAACACAATGGCTAGATTATATGGGAAAAAATTTAGTTTTGTAAGAAACTGACAAACGGTCTTCCATAGTGGCTATACCATTTTGCATTCACACCAGCAGGGAATAAGCCTTGTCACTCTATATCCTCACCAGGATCTGGTGTTGTTTTTGGATTTTGACCCCTCTGGTGTGTAATGCTGTCTCATTGTTTTCAATTGCATTTCACTGATGACCTATGATATGACGCGGAGCATCTTTTCATATGCTTATTCACGATCTGTATATCTTCTTAGGTGAAATGTCTGTTTTAGTTTTGTTTTTTAAGACTTTAAAGGAATCTCTACACCCAACATGGGGCTCAAACTCACAGCCCTGAGATCAAGAGCCACATGGTCCCCCAACTGAGCCAGCCAGGAGCCCTAAGGTAAAGTGTCTGTTAATGTCTTTGGCCCATTTTTCAATCACATTGCTTGTTTTCATATTGTTGAGTTTTGAAAGTTCTTTGTCTATTTTGGAGAATAGTCTGATCAGATCTTTGTTTGCAAATATTTTCTCCTAGCCTATGGCTTGTCTTCTTATTCTCTCGACAGTGACTTTTGCAGAACAGAAGTTTCTAATTTTAACACAATATTAATTTAACACCATTCACTTTACCAATGTTTTCTTTCATGGATCATGTCTTTGGGGTTGTATCTAAAAAGTCATCACCAGGGTGCCTGGGTGGCTCAGTCATGATCCAAAGGTCCTGGGATCCAGTCTCACATCCAGCTCTCTGCTTGGCGAGGAGTCTGCTTCTCCCTCTGCCCCTCCTCCTGCTCATGCGCTCTCTCTCTCCCAAAAATAAATAAATTTTAAAAATCTAAAAAAAAAAAAAAAAGTCATCACCAAAGCCAAGGTCATCCATATTTTCTCCTACATTATTTTCTAAGAGTTGTGGGTTTTACGGTTTGTGTGTTGGTCTGTGATCTACTTTGAGTTAATTTTTGTGAAGGGCATAAGGTCTGTGCCTAGATTTTGGCATATGGATGTATGCATTTGTTGAAAAGACCATCTTGGCTCTAATGTGCAGCAAAACCTAGACCTCTCTTTGAGTGAGGTTAAATTGTTTACTGTACAGAAATAATCACAGTGTTTTAAAGCCATAGCTTTTCCTCACCTGTAAAAAAGAGAGTACCAATTCCCACTGCTCGGTGACATCATGGTCACTGAAGGAATACATTTGAAAAGCATTTGGCAACTGTCATCCTTATTTTTCTTTACAAGTAAGGGAATGGGGTTCAGCTATTTGCTGACAGAACTGGCATCAAACTTAATTGTCATATTTTAAAACTGAATCTTCTGTTTCTGACCTTCCTCCTTCCTCAGCATCTCCATGTCCTTTGGTCTGGGCATTTGCTGGCAGCATCATGCCATGTCTGTTTTTTTGTTTTTGTTTCGTTTTTAAGATTTTATTTATTTATTGGAGAGAGCAGGGGGACAGGCAGAGAGAATGGGAAAGAATTCCAAGCAGACTTCTCACTGAACATGCAGCCCAACACAGGGCTTGATACCAAGAGCCTGAGATCACGACCTGAGCAAAAACCAAGAGTTGGATGCTTAACTGACTGAGCCCCCCAGATGCCCTCATGTCTGAGGCCTAGTGCTTGGAGCTGTATCTGCCTTTCTGTTTTATTCCCTTGTGTTTGCATATTGTAAAATATTCTTCTAAATGAAATATTCTAAACAATTCATAGAGCAAAAACAAAATCATATTGACAATTAGAAGAAAATTTTTTAAAATTTAACTGAAACAAAAATATATCACATATTAATACTTGTAGTTATACTTGTAGTTAAAGAGGTACACTTAATGAAAGTTAATATTTTAAATGTTTATATTAGAAAGGAGAAAGCTAGAACTTACTTACTTCGTGTGCAACTTAAGAAGCTATAAAAAGACCAGCAAAATAAATGTGAAGAAGTAGAAAGAAGGAAACAAGATAAAGGCATAAATTCATTATCTTGGAAATACAATTGAGAACATTAACAAGGCTAAACGGTTCTTTGAATATATTAGTAGTCACACCTCTGGCAAGATTAATCATAAAGAAAGTAAAAAACAAAATTAAATATTAGAGAAAAAGGGGCGCTTAGGTGGCTCAGTTGTTTGGTTGAGTGTCTGCCTTCGGCTTAGGTCACGATCCCAGGGTCCTGGGAGTCCCGCAGCGGTGGGCTTTTTGCTCAGTGGGAAGTCTGCGTCTCCCTCTGCCTACTGTTCCTCCTGCTTGTGCACTCTCTATCTGTCAAATAAACAAATAAAATCTTAGAAAAATTAAAATAAATATTAGAAAAAGGCAAAACTACAGATAAGGAAAAATGAAAAACATAAACACATTAAATGGATAAATTCCTTTAAAAATACCACTTAATAAAACAGACTAGAGAGGAAATAAATACTGGTACTTTATAACCAACCTTTAAAGAAATGGAAGTAGTACTTAAATTTTCCTTCAAGAGTATAGGAGGCATGGTGCACTTGGGAGGCTGAGTCATTAAGCATCTGCCTTTGGCTCAGGTCATGATCCCAGGGTCCTGGGATCGAGCCCAGTGTTGGACTTCCTGCTCAGTGGGGAGTCTGCTTCTCCCTCTCCCTCCACCATTCCCCCAGCTTGTGCTCTCTAGCTCTTTCTGTCAAATAAATAAATAAAATCTTTTTTTAAAAAATCAAGAAAAATATAGTAAATACATTCCATTTTTAAAAGAAGTGGAATGCTAAATATTCCAGAGGAAATGCACCAAAAATAGGCAACATCGACATATAAATATACCTACAAAATTTTACCAAGGCATAAAATATAGGATTTAATAAAGGAAGGGATCTATAAATATAATATTCTGAAATGGGTAGTTAATTTTGTTAATTTATTTACCTCAAAATTAACCTATACACTTAACATATCTCCAATCAAAAAAAAATTTGGGGATGCCTGGGTGTCTCAGTGGGTTGAACCTCTGCCTTTAGCTCAGGTCATGATCTCAGGGTCCTGGGATGGAGGTCCGTATCGGGCTCTCTGCTCAGCAGGGAGCCTGCTTCCCCTCTCTCTTTCTGCCTGACTCTCTGCCTACTTGTGATCTCTCTTTCTGTGAAATAAACAAATAAAATCTTTTAAAAATTTTTCATTAGATCTCAACAAAATTATCTGCAAGTCCTTTAAAAGCACATCAGAAAAGAAGAGCCAAGGCGAGTCTGGACAGTTCAGCTGGGTAAGTGACCAACTCTTGATTTTAGCTCAGGTCATAATCTCAGGGCTATGGGATTGAGCCCCAAGTCTGCCTTTGTGTTGGGTGTGGAACCTGCTTATTATTCTCTCCCTCTGCCCTTCTCTCCAGCTAGTGTTTTTTCTCTCTCTCAAAGAAAAAGAAATAGCCCCCCCAAATAAGATTATGAAAATTTCATTTACCCTAAAAATTAAGATAATATAAAAATTTAGTAATTTAAATGCTTTGCTCCTGGTGGAATGATAGACAGTCAATGCAGCAAAACAAAAATGATCAAATAAGCTCACCAAAGAGCAGAGCATAAAAAGTGTTATCTACAGTTACAGGGGAAAATACGTGGTTTGGGAACCCGGATTTATTTTGCAACAATGTTAAAGTCTTACATTACACAATATGTTTTAAGTGCAAAGAAAGTTATGAAATAATTTGTGGGGCATGCACACTGAAATGCTAAAGATAAACACAAATTGTAATACTGGCTTATCTTTGGTCATTGGCTACAGGTAGCTTTTATTTCCTCTTTTTTTATCAGTATTTTCTATTTTTTTTTTTTCTGAGACGAAACCTTATTTTCAAAACTTGGGCTAGTTATTTTAGGATGCATAAAGTGGAACTAAACTTCTCTGTCATATTTATTGAAAGATATTTTTTAAGGCATTCCAAATCTCTGGAATTCTCCCATCCATATTTCTTTTCCACTTTTAAAAAAGATTTATTGGGGCGCCTGGGTGGCTGAGTGGGTTAAGGCCTCTGCCTTCGGCTCAGGTCGTGATCCCAGGGTCCTGGGATGAAGCCCCACATTGGGCTTTCTACTCCGCCGGGAGCCTGCTTCGTCCTCTCTCTCTGCCTGCCTTTCTGACTACTTGTGATCTCTGTCTGTCAAATAAATAAATAAAATCTTTTTTTTAAAAAAATATTTATTTATTTATCTGAAGGGCAAGCAGAGTGCCGGGGGGAGAGGCAGACGGAGAGAGAGAATCTCAAGCAAACTCCCCTCAGAGCCCAACATGGGTCTCAATCACACAGCCCTGAGATCATGACCTCACTTGAGATCAAGAGTAGGACCCCTGGGATGCCTGGGTGGCTCAGTGGGTTAAAGCCTCTGCCTTCAGCTCAGGTCATGATCTCAGGGTGCTGGGATCGAGCCCTGCATCGGGTTCTCTGCTTAGCGGGGAGCCTGCTTCTTCCTCTCTCTCTGCCTGTCTCTCTGCTTACTTGTGATCTCTGTCAAATAAATAAATAAATAAATCTTTAAAAAAAAAAAAAAAAAAAAAAGAGTAGGACCCCTAAGCGACTGAGCCACCCTGCTGCCCCTCTTTTCCTTTTGTATGACAAAGATCTTAAATATGAATTGTGGTCCCACAAATTGTTTAACATTTCTTTTAAAAATATTGGCACTTATGTTGGGGCGCCTGGGTGGCTCAGTGGGTTAAAGCCTCTGCCTTCAGCTCAGGTCATGATCCCAGGGTCCTGGCATCGAGCCCCACATCGGCCTCTCTGCTCAGCGGGGAGCCTGCTTCCTCCTCTCTCTCTCTGCCTGCCTCTCTGCCTACTTGTAATCTCTGTCTGTCAAATAAATAAATAAATCTTTAAAAAAAAAAAACTTAAAAAAAAATATTGGCACTGCACTATTTTAAACAGTTAACGGTGAGAAACACCAATGACTTTCCATGCAAAATGATAACAGGTCATGCTTCAGTTATAGAAAAATTTATTTATTCAATTATTCAAAAGCATCCATTCTCAATCACTTCAGAGGCGGTGTTACTGCCTCAACATATGCTTTCTTTCCATCACTTTTTCTAAATTATTCCATAATTTTACAGAGTCATTTATTTTTTCTTTCTTTCTTTTTATTTATTTATTTTTTTGAGCTGAAATTTTCCATGCTTGGTTCTCTACCAAAGGTGATTTCATTTGGGAAAGATTTTAAAAATGTATAGTCCGAAGTGTTCAGTCATTTTTGCCATTATATAAGAATGAATGAAAACACTATTTGAAAACCAATTTAGAAACTTTCTGCTAACAGACAGTAACTCAGAGAAATTTGTTTTGGGAGGTTTAATATTTGCATCCCACCCCTCCCCAGACAGTGCTTTTGTCTGTATAAGGAAACTGTTGGAGACACCTGGGTGGCTCAGTTGGTTAAACATCTCCCTTTGGCTCAGGTCATGATCCCAGGATGCTGGGATGGAGCCCCACACTGGGCTCCCTGCTCAACAGGAAGCCTGCTTCTCCCTTTCCCTTTGCTGTTCCCCCTACTGTGCTCTTTCTCTCCATCAAATAAATAAATAAATCCAAATAAATAAATAAATAAATAAATAAACAAATAAACAAAAGATGCTTCAGTCTCCTTATGATGCTGGCTTGCCCTAAAAAGTCTGTGTTGGCAACATTTGCCTGGATTTTTGACAAACAACAGAGACAGACCAGTAAAATGAACTTACGAAAATGGTACAGTGAGAATTACATTAAGAGTTGCTATTAATGGACGATTCTTCAACTTTTTTGACCCAAGTGCATTTCCACTGAGTGACAGTCCCACTCAGTTGCATATGGTTACATAGGTTGTGGACTGAGCAACTCAAAGGGATGCCTTTCAGAGACCCCTTGGACAATCTATCCCTCCTCATTCCACTTGTCTGTGGAGAAGAGAACTCTACCAAGTATTAGAGGGGGAAAACCCCTCAAAGTTGCAACTGAAGCTTATATCAGATTTTATGCTATGAAAATATGCTTAGGCACTTAAAAGTAACCCAATGATTGTATTACACATACCTTGAGATGTTGTTGGAATTTAGTCAGATAATACAAGTTCTAAGAAAGTGACACTGGGCAAGAAAATTCAAGGGAAATTATAATCTATTTTTATAACTTATTCTCAATATTATCTATACAATATCTTCACAATATATTCTTTAGCAATAAGAAAATGGGTGGTTTTATACAAGTCCAAATGCATATATGTCTTAAGCTCTGATTATGGAAACAGTAAGCCAAAAATACTGTTGATGAAAATATGCACTACTGTCAACTGTAGGGTTAACCAGGCAACCACAAAAACAAACAGATGATTAAATAAAACCAGGAAAAATGGGTAACTGCAAAGCAAGAGGCTCTTAGCAGGAAACTATAATCAACTCAAGACAGTAATAAGAAAATGTTTATATAGTGCCCATGGGGTGGCACTTATCCCCAATATATTATATATTTATATGTATATTTCACACTAAAACTCTGTGAAGTATGTTTTGTTTTCTTCATTTTACAGCTAAGACACAGAGAGGTTAAATAATAGTATGGACAGCTTTACTTAATGGCCACCGTGCATCCACACCCTTTGTCCCGTGACTGTTTTCTCTACCCACTGTGGATACAGGGTTGGTTCTGTGAATTGCTTTGGCCAATAGGCTAGAGACGAAGTGAGAAAAAGTCTGGGTTAGCCAAACTGGTGGATGAAGGAGAACTGAGGCCTCCCCAGCCAGCAGACAGCCCAGCTAACTCTGAAGCAGAGCCCTCCCATCTGAGTCACTTTCAACACTGACAACACACAGACAACCAAGATGGTTTCTGTGCAGGGCAGAACTCTGCAACTATCAATGTCTGAGTCGTATTTCAGGGAACCTCAAGGAAGATCCCTTCCACATCCTCAGGACGCTCTTGTCACATGTCAAATCACCAGTAGGTCGATTACCAGTAATTATCCCTTACAAATAACATCAAAATATTTGAAACTGTGCACCATAGCTGCTTAGGATAACAGAAGTGACTTGTCTTTCAGGATATGGAACCTCACCAGCCAAAGACTCCCAGGACTCTACCCATGGTCAAACAAAACTGGGCTTATTTAGCTCATTGTAGCACAGGAGAGAACACATGGCAGGACCCAAGGGACGGCTTGGTAGAAGGTCTTTTTGATAGGTTGCTTGTGATGAGTGATTCCTAGGAGGGTTGAGGGCAGTTAGGAGTTGGGTTTGGATGCGGTATGTCAGGAAGTGGAGGCTTGCTCTGGGAGGGCACTTCTGTCAGAAAATGGCTAAGAGAGTAGATCTCAAATGTTCTTGCCACTTATGTGGTGGCTAGGCGATGGCCACTGCTTGGCTGATAATCATTTTGCAATATATGTGAATCAGCTCAACACCTTAAACTGACACAATGTTATACGTCCATTATATCTCAATAAAGCTGGGAGGAGTGGGTAGAAAGTTCCGGCAATCTGGTGACTGGGTGTACAATAATTTTGATCCAGTAGGTGGGAGGATTGAAGCAGTGTTAGAGAGTTGTCACTGGTAAAGAGGCAGCAGTCACTCCTATCAGCAAGTAAAGAAAAGAAACATGTTTATTTTTGTGGTTGTAGTATGATCTTGTCTCTGCCTTGTTTCAGGCATGGATTCAGAGTGGCCTTGCCTGATTATTGTTTATGTTCTGTGAAAATTGTTTATGTTCATTTGGGAACACTTTGCTTCAGACTAGCTGTTAGCTGCTAGCTGCCAGCTGTCAGGGCCATTTTTTTTACTTTGTGAGGAATCACTTGGAGACTACTGAGGGGGATTTTCCTGACAAAATGAGGAGGTGCCTGAGAACAGTGCATTCTGGGGCCTGTGGGCTGCATGTAAGTGTGGCCTCAGAGGTCCAGAGATGAGAAGGTGGAAGCAGGAGGGTGAGGAGCTGTGGAGAGCGTGGCCTGTGGGGTGAGAGGCTCCCGGGGATAGGACCTGGACCAGGTGCCTACATAGCAACCTTAATTCTGGCTGTGATTCTGAGAGGGGTCTAATCTACCAAAGAAATGAGGAGGTAGACACATGTAGACTGGATGGAAGTGATGGAATCCAGCCAGCTGGGAAAGGGGGAAAGAGAGGACCTATGGAAAAAGTCCAGCAGAAGTAAGCAAAGGGAGCAGATGAGGCAGAAGACAAGCATGGCTCTGAAAATGATCACTGGCAGTATCCTGAAGAAAATTCCCAGAAACCTCATGGTATTCTCCAAAGCAAGGATAAAGACAGTGCTTCCCAGTGTTGGAGGACAAGAATCACGAAGAGATTACAGGCAATTATGCAAAGCCGCCTGGATGAGAACAGCAGAAACATACAACAAGATCAGGAAGGATTTAAATTCTTTAAAGGAGTTAAGAAACTACAAATGCTGAACTTAAAATCACAGTTGAAGGTAATAAAGAGCTTACCCAATGATGCCAGAACACAAGTAAGGGACACATTGAGCAAATCTGAAAATACAGAAGAGACGGGGGAACGACCAGAGGGAAAACAATAGAAACAGAATGGAGAATGGAAAATCCCAATGTGGGAAATCCCAGGAAAGGCCCAAACCAGTAGAGCAAAAATCAATCCTTCACATTTCCTCAGTTATACTCCCTCTCCATTTTGATCTTTCTGAAATTAAGATATATCTTATATCTTATAATTTGCCTGTCATTTCCAACCCCCAGAAGTCATCAGTAGCACCTTTTCAGCTGATGTCATCTTAGAATAATAATAATAAAAAAAAATGTGCTAATGAAAAAAAAAAAGTCCCTAGCTAAAGAAAGATCCAAGTAAAGCAGATGGAAAAGGCTCACTTGAGTTCCAAGGAATATGAACTGAAAATACCCAAAATTAAAGATTTCTTGGCAAAAACTCTTAGAAAAACATATCCTATAAGCTTCCAAGCCTAAATATCAGATTACCCACAAAAGAGCAAATGCCCAAGCTGCTTTATTACTGCTCTGGAGCAACAAGGGTTGGAAGCTCCCAGAGGTTGAAAGCTGTGGCCTAGAATTTTTTTATTCAGCCAACTTGTTCATATTTAATAGCTATAAAAAGATATTGCTGGGATATTCAAGGCATATCAGTCAGGGTTTTTTAGTGAAACAGAACTAATAGGACTTAGAAAAAAAAGTGAGAGATATTTATTTTAAGAAATTGCCCCAAACAATTGTAGTGCTTAGCAGGCTGCCATGCTGAAAACCCACGTAAGAGTTTTATGTTACAGTTTTGAGGCAGAATTCCTTCCTCTTGAAGAAACTTCAGTTCTTGCTCTACAGGTGTTCAACTGATTAGATGAGGCCCACCCACATTATGGAGGGTAACCTGCCTTGCCTAACATCAGAGGATTGAAAATATGAATCACATCTACAAAATACCTTCACATTAACATTTAGATTAGTATTTGACAAAACAACTGGGCACCATAGCCTAGTCAAGTTGACATGTAGATTAACCATCACACAAGGATTCTCAATATATGTCAGCCTTCTTTAAAAACAGATGTCTTGAAGGTATTTTCCAAACACAAACATAAAGGTGAGAAAACCATGGTAAAAAGACACAGAAACCAGTTAAAGTAAAAACCTGAAAACTGTACATCTGTTTCTAGAATTGAAGGGAAAATCCAAAAATATGCTTGAAATATAAAGGCTCTAATGTTAAAAATAGTATAGTAACTATAGTTGAGCTATAAAATCCCAGATTACATGAACAAAGAAAAGGGAGAAAAAAGAAAATGAAGATTTTATCTAAGGTTGACAGAATAAAAAGTTGCTAATTGATATTCTTGATTCAGAGTTTTTGGGAAAATATAATTTAAACAATTATTCAAAAACACTAAGTTAACAGCTAGTAAAAATTTTAAATGATGTCTTAATCTTCTGAAACACTGGTGAAAGTTTAATTTTGCCCTAGTAGCTTGTGGATACCTGGCACTATAATGATCTTTGGGCCCTGTATTCCTGCATCAGTAATACACACCTGATAACAACTAACCCAGGGTTCTCAACACCTGGCTGGGTATTAGAATCATCCTGAGTGCTTGTACACTTCCTGGTGACACCCAAGACTTGTTACACCAAAACCTCTTGGGATGGGGCCCACTTACCACTAGTTGTCAGAGCTTCCCAAGTAATTCCAAGTTTGTGCAGAGAAGTTGGGAAAACCCCTATCCTAGGCCTTTGCCTTTCTTATGTTTCTTTGGGAATGGCATTCTAATTTAGCCTAGAATTACACAGTGACTTGCCCCTCTACCTTTCCCCTTAGTCACCTTTTCAGTGATCCTTGGTTATTTGGTTTTAATCTATAGCTCACTACCCATAGTACAGCCCAAAGACCAGAGGCCTCAACATCCCTTGGGAGATTGTTGGAAATGCCCCTCTTCTATGGCCTTGCCTTCCTAGGTGGCCTTCTTGCATAGTGAGAGGTTAAAAAAGAGAGATTTTATTTTAATTTCCCTTCTTTCAACTTCCAACAGAAGGCTTTTTCCAAAACACAAATCTAATTGTGTGGCAACCTCCTCCATAAATGATCAACGACTCCACATGTTCTCTATACTAAAATCTAAGGTCCTGGAATTCAGGGTTTTCTGAGGATGGTCCTCTTTATCTTGTCCCAGACTTTTTTCTCAGCCCTTCCCACTCTCCCAGCTCCAGGTATCCCAGGCCAGGCCATTCACCAAATGGGATAGGCTCTTCCACGCTTCAGTTATGGCACAAGTGTTTTCTTCAGCTGTGAAAGTCTCTTGACCCATCTTCCCACTAATTCTAGTCTTTCCTCAAGGCTTTGTTTAGATGCCACCTCTGCTGGGAAGTCTTCCTCCGATCTCCCAGTTAAAAGTAATTCCTCTTTGTTCTTTTCTTGTAGCACTGGTTTTGATCAGTCGTATGTGTTAACTTGTCTGTTTTTCCTCCTGGATTATTAATCCTTTGAGGGGAGGATCTATGGCCTTTGGCCCCTGATCTCCAGTGAATGCTTCCAGAACAGATGTCATGGATCACATTCCAAATGCCTGTAGGTGAATTCTTTTAGCAGGGTCAAGCCACCCCACATTCCAAGGGCACTTCAGAGGGCCAGGACCAGTCCACACTTTATTTCGACTGAGTATTTATTGGAAACAGTATCTGACTTTGGCTTATTAAGCAACTCCTCGATATTTCATGGAATCGTGTTTTCTCACCATCTTCATCTCTTGTTCCACACTGCTAGAGTGCTTCCCCTGTCCTGACATTTTCTACATTTTACTCACATTGATATTTCCTTTCTGAGGGCCCAGTTTGTCCAAGTCAGATTCAGGGAATGAATCAACTTTCTAAGGATGATGACTCAATTTCTTTTAACTCTGGGGACAATATTGGAAGCTCAAACTAAATGTCTAAACAATCACCCAGGAATGTTTGCTTGGGTAGAGGGTGTGGAATTTCCATGTCATCTGATGAGAGCATTCATGCCTTGTGGCCGTTTCCAAAGAGAATAAGGCTGTCTGCCTGCCTGCAGGTACAATCAGAGACAATTAAGGAATTTAACAGAAGAGCAAGGTTATCTCTACTCAGGAATCATACTAATCAAGCAGTCCAGATTCCTGCAAGATACTTTGTAGCACAGAGCTCTGACAAGCTTGCCCACAAGCCAAGCAGTCCAACTGTGACTATCAGATGTCTAGTGCTTGGACTAAACACACCAAAAACTGACAGACAGAGGTGACTCTGGAGGTGACAAAGCCCTAGATGAAAACCATCTTCAAGGACATTATATTTTTCCAGATGTTTCTGCTTTTCCGTAGAACTGGATCCAAATATTCTACTCATAGTTTACTCTCTTCCACTTGTAGACGAATCTTCTATTATGTGGTATAATGATATGATTTTATTTGTACAGAACTGCCAGGCCAAGTTCCAAGGGCCAGAAGTCAGAGTCTATGCTTGTGCTTTCTTCAAGCTCCCACCCTGAGCTCTAACAAACCGAAAGAATATACCAAAACTGGAGGAAGAGGTGAGATCTGAGAAACAGAGAATCCAACCCAGGAGAAATACAAAGAGAATTTCAAAATGACAATAAAGAGAAGTCTCAGTATCATCAGACCTACCGTGTGACTAACTCAGAGAAAAGGAGAATAGAGGTTCCCAGAAAGCATGTATCCAAGAAAAAAAAAATAGAAACTAGAGATTGCTTGATGTGATTGATCTTTTGGAAAATAATATTGAGAAGCTAATGGAAAATGAGGAGAGTTATGAAAAGGTAAAAAGAAGTCTAAGCAAGTTAAAAGCTAGGCAATAATTAACTTCAGGAGAAGCAAATAGTAAGAAAAGAGATGTCATTGCAGGATGCTACAATGCTCAGCTATGAATAATGCTTATGTAAGCATAACCATGTAAACACAGAATATTCATTTAGCTCCAAGTAGTAAAATTATATTAAGAGAAATACACTAATAATAGGAGATTAATTTGGTGTTCTTTGTCCAAGACCAATTAAGTGAACAAAAATTAAGGATATAAAAACAGAACAAAATAACCAATAAGGCTATCTCTATATCCTATTAAGAGTGAGTACATCTTGGGGATCCTGGGTGGCTCAGTGGGTTATACATCTGCCTTTGGCTCAGATCATGATCTCAGGGTCCTGGGATCAAGTTCCATGTTGGGCTCCTTGTTCAGCAGGGAGTCTGCTTCTCCCTCTGCCTGCCACTCCCCCTGCTTGTGCACTCTCTCTCTCTGACAAATAAATAAAATCTTAAAAATGTGTGTATTTTGGGGGGCACCTGAGTGGCTCAGTCTTTACGAGTCTGCCTTTGGCTCAAGTCATGATCCCAGGGTCCTGGATTGAGGGATTGAGCCCCACGTGGGCTCTCTGCTCAGTGAGGAGTCTGCTTCTCCCTCTTCCTCTCCCTCTGTCTGCTGCTCTGCCTGCTTGTGCTCTCTCTCTGTCTCCATCAAATAAATAAAATCTTAAAAAAAAAAGTGTTTACATCTTCTTGACAAGTGTATGTGATCATTCATGATAACTGACCTCATACTAGCTACCAAGAAAAGCTCAATAAATTCCAAAAAGCAGAACTAATACAGAAAACATTACCTGATCATATTTTAATAAAACTAGAAAATAATAACATGAGAAAAAACTAAACAGAGAATTTTGAAAAAGAACAACAGGCTTATTTTGAATTCTTGCTACTCAAATCATAGTCTATAGACAGAAGCATCTGCTTTCCTCTGGGCTTGTTAGAAATGCAGAATCCCAGGGGCACCTGGGTGGCTCAGTTGGTTAAGCGACTGCCTTTGGCTCAGGTCATGATCTCAGAGTCCTGGGATCGAGTCCCACATTGGGCTCCCTGCTCAGCAGGGAGAATGCTTCTCCCTCTTCTACTCTCCCAGCTTGTGTTCCCTCTCTCACCATGTCTCTCTCTGTCAAATAAATAAATAAGAATTAAAAAAAAAAAAAAGAAAGAATTGCAGAATCCCAGACCTACTGAGTCAGCATCTGCATTTTACAAAATACCCAAAGAATCTACAAATGCATTAATATTTATCTATTGCCATGGACTGAATGTTTGTGTCCCCTCAAAATTTACATTAAAATCTAATCCCCAGAGTGATAGCATTTGGATATGGAGCCTTTGAGAGGTAATTAGTTCCTGAGGGTGGAACCCTCATGAATGCGATTAGTGCCCTATGAAGAGGCCAGAGAGCTCTTTCTTACCCTCTTTCTGCCATATGAAGATACAAGAAGTTGGCCATCTGCAAACCAGAAGAGGGCTCTCACTAATCCCACTATGTCGGCATAATGATCCGACTTCTTCCCTCCAGAAATGTGAGAAATACATTTCTGTGGTGGATGAGCCACTCAATTTATGATATTTTGTTATAGCAATTGAGCTAAGGCATCCATGGTTTCCAGAAAACAATGATCATTAAAAGAAATGCCAGAACTATGGGTCAAAAACAGAGCAGAGATCAGAGAAAATTTTTAGCCTTAAATATTTATACTGAGAAAAGTAAAACAAAGAAAATCAATGCATTACATACCCAACTCAAAAAGTTAGAGGAAAGGAGCCACTGGGTGGCTTAGTTGGTTGAGCACTGGACTCTTGATTCCTACTCAGGTCATGATCTCAGGGTCATGAGATGGAACTTGCAGCAAATATACACATTAAAGTTTTAAATCTATCAAAAGCAATTAGAGCTAAGCAGTTCATTAAGAGAATAGTAGCCTGATCAAGAAGGATTCATTCTAGAAATTCATTCCAGAAGGGTTTAGAGTTAGGAAAGGAATATAATTCAACATATCAATAGAGGGATGCCTGGTTGGGTCAGGTGGTTAAGCATCTGTGTTCAGCTTGGGTCATGATCCTGGGGTCCTGGGATTGAGTCCTACTTCGGGTTCCTTGCTCAGCAAGGGAGCCTGCTTCTCCCTCAGCCTGCCACTCCTCCTGCTTGCTCTCTCTCTCTCTGCCAAATAAATGAATAAGATCTTAAAAATATATATCAATAGACTTTAGGAGAACATTTTTTTTTAACATATTGATGCTGAAATGTCATCTGACCCATTCCTCAGTTTAAAAGATTTTACTCTTTTAAAAAGACTTTCAAAAGGGAAATTAATAAACACTAACATTAGGAAACAATTCGGATGCCCACTTCCATTTAACATTGGAATGGAGGCATCATCCTCTCTGACTGGACAGAAGAAAAGTACTTCAGGTAGAAACATTAGAAAAGAAACGTTTAAGTTATCACTCTTTATGGATGGTAGGACTTTTACCTGGAAAATCCAGGAGAATTAACTGAAAACTACTTCAAACAAGAAAGAGAATACAGTAAATAAATAGACTATGAAAACTAATATGTAGAAATCCACAGCTTTTGTATATAACAACGAGTTAAATAATGTAATGACGGATGATTTTGTTTATGGTAGAAAGAGAAAATATAAATACCTCAATAAAAATTTAACAAAAAATATATAAAACTCATATAAGGACAAGTTTAAAATGCTCCTGAAAAGCCCCAAATAGACATGGATTTTCTATTCTAGTAAACCACTAGTTTTAATAATGGACTACCTACTACCTATGTCTAATCATGGTCAAGACACTGCCTTGATGGTCATTTTTGGGATGGATGTGTGACCCTATGCTGACCATTGAGATGTTAGACAGTATCTGCTGGTATGGGCAAAAATATCTGAATCTTTAAAAAAAATCTAGGGAAGACACAGTCTCTTCCTTTCTCTAGATTTTGTTGTGTCTGAATAGGATGCTTGAAATTGCCACATTACTTTGCAACCATACCAGAGTCAGGCTAAAGTGCAAAACCAGGACAGCCAGGATGTTCGGGTAAGATCTGGTAAGATCTGGCTTCTGGGGGCATCTGGGTGGCTCAGTCGGTTAAGCATCTGCCTTCAGCTCAGGTCGTGATCCCAGGGTCCTGGGATCAAGTCCCATACCGGGCTCACTGCTCAGTGAGGAGCTTGCTTCTCCATTGCTCCTGTGTCCTCTCTCTCCCTTTCTCTAGATAAATATATAAAATCTTAAAAAAAAAAATAACTGGCTCCTTGATGATGCAAAGCACGGATTATGCTGCTTGAAGCCACCACTTGTGGATATCCAGTTATAGAAGGCAATAAATTTCCTTGATATTTTAGTCCATTTGAAGCAGGTTTTCCTCTTCTTTGCTGTCAAAGCTAACACAGTGTCTACTCCTTTCCCAGGACCAAGCTGTCTTATTTGCTATTGCTTTATAATGGTTTAATGTGTAGTTAGCTTGTCTAGGGTTCAGAGGATAATTCTTTAACAATTTTCTTCATGTCTTCCTTAAGTGATTTAAGCAGATGATTCCTATGAATTGAGTTCATTAATTCTAACCATCTTAATAAAAATTCCATTTCAATGACTTTCAAATTTATTAGAGATCAAGTATGCATTTTATTATACTAAAAATATTTTAATTTCCATATACATTTTATCTTTTTTTTTTTCTTTTTTCCTTTTGAGTATAGGATTTCCTTTAAATTAGATTTTCCAGTGGCTGGTCCATTTTACTGTTTCTTTTCAAAGACATTTTCTTGAAATTCATTATCTATTCATATCATCATTTCTCCCTACTGGCTTATTTATTTATTTTTGCTTTTATGACTTTAATTTCTTTCTTTTTGTTTCCTTGGTTACTTTTATCTTTTCATCATTTTTTGAAGTTGGGATAATGTGTTTTCTTGCTTTTGCTTTTAAAAAATATATTTATTACTACAGATTGCTTGAGAACAACTTTATGCATGTCCCATAATTTTTAATATGAATTATCTTGATTCTCATTATTCATCAATTAGCTGTTTTCAATCCTTTGATTTTCTCCTTAATCCAATAACTATTTAAAAGAGCATGCATAAAATTTGTCTTACCTTTTACTATTTGTTTCTAGTTCTGTTATACGTTCGAGAACATGGCTTACATATATTCATTTTTCTAACATCCCTTTGTTAGTTTCTCGGGACTGACTACTGTAGCTTTTTAAATTAAAAAAAAAAATTCTGTGGGCATTTAGGAAGGCACATTTTATAATGCCTATATAATATATTTTAGAAAAGAAATGACAACTTTGAAGTGGTCACGAATTCTACTTTACTAATTATACTGATGAGGGAGCAGGAGGCTGGCTGAGGACAAAGCAAAAGCTGGCGCCTTGCACCCCCCACCCTTCATCCGCTCCCCGCCATATGTGTAGCATTCCTCAGGCACCCCTGACTGCCATAAAATGATAAATAGTTAACTTGCTGAGATCGCAATCCTGCAAGACAGGAGTCTCCCTTGGTTTGCAAATTTCCTTGAGATTACAACAAAGAAGTTACCTTATCAATAGCCCAATTTCCAAAGACACGGAAGTAGAAGGAAAAGTAAATAAAGTTAAATTTCTTCTAAACTTAAATCTCATTAACAAGGATGCTTGATAGCAGGAATGTAACATTCCACCAGACTTCCAATTGTCTTTACTTGATAGCAACTAAGCCTTCAATATCCTGATAGTATTCTTTGCCCCAATAGCCCTTCTGATCACCCCTTTGTCCTCACCTACCCAACTCCTGTGTATATAACCAACCACTCCTCACAACCCGGGGCAGCAGCTCTTCCTGCCCACGGGTCCTGTCCCCGTGCTTTAATAAACCACCATTTTGCACCAACGACGTCTTAAGAATTCTTTAGTCGTCGGCTCCAAACCTCCTCACCCCACCGAACCTGACTTAGGTGCTGGGACTTCATCAATACTGTTCCAGTCGTTTAGGCCATAATGCCATATTTTATGGTGCATATATAACAGTTTAAAGAATTGCTTTTGGGAGACCCTAGCGGAAGGATCCACAGTTAGGCATATCAGTAGTGGGGTGAGTGCCCATGGCCATGGATCTGCATGGGAAGCTGCAGGAGGGAGGTGGCCACTGGTGAATGGTGAAAGAACACAAAGCAGTGGAATGTACTGGGTTTGACTGTCCTGTTGGAAGCTCGATTCCGTGCCTGACACAGAAGAACTGCTCAAATTTGTTTTATCCTTGAAAGAATAGATTTTTCTGGGGCGCCTGGCTGGCTCAGTGAGTTAAAGCCTCTACCTTCAGCTCAGGTCATGATCCCAAGGTCCTGGGATGGAGCCCTGCATCAGGCTTTCTGCTCAGCAGGGAACCTGCTTCCTCCTCTCTCTCTGCCTGCTTCTCTGCCTACTTGTGATCTCTGTCTCTCAAATAAATAAATAAATAAATAAATAAATAAATAAAATTTAAAAAATGTTCTTTATTCTTCAAGGATCTAAAAGGCAGGATGGGTTTTCATTTTTTTTTAATTTTATTTTATTTTTTCAGTGTTCCAGGATTCATTGCTTATGCACCACACCCAGTGCTCCATACAATACATGCTCTCCTTAATACCCACCACCAGGCTCACCTAACCCCCCACTCCCCTCCCCTCCAAAACCCTCAGTTTGTTTCTCAGAGTCCACAGTCCCTCATGGTTCATCTCTCCCTCTGATTTCCCCCAACTCCCTTCTCCTCTCCTTCTCCCAATGTCTTCTGTTTAATTCCTTATGCTCCACAAGTAAGTGAAACCATATGATAATTGACTCTCTCTGCTTGACTTATTTCACTCAGCGTAATCATGAAATTATTCAGTGAGGACTGGTGTCTGTTGGGCAAAGAGCATGAAGAACCAGGAGCAGCACTGACTGGGTCCTCATCCCTTGGGATCCCCCAACTCAGAAAGCCCCATCCCATTGTCAGCTGCCAGTACTGGCATCCTTCTGAGCGAGGGCTTTCTCCTAGTCCCCTGGGGTTCCTCTGCTCCTTATTGGCTGCCTTCCCTTTCCTGCCTCACTGTTCCACTCCCCTGCTGGTGTTCTCTACACATTCCAAATTCACTAGTGGCACTTGAAACCTTGTCTTCTTCTGGGAATACCCAAGTTAAGACAAATAGTAATTTTTATGAATCGTTTAGCCTCATCAATCTTTGTAAACAAACATTGCTGGAGGAGGGAGGTGAGAAATGTGCAAGCTAAGAAGTCATACTTGGATGCCTGTAGCAACATTTGAAGATGTCATATGAGTCGTTTATCACATTCTGCTTGATCAGGCCAGAGGAAGGTGTTTCAGCAAGTCTTTGGAGCATGGAGGGGATATAGTAGAGTTCAGAAGCCCTGACTTTATCCTCAGCTGATGTACTGAAACCAACAAACAATCTTGCAGTCCCTATTTGCCATGTATAATATTGAATTATAACTCCTCTTGCAGCTGTAACTTAGAGATCTTCCACCTGGGCTAACTGGTTGAGAGACAGGTCCCCTCAAGGGCTCTTTGTTACAATGACAATCATGGTTTCCATCAGAAAGGCGAAGACTACACTTATAGGTAATAATAATAGTAACAATAACGCCCAGAGATTATGCAGTTCACAAAAATATCTAAAATTTCCTCTAGGAAACATTACTTGTAACGCCCCCACCCCCATCCCTCAGTCTGGGCTTTGTCCTTTTCTTCTGTGATCCCACAGGGCCCTATATTTCCCACATCCTGGTTCTTAATCCTTTAAATTGTAATGAGTATTTTTTTTAATTTATCCCCAAGGACACTCCTTTATACTCCTTAAAAGCAGTGATTTTAACTTTTACTGTTTTATCATTGGCATAGAGCTTGTCTCTTAAAAGGCATGAACAAATAAATAGAAAACTCTAACAGGTAAAACCAGTGAGGAAAGACCTGCACTTAGACAAAAACTGGCAAATATTTGAATGATAATAAAGAAAAACTCCTTTAAGTCTCATGATTAAAAACAAAGTCATATTATCAATAACGGTTAAAGTTTGTAAATGCCACACTTGTGTTCAGAAAAGTTGGCATTCATGTGGGAAAGCAAGAGAAAGCCAATTGTAGACCTTGAGAGGTGCAGAAAACACACTGGTCAGAAATCCTTTAAAAATTACTTTCAGTTGGGGGCTGCTTGGGTGGCTCAGTGGGTTAAGCCTCTGCCTTCAGCTCAGGTCATGATCTCAGGGTCCTGGGATCGAGTCCCGATCGGGCTCTCTGCTAGGCAGGGACCCTGCTTCCTCCTCCCTCTCTTTCTGCTTGCCTCTCTGCCTACTTTTGTGATCTCTCTCTGTCAAATAAATAAAATTTTAAAAAATTACTTTCAATTGTATGCCAAATAACATAAAGCTGAAGCAAATGTAATCACAATAAAAGAGTGCAATGTCATAGAAAGATGAGTAATAAAAATCTGAAAGACAGATGTCTAAATATTTTTGAAGCCCTGGTTTATAAAACTGAACACAGAAGAAGATAAATGGAGTTAGGGTGTTCTAAGTCCACTGAATCATCCAGGGAGTGATAAAATACTAATGTGTATTAGATTCTAAGTAAAGAATAAATGCAATGACTTTGAGGGTAACATTAAAAAATAGAATATAGTATAACTAAAGGAGAAAGAGAGATGGAATAAGAGGAATAAGATGGACTAAGACGGGCTATGGAGGGTGTCACGGTTGGTTTCCACACGTTTTCATCTTTAGGCGTCAAATTCCGGCTTCTGTTTGATTTGTCAGGCTAAAAAGAAACTTCCACAAATGGGAAGATAACAACCCTGTATTCAGGCTCACTCTGCCTTATATCCCCTGCTATAGAGCTTTGCTGAAATTCTTTTCCCCCAAATGCCATGCTCCAGACAGAGCAAAGGGTTAAGAAATACTTCCTGCATTGACTCTAAGAATGCGGAACATATTTGCTCATTTCATTCAAGCTTTGGAGGCATCTGACACCCGAAGGAGCTGCCTTGGCTTAGCCACTTGAGCTCCTACCCTGGCTTCCCAAAATATTTTTTTTGTTTGAGTTCATGAGAAATTTCAAAATAGGTCTTATAGTGTAATTAGGAGATAATCCCACTCATATATGCATAGAGCTTTCCCTGAACGATCACCTACAACTTTTGGAATTTTTCCTACTTCTATCAAAGTATCTGGATAGTCAAATCACAGTTCATGGCTCCATTGGTTTGCTCTGGTTGTTTATGGAGTCATCAGAGATGCAGGAAGGTAGAATTCTACCACATAGCCTGGTGGAAGCACTGCAATTAGCAATGCCCAGACTATTTTGGCCTGGTTTAATTCAAGTGTGATTCCTATGGCAAATACTGGCACTAAGAATGTGTGTCTCCCTAGCCCTGAGCTGCCCTGTCCATCTCTAGGGCTCAGGTCCAGCATTCCTTGTCTAGATTGCAGCCTCTGCTACTTTTCTCCCACAGGGCTCTTCCCTCTAATGGAATCCGATTTCTTCTTTACATTATTACTTCCCAGGCCATATCTGTTCCAGAATGGAACCTTATAAAATGAAAGGGTTTCTGGGGGTGACTATGTCTCTACTGCCTCCATCCCACTTCCCACCCCACCATCTCCTCTGTACCATCAATAATATCATGCAGTATATATGGAAGCACTGGTCTACTGACTGCTAGGTCTTGCGGTCCACGAGGTTAATCAGTATTATCTGCAGGACCGTCTACACTATTCCCAATTATCTACCTTATTTAGCCCCTCCTTGATGCTATACTGGGGAGATTTGTAACTGACAGAAGGTGGTCAATTAGGTAAGGGTTGTTTGCCGATAATCACACGGAGAAGGGGGCTTTGCCACGTCCATCAATCCAAGAGCCTCGTAGAATCATGGACATTTCAGAGTTTGGACTTCCAAACAGTGGGGATTATTTCTCATCCTCCCTCTAGGGGAGGATGGGAAAGTCAGGCTTTGCACACAGCTCTTAATCCAATTCCAGACGGGCTGACGGTTTGCCTATGGTCCCAGTTTGGTTCACTGTGGAAGGAGTAGGAAAGAGGTGAGGATACAGAGATGCCAAGACCCTGTTCCCGTGTACTAAATCTAGTAAATTCAGCCTCAATAAAGGCTAAAATAAGGTCAACATAATAATCCATGTTTCCACTCCATGAAGCACTGAATTTGTCCAGCGGAGCAGGCAAACCAAAAGGAAAAGACAAGAATATTAAAAAATATATATATCAGGAATAGGAGATGATTAGTAACTATAATGTGTGGGGGTAGAAACTGGCTCTCTCTGCTTAATAGAATCATTTTAAAAATTTATATGTGGTTATGCTTGATTTATCTTTATCCAATCCAATTAAAAGCCCAGTTTAAGGGCTTTCCTCCAGAGTGACTTAAGCAGTCAAATCTTCACATGGCAACCATAATAAATTCAGTAAGCAAAGGGCATAATTAAAACATGATGTCAGTTAGAGGCCTTGGAGTGGATTAAAATAAAATCTGACTCCTGTCCAAAAAAAAAAAAAAATGTACACAAAGGTGTAGCATAGCCCAAAGCCGGAAGGGGGATTTTGATCTCTGTCCCATTCTTTGTTATGCCTCGAACTGACTCGGGACTGCATGCCAGGCACTACACTCTTTAGGGTAGACTCTGTTATCTCATCTCTGAAACGACAAGGACCACCTCCCTCGCCTGCTTCTCACAATATTATAAGGCTTGCAGGAGAAAGCATATCTGGGGGTATAGAGCAACAAAATGGCTTTTTTTTTTAACACCTGGTATTATGGTTATAATTATGAATGCTGGTTATTAACGATAATGAAGATGGTGACATTTGGAAAGGTGTTACTGGGAGATCACCACGGGGCATGGAGAAGAGGGCCAGGCTTGGTATCTATTAAATTCCAGGACAGCATGAAATGTCAATATTTTTTTGACAGAGCAAATAGTTTAAGGAACGTAGAGTTGGGAGCAGTCTGAAGCAGTGGGAAAGGTTGGTTTGGTCCCTGTGGGTGTGGCTTTATGACCTTAGCCATGCTGGTGAATCAAGGGGGAGATCAGATTGCAGCAGTGAGGAGAAAAGGAAGGAAGGGATGTGCTGTGTGATCCTAGGCAGCGTGGAAGACAAGATCTGTGCTCTCATAGGGAGGGCATATGAGAAGCAGCTGAGTGGCCCATTTTTATGTGGGGACAAGCCTGGTATAATCAAAGGTTGAACTGTTCATGTCCAGCCACTGTTCCAAACCCATGCTCCTTAACTTTCTAGGATCATGGGTTCTTTTGAGAATCTTATGAAAGCAGAGAACTCTCACCTCTGGGGGACTTGTGCACATGGACAAGTCCATGAGATTCTACAGTTGGAAGCCCAGGCACAGAAAACTGGCTTAGAAACCTGAAGTAGGCTTTCAACTCTGAAGTATGCCACCCATTCCTAGCTGTCTATCTAGCATTTCTTCAGCCAGAATTCTGAGCTGTTCATGCAATGACTGAGTTGCCAGGAAGGAAACTATCTCAGGTGATACCTAGTTCGGCTGACAACACTAATTGCATTCTCCAAGGTAAGGCTGGCTTTGGAGGTCATTCATAAAGAGAGCAAGGAGGTTTGTGTGCTAGCACATTCCAGGGCTACAGGTTGCAGGCTTCTGAGCACACCTCCCATAGCCTCAGGTTTGGCCCCAGTGACACCACCCCTCTCCTGCAGATTCCTACATTGACTGCACCATTTCCAGATTCAGACCCCAAAGAAGATCCACAAAGGACACTGCTGGGCAGTTCTCCCGATCCTGGTCTCAACCAGGAACCAAGATCCAAGAAAAGAAAGTCTCCTGGCCATGACAGACTCGTTTCTACCTCCAGGCCTTTGCAGAGGTTGTTCCTTCCACCTAAAATGCTTGTTTCCCCTTCTGAATGTGAGTGTACGTGGGAATGAATGGGCATTAATACAAAAAAATTGTGTTGAGCATGTGATATATTATACTAAGTGGTCATTCAATATGAATAACACAAAATCATACATCTTTAGGTTGTTCTATTCTTTGGAAGTCATTCACTCCATCTAACACTGATACTTATACTTCAGGAATTAATAGAAATGTCAATTACATCTCAAGAAAAAAGATATTTAAATAGTGATAATAACACTCTTAATATCACTGGTAATGCTAGCACTAACACAAACAATCACATCTCCTTGAATACTGATCTGATCCATTTACTTTTTTATTTTATTTTTTGCATAAGAATTATTTCCTATGCACACACATTTTGCACATATTTAGACAAAGAAATGTTTAAGACTAAAGTTATATACTTCACTTTTACTTAAAAAAAAACCAGTTATTATTTGTTTATACTCCTAGATGACCTTGAAGAGTAGAAACACAAGGCTTTCAGATGATTTAGAAATGTACACACACACACAGACACACACACGGATACCTCATTTTGTTCTGGGAAGGTAGCCAAGACCTTTCAATTTTTGTGCTAATATGGTCCAAGAAGACAGGAGAGGGGTCTTAGTGAAAACATTGTTTTGTAATCAAAAGAATAAAATGAGATCTGCCTTTTCCAATGACCCTGCATGTCACAAAAGTCTCTTCTTATCCCTCAAATGTGGAAACTTAATCAAATGCTTGTCTACCTGCCATTTAACAACTTGGATTTTCTTCCCAGAAACCACTCCACCACCACCAGGCTTTTCTAACTCCTCAGGTATTCCCAAAGACAAGGGTTGCCTCCTTCTCTCAACCCAGAAGCCTCCAGAAGACGTCTCTCCAGCTCCGTATCCCCTTGGACCCTTCCTGAGATCAAAGGGCACTGAGAGGCACATGCTTCCCAGTGTTCACTCTGAAAACATTTCCCCGCAGGGTTAGGCTCCACCACCAGGCTCTTTATTAGGAAACACAGCCCCAAATGGGTGAAGGGCAGTGGGAGATATAGCTTCCAGTTCTGGAATGTAAGTCCTAAGGATGAAAAGTACAGCACAGAGAATATACTCAATGGGATTCTAATAGCCTTGTATAGTGACAGATGATAGCTAAGCTCATGGTGAGCTCAGTATAATGTATATTATAGTACCCAATCACTATGCTGTACGTGTACACAGCCACATAAAAGTGACAGTTTGTTTTTCCAGCTTCTTTTTTTTTTTTTTTTAACTGTAGACAAAGTATCTAGAAACTTCTCAGGCATCACATTATTGTCAAAGCTCTTGTGTAAAAGGCCACCACATTCCTCCTCAATGACAATTTATGAAAGACAGCAGCGAATTGTGCTAGATGTATGGTGCCTGGATGCATAGTCACGTATAATTGGAGGTTATCTCTGATGATTGAGGGGCATCCTTATCCCTAAAGGAATAGTCTAGAGTAAGACGAAAACATTACTATTGTAGTCCGTGTGGTGACAGTTTCTCTGTTTGATTATATTTTACCAGGTGTTTTATTATGTCACTCCCAAGATGTTTTGCCCATCCCTTAGCATTTCCAGGTGCTGTCCCACAACACCGTCTCCCCTTCTCTTCCTCCTAGACCTGGGAGGCCAGCCCTCCTTCGTGCATTAGGGATGACGTGTCTGAGCACTGCGGCAGACACTGTTGCTGTTTACAGAAATGCATTTCTTCTCCTTGGGCACATGGTTAGACTACACCTGCCAGACTCTCATGAAGTCAGCTGTGGTCATGAGATGGAGTCCTAGCCAATGGAAGATGAGCTGAGGTGAGGCTCACTTCTTCCAGTCCTGGCCAGTAAAAATCTCTCACATCTCTCTTCCCTTCCAACTGATGGAAGGATGGGATGGTGCCATTGGAGCCACATGGGAAACATCAGTCTCTAAAATTAGTGTATGTGGAGCAGAAACACACACACACACACAATCTCCTTGCTGATCTGGAATCTTCCAGAACTATTCTGTGAATGGGAAATAAACATCCAAGTGTTAAGCTAGTACCCATTTGAGTCTGTTACCACAGTCTACCCTAGCCAACTTAGCACAAAAATTTGTACCATGAAGTGGGATGTGGCCATCCTCAAAAGACTAAAACTGGGGGCACCTGGGTGGTTCAGATGGTTAAGTGTCTGCCTTCAGCTCCAGTCCTGATCTTGGAGTCCCTGGGTTGAATCCCCACGTGGGACTCCCTGCTCAGCAAGGAGCTTGCTTCTCCCTCTGCCTCTCATCCCATTCTTATACTCTCTTTCACTCTCTCTCTCAAATAAATAAATGAAATCTTTAAAAAAAAAAAAAAGACTGAAATTGTGCGGCATTGGCTGAGTCAGGCAACAGTGGTGGGGTAACATGTGTAAGCAGCAGGGAAGATGGGAGACTCGTGTGGGTGTGATGTGGTGGCAGACCACACGTTTGCTGAGTCTGTGAGTCTAAAGAACTTACTGGAACAATCCAGAGAGACAGTCTGTATTGTCTGTTGCAGGGCTTAGAAGATATTACAGTGCTATAAAAGAGAGATGAGCTCAAGTGAGTCTGGTTTACAAGCAGAGAGTGAAAGCTATAAAGTTCAGAGATGAAGGGTTTTAAGGTATTAGAAAGACCTACTGCTTCTTGACCCTAAATAGTAAGAGATAAGACCAAAAGACCAAAAAAGGCTCTGCACAGCACAGTCTCATTGGGATTTTCCAGTAAACCAATGGAGCTTAGACCTGTGGCAAAGGTCACATTGAGAATGTTGCCTTCTCAAGCTTGTTGATGCCGTGGGTCTCAATATAGGTCCATTACGTTGAGAAACAGAAAAGTGTGGGTTTGGAAGCAAAGAAATAAAACAGACTTGGGGAATATGTTTGGGGAAAGAAAATAGAAGAGGTTGTTTCTGGCATTTGGAACGAACTAGAAGAAAATTGAAGAGAAGCCTGCCATGTTTTTGAAGGAACTGTCAAACAATGAGCCTCGCCTATAACCTTGTGATTGGAAAGCTACACGGAGGCCTTTAAGTTACAAGGATAGGGTGAGTTCAGGGTAAGTGAGATCCTCTGCCAAGAGCTGCAGTGTCCTCAGTGCCCACTGGAGTTGGGGCCTCAGAGAAAGATGGCCTACCAGGGAGCGCTCAACACCTCCAGAGCATGGAGCTTTCACAAGCTCTGTCTATCAGGGGCTCAGCCCTGCTATGGACTGACCACTCCTGGATGTTTCCTTCCTTTCTGGGAATTTCCAGTTATGTCATTTATGGTGTTCTATAGCCAGAGTTATGTAGTTATGGTGTTCTAGACACCATATACCATTGTGTAATGTGAAGGATTGTTCTTTTCTCAGGTGACTTGTCAATATCCACGTGCAGGAAGCAGGGTGGGTATTTTTATTCCCCCTTTACCAGTGAAGCAACCAGACCGAGAGAGGTTATGACCATGGCTGTCGTTTTGGCCATACTACACCCAAATACCTTGTTGGTTTGGTTACGGGGGCTGTGGGGCTAAAAATAGCCATTATCAACTAGCAACACCAGTGTTCTATGCCAAAAGAGTCTCTGAATTCAGGCAATGATCCGATCAAACCCCAACAAAGACACCAAAACATCCTGGCTGGCTGACTGGCTGGATTTTGGACAGAGTTCACTGCATTGATGCACCATTAGAAGTCTTGGAATCATAACTAAGGATGAGGTTTATCTCCAGAAGCCCCAAGGTAAGGGCCAATTTGCTCAATTCATTCTTCAAATCAGTCAGTGTGATGAGAGTAAAGCTGTCTCAAATTAAATTTCACCTCCCATTCCTGTCCATGCCTGGGGAAAGTACTGCTTTCTTCCTTTCTTCTCTGCCCCCAGTGGCTACTTCAAAGGAATCATCCCAACAGACGGAGTCAGAGGAGAGCTATGAATTCGGCGATGGGTGTTTTCTGTGTCTTTTCACTCTTTCTTGTGCCTGCAGAAGGAGTTACCTCCTGTCCTTGTATTCCATGGCGGCCTTATAAAAGGATTCAAGTAAATTACATGTCTTTAGCAGACCCATTTTATTCTCATAATTACCTTTTGGGCAAGAAATGGATCCTTTTAGCTGAGTAACTAGTCCCAATGATAATTAAAGTTGACATCAAGCATTTGAGCAGAAATACGGCCTAATACAAAAGGGCAAAAATTCTTCAGAGAGATTTAGTGGAAGGTTAAACTCACTGAGCTTGCAGTGTTAAGTGGTGGGAGAGGCTAGACTGTGGGACAGGAGAACAGAAAACAGCGCTCCAGGATACGCTTATCCTTCACCAAGTCGGCCACGAACAAGAGTCAAGTCCAATAAAGGGGCATCGCCTTACATGGTCCTGGGGAGGGTCGGTTGGACAGTGCCCCCCCTGCCCCCGGGACATTGAGAGAGTACACATTCTTTTGCCTTATTTGCAAGTTTTGGATAATTTTTCATAATAGCTCTTAAGCAATCCTTATCCCTTATTATAAAATAAGGGATTATAATTGTTGTAGGGTGAAATCTGTAGTTACAATGCTAATGATACTAAGTGACTAACCTCTGAGCTCAGACTAGCCTCTGAGCTCAGACTCTGAAGGAGTGGGGTCTCCTTCAATCTGCAAACCCAGGGCCTGGGTGGGAATTTGTGGGATTTTGTTGGGGGGGTGGGCAGGGAGCTTCCAATCTTGGCCTCCCTGGGCGCAGGGACATGAGCCTTTCCTGGTCTCTGAACCTTCAGCTGCCTGGAGCCCAGTTCACTCCCCTGGCTGAGGACTGCTGACTTCCAGCTTGGAGAATGAACCAGCTGACTCATCAGGGGCTGGCCTGAGGTCCCTTTTCCCCCACACCCCACTCGCAGGCTATCCATCCCTACACTACTCCTCCCTCCTCTCTTGTTCTTATCCCCTTTCCTCTCCCCTCTGCCTCCCCTTCTCCCCCAAACCTTTCACACTTGGTCACATCCCCTCTTGCTCAGGAAAAAGCACAAACCCCTCATTCATTCCCTCTGATCTTTCTGGGCTGATTCCTATTCTCTACCGGATCTCTGCTCTGTGTCATTTTTTGGACCCGACCACAGGCCATACCCAGTCTTATCTGGCTGGCCTCCCGCACCTGCTTAGGGAGGCGGTGTGTAAGGGGAGCTGCAGTCAGGGTCTCAGGCACCTCCCCACCCCGCCCGCCCCCATTCTAGTCAGCCATGCTCTGTCACATGTTTGCATTCCTAGCACAGACACCTTGGTTCCTTAGTCTCATGATCTGGGCGTTGGGCAGACCTTCTTTGGGAGCTTTGCTGAGCCTCCTCCACTCCTTGGAGGTGGGGTGGAGGGAGGAGGAGCCCTGAAGGCACTGTCCCCACTCTCAGTCCCCAGCACCCTTCTGCTCCCTTCCCTTTCCAGGGTCCATCACCAGCTTTTGCTGGAACCTTCTATCCATGGCTCTCCCCACCTCTGTGCTGATCCACCTGACGCTCAACCAGCATCCAGTCCAGGAGGGAAAGGAACAGGGGACTTTGCTTTCTCCGGTTAAGACTCTCACACCATCGCATTCACTCTCATTATGGCTTTTGCTTCCACGGGCTTCTCTGAGAGCTGGCAGCTCAGCCTACTGTCCCCAGCTCAGCTGAGCCCCTGGCATACTAGGGGGGCGTGCCTTTGTTGTGGCCCTGGAAGAGATCCCCGGGTGACCCTGTCCAGCCTTCCACACTCTTGCCATGCTGCTGCCAGGGGCCTGCTTTCCATTCTGTGAGCACCTTGGGGGCCCTCTGCTACAGGGCCTTTGCCCAGAGTGCACCTGCTGTCACCCTTCCCTGGTCTGTTTCATCCCTCTTATATTCCAGACCTCAGCTCGCATGCCACCCTGCAGGGAAGCCTTCCTGACTCTTCTATCCTGTGCCTTCACAGTAACCTGTTTCCTTCCTTCTCCACATTCACCTTGGCTTCTAATTACAGACTTATCTGGAAGGTGTCAGGGTTCCCTGGAGCGGCTGGGAGAGAGATGCTAAACGCTATTAGATCCCCATGCCTGGCACAGTGCTCATCTCCCATTTCAACTGACGAGTTTCCATAAGTATTTGTTTAATGAATGAATAAATGTTCAATATTATTCTTTCAAAGCACAAGTTCAAGCCCAATTCCCACAAGTGAAGCTTAGCCAGGGAATGCTAAGAACAAAAACCACATGACACAAGAAATTAAGGTGATTTATCAATAGTCAAGATTGCTTGGATAGCTTGAGAATAGGGTTTGGGGCAGGATGTCCAATCAGTTATTCAAGCATTGGCCATGCTCGTGGAGGACATACGCTAGAGTCACAGCAAATCTGCACAGCAAGGCCAGATGACTTGTAGGAAGAGCAATTCCAGCTCCTCCTCCCCTCCTGGTGACCTTGGGCACCTCACCTCACCTCCCATGTCACCATCTTCCCAACTGGATTCTTCCAAAGACTGTTCTGAAGAACAAGCAAAATCTACATTTAAGGCATTACTAAAGCCGTCCTCATTCAGTAGAGGAAGGTGAGAGTTAATTCAGTTGACCTTTGGACCTGAGGACCCACAAGAAGAAACAGGAAGGAGGTGACAGCACAAAGCCTACCAGATCAGCCGAAGGAAAAAATGAAGATTTTCCTCATACCCAAGGGTTCTTGTAACAACGTGACACAAGATGACTCCTTTGAGTTTCCAAACAAATCAACTGCTTGTTTGGAGTCCACATCAAGCCAGCCCCAGACATCTATAAATAATACCCAGAGTTCAATTATTGCCTTTTCCCTTCTTGATACCCGTGGTTTGCCAAGTAGTCTCTCCCCTGCCAAAGAGTCGTGTGACTGGGCCCCTAGTTGTCAATCCTCAGCTGTGTTGTCCAGCACAATCATCCTTTGCCTAAGAAGAGGCAGTGGAAGCTAGATCCTCATTCTGGCCCCAAGGACACTGACCCCAAGGGGAAAGTATCTGGATTGGTTAGAATCAATGTAAATTAAGAGTGTGTACCTCTGTGTGTGTGTGTGAGTGTGTGTGTGTGTTGTGTGTGTGCGTGTTCACTCATGCCCATGAATACCCCTCTGAGTTAGAGTTTGTTTGTTTTTTAAAAAGAATCTGGGAAAGTGACCAAGAACTCCATATTTAAAAAAAAAAAAAAAAAAAAAAAAAAAAACGAAACAAAAAACCCTCTTCCTAGAGGGGCATCTCCAACCCAGTTCTCACAGCATAGGGAAACACTGCTGATTTTCTCCCCTGATGAGCAAGGCATAAATAAATAAATAAATAAATAAATAAATAAATAAATAAAAAGCCACCTTCTCATCTATTTTCATGGCTGTGGGATTTCCAGTGGAGGAAATTGCCCCCTTTCTCTGTCCCTTTTGGTGTAACAGAAACTACCTTAACTTTTCTCTTATGACCTTCCCTGATGCAGATGTTCTAGTTTTGAAAATAAAATGGGGGAGGGGGGGTGGGAGAGGCTGTCAAGACCTTGATCCAAGTAAACTTAACCTGAAATGCGGAGGCTGGCAGAGGAAGGAGGGGCCATGGGCTGGAACGCTTGCCTAAAGCTCTATGAGTCACAGGACACTTGACCCTGGGATTGACCAGGGTCAGGGCACTGATGCCAAATCTCAAGCGAAGAAAGGAGTGTGGGGACAAAGCAAATGCCCAGAGCAGGGTCAGGAGCACAAATATCAGGCCTGAAGAGGGAAGGGATTGCAAGCACAGGGTAAGGTCAAGGTGGTTGGGTTTTTTGGCTCCAGAGGTAGAGAGTGTGAAAATTAATAATGGGAAACCTGACTAAAGTGGACTTGGTGGGGCTAGAAGGGGAGGTTGGTGGGGGAGCTGTCGCACTCAATGTCAGTTACAGGAAGAACTGTGAGTTACAGGTCCCAGCAGAAGAATCTCAACAGGAAGGAATCATCAATGACACGGCCCCAACAGGAAAAGATGGGTAGTTCAGCTCCTATAGGAAATTGACCACCTCCCCAACTCAGCCAATGAGAACTCTTGCTTTCTTTCCAAAGGACCGTTGTTCAAAACCACCTCTCCCAACTTCATCCTTCTCCATAAAATAAGGTTCCTCTCCTTTGTTTGCTTGGTTTTGCTCTAGTTGGCTTGTCCCGTATTGTAATTCTCTGCCATTCCCAAATAACTCCACCTTTGCTGGTAAAATAAGTGGCTGTTTTATTCTTAAGGTTAACAAGAGAGCAGCCCAGAGGTGGGGGCTCTGAGTGGGGAGGCCCACATGGGCTGGACCAGGGGAGAAGTCTGGGCTCTGAGCAAGGCCAAAGCCATTCCGGCCACATGAGACCTGCATTGGAGGTTCAAAGTAAGCATTTATTCAATTTCGATCTATAAGTCAAAGGGTTGCTTTCAGGCTGCAGGGCGGGGTGCCCCGCTGTGCCCCAGAGTAGGGAGGGAGCTGCTCCTAGCCTGGGGCTTCTGAGAAGACCCCGAGGCCCCCTGAGAATCAGTTTAGGTGGACTAGTCTGTTCCACTAAAGCCTTGCACCCTCCCCAGCTCAGAGCTGTGGCCCCAGAGACACCCCTTCCCTGAAGGCAAGCTGACACTGTCCCTCCCACAACCCTCCTCCCCCCTTCCTATTGTTCTCTGTAGATTAGCAAATGAAAGATGGTTATAGATTCTAGTTAAATGAGGGTAGGTTAACGGGCTAGGTTGTTTTGTTTCCTTAGCTGTATAAATTCACCCCACCTTCAGTGAGTTTCATGGGAAGAATACTGTTGTTTTAGCATCGGCTTAATAAAACCGCTTTAAACTTTTTAAAAGATTAATAGTAATTATTTGTGTGTACTTCTCACCCTCAAACTAGGATCACCCGAACCATTTATCCTTTGGGTTTTAGGAGCACAGAGCACTGCAATCTCCAAGCCTGGCCTTGAGAACCTGTTTTATGTGATACCAGGTGTGTAAAACTCTGTGCCTGTGATGTGTGTGTGTGTGTGTGTGTGTGTGTGTGTGTGTGTGTGTATGTGTTCTCTGCGGTTTGAAGTTACTTTCATTTTCTATTTTACATTTTTTTTTCACTCTTAATTGCTTTGTAATACGTATTATTTTCGTCATCAGTATAGAAAACCATAAAGCTATGTTCCTTTTGGGAAAAAAAATAGATGTCGGTTTCCCGGCCAACAAAGTTATTCTTTATTTTCTGAGAGCTGTGTTAGAGACAGCTGAAATTTCACGTCACCAGGCAGAAGTCTGAGATCCTCCAGCTCGAGGCTGCTTCTGAAGCCCCGCCCCCATTCCAGGGTTTTCCCTGTTTCTCAGGCCTGCATCCAGTTTTCTCTCTCCACTCAGGCCCCATCCCTCCCACTCTCCCACCCCCTCTGCAAGACATCACAGGCATTTTATAATTTCTAACAAGCTGCGTTTCCTTGGGTGTGGGATGTCACCAAGGAAAAAGACAAACCCCAAAGCCATGGGGACTACCTCATAAGCAAAGGTATAGCAAGACAACATTATTCAATTCACTCTGATTTCGTGCTCACCAGATGTGACAACAGCTCTCCTAGGCCTCTAGTCTTTTTTACCCTGTTTTGCATAAACCCACCGGCTTCTCATTTTACCAGAAAAAAAAAAAAAAAACGATTTCCCTGAGTTAAATTTGAAATTGCCTTACTTTTTTTCTCTGAGAAAACAGCAACAATAACCACCACCTTCTTTTGCCTTTTTTTTTTTTCCCCTGAGTATAGCTAGCTGGTTCTTCTGATATTTTCCAGCCTCTCTTCCCTTCTAGTTTGTACCCCATAGCTCAGTGCTTCTTTTAAGAGAGCAGATTCCGATTCAGTAGGTCCTGGGTGGCGACTAAGACTCTGTCCAACAAGGACCCAGGTGAGGTCAGCTGTTGGTCCCCAGATGGCCCTGGGAGCAGCAAGGCTGGGGCCACACCCTAGCATGTGGACGGTAACTGGAGGGACCACATTATCCTCAGACCTTCTATTTCTTTTACACCCTGTTAGCTCTTGTAGCCCTATAGCTAGCCAGCTCTAAATTAAGCCGTTAACTAAAGCATCCTGTTATTTTCACAATATTGGGTAAATCAAAATGCAAAACTGAAACAGCGGGATTATCCAACATCTCATTCTGTGACCCAAAACTGGGTTTGCCTTTGGGTGGGGGTTGAGCCAAAAGACACAAGGCAGCCAAAGAATAGGAAAAGGGAGGGCTTTACTGGCAGCAAGTATAGAACACCAGGGAAATTTCCCAAAGCAGGGTTGGACCAGTTTTCAGCTAAGGATGTGTGTATGTTGGTGAAGGGGCTTGGCCAGTGGGGAAGGGGACATGGAATTGGGGTGAAGGGGCTGCTTCGGTCGTCTGGCTCCAGTTGGTCTGGTTTTAGTATTCAAGGAGGTTTAGATCCTAGAAAGATAACTCAGTGGGCATCAGGTCAATCTTCAATTTTGAATCATCGTTGGGAATTTTATAGTTCCTGATAGGATTAGACCACCTGCTGGCCTGATGGGAGTTGTCTGTTCTTACATTCTCTCACAAGATGGCCGGGAACTTGCCTCACATCAGGAAAACTATACCTGTCTTTTTCTAGGGACTTATCACTCTTTCTGCCAGCAGTTCCCTTTGACCCCACCCACATTGCCCAATCTCTGGCCTTTCTTGGCGTGTATTTTCCTGGGAGTAACTCTCCCAATGTCTACTTTGGGGCCACATCTGGAAAGTCTAGTGTGGTCGTTTATAGAGGTTTCTCTGGAGCCCCCGTCACTGGATCAAATTCAAGTGTGAAACTTAAGGGCTGTGTGACCCTGAGTACATCGCTCTGTTTCCTAGAGCCTCAGCTTGTTCATGAACCAAAGGAGGAGAATAAAACTTACTCTATAAGATGATGACTATGTAAAAGAGAGAGAGAAAGAAAGAGAAATGGGCCTAAAATGGAGTCATTTACCCCGCACAACAGCAAACCAAGACTTAATTACAGTATCAACATATTCTAGGAACATGACCTTTTAAGTCCGCAGGAAATTTTATGATGGGCCTTAGTGAAGTCATCTGTATGATTAGCAACCCTGTGGGTCCCTTTCCCCAAAAGGAGATGTCCTGGCCAGAGACAATCCCTTCTTTTCTTTTGCTACGAATTTTCTTTCCCCACCCTCCTTCCTACAAAAACCCTTTCATTTGGTACAACTCCTTGGATCATCTCTCTACTTGCTAGATGGGATGCTGCCCGATTCATGAATTGCTTAATAAAGCCAATTAGATCTTCAAATGTACTCAATCAAATTTTGTTTTATAATAGCTGTGATATCAGAGTGAGATTCTGGCCCGCAGAGATCGCTCCATAAATGACAGATATTAATGCTAATAAGTCTTGTGGCCCTGCCTTCTTTCTGAAGTCTTAGGCAAGTATGTGGGCATCGTTCATGACCCTGCAGCTTCCTCTAGGAAAACTCTGGGCCCTGAAGCCCCTTCTATCTCTAACATGTCCTCACTGCATTATCTCCACCAACTCTGACCTTGAAGTCCACATGTGTGCACAACTGATTTTGTGCCACTAGAGAAAGTGAATAGAACACTCACTTTCAGAGTCTTCAATCCATTCATTTGTACCCAGTTAGCAACCACAACTCTTAACTATTTTAAATCATTTTTTTTTTTTTAGATTTTATTTATTTACTTGAGAGAGAGACAGTGAGAGAGAACATGAGCGAGGAGAAGGTCAGAGAGAGAAGCAGACTCCCCGTGGAGCTGGGAGACCGATGCGGGACTCGATCCCGGGACTCCAGGATCATGACCTGAGCCGAAGGCAGTCGTCCAACCCACTGAGCCACCCAGGCATCCCTCTTAACTATTTTAAACAGAAACAAAAACTATAGCTATTCCTAATAATGGCACATTGGTGTGGATATCCAGTAAACTAGGATAGTGCGGGGCTGGATTTTTTTTTTTTATTGGCACATGAAGATAATTATTATTTATTCATTGACAATCCCATTTACAATATCCATTTTAATTGGATGATCTGAATACCTTGAGGCAAGGGCTTGCAAATACCCTTCACCAGGTATGCCAGCTCTACTCAACAAATTGGTAATGGCTGTCCAGAGTATGGTGTTGAGAAAGATTGAGACTCTTTCCCTGGGCAAGAAGGAGTGTCATGATTAATTAGCATGGGAAGGCTGTCTCTGCTTTAAACCATAGGAGTTTCTTTGTGGGGGGAGAGGAGGGTAGGAGGTAGTAGGGACAGGTATATCCTTCCTTTCTTATCTCCCCAATTTAATCTATATTACAAAATCTTGGAGATTTCTACTTTCTGGGTCAGTTTTCTAAACATTATGTTCCTGAACTAATTGATTCTAAATTCAGTATAAATCTCAACAGAATGAGAACTAATTTTTACACTCACATTCAGAATTGATTGTTATTATTTATATACTGAGCCACACAAGCCCTGCTCTGGGTGCCCTCCTGAGCCATTCTGAGAGTACGGACCTCACAGCTGTTTTTGTGAGTCTCAGGGGGCACATGTGAATGCAGACAGGGCTTTTCATTCTCCCTTGTCAGGTATTTCTCCAATTTTAAACATCAGAACACATTACCTTTCCATAAAAGCATTTAGTAAATCTGATTTCCTTGAAATTACAATGAAGGCTCTCAAGCTTTTCAAGTTCTCCAAGTTTCCAGAATATTTTACGGGAGAAGGAGAAATGTGGCTACCTTTCTGATAATTGTCATAACCCCAGTGTGCACATTTCCCAAGACTGGAGCAGGAGGGTGGGGGGAGGGTAGGCTAATCCTGTGAAGGTCAGCTCCACACAGGTAAAGACATGTGGGTGACTGCTGGCAGACATTGTCCCAGGGGCAAGCCTTGATAAGAGTTGCACATGCTCATTGCATTCATTGTCTTGCTTTGTCCAACATACACATTCTGAGGAAAAATTTCCAACCTCCAACAGTGGCCTTGACTATCTTTAACACTGAGGATTTCTTCTTTTTCATCAGCACCGTCATCTTTGGGATCCCTAGAGTTCAGCTGTCCCATTCCGATCCCACTGTAGTCTCCTGAGTACATCCAAGGTCTGTGAGGTTCCTCCGTCTCTTTGAGTAGCTGGTCCAATGCCTCATACCCTAGTGGATGGTCTATAACCCTTTCCCTCACCACTGCCTCCTTTGTTTTCTTAATTCCTTAAGCTAGCCCAAAACTGCTCCTTCCAGCCCTTGAAGTTGTCCTAAGTAGGACAGCCATCATACACGGGATACCCAGCCCAGCAGCTGTAAACTTCCCTCTCTATGCTCCTGCACACCTATGCTCTGGCCTCTGGACAGGTGGCACTCTTCACCTGGAGTGCTTTTTCCCTTCCACACACTCCTCTCCTCCTAGTTAATTCTTTCTCTTTCTTCAGAGGTCAGTTTGTTGACTTGCTCAAGAAAGCCTTCCCTTACTTCTCTAGGTCAAATCTTCCTACCACACCATCTCATAACACCTACACCTCCCCGTTGTACCATTTTACACCACAGGTGATTATTTGATCGACCTCTCTCCACCTACCACTGGACTTTGCTCCCCATGGGCAGAAGTGGGAATTGTTTCCAGTTTTGTTCCCAATGGGATTCCCAGTATTTACCACCTTTCCTGGCACATGGAGAGTGTGCAATAATTATCTGTTGAGTGTAACCATGAAAAATGGTTAACAAGGTCATTTGAGGCAGTCATGGAGAGGTTGACTTGGGAGAACAATGGAGATAAAACAAAAATGCAGAAAGAGGGCTGTGCTTCTACAAGTTCATAAGAAAGTTTATGTCTTAGAAATAGGGTCACATTTACCAACAACAGGAGCTTGACTTTTTTTTTTTTTGAGATTTGGACTCTATGATAAGGAAGCATTCAAAATTGTATACAGAGACTTATCTGACAAGGGTGCTCACCACAGTGTTATTTATTATATGAAAAAATTAAAAATATTAAAATCCAGTGATAGCAGATAGAGTGAATAAATTAGAGCATATTCACACAATGAAATAATATGCATCTATTAAAAGTATTGCCATAGAGTGATTGCCTATAGAGGAAAATGTTCCAGCACATTATGGAGTGAAAAGGACAAGATTTAACAATCTAGACACACTATGAGAGATAAAATTGTGGGTGACTACTCTTAATATTTTCCTGTGATTTCTACAATGACTTCATTGTTTTTAGAATCAGAAAAATGCCATTGGGAACTCTCTTTAAGCCACTCAGGACCTAAATGAATACAACACACACATCATAATCACAAGTTAGTCTTTTCATTCATTAAAGTATGTCTGGCAAGACCTTTACTTGGCACGGGCAAGTTGGACGTTTTAATTTAAGAGCTCAGTTTATGGCTGAGAACAATAAGGCTTCCAGTCTTTCCAAATTTTGCATAAGTTTTCACAAACTGTCTCTCTCCATAATTCATGCAGATTAAAGGATTGCCTCCTGCTGGGATCTCTGGCAGGCGTTGAGGAATGTGTGCCTCCCGAAGGATGGCAGAACATGCCTTCTGCACCCTGCTCCCGTCCATCTTTCTCCGCTCTGGCAGGCTGCTAAGGGTGGTTTCACAATGAGCCCCATCATTCATCGCCTGCCTCTGGCCCTTGGGGAGCCCTAGCGTTCCTCTAGGAATCACTGTCAACATGCTGCTATCTACCTGCTTTAAAAGGCAAGTTCCTGGGGTGCCTGGGTGGCTCCCTTGGATAAGCGTCCCACCCTTGGTTTCGGCTCAGGTCATGATCCCAGCATCATGGAATCCAGCCTCCTTACTGGTTCAGGCTCCGCACGCAGCTGGGAATCCTCTTGTCCCTTTCCCTCTTCTCCTCCCCGACTTGAGCTCACTCTTTCCCTCTAAAACAAATAAAATCTTTAAAAAATTAAAAAATTAAAGGCAAGCTCCTGTTGATGATAAACTTGAGCTTAATTCTAAGACACAAACTTCCTCCCAAAATACAAAGGCAGAGCCCCCTCTCCACATTTTCATATTGTCTTCAGTGTCCTCCCACACCAGCCTCTCCACGGCTGTAACAAGTGATGTGCCTCGTTACCAGAGGCATTTCCTTAGTGGCCGCCATCCTTGTTTAATAGCCTATTTCTGAACATGAACTCTTACAAACCACTCAGACTCAGGGAGGTAGGTACTCAAGGACACAACCCTGTTCTCCCAACTTCAGCTCTTTCTAGACACGTGAGCCCCCTCTCCCCTTTATGATTGAGACCTTCCCAAAAGAGTCATTTTTCTACTGAAGTGGGAACTTCAAAGCTTCCCAACAGTGTAGACAGTCCCTACAGGAAGCACATGACCCCAGGACTAGATTGGGGGTCCCCCAAAGCAGCAGGATACCAATGTAGGTGGTGGGAGTGCTATGCTTGGGTATAGTCAGTGAAGGGAGGCATAGTCTATTGGGAATTTCAAATGAGTATTAAAAATGAGTAAAAGTTACTCTACTTTTTATTATCATGTAAGCTAGCTATTCTAAACCATATGATAAAATTCTTCTTTCCCCAAAAATCTTTTGTTAGACTGCATTCTAAACAATTAGGATGACTACTGTGAGGTTTTGACAATGTATATGGAACTTCATATTAATACATGCTCATTATGTATCCTTCCTGAACACTATATTCTATGTAGAAGGTAATTTGAAGCTCTTCTAGTTGCAGTTAGCCCTGACAGAAGGCCTCCTACAGTCATTCTGAAAGTCGGTTTATCACCTTCCGGGGCTGCATGTCTCCATCACCCGGCTTCTCCACATGCCTGCCCTTAGCCCATAGATTCAAAGTAACAGCGGTCACACGGGGAGGACAAACAAACCTGAGTTAGTTCAATTCTGCCATCTTACGTGACCGTGAGGAGTCATATTTGCATTGAAATTGTGAAATAGTATGCCTACGAGAAGTGTACTATTTTTGATAAGTGCCAATTTTAGTTTACATATGAAATATTTTACCAAAATTCAATAATTCTTTAAAGTTGAAATGTAGTCTTTTTTAAATGAATTTTTTAAACTAAATAACGGATCAAGAAAATAATGGTCAGTACATAATTATTACTGAGAAGAATTTTGTTGCTGTATATAACTTCCCCCAAGACAGGGACTCATGTGCTCCTGGTTTGGTTTTGTTTTGTTTCTTGCTATTTAGACTGAAAGCCATTAGCATTCCTTGGTGCAAAGAATCAAAGAAAAAACAGACTCTGATTTTTTTATGCTTAGAAATTTTGAAAATGCTGACCAAATATTCTGTGCCAGATAATCCTAGGCAGGTTAGCTTAACTAACAAGTTGAGGAGGTTAACAATGGCACAGGTTTTGGAGGATAGGCTGGATGTTAAACCTGTTTACTAGTGTTCTGATCTTAGACAAATCATGTACTATCTCTAAACTCGGCTTTCTCATCTGTGAAATGGGAATTTCATTAGTGATGGTGTCAGGATCAATAACACTCAGCACAGTGCCTGGTTCTATGTTCATTAACATTAGCAAACAATACTATCACTACTACTATTAGTAATAATAATAATAATGGGGAGGAAAGGGAAGAGGAAGAAAAAGAGAAGTGCACACACAAAATTTTTTTAAAAATAACCAGTGTCAATGAAATTAGTCTTAAGTTTCTCCCACTTAGAGCATTTTCTGCTTTCTAATCCTGGATATAAACTACACTACTAATTAATAACTATAGCAGTTTATTTAAATGGCCATTGTATGATTGTGGCTTTAGGGATAATAGTGATTCTATGAAATATAATTTATAAATCCTATGCCTCTTGGTTTCCAATATCCCATAGTAGAAACTCAGCATGGGGGCGCCTGGGTGGCTCAGTGGGTTAAAGCCTCTGCCTTCAGCTCAGGTCATGATCCCAGGGTCCTGGGATCGAGCCCCGCATCGGGCTCTCTGCTCAGCAGGGAGCCTGCTTCCTCCTCTCTCTCTCTGCCTGCCTCTCTACCTACCTGTGATCTGTCTGTCAAATAAAGTTAAAAAAAAAAAAAAAGAAACTCAGTATGTATCTTAATGGTATTAAAGCATCATAGAATTACAAATTTATCTCCCTGGGCATCCCCTCATCCCTTGTGGCAAAGATCCATCAGCGTACTGAACTAATGTGGGGACGCCAGATCCCCCCTGACATGTAGAGATTGAGAAACTTAACCAGCCTCAGAACAGGCTATGGAATAACTTGAGCTAATTCAAAGACACATCGTTTCTCCAAATCTTGCAGAAGCAGGGCTTTTCCTCTGCATTTTAATATTATCTTCAATGTCTTCCAAAGTCATTGTGCCCATGACTGTAATCGCCTATATGCTGCCATAATAATCAGAGTCATTTCCTTTCCCTGGGTCCCTGGCACTAGCCATTCCCACCGTCCCTCTGGGTCCCACCTGTCTTCTCTCCCTGCCCCATCATCTCTACAGCTTCATCAATATCTGACATCTGTTATCAAAACCCCATGTGCACAGATGTTTATACTCCTATGAGTGGGGTGACCACACACTTCCGTTTGCCTGGGACAGTTCCTTCCAAAATAGTTATGAACAGTGCCCCCCTTTTCCTCTCAAAAACAAATCTGTTTGAACAAGAAATTATACATTGACTTATCTCTAGAGGAATGGAAATCTATGTCGTTAATTTTCATAAAGGATGGCGAATATCCCTATGTAAATATCCTCCAGGAAGTTTAAAAAAAAAAAAGAATTAAGATACTAGAGAATTCTCTGTCATAAAAATTTCTAAGTTGAGAAAAAAAGATCCAAGCAAGAGTGATTAGACCTGGTGGATCATACAGTTCCAAAGTACTAATTAGGATACAGACTTCTGATCCGGGCTTTTAGCAGTTAATGGAAACTGACTGGATTTTTTTTTTTCAAGATTTTATTTATTTATTTATTTATTTATTTCAGAAAGAGAGAGAGAGAGCATGAGAGGGGAGAGGGTCAGAGGGAGAAGCAGACTCCTCACTGAGCTGGGAGCCTGATATGGGACTCAATCCCCGGACTCTGGGATCATGACCTGAGCTGAAGGCAGTCACCCAACCAACTGAATCACCCAGGCTCCCCTGACTGGATTTTTGAATCAGCTTCCTGGTGGTGGTAGGAGGGAGTGGAGTTACAGCCTCTTTTGTCCTGGGATGGCACTCCAGCTTTTGGTTTGAGAGAGATGTGAGCTGGATCTACTCCCCTGCAAGCAAAAGCCTCAGCCTTTCTAGAACCATCTTCCGGTTTTGACTGCATCCTTAGAGCCCAAAGACACTGGGGGCACTTAGACACTTAGAGCCCAAAGTTCTGGCTGGAGGGAGGTGTTTCGATGCTCCCAAGTGTCTCCAGACTGAGTTGTGTATCAACTCTGCCTCTGCCTCTTCCCCGGCGCCTCCAGGGCCCGAGTTCTCTCCTGGGTTAGGTGGCTCTACACAGACCATCAGGTGGGCCCTCTTTGCCCTTGCTGGAATGGAGGGTGTCACACTTCTTCGCTGCATCCATGTTCCACAATGTCTCTGGAGACACTCTGATAAAGAAGTCTGAGGTAAATACATTTTAAAATCTTCCCTTTTAGAGACTGACAATAAATAATCACTTGCAAAAATTTCTAAGAACTACAACCAAGAAGTATGTTTAAAGGCTTAGCCAGCGTTCCTCATATTTTATGACAATGGACTCCCCCCTTTTTTTTCTGTAATATCTCCTATCCCCAATATTATTACACGTGGGGAAATTCTGCCCTAATTTCTCTCTTTTTAATTATGTTTAGTTAAAACTGAATCAATATCCAGCTGCTAAGGTGGTTTCTAGCTGCTAATGAAAGCAGAGTTCTCTTAATCTTTCCATTCTAAGCTCATATTAATCAGGAGAGCTGTTTGGCCTGGCACTGGACACCATCTTTCCCTAAAATCCATCTACTAGGGTCCCAGTCACTGTCTCCCATGGCCTGACTCCCCATATCTTCATTCTCTGTCCTGAAAAGATTTGGGTTGATGATAGGATAAGAGCCAAGACAGAAAAAGCACTCCTGCAGAGTGGAGTATGCCCTTGGGGCCTGGAGGAGACAGAATCTAGTTGTGAAAGAAGAGACTAATTTATAGGGGAGAGGTGGTCCATTGTTGTTGTTTGTTATTTACATCCTGGACCCGAATACGGCATAGATAGTATGTGACACTCCCAATTTGGAAAACACAGATCAGCAGTAGGGCTCCAGTAACTCAAGGAGTGGAGAACATGTGGACCCTGAGAACCCAGAAGGTCACAGCTGTGTGAATCTCAGAAAAGACCAAGACATAGTCACTGCAAGAAGATGAGAACAGAACAGACCCTGTAGCGAAATTGTTTGAAGTTGAACTTCTGAATCACTGAGCTAGTGCTATAGGTCTCCCTAAGTCCTACCAGAATGGGAAAAAAAAGACTGGCTCCAGGGGATCTGAACAAGGCTGGGCTTCAGGTAGAGTCAATGAGCTCACCTATGAGAATTAAAAACATTGAGTGACACTAAGATATTACAACTTTAAAGCCTACATATCTCCCATCACTTCTTGGCCTTTTGGCTAAGATCAAGTGTAAAGCCTACATGTCTTTCTAGAAAAACTACCCAAATCCCATTTCCCTCTGATTCACTTTATCCCCAATATTAAGACGGGGTCATCCTTCACTTTACAGGAGGCATCAGTTAAATGTTGCCATAATAATGTTGCCTTAAAAAAACAGCCAGACAACATCAATGGCTTCCACAGCAAGCTTTTATCACTTCCGTGTTTGGGGCCAGCTAGACATTCTGCTGGTCTGGGCAGGGCTCCCTTGCGTAAATACGATGTGTGGGCATCGAGAATGCAGAGCTGGGCTTAACCGGGGTAACTGTGAAACAGACACTGTAGGAGGAACATTCTGTTAGGTGTGGGATTCTCACGTATCCCTCAGACTCCTGGGAATGGGAGGGGAAAGAGCAGTGTTTCTCCACAGCACATTCCCACTAAAAGATGTCTGCATTCTGAGAAGTGGGATTCTGTGTGTGTTATTTCAGCATGGCGATTCCACTGGGTGCTGGGGTCCTGAGAGCTGTCTGCATTTCCTCCCGAGGCTGGGAGCGAGTAAGGCAATATGCCCAGACTGCCCAGAAATGGCTCCTGCTTCTCCAAGCAATTCGCCCTGGGCTCCTCCTGCCTTCTGAGCCGCCTCCCTCAGGCTGCACCTGTTGACCCAGAAGCATCCCAGGCCACCCTATGGCAAAGGCAACTTGAAGATGGCCACGGCCTCCAGCTCAGGCGTTCCCAGGGGGCGATGGCTTCCCTTCCTCCGCCAGTTTGGACAGAGGATCCTCACACAGCAAGGTCATGTCTAGAGGGCCACTGGCTGACATAACAGCTTTAGGAGTTCAACGAACATACAGCAAAAGACCCTCCTGGTCTCCAGGAGACACTTCTGTTTCTGCTTGTTCTTCTGTCAGCTCCTTGGGCAACAGTTATGATAGCTCTGGTGCATTTTTAAGAGATGCTACTTGTTGGGGCCTGTTATCAAAGGAAGGAGACTGAGAAAAAGTGAAAGTTATACAAAGCTTTATTCTATGCCAAGCATTAGAAGTCAGAATGATCGGCCAGGGCTGCCTCCGAAGAGAGCGGCCCCGTCCCGATCTCACAGGCTGGTTTTATAGGGCATAACCGCAGACCCAAGGTACGTGGCTTCTATTGTTAAGGCGTTTACTCCTGGAACCTACACCGGAACTGGTATCAGGAACTACTGGGGTGTTTATTCCCGGAATGAAGTCCGTGGTTGTAAACAATAATATGGCTACCTAGGCAATATGGAGTCGCTCTGGCTAAGCAGGCCCTAATAGTTAAACAGGTTTTAACATTAAATTGGCCCTAACACTAGTAAGACTCCAAAGGGTTGAAAAGCAGGCGTGTGTCCGAAGGATGCCGGGGGAGACTGTCCTCTGGGAGCAACCACTCTGAAACCACTCACACCCCAGGGGAGGAGGTCCAAGAAGGAGAACATCTGGGAACCACTGGCAGCAAAATAAAAATGTCATCACACTATATGGATGGCCTACCAAAAGGGGCAGGATGATGGATGAGAGACCTGCTAGGGAAGGCTTAGGGTTAGGGGGGACAGGGGCAGCCTGCTGTCGCCACCCACAGATGTTTCTCCTGGCACTGACAGCAAGCATAAAGACATATACGACAGCTCCTGCTAATAAACAGATTTAGCACTAGAATGTTTATCTTCTAAGCCTCCTCTCTATTCATATGGTAATTACCAAATAGGAAAATAAATATGTTCTTTGGAGGAGACGATCTTGACTCTTCTATCACATACAGGTTCATATGTATTTTCATTTAATCCTACTGGATTTTCTACGCTTGCTGCTGATGGTTCTTGTTCCCATGTTAGCAGACCTATGAAGGATCAAAATGAAAATTCCCACTGGGAATTGTAAATAACGTTTTCTGTCAAAATATGTGACTTGGGCCACATCCGTTCACAGCACGGATAGCCATAGACAGGACAAAACCCTGGGAACATAGGGACAGTGGTGGTTACAAAAAAGAGCCAGTGTTTCCCCAAGATGACCCTGTGGAGGTGGGAGACAGGTCTCCAGGCCAACCAAGAAGGGCTTATTGGAGAGCAGTACTGTTCCACAGAACTTTCGGCAGTGGCTGGAAATGTTCTTTGCCCGCACTGCTCGATAGGGCAACTATTAGCCGCATGTGGCAGTTAAACACTTTAAATGTGGCTCGTGCTTCTGAGAAAAGAGATGATGATCCTTCTTAAAGTTTCGATTAATTTAAATTTAAATACCCATGTGTGACTAGTGGCTACCACATCAGAAAACACAGTTTTCAGAGTCTTGCTCTCTCTACTCAATTGTATTTTGTTCTGTCGCCTTTATCAGGGTTTCCGTGTCCACTTAAGCTGCCTTGGTGTGCGCGGCTGTGTTCCTCTCCCTATGCGGTAGGGGTTCAGGAATGCAGGGTATATGAAACAGTCCAGTGGGGGGCAGCCCACCAGAGGGGCTAAACCTCAGCATGGGAAAAACTGGGACTAAGTGTGTGGGTGTCTGGAGACCAAAGTAGTTGCACTCCTGGTGCAGAAGGAAGAGAGAAACTGAAAGAAATATTTCTAGAATTTTCGAGTCTGTCCACATTGGCATGTGTCCTTTACAGAAAGAAAAAAGTGTTGGCCTTTTTGAATAAGGAGCTGGGAGGCGTTCTGAAGTGTGTTGTCCCTACAGCCAGAGGAAAGGAGAGGGGCAGATGAAGATCAAGGGCAATCAGAGGAGTTAGAGCCTTTCAAAACAGGATGGGTCAGAAATGCTGTTCTCTCCCATGACTTTCTACTCTAAGAGAAGTGACCCCCCTAGCTTCAGGATGATTCTTGTGCAATTATGCATAATGTGCTTTTGATTAAGTATCAAAACAAAACCATAGAATTACGGAAAAACTTGGCCACTGCCTGAGGTGAATTCTGGGGTTCCTGGACCTATGTCTCCAATGAAGACATGGCTGGAAGTCCCAAGCGAAGATGCTGTTGCATGGGGGGATGGGGGGACTGTGGAAACAATTCCTGTCACTCAATAAATACCCCAGGAAGGGATACACACATAGGAGTGGGAGATGAGGAAAGGAAACTGATGCATGGAATGAAATAATGACTCTCAGATTGGTCCTCAAGTTGTGATGGTTCCATGATGTTATCCAGAGGAGTCTAATTATGACCTTCTGGGACTGCATTTGTGTGACAGCTGGTGACAGTGGTGGGAGCTATGCAGGAGACCTATGGCTACAGCCATGGGCAACAGGGCTTTAGAAACACACAGGTATAAAAACAGTGTCCCATGGATCCTTGTTCATTCTTCAGAACAATGCTGATTTCAGCATGGTCCCAAGAAGTACCCCAAATCCAACTCTAACCAATCTTAACCCAGTCAAAAACTTCCTTAAACAGTTTCACGTTTAAACAGATCAATATTTTATTTCTAAACAACGTCCTGAGTTTAGTATGCAATAGAGCTCTTCTTCTAAGTTTGAGATAGGCGAGGTGCCTGGGTGGCTCAGTGGGTTAAAGCCTCTGCCTTCGGCTTAGGGTCGTGATCCCAGGCTCCTGGGATCGAGCCCCACATCAGGCTCTCTGCTCCTCAGGGAGCCTGCTTTCTCCTCTCTCTCTCTGCCTGCCTCTCTGCCTACTTGTGATCTCTGTCTGTCAGATAAATAAATAAAATAAGAAAGTTTGAGATAGGCAAGAGTAGTTGCTAACATTGGTTGTCCATTTAGAAGAAAGAGAGAGAAGTTCTAGATTCCTACCTTACCTCACTGCCAGAGTTTAGTCAACTGTAGAGTGAGGGGAAACGTCTTCACAAAGTCACCCTCACTTCTGACAGCAGTCATGGGTGTCGGTGGCTCCCCCAACTGACCTCACTTTATCATTTGCCACGAACTCATTAAAAGATATTATACCGATGGTTACAGTTTATTCCAAGGAATGGAAACAGATTAAAATGAAACAAGGGAAGAAGCCCATAGGTGGGATCTGGGGGTGTAACAAAGGCAGAGTATCTATTTCTCTCACCCCTGGAAGTCAGGATGTATTACTTTCCTGGTATCAGTGTGTGACGACATCCACAGACTACGGCCAACCAAGGAAGCTCATTCAAGCCTCGATGTTAGAGTTTTTATTGGGGTAACCTAACATAGGCATGATTAATTGATTGATTGATACTGTATGGCCCAGAGCCCTTACCCTAAATCATATTGTTTGTTTTTCTGGCATGACCAGCCCTGGCTCCAAGATTGCTCAGCCCCTACCATAAATCATACAGTCAGACTATCCAGTCTGACATCAGGTAAACCCAGACACTCCTATTAGCCATGACATTTCAAGAATTTAGGGATTACTTCCCAGAATCTGAGATTGAAGTCCAGACCCCTTCGGAGGCAAGGTTAAATTCTTTACTACACTCACACACATAACAGCAAATTGCAGGTGGCTTGGAGCTCTAAATACAAAACATGTTGAAGACCCATAGAAGCGAAAGTTTCACCATCCTGGAGTGGAACAGTTCCGCTCAAACAGAAAACCTCTAAAGACACCACAGAGGCATGACAAGGTAGTCAATTGAATTAGAGAATACGTTCACACTATGTAACAGAAACAAATCAACATATGCAGGCAAATAGTACATTAGAGAAAGGGACATAACCTACAAGGAACAGAAGATGAACAGGAGTAAATATATCCTAAAAGGTGAGCATTGAGATTAGCATAAGCTTTTGCGGTGACCGTTTATTTCGAGCCATTAAAGTGTAAAATTTTAAATGATATTTTACCTTTAAAGATACGGCTTATATCATGGAATGCTACATTGAAAGCTAATGATGTACCCTATGGTGACTGACTAACTTAAAAAAAAGAAATATGGTTTAAAGAAATGGCACACAAGGTCAGAAACATGTATGTACACACACATATTTGCAATAAAGAGACAGGAAACACTCACCCTTTAACCCATATAAACAAATACTATGCTATGTAGTCAACATAACAATGACATGGAAAGGAGTCCACAAGACATTCATGGAACAGACAAGTTGCAAAAGTAGATTTATAGCTTGATTCTGTTTTCTTAATGTAAATATGTATAATTTGTACATGTATAACAATGAATGCTCACATATTTATTGTATGTATGTGCAGGAAAAATGAAGACTTAGAAGTAATTACCCCAAAACGTAAATGGAAGGATAACTCCTTTGACTCCCCTACCCAGCAACCTGCAATTCTTCTCTTCTGGTCCTCCTCTGGTTTCCACCAGAAGCCCTGGACCTTCCTCTGGAATCCACCCCTGAATGCTCCCTCTGGATTCCCCCTCTTGGCTACAGTCTCAGAGGTGGTAGATGCGAGAGGCAGTAGCCTTGTGTAGACTCACCACCTCCGCTTTATAACCCCACTCCCGCAGGCGTGGTGCTCTCCTGATTTCCCCAGTCCCTGCAAACTCCAACCTGTCCTCCCACTCCAGTGCTCCAGGAGGGCTAGTCAAAGACTTTTCTCTCATGTTCTAGGTCTCCTTCCTGGACCTTTACCTCCCAAGTCCTTCCCACATTTTTATAGGTTTGATTCCTGCATAAATCTCTTATTTCATAACACTCATAGTGGTTCTGCTTCCCTGACAGGATGCTAACTGATGCCACATATCCATATATTATATGTCTATGTATGTGTACATGTAGCATGTATACATGTATGTGTGTATACATGTATATGTGTGTGTGCATATGTGAGTATATGTATGTGTATATTTGTCATATAGAACATGAGAGTTTTCTGATGGGAAAGTTGAGTTTCAGTTTTCCCCTTGGAGTCTCTCATGCTGTCAGCCTGCTGCCCCCAGCACTGGGATGTTCCCCTGTCACACCCTGGCCGACTTGGGAACAAAAACTCCCCTCCTCCTAGTCCTCTCCTCATGGCTAAGAGAGCCGGAAGCATGAAAAAAATGCTAAATCCTAAGGGAAATTAGCAGAATACTCACAGAATCAAAACAAGAAAATTTCCAAAAACAGCTGGGATTCCACCAGAGCTCACTTGATTTTAGGGAATCTTGGGTTCTGTCACACATCCTGGATTTGGTGGATGTCATCTTTTAATCCCTTTCCTAGAAATTGTTCCTTTGACTTTTAGAACCATTGGAATCCCAATGGGAAAAAAGTGAAGAAGAGGGAATAAATCTTTCAGTTTTGCCTGCCGTGTGTTGGGTATTCAGCTTGTAGACATCAGCTCACTTAATCCTCACAGCAACCTGTGAGGCAAATGTTATCCTCTGTGGTCTAAAAAGAGAAAATTGAGGATTGAAACTGTTAAGTTAATCTCCCAAAGTCACACAGTTGACCAGTAGTAAACCCAGGACTCAAAGTATTTGAGTGTGATTATTAAACACGCACTGATTCATATGATGGGCTCTTTGAGATATGCATTCTCTCTGGCTGCCTTCTGAATCAGTTAGCCACTGCGGCAGAAGCAAACACTTGGGTCTCAATGGCTCACAGCAACATTGGTTTCTCACTCATAGGTGTGTGGGTTGGCTGTAGGTTGGTTGTGGTCTCCTTGGGCTCAGCTGAGTTTAGATGGCCTCCGGCTTTAGGTCTGATCAAGGTCTTTTATGTGTTTGCATTCTGGCACCGACATGAAAGAACCCTGAACACTTCAGCCAAGTTCTTCTGATGGTGGATGGCAGGTTCTAAAGAGGACAAGTGGAAACTTGCCATATTGCTTAAAACATAAGCTTTGAACAGGCACAGGGTCACTTCTATATATCTGCCATTGATCCAGCTGGTCCACAGTCAAGGAGGGGCGGGGAAGAACCCTGCTTCCACAGTGGGCAAGAAAGGCAGCAAATATTTGCTGAACATGCCTCCCTAAAGTTTTGACTCCAGATTTCAAGTCCTCTTCTGAGACACATACTTGCATTTCAGGTGAAGGTCTTCCCTTCAAGCAGAATATCATTCAACCAGCCTCACTGTGGTTCAGTCCTTAGATAACAAAATGGCCGCCGCATCCATGATCTGCTCCTGGGTAATAGTTCACTGCAAAATATAGTGCCTTGAAATAACAACAATCCTTTATTTTGCTCGTGAATCTATAATTTGGATGGCGCTCATCTCTGCTCTATACGGCAGATTGGGATAATTCAGCAGCTGGGGGCTTACAATCATCTGAAGATTCATTTCATTCACACATCTGACAGATGACATTGGTAGTGGGCCTCACCTGGTGATCAGAACACCTACATGTGTCCTCTCCATAGGGATTCTTGGGCTGGGCTTTAAGTATGAGTGTCCCAAGAGAACAGGCAGTACTGCACAGAGTTTCTGTGATCTACCCTTGGAGGTCACATAGCTTCACTTCTGCTGTCCTGGTTGGGTAGTTGAAAAAGTCCACTAAGGTTCAAGGGAAGAGATCATGGACCCCTATCGCTTAATATCACATCATAGAAGTAGATATAGAATGAGATGTATTATGGAGACCATCTTTGGAAAAGGTAATCTGCTACAACCATGTAGCAGCCATTCAAGCCATCAAATTGGGAGGAGAACATTATTTTTCCTCCAGGTATTAAGAAAGGCCATCATAATTATAATAAGTCTTTCATCTCCCTTTATGGAAACTGAAAACCCTTTCTTCACACTAACCATAGGAGCAGCCATGCTCATACCATGTGGCCCTAACTGTTAAAATTGATTGGACCAGAGCTATACAATTGGCTCAAATAAGTCCTATCAGAGTCATTCCCAAATAGACTCCACTTTGGTATAGCTGCACTCTTAAACCAAATGTAAAACTTGGGAGCTATTGGCAGCCACCATTTTCTCCCCTGTATCCTGGCAGAGAAAACCAGCCTGTCATGGGAGACAACAGTCAGAGGCCGGGATGTAAGGCTGATGAAAAGACTTTATAGCTTCCTACAGCATTCCAGCTCCTGGTCATGGCCTTGCCTATGTCCCAACTGTCTCCCTGCCCTTCGGTTCCCACACACCTGCGTGGTCCTGAGGTTGAAACCCTGTTTCTGTTATATCTAGATGCAGAGAGTTTCTGTTACTTTCAACCACAGGAGCCCTAAATACTCGGAAATAAAATTATTTAGAGATTTGGTAAATTATATGATCAAAAATCCAAGACATTTGAGATGAAATCTTGTATACGATTTGGGGGCTTTGCTTGTTTTTTCAAAGCAGCTTAGAGAAGGGTGGCTGTGTGAGTACACATTTGTCACACTCCACTTCTTAAAACCTATCAAAATGAACAAAAACAACCAAAAATTAGAAAAGAAAGTTCCACATACAAGGAGACCACAGAATAGCCACAGTCCCATTCTACTGATTCTGGGAAACTAATGGATGTAGGGATATCTGGACCCCATCAAAGAGAGATGCTATAGTTGAAAGCAGGATTCCCCGAGTCTTGAGAAAGGTGACATATTCACAGGGAAAGGAGAGGCTTCCATAGGGTCCTGTGTGCGGTACTCAACTTGCACAAGTGGGCACTATAGGAATGATTTGGCTTTGGGGTCCATGGTCTTTGCTACATGGACTTGGGGGACCATTTATATAAACAAAAGATCAAGGATGTGGAGGGGATGCTGAAGAATTAACTAGATATTTATCTCCTTTAAAAAAAATCCGGGCGCCTGGGTGGCTCAGTGGGTTAAAGCCCTCTGCCTTCGGCTCAGGTCATGATCTCAGGGCCCTGGGATCGAGTCCCACATCAGCCTCTCTGCTTGGCAGAGAGCCTGCTTCCTCCTCTCTCTCTGCCTGCCTCACTGCCTACTTATGATCTCTCTCTGTCAAATAAATAAATAAAATCTTTAAAAAAAAAAAATCCTGCCCTCCCTTTCCATCATGTCAAGGAGTCTGTTAGAGAGAAGACAGGGAGACAGACGCTTGGGATTCAGCTTTGGATCTCTGAGCAGAGTCCAGACACAGAGATAAAAAGAGTTGGCCCATGACAAAGACCTGTTAACCACCAACCTTGTGCTACTATGACTTCTTGCTATAGCTGCCCAGCCATCAAAGTTCAGGGAATGGTGGCTGAAATCTTGGAGGAGTCAACCCCCTCACACCCATACCCCAACACAGACACAAGACATAACTTGCTCTGGCACAGAGGAGTAAACAGATTCCATGGGTGAAGGCTTAGATTCCGTATGTTCACCTGGTTGCCTACTGCCCCCATAACAGCACCTACCACCACCTTCAAATCATCTGCACCAAGATGACATTCTAGCATTAACGACCTTGATAGCTCCTGGGCTAAGGGGCCTGTACAAGGCAGGCCCTGGGTAAACCTGGAGGGAAATCAGAGTAGAAAACAGGGCCTTCAACTGAGGATTTGGGAAAGGATAGAACTGCAGGGACAAAAGTCACAGGCCTTTCTCATTGGGAATTTTTAGAGAATTCTATGCACAATTCCTAACAGTCGTTTTAGGGGTAGCATGCAAAAAGAGGACTATTGTTTGTGAAGACTATATTCCAGGCACTCTGCTACGTGCTTTACGTTTAATCCTTTGTTTAAACTTCCCTGTTGGGTATGATACTATGTTGACATTATTATTCCCATTTTATGGATGAGGGAGTAAAGGACAGAGGAATAAAGTATAAAGTATAAATATAATAAATATAAATATAATAAAATATAACTTTCTGAAGACCATGCATCTAGTAAGTGGCAGAACTAGGACCTGATTTCAAAAAAGAGATGACTGCAACCAACTCTTCAATAGTTTCTGATTTGGAAAAAGCCATTGTCATATCACAGAAGAGAAAAACAAGTCAATCTTAGATATAAACAGATGGTGGGGATGCTAGTTAGACAGGGAGAGGAGCCTCTGCCACCTGAAAACAGGGCTTCTGGAAAATTCTGTTCCAATAGCAGCTTGTCAAATGACTAGTGACCCAGCACAGTGGGTCACCACAAAACCAGGTGTCACAGCAGTACCACATCAACCTTTCTATAAATGGTTCCCTGATTCTGCTCATGTTTGGAGGTGAGAAGAGGGAAAGCCCAAGAGAATGTCCCGCATAAAAGATGAGCCTAAATCCAGCTCCTTGTCACTAATGCCAAAATCTTTCAGAAGATTAGAGGGGAAGGTTTTACAAAATCCCAGTGCCCCAGGGGCAACACCCCAGATCAATTAAATGAGAATCCTTGAGGTGAAACCTAGGTATCAGTATTTTTTAAAACTCTCCAGGTGATTCCAATTGCAGCCAAGAACCATTGCTGTAATTATAATTAATGCCATAGGAGCCCCGAGGAGCCTTTTTCCAGCAGACAATGTAAGGCTTTCTTAGAAAACTTCACCTTTGCTCACCTTCCATGGTCCTTCATGCCTTTGCCTTTTATTGGGTTTTTATACTCAGGATGAAAAGGGAGATCCTTGTGCCACTCTGGTTTTTTCTTTTTATAGCACTGATAGAATACCTGATATGACATCCTGGACTTCACCTATACTTAGTGGTCTACCTGTTTGTTATCTGTGTTCTCCACTAGAGGGTAAGGTCCATGGATCGGTACCACCATATTGGGAAGTCAGGGGGCTACCATTCATGTATAACACAAAGTGAGTGGTACCACCTGGAACTGAACAACACAGTAGCCTTGCATGGGGAGGTCAACATTTTGTCTTGTTCACTGTTGTGTCCCAAGTGTCTAGGACAGTAGGAGATGCTCAATAAATATCTTCTGAGTGAACAAATAAACAAATGTGATTGTAAAATATAATAAGGCTCCTCTTCATGAGAAAACTTGGTTTTCCTCCAGCCTAGGACCTGGGCTCCGATGCACATCACCTTCTTCTCCATTCCCATCATCATCATTGTGGTCACCATCACCATCACCCCCAGTGTTATTAGGTCTCCACCTAAAATTCCCTTTGGAAACAGGATTAAATGAGTAAAAATAAAAGTTGGAAAACTAATGCCCTATTCAATATAATGTTGGCTTTGCCCAAATCCCTGCCCATCAACCACTCCAAATGGCTTTGGAACCAACCAAACCAAATAAAACTCTAGATTCTGCCATCATCACTTACTAGCAATGGGACCCAAGAGAGATTTTATCTTCAGATGATTATTTTAATAACTAACTTACTACACTACTGTAGATTAAGGGAGATTGTATATATAGAGCTTGTGACCAAAAATTATGGAAACATGCCCTGTCTCACTAGCATGCAGAGAAAGGCAAATTAAAACAAGGTAACAATTTTCACCCATCCGAATGGTGAAAATACTAAAGTGAGATAATATGTTCATAAGGTAATGCTAGCTGCTGTTAATAAATAAACCCCTAAATCTCAGCAACTTAATAAAATAGACTTTTTTCTTCTTTTTTCGGCTAAAGACTATCAGCAGTGACAGGGGGATGATTTGTTCCAACAAGTCATCCATGGATTCAGGCTGTTACCCTCTTATGAGTGCTTCCCACTATGGGCCTTGGAGTTCTACAAGATCCTCTGCCTCATTTCAGAGGAAGGATTGTACCAGAGGGTTTTATGGGCAGCTCATCACTTCTACCCAATTTTCTTTGACTAGAACTAATGACATGGCCTCCCCTAAAGGCAAAGGCAAGAGCAGCTAGGAAATGCAGTTGTTTGCTGGTTGAATGACTCTTTCTCGGCAACAATTCTGGAGGATAGAATGAGAGCAGGACCCACTAGTGGATGGTTGTTTACCGTTGCCACTAGGCAATGTCAGTGTTGGCGAGAATGGGCTAAGCAGGTTCTCTTACAAGCAACTGGCAGAAAGTGAATTGATTGCAGGAGCTCAGAAGACCTTGTGTCTGTAAATTTAAAATTCAACACAAGGTTGTCCTGTGACCTAGCTATTGCACTTCTTGGTACCAATCCAAGAGGTCCGCAGAGGCACACACTAGAATGTTTATTATAGCTCCGTTGCAGTCATGAACCCAAACTAAATTTCTGCCAATAAGGAAAAGTCCAAGTAAGCCATGTCTATCCATGCTATGGAATTCTAGGCAGGAGTTTTGTAAATGTAGGTAATAAATAGGAAAAATGTCTGGAGGCACATGGACCAAAAAGAAATAATGTCAAATGCAGAGAAAGGTAGGGAGGGGCAGGCTAAAGGGAGGGAGAAGGGCTTGGCAGTGACAGGAACATGAAGCTCTTATGGGTGAGAAAGGACAGGTCCAAGCAAGCCCACATGCTTATAAAAAGATGATGTATTAACTCCACTCCTAGGTACTTATCCAAAAGAACTGAAACATGGACTCAAACAAACATTTGTATGCAAATGTTAATAGCAGCATTATTCACAATAGCCAAAAGGAAAAAAACAACTCCAGTGTCCTCAACAGATGGAAAGATTTAAAAAAAAGAAAAGAAAAAACAACAAAACACTATGGTCTATCCGTGCAATAGAATATTATTCAGCCATAAAAGAAATGAAGTTCTAACACCTACTATAACATGGATGAAACCTGATAACATACTAAGTGAAACAAGCCATACACAGAAGAAAATATCACATGATCCCACCACCTACAAGCAATATCTAGAATGACAAATTTCATAGAGACAGAAAGTAGAGTAGTGGTTACAAGGTGGGGGAGAGGAAATGGGAAATTATCACTTAATGATTACAGTTTCTGCTTAGGATAATGAAAAATCTTGGAAATAGTGCTGATGGCGATTCTCAAAACCATTGACAACATCATTAAGTGAATTATACACTTAAAGTGAATTATACACTTAAAAATGGTTAAAATGACAAATTTTGTTATGTATATTTTATCAAAATGAAAACATAATTGAATGATCCGCACTGAACCTAAAAAGAAGGGGAAAAAAAACTAATTTAATGCATTCTCAACTTGCATTCAGAGAGAGTCAAATAGCCTCCTCTTGAGTCAAGAGAATTGGAATGAGGATTACAAGGGCCTCTTGTAGAAAGCAGATTTTCCCTCTTCTGCCCCAAGACATGGTTTCCAACATCTAGGTGTCCACTTTTGCTGTACATTGTTTAAAGACAACAGAGTCTTGTATAAGGAGATGGAAGAATGTAATTAAGTCTGATGAGGAGTGTGCAATTTAAATCCCTTGAATGGGAAATCACATGAGTGTAGTCATGTACTACGAGAAGCTGATAATAGAGATAGAAAATGGGAGGCAAGTTGTCGGAAGTTTGCCTTTGAATCAAGTGGATAGAGACAGCTCTTCCCCCTTGAACTAATTATTGACTTGATTCTCGGTGGTGCCTTTTGCGTTTTGTGGGGGTGGAGGGAGGCGAGTACATGATTTATGTGTTTCATTTCCCTAGATGCTCAGAAGACTGCAGTCCTGCCCTCTGAGCACAGAGAAATTGATTAAAATAACCATTGCCAAGAGCACAACCACCAGCAATCAGTAGGAGGAGCTGTTTTCCTCCCTTAGAATTAGACCTGATTCCTCCCAGCTGCCTGAGGTCATCTCCTTGGCCCTTGGGGGCTAGAATGGAATTTTCAAAGCTAACAAGATTTAACCCTAGCTAACGAGGTCAGTAGAAAAAGTAACAAATTCTCCAGGCTCCAAAGACGGGAACAAAGTTTGTCTCTTCCTGATCTCTGCTCTGCCTCTGCTCTCCAGAGCCTCCAGTTCTTAAATAAATACACTTGTCATCAAATAAAAATTAACAAATATTTATTGAAAGACTGGTGGAGTGTGTGGGAGGATATGTTTCCTGTGTGGGGCTGGGGGCACGACGTCATAGGGAATGACCAAGGAGGGAGAGAATTTCCCTTTGGAAGGTAATGTACACGGAAGGACACCGGCGCGAAGCCAGGAGGCCTTGCCACTTAGTACCTTCTGTGACCTTGAGCAAGTGATTTATCCTCCCTGAGCCCCAGCTTCCTTGTCTGTGCCGTGGGGATGATGGTAGTAATGTCTACGGCGTGGTGGGACGTGCATTTAAGGGAGAGATGTGTAAAGGCCTGGCACAGAGTAAAAGCTTAGTAAGTCGTTGGCATTATCTGTGTTGTTGGCTGCAGATCACAAGAGTGGTGATCACAAGTCCAAACAGAAGAGGACACTTAGGGGTGAAACAAGGGATGGGCATGGGGATGGATGCCAAGTCCACTGCAAAGCTAGAAACAGGAAGGGAACTCAAGAAAGGGTTATATTTATGATTGCACTTATGTTAAAAATGGGACATAGAGGGCAAAGTCTGGAAGGGTCTTGGATGCAGAGCTTTCCTGCCCACTCCATGTGGAGTCAAGGTGCATAACCCTTCTTCCATCACCAGTTCACCAACAAGGAAGTGTCACCAAGCCTCAGTATCCAGAGATCCTATTAGGGCTCCATTACAAAGGCACAACTGATGAACTCATTGGCCTTGTGATTAAATTCAATCTCTAGCAGTTCTCCCCTCCCCAGAGGTCAAGAGACTAAAAAGTCCCAACCTTCTAATGGAGGTCTTTCTGGTCACCAGCTCCCACCCTGCAACCACTCAGGGACCTAGCTGGATTGCCTCATTAGCGTAACAAAGAAATGCCTCTCACTCAAGGAATTCCAAGAGTTTTGGAGGCTTAAGGCCAGAGAGATCCCTGTAATCCCACAGATTTGGACCTAGAGGAACTGGACTTGAGTCTCACTGGGTTAGACCAGGACCTATCTTGATTTGTGTCTTTCCACCTGGGTTTCAGCATCTTCCTCTGTAAATGGAAGAACTGCACAGTTACTTTCAGAAGTCTGATGCAGCAAAGCAAAGAATATACATGGAGGAAAAAATACTGAAGGACATAAATCAAAACAATGAATGGTGGTCGACTCTGGAAGGATTTTTTCATTCTTTGTAATTTCTCTAATATATTGTCCATACATTTCTGTATTTTAAAGATATTTAAGGGGCACCTGGGTGGCTTAGTGAGTTAAGCCTCTGCCTTCAGTTCAGGTCATGATCTCAGGGTCCTGGGATCGAGCCCCACACTGGGCTCTCTGCTCGGCCGGGAGCCTGCTTCCCCCTCTTTCTCTCTGCCTGCCTCTCTGCCTACTTGTGATCTCTGTCAAAAAGATAAATAAAATCTTAAAAAAATATATTTTAAAAGTCCCATGGTTCTACAATACACACCCACACAGAACTCCACAAACTTAAAAACATTAATGTATATGATTTATATATTTAAAATGCACAGATGTATACAGCTGGAGGAGTTCTGACAAATATATACATCCACATAACCAATACCCAAATCGAGATGCAGGGTACTTCCATAAAACAAATATCATGGGGATGTAAGTTACAGCTAGGTGACTCTACTTCATAGTTGTACACATTTGTAAGTTGCTAAGAGAGTAGATCTTAAAAGTTTTCACCCCAATAAGACATTTTTTTTAACTATTTATGGTTATGAACACTATAAACTAGACTTACTGGGGTGATCATTTCATAATATACCCAAATATCAAATCATCACACTGTGTATCTGAAACTAATATAATGTGATGTCAATTATACCTCAATTAAAAAAAAAAAAGGCAACCCTCCCCCCAATTTTTTAAAGGTGTAGAACATTTCTGTGACCCCAGAATTTCCCTTTTCAGGTTTCCAGTCTATCCTACCCCAGAGCCAGCTCTACAGTGATCCTTAACACCATTGGTTTTGTATGTTCTTGAATTCCAAATAAGTAGAATCATATGCTACATACTCTGTTGGATCAGTTCTTCTCAGCATGATGTTTGGAGATACATCCAGGTGGTGGTAGAAGTTCAGTATTTTTTAGAGCTAGTGATCCACTAGAGTGACTGGACCACAGTGTGGTTATCAATGCTCTTGCTAATGGACCTTTGGGTTGTTTCCAGTTTGCAAGTCTTGAGAAAAAAGCTGTTACAAACAATCTTGGACAAGTGTTTTTGTGGATATTCTCCTGGATAGACACCCAGGCACTGAGTTCCTGGATCTTAAATGTATGCTGACCTGTTTATGAAATTGTAAGTAATCTCCAAAGTGGATGCACCATCTAACACTCTCACCAGCAACGGATGAGTATTCTAGTGGCTTTGCACCCTCACCAACACTAAGCATTATCAGTTCTTGATTCTAGATATTCTGGTGAGCGTGAGGTGGTATTTTTACTATTAATTTGCATTTTCTTGGTAACTTGTTATGCTGTGTGTCTTTGCATTTGCTTTCTGGACACTTATATTTTCTTTTCTTTTTTTCCTTAAGATTTTATTTATGTATTTGGGAGAGAGAGAGAGAGCGAGCAGGTGGAGGGCCAGAGGGAGAGGGAGAGAGAGAATTCCAAGCAGGCTCTGAGCTGACCACAGAGCCTGATGTGGGGTTTGATCTCACAACCCTGAGATCATGACCTGAGCCAAAACCCAGAGTCGGATGCTTGACCAGCTGAGTCACCCAGATGCCTTATGGGTATTCATATTTTCTTTTGTGAAAAGTTTGTTCAAGTAATTTTCCCCTTTAAAAAAAAAATTAGAAGGGCATCTGAGTGGCTCAACTGGTTAAGTGTTTGACTTCAACTCAGGTCATGATCCCGGGGTCCTGGGAATGAGCTCCATATTGGGCTCCATGCTCCATGTGGAGACTGCTTCTCCTTCTCCTCTGCCAGCCCCTCCCCCTGCTTGTGCTCTCACTCTGTCTCTCTCTCCCTGTCAAATAAATAAAATCTTTTTTAAAAATTGGAAAATGCTTAACATTTGTGGGTGTTTTCATATCAGTTTTCTCATTTTGTCCTCCCCCAAAGCCTGAGAGGTGGGTGGGATGGCAATCATCCCTTGTCGTAGAGGAGGATGCTGACATTTAAAGGATGTGTCACAGTCAGATGATGGAATGTCTGGAATTACAAGTTGGGTTTTTTCATTCTCATTCTCGCATAGATCCTGCTGTTCTTCTCTATGAAGGGATATGACGTTGTGATGCTTAGAAGACGTCTGGAAAAGAGGTCTAAGTCATAGACTCACAACTTCTACCAAGTGTGAGCGAGCTTGGGAAAGGATCAGCTTTGTTTCTCTGATGGCTGCCTTTTACCAACCAACATGGGAGACCTACGAAGACCACAGTGGGATTCATGGTGCTTTTAGACAGAATACTCTGTATTAGCTTCTTGACTGTCCTTCATGAAATGGTGGGTAAACTTTGCTTCTCAGGACAATAAGTACCTCAAACATAGGCTTCAGCACAACCTGAGGACCATGTGGCTACCTGGTGAGACTGACATGTCCAGGTCAAGCAAGGAGAAGTGGTCCTGGCACTCTCCTGAGGGGGTGGCCACTTCCACCACACTCCCCTGGGCGATACTTACATCTGCCATTCTTGGGAAATGTCCAGTTCATTCAAATAAGAGAGCGAATCTCTGAGATGTTCCACCTGGTATCATTGCCTCTAGTCACTCACTTTTCCTGCCCTCCCCACTACCCACACTGTCTGCCTCCCTGGACATTGCCTGGACTCTAAAGGTGGACCGCTGGTTTTAGTTACCCTTTATTGACAACCTTCTCTAGGTTCAGAATAGCTGTGGTTGCTTCCACTTAGTCATGTCATCATTTTCTTTTATTTTATTGTTCTTTTTGAAATTCATCTGTTTGCTGTCTCATGCCTTTAAAGAATCTTTACTTCAAAAGTAATAGGAATAACTCATTAGCGAAGTCTGCTTCCCTATGCTAACGTGCTTTGGCTAGAGGAAAAGGCCATTCTTTTTAGGAAAACATGAGTGTTTTCCAGTGGCATCTGGAGAAGATACCTTGTTCCTCTGGTTTAGCTCAGAAGGATGGTCCTAACCAGGAAAATTCCAGATAACAGCTTTGAAGTCTACTACCTACCTGCGGCCTTGCTTCTGGATTGTGGAATGTCCCAGGTTGAAAATACCCTCATCTGTAAGTGATGGGGTGGAGGGAGGTGGGTGACAAGAAGGACCAGAGAGTAGCAGACTAGGGTTGATGTGAGCATGAAATGTAAAGCAGAGAGGAAAAAGCTAGGGGAAGGGTCTATGTTATACAGTAGCTACCACATCACTTTACCCAGTGTGAGTTCTCCATAGGTATTTGATAAATCAAATACAGTAGAGCTATTTGGTAGTCAATGCTGTGGGTGAATGGGACCTTCAAGGATTCCTCAAATAAATCTGTTATCACCCTCCCATGGCTGTAGTCACTAGAAGACTAACTGTGAACCACAATGGGCCAAATTACTTTTGCTCATTCATTTAAAATTTTTTTAAATGAGGGATAACTTACATACAGTAAAGCTCACAAATTTTCAATGTACAGTTCAATGATGTTTTTCTTGCAAATACCCATGTAACCCATCGCCCAACGCAAGACCTAGAACAGCAGCCTCCCCAGTGGTGTCCTATCATACCCTCCCAGTTGATGTCCTACACAGACAACCACTATTGTAACTTTTATAGTCATCAGTTAGTTTTGCCTGCACTTGAACTTCATATAAGTAGAATTGTGCAGCATGCTCTCCTCTGTGTCTGGTTTCTTTTGCTAGACATTCATCCATGTTGCTGTCTATAGCAATAATATGGTATTTTTCACCCCAGTTGTAGTATGTAGTAGATGAATAGATCTCCATTTACTTATCTATTCTGTTAATGAATGCTGGGGTTGTTTCTATTTTAGGATCTTATGCATAATGCCGCTGTAGACATTTTTGTAGATGCTTTTGGTGAAAATATGCACTCATTTCTGTTAGGTACGCACCTAGGAATCATGGGGGTAGTTATGTTTAACTCTGTAAGAAACTTTAATACAATTTTTCAAAGTGTTTGCACTGATTTTTACTCCCACCAGAAATAAATGACAATTCCAGTTGTCTCACATCCTTGCCAACCTTTGATATTTTCTGACTTTATTTTAGCCATTCTACATTCTGGCAGTGTACATTGTGGTTTTTCATTTGCATTTCTTTTTAAGATTTTTTAAAATATTTCTGTTAGCTAAGTTATGACATTCAGAATTAGCATTAAGAACAGAATAACTGAATTAATGTTGTTTTTAAATTTTCACTCTCTTGGATTCGTAAAGCAGTGTTTGATGGATTGAATGAGATCATCTATTACTCAGGTTTGCAAAAATATAGCAATTAAAGTAATGGACTCCAGTAGTCATTAGCATTTCCATTACTAAGGGACCCTTTCAAAACCTTCAGTCTCCTCTTCAAATCTGGACCTTAGGAAACCTCATGGGTTTTGTTTTCCACCACTTACTATGGATAAAGATGCTCACTGCAGGGCTATTTAAAAATATATAATCTTAAAGGGCTCAAAAACAGCAAGAAGGATTAAAATCGGAAATACCCAGTTGGTTTCTGTTGGAAGAAATTTCTAGTAAATCTTTGATTTTGAAATAATCACTTATTTGATTTAAGAATGATCACTAATTTAATGGATATATGTCCTGTGCAGGGGGTAAAGAACAATTTGTGGTCTTGTATATATATATACCAATTATTTACTTATTTTATGAGTTTGTATCTGGTAATTTAAATGATTAAAATTCTTTCTGAGAAGGGACTGTGTTTGGTACCCTAGCGTACTGACTATTGTAACAACTAGAACAGTGTCTGGCACACAGTAAGTGCTCAATAAAATATTTATTAAATGAGTGAGTTAAAACTGTTCCTTTTCATATATATTCAGTGCCTAAAACAAAGCTTTGCAAATGACAGACAACTCAGAAATGTTTGTGGAAGAAAAATAGAAAATCTGGAAAGAGAAAAAATTGAATAAGTCCAAGGGAAGGAAGGAAAATTAATCCTGGCAAGGTTCCCTTTACATAAGCAAGGGCTTTATTATTTTCCTAATATATGCTCTCTACAACTTACATCCAGACATCCGTTTGGGTGTTCCCCAGACCATTCAGTTTAACATGTTCAAAATTGAACTCATTGAATTTAACAGTCTATAACTACTCTTCAAGACCTCCCCTTTTCATGTATCCACTTAGCTAATACTACCCCCAAGCTCGCACTGTCCGCCATGCCAGAAAATTAATGCCAGTTATCTCCCTACTCCTCTCTTCCTCACCAACCTGTTCATTCAAAGGTTAGTTCATTCAACAAATGTTTATTAAAAGCTTTTTATAGGGTAGGTGCTATGGTGAGTGCTGTGAAATGTGTAAGTCTGATGATTCACAGACCCGAACCCCTGGGGCAAATAATATATTATATGTTAATAAAAAAAAAGTTTTTTTAAAAAAGCCTTTTATGCACTTGATTTTGTTCTTGGTATTGATGACATGTCTTTTGGACCACCTTTTCCTGAGAAGTACTTTGCTTATTCAAGAACCCAACTGCTATCGTCTTGATTCCGTAGGCAACACGTCATTTGAGCCATGTTCCAGACTTAAGAACAAAGGCTGGAAGCTTCATTGCATGGCTGAATATTCCATTTACAGATGGTGAGTCAAGGATGACTCAAGACAAATGATAACCATTTCTATTGAATCTGTGTGTCTAGCTGAGAGAAATATCTCCATTCACAAAATTCTTCCTTCCTCTTTCTTACTGCTGCGGTAGACACATCGTACATTTAATCAGATTTCTCAATTGTGTGAGGACTCAATGGCTCAGTTAGAGATGGAGTTTGGTGTGGATCAAGAGGATTTGTGATGGTTGGTAGAAGGTGGTTCATATATGTGCATAAAGTCAGGGAACACTGATCCAGCAGGAGGGTGAGAGAATGTACCTCAGGTCTCGAAATCTCACTTTCTGGTAAGTCTGTGTCAAACTCTAGACAATGAGAATAATAATAGGGTGAGATATCACAAAAATATTCAATTTTATAATCATTTGATGAGCAGCTGTTACGGGTAGGCAAATATAGGCATTCCCTGCATTAGAAACATCTGACTCTCCAAAGACTTACACATGTAAAATTCAATTTTGATATAGCTCCCCTTCTCTTGAACCATTCTGAAATCCCCTCCAAACTCTCTGCTCCCCTTCTTCTCCGGCTCCAGGCAGCAGTCAGGAAGGAAGTTAATATAAAGAACTGTCTGACCTGATTATTTATTTCTAAATATTCCTTTTTCTGTTGCTTTCTCACCGTTCGTTATCAACTAATTATACACCAAACAATGCATTTATTATTTGTAAATTCATCTTTGAACGTTCCCTCCTCTTCCTTGTCCTCTTCTCTCCCACCACCCCCACCTCTTCCCTCATCCATTCTCTGTGGTCTAAATGCCAGCAAAAACAACCTTAATCAAGGTTGAGATGAATAATGCTTGGAATACACTTCAGGAAAAATGGAAATGCTTAATGCTATCTACTGGTGTCCAGAGACTATTAAACTCTTAATCAGCCCTCTTTTCCTCCTCGAATAAGTTTTCTTGTTATCAACCACGAACAGTCAAAGAAAAAAAAAATAAGCCTTGCTCATAGTCAATGTTAGCATTTGGTGCTCTATTTATGAATTTTGAAGGAATATAGTTTCATATTTTTATTGTGGATGTACAGCATTTCAGCCCTATTGAGTGATATAGGATTTTATGGATGCAAATACCATTAAGAATATTGCTACTGGGGCACCTGGGTGGCTCAGTGCGTTAAGCCTCTGCCTTCAGCTCAGGTTATGATCTCAGGGTTCTGGGATGGAGCCCCGCATCGAACTCTGCTTGGTAGGGAGCCTGCTTCCCCCCGCCCCCCGCCTACTTCTCTGCCTACTTGTGATCTCTCTCTGTTAAATAAATAAATAAATAAATAAAATCTTAAAAAAAAAAAAAAAAGAATAGATTGTTCAAAAAAAAAAAAGAATATTGCTACTAAGAAAAATTCCAGTGGGAGTTTCCAGCCACTGAACCTGCCATATCTTCCTGAAATCCAGTCCACAAATTGGGACCTCTAGATATGAATGCTTCTTGTTTACTGAAAGTGTTTCTCTGTTTTCTTGTTTACAAGGCTGTGTAGTTTTCATACAGGTTTTGGGAGAGCAGGCATCGACTCCTTTCATACAGAGCAAGTCTATGCAAGCGTTTCACCTGCACGTGCATGTGTGCGCACGCACACATATAAGAGGAAATGAGAGATCTGAAAGAGATTGCTACTTTCTGTACTCCAAGACCATCTCCCTGGCCATTTATAGGAGTGGGTATGTAGGAGACGTCCTCCAGTCTGGTCCAGCAGAGCCCAAAAGGCAGAAGGAGACACAGGAGTCAGGGAGGGAGTCCCTTTTGTCCTAACATTCCCAACAGCATACAAAGCCAATAAGTGAATCAAGGAGAAATGCCTCAGGAAGAGAGTTGGGTAGCAGTCATCTCCACTCAACTTCCAGCTGTACCCATTCCCCAGATTCCAACACCCAAGGCTATGTGACCTTTTCAGGACTTGGCTGTCTAGCCTCTGAACCAGGGAATGTTGGAAATTGGAACCCATGTGCCTCTCACAATCTTCTGGACCAAAGTTTCTATTCTTCTAATACAATCAACTCTTTGTAATCACTCACTTACTTTAATCTTTTCCTAATTTATAGCCAAATCACACCAGTTACTTGTAAGAAATTTCTTCCTGTAAACCTATCTAGCCCTTTCTGTTTTCCCTCCTTTCTTTTCCACCTTTTCTAGGACTCTTAAGCACTAGGTAGACACTATATTATCTTTATTTATAGATGAGGAAACCAAAGCTTATAGAGTTTAAGTAACTGGCATCTAGTCTCGTGGGCAATAAATATTGGAGTAAGATTTGAACCCAAGTCCTCCAATCCCAGAACCTGAATTCTTAGTCATCATGCCATACAACCTCTCCAACAGGAAAGAGAATAGTGTGACAATAGCATGTGTCTTGTGGGGACAATGAGAGGATTAAATGATGTGATTTAGTTTTAGTGTTTGGCCCATGGGAAGACGTAACAAATGTTAAGGATGAGAATGATAATGCAGATGATGGTGGTGATGGTAATGAAAAAGGAGGATGAGGAGAAGGAAGAAAGAGGAAGAGAAACATTGAAAGTTTTACTCATTTACCTCCTTTAATAATGATTCCAACTGCTTATTATGCAAGGTGAGTGATTGTCATGGTGGGAGAGAGCAGAGTTAGGAGGTGGTTGGAGAGGAAGCTATAATTTGGAGAAAAGGATTTGCCTCTGTGCAATTTGAGGAAGGGTTGACATTTCAATCTAGAGATGTCATATTGCTCACCTCTTTTCTTCCAACGGACCCTCCAGGGACTAAAGAGTTCCCTAAGACTCTATGAGTCAGACCAATCTTGGATTCATTTCCTCACTCTGGAAATAACAGTGAGATCTTGATTTCAGAGGATGGTGAGATGTGAGAGTGGAGGGGATGGAAGGGACTGAGGTCTGTGCTTAAACATCGATAACAGATCTTCTGCTAATCCGACTCTAGTTTCAGACATTCCTAAGGCCAATTCGTTATGTTCTAAATGCTACACTGTTAATCCCAAACATTAGTGCATACAGATGGCCTGTCCATGGAAAGGACAGGGCTAGAGGTTAGGGAAGAAACTACCAGTCAGTCCAGTCATCAGGAGATATCTACTCAAAGTGCTCAGCTCTGCATTGGGGGTGAGGTTTTTGGATATTAATTAGCAGAGGCCTCCTAAAGCTATTTTGGAGAATTCAAATCTAAGCCAAAAGCAAAGAGCAGTATGTTCATGTGCGACTGTGATGACAGGAGATAAAGGCCAACTGCAAGAACAGAAGAGAGGACCGGAAATGGAGACCTGGGTATGGGCATGACCTTTAATACCAGGGGTTCTGACTCGTAAGTAGGGGTGGTATAATCATGCCTGGCCTGAACAGGCAGATTACCAACTCTGCCTTTGTTAACAGACAGACACTAGTAAGGGGTAGGCAAAATCCAGGTAGAAGTAGAAGCAAAAGGAGGTATTTTCCTTCCGTGCAAGACATACCTTTTGGCACTTTCGATTCCTCATCTATAAAATCTATAGATCTATAAAATGGAGATTTTATTTAATAAGAACTTACCTCCCAGGGTGCCTGGGTAGCTCAGTGGGTTAAGCCTATGCCTTCCGCTCAGGTCATGATCTCAGGGTCCTGGGATCAAGCCCCGCATTGGGCTCTCTGGGGAGCCTGCTTTCCCGTCTCTCTCTGCCTGCCTCTCTGCCTGCTTGTGATCTCTCTCTCTCTGTCAAATAAATAAATAAGATCTTAAAGAAAAAGTAAGAAGAACTTACCTCCCTAAAACTCAGCACAGTTTGACATTGCTTAGTAACGTGTTCCTTCCACTCTGACGGCTTTAATTGTTCTGACCAGTACTATGGACACTTACCACCTGCCCACATTTTCTCCCCAATCTTCCTCCTACCCTGCCAGGTCATGGCCCTACAGGAGCTCAGAGGAGGAAGAGATTTGTGTAGGACGGACATGTCCTCTTGGTCTCCTTTGAAGGGGCTGGGCTTCAGCTGCGTCTTGAAGCATAGATAAGCTTAAGGCAAGTATAAATTCTACAAGAGGTTATTCCTAATTTTGGCAACTGTAAGAAAGAACAATGTTAATGTGATGATAAGCTCAAGGAGAAGGAGGGTCCATCTATGGATCTAGAGTGAGAAATCAAAATATGGAGGGAAAGTTTTCATTCAACCCTAAAAGTCACCCTGTCGAATATGTGTTATAATTATCCCCATATAACAAGTAGGGAAATAAGCTAAAGCCATCCAGCTAGCTCAACAGGAAAAAACATACCTGAGAACTAACTGGGACTGTCTGAAGGTAAAGCCTGTGATGACCACTTGCTTCCCATGTGCCAAATCCTTGATTCACTTGGAACCATACAGGCAAGCTCCCCCAAGCACACTCAGGGGTTTTGGATCTACGAGTTAGGAAGTAGAAGGGAAAACATAATCTTTTAACTTCAATATTTCTTATATTTCTTGCATTTTACAATGGTATACATTTTATTTTACTTTATTTAAGGAAGAAATATGTACACGAAGCAGAGAGCATGAGCTGGCCAGACTTCTTGTTGGCCCTGTGTTGGCATTCAGGCCTCCATCTGGCACTGGAATGATAAGGACTTGGTGTAGTGTAAGAATCCACAACTGGGGCCAATGGTGCTCCCTACAGGGCTTGGCCCACACTGCCAAGGAAGGAAGGGTAGGGGGACTCAGCCTACCAAGTTATCTGGCTTTTCCCAAGGGGCTAAGGTTTAGTGGCAGTTGAGATGGACAGGGTTTTATTTCACAAGAAATGAGAAGAACATGAAAGTAGCCAACACAAAACTAAAAGCCTTGGACAACCAAGGTCTAATCCATGCCAGTATATAGTCATGTGCTGCCATGACATTTGGGCCCAGAGGGGATGAGGCTGTGGGGAAAGGGGGGGGCAGAAGTGAAGGGAAGGAGGGAATGCCCAAGGTCTCTTCTGGGAAGTTCCCAAATCAGGGATTCAAAGCTAAGTAATGGCTTGAGAGAAAAAGTTCTTTCAGTCATGGAAGTTTAGTCACTTGCTTCTCTGATTCTCAGATCCATATTTGCAGATGAGAAGTTATTGAGAGGATCAAAGTGAGAAAACTTTGTTTACATGATTAGGTCTTATTATTGTCAACAGATAGAACACAGCCCCATTTCTATACCCTGCCTGTTTTCTCATTGACCATAGGGGTTGTCATGTGTGGGCTCTATATAGGCTTAGAGATTCATTACTTTTACGCCTATGTCTACAAAGGCTTTATTTCACAGGAAACTGCTGTCTTTTATCTGGGAAAACAGGTATCCTAACACAGATGACCCTTAAAACAAGAGCTAAGGGGTGATATCATGGACAAAGATCAGAAACAAGACAAGGATAGAAGCTTTACCACTGCTATTCAATGTTGCACTGGGTCCTAGCCAGAGCGATTAGGCAAGCAAAATAAATAAGAGGCATTCATATTGGAAAAGAAGAAACAAACTATCTTTATTTACAAATGGCATGATCCCATGTATAGAAGATCCCAAAGAATCTACAAAATGGCTATTTCAACAATATTCAACAATGAACAATCCAAAAAGGAAATTATAAAAGTGATTCTATTTACAACACCATCCTAAACAAACAAACAAAAAATACCCAAGAATAAATTTAACTGAGGAGGTGAATGACATATATGCTGAAAACAATAAAACACTGGTTAAAGAAACCAAAGGAGACCTAAATATATGGGAAAACATCTCGTGTTCATGGAGTGGAAGAGTTCGTATTGTTAAGACGTCAGTACCCCTCAAAGATATGTATAGATTCAATCTATTCCCAATCAAAATCTCAATGGCCTTTTTTGAGACAGTGAAACAGCCAAATCTTAAGTTCATATGGAATTGCAGGGGGCTCCAAATAGTCAAAACAATTTTGAAATGGAAGAACTTTTCATAATTCTGGAGACTGCAAATTCCAAGATCAATAATTTTGAGTAAAGACAACTGGGGTCCCCCCAAAAAAGAGAATTGCTGAATGACTGCTAAATCTATAACCCTAAAAAAGTAATGTAAAATAAAGAAAGATGGAGGCCATACAAAGAACAATCATGTCCTGAACTTCCATTCAAGAAAAGAAAAAGAAAATATGGGACACTCCAGCATAATTACACAGTTACCAGACAGTGGAAAATGAGCATGGATTGGATTCTGCTACATGGCTGTATGGTCTGCGCTGCACATAAAGCTGCTTATTCTGATGCTTACGAAGGACTCAAGCTCTTCTTCTTTTTTTTTTATTTATTATTGTGTTATGTTAGTCCCCATACAGTACATCATTAGTTTTTGATGTAGTATTCCATGATTCATTGTTTGCGTATAACACTCAGTGCTCCATACAATCCGTACCCTTCTTAATACCCATTACCAGGCTCACCTGTGATCCCAACCTCCTCCCCTTCTAATACCTTCTGTTTGTTTCCTGAAGTCCATAGTTTCTCATGGTTCATCTCCCAGCCTGCTTTCTCCCCCTTCAGTTTTCCCTTCCTTCTCCTAATGTCCTCCATGCTACTCCTTATGTTCCACAAATAAGTGAAACCCTGCGATAATTTGCTTTCTCTGTTTGACTTATTTCACTCAACATAATCTCCTCCAGTCCCATTCATGTTGATGCACAAGTTGGGTAGTCATCCTTTCTGACAGTTGAGTAACATTCCATTGTATATATGGACCACATCTTCTTTAACCATTCATCTGTTGAAGGGCATCTCGGCTCTTTCCACAGTTTGGCTACTGTGGACATTGCTGCTATGAATACTGGGGGCATATGGCTCTTCTTTTCACTACATCTGTATCTTAGGGTAAATACCCAAGAATGCAATTTTTTTGTCTTTATTCATAATTATTGATCTTGCTCTTCTCAGTCTCAGTCTCCAGAACTATGAAAAATAAATGTTTTTTTCTTGAAGCTTTTTAAATGGACTAAGAGACTAAGTAGTCTCATTTCCTTGATACAAATTTATTAGATAATTTATATATTTTATTGAAGCCTTTGATACAAGACCAACCAGAACTTTTTCTATATGCATGATATCAGTTTTCATATTCTTTGGTGTGTTGACTCCTTTGTGGTATTTTGCTAGTAATATACTTACCTTTTGACTTTGTGCAAAAGAAAGAAAGAAACTTACATTTCCAGAATTCAAAATTTACTATAAAGCTATAGTAATTAAAAAAAAAAAAAAGCTATGTGGTGTTAGCATAAGGATAAACTCATAGACCAATGGAATAGAATAGAGAACTCAGAAATCAACCCTCATATATGTGGTCAACCTATTTTCAACAAGAGTGCCAAAACAATCCATGGGAAATGGATAGTCTTTTCAGCAAACCTGCTGGGAAAACTGGATATCCACAGAGAGAAGAATGAAGTTGGACCTTTACCTTACATCACAAAAAAATCAAGTCAGAATGGACCAACCTAACATAAGGGCTAAAACTATAAAACTGCTAGAAAAAAATAGAGGTGTAAATCTTCATGACCTTGGATTTGGCAATGGATTCTTAGACATGACACCAAAACCATGAACAACAACACAAATAGATAAGTCAAACTTCTATTGAAATTACAGACACCAAAGGACATTATCAGAAAAGTGAAAAGACAACCTACAGATTGGATAAAATATTTGTAAATTATATACCTGATAAAAGTCTAGTATCCAGATTATATAAAAAATTCTTACAACAAGAGACAAACAACACAACTTAAAAATGGGCAAAATAGACACTTTCCCCAAGGAAGTTAAACAAATGGCCAAAAGCACATGAAAAGACACTCAATATCATTAGTTAGAACAAAGCGTGTTAAAACCACAATGTGTGAGGCGCCTGGGTGGCTCAGTGGGTTGAGCCGCTGCCTTCAGCTCAGGTCATGATCTCAGGGTCCTAGGATCGAGTCCCACATCGGGCTCTCTGCTCAGAGGGGGTCCTGCTTCCCTTCCTCTCTATCTGCCTGCCTCTGTCTATTTGTGTTCTCTGTCTGTCAAATAAATAAATAAAATCTTTAAAAAAAAAAACACAATGTGTGGAGAGGGTGGTTAGGTTATGGACATTGAAGAGGGTATGTGATATGGAGAGGACTGTGAAATGTGTAAGCCTGACAATTCACAGACCTGTACCCCTGGGGCAAATAATACATTATATGTTAATTAAAATAATTAATTAAAAAAAAACCATAATGTGGTACCACTTCACACCCACTTGGGTGGCAATAATCATCAAAAAACCAAAAAGTGTTGGTGTGAGGTCTTGGAGAAATTGAAAGACATGTACATTGCTGGCGAGAATGCAAAATAATTTGGCCTCTAACAGTTTGGCGGTTCCTCAAAACGTTAAATATGAAATTACTGCATGACCCCATAATTTCACTCTTAGGTCTATATATTTTTTAAAAAATTGAGCAGATCCTGCGCCCAAGGAGACTCACGTAGCTGACATTGTCTTCTTTGCACAAATCTTAATGGCTATCTCTCTCCTGGGCACAATGGCAACTCTTAAGGAAAAACTGATGGCACCAGGTGCAGAAGAAGAGGCAACCACCCCAAACAAACTGTAGCGGGCATTGGACAAGTTGGTATGGCGTGTGCCATCAGCATTCTAGAAAAGTCTCTGGCTGATGAGCTTGCCCTTATAGATGTTTTGGAAGATAAAGGCAAAATGATGGATCTGCAACATGAGAGCTTATTTCTTCAGACACCTAAAATTGTGGCAGATAAAGATTACTCTGTGATTGCCAATTCTAAGATTATAGCGGTGACCGCAGGAGTCCATCAGCAGGAGAGCAAGAGCTGTCTCAATCTGGTGCAGAGGAATTTTAATGTCTTCAAATTCGTTATTCCCCAGATAGTCAAGTACAGTCCTGATTGTATCATAATTGTGGTTTCCAACCCAGTGGATATTCTCACATATGTTACCCGGAATCTAAGTGGGCTACCCAAGCACCATGTCATTGGAAGTGGGTGTAATCTGGGTTCTGCTAGATTTCACTATCTTATCCCTGAAAAACTTATCATTCATTCCAGAAGCTACCATCAATGGATTTTGGGAGAACATGGGGACTCAGATGTGGCTGCATGGAGTGGAGTCAATGTGGCAGGCGTTTCTCTCGGGAACTGAATCCAGAAATGGGAACAGGCAATGACAGTGAAAATCGTAAGGAAGTGGAGAAGATGGTGGTTGAAAGTGCCTATGACATCATGAAGCTAAAAGGATGTACCAACTGGGGTGTTGGATTAAATGTGGCTGATATCATTGAATCCATGTTGGAAAATCTATCCAGGATTCATCCAGTGTCAGTGATGGTGAAGGGAATATACAGCATGGAGAATGAAATCTTCCTGAGCCTTCCATGTTTCCTGAAGTGTCAGGGATTAATCAATATGATCAACCAGAAGCTGAAGGACAACGAGGTTGCTCAGCTGAAAAAAAGTACACATACCTTGTGGGACATCCAGAAAGACCTAAAAGACTTGTGACTTCTGGCTGCTAGGCTGTAGACATTTAAACATTACAACGTGATTAACCATAAGCCTTTAGTTTTCAGCATGTGCATGGATCACAGTTTGCTTTTATCTTCCTACATATGTGAACTTGGGCTCACAGACTGGAAGCCCATGCTTGGTTTACCACTTGCAACAGGAGCCCTTGGACAGATAATATTATCATAGAATGCTTCTTAAAAAAAAAAATTGAAAACAGGTGCTCAGGCAAGTCATTGTACACACATTTGTAGAGGCACTATTCATGATAGCTAAAAGATGAGAAAACGGTGAATGTCCACCAGTGGATGACTAGATTAACTGATTTATACACATATAATGGAGTATCATTTCAGCATATAAAGGGATAAAGTACTGGTATATAGTAGGATATGGACAGCCCTCCAAAACATGATGTTAGGTGAAAGAAGCCAGACACCAAAGATTGTATATTGTATGATTCCATTTATGTGAAAAATCCAGAATTGATAAATCTGTAGTGATGGAGGGAAGGGGATGGAGGGGGAAAGAGGAGCGATTCCTTAATGGATAAGGATCAGTGACCTACTAAAAACAAAAATGTCAACATTCTCCACAGAACTTAACCATGGCTAGGATTACCCCTGAAATGAATGTAACCCAGTGAATTACCCAGTGTCAAAACACTAGGACTAGAAAGGAGCTTCCCCAGCCTGATTGAAGGGCATTTAGTCCAACAAAATTCACAAAAGAAATTTGAATAGTTGAACTTACAAATGATGGGGTTTTTTTGGGGGGGGGGAAAGTTTGTAGCATTTATACTTCTCGTGTTTTTAAAGCTTAAAACTCCACTAAGACTTCTGCAGCATCCTGTATGAACCTGACCCCTCTCCTCCTTAGCACTCACCATCACTCCCCAGAGACCCCCCCAATCAGTTGCCTTCAAGACAAAGTCCTGCCAAGTCCTGCCACCACCTCTTTCAACTCTCTCTCCGCTACTGCAGGTGCTCATAGACTCTGAGCTGCATGTGGCATCTGGACCTTTGTCAGTACTGTGTGTTCTTTAGTTCCAATGCAAGCCCCCTCTTCCATCCATCCCCTTCTCTGCAAGGTTCAACTCCCATCTCTCATCTCTCTTCTTTCAGAGGAGCATTTGCTAGAAACCAATGCTCCCTGCTAACCCTCCCCTCGCACTCCCTCAGGGTCCTGTGCTCACCTCATCCTGGGATTAAATCACAATGTCACATGCCTGATAATCTTTTTGTGAGACAGGTTCTTCCCCACTGTGAGATCTTGAGGGAAGGACTCAGTCGGTAAGAGTGAGGCATGAGCAAAAACATGACCCAAATGTTCATCAGGGGTCTTACTAGTGACTTGGTTGTTGGATATTTGTGTCTAAAACTGGCTTAACCAATTGGGCATCTTGTCACCATTTTTCCATTTACCAGGTGTGACCTTGGTCAAATCCCTTCACTTCTCAGTGTCTTTCTTGTCTCTCAAATGGTGAAATAGAAACAAGCAAGTGAAATTGAGGCTCTCAACATGCTTTCCTCTGGTAAGAAGTTATTACTACAAGTTTCTGAATTACAGTGTGGAAAACATAGATGCTGGAAGCAGAGGGGGCTCAGAGACAACAAAGCTGATTTCCTTCATTTTATTAACAAGGGAATGAGGTCAGAGATTTCACAGTGAAAGGCAGACTCAGAGCTTGCTCAAACCTGGGACTCTTGGCTCTTCCCAACACCTCATTCTCTTTGGTACACTCAGATTAATCTTTGGGGAAGAGGATTCTTTTTTCTTAAGCAGAACTTTCAGTTCTTATTCCTCATTTTCCTCCCTCTCCTCCTCCTCCTTTTTATTTCTTCTTCTTCTTCTTCTTCTTCTTCTTCTTCTTCTTCTTCTTCTTCTTCTTCTTCTTCTTCTTCTTCTTCTTCTTCTTCTTCCTCCTCCTCCTCCTCCTCCTCTTCTTCTTCTTCTTCTTCTTCTTCTTCTTCTTCTTCTTCTTCTTCTTCCTCTTCTTCTTCCTCTTCTTCCTCCTCTTCTTCTTCCTCCTATTCTTCTTCTTCCTCTTCTTCCTCTTCCTCTTCTTCCTCTTCTTCCTCCTCCTCCTCCTCCTCCTCCTCCTCCTCCTCTTCTTCTTCTTCTTCTTCTTCTCCTCCTCCTCCTCCTCCTCCTCCTCCTCCTCCTCCTCCTCCTCTACCTCCTTCTCCTCCTCCTTCCTCATCTTCTTCACCTTCTTCTTCCTCCTCTTCGTTTTCAAATCAGAGAATAGACATTTCTAAGTGCCCTGGACCTTGGGCGATGGTGAAAACCTAACTCTGTGCACACCCACACCATGTCCCTGAGTGCCAGGTACTTCTCTGGACGGGTATACATTGTGCAAAGAGGCACATGTCATTGCGGAAAGCCTGTTAAAGTACCTACTCCTACCAGACTCAGAGAAAAGCAAAACTGAATTGTCTTTTAGGGACATTGCCTTTCGGGGATTCAGTTACCATGGCAAGCATGCCTTGACTCACAAACTGTTCCCCTGAGAGCTCTTCCTAGGGCCCACTGCTCCATAAAACTATGCTGTTTAAATTTGAGGGGAAGGGTGGAAAGATTCCACAGAATGAAATGCCAGGGGAAGAAAGGAACCCCAGACAGAGTTTTTCCAGGAGACAAGATTTCAATCTTCTTGGAATGTGTCCTATTACTTTTCATGTCAGGTTGGTGGCTCCTGTCACTTGAGGAGGGAGGATGTGTGGCATTTCGTCAGAAGGCAGTTCAAGTGGGGCAACTGAATCAGGAAATTAGGATCAAAGTGTTTCTCTGCCTGCCCAATAGTGTCTGGACTCACAGTTTCAGATCAGACGTGCCCCAGAACTTTAGCCAACCGTGGAATTCCCTGGAGCTGAAAATCAGCTGTCAAAATGTCCTTTTGAAACATCTGCTGTATGTAGTCCTGTATCAAATGATGCCAGCAACATTGTCACCGCAACCCCCTGCGTGCTCTCCTGTGCCAGTCATCCTGCTGGGCACTTTGCATACATTTGCTAAGGTTATAATAACCCTTTGAGATAAGTATTATAATTCCCACTTTACAGACAGGGAAGGTTAGCCCACCAAACCAGACAACTTGGAATCACACTACATGAGGTCTTTTGGGATCAGAAACATAGAATTGAATATCCGGCTTCTTCCACAGGGCACGTTTTCAATGTTGTGGCGTGTATCAGGGCTTTAATCCTTCTGTTGCCAAATAATATTCAATTGTATCAGATATACTCCCTTTGTTTTGATGCATTCATCAGTTGATGAACTTTTGTGTTCTTTCTGCTTTTTGGCTATTATTAGCAATCCTGCCACGAACCGTCACGTGCATGCTTTCATGTGGACATACATTTTCATTTCTCGTGAGCATAGATCTAGGGCTGGCCTTGCTGGGCCATATGGGCAACTTGATGTTTAACACTTTGAGGAACCTTCAAACTCTTTTCCAAAGTGGCTGCACCAATGTATAACCTCAGCAGCAAAGTATGAAGTTTCCCCGTCATCCACATCCTCGCCAACATGTTTTACTGCCTATTTCTATTTTCAAGAGCTGTCCTAGTGGATGCAAAGTGGTATCTTATTGTGGTTGTGATTTTCCTGTCCCGATGGCTAGCGATGTTGAGCATCTTTCCATGTGCTTGTTTGCCATTTGTATATTTATCTTGGAAAAATGTCTCTTCAGATCATTTATCCATGTTTTACTTGGCTTATTCATCTTTTTATTGTTAAATTTGGGTATGAGGCTTTTATCGTATAAATGATTAGCAAATATTCTCTCCCATTCTGTAGGTAAATCCACAAAGATAGAAAGGAGACTGGAGATCTCCAGGGGGTAGGACAGAATGAGGAATGATGATAAATGGGTCCAGGGTTTCTTTTCATGGCGATGAGAAGAGTCTAGTGGGAAAGTTACATGGGTCTGTGAATATACTAAAAACATTGAATTGTATACTTAAAATGGTGAATTTGGGGGATGCTTGGGTGGTTCTGTTGGTTAAGCATCTGCCTTCAACTCAGGTCATGATCCCAGGGTCCTGCTATCAAGTCCTACATGGGGCTCCTTGCTCAGCAGGGAGCTTGCTTCTCCCATTGCCTGCAGCTTGTCCTGCTTCTGCTCTTTCACTAGCTCTCTCTCTCTGACAAATAAATAAAATCTTTTTAAAAATTAAATAAATAAAATGGTGAGTTTTGTGGTATGTGAATCATATCTTAATAAACTGTCTTTATTTAAAAAAAACACACATAATGATGAGCACACAGACAAGAATAACCAAAGACTTGGCAGAATAATTAACAATGTAAAAGAAGGCAAGAAACTCAGGAAGTAGAAGAACTTGCTTGGTCAATTAGCTCCTCTTCCCTTCTCCTTCTCAGTTCCCTACTCTTATCAGTGCTTCCTGAGGTCACCTCCCAAACAAACCACTTGCACCCACATTCTTTTTTTTTTTTTTTTTAAAGATTTTATTTATTTATTTGACAGAGAGAGATCACAAGTAGATGGAGAGGCAGGTAGAGAGAGAGAGAGAGGGAAGCAGGCTCCCTGCTGAGCAGAGAGCCCGATGCGGGACTCGATCCCAGGACCCTGAGATCATGACCTGAGCCGAAGGCAGTGGCTTAACCCACTGAGCCACCCAGGCGCCCCTGCACCCACATTCTTATCTTAGTCTTTGCTTCCAGGGGAACCCAAACTGAGACAGGTATTAAATATAAATGTAGAAGCCTTCTCTTAAGAATCTTGCCGTTGAACTGGGAAGATACTCACAAACTTACACACTATTAGAACCCTAAATGAGCTCCATGATGAAACTTTTAATCTTGTCTGGCCCTCCCATTAGCCACTGCCAATAAATCAGTGTAGATGGGTGTATCACAGGCATTTAACTTTTCTTTTCTTGGCATTTATTCACAATGGTTCATTATTATCCAGAAGCCCATCAAAGTTGCCAAGTCAGCTGCTACCCAATTTCCTCTTCATCCTACAAAGAAATCCCCAGTTGAGAGGTGAGCCAATTGGCAGCTCACCTTCTCTACCTGCCATGTCACATGACATCCTTTTTCTCCCTCCCTTCTGGGCAACAAGAGCATCCTCAATGAGTACTGAAGTGGCTTCTCATTAGAGAAGGATGTGAATTTCCTAAGAGTGATTCAGAAGGATTGATGCCAAATAACCTTGCTCCTGGTTTCTCCCTCTGTTATCATGTCACTTTCCGTCTTCTGAAGATTTCAGCACTTTGAAATGTAATCAATTCGTATCATTAGTTAGCTTCATGCCAGTGTTTTCATCTTGCTGTTCTTTAATGAATTTCTCTCCTGCTGAACTTGAAAGAGGCAGATAGCCAGCTTTAATTTTTTTTATTGCCCTTAAATTTCCTCTTTCTTCAGAGAAATTAATATAATCTAGGGAAAATACACCTGAAATTATTTAGACACGGGCTCCTATGATTTCTTCTTTTTTTAAAGATTTTATTTATTTATTTGAGAGAGAGACAGTGAGAGAGAGCATGAGCGAGGAGAAGGTCAGAGAGAGAAGCAGACTCCCCGTGGAGCTGGGAGCCCAATGTGGGACTCGATCCGGGGACTCCAGGATCATGACCTGAGCCGAAGGCAGTTGTCCAACCAACTGAGCCACCTAGGTGTCCATCCTATGATTTCTTAAACAGGCAATTTTGACTTTAATACTCCAGGAACTTTGACCTTTAGTGTGAGTTCAGGTTGTTTGGAGGTAAGTTACTCAAACCAACTCTAATTTAAACAAACAGAGAATATACCAGAGGAATGCTTCATAGTTCAAAGAACTTAAGGATGACATGAATAAACCAGCCTCCGGGAGGATGCAACTGGGGCTGCTCTAGAGATTTCATAGAAATTCACAGACTTAATCATCATGACATTGCCTTCATATAACTCAGAACCAACGAATTTACATCTCTGCATTCTCATTCAGAGATATGTTGCCAAGGGGCGGAATTTCATTGGCCTACTTGGGGATATGCTCATGCCTGTGGTCAGTAGGGTAGGGGTAGGGATGATCTCTGATGAGCTGTTCTACCAGAACAAAATGTTTGGGTCCAAATTCTCCCAGAGAGACACTGGATACATGGCAGCTGTGGATGTCCATGACATTGTTTCTCCTGGCTCTCCGTTTGCCCATATTTGCATCCACAGAGGTTCACTGATACTCTTATCCAACAGTTCACAGTCTTATCACTTACTCAAATGCACTCCTTCCTGCAAGTCTCAGCTGGCTGTTGCATCCAGAAGCAAGGTCTGTGGGCCCTTATTCTCTGAGTGTTGGATCTCGAGTTGTACCTTCTATCGCTGGCACGTATTGTCTCAGCTGATGCTGGCCCTGACTTCCAGCTGCCAGTCCTGGTAACTTTTTGCCTGTGGGTTTTCTTTGCCCATTGTAGACCTCTCTGACCATTCTTGGATCAGGCAAAAAGTACCAGAACGTACCAGAAAGCTCTCATTTCTTAGGGAGCATGTTTCATTCTCCTTGTCCCTAATCTTCGGCCAAAAGATTAAATGCTATTCATTGTTCGGTGTGGATCCTTATGTCTGTCCATCTCTCCTAGGAAGACTGAGAAATAAATTTGTAATCATCGAAGTTCTACCCACAGGAAAATTTCCGATTCTTGATTATCCTTTAAGGCTACCTCTGAGCAAGGCTCTAATACTTCAGAAATCCGTGATATACTGTGCATAGTTACCTGTAAATAAGGTCATTTCTTTCTTCTTAGTTAACTAATCAGGAGGTACTTCCCATGTAGCTGGGTACATATTGAAGGGTGGCAAGAACAGGAGTGCCCAGAGGGGTTCTGAGCCACCAGCTTCTGAAACCAAGCTGCTCCTTCAGGCCCTACCCACTGAGGCCTGGTGCTGCGCCTGCCCTTTCCCCCTGGAAATACGTTACTTTATAATGAATTGGATAACATAGCACCCAGACATGATGGGCTATTCAGAGCTCATGATCACCTGGTCTCCCAAGATCAGAAGTCCAGCAGCAAATGTACCCAAATATCAAGCCTAAAACTGTTACTTAAAGGAAAACTGTCACTTATTGGAGGTCTAATTGCTTTGTTCCAAAAATCTGTGGGCCCGCCCTGCAGTTTTCGTATTGGACTTGCCAAATGTTCTACATAACTTCCCAAAGTGATACAAAAGTTTTGAGGACTATTGGATCCACCAAATAATATAGGTCAGGTGGGTCCAGCTTCTATTATCTGGAACCCCTGAAGTTATAGCTTTATGTGTCTTGGTAACCCCCAGAGCTAGCCTCTATGTTTGTAAAGAAACTACGTACTCACTCTCTCTCATGATCATGGCTTTGTCCTGTTTGGTATGAAAACTAGTGTGTCCTCATAAAAACTGGAAAGTGTGCCCTTTTGTCCATTTCTCTGTAAGAGTTTATGTGAGAATGATATTATTTCTTCCTTGAAAATTTAGAGGAACTTGAAACAGTTAGACCAACAAATAAATAAATTGGATTATAACTCAAAGTATAAAATAAATATCCATAACTCCATACTGATTTAAATGAATGATTAAATAAGTCAATAGAGGGGCACCTGGCTGGCTCAGCCAGTTAAGCATCTGCCTCCAGCTCAGGTCATGAGGATCCTGGGATCGAGCCCCACATCAGGCTCCCTGCTCAACAGAGAGCCTGCTTCTCTCTCTCCCTCTGCCTGCTGCTCTGCTTATTTGCCTCTCTCTCTGTCAAATAAATAAATAAATCTTAAAAAAATAAATAAATGATTAAATAAGTCAATGGAAAAGAACAATTCCAAATAATTTATGTAGATACTCCTCCTTCAAGAAAATGGAACATAAGCCCCCACCCCTTAAAACTATGAACTTGGCATAATGACTTCTTTCCAAGAATATAGTACAAAAATTGGGAAGAATAACTTTACAGTGAAGAAACCCACCTCAGGTTTATTCTCTAGAGGTTTATTCTCTACCTCAGCCATATGATTAAGCTTAACATCTTCAGTCATGTCTTGTTCACAGCTTGTCCCCTTGATATGACATGATGAGAACTGTAGTCTACCTTGGTGGTCTTCTTTCCAAAAGCCCATAACCCCATGTAATCATGAGACAATGTGAAACAAATCCCAACTGAGGAACCTTCTGCAAAACAATTGATGAGCACTCTTGAAAGCTGTCAGGGAAAATCCAAGAAATTGTCACATTCTAGAGAATCCTACTGTGATATCCTGGGTGGCATTCTAGGAACCCCCCTCCAAAAAAAAGAACATCAGGTAAAACTAAGGAAATAAGAATAAAATGGACTTTAGTTAATAATAATGTTATCAAATACTAATGTAAGATGTTAGAGAAATTGGGTATAAGATATACTGTACTATCTTTGCAACTTTTCTCTAAGTCTAAATCTATTTTAAAATTAAAAATTTATTTTAAAACAACTACAGTAAGTAGCAATTAAATTAAAACATAAACATTATAAGCATTGTCTTCTTTTTATATAAGCATTGTCTTAAATGTTATTACCCGCACGTGTAGTGCGCTCTATGTACAGCTCACAGCTCATGCAAAATACACATTAAGGTAGTATATTAATATCAATATTTGAATAAAACCCTAGTCACTTGGTTATTATATAAACAAGAATTTCTTTACATTAAAAGCACCTGCATGGCTAAGACAAGGCAGTTGAGATCATAAGGCTTTTGATGGTACTAGAATTTCATAATGGTCCTCTTAATAACAGATTTTTTTAATAAGAATATGAACACAAATAGATTCCTTAAATTTAAATGAGCATTTCAACATCCTATGGCATTAGGGAACAGCAGACTGAAACAGCAGTGAGATGTCACCACACACCTATTACAATGGCCAAAATCCAAACCACTGACAATACCAAATGCGGGGGAGGATGTGGGTAACAAACTGCCATTCATTGCTGGAGGAACCGCAAAGCAGTACAGCTACTGTGGAAAATGGGACTTTGGCAGTTTCTTACACAGCTAACTGTACTCTTGCCATCTGATCCACCAACTACTTTCTTCGGTATCAACCTTCATGACTTAAAATGTGTGTAACCTGGTGATTCACAGACCTGTACCCCTGGGGATAAAAATATATGTTTATAAAAAATAAAAAATTTAAAAAAAATGTGTGTCTACACAAAGCCTACACACAGGTGTTTACAGCAGCTTTATCCATAATTGCCAAAAGTTGGAAGCAACCAAGATGCCCTACAGGAAGCGAGTGGGTACGAAATCTGACCAGCTGATGGGATAGTAACGGCACTAAAAAGAAATGAGCCATGAAAAGACACGAAGGAACCTTAAATGCATATGACCAAGTGAAAGAAGCTAATCTGAGAAGACTACATGCTGTATGGTTCCAACGACAGCACATCCTGAAAAGGGCCAAACTATGGAGACGATAGAAAGATCAGTGGTCTCCAAGAGGGTGTTGGGGAGTTGAGCAGGCAGAGCACAGAAGATTTTTAGGGTGGGGGAATGACTTTGTATGATGCTATAATGGTGAATACATGTCATTACACATTTGTCAAAACCCACAGAATGTACAAGAGTGAACACTCATGAAAATGATGCATCTTGAGTGATAATGATGTCAGTGAAGGTTCATGGGCTGTAATAAAGGTACCACTTAAATAGGAGAGGCTGTGTGTGCACAGGGCGGGGAGGTATATGGTAAATCTATACTTGGGAGTCCATTTTGATGTGAAGCTAAAACTGCTTTAAAAAAATAAAGTCTATAAAAACATTAGATGAGGGACACCTGGGTGGCTCAGTGGGTTAAGCCTCTGCCTTCGGATCAGGTCATGATCTCAGGGTCCTGGGATTGAGTCCCACATCGGGCTCTCTGCTCAGCAGAGAACCTGCTTCCCCTCTCTCTCTGCCTGCCTCTCTGCCTACTTGTGATTTCTCTCTCTGTGTGTCAAATAAATAAATAAAATCTTTAAATTAAAAACTAAATAAATAAATAAAATTAAAAAAAAAATAAAACATTAGATGAGCATTTAAAATGAGATGAGTACTTCTAAATGTACCTAAACTAAACGTCTCTTTTTCACTGAAGTGTTAATTTACAGACCTAGTGGAGGTATTTTCTTACTTATGGATATTAAGAGTCTATTTTACTAATCCAGTGAAGAGTGGAAAATCCATCTAAATCTATGTAAATTTTCAAAATTCAATTAATTAACTATCCTTAGGTCTCTGTTACAACAGAAATGAAGTTAATAAAGTATTATTTTCACTAATTCTTAATTCACAGCATAGTTTTGCTTTAACATTTTCTTTTCATCAATATAACTAACGCATATAATGGTACTGGAAAATTAAGTAAAAATCATCTCTGAGTATAATTCTGTAGATCTGTTTAAAATATTTTTAACGTTTAAAAAATAAGTTGGAAGAATGCAAGAGTGGAGTCTTGAGATTTTTTAATTTCTTCTTGTGTTCATAATTTGAGTTTTTTCACAATTTGTCCTTCTCATCAATTTTCACACTTATGAGCACAAATTTGTTTATGATACCCTCCTTTTATCTTTGTGTGATGTGTTGTAGAGATATACCTGGGACTGGTTTTAAATGAGCGTGATAAAACATGCAGACCTGAAGACAACCCTGATGAAGGTAGAGGTCTGATTCACAGTGCCTACAGGCAGGAGGCCCAGCACAGCATGCAGGGCTACCAGAAGAAGCATCAAGGTCAGTAAGGAAGCAGAGGGAGGGAGTGCAACATGCAGACAAGAGCCTTTATCGTGGTTTCCACAGGAGGAATGGGCAAAGCAGGGTAGGCAGGTGAAGCAGGTGTAGGGTTGGCCAGTTTGAATAATTTTGGTGAGCTCCAGGGTGTAGGGACCGCCCCCAATTGTCTGATACCTGGCCCTGGGGTGACCAGGGCAGGGAGATAACGATTTGACACGTGAGCTCAGTAAGAAGGTGTTCGGAGTAGGGGCACTGGATTGATTTGTACAGAGTCCTTCACCATCTCTAGGAATTGGCTAGTCCTCCCCTAGGCAGTCTCTCCAAAGTCAACAAAGTCCCTGATGTCATAATATCAGAAAATAAAAAGGCATGCTGAATACATGATGTCTGTTAGATCTGTAGTGATATATTTTTTTTAAGATTTTATTTATTTATTTGATAGAGACATAGAGACAGAGGGAACACAAGCAGGGGGAGTGGGAGAGGAAGAAGCAGCCTTCCCAGTGAGCAGGGAGCCCAACACGAAACTCAATCCCAGGACCCTGGGATCATGACCTGAGCCAAAGGCAGATGCTTAATGAATGAGCCTCCCAGGCACCCTGTAGTGATATCTTTTTTTCTTATTCCTAATAGTGGTATTTGTGCCATCTCTTTTTCTTTTCTTGATTATTCTTGCTAATAAAAGTTACTAATTTTATTACTCTTCTCAAAGACAAACATTTGTCTGTGCACTAATACATCCCCAGCTGTCTACAGCATAAATTCATGACTGAGTTTAAATTCTAGCACCATGAGGAAGATGAGTCACTTACACTGGAATATCACTACATGCAGAACATTGTTGTTGTTACCCTATGGGCCCTGTGAGCACAGAGAACAGTCTCGCCCTCCTTTCCTTTCAGATAAACAAAACTTAAGAAACCCATGCCTAGAACAATATCTTCAAGGAGGAGCTCTTGGCGTACCTTCATGGAAATTACCCGGGGATCCTGTTAAAAATTCCAGTTCCCAGTTCCCCAGACCTACAAAATCAAACATACAACATATGCACTTTTGAAAAGCCCTTTAGTGACTCTTTCTCAGAACAGAAGTTTTAGAACCACTACAAGCTTCATATTAACTGGTCTGGTAGAAGAGACATAGACCTCAGTGTCTGAGTTGGTCTCACCTAAAGAGGAAGGACACAACACAGCCACGTAACAAGATCCACAAAAAAATAAATGAATGAATCAGGGCACGCAGAATTCCCGTTTATAGGAGCTACACTGTGATTCTCCCGAATCTTTTGCCAACCCTGGCTACCTTGCTGACTTCAACACCTCTGTAGCATTCATTATGAATCTTATTTGTTGAATTCAAGAGATCGAAGCTTTAGAAACTGTGCCTTGCAATCAGAAAGTTGAGGTTGCTGGGTTGGCTTCAGGTTCCCCAATCAAGAATCTCATTTTAGGGGCACCTGGGTGGCTCAGTGGGTTAAGGCCTCTGCCTTCAGCTCAGGTCATGATCCCAGGGTCCTGGGATCAGCCCCACATTGGGCTCTCTGCTTAGCAGGGAGCCTGCTTCCACCTCTCTCTCTCTCTCTCTGCCTGTCTCTCTGCCTACTTATGATCTCTGCCTGTCAAATAAATAAATAAAATCTTAAAAAAAAAAAAAAAAAGAATCTCATTTTAGAGGCACCTTGGTGCCTCAGTGGCTTAAAGCCTCTGCTTCCGCTCAGGTCATGATCCCAGGGTCCTGGAATCGAGCCCTGCATCAGGCTCTCTGCTTAGCGGAATGCCTGCTTCCCTTCCACTCTCTCTGCCTGCCTCTCTGCCTACTTGTGATCTCTCTCTATCAAATAAATAAATAAAATCTTTAAAAAAAAAAAAAGAATCTCATTTTAATCCCTGGAAGCAATTGATGACCAAGGAGCCTAACCAGACCTGAGTGGTAGTGGCTTCTATTAATTACCTAAATGGAGAGTGAGATTTCACTTGGACAAGGGCTGGCACCAAATTCTCCTGCAGCCTTTTACAGCTGACCCATAAATCAGAGGCTAAGTCCAAGAAGAAATTTAAAATTGGATGGAGTCATGCATGATTCTACCCAGCAGCAATTTTTATGAAATCCCATCCCTGCTTGGTAATTACTCGGCTATGACAATTAATTTTTTGCTTTGGATTCAAATCCATTCAGTGCTAGATGGATATTTTAGTCTGGCAAGATGAGTTGTACTTCATGTTACCTGTGTAGAGCTATCAGCAAAGGGGAAATTAGAAGCTGAACAAAAATGGTTTATTAAAAATAGTTCAAGCACAATTAGTACCTAAACAGCCTTCAGATTCCTTTTTAAATTGTGTTTTTACTGCCTCATTCAGGGCTGGGGTTCATAAAATCCTCACAAAAGAACAGCTTCATCTGGTTTTCTATATTGAGAACATATAAATAATATTTAATACAGACAAGCCTAGTTTTCAGACAACTCGAAATGCCGAAACCCAGATTTGCAAACCTCGTAAATAAGGGGGTAGTTACTCATTACAAAGCCAGGCTGGCTTCCTCCTCAGCTCCTGTTCCCCACAGATGCAGTCAAGACAGCACTCCCCTACTAGTTTTTGGAATTGTGCATTTGGGAGGATTTTAAGGGTCCCCTTGTGTCTCTCCACATGATCTCCTGCAATCTTCCTCATGCCTCAATTCTAGGAATAACAGTAATAAAAGTCTTTATTGAGCACAAAGTCAGTCGTTACCAAGTGGTATTTTAGATCCCTTTAGGCACTAATTCATTAGATCTTCCCCATAACTCTAGGAGCCTGGTACTGCTACCCGCTGTATGAAATTCAGGGGAAACTGACGAGCAAACTGGCTTGATAACTTTCCCAGGATCACTGTATTAGTTATCCCTGTGTGACAAAACACCCCAAACCTAGGGGATTAAAACAATTACCATTTAGCTGGCTCATGGTTCTGTGGATCTATAACTTGGGTAGGGTTCAGCTGGGTGGTTCTGGCCTTGGAGGAGCTCTCTCCCAACATCTGTACTCGATTTGCTGGTCTTGACTGGGCTCTTTCACAGGCCTGGGTCTTCTGGGGGGACAAGTGGCTAACTCAGCTCCTGGAAGCAAGGTGAAGCTTCTTCCCGTGGCAGCCAGGTGGGACTCCAAGAGAGGACCAGAGGTAGGCTATGGCTTAGAGCAAGCAGAACATCACAATTCGGCCCCATCTTCTGCACACAGCATTTCACAAGGCCAGCCCGGATTCAAAGTGTAGAAAAATCGATTCCTCCTCTCGATGGGAAGAGCTGCAAAGACACATTGCAACGGGAGAGATGATAGGGAGGAGTGGAGAATTGAGGGGTTTTTGTTTTGTCATCCATCTATTCAGCGACACAGCTGATCAAGGGTGAGTGAGCATTCACACGGGGATCTTCCGACTGGCTATCTTGTCAAACCCCCTTCATGACTGTGCTTACTTTTCTCTGTAATTGGGCTTTACTTTTATTACTTGAATAGAGTCTCCACCTTAGGATCCTTTAATCCAGTTCCTCTAGGTCTTGCCATCTGCCTGCTTTTGCCCTTCATTCCAATGCTGTTCTACCTTTGAAACCTGCTAGACTCTGTTAAAATACCTCCCCGAAGGTGACCGCCTTCCTACAGATGGTTGTGTTCTGTGATGGCCACACACCCCCACTCTGCTCAGGCTTCTCATCCCCACATATAGCAAACTTCCTCACACACTGCTCCGTCACCTCCCAGCACCTCCACTCTCAGACCCAGAATCTCAGTGTACTTTTCACTTTTCCCCTGGACCAACCTCGGCCACCATGGCCCAGAATCCACAGTCTTTCACTTCGAAAAAAGAATAGTAACATTCTTCTAAACGACTAGTACCAACTCTTATTTAAGGGTTCCAGGTCTCCTGGGTGGCTCAGTTGGTTAGGCAGCTGCCTTTGGCTAGGGTCATGATCCCAGGGTCTTGGGATCAAGTCCCACATCAGGCTCCTTGCTCAGTAGGGAACCTGCTTTTCCCTCTGCTTTGCCTGCCATTCTGCCTGCCCATGTTCTCTATTTCTCTGACAAATAAATAAAGGGGCTTTAAAAAATAAATCTTAAATAAATAAATAAAGGGTCTTAAATCTTAAAAAAAATAAATAAAAGGTCAGGATTCCTAAAATCCAGGATGTAACCTGGGCCACATCTCTTGTATCAAGTAAGAACCTTTGTTATCTATGGATTCAACTTTATTTTTCTGTCCTCCTTAGAGCCCGATGGAGGGCTGTGGAGCTACAAGGGGTCCTATCCAGCTATAGAGGGCCCTCTACCCAGTCTCTGACCCAAATTACTCCTTCTTTTACACCACACTGGTGCAGAAGACATGAATAAGCATGTCTCCAAAGGAGACATACAGATGGCCAACAGACACATAAAAAGATGCTCAATATTACTCATCATCAGGGAAATGCAAATCAAAACTCGAATGCCATATCACGTCACAACTGTCAGAATGGTTAAAATCAATAATGCAAGAAACAGCTGTTGGTAAGGATGTGGAGAAAAAGGAATCCTCTTGCACTATTGGTGGGAATGCAAACTGGGGCAGCCACTCTGGAAAACAGGATAGAGTTTCTTCAAAAAGTTAAAAATAGACCTACCCTACAGTCCTGCAATTGCACTACTAGGTATCTACCCAGAGAATACAAAAACACTAATTCAAAGGGATACATGCATCCCTATGTTTACAGCAACATTATTTCCAATACCCAAGATATGGAAGCAGCCCAAGTGTCCATTGATGGATAAATGGATAAAGAAGATGTGGTATGTATATATAATGAAATGTTATTCAGCCATAAAAAAGAATGAAATCCTGGGGCACCTGGGTGGCTCAGTGAGTAAAGCCTCTGCCTTCAGCTCAGGTCATGATCTCAAGGTCCTGGGATCAAGCCCCACATCGGGCTCTCTGCTCAGCAGGGAACCTGCTTCCCCCTCTCTGCCTGCCTCTCTGCCTACTTGTGATCTCTGTCTGTCAAATAAATAAATAATTTTTTTAAAAAAAATGAAATCCTGCCATTTGCAATGACATAGACAGAGCCCCAGAATATAATGTTAAGTGAAATAAGTCAGAGAAAGACAAATATCGTATGATGTCACTCATATGTGGAATTTAAGAAACAAAACAAGTGAGCAAAGGGAAAAACAAAAGAGAGAGACAAACCAAGAAACAGACTCTTAACCATAGAGAAGAAACTGACGGTTATCTGAGGGGAGGTGGGTGCAGAGATGGGTGAAATAGGTGATGGGGATGAAGGAAGGCCCTTGTCAAAGTGATGAGCACTGGCGGATGTCTGGAATTGCCGAGTCACTATGTCATACACCTGAAACTAATATTCCACTGTATGTCAACTAGACTGGAATTAAAATTAAAACTTTAAGAAAAGAATGAGATATATATATATTTCTTGTCTTACATGTACATCTACTCGGGGATGGCTGGGGCATTTGAAACAGGTATGGGGCCTCTGCTGTGGTGCTTTCCCATATTGTAGAGTGGGGAGACGCGTTACAATGATCTCATCACTGGTATTGTCTGACTCTTAGTCAATCCTTATGGAAACTGTTATGGAAAACAAAAAGACGCTAAGTGAGAGTTACTGCGAGTGGAGACATAAGATATCAGCCAGGTGGTAGGTTCAGGAAGGCTCCGTGCTTTATCCCACCTTTCCTTCTCTTTCACACATCAAACTCCAAAGTTAAATAGCTGTCATAGGAATGCATAATAACACGCTTATTTGAATTGAAAAATAAGTCAGAGTCTTTCTGACAGAAATTAGATCTGACTTGGCTCATTAATTTGACCACGAGCGCTGGCTTTGCCAATTTGGATACATGGCAGGCATTTCCCATAAACTGAAGGAGGGTAATCCTCAGCTCTACCATTTTGATGAAAGATATTGAAATCACATGGTTAAGAGAAAGGCATTTTACCTTTAAAATGTATTGATAAAAGTGTATTGAAATTATGAATATTTTTATTCCCCTAAATCTTTCTGAATTATGAGGTTAAATAGATTTTTAAAAGTGAAAGACAAATGCTATAATTAATGGTCATTTATGGGTTTTCATAAAGCCTTCTTGGTATATTTCCCAGAAACTGAGAAAGTGGGTAAATCTGATGACTAGGCAATAATTCTTTTTCCTCTTTTGAAAATGAGATTTCCTCTTTTTGTTTTAAAAGATTGGAGGACCATTAGAATTTTTCAATGATCATTAAAATAATTTTAAGAACTATCTTTGGAAGGAGTTCAAAGAATTGAATTGCTATAATAAAGGTTTTTATATTCCCATTGATCTGTTGATGTGAATAAGGTTTTTTTTTTTACTAGTTACATACATAAGAATGAAAAATGAGAGTATAATTGATGTTGAAACTCTCATTCTAGTAAAAAGTAATATTCATTCATGTGAACATAATCCAAATAGAAAAAATGAGTTTCATCCATTTCATTGAGAACAATGTTTCCATTAGCATCTTACTTTAATGTTCAATAATTACTTAATGTGCAATGTTTTTATACTGTTTTGATTATATACTACTCATAATTATGATAGTTCATAAGGTAATTCCTAAACTTGAGGATTTCTATGACCATAGCACATACAAAAAAATTAAAATTTCATTTTATAAACTAATTTTTTGGCAAAGAAGTGCATTAGGACTATAATAAAAGATGTTTGATCATAAAATACATTCTATTAAGTTATAATTTATGGTAGATATGAAACAGAAATACAAATTCAGGAAGAAAATGTAAATATTGTAAAATCTCTGCTGGAGAAGACTGCACTTTTAAAAGTGGATAATTGAGGATAATAAATCACCAGGATAGCTAGATTTCACTGGAAATGTTTAACAGAGTGATGTAATTGTTGTATTTTGAAAGCTTAATACAGTATTTACAATATGCTAGAAATTATACCCTTTCACTTTATTTATCCTATTTAAATTTATGATAAAAAACATCTGGATGACATCTAGATGTATTTTATTATAAAAATGTGCAACTGGGTCCTCTGGTCTTCAAGTCCAGTCAGGCCAGGGGATCAAACCCAGATTCCCATTGCCTTGAAAACCTTTTGCTTATAGTTATCTCTGATACCAATTACTGAATTGATCCAAGTTTGGTTGCATGCAACGACATTAATTTTAGTTGGCAGAAAGGAAAATGATGTAGGGCTTTAAGTGCTTCCAAAATTGTTGGAAAAATAAGGGAAAAGGCTCTAGACTTTCGCATCTGGGAGTTATTCCTGCAGAAACACATAGGCTTATTGTGGCAGTTGATGGATCAGGAAATGCTTCCACTGTCACTTACTGAGTGAACATGCCAGGAAAGCTATCCTCACAGCTGCAGGACCTACTTCAAAATTATGTCACAATCCCCACCAGGAAAAGAGATTCCCAAGTTCCAACTCAAGGTTGTGCCCAAGTTTGGGATACCTCAGTGACTCAGTCAGTTAAGCATCTGCCTTTGGCTCAGATCATGATCCCAGAGTTCTGGGATCAAGTCCTGCCCCGACTCTTTGCTCAGTGGGGACACTGATTCTCCCTCTGCCTGACTCTACCCGTGCTTGTGCTCTCTCTCTCTCTGAAAAATAAATACATGAAATCTTTATTAAAAAAAAGTTTTGCACAAACATTGGGATAAGGAAGATATGCTGCAATGGAATATTATGCAACCATCAAAAATGAAATCTTGGGGTGCCTGGGTGACTCAATGGGTTAAAGCCTCTGCCTTCAGCTCAGATCATGATCCCAGGATCTTGGGATCGAGCCTACATCGGGCTTTCTGCTCAGTGGGGAGTCTGCTTCCTCCTCTCTCTCTCTCTCTCTGTCTCTGCCTGCCTCTCTGCCTACCTGTGATCTTTGTCAAATAAATAAATAAAAATTTTAAAAAAAAAAAAGAAGAAATCTTGCCATTTGCAACAACATAGGTGGAACTAGAGGGTATTATGCTGAGCAAAATAAGTCAATCAGATAAAGACAATTATCATATGATCTCACTGATATGTGGAATTTGAGAAACAAGGCAGAAGATCATAGGGGAAAAGAAGAAAAAATGAAACAAGACAAAATCAGAGAGGGTGACAAACCATAAGACTCTTAATCTCAGGAAACAAACTGAGGGTTGTTGGAGGGTTGTTGGATGGGTGTAGGGGATGGGGTGGTTTGGGATGGACATCAGGAAAGCTATATGCTAAGGTGAGTGCTGTGTCCTGTATAAGACTGTTGAATCACAGACCTGTCCCCTGAAATGAATAATACATTGTATGTTAATAATAATAATAATAAATAAAAATTTTTTAAACATTTGGCACAAGTTTATCTGATTGGTGAAGCCTAACCATAGCTGGGGCTCAAACTCTAAGATAGCGTAGAAATTATAGGTTCTGGCTCTCTGACCTTTGTATGATAAGAGGGGTTGTAACCGAGGCCAAGCAAGCCACCATAACATTCATCACAAGGTCTTTCTTATGCGTGGAAGGAAAGGAGGATGGTTCCCTGTGTGAGGTTATTCAGAGGATACAATGATGCTACAGTAACTCTCTGGTACCCACCATGTAGCCTGTTATTAGAGCATCATTAACTATGCTTCCCCTGAGTTCTTTATTAACATGTAAGGGTCTATGTGCGATTGAAGCTGTGATCTATTATTAACACTGACACAGGTGTCAGTTAACAACTGGTTGAGAGAGAACAAGAAAGACTGGTGTTGGGAAGAGGCAAGAGTGCCAGAAGGTGGTAGGAAATCAAAGCAGGGGGCAGAAGGCCACCAAAGGTGAACTCTATACCTACACAAATATGTCCCCAGGACCCTCCTGCCTGGTTTTTAAACAGCAAGGCCAGTTGTGTCATGATAGAGGTGTACATAACAAAAATGCATGATAACAACCATGATTCAAGTGTCTCCTGTCTTCTGGCGAGTTCTAGCTTTCAACCTCCCTTCCAGAAAATAACTGTGAGGCGGCACTCAGAATACAAATTCCTGATACATCCTTCTCCAAGGGCAAGAAGACTGTAGAGATTCACATATTGATTAGGAGTATGTCAATGCAATGAAAAATTCGAAGACAAGCCAATTTCTCAGTGTTGGCAAGGACTGGCAAGTCTATCACGGTTATTGATGAAGAAATTAAGCAGAATGAAATGAAGACTCCTCCAGCCTCAGCTCCCTCATCAAAAATCTGGACCAAATACACTTCTCACATTGCAACAGTGTGTCCTGGTGGATTTTGCTGGAAGGATACTGATTGCATTCTAACAGATGTTGTGGGGACAGAGAATCAGGAAACCTGGGTTCTAGTTCTTCTCTGACTCTAGATTACTGAGCAGCCTAGAACAAGTCATTCACCCACTGTGGTTTCCACTTCTTCACTGATAGGGCACAAATACTATTAATCTTGTCTGCCTCCTAGAGAAAATGGTCTTAATTCAAGTGGCTAGAAATCTTTTAGACATTCTTGAAACCCCCTGAATTCCTATGCAAACTTACACATTTACAAGCATATACTAAGGTTATTATTTTTTTCACATAATCCTAAACTAGATAATCATATTCAGGAGGAAAAGGAATCCATGGGTTTAAAAAAAAAAAAAAAGTTAATAGCCAGTGGCCAAGAGAACCAAATGAAATAAGTTCATCAGTAAGAACTGTCCCCACAAACTCGGTAAAAACAAGAACGTCGTATTCAATTTTACAAATACAAAATCCAGCTTGCCTTATTAGCACAACATCTACCATCTCCCTCCTGGGTCTTTCTGCCCCTGTTTGTGTGCCAATTCTGCAATTCTTACTTGCTAATTTCTTTTTAGTTCATATATGCAACCACCTCTCAGATCACCAAGGGATTCCAAAAATCAGGACTGGGTTCCCTCGCTTCATAGATCTCTCACATCTCCGAAGACCCACACCACTGGTCAGGCAAGTTCCTTTTAAAGCTTAATGTCTATTTTCCTTTCCTTTCCTTGGATGTTGCAACGAATCACCCAGCTCTCTAAGCAAGACTAACCTTGGATACTACAGCTGGTCTTTGGAGATTAGTCTTGATGATCCAAGGGCGACATTTCCTTTGCAATAAGATCTGATGTCATTGAGGATTCTTCCCCATTCTAGGCCATATCACAGTATGATTCCTTCATTTGGAAGGAAATGGAAATTTAGGACACCAAGAAACAGAATAATCAAAAAACCTCACCTGTTTTTTCCTGCCGATTACTTGCTGTGTTTAAGCAGTGTTTGGATGTTGTCCATAATTCTTTCAGCCCTGTCTACACATAGATGTCTTAGTCACAGAGCTTGCATTTCTCCCTTAGTAATTATGGATGGGCACCAATAGCAGAATTGCCCATAACCTTTGGCCAAATTCCTGGGCAAATGCAGCAGCATATGCTTTGACCCTCTTGTATAACTATTTCTGGGGTAGGACTTCTGGGCTCATGGCAAAATTTATTCAATACCTACTCCTTGACCAAATCCCCATACATCTCTATTCATACTCAGTCCCATTAAAACAGCCATTTGATATATTTGGGACACATGGACAAGTCTCTGCCTAAATAAATTTTGGCTCCCTTTCAACTAAAGACCCAGACGCGTTAAATAAAATGTATTTTCTAAAATATATTGATATATATCTATCAATAGATAGATAGATAGATAGATATCACTGCAAATTTACAAATGTGAGCGAGCTTGGTTAGCTTCTGAAGAGCCAAGGCCATAATTACCCAATCCACCCCCTAACAGTAAGGAAAATAAGTGCATGGAAAGTTCTAGGAAGTTTAGTTTCTTCCCAGAAACTCCCCTTAATGCCTTTCTAAGAAACAATTCTAAATGATTCCATGGTGGGGAGTCTGGCTGACTCTGTCAGTTAAGCACCCGACTCCTGATTTTGGCTCAGGCCATGATCTCAGGGTTGTGAGACTGAGCCCTGTATTGGCCTTCACAGTGGGTATGGAGCCTGCCTAAAATTCTTTCTCCCCCTCTCCTTCTGCCCTCTTCCCCCACCTCTAGCAAGCAGGTGCGTGCTCTCTCTCTCTTAAAAAAAAAAAAAATCCATGGCACCCACCATCCTAGGTTGGGACCTTCTTCAATGAATTTAAGACTTCATGGTACATCTCTTCTTAAAGATTATAAGTATATGATATACATAAAAATATTATTTGTGTGTATGTATGTGTATACATCCCTGAAAATAAACAATAAACATTTTTCTTCTTTTCAGATGCCCATAGAATGTTCATAAATTGACTCTATATCAGCCCAGATGATTTTAAAAAGCACTATTAGAGCAGATGACATTTTCTAATGCTAATGCAACACCTTTCTAAATTTTGAATAATTCTTACCTAAAAGAGAAAAAAAAACCCTCAGAACTGACAGATATGTAGACAATGAAGAGATATAGATAGATAGATAGATAGATAGATAGATAGATGGCACAGCTTTTAGCCATGTTCCATGTGTTATTGCATATATTATGCAATTATATATTATGTTATTATATATTATGTTATATATGCAATAACATAATATATAATTGCACAATATATGCAATAACACATGGAACATGGCTAAAAGCCATGCCCAGAGGTAAATTTAACCTTTAATATTTTAAGAGGTCAAATTAAAAATAAATGGATTAAGGACCAAGGTCAAGAAGACTGAAAAACAGTGAAGTAAATCTAAAGATTTCAGTTTGAGGAATGCCTGAGTGGCTAAGTTCCTTAAGCATCTGCCTTCAGCTCAAGTCATGATCCCAGGGTCCTGAGCCCCGAATCCAACTCCTTGCTTTGCGGAGAGACTGCTTCTCCCTCTGCCTACCATTCCCCCTGCTTTTGCTCCCTCTCTGGCAAATAAATGAATAAATAAGTAAAATCTTTTTAAAAAAAGAGCTCAGATGGAAGGAAAAAATTAGCATAAGACAGGAGCTGGTGAATTAAAAATATAAAAACAACAAATAGAATTAATAAACTAGTCCATTAACCAATTGTTTTGGAAAAACACAAAATTAAATCAAGAGTTACCTGTCTTAGTCCAAAAATGGAGGAGGGAGGGACACACATATGGAAAACATACACGGAGGAGGCTGTTCACTGTAAAGAGGCTGTCTGATGGACTACATTTCCCAGAAGTACCCTCTTTGAATCTAGGTGTGGCTAGTTCTAGCCAATGGAATGACAGGAGCACAAGTGATATGAATGCTTAAGGGGACTTTCATCAACAATTCATGGGAAAGGAAATGCAAATGGTTTTAAACACTGAAATGATCCTTTATCTTACAGTAATATTCATGCTAATTAAAACGACTACAACAAAACATCACTTCTCCCCAACCAGGATGACCAATATCAAAAAACTTGGCTGTGGTAACAATCATCGCTAATACTTGCACACAGATTAACTGTGCCTGGCACTCTCACGAGCACTGTGCCTGGCACTCTCACGAGCACGTCCATGTAGTAACTCATTTGGTCCTCGCAGTAACCCCACGAGGTGGGTCCCATTTTTTCCCCATTTTACAGATAAGGAAATTGAGGCACGGAGAGTTTAGTGACTTGCCCATGAGCCTACATCGTGTTGGTAAGTGTGTGGAAAACAGGCATTTTCATGAATTAAAGTGGGTATGTGCACCACAAAGGGTCATTTGGCTGTAACTACTGAAGTTATAAATGCGTTTTGGGGGTTTGGGTTTTTGTTTTTGTTTTTGTTTTTTTGACCCAGCAATTCCATTTTAGAGAATTGACCTTATAGATGTAGTTACTGATCAGAAAATGATCAGCATACATAATATTAACTGCACTATTATTTTTAGAGGAAAACACTCCAAGCAGTTTACAGAAACTGAGAAATCATACAGCATATGAACCTCTCACATTGGCTTTTGTCACTAAGCATATTCTCTGGTGACACATTCAGGCTATTTGGTGTGTCAGTTGACATCCTTTTTTTGTTGCTGAATAGTATTTCCACAATATGGATGCACCATGGCTTGTCAAAGTGTCATCTGCTGAAGGACATCGGGGTAATTTCTGGCAAGGGCAATGACAGCTGCTTCGGACATTCACATACAGGTGTCTGTGTGAATACAAGTTTCCATTTCTCTGGGATAAATGCTCAGGAATGCAATTGCTGGGTTGGATGGTGGTTGCATGTTTAGTGTTTAAGGAAATTGGTATTGTATCTTTTATAGCACCCGTACAATTTTATATTCCCGCCAGTAAAGTAGGAGTGATCCAGTTTTTCTGCATCCTGGAGTTGGAAAAATTTGAGCAACAAAAATAAATATGGTCATATTGGCTTATAATTCACAGTATGAAATAAATATCACTCTGTCCTGGTAAAAATAAATGATTGAGTAAATTTACAAATGGGAGAGAATAAACAAATCTCCCAGGCAGAAATTCAAATAATCTATATATGTACTTACATACATAAGTATTTTGCTCTTCAGTGAAGTGGAGCATCACTCCTTACCACTCCAGTGTGGGTTGCACATAGTGACTTCCCTTCAAAGAGGACGGTTAGAAATGGGGGTAAAGGGGGCACCTGGGTGGTTCAGTGGTTAAGCTTCCACCTTCGGCTCAGGTCCCTGGGGTTCTGGAATCGAGTCCCACATCGGGCTCCCTGCTTGGCAGGAAGCCTGCTTCTCCCTCTCCCTCTGCTTGTGTTCCCTCTCCTGTTGTGTCTTTCTCTGTCAAATAAAAAAAATTTTAAAAAGAAAGAAAGAAATGGGGGTAAAGAGTAACTTTACCCTGGAGGAAACTGACACACACAACTGATGGAATCATGTGACTATCACCTGTGATAAATCATGTCAAAATCCTGTACTCTTGATCTGCAGAGATGAGAATGGCTCTCCACCACTGTGATCCTCCTTTCCAAAACCTATAACCTCAGTCTTCTCATGAGAAAACATCACTAACTCCCAACTGAGGGAAACTGCAAAATACCTGATGGTCAAGTTCATCAGAAACAAGGGAAGTCAGAGAAATTGTGAAAAGAGAAGCCTAAGGAGATATGACAAGTAAATGTAACATGGCATTTGGGATGGGATCCTGGAATAGAAAAGACATTGGGCAAAAACCAAGGAAGTCTAAATCAACCGTTAATTTAAGTTCTTAATGTATCAATATTGTGTCATCATTTGCAACAAATGTACCATACTAATGTAAGGTGTTAACAGTTGGAGGACCTGCGTGTGGCTTAAATGGAACATTCTATACTATCTTTGCAACTTCTTTGTAAATATCAAGTATTCTAAAATAAAAAGTTTATTTTTTTCTAAAAAAAGATACTAGAGTTAAAAAGGAATTAGTCTGGCCTGTAACCCAATTTGTTTGAATTACATGAATACTACATATAAGGCTCTTTTCTTTGCATTTTGTGGGGCTCAAGATTTATAAGGATCTTACCACCACTATTGTTTATATTCCTTTTTGGGGTGGAGAAACTATTGAATTATATTCCCAGGAGTGTAAAAGAAAACCACAGGGAAATGAGATGCACCTTGCAGAAATCAAGCCATTTTTACTGAAATTTGCCTATTCTGTAAATGGAGTAACACTTACTCGAACTCACACTTACTTGAACACATTAGACATATGCCTTGCTCCATATTCATTTTTTTGAAATTTGTGCTTTGGAATTTTTTATTGCAATAGATAAGGTCAGGCTTTTGTAGTAAAAGAGAAGATTGACTACCTTCAACCAGTAGCTTCAAAGAGGCCTTCTGATCAGATGTGGATAAGCTGAGGCCTCCCATAAGTAGCAGACATTTGTCCTGGAAAAGACTTGTGTCAACGCTTTGGTCTTTTAAAAGAAGGAACCAAGAAGCATAGTCTAGGGACATTTGTTTTGCCTTATTCACTTAATGTTGACATTCCAAAGGTAACACATCAAGCTATAGTTTTTATTGTGCTCATATATGTTACTATTGATTTTAATTATGTTCACATATTATCCAATTTCCTATGAAGCTTAGGGCTTCATCCCATACTTTTCTTTTCTTTTCTTTTTAAGATTTTATTTATTTATTTGACAGAGAGACACCGCGAGAGAGGGAACAGAAGCAGGGGGAATGGGAAAGGGGGAAGAAGGCTTCCTGCCAAGGAGGGAGCCTGATGTGGGGCTCAATCCCTGGACCCCGGGATTATGACCTGAGCTGAAGGCAGACACTTAATGGCTGAGCCACCCAGGCACCCAACCATACTTTTTTTCTTAAAAGGTTCCAAGGGACTGGATTATATTGTGAAAAACTTGTGTCCAATAGCCAGTGAATTTGGTAAACAGAAGTTAAACAAATTGACATCCTAAAGATTCGCCAATCCTGGACTGTTTCTCAGTTTCTGTCCTGCCATTTTGATGCAGGGTACACCTGGCTAAGCAATGTATTTCCATGAATTCCAGTAAAACATCAGAAGCCTATTCCAGGGTTGACCCTCCGAACGTAAGCCAGGGGCCCATGGGCAGTGGTCCCTGACTCCTTCTCTCTCTCATCATCATAGCTGTGCTCTGTGGTCACCAAGCCCTCTCTCCACAGCCCCTCCTGGAACCCCTGCCATTGACTTCTCCCTGGGCCTTCGTCTGCCTGCCTGGAATGCACTCCTTTGCGATTCTCCTATCCAAATCCCAACCACTCCCTAGGGCCCTGGCCTGTTCTTGAATCCTTCTAGCTAACAAGGTGATCACTCACTTTCCTTACTGCTTATGGCATTTATCATTTTCGACCTTAATTGTGCACACCTGCGCAGTCACCAAAATGCATGAGGCACTGAACTGAAGACACCAGGGGAATAAATACCTGAGAAACAATCCTGGCCCCCAAGTGACTTGTATTCTAACAGAAGGTTCCCAGTAAGAGAACTGTAAAAGAGTATCATACAAAGCCAGAGCACAGGGACACCAGGTGGCTCAGTCAGTTAGATGACAACCTTCAGCTCAGGTCATGATCTGAGGGTCCTGGGATTGAGCCCCGTATCCAGCTCTCTGCCTGGTGGGACATCCTCTTCTCTCTTTCCCTCTGCCTGCTGTTCTGCCTACTTGTGTTCTCTCTCTCTCTCTCTCTCTCTCTGTCAAATAAATAAATAAATAAATAAATAAATAAATATCTTCAAAGCCAGAGCACAATGAATGTTCAAATAGAAATAATGGGGCACCTGGGTGGCTCAGTCGGTTAAGCATCTGCCTTCAGCTCAGGTCATGATCTTGGGGTCCTGGGATCCAGCCCCACATTGGGCTCCCACCTCAGCAGGGAGTCTGTTTCTTCCTCTCCCTCTGTCCCTCCCCCTCCCCCAACCTCACTCCCAGCCCCCTGCTCATGATCTCTCTTTCTCTCAAATAAATAAATAAAATCTTAGAAAGAAAGAAAAGAGAAAATAACCACTCCATGTAGCTTTTGACGCTAAGTGACATACTGAGACATTTGTTGTTAGTTTACTAGGTATCTCTCTGACCAGAACATAAGCTCCATGAAGTCAGGGACTTTGTTGTGTTCTCTATTGAATCACAAGTGCCTGATACAATGCCTGGCATGCAATGGGCACTATCAAATATTTGGTGAATGAATGAAGAATGAATGAGTGAGTGAGGGAGTTCTAGCCAACCCAAAAGGATCAGAAACAAGGCCAGGCTCCATGCTTGGGTAGTTCAGACACCACGAAAATGTCAAGAGCTATCCTAGGTGTACCAGGAATTCTAAGGAAAGCAATGTCAGTTGCAGCTTTTGACCTTAAGAAGTTCACAATTTCATAGAAGGGATGAGACATAGGCATGAATATAATCATCTCTGAGGCAGAAAGGAGTCACAGCCACAAGAGAGCCATGAATTCAAAAGTGAGTGATTAAAGAGACATCATGAAGAAGGCATCAGATGAACAAAATCTTTAAAAAAAAATCATTAGACTCTGTCTTGCTTGTAAAGAAGTAAACATGTTTACTTATGGTTCGCTTACAGCAAAACTTCCTTATCTCTGCATTGCATTTATAGCTGAAAATGCTTTCATATACATATACATATACACTTTCATTGTCATATTTTATTTGATTATCATTTCATGTATGAAAGGTGTATCAGTCAGGTATTGATGTGTAACAAACCACCTGCAATGCAATTCTTATCCTAACTACCTGACATTAGGTCAAATTTTACAGTGAAGGGCACAGTTCTCCACAAGACTCTCCTCACTTTAGACACCGGCCACAACCTACAGGGTTCCTGGTTTACCCAAACTTCTAACCAACTCTCTATAAATTCAGGATCACCACTCTCTCTGCTTCAACAGTTGGCTAGAAAAATTCATAAAAACTGGGAAAATGCTAAACTTATTATTTTTTAAATACTTTATTTATTTATTTGAGAGCAAGAGAAAGCATGAGAAGGGGGAGGATCAGAGAGAGAAGCAGACTCCTCGCTGAACAGGGATCCTGATATGGGACTCAATCCCATATGTAGGGTCATGACCTGAGTCGAAGACAGTTGCTTAACTGACTGAGCTACCCAGGCATCCCTAAAATTATTATTATTATATAATATTATTAATATTATATTATTATTATAGTTTTATTATAAAGGATATAAATCAGAGTCACCCAAAGTACAGACCCATAGTGGTAAGGTCTGAGAAGATCCCAAATACGGAGCTTCTGTGTTTTCCAGATGTATTACCCTCCTGGCATACTGATGTGCATCACCAGACAGAGTAGCTCACAAAAGCTTTGTGTCCAGAGTTTCTATTAGAGTTTTATTATACAGGCATAATTGATTGAATCATCAACCATGTGATTTAACTCAGTCTCTAGCCTTGGTTCTCTCCTGGAAGGTTGAGCTGATATCACAAGGCTCAAAGCTCCAAGATTCTAATCCCACGTTTGGTCTTTCTGGCATGACCAGCCCCCATCCTGAGTCATCTCATTAGCATAAACTCAGTTGGGGTTCAAGGGGCCCGCCATTAATAACAAAGATTCTCTTATCACTCAGGAAGTTCTGAGGATTTAGAAGCTCCCAGAAATGAAGGGTTGAGGAGGGAACCAGCCAAATTCTCTGTTAATATAACACCACTCCAAAACTCGGTAGTTTAAAGTAGTAATTATATATTCTCACGCATCAGTAGCTCTGCTGATCTAGGGTGAGATTGGTTGGGCCGAGCTCCAAGCTGTGACAAGACCTACGTTAGTCAGCTTCATGTGTCTCTCATCTTCCTTGGACCAGGAGATGAGGCAGGGCATATTCTTTATGCCTAGAGCAGAAACCCCAAAGGACAAACTTAAACCTAAAAGCACAGTTTGAGCCTCATTGGCATCATGTTCATTAGCAAGTTCTTAAGCCAAACTCAACATCAGTGAGGGACCGGGAGGTATGCTCTGTCTGTAACTGGAGTTGGAAGGAGAATAAACATTTCCTATTTAACAACATGAACTATCACATAGGAAAAGTATCATTTATTCCTTTTATGGACTTTCCATCCCTTTGTGCCAGAGCAGCCTACTGAAGATGATTTTTGAATGTCCAGGACCACCCCATTCTCCTAGCAATTTGTTGTTCATAACTTAAATGTTCCCCATAGAGTAATATTTTTTGGACCTGAGGCTTTGATTATGTTAAAATGGGCCATATTTTAGTTTGTTATCAAATCTTCACAAGTGTTTGCTAATTTAATTAGATTCTCTATTTACCAGCAAACAAATAGGCACTGAAAGAAAGAACTCTGATCTTAAAGTCTTGGTCCTATCTTTTTCCCTTCCTATCTTCACTCTTATTTTCATAGTTTGCCCTTAAAGTCCTTCTGATCTTTTGATCTCCAGACATGAATCATGCTGTGTAATTTGAATAATAATGAGTAATGGTAATAATTGAAAAGACGGAGAATCTAGATTCATTTCTTATCTAGAAAGATACTAAAACTGCTTCCAGGGAACATTCAGAGCCTTTACAGCCCATTCCATAATTTATGAACGTGTGAATGCTTCCCATGAACAGCCTGGTGAGTCAGACATTTTAATTGGGCTGCCTTAAAATTAGAACCAAAAGAATTTCATTTCTACTCCTCTGGACAGGCTCATAAAGGGTATTCTAACCAGAGAGGAGTCAGAATTGGCCCTTCATAATACATAAGTGGGAAGAATCGAGTACAGCTGTGGTAATATCTGTAAAAATACAACATCCTAATTTTTCTCTTTGGTTCTGTGGTTGAGGAATTTTTAAAGAAATCTTATCAGGGAAGACTTCTTTCTTATGTAAAACTTACCTCATTGTGTCCTCTCCCAGGCAACAATGCCTTGAATGGGAAAGTCAACTGAGATCCACCTTGCTAAGCATTTCTGGAAAGGGATCTTTAAGATGGGACTCCATAGAAGAGATAAAAATAATTGTTGAAAAATGACCCAGTCCATGCTTTGTAAAAGGGAAATACAGGCAGCTTACAAATTCGTATTCACGACCTAAAAGTACAACAGGTTTGTTGACATCAATTCATTAAACAGTATTTGTAGGAGCATGGCGCTGTGCTTGACACTGTCCTTGGTGCTGATGTTAGAGACACAAGCCAGAGGAGCTTCTTCCTCATGGACTACAGTCTCATGGAGGAGACAGGTGTTAGTCAAATTAAGTTCAATGGGTATTAAACAAAAGTTTCAACTGAGGCATCACAATACATTCCAAAGTGAGTTGCCAGAACAATGTGTGAGTTTTTAAAGTTTCTGTCAAAACCCTTCCCTAAAGGGCACAAATAAAAGAGCCCTCAATGGTTGGAGAAAGGAAGAGGATTTCCTATAAATGAGCATTACATAAGCTTCCCCCTAAAGAAAAGATAGGAGTGCTTCTCTCTTCATCCAAGCCAAATAAGGGATTCTTCAATGCAACCACTTGAAAAACTTATTTTTATTTCTGCAATTATGAGGAACAGTAGTGTATTTGACAGGCCTAGGGCTCTAGAGGTAGGCTAAGCTAGCAGAGAAAAGGAGGGGGAAGGAAGAAAGGGAGAGTAGGAGAGAATTGTTGCTACTTTTTGAGCTAACTATTTTCCTTTCCAAGCTAGGTCAGAGGTGCAAGAATTTAAGAGACTAAACGTAAATCCCCTGTGTATCAGTTTTCTACTTCATGATAATGCTGCATAACAAACAACCATAAAACCTCAGGAGTATAGAGCAAGAAATATTTATTTAGCTCACAAGTTAATGGGTCACCTGAGGTCTTCCAATCTGTGCTGGGCTTGGCTGATCTTGGCTAAGTTTGCTCATGCAGTGACAGTCAGCTAGCTGGTGGGGTTGCTGCGGCCTGAGTAGTCTAGAATGCTCTCAGTTAAACAAATCATCTGTCTTTAGCATGGCCAAATCCTCTAACATGCTTGTATGGGCTTGTTTATAGGACATAGATCCAGCTTTCAATAAAGAGGATGGAAGTGTGTAGTAGGGAAATCTTAAACCAAGAGCAGGCCAATAGTAGAAATCTTGACTTTCAGAATGTTCATGGTGAAGGTTGAGAAGGAAACAGATGTTATTGGAAATGGGATAAAGGAAGATCCTTGCTATGTTGCAGCAACATGCTTACCAAAACCGTGTCCTACAGTCATGTGGAAAATGTAACTTGTAAGCAATGAGCTTGGATATTTAGTTAAGGAAATTCCCGAGTCAAGTGTTGGAGATGCTGCCTGGTTTCTTGTTGCTTATAATAAAGTGCCAAAGGAGAGAGATAAATTGAAGGAAGAGCTGTTAAATAAAAAGGAACAGGATGATTTTGGAATTTCTCAGTCTCTCCAGATGTCAAAACATGTTCAAACTCCAAAACAGCTACTGGAATTGTGACACAGAGAAAAGTCTGAGTGTGTGACTGTCCCACCCTTTGCTAAAACCTCAGATTTCATTTAATTCTCATTAGCTTAAAAGGATGAAATCAAAACTTTCTGGTGCTCTCAACCACACATGAAAATCTCTTCCAAGAGAGAAAGGGTGTTTCTCATATAGATTTTTTTCAATTGAACCAGAAGTCTTCTAGGAAACTTTAAAGCACTGTCCTTCAGACATCTCAGTCTCCTATGACCAAATGGTCTCTCTCAGCAACTGAGGCAGGACAATTCACCATATGTACCCCTCCTATGCCATAGTGGGAGAGATTTCAACCCTTCAGAAGACAGATAGAGCAGTGGGGTTAACCAGGTGCCAAAAGAGGTACATAATTTAAGCAGAACAAAGGAGAGCTCATGGAGCCTGAAACAATGAGAGATATTTCTACACAAAGTGATGTCCCTTGGTAAGGAAATGTTCCAGAGCCAAAAATCCATCCTTACACAGTTGACTAAGAATCATGGGACTACTTTTCTCAACAAGTTAGCTTTGAGTTAATCAAAAGGATGATTATCTGTATGTCCCTCATCTAATCACATGAACACCCTTAAAGGAGAGCGTTTTCTCAAGCTGGTAGCAGAAGAGGAAATCAGATTCAAAATATCAAACTTAAAGATGGAAATGGAATATAGGACAGTTACTGGCTGACAGCCAGCAAGGAAATAGGGACCGCAATCCTATAAGCACAATGAACTGAATTTGGCCAACATCCTGAGTGAGCTTGGAAGAGAATTCTTCCCAGATGAGCCCAGCTTGTTGACACCTTAATTCTGGCTTTATGAGTTCCACAGCAATGGAACTAGCCAAGCCCACACTTCTGACTTACAGAAGTCTGAGGAAATAAACATTTTTTTTTTCTTTTTAAGCCATTAAGTGTGTGGTCATTTATTACATGGCATTAGAAAACTAGCCCAGCCCCTTAAGCCCTAGGCACAGAACTGACACATCATCGCATTCACTATATTTCATTGGCAAAACCAAGTCCTAAAGCCAAGATAGTTTCAAAGGGTATAGATTTAGAAGCCTCCTGAGGAGCATTGCAAAGGGCGTGGGTATAAGTAGGCAGGAACAGTTGGGACCATTCCTGCCCCACAAGATGGGAATGTTGGCTTGGGGTCATTTTGAAAAAGAACTTGCCTAGTAAGAATATTTCTTCCAGAAAGCAAGGAAACCAGTGGGGTGGAAAACCAGAAGTCAAGGGAGTGTTGGCAATGACCAGTCAAAGGCATTATCAAAAGGTAGCATCAGAAGATCCATCATGAGAGTCAGCTTCAAACATCTCCCAGGCACAGAGAGGTCAAACCCATCTTATACCAGTACCAGTACAAGTAAGAAATTTCTGACCTTGCCCACACTCCACAGTCATATCCGAAGAATGGGACAATTCTTAGGCCAGCTGGGTTCAGACCCTCATAGGTCCCTAATTAATTTGTTCTTTCTCAGACTGGTCACTGTTACATGAGAGAAATATGACTGTGCTTATGTGATTCTTGTCAATAACCTAGGATGCCCCTATGGCATGATAAAGCAGTGTACCTCCCCAGTACTTGGAAATTATAATGAGGCGGTCCAGATTGCTAAATGTGGATTTTGCAACCAGCTCAGATAATGAGGTAATTATGCTTGAGTTTCAGGATAATGTGGTTGAAACATGAGAGGCTTGGTAAGCCCTTCCCCCTTGACTTCAGCTTATTCCATGACCTGAAGGTCCCCTAAACAGGAGGAGGAGACCACAGTACCAACCCAAGTACATTTTACAAAAGGAATTCAGAAGCCGAAATAAACTAACCCTCCTCACTCTACTGTTTTCTGCTGATAACATAGCCATAAAGAAAACCGTCACTTCTACGGTATGTATTTGTCAGAATGCTACATTTGTCCAGCCTCTTAAACAGTCCTCTGCAGGACAGCCTCAAAGGACCAGAAACAGAATGAGGAAGTGAGCTATGTCCCAAACACACATCCTGAATCATACTTGTTTAACCCAACAGTTACATGTGCAACAGTGTAAGGAGCACTTAGAATAGAAGCATTTTTCTTTATTTCTCAAACTAGCTTAGAACCAGCTCCCCCAGATGGATTAGGAAGACCAGTATCTCACTCGTAGGCCTCCACCCTGACCCAGGTTATTAAAGAAGACCCAGGTGTATGCAATCCAAAATGGCAGAACCACAGATTTCAACTTACAGGTGGGGGGAGCTCTGTTGTCCATTGGACTAATGTAATCTTTTCTGCCATTGGTTTTTGCAGCCACCTTCTAGATCTCCACCATGCATCTAGTGCCGCTGCTCAGAGCACTGGAAACCATATATTTAAAGGGGGACTCTTTGAGGAGCTATACCCATCAACAGTAAGCTCAGCCATAGGTGCTCTTCAGTGAGACTCCCAGACCCCTGCTACTATTTCTTATCCATCACAGACAGCCATAGAACCATTCTCCAAAACTATGCCAGGCCAGACACCATAGGTGCATCATAGTGGGGCAATTTTCATTCAGTGCTCAAGGAATCTACCTCCAAGTCTTGATTTTAGTTCTGTGTGTACACTTGTAGTTTGGGCTGATTTATTTTCTAACTCTCTAGTTAAGCTGTTGACCAGGGAAGTGGTCATCTCAAGACTCAACTGGGACTATAGTGTCTGTTTCCAACCTCATTCACATGGTTATTGGCAGTTCTCAGTTCCTCATTAGCAGTTGGCTGCAGGCTTCATCATGTGGCTCTCTCCAAAATGATACTCAAAATATAGCACTTATTTCTCATAAAATGAGAGATCCACGAAACAGGGAAAGCAAGAGAGCACCCAAAACAGAACCCGCAGTCCTTTATCACCTAACCCTGAAAATGACGTACCATCAATACTGCCATATACTACTGGTCACCCACGTCAACTCCACTACAACCTGGGAGGAAACTACACACAGAGGTGAATACCAAGAGGTGGAGAATCATTGGGATCCATCTTGGAAGTGGACTGCCACCAATCCTTTTCTTGATCCTACTCCCTGTCTAGTGACCACCACGTTTCCCGGCTCTCTCTGGAGGAAAAATAGTTCTTAAAATTTGGTTTTTTTACCTAATCTGTTAAAATTGTTTTTTAGAAAATCACAAGTATGATTTTCCTTCCTCCGTTCCCATTTCTTTCCTTCTGACTGCACCCCATCCAATCAAATCTTTGTGCCCATCAGTTTACTCTTGTTTGTCAAGTTCACCAGTGACTTCTGCATTGCCAAATCCACTGGGCAACTCTCAGTGCTCATCTCGCTCAACTCACTACTAGCATGGAATACAACCGATCACCTCCTTTTCCTTAAAAACCACCTATACTTGATCTCCAGAATATCACACTCTTCTGGTTCATCTTTGGCCTCACTGGCTGCTTAACAGGCATTTCACAGATTTATGAAGACACGAACGAAGGAGGGGAATACTCAGCAGTCATAGTGAAAACTAAGCAAACTTTAAAATGAGGCTATTAGGGATGCCTGGGTGGCTCAGTGGGTTAAAGCCTCTGCCTTCGGCTCAGGTCATGATCTCAGGGTCCTGGGATAGAGCCTGGCATTGGGCTCTCTACTCAGCGGGGAGCCTGCTCCCCTCCCCCTGCCCCGCCTGCCTCTCTGCCTACTTGTGATCTCTGCCTGTTGAATAAATAAATAAAATTTAAAAAAAAATAAATTAAATGAGGCTATTATTAACTTCAGAGGAAAAAAGTTATGCAAGAGAGAAAACATTATTAAGAGTTCACTAGTTGGTTGAATAGTGAACAATAACCAAACAGGCATATGAATCTCTAAACACTTAGTCAAATCTTTTTTTTTTTTTTTTTCGTAACTATATTGAGAAGATTGAATCAGGGAAATTGGAGGGGAGAGTTCTGAGTGACAGTAGCTAATTTCTTAAAATGTTAAAAGCAATATAAACATTATTTGGAAACATGGAAGTTCATACCAGAAGAAACAACAAAAGAGTTGGCAGTGGTAACCTCATCTGCATGCTGGGGAGACCAGACAAACCACCGCACTGAGAATAACTAGAAAAACTGGAAAAAATCAACTGATGGAAGGCATCTATGAACTAACAAGTTAGTGAATACAACTTTCCCTACCGCCATGTCTCCATCTTCCCAGTCTTCAACTCCTATTCTCTGGGATCCTTCTCCCCGAAACAAAAATCTAAGCCTCTGTTTTCTGGGGGATAACAGTCTAAGACTCAAAATAGGAGATGTTAAGATAGCTTCTACAAGAGACCTGACCTAGTTTGGGTGATCAGTGAAGGTTTCCCCCAAGGAAATGACATTAAAACAGATCTAGAAAATAAGTAAGAAGAGACACATAGGTGGTGAAGGGATGGGAGGACATTCCAGACAGAAAAAAATGGTATTAGCAAAAACCTTGAGTTGGAAAGGATATTAGAACATTTGAGACTGAAAGGAAGCCAGTGTCACATGCGCCCAAACATAAGGGGAAGGAAGGTGGGAGGGGAGGTGGAGGGAAGCCAGATCCATGCAAACGCTGGGACTGGAACATGACTAAGGCTTTGTTCTAAGAATATTGAGAAAGCCCTGAAAACTTTTAGGCATGTGAATTGACATGGTTGGAGTTGGTTTTTAAAGAATGCTTTTGCTGCTTTGTAGAGAATGGATAGGAGTGAAGTGAGGCTGGACGTGGAGATGATGATTAATGATCCAAGCCAAACATGAAGGTGACCGACCGAGGTGTTAGAGACAGAAAAGAGTGAACAGGCTTGAGAGATGGGGAGAAGTGCATTGGTGCTTGGTGATGGCTTGCATCTTAGTGGCCTGGGAAAGGGAAGGGTCTATATTAATTGACTGAATGCCTCAACCAGAAACTATTAATTCCTCAAAGACTCCTTGGGCTAGAGAGTGTGGAAAAAACAAGAAATACAAGACACAACCTCCATCTTCAGAAAGATAATGATCCAGTTTGAAGGTAAGACACATGAAACCTATGAAAACCTAGTGCTGGCTTCATGAAAGATTATCCTGTGTGGATAGAAGATGAAGTAAAAGATACTTAAAGTCAGGGACATGAGCTAGTATGCTTATGTCCTGATGACGATGATAACGATGATGGTGGCGGTGATCACAGTACAAAAGAAAACATTCACCAAATGGTTTCTGTGTGCCAAGTGTGGTGCTAAGGGATGGGGGCTTTATCCTTAGAGAAACAAGAAACTTTTGTAATCTTTTAAAAAACAAGTAGCTCAATCACCCTTGCATTTTTAGACCCTCTGAGTTTCTACACAGAGAAGAGATCAGAGGGTCTGAAGGAAAGAACAGGAGGAGCTGACCAGCCAGCAGGTTACTGCAATAATTCAGAGATGAGATGGAAGTCTATAACAGATGCTGTCATTAACCCTCCCATAACCATCAGCTCTCATCTTTCTTCACATGCCCAGGGGCATCTCTGTCTCTTTCTCTTCCCTCAACTACTGAACTATGCTAGGCTCACATATGGGACAGACTAGAAGTACTAAAGACTTGATGTCCTCAGAAGTAGTCCTCAACAAGCGAGGGGCAGAAGATGGGAGACAAATACTCCAGGTCCTTTGTCTCTTAGGTGAGAGCTTTGAGGAGTTGGCCAGAGCCCCGGCATGACTAAGCCCATCCTGTAGGGCTGCCTTCCCTTCCCTCCCTCCCATCCCCACTCCCCCACCAGAGCTCTCTAAGGTTACCTCCAAATAAACCACCTTCACTCAGCCTCTTGTCTCATTGTCTGCATTGTCCCCATTCTGGGACAAGTCTCTGCCTGGTGTGGTGACAGTATAGGGCTGCAGAGAAGTCTACAGAGAAGTCTCCAATTCAAGACATATCAGAGGTTAGTCACCTTCCCTATGGGAAGCCATGAAACAGCTGGAAAAATGCTTCCTGTATCTTTGACCAGCAAAGGGACAACCCAAGATCCATGAGGGAGGTGTGGTGAGGAAGAGTCAAGGAAAATAAGCCTTGTTTGTTATGACTGAACTTTAGCCCCAGACTCCAGGTTGAACTCTCCAACCCTTGGAAGTCACAGGAGTCATGGGAAATGCCTCTTGTTTCTTTTCTAAACACACATGCTAGAGGCATAATGGTTACTGTATTCATTATCTATTTCTGAGTAACCAATTACCCCAACTTGGTGGCTTAAAACAACAGTAAACATGACTATCTTCACAGTTTCTGTGGGTCAGAATTTTGAACCAACTTAGCCGGGCTGTCCAACCTTGGGATCATTCATGAGGTTATACCACATTTCAGCAGGGGCTTCACTCATCTGAAGGCCTGGAGGATCCATTTCCGGGGTTGCTCACTCACCGCATGGCAAGTGGGTCCTGGGTCTTGGTGGGGAGATGCCATTACTCTTTATGTGGGTCTCTCCTGGTGATACTGGAGCCCCTACAACATGGCAGCTGTTTTCCCTCAGAGCACATGATGAGAGAGAGAGACAGAGACAGAGAAAACACCAAGTGGAAGCTACCTTTTTGATGGCCTAGCCTTGAAGTCCCATAGCATCATTTCCATCACATTCCATTAGTCAAAGACAACTCACTAAGTCCAGTCAGCATTTGAAGGTGGAGAATTAGGTCCACCTTTTGAAGGCAAGAGTGTCAAAGAATTCGTGGGCATATTTTAAACACCACAGTTGTCTACCTGACCCTTTCCTCTAGATCCTCACCCTAATCTTGGCCCTGATGGTCATTACAGTTCTGCAACAAGAAGATGGTTAGAAAAGGCAAACCCGGGGCACTTGGGTGGCTCAGTGGGTTAAGCCTCTGCCTTCAGCTCAGGTCATGATCTCAGGGTCCTGGGATCGAGCCCCACATCAGGCTTTCTGCTCGGCGGGAAGCCTGCTTCCTCCTCTCTCTCTCTCTCTCTGCCTGCGTCTCTGCCTACTTGTGATCTCTGTCTGTCAAATAAATAAATAAAATCTTTATTTAAAAAAAAAAGAAAAAAAAGAAAAGGCAAACCCAAGGAAATGGGTCTCAGAAAGAAGAGAGACGTTCCTCTCTGGACCTAGAGCAGAGCTGCCCTCCGCAGCTCCCCCAAGCCCTTCTTGCCACCCCTCAGAGCCTAGAGAACTTGTCATAAGCGCCCCCCACCCCAGGGCAAGAGTAGAATGAGCCTGAACCTGGGTAATTGAAAAAGACAATGAGTTAGAAAGTGATAGGAGAGTTAACAAGAACAAAGAGAAAGATGCAGAACCGGGTTCAGGAAATAGTAGCTATTCCTGAATAGTACTAACTGGGTGATTTTAGTTTTCTTTTTGCTTATTATATGTATTTTCAATAGTAAGCTTGGATGCATGTAACAAGGGGGGAAAACAATAAAAAGGTTTTTAAAGAAGGGCTCTCAAATTATTAGGTTAGAATAGAAACTCTAATTATATGCTGCTTTCAAGAACAAACCTAAAACAAAATTACACTGAAAAGCTAAAAATAAATATTAAAAAAAATAAGAAGACCCAAAGTGTATCAGGAAAACACAAAGAGAGCAAAGATAGTGAAATTAATTTCGGACTTCATAGAATCCAAGGCATTCAACAGAACTGACAGATTCATTTCATACTGAAGAGAAGTGTATTCTACAGCAAAGATATAACAGATAAGGTAAGTGTCCCCAGTGGCCACTAAATTTGCTTTGTCTCCACTCTAGGGAGAGAGAGCAGTGTCAGAGAGTCACTGTTGTCCCCTGAAAGGCTGATTCATCACTGAGTCACAAAGGTGATGAGGGGGGAAATAAAATCACAAGTAAATTTCATAGTCTTTCAGTAAAAAGCAGACACAAGAGAAAAGGCATGTGGGAAAAAACGGACTGAAGACAGGGAGCCAAACAAAATGGAAGAAAACAGAGAGGATGGGCAGCCTGCTCTATGGGCAGGGGACTCTAGCTCCCATGTCCTCATGGTCTGGAAATGGAAGGAACCAGAGGGCTATCCTAATAATGCCGGAGGAGATGGCACCTAAGAGGCCCCCAGGGCATATCCGACTGTCTGTGTGGGGACAGTAATAAGGAACTGCGGGGATTGGAATGAATATGTTCTACCAAGTCTGGCTGTTCGAGACCTTCTAGGCATTCTGCACCAATCTGAGGCTTCTCTTGCTCTTTCTGGTCGGACCAGGGATGACATGAGTCACAGCACACACAGTCAACACTGCCTCACTCCTTCTCTATACAGGGGTCACAGAAAACGATTTGCCTTGTCTCCCGTGGACTGGAAAGCAAAAGCGAAAAGAGGCTTTGTCTCCTGCTGTCCTAGAGGAGCCACGATGGGAAACTCAGATCCTGAGGTCATAACAGCTAGAGGCGCTGAATCTGGGGCCCCCAGGGTAGAATTCGGGGGATCTGTGAACTTGCACGGCAAAAACAAAAAACAAAAAACACTACTCTTTTGTTTTCATTATTCTCCACTTGAAATTGAGCATTGCCCTCGCTTGTGAATGTTTTTCACAAGCCCCGGGATTGATAACAGAATCCAGGACTTTGTCAAGCAAGAGAAAACGGGAGGGTTTCCAAACACATGGCAGATGAAGAAGGTCTTTCAAAACCCCATTTACACTCAGACAGGGGTGCAACATCATAGACACTCGACTGCTGGATCTAGTTTTTTCTGTGTGTTAATAAAGATGTACATTGTCTTATGTCATCGATGGGGTCTTTGAAAAGTATTTTGATAACTGGGTTTCCATGCCATTGGCTTCCTGTGCAATTCCAAGTACTTTATGTATTTAAAGACGGAAATCTGAAAAGGCTCCATAAAGACTGTCAAGGGGGTCGGTCCATGGTCCAAACAAGACCCCAAGACCCCTGATGCCTACATACCTCCCCTAACCCCAGGAAGGCGGGTAGAGCAGGAAGTCGGGCAAGGAGGAACAACCCATCCCAGGGGGAGTAATAGAATCATAATTTGTTCGTAGTTTTGTGAAATTTATTGAGAGTGGTTTTTTTCTTTTTTTTTTGTTTTCCCCCTCTCCCTTCCTGCCCCCCCACACCCTGCTCCACTCACATCATAGCTCCCTCCAAAGTGACCCATGTTGAGACTACCCACTATGTAACTGGCCACATTTGTTTCCATGCTCATATTTTTCATCTACAAACATGAATGGGGTTTTCCAGCCTTTTTCCAAACATAAAGAAACCATCATAAATAAATGGAGAAAAGATGGATTTTCTGTGATACTATGTATTTGAGACATTTATATCAATACATCACCAAAAAAATGGGGCACAAGAAAAGCAGGTCCCTCTACTGTTTAGTTCTCATTGACATTATACTGTGCTTTCCCTTATTAAGTTCTATTTAGAACCCTTTCTAATGATTGTATATATTTCACATAAGAATACAACAAACTATATTTAATCATCCCAGTTTTTCTTCATGAGAAAAATGCCATGACGAGCTTCATTATACACAGGTCTTCGTGGAAAATTCTGGCTATGATTTAAGGATAAATTCCGGGAAGTGAAATGAATCAATCAGAGAGTACTAACGTTTGGAAACTCTTGTTACATGGTATCCAGTTCCTCATAGAAAGGTCATACCAATTTCACACTCCCCAGCAGTGGGCGAAGGTGCCTCTCATTTCTCCTTCAGTAGCCACAAAAACGTTATTTAAAAGAGCTTTGTCAATTTTACAGACTAAATTGTCTCCATTTTGATTCATATTTCTATGATTGGTAATGTGGATGAGCTTTTGAAATATATTTACTGTCCATGTATATTTCTCTTCTGGGATTTGTGTCTTCCTGTATTTGCCACTATTTATACTGGAATGTTAATATTTTATTCTTAGCATGCTAAGGACATTAACTGTTTGTCAGGTCGGCTTCAAACTGTTTTCCCCCCATCTTTCTGCAAGTTCTGATGGACCAATGCCCCAGTGGGCATTATTATTTGGGGACCTTGATAGAAACTTCCATTTTAGTGTTTTGTTGTTTTGTTTTTGTTTGGGGGTTTTTAAATTATTAATATATAATGTATTATTTGCCCCAGGGATACAGGTCTGTGAATCATCAGGCTTTCACAATTCACAGCACTCACCATAACATATACTCTCCCCAATGTCCATCACCCAACCACCCTATCACTACCCCCCCACCCCCAGCAACGCTCAGTTTGTTTTGTGAGATTAAGAGTCTCTTATGGGTTGTCCCCCGCGCCCCATTCCATCTTGAGAAACTTTCGTTTTAATATTTTGTCATTCTGGTTTTTCCCATTGCTTTTAAAAGTTGGTTTTGGTGATTCTTTGTGATTATTTTGTTTTGTTTTGTTTTGTTTTGATGATTCTTGATGCAAAGTTTTATCTTCATGCCATTCCCTGGTGGTTATTTTATTATTATGTTTAAAAAAAAAGTTTTTCTCGCTTGAACTCAATTTATTATTCATCTGTATTTTATCTCAATGTTTTAACACTTCGATTTTTACATTTTACTTTTAACCTAGTTATCACTTGTTTTTGTGGAGTCGTAAAGAAGGATCTATCTTGATTGCTTTAATACACAGGAATTATTCCCATGGTCATTTTGAAACAGATCATTTCTTCCCACCAGTTCACATCACCTACTATGAGGTCAGTTGTTGCGGTGAGGAGCTCCGGCTGTGGAGTCAGGCTGCCAGGATCACCAGGCTCCACCATCCACTGGCTGTGTGATCACCTGAAAGTCACTAAACCTCTCTGTGTCTCACTCTCCTCTTCTATAAAATGAGGATATTAATAGTGCTTATTATGAGATAGTCCTGGCATTTCATATTAGGTTGAACCCTATGAGATCTGTGTTTTTATAGGTTAAACCATCAAATATCATTACTTTATGGGAATCAGTTTAATAAATGTTAACTTTTTTTCTGGAGTTGTATTTCTCCAGCAGTCCTAATGCAGGTTTGCACTGTTCTATTTTCTACAGTTTTTATAAATAGACTTCATTTCTTTTGGTTGTTTTAGGTTTACAGGGGGAAAAAAGGAGTAGGAAATATAATTATTTATTATAGGGTTTTTTTTGAAAGATTTATTTATTTATTTTAGAGAGCAAGAGCATGACCAGGGAAAGGGGCAGAAAGAGAAAGAGAGGGAGAGAGAGAGAGAGAGAAACAAACTCAGGGCTTGATGTCAGGACCCTGAGATCACAACCTGAGCTGAAATCAAGAGTCAGACGCTTAACAGACTGAGCCACCCAGGAGCCCCAATTTTATAGTTTTGTAATATGTTTTAACCCAGTAGAGCAAGTTTGTATTCATTTTATTTTTTTTAAAGATTTTATTTATTTATTTGTCATAGAGAGTGCCTAAGCAGGCAGAGTGGCAGGCAGAGAGAAAAGCAGGCTCCCCTGATGTGGGACTCGATCCCAGGACCCTGGGATCAGGTGTCCTCATTTTAAAGAAGATGTTCTTATCTATTTGTTCTTCCGGGTAACACGGAAGTTTACAATCATTAATTTCCCAGGAAGTTCCATTGAGAGTTTTCATTAGAACTATTTTTACATTACAAATGACTTAGAAAAGAACCCACAGTGCTAGATTTTTTTCTCAGGTTTCCCATCCAGGACTATGATTTGATGTTACTTACTAAAGTTTCTTTTTAAGTTTTTCAGTGAACTTTTAATTTATCCCCCACAGAACTCTCACACATTTTCTGTTTCTTTTATTTTTAGGCATTTCATACTTTGTTATTTTTGCAAATGGAAATTTTCCTTTTTACTTTCCAGCTTGTAATTATTGGCACACAGAAAAACATTTTTGTAATATATTTCTGTTGTATCCCATCACCTTATTTACTATCTCATTTTTAACATAGCACTTGCAGTAGATTGTTGTTTTTTTTTTTAATTTCTGGTATCGAATCATAACATCTTCATATAATGGCAATGTTTTTAAAAATCTTTCCTTCTTTCCAAGTGCTAAAAAAATCTTATTTCTGGGGCACCTGGGTGGTGCAGTTGGTTGAGCGACCGACTCTTGGTTTCAGCTCAGGTCATGATCTCAGGATCATGACTTTAGGGTCATGATCTCAGGGTCGTGGGATCAAGCCCCATATGGGGCTCCCACATACAGTTGGCTTAAGATTCTCTCTCCCTAAAAAACAAAACAAAACAAACAAACAAAAACTCTCTCCCTCTCCCTCTGCTCTCCCCTAAAATAAATAAATCTTTTCTTAAAAAAATCTTACCTTTTAAAAAAAATCTTATTTCTAATTTATTTATTTATTAAAATGTCCAGAACTGGAACGCCTGGGTGGTTCAGTCGGTTGAGCATCTGCTTTGGGCTCAGGTCATGATTCCAGCATCTTGGGATCAAGCCTCACAATCAGTCTCCTTGTTGAGTGAGGAGCCTGCTTCTCCTTCTGCCTGCCCTCCCCTTGCTTGTGCTCTCTGTCTCTCTCTCTCTCTTTGACAAATAAATAAATAAATAAATAAAATCTTCCAAAAATAATAAATAAAATATCCAAACCTTTGAGATCATTAAATTAAAAAAAAAGATCCTGCATTCTAGTTTTTACCTATTTTAATGAGAATGCCTTTATTGTTGAAATGGGGAAAAATGGTGTTGACAGTTATATTTTTATAGTCTTATGTTGTATGAATTATTCTGCTCCTGGTTTGCCTTGAATTTCCTTTCACTAATGATGACTGAATTTTAAATGATGACTGTTCAAGATCTATTAAGGAAATCATATATTTCCTAAATTTTCCTATAGAGTTTGACATACGAAAGAATCGGTTCTTGGTGCACTTGGTTTCAGCTCAGGCCATGATCTTGTGGTTGTGGGATTGAGTCCCCCATGAGATTCTGCTGCGCTCTGCGTGGAGTCTGCTTCAGGTCTCTCCATCTTCCTCCTGCTCACTCTCTCTCTCTTCCTCTCAGTAAATCTTAAGAGAAAATTAAAAAAAACAACAACAACAACAACAGTCAGCAACAATTGTTGACTGAGAAGACTGAGGCCCTTAAAGGGATTGCCTGGGCAGGCTGGCAGAGGCTGAGGCCAGTCTGTGGGCCAGGACACTGCTCTTCCCATCCCCTGCCCTCACCAGCTGAGGAACTTGCCATTTTACAGATGGAGACACTGACCAGCTCGTGGGACAAGCAAGTTGCCCAGAGCGGCACCGATGCCAAGACTGAACTCTTGGGTCTATTGATCTGATCTATTTGTGTGTATTGAATTGTGCTGGATCACTTGTGTGATCCTGTCTAGGACAAGCCCCCTTCCCGGCCTCAGTTTCCCCATCTGACCTTATTTCTTTTTTGTGAACACTCACTCCAGGGCCAGGAGAGTGCCTGAAAGGGACGATTTTGAATCCCTCTGGCTTTTTTCCTCCTCCCCCGCTTTTCACCAATCCCTCTGATCTGTTGCTAGCTCTCTACCCCAAAGGCATCCACCTGCAGCCAACCCAGAGCTGAAGGCTGAGACCAAAATGGCTCCAAGAATTCCAGGTCAGTGACTGGGTTTGCCTGCCCCAAGTAGGCTCCAACCTACATTTCCAAGTGGAGGAAAGAAGAACTATCCTTTATCTGGAAGCAGTGAGCTTGGGAGGTTGGTTACCTGTGGGGGCAGAGGGACATGGGACAGTGCCCCCTGTATAAGGGTTTACAGTTTCGTGCACAGACAGTTCCTGGCCCCTGCCAGTATATTCCCAGGGCATTGCTATAGGGAAGAATGAGACCCAATGAGCAAGAGCGACACCCTGACTGTGTGGACATTCAGAGGGTTTCTCCATGGGGGCTTCCTGGAGGAGGTGGCCCTCTGGAGGAACTTGGCTTGGGCAGCAAGGATTCCATGCAGAGGGAACCATCTGTGCATGAAGACGGTGAGCCACAAAGCTTGCTTCTAATGTATGTGTCTACTTCACCATCCCCCTCTTAAAAATAATTGTACTCAATCCAAAGCAAACAAAAGCACAGCCCAGATTTTAAATTTGAGAGATTGCCTCAGATTTTGTTTACTTGTCCCGATTTACATTCTTTCCTGGCCCCAACAAGACTACTTCCTTGCCCTGGCACTGTCGGACTTTGCGCTGAGATTGGGGCGGGATGGTGGGGGGTGGATTGTGGGGGAAAAGTTAGGGGGTGGAGGGAGGGTGGGGGCGCCCCATATGCAAGGGGAAGAGGCTCCACGCTTACTGGGGCAGGGGGCTTTAAAGTGAGGCGGAGCCGGTGTGAGGAAACGCATCCCCCCCACCCAGAGCGTCCCTTCTCCACCGACAGCCTGGAGGCGACTGGGGGGTCGCCCAGTCTCCCCTCGGAGAACGCGATCCTGTTGGTGTCCGAGGCTGGCGCTCCCTCTCGCGGCCATGCGGGGCACTGCGCCGCCCTAGCCTTCAGAGTCCTCGAGGGGCTGTTAGTTCCTGGAGACAGCTGTCCCTTGCAGCATATTTAAGGGCCCTGAGGAGCACGACCCACCGTCCCCCGCAGAGAGTGTCCCTACTTCGATGCCTCTGCAGCTCAACTACAGAATGCCCTAGTCAGCCCTACCGACGGCTTCAAATGCCCCTTCCCCTTTTCAAACATTTCTCTCCTGTCCCCTCCCTGCTGCGTTTCCTCTCCCCACGAAGCCTCACTGCCCTGTGTGAATGACTGGTTATTACTCCCTTCACCTGTAGCTTAACGGGATATTTTACATCTTTCTTCCTGGGTCAAATTGCCTGGGTCTGAATGGTGGCTATGACACTTAAAAATCCAAGTTGGGGTCACGGATGAATTACTCTCCTTGTGCCTGGCTTCCTCATCTGTGGTATGGGGATCATTGTAGCACCGATGTCACAGATTTGGTATAAGATAAATGAGCTATTATACATGCAGCAGATCTGTGTCCCCCCACATTCCGTGATGCCTCTCCTTTTCCTGGTTCTCCTGTCTTCACCCCCCCCCCCCCGGGAGCACATGCTTCTCTTTGTCGCAGGGCTGGGCAGGTCTTCTGGAACCTGCCCACCCCACAAGCAGCAGCCTAGAAGGACCCCTAGTCAGGGGATCTCTTTGCTGGTGTTAATCAAGGTTCTCCAGAGAAACAGGGCCAATAGTGTGTACCTTTTTAATGTGTATATACACATACATACACACACACCAAGGAACTGGATCGTGTGGTTATAGAGGCTGACAAGTAGTCCCAAGATCTATCTATAGTCAGTAAGCTGGAGACCCAGGGGGGCTGATGATGGTATATTTCCAGCCCAAGTGCAGAGGCCTGAGCCCCAGGAAATCTGCTGTTCCAGTTCCAGTCTAAACCTAGGGAGAGAAAATGATGTCTGATCTTGAAGGTAGTCAGGGGGGAGGAGTTCCCTCTTACACAGACGTAGGTTGACCTTTTGTTCTATTCAGGCCTTCAACTGATTAGATAAAGCCCACCCTTGTTGGGAGAGCAATCTGCTTTACTCAGTCAAGGATTTAAGTATTAATCTCCTCCAAAAATACTCCCACAGAAATAATTTGCCCAGAATAATGTTTAACCAAACATCTGAACACCCTGTGTCCAGGGGGCACCGATGAACCTTCACTGCCCCCAAGGACTCGAGGCAAATAATAACAGACCTACAGACCACTGGGGAACAGGAAGACAGACCCTCTAGCCTGCCTCTGTGCTTGTGTCTGCTCCCTCCCTGCTCCGTTCCACTTTCTCACTCCCTCACAGGCTTCCCCTGGACTGGCTTCCTCATACATTACTTTCATGTGCTTCTTCACAGGGGTGCTTTGTAGGGCAGGGGCGGGGCAACCCATAAAAACACGTAAACACTTAGACAAATATCAGGTACATAGTGGGCATGCAAATGTTTTATGATTAATACCATTATTGTAGCTGTTCCAGATGCTTGGAGGCCTTGTCTGCATACCAGGGCTCTACTCTGACCACTGTCCGCTTCCCAAAGCCTGGTCCTAAACTGGGAGATCCTCACCATCTCTCCAAACCTGACATCCAGCCTTTGCATGGACTTGCACAATTTCAGATCAACCAATTCATCCTCCCTCCACCATCTCCCCACCCCCGCCAGTGCAGGAATTCTCTCTACAACATCCCTGAGTCTCCGTCTTTCCACCTTGGCCACAACACCTCTTATTGCTAGAATAGTCCATTCCTCCCCCCAGGACCCTCAGAATAAACCGTTATGGGGCGGGGGGGATAAAGCTGGACAGGAGCAATGCCTGCAAATTCGCTGTCAAAAAAAAATGAATTTCCACGAAAAAGAAAAAATTGCATATTTTGCTGCTCATGCTCTGGGTACACAAGAACACACAATGAGCTTAGTTCACCACACGGCCTTCCCAGAGCCCTTCATTGTGTATAACGTGAAAGAGCCTGGCTGATAACAGGATTGTGTGGCCCTAATTAGGTAGATAATTATTTGTACATGGACATGTTTCATGAGTGGGGCTTGGTGAATAGGAGCCATAAGTACATATATTAGGAGACGATTCCATTAAAGATGAACTTCAGGCAACCGAAAAGCTTCTGATGGGTTATGAGCCATTTAAAGAGATTTTTGTAGCTGAAGTGTTATTGGCTGGTCCCACCTTTTCCTGTAAGGCTTTAAAAATGTAATCAAAACATCGGAAATTATAATGTAAATCAATGGGGGAAAGGCATTCCGTTCAGAAAGATTCAGTTTTTCTGTAGTTTCTCCTGAACTCAGCTATGACATGAATTGGTTTATTTTGTGTGCATCGATAGAGAATGAGGATCATTATAAAGAAGTATTTTAGTGAATTCAAAGTGCTGTAGATGCCCATTGAATAAAGGCACTCGGTTATTTGTACCTTTGGAAAATGGGCTGAGTTTTCCAGAAGAAAATCTGAAATGAACACAAGATACTAGTACTCTCCTGCTACAAACGAGCAAATTTTGTCAAGTTGAATATCATTCCCTGATATTTTTTTCACATATCCACCTGACCTTCATGTGTCCCCAGCCCTGGCCTGGTAAACCATCTGCCCAAAAAAAGGAATATCTAAAGTTTGCTCGTTATTTATGTCATAGACAACCATCCGTTGCATGAAATGGGTGTCTGGTCCAAGAATCATCCAAGAGCAAGACTCCTGAACTGTAAGGTGTGAGTCTTTAAAATTTTCTTTTTTTTTTTTTTTAAAGATTTTATTTATTTATTTGTCAGAGAGAGTGAGCACAGGCAGAGGCAGAGGGAGAAGCAGGCTCCCTGCTGAGCAAGGAGCCCGATGTGGGACTCGATCCCAGGATGCTGGGATCATGACCTGGGCCGAAGGCAGCCGCTCAACCAACCGAGTCACCAGGCATCCCTAAAATTTTCTTTTAAGGCAGATTGTTGTATACACATATATGCATGTGATGTGTGTATGCTTTACACACAGGTGTGTCTTACACATTTTATACTGTAAAGACATATACCAAACATAACAGAGATTTTCTTTGGTATAAACTTTAAAATGTCAATTTAAAAAAATAGTTCAGATGTTCAGAATACTTTGCTATTCACATGGGAATTACTTTGGGTCTCAGTGAAGTTCCTAACAAAGGATCCTATCTGCTTTTCGTTCTTATAGTTTTCTAACAAGCTTATTTTAGACTATTTACTTCTAAGAATCAATTTCGCTTTGCTGTGTCAGTTTTGGCCAATAAAATTGACGTTATTGATTCATTCTAAATATCTCTGATTTTTCTAGTGCATTTTCCTTGTTAATCCTTGAGTTGCTTCTCATTTTATTCCATTTTGACCAGAAAAATGTAGTCTGTAAATGAATTCTTTAGACTCTGGTAAAATCTCCTCTGTAGCCAAATATATAGTCAAGTTTGGGAAGGGTCCTATCCAGGCTTGAAAAAAAAATCATGTGCTCTCTGACACACTGTCTCTGGTATAGAAAGTGCCCCCATGCCCACCTCAGTGCAGATGTTCATTAATTTATGCTCATCTGAATTCCATTTATTATCCTTTCAATCTACTTAGTCTGTCTCTCTAATCTGTTCTGAGAGATGTGACAAAAACTCCGATTATGTGCCTATTTCTGTTTATAATTGTGTTGTTTATTTACTGCGTTTTACACTTTGAAACTACACTTCTAGGAACATACCAGCTGATATCTTGTATCTTCTTGGTGGACGTTTCCTCCATTGGTGTGAAATATCCCTCTTGTCTTTTTTACTGCTTTTCTCATAAAATCCTATTTTGTGGAGTGCCTGGGTGCCTCAGTGGGTTAAGCCTCTGCCTTAGGTTCAGGTCATGATCTCAGGGTCCTGGGATCGAGCCCCACATCAGGCTCTCTGCTCAGCTTCCCCCTCTCTGCCTACTTGTGATCTCTCTGTCAAACAAACAAATAAAATCTTAAAACACACACACACACACACACACACACACACATCCTATTTTGTCTGATATTATACTGCTGTGCCATCTTGATAGCATTTGCCCTTTCATTTTAACCTTCTGGTATTCCTCGATTCATGTATGTTTCACATAAACAGCATAAAGCTAGACTTCATGTGACTGTTGCTTTTGCTCTTAGCTGAAAATCTCAGTGCGTATAGATTAGATGACTCTTGGGTGACCATCACGTATATATTTTTATTATGATGGCCATTACACTGGATTTATTTCTACCATTTTACTCTGTGCTTTCTATTTACCTGCTTCTTCTTTGCTTATTTTTTTATTCCTTCCCTGACTTCTGTAAGATTGCACATGTTTTCTTGACTCCTTTCTTCACCCTACCTATTTGGAGAACACATACTTTCATTCATTTAATAGTTATCTTTATAACATAGACTTCTCACTTTCTCATATTTGTCACTAAAATCCGTATCAAGATCTTCTTAAATGAAATACATTATTTTCAATTATTTAAATGTCTTTATTAGCTTTCTCTTATCTACCATTCTTATCTAAGATTTTAGTTCTGACTTCTCTTAGAGCACAAGTTATTATCAAGGCACCGGGGTGGCTCGGTCAGTTGAGCATCCAACTCTTGATTTTGACTCAGGTCATGATCTCAGGGTCGCGAGATCGAGCCCCACCTCGGGATCCGGGCTGAGTGTGGAGCCCGCTTGAGATTCTCTGTCTTCCTCTCCCTCTGCCTTTCCCCACCACATGCATGCTCATGCTTTCTTTCTCTCAAATAAATAAATAAATCTGTAAAGAAAAAACAAAAATTATTATCTTATATGAATCACCATTCTGACTGTGCCTTTTATTATACCATGGTAATTATTGTAATTTAGAGAGACCATTTACCACATTTCATCAATTACACATAAGACACAAGGCCATGAATATCCAGTTGGTTAATCAAAGGATCCTGGATGATGTGAGTTTTCCTATCTCAGATTATCATCTGCCTTTCCATTGGTCCCAGTCTTCTTTATACAACTCATAAGCATCATGGGGTCTTGTTTCTAGAGTCCTCTCATCTTCAACCTAAGTCTATATCTTTCATCTTTTTTATTGATGTGGTGCAAGGGCCCCTTCTCCTATATCCTCCCATTGCTGTTGAGAGGCTATTTTATTCTGTATGTTAATTTTCTAACTGCCACTTTAGTGATTTCCCTGCTTCTATGATATTCTTTCATTTGATTTTTTTGGGTTCTCTGGGTATGCAATGGTATATCATCTTAAAGATAGGATGATTTTACCTACTCCTTTCTAATTCTTAAATTCCTGAAATCATTCTCTTATCTAATTGCATTGACCTTCAAAAGAACATTAAATAATATGACACTGGGAGAAAGGTTGTCTCCTCATGATATAGCAAGGATGCTTCCAGTGTTTTCCCATGAAGACTGATGCTCACGTCTGGGTTGAGATGGATGTGTTTTATCCTATTAAAGATGTGCCCGGCTACTTGTTTTTTTACTCAATATTAAGTAGCAGGTTGATTCTTGATTTAAAATACATACTTTCGGGTGGCTCACTGGGTTAAGCCTCTGCCTTCAGCTTGGGTCGTGATCTCAGGGTCCTGGGATTGAGCCCCACATCCTGCTCTCTGCTCAGTGGGGACCCTGCTTCTCCCCTCCCCCATCCCCGCCGCCTGTCTCTGCCTACTTGTGATTTCTCTCTCTCTGTCAAATAAATAAATAAATAAAATCTTTGAAATACATACTTTCTATGTGGTTGGGAAAGAACCCATCATGCCTGTTTCATCAGAACTTTGGCTTTGGGACTTGTTAAACCTTAGCTCAATATCCATCTACCACCGGTAAGAGCTTCATAATCTTACTGAATCTCAGGTAACTCGTTGATAATCCCTCCCTCATAGAATTCTGAGAAATTTAATTGAGAATGGGTATAAAACACTAGCACAGTGTCTGACACACAGTAAATGCTCAGGAAGTGGTGATTGCTTCAATTCATGTGATCAAGGCAGACCCCTCTGAGGTTTCTTCTTAAGGTGACTGTGATAATTTACTTGTCTAAGACATAAACTCTATTCGGTTAAAAACATATTACATAAATATTAATACATATAATAACTATTAATAATTAATAAAATATATTTTTATTTCTATGGTTCCAAATTTGAGCAATTTTTTAGATCGGTCTTACCCAGGTTAAATTTGGAAATTTAAAACACATTTACATCAACATTTATGGTGTTGATTTCCGAGGGATGTGGGGGCGGAAGGAGGGTGGGTGGGGAGCCATGAGCTCTTTTTTTTTTTTTTTTAATTTTTCACAAGGAATTTTTTTTAATTTATTAAATTTATTTTCAGCATAACAGTATTCATTGTTTTTGTACCACACCCAGTGCTCCATGCAATCCGTGCCCTCTATAATACCCACCACCTGGTACCCTGAGCTCTTGATGGATTCCAGATCACCTTGGAATATGTTGACCCTGCACTGCTTTTACTCAGCACAAGGGGGCAGCATTGCAAAAGAAACCTGAGCAAGGCTTCCCAGCAGCTCCGGGAATATTCATGACTTAAGAGCCTTGGGTGTTACACGCAAACAATGAATCATGGAACGCTCCATCAAAAACTAATGATGTACTGTATGGTGACTAACAACATATTTTTTTTTTAAAACCCTACTAATTTTGGAAGTAGTCTCTACCATTCCAGTCTTTTTCAGAAACCTGTTTACAAAATGGGTGGGTATATAAAAATCACATAGTAAATCCTCCATAAATGGTAAGCCCCTCACCTCGTCCATGTCTTTAGGCAAGTGTTGCTCTGTACCCCCTCCCCCAACTCCATCCCCTGCACCCAACCCTCCTTACCGTGGCTTCTTGCCGATACCCCTGATAAGTCCAACATATTCGATTATTTACTGATTTATTGTGTTTGTGATTTACTGGATTCTCCCAGTTCCCCGTCTAGAACGTAAGCTCTACAGCAATACAGTTTGTTCCAGGTGCCTAGAACAGTGTCTTGCCCAAAGTCGATGCCCAGTAAGTGTTGGTTGGTTGAGTGATGGCTGGGTGGTGCTAATATTAGTGATCCGGATGCTGCTGGTGCTGACGGGGATGGGTGTGGTGAGGATGATGGTGAGGGTGGTGGCCGGGGAGAGGGACTGGAATCAGTGAGGGGGTGGCGCTGGGGTGGCAATGATGGTGGGAGGGGTACTGGAGGGGGGAGGAGGCAGGTGACCGTGGTTGAGGTGGTGATGGTGTAGCAGTCGTCATGACGGTTACCGTGTTACGATTGGTCAGAGTCTCCTGAGAAGTTAGAATCTAAGCCTGAGGAGGGATGAGGATTTCCAGAGCCCGTCACATGAAAATGCTTTGTCTCTTGGTGTATAATACACCCTGCAAAATTGGGTTGGCCTTCCAGAACTCTACACCAGAACACAGAGAAGTCCCCACTTGGCTCTCTTCCCTCATCCAAACTTGGAGGGGCCCCTCATGTGTACACTCCTGTACACTTCAATCCTCATGCTGGACCTCTAGCGACACCCTCCTCAGAAAGCTGACCCTTGGCACCCCCTGCCCCCAGGGCTGTCAGTGGGACAGTGCAGCGCCCCCTGGGAGGTCAGGCCTGGAAGGCGTGCTTAGGGCTTCCCGGTTGGGACTCCCTGTACCCAGGGACCCAGAGGGTGGGTAAAAGCAAGAACACAAGCTCTGACAGATGCCATCTGCCAGATGGACTCCTGTCTCTGGGGCAGCGTGTGGCTGGGGAGGGCAGAGAAGAGCCTCCAAAGCCTACAGCCTGGGGTCAGGGACCCTCTTCTCCTGGCTTCCCTTGGAACCATTGTTGTTCCGCGGGACTGACAAAATGCATCTCTGTTCAAAGAAACTCTGAAGAATGAATACGATCCAGTACAGCTGGCGGATGGAGGACGGACCGTTGGCATGAGCGGACAGAGCCGTCCCAGACACCTGGGGAAATCCTATCCACGCACTCCCCAACCCACACACGCGCGCACACACACTCATGCACACATACACACGACCTTTCTCCAGCTGGCACCAAGGGAGGGACCGCCTGGCCTCCATGGAGACCTCCTTTGTCCTTGCCTCCTGCCCCAGCACATTTTCTCATAAATGCAAAGCACTCTGCTTGGGGTCCCCTTCCTTCTCTCCCTCTCCCTCAGCAATCCCTTCACATTCAAACCTGAACTATCCCCGGTCACCACATCTGCGTGTCTCCCCGGTTCCCAGCCTAAATTTCCCACCATGCTCACCAGGTCATCAGAGGCCTACTTCTCATCCCAGTGAGCTCAATCCCTTTCTCCCCAAACGCCAGGTCCTGGCCTGCCCAGAATGGCCACGGCCCATGGCTCTACCCCATCCCTTTTCTTAGGTTCAGAGTTCATCCTAGACAGAGCCGATGGCTACACAATACAATGAGTGTGCTGAGTGCCCCTGAAATGTACAAATGGTTCTGTTATGTGAATTTCATCTTAATAAAAATAATTTTTTTTTTTTAACTTTTGTGGCCTCCCTGCTGCCAGAAAGGCATGGAGAGGAATGCCTTGACCTTGGCTGGAGCCTGGGGGGCCGGAGCCATGGCCCTGGATGAACTCTGTGTGTGAGGCCCTCATGAAGCTCCCACGGCAAGCTCTTTTGACAGTGGGTACCCATGCCAGTGAGGGTGGGTCTCTTGCAAAATGCATTCGGGGACTTCTCCCAGGGTCCCCCACCAAGCCCAGATGGCCCTCTCGGGATGGTGTGGCCCTCTTCCACTGGCTATAAATCTGTCTCTGAACCGTCATAAGTGGGCGTGTGCTCCTTGCTTTAAATGAGCAGAGCTCACGGGACCTGAAGTCTTGTGTCTTGTCCCACGCAAACTCCAAACTCCCTCCAACTTTCTCAACATCTCCAGCCCTTGGACACAGAGAAGCTGCCAAAGATTTCTTCTTGAGACACGGACGTGTGAACTCAGTATCTTTATTATCAGACCTTGCTGTTCTTCTGGGCATTTGCTGCTGCCAAGCGAGGGAGGTCTTGAGGACAGGGCGCACCTTGGGTGCTCCTCCTAAAGGCAACATGAACTTGGGTTACATCACCCCGCTGAGCTGACTTTCCCAGGGCTGTGCCAGTGGTCACTGTTGCCCCGTTGTTCTTTCTGGCCCTCTCAGCTGTGCAAGAAGACCGTATCTCAGCTCTGACTCTCTGAGATAAAGGTAGAATGGACACCTTATCTCCATCCCACTCCCTCCCTCGCTGTCCTTCTGGGAACAGGCCCCCAGGGATCACAATTGATTCACTTGCCTGCCTGACACATTGTAAAAACCATCTCTGCATGTGTGTGGACGCACAGTGTCGGTGAGTAGCATGATGCTGTGCTCCGATACTCCGTCCTCTCTATCACTGGGCTCAGAAGTCGCCCATCACCGGGCTCATGGCCTGAAGAATGATGATAAGACCAGGTCCATGTCCAAGGGCCATGTTTGACTGCAAGGGCATGGCCCTCCTTCTACCGCGTTCTGGGTCTTTGAAGCTTTGTCTAATTCAGCCAGTAGATGCTGGTTTTTTGGTTTTTGTTTTGTTTTGTTTTAGTTCTGAGTAATGGTTCCCATAACATCCGTGATGCCAGCCCAGGACATCAACCAAGGCCAAAGAATCACCTGGAAGGCTTGTTAAAACACAGACTCCTGGGCTCGAACCCCAGAAATTCAGATACAGTTGGCCGAGGACCGGACTTCAGAGCGTCCATCACTGGAGCTCCATGGCGATGAGGAGGCCAGGCCTCCAACCATACACGGAGCAGCATGGCACCAGAACAAGCAGAGACACTAGGCTTCACCCATCCCCAAGCCCCTGCGCTGTGATGGACATGAGCTATGCTCTTATGACTGGGACGGCCCATCTCATACATGACTTGTCCAAGGCTCCAATGCTAGGAAGTGGTGGAATTGGGGAGAAATCCTTGTCTTCCTGAACTAGCACCTGTCACCACCATCACCAGTCCCAGGTATGACCGCCCCTTGCTCACACTCGTGAGATGCATCCTTCGGTGATCTCATTTGCCCGAGCCTCCCCAATGACATGCAACCTACGGTGAAGACAACATTCTCCCTTTCTCTTAATTGCAGTAAAATCTACTCAAAATGTTTGTTATATAAAATTTTTAATGTCAGGTGTACCCTCTTAAACATTTTTAAGTGCAGGTCCAGGAGCTTAAGGGACATGGACAGGGCTGTGGGGTTACCAACACCACCCAGCTCCAAAACTCTGTCTGTCTTGCAAAACTGAAACTGTGCCCACTAAACAGTCACACTCCCATTCCCCACTGTCCCCAGCCAATGGCACCCACCATTCTGCTTTCCATCACCCACTCTCGGTCCCTCACCTAAGTGGAATCACATTGTATGTGCCCTTCTGTGACTGGTTTATGTCACTTAGCATCATATCTTCGAGGGTCACCCATGTTGTAGCAGGAGTCAGAGTTTCCTTCCTTTTTAACACTGACTGATATGCCATTGTACGTATATACGTGTATTTGTTTATCTGTTCAACCATCGGGAGACATTCGGATAGCTTCTACCTTTAGTTATGGTGAATAACGCTTCTCTGAACAGGGGTATACGAATGTCTCTTCAAGTCCCAGCCTTCGATGATTTGGGGTGCACACCCAGAGATGGAATTACTGGATCATATTGTAATTCCATTTCTCATTTTTTTAGACCCACCCTGCTGTTTCCCACAGAGACTCTACCATGTCGCCTTCCCAGCAGCAGTGCAAAGGGCCCAACCTGCCCACCCCCTCAACAATGCTTCTTATTTTCTGGCTTTTTGTTTGTATGTTTGTTTGTTTGTTTGTTTTAGTAAAAGCCATCCTAATTGGTGCAGAGTCATCCAGGATAGCATTCTTAAACTCTGACCAGCCAGTCATTTGCTGCTCGGGTTCCAGGCATATGGACAGCCCAGGGCAGGGGCAGCAGGCGCACACAGACGACCTAGGCCAGCTCCTGCATGGCAGAACCTACTAGCAGAGCTGAGGCAGCAACAGAAGCAGCTGTGATGTGGAGGAGGGTGTGTCTAGGGCCATAAGCTGAGGCTCGGGAAGAGATGGCAAGGGAAAAGGAGGGTAGGTTACTCCTGCCTTCCTGGGAGGAACATCAGGGAAATCTTCCTGGAGGCAGTGACGTCTCAGACGGGCTTCAAAAGGTGAGCAGGGCTGGACTGGGGCAGTGGGACGATGGGCATCCTGGGCACAGAGCTGGTGTTAACAAAGGCTAAAAGTGGATGACTCTCAAGGAAGGATGTGGGGGGTGACCAGGAGGCATTTTGGTCAAAACACTGGAAGCAGCAGGGGTGGTAGGAGGAGCTGATGTCAGATGGCCAAATTGAGACCAGCCCATAGGGGCCTCTGAGGTAGTGTGTGCTGCGCTTCATGGGCACTGGGGAGCCATCGAATGTTCTGGAGCAAGAACGTGCACTGTAGTGGCTGTGCATGTCACTGCCTGGATTCAAACCCCAGCCCCTCCGCCATGAACTGTGTAATTGAAGACAAGTTGCCTCACTTCTCAGAGCCTGCTTCCCTGTCTGCAGAGTGGGGTGATGACCCTCTGATCCCCGGGGAGTTGCTCTGGGAACTGATCCTGTGAAGCCCTCACCATAGGGTCCGGCGCCGAGTGTTAGGTAAGAGGCAGCTTTCATTGATTCAGTTTGAGCTCTGGCTTATGAAAAATAGTTTGGCACCACTATGCGAGTTTAGATGGAGTTGAGAAAATGGGAGGCTCTAAACCTAGAAATCCAGGAGTGATGGACACCAGTGGGGACAGTGCCTGATTCAGCCACTGGAGCTGAGACCGGAGGGAAGAGAGGTGAGGGAGGAGGCACAGGCTCAGTCTGAAGTTTGAGCTGGGCAGAGGTTTGAGTGGAGGTGGGGCAAGGGAAAGAGGGGGTGTTGAGTCTAGTGACTAGACGGCGAGTGGCACTGGGTAGGTAATTCAGGATGGTGGTGCTGGCGGCTTGGGGCAGGCTGTGTGCTCTCTGGGGCCCTGTGAGAAAGGGTCATCAGGAAGCTATAAATGTGAGGGTGCACTTGGAGCTCAAGAAAAAGGTGGGGCTGAAGTTGGGGCTTCAGGAAATAACACTCAGGCAAGAAAACGAAAGCTCCAAGGTCCAGGACAGTTTTCCAAGGGGAGAAGATGGCAAGCGGACAGAAGAGAGAAGGGGAGAGGAGAAGAGAAGGGAGAGAAGGCCAAGACCGGTTTCCAGGCTGGTGATGAAAATCAGTGGCTGCACCGTCAGACCGGAGTTCGAGTCCTGCTGTGCCATGAAATACTGTGTGACTTTGAATAGGTTATTGAATGTCTCTGTGCCTCCGTTCCTTAATCTGTAAGTGGGGAATGACAGCAGAACCTCCTGTACCGGGAGTTAAGAGAATTAAATGAGATAATGCCTCTAAGACACGGACTTCAACGCCCAGCACCAGGGCAGAGCTCAAGCAATGGTGCCTCGTGTTGTGATGTCTACGAAATCCGAGTTAAATGGACAGGAGAGGGAAGAGGAGCTAGAGTTAGAGGCGGAGGGAGCACAGCTGCTTAGAAAAAGCCAGAAGGCAGTGGGGGAGTGGGAGGTGAGGCAGGGGATAGGCAAGGCTGGTAGGCACACACACCTGGTGCCAAACCGTGTGGAGGCCTCTAGGAAGGCGGGAACATGGACAGTTCTTCAGGGTCTGGCAATGAACTTATCTCTAGCAATTTCAGAGAAATCAAGGTGATTTTTAAAACAAAAAATTAAGTGGGAAAGACAGTTGGGAAGGCAGTTTAGGGTCTCCTCTGGGGAAGGGGGTGGGAGGGAGCAGGCGAGCTTGGCTGCCTGGATGGACGACCTGTATTTCATGTTTGCACAGCGGCACAGCCTGGAGGCCTCCCCAGAGGCAGCGTCCAGGGCTAGCTGGGACAGATGCTTCCCGTGGGCGGAGCGAGGGGAGGGCTGTGGCATCTTGGCCCAGAGAACCACACCCTGCCAGGTCAGGATTACAGTCTGATTGACAAGGACCTAAAATTCCCATGTTGAGATCGCTGCAGGGACTAATTCCGGTTGACATCTGTCTCACGAAACAAACCAACCAGGGACAAACCAACAAACAAAAGCCTGACCTACAATAAACAGAATAATATTATGCAAAAACCTCAGGATCTTACACTTCTACAAACGGGTGGGGGACAGAGGAGAGGCGTGGGGAGAAGGTACAGTAGGGTAGGGCCAGGTCCAGGCAGGTGGAAGGTGCAGCTGTTGGGATTTTCCAGAAAGACGCCACTCTGGCTGTTCACCCGCCAAGAATTTGGGGACCTATAAATAGTAACTGTTATGTGAGAACCAGCAGAGCCGCTCTGGCTATGACAGCCACTGGAGGGAGCTTGCTGAGCATTTAATCTCGGAAGATGACCTCACCGGAGCCCGCTTATGTAGTCTTACCATGATGCTTCGAATCATCAGGCAGTGCCAATGAGAGCTAACGGGGGATGACACACAAGCAGCCTGACTCATTATTAAGTCCCCGGACCGGGAGATCGGGCCACAGGGACTGATAAAACAACATTCGGGGTGGCTCATTAAGAAACTGGTGTCGCTTAATCACAACCAAGGAACGAAAGCCAGACTTCCATCGTGACTGGCAGCGCGGTCTCAAGGCGTCTGTCCTGAGTCTGACAATGTCAGAAGATGCCCATTCCCACCTTTCGAACCTCTCTTCTCAACTCAAATTTCCCCCGAGCCTGGTCAGGCTGGGTGGGGCTGGGGGTGGGGTGGTTGTTCAAGATGTAGCTTGTAGGCTTAATTTCTGGCAGGAAGAGCCTGTGTTGAATACAATGAAACTCTGTCTGGAGAACCAGCCCCTCAGGGGCCGATGCTGCCCTCCAGACTGGCGGGACTAGAGAACTCCTTACAAGGGATGAAAGGATCTAAACAGAGCCAAGATTTTATTCCTGCCTACAAGACCTCTGGAGTCACTGTATTTCCAAAGAAAGGGCTCATTTCATCAGACTCCAAGGAAGTGGAAGAAAAGAGAAGGAAATATCATGTATTTTTTAAATTGTCTTTGGATCATTGCCGTCTAACTCAATATTTTTCATTTGAAATGACTCTTGCATCTTTCTGCCACTATAGGCTAACAGCTGTGATTTCAGTAAAATGCACCCGGCATGAAGCCTGGAACTCAGTAGGTGCTCATTAAATGTTTTCTTCCGTTTGCCCCAGGTGGCCCTGACAACGGTCAAATCAGATCCAAGTTGTACAGAAAGGTTTACATCAAAGTAAGGGCTGTGGTCTTGCATTCCACTCTCCAAATTGGACCCCAGAATACCCTAGTTCTGTACCACCTTTAAGAATATCTGTGATGCCTTCAGCTGAATCTTTTTAATTGGGAAAAGTAATAAAATTGTGAGAGATCCTCCACCTTTCAGCAGGGAGTGGCCCCGAAAGGTGAGCCAGCTTCTGGGCATATTGGTTTTTAAAGTGAGGATTCAAAGTGAAAGCGTTTTTGGAAAAAGAATGTAAAGGATGATATAAAGATATGTTCTCATATTCTTGATGGTGGTGAGGGGAGATATTTTTTTCTGCCCCATTTCTTCATTCGAAGCTATTTTCCAAAAAAGGAAGGCCAAAACTGGTCCATGTGAATCATCTTTAACTAACGAGATAGCCGCCTTATGCCACAACCCCACACTGAGGTACACGTAATGCCCCATGGTGAAAAATTCCATCCCAGCCATTTGGCAGAAAGGACCACGTGACCTTGGGAGTTGTACAAGAATCTACGGGCACGGGGTGCCCGGGTGGCTCAGTCAGTTGCGTGCACAACTCTTGATTTCGGCTCAGGTCATGATCTCATGGTTCCCCATGTTTCTCAGCCCTCCGTGCTGAGCTCAGAGCCTGCTTAACATTCTCTGTCTCCCTCTGCACCTCCTCTGCTCACAGGCACATGCTTGCTCTCTCTCTCTCTCTCAAAAAAAAAAAAAAAAAAAAAGTTAATGAATCTAAAAAAAAAAAATCCATTTGCCTGGCAAACAGAGGGGGTGTCTGTTCTAGTCTATCTTAATTATGGGGAGATGCTCATTGCCATGGGGTTCATTCAAAGGCTGGCAGTGGAGACTAGGCACCCAGGTGCCTGCAGTGCAGCCTCCGTGGAGGGCCACAGACCAACAACCACAGCTTTCTGGATCTTGGTCTTAATTCCCTGTCCCACTGTAAGAATATTTGCCTAGATAACGCATCCTGATTTTATGATTCACAGTGCCCACGTTTCTGTCTCTACATCCCCAGCACATGCTAGCTAGTTCCCCAGCTGCCTTGATTTCCTAAGGCTGCTGTAACAAAGGAATCCCAAACTGGGTGGCTTAAAACCACAGAAATGTGTTCTGTCATAGTTCTAGAAGCCAGATGTTCACAATGAAGGAGTCAGTGAAGTTAGTCCTTGTGAGGACTCTGAGGGAAAATCGGTTTCATGCCTCTGATGACAGCCAGAAATCCTTGCTGTCCCATGGCTTATAGAAACCTCATTCCGACCTCTGTCTCTGTATTTCTATCAATAGTCCCCTCACCTGGCTGTCTTCCCTCTGTATCTGTGCCCAAATTTCCCCCTTTTTATAAGGACACCAGTCATTTGGGGGTTCACCTGGGTGGCTCAGTGGGTTAAAGCCTCTGCCTTCGGCTCAGGTCATGATCCCAGTGTCCTGGGATCAAGCCCCGCATCGGGGAGCCTGCTTCCTCCTCTCTCTCTGCCTGCCTCTCTGCCTACTTATGATCTCTGTCTGTCAAATAAATAAATAAAATCTTTAAAAAAAAAAAAAAGAATAAGACACCAGTCATTTGGGATTAGAAGCCCACCCTACACTAGTATGACCTTATCATGATTTCATTACATCTTCAATGACCCTATTTCCATATAAGGTCCCATTCTGAGGTACTGGGGTTAGGACGGCAACATATGTTGAGGGGTTAGGGGAATGCACAGTGATTTGACCCATGACATCAATTTACCATTTCCCTCTCTCGGGCTCTATGTTTTGAAGGATTGTATTTACCAAGCAAAATACATTTAGTGTTTACTCATTTAGTGGATCTTTAAAAATACATCATGGTCCCCCACATCAACTTCTAGTTCCAAACGAAGATGGCATAGAATCACTTTTCCCTGCCTCTCCCCTCTAAATACAACTACATACCCTGGGAATTATTCAACAGACAACAGGAAAAGGACTCTGGAAGGTGGGAAGAGGAAGGTAGACTGGCTGGAAGCCTCAAGGTGAAGGACACATACGGCGGAGCGGGAGCCCCAGGAACACCAGAAGAGTAGAGAGGAAAATATCATTCAAAGGGCTCAGAAAACGAAACTATCCTCAATCCAAGTGGCCACAAATGTAGACCAGAATCTATGCACCAAACCCACACGGCTGACAGCTCAAGACTGCACACTCAAAGAGAAGACTTAAAATCCAGAGCCTCCTAAAAAGAATCACAATGTCCAGGGGGCAATAAAAAACCTTACCCATCACACCAAGAACCAGGAAAACCGCAGTTGGAGTGAGAGTTGGAGTATCAAGCAATGCTGATACTGAGGTGAATCAGATAGGAGTTCCGAGATAAGGATTTTAAAGTAGTCTCCACAGAAACACTTCAGCAACAAATTACAGATTCTCTTGAAATAAGTGAAAGCATAGAAAATATCAACAAAGAAATAGAAGGTATTTTGAAAAGCCGAATGGAAATGATAGAGCTCAGATACACAAAAACCAAAATTTGAAAATAAATAAAAATGAATACAAAACACCTCACAGGGTGGGCTACATAGTAGAACAGAGATGACAAGCGCAGAATCAATGAAACTGAGGACAGATCAATGGACTATACACAATCTGAACAATGAAGAGAAAAAGAACCTCCAGGAGCTGTGGGACAATAACAAGATCCATCGTTTATATCACTTAAGTCCCAGGAGAGGAGAAAGAACACAGGAGCAAAAAAGTGGAAGAAAAATTTCCCAAATTTGGCACCAGACATAAAACCGCAGATCCAGAAAGCTGAGCAAACACCCAATAGGAGAAACCAAATCAAATTCACACCAAGACACATTATAATTAAGCTCCTGAAATCTAAAGGCAAAGAAAGAAAAATCTTAGGAACAGCAGCAAAGAGTTGCCCATAAAGAAACACAGATTTGAACAAAAGCAGGTTTCTCATCAGAAACCATGAAGTCCAGAAGGAGTGGCACATTTTTCCAGCACCGAAAGAAGGACCTGTCAACCACAAACCCTATAGAGGCTGAAACTATTCTTTAGAAATACAGGGGAAATAAAGACATTCTCAGGCCAAGAGAAACAAAGAGAATCTGTTGCTAGCAGACCTACTCCTATAGGATGGCTAATGGAAGCCCTTAAAGCACAGAAGAAAAGTTATATAATAGAAAGCTAGGATTTCCCAAGAGGAAAAAAGAACAGCAGAATGGATTAAGGTAGAAGTAAACATAACAGACCATCTTTCATCTCATGAATTTTTCAAATCATATTTTAAGGTTGAAGCAAAAGTAACACCATCTGATGTATACATACAGAGGAAACATTTAAGACACTTAGATTTTTTAAGTGTGATGAGTGAAAGAATCAAAAGAAAATAAGGCTTCTGCATGTCACCTGAAGCCATGAAACACTGATACCAGTCGACAGTGATAAATTCCGTATTTGTACAGGAAGAGTTACAGCAACAACGAAGAACACTATATGAAATGAGGTACTAAATATATATGTATTTATAATTATGTATACATACTACATATATATCAAAGTGGAACTCTAAAAAAATGTTCAAATAATCCACAAGAAGACAAGAGAAAGAAAACAGTGTAACAATAAACAAGGAAACAAGGGATAAACAAATTAAACCCTAATGTCAATAATTAGTTTCATGTAGGTGGTCTAAATACATGAATTAAAAAACAAATGCAGAGAGGGTTTACCAAAAAAACAAACAAACGAACAAGACCCAACTTTATGTTGTCTATAAAACAAAACAAAACTCCCTTCAGACATAATGACCTAGGGAAGTTGAAAGTAAAAGGATAGAAAAAAGATACATCAAGTAAGCATTCTTTTTTTTTTTTTTTCAAAAAGATTTGTGACTATAATCATATCAAAGAAGAAGAGTTCAAAGCAAAGAAAATTACCAGGGACAGAAAGAGACATTATAGTATGATGAAAGATCAATAAGCAAACGAGAAATAATAATCCTGAGTGTGTAACAAACAGACATACAGATATTCAAAATACATGAAACCAACCTGAAGGAGCTGAAAGGAGAAATGAACGCATCTACTGCTATCGTCGGAGGGGTCAAGTGTCACCTCCAGAAATGATAGAACTACTAGAGAGAAAAGACCTGAGCAGCACCATCAACCAACAGGATTAAACTGACATTTGTAGAATACCCCACTCCCAAAATAGCAGACTACAGGTGCTTTTCAAGTGCCTATAGTACATTCAGCAATACAGACCACATCCCGGGCTATAAACTAACTTTAACAAGTGCAAAAGAAATGAAACCAGACAGAATATGCTCTCTGATAATTAAAAAGAAAAAATGATAAAACTGGAAATCAATAGCAGAAAGCTAAAATGAAAATTTCCAAACACTTGGGTATATATACAACATACTAAGTAACCCATGAATCAGAAAAGAAATCTTAAAGATAAGATAAAATATTCTTAAAGACTATTTCTTTCAAAAATCTTCAAGAAAAAAATGAGGCTGTGTTTAATGAACATGAAACCACAACTTGGCAAACTGTGGGGTGCAGCTACAGTGCTGAGAAGGAAATTTATATCATGAAATGCTCATGTAAGAAAAGAGTAAAGGTCTTACATCAGTAATCTAAATACTTACCTCAAGAAAATTAGAAAAAGGAGAGCAAAATAAGCCCAAAGCAAGTAGGAGGAAGGAAAAAATGAAGAACAGAAATTGATGCAACTGAAAAAAGGAAGAGACTAGAGAAAATAAATGGAGGGGAGGCGTGAGCTGGTTCTTTGAAAAGATAAATTACTAATGATCATTAACATCAGGAATGAAATAAAGAATATCATAACAGATTCTGTAACCAGAATACTATGAACTTTACACTATAAGTTTGACAACTTAGAAGAAATAGATCAAAATGCCCCACAAACCACACATTAAGCTCAGCCAAGATGAAACCGGTAATCTGACTAGCCTTATAACTAGTAAAAATATCGAGTCTATAATTTTAAATCTCCCAAAAAATAAATCCTAGGCCAAGATGGTTGCACTAGAGAGTTTTACCAAACAGTCAGAGAAGAATTAATACCACTTTTACACAGTATCTTCTAGAAAGTAGAAGATGCTTTCCAATCCATTTGATGAGCCCACTATTACCCCCATTAACTAAGACAGCACAATTAAAAAGGAATGAAAACTTAAAAACCAATATTACTCAGACACTTACACAAAGTCCTCAACAAAATGTTAGCAGATTGAACCCAACAAAGTATAAGAAGGACAATAAACCTTGATAAAAGGGGATTTATTTCAGGTATGCAAGTCTGGTTTAATACCTGGAATTAAAACTATGTAATCCAATATATTAACAGCTTAAAGAGGAAAATTCATATGCTCATTTCAATTGCTGCAGAAAAAGCACTGAAACAAATTCAATACCCATTCATGTTAAAAAAAAAAAAATCCTCAGCCAACTAGAATGGGGGGAAAGTTCTCAACCTCATAAAATGCATTACAAAAAATCTACAGCTAGCATCATACTTGATAATGAAACACTGAATGCTTTTCCACAAAGACTGGGAATGAGATGAGGATGTCTACTCTCCCCACTCTAACTCACTGCAATACTGGATCTAAGTGCTGGAGAAAGGTAAGAAAAAAATGCATACAGATCTAAAAGAAGAAATAAAGTTGTCCCTATCTCAGATAAATGTGTAAAATGTCAATAAATCTACAACTAGAACTAATAAGTGAGTTCAGGAAGGTTACAGTTTACAAAATCAATATACAGAAATCACTGTATTTCTTTTTTTTTAATGTTTTATTTACTTATTTTAGAAAGAGAAGAAACGGGGAGAGAGGCAGAGGGAGAGAGAGAATCTCAAGCAGACTCCTTGCTGAGCACAGAGCCCAAGGCAGGGCTCGACCTCGCAACCCTGAGATCATGACCTGAGCCAAAATCAAGAATCAGACGCTTAACCAACTGAGTCACCCATGTGTCCCTCCCAAAATCATTATATTTCTGTATATTAACAACAAATAATCGGAAATCAAAATTTAAAATTCAATACCATTTATAAGTGCTCCAAAGAAAATAAAGGACTTAGTTATAAATCAAACAAAAGCATGTACAGTATAGATATAATGATAGTGATAAAATATTGAATCAAAGACCTAAACACTTTAAGAACATACTATATTCATGGATTGAAAGACTCAATATATAGAGATGTCAGTTCCCTCAATTCATCCACAGGTTTAATATATTCCTATCAATCTCAGCAAAGTGTTTGGTATATAAGCACACTTATTCTGAAATTAAATGGAAAGGGAAAAGCCCTGGACTAGCCAAAACAATTTTGAGAAAGAAGAATAAAATGAAAGGTATCACTGTTCCCAATGTCGAGGCTTACTATCTAACCACAGTAATCAAAATGATATGGTTTTGGTGGAGAGATAGAAACATAGTTCAATGGATCAGAATAGAGACCCAGAAATAAATCCACATAAATATGTTTAATTAATTTAACAAAGTAGCAAAAGCAATCCCAAGGAGGAGGGCTAGTCTTTCCTATAAGTGATGTAAGACGAATTGAGCATCCACTGGCAAAAAATGAACATCCACTTAAACTTCACACCTTAAATAAAAATTACCTCAAAATGGATCACAGACTTAAATAAAATATAAAGATATAAAGGTTCTAGGAAAAAAAAACAGTAGAAAGTCTTTGGATCTGAAACCACGCAAAGAGTTCTTGGACTTGACACATAGAAGGAAAAACTGATACACTGGCTTATAAAAATTAAAAACTTCTGTTCTGCAAAAGACCCTGTGAAAAAGATGAAAAGAGAGTAAAATATTTGCAAACTACATAGCTGACAAAGAGATAGTATCCAGAATATATTTTTTAAAGCTCTCAAAAATCAACTGTTAAAAAAAAAACTAAAAAAAGCAAACAATCAAATTAGAAAATGGGTGAATGACATGAACAAACATTTCACTAAAGAAGATACACAGCAAGAAAATACATGAAAAGATGTTCCACAGCATAAGGCACTAGAAACATACAAATTAAAACCACAATGTGATATGACTATATACCTCTATACTACTCTATTAGATCGGCTAGAATGAAAAATAGTGATAACAGCACGTATCAGAGAGGATGCAGAAAAAAATGAATCACTCATATATTGCTGGTAATACTGTGAAATGGTATAGTCACTTTGGAAAATACTTTGGAACTTCCTTTTACACTGAGAAGTGGGTTCACCATAGGACCAGGGGCTATACTCTGAGACATGTATCCCAGAGAAATGCAAATGTATTTTCACACAGAAACTTGCATACAAATGTTTGTAGCAGTTTTATTCCCAAAACTGGAAACCACTCTGATATCCTTCAAAGGATGAATGGTTTAACAAACCTTGGTACATTCATACCATGGAATCCCACTCAGCAATAAAAAAGAATAGACTATTCATAAACACAAGAACTTGGATGAACCTCAAGGAAATTTTGCTGAACAATGAAAGCAGATATTAAAAAGATATATACTGCATGGTTCCATTTAGATAACATTTGAGAAATAACATAATTGTAGAAACAGAGAACAGATTAGAGGTTGTGTGGGGGTGTTAGAAATGGGGATTAGGAAAATGGCAACAGAGGGGCACCCCAGAAGAGTCTTGTGGTGATGGCACAGTCAAGTATCTCGAGGCTACACATGTGATCAAATTGCATAGAGCTACACACACACACACTCCAACAAGGACATGCATAAATGGTGAAGTCTGAATAAATTCTCTAATTTACACCAATGTTGATTTCCGGGTTTTGATATTTTACCTGAATTATGTAAGCTGTTAATATCAGAGGAGGCTAGTGAAGAGCGCACAGGATCTCCCTGTAAATTTCTTTGAACCTTGAATCTATAAATTATTTCCAAAAAAAAAACTGTTAAAAAATAAATAATCAGATAGGACTTCTGGTCTACCTCTTGAACACACTAATTGAAACAATTCTTATCCAAGTAAAAAAAAAAACTCAACAATTTAGGAAATCCTACTGCTTTTGGCTTTTCAGAAACTTAGGTCTTAAAGACCCAATATACTGTTTCAGTGGTTCTCAAAGTGTGCCTCTTAGGTATATCGGCATCACCTGGGAACTTAGTAGAAATGCAAATTCTCATTCCCCACTCCAGTTCTACTGAATCTGAAACTCAACACTGGGGACCAGCCCTCCCAGTTTTAAAAAGCCCCCTAGGGGATGCTGGTGCATACTCAGGTTTGAAAATCACCATTCCACTGTGTCCTTCACAGATGCTGGCGACACACTTTGTATCTGAATCACTTTTCCTGGAGGAGACCCTCTGGCAGGACTATAGCCCAGGCCAGCTCCTCGCTGTCACTTTTCCAGGCTGCTTGTGACTTCCACCTGTCTGTTCTTCATATATAAACCTTCAGCAGGGGGCACCTGTGTGGCTCAGTCGTTTAAGTATCTGCCTTCAGCTCACGTCATAATCCCAGGGTCCTGGGCTCCAGCCTCATCAGGCTCCCTGCTCAGCGGGATGCCTGCTTCTTCCTCTCCCCCTCCCCCTGCTTGTAGTCCCTCTCTCACTGTCTCTCTCTCTGTGTCAAATAAATAAATAAAATCTTCCCAAAAATTATATAAATAAACAAATAAACCTTCAGCAGGGAAGAGTGCTGGAAATCTTTCAATAGCCATCTAGGTCACTGAAGTCCATAAGCTTCTGCTAAAGACATAATTTCCTGTAAAAGCCAAGCTGCAAAAGAGATACACGTTCCCATCGGGCCTGGCTTAATGAGTACTCTAACTGGGAGAAAGGTGATGATTTCCAGAACTGCCTAAAGCCTTCCTCCTCTGCCCAGAAGGGATGCTAGGTGAAAGGAAATTACATAAAAATTAAGCACTTTACAAAAGAGGTTCCAAATGTAAGTTATGCTAAGTATAAATAATAATATAATAACATAAATAATAACATCTCACTCATCTTGTCTTTATCTCTGGGCCTAGGAGGATCAAAGCCATCTGATAAACGCAGCTTCAAACATGTCTGGGAATGGGCGTGCTCCAACAGGCCTCCGCATCCTCCGTTCCCACATTTCACAGCCCTCAGAGGCTCCCAATCACCTCTGCTGGTTGTTAGAGGCTTTCTGCGCAAGATACCTCTTTTATAAAATTAATGGTGCCAGTTCCAATAGTGGCTTTAGCAGAAAAGAAAAATAAAAACCTTTTTCAGGGCAATGTGTCTCATTCTCCTGTGGTTTTCCTCCATCCCTAGAAACGCCTTAATGGACCCCTTTTATAAATGTAATTGACTTCCAACAAACTCTGTTTTGAGTATCTTTTCCATATCAAGACAACACTCGAAATAACTGGATACTATGAGAGAGGTCCTAATGATGTAGGAAAAATGTTAGGGTTTGAAGCTGATGGCCGAGAAAGAATTCTTGAGACATCTTGGGTGCAAAAAGGTGGTTTTATTAAAGTAAAGCACAGGGACAGGACCTGTGGGCAGAAAGAGCCACACCAGCCTCATAAGGAATGGCCCATTATATACTTTCGAGTTGGGAGGGGGTTAGGGATAGCGTGAGTCTCGAAGGAATTCCGAAGCGAGGTTTCTAGGACCTTGAAGGGGTTTGCTATTGTTGGAAAAGGGGTCATTGGTTACTGTATCAAAAAACCCGAGTCCTGAGACCCTTCAGATGTGTATCGGTGGGTCATACGCTTGTGGGATGATTGCCAACGTGTATCTTGGGCAGTAGAGATAAAGGAAGTTTCCAAAAGAATCATTATATGTTAAAGTAGACTTACAGGAACCTGGGGTTTGGACTAAGATTGCCTTTTGCCCTTAGCAAAGTATGAACATCCAGGCAGCTGAGTCCCTAGAGGAAGGTCATTCTGCCTGTTTCAAAGACTTGCCGAGGGTCTGTAGATAGTAAGGAAATTTAGTAATTTCTCTTCTGCTTCTGTTTTCCACATCAGTAAGGCCAGGATATGGAAGAAGGGAGCTGGTGGTAAAGCAGAGTTTGGCAGTCCCATCTCAGGATTTGGTGGGACCGCCTTATGCAGTAACAGGAGCAGGGAGAATCTGGGGTCTGAGAGCAGCGTTACCCTCAAGGACTAGATGGGCTTTGGAGTTGCTGGCTTGGGGAGGGGACCAGAGGACTGCAAAAGTGGTTTGGCAGTCAGGCCAGCAGGGAGAGGATCCGGGTGGCCTGCCTGTGGAAGTCTGGGCCAGTGCTGGTCAGCATGACCAGAATTGGTCCAGCTGTTCAGGAATAGGACTCTGGGCCCAAGAGGAAGGCAGGAAATTTAGATGCACCCATGCTCTGAGTTTGGGGGGAGGGAGGGAATTGAGAATCAGGGTCCAAGACGTACTGCAGCCCACAGGGGAATGGCAGGGCCATTTCATCCCTGGGGACACACTGGAATTGCCGGCGGAAGCTCACCAATCTTTTTAAAGAACCTGCTTTGGTTTCATTGATTTTTCTCTGTTGGTTGCCTGCTCCTAATGTATCGATTTCTGCCCCCACTTATTTGTTTTCTTCCGTTTACTTTGGATTTAATAAGCCATTCCTCTTCGTTTCATAAGCTGAAAACTTAGGTCATTGATTTTGGACCTTTCTTTCCTAATATATGCAATCAGTGCTATAAATCTCTTTCGAAGCCCTACCTTTGTTGCAGTCCACAAATTTTGATGTTGTGTTTTCTGTTTTGTTTAGATCAAAATATTTTAAAATTTCTGTTGAGATTTCTTCTTTGACCTGTGTGTTATTCAGAAGTGTGTGGGGCTTTTGCTTTGGGGCTCTTTGTTTTTGTTTTTTCTTTTTTTTCTTTTCTTTTTGTTTTTTAGAGAGAGAGAGAGAATCTTAAGCAGGTTCCATGCCCAGCGTGAGTGATGCAGGGCACAATCTCACAATTCTGAGATCATGATCTGAGCCAAAATCAAGAGTCCCATGCCTCACCAACTAAGCCACCCAGGTGCCCTCGGGAAGTGTGTTGTTTAATCTTCATGTACTCAGGGATTTTCCAGTTTTCTTTTTATTATTGATTTTTAGTTTATTGTGGGTCTGAGAAAAGATACTGCAGGATTTCCATTCTTTTTAACAATTTGTTACAGCGCATGCTATGACCCAAAATGTAGTCTTGAGAAAAGTTTCGTGTGATTTTGAAAAAAGAACGTATGTTCTGTTGTTTTTGGATGAAGTTATCTACAGATGTTCATTAAATCCAGTCGTCTGTAGATGTTCATTAAATCCAGTGTGCTTGAGTTCACCTCAGTCCTTACTGACTTTCTGCCTGCCGAATCTGTCCATTTCTGAGAGCAGGGTCTCCGACGACCATAGCGAATTCCCCTATTTCTCCTCACAGTTCTGTTTGTGCCTTGGATAGTTTGACACTCTGTTGTTAGGCACATACCTGTTAAGGATTGCTTTTTTCTTGGAGAACTAATAAATTTATCAGGATAATGCCCTTTTTATCCCAGATAACTCTCCTTACATTGAAGTCAGCACTGCCTGAAATTCACAAAGATTCTCCCACTTTCTTTGATAAGAATTAACATGGTATATTTTCCTCCATCTACTTACCTTTAATCTATACTATTCTTTATATTTAAAGTGGTCCTAGGGAGCTTTAAAAAATGCTAATGCCTGGGCCCTGGTCTGATGCAATTGATCTGGGGCATGGCCTTGGCAATGGGCATTTTAAAAGCTCCCCAGGAGAGACCAGTATGCAGTCAAGACTAAGAACCATCAGTTTATGGGCAGGCCACCAACTCCAGCCTCAGTGCAAGCAGCTGCGATGGCGGGGGTGGGGGGTGGTAGGGGTGGGGATAGGCTCAAGGCACTGCAGGGTGTAGAGGGGTCCACTGACAGCCCAACCCTGCTATACCCTGACTTAGCGACTAAGTAGGACACAATGGGAGCAGGATGGGAGGAGAAGAGAGAGTCCAGCCCCCGAAGCCAGGCTGAGATGGAGAGAGAGAGATCATTTGAGGGCCAGGTCACCTGGGTAACCAACATCTTGCCTTCAGTGGAGTAGGGCTAGGGGACAGCAAAGGTCTGCAGAAGGGAAGCTGCTGGGTGTGAAGAATATGGGCAGGAGGTATACCTTGAGCGTCACCCTGCAAACCCCGTCAGTGGTCACAGCTCATCCAGAAGCTGGATCTTTCTAACAAACCCCCAGGAGATGCCTCGGCTCCTCAGACTCATACAGTGAAGGGAGGATGAAGCAAGTCACGGAGCAGCCCCACACCCCTGGGAAGCTGTCGATGGAGAAACAGATTTCCTAACATCTAGCACAAGTGTGTTGCTCTATGCGATGGGGAAAGGCATGCATGGGGGACAAGTGTTGAATTTTCTCTGAGCCCTGTGCTCCCGGGAAACAGCAATGGATAAGAAATCCTCCCCCCTCTTTTGTGCTCCTGAGAAAGGCTTACTGCAAAGAGCTACCCTACCCCACTGGACTTAGACAAGACTCATGATGCTCCCCCGTTATTTACCTCGAGGCCAGACAGAGACTCTCCAGATTCCCTTTCTTTGCTTCATCAATGGTTGGTTGAACTGTTGTCTCCATGATCTACAGGAACAAAATGTTTGTGCACCAAAGTTCAGTTAAGCTTCTCTCCTTCACCCAGGTCCCTGAACTATGACCCGCCCTTGATCTGAGCCAGCACAGAGCCAGCCTCAACAGTCCCCTCCGGAGAAGAGGCTGGCCCCAGGGTATAATCGTCTCTGATTTACTGTCCAGTCAGGCCACACCCCTTCATCTGGTGTTCCCACACTCAGTTCCTTGCCGCATACTCCCTATAAAAGATGAACTCTTCTCCTAACCCTTAAGACACCCAGACTTTATGCACAGAGTGGTTTCCTTATTACCGGAATCCCAATTGCCCCAACCCACTTCCCTGGCAATAGCAACTTCCCCTCCCTTCAAAAACCACTTCGAGTAAAATCCTTCCTTACAGGGTGCAAATTTATTTTCTTATTGGACTGGGGAAAGTTTAGAAAAGTCATCTTGAGGGCAGCATGAAGAGACTGTGTCTGGGGAGGAGGAGGGACGGCAGACAGGGTGCAGGATGGGAGGAGTAGGCTCCCGAGGACCAGTGGGGGATGATGACCTTTTGCCAGGGTCAGCGGGGAAGAGAGGATCCAAGAGGATGTGGAAGGTGAGGTCTCCGCCCCACGCTTAGGCCAAGACGCTATGTTACATGCTCCCACCCCTTCCTCCGGGCTCTTCCCAACCCTAGCCCGAGACCCAGATGTGGGTGCGCCCAATGTTGGCCAAATAATGGAGACTGTGGTCTGCCTCTTACCTGCTCCCACCTGTGCTGACTTCCTCTAGCAATTAACCCCCCTCCTTCCCACACCCTTGGCCTCTCCCCACAAACTGGCTTCTTACGATCATTCAAACAGGTCCACCATCTCTGTGTCCCCCTTGAATCCCAGTCCAGAGGCTGCCCTTTCTTTCCACAAATCCCTAAGATTATTTTTTTTAAGATTTTCTTTATTTATTTGACAGGGAGAGAGTTCACAAGCAGGCAGAGAGGCAGGCAGAGAGAGGGGGGGAAGCAGGCTACCCGCTGAGCAGAGAGCCCGATGCAAGGCTCCATCCCAGGACCCTGAGATCATGACCTGAGCCAAGGGCAGAGGCTTAAGCCACTGAGCCACCCAGGCTCCCCATCCAAGATTATTTAGATGCGTTGCTGCGTCCCTGTGTCCCCTCAAGCCTGGCTTCACCCCTGGAGAGCTGCCGGCGGCTCTCACCTCTCTGCAGCGCCCCTTGTGGCCGCATCCCCAGGCCTGATGATCACCTGACCGCTTCCCCCACAGCCCAACCACCCACCTCCCTGAAGCAACTCTAGGGTTCATTGCTGCAACCATTTTGTGCTATTCTTCCCTCTGTGGTTTCTCCTTCAGAATCTGCTGGTTGCCCCCTCGTCGGCCTGGGCCTTGGCCCTGGTCTCACTTTTCTCTTCCTTCCTAGCTGTCCCTTCTCCCTGAGTGACGAGTAGCCCCTGTATACAGATCACTACGGGACTTAACTTTCCAGCACAGCCCATCCCGAGCTCTGAACACACCCTCCCAGTGGCCTGCCCCACATCTGCCCTTCCAAAGATGGCACCTTGGTCCACGAGGGAGGAGGAGCTTCAGGGGCTGAAGCTCACCAGCCCCCACTCCCAACCCCTCCCTGGGCTCATCTCCCCTGAGCCGCCAGAGGGATCAGGTCCCTTCCTTGCTCCAAGCCTTTGGTAGATTCCCACTGAGCTTCCCACTAATCCTCAGCCCCAAACAGAACCTGGGAGGCCCAGCACCCTATGCTGTGGCCCCTACTCCCCCTGGCTTGCTGTACTAGGGCCACACAGACCTTTGTTCCATTCCCTGAACCCATAAAGCTCCTTTCTCCCTCTGCATGGAGCCCCCGCCCTCGTTAGGGCTGCATCAGCTCTAGTCCTAAATTCCTCCCCGGTAGGAATCCGGCCTTGCGCTGGGATCGGCCTCATCCGGGTGGCTCCTTCTCACCCCGCTCTCATTTGGATGCCAGCTGTCCCTGTAGATGAGTGGTTGTTTAGTATCGATTTTCTCCCCCAAACTGCAGCCCTGAGGAGAGCCATCCAGTCTGTTTCCATCACAACTCCAACCCCCTCGCTCTTAGAATAGCCCAAGATAGAGACTAGGGGTTCGGGAGATGTTGTATGAACGAACACTGTTCATGTTATAAGAATCACTAGCCACATGCGGACATTTATTAAACGCATCCTGGAGGTTGCCTTTTGCAGCCAGTGGCGTCCCACCCGACTCTTTCACCTTTCTGGGGTCCCCAGCCCTCTCCCTGCACTGCGAGTATTGGCTTCTGTGTTGCCCCACTGCCTTATTTCTTTGGAGAATGGCCCTGGGCTAAGGAGAGGGGCCTCAAGGGCAGCCCCCAACCTGGCAGATGCACACCGCAGGCCTGCTTCCTTGCCTCAGCCATTCATGCCCTAGAGTCCCTCCCCATCCCCCACCCCATGGGATGTGGCTGGAGCAAGCCATCCCTGGAACCCTTGTCTTCCCCTTCCCCTGCCCTGCTCACCTGGCCAGTATTTCCTAAGAGCTCTCCGGTAATAAATCACTGAACAAGAATCTGTCTCCAGCTCTGCTTCTAGGAAGTCCAATCAGAAACATCTAGAATAGGGAGGGAGATAGGTGTGGAGTGAGGGATGAGAGAGAAACAGGAGAGAGGTCTTATATGGACTAGTAAATGCCCCAAGCATTGAGGTAGAGGAATCAATCTTCTGCATCTTTGGTCCCTCCCCAAACTGTCAAATCAATGGATGAGGAGGAAGGAGAGGGGAGCAGCGCAGAGGAGAGTGGTGCAGCCGGGAGGGGAACAGAACCCTGCTTGTTCCCCAACCGACCTCCAGCTTATACTCTTCACCCATCTTAGCCTTCCTGTCTGACATCATCTGTGCCCCCCACTGTGCTGGAAATGCAAGTTCTCACTCTCCCATTCCTTTGGGTTTCTCTTTTGTGCCCCTGGGAGATTATTATATGTCCCCTAAGGCCAGAAGGGATCTGCCGGTCCTCGATGCTTTAATGAAACTCAGTCCCTTCTAAAGGAGGACAACTGGACACCAGGTCCCTAAGCCTTCTTTGCCTGGGAGCCAACCAGCCCGCCTTGTGTGTTCTACAGCATAAACCTTTGTTAATCACCAGCTAGGGCACTGGGTAAAGTCCTTTCTCAAATCCTGGCCCCCTGGGCTCATAGCGTTTGAGATACATAAGTATGTTGCCATGGTGACACGGTGACAGATTAATTTACAAATCCTCTTGGAACAAAGCTGCTTTAACAAAGTGAGAGTGCATGAGAAGGACCAGGGGAAACTGCACCGCTCTCTCGGGACCAAGTTGGAGCCAGTGGACCCAAGAAGGAAAGGACAGGTAGAGTCCATCTCAGGCTGATGTCTCCCGGGGCTCTGGGCTTCCCGAGGCATTCCTGCCTCTAGGAATGCAGCAACTAAGCCCAACCCTGGTCTGAAAGATACCTTGGATCCTTCTCCTGTCAGGGGCTTTGCTAGTTACTGTTGCAGCTGACAGCTGTCTGCATAATTAATGAGCTAATCCTCACAGCCACACCCCCACACCAAGAAGCACCACCACCAAACTATTCTTAGCAAGAAGATCCTCCAAAGCCACTGGTGAGCAGCAGTTTGCCTCAAACGACATACAGTGATTAGCGTGTGATTCCTCAAAGGGAGAGAGTAGGCAAACACTCGGCTCCAATGCTACTGATGCAAATCTGAGCCGGGAATCTGAAATGGCATCTGGCTCTCAGTTTTCAGTAGACAAGATTGGAAGGTTAAGTGATTCTCACAAATAAACCTGTGCCTTCTAATCCCTGGTACAAATCCAGGTGGGCTCTCCAATTAAGCTCTGTGGCTCTTGCTTCTCCCAGATGAATATGGTCCATCATCTCAGATGAAGGCACATTTCAGAAATCCAGAGGGGCTGGATGTGTTGTGTAACTGTCCCTCAGAACAATGTATTACTTAAAATATAACCCATGAAAAATTCTACTATTTACCAAGCATGTGTACATATAGCCTTAAGAAAAACACATACTGGCAACAGGCCTCTGGGGGAGAGGATGATATATGGCCTTAAAGCGGAGCAGCTGGGGATGCCCGGCTCACTCAGGGCAGCATGGAAGCCAAGCAACTAGGAACACCCGGCCCGCTCATGGCGGAATGCCACCTGCTTCATTTTTCCGTTATCTCCCCTCCCCCACCCCCAGAACACCTATGGCTAATTAGATAAGTCCTTTGAATGTGCCTGCTCAACCATAAACTTTATACTGCCCAGACATATTTTGCCTTCCGTCTTGTTTATCTACAAGGCATATGATTAATGTTTAACCTTCTTTGGCTCTTCTGTTGATTACTGTCTATATCTAATAAAAATGGAACTAAGGCGTTGTTCGGGGCAACAATCTTTTCTACTGTTGTCCCTTGCTCCCTATCTCTTGCAGCTGACTTGTTTGTGCCTCATTCTTCTCCTGTGCACCATCAGGAAATGACGGTGTTGTCCTGCAGGCAGCTCCTGTTGACCTGTGTCCTCACTGCTCCAAGTATGGTCCACAGACCAGTGGCAATCAGCACCACATGAGAGCTTGTTAGAAATAGACTCCTGGGCTCTACTCCAGACCTACCAGACAAGAATTTGTAAGGGAGGAAAAAAAAAAAAAAACAAAAAAAAACCAACACTCTTTTTTTCCCTCTGCCCTTTTAAATTCTATCTGATGCCCTGGAAATTCAACCAACAAAGATGGGCTAAGAGTGAGACAGTGTTTATGAATGTAGGCAGCATACGAGCAGGAGAAACGCAGTGATGAGTAACTCAAAGGGGTGGTTAGAACTTGGGGCTTATATAGCACCCTAACAGAAAACACTAAATTTATAGAGAAGTGACAAGACAAAGGACAGGCAGTTTGGGCTTTTAGGGGTGGTCAGCTGTGGGAAGGTAAATATAGTTGGGGGAACTGATGAAAGACAAGAGCTGTTCAGTGAAGTTTGTTATGTGGATTTCCATCAGTCTTGTCTCCCGGCTGGTGAGTCTACAGTTGTCTTCCTCTTCCTGCTACGAGCTAAGGAGACACCTGGACAAATGGAAATTTACATTCTGCTCTTAGGCAAATAGAGGAGGAAGGCCCAGAGCTTGTTTGGTATCTGCTGTTTCTCCACTATGTTCAGCTCAGAATAATCCTAGTGCCAAGATTGAATATTTGAAGGTGACATATTCTGATTTCCTACACATTTTTACCAGATTCACAGGCAATTATGATGCATGGTAAAGCTTGAGTGGGCCTTCATCCCTTAGGGCTTCTGGAGGACGTGTTCATGACTACAGGTGCTGATGCCTGTCAAGTGGCAAGGTGGGCCAGGTCTACCTCCCAGCCCACCACCAACTCATCTCAGTGCTGTAGGAGGAATGAGCTTGTTTCCAAGGATGATGCAGATGCTAATCTCCTGATCTGACCCAAAATAAAATTGGGGCCAAGAATTGAAGTTACAAGCAATCAAAACAAATTTTAAAAATACACTGAACTTTAGTGAGGCTGGTCCTTGACCCAGACAGTGCTTTCAAGCCTATGCAATAATTTATCTACATGCTCAGGTTTCTGCAGATAGTATTTAAGGCATCTTACCATGGTACATAAAATCAACAAGATGGACTGTTAAGAGTAGGAGTCAAGAGTCTGTACTTTCTAAGTTCTTTTCAGCTTCTCTCTTAACTTGAGCAAAAGATCTCGTGGGCCAAGCATCCCATAATAGGGAACCAAGAAACTATCCCCTCAAGCAATCAGAACTGCCCTGAGTCAGCAAGACCCCATGTGATTAAGCCCAAGACAATGATCAACCTGACCTTTATTGCCCATCTGCTCATACCCACTGATCTTTGTCCTACATTTTCCTTCTATACAAAAACTAGAAGTATTTTCAGCACTTTGGAAACTGTGTTTGAGACACTAGTCTGATGTCTTCCCGGTGTTAGCCTCACTGAAATAAATTCCTTTCTATTTCTATTTCACAAAAAAAAAAAAAAAGGGAGTCAAAATAGAATGAAAAATAAGTGTAGGGACATAAAATGGAGCCAGGGTGTAAAAATCCTAAATTCTTGGTATAAGTGGGTCACAAACTGAGTGCCGGTTTCTAGTAACCAAACATAAAAACAAGGCCCAGTCAGTTACACTGATTCATTTTCACATGCTAACAAAGAGGCCAGTTGCTAGGAAAGAACCCAACATTCTTTCCCTCTTCATAGTAGAACTTCTTGGAGATTCATGTACACACACTCTCCCCACATCCCCGCCTCTCATTCTCTCTTTGACCCACTCCCCTATGGCTTCTTGCTTCACCAGCCCACAGAAGGCAGTCTTGACAAGCTCACTGTGACCACCATGTTACCAAATATAATCGCAACAGTCCCTTCCCTGTGCCCATCTCAGGTGGCTTCCCAGCACCCCTCCACCTGGTTGACCACTCATTAGTAGGACACCATCCTCTCCTGCATCTGTAGTGTCATTCAGTTTTCCTCCTGGCCTGCTGGCTGTTCCTTGCTTCCACATACTGTGGTTTCTGCAGGCCACCGTATCCTGGGACCTCTTCCCTTCCCCACTTTTCCTAAGTGATCTCATACCTCCCATGACTTTGCGTGCCATCTGTGCGTACGTCTCTCAAATGTTCTTCTTGGGAGCCACCCCCTTCTCTGGGCTCTAGATGCAGAGACAGCTGCCTCCTGAATGATTCCACTGAGATATCCCAAATGGCATTCAAAATGGTGTTCAAACAGGATTCTTCATTTTGTCCTCAAACCAGGTCCTTCCCTAATCAGGTCAAGAAAGAGCATCATCTAGCCCAGTTGCTAAGGCCAGAAGCTGGTGGAGGTCCTTCTGGCTCCTTTCTTCCCTTATGCCCCCACATCTAACTCAACCCTAAGTCCTGTCAATTATACCACAAATCCATCCTATCTCGACCCCCACCAAGCCTCTCTTCACAGAGTGGTCAAAAGAAGCTGTAAAATTCATACATCAATCTAGGCAATGGTCATTTAAAAAAGGACAAGAAAAAGAGAAAGAGACAACTGGAATTAGGCCCTCCCAGTGAGAGTACATACCACTGCCCATGAAACTGAGACCCTAATCAGGTCTCTATATCTAGATACAAATTCATAGGAAAAAAACAGAGAAGATTTCTTGAACAGTCTTTAAAAGGCATCACTGGAGTCACACAGTGGAAAGTGTAGCAACAGCCTTCCCAGAGTCCCAGAGTCTTGTACCTAATCAAAGAGGAACTGGAGGGACAACCAGTCCAAGATCCTCTGGCCAGCATGTCCTCAACTCCCTTCTCAGCCAGGCTTTTGATCAGTTCTGGGAAGCATAGCTTGGGTAACATGGCTCTCATCTGAGGCAGATCAGCTGGGAGCTTGGGGGCCTCAAAGGACAACTGGGGCAAAAGAACCAACATCCTGCTGAGAATGTGTTGGGGGAGGAACAGGATTCCTTGACACATGTGACCCTGGTGGTTTCCCTACATTCCTACTGAGTTCCCTTAATGCAGATCTGATGGAAACTGACACTTCTTCTCTGTCTGCCCAGCACTGTCAGAAGCCATCCATCCTACTCCATCCACTCATCTCACTGGGAAATTAAATATGGAGCCATGTGGTATTTGTCACATTCGAAGGTGAAACCATCTACTATGAAACCCAACAAAATGTATTTTATTTTTTTCTTCAGCCCATCGCAGTGGGGTGAATGGGATAGGATTTCTGATCAGACTAGACACCCAACCTCGAATGGGTCATTCCATGGCTAAGTCCACAGCTCGCCCTTCTCTCCAGATACACAGGACAGCTGTTCCCCAGGGGAAGACAGTGGAGTCACTGACACCAGAGTACACACAAGTAGATGGAGAGAAAACACCACCAGCCTGCAGCTTTCATCTGATACGTCTCTAGAAGCTTGTTCACCAATAACATGGAATTGATACATGGGACAGACCCCACTCTCCCTGACTGGGACTGAATGGCCGTAGGCAAGTAGAGAAAAGATGTTGATATTTGATTTTGCTTTCCTTCACAAGATGATACTAGTTCTGATCTCAATGGATTTGATATGAATTTAAATTTAAGAGAGGATACGAAGTAACTAGAAAAGTGTTTGCACCTAGCAGGCACTCAGTAGATAACAGAGCCTCCTTCCTCCAAAAAATTAGCCTAACTTGGAGTCCATATTGTTAGCAGTTCAAGTCCCCACCATGAACAAATAGCTTTCCTGACCCTCGCTGCTAGTAATAAGTCACGAAAAACATCGGGAATTTCTCCAGACTGACTATCTACTCCCCAGTCCTCTCTTCTCTCCTTCCCCAAACCTCAAATCCACTCCAACTTTGTATTAACCTACTTCCTCCAAAAAGAATGGGACAGCTGAGCACTTAAAATCAGGAACAGAGGGACACCTGGGTGCCTCAGTCATTTAGGCATCTGCCTTCATCACAGGTCATGATCCCAGGGTCCTGGGATCAAGCCCCTCATCAGGCTCTCTGCTCGGCAGGGAGTCTTCCTCTCCTTCTCCAATTGCTTCTCCCACAGCTCATGCACTCTCCTCTCAAATAAATAATCTTCTTAAAAACTCAGAAACAGGTATTCACCCCTAAGTTCTAGGCCCAGCATCTCTCTGATGACCACTCTTCCCACAAGCTCCCACCCAGAGAGGGACCCCTGACATCTTGATGTCAATAGGCCCCCTTATGATGTGTAGTGGCCGAAGAAAAATAATGCGAAATAGGAGTGGAAAGTAAACGAATAAGAATTTTTAAACCAAGACAGGGAAGAAAGAAAATGTTAAGTTAGTGGTATCTTAGGGTTCACCTTCTACCAGGAAAACCAACAATTAGCTGAGGAAAAAATAAATAAACAAGATACTTAAGGACAATATTAGCAGAGACCTTAAAATATTGAAAGGCCTTATCTGCCCCTCAACTTTCTTCTGCCCCACACCACCATGCCCACTACTCACATGCACACACACATACATACATGCATGCACACACGCGCCTACGCACATACACACACACACGCACACAGGCACACATGCACATCTCTAACCACAACACCTTTACCAGGACTCAGAGTGAAGGTGTCTAAGCGTGTGTGGACAGACGTGCTTTTCCAAACGCCTAGCTTAGTACCTAGCTCCATCACTATTAGCTGTGTGTCTTAGGGCAATCTAGGTGACCCCCAAGGGCTCATATTTTTATCTGTAATAGATCATTGGTGTAATAGATCATTCGTGGCTTACAGATGTATGAGATCATGAATCTCATTATCTAAGTGCCAAACCCAGTGCCTGACCCACAGAAAGTGCTTAATAAAGAAAGTGTCAGCCCCACGGAGAAGATTACCAAGTCGTTTGTTCAGTTTTCAGAAACCCTCATCTCTGTGGCCCAATGTCTCCCTGCTTTGCTCGTCTGTAGGAAGAACATATCAAACCTGAGCAGCTACAGAGTTCAGGTTTTCACAGCAGATGACAATAAACAGAAGTGACTATGACCACACTTGAGTGCAAACAGTCCTCAGTTTCCCCAAAAGCCACAACCTGCAGATGAGCTTGACTCAAAGTGGTGAGGGGAATAAGAAATGAAAGGAAATATTTACGAGCCTTGGAAAGGCGTTCAAAAAGCTTTTGGGCCCATCTGACAACCAGCTCTGTGTTTTGTCTCCTTGCTGTAATATTTAAATATAATTTTGGTGTCTGCCAGATTAAATTACTCACTTGACCAATTTATGCCCTTCAGATTAAATGCTATAATTATCCTTAATAAGCATAACGATCAACCTGTTTTTGCTTAATGGTTATAAAGTTTTACACCTTTTAATAATCCTCCTACGGGTGGAACATACGTTGTTTTTCTCGGAGAGCTGATGTCTTGCTCTGTGTAACATGTCAAACCAAATCAGAGTCTTGCTTTTGTTCACCGGAACAACATGAGCCTGAAAATGTGGGATTGGAAGAAGAAACACACACTCCAAAATGTTCTCTCCAGAGAGCTGACAGATCAAGGAAATCCCACAAAGATTTTGCAACAATAAAACTCATCTCTGAGAACACTTTGTCTCTTATATATATAGTTCAAGTGCAATAGAGAAAGAAAAATTATTTTCTCCAGATTTAAGTTTATGTAGAATGGATACTCTTTTTATTCTGTGTGCGCCCTCTCTCTCTCTCTCTATATATATATATATATATATATATATGATTTTTAAATTGTGTTTATTTATTTGTCAGAGAGAGGGAGACTTAGTGCATAAGCAGGAAGAGCAGCTTATGCTTAGTGCATAAGCAGAGGGAGAAGCAGACTCCCTACTGAGCAAGGAGCCCAATGCAGGACTCGATCCCAGGACCCCGGGATCATGACCTGAGCCACAGGCAGATGTTTAACTGAGCCAGCCAGGCACTCCTCCTGGGGATATTTAGAATCTGGATTTTGGAGATGCTGCCGTGTTCTCTTTAGCTTGCAACATACCAACTTCCCCCATCTCCCCAGCTTATGGTGTTCTGCTATTAGGTCCATCCTTGGAGGTTTCTGGTTTTCAACGAAATGTTGGCTCAGGAACTTCTTTTTATGGGTGGTGGTTCATATTGACTCCCATCCTTTTATAAAGGAGAATCGGGACATTTTGCTTTTGTTTTGTTTTCTTTCATATTTATATAGTGTCAAGTAAAAAAATAAAATTGTAATTAGTAAGGAGAAACTTTATTCAACAAGATTATTGCAAAGGAAGGGGAAGGGGCTCTTGCCTTAGGGATTACTTTTGACCACAAGATCTGTGTCTCAAGGCTGAGGCAATGAGGAGTTTCCTTTTATAAGCAAGAGGAAACAATGTTAGAAAGAACCAGGTGTTGGGATACAGGATGAAGGGAAGTGGCTCGATTGGACAATAAATCAGAAAATATTATACTCTGGGACCAGCCTCTTCTCAGAAGGGGACTGTCGAGGCCAGGGTGTATGCTGGCTCAGGTTGAGGATGGGCCAAAGTTCAGGGACCTGGGTGAAGGGGAGAAACTTAACCAAAGTTTGGTCAGCAATCACTGATGAAGCAAAAGGGGAATCTGGAGGGTCTGTGTCTAACCTTTAGGTAAACAAGGGGGGCATCCCTGACTCTTGTCTAAGTCCGATGGAAAAGGGTGGCTCTTTTCAGGAAGCACCCTTTGTTTCCTAAACACTAAAGGATGGAAGAGTTTAGATGAAGTTCAACATTGCCAATGGCCGGACTCAAGGCCAGGCTCCCAAAAGCCTGAACACACCATGTGATGCTTTGCTAGAAGCAGAGAGGAGCATCTGTCTTGGCCCAAGGAGCAGGCAGGGTTGTTCCATCTGGGACATCACTTGGCTTTACCAGTAGCTCCTTCTGCCCCCTCCCCAGTTCCATCCCATTTGGGAGCAGGCGTGAGCCTCCTGGGAGCAGGAGAACACTGAAAGTCTGGATAATTCTTTTAGTTTTGTAGCCTACTTTCTATACCCTTATTAGTTTAGAACACAGTGATCTCATTTGAGAATTTCAACTCACTCCCGTTAGTCACCGTTTTCAGAAATGACATTTTACCTGGCTATAAAAAATACCATATGTTTATCATTGAAAGTACAGAGAATGTGTAAACATTTTTTTAAAGTCACTCAACATTCTGCAAACTGGACGGTAACCACAATTCGTGTTTAGCTATATTTCCTTCTAGAACTTTTAAAAATGCATAAATCTGTGCATGTGCCTTTTTGCCCTGTATTTTCTTTCCCAGTCGTCAGTGGCTAGATGAAGTTATTTTGTTGTTACTGCTGTCCTTGTTGTATGTGTGATTTCTCACCCGTCATTCCTGAAGACCTCCAGGAATATGCATGTAGTTGAACAAACTGGGCTTACCGTTCGTTGAAATGAGGGAAAACACAGCAAGGGGATCCCTGGGTGTCTCAGCAAGAGGGTGTTATAAAGATGCCCAGGATTGGGGGATCGCTCCAGGAAGCAGGGTTTTGCTCCAGATGACATGCCCCCAGGAAAGGTAGTTCTGTGATCAGGTACCTGACGCCTTCCTTTCTAGAAGCTGGTAGGATTGAAGTGGGGTAAAGAAGCAGAATCATGGCTCCCTGAACAGGGGCTGTTTGGTCATTTCTGTATCTTGGACAATCTCCATGTTTCTGTCTGGATTCAGACATGATTATGGAGAGACGCAGGTTTGGTCTTGACCCATCAGGGTCTGGTTTCATTGATCTCCTTCATGTTTTTGTTCAGCTGGAGAACACAGCAGTCTTGGTTGTGATGCCCATCCTGGGCTGCTGGCAATTGGTTTACCTTTCTCACACATCACTGAGTGTATTAGCCAGGGTTCTCCAGAGAAACAGAACCAACATGATACATAAAGAATATAGAAGAGAGTTATTATAGGACTCAGCTCATGCAGCTGTGGAGGCCTGGAAGTCCCTGACCCTCTGTCTGCTGAGAACCAGGAAAGCCAGTGACGTAATTGAGTCCAACATCAAAGACCTAAGAACTAGGGGGCCACCAGTGTAAGATTTAGGGGCCACAGGCTTGAGAACCAGGAACTCTGATGTCCAAGAGGAAAAGTGGTACGTCCAAGTGCAACAATAGAGAAAGAATTTGGCCTTTCTCCATCTTTTAGTTCCATTTGGGCCTCCGACAGACTAGATCGTGCCCATCCACATTGACGAGGGCAGATCTCTTAGTCTACTGAATTAAAAACTAATCTCTTCCAGGGCTGCCTGGGTGGCTCAGTTGGTTAAATGTCTGACTCTTGATTTTGGCTCAGGTCATGGTCTCAGTGTCCCAATGTCCAGCTCCATGCCCAGCTTCAGATTTTCTCTCTCTCCTTCTGCCCCTCCTCCCAGCACCCCCAACTCTCATAATAAACAAACAAAAAACCAACTAATCTCTTCCAGAAACACTCACCCAGACACACCCAAAAATCTTGTTTTACCAGCTATCTAGGCAACGCTTAGCTGGGTCAAACTGACAAAATTAACCATCACACTGAACTCTTAGTAATTTATAATTGATTCTCTTGGACTTTTCTAGGTAAAGATCCACACTGTCCTTAAAAATTATGATAAAATTCTCTCTTCCTTTCCTTTATTTGTACCTCTTACTCTTACTCTTTTATTATAGATTGAAACTTCTAGAGCAATATTACATTATAATGATAACAAGCTTGGTCTTGTCTTATTCTTCAAGTTAATTGAAATGGCTGGACTCATTAAATATGAGTTGGACCGTTTGCAAGAGGTGTGAGATGATGTTAATATCTAAGAAGGTTATACTTCAGCATAGTAAATAAAATCCCGTCTTGTCTCAGCTTATTCAGGAATGACTTTAATTTTATCAAACACTTATTTGGCATCTATGAAGACAATTATGGTTTAATCCTTTTCTTTAGTGATGTGTTAAATTATAGTAATGGATTTCTTATTATTAAAATATTCTTGCACTTCCGGACTGTCAATTGACATTGAATTAGTTCTGAATGAGTGTCCAGAACTGAAGTACCAGAGCTTTATTCAGAATGTTTGCATCTATTTATAAACAAGATTGGTTTCTAACTTCTAAGAGGTCATCTTGGCTGTGTTTTGGCATCAAAGTTATTACGGTTGCTCATGATAAATTGGGATACTCACAGCCTTTTTACATGCCTGGAAACAAGCTACACCAGATAAAAATGATCTACTTCTTTAGAGCAATACTGGCCCATAAAACTTTTTGCAGTGCTGGAAATGTTCTAGATCAGCATTATCCAATATGGCAGTCACTAGGCATATTTGGTTGTTGAGCACTTGAAAAGTAACTATTGCCCCTGTGAAACTGAATGTTAAATTTTATTTAGTTTTTAATTCATTGAACTGTAAATGATTACACATAACTTGTCACTTCTTACATTAACAACAGAACTGTAGAGTTTGAAGAAAAATTGCCTACAGATGTGTGTAATACCTCTATTTATTTATTTTGGGAGGGGGAAGCAGTGGGTCAGGGAAAGAGAGAATCGTAAGCAGGCTCCATGCCCAGCACGAGCCCAGTGTGGGGTTTAATCACACAATCCTGAGATCACGACCTGAGCCAAAATCAAGAGTCAGACTCTTAACCAAATGAGCCACCCAGGTGCCCCAATCTTTCTTAATATATTACTCAGACAGTTGTTTCCATTTGTCTCATGGTTATTATCCTGACTTTCCTATCCTGTGAAACAATTCTGGCAATTGATAATTACTAATTGTCTTAGAAAAAAAAATCACATCTGAATTGTCAAATTCGTCAGCTTAGGGTTGAATATCATTTTCCTTACAGTGGTTTTACTCTCATCTGCATCTTCTGTAATATGTCCTTTCTTGTTATTAATGTTACATATTTGCATTTTCCCAATTAAGCTTGTCAGAGTTTTCCTATCTCGTGGGATCTCAAACTCAGATGTCTGAGTGGGCAGATGAATGAGCATTTGAGTGTGAGACCCTTAAAAACTGCCCCTCCAGCTATTGATGGCTATCTCCTATCCTGTCCCCTGCGATCCACCCCATTTGCCTTCTTAGGAACCTCATACTATCACACAACCCTTTCTCCATCCCTAAACTTTCTTCTTTTCTATTGAATTCTCCCACTAACCTTTAAACATATTCTGATCTCTTGGATTTTCTCTTTCCAACTATCACCTGATTTCTCTTCTGTCTCCTCACTTAGTGGCTATATTAGTTATCTATTGCTGCATAGCAAATTACCCCCAAATTTAGCAACTTACAAAAACAAACATTTATTATCTCTCCAGTAAGAGCTTAGTTGGATGGGTCTGGTTTAGGGCTTCTCAGGAAGTTGCAGTCCAGATGTTGGCTGGGGCTGTGGTCAATGAAGGTTTGCTGGGGAAGGACAATCCTCATATGGCTATTGGTACAAGGGCCTCAGTTCCTCCCTTCATGGACCTCTCCATAGGCTGCTTATGACATGGCAGCTTTATTCTTCAAGAGAGAATGATCTGAGAGAGAGAGAGAGAACAACAAAGACAAAACTATAGATCTTTATAAGCTAACTGCAGAAGTGAAAGTCATTCTACCATATTCCATTGGGCACAGAGATCTACCCTGACACAATGTGAATACCAGCAGGCAAGGTCTTTACAGCCATCTTGGAGGGTGGACACATTTTTTTCTAATTACTCTTTCTTGATACTAAGTTTTTTTTCCCCTCAGATCAAGAAAGTTTTCTCCTATTTTATGTTCTGGTATCTCAGCATTGCCTCTAACCTTCTTCGTGATCACCAAGTATCTGATTTGGAACTTCTTTCCTTCCTCCTCAATATCTACTACTTTTTCTGTCCTCTTTTTTATTGTATTCCTTTTCCTCCACATTCTGGGAAACTTTCTCAAGTTCTCTCCTCACACCACTGATTTGATTTTATGCAGGTTTAGTAAAGCAGTGAAGATTCTGCTTCATTCATTTTTTGAAGATTTAAATTCTGTAACTAAACTCTTTCTTATTTTTTTAACCCCCACTTATGACTGTTCATCATTCACCTGTCTCATCATCTTGGCTGTGTCATCTCCCACCAATTATCTTTTACTTCAAGTCCATACATCGGTCATATTGAGAACACACTGCAGGTGCTTTCTAGAATTTGCTCCTCCTTCTTGAATTGTATGTTTTCCCTCTGTATCCCAAGCCCATCTTCAAGCTATAAAATATTTCTTATCTGCCGTTTGAGTTTTTTGAGAGTTTGTTTGGTTTTGTTTTACTAATTTTTGGATGGATAAAAGGTTGTCTAATTCTGGTGTTTGAACTGTAGATAAAGAAAATATTTTTCCTCACTCTCATCTTTTTAATAGCTCTCTTTCAGTTCTTAAGCCAGAGACCCAGGTGATACCAACTTGTGTTTCCTTCCTTACAATCCAGCCACCTGGCAAGAGAGAGAAGGAAAGTAGACCCATGTTCTCCTACCAAGAAATGTTGTCTGTGCTCTTCTCTAGGATAAAACTGCCATCCCATGAGCTAACTCTTTGTTTCTAAATTGCAATGTATGTAGCTGTGAGCTAAAGAATTTGATCTTGCACAAAATGAGGTCTGGCTTTTGCCTCAGCTTCTGGGATGTAATCTGTGCCATATTTGATAGAAGTGCCTTTCTTTAAGGCAGGATCTGGCTGTGCTGGATCTTAAAGTGGGGCTTGGCATATTCAACAGTCTTTTTTCTTTAAGATTTTATTTATTGATTTGACACACAGAGAGAGAAATCACAAGTAGGCAGAGAAGCAGGCGGGGTGGGGGGTCAGGCTCTCTGCCGAGCAGAGAGCCTGATGCAGGACCCGAACCCAGGACTCTGACATCATGACCTGAGCTGAAGGCAGAGGCTTAAACCACTGAGCCACCCAGGCACCCCATATACAACAGTCTTAAGGTAGGGGATGGCCATGACCGAAAGACCACCTGCATGATTTAGTGTGAGTGCTTTAGGGCACATCATATCAGTTCACCTGGAGACTGAGTTCAACCACATGGGCAATCAATTCATTAATCCTGCCTATATAATGAAGTCCCAATAACAACTCTGGACACTGAAGCCCTGGTAAGCTTCTCTGATTAGCAATGCTCTGTGAGTATGGTCACACATCAACCTTGAATAGGTAACTGGACTCCATGGGAAGAGGACAACAGAAACTTCCCATTTGGAACCCTCTCAGATCTGCCCTGTATGCTTCCTGCCTTCACTGATTTTAATCTGTGTCCTTTCCCTGTAATAAACCATAATCATGAGTAAACAGCTTTGGATGAGTTTTATGAGTCTTCCTAATAAATTATCAAAACTGGGGGTGATCTGGGGGAACCCCTAAATGTACAGTTGGTATCAGAAATGAGAGTGGTCTTGTGTGGAGACTGTGTCTTCAAACTTTGTTGTTTGGTTAACTCCAGGTAGTGAGCAATGCCAGGTTCCAGCTAGGGCTGTACCCTACTCTTTCCTGAGGTCACTGCTTTATGTTGGCTGAAGCCAACTCTATAAATGCTGAGCAAAAGACAGCCCAGGTGTTAAAAACCTCTGATTTGTCCCTTACACCCTTGCTTCTGAGCTTTATCACTTGAGTTAGAAGGTTCCATTTGGGTCTCATCCATTTACCAGAAAATGGACCAGAGAGCCTATTCTTGTCTCTTCTGTGTTGCCCTATATGTGCCATATGTAGCACATATTCCTTGAATTCTCTGGCATGGGATTCTATTACCTTATTGTTGAGATTATCTATCCACACTGCCAACTTTATATACTTAAACAGTTGTTTTATTATTTTTTTAAAGATTTTACATATTTATCTGAGAGAGAAAGAGAGCAAGAGCAGGATGAGGGGCAGAGGAAGAAGAAGACTCCCCACTGAGCAGGGAACCCGATGTGAGGCTTGATGTCAAGACTCCTGGCTCACGACCCAAGCCGAAGGCAAACACCCAACCAACTGAGCCACCCAGAAGCCCCTAAACTTTCATTTTAGACACACAACAGATTGTAGGGTGGTGAGAAAAGAGTCACATGGTGAAGGGAACTATATTAAGTCTTAACAGGAATCAATGGAATACATATAAAAAAGATTTAAATTAACTTAAAATGTAATATTTATTGGGAGAGGGAAGCCATTGGAAAGCCACACATTTATTTTTAGTCTTTTTCCCATCTATCTGTCCTCCCCATACCTGCCCTCCCCCTTCACTGAAAAATGAAGTGGGTCACATCCAATCCCCTCTCTTGCCTTTGTAAGGTTCTAGCTCTAAGTGTGAGCTCACCATAGAGACCAGAGTTACCAACAATAGAAAATACCGTGTCCATGACAACCCAGAAAACCCAAACCAGTGGCTGATTTTAACCATCTGGTTCAACCCTTGTTCTTTAAATTCCTCTTTTCCTCAAGGGCTTTCCTAACTGCTTTATGATAAAAGGCAGACACACTGCTACACAGATAGGCTGACAGGAAAATAACCATGCTGTCTTCCGGAAAAGGTGAGACAAGTATCTGTGTGTGATGGACCCCATGTGAACCGTTGAGAGGAGAGGGGGCAAATTCCTAGGAAAGAGATCAGGAGGGCTTCCTGGAGTCCTACTTTCAACTCAGCCTTCAGGATGGAGAGAGAGTTTTGTTGGGGGAGTTCTCCCAGGTAGGCATTCCAGGGAGATTACTATCAGCAAGCAAAGTTGAGGAGGAGAGAGAATGACAATAGACTCACACTGGATTTGTTTAGCGGAGTGGAGGAGGTAAGACCAAAAAGTGGCTTAGCATCCCAATTGTGAAGGCTTTTGAACAGTCAACTAAAGAGTCCAGAATCAGCTGAGGTTCTGAGTTTTATGCCTGCTTTCCCTGGACAGCACAAATGGCCTTTTTTTGTGCCACATCATCTAACACAGTGCCTCGCCTAGTAATGGTCTTTAAATAGTTGTTGATTCCTATTGCGAGTATTAAATAAATAATGAGAAGGCATTAACAGATCTTGAGCAGAAAACTAACTGCATAAGGGAAACCAGAACCTACAACAGGTTCTGTGGCCTTGCACCATCCCTCACTCCTCTACTTACCAAGCTTGGATTTTAAGATTCACCATTATAATCACTCCCTTGCATATATCATCAACCCGATGTCCCTCTCATTTGGCAAAACCTCAGCCCTGGTTTAAATAAACTCTCACCTGCTGATTAACATTTCAATGCTCACCTGAGAGATGGAAGAAGACAGAGTTGGTGGCTGAACAAACCGGGGTTGGGGCCTGGCTACTAACTCACTCACGGCACACTGGGGTTTAGCCTGAGGAGCATGCACATAAGGTTCTTCAGTCTTATAATGAACAATTATTCATCTATTCAAGCACCTTTAAGGGAAAACAAATGCCAAGCACCATCGTGTAAAGAGCTTGGAAGTCATCATACCATCTGCCCAAGAAAAAGTTGGACAAATGGAGGTTAATTGACTCTTCTTGGAACCATCTGAAAGCTGAGGTCACAAGGCAAACCATTATGCTGGACTCTAGAGGACAGATACATCTAGAAATGTAGCTCTGAGATTAAGTTATCTGGAATAGAAGGCACTGGAATCAATAAGCTGGAAGGAGCAATTAAGTCATTATTTAGATAAGAGCAGGAATCTGAGTGCAGACTTGTATGAGAGTAAAACATTGATGGGCACCTGCAGTCATGGGGAAACACCATGCTTATGTGGGCTGTCACTCCAGGAACCCCACCAGGTTCCCACTGGAATAATTGGAGAAAGATCCCCGCCTAGTCTGGATGCAAGAAGAGAAGAGTAAACATCTTTATCCACTACCCCCCACCCCAAGAATCTTATCCCTAACAAGATCCTAGTCCCAGGGGGAAAGAATGCTTTACCTATAAAAGAACAAAAATGACAGCAGACTTCTCATCAGAAACCACACAAGCAAAAAGTGTGGAATGAAACCTTCAAGGTGCTGAAAGAATTTGCCAATCTAGAATTTTATATCCAGAGAAATTACCCACAAAAGTGAAGGAGAAGTAAGTATCTCCTCAGACAAACAAATACTGGGAGATTCGTTGCAACAAGAAATGGGAAATAAGTTCTTGAGGCAGAAAATAATTTAGGTCAGAAATGTGAACCTACACTAAAAAATAAATAAAGACCAAAGAAGAGCAGCAGAGAAGGAATAAAAGATAAAATATTATATTATTAAAATATTACATATTTTATATTAATTTTTTAATTATTATATTATATTACTATGTTAATGTAATATATACTTTTGTATAAATATTCTATATATTGTATTATATTATTAAAATAGTATATATTTTTTATTTTCAATTGCTCTAAAAGACAACTGTTTAAAACAATAACAATGTAGTGTGTGCTCACAAAGAAGTGAAACAGATGACATCAGTAGCACAGGGATGGGAGAATGGAATTGGGAATTACTGTGTTATGAGAAGCCTGAACTACATGGGGCACTAGAGGGAGAAGCAGAGGTATTTGTACTTTGGGGAACCACGCTCTTTCAGAGTTATTAGCATCTCAGTAACATGGTTGGTCCCAGCAAATCCTCTGAATCACTTTTCCACATGGCCTCCCTTCCCAGGAAGCAGATGCCATCCACTCCAGGAGGAAGATGGGCCCCCCAGAAAACTCCTGGTGCCCCACAAAAGGACACTCGTGTTGGCCTGTTTCGCCACATTACACTAACAGGTGAACTCATGATTTGATCTCACACAGCAGTCCCCTAAACATGGCACATTACCTGAATTCTTTTTTTTTTTTTTTTAAGATTTTATTTATTTTGGAGAGAGAGAGAGAGCACATGGCAGGAGGTAGAGGCAGAGGGAGAAGCAGACTCTCCGCTGAGCAGAGAGCATGACATGGGACTTGATCCAAGGAATCCTGGGATCATGACCTGAGCCTAAGGCAGACACTTAACTGACTGCCCACGCACGTGTCCCAGAATTCTTGAATACCATTAAAGTCCCCTCACTTATGTTACATCCTGAGTTGGGTTCAGTTCCAAATCTGTTTCTCATTCCCCTTCCAACCAGGTGTGAAGTTGTCACCATCCTATTTTCAGAAGGGGATTGCTCTCCTTCAGGTACTCACATGGAGGATAAGTGTGCAAAACAGCCTAAAATAAAGAGAAAAACAATAAAAAGATGAGAAAAGGAGAAAAGATGACAGATATAAAAATACAGAGACCTGAGATCAAAACCTGAGACTAGAGGGTGTTCCCCAGTGAGAAGTGGGAACAGTTAGATTGGACCTAATGATGAGAGGCAGAGCTGAGGAAAATTGTCCCAAGATGGAACAAAATAAATCTGAAGGTTCAGGTTAAAAGAACTCTGTACCACAGGAATTCCAAACCTAGGACACCCTAGCAGAATTTTATTTACCTCATAAAAAAGAAGACTAACTTTTCATTATGGAAAGAATAAAGAATATTTGAATGTATTCTTGGAAATGCAGATTAGCAAAAGGAAGGGAGTAAAAATCATCTGTTGTACCACTATCCAGAGAAAAACTGTTCACATTTTGGTACATTTCTTGACAGTTGTAATTAATGTGCGTTTACTTAATTGTGATTTATATGGCATACACAGGTTTATATTTTCTATCCTCTTAAAATGCTTTTATAAAAATTAATAAATTAATAGATATTAATTACAAAGATCTAAAATTGAAGGGAAAACATGAAGGAAAAAGTTACCCAGAGACTACGCAGACTTAACCACAATTAATGTTGGGATGCTTGTCCTCACAGCCTTTTTATCTACACCTTTTTACATAGTGGTATTCACTGTTCCACTGAATCTAATTCTTAAACACAGTTAACACAGACCATTTCAGAGATTCCAGATGGTAAATGAGATAGAGGCTTACAGATGGAATAAAAGATTTGCCACAAGATGGTTTAGTTTTCTTTCCTAATCAAAACATCCCAAATACCCAGATCATTCAGGGTGAGTTTGAGAGAGACAAAAGCCCATTGGGGGAAATGTAATGACTCTTATTCATCCTTGAGGTTTATTAGATAGTTTGGCCACCACAAGCGACTCGGGATTTTAACAGCACACACTACTGTTTTGAGTTCCATACAACAGCAGGAGCTTGGGTAATGCATTTTCTTGTTCTGGGAAAGCCACAAAAAGTAGGAGAAACGGAATCTGGAAGAGCGCCAGGTTTTACAACCAGAACAGACCCCACATCATCCAATAAGAATTCAGACTGGGGTCCAGGCTGAAGAAGTTCATGTCCTGCAGCATTCCTTGGCTGGAGGCAGGGTGAGGGGCAGAGTGGAGACGGGCTCAAGGGCAAAGTCACAGCCTTATATGCTCCCACTATGAAATGAGAGCAATGGGAAAATTACCCAGCCCTCAGCACAACCACACCAAGTAAACTACAATCACACATGAATTAATATAAAAATACTAACTCATGGATACGATGAAAAATCTATGAACTGAGGGACACCCCCCCCCCCCAAGAGCTGGTTTCTGGCTCTGATTCCATTCACCAAAAAACAGTTCCTTGAGACTGAAGTGCTGCCTCTGCATTTGAGCTTAGGGTGGTGTCTCCCACTTCTGGGGGAAAGTAGAAGAAATGCAAGGACCCTTCTGCAGGCTGCCACCCCATATCCACATCCCTGCATTTCCTTGGGCTTATGTTCCACCTCCTCCACTATTACTTGGGATCAGCTGTCCACAATTCCAGCAAAACCCATGTCCTCATCTGTATACTCCAGTCTATCCGCTCTGAGTTCTTCCAGGACATCCCTCTGTCTCCTGCATCATCATTATTTCCAACAGTGAACACATATGCTGAAGAAATCCTCCCAAGACTCCACATCTGTCCCCTTCCCAGCCACTGCCCTCTCCTCTGCTCTTCATTACAAGCAAATTCCTTGGAAGACAGCCAGCCTGCTGTCTTTAGCTCATCCCCTCCTCTCCTCTCCTGAACCTGCTATGGCAGCTGGATCCTACCTCTCCTTTCAAACAGCTGTTATCTGGGCTTATCCAGGACTCCTGTGGTCAAAGTCTTGTTTCAAAGTCAATTCTCAGCCATTTCTCAGACCTCATTCACTCCACTTCTCAGTGACCTTTGTCACAGTTGACCCTTCCCTGTTTCCTGAAACACTTTCTTCCCTTGGCGTTGGGACATCTCACTTTGGTTTTTCCTTGACCCCAATCTTCTCCAAGACTCAATCCCCAGACACTCACTCCCTTGGTGGCCTCATTCAGTTTCCTAACTATATTATGCTGATGACTTCCATGTTTAGATACCGAGACTGTCTGAACTCCAGATGTGGACCTCCACCTCCCCACCAGACACCTCTGTTTGGTTGTCTAATGAGCGTTTCTTTCTTTCTTTCTTTCTTTCTTTCTTTCTTTGATTATTTATTTGAGAGAGAGGAGGGGCAGAGAGAGAGAAAATCTCAAGCAGACTTCCACTGAACATAAAGTCCAATGCAGATGTCAATCTCACGAACCTCAGGTCATGACCTGAATGGATATCACAAGTCTAGATGCTTAACCTACTGAACCACCCAGGTGCCCCTTTAGGGGCCATTTCAAGCATAACAAGTCCAAACCTGAACTCCCAAATCATCACTCCTATTGCCCCTAAGCCTTCTTCTCCCTCAGTGTTTCCATCTTAGAAAATGGCAACAATGTTCTTCCACAAGAAGAACCCTTGTGGTCACCCCTGACTCACTTTTTTCTTTAACACTAAATCTACTGCCTCTGCAACTCCTGTTGGTTCTACTTTAAAGTTACACCCAGGATCCTACAACTTCTATCTTCCTCTACTACCCCAGTTCTGGCTGCCATCTTTTCTCACCTTGTCCCTCTAACCTGTTCACCACACAGCAGTCATAAAGCACAAGTCATATCATGGGGTTCCTCTGCTCAAAATCCTCTAATAGCTTCAGTCTCCTTCAGAGTGAAAGCCAAAATCCTTGTAAAGAGTCTGCATGCTCTGATTCCTGTACCCCTTTCCAACCCTCTCCCTTAACCTTTGACCTCATCTTTGGCTCTCCACCTTGACTCATTGACCTCTGTGTTATTCCTCAAATGTATAAGGTAGCAGGTGGCTACCTAAGGGCCTTTGTACCTGATGTTCTTTCTGCTAGAATACTCTTCCCTTATGTCCCTCAAATTTCTCCAGTGAATCCCTCCCTATAAACACCTAGAAAGTAGCAACCCCTACCCTACCTCAATGTTTCCTCCCCCTCCATCTCCTAACACTCCCCATGGCTTCTGCACTTCAGCCATATAGGCATCCTGCTTCTCCTCCAGCCTAGAACCTTCCTGCTCAGGGCTCTTTTTCCTGGACCTGGTACACTCTTCCCCTAGATAATCATATGGCTCCTCCTCACATTATTCAGGTCTTCACTCAAATTTCACCCTACAGAGAAGAATCCCTCCCATTGTTTTAATTCTAGAATGCAATCTCTATAAAGGACAGGAACTTTATCTGTTTTGTTCATGGCTATATCCTTAGAATGAAGAACAGTGGTCAATAAATATTATTGAATACAAATGATCTAATGAATACAGAAAAAGTAGAATATATGTCTACTCACCAAACGCATTTTAAAAGAATATGTCTCTTAGAACAAGATTTTACTAAATAGATACTTAGGCTTCTATAACAACATATCATAGATTGGGTGGCTTTAACAACAGAATTTTTTTTTAACAGTTCTGGATACTGGAAGTCAGAGATCATGGCACCAACATGACTGGGTTCTGGTGAGACCTCTCCAGAGGTTGCAGATGGCTGGGTTGCAGATGGCTGCTTTCTCACTGAATGGTCACATGGGGTTTTCTTGATGGCCACTCTCAGAGAAAGAGAGATCTTCTCTCCTTCTCTGGGGGACACTAAGCTCACCATGAGGTCCCACCTTCAAGATGGCATCTAAACTACCTCCCAAAGGCCTTGCCTCTACCTCCTATCACATTGGAGGTTAAGGCTTCAACATATATGAATTTGGGGGACATGAACATTCCATCCATAGCAGGTTTTTTCCCCATTTTGTGTATTTATTTTTAAATTTAAATTTAATTAATTAACATATAGTGTAGTATTAGATTCAGAGGTAGAGTTCAGTGGTTCATCAGTCTCATATAATACTCAGTGCTGATTACATCACATGCCCTCCTCAATGTCCATCACCCAATAACCCCCTTCCCCATACCCCTCCCCGCCAGCAACCCTCAGTTTCTTTCTTATAATTAAAAGTCTTTTATGGTTTGCCTCACTGTCTGATTTTGTCTTGTTTTATTTTTCCTTTCCTTCCCCTATGATCCTGTTTTGTTTCTTAAATTCCACACATGAGTGAGATCTTATGATAATTGTCATTCTCTGATTGACTTATTTCACTTAGCATAATACTCAATAGTTCCATCCACATCATTGCAAATGGCAATATTTCATTTTTGATGACTGCATAATATTCCATTGTGTGTGTGTGTGTGTGTGTGTGTGTGTGTGTGTGTGTGTATCACATCTTCTTTATACATTCATCCATTCATGGACATCTGGGTTCTTTCCATGGTTTGGCTATTGTGGACATTGCTGCTATAAACATTGGGGTGCAGGTGCTTCTTCAGATCACTACATTTGTATCTTTGGGGTAAATACCTAGTAGTGCAATTGCCAGATCATAGGGCAGCTCTATTTTGAGGAAACTCTATACTGTTTTTCCAGAGTGGTTGCACCTGCTTACATTCCCACCAAGAGTGGAAACAGTCTTTCTTTGCATCCTTGCCAACATCTGTCATTTCCTGACTCATTAGTCTTAGTCATTCTGACTGGTATAAGTGGTATCTCATTGTGATTTTGATTTCTATTTCTCTGATGCCAAGTGACGTTGAGCATTTTTTCATGTGTCTGTTGGCCATTTGTATGTCTCCTTTGGAGAAATATCTGTTCATGTCTTCTGCCCTTTTCTTGATTGGATTACTTGTTTTTTGGGTGGGGGGTTGAGTGTGATATGTTCTTTATAGATTTTGGATACTAGCCCTTTATCTGATATGTCATTTGCAAATATTTTCTCCCATTCTCTCAGTTGTCTTTTGGTTTTGTCAACTGTTTCCTTTGCTGTGCAAAAGCTTTTTATCTTGATGAAGTCCCAATAGTTCATTTTTGCCTTTGTTTCCCTTGCCTTTGGAGACATTTCTAGCAAGAAGTTTCTGTGGCTGAGGTCATAGAGGTTGCAGCCTGTGTTCTCCTCTGGGATTTTGATGTATTCCTGTCTCACATTTAGGTCTTTCATCCATTTTGAGTCTATTTTTGCAAGTATGTTTTTAAAAGACTGAGTCTATCATTTGATAAAATGATCCTTTAGTAAATGAATTGGCTTTCTGTAAATTGGCTGCTCCCTGTTCTTGGGGGTGGAAGACACAAAGGCAAATTCTAGGCTCTCCTATTCAAGTAAAATCATGAAAAGAAACATATACGAGATCAGAAATTTTTAAATGGGATATAAGGATAGCAGCTAAAAAATAGAAAAAAGAGGGAGACAGAAAGACAGTGGTCAGAATGTACACCTACTTCCCTTTTCTAAACCCAAGAAAATTCACAAAGAGAATAAAGAGTGGAAAAGGAAACTCCATCTAAGGAGAAACCAAAGCATAGTCATAATTCAACCCTAGGGGTCATGTAGAATAAATGTTTGCATAGTGAAGACCTGTAGGCTCCCCTCTCCAGTCTGCCCAGTGCATGAGCACGTTCCAAAGGGGAAGAAAAGGCATCTAAAAGATGATCTAAAAAGTTCATCATCTAAAAGATGAACAGTAAACTAAACTAAAGTTTACTAGTTTAGTAAACTAAACTAAAAAGTTCATCATCTAAAAGATGAACAGTAAACATTCCTAAGGCTTTTCATGGGAAGCAGTCACTGACATGGGGCCTCATTTAGAGTGAGTAGCTGATGGACAGGTGATTTTCCTCCCCTTTTTTTCCCTAACAAACATGTTCTTACATACACTAATAAGGAACCAGGGGGAAGTGTGCTACCCCAATGGTCTATTTCCTCTCTCCTTATCAGTGTTACTTTTGATGAGATCTTCTGGGGACTCTGGCCCCAAACTGACTAACTAAGATCCTGGGTTCAGAGAATGGAAGAGAGTAAGATACACCCCAGAATCCCATACCCAGCTGAAGATTCTGTTTGCAAGTAAAGGCAGCAGAATGACATCTTTAAATACAAAAGAATTAGATATACTATCACCCCAAACACTTCCCTGAAAGTTTTACTTAATGATAATAATGATGAACCACATAACTCACTAAAGGAAAATGTCTAGCAGTCAAACATAAAAGTGTCTGAAATCCCTTCTGTGTTTCTTTTCTGGAAACACGGGAACTGTTACAATTCCACAATATGTCGAAATAAGTAATTGATGATAATAATTCACTACTGAAATCCAATATGACAGCAAGAAAGTAAGACTGGGGCACCTGGGTGGCTCAGTCAGTTGAGCGTCTGACTCCTGATTTTGTCTCAGGTCATGATCTCAGGGTTCTGGGATTGAGCCCCGCATCAGGCTCCACCCTCAGCAGGGAGTCTGCTTGATGATTCTCTCTCTTCTTCTCCTTCTGCCCCCCCAACTCGCATTGTCTCTCTCAAGTAAGAAAATTATTTTTTTTTAATAAAAGTAAGGAAGAGGGGTCAAGGAGAATGTGGATAAGATTATGCCTGTCATTATTTGTCACAGAGGGCATCAACATACATTCTTTTATTTCTAATGTAAGGACAGGAAAAATACCCTTCTTTCCAGGTAACAAGATTTCCTGAGTCTGACTCTTGATTGCCTTCAACTCAAAATAATCCCCTTGTCCCAGGAGCACAAAATGGGATAGCATATTCTGCTCTGTTCACTAAGCTTGATAAACTAAAAGAGACTTAAGGTACTTTAAAACAAAGATATTTAAAAATATATAAACAACCATTAGTGGCAGTAAAACCAGGCTTATATTCTTCAAAATAACAAGGAGGGAGAAGACAAAAGACAAAACAAAGAAAGTACAGATCACAGAGCAAAGTGTAGAGGAAAACAAACACACACCCAAACACCGAGCCATGCGTCGTTTTCACGGCTACTACCAGTCTGCACCCCACACCCATTTCAAAGCTAGACTCAGTATTTTGTTGACTCATCAAGAAGCAAATGCTCTCTGCAGAGCTTTGGCAAATAATAGATCATAGGTGAGACTTTGGGGGAAGACAGAAGGGAGTTTGCATTACACCCCACACAGTAAAGAACCCAATGCAATTCCTGTTGTGTAAGACATTTCTTTTCATGTTCACAATCCCTCTTGGGCTTCCAACTCCCAGATTTTGTGCCTTCTCAGCACTGCTTAGCAAAAAAGGAATGAAATATTAACATAGTTACATGAATAAATCTCAAAGACAGTATGGTAAGTGAAAAGAGTCAGAAACAAAAAAGTAGCTGCTGTGTGATTCCAACCCCATGAAAGTCTAGGAATGTCAAAAGTGTAGTGATAGGTCAGTGGTTACCAGGGTTCGAAGAGGAAGAGAATCTAGGGGAAAATGCAACAGGGAAATCTAATAGGGTTTCGGACTGTTCTGTATCTTGGCAGAAGTGGTGTTTACAGATTACGTGCAAAGTTCACTGTAACTGCAATTAAAATCTGTGAGTCGTGAAGTACGTGAGTAATAAACACCTCAGTAAAGAAAATAGAGGAAAAACTTATCATTTTCACATTACCTTAGGAAATAAAACTGTGACATACCAAAATCTGCAGACTATACCTAAGGCTCTTGTTTCTAACAGAAAGCATAAAAATAAATTAGGCATCCATGTAAGATCCTGACTGCCCGCCCACCAAAAAAGAAAAAAAAAAATCCAAAGAAAGTCAGTAAAATGGTAAAAGGTAGAAATAAATTTGAGAAATCAACCCTAAGTAAATCTAGTGAGTTACCACACATACACAAATCTTCTGGTTAAGAATCATGAATAAAATCAAATGAAATGAAATAAGATAAAATAATGGAAGGACAAATATACAAAATAAGAACCAGTGATTGAAAACAGACCAAAATCTAAGAAGTGTGGAAAGTTGTCCAAGACACAAAGAAATGCCAGCTCTGTTGGCTCCAGGAGTGAACTTATTCCTTTCTCTTGCTAATTAGTTTCTTGCAGCAAAACCCCTACCCTGAAACCTGCCAAGGCCAGTACAGAAAAAGAAATCTGCACCCCAGGCACTCAGAGGAATACTGAAACACACTTCCAATGGTTAAATGTTAGCAAATGAAATCCAGCGGTCATTCAAACAATAGCATGTTATTTGTTCCATATTTGGAAATTTATCGTAAGTCCCATGTTGATAAATAAAAGAACAACAAAATAGTATTTGATGAAATCCAATATTCACACCTTTTTAAAAAATCTTTAGTAAAATGGTAAAAGATGGGTATTTTCCCCCAAATGACCCATAGCTTAATGATGCCCCCCGCCCCACCTGCTAAGCCGCCCTAATTAGATGTAGGAAGAAGCAAGGATGGCCATTGTCACTTTATTCACCATGATTCTAAAGGCCTGACTCAATCCAATTAGAAGAGAGAACAAAATGAGAAACACAGTCCACAGAGAAGGAGCCCCTTGTATCATAATTTGTGGTTGCTATGATTGTATTCTAGAAATTTGAAAGCATCCACTGAAACACTTTTTAGAAACAACTGAGAACTTAGTAAGGTGACAGTTTATAAAATTAACATACAAAAACCAAAGGCTTGGGATGCCTGGGTGACTCAGTCTGTTAAGTTTCTGCCTTAGCCTCAGGTCATGATCCTGGGGTCCTGGGCCCCAGGTCCCCCACTGGGCTCCCTGCTCAGTGGGGAGTCTGCTTTTCCCTCTCCCACTTCTCTTCCTCTCCCTGTTCAGGCCTGCCTCAAATAAATAAATACAATCTTTAAAAAAAAAAAAAAGGCTTTGTAATTAAAGGGAAACCAGTTAAAAATAAAATGGACATATTCTTTTTTTAAGTTTAGTTGACATATAATTGTTGTGCCCGAGTTTTCACGGCCGAGAGACCACCAAGGAGCCAAGCACTGATTCAATCACACAAGGGTTTATTCAACAAGCTTAAGCTTGGGCCCAAGTATACCCAACGCAGCAGAGTAGGAACTTGGACCCTGAGCTTAGTTAAGGCAGGGGTATTTATGGGTTCCTGTTACTAAAGCAGGGTGGGGCTCTCTGAACTAAAGCAGGGTGGGGCTTACTAAAGCAAAGTAGGGGAAAAGTTCAGCCCTTGGGCACAGGGATCTGAGATGGCTGCCAGAGCTAAGATGGCTGTACTTATGCTAAAGCTAAACCTGAGGTGGGATGGCCTTAATTTTCTCGTCCTCCACATTTCCCCCTGAACAATTTTGACCCTTAAATTTTAAGGTTGTTGAAAGTGGAAGGTCTCATCTTCTGTATGAAGCTACCTACTCCAGTCAACATTGATCAGTTGGGGAATGTATAGGGGAGTTATGAAAGACAGAGACAGCTGAGTCCAAGGGTTTAAAACAATCATTAAAGGAGAGAGGGACTGTTTAAAGTGTTAACCTGAGTAGGTCAGAACCCAAGAAATATTTTGTGATAATCTGGAACATCAAGATGACTGCACTTATGTCAGGGCTAGATTCAAGATGGGTACAGCCTTGTTTTTCTTAGCCTCCACAACAATGTTATATTAGTTTCAAATGTACAGCATAGTGATTTGACAATTCTACACATTACATATACAGTAACTCTTCACAGTAAGTGTAATTACCATAGACCTGTACTTATGTAGTTAATCTATGACAAAAGAGGCAAAAATATACAATGAAGACAGGTCTTTTATAAACAGTGTTAGGAAAAACTGGACAGTTACATGCAAAAGAATGAAACTGGACCACTTTCTTATACCATACACAAAAATAAATTCAAAGGGACTAATGACCTAAATGTGAGACCTGAAACCATAAAACTCTTAAAAGAAAATCTAGGCACTAATCTCTTGGACATGGCCCTTGGCAATGTTTTTTGGATCTGTCTCCTGAGGAAAGGAAAACAAAAGCAAAAATGAACTCTTGGGACTACATCAAACAAAAAAACTTTTGCACCGTGAAAGAAACAAAACAAACAAACAAACAAAAATGCAACCTATTGAATGACAGAAGGTATTTGCAAAGGATATATATGGACATATTCTTGATTAGAAATGTACATGATCCACATAAAGTAACTATAAAAAGTCAGAGAAGCACAAACAATGTAGATAAATAATAACATCAGTAATAACAATAGACAACACTTTGAAATTATAGTGTAGGTCCTTACAAGGCTCTCTTGGGCGTTGTCTCTGGCAATCCTCCCATTAACTGGATAAAGCAGGTGTTGTTATTACCTCTGCTCATGGTGGAAAGATGTAACATGGTAAAAAAAATTGATCCTTCCTAATACAAACTATCTAAAATGCAATCAAAATAACAAGATAATGATTCTGTGTTTCACTCTGAAAATACAGGCAAGTTACTCACTAGCTCTGTGCCTGTTCCCTCACGTGCAAAATGAAAACAATGAAAGTTCTTATAATAAGCATAAGATTAATTAACACATACAAAGTGTGTAAATATCAGCTTTATTATTATTATTATTATTGCCTATAAGAATACACAGGAGAAGAGCTAAGGAAGTCCTTGGCCCAGGGGTAGGCCAGCCCTCCCTATAGTAAAAGACATGGCAAAGCTACAATAATAATTATTTAGAAGAAAATGGCATGGAACTGGCAGACAGATAAATGGAATTAAAAAGCACAGAAATAAACTCAAGTACATATGAGAATTCAGTACATTATTTAAAGGTGGCATTTCCAAGCAATGAGGAAAATCTGTTACATGAGAAAATCTGTAAGGATAATCTGTTAACCATTTGGAGAAAACAGAGTGAATTCTTAACTCTATTTTCTTTTAACCCACATTTATTTTACATGAAGCGAAGATTTCAATTTTTTAAAATGCAGACAAAAAGCACTGTTTTCATCATTGCATGTTTTTCACAAACTAGGAACAGAGAAAGCTTTCCTAAACATCAAAATGAAACCTAGAAGTCACAAAGAACATGACCAATAAATACAACTACGTAACAGTTTTACATTTCTAAACATTGCTGTACAGGTGTGTGTGTGTGTGTGTGTGTGTGTGTGTGTGTGCCTTCAATGAAATCAAAACGAGATATGTGCTGCACATAAAAGAGGCCAAAAATAACTTCCCCATATACAAAACATAGGGACAAATCAATAATAGGGAAAATTCATCATTAAAAAATGAAGAAAGTACCAGAACATATTAATTATATGGAAAAAGTACAAATTACCACTAAATATGAAAAGCTTAGCTCACCAATAATGTAAATTTAAATCACTAAATATAATTTTTGTGGGTTTCCAGATGCCAGAATTGAAATTGTTAGGTAATATTGGCAAAAGGGTAGAGAACATGCATTCTCCATGCTGTTAGCAGGAACACACATGGGTGAACTTTTTTGTTTGGGAAATTTGGCAATCTCTGAAATATGCCCACTTAGAAGAATTTGTCCAGGAGAAAAACACTAGCACAAATAGACATGAATGAGGAGGGTTACCATATAGAAGTGTAAGACTGGTGCTGGAGGGGAAACTGAGGAGTGTCTGGTCTAAACTTTGAGGCCCGTCCTAATACAGGCCGCCCAGCCCTACCTCCCTGACACTCTGTTTGAGGATTGCTTGGATCTCCACAGTCAGGGTCCGCATGATGTAGGAACATATAGACCCTGCCACACTCCGAGTAGAACATGTACTCAGCTGCACTTCACTTGGAAGAATTCAGACAGTGTTTCTCAAACTTCCGTGTGCCCACAAACCACCTGAGTATCTGGCTAAAATGGAATGTTGATTTGGCCTGAATGGGCCTGAGATTCTTCTGCATTTCTAAGCAGCAGTTCCCAGGTGATGCTGATGTCATTGGTCCACGGACCACAGTTTGAGTAGCAAGACCATAAGCTACACTCCTTTGGTCCGGTTCTTTGCAGACATGGCTTTTCCACTGAACCTGTAGACATCACTCCCTTGATGCCCATTTCCTACAGGCAGGCCCCATGGCTTTGTCATGCCCATTGTTTCCAGTAGATTCTTCCCTGGCCCCAGATTTCATTGTTTTCACCATCTGGTCTCCCACAGCTCGGGCCTGTAGGAAGAGGCTGCTGCTGCCGCTGCTGCAGGTCCCCCTCTAACTTCTCAGCCCAAACTCAGGAAACTTGGAGCTTTGGTGACAGAAGGAGTCTCGGATTACAATTCAGGTGTGACAAATGTGTCTTTTTTTCATCTAGAGACCTAATGTCTCTGACCCTGTCTAATCATGCCCAGGAAAACTATCCCTTAATTCCCAAGGGATTTCCTCTTTCATTTCCCTCTTCCCCTTGACCTCACCATCATCCCTTTGGTCACTCATAATAAATCTGTGCCTTAAGTTTCCTTTGGCAAAGCGGAGATAATTCTACAACAAAACTAGATAGCTCTGTTGGGTTTGAACATGTAAGCTCGAGTTCTGAAATATTTCTTTTGTGGCAGATGGTTGTGCTCCAAGGCCACTTACAGACCAAGCAAAAAAGGGGGGAGTGAGAGATTGTGTGAGAGATCTGGGGAGCCCCCGGATGAGGAGGAAAACCCCACACCTCCTCAGAATTCACAGGGGGAGAGGAGGAGGCGGGGGAGCCTCCTGGAATTCAGAAGCAGCCAGGATGCACAGAGCTGTTCTTTTGGGTAGTTTAAGTCAACCGGGAATTGTGTGCTGTGACATAAACCAGGCGAGAGACTCTAACAGCCCCACCCTGGGGCGTCCCTGGCAATGGCGGTCCAAAGGTCTCCTGCAGCAGGAGATTGAGTTCCAACCCTGTGGAGGAGGGAGAAAGGAGTCTTAGGCAATGAGGATCTTCAAGCCTCTCTTCTTGCACAATAATTTTATGAGCGCTCACATGTCAGGGAGAAATATGTCACTCTCGGGGCCACCTCCTGGGCCCCATCTGTGCCTGCTTGGAAAGTGTTCACAGGTGAAGGCGCCCCTCCTCAGCAAGCCACAGCCCTGTGGCATCTAGAGAGGAACGTGGCCCTGGGGAAAAGGAAAAAAGAAAGCGCCTTGGCTGCTCTCCCTCCACAGAGCAGCCTGCTCAACGCTGCGTGTCCCTCCTCATCCCAGCCCCTAGTCCCCGCCAGAAGGATCACTTTTCTAACACTGAAAGACACCTTCATTGCCTCCCCGTCGCCCATCGCCCCAGAAGTGGAACTCTCACCAGACACATACTTCAAATCCACACCTAAATTTATTTAGGACACGATTGCATCTCTCCAACCATGGATTTTACAAATGTCTCTCTTATCACAAAGGGTGTCAAAGAAATTCTGCCTTACAAGCTGTCTTGTTGTGTCCCTGTGTCGGGTATACAGCGTAATCTCTGCAGCTGGGAAATTGAGGAGGTTCAAGGTTAATGTAACCCCATAGTTTATGGTATTCTATTTATGACTATAAATATCAGGACTTAAGGATGTTTGCCCCCTCCATCCATTTGCCACTCTGCAGCCACGGTGTCACCCAGAAACTGACACCCAAACCGTCCATCCTCCCTGCCAAGGGCTGCTGTAGCTGCTGCTCCGTAGATGGAACAGACCTCACCTCCAGCACCAGCACCTGCTGTTCTTGTGCTCGGAACATGCTTTTCCCAGGTGCCTGGGGGGCTTACCTCTCATTTCCTTCTAGTATCTACTCAAACAGGAAAAAGCCATGCCTGGAAATGGGAATTTGGGTGCCACCAGCGAAGAGAGATTGTCAAAAACCATGAGTCTAAATAAAATGACGAGGAGCAAAGACTTGGGTTATAGTCCTGGGGCACCTGTCCCTGTCCCCTGACAGCAGGGAGGCAGAGGCAGCAAGAGAGGGAGAGGGACTAGGAATGTGGCCCTCCAGAAGCCAAGGGAAGTGCATGGGGAGGACAGAGTGATCGACTGTGTCCTGGTGAAAACAGCAGCTTGGAAGTATAGATGGGCAAACACAGGGAGAATGGGAGAGAAGACCCCAGAACGATATTTGGGAAACTAGCAAGCAGATGAATGAGGAATAAATAATGTCTGTGGTCCAAGGAAGTCAGGTCCCAAGCTTGCAGTGGGGAAAACAGCAAGCCTGCCCTACTGGCACTTTTGAATCCCCAAAAGTGTGAGAAACTCGTGAGTCTCTGGAAGTGGTGATGAAGAAGAAGCCTGAGGCAGAAAGGATTAGTCAAAATTCTGTTTAGCAAGTGATCAGATCCCCAGGTCACCCCAATTCTGTTCAGTGGGAGTTTTTTTTAAAAAAGGAAATTACGAGTTCCAGATGCATGTGAATGCATTGAGAGATTTAGACAAGATTTAGACAAGGTGAAGAGTGTGGGGTTGGATTCATGGTAATACAAGAAATATAAGCAAGCAATACGCAATTGTAAACTCTAGGAAAACAAATGGTTAAACAGGAAGAGAAAATACTCATAGTTTGCCACATGGCTTCATTATGAATAAAATTTTCAAATCATGGCAATTTAAGAAATTGATCTATGTGAAATTACAATATATCTTTACTGGAATGATGGGCTGAGGGACAGGAAGAGTAAGGGCGAATGTGGGAGGTTGGAAAGGCAAAGAGACAAATTTTCATTATCTATAATGGGATGTCAGAGGTAATATTTACAATTGAAAAATCAAGGAGTAGCAATGGAAACATGTTATTAGGAATATAGAGATAATACCAAAAATAATATGTAAAGGAGATGAAAGTATTTGCTTCTAGGAAAAAGGAAGCTGGAGGCCCGCTCATTTCCTTGAAAATACTGTGGAACTATTTGATCCTGTAAACTCGTTTGCATAACTTTGGTAAAAATGGGAAGTCAAATTATAAGCAAAATACCTTCAAATTTATTTAGCTAGCAAACATATTCCCAAGGATCGAAGAGGAATAAAATATGATCTTTATCCTCAATGGAGTACAGAATGAAAAAGAAAAAAGTTATAGCACAGTGTGATAAAAATGCCATACTAGAAGTTTAAAAAAAAAAAAGTTCACTAGGTATATGAAGACACTGGCTACATTTTGTTTGTATCTCCATTATCCTGTGTGGTGCCTGGCAGGCAGGGGCATATTAGTGACAGGTGACCACAAGAAGATACATACACACACATGTTGCACTAAAAACAGAAAACAGAGTATTTTCCTATATTTATATGGTGGTGGAAAACAAATCCAGGAAGATTTTACAGCAGATGTGATATTTGAATGTGGAACTGGAAGTCCACCAGGATTTCTACAGGTGGACAAAGATGGAGAGAATATTCAAAGCAGGGACAACAATTTATACAAAAAAAGGTAAGCGAGTAGCGTGATATCTGTTAGCATATCCACAATCATGTCATGTAACAAACCACCCAAATCTCAATGGCACCCAACACAAAATATCAATTTTTCACTCATACAGCTGCAGGTCAACTGGGATTGGATGGACAGAGTGGGTTTAACAGGTTTGGATGTTAACTTCAGGTTAAGTCCGAAAGTGTTTCATCTCCTTTGGACCAAGAACTACCATTCGAGGAAGGCTCTTCTCACGACAGAGATGGGAGAGCAAGAAGACAAGCGCAGTTCAAGTCTCTGGACATGTTGTGTCCCCTAACATCTTGTGTCCCTGAACATATCATTGGCTGCAAGTATGATTCATGAAAAAAAACAACATCAGTGGTTGGGGATGTGCATTCCTTCCCCACTGAGGTTCTGCTAAGAGTTATTCCTGGACAAAAGCCTACACTCGCAAGTGTTTGGGCAATTGCATAAATGCATTTAACATCTGGAGACTTTCTATTTGCCGTTCCCTCACAAGAGTCAAATTTACTCAACCAGGATGAGCCTGGTGGAGCCACTGAGCACATATATTGTGTGGCAGGTGTGACGGAGAAACTGAATTTGGGTTTAATTTGTACTAATTTAAATGTCATGTGGCTTATAGCTACCAGATGGAATAGGCAGCTGTGAACACCACAGTTTATGCTGATATTTTGATCTGAGGATTTCTTTCATGATGTCAGGTCTGAAATTGTCATCTTCTACATACATATTCATGTTCTGTCATGAATTTTAGGATTCATTTTGATGGTGTACTTTGTGACAACTGGGAAAGGCTTTGAGGGCTATGTGGGCCAGATTAATTCAATTTCTGGGCAAAAACTGCCTCCCTGATCACCTGGGACTCCCTTGCCAATGTGTGTCTCTGGGACAAGAAAAACTAGGAGATGATGTGAACTGATTAAAATAAATCCAGCAAGATCATTAGAAAAATAATTCGAAAGAAAGAAAGGAAATTCCAAGTGGATCCCTCTCATAATGGTCAGTAGAGTGTCACACAGGAAATTATTTCCTATCTGAATAGTCTCGTGTTTTTGTCACATACAATTTACATTTACAAATTCCACAAATATTAATCATTCCTGGGAAGGAATAGAACAATGCTGGCCAATAAACAGAAAAGCAATGTGTATAAATACCATTGTTTCAGGACCAAAGTTTAAGAATTTCCTTTTCTTTCCAATTTTTTAGTTTCTATTCTTTAAAGGAAAAAGAAATAGAGCAGGAGTCAAGAAAATGGTGCAACAGGATAGCCATACTGAACACACACAGAGTTTCTTACAAATAAAGACCATATCGAAAGAGGAAATGTCATACGGGTAAAGAATATTTCCTAAAAAGGAAAAGGAATTTCAGAGAGAAAGAAGACAGTCTCTCACAGGTCTGATCAGGAAAAAAACATTCTGGACTTTTTATACTTTCTATTCTTCTTTCTATCATAATTCCACATATCTCTTGGGCTCATTGAGAAGGGAAAATATTTAGATCGTTCCAGGGTGAACACAACATTCATAAAGATTACCAGAAACACAGGATGTAAAATCAATAATGGGAGTGGCTGGCTTCCCCATACGAGTAAGAAGAAGAAAAGAGACCAAGAAACCAATAGGCAGTGACTTAGGCCTTTGTTAGGAAATGTGTCCTCTTCCCTTTGTCCCTTGAGGCTCCTTGTAAAAGCCAGGACTTCACATAATAATGTTACAGCAATCAAGCTTTAATCATTCATTAAAATAATTGAATGCCATTTTCACTTATCAAATTGGCAGTCATTGGGAGAAAAAATGTAATAACGTGCTGGGGAGTTCAGAACCCACTTTCGTGGGCGTGTGAATTGATACAACCACTCCGGCTGCAAGCTCCAGAAGCTTAAGAATGTGTTCGTCCTTTGTGCTCATTCTACCCCTGGCAACTTGTTTAGCTGCAAGGATGTTCTTCCCCGGGACATAATAGAGTGCTGTGCAAAAATGGTATTGCATAATATATTGGAGGTTTTTTAGTTTGTGTCTTTTAAAGATTTTATTTATTTATTTGAGACAGAACACACAAGCTGGAGGGAGAGGGAGAGAGAATCTGAAGTTGACTCCATACTGAGTTGATGCTGGGCTTGATCTCACCACTGCAAGATCATGACTTGAGTGGAAACAGAGTCTGCTGCTTAGCCAACTGAGCCACCTAGGAGCCCCGCATAACACGATGTTATAGTATAGTATAGTTGGATAAGCTTAGATCGTGATCCTGGGGTCATGGGTTTGAGCCCAGAGTGGGGCGCCCTGCTCAGTGGGGACCCTGCTTTCTCCCTCTCCCTCTACTGCTCCCCCAGCTTGTGCTTTCTCTGTCAAAAATCTCAATAATAATGATAATAATAATGATAATAATAATGTATTGTTATATGGAGTGAGGGAGAGGGGTTGTTACTAGTAAAAGTTAGAATTGTACTTGGGTAAGTAAAAATTATATGTACACATAAAAGTAATTTGAAAGGGCTGGAATTATCAATAGTTTTACTTTCTGTATACTTGTGTTTTCTTCACAAAATTCTAATTTCTGTGTCAATGACATATAGAGAACATGGCTTTTGCAAGAAAAATTTTTAATTCATACTTACGATCATAAGAAAAGAAAAGGGAGGAACTGATTGATTTAAAAGATCTAATTGTCTTTATTAAAAGATTCATCAATGGATTAGCATCCCATCTGGTAAGCAGAGGGTAGCCCCTGGGGAGTAATGATTTTGTTTTGTTTTTTAAAGATCTCTAATTTATTTATTTGACACAGAGAGAGTGAGGGAGAGAGAGAGACTGAGCAAGCACAAGCAGGGGAACAGCAGGCAGGGGAGAAGCAGGCTCCCTGCTGAGCAAGGAGCCCAATGCAGGGCTCCATCCCAGAACCCTGGGATCATGACCTGAGCCGGAGGCAGACGCTTAACCAACTGAGCCACCTAGGCACCGGGCAGCAGCTGCTTTAAATTCTGCTGCACGAGGCCCAGCTGGCCCCAGTGTGGCTGATTCCTTACAGCAACCCACCTCTGCGGGAGCCACGCTAAATGGGCTGCTCCTCCTTGTTCTTTAAGACTTGGTATCACCTAGAGATCCCGGCCACAGAATAAAGCCATTGTGTGGATTTGTAGTGTTCCAACACCATCACATCCACCAGCAAAGACTCTAAGACTTGTGGAAATAAACGTAAACTCTCAGCCTCTGGAATGGCCGAGACCATCTTCTAGTATTTGCCCAGGATGATTAAGTAGGGGCCTCCTGTCATCTCAGACAGACCCTTGTCAAGAAGGTGGAGGTTCAGGATTGGGTTTGAGCCACAGGGATGACAATAGTCTCCTGCCCACGTTTTTACTTTCCCAAGATATGATTTAAATAGGTCTGGAGACCTGACTCTATTTAAACACACAGGAGAGTTTCTGACCCGCCTCCCTCACCTTTGGACCTCTGGGCCCTGACCACCCCAGGGTTCACATTCCTCTTTTCTGCCTCAAAGTGCTTCTCCCTACTTGTTACTGGAACAAGTAAAAACCAGGGTTGTTGGAGTAATTCTTCCGATGGTTTCAAACGGCAGCATTGCCAATCCTGGTTGGTCTCTTTCAACTTAGTCAATAGAAAAAAAAGAACAAACATGACAGTATGAGTTTTGACATAACCTCCAACCATTTTAACCTTCAAATTGTTCATTTTGCACTTCAATTTTTCCTTCCATCACATGCCATGAACTGCCTTTTTTGTGTGGGTGGTTTTGTTTTGTTTTGTTTTTTCCCAAATGTCACTGCTTAAAAATTTTTCTGGCATTTTCCAGTGTTGCCCCAGGCAAGCAATTATGTTACTAAGAGTGAGACGGCAAAGGAAAGAAGTCCCATTTCTTTTCACTGACACAGGAAAGAATTACAGGACAACAAAAGGAAAGTGAAGTGAGCAGTTTTATCGAAGTACACTCCAGACGAGCAGTGGGCCAGTCAAGAGACACAAAGACCCCCAGAAATTCCCAGGTGTGGGCTTATCTCAATTTTTTCTTTTAGGTGGGTCCTATGGTTGCAACATCTGAGTGACAGGCCTGGATTATAGAACAATTAGCCAACTACACATATCCTCTGCCAAGATGTATTCAAAATACCTCAACATTATTTCTATTCTAGAGACATAGGTCAAATAAGGACAAGGGGCTTCTTTCTACCTACTGCAACAAGCGCAGAGAACATCATGCTTCCTCTGCCGAAATGTTGTCACCACAGACTGACTGCTAATGGGTAGAATGGTGGTCGTTCTGGTGGGGCTCCCTGTGAGGACACCTAAGGTTCAAACTCTGGTCACTTCTGCCTAGCTTTCTGCCTCACAAGCCAGCTCTGATCTCCGTTCTGTCTTGGCCCAAAGGACTGCTCAAAGAAATAACCGTCCATCAGAAGATTAAAACAGTTTAAAAATCTGTATGTGCCTCTCAAGAGAATCCCACACGACAAGTACATGAAGTTTCTGAAAACAAGAGAGAGAATATAAGTTGGGAGAGGGTCCACGGGTGCAGACTTAGAATATTAATGTATGGGGCACCAACAGGAAGTCACACCGTGGGTCCTGAGGAAAAGAACACGTGGTCAGAGCAGCTGACCTGGAAGCTGACCCAGGCTGGAAATAAAGCAAAACGAGAAAGTTCCAGTCAAGGAAGAAGGCACAGAGGTGGCTGCTGAGTCCTGGCAAAAGAGTACATGACATGAAGGGTGCTTGAAGATATGCCTTGCAAGCCAACATCTGAGAATGTGGATCTCCGAATATATGAAGGAATGACTTGCCTTACAAAATGAGTGTTTGAAAAGTTAATACCTCTGACATATTTTAACACTTGTGTTCCGAACATAATCTCAAATGACATGCAAATGTTCAGGAACCCATCAAAAGCAAGGTCCTTTCACAACGTAGTTGAGAATAACCTCAACAGTAGTTACACCATATACAAATCATATTTGTGTTAGCAGAGGTAGGGGAAGAGAACCCCAAGGGAAATTCACTTCCTTTACTTCTCTTTTTTTTCATCTTTTCACCCATCTTCCTCATCCTCCCCTCTGGTAACCATCAGTTTGTTCTCTGTAGTTAAGAGTCTGTTTCTTGGTTTGTCTCCTTTTTCCCCCTTTGCTCATTTGCTTCTTAAATTCCACATATGAGTGAAATCATATGGTACTTGCTTTTCTTTGACTGACTTATTTCACTTAACATTATACTCTCTAGCTCCATCCATGTTGTTGCAAATGACAAGATTTCATTCTTTTTTTTTTTTAAGATTTTATTTATTTATTTGACAGGCAGAGATCACAAGCAGACAGAGAGGCAGGCAGAGAGAGAGGAGGAAGCAGGCTCTCTGCCGAGCAGAGAACCCGACGCGGGGCTCAATCCCAGCACCCTGAGATCATGACCTGAGCCAAAGGCAGAGGCTTAACCCACTGAGCCACCCAGGCGCCCCTCATTCTTTTTTTTTCTTTTTTTAACGGCTGAACGATATATGGCTGAACAATATTCCATTGTACATACACATCACATCTTCTTCATCCATTCATCAATCGATGGACACTTAGGCTGCTTCCGTATCTAGGCTATTGTAGATAATGCTGCTATAAACATAAGGGTACATGTATCCCTCTCAACTAGTGTTTTTGTATTCTTTGGGTAAATACCCAGTAGTGCAATTACTGGATCCTACAGCACTTCGATTTTTTTTTTTAAGATTTTATTTATTTGACAGGCAGAGATCACAAGTAGGCAGAGAGGCAGGCAGAGAGAGAGACGGAGAAAGGGCTCCATCCCAGGACCCTGGGATCATGACCTAAGCCGATGGCAGAGGCTTTAACCCACTGAGCCACCCAGGCGCCCTGGCACTTCTGTTTTTAGCCTTTTTGAGGAAGCTTTATATTGCTTACACAGTGGCTGCACCAGTTTGCCTTCCCACCAGCAGTGCATGAGAGTTCCTCTTTCTCCATATCTTCGCCAACATGTGATTATATAGTTTTTTTTTTTTTTAGATTTTATTTATTTATTTGACAGAGATCACAAGTAGGCAGAGAGGCAGGCAGCTGGGTGGGGGGATGGAGGGCGGGGAGAAGGCTCCCTGCTGAGCAGAGAGCCCAGTGCAGGTCTCGATCCCATGACCCTGAGATCATGACCCGAGCTGAGTCACCCAGGTGCCTCGATTGTATAGTTCTTATTTTTTTCTCTTACTGATGTGATGTATCATGTTGGTTGATTTGCAGATAATGAGCCACCCTTACAACCTAGGAATAAATCCCCCTTAACCATGGTGAATGACTTATTTTAATGTATTGTCAGATTCTGTTTGCTAGTACTTGGTAGAGGATTTTTGCATCTATGTTTATCAGAGGTATTGGTTTATAGTTTTCTTTTTTGTGGTGTATTTATCTGGTTTGGGATCAGGATAAGGTTGGCTTCATAGAATAAAACTGGAAGTTTTCCTTCCTTCTCTATTTTTTGGAATAGTTTGAGGAGAATAGGTATTAACTCTTCCCTAAACCTTTGGTAGAATTCACCTGTGAAGTCATATGGTCCTGGACTTCTGGTTTTGGGGAGTTTTTTTTTTTTTAAATTATTGATTCAATGTCTTGGCTGATAATTGGTCTGTTCAAATTTTATATTTCTTCCTGTTTCAGTTTTCATACATTATATGCTTCTAGAAATATATCCATTTCTTCTAGGTTGTCCAATTTGTTGACATATAGTTTTTCATAATAGTCTCATATTTATTTGTATTTTGTGGTATTGGTTGTTATTTCCCTTCTCTCAATTGTGATTTTATTTATTTGAGTCCTTTCTCTTTTCTTCTTGATGAGTCTTTCTAAAGGTTTATCAATTTTATTGATTTTTTTTTAAAGAACCAGATCCTGGCTTCATTAATCTGATCTACTGGTTTTTACTTTTCATTCTGTATTATTTATTTCTACTCTAATCTTTATGATTTCCTTCCTTCTGCTCAGTTTCGGTTTTGTTTGTTGTTCTTTTTCTAGTTCCTTTAGGTGTCGGGTTAGTTATTTATTTGAGATTTTTCATGCTTCTTGAGGTAGGCCTATATTGCTATAAACTCCCCCTTTTAGAATAGCTTTTATTGTGTCCAAAGATTTTGTACCATTATGTTTTCATTTTTATTTGTTTTTATGTACCTTTTTAATTTCCTCTGTAATCTCTTGGTTAATCTAGTCATTGTTTAGTAGCACTTTATTTAACCTCTATGTATGTGTGGTCTTTCCAGTTTTTTTCTTGTGGTTGACCTCTATCTTCCAGGTCGGTCACTAATATGCTCCTCCACTCCCTGGAATCTGCTATTTATTCCATCTACTGTATTTTTAATTTAATTTATTGGATTCTTCATTTCTGATATGTTATTTTTTTGTCTCTCTGTTAAGGGTCTCACTGATGTCCTCCCCTCTTTTCTCAAGTCCACTGAGTATCTTTATGATCATTACTTTCAATTCTCTATCAGACAAATTACTTATTTTCATTTCATTTAGATCTCTTGCTGTGATTTTATCTTGTTCTTTCATCTGGGACATATTTCTCTGTCTCCTCATTTTGTCTGCCTCTCTGTGTCTGTTCTGTGTTAGGAAAGTCAGCTATGTCTTCTGCTCTTGAAAGTAGTGACTTGATGAAGAAGGGGTCCTAGACGGCGCTGTAATGCAGTGGCCCCTGTTCACCAGAACCTGGCCCTTCAGAAGAGTATCTATCCTGTGAGGGTGGGTCTGAGTCACCTTTTCCTACAGTGCCATTGTCTGCACTGACTCTCTGCCTGTTGTAGGCTGTTCCTGCTCCCTGGTGTTAGGGACCCAGGCAGGCCAGCTCTGGGAAGGTGTGCTAAAGGGATAATTGGGGGGGGGGTGCTATTAGCAAAATTTTAACTGGGACACTAGTCCCAGGCAGGATCCTCCAAACTATTGTGCAGCTGGGGCCTAGGCACCAAGGTGTCTGGGGGCCACAGCTGGACATGGCATGCACAGCATGGCGGTGGCTGGGCACCCAGGGGCTGGGCAGGGTGCATGTGGCTTTAACATAATTTGCCCCGAAGCCCAGCGCCAGAGGCTAGCACACTTGGAGTGGTAAGTCCTCAGGAGAACTTGTGGGCAATGCACTGTTAGCAGGTTAGGTAGCAAGTGTCAATGCAGCCTGCCTCCTACAGGTGTGTCTGGGCTTTTGCAGGGAGATGGGAGCAAAAAATGCTGACTGCCAGCTCCCTTGTTTTCAGGGAAGTCCCCCAACACTCAGCATCTCCCAACACTCTGAAATCAGTATGAACAGATCTGTCTCCTGTTTGTGATCCCTGCCATTTTCACGTTGCCTCTCCACGAAAGCTGCTATCTCCTTAAGGGTGGCAACCAAGCAATCACTTGCCCTCCCTGCTCACCCAGGGCCAAGTCAGCTGACTTTTAAAGCTCCAGCCTTGAAGTCCCACTGGTTATACAAACAAACAGAATTCAGCCCCTCCGGTTTCCAAAGCGAAATATCATGGAGATCAGTCTTCCCTGCGTGGGCTTCCTGGTGTGAAGGCCCATTCCTCTGCCCTCTGCATGGGTGCAGCTCCCTCCCTCTCACTGACTTTCTGCCCTTCCTAACCTTTCAGGTGCAGCTTCTTCTCTGTATTTGGTTGTGGAGTTTGTTCTGCCAGTATTTAAATCACTCTCCAGTTTATCGACTGGGATGCAGATGATATACCTAGTTATACACATGGGATGGGGTGAGCTTAGAATCCTGCTCTACTGTCTTTCCAACCTCCCACCACACCTTCTTAATCCATTTATCTAGCAATGGATGCTTGGGCTGCTTCCATAGTTTCACTTTTGTTAATTATGCTGCAATAAACGTAGGGCTGCCTGTATCCCTTATGAATTAGTGTTTTTGTGTCTTGTGGGAAAATACCCAGTAGTGCATATAACTGCTTCCTTATGTTCATTGCCCCCACTTAGACAAGTAAAGAGCTGAAGGTCTTGAATGTAAGTAAAAATTTAGAACACTCAAGATATATTTGGAAACCATCTGGCTTCCTTGCCTAATGCAGGACCTTGTTCCCTGCTAAGCACCTTCGGCCGACCCAGGGATTTCAGGAATACAGGAGGTGTATTCTTGCGTACATTCGATGATCAGGCACCTTTCCCAGACTTGGGGACTGCAGAAGCCGGGCCCTCTTCCAGGGATGGCCAGTCACCACAGCTGAGGTTCTAGAAGTCTCAAGATGCCAGATGGCCTTCTAACCCCACAGCTACACAAGGTCCCAAGCATGAGTGAAAACACTTCCTCTTCCTCCTCCTCCTCTGTTTGCCTAGAATCCCAGAGACTTCTAAGATTCATGTGCTACCTTTCCTTTTTTCCCGTCCATGGCACCCTTGGCATAGGGCTCAGAATTTCATCCGGGGCAGAACCAAGGCAGACAAAGGACGATTGTCTTTGTACTAGGCCAAACTTTGCTTGTGACTTACCAGATGAACCTTCTCCACGAGGGCTCCTGACAGGCACAGCCCACCAGGGTATTAAGCCCCTGACTGGACTGTGCTCCAGGTCAGCTCAGGCTTAAGCTGAGACCCCCCGCCCCAGGGCTTACCTCCCACACCTGTCCCTCCCCCAGCACAACAGCCAAACAGAAATTAAAGCTACAGTAATGAGGACCCTTCGAACCCCAAAAGGGGCAGGCACTGGTCAAAGGGCTAACTCCCTGAGCTACATGTGGGGAGACAATATTGCTCTCAGAGTAGAAGACTGACATCAGCCCAAGAATAGGTTTTAAAGACAAGGCAAGGGCTTCTTTGGCAAAGAGAGTACCCAAAGAAGCAAATTTGAAGCAGAAAATGCCAGGACTCCCTGCTCTGTACCATTTCCCAGAGCAGCCTCAGGAAAGGAAAAAGACATTCAAATCCTCTTCCCCTTGTCATGGGTTCACCAGCCTCATTCTGATCCTCAGGTACTTTCCACCAGAGTGACTTGAGAAACCAGCACCAGAAGTTCTCACACAACCCACAAGGCCTCTTCTGGGGCCCCTGATAACCACCTTATCCCACTGGAGACCTCACCCTAGGGTGGGCTAGGGATGACACCATTGATCTAACCACCACTCCACTCCTTTCCCTAGAAATTGTTTGACAACAGCTGTCTTGCAGCTGCAAAGCCCATCTTGAGGACGATGCAATCGCATCAAAAAACCTTTCAGCAGCTCTTGTGGTCTTAGACGTAAATCCTTCCGTCTTGCATCCAGTGTGGGGTTCTGGGGCCACATGCTCCTATTTAATGTGGGCTTCCACATACCCACCATGTCTTGGATATCCACAGAATCATTTCTGTCTATGACTACGTGCTACAGTTACCTTTCTCCTTTAATTATGATTTGAGTGTTTCCCAGAAAATGCTCCAATGACTCTCTCCCTTAATAGCGCTTGCTTTCACGTTATTCAGAGTTAAAGCCTTCCTTCCCTCCCTCTACAAGTGTCAGACACTCGTGAGGCAGAAATAAAGACAAAAAAGTATGGGGGGTGTGGAAAGCAGTTCAATATTTTATCCTGCTTCTCATTTTAGTTGCACAGTGTTTTGGGCGGGTTTGGCGATGCTTTATTTTTATTAGTAAGCTGTTTATGCAAATGTCAACTGTATCCTTTCCAGAAACTCAACGAGTCTTCTCTTGTTGGATGGTCTCAGTAGCCAAACTTCCCATTGTATGTACCCTGTGGAAGCAACACGAGCATTCAGACTAGCAACTCTCAATAAGAGATGTGGGGAAACTACAAAAGTGTATCTTAGTTTGGGGTCCACCAAAAATCAACACCGAGACCTGGGTGGTTTTCTTGGGAAGTGACTCCAGGAAGCAAAGTGAGGAAGTGGGCAGCATGAGATAGAGAAGGGACAAAAGCCAGGAAAAGTGGGCTATTACCACTGTGGGCAATGGGGCTTCAACCCCTGGGGGACCATTTGGTGATGGTGGGAACACACCTCAGGTCATCCACCTGCAGGATGGGGAAGATGGAGCATCAATCCACCAAATCACATCTCCCATTAGTGAGGATTGTCCCAAATCCCTGGCTCCCCACACTTCGGGGTGCTCTATGGCGGGGGCAGGCTGCCAGATCACCACAGTTTGGTTTATGTTAATGAGGTGACTTCTGGAAAGCACCCAATGATGGGAGGGGAAGCAACCATGAAACCAACCTGATTTCTGGGGAGAAGAGAAGGCTGGGAGTTTGAATCAGAGGCTGTGCCAGAAAAAGACCTTTGGCAGAGAAGAGGGATGCAGGCCGTGCGGTGGGAAATTACCAGCATTCTGGAAGCCTGGTAAAGGTGAACTCAGGGGGGCCAAAGGGACATGGGGTGAGGAATCAACCACGTCTTCCACAATTCTCTAAGGAGTCCCACAAAGCCACCTGAGTAAACACACTCGTGTTATTTTCCTGGATTGGGGAGCAAGCATTTTACATAATGATCTAGTCCGCTCTGGCCGTTATATGCTATAGACTGAGTGGCTTCAACAAAATTTATTTCTCACAGTTCTGGAGGCTGAGAAGTCCACGATCGGAGCCCCAGCCAATCCAGATCCTAGGGAGGACTTCTCCTGATTTACAGATGGCTGCCTGATTGCCGTGTCCTTGCTTGGCTGAGAGAACCATCTTCTCCCTCATTTCTCCTCTCATAAGAGCCCTAAACCCATTCATGAGGCTCCAGCCTCATGACCTGATCACCTCCCAAAGGCCCCACCTCCTCATACCAGCACGCTGGGAATTAGGGCTCTAACACAATAATTCTGCGGGATGCAAATGTTAAGATGTCAATCCTTCACATATTTATTCATAAATGCAGTGCCATTCCAATTAAAAATCCCAAGCACAAGTTTCTTGGAATTCAACAAAATTATAAGATCAATCTGAAAGGAGACGTGAGTAATATCAGAGACATTCTGAAGCAAAGAGAGGATAAATGGACAGTAGTGGTCCTACCAGGTGTTGAGGCGTATTATAAAGCTTTTACTTGCCTCGATTAAGTAACCCTTTGGGTTTGATTCTGAGAGGAAACTCTCTCCCCAGGTAGCACCCCTTCCCTCTGGTTGTATCAACTGGCTATGAAATTGCTTTAGGCAGATTCGACGTAAAAAGGACTCTCCACCAGTGAAACATTGTGATTGAAGAGAAATATATATTTGGTCTTCATTCACAGTTCTTGGCTCACAGCTCCCCCAAACCCTTAAAATTTCCTGAGCGATAAAAGCAATGGGAGCATCTTTTGTAATAATATTTGGTCTCTTGTGCTCCACTCCTGAGATCGCTTTGGAGTCATAGACGTCAAGTTGGGTGTCTCATTTTTCAGAACCAGCCAGATCACCACAATTTGATTTATGATAATGAGGTGACTTCTGGAAAGCACCCAAGGATGGGAGGGGAAGCAACCATGAAACCAACCTGATTTCTGGGAAGAGGAGAAGGCTGGGAGGCCGGATCAAATACCAACAGCCAATGATTTAATCAGTCATTCCTACATAATGAAGCCTCCATAAAAACCCAAAAAGATTGGGTTCAGAGAGCTTCTGGGTTGGTGAACTCATGAAGACGTGGGGAGAGGGGTGCATGGAAGTGTGGGAGGGTCCACCACCATCCCCATATCTTGTCCTCTGCCTCTCTTCCATCTGGCTGATCCTGAGTTGTATCCTTTCATAATAAACTGTGATCTCATAAGTAAAATGTTACTGAGAGTTCTGTGAACCACTCTCGTAAATTAACGGAACCCAAGGAGGAGATTATTGGGTCCTATGGTCTGTAGCAGACAGTCAAAAGCTCAGGGGACAACTGGACTTAGACTGGCCTCTGAAGTGGGGGTAGGAGGGTCATTCCTACAGGACTGAGTCATGAACCTGTGGGATCTGATGTGATCTCCAGGAAGACTATCAAAATGAAGTTGAACTATAGGACACCCAGGTGGTATTGGACAATTGCTTTGTGGTGGGAGGAAACCAGCCCCCCCATAACACAACACACACACACACACACACACACACACACACACACACACACTGGAATTGGATATTAGAATCATTTTCACCAGTCATGAGAAAGATTACTAATGGGGAAGGAACTGCCAGTAGAAACAAAGGAAAGCTCCAGTTTCTAGAACAATGGAACAAGTCAGAAGCCGGGCTTGGGGTGGGAGACAAAGAAATGCTGACAAAATCAGACAGTGAGTTCTGTCAGATCTGTGACACAGAAAAAAACAAGTGAAGGACCCAAGTGTGGCAAAGATTCTAGGTGACATTAAACATCGGTTTGGGAAGCTGGGTTACCTTAGGCATAGCTGGACAGAAAGATGAGAAAATTCTGTTGGAGCCAAAGGGAAATGGGAACCAGACTGATCGGAGCAAATGGGAGAAGGTAACACTCAGTCGGGATGATGTTTAAATGATTTCCCTTCTTCAAGGTCCTGAGGTTCTCCTCCCAAGATTTTTACAACCTTGCTAAAAACCAAAAGATAAATACTAGGACAGATCAAAACAGGGCTGGATACTGGTAGGCAGCTGAGCATGAGGGAGGGAGGGGCACGAAGAGAAGATGTAGGAACATTTCCCAGGGGGACAACCCATCTAAGCTTGAACTTCCCAGCAGAGGGTGGTGAAGGAATTCAGGGTTGAGGGAACTGCCTGAGCAGAGTTTCCACAGGGCAGTGACCCCGCAGGACCACAGCCCCAGGGGGATGCAGGGAGAGGCGCCATCAGAATGTGGGAAGGGCCTTTTATAAACCCTAAGCCCTAGAATCTAGCAGTCAAGGAAACAAGAAATATGTTGCAAGAGTGGAGAAACATGAGCCACTCTGTCCTGTGGCAGCAGCATGATGTTTCCTCTTCAAATTCGTGATCCATCCTCTTGAGAGAAAATGCTCTTCACTCCCAAGAGGAGAGAAGACCACATAAACAGGCTTTCATCCTCCTCTGCTTCTGGTGACTTCTCACGCAATGCCTCAAATTGCTGCTGCCCTATGACTGCAGCCTGGGGAGGGCAGAAGCAAAAGAGGGAAGGAGCGAGGTTTTTGAGGACTCGAGACGAGTCCTGGAGAGGACCCTCATGATTAGAGAGGAGTTTGAAACACCCAGTTTATGCTCACTGTCTTCTCTAGCTACTGCCCTTTGCTCGGTTCCCCTCACAGTAAAAGTTCTCTGAAAAGTTGTCTGTCTCTATCACCTCACCTTTAGTTTAAAAAAAAAATTTTTTAATTGAAGCAGAGTTGACATACATTACATTAGTCTCAGGTGTACAATAGCCTGATTGTTAAGTCTGCACATTCTGTTGTGCTACCCACGAGCATAGCCATCATCTGTCACCAACACTGCCATTACGACACCATTGACTATATTCTCTGTGCTGTTCCCATCAAGCCCCCAATAACAAGTTCCTTGTCACCAGATTCAGTGACACTTTGCGGTCATCACTCTGTCTGGTGACTCCTGCCTTCTTGAAACACTCTCCACTCTCAGCTTCCGGGACCTTCCTGGTTTGCCTCGTACCTTCTCGGTCTATCTTGCCTGCTGCTCTTCCTTCAATTCAAAGTGTGACTCAGCAACAGCATCTGGGAACCCCCCCATCCCAAATCTACTCTCAGAATCTCTGGGGTGGGGCCCATGTGACTCACATGGGAGCCACGGAGAACTGTTGGAAAACCACAGGGTTGCTGGCCGTTCACAGCAGATGCCTCTTCTCTCTGGCTACACTTTCTACCTTGATGTTATCATCCAAGCACATGACTTTGAACGTGATCTATATACTGGTAACTTCCAAATGCACATCTTTGGCACCAACCCACCCAAGCTTCAGAATCTCCGGGTGTACCTCTCTGGGGTGACACAGGCATCTCAAATTCAATGCATCCCAAATGGGAGGATCCCTAAAACCTGTTGCCTGTGAAACTGGGTCTTCTGCGGTTTCGTTCCCATTTCAGGTAGAAGTATCTCTTCTGCTACCACACTAGATTCAGCACCACACCATTTTCTCTCCTCTGGACCATGGCAAAAGCCACCTGCCAGGACCCATTTCCACTTTTGCCCCATCAGGCCCCATGCAACAACCACAGTGGTCTTTTTGGAACTTAAATCAGGTCATGTCATTTCCCTGCTCCATCTCCAAGAGCTTCTATCGCATTTGATTAAAATCCAAACACCTTGTCATGGACTCTTTGGCCCTGCATGACCTGGTCATTTTCTATGTCGCTTCCTAAATTCCCTCTGGTGTCTGAGGTCAAAGACTCAAACTATATGATTCACACTACGCATTCTATAAATTATTTGCTGAATAAAATAATTCTCCTTTGCATATAAGTAAACTGAGGATTTGACTTCCTTAACTTCTCTGTATTTGCTGAGAAGGATCTACGTGACATTGACCAATACCTTCTAGCCAGCTCACAGGAGATGGGTGCAAAGGGAGATTCTCAAAGCACTTCGTGGTGCTGTGAACTTCAGCACAGCAGGTGCCCAAGAGGTCACAAGAGGAAGCCCCAGAGAACAAACCTTAAATTCCATTCCCCACCAGTCCAGAGAAGGACCTTCCCTGTTCATAATGGGGCGTGATAGTCGTGATGGGGGAGGCAATCCTGAATGAGGCTGGGATAGGAATGATGTCAGGCCATTTGCAAAAGCTTCTTCCTGTGGGCCCCCTACCCCCAGTGCTGTTCATGAGGTCAATGAAAGCCTCTAAGAATCTGTAAGCCAGACCACCAACCTCATTATGGCAGTTTTAAAAAATGGCCCTAAATTCTTGGACAACCTTTCCATTGAGAAGGGAGGGGGTCTATGTCCCCCAACCTTGAATCTGCTTGGATATACGACTACTTTGGTCAATAGCACACAGTGGAAGTGATGTTTGTGACTTGGAAGGCTAGGTGGGAAGTAGCTAGGCAGCTTCCATGTTGTTGCTGGAACTCTCACATCCTAAGAAGCCACGAGAGAAGTCCTTCACACCTGAGACCAGCAGGCTAGGGGAAAGCCAGGCCATGTGGTGAAGCCATGTGTAGGCATTCCAATAGGCACACGAGATCTTCAAGTTTCCTCTGCTCAGGTGCCAGGAATGCAAGTGAAAGACCCTTCCAGGGATTCCAACCTCCATCAGATTCTGAGTCTTCCCAACTGCGGCCCCAGAAGTCATGGGAGAAACCATGTCCCTGCTGTGCCCGTCCATGTCCCTGGGCATTAGTAAATGGTGATGGTTATAAACCACTACGTTTTAGGGGTAGTTGCTACATAGCAACAATAGTCAGATTAGGACATAAGGCAATTGCTTTGGCTCCCTAATCGCTCCAAGAAATGCTGTGGCTTTGAGTTCTCCTGCTGGGAGAACATTTGGTCAGTAAACATAGGATCTTTTTGAGGGAAAAAAAAAAAGGCTGAGTTTCAGGGTCTTCTAACCAAGCTTTATAGAGTCCCTCCTGCCAGAGGGAAGCCTGCCCTTTTCCGCATCTGATCTGGTCACCAACTCTTGGCTCCAGCCCAGTTTAAGACTCAGGGAGATGCTTCTCTGCCTCCCCCTCCCCCAGTTCACCTGGCAATAAGCAATCTCCAAGGAAAGAAATTAAGGCTTGTAAAGTACTGTCAACCTAATCATTATGTAAGACTGAATGGATAAAAAACAGCCACAGTATTGTTGCTTACCACTCCTTTCTAACTGGCCCAAATCTATCTCTCTTACTGAATCACCCCATGGGCTAGCCATCTATGTTTTCCAAACCTATCATTTCCCCTTCCCAGCTGACCTTTCAAATTGCCTACCCACATTCACATAAACATCACCCTACACTGTTTCACATTCTCTCTATTCTCTGGCCTTCCCCTTCCTGCCCACTAGTCTCCTCCCACGTAAGTGATCCACCCGGCAATATAGGTGAGCAATCTAAATCCCGTTTCCAACAGGTGTCTCAATATTTTTAAACCTCTTTTCTTACAAGCTTAGTGGACCCCCTTGCTCATAACAAGGGGACTAGTTGTCCCATTTTTCCCAGGACAATCTTGGTTTACGCCCACCTAATTCATACTGGTGCCTCTTTCACTTTACAAGTGTCCTGATTTGGGTAATAATTTAGACAGTTCCCCAAACCCCAGTTCCCATCCCTCTATCACTTCATCCCAGGCCAAACTTTATAAATGCCTACCTAATTTCTTCACAGGAATAACGGTCCAGAGCATACCATTCTGTTTTATACAAGGTACCTCAGGTAACGTGAGCGGACATTAAATGGAGGACATTTTCCTCATTTGTGAGGTCTAGTCTAAATAATCTCTTTTGCACAAAATAAGGAGCAGAAACTGAGTCAATGAACGAACAGTGATGGCCAACGTCCTTCCTAGGCCTCCACTTGTAAGAACTTACGTGAAAATTCACGAACCCTGGCTGGGCTCAATCCAAGGTAGAAAAAATTTTTTTCCTCTTCAGAAATTTCTGGCTACCAAAGTTCCAGAAATTGCCTTCTGATTCCCTAACGTCTCATTTTCTCCATTATGTAACGGGAGAGTTGGGGCTTCGGGCCGAATTTCTTTTTAAAGATGATTTTACAGTCAATGAGCAACGTCAGGGAGTGATGACACCAGGAGGCGGTATCAGCCGGTGCGATGTGGAAGCGAATCCCAACACGTTTCCACTAAGCGACTCAGACGCCCGGGCACGCTTGGGAGGGGTGCACCTTTCCGCGTGGGCCCGCGCCCGCAGGAGCGCACGAGCCGAGACCGCGCGGTCATTGGTCGGCGCGCAGACCTCAGCCGCGAGCTCCGCCACCTCCCTGCCCCGCCCACGACCCTCCCCCTGGGCGGGGCTTGTCGCTCGCCTCCGCGCCAGTCGCTGACAGCTCGGGCGCGGGGAGCTTCTCCTTTCCGAAGAAGGCAGGTAAACAGCCCGGTGGCCTTTTCAACTCCCAGCGCAGGGCGCGGGCGGGGGTCCGGAGGTCTGGGGGGCGGCGGGGGCGTCGCGGAACCCGAGGGCCCGACCCGGGGTCTCTGGGGTCGGGGGCCGACCTTGGCCGTGAGGAAAGGAGGGGGCTTCCCTGCGGGCGCGTGGCGCGTCCGGCCTGCCCCAGGGTGCGCGTTGGTTAAGGCGGGACGTCTCATGGTTTAGCTTTTCTGGTTGGGCCTGGGGGCGGGGGGAGCGGCTAGCCTGGCCCGTGGGGAGGGATGGCCGTGTGCCGCGTGGTCTGATCCTCCCCCACGCAGGTCCGCGGCGGGAGGGGCCGAAGGTCGGGGCAAGTAGGGGGCGATCGCCTCGTGCGAACGCGGCTGGGGAACCCTCGGAGGGCCGCGAGCGGCTCCGGGGAGACGAGCCGTGGGGTCGTGGGGCTCCCGGCCGCCGGCACGTTGGCCGCCCTACCAGCCAGCAGGCAGAAGACGGGGACGCCCCGAGAGTGTCGGAGTGGGGGTGGGAGAGCGGCCGCCCGCCCCGGGCCGGGGCCGCGGCAGGAGAGGAGTTCGCGGCGCGTGGGGGCCCACTCTGCCGGGGAACTCCTCCCGAGAGGCGGCCGCACCCGTCTAGCCCTCCGCGGAGCAGCCCCGGAGCGGACGGGCGTGGGCGGGGCCTCGGGCCTCTGCGGGCTGGGGCCTGGAGCCGCCGCCTTCTCCCTCTCGGGGGCCGGGGAGTGCCTGGCCCCCGGGGACACATGTCTCTTGCCCCGGATCATGATTACCTTCATGGCTGCGTATTTTTCTTTCACATAGAGCATCACGGCTTAATAAGCAGTTCCCCACATGCGAGCATTTGAGGTGCTTTCCTTTTCCTTGCGAAAAACTCCAGGTGAAATAGGAGTAAAGATTTTTATTAATTACCGGGAAAAAATAGGAACAGAAAGTTGAATACAGAAGGTCAGACTGCTGGAAAAATGAACAACTCTCTCAGACGTTGTTAAGAAGAAAAACAAAAATCACGGGTGAAAATGAACAATTTAACCTACGTGGTAGCTGGAAAGGGAAAAAAGCGGAGAGCTAGGATGCGATTTGTATCTTTTTGTATCTGACACAAATTTTTCGTACATGTAAAAGGAAAGTGAGAGATTATAATAGATAAATTGTATAATAGATAAATGGTGAAATGATGAACCATTTGCAGAATAGAATGCAAATGGAAGCAAGACGATTATCATTTCACATCTATTAAATGAACAAAAACGATCTCAATAGTAGTAACAACCCCTATGAGACAGTTGCCATGAAACTTGCATATTCAGTTATCTGGAGATGCTGTGGGGTGTTGGGCTCAGAAAGGTGGAGCTGCTACTGATTTTGTGACTTCCTGCAGGTCACCTAATTTCCTAATCCTGCTCATGTCAATTCATAAAATAGAGGAAGTGAAACCTACTTCCCAGTGTGTTGCCAAGATTAACTTTAGGTGAAACTGACCATTGGTGTGTATCCCTTTATTCTTTTACTGTTCACAACCCAAGAGGGATATTGTGAAGTGCCATGCACTTTTTTGTAAAGCAATCTGGCAATGCACTAAGAAGTTAGAAGTGGTGACCCAGAAAACCCTACCCCTGGGGATTTACCTGCAATAGAAGAAACATTTACCTGCGATGGAAGCAAACAAACCAACAAAAAGCCATATGCAGGCACACATTGGTGCAGAATGATCTAAAATTAGAACCAACTGGGAAGCAACCTAAATGTACAACAGCAGGGCAGTAGCTCAGAAAATCATGGCCTAGTAACTGGTAGGAGCAGTATGTGACCATTAAGAGTCATGATTTTGGAGCCTCTGATATCTGGGGAAAACTGACAAGTCAGAGTGCACTTATCTAAACTATTTACTCAAATGTGAATGCATGTATGGATAATCTAAATTTTTGGAAAAGCACCAAAAAATGGGCATTTTAATAGAAGTGAGAGGTGATTTTCACATTCCTTTTTTTTCTTGGTGTGTTGCTTTTACTGAATAATACGATTTTTAAAACAGGTCACATATCTCAATTTTTTAAATGTTACGGACCCACCATTTTCTCTGTGTCCTGTTTGCTGGGTTTTTTTTTTATATGACCTCATTTTTTTCAAATATTGTCTCATTTTCTTCTTGAACAGATTTATTAGTGTTTATTAATGTATATATTAGGTTTTTCTTTTAAGGAATCAGTTCTTAGATTTATTTATCCATTCTAGTTTTTTTCTTTTTTTGTGGCTGTTTTTAAGGGTTCCTGAGTATATTTGGAAACAGCTGTTTCAGCCACACCGAAGCAGTCTGTCTTCTCAGAGACACAACTCCAGCTCAGCGGAGCCACGACAGATGTACGTACCCTGTGGAATCTCTTTGGCCTTCTGATGGTTGAATAGTCTCCAACTGTCACAGAAAATAAGGCTCTGGAAAGGCTGCAATCACAGGCCCCTGCTTGGGAGGCCGCTGGGGTCTATGTATGTAACTTCTAGCCATTCCATCATTCTTGCAAAATCACCTTGATTTTGCCAGGAAATGGTCATAGCTTTCCCTACAATCAGGCTGAATTATGTAAGGAAGCAGCCATTTAAAAAATAATATAATAATAATCACATAACGTTTCTGTGCCAGATTAATGCCGAAGGTGACTGTTTACCGGATGACAAAAGGTTTTAGGAGGTGAAAGGTTTTTGAAGCTGTAGTTTTATCTTACCTGTTCTAGTCTGCCTTTAGGATCTTATTTCCTCTCCCAAGGCAACTGTATCAGCTGTGCATGGCTGTGTATTAAGCATTCACGTCGCACTGGCATCTGACCCAGGGATGGTGCTGTATATTGTAGAATAATCCTGGAGTGAATACCGTGCTTGCCAGCGTTTACAGTGGGGAGCATTTATTTTTCTCCCTTCAGTTTGTTAATCCTTTTTCTTTAGCTGTGTTCTACTTACTACTGCTAAACTATCGTGTGATCATTTCCAGGGAAGTGTGCTCTTTCATGAGAAGCATTGTAAATGTAGGTTCAGTGTTGTTTTCCTGAGGCCCTAGTTCTGAAGCCTGGTTAGGAGTGCGATCCCCTAGGAAGCTTTTATTGATCCCCAGATGCCATTGTTGGACACTGTTGGCCCAGGATAGGCTTCAGCAATGTTGCTTTTGAGAAAGCTCTTCTGGTCATTCTGATGACAGACCAGGTTGGCAGTCTTTTGCCCTGTTCAATCCAGGGCCTCAGGGTACCAGTGCAATCCCACATCCCAAAATGATCTGCAAAATGTTGTATGGCTTGCATTCTTTAAGGGGCAGTGTCCTCAAAAAGATTAAAACATGACAAGGTTCTACCTAGCCCTGGAAAGACAGGGAATTTTCCTGGGGTCTATGGGCAGTGGGAGAAGCTGGTGCCAGTTCCCAATTTAACCAGTTAAGTTTCAAGTTATAACATGTTCTAAGTATTAGAAGTTCAGCCCTTGGCACTCGACCATTAAGCTAGTTCCTGCCAGCTCATGTGTAAATGGGAATAGGATGAACAGGGTGATAATCTGTGGATCTTTCTGGTACCTTCTGTCAAGTTCCATTGCTCTGCCATTGTTCATACACCAATGCCATGTGATCCTTACAATGCCTCATGTAGCTTCCCAGTGTATCCTGATAGCTGACAGGCCGAGCATGCCCTAGGTTTTCTTCCTGTTCAGTGATTTTTTTTCTGACTTCTTTTTTTTTTTTCTGACTTCTTAATTGTGAGTATCATTTCATCATGTCCTTTAAAATCCCCTTTGAATTCTGACTGAAAGTGTGTTGATTTGATGGATTACTTGAAGATAAATTGGTATCTTTCAGTATTGGTTTTCCCAAACAAAAACATTGCGTGGCTTGGTTTGTTTTGGCTTTTTGTTTGTTTGCTTGTTTTCTAGTCTTCCTTTTTATGTCTCTCAGTAAAATTCCTTAGCTTTCCTCATATAAGTCCTATTTCTTTTTAGGTTAAATCCTAGATGCTATAAAAAAAATTTTATTGCCATTATAGATGGAATGGCAATATGGAACATTATGGATGGAATGTTTGCATCTGTGCTAAATCTTCTCACTAATTATAATTAATTTGGGGACTTGCTGGGTTTTTATATATGGATTGCAAAAACTGCCACCCTAATGAGCTCACTTATTTATTCTAAGATGTTTTGGGCCAATTTTCCAAATAGGAGATGTAATTGGCTGAAACTTCCATAACAATCAAAAATAAAAGGACCTACTTGCATTTTTGTCTTGTTCATTACACTGATGGGATGCCTTTCCTTCTTCCATTAAGATAGGATATAGGCCATGCATTTGTGGTGGCAATTCTTGATGGAAAGGGACTGCCTGCTAGTTCTAGAGAAACGTTAATAGCTTAAGCTTAAAAAATCAAGAATGGAGGTTGACTTTAATTGAAAATTTTTCAATATCTCCACAGAGTCTTAGCATTTTGTCATCTTAACCTATTCGGGGATTTCCAATTGAGGCCTCTTCACATTCCCAAAATAATCCTTATTGGTCACAGTGTATCCTTCTTTTACTAAACTGTTAAAATCAGTTTGGCGGTATTTTCTTTTGGATTTTGGCATCCTTACTGGTGGAGGCTGGGTGAGTAAGGACGCAATTGCTGGGGTTTCAATCCTGGCCCTTGGCCCCTTGGCTATAGACACTGCTTCTCGGGGAAGGATGCCCTCACATTTATCTCTGCTGAGTTCCAGACTCTTAAAACAATTGCCCAAGTTGATACTCCTACTTGAACATCTCCTAGGTGTAGCCAAGTTAACGTGTCCAAACCACAGCCCTGGGTCTTCTCTCCAAGTGGGACCCTCCACCTGTCTCTGTCATTTCAGGAGATGGCATCATCCCCTAAGCTAAATATCTTACTCGCCATTGTGTCCCCAGCACCCTAGCACACTAGCATAATGCTAGAACCTTAGAGAACACTTAATTATTTGTTGAATGAATCAATACTCTATTGTACTATAAATGTTACACTATAATATGGAATTTAAGACAACTTTTTCCTCCATTTCTTTTATGGTTATTGGTCAGTTCAAATTTTCTATTTATTTAAAAACTGGCATATACTGCTTATTCCATAAATACTTGTTGGCTGAATTAATTCTAAAGTCAATATTTATGATGTATATTTTAACAGAAAAGCAAACCATCCCACAGAGATTTTTTTTTTAAGATTTTATTTATTTATTTGACAGAGATCACAAGTAGTCAGAGAGAGAAGGGGTAGCAGGCTCCCCGCTGAGCTGAGAGCCGATGTGGGGCTTGATCCCAGAACCCTGAGATCATGACCTGAGCCAAAGGCAGAGGCCCAACCCACTGTGCCACCCAGGTGCCCCTCCCACACAGATTTTTAATTCATAAAACATTTGCATTTGAAAGGTTGTTACCCTTTTAAAGTCTTATCTTTCTAAGGTTTTTTGACCTTTCCCATTTCCCACGTGGAGCTCGGCAGTGGACCATGTTTGTATGTGTGTTGCCTTTTCAAGTCACTCGATTTTACTTAGAAATCCCTCGTTTTTCTGGGTTTTAAGTTCTACTTTCATCTCTATATTTCTTTATAATTATGATGCTTTATTTTGAAATTTTCTCTTTCTTCTTTTTTGAGTTGAATAATCATTCAATTTATTTTCATTTTTTCTGTTCAATTATACCACCCACACTCCTTTGATAGTCACGTGGGTTCCTTTATTTCCACACCCTGCCTTCTTGGCATCATCCAGCTCTTTTCTGGTTTTGGTTTGGTTATTATTATTTTTTTTTGACTAGACTGATAAGTGTAAGTGAAACACCTTCCTTTTTTGGTCCCATTTTATCTGATTCTTAATGATTTTGAATATATTCTCAAGCCCTTTTGGCTTTTCCTCTTCTATCAATTATCAGTTTTTGTATCTTCTGGCCCTTCTGTCTATTTTTTTCTATTACTGTGTCTTACTGCTTCTAAGATTTCCTTGTACATTCTGGAAATGAATTTTCTGTTGGCCATAAATACTAGAAATATTTTTTTAATATTTTATTTATTTATTTGAGAGAGAGAACAAGGAAGAAAGCATGAGAGGGGAGAAGTCAGATGGAGGAGCAGACTCCCCACCAAGCAGGGAGCCCGATGTAGGACTCCATCCTGGGACTCCGGGATCATGACCTGAGCCAAAGGCAGTCGCTTAACCAACTGAGCCACCCAGGCACCCCAATACTAGAAATATTTTTACCATTATGTACTCCTCTTAGTTTTGTCCACAATATCCTTCATAACATTAAATAAGAATCCTTATCTTTTATGTCATAAAACTTTTATTTGCCTCTTGGTTTGTACCCTTTGTTTAAAAATCTGTACCACTACCCCCTTGCCCCCACCGGTCATCTCCAGGTCACACAGGCATTCACCTGTGGCTTCTTCTTCTAACAATGTGCTTTTCCCTTTCTCAGGTAGGTTTGTATTCCACCTAGAGTGCGCTCTTGCATGTAGTGTTAGGGATCTAGTTTTATTTTTCTTTGGTTTCCTGGAAGCATCTGCTCAACAGCCTTCCTGTCTCCATTGATTTGTGGTGGCTGCTTTATCATATATCAAGTCCCCTACTAAAGTGTGTGTGGGGGCTTATCTCTGAATGTGCCCTTTTGCTCTCCTTGGTCCGTTGATCTGTTCCTAGACTTTGACTGTGTGGTCTTTATTGCTCTGGCTTTATAGTAGGATTTAAGGTCTGATCCAGTAGATTCCCTTGTCTTTTCTGTTCCTTTTTAAAGCTGAGTTTACTATTCATGGACATTCCTCTCACCTTGTAAGTTTATTGACCTCCTCAAAAAAACCCAGGTGGACTTCGGGTTGGCGTTTTATTGAAATTACAGGTTCACTGGTTGGAGGGGTGGGGTAATTGACAAATATCACCAAGTCATCCCAGTCAAAGCCGTGGAGTATCTTTCCATTTGTTCAGATCATCTTTAGTGTTCTTTATTGGAGTTTTTTATTTAGTTGACAGAGACACAGCAAGAGAAGGAACACAAGCAGGGGGAGTAGGAGAGGGAGAAGCAGGCTCCCCGCTGAGCAGAGAGCCCGATGTGGGGCTCGATCCCAGGACCCTGGAATCATGACCTGAGCTGAAGGCAGATGCTTAATGACTAAGCCACCCAGGCACCCCTACTGGAGTTATTTTTGCTCAAGTCTTATTTCTTCTCAGTTAAGTCAAGCCCTAGATACCTTACAGTTTGGTTTGATGCTGTGATTATCTTCTTTCTTGATTTTTTTTTCTAATTGATTATTGCTGATGTAGAGAAATGCTGTTGGTTTTTGTAGACCAGTCTTCTATCCCACAGCCTTGCTGAACTCTAGTATTGGGGTCTCTTGTCGTCTCTACAAATCTGTTGGGTTTTCTGTGTATGGTCACTTTAACTGCAAACAATGAAAGTCAGCTCTATCCTTGCAGTTCTGGCCCTGGTTACTTCTTTCTCTCTGCCTATGACATTGAACAGAATCTCCAGTCCTGTGGCGATGAACATCCTTGTCTTCTTTCTTTTTTTTTTTTAAGATTTTATTTATTAATTTGACAGAGAGAGAGATTACAAGTAGGCAAAGAGGCAGGCAGAGAGAGTGGGGGAAGCAGGCTTCTTGCCTAGCAGAGAGCCCGATGTGGGACTCGATCCCAGGACCCTGAGATCATGGCCTGAGCTGAAGGCAGAGGCTTAACCCACTGAGCCACCCAGGTGCCCCCATCCTTGTCTTATTTCTGGTCTTAAAGCATTCAGAGGTTATCCACTAAGTATGTTGGTTGGTTTTGTTATATAACCATTATCAAGTTAGGGGAGTTTCCTCCTATTCCTAGTCTGCTAAGAGGGGTTTTTGTTTGTTTGTTTGTTTGGGGGAGGCTTTTTAGTGTTAAACAGGTATTGAGTTTTGTCAAATACTTAATGTCTTTTTTGTTTGTTTTGTTTTTCACTATTTATTTTTTTATTTATGTCATGGTGGGTATGGGAGCTTGAAATCTGGAGCTGATGTGTCTTCCCCTTCTCACCCCCTTGACAAGCACAACTGAGATCAGTCCCAGAAACCTCCGAACTGGGACCATTCAGACGGGCAGAGCCCCTATGCCTGTCTCCTGGCAGCCGGGCCTCCCTCACAGGGCAGGGAGCGAGGGCTCCCAGACACCCACTCAGGGCCTGACTCAAGTACTGTAGCTTGCACTGGACCACCTGTGCCCCTCACGGGTCCCACAGCCCCTACCTTGCCAAGGTTTGGGGGTAGGAGGGGGAACAGTGGCCCCTGCAGGCTGATAAAGCCATTTAGCTTGACTGTGGTTGTGACTGGGCCCAGCATTTGAGGGATGGGTCTAAGGTGTGTCTCGAGGTAAGGTGCTGGGGTAAGCTTGTTAGGGAGGCCTCAAACGTCCACATCTGTGGGATAGAAAGACTTCTTTGCCCACAGCAGACATGGTATCTATACAGTGCATGAGGGAGAGGCATCCAGGGGCTTGACTGGAGGCAAGGAACCCCAGGGCTCCTTCCTATTCCCTGGAGTTCAGGGGCCGCTCTTGGGACCCTGTTGCTTCCTCCGTTGCCTGCCCCAGCTGGCAGAAGGACAGCCATTTGGGGTTGAGGCCAAAGGCCTGCAGTCTCTGGTGAGTAACTCATGTCTACCAGCTGTCACCTTTGGGCCCAGGAGTTGTGTCTCCTTGCCCCTCCTACGTCCCTGGGGGACTGGCTTCTGGTGGGGGTGGGACACAGAGCCCTTCCTTCCTGTGCTGGGCTGCTTCCTGCAGGGCCTGTCAGGTGCCAACAGCTGCCCTGTGGACTGGCTTCATCTCTCTGTAGCTTCCCTGTGGCTTCCGTGAGTGTCTCTGTCTCTTCTGGGCAGAGTGACTTGAAGACCTGCCTCTTCTTCCACGAGTTCTGGGCCTTCCGCTTCTGGCGTCTCATCCTGCAGCTGCTCTGGCTCTGACCTTGTATGTGCAAGTTTCCTTTAGGGAACGCCACCCGCCTTCCCCGGCTCTGGATTGTTCCAGCATTCCTCCAGGTGGGCAGTTCTCTCTGGTGTCAGGGCTATGATTGTCCTTCTGCCCTTCATCGTCTCCAGCCAGTTTGCATCCCCCCGGGCCTTCTCCGCCTGGTGTTCGCATGTGTCTGCCGCCACCTCAGAGCCACTGCGGGACACTGTCCTTGCCCTCACTGCCCTCCACCCTGCAGCAGGGCCCGAAAGCTTTCCTTGAGTGGTTTCTGTTCTACGTAACTTTATGAGATCTGCTGGAGTCTCCGACTGGAGGTCTCCACCATGTCCAAGTTCGCCTTCTTTCCAAGATAGCATTCCTTCTGCTTCCATGGCCCTTCAGGTACATAGGCCGCATCTTCTTTTGCTTCTCTTTAGCCATGGCTGCTTGCTTTCTCTCCGAGGACGGTGCTATTCTCTGACAGAAGGTGGCAGCTTTCTGATAAATGTGGGGGTCCTTCTTCAACGAGGGGAGAGTCCTATAGAAATCATGCCCCCACTGGGGGTCAGATTCCATGCACTTGTTGCTGTAGAGTCAGACTCAGAGCTGGAGGTGCCACCGCGGTCCAGGTCCCAGTCTCTGAAGCCATCTGGAAGCTGCTGCTCCTGGCACTTCTGGCGGGGGCCATACCGAATGGCCAAGGCCACATTTACCCGAAGGGGCGACCCGCTCGGTTCTGCCTGGCGGCTCTGCCCTTCAGGTCTCAAAATGTGCCAGAGGATCGGGGACAAGCCGATCACTTGCAGAGAGTATCTTACAAGAGCTCAGGAGTCCCGTTTCTGTCCCCAGCAATTACACCCACCAGCACTGTCATCCTAGGTGTGTCATTTGCCGTCTCTGAATCTTGGTAGCCGAACTCACAGAGAGTGACAGGTTTGCAGTCTATGATACCAGATCTTCCTCATTTCTTCACAGAGAGAGATTCTCCAAGGTCCCCTGTTAAGTTTTGTGTCCTTCTTACATTTAGAAATGATTCTCTACTTCAAAATGTAGTTGCTGGGTTTAATACTTTCCGTAACTAAATGTTGCTTTTGTGGTTCTCAACCAATTCTAAAATGATGCTGTCTTCCATCTGTTCTGTGGTGAGCCAAACTTCTCCAGCATTCAGCTTTACGGAAGTACAGAACAGCAGCGCGTGCGCACCATGGCTCTGATGCCCCCTTGCCTCCTGGTCTCTCTTGTCTCACATACATAGCTTGAGGAGAGTGACAAGTGAGAGCCGAGCCTTTCATTTATCTCCCTCCAGGCCTCCTTCTCTGTTCTGTGCCTGTCCATGCAGCTGCCCAGTCCCGAAATCCAGGTGCCACCCTGATTCTTCAGACACCAAGCCCTCCAGAAGCTACCTTCCAATCAGACCGTCCATGACCATCCTTCCCTGACAAGGACACCATCTCTAGCTTAGTTACTGCAGGAGCCTGGAAGCTAGTTTCCCCGCACATGTACACACCCTCCACAACATTCTTTCTCAGAGAGAGCCCAGAACTCTTCACTGGTTCCCTAGTACTTTGATAATCATGTCCGGACGACTTAACATGCCTTAGCATTGTCTACTTATAGTAACCCACGGGGATACTCTTGAGACCAAAAAGGGCATTATTAATATTAGCACCAGGCACAACAGGTGTAAACTGTCCCAGGGAAGACAACATGTCTGCTCACCTTGCTGGTGAGGACCTTTACTGCCTGGCCCTGCCTCCTGACCCACCGCGCACTGAGGCTCCTCTTCCAGGAAGCCCTCTGTGATTCCCCCCACCTGCTGGCATTCTCTCTCACCCCCACCGTTTCCACTCCAAATGCCTTGTGGCCCCTTCCACCTCCTACGCCCAGCTTCACAGGGACCAAGGCCCTCTTCTGTGCCTCCTTTCCTAGACAATGTCAGCATCTGCTCACATGTCTCCAGAACTTACAGAGCTGCGACTCTTATAGCCTTGGAGCAGGCGTGTTCAAAGCCAGCTTCCATATTCCTCCCCTTGCAACAGGGTCTTCTTCCTGCCCCGACGGTGTCAGCTCTCCTCTCCAGCCAGCCAGAGACGCCCGTGGCAGGTGGCACATGAGCTCAGTGTTCCTATAACCGGACTGGAGATGTTGGACAGTGGGCCAGTGCAGAGAAGAGGGCTTTGAAAATTCATAAAGAGTGGTTCACTTTTGTAACAGTTTAATTTTTAGTTTGGTTATTATGACTTATTACAGATGTTTCCACACTCATCCATTCATTCAACATTTAATCATATCAGGCTGTGGGCCAGGCACTCCATTTAGGCACTAAGGGCACTACAGTGAACAAAGAGAAACTCCCACCCCAGGGGGAGCCCACACTGCCATGGAGATGGCAAACAGGAAGTAAATAGTAAAATACAGGTGTCAGGTAGGCATCCCCACTCTGAAGGAAAATGAAACAGGATAAGGGGATAGGATGCAGGCTGCTGACTCCGGGAGAGAGACATGCGCAGCCCCACAGAGCTGACATCAGAGCAGACTGGAGCCAAATGAGTAACTGGAGGGGGAGCCTTCCAGGCCCCAGGAGCAGCAAGTGCAAAGGCCCTGAGATGGGAAAGTGCTTCTCAAGTGTGGGGAGCAGGAGGAGGCCAGAGAGAGGTGGGCAGCTGGAGGCAGGTCACATGGCACGGTCAGGACTTGGGGTCTTACCCTGAGCACAAAGGAGTGCCACTTGAGGGGGAAGAGAAGAGACATGGTGTGATCTACTTAAAAAAAGGTTGTCTGAGCCTCTGGGCTGCTGAAGAGAGAACATGGAGTGGGGGCTGGGGAATAGTAGGGAGGCGGGTTGGAGGCTGTTAAAAGACCCCCATGAGAAGCAACAGAGGCTTCACCCAGGATAGGAAGTGTGTTGGCAAATATGACGAGTTTCAGGATTTAGGATTTATTTTCAAGGTAAAGCTGATAACATTTGCTGGTAGATTCATTGTCTGCTATGAGAAAGAGGATATTCAAGAATAACTCTGGAGTGGGGGTTGGAGGGGTGTGCCTGGGTGGCTCGGTTGGTGGAGCATGTGGCTCTCTATCTTGGGGTCGTGAGTTGGAGCCCCACATTGGGCATGGAGTTTACTTTAAATAAATAAATAAACAAACAAACTCTTAAAAAAAAAAAGGATAGGGTGTTGGCTGGGTTTGGCTCATTGGGGTGAATGAAGTAGTTGTTGACGTGAAACCCCATTAGATTGGGAGCCATTGACCGGGGGTGGCACTCTCCCAGTCCAGTTCCCTGTGGTTGTGGGTGGAAATGTGGGCGGCAGGCAGGCGGAGAGCTGGAGCCCCTGAGCACGTGGCGGGGGCCTGCCGGAGACCAGTGCCAGGGGCTGGAGAGGGAGGATCAGGCCAAACGGCCCATCTTAGGACCCTGACCCTCCGACCCGACCCAGGAGAGCCTCCGGAAATCCCGATTGATTGGCCCACTCTGAGCAGTTGAACCTGCTTTCATACCTTTCAAATATATATCTATTTACCTATGGCCACCCGGGTTTTTCAGTAAGGATAGAAGCATAAATGGGAGGAGAATCATTCACTTATTTCATCATTCTCCTTCCCCTGAATGTCTGTGTGTCTTTGATCACGGCCCTGAGAACTGAGCAACAGGGTAGATGAGGCGTTTCATCTGAAAGGAGATTTTTCATTGGACAAGTGTACATTCTGCGAAGGATCATAAATTATTATCGGGGGCAACTTAATTTGTTCATGAATTCCCGAACTGCCAGCCTTTTTCTGTAAGACCTATGTTTCTTTTGTACCAAATATTAGGAGACAATAAGTCCCTCATAAGCCATTAAATGCTGAATTAAGGCTCATTCAGTGACTCGTGAACACAGGCATTTTTATCCCTCTTTAAGCAGCTCTTTTTATAGAAGATGAATTTACAAGAGGGCTTGCAAAATCCGGCATGTTTCCTGTTTCCAAAAAATCCTGTATTGAGAATTAGTTTGAGGAAATTCTTACAGGCACTTACACATTCAGAGAGCGTTCATCCCTTCACTTAACAAGTAACTGTTGTGTGCCCGCTGGGCCAGGCACCGCCCTAGCCCCTGAGGAGAGAGCAGCAGACCAGATGCCCCCCCTGCTGGCATTCATTCCCACAGATGAAGGAAGACAGGAGCCAGCAATTTTCTTCTTTCTTTTTTTTTTTTAAGATTTTTAAATTATTTGACAGAGAGAGAGACCACAAGCACAAGCAGACAGAAAGGCAGGCAGAGAGAGAGGGGGAAGCAAGCTCCCTGCTGAGCAGAGAGCCGGATGCGGGGCTTGATCCCAGGACCCTGAGATCATGACCCGAGCTGAAGGCAGATGCTTAACCCAGTGAGCCACCCAGGCGCCCCAGCAATTTTTTAAAGTTAATTCCTGCAGAGCTCAACTGGGGGACTTACTAACTCCCAGACTTCCATAGCCCCCCCCCACCAAGTTCTCAGAAGGTTCCAGAAAAAAAAAAAAGAAGGTTCCAGAAGGGGCTACACAGGGATCTTCATAGCAGTCCACCCAGCAGCAACCAGGGAATTGTCTCCACTCCCAGCCCCCACACATGGCTGCTCAAGTACAAGGGAATGAGACCCATATTGATGGATAAAGGGTTCCCCTGGGTGTAGAGTCCCCAGGCCCCACAGGAGCAAGTGTCCCTTGGGCACAGCTTCCAGGGTCCCCACAAGGATATACCTGGTTACAGTAACCACTGCCCCAAAGATGCACAAAGCTCTGGCAAACCCACCAGATGTTTTCAGTTTCACCCAGCCCAAACGCAGTTCATCAATCAAGTTATTTTTACCATAAGCAACATTGCTGACATTCCATCTCTTATCAGGTTTCTAGGAAGTAGAGCCAGAAATGATCTTAAGGTCACCTTTGTCCCTAGAGGAGAAAGAGTTGGGTTAATGCTTTCTTTGAAATTACTTTTGTCATAAGTGCCGCAAAGGAGAAGTAGGAGCGGGGAGCCTTGGTGACCAACATGCCGATGCCCTTGCTGGGCATTCATTCTTTATGCCTCAAACATAGGATGCTGACGGCCTCCTCGTTTGTTTTGTTTTGTTTTGTTTTGTTTTGTTTGCAGATAAGCCATCATGATGAAAAGCCACATAGGCAGCTGGCTCCTGGTTCTCTTTGTGGCCACATGGAGTGACATTGGCTTCTGCAAGAAGCGGCCGAAGCCTGGAGGAGGCTGGAACACTGGGGGGAGCCGATACCCAGGGCAGGGCAGTCCTGGAGGCAACCGCTACCCACCCCAGGGTGGTGGCGGCTGGGGCCAGCCCCACGGGGGTGGCTGGGGCCAGCCCCATGGGGGTGGCTGGGGTCAGCCCCACGGGGGCGGCTGGGGACAGCCGCATGGTGGCGGTGGCTGGGGTCAAGGTGGTGGGAGCCACGGTCAGTGGGGCAAGCCCAGTAAGCCCAAAACCAACATGAAGCATGTGGCGGGAGCCGCAGCAGCCGGGGCGGTTGTGGGGGGCCTGGGCGGCTACATGCTGGGGAGCGCCATGAGCAGGCCCCTCATTCATTTTGGCAACGACTATGAGGACCGCTACTACCGTGAGAACATGTACCGCTACCCCAACCAAGTGTACTACAAGCCGGTGGATCAGTACAGCAACCAGAACAACTTTGTGCACGACTGCGTCAACATCACGGTCAAGCAGCACACGGTGACCACCACCACCAAGGGCGAGAACTTCACGGAGACCGACATGAAGATCATGGAGCGCGTGGTGGAGCAGATGTGTGTCACCCAGTACCAGCGAGAGTCCGAGGCTTACTACCAGAGGGGGGCGAGCGCCATCCTCTTCTCGCCCCCTCCCGTGATCCTCCTCATCTCACTGCTCATTCTCCTGATAGTGGGATGAGGATGGCCTTCCTGTTCTCTCCATCATCTTCACCTTTTACGGGTTGGGGGAGGGGGTGTCTACCTACAGCCCTGTAGTGGTGGTGTCTCATTCCTGCTTCTCTTTATCACCCATAGGCTAATCCCCTTGGCCCTGATGGCCCTGGGAAATGTGGAGCAGACCCAGGATGCTATTTATTCGAGCCCCCATGTGTTGGAGTCCTTCAGGGGCCAATGCTAGTGCAGGGCTGAGAATAATAGCAAATCATCATTGGTTGACCTAGGGCTGCTTTTTTTGTTGTTGTTGTCTAGTGCAGCTGACCGAGGCTAAAACAATTCTCAAAACAGTCTTCAAATACCTTTGCCTGGAAACCTCTGGCTCCTGCCGCAGCTAGAGCTCAGTACACTAATGTTCCATCTTAGCCGTGTCTTCATAGCAACTTGGGGAAGTTTTTCTCACCCACTCTAAAAGAACGCGATTGCACTTCCCTGTGCAAAGAGCATTTCTGCCAAATTTGAAAGGAGGCCACATGATACTCATTCAAAAAGCAAAACTAGAAACCCTTTGCTCTTGGACGCAAGCCCGGCCTGCTAGGGAGCACCAATCTGGGGCGATGGTTTGCATTCTGCGGCAGCCGAGGTGTCCAGCGTAAATATTGATGCGACGCTAGACCTCGGCAGAGGATGTTTGCACAGGGAATGAACATAACCAACGTGCGAAAATGCTACAAAAAAATCCCACACTTGGGAGCAGTGTCCTTGGAGGCAAGTTTTCCTTCCTTTTGGGACATTTAAAGCCCCTATATGTGGCATTCCTTTCTTTCATAACCTAAACTATAGATAATTAAGGCAGTTAAAAATTGAACTTCCTTCCAGGCCCCAAGAGCAAATCTTTGTTCACTTACCTGGAAACCAGAATGATTTTGACACAGAGGAAGGTGCAGCTGTTAAAATAACCCTCATCCTAGAAGATTACATCATGGAGAAAACGATCAGTAGACAAAAATGATCACATTTCTTCATTGCTGTCTCGTAATTGACAGAAACCAGAATTATGTCAAGTCCTAGTTTCTATAATCAGCTTTTGAATCAAAGAATGGAAGGCCATCCAAAAAAAAAAAAAGAAATACCTTAGGTCACCCATGACAGAAATACCCATTCAGGTTGGAAAAAAGGAATTCTGTTAACTGTTATTTAAGTAAGGCGAAATTATTGTCCGGATTGTTCGATATCATCAGCTAGCAGATAAATTCGCATTCTGCAGTGTTCCCGGCTTGCACTGTGCGGGTATTTGATGTTTAAAAAAAAAATTATTATATATATTGTGTATGACAAACTTAGAAGTTTTCGCTAGAGGAGTTAACATCTGATATATCTAATGCACCACCAGTTTTGGAAGGTACTAAATACTTAATATGTAGAAACCCTTTTGCGTGGTCCTCAGGCTTACACGTGCACTGAATAGTTTTGTATGATAGAGCCCATGTGTCTTCGAAATATGCATGTACTTTATATTTTCTATATTTGTAACTGGGCATGTACTTGTATAAAAAATGTATAAACATTCGAACTCTTGACTAGAATTAAACAGGAACTGAGTGTGTCCCATGGTGTTTACAGTGACATTCACCGCCGCACCCTGTGTTGGCAAGGCCATGGGTGGGGGGTGACAGGAGCAAGGTGCCACTCGTGGTCCAAGCTCCTGCAGTGGCCTGCAGCCCATGCCCCTAGTCCCCGTCTTGCCTTTAGCGGGCTCCCAGTCACACACCAGCTGCTCCCAGCTGCCTTTTCATTTTTTCCACAAATATCTTACATGTGCTGGGCTCTGGGTAAATGGCAGAGGCACTTAATTGCGGCAGAGGAAGACAGTCCTTCCACCCTAGAAGCTCTTTTTCTGCCCTAGATTTTGAAATAGAGGATTTTCTTTTCTTATTTTAAGATTTTATTTATTTATTTGACAGAGAAAGACAGCAAGAGAGGGAACACAAGCATGGAGAGTGGGAGAGAGAGAAGCGTGTTTCCCACCAATCAGAAAGCCCAATGCAGGGCTCTATCACAGGACCCTGGGATCGTGACCTGAGCTGAAGGCAGACACTTAAGGACTGAGTCACCCAGGCACCCCTGAAATAGAGGGTTTTCTTAACTAAATGCAACTTAACCAGCTTTCAAGTACCAACTTGATTACCCCCTGCCCCACCCCAATATCAGACTATAAACTCTCCCAGACCGTGGGAGCCCCAGGGACAGTCACTTCCTTTGTACTGAAATTCAACACCTTAGGTCTAAAAGATCCATTTGTCAGAGTCCTTCAACTCCTGCTTCATCTCTTTCCTGCTGCTTTGAGAGTGTCAGGCACCAGCCCTAGGGGCACTCGTGATTTTCCTTGGTGGGTTTTCTTCTGCAGCTGAAATCTACCAACAGCAGGAAGTAGTCACAGAAGAGTGGTTGAAATCATACTTATTTGTTAATACCTCAGGAAATGCCAATATTCTGCAGCGATCAGAGCATCAACTCTGTGCTTAAAATGGGAAGATGGAGGTCGACCTATTGAAACCCTATCATTCACCAAACTGCTAGAATAAACAGCCACCAAGTGTCTGAAGTAGTCCTCATCCATAGTGAACCTCAGACTTCATTCTTAACATAAAAATTTCCAGAATGATTTTCATTTAGGGCCATTTATCTAATTATTTAAAAATAAGCTTCATTATCTGACCATCATAATTTCTGAAGAGTAGCCCACTGAGAAGACTTCAAATGTTCAAAGTGTAAGTACTCAGAGGCCAAAGTGAGTAACACCACCAAGCCCCACCGTTTCTTCCTGTTACTTCCAACTCATGTGAATTGTGCTGGAAGAATTTTCTCTTTTGAAAGAAAGGACCCTCTCCCTGCTTGCGTGCATGCTCTCTCTCTAAAATAAAACATTTTTAAAAATAAACCCCTTTTGGGAGGCCTGGGTGGCTCAGTTGGTTAAGCAGCTGCCTTCGGCTCAGGTCATGATCCCAGGGTCCTGGGATCGAGTCCCACATCGGGCTCCTTGCTTGGCAGGGAGCCTGCTTCTCCCTCTGCCTCTGCCTGCCTCTTTGTCTGTGCTCGCTCGCTCTCTCTCCCTCTGTCTCTGACAAAATAAATAAATAAAATCTTTTAAAAAAAAAAAATAAATAAACCCCTTTTATTGATGGTTGATATGAAAAATATTATTTTCTTGGCTCTCGTGCAAAACAGCAATTGATAGTCTTTATCATCTTACATAATGTTACTCATATTGTAATAAACCCAATCATTTTCTCAAGATTTTACCACTTGGGAAGAGTACCAAAGAGTCTTGCCCAGCCTGTCTAGAAGCTCAGAAATGTGCTGTCACCAAGTGTGGAAGGCAATATGACATCCTAGTTTTAGCACACAGGTTCGAAGAGAGACTATCTGAAATCAAATCCCAGTTCTGCCACTTATTAGCACTGTGACCTCAGGCACATTATTAATCTCTCTGTGCCATAGCTCTCTCATCAGTAAATGGCAATAACAAAAATATCCACGTAATAATGCTGTGATAAGTATACGAGTCAATATGTTACTAAAACTCTTAGTAATCAAAACAGTATCTATGGGCACAAAAAAAGACATTCAGATCAAGAGAATAGAATAGAGGGGTGCCTGGGTGGCTCAGTGAGTTAAACACTCTGCCTTCGGCCCAGGTCATGATCTCAGGGTCCTGGGATCGAGCCCCGAATCGGGCTCTCTGCTCAGCAGGAAGCCTGCTTCCTCTGCCTCTCTCTGCTTGCCTCTACTTGTGATCTTTGTCAAATAAATAAATAAAATCTTTAAAAGAAAGAGAGAATAGAATAGAAACCCAGAAATAAACCACACTTATATGGTCAATTAGTCTACAACAAAGGAGGCAAGAAAATACAATGATGAAAAGTTAGTCTATTGATTAAATGGTGCTGGGAAAACTGGACAGCTTCATGCACAAGAATGAAACTGGACCACTGCCTTACACTACACACAAAACTAAACTCAAAGTGGATTAAAAACCTAAATGTGAGACCTGAAACCATAAACTCCTTGAAGAAAACACAGGCAATAATTTCTTTGATACCAGCCATAGAAACATTTTTTCTGGATGTGTTTCCTCGGGCAAGAGAAGCAAAAGCAAAAATATTTTGGGAGGGACCACACCAAATTAAAAAGCTTTCACATAACAAAGGAAACCGTCAAAACAAAACAAGGCAACCTACTAAATGGGAGAAGACATTTGCAAATGTTATATCCAATAAAGGATTAATATCCAAAATATAGAGAGAACTCATACATGTGAACACCAAAAAACCCCAAATAATCTGATTAAAAATGAGCCAAGGACCTGAATAGACATTTTTCCAAAGAAGACATACAGATGTCTAGCAGGCATATGAAAAATGCTCAACATCACTCATCATCAGGGAAATGCAAATCAAAACCACAATGAGTTAGCACCTTAACACTTATCAGAATGGGTAGAATCAAAAAGACAACAAATAACAAGTGTTGGAGAGGATGTGGAGAAAATGGAACGCTGGTACACTGTTGGTGTATTTTGGGGCAGCCGCTGTGGAAAAAGGTACAAAGATTTCTCAAAAAATTAAAAATAGAATTACCTTATGATCCAGTAATCCCATGACTGTGTATTTACCAAAAGAAAACAAAAACACTAATTTGAAAAAATATATATATACCCCTATGTTTACTGAAGCATTATTTACAACAGCCAAGATACAGAACCTAAGTGTCCATCAATAGGTAGATGGATAAAGAAGATGTGGCAGATGTAATATACAATGGAATATTACTCAGCCATGAAAAAGAATTAATCTTACCATTTGCAACAACATGGATGGACCTAGAAGGTATAATGCTAAGTGAAATAAGTCAGACCAAGAAAGATAAATATCATATGATTTCACTCACATATGGAATTTAAGGAACAAAGCAAACAAAAAAGAGAAAAACAAAAAAACAAACTCTTAAATACAGAGAACAAACTGTTGGTTACCAGAGGGCAGGTGGGTGGGGGGATGGGTGAAATAGGTAAAGGGGATTGAGTGTACACTTATCACAATGAGCACTGAGCAATGTAAGAATTGCTGAATTATTATATTGTACACCTGAAACTAATGTAACACTGTATGTTAATTATATGTAAATAAAAAAGAAAATTCTTTAAAAAATAAAAATAAACAAAGCAAGAAAGGAAAAGGGGTGCCTGGGTTAAGCATCTGCCTCCAGCTCAGGTCATGATTCCAGGGTCCTGGGGTGAGTCCCAAGTCAGGTTCCCTGCTCCACAGGGAGTCTGTTTCTCCCTCTCCTTCCGACCCTCCTCCTGGCTTTTGTTCTCTCTCTAAAATAATCTTTAAAAAAAAAAAAAGGAAAATAAAAATTAATTTTAAACTGATTGACGTAAAGTAACTGAGTTGACTCCAGGAGAGGTTTCTGGAGAAGCATCAGGTGTCAGGTTCTATTTCCCCAGCCCTCTCTCTGGGGCTGAGACTGAGGAAGTGTCCTCTGCCTTTGGACAGGAGTGTGGGTCCGTGTCGCTTTCTACCCTCGTGGGAGCCTTCATCCCAGCCAGAACTGAGCTTCCCCAGACTCAGGCCTTGCCAAACAGGGCAGGGAGTAAGGCCTCTGAGGGCCCAACGTTGTCCCACGCACGCCCCAGGCCACCCGAGACACTGGCTTCCCAGAGCCCTCAGACTGGAGCTGTCGGACCCTGTCCTCACCTGTACTTTAAAGGATCCCCGTCTAGGCCTTCACTCAGATTTCATCTCCTACACTAGGTCCCAAGGATTGAGGGTATTGGAACTCTCTGCCAAATATTTGGCCCCGAGCCAACCCCTGAGGCTCATATGACCTCTTATCTGTGCCACCTTCCACAGGTGGCTCCCAGGTGTGCACACCTCCGCCTCACAGAGATAGCCAGGTTGGGGGAGGGAGCTCTGAAAGAACTGGGACACACACACCAGGGGGCCCATACCCATGAACCTGAAGCCTGCACAGGTGCCGGCTGGGTCTCGGTGGGGAGAGAAGAGGGCAGCCGTGAGCTAGAGGCTCCCCTTGTGGACTCTTGATTTCTCTAGGGCCTGTGAATTAGTGGGGGGGGGGGGGGGCAGTCCTGCCCTTGAGCTTCTAGGGAAAGGCACTGAAGGATTTTGCAAGGAAGTCATTAGTTTTTACAAATGTCCCTAAGCCATGAGGTGTTTTGAAGTTCTCAGTCCTGCCAGGACTGGTCTTGTGACGTTCTGAGTTCCCCCAAAAAGGACAGTCAGGAACTTTATTTCTGGTGCCTCGAGCCAAGTTACCTCCCCATCCCGGGGCAACTGTTCCTCATCTTCTTCCCAGGTCTCCACATACAAGTGGTCCAGGTACACTCAGGCTCCCACACCCCTTTCTGATGAGCCTCTAGAAGGTGACAAGTGCCACCAAAATGTCCTGTTAACAGGTACTCGAGTGTGTAGGACCCCACCGGTGAAATGACAGTAGTCTTTTTGCCTCTACCAGGGAATTTGCCAGCACTTGCTTCTAAGATCTGAACCTTAGAACCAATGATGGCCCATCAATTCGATTAAAAAATAATAGTGAGCCAGAATTAATTTTTTTTTAACATGGCTGTGCTTCTGTGCAGTAGAAGGCTGCCCCCAGCTCTTACCCTCAGAAGAACTGTGCCTTACGTGAGCATGTAGAATGCGATTTTAAGTGAAAATTGGAATACAAACTGCTAAGGGCAGTGTCTCCATTTTTTATAAAATATAGAAATAAACCAAAAAACACCTGAAATACACAGCCCTTAATGTTAAATTGCTTATCACTGGGTGGTAGAGGACAGGGGATTCTTTGCTTTTCTCTGTGTTGTTCTTGTATTTTCCAGAAAATTTACAGTGACCAAATATTTCTTTTATTTTTTTTAAGATTTTATTTATTTCTTTGACACAGAGAGAGAGAAGAGCAGAGGGAGAGGGAGAAGCAGGCTCCCCGCTGAGCCAAGAGCCCGAAGTGGGACTCGATCTCAGGACCCCGGGGATCATGCCCTGTGGTGAAGACAGACACTTAACCGACAGAGCCACCCAGGCGCCCCCAAATATTGCTTTTATAACAAGAAAGAGGTCTGCAACTGTTTTTTTTTTTTAAGATTTTATTTATTTATTTCACAGACAGAGATCACAAGTAGGCAGAGAGGCAGCAGAGAGAGAGGAGGAAGTAGGCTCCCTGCTGAGCAGAGAGCCTGATGTGGGGCTCAATCCCAGGACCCTGGGACCATGACCTGAGCCAAAGGCAGAGGCTTTAATCCACTGAGCCACCCAGGCGCCCCTGCAACTGTTATTTTTAATTCCTCTCTTGGCACGTACCAGCCTGGGTGGTGCGCCCTTGGGGAACTTGTCTGAAGCTCCAGCTTCAGGGCACTTAGCTGACCCCAAGCAGAACCTGGAAAAAGGGTCAGCAATCCAAAAAGCAAGCCAGGTCTAAAATGCTGTCCCAAGGGGCACCTTGGTGGCTCAATGGGTTAAAGCCTCTGCCTTCGGCTCAGATCATGATCCCAGGATCCTGGGATCGAGTCCTCCATTGGGCTCTCTGCTCGGCAGGGAGGCCTGCTTCCCCTCCCTTCTCTCTCTGCCTGCCTCTCTGCCCACTTGTGATCTCTGTCTGGCAAATAAATAAATTTTAAAAATCTTTTTTTAAAAAATAAATAAATAATGAAAAAAAGATTAAATGCCTCGTCCCTGAAACAGACCCTCTATTGCTGACTATCCCGTATGTGCCCCGCTTGCATTATTTCAGAGGGGCCAGACCCAAAGGTTGTGTACAGATGGTGTCCCCCTCCAATTAAACCGTGGTCCCCTAGAGGCCTAGAGCGTAGGTCCCCCAAAGCCAGAGGCCACCAGGGTGTTGATGGGCTGGGAGCCTTTTTCTCCTTAACTTTTTCTCCTAAAAAATCTGCCCCTTGCCTCCCTCCACCTGTCTCTAAAAACAAACAACAGACAAACAAAAACAAGTTCATTATCTTAACTTTTGTACTGGACAAAGATACCAATTTTCAGTACCTCCATGCCTTAGCACCCTCAAATGACCCAATTACACTCAGACCCCATTCTCATCGCCTTTCTTTAAAAAAAAAAAAAAAAAAAAGATTTTATTTATTTATTTGACAGAGAGCGATCAAAAGTAGGCAGAGGCAGGCAGAGAGAGAGGAGGAAGCAGGCTTCCTGCTGAGCAGAGAGCCCGATGTGGGACTCGATCCCAGGATCCTGAGATCATGACCTGAGCCAAAGGCAGAGGCTTAACCCACTGAGCCACCCAGGCACCCTCTCATTGCCTTTCTTGCTGGTTATACCATCGCTTTTAGTTTGTTAGAGCTGCCATAACAAATTACCACAGACTGGGTGACTTAAAAAGAAGATTAATTTCCTCAGAGTTCTGGAGGCCAGGAGTCTGAGATCCAGGTGTCAGAGGTGTTGGTCTCTCCTTAGGTCTCCTCAGCTTACACACGGCCATCTTCTCCCTGTGTCCTCATGTGGTCCTCCCTCTGCGTGTCTGCGTCCTGATCTCTTTCCATAAGGACACCAGTCATGGTGGATTAGAGTCTACCCTAATGGCTTCGTTTTAATTTAACTTTAAATTAACTCTGTAAAGGCCCTACCTCCAAATACAGTCATTCGGAGGTTTGAGGGACTAAGACTTCAACCTATAAATTTTGTGAGGACACAATTCAGCCCCTAATGCCGTCTTTCTAGAAACACAACCATGTATCCACGTCACCGTCAACATGGTTCAAAGGCATTCCTGGGACTGTGAGGGTCTTTCAAGGGCCCCACACTCACGTGCTCACTTCTCATAATGGAAATACCATCACCTGTGTGTCCTCAACAGACTGGGCCACTCAGGATTGCCAAGGTGCCCACCCCACAGTGCCCATTGCCAGGGACCTCAGAAATGCTTCTGTTCCAGAGACAGCCCCTAAAAGCCAGCCACTACACCCCCGGGACTGGCACAGAATGAAGACTTTCATGGTCACCCAAATTTGTTTATTTGGCTCCTACTTAAGGAAGATCTAAAAATCTAAGCCCAATAATGTTCCTCCCACACACCAGTACACTGTGAACACACCTGGCTTCGGGTTATGCTGATTACGAGTTAATTAACTGAGTCTGATACCTGGGATAGCTGGCAAGAGTTATCCCCTCATGCCGCCAAATTCAGAATGCGAGGCATGCCCATCGCTCTGCTCACAACGGCTGCCCACACATGGAATGCGTCCATTCGGGTTTGGCCCAAGTTCTTCCTCCCAGGGCCCTAACACAAGAGAATGCCACAGATTCCAGGCTCTCCCAGTTGAGTGCTGGTTGGCCTTGCATTGCTGGACTCACAGACCAAGAGAGCCCAGTGAGGAAGGAGACTGTGTTTCCTTTTTCTAGCCAATGTCACATTTCCCCCATTCCCCTCCATGTCTCTGGATCTCCTTTTATTTCAGCCCTCTGAGGAGGCCCTTCCTCTCCAGTCACTCTGCAGACCCATTTCTCTACATTGCTTCCAGGAGGCAAATCTCTCTCTCTCTTTCTCTCTCTCTCTCTCTCTCTCTCTCTCTCTCTCACACACACACACACACACACACTGGGTTTGTTATATCCACACTGTCACGCAGACACTGAGGCTATTGTAGAATGGCCCAGTAGGAGGGTTTGTGCTTCCCGTTTAGGGCCATTAGGCAGGACTAATATTTCTTCAAGAAACATCTCTGGACCTTTAAAGAATGAAGAAAATAATGAATGCGTGAATGATTACAGGAGAGTAAAGCCCAGACTTGTCCCCATAAAGTCTGTCAGAGATCTTTCTTGGCTTTGAGAATTTTAGGAGCAAGATTTTGCCCAGCCACCTGTGGAAGAAGTCCACTGTGGTTCTACTAAACGCCTGATTTCCACCAGATCATGCTGCCACATTCCCCACAGTCCACCAGAAGATGAACTCATGGAATACACCAGGATGGGCTATTGGGTCTGTCTGGGCAACTTATGGGAAAAGCTTAGTGAAAGCTGCCATCTTGTTTTTGACATACTCACCTGAAGAGTAACTGGACAACAGAAACATTGTTTTATCCCACACCTCCTAGTCTGCCCTAGTAAAACCACACTATCAAATGGGAAAGCATTTGTATCCTACAGGGTGAAGGGTATAGAACCTACCATGTTATTCACCATAAAAAGGCTACATGAAGTGCTGATCCATGCTACCATGTGGATGAACTTTGAAAACATGATGTCAAGGGAAAGATGATGATTCCATTTCTGTCTCTTTATTGTATGATTCTGGAATAGGCAAATCTATAGGGACAGAAAGTAGATTATTGGTTTCCGGGGGTTGGAGAGAGCTGGGGAATTGAGAAGGGAGAGCTGACAGGTACGGGTTTTCTCTCTGGTTTGACAGAAAATATTCTAGAATTAGATAGAGGTACTTGATGAACAGCTCTGTGCTGAATATCACTGAATCTACAACGTGAAATGACGAATTATATGGTATGTGAATTACATCTCAATGAAGCTGTTTATCTTTAGGTTTTTTTTTTTTTTAAGATTTTATTATTTATTTGACAGACAGAAATCACAAGTAGGCAGAGAGGCAGGCAGAGAGAGAGGAGGAAGCAGGCTCCCCGCCGAGCAGAGAGCCTGATGCAGGGCTTGATCCCAGTACCCTGGGATCATGACCTGAGCCAAAGGCAAAGGCTTTAACCCATTGAGCCACCCAGGCGCCCCTAGGTTTGTTTTTTAAGCACAAATTACTTGCCTAAGAAGTAGTTTGGGCAACCCTTTCGGGTCTCCTCCCTCTTTGGGAGCTTTGTACTATCGCTCAATAAACTTTAACACACACACACACACTAAAAAATGCAGTGAGAGGGTAGGGGGCAGGTTAGGCACTTTTTTGAGATTTAATCTAATAACATTTCAGCCCACTCAGTTTTCTCACAGGTGTTCCGGAAAACAGTCTGTACAGAAGCACTAATGGCCTTGGGTCCACCATGCTTATAAATACTTGGCCTGAAGCCTTTTCTGGCCATGAAATCAAAGCCTTCAATATCGAAAGCTGAAAAATGTCATATAATCTTCTTGACCTTCACCAAGGGGAGCACAGAGGCCAGTGTTCTGCATACAGCTTCGTTACCAGTGGCCTGAAAACAACCTTGGGGTGTTTTGTTTGGGAATTATTTGGCCAAGACCTTTTGAACAGTAGAGTCCTAATGAAGAACCAGAGAGTGTTCACGGAAGAAGGAGCTTTTTTATTTAAAAAAAAAAAAAAAAAAAAAAAGGTCTACCTTTCCAAAATTAAAAAAAAAAAAAAAAAGTGAGCCCAGCAATATTTAGCCACAGAGTGCTTGAGTTTATAACCTGTTTTCCTCTCCTTGATATATTACCCTATAAGACCTGCTGATACCATGCATGGACAAAAATCAACTCAAACCCTCTACTTAGTGGCAAATACTAAATTTTCCTCAAGAAAAAGCCATGGTCTTTGATGAATGAATGAATGAATGAATGAATGAATGAATGAATCAGTTAGTCAGTGAGTAAAGAACCTGGGGAATTGCTTCACACACCGGTTTTTGCAATGAGCCTAGTGACTGCCTTTTCTACCAGATTACAGATGACTCCCCATACAGACTATTTTAAAACCTTGCTTCCACCAAATGGAAACTTTTCTCCTGACTTTTCCATCTGCCCTGTGGAGACAGCCCCCACTAATCCTTCTCCACTTCAAAGGGAAGTTATGCAGGTGAATAAGGATGTGCCTTTCCATGCTGTGTGCTCACTCTTTGGCAAGACTAGGTTTTGAGAAATGAAAGCCCTCATGTGAACCTTAGCTTCTGAACGTCCACATTACATCCCTGTCTTACTTACGCTGACCTGCGTGGCCCGTTCAGAGGCCTCTCTGGAGCCTTTATGAACCAGATAGTCCATCTGAATCACACATGTGATGTTTTGGTTTTCCCTCCTTTGGCTCCCCTTCCATTTGGTTTTCCCTCCCACATGTCCACCGGATTCTTCTTTTCTGTGAGTCATTGCACACCTATGTGTCACTTCCACTTGGGGTCAAGAAATCAGAAAAGATGGAAGAGGGACATTGGTTTGTGTCCATTTGGAAAATCTGAAATCCTTCCCTATGGCAGCTAAAGTGAAGGGACAAGAGGACCCAGCCATTTCTTGACATCAAGGACATCCATGCATTGTTCAGGAAGTATTAGCCCTTCCTCTGAACCATAAAAACTGAGTCAAGTGGGAAAACCTGCAGGGCAGAAAAGGTTGTGAAAGAAATCCAACAGAACACCAGAGATGTCAACTGTCCCCGCTTGACCCCTTCCCCCATCCCAACCCTCTTGATGGCAAGCCAGTCTTCCATTTGTGTACCTCTAATAGGATGCTACCCCCAGCCACCTTCATGTCCCTTCAAGAACTGGGATCATGCTCTTCCTCCCAGGAAGTCATCCCTACAGACTTCCAGCTCGAGATCACTACCTCCTCTATACTCTGATAACCCCTGCCTTGTACATACCACCGCAAACACTGAGGCAACAGACTGTTTCATGATCACAAACACCAGCAATCACAACTTAACAACCATCATTTTCCCAAGCCTAATTTTACAAGGTGTATTCAAATGCAGCACAAATCCTTGCCTTATTGTCCCCTTTTCTCACGCTGCTCCCCCCACCTAGAATGTCTTTCCTTCCCTCTCTCCACTCTTCACACAAATTCCTATTTATACATGAAGACCCAACTGAAACCTTTATTCTTCCCATGGATCCTTCTGTGAGTCTGGCAAAACCTATGGACCCTGCATGGAATAATGTTTTTAAATACATCAGATAAATACAGAGGTCACAGAGGAAACCAATGATGCTGAAGTATAATCCTGATTAAATTAAAACTTTTTTCAAACTTGCTAAATAAAATCTACTGGTGGACCTAATAACGACCAAAATTTCATGATGGTAAGTGTAAGGGATATTTCAAGATCTGCTATCCCTACACATCTGAAGGAGGGTGACCCCTTTATCCTGGCTCGGCCCATACTTCCCCAGTTAGCACTGAAAAATCCTATGCGCTGGGAGCCCCTTAATCCTTGGCAAACTGAGACACCTGGTCACCCAACTGTCGTCACAGTTTATTTAAAAATTAAAAGAAATGTCCAAGAGAAGGGCCACCATGCAGCAGGTGCCTGGGGAACACCAGAGCCCTCTTCCACAGCTGAGTCTACATTGGTTGAACAACTCTGGGGAACTGCCAGTTTCTACTAAAGCTGAGCGGACACCTAGCCCATGGCACAGCATCTCCACTCCTGAGCATCTGCCCAACAGAAATGAGAGCTTATGCTCACCACCAGAGGTAAAGGAGAATTTTTAGAGCAACTGCATTCATAATAGTCTCAAACAGAGAATACCCCAGTGTCCATCGAGAGGTAAATAGGTAAATAAATTATGGTCTATTTATACAACCATCTATCATGCAGGAATGAGAAGTGAAAAATAATGCCTCCAGGCAACAGTACTGAGAAATCTCACAAACACAATGGGGAACGAAAGAAGACAACCACAAACAACCACACATGGCATGATTTCATTAGTATAAAATACAGAAGTGGGTGAAACCAGCCTGGTCATTAGAAGTCAAGACAAGTCAAGACTCCTCCGCTTCGGGCAGGGGGAGCCATGAGGGTTTGGAATATCCTGCTGGTTACATAACATTGTTCAGTTTGTGAACATTTATTGAGTTGTGCACTTTTTTGCACGTATGTTTTACTCCAATAATAGCATTTTTTAAAAATGTTAGCTCTTGCATTCCTATTTCCTGCCAGATATACAGGCATTGGTACCAAGAAGTGACTTCAGCCTGCATCTTCCGGTTTGGTTGGCTCCGTGGCTCAGACACTCCTTTTCTCCATCCAGTACGACCTATCTTGACGGTGCTCCAATCCTTCTCCTTTCTCTGTCACAGACCCCGGCTCTGGCGTGAACCTTTTCAGCCCCTGCTAGTGGCCTTCACAATAGTAAATGCTTCATTAGTATTTCTGGCAGGCCAGTAGCGAACATGTTAACACATGCTCAGATGTCAACAAAGCTTTTAGATCTTAGCTTACTGCCCTTTATACTATTTCAAGGCAAAGGATTTTTATTGGGTTCTGTGCTTCCAACACTGGCAAGCAACGTGTGTTAAGCGTGAACAGTGGTGGTGGTGGGGAGGCGTGATACCTCTTACACAAACCTGGAAACATGGAAACCCTTTCTCAGCTGGACTTCTACCTGCCTGAATGATGTCTGATAAATACACCGTTTATCCTCATAAAGGCAGCTTATGTGACAGCAGACTCTATGCTGAACACAGAGCCCGACTCAGGGCTCGATCCCACCACCCTGAGATCAAGACCTGAACCAAAACCAAGAGACAGACACTCAGCCGACTCTGCCACCCAGGGACCCCCACAATAGCTAACCCCTTTCACCTGGAGCAGGCCTTTCTCCTTTGGGACATTTTCTTGCATACTGTGGAGAGAGGACAAGCGGCACATCATATTATTCGGTTAATTATTCTTCTAAAAAACCATCAAAGACAAGTGAGAAAAGTGGTGGGTGGCCAAGTGAGGAACTTCGACATGGTGGCCAAGGCTGGCACTCTCTGCCATCCTTGGGGTCTCCACGCTGGAGTTTCTCCCTTTTCCTTGGGTGCCCCTTTCTGGACCACCTTAAAACACAGACTTCACCCTATTCCCTGTGCCCTAAAGCTTTGGTGGCACTCTCTCTTCTCATTTACAAACATCCTACTCCACGAACATTTGGGGACACAAGATGAGTAACCAACCCCCTTCAGGGGTCCCCAGTATGCCACGAGATTCCCCATCTCCCAAGCCTTACGCATTCCCTCCCGTTCCATCTCCCTCCCCCGCATCAGCTCCACACAGCCCAGCACCTGGCACCTGCTGTGGTCTGAGCAGGAAAGGGCAGCAAACTGCAGGGGAAATGGCCCTTCGATGAGAGAAGTATTTGCTTCCTCTAGGGCCTCCTGTTCCACTTTTAGACAATTTGACCCCAGAGGACTTTCAATGACCATGATAGGTCTTCACATGCTGCCCTTGATTTTTTAAAAAATGAATTCTAAAACTGTTGCCTTTATGCCTATTAGCTTTCCTCTTGCTTCCTCTATATATCATGACCTGCTGTGACTTGGAGGGTTGGTCCTGCCACCTGGCACACAGCCCACCCTGGCAGCTGTGATCCTTGCGCAACCAAGTCACAGATAAGAAGGGATAAAGGGAACTCAGTTCCTTTAGATTCCAGGCACCATGCTATGTGTGGGGCAATTGGAACATGGTCCTTTGACTTCAGTGAGCTCAAATGAACACATGAACAGCGAGGGTGCCCTGTGCAACTATTCAACTACATGTCCAGTGCTCTGGGACCCCCAAAGGAAGAGCCCCCTACTGCACTTAAGAAAATAGTGGGCAAGCTATAGAGGAAGGTGCTATTTAAAATTTATTCAAAGTCATAATCCAAATTCTAAGAATACAAAAGCTGAACATAGTCTATGACCCAGCAAGTCCCCCCTGAGAGTGTACAGCCAACAGAAAAGTGATTCCACCGAGAGGCACATGTCTGAATGTTCACAGCAACCCAAACTGGAAACCCCCCAAACAGGAAACCACCCACACGCCCGCCATGAGGGGAACCAAGAAGATACTGTGGAGTTGTCTCATGATGGAATGAACCATCGGCAGACACAAAAGATTAGCTTCTCCATAATTCTGTTTCTGTGAAATACCAACAGGCAAAGGTAAGCGAGGGTGTCCTGAGTCAGGCAAGAGGGCAGTGATACAATGGGGAGACAGAGAGGCTTTGAGCATGCTGTCATTGTTCGACTTCTCATTACAAGGGTGTGTTCAGCTTTTAAAAAAAATGCATAATGCTGTACCATCAGGATAGCGCTTCATGTGAACAGAAGGCTTCACTAAACAACTGAGTACAGCTGTTTAGACTTCTACGCAACTATCTTGTTAGTATTATTTTCCAAAACACAGTTCAATTATTTCTCTAAGCTAAGGGGAGCCGTGAGCTGCCTTCGCTGCCTTCCCCAAGTTGATGCTGTCCCTCCTTTGACACAGCATGGTCCAAGCACAGGACTGGCACTCGATAAATCTTCAGGAAGCCAAGAAACAGTGGGTGATCTTCCTACACACTAGCCCTTCTGGGAACAGTTCAGCCTGGCGTCTTGTCTCTTAATACCCACTGTATTTATAAATATCTGAAGTTCCCAGATCTCATCAAAGTAGGAACTGATAGAATAACGACCCACTCAGCCATGCTAGACCTCAGCTTTTCCCAACCATTTTTTTTTTTTAATTCACATAATTTTCTACCACTCATTCATTCTAGAAAAATCCTCCGGAGCCCCTTCCCTTGCATCACGGAGCACCCAGCCCAGTGGGATCCGTCTCAGACTCTCTGTTTGATCAAGGATGATCCATAATCAGTGATATTCCTCGAGTAACTGTTGACACCAGAAGACATGATTCACCCGGCCCTGGTGTCTCAGCTCCTGGAGAGACTGGGGCTCTCTCACTGATTCGTTGGCTGTTTGTTTGTTCATGTTTGTAGGTGGGGAGCCGGCGCCAGGCAGAATTGGGGAGCTCTGGACTCTCTGCAGCTGTCTTGCCTTGTTTGCAGCTTTCAGAGTTCCTCCCATCTTCTCGAACACTTCCGTCGTCTTCCATGCTCCTCTGTGCCTCTTTGTTTGCTGCCAAGAGGAATCTGCAGTCTCATCAGCTCTGCACCAACCTCCTACCGCCTTCTGCGCCAAGTCCTCCTCTGCAAGAGAATAGAAAGAAGAAGGGTGGAGGGGCCTGGTGGTGCTCACACCAGATGTGGACGGGCAGGGTGGACGGTACACAGAGTTCAGGACAGGGCAATGGGTCCGCACTGTTGTGGGGGGGGGGCGGGCAGCACAGCCTGCCTGGCGGGGTGACCTTGAGCCTATCTGGCCCCATGACTTCATGGTGTGAAGGAGCTCCTAGAGGATTCTGAGCCCTTTCCAGCTCTAAACACCCCCAACCCTAATTAAGAACCTTGTACTGATGCTTGTCTCTGGATAGTGAAATAGGAAGGTGGTTTTTGTTTTTTGTTTTGTTTCTTTTCTTCTGCATTTTGCAAATAGTTTATAGGGAGCTTGCACTGCTGAAGTGTGTGTGTGTGTGTGTTATGTGTTCACAGGACAAAAAGACTCTGATTCTAGGAAGAAAATAAAACTTAAAAAAAAAAAAAAGGAAATACAATACATTTTAAAAGTAAAGGCAGAGACAGACCCAACTGGAGGCCCCAAATCCCTGCAGGGGTTAGCGGTGGGGGTAGAGGGGGGAAGTGCCCACCTCCGGCATGAGAGGTCTTTGTGAACCCCTGGCGCCATCTGCTGGTCATTATGGGAGAGAACACTTCAGCTTGGTTTGCAAAAGGGCTTTGAAGCGAATCCAGCCAACATCGATGGTTCACAATCAGGATAAAGATCACATTTACTTACATGCTAATCTCACTCCGTACTTTCCTCCGGAATTCACTTTTGATTTCGCATTGCAGTAATAACTGAAATAGAGACACCTGAGTAGGTCCATTCTGTACAAGGAGTAATTATGCACAGCCCCTCCTGCCAGGAGAGCCTGGTTCTCTAGCTGCCTCCTCCACCCCAACACCCCATCCCCAGACCCTCCACCACGGCACCCCCACCTGTCCGAGGAAACTTGCTCCCAGGCCCCCCCCCGTGTTTGAATTGGGTCAGTTTCATCTCCATCTGCGTCTGTCCTGTGGGTGTCCATAGATCTAAACTTCCTGAACTTGGACTAATTCAACATCTCAAGCATTCCTGCGTGACCCAACAGCCTAAAGTGCCAGCCAAGCCTGTCCCTCTAGACAACATGTGTCCCTCTAGACAACATGTGTACCTCTAGACAACATGAACCTGCTTTTCCACCTCCCCAAAGAACGTGGGTACCTTGTTCTCTGAGGGTCCCTGCTGGGAGGGGGCCCCCCCCTAGGGCTCAGCCGCTGTCTCACCCTCTTCTGGACCAAATCCTTCCCACAGAGGCTGCCTGGCCAAAGCCTCTTTGCTGGTGGAGGCTAGTCTGTGGGTGCCAGTCGGCACACATACCAGCAACACCCTCTGTTGTGGATACGGATGGGAAAGCGTTTTCCTTCTAACACTGTTCATTTCCGTTCTACAAGGCACTTCTCAAAACACCAGTCTTAAAAACAGACTTAACCAGACTCTGGACAGATGCCTCCATCCATCTGTCCAGCTGTGACATTGTGGTATAATAATGTCCCCAGTGTCCGGCACCCAGCTTCTAAAACCTTGCAAATTCCTGAGTGTTAGGGGTGATAGGAGTATCTTTGGTTAGAGTATTTGGTCCTTGTCCCCAGTTACTGGCAACAGAGGGGTCTGGAGAGCTTCTAAGACGCTGGTGAACTCATGAGCAATGAGGCAGGTTGTGCCCCCAGACTCTCTGAGCACTCCTGCAGCTGGAACCCTCCAGACCTTCCCCTAATGTACTTCTTCATCTGGCTGTTCCTTGTTTCCTTTGTCATGCCCTTTTTGATAAACTGATCAGTAGGAAGTAAATAAGTAAATGCACACGTCTATACATAAAAGAAAAAAAAGTGAAATCAAAGGCAACTCTCTGAACTTCGTCAAGATCTCCACACAGTGTTTATTTGTGAAGAGGGATGAGGTCTCTCCTCAAGGCAGAGGAGTGTCTGGGAACCCGTGATTGGTCCTGCCCAGCGAGGAGGGATGCCCTATTTGGAGAGCAGCAGGAAAGCCCCCTCCCCCGCAGCTCCTACATAGGTGGGAGGGCAGTGCTGGCGGACAGTGCTGCTGAATCTCCAGAGGCAAGCTTCCAGAGAGAGCCCAAGGTACGTGGGGAGGCTGAGTTTGCGCTGGATTCTGTTTCTGTGGTCAGGGTCGCTCATTTCTAATCAGACTGCAAACCATGCAGCGGTTTCCTGTCTCGCATCTCCTGGAGTGGGTCCCGAGTCAGGGGACACGGACCTGGTGTTGCACCACTGGCTTTGGTGCTTGCAATAAAATGCTACTTTAGGGTTAGCTGGTTGGGATTTTCTTCTTGTTTTCAAGCCCTTGACTATGAAGATGACTTTCCAAGATCACTATGCTTTTATGTTTTTCTTTTAACTTGACACACCTATAGTTTGTGTTGTTATTCTTATTTAACATTTCCCCTACTAAAAGAGTATGGGTTGATGGCATGGAGAGGTGGCCCCCTATTTAAGAGACAAATGAACATTGGCTTCATGCTTGGATCTCTTTAGTGAAAACTGGTCTGAGGTCACTGAGGGGTGGTGGTAGGGTAAGGTGGGTGCTCAGGGTGCTGCCGGACACACTCATGGCCTCCCTGAGCAAGAGGCTAGACCATGCCTGCAGGTAAAGAAAGGTCGGCCAGAAGCCGCTTTGCAGACATCCAGAGGTCACTGGACATGCACGGAGGTTGTGTTTTGCTTTTTTTCCTACATAAGGACCAGAGTCACACCGCATTTGAACATATTAACAGAGGTGGACCTATCACTTTGGGAATTCTGCAGGGAAGGGGTGTTAGGGGCTAAGCAAGCTGACTTTTGAACCCCTTCAATCCTGGCACTGATGGGCTCACAGTGGAACTTCATCTAGGACCGTGGTTCTGGGGTTTCTCATCCATGCTGACCGAGGTCCAGGTGCCGGAACGCCCTGAACAGTTGACCTTGGGAAATATATTTCCACAATAGCTATTGTGATTTCAGGAGACAGATGTGACAATCAGACTGGGGGGCTGGGGGAAGGGAGGGATATCCCTGATGTCATCAGCAGCCCTTCGAGTGCCCAGGCACCACCTTGACCCGGGAGCCTCTGTGCTCCCCCGACCCTCCAATCCTCCCCAGCATTCCGTCTCCTCATGGAGCCTGCTCTTTGCTCAGCTTAGAGCCTGTCGGTGCTGCCCCTCATGGCCAGAGAGTCAAAAGCAAAAAACTTGGGCACCATCCCTTCCTGAAGAACAGAGGGCCTTGGGATATAGCGAGTAGGCATATGGGAACAAGTCGGACAGACTGGTTTCAAATTTGCCAGCCGCTATTGTGCAGCCTTGGGCAAATCTCTTCCCCACTCTGAATCCCAGGACACCTTTTTTTTTTTTTTTTTTTAAGATTTTATTTATTTTTTGAGAGTGAGCAGGGAGGAGGGGCAGAGGGAGAAGCAGATCCTCACTGAGCTAGCATCCCTATGCGGGATTCTATGCCAGGACCCTGGGATCATGACCTGAGGCAAAGGCACCAACTGAGCCATCCAGGCACCACCACCCCGGGACAACTTTCATCTGAGGGAAATAATAATGTACCCACCCTGTGTGAGAATTAAGGCAGTCAATGTTAGTGGCTGATCATAGTAAGTGCTGGGTGAGGGAGACGGTGGGGTCACTCTGTCCCTAGGGTGAGACTGGGAGCCACCTCTCTAGCACATCTTGACTCCTGACACAGAAGGAGGCAGGGGTCTCCTGACCACGTTTCCACCTCTCTCCATCATTACCCTAAAGCCCTTCGGGACTTTCTTAGAATGGATTGCAGAATGTGCCAGAGACAGAGCCAGTTTAGAGCTACAGAATAAAGAGGGAAGATTAACAATACAGTCTGTGCTCAGAAGCCTGTGGTTTCAACTCTTCTGCGTATTTTCCTCCAGAGATCCTCTGATTGGAAAGACTTGGGTGCACCAAAGAAAACCTATATGTATTATGTCATTACTCGCTCATTTTCCCATGCATATTCAAGGCTTTGTAATTGCCAGCTGGAGAATCTTATCTATCGGAGAAAATCAGATCTCCACCCTGAATGCACGTAATTCCAGGCAAAAGTAAGAACCTGGGTATTGACCTAGCCTATGCAACGTGAGGACGGTGAAACTATTCCGCTTTTGGAAAAATGTGAATGGTGCAAGGATGCATTCCTTGCTTAAAATTGCCTGCATGGGAGAGGGAGGCAGGGGAGCCCGCGAATCCTCCCCACCAACCTCCACACCCCCATCCCCACCCGCCCCCCACCCCCCACCCCCCACCCCCCACCCCCCACCCCCCGGGGAAGGTAACCGCCTGGGTTTTTGCTCCTGCAGATCCTGGCACAATGAGGAAGCATCTGGGCGGATGCTGGTTGGCCATTGTCTGTGTCCTGCTGTTCAGCCAGCTCTCAGCAGTCAAGGCCAGAGGCATCAAGCACCGAATCAAGTGGAACCGGAAGGCCGTGCCCAGTACCTCGCAGGTCACCGAGGCGCGCACGGCGGAGACCCGCCCGGGAGCCTTCATCAAGCAAGGCCGGAAGTTGGATGTCGACCTGGGAGCGGAGGGCAACAGGTACTACGAGGCCAACTACTGGCAGTTCCCCGACGGGATCCACTACAATGGCTGCTCAGAGGCCAACGTGACCAGGGAGAAGTTCGTGAGCGGCTGCATCAATGCCACCCAGGTGGCGAACCAGGAGGAGCTGTCCCGAGAGAAACAGGACAATAAGCTTTACCAGCGGGTCCTGTGGCGGCTGATCAGGGAGCTCTGCTCCATCAAGCACTGTGATTTTTGGTTGGAGAGGGGAGCGGGACTTCGGGTCAGCGTGGACCAGCCCGTGCTGCTCTGCCTGCTGGTTTTCATTTGGTTTATTGTGAAATAAGCTTGCAGGCCGGCCGGCTGGCCATGGGGATGAGATGGGGAGCCATCGCTGGGGTATCCCAGTTCTCCTCTAAGCCCCAAACCCTGCGTGCCCCAAAGGTACCCAAGAGCTGTGATTCTTCAGTCCCTCAAGGCGCACTGGCAAGTCTCCCCTGGGGAATCTGTCTGTATCAGGTAAATGTGTGTGTACCGAGCCCCTGCGGACTCTCCCGAGGGTGACCTGGCAGTCCCTGCCTCTTCAGCTCCCCAGGGAGTGTCTGGCATGTCGCATTCTGCAGTAGAAAAATGTTCGCTGAACAGAGAAGAGAAGGTGCCAGGGACGGGGCCATACACTTCTCCGCATCCCCAACCCCTCCTAGAGACAGAGGTTCTTCCCACTGTGTAGAGAAGGAAACTGAGGCTCCAAAAGTTGAAGAGGCTAGAAAGTAGCAGAGCCAGAATGCGACCCTGGTTTGTCCAACCCCAGATCTTCCACTGGGTGCAATCCCAGAGCTGCCCTGTGATTCCTTTAAGGCTCACCCAACCCAAACCCAAACCCAAACCCAGATTTCCACCTGAGCTGATGGCCGTGGATTCTGCTACCTTGCTCCAGGCAGGTTGTATTTAATTCTTCTAATTAAACTAAGACACAGTAAAGGGATGAGATGAACATAGAGGTAAAGAGAGAGAAAAGGCCAGAAATCATGGTGTAAGGTGATCTTGCCTGGCTAAATTCTCAGAGCAGAGCATTTCCACAGCGGGATGTGTCTACTCAAAGATTTCTTTCACAAGAAGGATAAGTGTTTGCTGTTCCTCTCTCTGAAATAGCACCTGGATTTGAGAAAATATTTTTAAATGACACATTTGCTTTGTAACATTCCCCTAGCGCTAGGTGCCTCTTTTTCTGTACCTGTGTGGGAGAATCCTGAACTCTACTCCCTTTACATGGGTCTGCTGGCCAATCGCCAACTGTTCTTTTAACAGCTGTTGGGGGTGGGGCGGTCATTTCTGTGAGCCACTTGTCACTATAAAAAAATAATTCCTTGCCAAAAAGTTTCAAGAGAAACCGTATCTTTAGGGAGACCTAGCAAAGAATTCACTCTTGCCATCAGCAAGAGATGTGGTCCTTGGTATCTACCTCTTATTAGTTAAATATATAGTGCAAAATATGAATATGGCTTAAATACAAATAATGAGTCTAATGCTCTAAGATGTCCCCACAGGCCCTCTGGGGTGAGGACCTCTTGGGGTCCCTCTTGGGGACCCCCAGGAATTGTTGAACCATATTTGGACTCACCAGTTACTGACTATTATCAATTCTCCTTTAAAGAGAGTCTAAAAAAAATAAAAATAAATTTTAAAAAATTAAAAAATAAAAAGAGTCTGCGGAGGGGGGCAGGGATGTGCTTTCTCAGACAGTGTATCCTAAGTATTTTAAACCATGAATGTTGATAATGGTACCTCTCGTTCTGAGCCTCCACTGCTATCAGTGTTCTTCTCAAGGATACTTGTGGAAGGTTTTAACAGAGAAAGTCAGTGGAGGACTTGGGGGCGGGGAAGCCAAGGATAGCAAGTAGCCTTACCCAAGGGGACTGGAGGAGGATCAGTGCTGGAGGAGAGGGGATGGAGGATGCCAGGAGGCCTGAGTCCTCAAGCTGCAGCAGTGCCCTCACCGTCCGCTTCTACAGCCCTGATGAATTCTCGAGCAGAGCGCAGGATAAAAGTACAGACCATGTACAGGCTATTTCTTGCATGTCCGTTTTTTATTTTTAATTTTTAAACAATAGCCAGAAAAACAGGGGTAAAGAAAGAAAGAAAGAAAGAGAAAGGAAGGAAGGGAGGAAGAAAAGAAAGAAAAGCGGCTTACTCGTAGGCCGGTGTTGAAATTTTCAGTCCAGCTCTGCTGAGTTTAACCAAAAGGACACGCAGAGCCACAGAAGCCAAATGACTTCGTTTCTTCAGCAAACACAGGCCAAGATATAATACATGTTCCGTAATTGCTGTCTTTTCTCATCTCATTAACATTTCCAGAAACCAGACTTAAATGGCGAGTGAAGGGCATTTGTGTATGGTGATTCAAATGCCAAGTTTATTCAGGAAGCTTTTAACACGTGCTTGAACATCCTTGCTGCTGTTTATGAACGATGAGGTCCAGGGAAGGCTTTGCGGGCCGGTTTTTCACTTTAGCCAAGGTTGTTGCGTGCCTGCCATGTGTAGGACATTGTGAGGGACGCCTGAATTTAAACGGTCGTTTCAAAGGTGAATAACTTCACCAACTACCGCTTTCTTTTCCCCTCCAAGTGCTGACTTTTGAAAATGCAATTGTTGTAAAAGTGACATTCAAATTACAATAGAAATCCAGAACACCACACCACCCCCCCCTCCCGCCCACAACCCAGTATCTGATCAAGTCAGTGTTTCCAATCTGCCCTCTTATCTCCTAGGCCTTCTCCATTTGCATATATAAATGTACATATCAGCAATGATACTATAGATCAGCTTTCATATTTCAAATATTCTCTTTATTTTACAGAACTTTATTCGATGCTTTTTTCCATTTTTCTATGATGTTTTAATTCTTGCCTCCCCCAACCCACCTCCTCCTTCCTGCCTGATCTGTAGTCTCCACGTTTTCCCTGTGCTTAGGTATATAAGGGAGGGTTGGTTGGTTGGTTGGTTGGTTTAGTTTGATTGCTCCTTTTAAAAATACCATAATTGTTGTACATATCACAATTATCCCTCAGCAATTTGCTTCTGTGGCTTAATGCTGCATCATAAAACTCTTTCCAGCTCAACAGCTAGCTGGTTAGCAAACTTGTCCTTTTCGATTGCTGTGTAATGACTACTCCGCAGTCCAGACAGACCCTGGTTGATTTCATCACTTCTGTTGATGCACCTTCAGGGGGCCTCAGTTTTTCACCACTGCAAACAATAAACATCCACATATATACAGCCTTGCAATGTGTGTCTTTTGTTTCTGTGGACTGGTTTAAATTTAAATAACTTAAAATTTTCTAGATGGGACTATATTACCTTTCCGCATCGCTGGAGCCATGCGCGTTCCCGCCTGCCATGGGGGGTGCTAACCTGTAAGGGGTTTTATTATGTCTTTTGAGTGTAAGAAGCCGCCTCTTCTGTAAATGCTGCTCGAACACCTTCTCCCCTTTACACACAGCACACCCAAATCCTCCCCAGTAATTTCTGACCACAGGACCATTTGAAAAATCCCCAAACTGTTAGTAATTCCCATCCTAAACCTGGCTTGGGGTCCCAGAAGATCCAGGTGAGAAGCCTGGAAAGTGTATGTTGGGGCTTCGGAGGGTGGTTATGTGCACAACTCCGCACTTCCCAAGGGTCAGGGAGGCATGGGGTGAGGTACAGTCCTCTCCTTTTTACCCATCTTTATCAAGCCATAGTAAATGCCCCGCATTCCACTGCGCATGCACTCCAGGAGGGCAAGCCCCAGGGCAGGCGCATCAGGTGCAGCGTTCAAGTAGCCCCTGGCTCTTCCCTTCAGGGCTCCGGCGGCCAGCCAGCCTCTCCCGGACCCTTCACACCCCTTCTTACTTAGGATGCGCTTGGCAACATTTAGAACCCCATCCTGTGGTCCTAGCGACGTTTGTCCCGGTGATTCAAATGCCCTGAGCTTGTCCTGAACTACTTACACTCTCTACCTCACGCTTCCCAATAACAAGTGATGGTCTTGGGGCGCTGGCCCACGGGGTCAGGCACTCCCCGGAACTACTTCCTACCTTGCGGTTTGGTCAGGTCTTGCATTTCCACCCACCATGTTTTTTTCATGTGTTGTATATGGCTGGTCAGGGACACCCTAAGGTGCCTGACAAGTTCTAGCCGCCCTAGCTGGAAGCTCAGACAGCGCTCCGTTGACGAGCAGAAGCGCCTGGGAGACCTAACTGGGTGCCAGTGGCGGGGTGTCTCTCATTCTGCCTCGAGACCATGCCCTCGCACCCAGCCCATGACTCCTTCTCCTATCCTCAGGCTGGCAGCAGACCCCTTACAGCTGGGCACCCAGCTTCCCCAGTGGAAGGGAAGGGAACCAACCTCCCATGTTCCTGAGAATGGCCGACACCAGCACGATGAGAATAAATATTGCCAGCAAAATGGGAATAAGGTACTCTGTCTTCAGGACATCTCCAAGCCCATCCCAGACCTCTCAAAACCAACTCAACAGACTCGGCGGTCTCCCTTGGCAAGTGGGAGACTTCAGACGGAAAGATATCCCATGTACGTGACCATTCGCCTTTTAAAGGGACCTCCCTGGTGACTGCACCCAGTCCAGAGCTGACCGCCCACCCCCCTCCGCACCCCCACCACAAAGAGCTTGTCTTTGAATGCTTAAGTGTCACTGCCTCCTCAAGATGCTTCCCCTACTCTGGTCTGAATTTCTTATCGCCAGCCCCACCTGGACAGCCCTTGGAATTTCCAGATCTTATTTTAATGGAAACCTTTTTGTGGGAAAGCACTGCTTTCTTAAACAATACATATTGCTTTAACTCCAGAGGGCTTAGCTTTCAAGAGTGGAAGGAAGTTGGCAAAAAGCCAGAGAGGAACTTGAGGAAGCTAGAAACAAGTGAGGGTCAGACCTAACACAGCTGGTTTCCTGGGATGGAGGGAAGGGGCGGGAGAGGAGGTTAGGCGGGAGAGGGCAGGGGCCTGGGAGAGAGAATTACACACGGGTTCATCAGAGATGCCATCAGCATTCAACAGGGTGAGGTGTTTTCCCCAGGCCTCCAGGCTCAAGAAACAACCTTCAAATAAAAAGAAAAAAGAAAAAAGAAACAACCTTCAACATCAAAGGGAGTGAGTGTCAAGGACTAAGCAGAAGGAAGGGTCCAGGGTAGGGTCCTGGTTAGCCAATTCCCATATCAGCTGTGTTGTACTTGAATTTCCAAATCCATAAATAGGGTTTCTAATTGTTTTAACTGGTGTTTTGACTCAGGGCTACTTAGTGATCAAGAACAAAATGATGAAGTTACAGCATCCACAACATGGTGATTTCTTTTCTTTTTTATTTTTTTTAACATGGTGATTTCTAAGAAATACATATTTAGTTATCTAGATGAGCAAAATACATTTCTTTTATGTGTTTGATCTTCATCCATGGTTCTTAACTCACAACTCCGCAAACTCTGGAATTTGCTGAGCAATAAGATGAGTGGAAGCGTCTTTTGTCCTAACACTTGATCTCTTGCCCTCAGCTCCTGAAATCGGTTCACAGCCATAAAGATAAAATGGGTGTCTTGTTATTCATCACCAGTCCCTTCATGAGTTTATGTTAATGAGGTGGCTTGGAGCACACCTAAGGATGGGGGCTGGTTGCCGGGGGAATCAACAAAGACTAGAGGGTTGGAGCTTTCAGCACACTCCCACCCCCCCACCCCCCGATTTCTGGGGAGAGGAGAGAGACTGGAAGTTGAACCAATCACCAATGGCCAATGAGTCATCAGTTGCACCCAGATAATGAAGCCTCCATAAAAAACAAAAAAAGCTTCCAGAAGCGTCCACATTGGTGAACACGTGGAGATTTGGGGAGAGTTGTCCATTCCAAGAGGATGGAGGCTCCGTGTCCTTTTCCCATACCTTGTCCTATGCATCTTTTCTCTCTGTCTGTTCCTGAATTATGTTCTTTTATGATAAACCAACAATCTATTAAATAAAATGTTTCTGTGAGTTTTGTGAGCTACTCTAATAAATTAATTGAGCCCAAGAAGGCGTTACTGGAACCTCCTGTCTATAGCCAGCCAGTCAGAAACACAGGTGACACCCTAGCCTGGGATGTGTGTCTGAGTGGGGGTGTGGGGCAGTTTCAGAGGACTGAGCCCTTAGCCTATGGGGTCTGATATTACTAGTATCAGAATTGAGTTGAATTATAGGACATCAAGAATTTAAATAAAAACTTGGGAAGAAAGAGAATTATAGGACACCCAGCTGGTGTTGGAGAATTGCTTGGAGGTGCAGGGAAAAAATACACACACACACACAGTGGAATTGTGTCCACAACCCTTTTAGTATCTCTTAAATGTCTTTTATCTCTCCCTGTGCCTAAGCAAAACCCCACCATCAATTCTGCTCCCCATCATCAAAAAAAACAAAGGGGAGCAGGAGGCAAAGGATTGGTGGGTTTTCCTCAGATCTTTACCCACATGGCACAGCCAAAGGGTGGAAGGACCTCCACCCACCCAAAGTTAAAGGACTTTCCAGGTTCCCTGTCACAAGAACAGATTCTAAAAATTTCCTCCCAGATTTCAAACTTAGTGGAGCACTGACCTGTGCAGTTGGATGTTTCCAGAAGTCCAGCTGCCAGACTTACTCAGGGCAGGACCTGACCCTGTCTCGGGAGTCTTCCCATCTATATTTCAAGGCCATTGGCCCTTTGTAGATGGCTTTTACCTAGAATTACAGATACTTTTTCCTCTGGGCCTATCTTGGCTCCTAACTTACATTCCAAATTGTAGCTAATGTGCCTCATCTTGGGTGTTTTGTGGTTGAATCCAAGTCTTCATCTTACCAACATTTTTTGAGTTCCTACTATGTGTCGATCTACTCTGTGCTGGATCTCTACTGCTGGGCAAGAAAGCCCTGCTGTTGGGGTGTTGAAGCACACACACTCACACACACACACACACACACACAGAGGCCTGCTGGTATACCAGCTCTCTGGGAACTGGAGCGAGATCTGATGTGTTTTGTTTGCCCACTTCCGGTACTCTGTGCCCTGGTCTTAATTTATAAAGGTGACTGAATGACAACATGAAGTGGTCAATGCCATTGAAAGACAAGTATAATGTGACACAATCCCCCTAGAAGTGAGACGCATGGCTCATCGTCCAGGGCAACAGGAGGAACCCCAAGCTTGGGTCAAGAGGCAGAGGCAGGAACAAGGGAGAGCCTAGGTCAGAAGTCTTGCCTTCAGTTTCCTCAGGAAAGGCAAGGCAGAGTGAAGTTAGAGTGAATCATTTCACTGGGCTTTGGGCTATCGTGGTGGTGTCTGGTCTCTGGTCTCTGGACTGGCAGGTGGAATTAGAGGAGCACTGCTTCCAGTGGTGCCTGGACAGAGGAGCATGGCTCTGGATGGATTACCTCGCTTCTTGATGGCAAGCTCCCAGCTGAGCCCTTTGCTGTATCTAAGAATTGGCTGGCCCTGGGACGGCAGTCTCTCCCCATCAGAAAGGTTTTTTTGTTGTTGTTGTTGTTGTTTTCAAATATCAAAACATCACGATATCCAGAAAATAAACATGATTAACGCACCTTGCTAATTCTGAGCAGCTTGTGCAGCATAGTTGCTGCTAGAAGCGGAAGAGATGTGGGCAGTCGCTTCTGGGGAGCCTGTGTGACTGAGTCCCCACACAGCAAACTCAGTTGTATCCCATGTCCTTTTACACGATTCATTCATTCCCCCCGACAGTGTTGATAGCCCTGCCAAATCACAGCTAAGATCATTTCAAGTGGCAGGGGGAGGGGGCTCTAGATGTGTTGAAGATTGCCCTCTGGATCTCTTTTCCCACCGTGGCCCCTGGGGCGGCTGCTGGAGTGCAAGATCATGTGGCAGTAAATCATCACTGACGTGCTATCACGTGTGTGTGACCATGCACGCGACTTGCAGAGACACAATGAGTGAACGAGCCACCGTCGTTCCTTCAGGTTGCAGGAGCCCCAGCAAGACAGTTTTCCAGAGAGGGTGAGTCTGAAAGGATGGATATGGGTCCCCAGGGGAGAAGAGTGGGAAGGGGCAATGTTATGGAAGGCAGGAAGACTTTAGCGTATTCCAGGGGCTTCAAGTCATTCAGTCTGCAGGGATGTTTGTTGGGGGGGTGGTGTGGTGATGCCAGGCTGGAGAGCTTCAGGGGCAAGATCAGCAGCAGTTTCTCCTTGTGTCTCATGTCCTGTCTTGTGTCCTATAGGATAGCACGTCTCAAGCTGGTGCACGAGTTTCTCGGAGATCTTGGGCAAGTGCAGATGTTTCTTCAGCAGTTTTGGGGTGGCCGGAGACGGTGCCGTTGAAACGAGCTCACAGGTGATACCAGCACTGCTCGCCGGTGGAGCACTCTTGAAGGGCAAGCACTCTTGAGAGATCTCCGACTGACTGAAAGGCGTTGGGAAGGTGACTGCCACAGCGGGCCAGTCTTTAGAAAGCCGGCTGTAGCTGCAGGGTGGGGAGCAGGCACAGACAGCCAGAGCTGCGGGAACCCCCCACCCCCAGGGGCACGAAGAGGTTAATTCTGGCGCGGAATGAGTTTGAGGTAACCCATGTGAATCTTGCTTCATGTCTGGCTCCCTGGTCTTCACCCCCTGCCTCACCCAATTCTCCTCCCCAGGGAGGTGCTGGAACCCCCAGAATGTCTTCCACTCCAGCAAACATCGTGGCTCTGGGATGCCTGCGGTGTCTCTCCGTTGTAAAGAATCAAGCCCATGGATGCCTAATGTCACTCACCTATTACACAGTAGAATCATTTAGTTTAAGGGCAAAATTTATTTCAGTAGCTGTCCCCAGAGTATATAAAGGGTGATAAAGGGTGATCATTCATGTGTTCTAACAAAACTTTACTGAACGCTATGAGGGAAATCTGTACAATGTAATGAAATTTGTCAAAATCTTAGTATCTATCACTTTGGGGTACGCACCATCCACAGTGATGGGGAAGCATCAGAAGCTAGAAGCGGCCTGTGAGGCTGCTATGGGAGCTTGCAAGAGGGACAATTAGCTGTTCCCAGGGACGCTGGAGATGACACTTAGGCAGAATCAATAAAAAGTGAGAGAAGAGGGCCAGGAAGAAGAAACCCAAAGACTTCGAGGTCTAGAAAGAAGTGGAAAGTGTGGGCACTGCACACAGCCGCAGGTAACACTAGACTAGACTGTGAGTAGCACAACAGCAGTGAGGAATGAAACAGGGTGATCCCCAGAGAACAGGACACAGCAAACCCTCCAATCCGAGCACAGCTGAGCTCCCAGGCCACCAGGCTCCGCCCACTGGCCCGTCTGCTAGGGAACCCCCTTACAGAGTGGCTTCTGTGTGCGGGGTATCGGTGCCAGGCCTCGGGGTGTGGTGATGGGACCCACAATAGAGGAGATTAGAACACGTCAATGGTGGATAGCCTTGAACTAAGAGTATGATTCTTTAATCAATCTCACGTGTGGGGGCCCTGGGTAGCTCAGTCAGTTAAGTGTCTGACTCTTAGTTTTAGTTCAGGTTAAGATCTCATGGGTTGGGAGATCAAGCCCCACATCAGGCTCTGTGCTCAACAGAGTCTGCTAGAGATTCTCTCCCTCTGCCTCTTTCCTGACTCACACATGCTCGCTCTCTCTCTCTCTCTTTTTTTCTAAAATAAATAAATAAATCTTTTTTTTGATTTAAATTTCATGTATGATCTGCATACATAAGTAAAGGGGATCTGGGTATTAAAATTGGGAGTTGATGTTTGAGACCTAAAAACTAAATGGGATTGAGGCACATCCAAACACACTTCTAGGGGTTCCTGGGTGGCTCATTCAGTTAAGCATCTCTTAGTTTTGGCTCAGGTCATGATCTCACAAATTACTGGAACACAGAGCAACATGGATGATCTCACAGACACTACATTATTAAGGGAAAGAAGCCAAATGCAATAGAGTGCACACCACTGTATGATTCTATTTATAGGAGGTTCAGAAACAGACAAAACTAGTTTATGGCAATAAAGGACAAAATAGTGATTCTCCTTAGAGTAGGGAAGACTGTGAACCGGGAAGGAAGGGAGAGGGGGGAACTGTGTCAGGCATGGAAGTTTCTGTATTTCATTCTTGGTAGTAGTTATGTGGGCACACATACATATGTACATTTTTTCACATAGTACACTTAAATACTTTGCTGTATATAAATTAAACCAGTTTTCTAGAAAGCTCTACAAGCCCAACATTCACTAAAGCGGGTAGACTAACCATTCTGAGTCCTCTCTCCATTCTTCAGTTGGCTACTCCCACTTGTCTGCACCAAGGCTGCCCAGAGCCACCAGGATTCCAGTCACATGTAAGCAGGATGAGTTAAGCCACAGTCCCTGAGGGCAGGGAGTTCTCTGCTGGTTACACATGTGACACCTGCGGCCAGTGGCCAGACTAGGCACCACCTGGGTATCTCAGGGCTGCTGACCAAGCCAGGGGACAAAAGATGAACAAGTCCCTGTCCCTGGGCCACTGGGAAGGCCCAGGCTCTTTGTTGGCTCTGACCAGACACGAGTGGCTGAACAGAGTCTCTGCCTTTGTTCCAAGGTATTGTTAGAATCCGTTTGATGTGGGGCATGAGGGGGACCGCACCTGAGAGAAGGGTGTGGAAGATCTCTGAGCACCAGTCACGGCAGCAAGGCAAACAGCTCTCTAGGCCTTCAGCTGACCTGCAGGGCGGGTAGCGGGGGTCAAGGGCCCCTGGACAGCAGAGTTGCAAAGGTCAAAGGAAGCATGCAAGAAGCAGACCTTTGAGCTGGCTGGGGTCTGCTAGACTCATGCAAGCAGATAGAGCAGGTGTGGGAGCGCAGAGCGATCAGGCTGAAACCGTCTTTGAGTCTTATTCTGCCTTGAAGAGCTCTAGACCAATAGCACCTAACCCAGTCTTGGCACACAGATGGCGCTGAAGTAATACCTTTTTTTTTTTTTTTTTAAACAAGCAGCTCTTCTCAAGTCTCAGGGTCCTCCTTCTGCTGTCTCCAAAGTGTTGCTACAGAATATCCTGAGCTTCACAGCTCTGCCCTGCCCTGCCTGGGGAGGGGGGCAGTGGAAGGGGAGGGTTTGGCGCTTAGTCCAGCTAAGTTAATCAGGTAAATTAATCTTACCTGAAAAAAATACAACACTTGAGAGCAAAGATTCTGGAACCAGAGACCCTGACTTCAAAATCTAGCTCTTCCACATCTGCTGTGTGACCTTGAGGAAACACAGTAACCTCTCAGATCCTCAGGTTTTTGGTATTTTTTTTTAAATCTGTGAAATGGGAACAATTTCTGCCTCACAGGTTTGTTATGAATATGTTCATCTATAAGATAATACATGTAGAATGCTTAGCAAGGTGGCTGACACATAGAAAATCCTTTATAAATGTTCGCTTTTGTCTCAGGTCAGTTTCCTAGGAAGTGGAAAGTGAGAAGGAAATTCTAGCACATGTGATTTATTGGGAAAAGCTTCTTAGGAGAAACCAGAAAGGGAGTAAGGGAAGGAAGGAAACAATAGGGAAGAGATGATGCCAAGCAAAGATATGGGCTCAGCTGGAGTCAGTCCTCAGCCCCATCCTGCAGGAGGCTCTGGAGTGTGAACTTGCATCCCAAGGAGAATGGGCTGCAAGCCTTCCTAGAATGAAGGAGAGTGTGGCCGGAGAGGCCATGAATGCTGCCCAGGGCTGGTTTTCTGGAGAACACTGCGGATAGGTGGGGGACATTGGCAACAGCCAGTCAAAGGGACCCACAGGGATCTGGCCTGGGGATCTGCTACAGCAATTGAACCGCAAGTAATCCTGTGTGTTGCTTCTTGACTTCCGCTGTGTTCCCACGTAGAAGGAAGGTCAAGTATGCCACAATCCTTTGGAAGATCTACTTTCCCCTTGGCTGGGCCTAAACCCAGCTTCATGCCCTGAGGGTCTTGATTTCTGCCATTTGCCCACACTCTTACCCCCTGCCAGGGTAGTACCACCAAAGCATCTCAGTACTTCCCAGCCCCAAGACAAGGGGAGAAAGAAGAGGTCAAGACTCTGGGCTGCTTTCCTGGAGGTTTTCCAGAGTGAACTGGAGCCCGTCTTAGTCATTGTGTTGCTGTGCTTGAGAAGAAATCAGTTTCTCAATAAGACAAAATTTCTCCATCTGAATGGCCAACTGAGCTCCACTCTGGCGGTTTCTTCGCTAGCCCAGGAAGGGCTCAGGATGACATGGAGATCCTTGGGGCACTTCTGCAAAATGAAGAAGTTGGAGAAGCAGAAGACCTGAGCTCCAGCACTGTGCCATGCTTGGGGTCTTTGGGCAAATCATTTCACCTCTTTGAACTTCAGGGTTTTTAGTCCATAATGGTGGGCAGAATACCACCTACCTCATGGAAGTCAAATAAGAGGCTGCATTTGGAAATAACTGGCACAAAATGAAGGTCACTGGCCTCAGAACTCATGAATATATCACTATAACAAGACAAAAAGGTAAGATCTAAAATCGAGATCGTAAATACACTTGATCAAGTCCAAGGGGAGCAGGCTTCTTTCATTCCGCTTACATTTAGGAAACTGTGTCGCTCTGTAGGTTAATTGCTGTCTTGGGCTGGGCTCCCCCAGAAGTCGGTCCTGAGACAAGGATACATATACAAGTACTATATTAGAGAAGCGAACCCCCAAACACTGGAAGTGAGGAAGTAGAGGGGGCATTAGCAGATTTACTCTGCGCGTAACTGGAATTCATTCTGCTCAGACGCTCTGGGAGGTGACGTGTGCTCAGAGAGGCACTTGGGATATTCAGTCAGTTAAGCGTCTTTCTTCCATTCAGGTCATGATCCCAGGATCCTGGAATCAAGGCTGCTTTGGGCTCCTTGCTCAGTGGAGAGCCTATTTCTCCCTCTTCCTTTGCCCAACCCCCAGTCATTCTCTCCCTCTCTCTCTCTCTCAAATAAATAAATAAAAATCTTTAGGGCTGCTTGGGAGGCTCAGTGGGTTAAAGCCTCTGCCTTCGGCTTAGGTCATGATCCCAGGGTCCTAGGATCGAGCCCCACATCAGGCTCTCTGCTTAGCAGGGAGCCTGCTTCCCTTCCTCTCTCTCTCTGCCTGCCTCTTTGCCTACTTGTGATCTCTATCAAATAAATAAATAAATTTTTTTAAAATAAATAAATAAATAAATATCTTTTAAAAAATCAAAGAAAGAAAATGTGCTCAGAGTCATCCCACCTGAGGGCGGGGGAGCTGGGGAATTTATACACCAGCACTCTCATCATTGGTTGAGGACCACTCCCAAAAGGCACTGATTCCTAATATTTCCAGCCTGCCCTTTGCATGGTTGGAGTGGGCTTCAGACAATGCCGGCTGTCTCTTAATGATGAGAGTTGAAGTCAGGAGAAGAAAGAAACACAAGACAAAGACACTTTAGCACTGAGAAAATGAGCCCAATCCAACTTTCAAATTTCTGGGTGCCCACCCATCCCTACTAAGCACAATAGGCCATTCCACCTGCTTTCATAAGGACAGACCATTCTGCAAAGCCAAGCCTGACAAGTAGCTCACCTTAACCTGTGAATCCCAAGTGCTGGTGGCCTTCCCACTGCCAGTCAAAACCAGGAAATAAAGAAATACCTCTAAACTTGCTTCAAGTATTCATTTTTTCTAATTATAAATAGCACACCACAGCTTAGTTGGAAGGTCTGGTAAAAAATATGCTAGAAAACTAGGGCAATCGTTTAAAAAAAAAAAAAAAAGTTCTCTTGTTTAGCCAAAGAGTGTGCATCTGAGCATCAAAAGATGAGATGAGAGTAGCTTTGACTTATAATTATAGCGATCTTTCAGGAAAAATGTGCTTTATCAGCTCATCTTGAGCGAGTGTTAAAGATAATGAAGACGCAGCTAACTATTAGCTTCAGAAACTCCTGTCTCAGATATACAGCCCAAATTGACAAGACCTGAGGAGCCTGGAGGTAGGGAATGACATGTGCTAGAGTCTGAATGTTTGTGTCTTCCCAAAATTCTTCTGCTGAAATCCTCACCCCCAATGTAACAGTATTAGGAGGAGGGGCTTCTGGGAGATGATTAGGTCATGAGGGCGGAGACTTCATGAATGGAATTAGTGCCCTTCTAGAAGAGACCCTGGAGAGCTCCTTCCCCTCCTCTGCCCTATGAGAACACAAAGAGCCAACGGTTTAGTTAGTGTGGTAGCTGACACTACCACACCCCAAATCTGCCAGCCCCTTCTCTTGGACTCTCAGACTCCAGAACTCTGAGAAATAAATATCTGTTGTTTAGAAACCACCCAGTGGATAGTACTTTGTTAGAGCAGCTCAGGCTGAGACAAGATGCAACAGATTTTTTTTTAAAGATTTTATTTACTTATTTGACAGACAGAGATCACAAGCAGGTAGAGAGGCAGGCAGAGAGAGAGAGAGGAGGAAGCAGGCTCCCTGCTGAGCAGAGAGCCAGATGTGGGACTCGATCCCAGGACCCTGAGATCATGACCTGAGCCACCCAGGCACCCAGATGCAACAGATTTTTAATGCTTGTTCTGCAAGTCCTAAACCAGTAGAGGTTCTCTGTCCAAGGTCTCAGGGTTCCTGGATTTGGGGTGCTTATCCTGCGAGCTTCCTACAGAGGGCCATCCACCTGCCCTTGACCCCATCTGAGGATCCCTGATGCCACAAAGATCTCCTGTATCCCATTGTAATGGCTTTAACACCTGTCCATAGATCACACTGAACTATCTTCGTTGGTTGCCATAGCCTCCTTCAATGGATTCCCAAACAGAATATAGATTCCTTAGTGGTAAGAGCTGGGATTTCTGCCTCTTTTGTGTGGCACATGGTGTCTAGTGCAGAGCTGAGTGCATCAGCCCAAGGAATGACTAACTGAATGAATGTCACTATCGTGCCCTAGGAAACCCAGTTTACTCCCTCCGAACTACTCCTACTCCCACCTGGGAGACTGTCATGTCTTAGCAGAACTTAATATATCTTCATCACTGTCGTAGCAACATTTGATAAGTGGCTCATTGTGATCTGGGATGACTTTCTTCGTGTTCCCTCTTGTACAAAAGCCCAAGTACTCCGGAATTTACCTGCACCATAAAAAAGGCAAAGTACAAAATCACTGAAAAGAGATCGGGCTGGTTTATGAGAATACCCTTCAGATGTATCAGAAACAACGCAGTTTGGAAACACGTCTGATTCTCCAAAGAAAGCAGAATGACGTGATCTCTACCATTTGTTTGGATCTACGGTTCCTCATTTATGAGGGCCCTCCAGATCTATTTAAAATCCTCTAAAGATGTTCCACCTTGTCCAGAAGAAGGTCACGGCACCTCTGCCAAGTGCATGAGGTCTCTCATAAGCCGGTCCAGCCTGGTTCTCCAAGCTCACCTTCCATAATCCCAGCACGTGTCTAGAGTCCCACCATATCACCAAACCGTCTCAAGTACTTCCCCCTCCTCACTCCCCCCTGCAGAATTCTTACCCTGCAATTCCTACTCACCTACTGTGAGCAGGTCAGACATGACCTCCAGGAGACCTGTCTTAAGATTCTAGGGGAGATAACTGGCCTCCTTGTCACTTTGTGACACAATTATTCACGTGCTCGTGTCTACGAGTGCACCGTGTCTCCAAACCCAGCCATGATTTTAGTCACCTGGCGTTCCTTTACACAGCTCCTGTCCCCATCCCGCCAGACGGCCTGCAAGGACGAGAGCCCGCAGATGGGGTCTTCAATCTCTCTCTACCTGCCTGAATCCCACTGCCGCTGAGCCTCTTTCCTTCCACTAAGATGTTATCCTTTTGTCTTAAACACCAGCACTTACTCTGATACGCTTGGGGGAAGTGGTTCTCCTGCTGCTCTTCACGCCCACTTCCCAGGCCTGGTCTTCCCTGATACAGGGCCAGCTCAGTACTTGCTCTGAGGAGACCCCTGAGGTCTTCCTAGAGACCAGCCGCAGGAGGAATTACTGTTCCATGATCAGCCAGCAGGGGGCAGTGCAGAAACACACAAACTAAGCTGTTTCGTTTTCAGGTCATCTTCCCTTACAGAGCCCATCTCCCTGGTCTGTGAAGATAGCTTGAGCCACTCCTCAGCTTCCGTGTTTACCTAGATTCTTCTCTGACCCCTAATTTCTATTAAACTATAAAATCCCAAATGACTTTCTGGGTTGCTTGGAAAGGCTGCAAGCCCTTACCAGTCCGTTCCGGATACATGAATTAAATGTGGGCTAGAAATTGTGGAGCCTGGTACTATGTTATCAGATGTGAGTCAGCAAGACTTCTTTTTTTTTTTGCCTGTTACATGCAAAAGTAGAAACGCTAAATAGTTTAAGCTGGGACATAAAGACAAGCGGGTTACTCCCCACCCAGCCCCAGCTTTATCGAGGTATAACAGACATATAAAATTGTAAGTTATTTAAAGCATGTACAGTAGTGATTTGATATACATATTCACTGGGAAAGGACTTTCTGCATCTAGTTAACTAACACATCCATCACCTCACGTATCTATCTTTTTTTGGTGAAAAGACTTAAGTTCAACTCTCTTTATTACACAATACGGTGTCCTCAGCTATTGTCACCATGTTTTATATTATAGCCTCAGACCCTATTCATCTGACAGGTGAAAGTTTGTACCCTTTCCCAACCTCCCTAGTCCCAGAAATGGGTGGGTTTCTAATCCTCTCTGATGCCTTGAGTTCTAGAAAGTACCTGTTTGTATTCTGTTGGAGTGTCTGGATGTGTCCTTTATTTCTTATTTCTTTTAAGATTTTATTTATCTATTGGAGAGAGAGAGCATAAGCGGGGAAGGGGAAGGGGCAGAGGCAGAGGGAGAAGCAGACTCTCCCCTGAGCAAAGAGCCCTACATAGGGCTGGATCTCAGAACCCCGAGATCATGAGCAGAGCCGAAGGCAGACATTCACCCAACTAAGCCACTCAGGCCCCCTGGAGGTATTTTTTAAATATGCTTTTAAATGTACTGTAGATTTCTTTCTCTGATGAATTATCTTTTTCTGAAAAGAATTCTCTAGTGTTGGGAAAACATCAAATCCTCCACGTTTAACCATTTGCACCATAGGACAGGTGTCTTAAGGTATGCTGTCATGGATCTCCCAGAATTTTAAATCATGTCATTTTGACCCTGAAGTTGCAGATTCAAGCTTTTCTGGCTACTGAATGTGTGGCCAAGATCATCTCAGCAAGCTGTCTGAAGCACATTCCCTACTGCGTTATCAGCACCATGAAAAAATGTTTCTATCTCATCCTTTCTTTCAAAAACACGTGAGCACTTTCTTCTTAATACCTGTGGGACACCCTGGTCTTGCGGAACCAAGGCACAGGCTGACCGGTCTTTTACAACTACTGGTCTCATAGTTAAAGTCATGCTGGATAATCAATGAAAACCAAATGCACACCATTGCTGTCTGCCTTTTGAAGTAATAATGTAGACATCCCAGTACAGGAGGGTTTCAAGGGAGTTTTGGACTTTAAAAAAACACTTTGTAAATCGCCAGTAAGAATGATTAACCCACATCTTGGTCAAGGATATTCAGTAGTCTCTCAGACACGCCTGGAGTTGAGCACCCCACCTCCGTGGATAGCTGCAAGATAACCCCATCCTTCCTTAAACACCAAGGACTCCTCTGTTATATACGTTGGGCATTTTACTCTGGCTGATATATTGTCTCCCACAGGGATGCGGGTTAGCAGTTCTGATACAAAAACCCTGGAATTGAATAAATGGCTAAATGGATAGTGCAGAGCGTGTTCCAGGCTCCTCACTGTTTGGAGTGGGAATTCGCAGAGAAGCAAGAGAAGGAGGCTAGAATGACCCATGGGGTAATGGAGCAGAGTTAGAGACACTGGTATGAACTCATGTGTAGCTCAATGTGGACACAGAAGGTTACGTGCAGAAACTTTTATAGATATGTGTCTGTGCTCTGGTTAGTGTACACACATGTATTTTCTTTCTTTGCAGCTAAAAAGGCCTGAAAGAAACAAAACCCCAGTACTAACAAATGGACCAGGCACCCAGGGCTTGGTTTCTGATACCATTTTCCAGTGAGAGGAACCAGGGCTCCTTGGAGAAAGGACTGATTGTATGACAGGAGCAGAAATATACAAGAAGGGCATGGCACCTTGTAGTGCCAGAAAAGAAGGAAGGGCTACAAAACAAACAAAAATCAAGCAAACCCCCAAGCATGGGGCTATATCAAAGGGACACAGGAGCACTGGAAGAGCGTGAGAGGTGAAAACAGTGACAATTTGAGAAACGAAATAAAGTTGTATTGGATTATAATCCAAATAAAATAAAATAAATACCCATAAGGCCATGCTGCTCTTGTGGGTAGAAGAATTCCAAATAATATCTGTAGATACTCTGCCCTCAAAGGGGCGGGGCCTACTCCCTTCTCCTTCTGTGTGGCTGTGCATAGAGACCTCCTTCCAAGGAGGACAGTGTGGGAAGTGGGGCAAGCCTAATTTTACAGTGGAGGAGCTAGGTGATCAAGGTCAACAGCAACAGTGATAAATCACATTGAGAGTGTGAACTGATATCAAGTGAGGGAAATGGTACTTTACCATTGTGGTCTTTCCTCTCCAAAACTCATAACTCAAAATAAATCATGAGAAAACCATCAGACAAATCCAGTAAAGGGAGAGTCTACAGCCCTCCTTAAATCTGTCAAGGCCATCAAAAGCCAGAAAAGTCTCAGAAATTGTCACAGCCAAGAGCAGCCTAAGGAGACATGACCAAAATATAGTGTACAATCATTAATTGTAACAAAAGAACCATACTAATGTAAGGTGTTAATAATCGAGGACACAGGGTGTGTGGGGCCTATGGGAACATTCTGTACCGTCTTCTGAATTTTTCTGTAAATCTAAAACTGTTCTAAATAATAAGGTCTTGTTTAAAAACACAAGAAGCAGAAGAAGAGAAAGTATTTGTGGTATGTAACAGATAACAGATTATTACATAGACTATATAAATAACTTCTATTATCAATGAAGGAAAGATAAACAAGCCAACAGAAAAAACAATGACAAAGAATATGAGAAGGCAACAAAGAGAAGAAATGCAAGTGACCGGAAGCATAAGGGGGAAAAAATGCTTGTTCTCACTAACAATCACAGGAATGCACATTACATTAAAATATCATTCGGACTGTTTTCCCTTATCAACTCAAAAGACGGGTGATCTGCAGTCCGAGCAAGAGGATGAAAAAGAAACAATACTAACATGTTTGAATAAAACTTACGTATTTAAATATAAGTTGACATGATGCATTTTTTTTTTCCAAAAAACTCAGAGATAAGGAAAAGCATTATCCCTTTGCCAGACTCTTGGGGTAATTTTGACTCAAAATGATGGGTAGGTATCCAGTGGCCAATGAGAATGCGGGTCTCGGTCAGTCTCAGGCAAAAGCAAATGGGAACTCCCAGGAAGCACTACTACACACCGGAGTAGCCAACCTTGGGAAATGCTGATGAGGATGTAGACCAATCAGACCTTCGAACCCATAGGGTGGGATTGGCTCCACCCACTTTGAAAAGTACGCTTGAGCAGGATCCTCTCAAGCTAGCCATGCACCTGCTGTTGAGTCCCAGCAAATCCACTTTTCAGCAAATACCCCACAAACGTGAGAGCTTCTGGCCACCAAATGACACACGCCAAAGTGTTTGTAATGTTTTAGCCATGAGAGCTAGACACTGGGAACAACCCAAATGTCTGTGCGTGGGAGAAGGGCTAAAGGGTAGGACAGTCACACCCTGGAATTCGGCCCTGCAACCAAAGAGGACCGACTGTTGACACATACGCGAGGAAAGAGTCTCACAGACATTGCTGCGCAGGAGAAGTCAGGCGCAAAAAACCGAAACAAAACAAAGCAAAACAAAAAACACATATGGTATGGCTCCATTTTTTTGAAGTTCAAGGATAGGCAAAGTTAATCTAAGGTGATAGAAATGATAACAGCCCTTTCCTTTGGGGGGAAATTGGGTGGCATCGAGATTATTCAGGTAGAGATGTAGGTAAGGTGTGTGCACTTTCTTATGTCTTAGTAAACACATAAGGGAAAAGGAAGAGACAGATGAGTCTTTGGAAATGGGGTAATTTACTGCCAAATGAGAATCACTTGGCTGTACCCACTGTATGATGTGGAGGTCAGATTTCAAGAGGATCCTTAAAACAGAGGAATGATAAATACAATGTGGTCCTTCCACATAAGGGAGTATTATTCAGCCACAGCCATAAGGCAACATGAAGATGGGGTGACTCTTGAAAACATGCTGCTGAGTGAAACAAACCAGACACCAAAGACGATATGCTGTATGATTCCATTTAGCAGAAATGTCCAGAACAGGCAATTCCATGAAGACAGGAAGTAGATTCATGGTTATGGGGAGGGAGGAATGGGGAGTGACTCTTACAGACATGGGGGTTCTTTTCGGAGTGATGAAAATGTTCTGGAGTTAGATAGTAGTTGTACTTGGACATCTTTATCAATGTACTAAAAACCACTGAACCGTACACTGGAAAAGGGTGAATTTGACAGTATGGGAATCATATCTCCAAGAAAACCGCAGGGCAGAGGCGGGTGTCTGTCCTGATAGGGGGAGACACATAAGGACTCTGTCTGGGCCGAAGCCCTTGGATCCTGGGACATGGGCTCCCGTGGCCGCCTTTTCACTCCTGGGGCAGCCAAGGACCCCAAACAGAAGAACCAAAGAAGTTGGTTTGGTCTCTGTGCAGCCTCGGGGGCACAGCTGGAATCCGCTGGGGGTCGGAGAAAAGAAGGAGTTCCAGCATGGAAGGAGGTGGGGTGGCAGGGAGTCACCCCCAAACCTGGGGCTCTCATCGTGGAACATCCATGCCTCTGTCAGGTGTTACAGAGGGAGTGCCAGCAGCAGTGAGCCAGGGAACCCCCAATGAACCGCAAGTCCCTCCAACTGCAAGATCTATGAAGACAGAAGTACTGAGGGCTGAGATGGAGATGTTAATTAACTCCTTCTGGTGAGTTTCAAGTCAGCAATCAAACCCCGGAGGGCTCCCCAGGGCCTCAGCAGCTCCAGACAGCTCCTTTGTGACGCGTGTCTCCTTCTTGGGTAATGCTCTAGAGGCCGATGAGGGTAAGGCAGCAGGATCCAGAAGAAGGGATGTTTCCCCAAAGTGCCCAAACAGTCTGCTGTTTCTCAAGGGCAAGGACAGGGCCTGGCATGTGGTTCCAGCCTGGTCCACTTGGGAGCTTAAGGAGGTAGACATACAGAAGACTATTTTTTTTGTTTCAAGTTTTAATTCAATTACACAATCTCTCTTGTATCCACCCATTCTCTTTGCACTTTACTTGCTTCTGCTGATCTACGAGGATTTTAATTAAAAGCTTAAAATGGAAAATGAAAACTCATACAAATAAAATTATTTAACCACTAGAGATGCTGACTATTTTCAAGCTTCAAAAATGCCAGGTAACATTTCTTTTTTTTTTTTTTTAAGATTTTATTTATTTATTTGACAGAGAGAGATCACAAGTAGGCAGAGTGGCAGGCAGAGAGAGAGAGGAGGAAGCAGGCTCCCCGCTGAGCAGAGAGCCCGATGCGGGACTCGATCCCAGGACCCTGAGATCATGACCTGAGCCGAAGGCAGCGGCTTAACCCACTGAGCCACCCAGGCGCCCCGCCAGGTAACATTTCTTGAGTGCTCAGTATTCGCTGAGCCCTGTTCTAAGAAGTCACTGCTGCTTGCTTAACCTGCATCGGGCGGGCACTCTAATTATTCTCATTTCACAAAGGGAAGACTGAGGCTTAGGGACTAGGCAGGACTGGTAGTAAGCAGGTGACCCAGGCTTCAAAGGCCACACTTTAATCTCCATATCTTGTTGCCTCCTTTTAATAAACTTTTCTAGGGGCACCTGGGTGGCTCAGTGGGTTAAAGCCTCTGCCTTCGGCTCAGGTCATGATCCCAGGGTCCTGGGATGGAGCCCCACATCAGGCTCTGTGCTCAGCAGGGAGCCTGCTTCCCTTCCCCCTCTCTCTGCCTACTTGTGATCTCCGCCTGTCAGGTGAATAAATAAAATCTTTAAACTAAATAAATAAACTTTTCTAATTTTCATCAATAAAGTTGGAAGTTCATCTCTTGCTGCTGGGGTCTTCAGCTGAAGGTCATGGCCCTCTTGCAGGGGCAGTGAGGAGCAGATAGATGCCTCCACCTGACTCTACAGTTTCCCACTCCCTACCCGCAGCAAGACCATGTAGGTTGGCATTCCTGGTCCCAGGTGCCCTGCCAGAGGTTAGGGAAGCCTGGGATCCACAATCCTGCTTTCAGCTTACAGGTCACATAGGCAGTCCCTGCTTGGTCCCAACGGTTTTCTCATCTGTTTCCATTGCTTGCACCCTCGCAGGGAAGAATGGCCAGAGCCCCCGCCTCTTTCACATAGGCACTTGGGGTTCACAGGAGACCTGGGCCAAGTGGCCGAGGGGTGGACTGGGCCATCTCTCCGTGAAAGGATTGCTGCAACTCCGATGGGGGCACCTGCCGAAGTCCAAGAGTCTATGTGTCCAAGGCCGGTTCACTCTCTGCCTTCACCTGTGGCGTGGCTGATCAAGCCTGCAAATTCGGCAGACCCTCATTTACCAGTCTCTTTTTTTTTTTTTTTTTAAGATTTTTGATTATATGACAGGGAGAGCACACAAGACGGGGGAGCGGCAGGCAGAGAAGGAGAGGGAGAAGCAAACTCTCACTGAGCAGGCATCCCAATGCGGGGCTCCATCCCAGGACCCCAGGATCATGACCTGAGCCGTAGGCAGACGCTTCACCGATGGAGCCCCCCATCTAATTTACCAGTCCTTAGATACGGACTCTCTGTTCCAGTTCCAGCTACAGACATAAGAGAAAGGAGTGTCAGATCCCCCAAGAGACAAACCAGAATGTCCATGGCCTCCTAAGGCACAACTTCCAACAGGCAACGATCCACAGGGTTGAAGCAGGCCAGCCAATAAGGATGAAGATGAACCAGAGGGAGCAGCCCCAAAGGTCCCCCTGACCCATGAGGGCTCCTTTGTTCTCCTCGAGGCTAGAGGCTAGGACGTGTTCATGCAGGACACGGTGAAGGCCAGCTAAAGGAAGCCTTGGCTCCGGGTTTCGTCACCTCTTCCTGCTGAGGGAAGAATGGGAGCTGGCAGGAAGGGAAACCGAACAAAGAGAAAAAATCAGAGGTTCCCTGGGGAGAAGTGACAGCTGGCCCAGGTGCTCATTGTGAGCGCGCGCGGGGTGGGGGGGGGGGTACCTGTGTGAGAACAAGCTGCTGCCCAGGAATCTGCCTCAAGCCCTAGGAGAGGCGCATGCCCTCCACAACTAAACCAGGGTCCAGCCCCCCAATCTGACTTTCAGGATCTCAAAAGGGACCTAAAACTGACTTTGAAAAACTTGACTTTTTCCATATACATTTAAAACAGAACTCCCATTAAAAAGCAAACATTAACTCTGGGGAACGATGTATGGTCACTTTATTGGCCAAGAAGAAGCTTCTCGAGTCAATTAGCCACCATCCAGGGATGGGGGCAAAGCCGGCTTTGCAGCTCGGCTCAAAGGTGGGTAGACAACGATCCAGAGAGGTTTCTGCCACCAAACAACATGTGAGAGGTGCTCCGGGGCTTCCAGCACCCAGGCGCCCAGCTCTGATGCCTCAGAGTTGGGAGGCATTGCTTGGATCTGAAGAGGGGACCTCCGACAAGCCTCACAAAGGCAAGCCCCACACAGAGACTGCGCAGAACCCCAGATTACTCTGCTCCTCCTACCAGCTGTATGGGGCTGACCTTGAGGCGGTTCCCCACCTGCGGGGTGTCGCCATCTCCTTCGCCATCTCCTCCTCTGCAAGGGGATGATAATGACCTACTTCTTGGGGTCGGCAAGAGACTTGAGTGCTTCGTGCGGGGTCTAGAACATAGGAAGCGCTCAGCAAATAGGAGCAAGCACCCTGCCTTGTGCCCTCTGCCCTCTCAGTCACGTGCGGCACACATACCCGCCGTCTACCCACCCTCGTTCTCTCTGCCTTTCCAGGAATGGTTCTAGGGGAGGGGAATCCGTAGCTGGGGGTAGTTTTCCATCACACCCAAACCAGAAGCTGTGGTCTACTCTGGAATACGTTATTAAGTCACTGGCTTCCCCACAAGGCCATGGTCACCGCCTGGGGTGGCTCCCGTCGCCTCCTCTGTACATGGCGCTCTGCAGTGGCCTCCTAACCGACACTGGCTTCCCCACAAGACCATGGTCACCGCCTGGTGTGGCTCCCGTCGCCTCCTGTGTACGTGGCGCTCTGCAGTGGCCTCCTAACCGACACTGGCTTCCCCACAAGGCCATGGTCACCGCCTGGTGTGGCTCCCGTCGCCTCCTGTGTACGTGGCGCTCTGCAGTGGCCTCCTAACCGACATTCTTGCTCCCTCTCACACGGGAACGAGGAGGGCCTATTAAATACAGAAAGCCTCGTTTCTCTCTGTCTCTCTGTCTCTCTCTCCTTAAGACCTTTTAAAAGCTTCCTACTATGGGGCACCTGGGCGGCTTAGTGGGTTAAAGCCTGTGCCTTCCGCTCAAGCCCTGATCTCAGGGTCCTGGGATCAAGCCCCACATCAGGCTCTCTGCTCAGCAAGGAGCCTGCTTTTTCCTCTCTCTCTGCCTGCCTTTCTGTCTACTTGTGATCTCTATCAAATAAATAAATAAAATCTTTAAAAAAAAAAAAAAAAAAAAAAAAAAAACTTCCCACTGTGTTGAGAATAAAGTCCAAACTCCTTACACTGGCTTCAAAAGCTCTGTGCCTCTCTCTCACTGCCTCGTCGGCCCTTTTCCCTCACTAACTCTGCTTCAGACCCCCAGGCCTTCTGTCAGGTCCTGAAACTCAAGTTCTTTCCAGCCTCAGGACCTTGTCTGTTGTTTCTCCACTCTCTTCCCTGTGTAGAAAGGTCCTTCTTAACCTTCAGGCCTCAGCCTAAGCAGCAATCCCTCACCAGACCTTGCCAGGCCATTCCACCAGGAGCAGCTTCCTTTTGCTGTATCCTCAACTATCTCAGCTCCCTGTTCCCTTCAAAGCACCTGTATCAGCCAGCTACTGCTGCGTAACAAGCCGCCTCTAAACTCCATGGCTTCAAGGCAGGCTCCTGCAGGTTGGCTGGGGTTCAACCACAAGGCTGGGCTCCGCTGGACAGCTGTGCTCCTCCCAGGAGGACCGTGAGTCAGCTGCCGGGGAGGGGGGTGCTGCAGCTCATGTTTCTCATCCTCCCACTGGGATTAGACTGGGCAGATTTTCTCGTGGCAGCATCACGGGGACAACAAAGCAAGCAGAAAGGTGGGACATCTCTTCAGACCTCAACTCAACACGGACACGCTCTCACTTCTACCCACATTCCATGGGGCAGAGAAAGTCTTGTGGTTAATCCCCACATCAAGGAGTGGAGAAGTGTCCTCCATCCGTAAGGCAGCCAAGCAGGCACACAGAGGCAGGGAGAGACAAGAAACTGGGCCAAGCAGTCAACTGTCACCATCGGGGATTTGTGATTGGTATCCTTGTTCCTCCCTTCTCTACTGGAGTGTAAGCTCGGAGCAAGCAAGGAACTTGTCTATCTCAGGCATCTTTACCTGGTCTCTACAACACCTGGAACAGTGTCTGGCATGTGACAGATGGTCAACCAGTCCTTTATTAGCTAGCATCTGAATAAGCCCTGAACCACAAGTCCATGTTGAAGTCCAAGCAACATTCTGCAAAGGCATCCTGACGGGTGGATTTCCAGAAATGGCTTCTGTGGGAGATTGCCTCGAACACAAACACATTTTTTGCTTAACAATGGAGACTTTTATTAATCACATGCAGTTTCATACCAAATTGTTAGCAATTGTTTTGGACATGGCTTAAGAATTACAACAGCCATGTTATGGTCTAGAATGGCAGAAAAAGCCCAAGAGAATGGCCTTGATCAAGGCAAAAACTATGCAAGGCCTTCTCTGCCCTGGACAGGGCAGAACTGAAAAGATCAGTGCAGGACCTGGCCCCAAACTCTTCCGGCCTCAAACCTGTTTATCCTTCAGAGAAGGGAGTGAGCAGAGGTAGCCAGAGAGTAAGTTACAAAGGTTGACGGTGCTCCCCTTGTGCCTCGAAGGAGAGTGGGGCAGACAAGTAGTTAAACTGTTGTGGAAAGCACCTAGGAGCATGAAAACCAGCGGCCTTGGCCATGAGGAGGCCCAACTCAGCCAGTGAGCACAGTGAGTAACTCTGGCTTCAGGGTCTGGAGTGCCTACTGCTGTACCATCAAACTACCAGATACCACGTAACTCCGAACAGGGCTGCTAAGCAAATGGAGGAAGATGTGCGGGGCAAAGCCCACACCTCTGTGGGGTGTCTCTATCCAGGTTTGCAAGCAGTGGTAGTCAAGCTTTTCACAGGGGACACCCCCCAGGGAGAATTCATAATATGCTTAATACTCTTATTTATAAAGTATATCCACACACTTTTAAGTATCTTTCATTCTAATGGCCCATCTTCTGGACTTCCTGCATTTACATTCCTCATATTATCTTTTTAAAAAAGATTTATTTATTGGAGCACCTGGGTGGCTCAGTCGGTTAAGTGTCTGCCTTTGGCTCAGGTCGTGATCCCAGGGTCCTGGGATGGAGGCCCGCGTCTGTCTCCCTGCTCGGCGGGGAGTCTGCTTCTCCCCCTCTTCCCAGCTTGTGCTCTCTCTGCCTTGCTATCTCTCTTACAAATAAATAAATAAATCTAAAATTTTGTTGTTTATTTATTTTAGAGAGGCGGAGGGGGGGTGGGAAGAGCAGAGGGAGAGGGAAAGAGATTCTCAAGCAGACTCCACGCTGAGCACAGAGACCCCTCAGGGCTCGATCCCACGATCCTGAGATAATGACTTGAGCCAAAACCAAGAGTCGGACACTCAACCGACTGAGCCACCCCGGCAACCCGTTCGTATTATCTTTGATCTACATTTTTTGCCCCTTAGGATTTTTTGAGCACTTTAGTCTAAGAAAAACTAAAAAGTTGTAGTTGTTGCCACTTATACAGTCCCTACCGAGGCGTTCCATCCCTACAGCCGCCCCATTAAATAGATGAAGACATGGAGGTGCTCAGAGAGCAGTCAAGGGCTCACCACAGTGGAACAAGGGTTTGAACCAGAGCCACCTGGTGCAGAAAGCGTCAAAATGCACCAGGCATGTGTCAAATCTTTATGTCCCAGACACTGAGCCCGGGGAGGGCTCACAAGCGGCCTTCCTAGGTATGGGGGCCCTCCTGTGCCCACAGGGTACTCCTTCCCCTTTTATTTTACGCAACGGGATACAAGGCGGACACACAAGCTACGTAAGGGCGCCAAGGTCAAAATGTTGCTATTTGTAAGATTTTAAAAATTCAATTACTGCAGTTAAAATAGAGGTTGTAGTCTTTTCTTTCCGGGCCCCACTTTGGCCACCCCTGCTCCGAAGCGGTGAGAGAGGGAGAGTAGTGCAGCATCTAGACCACGAGGGGGCGCTCCAAAACCACTGACCCCGATGGGCGCGGTGGACCTTGCCGGCAGCGCAGGCAACCTGAGGATGGAGGCTTTCAGCAGAGTTCACTTTCCATACACTCCTCGGCCCTCAGGCTCACCCAGTCTAACAAATGGGCCTGCTGTTCTTAGCCCCAGATCCTTCGCAGGGCTGAGCTGAGGAGAGGGAGCTGGGCCGCGACACTGCTAATAACCAGATAGGGCAATGACCATGAAATTCGCAGGGAGTTGCAGAGCGAGAAGGTACCCCCTGGAGATGTCGCCCTTCTCTTCTGCCGCCACGTGTTTTGTTTTGTTTTGTTTTTTTACCACGTCCTGAGACATGTTTTTGAAGATCTTCTTCCTGATTTTAGGGGGAAGCTCCAGCAGGACATTCTTCCTAAACAGAAATGGATTTTGAAGGGCGCCTCTCACTAGGCGAACTCTTACTCACTCACTCATGTGTCATCCAAATGTTCCAAGGTTAACATGACAGGACTCTGTCTCATCACCCTGACCATGACGTTCCAAGATGGCACTCTCAGACCAGGCAGATGTGGGATGTGGAAATGGTGAGGCAGAGCACAAGGGAGAAGAAAGAGTTCACACCCACAAGACCAGGAACTAAGAGTGTTGCCCACACTAGGGAACCTGCATCTTGAATTCAGTTCCAACAAGGGAAGGGCCATGCCCAACCCCACAGAGTACTACGGTCTACAACATTAGGAGCCAGGGATTATCTGCTCAGAGAAAAGGCAAAGGCAGGGGCACCTGGGTGGCTCAATGGGTTAAGCCTCTGCCTTTACCTCAGGGTCTTGGAATCGAGTTCCCAATCGGGCTCTCTGCTCAGTGGGGAGCCTGCTTCCCTCTCTCTCTCTCTCTCTCTCTCTCTCTCTGCCTGCCTCTCTGCCTTCTTGTGATCTCTGTCTCTCTGTCAAATAAATAAATAAAATCTTGAAGAAAAAAAAAAAAAAAGGCAAAGACCATTCATTTGTTCGGTGCAAGCCAGAAAGATGTCTTGAACCTGGGGAATACAGCAGTGAACCAACCAGATGGATGAGACCTGTTTCTGGGAGTTTCCTTTGAAGGGGTGGAAACAGTTAAATAAGAGAGACAATATCCTCCACCAGCTGAGTGAAGTAATGAAACAAGGCAACAAGGTAACAAGGCCCTGGGGAGAGTTGGTATTTTGGATGGGATATTGATACACAGATGTAAACAACTGTCAAAACTCTCCAAACTCTCCACTCAAGATAAACTAGATTCATCTCATTATAGGTAGATTTTATCTCAATTAAAAACCTTTAGAAATAATGAAAAGAGTGATGGAAAGGAAGACATTAGCTAGAGTGATCAAGATGTCCTCTGTGCAAGGTGAACATTGGAGCTGAGACTTGAACACTAAGAATGAGCTAGAGTTAAGTTTTCCACGCCAACATCTGGTGTCTCTTCCTGCCAAGATGCTTCAAGAAGAGGAGCCAGTGCATTCAAAAGGCCCAAGTAGAGAATTGTGGAAGGCACAGGGAGCCAGGTGTGAGCAAAGGAAGCAAAATGGCAGGTGTGTGAGATGAGGTTGAGGAGAGCTGGTGATGAGGGCCATGAAGACTGTGTAGGAGTTCATTCTAAGTGCAGTTGGAAGCCCCTGGGGGACCAGATAGAGAAAAGATAGAATTTCCCAATCTGATTGGCCCTAGGCAGAGCGTAAGGAAGGGCAGGAGAAAGCAGCCAAGTTGAGCAGCTACCTGAGGACCAGTGGTCGGCATGACCTGGGCAGCAGGTGGGCAACTGGACCCCAAGATGTCCAGCGAGGGCATTGTGGCCACAGGTGGAAGGTACAGCAGGGAATGGGCAGGACCTAGAAGACTCAGGAAGATCTAGGGACACTTGAGAGAACCCCAAGGCCTGGGGTGATACACAAGGAGACACCAATGCATGCTCCCAAAATAAGGCCAGGAACACAGCCAAAAAGTGAGTCAGAAGAAAAGGGACAAGGCCGAATGCCATCAGCAGGAAGGGCACTCCTCAGCTACTGGCCTGAGCTCCATGAATACCCCCTTTACAGGAGTGCACAGGCCAACCTCTGGTCACAGCCCAAGGAAGATCGCTTCTCCAGGAAACAGATGCCTGGTTGGCTCACACGGTGTATTTATCCCTGAGTCTGTGGGGCAAAGGGTTTCTGTAATGTGGGCAGGTGGCTGGAAACTCATCAGTATGTCCCCCAAAAATCCTCAGTCGCTATTTCTGTCGGGCAGATACCTTTGTCTTGACAGCTGTGAGCTCTGAGGTGAATAAAGCAAATGAGCTCAAAGTTGCTCTTACAATACCCAGTGGGCTAGACTTCTTAGGAAAGGAAAAGCCAAGTTGAGCATCTGAGATGGGGTTATCTGCTGTCACTTGAGAATGGAGACGACCTCACCCAAGGTGAGACAAGTTGGAGCAAATCCCTAGGGCAGGGAGCAAGGTAACAGAGGGGCAATTTCAGCACATCATTCAGGCTGACACAGAGGAGGGCTTGGCCTTCTGAATTACCAGCAACCCCTCCCCAGGAAGGACTGTCTGCTGAGACATGAAAACGCCCTGTTTCTTGGCTCTCTGTGTCATAATGGGATCTTAATGGTTTCCAGTGTTCAGTGGGGGGAAAGAACCGAAGCTTCCCAGGGTCATTCAGTGCTTTGGGAATTTCCCATAAGTATGTGACAGCCTTGAGGTGGATTACAAGAAGAGAGTGATCCCCTAGAAGCAGGGTGTTAGGGGCTGGGGGACTGAGGTTAGCCCTGCCTTGGCCCCATTTCACTTATCTTTGTTTTTCATCCCAGGACAATGTTCCAGGCTTCCACTGGTATGCATTCTCTTGTCTCCTAAACAGGGTCATCCAAGGACCTTCTTGTCTCACTTCATTTTTCCCGAACTAATTCCAGTTTACCATAATAGGGGTAGGCTGGAAAATGGCCCCCAAAGATACCAAGAACCTGCTAATGTTACCTTATATGAAAAGGGGCTCTTTGCTGATGTGATTAACTTAAGGCTCTTGAGAAAGGGAAATTATCATGGATTATTTAGGTAGGCCATAAATAAATTTCTGGAGTGTCACATAGGGCAGAGGAGAGAAGCCTTTCTTTGGGGGGCATCCAGAAAATGACAGGCTGAAGAAATGCAGAAGCAAGTTTACTAAAGTGTGGAATAGTTTAAAAATAGTTTATATATCCACATCTAACACATTGCTACTTTTAACACATACGGATACACCAAGTTCATGTAGCAGACCTTGTCCATATCCACTTGCCGTTTCTGTGCACATACACTTGACCTCTAAAGGCCAGCCCTTGTGTCCCTTGGCCTGTGAACTTTTCTTTGGCCACCATAGCTTCCTCTGCCCGTGGACCCTGAAAGCCAGAGATGCCAGGGAATTAATGCCTCCCCAGCCTCCAAGGGCAGCCCTCTCTCCCTGCCACCGATGCCTGATGGAAGTTGGTGTGTAAGTACCCCGGCTCTCTCACCCCTCGGTGGGAGGACTCTGAACTGTGCTCTATCCTGACTTTCAGAAGTCTCAGGTGGGATGGAGCTCCAGTTGCCCAGAGAAGTAACTTAATTTATATGCAAAGTCTGTGTGTGAGTGTATGTGTGTGTGTGTGTGTGTGTGTGTGTGTGTGTGCATGGGATCCACAAGGATCAGGATGGGATACCATCCTGTCTCTGTCTCTTACCAGCCAGTTGTTCTCACCAACTCTCTGTTTTGGCATCTACTTTCAGAGAGTGAAATTGGTCTTATGGTACATCATAGACTTTAACATACTTTCTCTACAAATTCTGAATAAGGAAAGTATTACACACAGTGAAACACAACCTGATCGCCTGGACGTAAAGCTCTTTCATGCAGTTCACTGAAACCAAATTGTTACCTTTCAGCATATCCTCCAAGAAAGACAGTATTACAGATCTTGATCTTGGGGGGATACATTTTTGAAGTCTCTTCCTTTTGGGGGAGAAAGTAGGTTAAGCCATGACCTCTCAGCAGGGTCCTTTTATAATATCCTGTATGGAATCTTTGGGTGGCTTATCCTTTAAGTCGGGGCTCCTGGGATTCTGGTTTTGGATATGTATATATACAGGGTTAAAAGTAGGTGGTTCAGTGGGTTAAAGCCGCTGCCTTCAGCTCATGTCATGGTCCCGGGGTCCTGGGATCGATTCCCACATCGGGCTCTCTGCTCTCTCTCCCTCACCATGCCGAATGTCACAGTGGCCTTGAAAAGCAAATTCATGACTTTAAGGGCAGCTTAAAGTTAGTATTATAAAGCCTAAAATCTGCACTACTTTCATCTTAACTCAGGGTAAATTTCAGTGATTACATTGAGAAGAACATGGTTGTATGATCCCCAGAGGGATTTTTGGGTCCTCGCTCAAAAGCTGGATAAACTTCTAAAAAGTATTATTTCATCGTTTTTAACTAGATCCTTAGGTGACGGGTGTGCACATGGAACTCAGGGTAAGGAGTGTTATGTTATCTGACCTTCCAGATCAGGAATACCAGCTGGTGCTGCAGGCTATCTTAACTCTGCTTTCTCATTTTTCAGTGTTTAGGGCTTAAGGTCAGTGTTGTTAGGGTTTACGGTTCTGGATATCAAAGGCAAAGTCATGTTTAGGTCCAGGTAAGCCTCAGGGTAACCTCTGTCACAGTTCTCATATTATTTGGATCATTAGGATGAAGGCATAGCATCATTAGGGAGAAGAGTGTAAGAGTTTGAGGTCAGGATATATGAGGGTCTGCTCTAGTCTGCTTTCCAGAGTTGACAGTGTAGGGTCATTAGTTTAGGGTAATCAGACATTTGGGTTAGGTCAGGGGAGTCCGAGTCAAACATACATCAATCCTCTGTCATTTGGAACTCAGAGTCTCGGGTTCAGCGTGAATGGCCTCCCTGGGTCAGGGTTAAAAGTAGGTATATGTATATAAAAGCAGGTATATACACAGGGTTAAAAGTAGGTGGTTCAGTGGGTTAAAGCCGCTGCCTTCAGCTCATGTCATGGTCCCGGGGTCCTGGGATCGATCCCCGCGTCGGGCTCTCTGCTTGGCAGGGAGCCTGCTTCCCTCTCTCTCTCTGCCTGCCTCTCTGTCTACTTGTGATCTCTCTCTGTCAAATAAATAAATAAAATCTTAAAAAAAAAAAGAAAAGCAGATATATAAACAGAACCCTGCTCTTTGGAGCATGGATGCTGAGTCACTGGGGTATGGGGTAATCAGGGTCAGGACAGACCATCAACAGAGTTGTCTGCACCATTGCCTCTTAGGGTTTTTAGATCTCTGCGTCATCAATGTCAAGTTCATTGAAGTTGTTAGCACTAATGTCGCTGACAGTGGGAAAGTCAGGCTCATTAGAGCTAATCTCCATTTAAACGATTTAAGGTCATTTTGGGTTTAGGATAATTTTGGATCACTTAGAATTGTTTCAAGAGTCTGGGATTTTAGGTGTAATTAGGCTCTCTTGGGTCTTTTAGGATCTTTTGGACTGTTGGGTTTTAGAATCATTTAAACGTGAATTTTTAAGGCATTTGGGGAGAGGAGTGCAGGGTTTAAGATCCTTTAGAGTCCACTGTGAACCTTAGGTACATTCAGAGTTGCCCGAGTTAGTATAGGGCCATGTGGGATACTTTGGGGCATAGGGTTTTTAGCATCATTTGAGAAATTTTAGGGTGTTTAGGGTTATTTAAGATTTAGGGTTATTATGGATGGAACTAGAGCGTATCATGCTTAGCGAAATAAGTCAAGCGGAGAAAGACAACTATCATATGATCTCCCTGATATGAGGAAGTGGTGATGCAACATGGGGGCTTAAGTGGTAGGAGAAGAATAAATGAAACAAGATGGGATTGGGAGGGAGACAAACCATAAGTGACTCTTAATCTCACAAAGCAAACTGAGGGTTGCTGGGGGGAGGGGGGTTGGGAGAAGGGGGGGTGGGGTTATGGACATTGGGGGGGTGTGTACTTTGGTGAGTGCTGTGGGGTGTGTGGGCCTGGCGATTCACGGACCTGTACCCCTGGGGATCAAAATATATGTTTATAAAAAATTAAAAATTAAAAAAAAAAAGATTTAGGGTTATTTAAGATCTAGGGTTTCATTTTGTTGAGGATCTTTGAGGACATTTTAGAAAGTAGAGTAGTTCTACCTGTTTTAGGATCCTTTTGAGGCATTTAGGGTTATGTAACTTACAGCCTTGCTATACAGAGTGTGGCCTATGGACCAGCAGCCCCCACAATCCCCAGAAGTGTGACAGTAAGGCAGGATCTCCCGCCACCCCCACACATCTGCTGAAACCAAATCAACATTTTAATAAGACTCCTGCCCTCCCACCACCACCACCATCAAGAGTCCCTCTGTTCTAAGACCGTTTAGGGCCATTTGGGACCATTTCCAATCATTAGAGCTTTGGGGTTGTAAGACACACTAGCCGTGGAGCTTTTGAAATGACTGGGTCCCTATTTAGGGCTGGAATGAAGATCATTTTCTTCATTTGGGATATTTTATGCATTTAGAGTTAGAGTCATCTAGGGTTCAAAAATAGTGAAGATCCTTTAGACATTTCAAAGGTTCAGGTTCTTTCTGGATCACTTGGAGCTTTTTAAGGTTTACGTGTTTGAAGTCTTAGGCCATTTCGGGTCATTTAGGATACCAAAATGTTCAGGAGCATTTGGAGTGATTTAACGCCCATTAGAGAGCCTGGGACATCCAAGGTCATTTTCGCAGGGATTCCAGGGGTTACAATTGTTAAGAAACTTGGGCCAAGACCGTAAAGCTGTTATTAGCGTGGACGTTCCTGGCATCTTAAGGTGTTTGTGTTCAGGGTACTGCTGGATATTGACTCGTGCATTCCACAGATGTTATCAAGGTGCCCACCCAGGGTCAGGCAGTACTCCAAGGGTTGGGGTTACCCTCATGAGGTTTGGGTTCTACTGGAGGAGATAAATCAACAAACCAAACCAGGTCATGATCCCAGGGTTCTAGGATCGAGTCCCACATCCAGCTCCCTACTCGGCAGGAGAGCCTGCTTGTCCCTCTGCCTGCCACTGTGCCTACTTGTGCTCTCTATCTCTCTGTCAAATAAAGAAATAAAACCTTACCAAAAAAATAAATAAATAAAAGTTCCCCTGGTGATTATAATACATTCAAAACTCCTGGCATTGAGTTTACAAGAATCTTCAGGACCCTTGAAGCTTTTATTAGGATGGGGGCTTCTAAGGGCATTTTAGGGTCCCTTACTATCATTTGGGTTCATTTAGGGTTCTTCATGGTTGGCTTAGTGCATTTATCTTTGTAGGGTATGGGTGGACATGTGAGGCAATTATTTTTAAAATAGGTTAATTGGATAATTCCCTGAATCCAAAAGTAATCTTTGCTGCCACCATGCCTGGACCTCTCTCTTCCCCTAAAACCCTTTGGAGGAGGAAAGTCCCTGCTCTGTGGGGATGTTGCTCAGAGCAGCTCCCAAGATCAGAGACCTTCTGGTGTGGGAAGTAAGACAGAGGAACAGAGATGTCCCCTGTGCCAGGGTGGGGCGAAGCATACATATTCCAGAATCTACCACACGAGGCCTCGGTTAGCTAATCAGGGCAGTGCCTCTGGTACCCAGTTCTTAATAAAGAGAACTTCAGAAGTTCAGAGCCCAAGTTCAACAGTCTGACAGCATATTCTGGATGACCTCAGGTTTCCAGAATTTATAATAAGGTTGTTGGTTTTTTCCTCCTTTTGAAAGCTGTTGCTTTTCTAATTCCTGAAAGAAGCAGTGAGAGTACAATTAGAAAGCGGATTTGGTGTCCAGAGTGACTGAGCCCAAAGTCAAGGCATTCCCCAGTCCCTCCAGCTCCTACTGGTTTTCTCACAGGTTCTGGGACTATGGATGTGAGCCTTGCTTTCTGGTGTGTGTGTGTGTGTGTGTGTGTGTGTGTGTGTGTGTGTGTGTGTGTGTGTTGTGTGTGTTGTTACATCAGTGTGTATGCATGTGATGTATGCTACATGCACAGACACAGGGAGTGCATTTCAATTGCATGACGGGCCTCCTAGGACAACAAGGACTTAAGTCTTGCCCTCGGAGAAGATGGACCCAAGTAGAGGAGGAATGAAAGTCTTGCTGGCTTTCATGTTCTGGCTACTGTTTGTGTTTTGTGTGTGTTTCTTATACATATATGTGCTTTTGGACCCTCAACATTTTTGGACATACTAGCAGGAAATTTTAACCTAAAAGCCAATGTAGTAGAAACATAAAGAAAACATAATCTTAGCATTCCAATGTAACTTTTTATAAAAGTTATTGGCTTTTTTTAAGATTTTATTTATTTATTTGACAGAGAGATCACAAGTAGGCAGAGAGGCAGGCAGAGAGAGAGAAGCAGGCTCCCCACTGAGCAGAAAGCTGATGTGGGGCTCGATCCCAGCACCCTAAGATCATGACCTGAGCCAAAGGCATAACCCACTGAGCCACCCAGGGGCTCCTGCTTTGGCTTTAAATAGAAGCCTGCCATCCTCTTGAATATGCTATGTTATTCACTGTATGTAACAATATCTACCATGTTTCTACAAAAGCTTCATCATTATACCTTTAATGGCTGAATAATATTCATGATTATGGTTTCTATTTTATCTATAGCATTATCACAAAAGGAAGAAAAAGTCTTGGCTTTTTTTTTTTTAATTGAGGTATATTACTTGGCTTTTCATCAGGACTGTTTAGATCAATTTAGGAAGAGCTGCTGTCTTTCCAATGCATAAATGAGTTATACCTTTCCATTTTTAGGTTTTATTTTCTAATCTCTTATTGCCCATACATAGAAAAAAAATTAATTTTTATATATTCATGTCATTTTGGCAACCCTGCAAAGTTTATTTGGTACTTCAAAATAATTTCTAGATTATTATGACCATTTTAAATTCAGCTCTCCCTTGTTGGTTTCTTTTAATGGGTCATGGATGTTATCATTTGTTCTTTTTGCTTAGGTAACTCAAGGGCTTTAGAGCAAACTATCCAAATGCATTTTTGTGACTTGTGTTATAGACAAAATTTGGCTAAGGAACTTTAACAATTTAAGTTGAACAATATATCCCATTTCTGTAAATATATACCTTACCTTTAAAATCTTTCCTTGGGAATCATTTTGGACTCAAGGTTTTTCATAGTCCTAGACATTCAATATTTGCTATTCAATATTTGCTATTGCTATGTGTGGGAGTTCTCGTCAGCAGTTTGTTCCCGAAATTATACCCCAGACATGTCTGAGACATAATTACTTTCCATTAGCAAGCCATACCCACGCTGTCTTCTGCCCCAGTCTTTAGCACCAGTTACCCTCCCGGGAGCCCAGATTTCTCTCTGTGGAGGATATTTTAAGAGACCCAGAATCTGGGGGTTGCCCACCCCTTAGATGGCTCGGCAGCTGTGGGCAGAGTTCAACCAAAAGTTAATGCTAATGTGTCCAGTTCAAAAACTCCTTTAGGAAAAAAGGATCTCACTGGATCACAAGAACGTTAAATCAGTGTTCTCAAAATATTGTTATGTAAAATATCTGTATCGCAGCGCCCCGGTGGCTCAGTCGGTTAAGCGTCCCACTCTTGATCTCGGCTCAGGGCATGATCTCAGGGTCCTGAGATGGAGCCGTACCCCCCATCTCTGCTCAACAGGGAATCTGCTAGGGATTCGCCCTCTTCCTCTGCCCCTTCTCCGCTCCCTCCCCAAGAATGTGCTCTCTAAAAATAAATAAATAAATCTTTAAAAATAAAATATCCATGTTATATCTTGCCTTTCACCAAAACATGTGTTTAGATTTCAATTCTGTCATAAAATGTAAATTTGAGTTCCCGCTTACGGCTTCATCTTGACAACCTCACACATTATAATTACAGCGCGCTGTTTCTCTAGCCCATACGCAGAGTGACCATATTAATTAGCCACACTGGGACATTTTGAGAGAAATAGGGGCTGCTTTTGATAATTACAACAGAACGACAGGTATTTCTCTGAGACTGTCCTGAGCAAACCAGAACTTGTGGTCCGTACCAAGGCGCATGTGGTTTTAAAGCTTCTAAAGTTAACTAAAGTATCTACTTAAGTCATAAGTAATCTTTTTTTTTTTTTTTTTTTTAAAGTAGGCTTTATGCCTGGCGTGGAGCCCAAGACGGGACTCAAACTCAGCACCCTGAGATCAGGACCTGAGCTGAGATCAAGAGTTAGACACTTAGGGCACCTGGGTGGCTCAGTCGTTAAGTATCTGCCTTCAGCTCAGGTCCTGATCCCAGGGTCCTGGGATTGAGCCCTGCACGGGCTCCCTGCTGGGCAGAAAGCCTGCTTCTTTCTTTTCCACTGCCCCTGCTTGTGTTCTCTCTTGCTGCACCTCTTTCTGTCAAATAGATAAATAAAATCCTTTTTAAAAAGTTGCTGGGGTGCCTGGGTGGCTCAATGGGTTAAGCCTCTGCCTTTGGTTTAGGTCATAATCTCAGGGTCCTGGGATCAAGCCCCGAGTCAGGCTCTCTGCTCAGCAGGAAGCCTGCTTCTCCCCACAACCCCTCTGCCTGCCTCTCTGCCTACTTGTGATCTCTGTCTGTCAAATAAATAAATAACATCTTAAAAAAAAAAAAAGGGCGCTTAACCAACTGAGCCCCCCAGGTGCCCCTTAAATCATAAGTAATCATCTTTATTTTGTGTGGTTTTAAAATGAAAAGAGCAATGTCAATTTTACCAAAGTTCAGTTTTCAGTAGGTTTCCTTGCATCTAAGCACCTCAGCAAAACCTCTTCAAATGCATTCAGCACTTGACAGCTCGGTCTGTGCCCTCAGCAAACCCCATTCAGTACTAGCTTCATTACCTAAAATAGACAAAACCAAATTATTTCATAAAATCTGTTTCCATAAAGAAAGCCAAGAACTGCTGGCTCCTTGGAGAGAAAGTTATTGGTATTTGCTGGATAATTTTCTGCACTCTAATTTCGGTAAGGCTTACAGCCTAATTTGGGGTGTTGGTGGGACCCCAGACAGTTTATCTTTTGTCTTTGTCACCTGCATGCACCATCCGAACTGTACAAAAACCACACTTTCTTTGAAGTGTTTTAACTGTCTGCTCGTCTGTTTCACTCAATTCAGCAACCAAAAAGCTACTGCTCAGAGTGGAAACTCTAAATATAAAAAATCAAGACCACACTTAAGACGAGCATTGATCCATCCAAATTTTTTTCTTCTTTTCTTTTTTAAAAGATTTATTTTAGAGAGCATGAGTTGGGGGGAGGGGCAGAGGAAGAGGGGGAGAGAGAATGTCAAGGAGACTCCCTGCTGAGCGCGGAGCCCAGTGTGGGTCTCAGCATGGGGGTTATTGAGTCCAGGACCCTGAAATCATGACTTGAGCTGAAATCAAGAGTTGGACACTTAAGAAACAGAGCTACCCAGGTGTCCCTTTCTCTCTCTTTTAAAAGAAACATATAGGGGTGTCTGGGTGGCTCAATTGGTTAAGTGTCTTCCTTCAGCTCAGGTCATGATTCCAGGGTCCTGGGATTGAGCCCCGCATCCAGCTCCCTGCTCCGCAGAGAATTTGCTTCTCCTTACCGCACATTCCCCCCTCCCATGCTCTCACTTGGCTGTCTCTGTCTTTCTCAAATGAATAAAAAAAATCTTTTAAAAAGTTAAAAAAAAAACATATAAGTATCATTTGGGGGCATTGTCAAAAATCCCATCTTGGAATAAAAAAATAAAAAATTATTTTAAAAATCTTATCTTGGTTGTTAGTTTTTTTTTAGAGCCCAAATTATGTTGGTCACTATTTATGCTCTTAGGAAGAGCTCTTATCAATCACATATTCAAATGTTGTGACCAACCATACAACCCCTCTGTGTTAAAGCTCTCCAGAAAAACAGAACCAACAGGACGTGGCAGTCTGGAGACCCGAGGAAGAAAGCCAACGTTGCAGCTCAAGTCCAAAGGCAGTCTGGAGGTAGAATTCTTTCTCCATCACGGGAGGTACTATTTTTTTTTAAGGCCTTCAACGGATTGGATGAGCCCCCCACCCCCCATTGTGGAAGGTCATCTGCTTTATTCCAAGTCTACTGATATAAACGTTAATCTCATCTAAAAAAACACTTCAGAGCAACATCTAGACCCGTGTTTGGCCAAATATCTGGGCACTGTGGCCTAGCCAGGCTGACACAGAATTAACGAACATTGGCCCCACACCATAGGGTAGAACTTGGGCCCTTGTCTGGGGTCTTACATCTGGCAACCCCTGGGGAGCTACCTCCAGCAGAGGCAACTCCTGAGGCAAGCCCAGGTCCCTACTCCCCTACGGGGTGACTCAGCCATTTTAGACATGGGGAAGGACTAAGGACTAAGAAGACCAAGGCCTAGCAAAAGGCTCCATGATTTGGGCCCAGGATCAAAACAGGCCTGGGGTAGAGTCAGGGCAAAATCCAGCATCTATGGTATTCCTACCCAGCTCTTTCCGCTACAACTCTTGGCTCCAGCAGGACCTGAACTCAAGACTCCTAAGGGACGTTCTCATTTCACTTCCTATTTGGAATATTACAGCCAAGCCTGAGCCTGTTCAAACCATAAACTCTTAGGGAAGAAAATCAACTTATTCCCTGGATATGCCTTCACACCCCCATCCCCGGCCCTCCCACAAGGCAGGGGTCCCCACCCAGCGGCCACACATGGACTCATCCACAGAGCGACTTCTCTTTGAAAAGTGCTTTATTTCAACAAGATCTAAGTTAGGTGCATGAAAACATATCAAAATGTTACAGACATTTATGGCTCCCTCTGAGGCCTCGTCAAATTATGTTAGGATACCCAGATGCATCATTTTAAAAGTTCAGAACCAAACATTGAACCGGGTCATGTACCATTGTTGAAGGCAAGTTACGATAAAGAAACGAATACCTCGCGAAGCTAACATAAGTGGGGAAACCCTGAAGAAACACTAGCACTAACACACCAGAAACCATCAGCCGGGGAAGCAGGTCTGCAATCAGCTGAGCAGGCTCGGAAAGGGCAAACTGGGCTTTCCCTTCCGGGCTTGTCCACATCTTGTGCTTGGTTCAAACACAGGGGGGCGCTATAACCTCCCGTGGCAGGGGAAGTGCTTTCAGTTCCACTGAAAGAAGGGCTGCCACGGTTCTCTGTATTTCTGCCTCTCTCTGAGATCCTCGTCTCACCTGACTCAAGCAGGACTTTGTGTAAAACAACTTCAGCAGCAGCTCGGAAATGTGTGCTACGGCCTCGAGGATGCTGGGAAGTTCCCTGCTTGCTATCTCAGCTCCCACATCATGGCTTGGCCACGAGACCCTGAAATTCCCCCGCGCGTAGAAAATTTCTCTCTTGGCCGTTTATCTAGGACACCATATTCTCTGTGCCGTGGAGCTTGGCATTTTTCGAGGCGGGAGAAGGGGAAGGAGAGTTTCTCTTAAGAGAGTTTCTTGCCCTACTGGGAGCCGTCGCACCTCTTTGCTCCTGACACCAAAATAACCACCCAACCCTGCAGAAAAGAATTTGTGCCAAGAAGTTTTACATCCGAGAACAGATTTGCGTGTGTGTGTATCATTGTATTTCAAAGTCTTATTGTGTACAATGGTGATAAAATGTCTACATGAGGATCTCCAGGAGAGTGTATTGTTTCCTTTCTGCTAGGGAGAAGGGAAGGGTGTGAATATTTCTCCTTGAAGCCTCAGACCAAAACCTCAGCTCTTGGTCCTAGCATGGGACCCAGTGGGTGGATGGCTAATCTGATCTCCTCTCTCTTAAACCTCACGTAGAATTCAAGTTTATCAGCCTGGAGCCCGGCGCACACATTCCTCACCAGCCCATTCCTCACCAGCCCGCACAGGCAAGCCGGCTGCTTGTGCTTGTCAGTCCTTCCCCAAGATTCCCCCACCCTCCTATGCCCCCCTTTAACTCTTCACCTGCCCACTCACGTGATCACTGAAAATGTGACCTTGTGCTTAATTCCACCAACACCTGGCAGAACGGACACCCCCCACACCCCGCCAGATGAGACTCAGGCTTTTCCTTCATTTGATCACCTTGTAACACAAGCCCCCAGGAAAAGAAAGCCAGATGTGGCTAGCCTGCTTTTCACAAGTTAGGGAAAAAACCCTATAAATTGGCCTTTTGTTCCTCACCCGATTTCAGGTTCATTGCACGCAATTACATAAAACCACACAAATCAGTAGAGGAATTCAAAGCTGCAAAGCCATACGATACCAGTGGGAAAATCCGGCTCCACACCATGGAGAAGTGTCTCTGTTTCAATCACTGCTATTTCAAAAGACCTTTCCAAAATTCCTGATGAGGTTATTAGGATGTGAGAAATGATCTCCAAACAGGGTGGGCCAAAACGGAAAAGTACAGCCTGTGGTAAGGGGAATGTATCCAATAAGACTCCATTTCCCCTGACTTTCACCTTGACACCTGCCCCCCCCCAACCCCATCTTTAAGAGGCCAGGTCTACCCTACGTTTTGCAACATTTCCGTATTGAAGCAATTGTAGTGCTAGTGCAAATCAAAGAGAACTTTTATAAACCAGAAGTCGCCATCTAACAAAAGTTAGAGGTTAGTCATCTGCTCTGTGGAAATTTTTCTGCCTAACCCACCAAAGAGAGTTATGGGACCAACGCAGGCTTTGAACATTCAAAATAAAAGTAACTGGAAGAGAATTTCTTAGGTCATTTTCGCAAATGCAAAACTCAGGAAGTCTGTTTGCATTCACCAACCGGCTCTTTCCCAGCTCTAACAAAGGAAGCCTCTCCCCCTGCCCCCGGGGTTTTCTGTGCATTTTGCGGAGGCCCAACGAGGGGTATGATGGAGACTAAAGACTCCGGATTTCCAGTCCACGCCCCATAGGGCTGGTGGCGCTGTCCCCAAAGAGGAGGTCGCCTTGCTAAAAGACCCCCGGCAAGATGCCAGGTGGCAGAACGCCATCTTTGTGAAAGTCAACAAGACCACAGCTGCAAGCCATCTAACGAGGCTACGGAAGCCACAGAGGGGAGCAGGGGGCAGGAGGAGGCAGGAACGGCTCTGCTGCAAGCATCCACCTTCTTTGCCGACACGGCTCTCCTTCCGCCAACTGCCCGGTTCCCGAAACCTTTCTTGGAGAGGAGAAGAGATGGGGACACCCCCCCAAAAAAAGGCTGAGACACCTGCTGCTAGGAGCTCCCACCCTTGCCTGGCCCATCCTCTGCTCCCAGCATCTGTCTGTCCCTCTTCAAACTGTACCAGCCACATTGATGCCCAGCTACCCAGTGGTCTTCCTGAGAGGAGACACAGGTGACAGACTGTCCTACTCTTTCTCCCCCATTTGAGGTCTGTTCCAAAGATCACCCAGGTGGCTGCTCAGAGAAGCTCCACCCTCCATGTGCACCTGCATAGGACAGCCCACAGAGCTTCCCTGAGCCCCACACTCAGTCAGTAGCAGGGTCTTCCTCATGCTTGGAGTCCATCTCCATGCATAAGTTGAGGGCAACTTACAAGAATCCTATGGTTTTGAAGAAGAAACCCTTGGCCTTGACCTCAAACACATGGCCTCAGCTCCAAGTGCAGGGAGAGCCCTTGATGATGGGAAATGGGCTGGCCTCCCAGGCATCTGTCACTTCTGCAAGGAGCTTCTATGATTCCCTAAAGAGGGAAACTCTGGTCACCACCCAAGGACAAGTCCAGATCTGGGCCATTCTAGCCAGTTGGCCACGGAAAAACCCATGAGACATTTCCTTCGACTCAAGGAGGCGCCAAAGAGTTGGGGTTGGCCTTCACAGCACGGGGTTGGCATGCTGAGTGAGACATCAGTCTCTTCTCCTAGGCATGGCCACAGAGGTGAGGAGAGGCAGAATCCACACAGATCACATACGTCTTTGTTATTTTAAACAAAGTTTCCAGTGTAAAAACTTGTGGGTTTATTGCATCTACCCCACAGATGATTTATTTTTCTCTTTCCATCCGACCTTCCCCAAGGGCATGGGGCGGCTATTTTGTTAATTTCCAATGCCCAGTCTTTCTAGACGTACGGGGAAGATCTCCACCAATATGTAAATATCCCAAATGGTGAGTTTGCAGAAACCCCTTCCCTTCCAAACATGCGTGGCTGCTCCCGGGCCCTTGAGGAGGACATCAATGTCAGCCCCCCAGGTGGGTGCTGGTGGCTCGGAATTCAGTTCCGTGTAAATATCAGGTAGGCACGTGGATATGTACCATGTGTGCACACGCGCTTACTAGTGCATGTGTGTGCTCAAATGCACACACACACACACACACACACACACACACGTTGGGTCCTTATAACAAAATTCAAAAGTCCTGTGAGTGAGAGAAAGGAGAGGCGCGTGGGGATCCGAGGATGCGGAGCTGTCTGCTGGCTTCTCCATCCTGCTATAGGCAATGGATAGTGGCTCCGCAGGAGCTGGAGGGGTCTGTAGCTACACATTCCCATGGAAGGAAGGCTCCCAGCTTCCTGTGCGTCTTCTTGTGCCAGTGGCGGCCCCTGTGGCGTCTGGATCCCCTCCTTCGTGTGGCTCAGATTGTTGCTGGGGTCTCGGCCATCTCTTCCAGCCTCTGCCGGATCATGAGCCGGAGCACAGTATACCTGGGGACAGGAACAGCTACCATGGGCAGCAGAAAGCAACACATGCTCCCTCTTGATCTTCCCCCACAGCCCGGGTTCCTGGGAGCCCCCTGTCAGTCCCTTCACTTCTATCAGTGGCCCAGCTGCCAGCCACCCTGTGTGGCTTGTGTTTATTTCTGCACCCAGAGGAGAGGAACCAAGCAGACCCAATCCAAACTAGACAATCGGACTACAGTAGCGTTCAGTAAATGTTAACTGCTTTTGCGCGATCATCATTGTTAGGGCAAATAGAGCATTGGCGCTATTCTCCAGGGGCAGAAGTCAATCAATTGTTCTGCCATATCCATGGAAAGCTGTCCACTTTACGAATAAATATGGCAAAAAAATTTAAAAATCATACAATTCTCCCCAGAGAAATAGGGTGAAACCAGTGACGGGGATTGGAAGGTACGAACTTCCAGTTATAAAATAAAAAGTCACAAGAATGAAAAGTGGAGCGTCGGGAATACAGTCAATAAAGTGTCAAAACGTTGGATGGTGACAGATGGGGACTTTGCTTATCATGGTGAGCACTGAATAATGTATGGGACCGTTGCATCGCTACGCCAGACGCCTGAAGCAAATATAACACTGTATGTCAACGACACTACGATCATAAAATTTAAAAAAAAAAATCCTCTCCAGAGAGAAGCTTTACTGGACTTTTCAAGCTAAATGTAATTTCCAGAAGAGAAGCATTGAGAAAGAAGGGTAGGAGAGAAGGATTTCAGAGGTAGGTAGCTTCGGCTAATTTCCACTGCTACGACAGCCTTCCTGAAATCCCCAGAACATTTTTCTGTCCCACATCAAAATAAGAAGCTGACTGAGGAAGCAGAGAGACCAACACACTTAAGCTTTGTGTCCCCATCTGAGATCCACATGTGTCACAGGGAGCCCCCGGGAAGAAGGTCCCCAGGACCCAGGCCCACACAGCCACTCAGCACAGTCCCTGGGAGGCACCCATCAGAGAGCCGGCTCCCGGAGGTCCCAAGGAGAAGCCCAAGCAGCTGCCCCGGGGCCGGCCGCACATACTTGCGCATCAGTTTCTTGACTTCTCGATCTTCTTCCTCTTGGAGCTTCTGAATGAAGCTTTTTAGGACAGGCATCTCAAACTTTATGTACTGGGCCACCTGGGGAGGAAGAAATCCGTCTGGGGTGCGTGCACGCCCCGTCCCAAACTTACTCCAATTCCTTTTGTTGTCTGTCTCATGCAAGGTGCAATGGGGTGGGAAACCTATTTCTGCATGGATCCAAGATTCCTTTAAAGGCTACAGTAGTCAAGCCCTGTTCATCTCACGGCTGGCACCGAGTCTGTGGTGACGATCACTCCCTATCCGTGACACAGATCTTGGAACTTCTCCTCTCTCATCCCATGTATCTAATGCACGACAAGTTGCTATCCAACATGCAAAGCACTCTCTCTTGAGGCAGTGATGCTGAGAACACCTGAACCCCCAAGTCAATAAACCTGTACGTTCTGCCCTATCGGGATTCAGGGACCTATGGCTCAGGACGATAATTTGCATTTGGAGTCTCACATGGGCATCCAAATGGGAACTTGCTCCAGAGAGGCCATGGGGGTGAGGGTGCCTCCAGGTGAGCTGAAGTTAAAGCAGCTGTGCCCTTGCCTCCACAAGAATCCCCCTCCTACTCGATCAACTCTTTTCCATGGGAAAAGCCTATTCATGTTGAACTGCTCTAAGACTCGTGGCTGGCTTTGGTCGATGGAACGTATGTGGACATGATATAAGGTCCGTTTGAGTGGAGGTTTCAGAGGAGCTTATGAGGTTTGGTCTGGTATCTCGCCCTCCAGGTAGCTGCCCTGGGAAGTGTACCCCAGGAAGCCACTACCCCTCATACCTGGGTCTCGGACTGAGACGTGAACTCAACCCCAGGCTGGAAGCAGAGCAGGTAGCCACCAGCCTGCGGTGCCCTGAGCAAGAAAGTGAACATTTGCTGTGGCAAGCAGCTAGGATTTGGAGATGTTTGTTACTGCAGCAAAAGTTGACTAACACACAAGATAAGGGAAAAACCCTGCCAACAGCTTCAAGTTGCTGAGAGAGGTCTGCAGAAACTTCTCAGCCCTTTACAGTACCCTAGAAAGGTTGAAGACATTTACTTTTTCTGGGTAAACCACTTTGTGCCAGAACATTCCCTCAACAGCTCCCCCAGCGCATGCCCTCCGCCTAGCATTTGTGTTCATTCTCCCGGCCGCATGACCATTCCTGCTTCAAGAAAACCTGGTATTAAAAGTAATAATAATAAAAGAAAAAGAAAGAAAAAATGAAAAATTAAAAAAAAATTTTTAATCATAATAAAATGTTTCATTAAAAATAAAATAAATACAATTAAAAAATAAGTTTTAAAATTCAAAAAATAAGATAAATGAATTAGAATAAAAATGTTTAAATGTTAAAAATCAGAAATTTGAAAATGTTTTAAAGATGGAAAAAAGTAATAAAAAATAAGTTAAACTTTAAGAAAGAAAGAAAAGAAAAGAAAATCTGGTATGGAGGAACGGCAGGAAAATGGGACTTGGTCCTTGGCCAGAGAGTCAAGCTGCACGTAACCCAAGCAAATCTCTGACCACCCACCGGAAGGGGACTCACATCGTAGGTGATCTCCTGCACCTGGTCCTTCTCCATAAGAAACACTTTGGAGACTTGCTCACACGGTCCCTGGAGGATTCGGGCAACCAGAGGGTAATCGGTGTTCTTCAGCTTCTGTTTCTCTGGAACCACACACACAGCCAGGAACAGCCCTGAGTTAGGCCTGAGGCCTTTCTCACCGTAAGAAGCGGCCAACTCAGGGGCCCAGATGGCCCAGGCCCCTTAGAAGATGTGGCCAGCTACGTCAGGAGACTGAATTGTGAATGAACAATTCTGGTTCAAAGCAACCATTCCTTCCCTGCTCTCCCGGACAAAACTACCAGGCTCCAGCCCCGCCATAAGACGCTACATGGGAGGAATCGGTTTCATCTACCTCTTGAGAAAATCCAGTTGCCTTTTAAATAAGCAGTTAGGTTTTAGACCACCTACGGCCTTCCCCAGTGGACTCAGACAGTGACCCCACCAGCCTCAGGAGCAAACAACATTTGGAACTTTCCAAAGGCCAAACAACAAGCAAATGAGGCCGATTTGAGTGACATAAACATTTTCAAGTACACCGTGTTTTTCAGACTTACCACCGCTGGTATGGACCACGTACAAAGCAAACTCCTCTGCGGAATTCTCGATCTGAATCAGAAACAAGAGATGCTTGAAGAGAGTGCGTATTTACATATCCTACCTCTGAGCCATTCCTTCTGGAACGCTGCAAAGCTAAATGGATTTTTGGTGCCTCTGAGGGGGAGCCGTTTCTCTCCAGCTCTCAGAGGGGATGAAGAGAGGGGCCGATCACAGTCGATAAGAAGGACTCACCTTTCTGGCACCCTGCCAAGCACTGGGCGACACACTTGGCACGTGTTAACTCATCTCATGTTCCTGACAGGCCCTCAGCGGGGGTCCCGTGAACCCTCATTTTAGAGAAGACGAAGGAGAAGCACAGGGAGCTTAAGTTACTATCTCGGCTCCTCCAATCAGCAGGTGACGGCTGGGGATTTGAACCCAGAGACCACCAGCTGCCAGTGGCCTCAGGGAAAAATGGGGATCCCTGTCTCCTAAAGATTTCTTGTAAAGGAATCGTGTAAAACCTGCAGAGTAACAGGACTTTACGGACTCATGCACTAGAACTTGCACGTGTACTGAAGTTCATTTTTCAGAATACATTTCCCAAATGTGTTTCAGAAGCCAGTCTGTGCCTGGGCTCTGAGGTGTGTGCCTAGGGCCTGGGGTCTGTGCCTGGGCTCTGGGCTGCTTCTCAGAATTCAGCGGACCAATCTCCTGCCATTTGCCAAACAGTTTCCCTGGTCCTTGGGCTTCAGATTCAGTAGGTCTGCTTCAGGGCTGGGGACTGGGAAGCTGCTTGGCTAACAATCTCCCTTGGGATACTAATGCCACTGGGTCAGAAAACCCCAGGCCCCCTTGCCCAGTGCCCCCCGCTTACTGCACACTCTCCATGTCCCCCTTCCCACATCGGGAGCGCCGCAGGCCCCTGCGCCACCCCTCCAAGGCCAGCCCGCGGAGGGAACTTGCCTTGAATTTGTTGAGCAGCAGCTTCAGGACCTGGGGGGTGGTCATGGTGCTGTTGATGCGGACGTTGGTGACGGAGCCATAGGCTGGCGTGAACACCGATGTCTGTCAAGAGAGGGGGATGGCTTAGGGTGGCAGTGGGGACAAGATGGGACAAGAACTGGGCTCTAAAACCCAGGTGTCCCGGTCCCATGACCTGGGGTAAAGGGCACAGTGACAAGAGCACTCTCCCCGTGCACCCTGAGAGGCCCCCTCCTCCCCCACCCCGCCCCAGAGAGCTGTGCCTAACTCCGGTTGTCTCCTCCCCACTGTCCCCATGGGAAGCTGGAGGGGTCTGAGCTTAGCAAGGAGGGCAAATGGATCCAGGTAAGGAAGGCCCTCTTGCCAAAGAAGACATGCACAAGGCCCCTTCCACTGTACCTTCAACGCAAGGGGTCTCTGACCCCTCCCGTGAGGCACTTGCTTCTGGGGCTGGATTCAGACCAGGCAGTGGGAGGAAAGGAGGATCAGCTAGAATTGGCGGGGGTGGGGGGTCGGGTAGTGCACGGACACCCCCTGATTTGAGCCCTGCAGCCCTGACTCAGTGGGTAGCACACAGCTCACAGAAAAGTGAGACCACCCAGCAGCGAGAAGCCCACGGTATAGGATGGGGGTACATGTGGATTTTCCAGGGAAAATCTGATGTTTGTGGGGTCATCTCATTCACCACCCTATGGGGGGCTCTGATCTGGGGTCCCTCATCCCTCCCAAAGCCTGCAGAGCCTGCAGCCCACCCATGACCCAAGACAGAATAGAAAACACTTGGCTTCCCACTCCTCTGTAACCTTGAGGTGGCCGCTGCCCAAGAAGAGGCCTTATTCCCTTGGCCCCCAGCCCCTCCCCTCCCCCATCCTCTCTACCTTGTGGTTGTAGAAATGGCCATTGATGGAGAAGCGGTGGCGTCTGATTCGTCTCTGGTCACCGGGTGTCCTCACGTTGCCACGGCGACGCACCCCAACATCACTGCGTGTGCGCATCAGCTGGGGGGTGTCTTCCTGCAGGGGCTTGAGGCCCCTGGAGTCTAAGAAGGAAGGGAGAGATGAGCTCCGTCTGCCCAGCCCAGGGTTGTGGCGGTTTGCACACAGTCCCCTCTTTGTGGCCAATGCTACCACCGGTACTAGCCATGGCCTCCCACTGAAATACGTTTCATCAAAACAGTATTTCTTGCCGGGGCAAAAACCTATGGTATAATTTACGGAGAAGCTCTACAGTGACAAGATTCAGAGGAGAGACTCAGGAGCCAGATTCCCAGGGCCAAATCCCAGCCTCACCATTGCCATGTTTCACTAACCTCGCCACGCCTCCGTTCCCTCATCTATAAAATGGGCATACTAACAGCACCCCCATCACGGGGTTGTCGTGAGGGTTTCCTGAATTAATTCACGCAAAGCACTGAAAATAGTGTTTGGCACAGGAGAAGCATGACCTGAGGACCTGACAGTATTTATCAAAATTACAAATGCTCATAGCCTCAGACCTAGACACTCCACTTGAACGAATCCTACAGACATGACAAATGTGTGAAATGACACGTGTCCAGGGCCACTAACTGCCGTTTGTCACAGCAACAGACTGGAATGACTTCAACGTCCATCACCGAGGAGCCATTCAGCTCTCGCTTTCTCCACACAGTGGAACACAGCTGGATAAGAAGGCCAAAGTTCTTGATGGATTTGTGTGGAACACTCCAGAAAACAAACCAACAGAAACAGGGATGTGCAGAAACAGAAGAGGGGAAGAAGAGAAATGACCTCCAACTATAAAGGCATGTTGCTGTGTATTTGCTTTTCCCTGTCTAGAATACCTCAGAAAGAATGCCTTCGAGGATTTTCTGGGGAGGGAACCACTTATGGTGGGGAGAAGAAATGGGGGGACCTCTGACTGCCTCCTTTGAACACACATTGAATCTCAAACCACATGACTTTTATTAATTCCATTTACAGCATCTAGATCACACCAGTCCTCCCAAAGGTGAGCCCAAAGCGGGACCCCTCCCGCCGCACCTGTACCTGTGGGGCTCGGTGTCTGCTCGCCCTCAGGCGGGGCATCCGCTTCTGAAATCTGAATGTTGGGCATGGTGAGGGGCTTGAGGATGGTGCTGGGGAGAAAGAACACAAAACGGAGAGCGGTTCAGCTCCTGCAGGGGGACCCTCCCTCTCCTGCAAGAGCACTTGGCATAGGCCGGGCTGGGAACTAGCACAGCCCCGTGCGGGCGGCCCGTGAAGCTGGCCCTGCTCCAGGGATAAGCACTGGGAGGGGAGGGGGTGTTCTGGAGAAGATGCTCTTTCCCAGCATCCATCCCAACACAAGCCCCGAGTTCATCAAGCCCGGGATGGAGAACACCAAAGAACAAAATCCAGGTGTTGTCTGCACTGTTTCTGAGCACGTACAGCTTCTACAGCATATTTGGAAAACCCTGTAACAATGAGCATTTGCTTCTCCAGACAAGATTCCAGTTCAGAGGCTTTTCTGTTGGAGTAACTCAGAAATTGCTTCTGGCATCTTCAAGGAGGAGAAGCAATACATTGGCTGCCCACGAGTGTCAGAGCAGCATTGGAAGGGCCACTGATGATAGTGTCCTTGGGGTTGCTGGACGGGTTGCTCAGCCAAGCTGGACCCCACACAGCCAGCCTGAGCAGAGGCCCGGATAACTGGCAAATGACCCCCTTATAAGCCAAAAAGAATAATGACTGCAGCTCAGAGATGCATACCCCAAATCAACAGGAGATTTGAGCAGAGAGGAGAACCGTATTTAACCCATTAGGACCATCCCATTGTGAGAAGAGCATGGGCTCCCTGGGATCCAGTCGAGATGGGACTCAGGATCCGGAGATGACAGTTTTAAGGGAAGACCATAAAAACTGAAAATCTGGAAGGACTCCCCACTGTGGTCTAACTCTGGACTTCTGACTGCAGACTGGAGCTAGGGAGGGCTGCTCCCACCGCCCACTCCCTCACCGCAGCAGAAACTGGTCTCAGCCCCCTTCTTAGCCCAGTGGCCCAGGTAGTTGCTTGATTCTAGCCAGCATCAGGGATGACATTCATTCCCGTTCCTGACAACCCGGTCAAAAGCCCTGGTGGGTTTCAAGAACTAGCGAAGTTCAGCTTGGTGTTGCAGGGAAGGGAGGAGAAATGAGTGTGCGGAGTGAAGGACCGGCCAGCAGGTTCAGCCAAAAATCACGCAGTCAACGGCGTTCTCAAAATCCCCTCGTGGAGGGGACGCAATGGAACACAGCCTGGGCGTCGTCCGGCTGCAGCCATGGAAAAGGGTTTGGCCCGCAGGAAATCCAAGAAGGCAAAAGGGCTGAAATCAAATTAGAGCGTGAAACTAATCAAGGAGATGAAGCCCAAGAACCTTGACCAGACATCCCAGCAGCCAATGGGACGGGCGACGTCCCTCCTAAAATTCCCTGGGAAAGAAAGCACATCAGCTCCAGGGCTTGGCCACCATGCAGGCGTCTCTCAACTTTAGAGAATGATGGATTTGGCTGCGGAGTTGAGCAGAATTCCAGTGTGTCCAACAGAGACAGCTTAGGTCCGGTTGAAAACAGAAAACAAGTCACCGTGGTTTGGCTGGGAGGTCAGCACACATCTCCCACACTCTGGCCTCAGAGCAGCACCAGCCAGTTTGGGGAGGGAACACAGCCGGTCACTGATACCCAAAACCGAAGTCCTGAAGGAAGTCCCAGCGGAGAGGGCAGGCCTCAAAACATGGCACTTGGCTGCTCAGCTGGCAGCAGCAGAGGGAGGGGGCGACCAGTCTTGGGCTTTGCAGACCTTGCAGTGGGAATCCAGAGGAGGGAGCCTCCCAGACTACTGACTGTCACACTGTCGCCCAGCTCCGGGTGTGGCCTGAAGGACGCAGTCCCCTGGCTGGCCTCGCAGGAGCGGTTTGGACAAGCTGTGATGTTCCTTTTCTTCTTCCAGGTTCCTCCACCCCAAGTCATGGAAAGCTTTGGAGACAAGGTTCAAGCCCTTGCTGTCTCCAGAGCAGGGCCACTCTATAAGGAGTGGTCCCCATGGGGAGATGCTGAGGCCGGCTGTCCCTTAGAAATCTGCAGGCGAGGCCCAGCTCACCACAAGCTACACCCCCTCAGAGACTCAGAAATTCTCTGCGAGGGAGGACACACCGCAAGCAGGCCTTAGCGTTTCCCCCCTCTGATGTGGTGACAGGCACAGTGGCCTGATCACACCAACACCTGCTCCTTCCTCTTCCTCCTAAGCCCAGAACAGGTGCGTAGTGCAGGTGGGGAGAATGGGGGCCAGGGTCAAGGCTTGCTGGAAGAAGGTGGCATTTCTCTGCTCAAGGACATTTAAGAACAGAACTCCAGTCACCCCTGGGCCCCTCTCTCTTCACTCACCCCTGCGCCCCCAAGTTACAGCCAGAGTGCCAGGAGGAAGAGGATGGCGGGGGGCGAATGCGCTCATTGTCATCCTGCATCTGTAGACGGATGGGCCGTCGCAGCCCCCAGGAGATGTTCAGCAGCCCCTCCACGATGAACTCGTCTTCCTCCTGCCCACAAAGCAATTGGCACCATGAGCCAGCCCTGAAAACCCCGCAGAAGCCAGCAGCACATCGGGGGACAATGGACAGAGCCCCTGAGACGTCCTGGCTGGGCGCACCCAAGTTACACCTGCAGGCCAGCTCTGAGACACACCCCACCGCAAACGACCCCTGACGCCCCGAAGACGACCTCAAGGTCAATGCAAAAGTTGCCTCAAAATCAAGCACATGTGTGTCAATGATAAAAATGGTGGGGGTTTTTTGTTTTGTCTTTATACTTTAAAGAAAGAAGAAGACATCGCTTAGCGTGAGATGAGCCTTGCTAACAGAAGTCAGAGCCAGATTCTCGAATTAGCTACTTTCCCCTCCCCCACCATGGGAAGCTATGTCTTTAGCTAGAACATATGCTTACCAATCTGACCTGCTGGATGAAGGAGATTTGCAGTAACATTTCCCCAAGTTTGTTCTATCGAATACTAGCTCCTCTCGCAGATCAACCGTTCCCTTAAATAGGGTGTCAGGCGATCATGAGCTGGGAGAGGATATGTTCATCAGATTTCCTACCAGCATAACATCCCAGAGACTTTAATTAGCTAATGTGCTACATTATGGCTCTCCAAGAGGTAAATAAATCCTCTAAGAATTCCAAATTTATACTCAAGGGTGGTTGACTGCTAACAGGTTAAACATCAGACCCTTCTAAGGGCATTGGTGTGTTTTGTCTCAAAGAACTGAATCTCATTTGTTATAATGAGTTTCTGTTTAATCATAGAGCATTCTGAGAATTTATTCTATAAGACACACTGCTGAAAAGCTATCCAAGGACCAAAATCTTACAAATGGCTGAGCCACTCACTACGAGAAGCTTTAAGGGCAGTGCCTAAAAGGGTCAGGCCTTTTAGAGGGTCTCAAAAAAACCTACAGCTGTCAGACCTGGGCCACAGCTACATCTTCAGGATGAACCATATGGATGAGGAGGACACCTGTCCACCGAACAACTGACCCAGATCCCAGGATCATCCACAGAGAGGAGGGAAGAGCCAAAGACGGCAGGAGATGAAAACAACTTTCAGGCTGGGAGGGGTCTTGCAGGGAAAGGCTTTATGTAAGAGCAGGCCATATAGAGGGCCTTTCTTGCTGGTAAAGCCTGAGGCTGGCATGCCTACTGTTACATAGTATGATTTTAGGACAGGATTTAACCCACACTAGGACTTTGCCTACATGGACTGGTTTGAGGGACACAGAAAAGGCCACTGCATCTCACATACTCTCCCCAACGAGCCTGCCTTTGTAGCTGAAATTCTACCATCTGATATCTGTTTCTGTGGATTGGATCGCCATGGCTTGATGAGCTGAAAATGTGTTTAGAAGGTATTACACACATCTTATCAGTCTAGAACACTTGAGTATAAATTACTCCACCTGGCTCCTCCATAACTCACCATCTACCCGATAACAGGCTTCAACGGAAATGGATATGGGATGAGTAAGCTTAGATTCAGGCTGGGGGCTGGGAGAAGCCGGACGGAGAGCAAAAGGCATCCCAGGAAGGCACCCGAGGAAGACCACTGCAGTCATACAGAAGGGCCAAGTATTTCCACGCCGAGCTGACTGATGTGGGCCCAGGTGTGTAAACACAGAGGACTGGGTAAGATTCCTGAATTGCCCAAGAAGAAAGAGCTTGCTTGAGAGCCATGGGAAAGGATCATTTCATGAACGTCCCCTTTGAAAGACCCCCCTCTGAAGCAGAGGCTAGCCCAGGCTCACATCCCCAGGAATATCTCTGGAACAGAAAAGGTCATCCTCATTAGTACAAAACAAGCCTGGGGTCTCCTTCCAAAGAACTCCAGGGACTCCCGCTAACATCCTCAATGAGAGGCCACCCATGGGTGGGGGTAGGAGAGGCAGGGACCCCGAGACCCTGGAGACATGGAGACAGACTGGGCTGGCCCACAGGCTCCCCCGCGGTCTCCTTACCTCACGGTGTCGGAGCTGCAAATTCTGGCCTTCATAGTACAAATTATAGGTCTTCAGATGAAGGAGAAGTTCGTTCCTTAGGGCAAGATACAAAAGGTGTGACATTCTCAGCTGAAGCCACTTGTAATGCACCTGTTCCCTCTTTTCTCACCTCGAAACTGGCCTCCAGCTGCCCCAGTCTGGGTGTCTGTCCACACATGCATACACACACACACACACACAGCCACCGCCCCCATCTCCATTTTCCCCAGGATCAAGGTCAAGAACAGGTCAAGAACAGAGTGCAAGGAGCAACTCCAGCAAACCCAGGCTCGCAGCTCTGACAACACTCCCCAAACCAAACTCCACACACAGTCCTTGGTGAGGCGAGATTCAGAGAGGCAAACATACGAGGAAGTCCACGTATAAGCCTGCTGGGGCCCCACTGTTTTTTCTCCCTCACCCCTGCTGTGAGGACAGGGCAATCAATACAGGCTTGCAGGAGACTCAGGAACTTCTAGACTTTGCAGCAAGTTAAAAGGGACGGTCTGGACCCACTGACTAATGCTTCAGAGACATGACCTTACAGCGGGTTTAAAAACTCACAAATTCCCGTCATTAAAAACTCACAAATTCCCGTCAACAGCTCAGAGAATGAATAAAGGAAGCTGTAGTCACACGGTGGAATGTTACATAGTAACAAGAATATGAATGAGCCTCACCCCCACGGATGGATCTCACAGACCTTACGTTGAGGAAAAGATGCCTGACTCCAAAGGCCACGTATTGTATGATCCCATGTATACAGAGTTCAAAATGGGTGTTAGAATTCCGGATAGCAGTTCACCTTGGGGAGCAGTGACCACAAGGGGGCAGGAGGGGATTCTGGGCCCTGGCAGTATTCTGTTCTACAGCTTTTATCTTTTCATTCTAAGTGCTTTTAAGTTTATTTAAAAAAAAAAAAAAAAAAAAAAAAACTGGGGTCGGTGCTTGGCTGGCTCCGTGGGAGGGGTATGAGGCTCTTGATTTCAGGGTCGTGAGTTCAAGCCCCATGTTGGGTATAGAGATTATTTAAATAAATAAACTTTTAAAAAATTTTTTTCTTAACTTGCAAATCTTCCTCTGAAACCCTATATTAGCCTGCTTTGCTGTTAAATCCTGGTTTTCAGGTGGCCCCCTGGAAACACAGCTCTACTGAATGAGAGAGAGCAAGGACTTCCTACCTTTGTGATTTGGACGAGCCCTCATCTAACCTGAGAACAATCCGGTTTTATCTGAAGGTGCATGCTAGCTGCGGGCTGGGAAGGCAGGAGCTTGAAGACATCGCCCTGTGCTCTTGCCTGCTCTCAGGCAAAAGTTTGGACTCTCTGAATGCCGCCATTCAGTGGAGCAATTTGGGGCCACACCAGAGGTCAGAGCTGGCTTGAAATTCCAAGAAGCTCCTGACAAGTTAAACCTAGAAAAATTGGAGTCATTCTATGCAAGCCTAAATGAATTAGTTGAAAAATGCGACTCCAAATAACCTAACGCAAAAGCTGCTTGGGACTTTTGAGCACAGAGATCTAATATGACTGGCCAGTCAGTCGAGGGCCCTGGAGAAATCCCTCAGTGAAGCAATAAGAACAAGCCGCAGTTCACACAACTGCATGTCTGTATGTGGCCTAATATGTGTAAAGGAACTAAAACAATTTGGCCTCGGATAAGTTAAACATTTATTTCAGATAGAGAGCATTCAGTATGAGCGAATCCCTGTGCTGGATAGAAAAATCTATTCTCGAAATTATCATTTGAAAAAGTCCATTTTGGCTCCCATTAGCAAAAAAATCTAAGCTCAAGAGATTTAAGTGCATATAAAGCCATAAGACTGTCTCTTTCTGTTCAGAGCTCACCTGAGTCCATTCCGGTCAGACCCCCAGCTGCAAAGGGATATGACCCAGCGAGGACTGCCTCAGGGGACACCACAGACAGCACAAAGGGCAACCACCATTAATTCCTCCTTCCAGGACACCATCTGTGTCTTGAAGGTCCCCTTTGCTTTGCTGTCCATGGCCAGCCTCAGGGCTATGTTTTATTCTAGAGCACCAACCTTGCTGTGCTCCCTACTTCCCACACACGGGAGCCCCTGCCATCCATGGGCAGAAGAGGCTCTTCTGCCAGGGGCTTCCATCCACATGGAACTGGCCACTGGGGGCATAACACTAAAGCCAAAAATCTTACTTGGAGATGTATTTATCGTGTCCACACGGGACGAGGGAGGTTTGGTGACTGTAGTCCATTCTTCTGTTCTCTTTTCATCAGAAGGGGAGACCTATGTTTGAAAAAAGACAGAGGTCAAAGTCAAGTTGGGTCCTTAGGGATGCAGAACTTGGGCCAGGGGAGGGGGCACATGGCTCTCTGTTCCCACCCCAGATCCACAGCTTAGGCAACCCAATGCTGACCCAGGGCTAGTGAGATACCACACTGCTGGCTGCTGCCTCTGCTTGGCACAGCCTCTGGGGGGGTGGGGGGGAAACACCCAAAGGGGAGACTGACAACCCTTGGAGGGCTCCAGTCACTAAGAATGTTTGATGCCCAAGGTGGTCCCAAGGGTGACCAACAAGTCTTCCCTGAAGAGAACTTCACCACACAGAATAGAGATATGTCTGTCAGGGAAGACTCAGACTCCACTAAGGTACACTAGAGACTGGCCAGCCACCTGAAAATGCCCAGACAGAGCTGGATGCAATGAATCTAGCATAGACACCTACAATTGCCATTAAAATAGGATAAGGTTTAAGGCAGTTAATTACCTGGGAAAATGACAACATGTTATGGAAACAAAGGTTACAAAACCATGAGTTCAATTTTGTTTAAAATATATGTAAGCCTAAAATGTGTGTGTGTGTGTATATACATATATATATGTATATACACATTAATACAAATGGGTATAAATATTCAGATATTCAGATATATATGTCAGGGTTTCTCAGCCTCAGTACTGTCGACATTTGGGCTAAAACATTCTTTGTTGTGCAGACTGTCCTCTGCATCGGAGGGCACTGTTAGCAGCATCCCGGGCCTCTACCCACTGGATGCCGGCAGCACCATCCAGTCATGACGATCAAAAATTACCAAGTGTCCTCTGGGGGCTAAACGTCCCCCAGTTAAGAATCCCCGGCATGTGTCTATCTGTATATAAAGGAATGAAGGATTGATTCTCTCTGGGGAATGGCATTACCCCAAAGTTTTTTCCAACATTTTATTATGAGAATTTTCAAACATAAAGATGAAGAAGACAATGAACGACCATGAATATATGCTTATTCTACCCTTAACATTTGCTGCGGTACCTGGGTGGCTCAGTCAGTTAAGTGTCTGCCTTTGCCTCAGATCATGATCCCAGGCTCCCAGGATCGAGTGAGCCCCACATTGGGCTCCCTGCTCAGCGGATGGTCTGCTTCTCCAGCTCCCTCTGCCCCTCCCCCACACTTGTGTTCACTCTCCCATGTTCTCTCTCTCTCTCAAATAAATAATCTTTACGGTGCCTGAGTGGCTCAGTGAGTTAAAGCCTCTGCCTTTGGTCATGATCCCAGGGTCCTGGGATTGAGCCCCACATCAGGCTCTCTGCTCGGCAGGGAGCCTGCTTCCTCCTCTCTCTCTGCCTGCCTCTCTGCCTACTTGTGATCTCTCTCTGTCAAATAAATAAATAAAATACTTTAAATAAATCATAGTCTTTAAGAAAAATTACTATCCTTATCACACAGCGGGCCAGCTATACATTCCTTTATCTATTCAATAATCCGTCTTATCTTTTATGCATTTCAAAGTAAATTACAGACAAAACAAGTTTCATAACTTAAGATTGAGATCATACCAGTATCTTCTCCAACCACGGTGGTATGAAACTAGAAATCAATAGGAGGAGGAAAACTGGAAAATTCATGAATATGTGGAAATTGAACAACACACTCCTGAACAACCAATCGGTCAAAGAGGAAATCAAAATGGAGGTCAAAAATATCTGGAAACAAACAAAAATGGAAATAGAGCATACCAAAAGTTATGGGATACAACAAAAGCAGTTCTAAGAGGGAACTTTATAGCAATAAACACCTACATTAAAAAAAGAGGAAGATCCCAAATAAACAACCTCGAGGAACTAGAAAAAGAATAAACTAAGCCCCAAATTAGAAGAAGGAAGGAAATAACAAAGATCAGAGCAGAAATAAACGAGAGATCAGAAAAAACAATAGAAAAGATAAATGAAACTAAGCTGGTTTTTAGAAAAGATAAACAAAATTGACAAACCTTTTGCTGGACTAAGAGAAAAAACTCAAATAAACAAAATTAGACTTGAAAAGGAGACATTACAACTGACATGAGAGAAATGCAAATCATCTTAAGAGACTACTATGAATAATTATATGCCAATAAATTGGATAACCTAGAAGAAATGGATACATTCCTAGAAACATATAACATACCAAGACTGAATCACGAAGAAAAAGAAAATCTGAATAAACCAATAATGAGTAAGATTGAATTAGTAATCAAAAACTTCCCAGGTTGTGAAAAGAAAAGCAAAGCCTGGGACCAGATGGTCTCACTGGTGAATTCTACCAAATATTTAAAGAAGAATCAATACCCAATCCTTCTCAAACTCTCCCAGAGAACCGAAGAGGAGGGAATACTCCTAAACTCATTTTATGAGGCCAGTGTTACCCTGATACCCACAGCCAGGTAAACATACGACCAGAAAAAGAAAATTACAGGCTGATATACCTAAAGAATGAGTGTAAATGTAAAGATTCTCAACAACTAGCAAAGCAAATTCAACAATACATGAAAAAGATCATACAACATGATCAAGTTGGATTTACCCCTGGGATACAAGGATAGTTCCACACATGGAAATCATATACGATTACCTCAACAGATGCAAAAAAAAAAAAAAAAAAAAGCACTTGATAAAATTCAACATCCTTTCATGATAAAAACTCCAACCAATTAAGTATAGAAGGAATATGCCTCAACATAATAGAAGACAGACATGACAAGCCCACAGCTACCATCATACTCAACAGTGAAAACCTGAAAGCTTTTCTTCTGCAACCGGGAGTAAGACAAGGGTGTCTACTTAGACCACTCCTATTCAACACAGTACTGAAAATCCTTGCCAGAGTCTTCAAGCAATAAAAATAAATAAAAGGCATTCAAGTCAAAAAGGAAGAAGTAAAATTGTCTGTTTGCATAATATGATCTTATACATAGAATATCCGTGGCTCAGTCAGTTAAGCATCAACTCTTGATTTTGGCCCAGATCATGAACTCAGGGTTGTGAGATTGAGCCCTGAGTTGGGCTCCACACTCAGTGGGGAATCTGCTTCTCTTCCTCTCCCTCTGTCTCTCCCCTGACTCATACGCACTCACTCTCTCTCTAAAATAAATAAATCTTTTTTTAAGAATCTTAAGGATTTTTCCAAAAAACTGTTAGACTTAATCAATGAATTCAGTAAAGTCACGGCATACAAAATCAGCATACAAAAATAGTTGTGTTTCTATACACTAACAGCAAACTATCTGAGAAAGAGATTTAAAAATCCCATTTACAATCAAAAAATATAATTCTTAGGAATAAATTAACCAAGTGTTTGATAGACCTTCACACTAAAAGTTGAATGATACTGATGAAAGAAATTGAAAAAAACAAAAACAAATAAATGGAAAGATATCCCATGTTCATGGATCAGAAGAATATTGTTAAAATGTCCATACTACCCAACGCCACCTCTTGATCAACAGAATCCTTATCAAAATTCCAATGGCATTTTTCACAGAAACAGAAAAAATAATCCTGAAGTCTATAGGGAACCACAAAAAAACTCAAACAGCTAAAGTAATCCTCAGAAAGAACAAAGCTGGAGGCATCACGCTTCCTGAATTCAAACTGTACTACAAAGCTATAGCAATCAAAACAGCGTGATGCTGACACATAAACCAATGGAACAGAATTAAGAACCCAGCAACAAACCCATGCACATGAAATTAATATTTGAGAAGGGAGCCAAGAATATTCAATGAGGGAAGAATAGTGTCTTCAATGAATGTTGGAAAAATTGGAAACTCACATGCAGAAGAATGGCATTAGACCCCTATCTTATACAATCACAAAAATTAACTTGAGGGGCACCTGGCTGGCTCAGCCAGTACAGCATGCAACACTTGAGGTTATGAGTTCAAGCCCCATGTTAAGTGTGGAGGCTACTTTAAAAAAAATTAACTTGAAATGAGTTAGACTAAATGTAAGACCTGAAACTATAAAACTCTAAAGAAGAAAACAGAAATAAAGTTCCTAGGCACTGGTCTTGGCAACAATTTTTTGGATATGACACCCAAGTCATGAACAACAAAAGTAGAAATAAGTAAGTGGGACTATATAAAACGAAAAACCTTCTGTACAGCAAAGGAAACAAAGAGCAAGATGGAAAGGCCACCTACAGAATGGGAGAAAATATTTGCAAACTATAAATCTGGTAAAGGGTTACTATCCAAAATATATAAGGAACACAGAGAACTCAATAGCAAAAGAAACCCAACAATCCAATTAATAAATGGGCAGGGAAACCAAATAGACATTTTCCCAAAGAAGACATACAAGTGAACAACAGCACATAAGAAGATGCTCAATAGCAGGTTGGTAGGGAAAAGCCAGTCAAAATCACATTATCACCTCATTTGTGTTAGAATGGCTAGGTATCAAAAAGACACCTAGGTATCTCTACCTAGAATGGCTAGGTATCAAAAAGGCGCCTGGGTGGCTCAGTGGGTTAAGCCTCTGCCTTCAGCTCAGGTCATGATCCCGGGGTCCTGGAATCGAGTCCCACATCAGGCTCTCTGCTCAGCAGGGGGCCTGCTCCCCCCCGCCCCGTCTGCCTCTCTGCCTACTTGTGATCTCTCTCTCTCTCTCTCTGTCAAATAAATAAAATATTTTTTTAAAAAAGACACAAGATAACAAGTGTCAAGAATGTGGAAGGATAGGGCACCTTGTGCACCACTGGTGGCAATGTAAAATGGTGCAGCCAATGTAAACAACAGTACAGCAGTTCCTCAAAGAGTTAAAAATAGAATTACCATATGATCCAGCAACTCCACATCCGGGTATATACCCAAAAGAACTGAAAGCAGGATATTGAAGAGATATTTATACATCCACGTCTATAGCAGCATAAAACACAACAGCTGAAAGATGGAAGCCACTCAAGTGTTCATCAACATATGAATGGATTAGCAATTCATGTTAGACACATACCATGGAATATTCTGCAGCCTTAAAAAAGAAGGGGATTTTAACACATGCTATAACATGGAAGAACCTTGAGGACATTCAGCCAAGTGAAATAAGCCAGCAACCAAAGGACAAATACTGTGTCATGCCATTAATAGGAAGTCTCCAAAGTAGTCAACATCATAGAAACATAAGGCAGAAATTTGGTTGCCAAGGCTGGGGAGGAGCAGAATTAGTGTCTAAAGAATAGAGTTTTAGTTTTGCAACATTAAGCATTGCCTGGATGGATGGTGGTGTTGCTAGGGCAACAACAGGAATGTCCTTAATGCCACTGAACTATGCACTTAAAAATGATGAAGTTGATACATTTCATGTGTATTTCACCATGATATAAAAGAGAATGAAAGAGGGAGGCAGAAAAGCCAGTGTGATGGTGATACAATGTGAAAAGGACACAATCTGTTGTTGCTGGCTTTGAAGCTAGAGGAAGAGGGTCACAAATCCAAAGAACATGGTGTACTCTAGAAGCTGAAAAGGACGAGCAAATGAATTTTTCCCAGGTCCTTTAGAACATAGCCTTGCTGATACCTTGATTTTAGCCCAGTGAGACCCTGTAGGTACTGACCTAAAAAACCCTAAGATCATAAATTTGTGTTGTTTTAAGCTGTTATATGTTGACACTTTGTTAAAGGAGTTGCAGGAGACAAATATAAGAGGCCCCCTAATAAAGGGGGCATCGGTAAAAAAAGTAAAAAATAAAAAAAAATAAAAAAATAAAGGGGGCATCAGTGCAGGGAGGGGAGTTGAAGGCCGAGTTTCATTCTGAAAACTCAGTTCCCAACTGTGTACCCAAAAGTGGTATCCTAAGGACACAGTCATTCTCTCTAAGTTCTAAATTTTAATTTCTTGATTTTTCCTAAGAGGAAAAAAAAAATCATAAAAAATGGAGTTCAGAGGTGCCTGGGTGGCTCCATGGGTTAAGCGTCTAACTGTTGATCTCAGCTCAGGTTTTGTTTTTGTTTCTGTTTTTAAGACTTATTTATTTATTTTATGGAGGGAGCAAGAGAGAGCTCACACAAGCAGGAAAGAAGGGCAAAAGGAGAGGGAGAGAAATCTTCAAGCAGACTCCATGCTGATCAGGGAGCCTGACATGGGGCTCGATCCCAAAACCCTGAGATCATGACTGGAGCTGAAACCAAGAGTCAGACGCCTAACTGCCTGTGCCACCCAGGCACCCCCTCAGCTCAGGTCTTGATCTCAGGGTCGTGAGTTCAAGCCCTGCACTGGGCTCCATACTACCTTAAAAAAAAAAAAATCAGAATACATATGTACTGTGAAGAAGAAGAAGAAGAGGAAGAGAAGGAAGGAAGGAAGGAAGGAAGGAAGGAAGGAAGGAAGGAAGGAAAGAAAGAAAAGAATGAAAGAAAAAGGGGAAAGAAAATCAGACTGGTGAGAAAGTTTTGTGTTTTTTTAAGTGATAATTACCCATAACTAGTCAGTGCCCACTTTTTAAAAAAGTATCCTTTCTAAGAGAAAAACAGAGCAGGAGGCAAACCAAAAGAGACTCTTTAACTAGGAAACAAACTGAGGGTTGTTGGGGGTGGGGGATGAGGTAACTGGGTGATGGGCATTAAGGAGGGCACTTGCCGTAAAGAGCACTGGGTATTATATGCAACTGATGAATCACTGAATTCTACCTCTGAAACAAGTAATACAGTATATGTTAATTAAATTGAATTTAAATTTTAAAAATGAAAAAAAAAGTCCCCTTTTTATGGTTTATTTATTTACTTATTTATTTATTTTTTATTTGACAGAGAGAGAGACCACAAGCAGGGGAAACAGCAGGCAGAAGCAGAGGGAGAAGAAGACTCCTTGCTGAGCAGGGAGCCCAACACAGGACTCGAACCCAGGACCCTGGGATCATGACCTGAGCAGAAGGCAGCGCTTAATACACTGAGCCACTCAGGCACCCCCATGCAGATTTAAATGTACACATTTCACAATCACGTCTCCTGTGCCTGACATGTATGTGCCTTTTGCCCTTACTGATGGTGATTCAACAGCAAAGAGAACAGGCACAGCCCCGTCCTCAAGATGCAGTAAGAGATGGTAACAGGAGACTGTTCTAGCAAGGGAAGCAGGTGCTAGGGCAGTACACAGAAGGGCACCTACACTGCACACGAGTGGGGTCCCAGGAGCTTTCTTTCTTTCTTCCATTTTTTTTTTAAGATTTTTAATTTATTTATTTGACAGAGATCACAAGTAGGCAGAGAGGCAGGCAGAGAGTGAGAGGGAAGCAGGCTCCCTGCCAAGCAGAGAGCCCGATGAGGGGCTTGATCCCAGGACCCCAGGATCATGACCTGAGCCAAAGGCAGAGGCCCTAACCCACTGAGCCACCCAGGCGCCCCTCCCGGGAGCTTTCTGAAGGAAGCATTTTTTGGCTGAGGCCTCCAGGATGAGAAGGAACTGGCAGAAGTTTAGGGCAGAGTGGTCCAGATGGAAGCCACATGCACCCCAGAGCTGTGCAAAATGGGGAGGAGGGTGCATCTGGGACCTTGACCATGTCAAGGAGTTCGAGGTGCCATGGGAGGTATGGTAGGCTGAATAATCGACCCAAAGTTACCCAGGTCCTAATCTAGGGAGCCTGTGAACATTACCTTGTACAGTACAAGGAACCCCCCAGGTGTGATTAAATTAAGGTTCTTGGAATAGGGAGACCATCCTAGGTTACCTGGGTGGGCCCTGAACGTAATTACACGTGTCCTTATAAGAGAGGCAGAGGGAGCTTCTGGAACACCAACCCCAGCAGAGAGACAGAGAGACGGGAAGGTACTAAGCTGGATGAGAATGGAGAAAGGTCTGCGAGCTAAGGCACACAGCTCGCTGAGTCAGAACAGGCAAGCAAATGATTTCCCCGCCCCCTGCCCCCCAGAGCCCTCCTGACATCTGTGTTTGGGCCAGATGAAACCCATTTCCGACCTCTGGCCTCCAGAATGTGAGAGAGTAAGTTTGTTGTTTTCAACCACCCCGTCTAGGATGGTGTTTACAGCCGCCCTCAGGAGACCAGGGGAGGGTGTGATCAGACTTGAATGTTGGAACAGCTGCCCCACGCAGTCTACTTTAAGAAAGGATTGTGGCAGAGAACAGAGGCAGGGGGACCCCTGGAGGGGCTGACCCGGGGAAGCGGGGGATGGGGGCAGATTCACCGCATCTATAGGATTTAAAGAGGCAGAGGGAGAAATAGCAGCAAAAAGATATGGAAAAGGGTCCAAGGCCAGAGTCACCGTGGGGATAAAGGCAGAGTCCAGGATGATACAGGGCTGGGGGTGGTGTCACATTCGCACGTGGCAAGCTGAGGAACAGGGGCTGACTTTGAGACAGGCCCATGGAACCCTTTGGGGCAGTCGACAACAAGCATAGCCACGTCTGCGGCCTGGGAAGGCAACCGCATGGAGCTCCCAGAGAGGGAGGTCTGGAACGCACAGAGGGCTCTGATGTACCCAGTAGGTCAGCTATGGGCAGAGAAAAAGGAATCTCTCGAAAAGAAGGAGGGAGACCTGTTGTCCCGGAAGACAAGAGAATAAGATGCCTTGCAAAGGAGGCTGGTCAGCAGAACCAGAAGCTGGTGGTAGAAGCCCAAAGTAGAAAGCCCAGAGCAGCCTCGGGGCAGTCATGGGGGACCTCAACCAGAGCCCATTCTGCAGCCTGCCTGGTGTAGAAATCAGATTAGCGGTGCCTAGCTGTCCACAGAAATTCTCACCCTGAGTGTTCAAGTCTTCCTCCAATTAGGGAAATGTTGTTTGAGCCTTTCTTCGTTCTATTCTCTTCCTTCCATTCTTGGTTCGGCAACGTCTCTAGCCCTCTCTCGAGCACTGTCTGCCTGTCTGTCCATCCATCCACCCAACCATCCATCCCTGCCCCGATCTCCCCCAAAGTACCATCTCTTTTACTCATTGCCTTCCATCTCCTTCTTCTCCTTAGAATTCTGCAGCTAATCTTCTAACTCGTGGATTGGGTTTGGGGCAGGACTCTCTTTTGTTCACTGCCTCTACCTAAGCTATAATTTAGTAATTTTGTTCTGCATCTGAAAGCAGTCTGTCCTGTTCTCAAGACAATTCCCTTTGATAGCATGCCCTCTTAAATCTACAGACCACACACCAATTAGGGAATTTAAGCTTCTCTATAGTTACTAAAATTGCTTGGTACTTGAGAAAAAAATAGGCAGATCAATGAAACAATATAGCATATGGAAATAGACCCAAATATATTTGGGGACATAGAATGTGGGGAGCATCTCTAAATAGCCAGGGAAAGATAGATTAACTGTTAAAATGTTGTTGGAGAATTGACTGACCTTTGAAAAGGGGAGGTTGGGGAAGCTAAATCCCTACCTTACTCCTGCCACCAAAAGAAATCATAAATGAATAAAAAATTTAAACATTAAAACGTAAAATACTGAAAGGAAACATAAGACATATATCAACTTGAAGTGGGAAAAACTCTGCTGCGAAAGACCCCAAATCTAGAAGGCATAAATGAAAAAAAAAAATTTCTTTCTTTCTTTCTTTTCGAAAGAAAGAAATGGAACCAATCTGTAAAAATTTCTGACTTCTTTCAGAAAAAAATTTTTTTACACTATCCAAAGTCAAAAGTCAATGACAAATTGAGAGAAAACATTTACAATACAATAGACAAAGGGTTAATGTCATTAATTTGTAAAATTGATAAATCCATAAGAAAAAGGTTCTCTACCTAATACAAAATTGGGCAAAGGACACAGTTAATTCATAGTTAATAAATAAGTACAAATAGTTAATTGGTTTATGAAAAGATGTTCAAACTCCCTAATCACTAATTTTTTTACTTGCCAGATTAATATAAATCAAGTAGTCTGATGGCCCAAATGTGGGGATTCTCCCAAGATTCCATCACTACCTGTTGGGTGATATTAGCTAGGCCATCGCTGTGAATCAGAACCCCCAGGATGATGTTGCTCAATCTTTTTCTCCAACCTGAACTTCTTCCCACCTTTTTTCTTACTTTTATAAATCTTGAATTTGGGGTGTTAGGAAAACACTTATTAGCCTACCACATTGTTGAATTAAACATATAGGTCACTGATACCAGGACCCAACCCTTCTTTGTCTATCTCAAGGAAGCAATGATTACTTCTCTTCAGAAACTTTCCAACCATCACCACAAATCGCTGGCTACCTCCAACCGGGTGGGGGGCTTGCTGGGGGTAAAGTTGAGGGGGGTTCAGTTAAATTAACACTCATTTTAAGGCAAACACAGCAGCAAAGCTAACAAAGGGCCGGAAATTTGGAATTCTGTCTGATATTCCTTAAACAGAGTATTGTTCCTCACACAAGGAAGGGTCAGAGGAAGATGGCTGATGGGGCTGGAATGTGGATTTAATGGGACACTTCCTCCAAGGGCGCTTCCCGAAATCTGCAGCCTTGGGGAGAGGGACTGGTTCAGCTGGCTCATTGCAACTCTTCGGACTTGTCTGTTATTATCAAGAATTTATGGGGCTCTCTGGGACTCCAAAATGCCTTGTAAGAATCATTTGCCTGCAATGCTTCCACGATGTCTTGAAAATGGCAAAGGGGCAAGGGGCCGTCACCATCTTTTTGAGGAAGAGAGAGCACAATGGGGAGGAAGGCGGGACTTCCCCTGTGGGTCAGCATCTCAGACACAGAACTGAAACAGCTCGCAGGTGCCCACACAGAAAAGGAAGGGGAGAGTAGGGGATGCAAACAAAAGGACGACTTGGACACAACACATAAATTTTATAGAAAAATAACTTTCAAAAAAACTATTCATAAAAAAGTCATTAACGCGGAGTTGCTCTTTGGAAGTCTGAATCATATTAAAACCGACTGACCTCCCTCTAGGAACATTGTTATTCACCCCTCAAGAATTCTAAATCGGTACAACTTCCCTGTAGAAAGACTTTAAGAGGTAAAATGTATATTGAAGCACATCTGCTTAAAGGTCTGGAGGTGCATGTATCATTGGGTCTGCCACGTTGGGACAGGAGCCTCTCAGGGCTCAGTCACACTGGAGACCCACTGGGGCCACCAAGTAATCAGTCCTTCCTTCTGACCCAGACTTCACACCCTGGCAGAATCTTCTAGGTTCTCTTCAGCTCCATCAAATGCCTGGGCAGTACCATGAACCTTGCTAGTGGTAGATGGGAAGACCCATCCATTATGTCCTGCTTGTACAACCTTCCCTAAGATCCAAGAGAACGTTATGACAACTGGAATTTTCCTCAGCCATTGGAGGTGATGACATCCCAGCCACAGAGAACTTTCTAGGCCTGCTCTTCAAGCTCCATGAGTGTGTCCATGCTCCTCTACAGACCCAAGCAAACTCACGTGGTCCCTAGACCCTGATCCAAAACTTAGCTCCCCCTTCCAAGTATCTTCCCTGCCCCCGGGCAGTGTTGGGGGGCAGGCACTCACACCTCAGCCAGCTCCTCACAGCGCTTGCCACCACCCAGAAATCCATCCATCTGGTGTTGCTTTCCCCCTCCTGGGCTTGGAGCTTCCCCTTTCTGGACCCCAGCCCCCAGCCTATGATTCTCTCCTGTGAATCTTCCCATGATCATTATATTTTCAAGGGAGGGAGTAGATTCCTGCTGTCCTAGGTAAGAGGATTTCCAGAAGCAGGGCCCCACACAAGGATTTTTGGACACATGAGTTAATGAGGACGTGTTCTCAAGAGAGCCCTGTCAGCAAGTGAGGGAAGCGGGACCAGGCCGGGGAAGGAGCCGGGTGACCGGATTTATTCACCTGGAGCCCAGCCACAGCCTGATCCCGTGGGAGCTCCGGGGTGTCAAGAGCTCCACGGACTTGGACAGGCAGGCTGGCCTCTGTAGCCCTGGGCTAGTCCGTCGTCAGCTGAGAGCCGTCCTGGGAGGAGGGGTGAGCTCCCACACACGGCCCTGCAAGAACCCATCTGAGGACAAGGGAGCCACTAAGACTGAGCAGGAATCCCCTTTCTCCCACCTGCCATCCAGCAGGGAGGAAGCAGCTGCCCACCCCGCACCCCCCAAGCTGGCCAGGTGCACTGTGAGGCTGAGGTGCAGGGATGGGGACACTCCCTTGCGAGAGCTCCGGACCAATCACAGCCCTGCAGCTGTGGTACAAAGGGGCCCTTCCTCTTCCTCTTCCCAGACCTGCCCTTGCACAGGTGTCTCCAGCTTTCCCAAGAATAAATGAGGGGCCGTGCAAGCTGCTGACAGTCACCAGCTCAGCTTCCTATGAGGAAGGCAAACATCGAGCCTTCAACTTGCTCCAGGAGGGAGAGAAGGCATCCAAAGCTCTCTTCAAGGAGAGCAAAATCTGTGTTCTTAGCTCTTGGTTCCTCCAAAGCCCAGGGCCCTCACTCCTGTTCTGCTGGACACCTGGAAAACACACTGAGGTTCATCTGGCCTCAGAGCCTCCCTGGGACGCTGGCTAAGCCCGGCAGTTTCTGCTCCAGCCTATGGACCACGTGTGTCTCATCTTATTGAGTCACTGGAAGGTCCCCAGAGGGAGAAGGGCAAAGGCAGAACAGAAAGGCTGGCAACCCAGGCCTTGGCAGGAGAGCCCGGAAGAGATGAAGAATCCACTTCATTTCTGACACCGTCTTCCTGGTGGCGCAGCGGGAGCCAGCCTTGACCTCAGCAACGAGGGCAGGATGGGGGTGGGGGGGTGGCCACTGCCCATTAACAGGACCCAGGCAGTCCCAGTCTCTAAGACGGGACAGCGAGGAGAGTGAGACAGGCTAGGGGATGGGAGGGCTTTCCACAGAGAATGCCCAGAGGGGCAAACCGCAGAGAGCTCCCATCTGACCGATGAGAGGGACGTGCCATCTGCGAGGCCACAGCGGAAACCAAAGCAGGAAGGAGAAGCAGCTGGCCTTGAGACACACAGCAGCTCAGAGGTTCTGCTTGTAGGTGCTCCTGAGACTCTCTCTGAGTGAGGACAGTGAGGTGTAGAGAGGGAGGTAAGCAGGGTTGATTTAAAATTCCGCATATCCAGGCTGCCCCTCATCCCAATGACATCAAACCCACTGAAAGGGGCCCAGGTATGAACATTTTTATAGTCTTCCCCAGGGGGTGCCGATGTACAACCAGAGCTGAGAACGACCTAGAAATCTGATAGGGACAGAGCTGAGTAGACTGAGGACACCACTCAGAGCATCTCAAAACAGCCTTTCAGGAATGGAAGGAATAGAATTTTCTGAAAGCCAACTGAGTCGGGTCTTCAGCACCCCCCTCCCATTACTAATATCTCAGCAAGGAAGAGAGGGCAGTACAGAGCATCCCAAAGGGTGGGTGTAGGCAGGGACAGAGGAGCGAGTTGACGCAAAGGGCCCGGTGACACGCAAACCAGAGCACCAGAGCAGAGAGGGCAGGAAGTCAGCTCTGGGCCCCAGAAACAAAGGAAATGCACACTGGAGGCCCACAGCTTCCCCTTTTAGGGCCTGTCCCCACCTCTTCTCTGAGTCCTGCTCTGCCCTGCTCCCCAGAGGGATGGTCTAGAGCTCCTGGGCTGGAGTAGAAAATTCTCCTGCACAGTGCTTCATACTATAGTATTAAAGACAGTCTCGTCGGGTATCCTGAGGAACTCTGCTTTGTAACCAAGCAGGGGTTACAGATGAGATCGGGCTGACCCCTGTAGACTTCAGCCCCTTGGTAGAGGGGCAGGAAGAAGTGTCAATGGCAAACAGGAAACCCCAGCCTTATTGCGCCACCCGAGGAAGGAGACTAGAGTTGTGGCCTGGGACCCTGCCAAGTTCTAGAGATTACCAAAGATTCCACCACCTGGTTCCTGAACCTGAATCTGCCCCAGAACGGGCAAAATTCTGGCTGCCCGGGAAGCAAGCAGCTCACCTTGCCTTCCACCTTCATTCAATAAAAGGCCACTTACTGGCCAGGCCTGGATCCTCTCTAGGGCCTGTTCATCTTTCTGATGCTCCCTTCCCTGAATGTACCACCTCTGTCCCCTTTTCCAGACCTAGAGGCCCCCGGTGACCTACCCACACGGCTATCCCAGTCACTCTGCTCAGAAAGAGTCTGGCACCAAACACCACCAAAGTGGGAGCTAAGGTCAAATGTCTTGAGTGTATGGACGGTACTCTCTCAGCTTTCCATCTGACAGTGAATAAAGGCTTTCATTCAGTCCCCGCCCCAAAAGCATGCTAAGCATCACGAAAGGGGAAGTGGAAGGTATTTGGTAAGAGGTGGGAAGGTGGAAAAAGGCTCAGGAGAACTAGGAGTTCTGAACTAGGAGAAGACTGGTCTCGGGAGGCACCTTGACGCCTGTTTCCCTCATCAGTCAAGAACAGAACAATCACACTATTATTATTAGGCTAATAACAAGACACCAGATGTGAAACATAGACAGCTACCATAAACGAGAGTTCACTGTGGGCCACCTAGTATCTGCTTTGGCTCGTTTCATCCCCACAACGACCTCATGGAGAAACCTCAATATCCCCATTTTGCAGATGAAGCCAATGAGGCACAAAGAAGCAAAATCCCTGGTCCCCAAGTACACAGCCAGGAGGGAGGTGGGGGTCAAACCTGGAACTGTGTGAGTTCTGGCAAAGCAGAACCCTCTTGAGGTGAAGGGGAAAAAAGAGTTTCAGCTAAAACTCAACTGAGCCAGCGGTACCCTAGAGGAGGGGTTCTCACACTGGAGTGTGGACCAGAAGGCTCTGGAGGGCTAGTTCAGTACAGATTGCTTTCCCCCATCTCCCACCCCCAGCTACAGATTCAGTCCTTCTGGATGGGGTCAAAGGACGTGCATTCCTAACAAGCCACCTCCCCAGTGATGCCAGCCTTGTGGGTAACAAGGCTCTAGAAGCTTTACCTTCTTCCTTACAAGAAAGAACCCACTGGGAAGGCTTTATTTTCACCATTTACAGATGAGGAAACAGAAGGTCCTAGAGGTCAGGCAACTCGATCCAGGTCACAGAGCCGACATGAAGCCCAGGGCTCCTTCTGTGGTGCCCTGGCTAAGCGCTGGGTATGGGGAGCTTCCACTGCCAGTCACAGCAGGCCCAGGGGGCCTGGGGAAAGGGGGGGCAGTGAGTAAATAGCTGGACAGACAGGATGTAGGTAGAGCAGACCCTTCAGGGGCCAAGGATATAGACCTCAGCCAGGGACCTGGGCACCTGCCATAGACCCTAAGTCACATCTACCCTCTGTCCAAAGAAGAGCTACCCCTCACCTCATGGATCCCAAAACCACTGGCTCCCCCAACCCAGAAAAAGCTGGGGACCCTGACTGAGGACAGGTATGAGGCCCCTGCTGACGGGAAACATGGCTCCCATCCCCAGAGGCAGCCCCTGCCTGGCCTACCCTCTCTGGTGAGGAGCTGAGATTCCAGCCACGCTGGGCTCCCCACCAGCAGCTTGACCTATGAAGTCTCTGCTCTTTCCGCCACGAAATGGGACCCTAGCCCACTCTGCTCGGGCCTTCTGTACACAAGGCTGAGTCCCCAGTGTGGCTGGGGCAGATCTGAGGAAATGGTCTTGGGATTCCTGCCAGAAGGGCCTGCCTCCCCTTCCACACCAGCGGGCAGGTGGCCAGGTGAGTGACCTGGAAGGTCACCACTGCGACTCACCCAAACAATCATCTCAGAGGCCCGGATGAGCAACTACTTCCTTATAGGAAAGTCCCACCAGGGTCCACAAGATTTTGACCTTCTGGATGTTTAGAAGGAAACCCAAAGTCCCCTAATCTTCTATCAGAGAACCAGGGTGTTGGAGCAGGACGAAAAAAAAGGCATTAAGGAAGTAAAAACTCCAGACAGAAAATGCTGTGTGTGTGTGTGTGTGTGTGTGTGTGTGTGTGTGTGTGCACGTATGTAGAATTTAGACTCTGGCTTGGAGGAACCAGAGATCTAGAAAGCCAACCCTCCAATTCGACAGACTCTCCTGCTTCCCCAAAGCAACCGCTTCATCACCACCCACCAGAGGGGTCTTGCCAAGATCAGCCCCTCACAGGCTAGGATTCAGCAACATGCCAACTTCTGTGTGGCTGAGGTAGCCTGAGGAAAAAGTGGGAAGTCAGCAAGAGGCCACAGTGGCCCTAATAAGGGAAGAAAGATGAAACATACCTTGACCTGCATCTCTCAAAACCAAGGTCTATTTTATAGGGTAATTTCATGTGCTACCTCAGGAAGGGCAAATTAAGCTTTCCTCCACCTGATAATTATGGGATTTAGGTGGAGCCTGTCCCACAGGGAGGGCCTGAGGCCTGGAGCCCCCGCTTGCTGTCCGTGGTTAGTCTCTCAGCTATGCAGGGATGTGCTGACCTATCAGGGCAGGTGAGGACGGGCGGTCTCCAGCTCCCCATTTCCTACAAGCACAGGTTTCTTTCTGGCCATTCTTCCTGTTTACTGAGCGATTTCTCTGAGACTCATCTCTGACCTCACTTCCCCTTCCTCAGGGAACCCCAGCAGCTCTTCCTTTTTTGGTGCTAGAAGCTAAGGCCAAGCTTTGTGTGCAGAGATAATGGGGTTTCTGCTCCTCGCTACCTGGGGCCAGGATTGGGCACCCAAGAGCCAGGATCGTGGGCTTTATCCATGCCCCCCACCATCTCTCCCCCACCCCACCCCCAAGATGGGCAGGTTCCTGGCATTTCAGAAACAGTAAAGGAGGGAGAGCAAAGGAGGAATCCTGTGGACACTGAGCCCTCCCCTGGGGCAGCTACTGGAGGGGGACCTCCTTTCACCTCCTTAATACCCCGTGTGTGGAAAAATTCACCCTCACACAACAGATCTCAGATCCTTCCGAGTACCAGGAAAGACGGCTCATCTGGGGGTTTCCAGAGCATTTCCAGGAGGCTGACAGGGGGAGTTTTCCACAAAACCACGTTCCTACCCTCCTCTGCCTGCTCTGCCACCAGCGGACTAACCCTGAAGAAAAATCAGCACCGTGCAACACAGAACCTCTCCTCAAGATGGGCTTCAAAGGCCGTCTCTGTAAAATCTTTACACTCCCCCAACTGCCCAGGATTAAAAGAGCAGCCTCCCACTGGGCAGAGAGAAGACAGGCCGAACCAGGTAAAGAAACTTCAGAGTTCAGTGGGCAAGTTTGTCCCTCCCACACCTAAATCCTCTCACTGACTCTCTGGAGAGCCCGACAGGCCTTCTGGAAGCTCACTTACCAAGGAACTTAAAGCTTTTCACACAGAACAAGGTGTCCCATTGAAAAGCCACTTGATCCACTCCCATGACGCCTAAACAGGGCCACGAGACCCAGTTCTGGGTCCCGAAGCTTCCTGACCCCTTTCACCTCAGAGTCGACACACCATCTTCCCTGCTCCCCACCCCACTGTACCACGTCCCGGACTACCTTGTCACATGCACCAGAGAGCCATCCTTGTCCCAAATGTCTGTGTGATCAACTGTGAAGTTCCATATGGAGCTTCAGGAAGAGGGCTCCGCCCACCTAAGGCCACCACCCATCTCTCCGGAGCACTTGGGGCCTCACAAACCCCACCAGCTAATGCCCCTGCTGCACACCAGCCCGCCCACCCCACCTGCTGACAGAACATTCAACAGCCATACCCCCAGCCACCATGGTGGCAATTTAACAGGTTATGGTGGGGAGTTGGCAGGTCAAGTTCAGCCCCGGGATCTGGAACACACACAGAGGACGCTTGAAATCGAAATGATGAGGCTGTCGTTCTCAGCCTTCAAGACGGATGGTCCCAATAACCCACCTCTAGCAGGTCTGGACCTTTCTCACTGCAAGACGGCTCTGAGGTTCAAGGCACAGTGAACCCCAAGCACACCCACTCAAACCCACCACAGAAGCCGCCGTCTGGGGCCTGAGGCCCAGCTGCCAGCAACCAGCAAGCCACACCTGCGGTCAGCTCCGAGGCCAGGGGCGCTGCATTCGTCAGTGCCTGGCCACCTGCCCTTGGCTCCCCCCGGCCAACGGGGAGGTCAGAGCCTGCCCCCAACCCCGGTGGGGAAGATGGCAGGGTTGGGACGGATGGCCAGGACAAGGACCTCGTGGCCCTGCCTGAAACGAAACCCCCAGGGACAAAACACCGCCACTCTCCCATGGGGCTGTTTCATTCCTTGTTATGTAAAACATTTCTATTTCTTTGACAAATATAGGGAAGCACAAAGATTATTGAGTGATTCTAATTCTATGCCATCCCTAGGACAGGCAAATTCACAAAGGCAGTGCGTGGAAATGAGGTTGCCAGGGGCTCTCAGGTCGGGAATGGGAAGTTGACAGCTGATGGGTATAGTGTCTCTGGGACAACAGAAGAGCTCTGGAGAGGGAGTCCGGTGAGGGTCGTACAACACTGGGAGTACACATAATGTCACTGTTGTCATTGGAACATTTGGGTCCCGACAAGTTTTAACATTGAAATATTAACCCAGAATGGCCTGGATTAGGAAGCAGGGCCTTTGGGCATGACTCACGGGGGGTGACTAATCCCCAAAGGGGATTAGTGCCCTTCTCAGAGACCCCATGGAGCTCCCCCATCCTTCCTGCCACATGAAGTTATAACGAGAAGTCTGAGATCTAGAACAGCCTCTCGCCCACCTCTGTGGGCACCCTAATCCACACTTCCAGCCTCCAGAACTTCGAGAAAGTCATCTCTGGGGTTTTCAACTCATTCAGTCTATGGCATCCTCTGACAAGAGACTGCACAGCCCTTGAATTCCACACTTAAAAATGCTGAAAAGGACAAATTTTCTATTACATATATTTTACCATCATTAAAAACAAAAATATTTAACTTAAAAAAAGACTAAGATCAGTATCTCCCCGAAATGCCACCACACAGAGACAATCACTGTGAACATTTGCCTGCACATCCTTCCAGAGACAAATATAAAATGGAGGGGAGGATATATTCGCAAAGAACACAGTTAGGTAACCTGCTTTTGAGAAATATTATATTTTTCCACAGTAATAGATGCACATCGCTCCCCTGTATTTTTTGCAGCCCCATGGTATTCTAGTGGGTACATATGGAGGTGTTCCCTGGCCACCCAAAATCAAAGAGTTCCTATGAACCTTTTCCTGAGCCAAAGCGACCTAAAGCAAAGAATCAATTACCATTAATCTATATGGGAAAATGTGTTAGCGTTCCCAGACCCAAACATAACCTCGTTTAGGTTTTTCTAATACCTTGGGACACATCTTGCTAATACATAACACAAAATAAATCAAGACAAAGCACAGATGCTCACAGACACAGTTCAAAGCTCCGGCGTTGGCTTGATGCTGAGACAGTGAGATGCTGAGAGTAGGTCCCAGGGAAGGAGCTCGGAGGGGCCACTCTCATCACCGGCAGTGGAGGTGGGGGGTACAGCCTCCATAAGGGCTCACTGCAGAACAAATGCTGAGTGCTACTTATGCTTTTTGCCTTTTTTTCATAAAAACAAAAATCCTGGGACGCCTGGGTGGCTCAGTCGGCTAAGCATCTGCTTTCAGCTCAGGTCATGATCCCAGGATCCTGGGATCCAGTCGTACATCAGATTAGGCTCCCTGCTTAGCGGGGAGCCTGCTTCTCCCTCTCCTTCTGCCGCTCCCTCTGCTTGTGTGCTCGCTCGCTCTCTCTGATAAATAAATAAATTTAAGAAACTGAAAATCCTTTTTGGATTTCTTTCTTTAACAAAACAGGTAATAATGTAGATCCTTCTTAAAAAACCAAGCAGCGGGGGTGCCTGGGTGGCTCAGTGGGTTAAAGCCTCTGCCTTCGGCTGAGGTTGTGATCTCAAGTTCCTGGAATCAAGCCCTACATCAGGCTCTCTGCGTGGTGGGGAGCCTGTCCACCCCCCCCCCCGCCCCACTCTCTCTGCCTACTTGTGATTTCTCTGTCAAATAAATAAATAAATAAAATCTTTAAAACAAAAACAAAAACAACCAAGCAGCCTAAGGCAAACAACTTTGGAAAAGTCAGGGCTACCTGGACCAGAATTAACATGTTTGCTTTTGTTGAGGTTTACTCTCCATTTCGGTGGTTATTATTACAAAGAATGCTGCAAGGGACATCCCTGTGCACATATTTTTCTGCACTTGCCTAATTACATCCCTAGGATAAGATTTCCCACCAGGGCCACCGTGGAGTCCGGGACTTCCTCCGCAGGACTGTCTACAGAGCTTTGGGGATAAAAATCACAGCAGGGATGTCGAATTCTGCCACACAAGGGTCTTTTTCGCCACATAGAATTTTCTGGACTCTCACTTGGGTGTCTGTGGCATGGCATAGCAGTTCAGCAAAGTAGGGACTGTCCTTTCCATAAGAAACCATTCCCCTCCTCAGGGAACACAACACGCCTCTGTCATGAAGAGAAACCATTATGCCAGGAAGGCAGAAGGTGGCCGGGCTGAATTTCCCTTTGCAACAGGAAAGACCACAGCAGGACTCCAGGATGGCCCAGTGCCACCCAAGCGACTGTTCAGCATCTATCACCGGTCACAGCCTAAATGTGACAGCCATGAGCAGGTGCACTCAGCTTTCTCACCTAGCCGAAGGATAGATAGCCTCTCTCCACCAAGGCGTTATAACTGGCCATTCATGAGCCATCATAATGCCCGCTCCCAGAACCTCCATGGCCCCTTCCATCTTGATCAATGAGCGGCCCATGGCAGCCTGAATGTTTGCTGTGTGCCAGGCTCTCCTCTGAATGCCCATCACAGTATCACCGGGAGACAATTATAACTGCAATCTTACAGCTGGGGAAACTGAGGCTGAGAGGCTTTACGTGACTGTTTGACTGCAGCCTGAAACCCATCCTCAGTTGCTTTCCCCAAGAAGCTGGCCCTAAAACAAGGATCAGGGTGCAAGTGGAAGGGGGCTGGAAAGGGAAACAGGGAAGGGACAGCAGCCGGTGAAGGGGACAAGTTACTATGCGACTCTAAGACACAGCATAGCAATGCCCCCATGCCACCCCAGCAGAGAAGTGAGGGAGCTTTCTTTTACGTTGCCCAATATCATCGAGCTGGAAGCCGTCGAATGCCATTCAAACCCCAAATCCAACACTGTATTATTCCTCTTTTAGAAATGAGCAGTTAAACAAACATTGAACTGCATGCCAGCCACAGGGAGAGCACCATGCTGGTGAGATAAACCCACTTTGCCAAATCACTTTGGGTTGGGATGTCCAAGGACAGCAAGGGTATCTTTTTGTCAAGTTTAATCAATGGGATGACTAGGGGAAAGCCCTTCTATATCACTTTGCTCATCCCATGGGAATTAGTCAAGACCCTGTCACTGCCCCCTTCTCCGGTGTAAGGTTTCCCTCTCGGAATCAGCCACAGCTGGCCTGGGCAGAGTCCTACAGCCTCAAACTGTCATCCCAAGCAGCTTCATCAGCCGATTATAGGCTCCAGAGTCCACCTGCCATCCCAGGGATGATCCCAAATGACCCACTAGATGCCCTGCCAGCCGAGTCTGGAGGATGTCCCCGTTTACTGTGCCGCGCTTCCCCTGTGCCTCCTGCCCTACCCCCTCCCTCCAACCTCACACACACATGCCTTCCACGGGAACCCACAAGTAGGCCAAAGAAATGAAACCAGCAATCACAGGTCTGCAGGAGCTGACCCCATCTTAAGGACTCACTTAACATTCTTCTGGAGATGCAGGAGGTGTTTAATAAGACAGTGTGTCATGAGGGTAGATCACTGGACGATACTGTAAGGAGCAGTGGGAGAAACAAGGAGGTGGCAGAAGGGAACCACTGCCCTAGTTTTTCTTTTTTTTTTTTTTTAATTTTATTTATTTATTTGACAGACAGAGATCACAAGTAGGCAGAGAGGTAGACAGAGAGAGAGAGATGGGGGGAAGCAGGCTCACTTCTGAGCAGACAGAGACTCTGGGATCATGACCTGAGCCAAAGGCAGAGGCTTTAACCCACTGAGCCACCCAGGCACCCCCACTGCCCTAGTTTTAGAAACCCAGTGGCAGCAGCTCTCAACAGCTCTGTCTTGAACCCAGAGACTGGCCGTCCTGTTCTGTCCCAGGAACACTGCTGAGACCTGCCCAGTTTCTCACCCTGGGGGAAAGAAGGAGACCCTGGCAAGTCTCAGTCCCTTTCCTGGCACCCCAGCAGGATTCTCTGGCCCTCAGGTCCTGCCTGTAAACCCCCTCCCAGTGAGGACACTTCCGGCCCAAGTATCCTAGGGAGAACCGAAGGCAATCATCAGGCCAGCGTTCTTTTGTGCTGTGGGACAGTCATGGGCACGCCATTAGAAGCGCAGTCCTGGGCACCTCTCCAGCCAAGTCTCCTGGTCATTCCTAAGCAGCTCACGCACAGAAGGCAGACACGAAGCTTGGCTCTGGGATTCCAGGAAATAGACCAAGAAATCAAAGCAAAACCAGTGGGTGACTGAAAGTTCCTGGTTAGGACAGCGAAGCTGAGAAATGGAAGCTTGAGGGAGGGAAAACAGGTGTGGGGCATCTATCCCTGCTAAGTGACCTCTAAGGGAACAGGAAGAACAGAAGCTCTGCAGAAATGCAGAGAGGGGGGTTCCAGAGCCCTGGGGGCAGGATGAGACTCCCCATACCCAGCTCATGAAGGTGGAGATGCTGCCACCTGAGGCACAGGGACGCATGCTGTGGTCTGCACATTTGGGGGAAAGGGGCACCCCTTCCCACCCATTTCCCAGGGCTTCCCCTGGAGGGGGGCATGCCTGGGGGCCCCAGGTCACCTGGCCTCCTTTCAGCCAGGCTCCCTGAAGATGCACCTAGATTTCAAAAGGGCAAGGAGCATGGGATACATCTCAACTGCACCCCAGCCAGATTATCCTGTCTCCATATACGCTACCCCTGCTCTTTCGTCTTCTGAAGGGGGGTCAGGACTCACAGCCCAGCCTGCCCAGCCCAGCCCAGCCCACGCTGAGGTTCCCCAGGAGGGCAGCCTCTCTGACTCCCTGTCCTTCCAGCCAGGGCAAGAACCACCTACCCTCTTTCCCAAACTATCCCACCTCTCCCAAACCCAGCCACCATGTGGCTGTTAGCCTGTCAGGGCCCAGAGGACTGCAGCAGCTCCCAGGCTGCCAGGTCCAGAGGACAAAGCACAGATCACGACCCCACTGCAAGGTCTCTGATCCCAAGTGGGAGCCTCCCAGGCTGATTCACACTTAGTCCCTGGGACACCACATGTAGACACAAGTTGAAACACACACACACACACACACCAACAACAACTAACCCACCTCCCCTCAAAAAAAAACAATATATCTTAGCCATGAGAAGTTTCTTTAATTCCAAAGACCACTCCAGAAAAAGTTCCCAGTAAATAAGTGTGGACTGATAAGTAGAATAAATCCAACCCCAGATTCCTCCCCCAGATGCTCTGGAAAGCAGGCCCCAGGCTCTGAATCCCAGCTGTTTAAAAGAATCATTGTTTCTAATTCTTTCCTCCCATTGTACCAAGATCAGCTGTGACAGGAACAGAGTCCCACTCCAGGATGAATTGTTACTTGGCAGCTCCCTGGGTCTAATTTTCATTCATCCCATTAAGGTACTTACTAGAAACCTGGCCCACGCTAGTTAGTCACGGCCGCTGTCCTCTGGGAGAACCCGGATTCCGGACACCTGGGAATAAAGTATGGGCAGCATTGAGAAGCGCAGCGCTCAGCTCCTGCTGTCACTCTGTGGCGGGGGTGGGGAGGTGTGAACAAACGAGGACCCATAAGAGCCCCGGAGTAAGAGGAAGCCCTCCGTCGCCCTGTCGGGCCACCGCGCCGCTCCGCGCTGTCCCCAGGGTTCTCCCAGTTTAAGTGCTGAATGCAAAGCAGGCAACCGAAATGCAGAAGTGGCTGGGTCGCCCAAAGAAACTGCCCCTCTCCGGAGAGAGAGGACGCAAAGCTGAGGTCCCCAACGACCTCGGCGCTAGCTCGGTAGGCGGACGGGGAGACCGAAACGGGAAGTGCCACGAGGACCGAGGGCCCCCGAGGCCGCGCGCCCTTCAGAAGTGGCCTCGGGAGCGCCGCCTGCCCGCGCCGGGTGCTGGATCCCCCTCTGGGGAACCGTCCGTTGGGCTGGGAAAATGGGGACCCGTTTGGGGTTAGACACTTCCCAGCGCTGTCCGGGCCTCCCATCCCGGCACCTGCTGCGCGGCCCCAGCTTGCCAAGGAGTCCCGAGAACCCCGCGGTTGGGGCGAGGGCGCCGGAGGGAAGAAGGACCCCCAAGGGTCGCAGAGGGAAGGCAAGCTTGGAGCCACAACTTTCTCCGGCCAGCAGCTGGGCGCTCAGGGGCTGGCTCCTACGCGGCCCCCGGGGGTTCCGCACTCCCGGGAACCCCCAGCGGCCCCGGGAGGAGAGAGGAGACCAGGGCAGGGGAAGACTGAGGCGCTGACCTGGACCAGGCTGGGAACACCGCGGGAAAACTTTCGGCGGGGCTGGAGGGAGGGCAGGGGAGAGAGGACCGGCCCGTGCCCGGCACCTTGCGACCCGCATCCCGCGCCCAGTGCCCCGCGCCCCGAACCTTGCCTGCGTCCTGAGTCGGCTGCATCGCCCGCGGAGTTGGAAAGTGGGGGTGCCTCTGCGCGGGGGTGGGGGGGCGTTGCTCCAGCCAGCGCCTGGGTCTGCTAGCCGCGGGCCCGGCTCAAATCCAGCCGGGCCGCGCAGGCTGCGGACGCGCGATTGGGGGTCGGGCGCCCCGCCCTCCTCGCCTCCCCTCCCGCCCTCTATCCCGCCCCCCTGCCTTTATCCGTCCCTACCGCGTCCGCTCGGTCTCTCTCCCCGTCTTTCTCTAGCTCTCCATCTCTCCCCCGCCCCTCTTCCCTCGCCTTTCTTCCTCCCCGCGTCTCCCGCCCTCCGTCCCCTATCCCCCTCCTCCCCTCCCCTCCTCCTGGGGGGCGGAGCTTCTCCCCTCCCTCCCAGACAATGCTGGGGCTGCGCGTCCCCTCCTTCCCCTCCTGCGAGTCTGGGCTCAGGCTGCCAGCGCTTCTTCCGGGCTGGCGGCGGGGGGGAGGGGGGGTGCGGTGGCGGGGCGGGGGTAGAAGTGCAGGGGTGGAGAGGTTGGACTGGCTCCCCTCACCCCATTCGCCGCTGCCCTCTTAAGCCGGATGGAGTCTTGGCCCAAGCCCCTTGGCTCGCCCCAAGCTGTGACAGCCACTCCCAGGGAATGGTCACGCCGCCCCGCAGAGCCCACCTCGAGCGCCCCGGATTCCCCAGGCAGAGGATGTGGGATTCATTTTCTAACACCCCGCCTTATTCCAAAAAGGGTTTGAGCTGAGCAGGGGCTAGGCAAGCCCACTTCGACAGGCGGGCGGGCAGACGTGACCGTGAGGGAAGGAAGACAAGTTTCTTTGTCCACCTCTTACCTCCCTCACTCATCCATCCCTGGACTATGGGGACGCTCAGTGCGGAGGAAGACTTGGAGAACCCCAACTGCGGGGCCCCTTATCTATTTCCTTCCTTTTATCATAAACCCCTCCTCCCATACATGCCCCAGCCCTGCACGGTGAATCTCCTTGTCTAAAGGGAAGGGAAGCTAATGGTTAATGCATAGCCAGCCCCCAGGATACAGCCGGCTCTGCTCATCCCTCCTAAAAGCCAAACATTCTTTACTAAATTCATTGTTTGGATCTTGGAATGTGTCTCCCTTAGAAACAATGTTATAAATGGTGATGTGCTTCCCAGCCCAGCCACAAAAGCCTTTGAACCCAAAACGCAGCTGTAGGGTGGTGCCCAAGACTGTGTCAGCTACCCTGGAACAAGGAGGCCACTGATCAGCATTTTCTGTAGGGAAAAAAGAAAAAAAAAAAAATCTACTTGTACATTCCCCTTGACCTATAAACACAAAGCTCTCCCATTAATATTCTCCCCTACCCCTAAGCCACTACTCTGTATTGGTAAACTGCTTTCCTTTGCAGGTAACATGAGCACCATCCCCGGAATGTATTTGGAGTACAGGGTGTTTTCTCTATGACCTCGAGGTCAGAACGGTAGGGAGAGCTGCATGAGAGGCACAACCAGAGCCTGGAGGGCTTCCAGGAACTCAGAAAGTTTTCTCTGAGATGCCAGCTCTTCCCTTGGCTCACAAATGGGCCTTCTCACGCCCCAGATACATGACAAAGGGTGGCCCTCATTTACATCACTGGGGCATGGAGCTCCCCTTTTGAAGACGGGCAGCCAGGTGGAGCTGGAATCTCTTTGACTTTACTCAATCCCCCAAGAGAGCAACTCTTTGGCCCAGGTTGAGTCAGGTAACCATGCTATGTATGACCAATCAGCTGGGGTGGGGGACTCTTGTACAAACTGGGCTGTCAGGGACCCTGCCGTTAGGCCCTGTTTAAAACAGTCCAGTCCTTGGGACCCCTGGTTGGCTGGTGGGTTAAGCAACAGACTCTTGGTTTTGGCTGAGTTTGTAATCTCAGGGTCCTGGGATCAAGCCCCAGTTGGGTTCTCTATTCACTGGGGAGTGTGCTAGAGACTCCCTCTGTCCCTCTCCCTCAGCCTCCCCACCACCACCACCACCACTTTCTCTCTTTTTCTGTCTAAAATAAATCTTTAAAAAAAAGAAATAAAGAATCCATTCCGCTCTGCTTATATTTCCATGCTGGTGAATAAATTGATTAATTCAAGATACCAGAAAACATCTTTCTTTTCATCAGTTTCCCCATACAGAAGCCACAGAAGAGAAAGGAAAAGGTTCTTATCCTTCCAGTGGGTATAGGGACAATACATCTGTAACAGGTTTAATACTTCACAAATATTAAACAGCTATATGAAGCCCACCCTCAAAACCTTCTTTTCTTGCCACCATCCACCTCTGGGGACTGGCCCTGGAAGCACATGGCTCCAGGAAAGCAGCAGATAGCACTGTCTAGAACACAGTCTGGCCAATGGAAATACAGTGCAAGCCACAGACTCAATTAAAACTTTCTAGCTACATTGAAAATAGTTTAATAACAAAACAAAACAAGTGAAATTAATTTTCATGATATATTTTATTTAACCCAATGTATTCAAAATATTACCATTTTTACCATGTAAACAATATAAAGACATGACTCATTAGGTATTTTGCATTCTGTTCATGTACTAAGGCTGAAATCGGGTGAGTATCTCTACTTCAGCACATCTCAATTCAGATATTAGATTTTCATTTAAAAAATACTTGACCTTTGGGCACCTGGGTGGCTCAGTGGGTTGAGCCGCTGCCTTCGGCTCAGGTCATGATCTCAGGGTCTTGGGATCGAGTCCCGCATCGGGCTCTCTGCTCAGCGGGGAGCCTGCTTCCCTTCCTCTCTCTCTGCCTGCCTCTCCATCTACTTGTGATTTCTCTCTGTCAAATAAATAAATAAAATCTTTAAAAAAAAAAATACTTGACCTCAGTTTAAGCTTTATAAAATCTCTATCTGAGAAAGTAGATTCACAGGCTCAAGTTGTTTCAGATATACTCTAAAGTTAGCCCATAACCAAACTGAGTATATCAGTTTTTACATTTAAATTTTAATTAAGATTAAATGAACTTGAAATTTAGTTCTTCAGTTGTACCAGCTGTGTTTCAGTGCTCCGTAGCCACAGGTGACTGGTGGCTACCCTATTGGGACAGCACAAGATTAGAGAGCGAGGAAGCCACTGATTGACTCAAGAGTCTCAGAGTCGACTTCCCTCATCTTTTTAGCGAAGCAGTGGCAGGAATGTCAAGTGTGGCCAGAGAGAAATTGATTTTCCAAATTCCTCATGTCTCCACAGAACATCGAAAGAGGCAGGCTTTGCCAGTAGATCAGAGCTCTACCACACGCCTGGGGAGAAGGAAGGTCTGCAGGGAAGAGTTGGAGGCCCAAAGCCCACTCTTGAGTTCCCAGTGGATTCTGGGAGAAGAGAGGAAGAAGCAGGAGACAGTCTGAAGGAAAGGTCACATCCTCCGTGATTGTGACCTTTGACCAGAGTGAGGAGGTATGTCAATGGGTTAAGGAAGGTTCTCAGAAGATTACCACATGGGCTGCCTACCTCCTCCTCCCCTGTCCTCAGGCACTGGGCTAGTAGAGGGGGCGGCCCCTTTAAAGTCAGCTTCGTGGATCACCATGGTTATACAGAGCTAGGGCCTGGCCTGGATTTAGTTTCTGGAGTCACCTGTAAGTCCTCGGTGGTCCAGACATAATGCAGAAGTTCCTTCCTGCTCCCCAGGACCAGGGGCCTCCAAAGGAAGCTAACTTGTGAGTCTCAGGCTTTCTGTTAGGGCCTGTCTTAGTTTGAGTTCTCTCAAAAACAGAATCTGAGGTAAGGATTTGGGTACAGGTCACTTATCTGGAGTTGATCCAGAAAGCAGGGACATAAGACAGGGCAGGAGGAGACGCTAATAAAGGGTGTACAACTGGGTCTCCATTCTTCTGGGGCCCCTCTGAGGAACTGTATAAAATGTGCCTCAAAATGGTCCTCTCTGAAGTTCAGGGGGCTGGGGGCATTTATCTCATCTCCCACCAGTTGAGGATGTCTTCCAGGAAAGTTTACTGCTTCTTACTTCTGGTTGTGTTTCAAGGAAACATCTGGGACAGAAAAGCAGAGCCACTGCCTTTGTCACTAGAGGTGGGATGAGTCACGAGTCACTGTGCATGAAGCTGTGCCCCACGGTTCCGCTAGGGTCACAGGTGGGCTGAGGGGTTGTGACACAGAACACACGAATCATCTGATCTAAGGCCCAGCATGGAGAGGGATGAGTAGACCCTGGAGGTTTGGTCAGGGACTCACGGGAGGATATGATGAGGTCTCAGAGGGAATATTGGTGAAGGAACATTGGTTAATGTCGTTGGGGAAGTCAGGGAGCACTGCAGAGCTCTGAAGGAGCACGGAGCACCCAGCCCATGAGGTACACAAGCCGCAGGCTTCGGCAGCCGAGCACTGAGGAATAGGGCCATCACCCCTCAGCGTTCTGCTTTCAAGGAATGATCTGGAGCAGACTTTCTGCAGGGAGGCCTAGCGGAGACCCAGAGGCCACTACAGGAAGAACTTGGGAAGTCTCTAAGGAGACCAGAGAGACCGTTTGAATTATTGCCTCAGACTCCATTTTTTCCCCTCTGCTATCCAGGAAGAGAGACTCTGCAAAAGAAAATCTAATGAGTTATAGAGAATTAGAGAAGACTCAGCGAGGTCTGCCACTGGACATGTCTGACACACTAGCATGGTGGGCTGGCTGGAAATCTATTTGCTTGGAAGGTGAAAAAAGTCCTCCTGGGAGATTATTTTCATTCTAAGGAAAGAAGAAACCATGTTTGGTTTGGTCCAGTAACAAAGTTTTAGTGCCAGAAGGAAGATGGAATTCAACTCTGCCCCCAACTTGGCCCTCTGGACACACCAGGGATCCTAGGAAGATAGAAACTCTATGTTACAACTCCAAGAACTCTTTCATAAACTGCAGAGAGACTCTGGGGCCCAAGCAGCTATGTGTTGGGGACCCTCCTGCTAAGCAACACTTGAGAGACCTACACTTCATTCCGCTTCTCCATTTCAAGGGCTTGGTATGTTGACACTACCCAGAAAGTAGTAGATGAATTGCCACAACAGTCACAGTTACTCCCCTCCCGGCAAAAACTTCACAGTTCCTCCCACAAAAAAGGGGAACCTACTTCCCCACCTTGAATCTGGGTTGATACTGTTGCTTTGGCCAACAATGTAGCAGAAGTCACACTGTACCTTTTCAGACCCTGACCTCAAGAAGCCTTGCATTCTTCTACCCTCTCCACTGCCACATGAGTAAGCCTGAGTTAGCCTGCTGGAAGGTGAGAGAGCTCTTGACCCAGAGCCAAGGCAACCCAGCTGTCCCAACTGAGGCCCCCCAGACATGTGAAAGACCCAACCAAGATCTGAAAGCCCTCTACCCAATCCCGAGTTGACCGCTGATGCAGGAAGAAATCCAGCTGAATCTAGTCCAGATAGCCAACCAGTACAACCCCGAGCTCAATAGACGGTTGCATCTTAAGTCACTCAGGTCTGGGTTGTTCCTTATACAGCAGTGACTGTTAAAGAACTTGATAAAAAATGGTAACTCTGGCCACTGATGGATGTGTTAACTAAACTTATTGGTGTAATTGTTTTGCAATATACACATATATCAAATCATCAAGCTGTGCAGCTTCCATTTACTTAATGTTGTATGTCAATTATATCTCAATAAAGCCAGAGGGGAAAACACACACACAAAAAATAAAAGCCTGGGGGCGCCTGGGTGGCTCAGTGGGTTAAGCCTCTGCCTTCGGCTCAGGTCATGATCCCAGGTTCTGGGATCCAGCCCTGCATCAGCCCTCTGCTCAGCGGGAAGTCTGCTTCCCTGCCCCCCCTGCCTGCCTCTCTGCCTACTTGTGATCTCTCTCTGTCAAATAAATATATCTTTTTTAAAAATAAATAAATAAAATAAAATCCTATAATACAAAGGAAGAAAAAGAACTTAGTAAGATGAGGTGGGCATGGCCGACACAACCAGGATATCAGTGAACACGAGTCTGGAGCCTCCTGGATTTGCTTATGAGCTTGCAAGGGAGGCCTCTGGGAATTCTCCCCCCACAGGAACCCCCACCTCCAAAACCAGTATGGAAGTATGGCTGGCCGAAGTCTCAGTGAGCTGATGAAATTTCTGTTTATGGCTGCTGATGGGACCATTTGTTCTCATAAAGTGGAGAGACATAGGGAAATTTGAGTAACAAAGACTTTGTCACTGAACCCCACAGCTTTATCTGTCATGGAGAAGGGCTTTCTTAATTAAAAGCGTCCACTTTATCCACCACTAAGAAATTTCCATAGCATCTTAAATATTTATACAGTACAGTGTCTGGACTCATCCTTGGAGATGGGAGGGCAGATTAAAGCTCTCATATAGTAGGCACTTAAGAAGACTCAGGTGCGGGGCGCCCGGGTGGCGCCTGGGTGGCTCAGTGGGTTAAAGCCTCTGCCTTCGGCTCAGGTCATGATCTCGGGGTCCTGGGATCGAGCCCCGCATCAGGCTCTCTGCTCGGCAGAGAGCCTGCTTTCCCCTCTTTCTCTGCCTGCCTCTCTGCCTACTTGTGATCTCTCTCTATCAAATAAATAAATAAAATCTTTAAAAAAGAAGAAGAAGAAGAAGAAGACTCAGGTGTGCCAGTCTCCGGCCCCAGAGGCCCCAGAGACGAGACCTGCCTTTCCTGGATTTTTCCCTCCTCCACTTCAAGTGCAGATGGGGGATGGTGAGAGGGGGAAAAAGGAAAGTGAAGGACTCAAAGTATATAGCTTAGAGTCAGTTCATTCCTTGCAAATACGCAACTTTTCCCAGTAAGTACTGGTAGAGAGGCATACGTCAAAAATTCTCTGCACAGCTATCCCCCTAAACAAAGTGCTTATAAACAGAATTTGGTGGGGTGCTTGGGTGGTTCAGTCAGTTAAGTGTCTGTCTTCAGCTCAGGTCATGGTCTCAGGGTCCTGGGATTGAGCCCTACATCGAGCTCCACATCCGGCTCGTTGCTCAGTGGGAAAATCTTCTCCCTCTGCGCCTCCCCCAGCTTTTGCTCACACTCTCTCTCTAACTTGCTCTCTCTCAAATAAATAAATACAATCTTAAAAAAATAAAAATAAATAAACAATTTGGTAACTGAACTGTGTTTCAGATTAGATAGGAGATTTCATATAATTTTTCTAGCCATCTATTGAAGTTTCTTTGACCCCAAGTTTACATTCCATCAAAGCTCCCCCTCCATTCTTGGATGTATTGAAATACTAATTACTTGGTGTGAAAATGTTATCCTGTCATAATGCAATACACATTCAAAATTATGTTGATAGATATTTACGAGACATCTATGGTGTGCAAGGGACCATGTTAGGCATGGTGAAATAAAAGAAATATCAAAATCAAGGAGCTAAAAACCAAAAAAGAGAAAACATTAAACAACATCTTGTCCAATAATGCATTTGGTGGACTCAGAAATCGAGACTTAGAGAAACAGGATCTCTAAGTGCATGTAGACTCATCGCACCCTCTGGTAAGAAATAGAAGCCCTCTGAACCAGCCTAAGTAAAGAGAGACTGATTTTAAGGAATAAAATTCCTTGTAGAACTCATGGGAAGGAAGTGAGCCAGCATCAAGAGGGCTAGACTGTGACCTACAATCTCCTCTCATTCTTGCCCCCCATCTCTCTGTCTCCCTCTCTCCCTCCCTTTCTTCTTCCCTGCTTCTCGTATTGCCTTCTCTCCTCATATCTGCTCTAACTTCTCCCCAGATGGCAGTCTTGATCTCTAAGTCTACATGCACTTAGAGATCCTGTGCCCACCATCAGCTCATACAGTCTCTGGGCATCATCTGCTGTGGCTTGCAGCAGGGTAAGGTGGGCAGGTAAAATGGGTTAGTGAGCTCAGAAAAGGAAGAAATGAGCAGAGGTGGAAAGTGCTTGCTTGGAGTCTCTATCTGAGTGGTCACATAGTCTGTTCATCTCCCACCTGTTGGCCCTTTTATCTCTGTCAGCTCGGGTCCATGGTCAGGCGGCATGGTCTCTGTCCATGGAACCCTGGCCCCTGGGCATTCTTGAGAGACGCTGAGTGGTGGGTTCCCTGAACGTGCCGTGCCTTCTCACACCTCCATTAACTGGCTCGAGCATTCCCTCCTGGATACTCTTTCCTCCCCCTCTTTGCTGGACTCTTTCTCCCATTACCCTTGATGTAATGTCCATCAGTGCCCTCCACCCTTCATCTTCCCAACTGAAACATGCAATCCAAGTAAAAGATCAGTCAATCATAGCATCTGCTGCATCCCCTAAGTTCCATAATCCAATTAGAACTCTACTTAAAGCCCTTCCCATATTCGGGACCTACTCTTGATGACTGCTCATTCTCCAAAACTGGGCTCCAGTGTCCCTTCTTTCAGGAAGCCCTCCCTGAAGAGCCTTTCCTCACCTACTCCGTCACTTCTTCAGTGATCTCACAGCAACATTTCAAAATGTATCTACAGTGAGCACCTCCTCAGGTCGACCAGCCCAACAGCCAAGATGGCGTCTTATTTATCAGTTTATCAGTTCTTTTCCAAGAGCCATATTCAGAGTGCTCGATACAGGAAATGAAAAAAGGAATAAAGGAAATGAAAAAATTAATCCTATCACGTTATTTGCCACAATACTTGCCAAAATTTTAGCTCATTTAATTCTCATATAGCCCTGGTAGGTGGTATTATTATTATCTTCATTCTTACACAAAAGGAAACTGAGGCAAAGAGTGGTTGGATAACATGCCCAAATTCATAGCAACAACAGCCAGAGCTAGGATATGAATCTAGGCAGTCTATCAAAAGTGTCTCTCAGCCTTTGTGCTTTCTGCCTCCTCAGCAGCCCAGAGCAGGTAGAGAATGACAGCTACTGGGTCCTCACTCTGCTAGCCTCACTTAAAAACTGAAACTGAATGAAGAAACTGAGGTTGGAATATGTCCGGGGGTGAGAGTAGAGAAAGTCAGGTTATTGCTTCTTTGTAATCTCTAAGGGCTGGGCATTGGAAGCAACAGAAGCATCACCTCAGAATTCTTGGGGTGAGAACACAACACCCACCCACTCTTGGAAAAATTGTGAAGTCAACGGAAGTTGGCCTTGCACCCTGCCCTCACTCCCCTATCTTCCCTTCCTATCCCACACTCCCATTTTCTCCTCCATCGTGATGTAGAAGCCTCTGTCTGTCACAGCAAACATTCAATAAATAGGAACAATGCCAGAAGTGCTTTCAACAATCAGGAGACAAAAGCCTGTCAAGTTACTATAGTGTAGTATAAGAAGTAAATATGTATTACTGTTCATACCACTGTTAATATATATTACTGTTAGTATTCTATATTGTTGTCTAGAGCTTTCTAAAGAGCCACAGAGAGAGACCCCTTACTCCCACTTGAGAAAGACTTTGTCTTGGATAGATAAGTTGTGACGAAGATTTTCTCATAAATTCAATAACTTAATGAAAAAATCATCTATAGGGGCGCCTGGGTGGCTCAGTGGGTTATGGTCCCACTGAGCTTCGGCTCAGGTCATGGTCCCAGGGTCCTGGGATGGAGCCCCACATCAGGCTCTCTGCTCAGCGGGGAGCCTGCTTCCTCCTCTCTCTCTGCCTGCCTCTCTGCCTACTTGTGATCTCTGTCTGTCAAATAAATAAAATCTTTTAAAAAATCACCTATAAACAATAATTCAAAGAAAAGTTATAAGCACACAAGAAAAAATTTAAGACAAAGGGAAGAGGAGAAATATAAGCTGTCAGGACTTAGGGAAAAAAGTGGAAGAGAAACATAAAATCATCACAGTAATGAAGGGCACAGAGAAGCACTAAAAAAAATAGGAAAAATTCAGCTTCAAACATCAGAGAGGAATTCTAGAAAAATGAGCACCATAACATGGACAATAACAATGAGTTTTAGGAGGACCTGGGTGGCTCAGTTGGTGAAGTGTCCAACTCTTCATTTCGGCTCAGGTCATGATCTCAGGGTTGTGAGATTGAGCCCAGTGTTGGTCTCCGCACAGGGCATGGAGCCTCCTTAAGATTCTCTCTCCCTCTGTTACCCGCCCCCCCCAACAATTAAAAAAAATACTTTAGAACCCCAAACAGTGAATTTTAAAAGGAAGAGAATAACAAATATGGAACAAAAACAAAGGATTCCAACACATGTATACTGGCATTCAAATATATGAATTGAGAAAATTTCCCTAAACAAAAAACTTGAGTTTACAGATTTAAAGGGTATACTATGTTCTAAGAAAATGGGTAGAGTAGAGTTTTCTTTCTTAAGTTTTTCACCAAAATGAAAGTTTCATGAAGTGTAGGAACAGGGGTTCTTGTCCTTTTTGTTCACTGCTGTGTCCCCCACGTTTATTTTTTTTTTAAGATTTTATTTATTTATTTGACAGACAGAGATCACAAGTAGGCAGAGAGGCAGGCAGAGAGAGAGGAAGGGAGGGAAGCAGGCTCCCTGCTGAGCAGAGGCAGAGGCTTTAACCCACTGAGCCACCCAGGCGCCCTGTCCCCCACGTTTGAAATCATGCCTGGTACCGGAGAGTCCCAATAAACATTGACTGAATGAATTGGTAAAGGAATAGACCAACCAACACCAACACATCCTAATAATGTTACCGTACTTCAAAGATAAAGATTCCTTTAGTTACCTAGCAGTAAAGTCAAATCACCTATTTGAAAAATAAAAAAATAAAAAACCAGGGCACCTGGGTGGCTCAGTGGGTTACGGGTCTGCCTTCAGCTCAGGTCATGATCCCAGAGTCCCGGCATTGAGTCCCACATCTGGCTCCCTGCTCAGTAGGGGCTGTTTCTCCCTCCCCCTCTGCTGCTCCCCCTGCTTGTGCTCTCTCATAAATAAATAAATAATCAATCGATCGATCAATCAATCACTCTTTGGGGGAAGAAAGGTCAGGCTGGCTACAAACAACAGCACAACAACATTCCAAGCTAGAAAACAATGAAACAGTCGGGTACCTCTTACAACACCATGGCGTCCACAGAGAAAGAAAACCTGACCCAAGAATTGACATCAACCCAAACTGTAATCCAAATATAAAACACACTAATATTTCACATCGACACAACTTCAGCCATCTTGAAGAAAGACAAAGTCTGGTAAGCAAATGGATCAAGAAACAGGGGGGAAAGCATCCAAAGAGATCACTGAATGTACTAATGTTTGGGATTAAAGTTAAGACAACTTTTGGAATTATGGTTCCAAAAACCACATAAATGTTATACCCCATTATGATACAAAAACCATAAAACCAAGGGAGGTAAGAGGTTGTTAAGTATCCTGATTTCTTCATTTTTTCATAGCAAGGGAATGAAAAAAGGCGTTGCAAGCAGACAGCCCAGGTAATAGAGTTATGGTGAGGGGTGTCCAAGGGTCCACTGAAGGCAGGTTTCAGCCGGGGGCGGTGTCTGCATCTTTGGTGGTCCCGGAGCTTCAGCAGCACTCACGCCTTCCTGTGGGTTGGGATCAAAGCTTAGGAGCAAGTGCAAAGTGCTCGCCCGTCTTACACAAAGAAGATCTGTCTCCCAGAAACACATTAATTCATCCCCACGGAGAAATAAAGCCCTAGAACCAATAGTAACAATCAACCCGGAACTGAGGAGAGGAGAGCAGAGGAAAGGGGAGGAGAGGGGAGACAGGAGGGGAGGGGTGGGGAGGGGAGAATGAAAGGAGGGGAGGGGAGAGGAGGGCAAGGGAGGGGAGGGGAGAAGAGGGGAGGGGAAGAGATGAGGCAGAGTGGAGGCTTGGGGATTTGCCATCACTATGGTAGAGACGTGAACAACGTTGTCTTACATAAGAAAAGTAAATAAATTGTGTAACAATTCGAGTGCTTTTGTACTATGTGAATTACTTGTTTAATATGCATATATTAAGTAGTAAAAAAATTACAAAGTAAACGTAGCCCTATGGGAGGCAGGGCGGTGGGAGGGAGGGTGAGCAGGCCATGAAGCAAGACAGTTAGTAGCTGGTGGGGATTTCTGAGGGGTCCACAGGCTGCCTCCTCTCTAGGGTTAGATCCAGAAGGTTGGGGGAGTGGACAAGAAGACCCTCAGATTTCTGGATCAGTTTGGGACCTGAAAGTGGGGAGGAACTCCGTCACTTCCCATCAGGTGCCTGCAGTAAGCTAGTACCCGTGACCTGGGGTCTGCCTAGGTCAAGGGAGGGACCTAGGCAGGTACCGAAAGCTTCTGGCGGCCATTGGAGGGGGGTGTGGGAGACAACTGACATTCTCCTTACCCCAGACAAGGGCATGGAAGCCAGATGGGAAAAGCTGAGGGACCTGAGGGTAGCTCAGGACAAGGGCACCCACAAAAAGGTGGTAGTCTGGGCCATGCCCGAGGACCATATAGGAGCTCAGCCATCTTGGGGGAGCCGGAGTGGAAGGGTGCTCTACCCACAACCAGCAGGACATCCACCCGGCATCACATGCCTCCCCCAGCCCGCAGCTGCCAAGATGCCACACAAGCCCCCCCCCGACCACCACCACTGGCAGCAGCAGCATTTGCAACAAAACTGAGATGAGAACCTAGAGAGAAGGGGAGGGGGGTGGCGGGCAGACAGAAAGGAAAACTTTAGATTTAACCATTAATTTTAGAATTAATTTAACCTGGGATGAGCAAGTTTACCAGAAATTAACCAGCATGCTTTCTGCTACTAGCTGAATGGGAGTTCAAAGGAGAGGGTAAGTTGTATTTTTTTCAAACCGTTTCACGTGTGGCTTGTCAGACAAGCGAGAGAATGAGATAAATGCTTTAAATCTTTGCTTCCTGGTCTGTGGCCCAGGGACCAGCAGCACTGACCTCAGGAGTTGGCTATAAGTCCAGAACCAGGCCTTAGGCCAAGTTCAGTTTTAATAGGGGGTCAGGTGCTCCAAAGGAACCCTAATGGTAGAGGTCCCTGATATGATAGTTTCAGGTGCTCCGTGGAAGCACCTAGAAAGACAGGACTGGGTATATAGGAAGGGGGGAACTTCAGAAGGAGGTAACATCTGGACTGAGGCTTAAAGGGCAACCAGAAGTTCCTTGGGTAGCAAAGGCTATTCCAGGCAGAGCTGTAGTAGGCTCTAAGCCACGAAAAGCCTGCACGTGTCAGAGGGCTGTGTGTGGTCTGGGGTGGCTGGAACAGAAGGTGGAAGGTGAGACGTGTTTTACGTTCCATTTGTACAGCCAAGAAACAAAGTTCAGGACGAGTTGAGATCCCTGGCTCCTGTGGCGTCTCAGGAACATAGCTCCCCTGGGCCTCGGCCTGAACACTGTTCAAACTGCAGGGCCGGACGAAGAGCCAACGCCACCTCTCTCGCGGAGAGGCAGACCAGCCGAGAGGAGCCAGCTGGGGGGAGTTTCTTGGAGGACCGGCATGCTTCCCGGGCCAAGAAATGTCTGGAAGGAGCCAAGGAGGGGAGGGCAGGACAGCTCAGCCAGCAGGAGCAGTCCGTGGGCCTCTCCCGGCCTGTGTGAGACGCTGACCCTCCACCCGGAGCTGGCCGAGTCTCCACAGCCACAAAGCCAACTCTCAGGGCTTTACCACTTTGAGGCCTTGACCGCCCCACCCGCCGCTGTGCACAGAGACGAACCTTCAGCATGTTCTCTCCTTCACTGCACCTAATCGCTCTGCTGTGGAGACTTCCCAGGACCCAGCCAGCAGCCCCACGCCTACCTGCTGGGCCCTGATTAAGAACAGGCCTGGGCTGTCCAGGCCTTCCAACAACCTTAACCTCTTCCTCCCCTGACCCACTCCCAGGGAAGGGAGGGCAAGAAGGATCTGGAAGCCGCTGAGTGGCCAGGCAAGAGAAGGGTCCAGTGTCCTGCCAGCTGGCTTTGGTCATGAAGGAATGGTGAAAGTAGTGTGTGGAGGAGCAGGGAGAGGGTGCAGGGAGATGGGCACAGGTGAGGCGCTGGTCAGGCCTCGCACCGCAGGCCACAGTGAGGAGCTTGGGTTTCACCCATGTTGGCAGTGAGAACCTTAAATCATGAATTTCATAGCGCCATGGACCTCACCTCCCTAGTGGGAGATGGTGAGGTAACATCTGAAAGAAAATTGTTGAGAGATCAGAAAAGTCACGAGTCGAAGCCATGAAACAGGAAACATGGCAGAGAACTCGAGGACAGGCTGGTGCTTCTGTATTCAGGCTACCATTAGGAGAATGGATTAGCAAGGGGTAAGGTTAGAACCTGGAAACCAGCCGAGAGGTTATTACGTCAGTGAAGGAACAAAATTGTGATGGTTTACACCGCAGAGGGGTATCAGTCGTCGAGGGCCACATACCGTGGCCCGACACACAGCCTTAAAACTCAGGGTTGAAAACACTTACCCTTTGTGGGGGGCCGTTGGGACAGCTCTGCTTCATGTTGCAGACCTCAAGCTCCGCTTGGTGTTCTCTCCCCTTCCAGAGACCAGTGTGCTCGCCACGGTATGTTCTCCTCTTCATGATGGTTGAGGCACAAGAGAGCTCATCTCGCCCCACCAGCACATTTCAAGTCTTTAAAACATCTCGTTGGCCAAAGTGGGTCACATGGCCAAAGCCAAAGCCAAAGTATGGGAAGAACACTGCACTGCTAGTGAGAAAAACCACAGTCATGTGTCAAAGGTTGTGGATTCTGGGCAGACTCAGATGTAACCACGTTGCAGGGTTACCAGTGGTAACACCACATAGCCCTAATCGTGTGATGGGGTAACGGCGGGGGTGCAGAGGAGGTGATTGATTCAGGAGGTGGTGGCGGGGCAGGACTCACAGGTGACAGCCTGGGGCCAGAAGACCAGAGAGTAGAGGAATCACAAGCTGGAAGAGAAGCATCTTTGGTGGAGAGGGACGGGGATGTCTCTGGTTTGAGGCACATCCTGTGGTTATGTCAAGTTAAGCAGTTGGCCCTAGGGTCAGGAACTTGGAGACGAGGTCTGGGTGAGGGTTTAGAATGGCCAGTCATCGGCTTACCAAAGTCTACCAGAGGGTTTTTGCTTGTGGCCACAATCTGTGATGCCCTGGGAGATCTGTTCTCCTCGCCCCAATCCCACACCCTGACACAGACCCCTGAAGACATGAGACCCCAGGTGACTAAGTGGAAGGGACACCAAACTGCCACATGAGAGGACAATTCTCTGTCAGGTTCAGAGAAGCTGAAAGAAGAGAAATTCTGCATGGGGCTGGGAAGAGGATTTTTGTTCTAGTTTGGTTTTTGAGAAAGTTATTTGTAGACGCTTCGGAGCACTATACAACCTCCCCACTTCCCTCACTTCCAGGATGAGGCACCTGTGAAGTTCAGGGATAACCACGGGTGGGTGTCAGAATTTGGGTCCCCTCCAACGTAGGTCCGAAGACACAGATGCCAGTGCAGGTTGCCTGGGTGGGAGGTGGGGAGTGGGGGAGTGAAGGACACCAACCCGGGGCCTGTGGAGCCCGGTACCACTGTGGGCGACCGGGACTCAGTCTTGCTGGGGATTCTGGGAGAGAGTGTAGAGCATACCTCAGCCACCCACCCAGTGGATGAGGCTGCTGGTCCCTGATTCCCTTCAGCCAATTGGCTGAGAGCTTCTCCTGTGGGTGTTGTCCCCGGGCACTTCCTGTTTGCTTGAAAGCTTCCCAGAGAGCAGCATTGGTCGAGTGAGTGTCTGTGCCTAGAGGACGCGGGTGGACACTGACAGCCTCTCCCATGGCAGGGAAGGCCATCGTTCTGTCCCTCACATGGGGTACACAGAAAGGCCGCCTTCCTCCCCGCAATATGTCTACAGGTGTTGGCAGGAGGGACAGGCTACTTTCACGGTGTCTGGGAACCAGGGACGCCACCTGGGGTGGCAAGGTGAGCGTGGCCACCTCAGGAGACCATTTCAGGAACTCATGTCCCAGGTCACCTAGAGTGGGAGGGGGTGGGGATGTGTGACACGGCTTCCGTTCTGGAGGAAGCCTCCCACTCAAGGATGCAGAGTCTTCAGACCTCTCGTCCGAGAGAGGCGGTTGCAGGGCTCTGGGGTGCAGAGAAAAGAGCACCTGGACGTCAGCCGCGGAGAAACAGGAGCAGCCGGAGGTCTGCAAACACGGTCAGACAGGCTCCCGGACCCTCAGGCACCAACCACACCGCGGCCCTGCACTCTGGAGTTGGTGCAGGGATGGAAGCTGGTGGGGTGGGCGGGGGGGCGCCGACTACAGAGGAGATGGACCCAACAGATCCAGGGTTGGAATAAAGTCACTCCCCGGCCTGCCTGGACTAGAGGACCCAGAAAATCCTAATGGGTCTCAGAGTCAAGAGAACAGTCAGAAAGGTTTCCTTTTGGCAGAGATCCAATTTGCGCATGCCACGTTGGAAGATAATGTAAGCCATGGCCATGGATGACAGTAGGTGCCCTGAAGAGAGAAAAGACCCAAGTCGGGATCTGCTCGTTGGAGCTGGGGGGGGTTCCCCCTTAAAATCCTTTTGCAACTTCCTACACCTAGAGGATTAGGTCCTGAAGCCTCCCATGTCTTACCCCAAAGCAGAATCTGTATTTTAATTAACTATTGTCATATAACAAATTACTCCCCCCCAAACAAAGTTAGCTTAAAGCACTAATAAATGCTGGTAATTTCCTACCTTTACTGTGGGTCAGGGAGTTGGGAGTGGATTAGCTAAATGATTCTGCCTCAAGATCTCTCACAGAGGCTACAGTCTATCTGAAGGCTTGACCGGGGTCAGAGAACCCATTTCCAAGATGGCTCGTGCACACAGGTGTTGTCAAGAAGCCTCAGTTCTGCCCCACAGCCTGGACCTCTCAAAAGGGCGGCTCACATGTCCTCACAGCATGGCCAGTAGCTTCCCTCAGAGCAAAGGATCCAGGAGAAGCAAGTAGAAGTTGTTCTGTCTTGTGTGAGCTAGACTTGAAGACATACCTTGTGATTACTACGACATTCTATTCATTAGACATAGTGATGAAAGCCACTGCCCTCAAGGGGAGGGAAATTAGCTCCACCTTTGGAAGGAAGACATGTCAAAGAACTTGTGAATCCATCGTGAAATCACCACATACTTTTTTGGGGGGAAGTAATCCTAGGAAACACCAGGGAGGGAGGGAGGAAGCCGTCTGTCGCTGTGGCAAATGGGACTCCAACCCGTGAGTTCTCTGGAACAGTACACAGAATGTGCCTTAGAGTCATCCCACCGGAGGGCAGAAGTCTGGGGCCTGACCCACTGTGACCAGTCTGGTACTGGAAGAGGAGAAATCCCTGCATCTTCCACTTCTGGAACCCCTGCCTTCACCTGAGCAAACTGCTGTGATGCCCAAGCTTGAAGCAGAGAAAAAGTGAAACGTACATATGCTTGAGGTAGGACGCTGTCCCTGGGCTTCCTCTGCCTAGGGACAGCTGCCCCCTCCGCCCAGGGAACTCAGGTAGCCCGGGGGATAGGAAATGGAGGGTCTCAATGTCACTGACTCCAGCCTGCAAGGCTGTCCATTAACTAGCTCTTACCAAAGGTGCCATCTTTATGACTGACTTCTCTCTGGCTCACACCTTATGCTCCAGCAATGCCCAAGTGTTTGTCGTCCCCTAAAACGCTCTCCGGGGTCGCTTTTCGTGGACTTGGCTGTTAGCCATCGCACCGCAGCAGGAGCAAAAAATTAATAACACTGCCCAGCAAGATGTAAGAACAACACAAAAAATGAGGAACTAAAATATTATTGAGGCTTAAGATGAATACTTACACATAGAAAGTACTGTGAATTCCCACACACCCGTCACCCAGATTCAGCAAGTAGAAAGATTTTGCCACAGGCAAAATCTATCTCCTTTTCTTCCCTACTAAGTATTTTAAAGCCCATTCCAGACACCAAGTCCTATCACCTTCATACTTCAGGATCCAGCTCAAAAACTACATACTTGCTCTCTTCTAACCCAAATTTAACCCTTGCTTTATCTACTTTTCTACTTTGCAAAAGTAACTTAAATTCAGTTCTCTAAAACATATGGACATTGTACCATCTAATCACAATGATAAAAATGTGATTTTTATTTATTTTTTTTAAGGATTTTGTTTATTTGTCAGGCGGGGGGGGAACACAAGCAGGGGGAACAGCAGGCAGAGGGAGAAGCCCAGCAGGGAGCTTAATGCAGGACTCAATCCCAGGATCCTGGGATCATGACCTGAGCTGAAGGCAGACGCTTAACAGACTGAGCCACCCAGGTGTCCTTATAAAAGTGTGATTTTTTTTTTTTAATTAAAATGTTCAGCAAATGAACTGAAGGAAAGGATGGCTGATGCTGAGATTTGAAAGAAAACACAGGAAAAAAAATTTAAAAACTAAAAAAAAAAAGAAAGAAAGAACCAGGCAGTTACACATGAAAAATAATCAAACTGGCATCAGACTTTTAATTGGCAACACAGGAATCTAATGGACAGTGGGATAACATGCACTGATCAAAAATTAAAAAGCAAAAAAACCCTACCAGACCAAAAATCCTCTACTCAACCAAGATTCATTAACATGTTAGCGTAAAAGGAAGGTATTTGTGGATAGGATAAGAATCAGAATGTACTGTCCCTTAGGGAAATTCTCAAGAAAGAACCTTGTCCAAAAACAAATGACTCAGAACAGAGATTTCAAGTTGAGAGAAGGTGAAGAAAAGAAGAAACGGTGTTCACCAGTGGACCTTTAAAAGGGCACACTGTTAAATAAGACACGGTGTGAAATTGTGTGGTATAAACACTTAGCAAGGGTTTATGCATAGAAGAGACGTACTGTAAGAGAAATTCAAGTAATCAGCTGGGATGAAGTCTATTAAACTATCTCTAAAAATTTAGGAGTAATAGGGTGACAGGCGGGGTTTGGGAAGTAGCAGCTTTCTAAATGTCATCTAAAAAGACGAAGAAATGCAAGTATTAAGCTTGCCTCAACTTATTGAGGGGAAAGGATGGGAATAGGAGAGGAATGGCTGGTGTCTTGTTTTTACAATGGAATTTTAGGGATGTCTGGGTGGCTCAGTTGGTTAAGCAGCTGCTCTCAGCTTAGGTCATGATCCCAGCGTCCTGGAATCGAGTCCCTAATGGGGCTCCCTGCTCAACAGGGAGCCTGCTTCTCTCTCTCCCTCTGCCTGCCACTCTGCCTGCTTGTGCTCTGTCTCTCTCTCTCTTACTGTCAAAAAAATAAATAAAATCTTTAAAAAATATATAAATAAATAAAATAGAATTTTACTTGTTTAGTTACGAAATCTGGGGGAAGTTCAATGATCTCCTCTACCTAACTGGGCAGAGAAGGGAAAGGAAGGAAGAAATGAGCATAATTTTGTCCAATTAATACAAAGTTGTTTTTTTTTTTTTTAAAGATTTTATTTATTTATTTGACAGACAAGTAGGCAGAGAGGCAGGCAGAGAAAGAGAGAGAGAGGGAAACAGGCTCCCTGTCAAGCAGAGAGCCCCATGTGGGGCTTGATCGCAAAACCCTGAGATCATGACCTGAGCCGAAGGCAGAGGCTTAACCCACTGAGCCACCCAGGTGCCCCTAATACAAAGTTTTTAAAAAAGTAAACTAGAAGGGTGCCTGGGTGGCTCAGTGGGTTAAAGTCTCTGCCTTCCACTTGGGTCATGATCTCGGGGTCCTGGGGTCGAGTTCTGCATCAGGCTCTCTGCTTGGCAGGGAGCCTGCTTCTCTCTCTCTCTGCCTGTCTCTCTGCCTACTTGTGATCTCTGTTTGCCAAATAAATAAATAAAATCTTTTAAAAAGAGGTAAATTAATATAGACATCAGTTTTTAGAAATTAGAAAAAGAACAAAAAGTTAAAGCAAAAGAAAATAGGAAGAGGAAATTAAAAGTTGATTAATAAAGAAAGGAGATGCCGTAGGTATTATAAAAATGATCAAGAATACCTACCCACCTCTATAGAAATACATTTGAATTTCACAGAAAACAGTTGATTTTCTGGCAAAAAGATTTCCAGAAGTGGAGATTTGAATAGACTATAATAAGAGAGTGGTGGTCAAACACCAGCCACGGAAAAAGAACCAGATGGGGTCGCAGCCACATTCTATTTTCCTCTGAAGAAGGAATGATTTTAGTGCTATTTAAATTTTTTTAGGCAATGGATAATTTAAACCTTCATAATGTATTAAACAAAGCCACACTAATTTGAAGACTAAATTCTGATATGGCACAACAAAAATAGAAAACTTATGGTCAGTTGCCCTCTTGGGTACGGCTGTCCAATTTTTGACCAATTGTTAATAAATAGAACTCAGCTATGTACGGAGAGTGGGACACTGTGGCCCTGTGTGCCGTATTCCACGAATGCAAATCTGGCTTACAATCAGGAGCTCTGGCAAGGTAATTCATTACAGCAAATTAAAAGACAAAACCATCTAATAAAATAATTCAATGCTGAAAAGCCATCTGATAAAAATCAGCAGGCACTCTTATTTAAAATGCTAAATAAAACTGAAAATGGCTTAAATATATAATAAACTCTATTTACTAAGATCCAGGAGCAAATATTCTAAAGGGAAAAACACTCAATTCGTGCCCTCCCCCGTGTTGTCCTTGTTGAAATGCACAGGACGCCTGACATCTTCATTATTAGTCAACCTTGTCTTGGAGCTCTAGTAATTGCAATACGATCAGGGAAAAAAGAAAAGAATCAGAACATCAGGCAAGAAAATCTGACACAATCTTGTTTTTGCCAACAACACAACACTTTGAATTCAAAATTGGCCTAATAAAAGAAAACTAAAAGGACTAATAAAAGAAGTTAGGAAGCTGGTTGATACAAGATAAGTATATAAATAGTAATATCTGGTTTGTACAATACATGTGGAGAAGTAGATACTGGAAAAATATTCCATACACAATAGCAATGAAATTGTTAACTTCTTTTTTTTTTTTTTTTTTAAAGATTTTATTTATTTGTTAGAGAGAGAGATACAGAGCGCAAGCACAGGCAGACAGAGTGGCAGGCTAGCGGCAGAGGGAGAAGCAGGCTCCCTGCCGAGCAAGGAGCCCGATGTGGGACTCGATCCCAGAACGCTGGGATCATGACCTGAGCCGAAAGCAGCCGCTTAACCAACTGAGCCACCCAGGCGCCCCTGAAATTGTTAACTTCTTTTGAATAAATCTAATGAGAGCCGTAAGACATAACTGAAAAACTGTAAAATCTTTTTGAGGGCCTTAAAAGCAAGATTCTAAACAAATGAAAGGATGTATCACATACTTTATTGGGGATTAGTATATAATGTAATTCTAGTTAGAATCTCAAGGCTTAGGGATTTGGATGAGTTCATCAAGACGGTGTTGATAAACAAGAAATGCCTGAGCCACTCCCCAAACACAGCCTCTGGTTCAACTCCAACAAGACAAAAATCTTCAGCTCCACAGAGACTGACTGGAACTCTGAGTCCCTGATTGCTGTGTTTCAGAAGTATGCTGGTAAGGATGGTAACAACAACAGACTCTCCAAGAGTTCTTAAGCCTCATGAATATGAAACTGGCTGCCTTCACAGAGAGCCAGAAGGACCCTGGTACAAAAATGGAACCTCAACTCTGAAGGGAAGCCAGATCTCCAAGAAGTTCTCAGTCTTCTTGGCCACGTAGCTGTGGCTACCCATTTCCATAAACTAATCCGAGAAGCCCTTGGGCCTGACCTCCAAACCCAGCCTCTTTCCAGCTTCCCAACCAACAGGGCACGGTTCAGGTATACCCTGAGCCTAGGGTACCCCATCCAGGACACCCCTGGTGGTAGTAATAAGCAATGTATTTTTAAAAAATAAAATAAAAACCTAGGGAAAAAAAACAAATATAAGGAAAAGAACAGTAAGCCTGGATTTGCCTTCTTATTGGAACAGGGACAGATAGATTAGTAGAACAGCCAATCATAAAAATAACCTCCAGAAGTGTTAAAACATGTAAACATAAAGTATTAAAAATAAAAAATTAAGAATGAAATCTTGGATTACACATGCAATCTAGGGGTGGGGAGATTGTCTTAAAGCAGAAGACACAGTTGCTCTGCAGGCATGGACATAGTTAACCATATAACTGTTAATAAAGTCTTTATGTATTATGGATATTTGGCTCTACCTGTATTGTGAAATTTTTCCCCCAAATTTATTTTTCCATTAACATTGTTTCTGATATTTCTTGCCAGGAAATAATACTAAAACAAATACATTTCGGGAAAAAATTTGCAACACAGACGAGGACTTAAATATCCATAACACACAAAAAATTCTCACAAAATAAAAAATAAACCTAGTGGCAGTTGGGTGGCTCAGTGGGTTAAGCCTCTGCCTTTGGCTCAGGTCATGGTCTCAGGGTCCTGGGAGCAAGTCCCGCATAGGGCTCTCTGCTCAGCAGGAAGCCTGCTTCCCCCACCTCTGTCTGCCTCTCTGTCTACTTGTGATCTGTCCAAAAAAAAACTACAAAAAAACAAAAACAAACAAACAAAAACTTAAAAAAAAAGATAAACCTAAAAAAGCAAATGAAAAATGAGCAAAGAATAGGAACAGACCATTCATAGAAGGGAAAATTGAAGGGACTGAGAAATTAAACAAACAAACAAACAAACTGCTCAAACACACTAGTGGTCAAGGAAAGGTAAGTTGAAGTCCAGCGAGATACCATGTTATAGTCGTTGGGCTGACATTAAGAGAAAGGTAGCATCATTGCCAGCAGAGCTGCAAGAGTGGGGACAGAAATGAGGTATTGTCCTGCTTTGCTGATGGAAAGAGAATTATGTCTGTCTTTAGAAAGCAATCTGGTAAGATCCCTTAACATTTAAAATACACATACTCTCTAGCCTACCCATCCTGGTTGTGAGAATGTATTTTAGCATTTGTTAAGATGTGTGTACAAAAATGTTTACTGTAGTTATATAGGATGGTTAAAAATGGAGAACACCAGGGGTGCCTGGGTGGCTCAGTGGGTTAAAGCCTCTGCCTTCGGCTCAGGTCGTGATCTCCTGTTCTGGGATTGAGCTCCGCATTGGGCTCTCTGCTCGGCGGGGAGCCTGCTTCCTCCTCTCTTTCTGCCTGCTTCTTTGCCTACGTGTGATCTCTGTCAAATATATAAATAAAAATCTTTTTAAAAAATGGAGAACACCAATATCAACTCTGAATAAACTACTGTGAGTCCTCAGCAAAGAATATTATGAAATCTTTATAAAAAAATGAATTCAGGTGAAGGCTGCTGACTCGTAGAGATCTCCATAAGATACTATTGAGAGAATACTGCAAAGTACAGAACAGTGTGTATAAGTGGATCTTTTTTTTTTTTTTTTTTTGGTAGAACAAACCCCGAGAAAAGATGAATGAATGAATACATAGGTGTGGTGTCTATCATGTGTGCGCACAGTCAGGTGGGTAGTTTACATGGTCACGTGAACACGGAGAAATGTAGGAATGCTACAAAGCAGGTTGCCAACATGGGTTACTAGAGCGATGCAGAAGGGTGGGCAGAGGAAGAGGGAGATGGAGGAAGAGAAGTGAGCAGACAAATGATGGAAAGAAGTCTGCACAAAAAAAGAAATCATGGTGTATAAGATCATTTTTATGTTAAATTGTATCTCAGCGCAGAAAGTATCAGGAAAAAGATCGATGTCTTTCCAGTTGTAGGAATGTCCATGCTATACTGTGAAATGAAAAAAAAAAAAAAACAGGTTTCAGAATGTAGTACACCACCATTCTATTTAAAAAAAAAAAAAAACCAACAAATCACAAGCACAATGTTTTTAGATGTCGATTTATGATTATATGCATTTGTCGAACAAAGAGAACGTTGTGAGAGGATACACCAGATGGGTAACGATGGTTAAGCGTGGTGGGGTGGGACTGGGATGGAGCGGGGGAGGGGGAGTTTCACTGTTCACATCTTTGTATTGACGGAACTGTCACGACAAGCACATATTACTTTGATAGTTTCAAAACATCCAGAGAGACAAAAACTCTAAAGTAATGACAGGTTTCCTTCTCTTTCCATCTCCATTTGCCCCTGAACATCTGGCTCTGGATGGAGCCCAGCTTCCCAGCAACCATCTCACTCTACCTCAAGTGTTTGTAGACATTTGAGTCCCATTTGTAGAGGGTCTTGATGTTACCTTCCACAAAAATCCCGGGTGGTGGTCAAATTCAGAGAATGTGTCTGGGTATCTATGAGGCTTTTTTGAAAATTCTGGGCCACTTAAGGACTTGGGTAGTCTAGAGAACACAGAGGAACAAGGGATGGGACCCACAGCTGTACACATTGACATACCCAAGTCTCAGCGCTAGCCTGGGCAATTCTTCCAATAAAAACACATGTGCCATGATTGTGGCTCTATAAAAATATGTGTGTGTGCCTACAAGGCCTGGAGAGTTGAGGAGGAATGGAACCTAGCCTGTTGAGGCTTTATATCTTAACCCCAATAATCCCAAAACTCTGGATGAGTATTACTTCTGTTTTATAGAGAAGTTAAATAGCATGCTCAAGGCTATATAAGCTGGTCACTTGTAGGTGGAAATGTGTGAATTGCTAATCCAATTTTAGACTGGTTTTTAACCTCCAATAGGGCACAGTTTTGGTAGCTACAACAGATACACAAGTAATAATGGTTTAAACCAGTGTGTTTCTCTCTCACTTCAAAGTTTGGGCTGCTGTCATGATGAGTTCAGGCTTCTTCCATATCTTCATGCCCTGCCACGTGTTGTCCTTGTTGAAATGGACCACGTTGGCTGGCCACTACCTCTGCCTTCCAGCAGGGAGAATTGGGGGTTGTAAGGGAAAGCAAGGATGTGGGTAAACATCCATCCTTTAAGAACACAACCTGGAAGTTATACCTTCAGCCTTACTTACCCCTCACTCACACAAGCCTGATCATATGGTCATAGGGAGCCACAATGTAGCAAGGTTGGGAAACGTAGTCTTGAACCCTTTTGAAACTGCATGACCATGGGAGAATGGGGGAATAGACCCTGGGGAACACTTGGTAGTGTCTGCCACAGTGGAAAGAGGACTTCTGAGATCTGAGCATGGATCTGTATACCTGCAAAGCTCATTACCTGATCACTGAACCATAATAAAAATGACTAGGCTGCTACTCCATGTGAAATCTTTTTATTTCAAAAAACTCTTCTGTTGTGCAAGAGGCTCATTCCTAGACGATCCCTCTAAGGGTGATTCTTCCTGCTTCAAATTCATTCTCATAATTTTCCTGAGACCACAGTGGATCACTCACTGCCCAAGAGGTAAAACAAAACAAATTGTACATGTGCTCATATGTGTATGCACACACACATAAATATATAAAAGGCCCTCTGACGACTTTGAGTATCCAAGGACAGTTGCTTCATATTGATATAAATTGGTAATTTGAGGCTCAGCATCTCAGTAGTGGTTGGAAGGTTGGGGCTGCAATGGAAGTTTTCCAGAGACCACATCAGCCCAGTTCAGACTGGGGCTGCCTTGGTGCAGGAGTGGTCATTACAGACTTTTGGGCACTGTCATTACAGATAGGGCATGGTGCAGGAGTGGTCATTACAGACTTTTGGGCACAGCTCAGAGTAAGTACCAAAATTCCACCATCTGAGGGTCATTCAGCTTGAGCTTGTGTTTTCAAACATCACTGTGTCCTCCCCAAGCGACCCCTCCTCCGGTCCCTAAGGATGGAATGTTCTGGAAGATTTTGTCCACCAAGCCATGTCATTTATAAGGCAAAATCTTCCTGTACAGGACAAATGGCAGCCAACACATTGAGTGGTAGCTTTAGCTGTTTCATATTTCAACCGAGGAGTATTTGGCTCCAACTTATTTTAATGTGAAGTACAATTTGAGGAAGTGCAATGTTTTATATTTGTATTAGAAGAGAACAAGACTTCCTTATTTTTAAAACTATGATATTACTGAGTATTCATAATGCAATTTTTATCTTCTTTGAAAAAAGATTTGAGTAATTTGTATTTAAAATAGTTTAAAATTACAAAAATATTAAGGCAGGACAAATGGAATAAATGTAACTATAACCCCACTTCCCAAAGATAATAACCAAAGATCTTGAGGTACATTTTCATTACTTCCCTTTAAGCGCACGTTCACGTAAATATGAAGATATTTGTGATAAAATTGAAATGTTAGAAGAACACCTATGAGTTATTGCTAAGTAAACCAGAGTCTGGCAAATGGATGCAGATAGAACCAAAATGAAGAAAGTCCAAGGAGAGGCCCACTTAAAGGGTCTAAAGGATTTTAATTTCAACTCAGAAGCTTTGGGCGGCGGGGAGTAATCAACCAAATTCACCGTAAATCCTACTGTTGAGCAAGCACAGACCTCCTTCTTGAGCATAAGCAGTCAGGAAAAAAAAAAAAAAAAATCACCAGATAACATGAAAAGTTTCCAGTCCCAAAGAAGGTTACATTCAGAGTAACTGAGAGAAACACTTCCCAATGAAACATAAGGAATTGGAGAAAACTTTTAAGCAAAGTCCCAAGATATATTTTCAGTAGGACTTGTGAGGTTACACCATCTAGGAAAACATCTCATCATGAAAGAGTGTTTAATCTGCAATGCAATTACAGAGCCAAATAAAAAAAGGCAATGTCCCCAGAAAAACTTTGGTATGGGAACTGAGTGTCAATGGCTGTAAACATCACAAGAGGAGAGACTATGTGCTGCCTCTCAAAAGGACCCACAGCCACTTACAAAGTAGTGCTCCCCCTCCCCTCTGGGACCAACACCAGGTTCAGGGCAAAGAACATGTTTAAAGGGCTGCACTCAGCACTTCTGTAGGAAACTGCAGGACCAATAATTTGCTCAACAAATAAACTGCAATGAAGAAAGAGACTTATCAACCAATACCAATGACAAAATCTGAACATTTCAAACATTCATGAGACAACTGCAAATTTGAACACTGCGTAACTATTTGACCATATCAAATACTATTAATTTTAAGACGGAGTAGCTTTTATTTAAAAAAAAAAAAACACCTTTTAGTGGTAACCAGTGAAATATTTATAGATGAAGTAAGAAGTCTGGGATTTGATCAGAACAATGGAGGAGGGAAAGTTGAGGGGTGTAGATGAAATGAGGTTGCCCAGGAGTCGGTATCTGTTAAGCTGGGCTGCGGGCACATGGGGAGTGGTTATGCTCTTCTACTTTTGTATACATTTGGAAAATGACCAAAATAAATTGTTTAAAAGTTGCACCAGATGACACAAGTAAGAGGTTGAGTATTCTAGAAAAGCCAGCCAGTAACCTAGATCGTTGCTCAAGAACTTCTCCCAGAACTTAAAGGAAATGGAAAAAAGCCTAAGTGAACTATACGAAACCCATAGGAGAGACCCAGGAGATGAAAGGCAGACATAAAATCAGAGTTCTAGGAGGCATGTACAGAACCACCAGAGGACGCCCAATACACTTCATTAAAGAACATTTCCATTATCAGTTTCTCCTTTAGTCACGGAGTTATTTAGTAATATGTTATACATCCAAATATGCAAACTTGTAAATTCAAGTTTTTATTATTAACTTCCAACTTAATTGCGCATAGTTACGGAACATGTTCTGCATAATACCTATTATTGAAATTTTTTCAGGGCTTGTTTTAATGACTAGGACAAGTAGTTTCTAGAAACATGCCTGAGTGCTTGTGAAAATCTATTCTCTAGTTCTTGGGTGTAGAGTTCTAACCATGCCCTTTGGTCACTTCTGTGCGTTGCCTAGTTTTTGCTTGTCTGACATATCAAAAGGGAAGTGCTAGAGTTTTCCACTGGTAGGTGGATTTGCCACTTTTTTCCTGTAGTTCTATCCATTTATGGATGAATTTTGAGGTTGCGTTTAAAATTAATGACTCTTTGTAAATTGAACCTATCATTACATCATGAACTTTCATATCCTTCACAAAGCTGTCTCAGATTTTGTCTGAGAATAAAATAGATGGTTTGTATTTGTCCCATGTGATTTTCCCCCATCCTTTGTTGATTTTGCACTAACGGAAACCAGTTTCTTGTAAATGGTGCTCTTAAACCTACCTGTGGTGAAAGATTTTTTGTTTTCCCCAAACCATTATAGCCTCAGATTTTTAAAAAAATGTTTTAAAAGATTAATAAAATTCTGGACTTAAAGACATGTAAAATACAGGCAAGATATTTTAGTATTGGATCCAACACACATAAAATAACTGTCGAATTGCTTGGAAACTTTTTCACATGAAGCTTCTAAGATCTTATCAACTCCTAAACAGATTTTCTCACAGCTTTCAGAAACAGAGCCACGCTTTTGAATACCAGTGTTTTAAACACACATCAGGATTTTGTTCTGTCCTAACATATACCTTTTAACCAGCAAGTTTAGTTCATTTATCGTTATTGATGAATTTGACACGTTTCTCTCATCTCTGTAAGGTTCCTCTTTTCCCGCAACGCCAAGTTCATACGGCCTTGAATTACAATTTGAGACCAGGTGCCTTAGACTGTGCCCCCCCCCCACACCCCCACCAATTCATGGTAGAACGGAATTCCCAGAATGATAGTATTAGGAGCGGAGCCTTTCGGGTGATCAGGTCATGAGGTGGGATGCGGAATCCTCACGAGTGTGACTAGTGGCCTCATCCAAGAGGCCCCCGAGAGATCCTGTGCCTCTCCCACCATGTGAAGACACAGTGAGGGGATGGCCGTCTATGGTCTGGGGGCCTGGTCCTCACCAGACACTGCATCTACTGGGGCCTTGACTTCCAGCTTCCGAAACTGCAAGAAATGTTTGTTCGTAAGCCACCCTGTCTATGGTTTTCTGTGATTGCAGCCAAAATGGGCCAAGAGAGCAGGTTAACCGAGGTCTGTGCGGCTCACTCGCCCTCTATCATCTCCTACAATGCCTCCCAGCTTTGTTTCCTCCTCACAGTCAACTACTTCATCCCAAAGTATTTAAATGGGGACATTTGGGTGGCTAGACGTGAAATTCTCAAGTTTGAAGTTTTTTTCTTTTCCTTCGGTCCTTAGAAATGGTAACTCCACACACAGGGCTGCTGCTGGAATACCTCACGTCCGTTGCTTCTGGTTCATGGTCTCCAGTTTTCAGAATGAGCTTCGTCTTTGTGAATGCTCGAGTTCACTAGCCAGCAGTGAAGATGGATGAACTACATTCTAGACACATACCAACACGAAAGATTCTCACGATAGTGGGGGAAATGTGATAATACTGTTACTCTTTTTACGTAACCTTAAAAAACACACAAAACAGACTCAGCGGTAAACTATTCAGAGATGCATCTATATGGGCAAGATTGTGAAGCAAGGAGAGGACCAACCCGAAACCCTGACGGTGGTTCTCTCATGGTGGATGGGTTACACCAGGAGAGAGGTACATGGGGTACAGTGTGGGGAGGGCTCTGAAGTACTGACCGTGTGCTTTTGTCCCACTGGAGGTGGGAACATGGGTATTCTATTATTTTAATACCTTATATTTTTTGGGGGGGGGCATGTCCATAGCATCAAGTAAATACCTTGTGACACACTGGATGTCCAGCGGCAGCTTACAGGTCAGGGTACTGGTGACCGGGTGCAGCAGGGTCCACACCCTACGAGAGTAACTATGAGGGGCCACTCACGGCCCAAACTGCCAGAGGTGAATCAGGGATGGGGATAGGAATGGGGGAACTCTAAGTTTGCTCTAAATTAAGAAATACATTGGGGTACATCTGCGCCCATCTTCACGTCCCCACCGGGAGGCCTGGCAGAACAAGCTGTCCCCAGCTGCTTTCAGCTCAGCTCCAGGCCTTTAGGGCACCTAGGCCTCCGCGGCTCCTGCCCCAGCATCAATACTCGGTTTGGCCCAGGCCGCTCTGGGAGCCTTGGACTCCACTGTGTGCACAGACTGCTCCTCTGTCCAGCCTCCAGAGGTTGTGGCCTTAATAAGAGACTCAGAGTTTCACCCACCGTCCTGCAGGCTGCGCCTCAGAATGGAGCCTCACTCAGGCATCCCCGCAGGGACCCCGCTGTGGTTCTCTGGTCGTGGGGACAGATGACGCTTTGGTTCCTGCTTTCCTCCCTTTGAGTCTTCCAGGACCCTGACCATGGTCACATCGGAGACTTGCTGAAGCAAGTTTTTTATTAGGCGATTTCCCTCCCATAGGTGATGACTTTTAATTAATGACACATTTCTTAAAGACGAGCCAAAGAAGGAGGCACATAAACACAGAACTGCATCCAGGAGAGCTTTTATTCGTACGGAACAGTTTTAAAAATACAGAATAAAATAGCTTTATCTCTACTATTATTCACAACATCTGGTCCAAATAGTACATATTTTTAAAATACTTAAACGTTTAATGAAGCCATGTTAGAAAAACAATATGAAAATTCTTTTTAAAAATTCCATAAAAGAATTACACATCTCAAAAAACAACCCCACCCCCAAATACCCTCGGTATGCAAAATAAACATAAAAAACAAACAAAGAAAATCCCCGAAAGGTATATAGCCAAAGTCAGTCACAAAAACTCAAGGAAAATATAGGCATCCCCACTGCTTTAAGAACAGTCAAGAAATTTATTAATGTGTCAAACAAAGGTGGTTACCAACTTACAGAAAAGGGTATTAACTCGAATTGTCAGTAGGACGGCTGCCCCAGTGTGGGGGCCCTACGTGCCAGTTAACAAACACAGGAAGTTGAGGGGCGCTGGATGGGACTTCTGCGGAGTGAGGACGAGGCACAGTCAAGAACCACCTCAAAGGACAGGAATGTGTGTGAGGCTGCCGCAAAGGGGTGCCCAGCGCTAACATGCTTTCCGCATCCACGGGGCTGGGGGGAGCCGAGTGCCGGCACCACGGGCAGTCTTCTCGTGCTGCCACTGCAGGTGAAGTGGCGAGGATCCAAATCCTAAGAGGACAGAGTACCACACGCACAGCGTGTGAAAGCCCCAGGTGCTTCTCTGAGGCCAAGTGTGGCGCCCGCAAAGAGAACCCCCAAAGTCTCAGGCCCACTCACATGGGCAAGCACAGCCCCCCAGGGCCCAGGGGTGGGGTACCCGTGCAATGCTGCCATCCAGTGCCGGCCAGGTCCCAGAATGAGGCCTCTGCCACAGCCACCTAGCCACCTGCCACTCCTGCCGCATTGGTATTATGCAAGATTACCATTGCCAACTTCAAGTCTAAGTTGCCAGTACCGGTATTTCAGCAGGGCCGTGAACTAAGGAAGTAACAACTTAGCTCGTGGTGATAAAACAGACGCGTGGGTAAATAAAGTATACACACATACTAGAGATTCATCAATGGAGAAATTCTATTATCACATGACATTGTCATGAAAATTATATCATTCCCTCCCTGGAAAACTGTGACTATTATCCTGGGTAGAAATGTTACTTTACTATATGGAAATACTGCAATATTCATGCATAAACCAAGGCGTCATCAGGAAAGGAAGTATTCTACAGTATAAAGCAAATCCTGCTTGTGACTTTGTCGCCATGAAAATGGGAAACCATTGGGACTTGTGATGCTTCAGCTGGCCTGGTTAAGCCACTTTTCTCCTTCACCAATCACCAGAAACTCACTACACGTTAACAGCTAAAACTGTCTTGAGAAAGACTCTATGAAGGAATCTAAGTTTAATTACCTAGTGAGGCAAAGACTGGAGCCATTTCCCACTATTCTGTCAACCATGTTAGATGTTTTATTAAAACCAGTGGTGGGATCTCCCTTGCCACCCACCATGATATGACAGCATCTACCGTCCTTATAAACACTTTCTACTTCTCACATCAAGATCACCAAGGTGAATGTAAAGATGGTGGGTAGGTGGTCACTATGGAAACTGGAGTCTGCATGGCCTGCCCAAGGACATTTACATCCAAAACACTTTGAAACATTCCACTGGCCAAACAAAGCCTGGTGGGTATGTGCCCCAGCAGTGCAGGCCAACAATGTAAGTGGTAAGTATACAGGTATAGATGAGGCACGGCCACTGTGTTCCCCCAAACTTCCCTTTCACGTGTGTGCTTAAGCCTCAAGAGCAGATGAATCAAGTTTTTCTCTTGATTATAAACTGGTTCTACAGTATATCTACCAGCAGGACGACCACTGTCAAAAATGGCATTCATCAGGAGACTCCAACCACTCAAGCAAAGGTGAGTTTCACAGAAGTACCAGACTCAATGGGACCTGGAGTCTGGCTGCCCTCTCTCCTCCCCACCTCCTGTCCCCTTTCCCCATGACTTAGGGAATCCAAAGTTGGCCCCAATGGAGCAAGAAGGGTAAAACGCCTCATTTCTAACAGAAGGTCGAGGTCCAGGTCTTCCCTCCACAATTAAATGCTTGCAGAAGACATCCATCCCCCCAGACCAGCAGACCTGCAACCTCCCAACAAAACCCAGTCCAAGGAGGGGTTTCAGAAGGGAGGGAGTGTCTGGATGTTTGAAGCACATGTCCTGAGTGTCACCCACTGGGTCGGACGATGCCAGGTTGAAAGTGAAGATTATTCAATGGTTCAGATGCTTTTATTTGTATATTTGGTCCTTCTGCTCCCTTAGTGAGCTAGGATCTCTGGCATGTTTAACAGTTTTCCCCACTTTTCAGGGCAGAGAAGTTAGAGATGCTGAGCAAAAACACAAACAGAAGGAAACTAAGAGCGCCTTGGAGCAGGAGGGCTTTTGACATCAAGTGCTTACCAACCAAGTCACGGGGATGACAGTCGCTAAACAGTGTGCTTCCAAAGTTAACTAGGCATCAGGTACAATTTTTAAAAACAACATACAAAGTTAAAAGTAATTTAGAATCTAATTTTTTAAACTTAATCTGCAACCAGATCTTGGCAGAACAATGCAGGGGCTCTGAACTGTTCTTGCTAGAATACACTTTGCAGCCCCAAACTTCCCAGGAGCCAGGGAGGCCGCAGTGACAATCACACTGCCAAAGACACCCCAGTGCTGTGGCACGGAGCCGGCTGTGGGAGCAGGGAACGTACCCTCGGGACACGAGGCTGCAGGGAGCCATGCTCTGCTATCAGAGACAGGAACACCTGTGGCCACCCAAGGCTCAGCCAGGTCAACGAACCACCTAGGAAGCACCACCTCACGTGGCGAGGTCACTACTTGGTGTTTCAGGGTTTTCCTTTGGCTGACAAATTTCAAACCAAATTTCAAAGAAGTCACTTTTTTCAGAAAGGATTTAGTGTTATTAATGAGAACGTGACAGAAGGGGCCCCGCCACCTGCTTTTCTCACCACCATTCTGCAATGACTTAAATAGGAAAGGTGCATTTGGCCAGGGGGGTCTACTCTACCCCTCTGCAAAATCAAGATCCAGTTGACACACAACATGGCAACCCACACAGAGTCTCCGTAAGCCTTAAGTGCCAGAAAAGACTCGAAACAGAACTGCAGTGATGAATTTACCAGGATGTCTGACCATTCAATATGGCGACTCTGTCGATTACCTGCCCCCAGCTTCCCTTTTTCACAAAACAAATTCACGTATAACTTAACCCATAAGATTTCTGGGCTCTGGTCCAGTAGTCAGTTTTGATAAATAGATTAGGCATTACAGTATTTACACTTTCATGGTATCAAGCAATACAAAACACAACCACAATAATGGTTACTGGCCTTCAAAAGCCATGATGACAAGCTTCCCTGATGGTGTCCACAGCTTTACAAATGCTGGTTCTTTTCTTAATGGGAGGTGAGGGGTAGGGGACAAGAGACAGGGATGCAAGGTAAGAGGGTCACGTGGAAAACACTGATTTCAAAAACCTGCTATAGTCAATAACATTAAATAGGAATAAAATCTTGTAATTTATAGACACGCGCAACAGTAACTGACATCCACATGACAGCAGAGTCAAGACTCCCATGAACATCTGCTAAGTGCCATCGTGTGGCACTCTACACCCATCGCACCAGCCTGGAGTGATAAATGTCAGACAGAGTGTCTCCATTAGAGTGAAAAAGAAGCCCGTATGAAATGTGCTGGCCCAGCCTGGGCCAGGATGGCACCAAGAAAGAGCAGTTGAGAATCAGATTAAACTTCAAGGTACTTTCCCTTCCCCTCCAAACCCCCAAACAGATTTCAATTCTAAGAACATCTGTACAGACCTTACTCACACACAGACATGGGCCTGGGGTAACCATGTCACAGTTTTCAATCAGGCCAATAGCTTCCCTCTAATCAGGGAACACAGAATCACATTTGACCCATCAGTTGTGACAGTGTGAGGATACTGGTGCCCCATGACCAGAGGGGTTCTCTGTGGGTTGCAGGCCAAGGTCAAATTAAATAGGAGCAGGTCCAGGTGCTTCTGGGACAGAAAGCCCCTGGACCATGGAGGCAGCTTGTAGGAAAGCTAGCCCAGGGTGCTGGAAGGAGACCAAAACCAAGGAACCGCTGTGGATTTCAAATACCCACTCCCACAGGAGGATAGGAACTTCAGGCTCAATGGACGCTCTTAAGGGCAAGGGGTAGGGCTTAAATAAGGAGACAAGTGAGACACGATATTAGACACGATCACCACCCACAACAAAAAAGCTATCTGTAATCGTCTTAGCTCCGGGTGCAGAATGTAAATGCAGATATACAAACATATAGGTTACTGCTTGTTACTCAGCAAGGAACTACAGATTCATGCCCCACTGCGGCCGGGCCACAGGTGACCTACAGCTATACCGTGGCCTGTGAGTCCTCATCCGGACTCCGGCTGGTGGCACTCTTCCCGAGGCCTTTCCACGTGTAGCCCGCGAAGGTTGGACTGACGGGTAAGTAGCTGAAGCATCTGTATTTTTTAATAATGTTCATGCCAAATGGCAAATCGTAGGACTCCATGCCATCGAGCGACTTGCTCCCTTTGCCCACACCCTTCTTCCATTTCCTGATTCCTCTTTCCTCTGGAGTACCTGGAACACACACATACAGACACACACAGAACAATACAAAGGAATGTTTAGCCTGACAGTTCCACCAGGAACTGAGCTTGCCCAGCGTGCTGTCCCGCACAGGGAGCTGCCAGGAGGACAGCAAGGAGCCGTTAAGGAGGAGTGGATGGCACTCAGCCATCCAGGTGCCTGAGCCAGAAATCTAAGAATCGCTAACCCATCCTTGTGCTTTCTGCTCCACATTCAAGCCATCTGATGGCTCCAGCCTCCTCCCTGTCCTTCCACATGACCCATTTCCTCCCGTCACTGGTGAGGTCCGGAGCACGCCTCATTGTCGCTTTCCGGGGTCATCACAATAGTCCCCTTACTGCCTGCTCTTCCATCTCACCATCTCCTTCCTCCAATCCGTTCTCACAAAACCACAAAATGGGACCCATTTATAATGCCTTCAACAACTGGTCAGGGCAAACCACCCGCATCCAGGCATAATGAGTTCTATCCTACTTCGCTCTGTGTGTGTGCGTGCGCGTGTGAGAGAAAGAGAGAGACAGAGAGACAGAGAGAGACAGAGAGAGATGAGGTGGAGGGAGACAAGGAGAGGGATACACCTGCTCTGTATTCTCCACTTGTCATGCCCCTTTTGTGAGGATGAACTTCTACTGGCATTAACATTCGGGGACACTGTACCCCAACAGAGGAGTGAGGGAGAATGATGTGGGCTCATTCTCAGCAAATGCTGAGCCTTAGATTCGATTCATAAATCTTTCCAGTGCAGAGAGGTGCACTGGAACCTGCTCTTGGCTACACAGGACATACTTCTGTGCCCAAGCCTAGATGACGAGTTCGAGTCCCCAGTGAGTAGAAGGAACATCATTATTCTCTTACATCTAAACTATGCCCTATGCCCTCCCATCAGTGTTTCTGTGACAGGGCTCTCATTCCCACCTGTCTGACTCCTAAGCCTGCCTCTCAGTTCGCTCTGAGAGTGTGTGTTACTGACATCCATGAATCTAACGCAATCCACTAATTTGTGCACGTGACTCCCTCTGCCTGATGTGTTCATCCCTGGTTTCCCCAGAAACCTCTTCACAGAGGCTTTTTGAAGGTGTGCGGTCTTCAAGGGAAACACCTCAACAAAACCTTCTAGCTCAAGAATAAGCATCAGCCTTCTTTGAGGGAAGGTGAATCTACCCACGCGTCCACAGAAGCACTTTTCAGCCTCCTCTGGGAAGCTGGGAAGGCTGCAAGGCAGGACCCACATCACCTCCTCGTCCAGCACCCAGCACTGGGCATAGAACGCACACCGGAGGAACAAGGGTTGCAGATGTCGGGAAGAGAGCCACCTCCATTGGTCCCTCAGTCACCGATCCTGACAACAGCCCGTGCCGACCATACTCACTATCTTGAGGTCTTAGTTGGCAGGGGCCTGCCTCAGGAAGGAGAAGGAACCCCCATGGGCTGTCAGCAGCTCAGAGGCGTGTCTGAGCAGGCTGATGAAAGCCGCTGCGGGGACTAAGCCGGGCTGCACAGGGGGGGCAGACAGCCTGGAGAGTGACCATGGTGAGAGACTTCCTTGCTTTCTCCTAACTGAGCAAGGAGGAAAAAACCTGCTAGGTTTATCAGCAAAAAAAAGGACTCACAAAAGGAGGCTGGGAGTGTCATCTTAACCACTTAAAAGACCGTCTCAACCACCAATGGCTCCAAGCTGATTCATTCTGCCTGCTTCCCTATTTATTTGGCAAAATGAGTGCTTCACACGTGGAATAAGCATGTGTGTATGTACCACATACCTGGGATGGTATTATCCAAAATAAAAGCCACGCAGCCTCCTACAAACATGGCAGTTGTGAGAAGAACGTTCAACACCTGATCGATTCCTGTTATCCCTGGAAACAGAACACAGTGGTAGGGTCACAGCCATGGCCAGGAAGGAGCACTGGGGGCGGGACAGGGGGGGCAGGGGAGCCACCAATCACCAGTCAATGCAATGCATGAAAGTACAAATTTCTGTTGGACACAAGTAGATAAATTTTTGCCAGTAACATTTTAAACTTTTATAAATAATTTCAACAATAATCAAGAGGTTATTCCTATAAGGAAAATCCCCCAACAGTGGTCCCCAGAAAAGAAATCTAAGAGTGAAGCTCACCCTATAATGAACTAAAAAGCCACTGGGGTGTGGTGTTAGCAGATTAGGAAAAGAAAATTAATAAAAAGATGGCTGTTTTAAGGCTGAAAATATTACAAAGTGAGTAAGACAACAAAAACATCTGTGGTGTTTGCAATCAGATAAAGGGTTTCAGAATCCTGGATCACTGATTTGTGCTTAGCTGCTTTTAAAGGATTTTATTTATTTATTTATTTGACAGAGAGAGAGAGAGAGAGAGAGAAAGAGAGCACAAGTAGGCAGAGTGGCAGGCAGAGGGAGAGGGAGAAGCAGGCTCTCCACTGAGCAGAGAGCCCAATGTGGGACTTGATCCCAGGACCCTGGGATCATGACCTGAGCCGAAGGCAGCCGCTTAACCGACTGAGCCACCCAGGCGCCCCTGTGCTTAGCTGCTTTTAATTAGGAGCAACTGCATGTATATAAATGAACTCATATGAACGTGATATATTAAAATATAAAAAGGAGCAAGAATCTCCTTGTTATTAGAAAATCTCACACTTTCTATATTAAAAACATATGATCCTTAGGAGTGCCTGGGTAGCTCAGTGGGTTTTGGCTCAGGTCATGATCTCAGAGTCGTGAGATCAAGCCCTGCATCAGGCTCCAAGATAGGTATAGAGTCTGCTTGAGGTTCTCTCTCCCACTCTGTCTTTGCCCTCCCCCGCTTAAAAAAAACAGTTTTCCTTTGTTCATTTTTCATGATATCAGGTTATTAAAATTAAAAGGTGTTAAAAAGGTTAATCTTGAATTCAAAAGTTACAATCCTGGTAGAAAGACATGTATTTGAAAGTCTATGAAGCTGAGTTTTAAGGAATTATACATTTTCATAAAGTATTAGTCTGAGAAATCAAAAGGTTTTACACACAGGCACTGTCCCAAAAGACAGGGTCCCAGTCAATAAAGAGACCTTAACATACACATGAGTCACGTGCACCCGCCAGCTCATGCTGGATGTGCAGGGGGCTTCCAGATCGGCGGTGGCAGAGTGAGGCTTGAATCAAACACATGGACAGATGTCAGAGGAGACAACTCCTGAGGTTCCAATGCCCTCTGTGACAGGCGTGGGGTGTCTGTGAACCGACAGCTGGGATTCCAACTACTCCCAAGACTCAAGGCCAGTTTTCCTTACCTGTGACGAGAGGGTTCTGTCTGAGGTAACTTGGAAGGACGAGCCCGAAGAATATTGAAAATCCAAGCACAAAGAGGTTCCGGGAAGAATTTAAGTCGATGAACTGCAGGTTGGAGAGCCCAACAGCTGTGATCATTCCTGGAGAGAAACAGCAGATGGCAAGTTGCACGGAGCTCACCTACAGACGGGTGACGGGCCTTGCAGACTCCCCACATCGTCCCTTCTCTGTCCCACCAGAAACCAGCTGGGACACAGAACAGTGACAGGATGGGGTCAGAAAGTGACCACCTGGCTCTCTGATCCAAATGGCTCACGGCTGACACAGGGACACAAACATCAAACGACACCTTCTTTAAACCAAGCAGAAAACTGAGGACATCGGTTACCCCCTGAAAACCTCTATGCAAACATCTTGACTCAACTGGGAAACCCACCCGAAGATCTGGGCCCTGTTCACAACTGGATGGCACAGAGATCATGTCGAGAGCCACGGTAAAAATGGTCAGTTTTAAATGGCCATTCAGGGGAGAAGTTAAATCAATTAGATACACCAATTAAAGATTAAGGTCATCTTATTTTTCCTAGCACAAGTATTCTATATTTGGTTCTACCTTTAACATAAATTCAACTCAGAGATGGCTGAAGGTTTTCACGTTTTGAAGATGTATCCCCTTTGTATTTTTAAACAGAAATATATTATTACCTCCCATCTCACAGAAGGGATTCGTTAGCAAATGTGCAGAGGAGGAGAGAGGTCAGGCTACCGAGGCAATGGGATCTTACCGAAGAGAGTACAGAAGAGGGCGCCAAGCACGGGATCGGGGAGGGAGGCGAAGAGGGCACTGAACTTGCCGATCATGCCCAGCGCCAGCATGAGGGCCGCGCCATACTGGATCACCCGGCGACTGCCGACCTGCGGGACACACCAGAAGCAGATGGCACTCAGTGCCAGTTCTGCGCCCGTTCTCTTCCAGTGCCCCCCGCCCTACCCCCGTCCCGGAGCAAGTGTAACAAAACCCCACACATCCCCTAGATCCTGAAAACTTATTGTTAAGACAGGTCTCGTCAGATAGTGATGATTGACCTCAGGGAACCATTGCTACACAGACACCCCAAATAAAGAGATTCCTCTCCTCTAGCTCATCCTGTCCACGCTCCAGGAGGAAGGCAGCACCAGGGCTCGGCCTGTGCTTCCCTGCACTCTGGGTAATGTCATTTCGGCATGGCTGTGCTCCAGCTCTCGGGTCCCAGGTTTCGAATGCCCTTACAGTCAGCAGCTAGGATGACCTAACATCAAACACAAAAACCCTGCTTCATCCTGCTTTTCTCTTCTGGGCTCTTAGAATCACCCATTACCAAGTTAACCACCCCAAAGCAATTCACCTTCGTCTCCATCTTCCCCACACCCTGAATCAGACAACAGCCCTGGATAATTCTGGAATCCCCTCTCCTCAAGGAGCTTTGCTTGTGAGAGGTGGCATAGCCAAGAGGCAAAGGAGTGTGGATTCTCAGTGCGCCCTGCCTGGTGTGTACCCCACTCTGCTCTATCCATGTGACCAGGGCAAGTCACTTGGCCTCTCTGGGTGGCGGGATCCTTACTTTTATAATGATAAACCACAAGGTTTGGCTTTAGGGGTTAAATGAGACAAGGTGGAAAACAGTGTGAACAGCACCTGGCAAGCATGAGGCCATAATGACAGCTTCCCAGGTAGGTTTGCTGACTCTGACCTTTCCTTTGCCTCCCTGTCCTCTCCACTGTGGTAGAGTGACCTTTCAAACACAGCGATGTGGGATGTCAATGCTCCTCTGCCCCCCTCCTTAAATCCTCTGGTGCTCATGAAATAAAATCCCTTCGCAGACATCCCTAGACCTGTCTACCCAGAACACACCCACATCCCCCCGTTTCTGGCTAGTTCTAGACACGTCCTTCAGAAGACTGCCCAAATGTTACCTCCTCTTTTAAAAAAGTCTTCCTTGATTCCAAGGCTCTGCCTTTCCACACTGGGCCTCTGCAGAACCATTATATTTTCCACACGGTCTCATCTTTATCTGCTCAACCTGCTCTCTGCCTTCCGGAAACTTCTACCTACCCTGCTGTACCCTAGGCAGTGGGATGTGGAGCGGACAATAGGCTCAAGAGTCCTGTACTGTTGGCCCCTACTGTGTGCTGTCTCTTCCAGGAAAACACCCTGTGCACATAAACTGAGTAAAAGAGGTTCCAGAAGTGACTGGGGAGTGTCTGTAGGGCTTTAAGAATGACTTACAGTGAGAAGATGGCTACTTAAATTTAATTAAAATGAAATGAAATGAAATGTCAGCTCTAGTTCCTCAGCCGCACCAGCCACTTTATCAAGTGCCCATCAGGAACATGTTGGGTGGTCCCTGCACAGAACAGCAGCGCAGGTGAATGTCCGCTGTGCCCACCACCACACCATGCTTTCGCTGGCTCGCATTGATCTAGAGCTTCCAGCAGCATCTCAGAGGACCCAAACGTCAGTTGGTTAAGAATCAGAGAAGAATTTTACTGAGCCAACGGAGGGATGGCTGTTCCACCCGGCTGACCCTGGAGGCCAGGCTCGGCTGTTATGATCTATGGTTCCCCACCTCTCCCACTGAATCTTCGAGAGCAGGGAAGCAGCAAGAAAGGGTATGCAAACTGGAGAATCGAGCAAAAATGACTTCTGCTGGGTGGCGTTACATCGTAAGGAAGCCTGCCGCTATTCAGCAAACGTTTTTGGGAACCTACTCTGTGACCAGCACTTGTTAGACTGGAGGGGAGGGGAGTATGGAGAGGAGTAAGCCATAGACTCACGATCACATCACAGCACTGCCGCAGCTGTTACGGGCTGCGGGAAGCCAGGTGGAAGGAGGAGCTGCGGAGGGCTCCACAGAGACGGTCTCAGGGGATGAGGAAGAGCTCCCCGGAGGAAGAACATCCAGGCACGGGGAATCGCCTGTGCAAAGCCCACCCTCCCAGCAGATCAGAGGTGCCAGGAGGAGGCCCTAGGGACCCTTGAAATAATAAACCTTTATGAAGACTAACCTTCAGGGAAGCTGATCTGCCTTGAAGGCTCAAAACAAACAAGCAGCAACTAAGCCATTCTTCAGCTTGATGACTGAACCAAGTGCCAGGTGCCTATTACACACTTCTGTGAGCGATGCGGGGAGCACAGGCCTAATCCCTGTCCCCTCAGTGCTGATGCAGAGCCTTGGCCTCACCCCTCCTGCTGCCCACTCTCTGGACTCCTTTCCCTGCCTCCATTCTGAACTCTTTCTTGAACTCTGACTTTGCCTCTAGGGCCATCGAAACACTGAACCCTCATTTCTGACTTGCCCAAGTCTTCAACAGTGTGGGACACGGCAGGGGAGAAATGGCCTTCCTCTGAAGGGACTGCGCTGGCAGGAGAGGTGGGGTTTACTCTGTCCCTAGAAATAAACTTAGGGCTAAATATCTAGCAGGGACACTACCTACTGCTTACTGTGTACCTACACGCCCGACTCTGCTACATGCATTATACCAATTTATTAATTCTAATGGCTGGCCAGCCATCTTTATAGACAAGAGCATGGAGACACAGGGAGGTGACGTAATCTGCCCACAGCCACACCGGGACAAAGTCATGGCACCAGGGCTGCAATACCAAATAGCCACCTCCCCACCCCGTCATGCCACCCCCCCTTTGCAGGACAGACACCGGAGCACACTCAGAAGAGAAGACCTACTCCTGGAATCCCACCTGACGGCTTCCAAGCACACAACAGGGGAGCTGGTGGCCTCAGCTCCTGATCAAACAGCTTAGGATCTCCACGTACAGAGAATGACAGGAGTGGATATGGGGTAACAAGAACCCGAGCTGCCAGGACATGGAGGCAGATCCCTGGGAAGAACCAGAGATCACCTTCTTTCCACAGCCCTGGAAGCTGGACACAATGGCCCAGACCAGTGCTGTCTGTAGAACTTTCTACAAGGATGGACATGTCTTATATCTGTACTGCCCATCGACAGCCACTAGCCACATGTGACTACTGAGCCCTTGAAATGTGGCTAGTGTGACTAAGGAACTTAATTTTCCTTTTTAACAAACTTAGAAGAGCCACATACAGCTACTCTCAAATTGGGCAGCACAGATCCAGGTCTAGAATTGTCAGATTTCAGAGCTGAGAGTTCTGCTCAGACAAGTGACTTGTCCCAAGTCCTTCCACTAGATGAGGGGCAGAATACAGCCTCCAACATGTGCCTCCTTCCTCCTGGACAGAGTCCTTCCAATGGCCGCATGGCTGGGGCCAAAAAGAAATTTCTACTGTGAGACCCACTTCCCACCCCAAGGCAGCTACACGAACAGCTCAATCATCCCCACTGTGAGTCGGGGCAATGAAAATCAACTCTAGGCCCCTGAATGCATGCCGCCTTTGCCTGGGGATAGTAATCCAAAGGGGTTCAGAGGTAAGATCAATTAGCTCATTAAAGAGAGCTAGCAGGTTGCCTTTTCAGAATAAGCTGGCAACATTCAAATTGTAATTAATTATTCCCCAAACCACTTCAGTGACATTTCAGAAAAGAACCTCCATGAACAACACCCCCTACTCCCTACAGTGACTCTGATTACGTTATGTGAGGGGAGGATCAGTTTTAAAGGGGTGCAGAAGGGAGCTGGCTTGTTAAACTGTTTTGCCCTAAGTCCCTCTGTCTATAAGAATTTCATTACTATGGTATTTCGGATTCATTCTAGGTCGGTCCCAGAATCACAGGGTCATGGCAGCAAACTGGTTAAAGAGAGGCATGGCCCTGAGCTCTGTGTGCTCGGCATCAGCTTCTCCCCAGGGACAGTGCCAGGACCCCAAAATGGCGCTGGAGGACATAGGGCATTTGAGAACCAGGAGCACCTGACAGGGCTGTGTGCACACAGGACACTGGGCTCTGCAAAGGCCCTGCTGACATCCAAGGAAATCAAGGTGTCAGAACCATGCGCCCTTCTCACCTGGACTCACAGTTAGGATGAACCAAGCAGTCTCTGGTTTCTTTGGGTCTGGTCATACAATCTTGCAAAGAGCAGGGAAGGGGGGGCGTTATTTCTAACTGTACAGAGGTCAGATAGCTTAAGAAGACTACAGCTTGGCTGTAGATTCTCAAGACACAGCGCTTGGGTGAGGGAGACCTGTGGTGTACACAGCCATCCCAGATGGTGAGCAGGTCTCCAGCTGCTCAGCGTACAGTGGCTGGGGCAGAGGCACGTTCCAGCCCCGCAGACAGTGAGCTCTGGCAAGACAACTGGGATCTAGAGTTCAGTACTAAGTGAGAAAGGCCTAGGAGCGGTTCTTCACAGAAGCTGGACTGTAGCGTGGGACAGCCCCAGGTCAAAGATCTGTGTGGGGACAGGGGCAGAAGAGGCCCACGGGGAGGACTCCAGACCCAGACCTTGCTCAACCTGGGGGCCTGTGGCCTGGAAAACCCACTAACTTTGTGCCAGATTTCATCTGAAAGAGAGGGTCCCTGTGGCTTTGGTTTGAAAACATTAATTCTTTACTATAAGATTGATGTTTTCCTGTAAGGAATGGGACCATCTCACATCTTGAACTAGTGCTGTCTCCTGCTCCAGTTTCTACCTCCTCCCCTGACCCTGAGGTCCACTCTCATCATAACAGCCAAAGTGAGACTCACAAAATATCCTGATGTCAGTTCAGTTGGTTAAGTATCTGACTCTTTTTTTTGGGGGGGGGGGGTGTAAATATTTATTTATTTATTTATTTGACAGGCAGAGATCACAAGTAGGCAGAAAGGGAGGCAGAGAAAGAGAGAGGAAGGGAAGCAGGCTCCCTGCTGATCAGATAGCCCAATGCAGGGCTCGATCCCAGGACCCCGGGATCACTACCCGAGCCAAAGGCAGAGGCTTTAACTCACTGAGCCACCCAGGCGCCCTAAATATCTGACTCCTGATTTTGGCTCAGGTCATGATCTCAGGGTCAGGGGATCAGGCCTCATGATGGGCTCGGTGCTGGACATGGAGCCTGCTTAAGATTCTCTGCTTCCATCTGCACCACCGCCCAACTTGCACATGTGTGTGTACAAGGATGCACTCCCTCTTCCTCTCTAAAAAAACCAAAAGCAAAAACAAAACCAAAAAAACCCAAAGCCTAATGGAGCCACAGTCCAGGGGATGTCCTTTCCCTGTCTCTGGCAGCTTCTGGGGCCTATGTGAACTGGTCCTCCATTACCTGGAAGATGGTACCTGCTATTACCACCCCCACCCCATACTCTGCTCTTGCCCCCCCGGCCTCCTTGCTGAAGGGCAGCATGTGGACCTGCTCTCAGGACAGGGCTTCACACCAGCCATGTCCTTGGCCTGAATGCTCTTCCCCAAAGGCTTGCATGGCTCCCTCCACCTCCCCTGTTCAGGTCCTTGCTCAAGGCCATCTTCTTGGTGAGGCTTAGCCTGACCCTATTTCACACTTACCAGCCCTCACTCCCAATACCCACACCTGCCCTGTGATTTCTCACACTATGCGTACTGTCTGCAGTTTGTCTACCTCTGTCTAGAATGTAAACACTGACAGCGGGAATTTTGTTTTATTCGCTATTGTATCCCAAGTGCCCATAGCCTGGCACGGGTTGGTGCTTAGTATTTGCAGAATGCCTATGAAGCAGTGACAGCTCTGAGTGCCTGGCTACCCAGGCAGCCAAGGAAGGGAGATCTCCATCAGCACTCCAGAAACCCATCAATGAGAAAAAGGAAAAGGGCGGGGTGGGTGATGGAGATGATCTCGGAATTGGAAGCCTTCCTTTTGGGATTCATGGTGGTTAGACCAATCGATGAAACGGATCAACACTTAGAGGCCCAACCATTTAATTAGAAAAATAGCTGTACCTTAGTAATTCCCAAAACTCCAATGTTGGGACTGGATGAAGTAGAGCCATTCCCAGTACCAAATATGCCATCGAGAACACAGGAGAGACCCTCCACGAAAATCCCCCTAAAATGTAAAGGAATGGGGGAAAGAGAAGCATTCATTCAATGGGGGAAACACTCTGAAATACGCTCCAAGTGGCTGCACCCCAAAGGTGGCGTGCTAGGGCGGGGAGCCTCCACACTCCTGGGAAGGGTTACGAGTGCAGAGTCTCGGGCCCCCACCCCCAGACCTGCCGGAGCAGAGCCTGCATTCTATTTTAACAGGATCCCCCATGCTCATTCAACTGTGAGAAGCACTTCTGGGAACCACACATTAGACATAGGTGTTTAAAAACCATTCCAAATTAAAGGCTTTTAACCAGAAAACAGAGCCATTGGTTGGGATCGAAGACAAATACAGGCTGTCTGCTGATCTGATTCTTTTACTATTAATAGTTTCATCAGGAAGGATACGCTTCGTAATTCTGTCAACACTGCAACTTTTTAAAGAATCAATATATAAGTAGCTCCGTCATGTGCAGCATCCTTTAGAGGAAGCTGTAAAAACCAGGAGTGTGAACACGAACAGAACCGAAGCGAGACATGCTCAGACAGCAGCGCACTGGATCTCATCACCCTCCATCCCTCTGGAAGGGCAGCGGCTGGCTGGCCGAGGCGGGGAAGGGGCAGATCTGTGCTTTTCCCTAAGGCCTCTGCAGGGTCCAGTTTGCTCTCAGCATCCAGAAACGGAAGACCAGGTGTACTGAGGAGATAAACCCCACAGCCCATAAGTCTCCAAATTCTGCAGACTGCACCTACGCCTGCTCTTCTCGTCTCTCTATACAGGGATTACAACTGTGAATAGATGACACAGCTTTTAGCCCTAAGAACAGTAAGAGAATAAAGAAATCAAAGGGAACATCCTTCCATGACCCCAAATCAAGCAAAGAACAACGGCAGCGTCCCGCATCTGCTGTGGTAAGTTTAAGGTCTGGCAGGGTCTCAGAGACAGTGTCTTCTGTGACTGTCAATACGGCAGGAAGGGTGGAATTGCCCTCCATGTCCCAGATAAGGAAAATGAGAGCAAAATGGGGGCAGTGACTTGTCCAGAGAAGACAACCAATAAGGAGCCCTGACGGCTGGCTACTTCCATGCTGAACCTCCTTCTCTTCTCCAAGATTAACCAAAGAGCCAGGTGATGAGGCACTGGGCCCAAGGAAGAGCTCCACGGTCAGAGGAACGTACCTGTTTATTGCATGGATGGGAGGCGGCGGAGCACAGGAGAGCCTTGCGCAGGCGTAGTAGTCCCCAATGGACTCAATAATACTGGCGACCACCGCGCTGAGCATGCCGATGACGCCAGCGGCAGAGACGGTGGGCAGTCCCCACTGAACTATGGAAGGCAAACAGGAGAAAGTAAGCAGGACAGCAGAGGACTCCACACCACACACCCAGGTTCCGAGCCTCGGGGAAAATCTTTGTTGATTTTTAAATGTCACTCTTCAGTATACTACATGCCTGGGGACAGTTTCTAAATCAGATGAAGGTGGCCACAACCAGGATTGGTCTGGCTCTCTTTCTTAGAGATAAAGTGATTAGAAGCAGAGGCTGCTTCCAAGCCACGCTTGGTGTCTACTAAATTACAATTTAACACAGCGTGCTGTGGTGGAAATTCCTATTGGGATGGGATATTTGTATGAAGAAGATTTTTAACCCTGCTGTGAAGGCACAGCACAAAACAGTGGCGATCTTGCCCAGGGAGTGGCATTAAATGAAAAAGTGGCGAAAAGTCACCAGCTAAATTTAAATCTCAGCAGTAAAGCATAGCACCAGATACAGACAGTCCTCTAATGTAAGATCAGTGCTTTTTTTTTTTTTTTTTTTTTTTTTTTTTAAAAGTAAACCATGTTATGTTAAATAAAATAGTTTCCTTTAGAAAAGCAAAGACAAGACCTCAGGACACTTTGTGTTGGGTATCTGGATTGCCACACGAGCCACACAGGGAGAATGGGTTTGGGAAGAGAAAGAGGACAAGAAGTAAAGTGTGCAGATAAGCCTGGGATGTGTATGAAGGCAGGACTGTTCCAGTCTGAGAGTAGAGAGGGGCGTGCCTGGTCAACATGGCGATTCTGGGTGGGTTTGGAGATTTTTCTCATGCTGATAATTTCTTTATCCAGCAACATTTTGCATATCATCTCTAATCTAAATAATCTTTAACATAGTTATTGTGTTACAGAGTACTGTAGTTTCATTTTAGTGTCTTGTTTTTGGAAGGGAGACTTACTTTCCCATTGTTTCTATTGCCTTTTATTTCTTAGTCTCTTTACTCTGTTTTCTTATTTTTTTCCCATTTTGCCTGAAGCCTTAAATTAAATGTGATTTTTAAAATCTTTATTCCAGCTACTCCAACATTTTAAATTGTACTCATCTAAATTTTTGACCCCTCTTCCTTCCACTCATTTCTATATACAGTATACCCTTGAACAACATAGGGTTGAACCGCACTGGTCCACTTACTAGCAGGTTTTTTCCAATAAATACAGTACAGTAGTGTAAATGTATTTTCTCTCCCTTGTAATTTTCTTAATAACATTTTCTTTTCTCTTATTTTTCTGTAAGGGTACAATATATAAAACATGTAACATACAAAACATGTTAATTGACTGTTGACGTTGTGAGTAAGACTTCCGGACAACAGTAGGGCTGTTAGTAGTCAAGTTTTGGGGAGAAAGGTTATATGCAGATTTTCGGCTGCGGGGGTGAGGCGCATCTCCCCACCACTGCCCACTCGTTCAAGAGTCAACTACAGGTGTGTGTATAAACTTTGTTGGCTTCCAGCCTTCTGTCTGAACTGTTATTTCATCTCCCCTTATAACTAGAATGCCTAATTTATGTTGTCACTTCACAGCAGTTTCTCAATCTCAGCACTACTGACATTTTGGGCCCCCCATCTGTATTTTCACCATTTTTCTCATGCTAAAGACCAAGGACCACTGTTGTAGATATCTGAAAACCTGTCTCCAGATGAAGCCAAACTGTCGGGGTGAATTCTCTTGCTGTCTGGGGGTCCCCTTCTGCCCCAGGACTGGTGGCCCCAGAGCAGCTCATGGCAGCAAAGGGCTGTGGTGAAGAGGAGCCCGACAGCGTGGGCCACCATCCTGGGGCCAGAAGCCCAGTCCACTTGGCCACACCCCTCACGCACAGGCCGGGAGGACCCTGGGGACATCTCTCTGGTTTCTCAGCACATGCACAGCTGCTCTTCCGGAACAGCGCACCCCGTGTTCCTCATTTGTGCTCATCTTAAGACTGGCCCGCGCCACAGAGAAGACCTCCTGGCAGTGCTCCTCCTACCTCCCACACCTCCTCCTCCTGACTGCCTGGCCAACCGGTTTCACCTCATTTTATATCAGATTCTGTGTCTGTTTATAAAATATGCATTTATTGTTTTTTGGGGGGGAGGGACAGATGTACATAAATACACAGACCATATGATCTGATGAGAATGTTATTTTAGAAAGAATAAACTTTTGTTAAGTATGAACAGGTCAGTGATGGAACAACTGCCAATATCACTGTCATTTAACATGCTTGGAACAGTTTTCTTTGACCCAACCTTGCTATTCTCAGCTTCTCCTACTTTTTCTCCTCCTCATCATAAAATGTGAGGATGTGGCTGCTGAGCAGGGGAATAAATCAGCAGAACCCGACTAAGGTCAGGTTTCAGTTCTAATTAAAAGGCCCAAGTGCCGGGAACAGGGTCTTTACAACAGAACAACCAAGCATTAATAACCGCTGGATTCATACAAGTCACTTTTGGGGCTGGCCCCAAAGTCCTCTGTGTGAATCCAAGTGATACCTCAGCTTAGGACTACACCCCCTAGCCCCCACACCTTGCCAAGAGTTACCCAACACTTAAATTATAACTCAAGAGCCATCTCCCACCCATTAGTGAGTATCTGTTCACTTCTGACAGCTGTGACCAAATAAAAAACAGAGTATAGCTCCCCATTAAGAGATGACACAAATCCCATCATGCTGAGCAGTCGACTTACTGATCATCATGCCTCTCTTAATTAAGCCTGCTCTGTGTGGGCAGCTCAGGTACCATGTGGCTCTCTATTTGCCTTCTTCAACCCTGACAAGGGATTCCTTGTCCAGGATTTCATTCCAGTGGAACCAAAAGAATTAGTTCATCTGGGAAGGAAGCTGGCACGAGTCTCCGAGCATTAGTCCCAGCCTTCTGGGGACAGGGCCTCCCCCTGTCTGCTGTCAAATCCTCCAAATTGTAAGACCTTCATGGGACATTCTAGACCAAAGAAGGCTTTTCAAGCTGCAGAGCCTTCTGTCACCTTCCAGCTCCTCTAAAAGAGGCTCTCATGAGCTCCCAACCCCTCTCCCTCTGGCCACCAGAGTACTTACATGGGTATGGGACCTTAAACCACGGGGCTACCAGAAGCACACCCTGCCTGGCATCCGTCCGAGCATAGAAGCCGTATTTTGTGCTGTCGGGAGGGAAGACGTCGGTCACTGTGAAGATGAAGCACAGCAGCCAGGACACGAGGATGGCCAGGATGATCTAAAGTGGTCAAAGGGAAAAGCTCCATGAGGCCAACTGAGGTGGTGGAGGCTGGCAAAACACACACCTTCCTCCTGTGGGCTGCATCTCACACCCCACAACCTCCACCATCGTTGGCACTTCGCAGGAAAAAACACACCACAGATCTGCTGAGAGCCCATTCCTGGATGGAATCACATTCCAAGAGAGAAGTTTTATGCAGGTAAAGTTACTGGAACCCTCAGCCTGGCTAGAAAGTAAGAATAATGGACAATGTGCTTGCAGAGGCCATGGGAATACAGATCTCCCCATCTCAAACTGTGTCCTCCTACACTGCTGGAAGGATTTTAGAATCAGAACCTTCTGCCACTGGTAAACTTTATGCCAATGACAATTCTGTGGTCATCAGTACCCTGATGTTACCATCCTGACTTAATTCCCCCAGGAAGACCTGCTTAAAACTTCCTTCCACATGAACAAAAGCAATGTTGTCAAAAAATGAAAGTGACTACTCACAGGGAACATTTTGAAAAGCTGTAACTTGTACGCAGTCCATCCTTTCTTGGATTTGTAAATTGGGAGAGGAAATTTAACATTTCTGGCATACTGCGAAAACAATAATACTAGGAAAATTGTCCTGATGAGAGAGAGAGAGAAAATAAACTATGTTAAAGGCTATCTGTGTTTTAAAATAATACTCAAAGCTTCAACAGCAAAACTGACCATATTATTCAACTCATTTCTCTAGGAGCTACTAGTCCTTTTAACTGTTATTTGGGAAATCTTATCTTTTTGGAAATGCCATTTTGGGAAAGATACTAGTTCTAAGCATATCTTGATGCTAAAGGAAACTGCCATATAAATGTTTTGGCTAAATTTTCCTGAACAGGACAAGAAAACCCGAAGAATGCACATACTCAGGAAAGATGCTCGCACTGCATAAGGGAAAAAGATACCTACAAGACAAAGCACACTAGAATCACAACTATGAATCAGCTACAAGACACGCACTTGCCACACGGGCATGAACACACACGCACGTGTGCAAACAGGTAAGGGGGTCCAAAATGCTCTCAGGGATTGACTACCAATAGCAATGTTTTGAGACTTTTCTACTTTCCCGTATTTTCTGATCTATGTATCAAGAGCATAAAGTTAGCTTCAAAAAGCAAAAAGCTTCAACATTTAAGGCGGCTACATACAGGATTCAGTATTAATAACTTTCCTGAGAGGTTTGTGCGTCAGATATTATGTGAGGGTCGTGCCGCCCACCATCCCAGCCTTCTGCAGCAGTGGCTTCTGTGACCATCCACGTCCCAGACAGATAAAGCCAGTGGTCCAATATTACGCAGGCATGAGTTTGCAGGGGGGTCGGGCCAAGGGGTCTAGCTCTGCAGCCTGGCTCTGAACTACTTTGCCACACTATCCTAAGAGCAGGGATACTAGGGCTGGCTCAGAAGGCCATCTACCTCGAGCCCCCCACCCCTGACCCAGCTGCACTGAGGATCAAAGGAGGAAGCAACATCAGATGACTGCTCTGCAGCAGGACCCGGCACGTCCTCATCCGCCCGCTACCAAGCACAGCAGGTGTGGGACGACTTCCCATTGCTGACACAATGAAGGTCTACAAAGATGTGTTTCATCGCTCACAGGGATGCACTCTCACTTATGACCCGAGGGAGAGTTGGCACAAGAGTGGGTTCCCAGTCAAAGTTCAGCTTAATTGTTCCTGGGCACAGCTCCAATTGCAAGAGATGGAATTATCAGCTCCGCTGACAGTGGGTCAAGTGCAGCTTCACTGTCACATTCCTAACGAGGCACGTGGTCTATAGCTAGCCGGAGAACAGGCTCATGCCGCTCCATCTTCTCCCTTCTCCCCACCTGCCCAAGTTCTTTGTCCACCTGGCGATGGGGGTCTCAGCCCAAATACAAAATCATCGAGCCAGTACCAGTTTGAAGTTGGAAATACACATGTGCCCAAGCTATTTTAATTCCCCCCAGGGTGGTAAAGTTTAACTTAAAAATGTTATGTTGGGGGCACCTGGATGGCTCAGTGGGTTAAACCTCTGCATTCAGCTCAGGTGATGATCTCGGGGTCCTGGGATCAAGCCCCGCATCGGGCTCTCTGCTCAGTGGGGAGACTGCTTCCTCCTCTCTCTCTCTGCCTGCCTCTCCACCTATTTGAGATCTCTGTCTGTCAAATAAATAAATATGTATCTTAAAAAAAAAAAAAAGGTTATGGTGAACACTTGGGTGGCTCAGTTGGCTAAATGTCTACCTTCAGCTCAGGTCATGATCCCAGGATCCTGGGATCAAGTCCAATTATCGGGCTCCATCTCTGTCTGCTGCTCCCCCTGCTTGTGCTCGCTCTCTCATTCTCTCTGACAAATAAAATCTTTTAAAAAAATGTTATGGTAATGATGGGTGCTAAAACTGGTTTACTTTAAATTTAGATTAACATAAAGTTTTCATGTTCCAAAAAAATGCTGATTTATTTCAAAGTGAACACTCTGAGATTCCAAAAGACCCCAAGTCTATTATTCAGGCAACAGCCACCTGTCATCGCCTGCACCATGGTGTTCACGTTTTAAAGCATGTTTACAAGGGGAGGGGGGACAGAGAATTCCAGGAAGGACACCCAGATCTCAGGCCAAATCTGGCAGTGCAAATGAAGCGGGTGGACTAGGCAGATGAACACTTCATTTTCCTGCCACTCTAAAACCCATCCCCCCCCTTCTAATTTGTTTGTCCTCAAACAGCCTGTGTAGCAGGTGGGGCAGGCAGCAGGTGTAGCAGGAGGCTCAGAGGTGAGGGGTGTGCCCGAGCCCACGCATCTTGGCCAAGCAGAGAAGGGGAAAGGGTAAGCCAGCCACAGGTCCTCAGCCCAGGGTTCTGTCCAACCACAGGCTTGCTGACTTTCTACCTTACAAATATTATGCAAGCAATGCAGACTACAATGTAGGAAAATTATAAAAGGTGAATAAGCAAAAAGAAAGACAAAATCCTGAAGACCACTCATCACCCCAGCTGGGTAACAACAACGTAACATTTGGCCTATTGATTCTGAGCAGCTGGATATTTACAGGGCATCACTGGGTCTGGGGCACCAGGGTTAGAGAGGGACATGGGACCACTGACGTCACCCTTGCCCTTGAAGCACTAATAGGTCCATCATCTGACCCAAAATGGAATCACACTTCACAACATGCTTCCTAACTAGCCTGTAGCCCCTATTAATGCCACCTCAACAGATGGAAATAAGCAACTGCACCTCAGTGGCTACTTAGCATTCTGCCTTATGCACATACCACGTCTTGTTACACAATTTCCATATGGTGTGACACCAGGAGCATAAACAACTGTGGTAGATCACCCCTCCTGGCACCTATCTACACATCTCCTTAGGGCAGGTTCCTAGGACTGGAATGGATCTGTCAAACAGTAAATGCCTTATGAAAAAGCTCTTTTTTTCCTTATTAAAAAGCTTCTGATACAAACTGCCAAATACACAAAAGTTGAAAGAATTTACAAATCCCACCCAGAGACCAAAGACATCCACTTGCTTCTTACTGCAATACCAGGTCTTATACTTTTTTTTTTTTTTTTTAAAGATTTATTTGAGAGAGAGAGACACCGAGACAGCGCAAGTGAGGAGGGGCAGAGGGACAGGGTCCCTGCTGAGCTGGGAGCCCACCAGGGCCTGATTCCAGGACCCGAGATCATGGCCTGAGCCGAAATCAAGAGTCAGAGGCTTAACCAACTGAGCCACGCTGGCGCCCCATAAAGTCTTATACTTTTAAATACCTACCAATTTCGTCAATTTAAAAAATTATCGTCGTTTAACTTTCATTCCTTACACTGAAGAGTATGTATCTCAGCATTGTTCACAACAGCGAATACTTTAAACAACAAGCATGAGTATCAATGGGGGAATGGTTTCATAAATTCTACACTATTCCATACTATTCAGCATTGTGCAATTTTACAAAGAATGGAGCAGATCTAAACACACAGTCTTAGAGAGATGAGCCCAGAAAACTGTTAGGGTGAAAAGCAGACGATCCTGGTAAAGCTGCATCTGTCACTATGTTTGTGTTCAGGCATACAGGGCAAATACGAACTTCTCACTCATCAATTGTGACTTTATTTATTTATTTATTTATTTTTGAGGTGAGGGAGTGGGTGGGAGGAAATATTATTTTAATTTAGATTTCCCTGTTTAATTACTGTTAAACTTCAAATGACTAGAATTTTAATATATTTAATATATGTGGTGATGGTACATGGGGGTTCCTTACACTATTCTGTATTTGAACAGGTTTGAAAACTGTATGAAAGTAATCAAAATAATGTTTTCTCATGAAAAGCAGCTGTCATCCAGAACCAATGCTTAGAGTTGGGAATGTCACCCCATTTATCCTCTCTTGAGAACCTGCCTCTAACTGTGCCTCTCTTGGCTGACTTAGGAACCCGTGTCAGTATAGTCTGACCTACCATCACTGCCCCCACTGCTAATAAAATCCCTGTGAAGGGGCGCCTAGGTGGCTCCAGCAGTTAAGCGGCTGACTCTTGATTTTGGCTCAGGTCATGATCTCAGGGTCCTGGGATCGAGCCCCACATTGGGCTCCACGCTCAGCAGGGAGTCTGCTTCGTGATTCTCTCTCTCTCCCTTTGTCCCTCCCCCAGCTCTCTAAAATAAATAAATCTTAAAAAAAAAAAATCCCTGTGAATATGCAGCATTGTGATAACCGGGGAGGCTAACCCTTTTTACATACTAGTTAGCTATTTATACTTCCTTTATTTGATTAAATGGCTGCTCATATGATACCCTTCATCCATTATTCCACCAGGACTCTCCCTTGATGAAACTATAAATTAAGGACCTTAACCTTTTTAATGGAATTTGTTGTAAATATATCCAAGATTCATTTATAGTTTAGTTTGTGGTTTATTTTTTTTAAGATTTTATGTATTTATTTCACAGAGATCACAAGTAGGCAGAGAGGCAGGCAGAGAAAGAGGAGGAAGCAGGCTCCCCACCAAGCAGAGAGCCCGATGTAGGGCTTGATCCCAGGACCCTGGGATCATGATCTGAGCCAAAGGCAGAGGCTTAATTTCAGTGGGTTTTGATGGGAGTTTTAAATGCATCAGTAGTAAAATCGATCAGTCTTTCCCTTTACAATATCTGCTTTAAGAAGGATCTTCCTCTGGACGGCTGGGTGGCTCAATGGGTTAAATGTCTGCCTTTAGCTCATGTTATGACCCCAGGGTCCCGAGATGGAGTCCCGCATCAGGATCCCTGTTCTGTGGGGCGTCTGCTTCTCCCTCTGACCTCACACACTCTCTCTTGCAAAAATAAATAATCTTTAAAAAAACATATCTTCTCCGCCCATGATTAAATATTTATGTACATTTTCTTCTGGCACATTTATTGTTTTACTTTCTATACTTAAGTCTTTAATTCAACCGAAATATAATTTAATATAAACTAGGAATCTAAATTTTTTCTAAATAATTTTTCTCATGTAATTCTTCTATTCCCCACTGATTTCCGATATGATTGCCATCTGACACTAAATATTAATTTCTTCTTGGTTCTGTTTCGGTCACTCCTATTCTGCTCTACCAATGTCTATCCTTCCCAGGGCTACAGTATTGTTATTAAGTTCTGAAACGTATTTTAATTCTTGTAAGAGCAAGTCACCATTCCCTTCTCTCTGACTTCTTTGGGAATGGCCCAAATTACTTTATTTTCTTTTTCACTGACTAGCACGTCCAGAACAATCTTAAATGATACTGGTAATAACAAACACGCTCATCTTGGTTTCTGATTTCGGCAGGCAGGCCTGATATCGGTCTCTCACTGTTAAAGGACGAGGCACTTAAAACTTTTATTCATGAAAGATCCTTCTATTCCCATACTGCTAGTAATTGGCAGCAGAGATAGAGACTGAATTTGACTGATTTAGTTGTCATCATGGTTTTTTATTAATTAAATCCACCATGGGCCTATAATAAATTTTCTAGGGACGTCTGGGTGGCTCAGTGGGTTCAAGCCTCTGCCTTCCACTCAGGTCATGATCCCAGGGTCCTGGGATGGAGCCCCACATTGGGCTTTCTGCTCAGCAGGGAGCCTGCTTCCCCCCTGCCCCCTCTGCCTGCCTCTCTGCCTACTTGTGATCTCTGTCTGTCAAATAAATAAATAAAATCTTTAAAAAAATAATAAAAAATTAAAAAAAAAAAAAAAAGAATCTGCCATGTAGAGAAAACTGGCTGGGAAGTTTCCCTGGTTTCTCAAAGTGCCAGAACCACTTAACGAGTGTGGGAATTTGCCCTTCCTTGAAATACAATATACTCCCCAACCACTGGAGCCCAGAACTTTTATTAGAGATAAAATCCTCTGACAGCATTCTTGCCTCTTCCTGCGTCAGGGGTATACTCACAAGCCCCAGTCCTCCCCTTGCTTATTATGAGGTGCTTACTAAACACCTGCTCTGTGACAGGCAGTGGGCCAGGTGCTGGAGGTGCCAAGGGGACCAGAACTGAGCCGAAGCCTTACAGAGCTGGTAGCCCAAGTACAAAAGGAGTTGGCTGGAAACTAAAAAACAGGAGAGCCAAAAGGAAAAGCTGGACAATGGATACACAGAAACAACTGAGGAAATTTTCCCATGAACAGAGAAAAAAATGATTTGGAAAGCAGAGGAAGGGCTTGGAAGGTCCAACATTCTAAAAGTTCCAGAAAGGGACAAGCAGGAATGGAGGGGAGGAAGGCACCTTGAAATAATTCAGGATCATTTCCACCCCACCCCCACCCCCAAATGTCTGAGATTCCAGAGTGAAAAGGCCCCAAGTGCCCAGTGCGAGATATAAACAGAATGAGGGACTGTGAGGAAGGTTTCAGACACAGACAACGAAAAGACCTACAAGCTTCCAAAATTCTAGCTTGTGTCCAAGTAGAGTTTCACAAGGTGGAGAAAGGAGTAGAGAGTGACCAAGTACTTCACAGGGCTGTGAATGGGCAAGAAGGGAGCAAGCAGAAGTTGGAGACCAGTCTGGAAGCAATGACCGAGGATGAGGACTGTCCAGTGGCGGGACGGGCTCTGGAGGTGAGGCAGAAAGATGGCGTGCACGTGGGGAGAGAGAGGAAGCAAAGAATCAGGGACACCTGCAGGACTTCTGGCTTCACCAGCTGGCTGCGTATTGTGGCTCTGATCGAGAACAAGATGGCAGGAGGGGAGGAGTGGTTTGGGAGTCAAAAGCTTGACCCTTTCTTCCTCTGAAGTTTGAGGTGTCTTGTGTCCCAGCACCTGGAGGGTGCAGGCCTGGGCTTGGACCTGAAGTCTAGCGTCTGGAGGTCTGGCTTCAGGCTTCTGTGGAAGTCACCAGCATAACAGAGGCTTGCCAGGGTTGTGCACTAGACGGGGTCCCCCAGGGGAAAAGCATGTGGTGGGGAGGCAGCCTGAAACCAGGTTCTGAGGAACCCTGGCATTGAATGATCAGGGTGAGAAGGAGCCTGTTTGGGTTTTTATGTTTTTCTGGAAACCACCCATTTTATTAATTTGCTGTCATTCTTTTTAAATTTGGGGACAGGAAGCACAGCTAGAACTCTTCCTCCATGGACCTAGGGCTTTATCCACCATTTGGGCCTTCACCCCCTTCCCTGCTCAGTTAGCCTTGCCAGAAGCGTGTCCATGTGTTATTTTCCAAAGAACCAATGTTGGGATTCTTCACTTTTATTTTTTCCGTATTTTTGTATATATATTAATTTTTGGTCCCCTGCTTCCATTAGCCTCCATTTTTATCCTGTTTTTCTAGATTCTAGAGATAAGCTCTTCATGTACTTTGCTTTAAGATTGTGTGGGCTTGTTTGTTTGTTTTTTAAGATTTTAAAAATTTATTTGAGAGAGTGAGAGTGGTGCAGGGGAGAGCAGAGGGAGAGGAATAAGCAGACAGCCACCCAGGCACCCTAAGACTGTGCATTTTTTTTAGAACTCTGACTGCTCTGTGGGATTGGTCGGTTCTTACCCTAATCTTCTAAAATTATCAGTAATTGTGAACTTTCAATTTCCCCTCTGACTAGGAGCAATTTATAACAGCACTTTCCAGCTTCTAAGTGATCTGGGGTTTTGTTCACCCTTTTGCTGCTGGTTTCTAACTACCGTGTGATGGTAATTACATCTTCTCCTTCTTGCAACTTACTGCATTTCACTGAACAGACATTCTTCCACGCCCTTCTACACACCCGTGCTGGTATGGGCAATACTGACCAACCTTCAGTAAAATGAGAAAATTAAGAACAATCCTGGACATTTCCACATACCTTAATCTGTAAGGAGAGATGGATTATAATTTCGCAAGGATGCACTTTACTCGTTCCAGCACAGACCGGCAGGATTAAATGTTACAGGGTAAATTCTGGTCAAACTGTTTGGGTTCTAAAAACCACGGCAGCCACCTACTGGCTGTGCAAGCCTGGGCAACGAACTTTGCCTCTTTGTGCCTCTGCTTCTTTTCCTGTTGAATGGGGTGAACGGCAGTGCCTACCTTAACTTACAGTGCATACGAGTGTGTGGCAAAGCTGTACCAAAGCACAGGCTCAGGCAGGGCGCATGCTGTTAGACAATTAGAGAAGATCTCACAAAACAAAACAACTGGAAAATTCCTTTCTATGATTATTTACTTGGTTTTAGGAATTTCACTGATTGGCAAAATTCCAGGTTTTGTACCATTTCCCTCTGACAAGATCAACTCTTACATGTGCTCTTCAGGCACACAAAAAGAATGTGGGTTCTATTTGTGGTATAGAGTTCTATGGCTCTAATAATCAATCTTATAATATTACCAAGGTCCTGGATGTCTTTACTGACAACACATCAAGGGGTAAATGACATCTTTAATGGACTCGCACTTCCACACTGAAGGACCAGCAATGCCTGGCAGGACTCAGGCAGGAGCCTGGGGAGTCACATCTCCTATCAATGCCAACACACAGTCCTACAGCATCCCTGTCTCCTGCCAATCGGGAAGGTTTTTTTGAGTCTCATCTATAGGATCTGGCTTCTCAGTGTTTCCATTCATGTATGCAAGAGACTTGGCATGACCTCAAAAGTTAAAAACTAATGGCATCACCATTTTATACCCCCTTCCTAAAGCCCGAAGCCTTACAACCCTCACTCTACACATGGCTGCCAAACAGGTCTTTGGAATACCTTGACTGCAATGTCACTCCCCAACCTCTGGGACTTAAACCCTTCAATAACTTTCTGCCAAGAAACAGATCAAGTTTAAACTGTCAGACTATTCTTACTTTGAAATTAAAAAAAAAAAAAAATACCACCTATCTCCTAAGCTCTGTGTAAATGCTCAGAACACCACGAACACCCCCATCCCACACTGCCGAGGCTGCCGCTGGGTGGTGAGAAGGGGAGGTGCTGACAGTCTGTGCCGAGCGGTCCAGAGCACTCACAGCATGGCGATGCCCCAGTGCTTCCCCGCTCTCTCTCCTGCTGCCTGGAAGCCGGACAGCCCGATGAGGGCCACCGTGGGTGTAATGGTCAGGGGCCCGATGTATTTCAGCAGAGCCCCAGGCAGGCCGAGGAGGCCAATGACCACTTCTATCAGTGAGGACATGATGATGGCGCCCTGGATCTGGAACGAGAGAGGCCAGAGACAGGAGAGTGAGCAGCCTGTAGATCGTAGACTCCAAATGTCACCCACAACCACACTGGACAGTTCTGCCAAGCAGCGACTTACTACCTAACAGGCATGACACAGCTGGAAAATTCCTGAGGCCTCAAAAGAAACCAGTGGAGTGAGTGGGGTCTAGCCAACCTATGAATCACATGGTCACTATAGGAGCATCACATAAACGGGCACTGATAGATGTACCGCCAACCTGCCACCCCACGGACAAGTGAGAGAGTTATCATTCCCACTCAAGACATGGGACATTCAAAGCCAGCCTCAGAGGAACACTCCAGCACAGACTCTAGAGTGAGTCCCTGAGGAACATTGAGAAGGAGGTATTATTGATACAAATTCTAAAAGAACCCTCCTACAGAGGGGAAGGGCTGTGTCTGCGTCCATTATGAACTAATGGTAAAAGATCTTCCAGGTTTGGGAAGATCTGGATAAACCGTCAGCCATTCTTCATGGCTGAGGACTCCCAGCTGTGTTCTCTTGCCCTGTTCTGTTCAAGTGCACCAGAGCAGACCAGTATCTTTAATTCCTTCCCCACACACAGGCAAACACAGGCTGGGATGAAGAGTTCTGCTGCCCATAGGCCAGCCTCTGTCACTCCCTGCCAGGGAGCCGTGTCCCGCTGGGCCAGTTACACTGGAGGTTGTGTATCCGGTCTGTGGGCACACGGTAAGGGGCAGGGAGGGAAATGAAGGGCAAGAAACAACACTGGACGGCGGCATAAAGCATTTCTGCACACTTCATTTTATGGTGATGGCACCTTAGTTTCAAAGAAGAAATAAACATGTCCAAAGTTGGAAAAGAAAAGGAGGGCTTAGCGCAAGGGAAGCACAAATTCTTGGGAAGCGGGGAAGAAACACAAAGAAGCCGCATGCAGACCTTGCTCAAGTTTTACCTCGCGTATCCGGGGGTACCAAATGTGCTCTGTGTGCAGCAGCTCTGTGGTTCCATTGGACACTGAAACATCTTGAAAACAAAAACAAAGACAGTATTTTTTTGGAGTGACACTGATGTTTCACAGGATATATTCATTTCACTCTTTGTAAGGAGAAATTTCTTCCCTGTTTTACGTATATTTGTATAAAATACCCATCCCTGAAATTCCTGTTACGACAGTATGGCTTACCATACTGAAAGGTGGACTCCCAACGCTAACGTAACCACATGTAGTCATCGACTGAGCGCTCCCGGAGCGTCAAAAGCTGACTGAACTGGGGATGCATACTGCTAGTGGCCTCCTCACACAAAGACCAACCTTTGCAAGCAGTGGAACTAACTGAAATGCCTGATAGCAAGGCTGCTGACTGAGGTTTTTCTAAAGTCTGGAGAAAACAGAGGGCCTTTTCCAGTTCCTAAATCAAATCCGTGGTCACCAACTAACTCCTAGGAGCAAGGAAGGAAACGAAGGTTGGAAAACTTTGCTCCTAGAACCAAAAAGTGTAACAGTATTTTGAGAGTACAACAGGACTATCTGATTTTTCTCAAACCCCCTATCTGATTTTTTCCTGACCTTATCAGGCTATTTAAGGATCTCTGTAATCACTAACGGGGTGGGGTGGGGGTGGGGAGTGAAAGTCATTTGCAGAAAACCAAAGCAGCCAGGTCCTTCAAAAGCAAAGATGGTTCAGAGAAGGGATGCTGATGCAGCAAAGAGAGTGATTACTGGTGGTTCATAAAATCCACTGAAAGAAAAGAGGCAGAAAAATAGCACAAATGTTGTTCTAGTCCATTCCCATATTTATCAATTTCATTAGCATAGAGAAATGAGGCTCCTTCTGGTCCTTACTTGCTCTGGGGTTAGGGATGAATGAGTGGGGGAGAGAGAGAGACAGAAACACGATCCACAGACTGGAGTATTCTAAGCGGTTTGTTGCTTCTGTGTTCTGTGCCTGATTCCAGAAAGGATTTAAGGCCGCCGAGGGCAGCACGTTCAGGCCTCCCTTCTATCACCTGCGCTAAGGGACCCCAATGACGTACGTGGAAATAACTGCAGTTACCTGTGGTGTTACATTTCCATTTATCTAAAGACAGGATGGCTCGAGCAGGGGCCAGAAATGCAAAAGCACTGGCCTGAAACAGGGGTAACCTAAAAGAAACGAGACCAAAACCATGATCACGGCATCAGGAACTACCGAGGTAGTTCACGATTTGACAGCTTAACAGTCTTTTCCATAGACACACAGCACATGAGTAAATGCAGGCACGCGCGGGAGAAAGAGCCCCGGGCTACACAGATCTCCTCTGCACGCGGCCAGGGCCGCCAGCTTCTCCGTCCTCCCCTCCTGCTGCTCTCCCCAAACACAGCCCTGCATGGGCCCTGGGGGAGCCCTGTGGTCAGCGCCCACACCCCAATACCAGGCCCTGCTATCACCACCTTTCCCCTCGGGGGTGGGGGATGTTGGGCATTCGGGCGTCTTGCTCTCCTGCTGAGCTTGTGAGCTCCTTCTTAAATACCGGTGTGTCTTCCAATTTACCACCCTCCTCCTCTTCCCCTTCACATCCTTATTGGTTATCACAGGAGAAAAATCTATCCCCCCCAACCCATCATTCCATTTTGTAAATCAAAAACTGCCCTAAATCCTACAGGATAAGCATCACAATCACATTAGTGATCTAGAACTACTGAGGAAAGAAAAGCTGTAAGTTACAAATCAGCGGTAGACATCATATCTTGCTTAATCATAAAAAATACTCAAGAGTTCTAAACCCTATTTTTAAAGAACCCCGAAAGCATGCAGACTCTCTGTAAAATCTCCTGCCTTCAATCCTCAAATGCCACCATTCAATTACATTTTAGATACTCTATGCTGCCTTTTTGAACACCTAAGCTACTCAAATTCAAAAGATTTTTGAATGTGTACAACATTTCAACTATAAATGTATGAAGGTAGCTTTACAGGCTAACATGAGAACTTGACTGCTATTTTTAATATTTTCAGGGTGAAATCTAAAAATGACTCCTTCTATTGGCAGGGCTGGCAACTCCCAGATGTCCAGATCCTTCTGAAATATTCCCCAGCAGCCTTGTGTCAGAGTCCTGGCCAGTGGACCGGCACCCGGCACATGCCCCCCTGTGCTCTGACAGCACATCTGACCCCAACTGGAACAGGAAGTGGGCTAAGAGGAGGTGGCTCTGGCTGAAGGAGCCTTGTTACAAGCCCAGCGCTGGCACACACCTCTCTGCGCCAGCCAGGGGCTCAAGATTCTCTTGTTCTCCTGGCTGTTTCAGTCATGCCATGAAATCACTGTGAGCAGGCAGGATGCTGGCTGGCGCTAGGGTGCCATAGGGCTGCACAGGGCAGACCAGAGGCATTGCTGGCCGTCATTCATGTGGGCACGCCCTCTACCAACCGTCCATTTACGATTACCTGTCAGAAGGGCCCAGAGCACAGTACCATCGAAAGTGGGAGTGAAGGTGACCTGAAGTGGGAATATACATTAAAGGAAAACACTGTTTGGTTGGATAAATTTTCAGAAATGCTCTGAAGGGGCAAAGGGAGGTCAACATCTCATCTGGAATGGATGCCATCTCAAATGACTCAAATAACATCTGCTTTACTATTGTTTTGGATTTTCAGCATCACATCCCAGGGCCACATAACGTGGATTGCATTTAGAGACCTCGTCCTAGAAATGGTGCCATCAACACCATACTGCTTGACTCACTGGTAGCAAAGTAAAGACTGGCTCTGGGTTCCACTCCCAGGGACATGAACTACTCCTGACCTCGTCTGGACCAGACCATCACCTGGGCACCTTTCAGGGCAAATATTTTATGGCTTAACCATGACCAAAGGTGCTGAGAACACAGCTGCAAAGAATCTCCCTCATTTCAAGCAACTGGGGCTCCTGCATTCCTTTGAAAGTGTGTGGTAACAGAAAATCCCCACCTGTGCTACCCCAGGCTCGCAGGACTCTGGAAAGGGCTGGCTCACACGTTCACGGTTCAACCCCGAGCACACTGCCCACCCCACACAGCACTGGCAGGCGGACAGGGGCGGCTGCTGTACACACTAGATACTCTCAGTGGCTGACGGGGCTTTCTGAAGCTCTTCCCCAGCAGACAGCTGACCGTCTGCCTGCACAGGGCTCATCCCTCTACACTTGGTCACACACCAGTCACCACCTTGGGTCCCTGGGCTCCCCCATTGTGGGCAGGACTGCCCACTCTTTTACTTTGTCCTGACAGCAGGAAGGGAAACGAATCAAACTGTGCCTGTCTTTACACCGGGGGCTGGCAAACCGGCCCATGAACCCAATCTAGCAAATGACTTGTCTTTGTGAGGAAGGTTTCCCCAGGACACAGCCACAGTTGTCTGCAGCTGCTTTGGGGTTACAATGGTAGAGCCTAGTAGTCCCAAGAGAGACCACAGAGCCCAAAATGTTTACTGCTTGTCCCTTTACCGGAAAAGTGTGCCGCCCCAGTGTAGAGGAAAAGTATTATCTGAAACACGGGAAGAGGTGGTGGGTTTTTGCAGATGAGCTTTTAAGGTTAATAGTGTCCCTAAACGTTACGAGGAAACAAATCTGAGCAGACAGGCACCTTTACTGTGCTGACACATTCCCATGTCGGGCTCTAGCCTTAGGATGGAGAAAAACCTAACCTCAGCCTTATTTTCTTTAGAACTCAGTTGGAGGCGTCCCATTTCCTCCTCTGAACCCAGGAGACCAGAGCCCCGGACCCCACGCTCTTTCTCAATAGCCCCTTCACAGACCTGCACTCTAGCTTCTCACTTCTGAGCCTTTGCCCTTCTCAGTCATCAACTCACTTCCAACAATCAATTTTTATTCCTCATTCAAAGGCACAGAGAAAATACCACGTCCTCCAGGAAACATTCCAAGATCTCCTTCCTTGGGTTCAAAATGCTTTCCCCTATAACTCAGGCTTTTCTGTCCGCGACTTCTCCAAGTCACCCTGCAAGCTGCCAGGAAGCTGCTTCATGATCCCTGGGGTGCTGGTTGAAAACAGCAATTTCTGCATCTCACCCTGGCCTGGTGCATCAGTCTCGGATGAGGCCTCCAGTCTGCATACGGAACAATCATTTCTGGCTAAAGCTGAGGCACCAGGCACCACAAAGGCAGACTACCCCCGTGCCAGTAAAGGGATTTACTGCTTTACAGTGACAGAAAAAACAACCCCCGGGCTGCCGAGGAAGCCCAGTCCATTTTAGTGGCGAGTGGGATTTAGAAACCAAGATGAAACACCAGGTGGGCTCACAGTTACTGGGGTGGCATTTAGTGAATAGAGCTAGGATTCATTGTTGAATCGTGGGGTCACAATGACACCTGTAGCTCAGCCCAGTATTATCTCCTTTCTTTCCATATTTATGTCTCTCCTTTCCCTACACTGAGCGTCCCGATTTCCATCACCATCAATATGTTATTCATTTGGTTTATCCTGTAACAAAATACAGCACAGAATTACACCAAAATCATAACTAACAAGACTACTAAAGGGACCTGGGTGGCTCAGATGGTTGGGCGTCTGCCTTCGGCTCAGGTCATGATCCCAGAGTCCTGGGATCAAGAGTCCTGCATCAGGCTCCCTGCTCAGCCTCTGCCTCTCTCTTTGTCTCTCATGAATAAATAAATGAAATCCTTTAAAAAAAAAAAATGACTACTAAGATTATTAAGGCTATTAATATTTTGGGGCGCCTGGGTGGCTCATTTGACTAACGTGTCTGCCTTCAGCTCAGGTCAAGATCTCAGGGTCCTGGGATCAAGCCCCAGGTCAGGCTCCCTGCTAAGCAGGGAGCCGGCTTCTCCCTTGCCCTCTGCCTGCTGTTCCATCTGCCTGTGCTCTCTCTGTCGAATAAACTCTTAAAAAAAAAAAAAAAAGACTATTAAGATTTCTGTTTTCCATCACATTCAGGGCATGGAAAGTACTGTGTTCTGAAGTCTGTGAATGAATTCTTTTCTGTGTGGTTAGCAATTTGACATGTAGTTAGGCTCATGGGTTTCTGTAATTTTAGGATTTGCTTTTCTTCATCCTTTCAGATTTAGGTTTTGAGCATGTTGAACATTTGTACAGTTTAAAAATCAAACCACAGAGAGATATACCAGAAGAGTCTCACTCCTACCCCATCCCTTCCGTCCCATTCTCAGCTACTTCCTACAGGTAACCATTTTCCTTCATTCGTAATTATCCTTGTTCCCATGCCTGCACTCACATTTTTTGCCACTTGTTTTTTCCTGCATATCCTGGAACTTACTCTCTACCACTACAGAGATCGTCCCCATTTTTTCTCAGGGCTGCATGGACTATAGTGTGTGATGCACAAACAGCAGCCAGTCTCCTGCAGATACGCATTTGAGTTGTTAAATATTTTGCCATTACAAATGATATAGCAATAAACAACTTTGGGGCACTGTTTTGCATTTATGGGAGTGTATCTTCAGTGTAAATTTCTCTAAGTGGGATTGCTAGATCAAATGGTAAATGCATATATACTCTAGATATTGTAAAATTCTTCATAAGGGTTGAACTATTTTCACTCCTGACAGCAATGTATAAGATGTTCTCCTACAGTCTTGCCATCAGAGTGGCTCATTGAAATTTTTATTTTTTGTGAATCTACCAAAGGTGAGAAGTGGTATCTGAGAGTAGCTTTAGTTTAATTATTATAAATTGACATTCTTACATATGGAGAAGAACTTTTCTATGATCTATTCATGTCTTCTGCTTTTTCTGCCTACATAATTTTTGGAACCTTTTTAAAATATGTTCACTTGTAGCTGGTGAAACCATTCTGGAAAACAGAATGGAGGATCCTCAAAAAGTTGAAAACAGAGCCACCCTACGACTCAGCAATCACGCAACTGGGTATTTACCCTAAAGATACAAATGTAGTGATCCAAACAGGCACATGCACCTGAATGTTTATAGCAGCAATGTCCACAATAGCCAAACTATGGAAAGAACCTAGATGTCCATCAACAGATTACTGGATAAAGATGTGGTATACATACATACATATATACACAAACGCATACGTGTGCACACCCCCCACACAATGGAATACTATGCAGTCATCAAAACCCCCCCAAATTGCAACGCCATGGATGGAACTAGAGGGTATTATGCTAAGAGAAATAAGTCAATCAGAGAAAGACAATTATATGATCTCTCTGATAGGAGGATTTTGAGATGCGGTGAGGGGGTTGTGGGGGTAGGGAGGGAAAAAATTGAAACAAGATGGGATCAGGAGGGAGACAACCCATAAGAGAATCTTAATCTCAGGAAACAAACTGAGGTTGCTGGAGGGGAGTGGGGTAGGAGGGATAGGGTGGCTGGGTGATGGACACTGGGGAGAGTATGTGCTATGGTGAGTGCTATGAATTGTGTAAGACTGATGATTCACAGACAAGTAATATATTATACATTAATTTTTTTTAAAAAGTACACTTGTGGTAAGCACTGGGTGACGTATGGAATTGTTGAATCACTGTCTTATATACAAGAAACTAACATAACACTATGTTAACTACATTGAAATTAAAAATTTTTTAAATATTTTTTAAAATGGAAGAAATAAATAAAAATATATTCTTTCATTCTTAAAATACCTGGACTTTTAAGAGTCCTTTCTGTATTAGAGATTTGGACTTTATCTGTGATACATTAGAAATACTTTCCTAGTTTGTCATTTTTATGGTATATTTTTACAATGTAAAGTTTAAAATTTTTTATATTTAATGTTATCAAATTTGTTATCCTTTTGTTTTTGGGGTTTGAGTCCTAGTTTAAAAGTCTTTCCCTACTTCTAGGTTATATAGGATTTAACCCTTGTTTTATTCTAATACTTATATAGTTTCATGATTCTTGCATTTGGATCTCTAATCCATTCTGGATTGACTAAACAAAACAAAACAAAACCTCCTCACTAAAGACAAGTGTTATCTTTTCTGTTTTTCACCCCCAAGTATAACATTTTCTCTTCAAGTTTGTGCTGTTCTTGTTTTACAGGCAAATGCTAAAATTAGATGAATGCTCCAGTCAGCACTTCCAGTCACAGAGTCCTGGAGATCCTCAGTGGGAAGCAGCCAACTCGCTTCCTTCCCAAGCCATAGCTCACAGCCGGGGCTTTGTCCAGACAGAGCACAGGAATTCATGAGGGCTAGCTGGATATGATTTTGATAACCTCCTTGTCAAGTGTAACAGTATCAACTACTTCCAGTCAAGAGTTTGTTAGCCTAAAACACTTTCATGAGAACTGAATTCGATAACCCCACATGTACTAAGTCTCCTAGCCCCGGGAGCATCAGAAACGCTCACAGAGAAACAGCATGTCAAATGAAGGGGAAATATCCTGGAAAAGCCAGTGTTGAAGGAGCTAAACCTGAGTAGGCTCAGTGGAGAGGTGGCGGGTGCTCAGGCCGCACGAGGAGTGGATGACGTACCCTAACCATTTTCTGATGGCCTGAGATAGATTCAGGGCCCCACCCTGGCCAGGGGACCCTGTCAGTGTGGCTGAGGAGTGCACGCAACCACCTACTACATGGACCAAGGACATGACGCTCAGCCAGACAGCCTAGCCCTTGCCCCCCTGCACCCGCCTGCCTCCTTCCCTTCCAGAAGGCCCACTAAAATAATGAGAGCAAACAGGCAGGTGTGGACAGGTTCCAGGCATTATCTCATTTGATGCTAACAATTTCACCATTATTAATTACCACTTTACAGATGAGGGAAGACGGCTTTCAGAGAACAGGCAGCTTGTCCAAAGTCACAAGGCTGGAAAACAGTGGAACAGGAATGCTGCCTGCTCTGACGCCAAAGCTCTCCATACAGCTGGTTGGGGGCTGAGGCAAAGCTAATGACCTCAAAAGTCATTAGCTCCAAGTTCTCACTGGCTCCCAATTCTATAACCTCCTACCCAAAATTTGAGTTAAATGGACTTTTTTTTTTTTTAAGTTAGGGGAAAACCTTGTAATCTGCTACTATATGCCTGCTTCATGTGACAGAATATGAAAGACTCTCACCCTCATGGTTATTCTGGCAAACATGGCTCACCCTGAATCAACAGTGCTTTTGGCCCCATCCCGCAGGTTACAACAGAGAAGGGCAATTGTCGAAAAAAATCAAATACCACCCTGAGGACACAGTCAGACAAATTCAAACCACTGGACTCAACAAGACATCTGGCCTGGGTGCTTTATGGAGGCAAAGCTATGGAGGAAAGATGTGAGGACAGCCTATTATTCAGAGACCAAAGAGATACACTAAACAAATGTGCCACATGACCCAGACTGCATCCAGATTCAGGAAGGTGGAGAGGACAGTAGGGAAGATATTTTAGGGACCTCCTGGGAAATTAAACAGCCTACATGTTAGATTGTATAGCAGAACAACAGTGCTCTCAGATGTGGTAAGTCATCCAGTGGGACCCTCAGTCCCACAAGTTTTTATGGGTCAGCTGGCACGGAAGCCACTTTACTTTCAAGGGGTTCAAAAAACTGCACGTATACCCCAAGTACATATACGGAAACAGAATGCAGGAGACTTCCCAATCTCCCCCATCCCCAATCTAATCACTGCTTCCCTCCACCCTTGCAAGTTTTATGAACAGTTAAGAGTTCAGAGCCCTCAGGGCCGCCTGGGTGGTGTTCAGTAGTTAAGTGCTGCCTTCGGCTCAGGTCATGATCCCAGGGTCCTGGGATTGAACTCCACACCAGGCTCCCGCTCAGGGGAAAGCCTGCTTCTCCCTCTCCCTCTGACACTGTTTGTATTATATTCCCTCTCTTGTGCTCTCTGTCAAATAAATAAATAAAATCTTAAAAAAAGAGATTTCAGAGCCCCAGACCTGAGAGTTGGAGGTATCCTGCAGCCACCCCGTACTCAGTGAGCACACATCACGTACAGGCCCCAAGAACTCAGGAAGGTGAGAGAGAGGGGAGCGCCCTCTTCAGGACAGACAATCTGCTTAGAGAACAGGCTGCTGCACCAGCTACTAGGATGCTCTTGGCCCAATCCCTACCATTTCTCAGCAAAGAAAGGCAGGCCTGTGGTGAACTGGAGGGGCTCCTCTGGGAAGGGGCCAGCCCACCTGTAGTCTAGTCTTTTGTGAGAGAGCTCAGAGGGAGGTTTTGCCCAGGCAAAAGACTGAGGTAACCCCCAAACAAAGCACCTGCCACACTTCAGGAAAGATGGTGTTGGGGGGGGGGGGGGCGGGCAGAGTTCCCGGATCCTCCTTCACCCCTAGTTCTGCACTGACACCTGGGGTGAGGGGTGAGGACTCTGGAAAGCTCAGAGCTGTACAGAGACTTGGCCTCTATTTTAAGAGGTGGCAGCAGCCAAAGTGATACAGTAGCTGAGTCCTCCCTGAAGCCAGGGAGGCAACACTGCTGCCAGCTGGCTAGCATTGGGGGGTGGGGGGAGAGGGGGAGGTGCAGGGGAATCGGAACAAACTTGCCCCAATCTCTCAGGATTTCAAAGCTTTGCATTAATTCTTGGAACAAGGCTCAGGAGTTCCCGGGACTGACATCACAAACTAACCAAAATGAGAACTGTTAAAACCTCAGTTGAGGGAACTCAGCAATGAAGACGTTGTTGAAAGCAGAGTGCAGGGGGTAAAGGTCAATGGGCAGGAGCAAGAAGGAAAAGGCAAGGTGGGGAGGGGGAGGAGGGAGGCGGCGGCAGCAGCAGCCTTGGCAGAATGGCTATCCCCAGCAGGCTGAGGCTCTGGGCAGCACGAAAGCCACAGGAATCATGGGGCATCAGGGACTGAGACCCACAATGACCACCATTTCCAAACCATCATGGTCCCCAGAGGAAAGGAAAGCACTTGGTGCAGAGGGAGGTGTGCAGGGAAGGGAGGAGGTCTGCAGCACACATGGTGTGGCCTCGGCCAGCCCCGCCAGGTGACCCGCCCCCAAGGAGCCTTCACTTGGCAGCATCCTGAAGCTGGCGCTTGGGGCTTACACAAAGACACACACTGGCTTCACCTCCACCGGTTCCTGAGCAATTCTCAGGAATAAAACAGGTTTCCAGGAATAGTGTGCCACTCTCCACCTGGGTGCCTGTGTGAAGTGAGGAGGAGGGACAACCTGGTCATAGCCCACAGCTCAGGGACACTGACACTTTCCTCCATCTTCGGCTCTAAACCCAGCTTTCTCAAAGTGAAGGGCCCGTGCCCACTGCACACGGTACAAGAGAGCACTGGGCACTCAACACAGGCAGGGGGGTGGGGGAGTGTAGGCAAAACCCTGTACAGAACTCAGACACTTCGTGGTCTGACAATAGGTCCTAGATACCATGCAAGCTGAACATGAAACTCTTTTCCCTCTGCGGCTCCAAGCCTAAGGAAATGGGCACTAAACTACAAACACACGCATACACAGACCACCTACAATCCTTACAGCTGGGACACGGAGAATAAAGCCTGCTCCCAACACCAGCAGCCCCCCTCCCACACTGTCCCACCCTTGCCATCCCCGCAACCCCAACGGCTTTATCTATTTCTTTGATCCTGTGGTGATCCGGAAGTAAATACGTGAGTCTGTTAAAATGATCCTTCACGGCCTATAGTGAGCATCCAGCAGAACTGTAAGATCTTTCAAGGACTCATTCTCTATCAAGTCTCAGATGGACTTTAGGAAGCTTGTAATAATCTATTTGCACAATAATGGCAAAATGTCACCTACAGGCCACCTTCAGAAGAGCCACCTCTCCTTTTCACAAAAGGAAACAGAGCTGGGGAGGTCATTTGCTCCAAATCAGAGGGCTGAGCGGGTCCCTCTAACCTCCTGTGCTTGCTGCACTCCCCCATGTGTGATGGGAAAAGAAACCATTATTTGCCACCTGCCTTCAGCTAATGCTTTACACCAAGTACTGTAGGTTCTGACTGCCCACAGGATTACAGTTCATCATTAAAATGTCCAACAAGGGGGTGCCTGGGTGGCTCAGTGGGTTAAGCCTCTGCCTTCAGCTCGGGTCATGATCTCAGGGTCCTGGGATGGAGCCCCGCATTGGGCTCTCTGCTCAGCAGGGAGTCTGCTTCCCTCTCTCTCTCTCTGCCTGCCTCTCTGCCTACTATGATCTCTGTCAGATAAATAAATAAAATCTTTAAAATAAAATAAAATATCCAACACCCTGATTTTTTTAAAAAGTAGATCGATTACCTTTATTAGTTGCAATCCTGTTAGTTTTCCTTAGAACAGTAATACTTCACTTTTAGTGTTACTCATCCATTAAAGCAGCATCACCGCACTGCCAAATTAACCACACACAACTAAACACCTGACACGTGCATCCCACCTTTATCTGGGTCAGCGCCGGCAGCATGGCCTTGGGGAGCCTCTGGAACAGACCCTGGGAGGCCCCTCCTCCACCCCATCCTGAGTAGGAGCCGGGTGGAGCCGGGTATCTCAGTACCATGGACGGCTCCTCACGCTGAGGTCCTAGGCCTGCCTTGCTCCGGGGAAACATGGGAGGAGGGGCTGTGTAGGGGAGGCAGGGGGATATGTGGCCACTGTTTGGATTTCTGCTCTTCTCTCACTCAACCTACAGGAAATGGGCCAAGGGCATAGGAAGTGGTTCCACTGGAGAGGGGAGCCCTGCCCCTTGGGGCCCAGAGGAAGAAGGGAAAGAGCAGGGATTAGAGAAGTCAGTTCTCTAGTGGGAGGGGTGAAGGGTGGGGAGATGCAGAGGAGATAGAACACTTGAATATATAGGTGCAGCAAACAAACCTCAGAGGTGGTGACCAGCCAGGCAGGAAGGGGGAAACACCCCTCACCATCTCAGTTCACCTGTGCTCAGCAGGCCCTCAAATATACAGTGTACAAACACTGAAACGAATGTATCAATAACAGCTTAAGGCTTTGCAGAGTTGGAATCCACAGCACTAGCAGCAAGGATCCCAGGCACGAAAACAGTGCTGCTAGCACAGAGGAGAGCAAGAGTTAACCCAGTGCAAGAAGGGCCAGAAGCCTGAGGGGGTGACACTGGGGGGTGGGTTGCTCCCTCAATTCTCCCCAGACCCAAAGGCAGCTGATTCAAATTCATCCAATCATATTCTTTAATAATCAACACACACCAAGGCACACCCGTGTTTTTCTTTCCACTTTAGGATCAAAAGCAGGAATGGACTTCCAGAACGCAGGCTACAGCTGAACTCATCATTCAACCCTGAAAAACACACACGTACACACACTCTGTCTCCATCTGTCTTTCCCCACTGGCCCCTGGCTAGCTCCACACAGGGACCCTGAAACCTCTAACATTTTCCTTCCTATTTCCCCTCCAGAATCCTTGCATGAATCCCACTGTCTTTCTCCTAGATATCCCTGGTCCCCTGAATCTGGCCCATCACCCTCTCCACACTATATCCAAGTAATGTCTTTCAAGGCGCAGCCCCAGTAGGCAAGTGCCCCGCCAGTGGAGCCCAAGCAAGCTCTCTTGTCCCACTGAGAACACCCAAGCATCAGAGACTGGCCCACAGCCTGGCCTCTGGTCAAGGGGGAGGCCTCATCAGGCTGACCTCCTGACTTTGCCCCTTCCCTGCCCAGGATGGAAGTTCCTTCAACCCTCCTGGGCCAGGAGCCCACTGAGTCATCAAGACCCATCTCACATGCTACCACCTCTCCTAGGACTCTCCCTTCAAATCCCCAAAGGTGCAGGTGGCTGTCCCGTAAGCCTCATAGCACATGCTCATCTCAGCAACTCGCACAGCTGGGTCCAGGCACCTGGGGCCTCCCACACAGACTGTTCGCTGCCTATCTGCTGGAACAGGTCAGTACTTTCCTCCTCTTTTTTCCCACGTTAAGAGTATGGACACCACCACACTGTGACAGCCACAGAAAATCCACATCCCAAGACGAAACCACATGAAAGCACCTCAACACACGTTGTCCTGCCCCAGTTGCACACATTCACTAACACGGTTGGCAGACAGACACCCACCTCCCAATCTATAGCTAGGCACGCAGCCACACCACAGTGAGGATGGGACCCACGGCTTCCCACACCTCCCAAGGACATGGGTGGGGCTTCCCCGACACAACGCTCCCACCATGAAACTGAGCAAAGAAAGCCACACTCACCACGCCTCTTGGGCACAGGGTGCAGACAGGCACTTAGTGCACACACAAATGTTTGCATGCGCACATCTACTGCAGCTCTACAGGCTGGGTCCCCAAGCAATCCCAGCAGGTATTTCAAAGCCCTCTCCTATTCCTTCTCGGCTCAGCTGCTAGGGGGTGGGTGCATAGACCCAAGCTGTTCTGTTTAGGTCTCTTGTGCCCCAAGATGGGTAAGGGGTAAGGGGGTCCTGAATGGGTGCCCTCCCATCACTTTGCCCTCACCCAAAGGCCCCCCCCCCACTTCTGTCTCACCAGCAGGCAACTGTGCCTGCGGCTGCCAGGCTCAACTGTCAGCCAGGACTAGCCTCCTTGGCATAAGACCAGTGCAGAGCTGCACACTGCATATTTTACTACACTAAAGACATATGCTTCCACTCTTCTGATCAATCAGCAATCTTCACTCTTCAGATCAACTAGCAATCTCAACTGTAAGCACTGCCCAGTTTTACAGATGGTTTGTGCAACGAGTTCCCCAAGGCGTCAGCTGTTTAGAAAAAGAACAATCCCCAGCCACCCTGCCAAAGAACCAATGGCCTGTATAGAAGGTAAGGCTCCCGAGTCAGTCAACAAAAGCTTTTTAATACACTCTGGATTTGAAATACAGAACCTCGAATGCTTTCTCAAAGGACTGAAAGATGCTCCCAACCAAATTTATCTACCTGGCTCTAAGAAAATAACTCAAGTCCTCCTTGGAATGCCCAGAACACATCCCTTCCCTCTCACAGGTCAATGACACCCTGCCCCTCCCCTCACAGGTCCTCTAAGGAGACCATCCCCCTGGGGTAAGGGAGGTGCTCAGAGTGGTGGCTACAGGCAGGCTTTCAGGGGCTGGGGTTGGACAACTCCAAGAGCTGGGCACCCCCACAGCCTTCTATCCATCCACAGACCTGCCAGGAAGCTGCCCTATCCCTTCCCAGGACGCAGCCTGCAAGGCCAATCAGAACACCTTAACTCTGCTCACAGACCTTCCCGTATTTCTCCTGTCCCCAGGTAAGGGCAACCCTCGGGAGGTCCCTGAGGGTTCAGACTCCTCAGAATACAGTTCACGAGTCTCAAGCTGCCCTCTGTAGCTTCTTGTTCTTGTTCCCCCGGCAGAGAAGGCAAAGCCCTCCTCAGGCTGTCTCTGACAGAGCAGGGGACAGAACTCCCGAGTGTAATCTGCTGCCCTTCCACTGGGGACAGAGGGTCCTGCTGCAGCAGGCTCCAGGCCGAGAGCAGAGCCGGGGGCGAAGGAGGAGGCTGAACTGTGATGAGGGTGGAAGAGCAGAGAGCAGAGGAATGAGCGGCCCGCACAAGGAGGCAGGCAAGGACGGTTCTTTTCCTTCTCGTGCCAGCTCCATACCCATTTGAGCTGGGGGCTGGGGATGCAAGGTGAACCAGCCAGAGCCCTGGCACCGAGGGGAGCACAATCCCATGGGAAAAGACATGAAAACAAAAAAGGACAGAGTGGACTAAGAGCCACATCAGAAGACTGTACACGAGATGCATGTGTGGGGATTCAGAGGAGGCAACAACAGAAGCCTTGGGGACACAGGCGTGCTTCACAGAGGGGGAGGGACAAGCCGGGAGGATAAGCAGGGTTTACTGGTGGCTGGGGAGCACAAGCATAGGAGGAGAAACAGCGGGCTCAGGGAGGAGCTCAGCCCAAAGCAAGTGCAGGGCTCAGAGGCCAGCCCACGGCAGGGTGGTGGGACAGAGAGCAAGGGAGAAGCCTATAGGGTGGGAGTGGTCAGACTTTGAACGGGGAGTGGGGCTACAGCCTGGCAGGCAGCCCAGGGGAAGATGCAACGGGAGCAAGATGGGCAGGGGGAGCACAGAGTGGAGAGCAGAGCCACCCTGGAGGCAGGGAAACCAGTGGGCACGAGCAGAGCAGTTAGGTCTGAACTAAAGGAAGGGGGACAGGAAGGGGATACTGGAGAGAATGAGACCTGCCCACTGGGGACCCGGAAGGAGAGGAGAGTGAGTCTGAGTCTCCAGCTTGCCCGCCTGGGGAAGAGAGGCTGGGCCCTCCACCAAGAAAAGAAACACGGGGGTGGGGGTTGGGGGGTTGACCATGGCCACTAGAATGCTCCCCACCCCGCCAGCTCCAGCTAGTCCTTCCAAGCAGCCCTGAGTGAGTGGCCTCACTCCATGCCTCAGGGGGCTTCAGCACCCCAATTCAACACCCCAATCTCACCTGCATCCAAACGTTGTCTGCAGCAAGGTTGTGATTCCCACGCAGAAGAAAATGGTCCCGATGAGCTGGCTGGTGGCCCACTGGTCGTAGCCCACGCACATGGCGTCGGCCAGCAGGAAGGGCACGGCGATGGTGCCACTGAAGCACGTCAGGTAGTGCTGTGGGCGACAGGAGGGGTTGGGGAGAGAGGAGCGCTTCCTCGTGTTTCTGTCCGATCCTATCCGAACCGGAGCCCCGGCTGTTTGTGAACAACAGCCCACAGGAAGACTCTCTGGTGTTCAGGGTACATATGCCTACCCTGTAGCACATCCTCTCCCTTCTTTAGCGCTTCTCCTTCCTGGCAGTTTCCTGTCTATGGCTCGACCGAGCCCGGCCTGCACAGGTGAGGTTTATTTACAGAACTCTGACTGGGAACACCTGCTTTGTTCAAATGCTTTTTTAGCATCAGTTACTAAGATCTGAGATCCCTTTCCTCTAATCTGTTGGCACAAATTGTGTTGCATGGAACTATTCTTAAAACAAGCCCTCAGCAGTCATGCTAGGTTTTTCTTCTCGGGTGTGATTTGCCAATATTTCACGTGGCATTCTACATATATATTCTTGAGATCATCTGTCTCCCTTTTATTTATTTATTTTTTCTTAAATTCTCTCCAGTCTGTGGGTCAAAGTTACACAAGCGTCTACGCACAGGGTGTTTCCCATCTTTTTCTAGGGCCTGGCATTGTTTGACTACCATCAGGAAAGGGTTATGGGTGTGTGGGAGCTGTGGGAACCCTCCAGAAAGTGCCCATCCCCCATTCCTCCTTTGGGACCTAGGCCCCGCTTTTGGCCCCTGGTGGGACATTCCGGGCACTCGCTGCTCACTTCCCTTCCTCCCAGAGGTCTGTCTGTTCAGGTCCCTCTTCTGATCTGCAAACTTCCTACTTCCCTTCCCAAGTTTCCCGTCTCTGCTCTCATTTGCCAGAATAGGTTGCCTAACGCCCGACACTCCACTATGCAACACTGTGAGGTGTTCCAGACGGGGAACAGAACGTTCCTGTCTGGGACTTTGCAGAGCTGCTCATAAGCTTAAGAGCACTGCAGATCATCAAGAAAGGCATGACACATGCAAGGTTTCCTGATCCTATAAGACCAGGGAATACTTCTAAAGACATATGTAATATAAACATTTCCAAAAGTGAGTTTCCTGAATCTGATTCAGGATACTCAGCCCAAGCTAAAGGCAACTTAGCTCCTTTGGCTGTGACTCCTCCTTTACTAGACACCTTTCAGTCCGGGTAACCAGCTGCTTTGATGCCCGTGTGGGAGGTGGGGACAGAGGTGCTGAGGGTTCTGGGAACCAGACCAAAGCATCAGATGTCTGCAGAGACTTCCCCTCCTCCAAGTGACTACACGTGTCTGGGGTGCACTGGGACCGATTTTTCTCAGCATCTGAAATACCTCAGGTGGAACAACCCATTCCAACTTGAGAAAGGAAAAAAGGAAGTCAAACCTCAGAACAGAGTCCGGGCTAAAACAACCAAGGCAGATACAGGCCAGGGCGTCAGGGCCTCTGGGCCTCCCACCAACCCCTAAGTGGGAAAAGGGTACAGAGAGAGGGGAGAAAAACACCCAAGATGCAGGGCCCGCGTCAAGCTGGGTCACCACCCGCCTGGTCTCCCAGCATCTGGTGGCTTGCCCACTGTGTTCCCACGGCAGTCCGCGGCAGACAAAGCCTCTATGACAGCGGGTCTCCCTTCCCATGCAGAGAAGACTGAAACCTCCTATGTGCATCCCGGCCAACAGGGCACTTGTTGGTGTCACCCCTGTTGCACAGCAGAACTGACCACGACTGGACTACATGACCAGGAGTGAAGATCAAAACTCCTCCCTCCCTCCCTGCATTCTCCCCTCTTTCTCTACCTCACCGGCCCTTCCTCTTTCCTGCCACATCACTCGTCTGCTCATTCCTTGAGAGTTTTCCTTCTTTCATGCCTGCGTCCACCTCTTCCTCCTGTTCTTTTCTTCCTTCCACTACTATGAAACGGATGCTAATGAGTCCCAGTTGCCATTGTTAAAATAGAAATTTATAATAAAGTTGTCCATAAATAAAAATCAAAATTGAATTTTTAAAGAATCCAGACAGACAAGTTGAACATCTGCTGGTAGTTACATTCTAAGGGAGCCATCTTACCTGTAACCCCAGAAATATGCACAGGTACCAGGGGGGTACATCTTCTATGGTATAAATCATGTCCGATCTCTGGGGGTCTAGACTGCCAGTACTATCCAGGGTTTCGGCAAGAGAGCTCTGTGAGTGACAGGGAGAAAAGGCATTATTTAACAGAAGCAAGGACCAGGAATACACTCAGCTCAGAGCAGGCCACTACTACTGAGAAACAACTTTATGAAGTGGTGGACATGCTCTTGCAAAAATCAGCCTTGGCTGCCTTTGATGCAATGCTCAACACACTCAGCGAGACAACCAGTCCTCAGAGTTTGGGGGCTCGGTATCCCTTGTCACAGACTCATCCCCAAGAGCACCCAGCTTGCTCAGGGTTTCTCTCCAAGCCCAGGGGGCCCTACACAGAGAGGGATGTTCCCTGGTTGACCCCATAAAAGGATGCCTTGGCATGAGCAGTTCTCGAGTGGTGCCTCAAAGGAAGAAAATGTTTTAAAACGCTAACCACTTTCAGACAAAGAGCACTAATCTGTCCCTTCTACCCTTCTCATCCCCGCAAGGAGAAAGATCGCTGAACTTCAAAACAAAGTCCTACACCCTCCTATCAAAACACAGCCGCTCTGACACATGGCGAGTGAAAAGTAAAATTCGAAAGGACACAGGTAGGATTTCAATTTTTGTTTAAAAACAGACTAAAGATATATTGATAGTTTAGGGGACAGGGTTTTTTCCTTTCCTTCCCCCTCCCCATTACTACAGACTTCTAAAAACATTAAGTGTTGTATGCTTTTTGAGCCAAAATCTTCACAAAGACTGGACACTTTAGATTATAGTCTAGACATATTCAGTTGACGTCTACATTACTTCTCAGCTAAACAGAAAACTCAAGATAACCTCAAGTTCTCTCATGTACCCTCAAAACTGCTCTGGGTTCTAAAACTCTATGAACAATTTCTTAGAATCCGAGATGGGCACATTAAGTCTTTTGTAACTTAAAAAAAGTGCCTAAAAGGAAAAAGTAAAAGATGTTTCACAAAAAAGGATGATGACCTTCTGACATTATCTAGCCCCACTTGTGCCCTCTTGTCCATGGATATGGTCCACAGAAAGACACTGACTCCCTGTTCGTCAATCGATTTCCTGTGCAGAGGCAGACAAGGATTTGGGGCCCAAATACCACTGAACAAAGGAAGTGAGGCAGTTCAGCCTCACCTTTTAAAGCCTAAGGGTAAATAAATGTCTGATGTAAGTTGACATTTGAGCTAATCCAAACGAGAACTGAGGTTGACCTTTCAGAGAACTTTTCCTTCCATTTTAAACAAGATAGTGGCAGATCTGCATTCCTGAATAAGTTAAAATGGATCACGTGTGCCTTTAAAAAATCTGTTGGTGGGGTGGTAGAGAAAACACATGGGTGTGAACAGTGTTGTATGCACTAATGTGCAGGAAAGGGTTAATTCAGCAGGTCTGGGTTGTCCAAGCCCTCACACATTGCAAAAAAATGGCTTGGGGGGTGGTTGGGTGGCTCAGTAGGTTAAGCCTCTGCCTTTGGATCAGGTCATGATCTCAGGGTCCTGGGATCGAGCCCCACATCAAGCTCTCTGCTCAGTGGAGAGCCTGCTTCGCCCTCTTTCTCTGCCTGCAGCTCTGCCTACTTGTGATCTCTCTGTCAAATAAATAAATAAAATCTTTAAAAAAGAAAAAAATGGCTAGGTCCTTGCCTGGCAATTGGGAGACAGCCTGTTAATCCTTGGAATAGCCTGGGGTTTTTTGGTTTGTTTAAGTTTTTCTGTTCATTTGAGACAGAGAGGGAGGGAGAAAAAGTGAGTGAGCAGGGAGGAGCAGAGTGGGGAGGGAGAAGGAGAATCCTGCTCTTAAGAATGTGTCTAGGGGTACCTGGGGGGCTCAGTCAATTGAATGTCCAACTCTTGGTTTCAGTTCGGGTCATGAACTCATGGGTCATAGGATCTGCCTTGCATTGGGCTTCGCACTCAGCACTCAAACTGCTTGAGATTCCCTCTCCCTCTCCCTCTGCCCCTCCCGCTCAACTCTCTGTCTCTCTCACACACACACTTTCTCTCAAATGAATCTTTAAAAAAAAAAAAAAAAAAAGAATAAGCTTTTAAAAGTCTAAAATGTAATATAAAAATGAATTTAAGAAATAATAAAATTTCCAAGAACTAACGGATATGTTTACAAATTAGAAAAACCCACCAATGAATTAACTCAATGAATTAACGAAAAACTATTCAGATATTCTGGAAGGTAGCCATGATACCACCAATGTTGCTGAGACTCAGATATTTTGAAAACCCAATAAAACAATCAACTGCATTAAGAAAGACCTTAAAACAGAAATTTAAAAACAAAGGGAAATAAAACATGTTGACAGAATTTTTTTTAAGAAAAGGAATAAAAAGTGCACATGAAGGAGCATAAGAGAAAACAGATATGAGTAACAAACTAAGGGTCACAGGCTGGAAGTGGGAGAAAAAAAAGAAATCAAACAACATCAGAAAAAAAAATGATTAGAGAGAAAGGATAGCTAGCAAAGGCTAGCAAAAGAGATCCAAAATACGTCCCTCAAATAAGAAAACCGAAAGAATAGACTGAAACAAAAAATAAAGACAGAATTTAAGACAGCTTTCCTAAAATAAAAGGGTCCTTAATGCTAAATACTCCAAGTGCCAAAAAACACTGACCCAGAATAGTCAACATCAAAACATATCTAAGTAAAGTTACTGAATATCAAAGATAAACAAAGAATCCAAAAAACAGGCAAAAAGACCAAGATGCTGATAAAAAGAAGAAAACAAGACTGGCCCAATTTCTCCACAGCCAAAATCAACACCAGAGAACCAAAGAGTAGCAACAACAAGGTATGACTCAATTATTCTCTTATCTTTGTACTACACAATTTTCCAAGCATATACAAAGGTGGAAATATGGAATACCAACCCCAAATCTCTCTCCAGCTTCAAACATTACCAATGCTGTATTCTTTTCTAATCTATTCCAAGGGAACTTCCTTTTTCAAGAACTGCTGGTACCTTAATTTTAAACAGAATCCACAAGGATTGAAAGTTTAAAAGGTCTTTAACTTTAAAAATAAATCTCAACATTACAAAAATAGGTTCATCTTTAGAATAAATGAAACAAGATGGGATTGGGAGGGAGACAAACCATAAGTGACTTTTAATCTCACTAAACAAACTGAGGGTTGTTGGGGGGAGGGGGCTTGGGTGAAGGGGGGTGGGGTTATGGACATTGGTGGGGGTGTGTGCTTTGGTGAGTGCTGTGGGGTGTGTGGACCTGGCGATTCACGGACCTGTACCCCTGGGGATAAAAATATATGTTTATAAAAAATAAAAAATTAAAAAAAAAATAGGTTCATCTTCTATTTAACAAGCTTGGTAACCATTGCAACCACCCAGCTGTTGAAACAATGGGCAGCAAAAGACCCCAGTGCCAAGCCAGTGGGATATTCAAGTGGGTACACATTATAACTACTTCACTTGTAACTAGTTCCATATTTTGGCAATCTCTGCTTCCTAAAAACCTCATGCTGTTTTACATTCTCCGGTCCCCCATGCAAGGGACCTAGGAAGTCACACGTCATAATAACCCCATTTTATAGATGAGGAGGTAGAGACCCTTAGGAGCCAAGCAGGTCGCCCAGCAGTTGAACACACAGGCTGTCCACAAAGGCTGCACTTGCCACCATGCTACACAGCCTCCCAGGAAGAGCAGGGTTGCTGCTTAGAAATTGCCAGAAACAATGGACTCTCTGAAATTGTGATTAATAGTGATTTGCCCAATACCGCTGCAACCACTTCATGTGCTGCTGTAAACACACATGCTATAAACATATTTTGCCCAATACTGCTGCAACCACTTCACGTGCTGCTGTAAACACTGTAAAACAACAAATTGCTGATATTTCAATGGGAACAACTAAACCGTTTACTTGTAGTTACTTCATTCCTGTTCCAAATACCCTCACTATAAACAAAGTTCAATTCCTTCAACATCCCCCAAAGAGGAATCCCAGTAATACCAAGGTCAAGTTCAGAATGTACTGGGCGTGGGTCTCAATGCTATGGTCTTAAAGATTCATGGTCTGGGACTCAAGGCATTAATCCTTCTGGTCCCTTTCATGAATAAATCCCTTTGAGTACATTCCAAGATGGGTATCTTGTAGCTACCACCATATTAACCAGCATTTACTATAAGGAGCTCAAGAGTATTAAGAGATACCAGAAGTCAAGTTTTGTATAAAATAAGAAAATACATAACAACTAACAGCTTGCTATAATTAGGAAAACAAACATGAATATGGAGAACATGTGGGGTGATCTCTCTGGCCCCCACTCATCCTGTCTCTCCTGCAAGGTTCCAGTGTTACTTCATGGTCAAGTGTTCAAGACACAGCCTTTCCATGCCCTTGAAAAAGCAAGATCCCACAGGGTAGTATCCTCTGAAGTTTTCTTTGCATGAATTCAAGACAGCAGAGGGCCTAAATTTCATTTTTTCTCTAAAACACGAATTGTGATAGCACCTCTCTAATTGGGTTGTGGTGAGGACTAACAGTGGCCCCTTGCCTGAATCATAGAGCCCAAGGTCTGGACCATTAGCACCATTCAATACATGACAGCTCTTCCCCCGAAACCTGTCATTTCATAAAGAAAAGCAGCCAGTGAAACAGAAAGATATCCTCTCTCCCTAGTACTCAAAGAAATACGAATGTTTCAAAGTTTAGACAGTGAAAAAGATTTTCAAACAGGCAAATAAATGTCTAGCATAAATGAGCCAGACATTCTTCCTGCCAACAGTTCACTAGAATCAGTAGAAGGTACTGCCAGAGATGTTAAAAAGCCCTCAGTGTTAATGCTCGTTGTTATTCATTTCAAAAGATGACCATCGTTTCCTGGATAATGTAGGAGGGAGTCCAAAATCATGACAGCCTATACCCTGGAAATTCTGGTGACTCTGATTAAGGGCCCAGTACACAAAAAATGGATACAGCCGAAAGAGTCTATGAATTCAGAAGCACTCTACTACAAGATGTAGCACTGGATACTGAGACCCAAGCAGGCTGGGCGGTGGCTCCCTGCCCAGATCCTGCTCCGTGGGCTGTATCTCAGCTGCGGACGTAGGCATCGGCCAACATGTCAACAGTGGCTACTTGAATTCCTGCACTCTGAGGACCACTTTGGAATCCAAGACCACAGGAATTTTAACATCTCAGCATGAATCTAATAAGCCTCCATAAAATTTATAATAGACTGACCAAATTTATAACAGCTTGACCAAAAAGCAATACTGGCCAAGACAGCCAAAAATGGACAAAAACCACAAGCAGAAAAATTTGATTATTCTAGAATTTCAATATTAACGTCCTTGTTCTTTATCATTTTAGTGATGACACTGTAAACTTCCAGTGCTAATACCCAGGCTGGGTACTATTTGCAGGCATCGACTTTCTAGTGGTCTGTTTCTAGAATATTAAGTGAACACTATCTAGAATACTAAGTGAACATTACCTAAAGTACCATCCAGGGTCGCCTGGCTGACTCAGTCAGTAGAGCATGCACCTCTCAATCTCAGGGTTATGAGTTCAAACCCCATAGTAGTTGCACAGCTTACCTTAAAAAAATACAACTGTTCTAGAATTACATTACATTATAGAAACTAATTAGTAAATTTTCACAGTGAAAATAAAATGTGCTTTAAAAGTCTACCAAATTGGAGTGGCCTGGATGGTTCAGTCTTTTAAGTGTCTGACTCTTGATTTCAGCTCAGGTCACGACCTCGGGGTCATGCTCTGCACTGGGCATGGAGCCTGCCTAAGATTCCCTCCTTCTCCCTCTACCTCACCCTCCTTTCTCTCTAAAAATAAAAAATTAAAAATTAAAAAATAAAAGTCTACCAAGTAAAACTCAAATGAAGTTGAGATGTTTTAGAGCTGTCGTGAAACCTGTAAATATGTCACTTTTCATGAATTAGCCATAGTGACCGACCCCCCCCCCCAAAAAAGGGAAAAAATAAATCAAGACATCTGGACCCTCTTTGGGTAGGTCTCTGCTGGCCCCTGTGAATAGGTTCATATATACTGACCTCAAAGAGATGGGAGGAGGCAAAAAAAAAAAAAAAAAAAAAAGATTTTCCCATCTCAGCATGTGATTTCTATCACTCTGTTCATTGTCACAGTCTACATAAGCCATCCACAGGCTTCTCTTTTTTTAAATTATGAAACAATTTAATAAAGCTTTAAGTACTTTAACTAAGGATATTTAATACTCTCAAAGACAGTTTCAATCTGAGTTTTCCCATTATCCAAATCATCTCCTGAAAGACAGGAGTGAGGAATATGAAATCTTCTAATGCCACTAATGTGGCAATAATATCCAATTAATACATTATAAAACATTCTAAAGTATCGGTGCTAGGTCATTTTTAAATGTATGCTATGCAAGATCTACTGGCTTCTCTTATTCTCGTTTACCACAACAGAATAGCACCAGGCACAACACTAATAACCACCTATGTTACTATTTCATCTAATCCTAACAAACTGAACAGACACTAACATTTTTATTCCCTCTTTGGAGTTGAGGCACCTGATACCCAGAGAGCTTAAGTAATTCCCCCCGGGGATCTGGGTCACAGTAGCACCCAGAGCTGAGTCCAGACTCACACTCTGAACCACCTCCCTCAGCATCATGCTTGAGGTCTTTAAAAGTAAGGACTTCTATATGGGTCTCACCTTAACTGCCATCAAGACAATTAAGTCACTTCCACTCCTCCTCATCCCTTCTATTTCCATTGTGAAAAGAACACACCCAGTCAGAGGCATGGAGAGGAGTCCCCAGGAAAGACAGCCACGCCCTGCAGCAGGCCTGGGACACGGAGAGGAGGCTGAGCCCAGGGGGTACCTTTTCTGCTATGCCGTTTTCCGTCGTGTAGATTGCCATGAGTTCGGTGTCTTCATTGTCCTGTTCCCCGCTGGACGTGGCACCTCCATTTATCACCACCTGCAGAGAAGCACTTCATTTATAGGCTGCTTCACGGCACATCGCTGCGCTGTGTGGTAACATTCTCCCCAGACGCCTTTTATAATCTTCGTAACAGACCTGAGCCGTGTGTGTTCTGCCTACCAAATCGGCCGAGTTTCAGGTTTTCTTAAAAGAACCCCTGGACAAGTGTGCACTGCCTCAGCAACTGTGTGTGTTTCTGGCAGCGGCAAGCAGTGCACTGCAGGTCCTACAGGGGAGGCCGGAAATGGAGCGACCCCAGAAAGCCCTGGGAGTGCCCCCTGACTCCCAGGAGGCGTAGTGGGGCGCTGGAGCCGCAGACTCTGGTGGGGGTGGGGGGAAAGCATCCTATGCTGCCTCGGTCAAGATCCCTTCCCAAGTCACCGCATGATGAGGATTCTGAGCGGCATCCCCCGGGAGAAGCAATACACACTGCTCATAACCCAACAGGCTGACGTTTCACACTGTGGTTACTATACAAACTAGCTTGCCACCACAGGCGCAGGCAGGCAGTAACGGGTGGCACTGGATGGGCGTCGGGGCTGTTCATGCTGACAAAATCTAGTTTCTGGGCCCTCAAAGTAAGGACCAGAATTCATCACCACTGTCACATGTGCCTGCCCTGATGAGGCAAATGGAGTCATCTTAGGTCTTGGAAGCCTGTAGCAATCTTAAAATATTTTTACTCTTTAGCCAAATGGCTCCATTTCTAGCGATCTATCTTGAAAAATTGGTACTGAAAAATAACTATGCAAGAATAGCAGCACAACTTTATTTTTAAAATATAGAGAGGGGCGCCTGGGTGGCTCAGTGGGTTAAGCCGCTGCCTTCGGCTCAGGTCATGATCTCAGGGTCCTGGGATCGAGTCCCGCATAGGGCTCTCTGCTCAGCAGGGAGCCTGCTTCCTCCTCTCTCTCTCTCTCTGCCTGCCTCTCTGCCTACTTGTGATGTCTCTCTGTCAAATAAATAAATAAAATCTTTAAAAAAAAATAAAATAAAATAAAATAAAATATAGAGAAAAAAAGACAAAGTACATAAAAAGTTTAACATCTGGTATTGTAAAGTATATTAAAGAGAAGTAAAAAATCAGTGATGGGGTAAAAGACAGTCCAGCGCAACGACTATAGGCCACAAAGGTCGGTATCAGTAGTTGGTAAATACCTGCAAATCAATAAAACAATCCACAGGAAATGGGCAACTGACAGGAATCTACAACTCACAGGAAAAAACTTAAATATCTAAATATTAAAATATTTAATAATTAAATTATTATTTAATTATTAAATATTTAATCTGATTAGCTGTCCAACCTCATTTAAAATTATAGAAATGAAATTTTTAAAATTTTCATTTTTTAACATAAATTAGGGGGATATTTTAAAAGATGAATCTGCTGTTGACCAGGGTGTAGGGAGAAAAGCTACTCTCAGTTATCAGAGAGATTACATTCTTGGTGGACTGGCCTTTCTGGAGGGTAAGTTAGCACCAGAACAAAATAGGCATCTTCTTGGACCCAGCAATTGCACTCACAGAAACTTATCCCTCCAGAAATATCCATGCAAATGGTATGTGCATTCAAGACTGATGACTGATATTTAAAATGCTGAATCCCTGGAAACAACCTAAATGTTCAAAAAAGAAAAAAAAAAGACACTACAACCAATGGGAGAAAAATAAAGATAAACATTGTGAGATATAAGATACTGATTTCAAAAATAATGTGACTGGAAAGAAAAAGCCATTAAAAAAGAAAAAATAAACTAAGGTACTAACAAGGAAAGAACTCCAAAAAATATTGCTTCTTTAAAAAGTCACAAAATAGGGGTGCTGGGTGTCTCAGTGGGTTAAAGCCTCTGCTTTCCACTCAAGTCACGATCCCAGGGTCCTGAGATCAAGCCCCACATCAGACTCTCTGCTCAGCAGGGAGCCTGCTTCCTCCTCTGTCTTTGCCTGCCTCTCTGCCTACTTGTGATCTGTCTGTCAAATAAATAAATAAAATCTTTAAAAAAAAAAGTCACAAAATAGCCTAGAATTATCCTAATTATGCTTTTTAAAAAAATCTTACTAACCTCCCTGTTTTGAACAGTTGGGAAAGGATGTAGAAAGACTCCAAACCAATGATAGGAAGGCTACCCTAGGGACAAGGACTAATGATGGGCACACCTTTCATTTTTTATTCCCACTCCTCCTTTAACATTTGGGTCTTTTATAATTGGCATGTATTTTTGAGTTATTTGTTTGCTGCCTTTTAAAAAAAATTTTTTTTTTATATTTTATTATGTTACATTAGTCACCATACAAGTACGTCATTAGTTTTTGTTAGTGATTCAAGATTCACTGTTTACGTATAACACCCAGTGCTCCATGCAATACATGCCCTCCTTAATACCCATCACCGGGCCAACCCTTTCTAAACAAACAATAAAAAAGATGTCCACCAAAGTATTAACTGTGGTTGTCTTTAATCAGTGGGGCCATTTTCATCTTTTTCCCTTTATGTATTCTGGAACTACCTATAATGAAGACAACTACTTTTTGGAATGGGGAAGAAATTATAACGACTAAAGATCTAATAAGCAGGGGCGCCTGGGTGGCTCAGTGGGTTAAAGCCTCTGCTTTCGGCTCAGGTCATGATCCTGGGGACCTGGGATCGAGCCCCACATCGGGCTCTCTGCTCGGCAGGGAGCCTGCTTCCTCCTCTCTCTCTGCCTGCCTCTCTGCCTACTTGCGATCTCTGTCAAATAAATAAATAAAATCTTTAAAAAAAAAAAGATCTAATAAGCAGCACAGCGTAGATTAAGGTGGTCCAAAGATATTTCAATCCCCCCTTTTTTAAATAGTTGAAAAAATCAGGCAGTGAAAAATTCAACTTCTTATACAGACTGATAACCTAAGCATTGAGGCTGCTTTAAAGAATGCCAGAGATCTGCACTAACTAGTACGTAATTTTTACAGAGCAGAGTTTTCTTACGGCACCTTGAAGATTTATTTCTAGGACTACCTCTTAAGTCATGCGACAGCTTTTTTACACAAGTTACCTGGGTTTGGGACATTTGTTTGCCCGTAAAACCAGCTGCCAGCAAGACAGACCTTCCCAGCCAAGTTCAAGTCTACAACAGGAAACACTAACATACTATCAGAGCCATGCTCCAAGTCCTATCACAGCAGTGCTCAGCCCACGGAGACGCCAAGATGTACACACACTCATGATGAACTCTCCTACTACAACAACGCTCAGTTACTAAATCATCAAAAAAACCCAGATCTGATTCAACGTCCTGTCCTGGCTAAAACCCCCTTCATCTGCACACATGGCCCACTGCCATGGAACAACTGCTCCGTGGGGACAGGGCTTCCTTCAAAGTGTTGAAAAGGTTTCAGAATTAGGCAGCAGTGATGGTTGCCCAACACTGAACGTGCTACATATCACTGAATTGTTCGCTTTAAAGTGGTTAATTTTGCTAACCAATTGTGAGCATTTCACCTCAATGATTTTTTTAAATTCATATATCGGCATGAAACAGGAGATTTTGGCAGGATTTATCAATTCCCACGCCTTTTCGGACTTACTCCACACACACACACACACACACACACACACACACACTCTCTCTCACAATGAGGTAAGTACTATAAGATGCAAATGCTTCCCAGCCCAGGCAAAGATTCACATATTCATTTGACGAAAGGTCTGAACACCTGCAGTGCCCAGACCATGAAGATACAGTCCTGGCATGCCACCGCCACCCCCACCCCTGCCTCCAAGGGGTGCCACCTGCAACAGGTGCCAGGCTCAGGAATTCGGACTGGAGACAAGGGGCCCCCGCAGGGAGCTGCAAAGCAGGGGCAAGCAGAGGCGGGCCACGACAGGATGCCCCTGCAGACGGCTGCTCTGCTGGCGGCAGGCGAGTGGAAGGGCGAGGTGCGGTACAGGGCTTGACAACGGGAACAGAGGCAGGCAAACCTTCAATGAAGCTGCTGCTGGGCACGCAAGACAGCAGCCTGGGCCAAGGTGTGAACAGCGCTCTGGGACAGGTAATGTGGTTCGGGAGAGAGCAAGGATGTGGTCCTAATGCCCCTGGAGACTGCCGGGATGGGAGCACAGCATTGTGGCTGCTGGGTGTGGGTGCCAGGCAGACACCACCACAGTCGGACGGGTAACACACTAGCCCTGCACTGAATGTCAGGGTCGGGGGGGAAGGCATCCCAGCCACTGTCCAGTTCAATCGCCTGGGCCCTGGGCAGATGTGAGTCCTGGTTCCAAAGAGGCTGGTGCAGGCAGGGCCAGAGAAACCAACTGTTACAAGAGCAGTGTTTGTAAACCTATCAGAAAGGTGGCTGATTCTTGGAAATCACACAGGACGCTTACTTTCCCAGGCCAGTGCAGGATGTTTATTTAACTATAAAGAGGACCGACCTAAATCACCATGATTTCTAACATTTTTCCACAGGTCAAGCCATGCCTGAGGACCTCAGAGTCCAACTTCCATCCCTATCAGCCTCCAGTTCCAGAGCTGCACTGCTGCCCTCCACCCTGGCGCCCTCACATCCTACTCCAGCGCTCTGCCATGTCCTGGAAGGTGGGAGGTTCTGGAGCAAGCAGCAGATGAATGAAGTTTCTACTGAAGGGAGAGGAAGACCTGGCAATGGAGAGAGGTGAGGGGGACAGGAGGTGGGGACGCCCACAAGGGCGCCTGCCTGACCCGCCGCCTCCACCGTGTGTGCATGCAGGAAACGACCAAACATGACTGAAAAAATAAAACACTGCATTGTTTTACTAATATGTTTCCTTTGGTTTACTAAATTAGCTATTCTGATACTTTAGGCTTTTTTCTAAATGTGAATTTTTTAAAAAATCAAATTTAAAATCCATTCTTCAGAAAAGCACAGATTTTTAAAAGGATTTAAAAAAATTTCACATATTTGAATCTCTAAATATTACTTCAACTGGGAAATAAAACACAAGTTGGAAAGCCTCTTTAATGTAATAAAACACGTTTCCTTTTGTGTTATTCATAGCATGGCTGTAACACCGCATCTTGGCATCTTTCATCCTAGGAAACTGATCTAGTTTTTATTTTTAAAAAGGGGGAGGGGATTATTTTTGGGAACAGGATATCCTTTCTCCCCACCAACCAAAACTATTTGAAACCAGACCTGATGGCTTTAAATTTTTCCGCTACACCAGTATTATAGAATCACTCCATCAGCTGTGAATCAAGCAGGTTTTCTCTGCCTGCGTTTGTCCCCAGTATGCAAGGCTGAGGTGGTCTCTGTGTGGGACAGTGTGTCTATCATTCTGTAAACATGTCTTTCTTACTCAAGTATTTTATTTCTAGTAAACAAAGACAATAATGCTAATGTACTTGTTTCTAAACAGTAATCCTAAGACGGCCAAACGTATGGGAAGCAGGAGAGACAGGCGCAATAGAGGAGTGCAGTGCTGAGGGTCAGTGTCACAGCAATGTCCGTTTACACCGACAGCAAACGAGCCTGTGTTACTCACACAAAGTGGCAGTGAATGGCAGCTGAGGACACCTGCAAGTGGAAGGGGACAGGGACCTGGGAAACCTTGTGCCTCTGATCAGAGGTTCAGAGCTCAGTCCATCACCTGCTTGGGGTGTGGTATAAGTCACCCACCACTCTCACATGTCCAATAACTAAGTGAGCTGTTTTCTACGTACTCACTTTGAAAGTAAAAATGAAGTACCCTAAATTAACTGTTTTCTACTCTTTTAATAAGAAGGTAGCATTATTCTTTCCCTCCTACACACACACACACACACACACACACGAGATTATTTCCTCTAGTATCCGTATCTACAATTAAAATGTCAGCAGCATCAGGGAGCCTGTGTGGCTCAATCGGTGAGGCTTCTGACTCTTGATTTTGGCTCGGGTCATGATCTCAGAGTCATGGGATCAAGCTCCAAGTCGGGCTCCAGGCTGGGCATGGAACCTGCTTGGGATTCTCTCTTTCGCTCCTTCTGCCCCTACCCCCCACGCCCCGGCTCACAGCACTTGCGCTCTCTAAAATAAAAAATTAAATAAATAAAAAGAACAGAGGTATCAATCAAGATTAGTGTTTCTCGGGGCGCCTGGGTGGCTCAGTGGTTTAAGCCGCTGCCTTCGGCTCGGGTCATGATCTCAGGGTCCTGGGATCGAGTCCCACATCGGGCTCTCTGCTCAGCAGGGGGCCTGCTTCCCTTCCTCTCTCTCTGTGATCTCTTCCCTTCCTCTCTCCTACTGTGATCTCTCTCTGTCAAATAAATAAATAAAATCTTAAAAAAAAAAAAAAAAAAGATTAGTGTTTCTCAGCCTTTTACCCAAACCCCTTTTAAAAGATTATTAAAGAGGGACGCCTGGGTGGCTCAGTTGGTTAAGCGGCTGCCTTCGGCTCAGGTCATGATCCCACCGTCCTGGGATCGAGTCCCACATCGGGCTCCTTGCTCGGCAGGGAGCCTGCTTCTCCCTCTGCCTCTGCCTGCCATTCTGTCTGCCTGTGCTCGCTCACTCTCCCTCTCTCTCTGACAAATAAATAAATAAAATCTTTAAAAAAAAAAAAAAAGATTATAAAAGAACATAAAAAACCTCCCAACTACTTTCAATATTCTCTGAAACTTCAAAATTAACTACCATGAAAAAGAAATCAACGGGAGTATTCTACAACACACACTAAGCCTCCAGAGCTTGTGGGTCTTAGATTAAGATACTCCAAAAGAGGGCGCCTGGGTGGCTCAGTGGGTTAAGCCGCTGCCTTCAGCTCAGGTTATGATCTCAGGGTCGTGGGATCGAGTCCCGCATCGGGCTCTCTGCTCAGCAGGGAGCATGCTTCCCTATCTCTCTCTCTCTGCCTGCCTCTCCATCTACTGCCTCTCCATCTACTTGTGATTTCTCTCTGTCAAATTAATAAATAAAATCTTTAAAAAAAAAAAAAAAAAAAGATACTCCAAAAGATATAGTTGCAACCCTGAAGTTGTCTGAGGCAACAAAGTCCCTTACCCTGTTTCCCCTGTTTCCTCAAATATGGCAGCCCCACGACACTCTTCAACAACCACTACTGCAGCCTCCTTCACTTGCACTCTCAGCTTCTTAGGGCAGCCTCTTCATTTCCTCAGCCCTCTCCAGAAGGCGCCTACGGATGCAGTGGCCAGAGTACCCTAGGAGTTCCAGGTCCACTCCCCTCCCCCGCCCCCGGCCCGCAGCACGACTGTTCTTTGAGAGGAGTCAGAGGGGCATCACCTCTCCCTGGCTCCAGCCCCCATGCCGAAGCACTTTGTGGGCTGATGTGCCTGTCGGTGGCCCACGAAGAAAACTCCAGTGCTCCTCCTCCTACACAGCCCGTGACAATGGTGATGGGGACAGCTGATGTTTGTGGGGCACAGATTCACACCAGTACTGGCACTCATCTACTTTAAGGTCCCCTGCCTGCCTCTCTGTTGATCTCTGGTTTAGGGAACAGAGTGGAGATGCAGAAGATAAGTGGAACATTTATTCACTGCCTACCCTGTACATGATCTGAGGCTGATACGCATGATCTCATTTACTTCTCAAACATCCCAGACGCAGACAAGGAGGCTGTGACTACCAGTAGTGACAGGCACAGCTCTGGCTGGAGTGCCACCAGTTCCCCCTCCATCCCCTCAAACTGCTACGACAGTAACTTCTAATAGGTCTGTGGCATTTCTGATCTTTGGTACAGCTCAGCACAGATAAATGGGTTCGGGTGGGGAAGACAGACATTCACAAAGAACATGAACAGCCAAGGAACACAGGAAAAAAAGTATCCTCCCTCATGAAAATTCAAAACTAGTATGCTTTGCAATAAGTTTTTTTTTTTTTTTTTTTTTTTTAAAGATTTTATTTATTTATTTGACAGACAGAGATTACAAGTAGGCAGAGAGGCAGGCAGAGAGAGGAGGAAGCAGGCTCTCCGCCGAGCAGAGAGCCCGATGTGGGGCTCGATCCCAGGACCCTGGGATCATGACCTGAGCCGAAGGCAGAGGCTTTAACCCACTGAGCCACCCAGGCGCCCCTGCAATAAGTTTAACATACATTAGGCTAACATCTACTCGCGCAAACACTTGAGAAACAACCCAAGACCCCAGTGAAAGTGCAAAAGTTAGATCCACAATTTGCCATATGTCACACTACAAACAACGTTTTTTTTTTTTTAATTTTTTAAAAAGATTTTATTTCTTTATTTGACAGACAGAGATCACAAGTAGGCAGAGAGGCAGGCAGAGAGAGAGAGGAGGAAGCAGGCTCCCTGCTGAGCAGAGAGCCCGATGCGGGGCTCGATCCCAGGACCCTGGGATCATGACCTGAGCCAAAGGCAGAGGCTTTTAACCCACTGAGCCACCCAGGTGTCCCACAAATGGCGTTTTCAATGGCATCAATATGCCAGGTTAAAACATGAAGCTAAAGGGCTTTATAAAGCAGTGTGTGTGTGCATCAGACTTTTATAAAAGAACTCTCAAATATTTACTTCAAATCTCTAGAAAGAAATACACAAAAGCAGCATACTGTTTTTCTGGCTGATGGGACTCTAAATGATTTGTTTTCCCCTCCTTATGTCGCTCCATAGTTTCTAAATTTTCCAGAGTGAACATATTTCTCTTGTAAGTAAAGAAGTTATACAAATAATGAAACAATGACAGAAAAGAAACCTATGTGCACTATAAGAAACAACAAGGAAAAGAAAACCACGATTTTCTCGCTACTCCCATTTTATTCCAACACCACGTCTGTACCATAAAGCCTGGGGGAAAACGTGGATGCTTTAGAACAGGTACAATTAAAGGGGGTGGGGGAAACAAACACCGGGTAATTGGTGCCATGCAACTGCCCAAGCCTGTCATCCTCCTCAAGTACTGCACCAAATCCTAACAGGAAAGGAGCCTTTTCTCCATCAGAATTACAGACTTAGATTACGGTAAAGAAATCCATCTGAAGTACCTTACCTCTAACTGTTCAAGTCAGGGATCCTGCCTACCTAGCTTAGGTAAACACAGGGCAGGAGTGAATTGAGAATTTAGAGGTAAGGGGTTCAGGAGGTATAAACACCTCCAAGAAAAAGATATCTGAATGCAAAAGGCACAGGAATGACAGACAGGGCTTGGAAAGGAACATGGCCAGGGGGCAGGGAGACCAAAGACCCCAGCTGACATGAGGATCCAAAGAACCCAGGGATGGCGCCAATGGTGGGAGGGCTTGATCGGGTGGGGAAGGGGAAGCCTGGGCAACTGCTTCTGTTGCACGCTCATCACATCTCGTAAAGCCTGGAGCACAAAGCAACCTTTAAACAAGAGCAGAATGGACAGGAGGTGTTTTAAGGCCCAGATTCTATGGATTTGGCCACATGCAAAAGTAAAAGACAATCAGCTAAAATGCTCGTCGACTTTGTAAACCTCCTCTAGGAAGTGACTGCACCAACTCTGTTATTTTATCATCATTTATACCACATTGTCTGTGTCCTAACTACTAGGTGGTAATTTTTTTTATTATGAACATCTCTCATTTAAAACTACCAAAGCTCTGGGGCGCCTGAGTGGCTCAGTCGGTTGAACGTCCAGCTCCTGATTTCAGCTGTGTTTGTGGGGTCCTGAGACTGGGCCCAGTGTTGGGCGTGGAGCCCACCTGCTTAAGAATCTCTCTCCCTCTCCTTCTGCATCACCCCCAACTCATGAGCACATTCTCTCATTCTCTCTCTCTCTCTCAAAAATGAGGTAAAGAAAGGAAGGAAAGGAAAAAAGAAAAACTACCAAACTCTATTTGAATTAAAAGCTGAAACACTAGGGGTGCCTGGATGGCTCAGTTGGTTAAGCGTCTGACTTCCACTGAGGTAGTGATCTCAGGGTCCTGGGATCGAGCCCCATGTGGAGCGCTGCATCCACGGAGAGTCCGCTTCTCTCTCCCCCTCTGCCCCTCCCCCATTCTCTCTCTCTCTCTCTCTTTCTCTCTCACGTGCGCATGCGTGCACTCTCAAATAATAAAAATTTTTTCTAAAAAGGCTGAAATACTAAATACTATCTGAAATTTCAAAACCAGAGCATAAAAAATTAGTTTTTAATAGGGCACTTGGCAGGCTCAGTCAATGGAATATACAACTCTTATTCTCAGGGTTGTGAGTTCGAGCCCCACTTGGGTATAGCTATTACTTAAAAATAAAAATCTTAAAAATTATTTAAAGATTTACTTTAGACAGAGATAGCACGAGCAAGGGAGAGGGACAGAGGGAGAGGGATAAGCAGACTTCCTGTTGAGTGGGGAGAGCCCCAGTAGAGGCTTGATCCCAGGACCCTGGGATCATGAGCTGAGCCAAAGGCAGACACTTAACCAACTGAGCCACCCACGTGCCCCTTTAAAATTAATTTTTAAGAACACAAATTCTAAAAAGAAAAAACAGAAAGAATCTCACACCATGCATCAAAATCATTTGTATCCCATCTTTCCAGTGTTTTTCCAGTGTTTTTACTTCAAAGCCTGTATCAGGATATCCCCTTTCCTAAAAAATATTTTCTAACTGATAGACTTCGAACAGAAAAGACTGATTATCTTAGCTATTCAGTTTTGACCTGTTGAGCGCATCCCTTCCCTTATCACGGCCACAACGCAGTAGATTCAAGCTCTTATCCTGCACAGAGAGGAGTGAAACCAACCCTCTGGGAAACTGCAGCAAACTTCATTCTCTTCATCCTCTAACCATTCTCAGAATCACACACTGTTGATCCCAAGATCTAATTATTCTTCAGGAAGAGAACATTTCCCTATTATTACCATCTAACTGAGACCTTGGTGTTAAGATCTAACAACTCGAAGCCTACTTAGGAATGCACTAAAGAGACCCCACAGCCCCTGGCATTAAAGTCACAAGAACAAGGGTGTTTTCCAGGCTTCCGTGCTGTTTTTTTAAAGAGAACTATTTGCACAAATCTTGTGCCTTCTTTTCACTGCTAAGGACGAGCCTGTTCAAATCTGCCATCACGGGGCCAGGGGCTTAGAGGAGTCACAGTTACATAACATGATTTCTTCACTCACCCACGTCTGCCCAGCTCCCTTCTCTTGAAGAAAAAGCAAGGGGAGGGAAGGAAGGAAAGAGGACGGGACAGGAAAGAACGGGCACCTGTCTCCTGGCAGCGGTTTCCACAGCACGGCTGAGCTGCTGCTCCCCGACCCAGTACACCCAGCTGCATTGGGGATCTCTTTCAGCCTGCTATATTGTGACCTCCTTTCTCATCTCACAATCTATCACCTTCTCCACTCAAGGTTTAAACTTCCCCCCCCTTCACCAATAGCTTGAAAAACAAGGACAATGTCTTTACCGACGCTGATAAAATCCCACAAATCAACGGCCAACAAGGAAGGCCCTCCATTTCTCTGGTTTGCTGGATTACAGAAGTGGTCAACGCTGGCACACGTATACAGGAAGAGAAAAATGCATTTGTAGTAACTACAGAAAGTGGGAGGAAGGAGACCCACCTATATTTTCTGATCCATTTCATAGCCTTCCAATTCAAAAATAGTTTTTCTCACTTAAATGCTTTACTGTATTTTCCACATTTCCTAATGTCAACAGGTATGACTTTTACAACCAGAGCTGGGGTTTTCATGTTTAAGTCTAATCATATGGAAGAATTTTCTAAAAGTTTCTCTCAAAGAGCTAAAATATTTCCAGGCTTAAGCTTGGTTATAATCAAGGTCGCCATACAATGTATTATCCAAACCAGGCCCCTCCAGGAGGACAGGGAAACTGGATGGACGTGTGTGCAGGAACAAGAGACCCGAACCAGGACCGCCCCAACAAACCCAAACGTCAAGAGAGCCTGCGTGTGACCTTCTTACAAGCCGCTTCCTACCTGGTGACTCAGAAGCGGTTTTCTGTGCTACAAGATGCCAACGCAATAGTGTTCAGCGTGGATTTCAGCTGGTCACGCCTGCAGTAACACAGCAGGACCTGCACCCTGGCTGACAGAAGACAAGAGGAGGCAACAGATTTCCCAGGTGCCAAGGGATCAGAATTTCCCTGATCGGAAATGGACACAAAGCATCACAAAAGAGCACTCTAACTCAACTCCATGTTTGATCAATACCTCATCTCCCCACACCAACTTTAAAAGAAACAAACAAAAGCCCTGGTGATCCATGTGCTTATTTCATACTTCATTCCCCCAACACACCCCCGGGTGCCCAACCCCAGTGCCTCCAACCCTGACCTCATAGCCCACACCCCCAACCCAACACTAAATCTGGTCCCAGGTCACATCGACCTCTTTGCTCCTCTCAGAGCCACTTGGGCCTCACCCACCTGGCTTTCCTCCTAGATACCCTCAAAGACCCCAATCCCCAGTTTCTCCACCCTGGCAGGTCTGCCAAACCCTGACCCAAATAGCTTCTCATGGCCTCATTACCCCACTGGGGTCTGGGGTACAGCTCTGCAACAACTCTCCCACAAACCATCAATCCACTCCGTCCGGCACAGGCCACGCCCTGGTAAATCCAGCAGCCCACCCTTACTTGCCGTCTACAAGGCTCACAATGCCTTTGTCACTGACTGTCCACACAGCTTTCTTGGTTTCCCTCCCGCCGCAGCAACTACTCCTTACCTACACCTTTGCTGACCCTCCTCCACCTCCACACCCTTCTAGGCCCTTGGACCTTCCCTTTCACCCCTAAGGACATTATCCTCCACATGCTAACATTCCATTCCCCAGCTTTAAATACCCTCTCCCTCTGCTCACACCCAGTAAGTAGCTCCGACCCACACTGCTTCCCCTAAGCACCACAGTCTCCAGCCCTGCTTTCTACCCAGTGTCCCGGGGGCCAGCTCCACACTCCTTTACTGCCCCCAGCTCCCCACCCCGGCCTGCTCACCCGTCTGCCTCTCCACACCTCAGTACCTGGCCACTTCTTCCTGAGGCTCAAGTGAGATACCGGAAGCTGTCCTGGCCTGCCCTCTCGTACTTCCATCCCCCTCCAGTCTTTGGGTACCCTGGTCAGCTCTGATCCGCGGCCCGACCACCTCTCACAACGCCCACGAGCCAGAACCCTGGCTGGAGCCACTGTCAGCTCAGCCGCCCTGTGGCACTCAACTCCTGACTGGTCTGCTCCCTGCTCGGCAGCCACAGAGAAACTTAAAACTAGACAGAGCAGGTCGCTCTGCTCAAAGCCCTCCAACAGCTTTTCCTCAGGGTCAGGAAAAGCCAAAATCCCTCCCAGGGCCACACGGCCTACATCTTCTCTATTGACCCCCTCCTGCCCTCTGTCCAGCCACACCACCTCCTCACGGTTCCTCAGACATTACGGCCACAGTGGCCTTCCCTCAGAGGGCATCTCCTCAGGGCAGCCTTTCCCGGCCAGCTGAACGTGCAACACTTCACCCCAGCAGCTTCTACTCCGCTTCCCGAGTTTATTGTTCCATTCATATTTACCTACACCTACACATCTGACCTATCTCTAGCATGCGCTGCCTGTCTCGTGACCAGCGTGGAAGCTCTGTGAGGTCAGGGATTTTCGTCTAAATCCCTCCTGTTTCCCAGAGCCTTAAACCTGTGGGAAGCTCTCTCCCTATTTTTAAGGGATAAATCAATTGATGGCCTGTGGGTCCTAAATGATCTTTATCTGACTTCACATTCTGCTCCTCGTGATCCCTCTTCTGTGATTTATTCTCTTCCCAGAATTTGTCACTGGCTGCCATTTGATGCTTCTGCTTCTTTGTCCATCTTCCACCTCCTCCCACTGTTGGAAGTCAAGGCCAAGAACGCAGGAACCACACAGGCCCCCAGCGAACATGGGCTGCAGGCAAAGAGTCCCTTTCCCGCCTGCCTTCCCAGACCACAAGCCATTCTCACCTGGGCTGCCAGAGCCCCCGTGATTCCTGTCTCCAGGCCCTTCCTCTCACAGCACCCATGGCAGGAATTCTCTACCCCGAAGATCAAGCAGCTCGGCTGCAAGCATTCATCCCCGGCTGCCCACCTCCGTTCTCTGTATTCTGACTGCACCAACCTCATGCCCAGAACAAGACACGGCCAGGCTGCTCCCTGACTATTTCCCTCCTCTTGAGCTGCTTCACTGAGATGTTTTTCAGGACTTTGAGGCCATCTCCCCTGAGATTCTCTTGACAGGCCAAGCCCACCCCCATAAACATGGCTGGGCAGGGGTCCTTCCAGGGTGCTCACGCAGCACCCCAGACTGAACTCAAACTCTGACACTTAGGGTTTGATTGCAGACTTGCCTTAGGGAACCTTCAAAACTTCAGCCAGCTGTGAACTTGGCACTGAAACGCCGACGTGCTGAAACCTGCTGTACTACAAGTGGGACTCTGCCAACACGAAGTTCAGGCTATTAACTTGGTGTCCCCTGCACAGCCCTCCGAGTTCAGATGACACAGAGCTCTCCACACCCAACTGCAGACCTTTTCCTGCAGTCCTTCCTGGCCTGTGTCCTTAGGGCAGGACAGTTCCTCAAGACTATTCACTGTTTTTCTGGTTCTAATTTCTCACCATGTGGCATTCACTTGTATTACACATTTCCTACTTGCCTTTAAAAGCACACAAATTTTCCTAACAAGATTCCCGTGGGATAAGGAGAGCTTTTATTATGTTTCTCTTACTTAATATCAACTCTGATCACATGATCTAACTTCTGTAAGAAGTTGCAAAGCTCCTGCTCGTACTGTGACCTATTCATTATTCCTTTACTAAATAAGGATTTACTCTTTTTCTCTTTAAAGTATTGTCATGCACCTTGGTTTTACTTTGTGTAAAGAAATTCTAATTCCTAGGGTGCCTAGGTAGCTCTGTGGGTTAAGCATCAAACTCTTGATTTTGGCCCAGGTTATGATCTCAGAGTCATGAGATCGAGTCCTGTGTCAGGCTCGGCGCTGGGCATGGGGCCTGCTTAAGATTTCCCCGCTCCGGCCGCCCTTGCTCACGCATGCATGTGCTCTCTAAAAAAACTGAAATATAAAGAAACTGATTCCCATTCCATGTGAGTTTCCAAAAAAAAAAAAAAATCAGCCCTTGCCACATCTGAGGAAATTCTTATCCAACATAATGCAAAACCACAGCAACAGAAGCAGGGAGACCTGTCCAGGTGGCAGAAGAGGGAAGAAAATCTCAGAAGAAACACTCAGAAGGGGATTTTACACCAAACAGAAAACAGAACAACTGGAGAATTATTTTAAAATAAGTACATTAGGGTCCTCGGTGATTTAAATGAAGAATCATTTTTAAACAACACAAACATATACACACAAGAAATTAACAACCAAAAACAGGCAGGAATGGAAACAGAAATCTCAGAAATAAAAACTACAAAACCTGAAACAAAAATTTAACATAAACACACGACTGTCCACAAGGAATTAGTAAACTGTAAAATAACACTAGGGAAACCAATCAGAAGTTAACACTAGCAAAAGACAGCCAAACCACGAGAAAGCAGTTAAAGAGAAACACAGACTAGAAAACTGTAGTGTGTAATTAACAGATGTTCACCCAATAGTTGAGAGCAAAATACAGTTATTTTCAGATATACAAAGACAAAGGTAGCGACCATTCACAGACCCTCAGTGTTTTTGTTTGGTTTGTTTAATGAAAAGTGATCAAAGAGGGAGGAAGAGGAAAACCAACAAAAGGGAATAAATATGAAAAAAGATAGATATGCTGTGGATTTAACTATCTGTAGAGTATCACAATTTGAAAATGAAAACAAGGGGCGCCTGGGTGGCTCAGTGGGTAAAAGCCTCTGCCTTCAGCTCATGTCATGATCTCAGAGTCCTGGGATCGAGCCCCACATAGGGCTCTCTGCTCCCTGGGGAGACTGCTTCCTCCTCTCTCTCTCTCTCTGCCTGCCTCTCTGCCTACTTGTGATCTCTGTCTGTCAAATAAATAAATAAAAATCTTAAAAAAAAAAAATAAATAAAATGAAAACAAGTCAACCTAAAACTCTCTGCCATAGTGACAGGGCAGGTGGGAGGGAAAGGCAAGCTCAAGTTCATGTCTCTCAAGTAGAGGGTGAGGGTGAACCGTGTGCTGAGCTCTCAGGCAGCAGGAGAGACAAATCAACACCCAGGCACAAATATTCCTTTTCATTTTTCAAAGACGATCTAATTTAAACTTGGAAAACCACCTTGCCTCTTCCTCTAGAAAACCTGTCAACCCTAAGCCTTCAACACAACAGAGAATCAGTTTTTCTTAACAGTTTAAATTTAAATTTTTAAATTTTAAACAGTTTAAATTTTAAATTTTAAACAGTTTAAATTTTAAATTTTTAAAAGTTTAAAAATTTCACTTTGTAGGAACAAAGAAAACAGTGACATTGGTTGTAAAATCAGGGACATCTCTCTGGGAATTAATAGGGTAAAAATCAAAATATGAATGCCAGTCAAGTCAATCAATGTACTTAAGGATACGTGTTCACATCCTTTTTACTGGGTAATGCCACAGTAAGGCCAATTCCAGGACCATGCTTTCAGGAATCCTAGAATGATGTTCTTGCCCTTAACCTCATGTCTAGTACTAAGAGAAAAACACTTGGAAGCAAGTTCTCACTAAAGAGCTTTTTCCTTTTTTGAACCAACACTTCAGGTAAAACTTTATACACATCAAATCATAATCCTACATCTGGAAAAGTATTAGCACTGAATTAATGAATGTGCGTAAGCAGCCTTCTCTAACTGGTAACACCTCTTCAGCTAAAACTGCATCTGGGATACTGCCGCCATGATACAAAGCAAGACTTCTGGCTTTGGTTGGTCATTCAGTCATTCTCTACCCTGCAAATGTGAGTGTGAAGCTGGGTCTTAGATTATTTCATTGGAACACATTTTGGGAGCCAGAATGCAGCTTTCAGCACCCTCCAGAACACAGTAAGCACTGGGCAGGGTGGTTTTAAGATTCACAGCCACACATGCTTCCTTCCCAGAGTTAATCCCATCAGGTGATTCCAACACACAGCACGGCCAAAGCCACAGTCACCCAAGAGGGTTCCCAAAGACCGTCTCACGTGCAAAGCCTTCAGTTTTTGAACGCCTTAACCTCCACTGAAAACAGGAGTATTACAGCTAATCCTATGTTGATTCAATATGGAAACAACTGGAGAGTGAGTCAAGGGGAGAGAGAGAAGGGAAGAGTTACCGGAAGAGTGAAGAAAGCAGGATGCTTCGCTTCATCTTCATATTTGCCTTCAGTTGAACTTCCAGCCTCCATGGATTTGGACGTAGTGTTCTTACCGATACCCATCATCAAGAAAAAATGAGCAGTTCAGCCTCTGGACTGCAGGGGCTGGAAGAGAAGGCTTGTGCAGGCAAGGCGCCCAGGGTCTGAGCTGGCTCTTCCGGTGCCTGGAGGGCCCGATGCTCAGGCAGAGAGGAGCTCCACAAGCGCCGCCATCTCTCAGCACCTAGAGAGAGAGAGAGGAAGCAGCCAAATCACCACAGGCGCGTCAAGGGCACAGGACACACATTTGCTGCGTGTCCTGGAGAGAAATATAGTGTATGTTACATCCAAACAGGAAAAAAAGCACATCACTTAATCACACTTTTCAAGTCCCCACCATCTTCAGGGAGCCCTGCAGATTCTGAACCACCCCCTTGAGAGGAGGACCATTGAACTGGGCCAGCAATAACCAAGTCCAAGGGTGAGAAGGCTACACTGGGATCTCTCTGACACATATGATGGTACAGCTCTCACAGCCCAGCACTCTCCAGCAGAAACCACTGCAGGGATGAAAATGCCCTGTCCAACCCAATTGTCTCTACCCACAGGGCTGTTGGAGAAACTAAAAACAAAACAAAACAAAACAAAAACAAAAACCAACCCCCCCTTTTTAAAAAGATTTTATTTATTCATTCAACAGAGATAACAAGCAGGCAGAGAGGTAGACAGAGAGAAGGGGGGAAGCAGGCTCCCCGTGAGCAGAGAGCCCGATGTGGGGTTCAATCCCAGGACCCTGGGATCATGACCCAAGCTAAAGGCTGAGACTTTAACCCACTGAGCCACCCAGGCACCCTAAGAAACTCAATTTTTACTTGTATCTAATTTTAATCAATTTGAATTTAAATATTCATATGTGACTAGGGTTGACCATACTAGACAGTGAGTGCAGTTATAGCTAATCCAGTATGACTGCATGGATATCCAAGTTCTGAATTCCCCTATAGGTGCCTAACTAAAGGCAAGGGGAGACACTCATAAGCATTTAAATAAAAAAAAAAAAGGAGATGAAACCAATCTAGGATTAAATGACCACACAACATTCTAGGAGGTAGGAACGCCTCAAGATGACCTTTAAATGGGCTAGAAGAATGCCATACAAAACACCAAGCCCACACATTCCTATCAATCAAATAAACAGCATAAACCTAAGGAAGAAATCAAGAAAAACAAAATAAAAAGGAAGGGAGGTAAAATGGCAAGAGATAAGGAAGGAAGGGGAAGGAGAGCATGATGGATCCGGAATGCTCAGAGAAACGTGGGTGGATGGGGAAAAGTGCAATGCTCTGGGCTAAGAGAAAAATCTAGGCAAAAGTCAAGTGTAAGAAATTACTGAAACAATTCTATGCAGCCAAGTTTCAGGGTAGAAGAAAAGTAAAAACTCAATTTCAAACAAAAGTATGACTTGGACAATAAAAGAGATCCACCCAAAAATTAACAAGCATTTGGGGAATTTCAGCTTCAAAAAATGAGAGGACACAAAGGATCCCTACAAGGGTTGGCACATGGTCAATAAAACATGCCTAAGTATGCCCCAAGTTTTATTTAAAAAAACACACATACACGAGCAGGTAGGGGTGAGAGGGGACAGAGCATTCATTAAAATGATGTCAGACTCCACGCCAGTGAATGTGCCACTGAAGGTGAATAACCCAGCCAAGCTGTCCGGCAACTCTGAAGACACACCAACGCCAAGTTTAGAAATACAAGGAGGAAATCTGTTCGAGGAACTCTGTTAGAGACTCTTTCATTCAACAATGACTGGATGAGCCAGGGGAGAAACTGAAATACAGACAAAAAAGAAAAGAGAAGGAATTATACAAAAATTTGGGAGTTCAGTGGGAAGAACACAAAAAGAAAAAATAAAAGAAACAGTTGCCAGAACATCATGCTGCCTCAAGTAGAAGAGAATCAAGCGCACACATCAAACTGGTTAGAGGGGCTCTTCTGATTAAATGTTTGCACACACACATCGCCTTATTGTATCCATGTCTGTTGAACGCAGGAGCCCTCAACCAGGAGTGGTGTTCCCTCCAGGGGACGTCTGGCAATGTCTGAAGACCCTCCCGGTCATCAGACCAGGGGAAAGCTACTAGTATCTAACAGGAAGAGGCCAGAAGTGCTGTGAAACATCCTACAGTGCCTGGAGCAGATTCCATAATAAAGAACTACCTGGCCCCAAATGTGAATAGTACCAAGGCTGAGAAACCCTGGTTTAAATACATCTCCCTCCTCCCCAAAATGACACCCCAGTGTGCCATCTGAATCCTAAGCACAGAACAAGGGATATGTGTTCCAGATTGGGAAGCAGGGACATGGATGTCACCAGATAGAGAAAACTCCCTAAAGGAGTAAGTCTGTGTGACTTACTGCAATTCTGTGACTTTTTAAAAATAGTTTTCCCGGGGTGCCTGGGTGGCTCAGTGGATTAAAGCCTCTGCCTTCGGCTCAGGTCATGATCCCAGGGTCCTGGGATCAAGCCCCACATCAGGCTCTCTGCTCAGCAGGGAGCCTGCTTCCTCCTCTCTCTCTGCCTGCCTCTTTCTGCCTACTTGTGATCTCTGTCAAATAAATAAGAATCTTAAAAAAAAATAAAAATAAAAATAAAAATAAAAATAAAATAGCTTTCCCTTTGCAATAATGGGGATGAGTGGGGCATTTCTGTTTTCTGCTGCTCATAGGGAATATGGGCACCCATTTTACTATGTAGTAAATACATAATACATAAAAGTGGGGATTTTCTGTCCTCGGAGGGGAAGTTATGGCTACTGCTTAGAAAACCCTAAAGGCTCTACCTGCAGCCCTAACAGAGATTTCACTCCGAATTAACCTTTTCTCGTGTTCTCACTTAAAGTGTTTTATGACAATTCAAAAACAACACAACACAAAGAACTCCTAGCAAAGGCAAAGTTTGCAGAGAGGCAGGAAAATGATAGAATGGGTAACAAAACCTTGGCAAACCCCAATCCCCTGAACAGAGCTCCCGAAGAGGACTAAGGACATAGAAGAGGCTCTTGAGACATAAAATTCTCATCCTGAAAGACTCTACTTGGCAGTGCCACCAGCAACAAATCAGTCCATCTCACCCACGTTCGGGAATGCTACTACAAAGCTGCAACAGTGGAGAATTTTTCAGATTTTTGGGAGGTGCTGACTCATGAGTTTTTCATGTTTTCTAGCAAGTACAGAGACTCTTGTGGTTTATCTCCTGCCCTCTGCCTCTAGTGTTTACAAATCTTTATTTTTGTAAGGCTATTAATCCTTTAATTCTGTTCTATTGATTCTAAATATCTTAACCCAGCTTTTTGTGTGTTCATGAATTTCGTGGATGATCTTCTAGAATTATTCTTATGTTTATAATCGAATCTATCCATCTTCTATACATCATGACTTCACTACTTCCACCCATCAGTTTCCCATGAGCTAAAACAACAGCAAAAAATAACACATACAGCAGGACTCTGAACATACCTGAAGTAGCCCAGACACACCTGTACCGTAACTGCCAGAAGCTTAGGTTTCCCTGAAGATGGGACAAGCAAAGAGGACAGTGAACCACTGAAAGGCTTTTTTACAAGACTACATGCTATAGTTATACGAAGCATCAAATGAGCCCTTGGCTCCACGTGCAGCCATGGCTATGGGACCAGCAGACCAAGCGGAGCTCTCAAACCCAAGCTAACCTTAGGGAAAAGGATAGAGTCTTTTAAGATTGATTTTATTTATTTATTTATTTATTTATGAGCGAGAATGAAAAAGAGCACAAGCAGGGGGAGCAGCAGGCAGAGGGAGGAGGAGAAGCAGGCCCCTTGCAGGACTCGATCCCAGAATCCCAGGATCATGACCTGAGCTGAAGGCAGACGCTTAATGACTGAGCCAACCAGGTGCTCCAGGATAGGGCTTTTTAATGTAGAATGTATTTACTCTCCTGGGTGAATTGCATCTTCATGCTCATTTCAGACCTGATCATCCCTACAGCAGCCAACCTTCCCCACTGCCCCCATGACCAGGAACAAAAGGGGACAATTCCACTGTGGCAAGACCACTTTCCATCAAGCAGTCTGTATTTCTTGTTTTTTTTTTTTTTTTTAAAGATTTTATTACTTATTTGACACAGAGAGAGCGTGAGCGAGCGAGCGCACAAGAAGCAGGGGGAGTAGCAGACAGAGGGAGAGGGAGAAGCAGACTCCCCACAGAGCAGGGGGAGCCAGATGTGTGACTCAATCCCAGGATCATGACCCGAGCAGAAGGCAGTCCTGTAACCAACTGAGTCGCCCTGGCGCCCCAAGCACTGTGTTTCTCCACTGAGTGTTTAACTGGCCCTCATGAGCTCTACTGGGACCTAGCCCTGGCCTTTGCGGTCTCTTACAGGGCAGAACTCTTTGGCACACCATGAAGACAGGGGGCCAAGTGCGTACAAGAGGGGATGTATCCAAGCAAAGCGCAAGGCAGTGATGTTCTCTCTGACAGAGGCTTCGGGGCAGAGGGCGCCAAGACTCGGAAGGAGGGGATACACTTTACTGGGTTAAGATACAGACGGGGAAAGAAGGGGAGGAGACAGGGAACACTGAGCACAAAATGTATCCTCGGAAGTCCCCACGTGACAGCATTCCACAGCCAAGTCCTGGAGCATTAGAAAGACAGCCTCAAGGCCAGAACCCACGCACCAACCTGAGATCAGAGTGCTTCGTCCACACAGGCTCAACTTGAGTGGGGGAAATGCCAAGGCCCAGACAGAGAAAAAAGATGTGGGTGGAATTTAGGGTCTGGTTTAGTGTTTGTTAAAAGAAAAGGCAAAATCTCCCAGGGAATCTTAAACTGGGGAAGGTCTGCATGCCCCCAGTCCGTCTGTCACCTCAGAATGACAGCAAGGCTGCAGGGTTACCGTGGCACCTACTGGGAAGCCTGGCCCCGCTGTGCTGTCATCTCCATCTCTCGAGTCCTCAGGTGCTGGGTCCTCCACCAGCTTCTCGGACTCCTGCATGAGCCCAACCTCCAAAACAAACTCCCTTTCCCTCATCCTCTGGCCGCCACGTCACTGTGGCACAGGGGAGCCACGAGGCCAGCTCTGCCCAGCTGGACCACCAGAGTGGTCAGGACGAGGGGCAACAGCTATCACCTGACCCCCAGCTCCCGGGGCCAGACTTGGCAGCTGTACTGAAGACTCCCCAGCCTTTGTGGGATAAATAAATGGTTTTAAAAATAATAATAAAGCTACCTGATACAATGTAACATTCATTCTTGCTTAATACTTCTCCTAAATTGGGTAAGGAAATCAAGAGCCAACATCAAGCCCATCTGTGACACACCAGATGCGCTGATGTCAGGGATAAGCCAGGGTGTCGACACCACTGCGGTGTTGCTTGGCTGACAGAGGAAGAGGAGGGAAGTATTTGAAAGGAAAAGACCAAATGAGAACCACAACCAAGAGATGAGAAAATCTGAGAGAACCTGCTGGTTGATTAGGAGTGTGTTTGTTTACTACCTTACAAACAAGGGCATTCAAAATAGCCCACATAACCTTAAAAAAATAAAAAGAAAAAGGACCCAAGGCTCTTTTAGGTTTGCTACTAAGGTAGTTTCCTACTCAGCTAGTAAACCTAAAGCATTCTCCTAACGCCAGCAGCAAGCATCTGGTTGTGTGCTGCCTTGCCTGGTTGTGCAGGGTCCCCAGCTGAGATCGGTTTTCACCTTTTTTCAGGGTGGTAAACAGCAGCAAGGAAGAACATGTGACAGGATTATCTGGGCCACAAAACCTGAGACACCTACAGAAAAGTTTACCCACCCGTTAAGATAAGAGGATGTATCTTACTTACTTACATCTTACTGTGTAAGATGACAATAACAGCATCACTTAGGTTTTATCAAAATTGGGCATGACCTTTATGAATAAAACAGGGCTACAAAACAGATTTAAATAACCAGAGAAATAGACCAGATCCCAGAATAAGAATGCTTCTATAAGTATGTACATTTTCTGATATTCATAATGCATATAAATTTTATAAAAATCAATTAATATCCCAAAAGGAGAGAAAGGGGGCTTGCTAAAATTCTTGTGGAAGGATAAGCAAAAATAGCCACAAATATCTGAAAAAAGAGTAAGAATGTGTTCTATCAGATAGGAACCCTAACATAAAGTTGTAATAAATAGAGTTCACAAAGGCAGAAAAAGAGACAAGAGGAACCCTAAAAACTGAGAAATGTAGAATATGGAAGCACTTTAAATCATAAGGTAAAGTATGGATTTTTCAATACAACATGCCAAAACAACCAGGGCAATACTAGGTAATAAAATCCAGAAAATGTTTAAGTCCTAAGGTTAGTGCAAAAGAGGGAGGGCCGGAGGGAGGAAGGACCACTAATGGTTACATAACATTATGGCAGAGGACTCCTTTTTTAGCATACCATGTCGTGATTAGGCAATATGAGATTTTTTTAGGTTTCTGTATGGAGAAAAAAAAAATCACAAAGTTAAAAAGCAAAATATGATCTACATAAGATCATGTGTTCGTATCTTTACTATTTGAAGAGCTCTTATAAATACACAGGAAATAAAAGTCCTTAATATAAAAATGGACAGAACAGGGGCACCTGGGTGGTTTAATCAGGTAAACATCTGCTCTCGGCTCAGGTCATGATCCCAGGGTCCTTGGATCTGAGTCCCCCATCAGGCTCCCTGCTCAGTGGGAAGCCTGCCTCTCCCTCTCCTGCTGCTCCTCTCCCTACTGCTTCCTTCTCTCTCTCTCTCTCTGGCAAATAAATAAATCTTTTTAAAAAATGGACAAAATATGAGCTTCTTATCTTCAATCCCCCTCAAATAAAAGCAGCAAAATAAATGTTCCATCCTTGTTTAAAATCAAATCAAAGTATACTGAAATGAGGTACCTTTTTATTAACCTATGTGGGTTATTTTTAAAGCCCTTATTGGTAAGGTAGTGAACAAATACACAAACTCACACTCCTAATGAAAAATAAATTTGCTAATGAGTAGAGAGTTGGGCTATATGTATCTGAAGATATATACTCATGTTTACTTCTAATATTTGTTAATTAGGACACAAAAACTTAGCTCCAAAATCATGCATGTTAGCAATATTAATAAAACCAAAAATTGGGGCACCTGGGTGGCTCAGTAGATTAAGCCTCTGCCTTTGGCTCAGGTCATGGTCTCAGGGTCCTGGGATCAAGACCCGCATCGGGCTCTCTGCTGGTCAGGGAGCCTGCTTCCCCCTCTCCCTCTGCCTGCCTTTCTGCCTACTTGTAAACTCTCTCTCTGTGTCAAATAAAAAAAAAAAAAAAAAAAAAATCCAAATATCAGGAAAAATCTAATATCCAACACTAGGGAATTGAATGACAAAATTATGGTATGTTCCTGCAAAGGAATACCATGTAGACATTAAAAAGATGACATAGAAATATCTACTGACATGGGAAGATGTTCACCCTATATTATGTAAGGAAAAAAAAAAGCAGTATGTACAACACTATGCTAAGTGAAGTAAGCCAGTCATGGAAGGACAAATACCGCATGATTGCATTTATAGGAGGTATCTAAAATAGTCAAACTCACAGAGGCAGAGAATATAATCGAGGTTGCCAGGGACTTGGGGGGGTGCCACTCAACATGTGTAAAGTTTATTATGCAAGGTAAATTCTAGGGATCTTCTGTAGAACACTGCACAGTCAACAAGACATTTAAAGGTTTGGAGGACAGATCTTAGGCTGAAAGTTCTTGTGCATTTTCTGATACATGACAATAATAATGAAACACAACAATAATAAAAGAAGGTACCAATTTTTAAAAAATCAGATAATAAATAAAAAGAATTAAAGGCGATTCATACAGGGATAAAAACAGATACAGAACTAACCTAACCACTGTGTGATATTAAGTGTGCACACACACACGCACACACCAAAGTGTTAACCAAAATGCTGATTAATGGATGGCAAAGGGCTTAAGTCTCCGTATTTTCTAAAGCTATTTACTGGACAGTGAAAGGCGTGCCCCCTTCTCCCTGAAGAGCCTGATGATGTCCACAGCAGCACTTGGTTCCACCCCTCTGCTGAGAATCAAATTGAGAGACATGGTCAGTTCCCCTCAACAAGGTCACACAAAGAAGTCTGGTCCCTTCCGTTGAGTGGTCAGGACACAGCCTTGGAGTGACAAGACACATGGAACAAAGTTCTTGGGTTTCGAGTTGTAAAATAACTTCTATTGTCAGAAGAGAAATGGAGAAAAGCAAAGGTTTTGTAAATTACGCTCAGCTGGGAAAGGGGGAGAACAGGCAACAAAAGAGGTGTACCAATAACCAAGGCTGCCCCCAAAGAAATCATCCTCAACTTTGATTTCATGTTGAAACCACCTAAGAATTTTAAATATACTACTGTTGGGTCCCCTGCTCACAGAACCTGACCAAGTAGGTCTACGGAGCCTGAGCATCTAGTTTACAAAACTTTCCTACAGCCAGGATTAAAAATCACCACCTTAAAGCAAGCAGGAAAATATTACAGTCTCATTAAAAAATATTTCTTTTTCAACCTCAAAATAAATCTAAGCCTGCCAGAGCAGAAAAACGGTAATTTGGCAAATGCTGCTATGAGCCAACAGGGAAGTAAAATATTTAAATTTTAATTGGAAGTTTAACAAACTTCCAATACCCCAGGGATTGAACCAGCTCTCCAGCCACCAATAATCATGAACAAATACAGAATAACAGCTTTGAATTAGCACTTCTTTGATCAGCTTTTCAGCCAGTGATCATTTCTTTTGCACTTAATTTTTTTCTTAATCTGACCATTTCTCTGCTGTCCAGGAATGGGTCAACTTCCTGCTGTGGCTTACCACGGCCACCTGACTTGGAAGTAGGACAGTACTACCCAAACAGAGAATTTAAAGGCTGAGCTGCTCCTGGAGTTTACTACCAACCAAGCCTTTTCGTGTTTCTTGGAAGCAAAACCAAACACTAAAAAAATGTGTCTTTCCATCAGCATCTGGCAGCTCCTAGTCCCAAGCACTCAACAGATGAAGTAACCACTAAGAATCCTCCCAAAGGGCTGACTCCCCCATGTGTACAATTCATCTTTATATTCCCAGCTCTTAGCACAGAATACTCAATAAGTATTAATGAAATATACATTTATCCCACATTGATGGCAATACTACAACAAAAACATACATGCACGGCAAATCCACCTTTTGACACAAAAATCTACAGTCTCCAAAATGATACATGAAGTATAAGAAAGAGTCAATAGTTCACATGCCTAAGACTCACTTGCAAAGATTCTTCAAAATGCAGGCTTCTTCTACACAAATACTTGCAGACAAGTTCTCAAAGCTGTTTTCATTATAACAGACCCAGAACTCAAGACATCAAAAGGTCCATCAACAAGTGAATGGATAAACAAGCTCCAGCAGGTCCCTACAAAAAGTACTCAGCAACAGAAAGGAAGCAACTGCTACCGTACAGAACAGGGAGAAAGTGCACAGATACCACACAGAGAGAAAGAAGCTGGACACAAGATACGCTGCCGGATTCCCTGACCTCCAGCGACAGGAAGCACGGGAGTGGACGGAGCGACTCCAAAGGCAGAGGAAAGAAAACAGAGAAATCGTCTACACTGTGACCATGGTTCCATCCATGTGTATCCGTTTACAGCATGTAAACTATACTTCAATAAAAATCAATTTTCGGGACGCCTGGGTGGCTCAGTTGGTTGGACGACTGCCTTCGGCTCAGGTCATGATCCCAGAGTCCCGGGATCGAGTCCCGCATCAGGCTCCCAGCTCCATGGGGAGTCTGCTTCGCTCTCTGACCTTCTCCTTGCTCATGCTCTCTCTCACTGTCTCTCTCTCAAATAAATAAATAAAATCTTTAAAAAAAAAAGAAAAGAAAAGAAAAGAAAAATCAATTTTCAAAGAAAAAAAAGAATTTAAAAATTTCCATAATCCCACCAACTTAAAAAATGTCCCCTCCTCCAGATTCTGATCCCATACACCTACACTGGGACTTGGGAATATTTTTTGACAAACGCACAAACGTTCTGATGCTAGAGGACCTCAGACCGCCCCCACCTTTGCACGGGCAACCAGGGGTGGGATAGTTTCTCTGCCTGCAGAAACCTATCCAAACAACTGAGTGTGACTAACAAGGAAAACTTTGGGATAAGGAAACTCTAAACCTCCACTTGCCAAGCTGTAGTTTGGTTCTTACCAAGGTACAAACAAGACCTTTCAAAGCTGGCCAGGTTCAATGATAAAGCACATTTCGAAAGCCAATCCGTGGCTCCCTCTCTGCTTAAATCCCATCATTAGAGGATTATAGCTCAACTGTGGCTGCTCCATTAAATTCTGTTAAATGCTAACATTTGACCTAAATGCTTTTAATCCAAGACCAAAAAAGATTATTGGAACACACAACCTCAATTTATATGTGCTCAACTCCCTTTAAATGAAAGGACTTGAATAGTTGCCCAATACACAGGGTCCTGCTTTAGAAAGTTTAAAATCCTGACATTTATCCTAGCTATTATTACTCCCTTTAGGCAGCAACGAATGAACCTGTAAGTGGTGGTTATTACTTGATCTTGTGATAACAGTTACGGGACGGTGTCATGGGGTATAACTGGGAGGGGGGGAAAATCCTCCTAAAGCCTTTTCCAAAACACTCCAAGAACTTTTGCTCTTATTTTTTTTCAAACTGCAAGTCACTACCCACTAGTAGTGGGCTAGGATATCAACTCAGTGGATCTCAACAGAACAAAAAACTTCAGAGTACACCTCGTAAGATAAGGGATTCTAGTTTTAAGATAAAATACTTCACCGTGGCTTGGGTCAAACAACAACAATAAATTCGAGCCTGAAAGTCACTGATATAACTGAAGCCCCAGCAAGTGCCATAAAGGGCATAGTCTGGATACCCCAACTTACATCAGGTTATTTGCTGGGCTTCAAGGAGCACACCCATAGAAAATGTTTGTTCACGTAGTATAAGATAAGGACACAGATAACAAAATATCCTAGAACGTCCTTGCTGTAAGCGTAGAGAGTACCCCAGATCCCAGCCTCCAAGTGGCCTCTAACACCTGTCAGAGCCTGACACCAAATGACCTCACTGACCGGAGTCAGGAAAATCTCCACCTCCCCGCAACGAGCTGGGTCAGTCTTTTGTCACTATCCCGATCTGTCAACTTGTCCCCTCAACAGAAAGAAAAGTTTAAAAGAAGGCAGATAAAACCTGGATTTCTGAAGGGGAGCCCAGAGTCCACTGCCAGGCTCCCCATCAGAAACACAGCTCCTGAGAACTCAGGAGGGACAGTGCCGTAGCGGTCACCCCCGCCCCAGGGCCTGTGAGGTGCCCCACATCAACAACCCCACTCTGAAGCGGGAAGGAAAGGCCTCTGGGAAAACAGTGCTGGACTACTCAGGTATCCCGTAGAAGTGGAGCCAGGTGCAGCAACTGTGGGCCCCAGGGTCGTGGGGCCACGGGACAGACACCGCAAACCCTCCCGGCACTAGGGGTAAGGGAGGGTCACTCCTGACTGAAAGCAAGTGCTTTATGGAGCAGAAAAATGAAACAGAAGATGTTAAAGACGACTCCCTGCCTGCGGGAGACCCCTTCCATCTCTTCTGGAGATTGGGCCCAAGAAGCCCTGGGACAGAGTATGCTCTAAACCCAAACAAAACTCTAAATCCTGGGAGAGCTCTTGAATCCAGCCTGAGAGGGGCTGTCCTGCTGACGTCCGTTTCCACACAGGCTGAGCCATGAAGAGCGATGGTCACGGGACCTAGAGGGGAAGACGCTGACTCACTGACGTCTTGGTCAGGGGAAGATGGGAGGTGAGCGTACAGTAAAAGGTCAAAGCAGCTGACGTTCTGCTGGTTTGGAGGCTTTAAGATCGATACCCATCAGTGATCTTCATGTTTCTGACCTAATGCTGTAGGTATCAGATGCTACAACAGCTTCTGGGCCTGATCTCATCCAGCAGAAATGTGTTGCCCAAACTTCATTTAAATAAAATTATGATAAGGCCTTAAGACTTGACTATCCTAACCATGACTCTCCTGCCCCAGGTAGCATCCACCTGGACCATAATTACCTGCAGTTTCCATGTCGGAGCTCCCCCAACCAGGCAAGGATAGGGACAGGGACACAGTGTCCACCACATAAAAGACACTCAAAATGTCTAAAGAAAATTTGACCATTTTTCCGGAGGTAAGTGATACACCTGAAACAAAACCTAATCCCAAACCTCCCTATTCATTCAGGGAAAGCATGTGCCCTGGACAAGTGAGGGCAGAAGGAGAAATAATGGAGCAAAAGGTAGAGCTTATAGGCCAGAATCAAAATACAGAGGTATATCTGAGAAAACTCAAGCAGAATCAAGATTGGTTTGATTGCATTTATTCCTGCTATATGATTTAACATCTCATTTTTTGTACCAATAGTGTTTTTAATTAAAGACTATTTTAAATGTATTAGTGAGTCATTTTAGGGGCAACTAGAAAGAAATTTTGTATGCAATTTTAATGACAAGATAAAAACATGTTCAGAATTGACTGCCTATCATATGACACAAACAGGATTTCACTTAACCCTTACAACAGTGCTGGGAAGGGCTGTTCCCATCATCCTGTCACAGCTTCAAAAACTGAGGCAGAGAAGCTGATTTTCACTTAGACAACAGCCAAGGGCAAGTGGAAGGCACAACAATCATTCTGAGAGCATGAAAGCTGCTCTCAGTTCCCTTAGAGACTAGCAGAACAAGCTCCCAAGATGAGCGGCCAGAGAGGCCTGGAGGGTTATCTCTAAAAGTCATTCTGGACGCAGCTGGAAAAAGTCCACCAGTTACTATCTAGGAATGGAAAGAAAGCTTCCTCCTCTTGCACACCTCCAAATGACCTTTGTCATCTGTTCTCTCCCCCACCCCTTTCCCAGTTCCCAGTACACAGACAAACCTGGGTGTTCAGGTAACTTCCAGGGCTGGCTGAGCCCTGCTAACCCTGTGCCCCCCTCTCGATACTGCTCCAGACTCCGTTTCCAGCACAATGAGGACTCACCCCTCCTCAGGAGGGCACTGGGTCCCCTCCAGCTACTCTGTCCGGCTGCTGCCAATGGAAAAGCACAGGTGCCCGCAGGAGCGTTTTATCACTCCATCGCCTCAAGCCCCACATAATTATCAGCCCTCGCTCTGAACTACTCAGACCATTCCCTTCCTCTCTGGAATGTTCTTATCAGCTCTTCCTGCCCTCAGCGTCAAAGCCAAAGGTCCTCCTCTCACCTGCCGACAGAGGTCAAGCTCCCACGTTCCCTTGTTTCCTGTCTGCCGACAACACCTGCCGGGCTTTGCTGGACTTCAACACACACCCTTAGCTCTCTCTGCCACCTGCTGCTTCCTTCCTACCAACTGTTCCATTTGCAAATCTCTTCTGCAGTATCTTTTCTCTCCTCACCCAACCCCCACTTTACCACAAGTTCCCCTCCTCACACCCTTTCCCAAGATAAAGAAAAGGGTGCTCTGAAGTTTCACCTACTCTGGTGGATTACCTGATGACTGAACAGTAGGTCTGCCTAAACTGCAATTACCTGGGGCTGGGACACTGTAATTCTTCTCAAAGTTAACCCCAAGTACACGGTGATCCAAATAATAAGGCTCTCCCTGACCTTCAATAAATGGGAGCCTGTTCCTGACAGTCAATAAACATCTCATGCCTGAGAGTAGGTTAGTTATATAGTTGGGCTGGGGGGCTTTTTTGTCCTGCAAAGGAACATGTTCTTCCTAATTCATAAAACAACAGCCATTCAGCAGCATCTTGCTGGCTCAAGTGAAGAGTGAGTAACTCTTGATCTCCAGGTTGTGAGTTTGAGCCCCGAGTTGGGTATAGGGAGTACTTAAATAAATAAAACTTAAAAAAAAAAAAATACATTCAGTACAGAGACTGCAATCGCTTAGAATCCTGTGTCACGGACAGGATGAATCTAACATTTTCATAATCCCCAAACCTTACAGGATCAAAAAATTTATATATTCAGCTATAAAAGACTCCAACTTTCCATGAAGTTTAATCTGTGTTCCTTACTTTTCTTTGAGGCTCTAAAATTCTGCAGAAATGAAAGCATAAGAGAGCACACAAAGTCGTGGGTGACCCAGCAATGGACCTCACTCAGAAAATAAGGTAAAAGAGCACCTGAAAAACAACACATCTGACATCTCAATTGTTGCAGATCGGGTTCTAAGGTCACTCTTTCTCGCATGTTTAATGAGGGGCACTCCCCTCTAATTCTATGAGTCGCATAAATGATAACATTAGGTTATTTAAATATTGACAGCAACAGTGAGAAACTCAGACTTCGAATACTTTCTGGTAAGCAGCTGGGCAAACTTGAGCCCCAGGCTCCTCACCCCCCTACAGAGACACAGGCAGGCATAGCTATGTACTTGCAGAAAACCAGCCATGGCCACAGCCCGGACTGCACACAGTCCCAGACAAGAATGGAAACAGACCCCCGTAGCCCCAGATGCACAGACACACAGACAGAGAGACATTAATTCCCCAAAGCAGAGCTAATGTACCAAGAAATTGGTCCTACCTGGAGAGAGAAATCTTACCCTATCCACAGAAACACTTGTTCGTCAGTGTCCGACCCACCAGCTCCACAGGGGCATCTGTACGTGGCCGGGATCACCCTGATGCTCAGTAGTGGCCGTGTTAGGAGCCGAAGGAATTTCGACTTTTATAATCCACACAGGCTCGCCAAAATTGTATAATCACGCCACCTAGTCAGAAGTTACACAACAGCCACCACCTGGTTACAGATGGTTACTACAGGCTCCTGGTAGGGCCTGCTCACCATCAGTGTGGCCCAGGTTTCACGGGGCAGGGTGGCCTGTCTATTGTGGAAACCAGGCAGTTGCTGGGATTACATTTCTCAAACCCACACAAGTAAGGGAAATTAAAACCTATCTTTCTGAACACTCCTGTCCAGAGGAAGGAGTCCACCTGCACTGCTTTCAAGCTCAGTGAAGGAGTCGGGGGGTGGGGGGGAGAGTCATGTTGCTTCCTGGTAATGTTTCATTTCCCCAACTGGGGGCCCAGAAACATTTCCCCGATTGGGAGCTCCCAAAACAATTGTTTTCAAAGCCCAAGGACTTTCAAAGATTAAGAATACACCTCAAAGCATGATCTCTTCATTGAAATGCCGGGAAAAGCAACAAGAAACTGCGCTACTGGAGCCAGCTGCCAGAGCCTGGCAGTGTGTGGCCTCTGGCACGCAGGTCCCAGCCACAGAGGCCATATGGAAGAGTGGAAGTGCCCACACAAACACTCAGAAAGGCAAACCCATGCTGACAACCTAGTGCCAGGAGGAGTGAAGAAGCCACACCTGTGGTCAGACTCTGTCCTCTGTAGTCCTGTCTCCAGGCCAGAGCCTGCCAGGAAGCCGAACAGCGGGCACCTGCTCCCCTGGGTGGTGCTTTTAGAGGGCTAGAACCTGCCTCCATCTTCCCAACACCACGCAGGGACCACATGGCTCTGTTGGGAAACAGGCAGGCAGAAAGGGCATCTCCCAGCAGCACAGGGCATCCTGAAGATGTGATAAAGGCAGAGGAAGAGACAGGACAGCCTGGAGAACTGCAGCTCTGACAGACACTCATTTCATGAATCATCTTTGGAAAGTCAGTGGTGGGCACAGGAGAAAGATGCCACCTGACTGCAGTTGCAGCTGCAGTGGAAGTGGGGAGAAGGCTGACAGCCAAGAGCTTTAACTGTTCAGGAGCAGGAGCAGAGGTCACAACGACATACCCAACGCCTTGCGGCAACATGCCCAGGTAGACCAGAAGGCCCCTCCACTCCAAAGTGAGCTGAGAGGAAAAAGCTAGAATGTGGCCTACGGGAAAAAGAGTTCAGTCTCTGTATCATGAACACAAGATCAATCCTCAAGCTGTTCTGTGAAGACTCTAGCCTGGAAAAGGTTTAACTCTAGGAACCAAAGAAAAATTTCAATTTGGAACAGAATTAAAAAACGAAACAGTTGCTATTTTTTAAAAAAGGGAAACAGGATCACACAATTACATGAAGAAAATGGACAGACACCAAGAAGGACAGCTGTGGGTGGTGAAGAAGCAAAAGAGAGAAGTGAATACCCAAGGAAACAGCAGAAAACTAAAGGGTGGAGGACAGGTTTGAAAAACACAGAGACAAGGAAAAGTCCAGAAAGGAAGTAACAGTTCACAGAGGAGAACCGTGGAGAGACAAAAGCAAAGAGCAAACCCAGGATATGAATAACCAGTGCCCCTTGACTAGACTGAAAAAGAACAAAGAAGCCAGTCAAATAGGACTCCATTTACATGAAATGTCCAGATTGGGCAAATTCACTGTGAGACAGAAAGTAGATCAGTGGTTGCCTGGGGCTGGGGTGGAGATGGGGGAGAGGAATGGGGAGGGACTATTAATGAGTTTGGGATTTCTTTATGGGATGAAGAAAATGTGCCAAGCTTGACAGTGATGGTTATACAAGTCTGATTCCCTGGGAGCTGCTGCACTGCACAGGTTCACCAGCAGAACTTTGTGGTGGTGAATTCTAGCTCCACCGAACTGTTGTATAAACAACCAACAGAACAGGCTTAAAGATTCAAGAAAGATACAGACTAGAAACCAACTACTCTGAGATTAAAATCTGACTAAACAAATGACAAAGGCATGCCAGATTCATGTAAAAATCAGGGAGAAGAAACCTGTTCTTGGACACATTCTGGCAAAATAATTTAACTACAGGAAGAAAAAGTTGTAGAAACATCGAGGGAGAAGGAGAACGTGTTAGGGTCACTTAAGTAATAGCAATAATTAAGATGAACCCCAGGATTTTCCAAGGCAGCATGAAAATGCCAGAAGTCTATAGAAAATGAAGACAGAGAACTGAAGAAAAGGTTATCCCAAAGAATTTTATACCTAGACAAGCTGCCCTTCATGTGGGAAAGCAAAAAAATAAAAAATTTGAAAAATTTAAAAAAACTTAAAAAATAGGAAAAAAATTGCAACCTCATATATGCAGGGGCTCAGAAGGGCGGTTAGGGTGGGGGTTCAGGGTATTATTCCAACGCCTAAGAGGCAAAATTCAGAGACATTATACACAGGGCTGCTAATGACATATACCAGTCAAAACCATCAAGATTTCTTAAATAATGAAGAAATTTCTTAAATAGTGAAGATCAACCTGATTATAAAACTGAACCTATATGTCAAATTATTCCCTAAACATATGCTAGGTTACGTGAAAAATATAACTAATAACAATAAAGCAGATCGAGCAAGATTACACTACTGATGACTGAAGACAGGGAATAAGATAATGCTCAAACCCATCTCCCAAACAAGCAGGACTCTGAAAACACTGTTAGACCTTCGCGATAATTACGGAGAAAACAGGGGGTTTTGTTTGTCTGTCTGGGAGGTGATTTGTTTTGTTTTTTAGTGTTTTTTTTTTTCTTTTTTTAATTTAAAGGAAACCACTATTAAAATTGGAAACAGATCACAGACTATAACACAAACTAAACCTATAAATGAATTAAATATAAAGTATTCTCAGATGTGTCAGAATACAAATGCCAATGCCCGAAAATACACCTTAAGCAAAGTGAAACAAAAATAAAGCAATGTTAATGCTGCCTGCCTCATTATTTCTTAAATATCAGACACAATGAAATCACACCAGAAGTATTAAACAGGGGAAAAGAGGGAAAGAATTCACAACAGAAATACTATGTCAATTTTTATGTTCCAAGCATCATTTCGATGAAATTAAGTCCACGGGCTGGCTAACAATACAGAAGAAAGGACCAACAGTTCACAAATGTACTTCAGTGTCTCCAAGAAGATGGGGACAAGAGGGTAGAGAGACAGGGGCAAAGGCTCCATCTTCATGTGAGCTTTATTTTTTATTGATGAGAAAATGCCACCAATTTAATGGATAAAGCTAACAAAATAGATACCAAACTGTGCACAACCAGAAAATAGAGCCTTCCTTCTACTGGTTAAAGAGCATTTGTGAAAACTGGCCATCATGCCAAATGAAAAGTTCAATCCCCCACAAAAAGGAGCCTTTATTATTTCTCATTGCCTGACCATAATGCCAGAAGAGATCAAAAGAATTGTTAATCAACAAAGTTGTACCAACTTCCAAATTTTCAACCTTTCTCCCAAATTACTGTTGGGTCAAAGATGAAACTGAAACTGTAAAAACACTCTTACAACATAAAAGAATAAGTAAGAAAATACCCTAAAGGACAAGAAATGAGAGAAAGAAAAATTGGCTAGAAAAGCAAAAAAAAAAAAAGAGGATAAATACAGCCAAGAAATTTCTTAAACAAGCTTCCCAAGGCCAAGGCAGATAGAAACCTTCCACTCCAAAATACATGGGCCCAGGTAGCTTCCTAGGCAAATGCCTGTAAGCACTAAGGAACAGAACTTCCTAGGCTACTCAGGTTCAAAGCACTGGAGAATGAAAATTTAAAAAGCATATCAGGGGTGCCTGGGTGGCTCAGTGGGTTAAAGCCTCTGCCTTCGGCTCAGGTCATGATCCCAGGGTCCTGGGATCGAATTCCGCATCGGGCTCTCTGCTCAATGGGGAGCCTGCTTCCTCCTCTCTCTCTCTGCCTTTCTATTTGTGATCCCTGTCAAATAAATAAATAAAAAATCTTAAAAAAAAAAAAAAAAGCTTATCAGCCATTTTAGAAATCTAGCATCATCCAGATCACAAGCCTGACAAAGAAAAAAAGCTAGTATTACAACTCACATTAATGGGTAGAAGAAAAAAAAATTGTAAGATAAACAAAAACCAAATACAATTCAGCATCAATTTTCAAATAAAACTCTTAGCACATTCATGGGGCGCATTCAGTGAATTAAAGCCTCTGCCTTTGGCTCAGGTCGTGATCTTAGGGTCCTGGGATTGAGTTCTGCATAGGGCTCTCTGCTCAGTGAGGAGCCTGCTTCCCTTCCTCTCTCTCTGCCTGCCTCTCTGCCTACTTGTGATCTCTGTCAAATAAATAACTAAAATATTTTTAAAAACAAACAAAAAAAGCTCTTAGCACATTCAACACAGAAGAAAAAAAATCCTCAAAAAGAATCCCCATCTCATGCCATAGCCAGCAAGATATGTGCCCTGAAAAACCCCAAGAGGTGTCCATTAAAGCCAGGAACAGAAGGAGTCTGATAGCCTCCATTACAGAAAACTGTCCCAACAACTACAGTAAGAAAAAGGTTTTGAAATACTAATACTGTGGGGGTATCTGGATGGCTCAGTAGGTTAAACACCTGCCTTTGGCTCAGGTTGTGATCTAGGGGTCCTGGGATTGAGCCCCTCATCAGGCTCCCTGCTCAGAGGGGAGTCTGTTTCTCCCACTACTCTTCCTACCCACTCCCTGCTTGTGATCTCCCTCTCTCTCAAATGAATAGATATAATCTTTAAGAAAAACAAAGTGCTAATATTGGAAAATCAAAGACAAAATAATTATTTATAGGTAATAGTTCTGACTCAGAAAATGAGTTTAAAAACCTAGAATAAGGGGTGCTTGGGTGACTCAGTAGGTTAAAACCTCTGCCTTCGGCTCAGGTCATGATCTCAGGGTCCTGGGATCACCCTGCATCGGGCTCTTTGCTCAGCAGGGAGCCTCCTTCCTCCTCTCTCTGCCTGCCTCTCTGCCTACTTGTGATCTCTCTCTCTCTGTCAAATAAATAAATAAAATCTTTTAAAAATAGTAATAAAAATAAATAAATAAAATAAAAACCTAGAATAAGATACGTCAGAAAGGTAGGGAGTTACAAAATGAAAAACAGAAAAAACATCCTTAGCACTAGCATTAACCTATATTAATTCCTCCCTTTTGTGAAGTATTGTATACACACATGGACAAGTGAACTAGGAAAGTAAGGCAATACCCCAATTACTTTACAGTGGTCATCTCTATAAAGTGGGATTCTGAGTATTTCTTCTTTTCGTTCATCTTATTTTCTAAGTTTTATGCCCCTCCCATTGTATTAAGAGACAAATTAGAAGCAGCTCAAATCTTAGTACCTATAAGGTTAGTAAGTTTAGGAACAAAAAATCATGCAAAACAACTAAAAGGCTAAACTGAAGACAAATACTAAAAAAAACTGCTTAACATTTCAGAAATAATTATGCATTTGAAAATATGTAATTTGATTAATGCAATCTCTAGTTCATGTTTCCTTTAAACGACAAAATCTAAATTGTTTTGAAAAATACCCTTCCATATAGGTTGTGCTTACTTCTGTCTTTCCAAATAAATGTTATATACTGACATTTCAATGCAGAAAAATGTTGAAAAACTGAGTAAAACAACAAAGAAGGTTTAGAATTATCAGCTGGACAAAACCTGCTCTGATTCTGTAATGAGCCAACCTGGGGGTTTTAAAAAAAAAGTGGTTCTAGAAACATAAACAGCAAATGCATTGTCTAACAGCACCCCCTAGTGTTACAAAATTTAACTAGCTCTCCGTAAAGTACTTTGAAAACTGTTTCAAAAAACTATTTTGGATAATTTCAAATACACAGAACAGTAAACAGAATTAAGACACATTTCATATACAACTTATTTCCAACTATGTATTGTTTTGTGTGGCAACTTCTATATTTCATCAAAAGTGTCAGATGCCAGCAGGTGTCTCCAAGAGTTTTCTCATCAATTAATTGTTATAAAAACCCTTGACTGGGATGCGTGGGTGGCTCAGCTCATGATCCCAGGGTCCTTGGGATCAAGTCCCACATCGGGCTCCCTGCTCAGTGGGGAGCCTGCTTCTCCCTCTGCCCGCTACTCCTCCTGCTTGTACATGCTCTCTCTGGCACTCTCTCTCTCTCTCTCACAAACAAAATCTTTAAAAAAAAAATAAAATTAAAATAAACAAATAACTTAAAAATGAAAACCCTGATTTTAGGCTGGGCACAGAATCAACAAAATTCAGGAAACATTTCCCAGCCTCCTCTGCAGTTAGACAAGGCCACGTAACTAAGTTCTGGCCCATGGGATAGGAGTGGAAGTAAGTCCTATCCACCACCACCCCACCACCCCACCCCCACCCCTGGCTGGCTGCAAGAACCATCTTGAGCCGTATTAATCCATCAGTATGCTAACAATGGTGAACCAGTAAGAAATAAAGGTGCCAAATTACATAAGAGAAAAGAGCTTCTATTTCACATTTGGTTATATTAGAACTGCCTGAACTATACTCTTAAATAAAAACAAACAAAACAAAACATGCAGAGACACAATCTGGCAAGACAACACATTTTGGAATAAGCCCAGTGACTAAATTCTCAAAGGGAAATGGATCAGTATGTATTTAAAACCCAGATGAATGATGATGAGTGTTATTTTCCTTCAAAGGGGGGCATCGTGGTAAAGGGTAAACATCTGGGTGAGAGAAGCAAATTCACTGTTCACCTTAAATTCGCTTCTCTGACATTTAAAGGCCAGCCACTGGTTCACGGTCTCAAAGCACAGCTCGGAATGTGAGCTGACAGTGCGCGCCAGAACTCCATCACTGAGAGTAAAATCAAATTTCTCCAACTCTCAAAGCAATTCCATTGGGAAGACTATAGCCTCCCAACCCCAGGTACAGGCTACAGCATGGCAAGGTCAGCAACATGCAGCAGAGCTCCAGGGTCTGCACAAGAGCACGTCCCCGGAACCTAGAAGCCCGGTACACGCACACAGGGGTGTGGGCACGGGAGTCATTAACCAGTGGGCCTCAAACATCTTGCTCTGTAAAATAATGGTGTTGGCCTACTTCTGTAGTTTCAGCACTTCTGTTTTTCATAATGCAACAAGCATTCTCAAATTAAATCTTATTTGAGGCCTGGCAGGGGTTGGGGGGGCAGATCATAAGTAGGTGTATGATGTCATTAAAATGGGGACTGCATATGCTTCACTGTAAAGTTTTAATACATATTTTCCAGGAAAAGCAATAAAAAAAAAGAAGTCCAATCAGTAAATCAAAGAGACCATAACTTAAAGAACTTTGCTGACAGCAGCAAGAAAAACACCTTTACCCAATTTTCTAGCAGCAGCCTTCGAATGCTGCACTATATTGTACCGCCTCCGTTATCACTCTTTGGTAATTCTCACACATCTAACAAAATGCTCTGATTTTGAATTAAAGGGGGGGAAAAAATTAGCAAAAATCAAGGGCGCCTGGCTGGCTCAGTGGGTTAAGAATCTGCCTTCACCTAAGGTCATGATCTCAGGGTCCTGGAATCAGGCCCTGCGTCAGGCACTCTGTTCAGCAGTGGAGTCTGCTTCCCCCTCTCTCTTTGCCTGCCTCTCTGCCTACTTATGCTCTGTCAAATAAATAAATAAAATATTTTTTTTAAATAGCAAAAATCTATTACTTCAAGTCCTTAAAATATCCAATTTTAAAAATTTAATTCTTTGTGTTAAAAAAGTATATGACCTACTTGCTAGAATGGCTAAAACAAAAATTAAAACTAAGGTGATACACCACATGCTGATAAGAACACAGAGTGACTGGAACGATCATACACTCCTGGGTCAGGATGTAAAAATGGCACGAACATTTTGGAAAAACATTTTGGCCATTTCTTACAAAGTTAAAAGATACATTTACCCTATGACCCAGCAACAGTATTCCTAGCTATCTACCCAGAGAAATGAAAACTTACATTCAATGAAACACCTGCACATAAGTGTGTATGGTGGCTTTATTTATATTAGCCAAAACCTGGACTTGTTCACCTTTAGCCAGTAAATGGATAAACCAACTGTGGTATAACCCTATTAATAAGGTCATTCCACACCGACCAGATAAGGCCGGTAGAAAGAAGCTTAATAATACCAACTGCTGGCAAGACTGTGGATAAACAGGAACTTCCCCACTCTGTTGCCAGAGATGTAAATTGGTTCAAACTCTCAGCAAAACAATTTGGTGGCATCTAGTAGGTTGTAAACATGTTTGCACTAGGATTCAGCAATGCCGTGCCTCAGCATCTTGACCCTGCTTTTAATAGTACACAACCAACACATCAACAGAATATGTAAGTTCTGAGGCTCAAACAGAATTCAAAAAGAGCACTTAAAATGAACTCTATCTAGCCGCTTGGATCAACATGCCTCGAGAACATTCCTGAATGAGCGAGCAGGCTGCAGAATACAGACCACATGAGATCTATTACTTAAGGTTTTAAATCATGCAGTCAATACTGAATGTGGGACTGAATGTGGCTTTATTGGTATATAAACATGTAATACACTAGTCAAAATACAAGGGGTGGCTCAGTCACTTAAACTTCCGACCCTTGATGTCGGCTCAGGTCATGATCTCGGGGTCCTATGATGGCATGTCAGGCTCTGCGCTGGTTGTGGAGCCTGCTTAAGATTCTCTCCCTCTGCCCCTCCCCGCCCTCTCCCTCCTATTTAAAAAAGAAAACAAAAACAAACAACGGTAAAAATATGGGAGAGAAGGAGAGAACACTAGCAAAGAATACAAAGAGGATATCTAAAATGTTTTATTTTTTTAAAAGAAAGACCTACAGCAGAGGTGCCTGGGTGGCTCAGCTGATTAAGCAGCTGCCTTTGGCTCTGGTCATGATCCTGGAGTCCCAGGATCAAGTCCTGCATTGGACTCCCTGCTCAGTAGGGAGTCTGTTTTCCCTCTGACCCTCCCCGATCTCACAGTCTCTCTCTCTCATTCTCTTTCAAATAAATGAATAAAATAAATGAAAATTAATAAGAATAAAAGAAAGACCTAAAGCAAAGACAAGAGCATGTTTAGATTTATTAAACCTGAGTATCTGGTATGAGGGTTCATCCTTTCGTTTTCTTTGTATCTGAAATTTCACAATTTTACAAATTTCACAAATAAACTCTTACCAAAAGATACACAAAACAAACACATAAAACCTGGTACAAGTTGTTGCCTGCAGAGAACAGAGCTGCAGTCAGACAGGAAGGAGACCTAATTGCCTTGTCTGTCCTTGGAAGCTCTCAGACTTTGTTCTATGTAGACCCACTATCCATTTTTCTTTAATTATAAATAAATTTCATGTCCTCGTCACCTCCAACCCTACCTCCCACTCAAGGGAGAAAACGTCCATCTAAAGTATTTTCATCTAAGATAAGGCAAGGCTGCTGAAGAGGCGATGGCATGTCCAGCACTGACTATGCCCCGGATGGGCTCTGTCGACTCAAGAGGTCATTTAACCTGCCACTGCCTGAGGGGTGGGCCACTTCTAAGACTCTGCCTTCTGTGAAAACACAAACACGTCTCTATAAACCAGGGATCAGAAGTCCTAATGATGCCACTGGGAGTAGCAAGTGGTTCTCCTGTGGCCCTGGCAGGAAAACTTCCAGGATGTATGAAAACCGTTCCACGCAGACCATCTGCAGGGTTGCCTCATACCCTCTGTGGAACAAAGTGGGCAGAGATGTATACAGATAGCCACGGTCTCTCAATGCTAGCTGAGGGAGGAGGGCAGGAAGTGGAGGGAGCATCTATCAGATGACTTGTTTTCTTAATGAACTAAGAAGTGGAAGTCATGGTGGAGAGGAGAGATGGAGGAGGACACTGGAGGAAAGAGGAGTGAAAGGACTCCCATAAGGAAAAAGAAAAAAAAAGTCAAGGGTCTGGCTGAGCCCAGAACTTGTAAATAGGTGAAGGAGAAAGTCACTCTGATACCTGGTTTCTCTCCAGCAGAGTGTAACGGGAGAAGAAACATGGAAAAACTAAAAAAAACGGGACTGTGCCACTGAAGAAGGCTGGTAAGTCACCCAGACAGTTCACTGAGGAAACCAAGATGTCAGTAAGAGGACAGTCACATGACTCCCTGTGGACCCACAGCAGGTACAAAGAGTGCAGAAGGGAAGAAGCAGCCAAAGAATGCCAAAGTACCTGAGGAGAACAAGAACCAGGAGAGAACAAATGAGACCTAATGAAGGACAGGATGTGTGCAGAGACTCCACAAGCGTCATATGGGAGAGGGCAAGGTTCAGGAGTGCTGAAGTAACTCGAAGTAAAACTGCCAGAAAGGATCCCGTGAAGGGAGGGTGAGGTTCACAGGCCTGAGGAGCCAAGAACTCAAAAACGATGTTAGAAGAAATAGTAGGAGGAAAGGGAGCAAAACAGGCGCCAATGTTCTCATTAGTAGGAATGGTCAAGAAGTTGGTAGATGAAAGCAAAAAGGTAAGCGGAGGGTCGGGTCACAGACTGGGGTGGCCTTCAAAATGGCAGGCATTATTGAATCCTAGAAGGATGTAACATCCAGAGAATTCCCCATTTACACTTCAGATCTTTACTTAAATTACCAATTCCTCAGAAAATCCTTCCCAGACCCCTTAAAATCCAAATCAAATCGCACACTTCCCTTTGCTGTTCTCTCTAAAGCAACAACCACAATTCATACCAAGGATCCCTCATTGTTCAAACATATGTTCTTCCTGAGGTCCCACAGTGAGGAACCCAAGTTCTTCTGAACCTACATGGTTCCTAAGTTTGGGCTAACAGTAAAATATGATTTCAGAGAACAGAGGGTATACCTAAAAATTATCCAGAGAGCCACCAGGTCAGGAAGGCAGTTCTCAGGTAAACTGGCTTCAGAACACTTTACCACACATGTTTAAAAAGTAGTCGGCTTGGGGTGGGGGAGAAGTCTGTGTGGCTGTAAGAATTCCTAATACTGTCAAAATTCCCTTTACCTTCTTTTTTTTTAAGATTTTATTTATTATTTATTTGACAGACAGAGATCACAAGTAGGCAGAGAGGTTTTACTTCCTAATTTAATGTGGTTCTCACTGTATTGCTGATGGGAGTCTAGTCATGCATAAACTTTCTTATAAAAAAATGTGAAAAGTCAGGGGCCGCCTGGGTAGCTCAGCTGGTTAAGCAACTGCCTTCAGCTCAGTTCATGATCCCGGAGTCTGTGGATCGAGTCCCACATTGGGCTCCCAGCTCCATGGGGAGTCTGCTTCTCCCTCTGACCTTTTCCCCTCTCATTCTCTCTCTCTCTCTCTCTCTCAAATAAATAAAATCTTAAAAAAAAAAAGGCGAAAAGTCTAGGGGCACCTGGGTGGCTCAGTCATTAAGTGTCTGCCTTTGGCTCATGTCATGGTCCTAGGGTCCTAGGATCGAACCCCACATCGGTTCCCTGCTCAACCGAAAACCTGCTCTCCCTCTCCCACCCCCTCCTGCTTATGCTCCTTCTCTCACTGTCCCTCTCTGTCAAATAAATAAAATCTTTAAAAAAAGACAACATTTTTTAAAAACATGAAAAGTCTAAAAGAGCACAAATAAAATGCATCACTTATTACTCATTCAACAAATCTTAAGATTACTGAATAATTAATGTTCCTTCAGTAGACAGGCACTTAGATAAGCTGCTAGTGGGAATAATAATTGGTTTAAATTTTCTAGGTGGCCATTTAACAACATCAAAAGCTCTAAAAATACATATAGCCTCTGACCCAACAATTCTACTCTTAGTGAATTTAACAAAATAATTAAAATAGGCTCAGTTTTTAATTATGAGAACATTCACTAAAATAATGCATAGAATAATCCAAACCTGAAGGGGAAAATATTAATGCCTAAATTGGTTGGTTAAATTGTGGATACATTCTGGGGCATCTGGGTGGCTCAGTCAGTTAAGCATCTGACTCTTGAGTTCAGCTCAGGTCACGATCTCAGGCCATGAGATGGAGCCCCTATCAGGCTCCACACTAGGCATGGAGCCTGCTTAAGATCGTCTCTCCCAGGGCACCTGGGTGGCTCAGTCAGTTAAAAATCTGCCTTCGGCTCAGGTCATGATCCCAGGATCCTGGGATTGAGCCCCTCACTCAGCTCCCTTGCTTAGCAGGTAATCTGTTTCTCCCTCTGCCCCTCCTCTCCACTCATGCTCTCCTGTACACGCTCTCTCTCTCAAGTAAGTAAATAAAATCTTTTTAAAAAAATTCTCTGCTACCCTCCACCCCTCTCCCCCTGCTCTCACGTGTAGTCTCTTTAAAAAAAAAAAAAAAAAAAAATCTGTAGATACATTCTCAGAACACTGTGGGGATTTAAAAACTGGTAACAGAAGTACTCACTGACATGGAAGGAAATGTGCTGAGTGTATCCCTGAGTGGAGGAAAAGGAAGGTTACGAAATAAATATACGTGATATCCCCATTACAGTGTGTACATACACACACACAAAATGAAGGGGAAATGCCCAAGTGTTTTGTGATTTTCTGATTAACTCCAGATGACAGGATTATGACTTTTTGCTCCTATTTTTCTACAGTGTATGTATCATCTTAAAGATTTCTTTAAAGTCATCTCCACATCCAATGTGGGACTGGAACTCACAACCCCAAGATCATGAATCACAGGCTCTACAGACTGAGCCAGCCAGGTACCCCTATTTTAATTTTTAAAACTGAAGTCATTGCCTATGGACAATATAAAATAAATACACAGGCAAGACAAACCAGAAGGAGAAAGTATAGCACTCCAATCCCTGTAACAAGATGCTCAGCCTCTCACTTCCAAGGACTTGCTGACAGAAGCTGAGTAAAGAGACCAAAGTGTGGTCAGAAGGGAGGCATTCTCAATGTTCTGCAAACGTACTGTGCTCAGGGATTCCTGATTTTCCTCTATTTCCTCATAGCCCTAAATTCTAACTACTTCTAAAGGCTTTTGTGAGTTGTTTTGTTTTGAGAGAAAGAGAGTGAGCGAGAGAGAGAGAGGGCAGAAGGCGGGGGGTAGTTGGGCAGGGAGCAGGCAGAGGGAGGAGAAGCAGACTCTCTGCTGAGCAGGGAGCCCTATGCGGGACCCAATCAATCTCAGGGTCCTGAGATCATGACCTGAGCTGAAGGCAGCTGCTTAATCAACTGAGCCACCCGGGCATCCCTAAAGGCTGATTTTATCTAAAAACAGTAGTGTACTTCTTCAGATTTTCCTGGGTCACCAAATTCTTTATTTCAAAGAAATGAGGGCACCGGGGTGCAGACTGCAGAGCTGGTGGTGTAGCCCAGTAATACAGGGCCTGTTCTGATGGCTGGGGAAGGAGACACGGCCTGGCCTGTGTTATGTGTCAGTGTGTGGGTAACAATCTAAGCAGAACAGACTCTTTCGGTGGACTGTGGCCATGATTACCATGGTTGTATACTCTGCCTAACTTCTCTCTTTTCCTCGTATCTGCTTTCCCTGATGGAGGGGAGCAGCTGCCATAACCTAATTTCCCTTTCCTGGAAGATGGGAGGGAGCCAGATGTGGAAAAATCCAAAGCATAAATCCATGAGCTGACAGCGAGCACGAGCTGAAGGTCCTAAGGGGATCCAGGGGCTCCAAGCCCGAAGCTCAAAACCAGCACAAAACCTAAATAAAACTAACAGCATCCATCCAAGTCTCAGAGCCAGAGGGGCGTTGTAACTACTGAACTGCAAGTTCTGGTTTCATATGGCAAAGCTAAAACAGAATAATACCTGCATTTTTGTTAAAAATAATAATAATAATAATAGTCATTAGAAGGACTGGGACATATTTATTGATGAGATTTTTCCATACCAAAGTCAGCCAAGGACTTAGGCAATTTATCAACAGCTGGTCTTAATCCAACACTAACACACTGATTTTATAACCCATCCCACCGAAAAGGCCAGCGCTCACCTAATGTGCTTGGAGTCCCTTCACAATAACTGTTCCATAGTAACCATCATCCTCCCCTTCTTATGCAAGCTCCCTGATCTTCACCAGTGTTTACAGAGGCTTTTGAAAGTACCCATTTTTTCCAGTAAATATTTAATTCTCTTGCTGCAACCGATCAAACTATCAACAATGAGCATTTTATATAACATGTTTAGTTATGAGAAACTGGGACACTGACGTCAACAGCACACAGTCTGTAAACCAAAGACTCCAGAACTACCAGATGCAGCCTCTCGAAATCAGCCACCAGTAAAACACACTTCCTCGCAGCTCCAAGTCTTTAATCCAGTTTCTATCCAAGTCCGTCCACACCTATGGATCAGCTTCTAAAATGTGCCCGAGATCAGACCCAGGCACCTGGTCAGCAGGCTGCCAGCACCGGGCAGAGCTGGTACTCTCAGCAATGACTGCCCGGACAGTGAACTATCACCTGTGTGCTCCGGGTAACACACTAACTGGCAGGCTTCTCACTTCTCAGCTTTGTAAACTTAATATTTAGCATCTGTATGGGGTGGGGAGGAGGCGGGGGGAGGAATAAACCAACCGTTTGGCTAGTTTCCTAAACTGCCACGAGTCTCCGCACTGATGGAAATGGATTACGTGTGCCATCTCAGTGACTGGAACAGTGAGTGAATTATAGAGATGTGATCATTATCAAACTGGGCATGAGCACTCGGAGAAAGGAAACCAAAAGGGCCAGAAATGGTCAGAAATGAATTTGGGGACGTGGGCTTGGGGGGTGGGGGGTCAACTTCGGAGGACGGAGTCTCCTGAGCGGTGGGCTGCCACGGAGACCAAGGTAGGCCAAAGTCTGGCAGCCTCTAGGCCACGAGAACAACTTAGCCACAGCATACAGCATACATACCCCTGCAGGGTCAAAGGAGTTCGAGTAAATGCAACACAGCTTTATGAAACATGAGCTTCTGGGCAGGTGAGGAGAACAGAAAAGAGTCCACTGCTGAAAAATCTCAAGACTTTTCTCAAGAAGCTGCTGTGTTAATCCAAGTACAAGGATTCCGGCCACTGGGACGGTGGATGGGACAGTGAAAAAAAGGGATAGAGGGAATGAGCTGAACAAGAAAAAATAAAAGATCTAGTGTCAAAGAGGACCTCGAAAGAAAGAACAAGAGTGTCTCCTTTAAATAAGGAAACAGGCTTGACAAGGCAAGTAATGAACAAAGTCTAGACATGCTGAATTTGAGCTGGGGGTGGTATGTACACCCAGCAAGCACCCATCGAAGACCAGAGATCTGAGAGAGAAGTTCTGTGCACAGAGCAGAGAAAGAGAGGTGTGAACTGAAATATAAAGACTGTAACTGAAACTCAGAGCTGAGAGACCACATATTTTGCAGATACTCCCCCGGCAGAACAGTCTTCCCCTCACCTCCCTTGTGGTTAATAAACATTTAATAAACATTTAATAAACAATAATAAACTTTTAAGAATGGATTACATATAATTTGATACTGGCTTAAGGAGGAAAAAAAAAAAAAAAAACTGCACACAGAAAAAAAGTCAAATCCACAAATGCTCACCGTGGTGTCATTAGGTGGTAGGATCATCAAAGATCTTCCTCCTAAATTCTTGGAATTACCGTGTTTGTTTTTTGTTTCTTGTTTTTTTTTAAATAGTAAGTACAGACTTTCTATTAGAAAATGAAAAAAATATTTTAATGATCCCCTTTTTAGCATTTGTGAAAGCACTTATAATTGTGAATTTTAGTTTGTTAGAAGTAAACAAATAAAAGTACCACCAACATAACATTCTATACCTACCATACTGAATAAGTTAGTTTTGACAAGACAACCTGTTTGAGAGAACAATTATTAATAAGACTGTTAATTCTTGCAGCTTCCCTATAGGACAATTTGTCAAAATTTAAAATACTAAAAAATCTTAAGCACTGTACCCGACAATTCTACTGTTAGAAACTTACTTACGGGTATTCTCCCTAAAATATGTACAAGAAATTTCATTGCAGTATTGTTTGTATTAGCGAAACATTTAAAATAGCCAAAATGCCTATCAAGCTTTGGGATGGGGGGGAGTAATGTAATAAATATCACCACTTAAATTGTGGAATGCTAGAAAAAGAAGAGGGCTTCAGTCTACCTCCAGGGTTCAGACCTGGGACCCAGACAAGGAGCCTCAACTGGTGATAAGTACTCAAATTTTAATGATTAAAAAAAGTCAAAAGCATATAAAGGAAAATGAAAATATTTACTTCCTACCTTATCACTACCCGTTAGTAGCAAGACTTTGCCTGTTTTCTACTTTAATCTGCTTACAAGGAATTTGGCCTAAAGCAGTCTATTACCTTATCATTAGCATTAATAGAACTATTAATTATTCCCTGGATTGCATTTAGACTGTTGGGGACATGTGCAAAGACAAGGTCAAGCACAGATGAATTCTAACACTAAAGGGCTGTTAGCACAACCGCATCGTGAAATGCAGAACGAGAAAGACTGGGTTTCAGACGCACCTAAATGCCGCGCCGCGGACCTGTCCATATGCTTTCCGTTACAAGCCGCTGAGCTACATTTCCTCGTGCTGCTGAGGTCCAAGCTCGAAACCACAGGGGGATCCCGGTTAGCAGAGTCAAGTCCTAGCTAGAGAAAAACAGATGGTAAATAAAAACAGAGCAATAATGAACCTACCAGGAGGCACTCCGCATGAATGGAGTCTACTTCTCACTCATTGTGGCCAATCCTAGAACCTGTTCTATGACACATTCATTCTTAAGGAGCATCTGGCCCCAGCCAGCCCCTGGGCAGGATCACACAATGCACCTTCTTGCCCTTCAACATCGGCTCTTCATCTGCACTGAATATTTTGGAAGATGGTATTTTAGAATACATGGGAAAAGCAATCTTGTACTTAGTTGGGGTTTCTTCCTTGATAATCTTTGAAACTCTAAATTCCTTAGCATAACACCTCAATTTTTTACCAAAAAAAAAAAAAAAAAATCTTTTTACATACTTCTCTAGTGTTCCCTAGTGCTCACCATACTAAGTACCTCTTAATCTTTAAGATTTTCTTTCTTTGAGAGAACAAGCTCAAAAAGCAGGGGAGGAACAGTGGGAAAGGGAGAGGGACAAGCAGATTCCACCAAGCACAGAAACCCACGCAGGGCTCAATCCCATGACCCTGAGATGATCATGACCTGAGCAGAAACCAAGAGTCAGATGTTCAACCAATGAAGCCACCCAGGAGCCCCAGGGACCTGTTAAAATTAATAAAGGGATGGGGCACCTGGGTGGCTCCGTGGGTTAAGCCTCTGCCTTCAGCTTGGTCATGATCTCAGGGTCCTGGGATCGAAACCCGCATCAGGCTCTCTGCTCAGCGGGGAGCCTGCTTCCCCCCCACCCCCGCCTGCCTCTCTGCCTACTTGTGATCTCTCTCTGTCAAATAAATAAATATAATCTTTAAAAAACTTAATAAAGGGAAACGTCATTAATATGCAGTGGGAAGAAAGCAGGGGACGCTGTAAGGGGGAGCCAGTAAAACTCAGTTAAGCACAGGAAGAACTGTCCATCACAGACCCCAACAGAAGAATCTCAAGAGGAAAGAATTATCAATGATAGGGCTCAAAACAGCAAGACAGTGCACTGCAGCCCCTACAAGAAATCTGCAACCCTGGCCAACTCAGCCCATGACAAGCCACCATCACCCTGAACTAGTGTCTTCCTCCAACGGGCTCTGCTACAAACTCCCAACTTCTTCCTTCTCCATAAAATAATCCTCCTCTCTGCTGTACCTGCCTATGGTTTGTCCACGGTTTAATGTCCCAAATAACTCATTTTTGCTGGTAAAAAAACTTATTTTGAAGGCTAACATTATTTGGTGATTAGAATTGGGATCCAGAAGACTGCCAACAACTCCAAGGCTGATGAACAAAAAGGTACCCATATCCACAGAGCTACCTGAGCTCACTGCTTTCTCGCCAACCCTAGAACTTGAACATAATTTTTCTCCTGGATTTTGAGCTCCATTCTGTGTTTTAAGCTCTCTAAGAATTATTTGGCATCTGTTTTAGGGCTTTGTTCTTTATAAGAATGCTCATTTGGCCTTTGGTCCAGCTCCTGTTATGAACCAGGCTACTCCGACTGAAACTGTGCTAGCCTTTTACCCAACTTCTTGGGAACAGGGAATATTATCAGGAATCTAAAATTGCTTGTCTACAAAATACAATTTCTAGAATAACGGAGGCAAACAAAGAGAAGAGGGCTTCTGAGGCCTTTTTCCTTCCTGTCTTCTATGTCTCAGGATGTGCAGCAGCTGTCTTGTGTTCACTCCTGAACTTCCCTTTTCCTCTGAAACTCTCCCACTCCCTCCTTTCCTGAACATAATAAAAACTGCCCCTTTAAAGTTAAGTCTTCTGAGGATCTGAAAACCCAAATCTCTTGTGTTCCCTGGACCAAGGCCAGACTATGCACCAGAGTTGAAGAGTTTCCTAAAGTGACTCAAAATTCACATTTGCTAAAGAATTTAACACACTTATTCCAACTTACCACCCCGGTTTCTAAGATTTGTATCAGCCAGGCCATGTGCTCGGGGAGGACCACGCCAAACACTGGGTGAAATTAGCCCCATGAGAACATCCTAAAACATTTAGAGAAACAAACCCCTAACTTTGGCAAGATCCTAGAACGCTCACCGGAAATCTCCATCAGGCAATTACAGTAGCTTTTCCTAAGCCTGTTGACTGGAACAAAATTCAAATTTGCACACAATAGCCTGGTGACCTGGTCGTAACTACTATAACCAACTCCAAAGTGTCTCTGGGGAAGATTCTAGTCTTCCTTTAGAGAATACACCTGGGTAGCATTTAGCTCTCATTTACTAACAGGTTGAACCAGGATTTTTTAGTTGAAGGAGCAGCATGGAATGGGAAACTGCATCTACTCCACATTTAGCTAGCTTGGCAAACCAGCTCACTCACACCCACAAGGGCCACCTAAAAGAAAGACCACTAAACTCTCAATTTTCAACTCTGGCCAATGACAGCCCCTAAACAGACCAAAACCCCTTGGTTTCTGCTATAGGTGCAAAGGGCCAGGGCAATGGGAAAAAAGTCTGTTACAAACCTAAACATTCCAGAAGCCTTCAGCCCTCTTGCCAGCCTTTCCAACGTCCTCCTAATTCCCAGCAATGGGGCTCCAAGGACCTACAGGGGCTCTTCCCAGTCCCCACTCTTAACTGGCCTGAAGAAACCACTCTCCAGACTGAGAATGAAATCTCCACAGCTATATTCTCTGTGCGCTATGCCACTCCTGGAAAGCAGGTCCTACAGGCAACAGAGCATGAAAACAGCCCAAATAATTGGGGGGGAGAAAGGGGCTTCTCTCATAAACCTCAAAGGTTCCTGTCTCTGCACCTATTCCTTTTCGGTTAGACCCTTGGAGATTCCCACCCTTTTCTCCTTAGTTTCTCCATCCCATTCATTCACTGGAACAAGATTTCTTAGGAAAGTATTATGCCAGAATTTCTCCTGAAAGAAGAAAGTAAGTTTAGAATCAAAATTGCCAACCAGGTGGATTAAATGAGCCTTCAGCCTCTTCTGTTTGCTCCATCTCTGATGGCACGATAGGGGAGTCTGGGGACACGGCGCATTTGTCCCCATCGGGTCAGCTGCCACCCTCTTTATGGGCAGATTCCTCAACTGATACTGGCAGGATTCACAGCATGCCTCCCACCAAGATTCAAACAGATCCCTCGCCACCTCTCCCCAGAACAAATGCCCTTTAAATAAAGAAGCCCTTTAAGGCATCAAGCCCGGAGTAGGAGACCACAGACTCAGGGCCTTATCATCCCCTATACTAGGCCCTGGGAGCCCCTACTTTACCTGTGAGAAGACACCTGGCCCAGGATGGAGGCTAGTCCAGGACCTCAGAGCAATAAGTAACATTATCCCTGGGCACCCTGTTGTTCTCAACCCCCACACACTGATGTCCTTTCCCACTAAAAGCAAATCCTCCTTCCCTGTAATTGTTCTATATAGTGCACTTTTAGTGTTCCGGTTCATAAGGACAGTATCTTCTTGCTTTCACCTGGGAAGAACAGTAATAAACCTGGATAGTAATGCTCCGGGTTATACAGGCAGACCTTCTTAACTCCTTATAAACCTTAAAAGTTGATTCAGAGGATATAAAGTTTCCTGCAGGCTCTAGTTGGTTACAATATGTATTTATGTTCTGCTTTTCTGCTCCTTTTCTTAAACATTTTCACAGGAGGCAGCATTCATCTGTTAAAAACTTTTGGCCTCAAAAGGACATAAAATTGGGGCACCTGGGTGGCTCAGTCGGTTAAGCATCTGCCTTCGGCTCCAGTCAGGATCCCAGGGTCCTGGGATTGAGCCCCGCATCGGGCTCCCTGTTTGGCGAGCAGCCTGCTTCTCCCTCTCCCTCTCCCACTCTCCCTGCTGTGTTCCCTCTCTCTATGTCTTTCTCTGTCAAATAAATTAATAAAATCCTTTAAAAACAAAACAAAACAAAAGGACATAAAGTCTTCAAAGACAAATTGCAGCTTGCACCAACTCAGGTTCATCTTAGGGCACCTGATCTCAGAACAAGGACTACATTTAGACTCAGGTTGGTTTCACAGCACCCAAAACCTAAACTAAGTGCCAATTACAAAGTATTTGGGGGCTGGCTGTCTACTGTCAAAACTGAGATTCCAAACTTCTCTCTTACAGCTCAACCATTGTATGCTTTACTTGAAAAATGACAAACCTGACCCTGTCATTCAGAAAGATCGAGAAGACCTAGCTTTGGAGACTTTAAAGAAAAGTCTAATAAAGTCTCCTGCCCTCGACATCCTAATGATCAACGTCCCCTTTCCTCATTGTGTGTGAGAAGAAAGAAAATGCCTGGAGTACTTACCCAAAAATATGGGGGACCATCACTAACCCACAGGATAGGAGAGCCAAACACTGGAACCTGTGCCCAGGGATGTCCCTTCAGCCCCCACCTCAGAGCCATTCCTGTCACTGCCCTTCTGGTTCAGGCCCGTGAAGAAAGAGTCTCAGGACTCCCTCTAACCAAGCTTGTGCTGCCTGCAGAAGGCCCCCTAAAATCTCACCACACTCAGCACCTCAGTCAGCCGCCTCACCTCCTAGGGGATCCCCCTGCTACCTGCTCGTCACGGAACTCCTTCTCACTGCCATAACCATAATTAAGCCTGCGATTCTCCTCTCCTCCTTCACAGAGGAGACCCCTCACAACTGCCTGAGACCGACAGATCACCTCTGGACTTCCTGTGACAATTCCTAGCAAACTCCTCTAATCAAGGCGGATTTTTCGTGTTTTACCAATGGTGCTGGTTTAGAGGATGAGAATGACAAGTACCATGCTGGGAATGCTAGTGTGGCCCCTCTGGAAGGGACCGAGGCAGCACTTCTACCTTTAGCTACTTGAGCCCCACAGGCTGAGTTTCACGCTCTCAGGCAAGCTTGTACCTTGGCCATAGATCAAACCACAAACATTTATACCCACAGCTGGTCTGCCTTCAGGTAGCTCAGCACTCTGGAATGTTACGCCAACAATGTGGTACCCTTATGTCCAAGGAGGATAAGATTAAAAATGGCTCCTAGGGTTAAAATTCATTAAATGCCCTACTTTTGCCAGCTGCTCTTTTACTGAATTTCCTGGGCATTCCAGATTCAACTCTTTGGAGGCCGAAGGAAACCACCCCACGATACTGTCACCAAAACACTGCTCTCAAAGAAATCAAGAGCCAAACCTCCTTCACAGTCCAATGAGATATTCTCCCAAATGAGGCTTTTGAAAAACTGACCAGAGACACCTGACAACTGGCCCCCAGAACAGGAAAAACAATACTGGGAATCTAATCATTGTTGCTTTGATAAAAAAAAAAATAAACAAACTGTGATTTGGACCAAATAATCTGGCCCAATTCATGAACCAATACAGTGGGGAGATATAAATAAAGCCACAAAAAGTGCCTACCTCATCTGCCCCATGTGTCCAAAACATAATGCAAAAAATTCACTCACACCGCTCACTTGAAATTACCAAAGGGGCCATTCAAGGTTTGGCAAATGGATTTCATAGAGCTACCCCCCCATCTCACGGATTTAAATATGTTTTAGTCATGGTTCTTATGTTTTCTCCCTGGACCACTGCTGTCTCTTGCACCCGAGGCCACTACTGTTTCTGTAGCTAAAATTCTGTTAGAAAAAAAATCATCCTCATGCGGAGAACTCCTCTTTAACTTCAGAGTGATGGAGGAACCCATTTTAGCAGGCAGGTGCTTCAGCAAATCTGTGCCGATCGGCCAGTTTTACGACACTTCTGCCCTCAGATTGGTCCAATGTGCTACGGGCACTATTAAAATTCAACGGGCAAAATCGGCAGAGACCTCCCCTCTTATCTGGGCCTAAAGCACTGACATTGGCCCTTGCTAACTCAGACCCAGCCCTTCAGACTTTGACCCTCTGAAATAACCGGAGAACGACCGATACACTCCGTCCCCGCCGCCTTTGACCCATGGTTGATAGAGATACACTTCAACTGTGTAAAAGCCTCGCAGCTCCTGTTGAAAATAACCAGGCGCTAGTAGAGACGTGTTTTCACCACACACTCTGGAGGTGAAAACTTCAGAATCACACCTTGCACCTGGAAATTTCATCTACAGTAAAAGACCTCCAGAAAGACTCTCTTCAGCCTCCCTGGAAAGACCCCTCCTAGGTGCTGCTAACCCACCCACGTGCTGCCAAACCCCAGGGAACAGACGTGCTGCATTCACACAACCTGTCGAAAGTCAGCAAACCCTGACTGGACCTCCACACTGCCTGCTGACCTGAAAGTAATGATTTCCTGGAATTGAAGCAGACGAATCTGGATGAGACTGCTTCCCCCAACATGTCCAGCCCTGGCCTGTTAGAAGGTTCAGGATTCACAAAGTCTCTTTTTCATCTGGACTATTAACAGAGTCTAGATTCTAATCCAAAACTCATGGTTTCTGAATTATCAACTTTACTGTATTATTACATTTGGTTAGAACAGTTCTTTCAAGATAACAATACTGTTTTAAAGTGTCTGCAGAGTTTTGCTGTTTCGCAAAAAGCCCACCAGCTATTGCTTCATATTTATACCTGCACTGTACCTTCCCAAATGAACTCAGTTCATTCTTAAAAATGCTCCTGTCATATTCATTATTCTGTTTTCATGATGGGCTCAAAGGGGTGACTTCTAGTAGGCATAATGAACTCTGGGTTTGCTTCCTATAGAGGGAACTTTCTCCCCTAAATTGTAATCAGTGCCAATGAATATTTTTAGTTGGCTCCTTTCAAAGATTTTATTTGAGTAATCTCCACACCCAGCAAGGGGCTCAAACTCACAACCCAGAGATCAAGGGTTGAACGCTCCACCAACTGAGCCCCCACATGCCCCTAGATGGCTACTTTCAGATCTAGGATTCTGGTTTAGAACCATCACACAAGGATGCCTGGGTGGCTCAGTGGGTTAAGCCTCTGCCTTCGGCTTGGGTCATGATTCCAGGGTCCTAGGATCAGGTCCTGAGTTGGGCTCTCTGCTCAGTGGGGAGCCTGCTTCCTCCTCTCCCTCTCTCTGCCTGCCTCTCTGTCTACTTGTGATCTCTGTCAAATAAATAAAATCTTTAAAAGGGGGGGGGGGGTGGCGCCTGGGTGGCTCAGTGGGTTAAAGCCTCTGCCTTTGGCTCAGGTCATGATCTCAGGGTCCTGGGATCGAGTCTCGCATCGGGCTCTCTGCTCAGCGGGAAGCCTGCTTCCTCCTCTCTCTCTCTCTGCCTGCCTCTCTGCCTACTTGTGATCTCTCTCTGTCAAATAAATAAAATCTTTAAAAAAAAAAAAAAAAAGAAAGAAAGAAAGAAAAAAAAAGAACCATCACAGAATTTGGAACTGTCATGTTACTTTTGATTCTGTACTTGTTGCCTGTCAAACTTTTATAAAAATGACATACCCATGGGCACAAGGGTGGCTGAGTCGGTTAAGTGTCTGCCTCTGGCTCAGTTCATGATCCCAGAGTCCCAGAATAGAGCCCTGCGTTGGGCTCCCTGCTGGGCCATGAGCCTGCTTCTCCCTCTCCCTCTGCCTGCTGCTTCCCTCACTTGTGCTCCTCTTTCTCTCTGTCAAATAAATAAATAAAATCTTTTTTTTTAATTAACATACCCAATAAAGAGAAAATCTCCAACGCTTACAATCTGGATAACTATGCACTAGAAATGGGAGATGCCAGAGAGTTCTCCCTGCACCCCTCCTTGTTACTCAAAAGTGACCTCAATCTGTAGAATTTCCAGTCTGTAGAATTTTCTCCCAGTGTGGGACATGACACAGGAAAGGTCCATCTTAGCACTGAGAGACAAATGCCACTAAATTATAAGACTCTGACTACTGATCAGCAATGCTTTTGGAGAAAAATCTCAATCAAAAGGGGGAAATACAAAAATTTATAAAGGGAAACTTCACTAAAATAGAGTCAGGAAGTTAGAAGGGGGAGCCGGTATCACTGAATGCCAACTATAAGAAGAATTGTAAATTACAACCCTAACAGAAGAATCTCAAGAGGAAAGAATCATCAATAACAGGCCCCAAGAGGGGAAAATGTACATAGTATCTCATCTAAGAAATTAACCACTCCTGCAACTCAGCCAAAGACAAACCCTCACATCACCCTGAACTCCTACTTTTCTTCCAAGGATTTCTGACTTCCTCATTCTCCATAAAGTAACCTTTTTCTCCTTTGTTTGTTGGCCATAGCTTTTATGTCCAAAGTTGCAAATCTCAGTTAATAAACCCATAAAATAACTTTTATTTTTCAGGTTAACGTATCATACCTGTGCACTTTATTTTCGCAACGGCCCTCGGAAATGACTGGGTCCAACTTCACAAGTAAGAAAACCAAGAGGGGCGAAGCCTGGTCAAGGTCCTGGAACTCCTATGTGACAAAATTGGGGTCAGGGACCATCACGCCTATGACGATTGGGCTTTATGACTCTACACTGTGTTCAATGCCAGCACCACAACACCCCACCAGTGCTGTTTGTGGTGAAACGGAGAGAAGATGTGATTACTTAGGGCGCCTGGGTGGCTCAGTGGGTTGAGCCGCTGCCTTCGGCTCGGGTCATGATCTCGGAGTCCTGGGATCGAGTCCCGCATCGGGCTCTCTGCTCAGCGGGGAGCCTGCTTCCCTCTCTCTCTCTCTCTGGCTGCCTCTCCATCTGCTTCTGATTTCTCCCTGTCAAATTAATAAATAAAATCTTTTAAAAAAAAAAAAAATCACCTTCTTTTAAAGCCTCTTACAAATGTGAGGGTGCTTCTAGAAAAAAAAAGCTGGCTCGTACTCTATTTATTAAGCTGGATTATCAATAAGTACACAGATGTTCATTTTATTGTTTTACATACCCTTATACCTGTGCATATGTTTCACAATAAAAACGAACCCAGAGCCTGACCTGGGGCAGCTGTCTCTGGAACACCAGTCAGGAGTCTGGCCCACCACTGTAAAGAAAAACACAGGTGAGTTTAGCCAGATACCCAGTTTCCTGTTAGAAAACAGTTCCGGGGCGCCTGGGTTGTTCAGTGGGTTGACGTTCTGTCTTTGGCTCAGGTCATGATCTTGGGGTCCTGGGAAAGAGCCCCACATCGGGCCTCTATTCAGCAGGGAGCCTGCTTCCCCCCTCTCTCTGCCTGCCTCTCTGCCTGCTTATGATCTCTCTGTGTCAAATAAATAAAATCTTTACCCAAAAAAAAAAAAAAGTTCCACTGCAAACTTTTTTTTTTTAATGCTGCAACTTTTTCTACTGTTTGTTCAGGAGTGAGTTAGCATCACAATCACTGACGGCCTTGAGGCAAAAAAGCATACACATGCCATCACACTTGTATCAGTCCAGCCTTCAGGAAGCCTCCAGGGATCCTATTTTTTTTTTATTTCAGAAACTAAACATTGGTCTTTTGCTGTTTGGGGACAAAAATTACTACTCAGTTTGAAATAATGAGCATATGAATGGAGAAACTGTTTTTCTCTTGCTAAAACGCTACATTCAGGGCAGAAGAGAAAGGTAATTTATTTCCAAAAATAAAATCTGCATAACCATAAATCCATTCTAAGCTATGTTTATTAAAAATGTAAAGATTCAGAAGAAAAGCACCAAGGCAACATCCATCAGTGAAGATTATGTCAAGAAGAGGAATAATGGAAATACCAGGGAAAAAAGTAACTAAAGAAACGCTTTTGAAGAATAGCTTATTTTCAGTTAAACTGAAATTATGTATGTTGTCCTTTGAGAAATGCAAGTTGCACAGTATGTGTAGTATAATCCCATTTTTATTAAAAGTATAATTTTACAGAACATATTTGTGGACATAAGAAAGGGCTGGGAAGGATAAAGAGCAAACTGCCAGGAAGTGCAGGGAGGTAAAAGAGGCCCATGTGACTTTTACAATTTGCTTTATCCAATTCTGACAAGTTAGAATTATTTTCCAACATGTGTATGCTTCTTTAATAAATTCTTTAAAAGGCTAAAAAATATTAATTAAGAAAAAAAGCTTCCATGAGGTCAAAGCTGCATATTACCAAAATGTCACTTTAGTTACAAATCAGCGAAAAATCATCAAAGGACAAGGGCAAGTACTATGACCCCACGAAGATTTGTTTTTGGAAAGTATTTTTTTAAGCTGATTAGTAAAACCAGGGTTTGGAAGGACTGGCTTTCTACTCCACTAGACTATCAGACACCAAAACACAGAAATCAGGTCAGAAGTTCTAATACTGGAAAAATTCAAGTGTATTTTTGAGAGAAAAATTAAGCAGGAGGAGCCACTCAACAAAAACAAGACTGAGTTATCAGTGTGCATCCTTGAACTTCTGTCCCAGCACCAGCCAGCACCCTTCCCCTTTGTATGCCACTACACTCTGGAAATGTGAAGACCTGCCCTTTGCACACAGGGTTACAAGGCTGAGATCAAAGCCAAGGCCCCTGTGAGCAGTTGAGAGGAAACATCACTTGCAGCTCAATAACGTTCCTCCTGACTTTCCCCCTGTAAAGGCCACTCTGAACGCACACAAAAATATTTACAACTCTTCTCTAGTTTCTTAATTGGGATATGCAAAGGTACTAAGTGCTACAGTTTCAAGGTTTTGATTTCACAGAGAAAAAAAAAACACACACACACAGAATTTTGGGGGGGGTGAGTAACAGACATATATATAGAACTGTTATCTTTATATTTTACCATTTCCTTAAAAAAGGATGTTAATACTTCAGAAGCAAGAAGGACATAGCCCTGGGGCCAGTACCATTCTCAGACCAGAAACAGAGCAAATAAATCATTTTGTCAATTCCATAGATGCCAAAAAGGCGGACAAAATACCTACTCCTAAATCAAAAAACAAATACCAAACCTCTTCCATGAAACTTAAAATACTTGCTGAACAGAACAAAGGCTATCTTCTGAAACGAGGGCAAAACACAAGATATTACGTACTACTTACTCTTCATGCTCTTACATTGAGTTTGTATTTTGTAACTGACTTAAAAGAAGCATATGAATGTACCCCAAAACTTAGGCAAAATGGGCAACTTTTTTAAAACAATTTTTTAAAATCCTGAACAAGTAACAGTACACAAATAGAGAAAACTACAAAAACAAAGAATTGTGCCCAAAAAAAAGATGCCAGGCTTAAGACAAATTTATAGGTCAGTTACATCCTAACCTCCTGGTAACGAAATAGGAAATGGGAAACCTTCCCAATTCCTTCTGGGCAAACTGACAAGCTAACAAAGAAAGCACAAGAGAAGAAAACTGTATGTTAAATTCACTTGCCAGTCCTGGATTTTTTTTTTAACTTTTGCATATTTGACATGCGAATAATGACATCTGGTTTCAATCTTGATTTCTTTGATCCATGCGTCTATAATTCTCTTATGAACTGTTAAAGTGCCTTTTGTCCATTTTTTTCAGTAGGTTTGACTTTTTTCTTATTCCCTGGTCAGAGCTCCTTACAAATTATGGACATTAACTGTTTGTCATGTTGCAAACATTTTCCCCCAGAAAAAGTCAAAGACTCCTTTTTCCTTTCTGTTTATATCACTTGAAATAAAGAACAGCTTTTTCACCTCCCTTAAGTCCAATCTCACATCTTTTTCAATTGCTTCTAATACTTTTGTACTTAGGAAGCCCCTCCTCACTCCAAGATGAAAGCAATATTCACCTTCATTTTCATCTAGATGTTTTTGGTCAAAATAACTTTTAAATGTTTAACATCCATCCCTTTAAAAATGCATATCCAGGAGCACCTGGGTAGCTTAGCTGGTCAAGCAGACGGCTCTTTCCACTTCAGTCATGATCTCAGGGTCCCTGGATGGAGACCAGTGTCACGTCCCCACTCAGCAGGGAGTCTGCTTGAGATTCTCTCCCTTTCCTTCTGCCCCTCCCCCTGCTGGTGTGAGCCCACCCATCCCTCCTTCCCCATTCTCTCAAATAAATCAATTTTTTAAAAAAATAAAAATGCATATCCCATAAAATCATAGCTCTAGGAATATAACTAGATGAGTATAATTTTATTTACTTTAGTTATAGAATAAGTCGATATTCAATATTTAAGGGCTGGCTAACTAAATTATGACAATAAAATGCTTTACAATAAAACACTTCAAAAGCCATTCAGGAAAACAGTCCCGCTCTGTTACTAAGTGGGGGGAGGGAGGGAAGAGGCAGAATACCCTCCCCATTTTTATATAAAAACTATGTTTGTTTGGTAAACAGGCAGTCTAGATACTTTACCTAAATATTAACAGTGATCCTTCCTGAGTGTCAGATTGTATGTGGGGTCCTATTTCTTTATGCTTGTCTGTTTTACATTATTAATGAACATGTATTACATTTGTGATTAGAAAAAAAAGCTTAAAACTCGTAAATATACATGCAAAACAAGCCAATAAAAATAATTTTGCCCACATGCTTAAGTTGCAACTGTCTTTCAAAAATATTAAAAATGCCTTTCCTTTGCTTAACCCATTTAATCCCATATTACAAATAGGATAATAATGACTTAATTCAAGAAAAATGGAGGGTTGCCAATCTTCCTTAATTACCCAAAGATCTAAGGAGTAATGTCTGATTTATACTCCTGGCAAAATGACCAAATTTAAAAAAACAGCCCAATGACAATTATCAGTGGTAATAAGTCAAGCTCAGCTAACACAAACCATTTCATTTTTCCTTAACAAACTGTGCCTTAGCACGTGAACAAGTACAGCTAAGTTCAACTAAGCTGAAAAGCTAACCCCAAAAGCTTCCCATCAGACTGGACGTGTCTTTATCCTCTAATGCCCCAATCTCTCTCTGAACAGCCCCATTCTCTGCCTGCTGGTGTGGGGTGCTTGCTCCTTGACTCACCCAGACTTGACAGCTCAAGGGGGCTCCCCTGCTATTGCTCCCCGCTCCTGTACCCATTTCCACAGCCTCATTACCATGGAAGACAGGAATAATTCTGGAGTAGAATCAGGAGTGTGTGTGAAGAGGGATGACAAGATCCCCCCAGGGACCTGCTAGCCCCAGAACTCCTGAAAACTTCTCCAGTGTCTAAGAATGATCACAATTAGATAATCCCTGTCATCAGACTGAAGTGACTCAGGGTCAGAATTTTGAACTCAGAACCAGGAAAGACCTGAAGATGGTCATGCGGAGGTCTCAGATAGGCCACTTCTCCCCAGATGTACCTCAGTATCCTCAGAATGAACACAAAGGATCGATTAGAAAACCCACAGACTCACCAGCCAAGGAAGGGAGGGGCACAGAGGGAAAGCAGGGTCTCACACCCAGCCAGAAGCAGCAAGAGAATAGATACCAAACCGGTCTCATTTCCCACTAGGAACTGTGGAGAGGGAAACAGAATAGTGTGGATAGGCAGAGAGAGCCCGGAGCACCTTCTCTGAGTCCTGTGCTGCACGTGTTATTAAAATCCCGCCCACGACCTCAGGAGTTAACAAGACTCACAAAGACTAAAAACTAGTTAGGACAAGCGTTTCCAGAGACCTGGAATACACAGCAAGTCCATATTTTGGAAAAAGCCTAAAGGACATAATTAGAAAGAGTTACTAGAGGCTATTATTTAAGTATGATGCAAAAGTCTCCATTTTTTAATAGTACCGGCATAAAAACAAGGAATGAAAGCTCAAGAACTCCATCAACCCCAAAGAGACACCATACATGCCCAAACAGAAAAGTACGAAACACCAGACCTGTCGAAATTTAAAAGTGGAGTGGAAAGCTTATCGATGACCTCTAGCCCCCCTTTCTGGTTCTTCAGAATAACAGCACCCAACTTCCGGGTGCTCCCACTTAAAGTTCCTAATTATTGGGACCAGGATGGTAAAAAATCTTCAAGTTCATATCTAACTTTTTAAAATTCAGCTGATTATTCCCATCATACTTTGAAAGACAAGCAGATTTGAAATCTAAAAAACCTTTTAAGCAAAATCACATTCTGACAGATTTTTATTCATTTTTAAGAAAAATGCTTTGTTTGAAACCTTAGAGTCTGAAAAATGACTTTTTTTTTTTAAAAAGCTAAAGCCCTGGGGCGCCTGGGTGGCTCAGTGGGTTAAGCCTCTGCCTTCGGCTCAGGTCATGATCCCAGGGGCCTGGGATCGAGTCACGCATTGGGCTCTCTGCTCAGCAGGGAGCCTGCTTCTCCTCATCTCTCTCTGTCTGTCTCTCTGCCTATTTGTGATCTTTCTCTCTGTCAAATAAATAAATAAAATCTTAAAAAAAAAAAAAAGCTAAAGCCCTAAAAATGATCTATAAATAAAACTTCCTGGAGGGCGCCTGGGTGGCTCAGTGGGTTAAAGCCTTTGCCTTTCGCTTGGGTCATGATCCCAGGGTCCTGGGATCAAGCCCCGAATGGGGCTCTCTCTGCTTGGTGGGGAGGCTGCTTCCTCCTCTCTCTCTCTCTCTGCCTCTCTGCTTACTTGGGATCTCTGTCAAATAAATAAATAAAACCTTTAAAAAAAAAAAAAAACACTTCCTGGATACATCATAAAATAACAAGACAAACTGGGAAACATATTTGTAACATTTACTAAAATGCTAATATCCTGGCTGTAAAAAGAACTGCTATAAATCATCAGGAAAAAGATGAAACACAAAGCTAGAAAAATTGGTAAAAGAAATAAATAAGCCAAACAAAATATAAACGGCCCCCAAAACTCAAAAGTGTTCAAACCCACTAGTTATCAAAGAAAAGCAAAATAAATATGATTCTATTCTTTGCCCAAACTGGTTTTTAAAAAAGGGAGGAGGGAGGAAAGCTTAACCATAACAATGATTCCCAGTATGTTAACCTGGATACAGTAAGTATCCTGTATACATGTTAGGTAGTAAAGCCTTAAAAATGCAAATGATGTCCTTTCCAAAAAAGTAGCCTAAAGAAATAATCTGAAAAATGCACCCAGATTTCCATACAAGGCTGTTCACTATTGTGTTGTGTTCACCGCAGCACAAAACGGCTCATAAGCTAAATGCCCAACAATAGAAGGATTTGTCAAATAAAACATGATGCATTCAGCACAAATGAGCTGTTAAAAGCCATGTTTTAAAGGGCTATTTAAGATTTAGTCATATGCCTAAGGTACATTGCTAAATTTTTTTTTAAATCGTTTAAAAAGCCCCTGTCTCTCTATTTCAAAATACGAATATACACATGTGCATATGTACAGGTGCACAAACAAAAAATTTTACTTTCAAGTAAATTGGGAAAAGAAATATTCATTGAGTAAAACAAGCTATTTTGTGTGTTTCCACCACAGTCTTAATATTCCTTAATATTCTGAGAGAGGACTCACAGCTATTTTTCCAGTAATTCTGACTTTAATTCTGATCAGTTCTGACCAACAGCCTCATATACTTCAATAATAACTAACCAAAAGTTTCAGGATTCTTTATACAACAATCCCTAAAAAAGTCATGCATTTCCTGCATATTCTTCTCAAATCAGTCCATTTCCTATCACAGAAAAGCAAAAGACACAAAAATTCCTGAGAAAGGACACTCCCCAGGGACTGCTCTATCCTTGCCCTCTCTACAGACCACTGACAACTACACACACCCAGGAGAAAGTTAAAGCCTTTTATTTCTTGGAAAAACAATGTCAGTGTTCAGGTTAAATGAAGAAAAAGCACACGGACCTCTCTAGCATGAGGCTCTGCAGCTAACATTACGCACACTTCATCCCACAGTACATTCAGTCAACTAGGCAGAGGTTCTCAAAGGGGCAAATAGCTGCACTTGACTTCACTGAGAGCAAAAGTTCCCAACCCTGGTTGCACACTGAAATCACCTGGGAATTTTTTTTTCTTAACCCCAACAGTTAGGCTATACTCCTGATCAAGTGTACCTTAGCTTCTCAGATGAGACCAGGCAGCTGTCATTTCTTAGTTCTCCAGATGATTCCAATTTGTTGTCAAGGTTGAGGACCACTGACTCAAGGCATGTTTTACAAACAATAAATTAACAACCCACGAACATGAATAGAGGAATCAATTCAGGGAGCTGGGGCCAGCAATTATTTTAACTAAAAAAAAAAAAGAATGGAATGGGCTAGAATAAGCTAGAACATAAAATGCATTGCTCCTAGTGCAAACAGATAATATCTCGTGAAATTTTTCAGTTAAAAATATGTAGTTCTTGGCAATACTATGGAGACTGATCTACAGATTCAATGCAATCACTATCAAAAATCCCATCTGCCTTTCTGGCAAAAATCGACAAAATGATCCTAAAATTCAAATAAAAATGCAAAGGACCCAGAATAGACAAAACAATCTTGAGAAAGAACAAAACTGGAGGACTCATATCTTCCAATTTCAAAACTTAGTACAAATCTACAGTAATTATGACACCCTGCTATAAGGATGGACAAACAGATCTACAGGACAGAAGAGAGAATCCAGAAGTAAACTGTAACATTTATGATCAGGTGATTTACAACAAGGGTGCCAGGACAATTCAATGAGGAAAGAACAGTCTTCAACAAACGGTGCCGAGAGAACCGGAAATCACACATAAAGGAATGAAGCTGGACCCCTACCTCATACAATATACAAAAATTAACTCAAAACCAATCAAAGACCTAAATCTAAAAGATAAAACTATAAAACTCTTAAGAAAAAAAAAATCACAAAACTCACTGTGGATGGATTGGTTGGAGGAGCATTCATGAGTTTGAGCCCCAAGTCAGGTAGACTACTTAAAACTATATATATATATATTTTTTAAACTCTTAAAAAAAACATAGGGGCAACGTACAGGAAATCTTGGCGACTTTGGGTGAGGCAATGATTCGTTAGATAAAACATCAAAAGCACAACAACAAAATAGGTAAATGAGACTTCCCCAGAATTAAAAACTTATGTTTTGGGTGCCTGGTGGCTTGGCTGACTAAGCACCCAACTCTTGATTTTGGCTCAGGTCATGATCTCAGCATTGTGAGATCTGAGCCCCATGTCAGGCTCCAAACTCAGCAGGGAGGCCACTTGAGATTCTTACTCTCTCCCTCTGCCCCTCACCCCACTTGCACTCTCTTTCTAAAATAAATCAAAATTAAAACAGAAACCTTTTTTAAAAATTTAATTTAAAATTTATTTAACATAAACTAAATCAAAATTAAAACAAAACAACTTTTGTTTGAAAAGGACATCAGAAAGTAAAAGGTAACCCATAAAATGGGGAAAGTTTATAAACTTTTTATAGATAAGAAACTAGTACATAAAACATTAACAATAAAAAGACAATGACCCAGTTAAAAAGGATCTGAATAGACATTTCTCCAGAGACATTATATAAATGGCCAATAAGCACATGAAAAGATGCTCCCCCTCTTTAGTCATTAGGGAAATGCAAATGAAATCAACAGTGAGATAACACTTCATATCCACTAGAATGGCTACAACCAATCAGGCACTAACAAGGGTCATTGAGGATGAGGAGGAGAACAACTGTCATCTTGCCGACCCACCTACCCTGGAAAAGTCTGGCAGTTCCCAAAAGTGTTAAACATAAAATTATCATATAACCCAGTAATCCCACACTTTGATATTTATCCAAAAGAAGGGAAACATGCTCACACTAACCCATGCACAGGAACATGCAGGGAAGCAGAACTCATAGAAGCCACCACGGAGAAACACCCAAATGTCCATCGACTGACTAATAATGCAGCACTGACACCTGCCACCATGTGGATAAATTATGAAAACAGGCTAAAAGCCCATCACAAAAGAGCACATATGGTAGGATTCCACTTACAGGAAATATCTAGATAAAGCAAATCCACAGAAACAGTGCAGGTGCATGGTTGCCAGAGGCTGGCTGAGGGGAGGGAAGGGGAGGGAAGGCTGGGGACCGACCACTGATAGGTACAGGGTTTTCTGTCTGGGCTCACAAAAATGGTCTGGAGAGGAGATAGTGGTGGGGGCCACAACTCTGTGAACATACTACAACAACTGAAGCACACCCTTTAAAAAGGTGGGGCTCAGGGGCACCCGGGTGGCTCAGCAGGTTGGGCCTCTGCCTTTGGCTTAGGTCATGATCTCGGGGGTGAGGGGGGGTGTCCTGGGATAGAGCCCTACACATCAGGCTCTCTGCTCAGTGGGGAGCCTGCTTCCCCTCTCTCTCTGCCTGCCTCTCCGCCTACTTGTGATTTCTCTCTGTGTCAAATAGATAAATAAAATCTTTTTTAAAAATTTAAAAAAATTTGGGGCGCCTGGGTGGCTCGGTGGGTTGAGCCTCTGCCTTAGGCTTGGGTCATGGTCCCGGGGTCCTGGGATCGAGCCCCGCATCGGGCTCTCTGCTTGGCGGGGAGCCTGCTTCCCTCTCTCTCTCTAACTCTGCCTGCCTCTCTGCCTACTTGTGATCTCTCTGTCAAATAAAGAAATAAAATCTTTTTAAAAAAAAAATTTTTTTTTAATTTAAAAGGTGGGGTTAAAATAAATAAATAAAAATAAAAAGGTGGGGTTTATGGAATAACAACTCAATGAAACTTTTCTCTTTTTTGCGGGTTATTCTGTGTTGAGCTCCTTCCCCATTGTTCCTTCTGAAGCCCATGCAGTTCCTTAACCAGAGGACAGTATGGATAGATAACCTTTCCAACTCACAGGCGGAGTCATGTATGGATTTCATGGCCAGATCTCAATCTCAGTTCAGGGCATCACAACTGATTTTTTCATCAAACAGGAGTATAAGATTTCAGAACCCACAGTACACCAAGTTAGGTATGGTTTCTGTGAAACTTGCTTGAGATGCGCACGGGCACACTTGATGTGTATATATTTATCGATGAAAGGGAGTCAGTCAAAACAAAGTCTGGAAAATGTATTTTAGGAGTTGACTGACACCTGTCACCTATTCCAAAAAAAAAAAAAAAGAAAAGAAAGAAAGTATGAGATGTTAAGAGTTGAAAACAGAAATTGGGAGAAAAAAATTTGAAGCCACTCTGGAGCATTACCCCAGGCACTGAACTAAAGGCTAGGAAAAGTGAGCTGGACCCCGTCTGCCTTTACTGCCCAAGGAATAAAAGATTCCCTGCCCCATCTACCTCCACCAGGGCTTCTGAGGGGGAGCAGAGCAGCATCTGGGCACCCCCCCCGTGGGGGAGCCCACAGCAGATCCCACAGGGAGCTCAAGAGGTGAGGGCACAAACCCATCACTTGAAATGGGGTGTGGGGAGGGACCCACAGGCTGCAGGACAGGGCAGGGCCTGAACTCACACCGGGGGTCAGGAAGCAGGTGCAAAAAGCAGAACTTCAACAGAGGAGGCAAATGGAGATTGCTAGAGTATTCAGTTCATCTTCACAGGGATGAAAGAGAAAGGAAGGGAAACAAGAAGCCACAAAAACTTCTCTGAGGAAGAGCACATTTTCAAAGACTGTGGGTCAGAAACCTGGACACAAAAGACGCCAGCCGCTGCACAATACGACAGCATGGTCAGAAAATAGAAGCCCTTGGGATGAACCTGAAGATAAGATAGAACTCCTATAATTCCTCCTGGCAAGAAATTTGAGGTCATCCTCAAATCAGCAGGGAAACTGAACTTCTTTGTGGAGAATTACCACAATAACAGGGTCAGACTCTACCAAGGATTTTTGTGGTACAGAAAACTGCAGGGTCAATGTCAAGGTGACAAACTTTGTTCATTCAAAAACATTATGTACATAGAATACTGCAATTTAGTGAAACAGACCTTGAGAAGAGGACACTTCTTTAATATCATTGAAGATTATATACAATAATGCATTCCGGTAAAAACTAAAAGGACTGTCACATTAAAACCTGTTCTATAAATAGTCTATAATTTATTAAGAAAAAGAAATGTATGAGGCATATGAGCAGCTCAAGAGAGCATGCAACTCTTGATCTTGGGGTAGCAAGTCCAAGCCTTGCACTGGGCGCAGAGCCTACTTTAAAAAAAAGAAAAAAAGAAAGAAAAAAAAAGAAATGTATAAGAAAAAGACCGCAAATGGGGGCTCCTGCATGGCTTAGTGGGTTAAGCATCTGACTTCTGCTCAGGTCATGATCTTGGGCCCCTGTGATCAAGCCCCACATAGGGTTCCCTGCTCAGCGGGGAGTCTGCTTGAGATTCTCTCTCCCTCTCCCCCTCCACCTTGTGTGTTCTCTCAAATAAGTAAATGTTTTGGGGGGTAACTTTTTATTTTGTTAGGACACTGATTTTGGCTAACATAACCACCCTGAGTAATACAGGTGCTTGGTTGGAAGATACATAGAATGTAATCAGTTTCTTTCTCTATTCTTGCTCTTTACCACTGGAAAGAAGGGAGGGGCAAGGGGAAATCACCTCATTCTAAATAAATATTTTTAAATAAAGAGTAAGAAACAAGTAATCTGCAGACATTAGGGAAAAAACAAAAGCTATAAAAGATTGCATAAACCCAAAGATTCATATTCACAGAATAATTCAATATTATAAAGATAACAAGTCTCCCCAAATTTATATACATTTAATGAGATTTCCCAATAAGTTATTCTGAAACCCTAAACTGAAAAATACGGGATAAAACAACAACAAAAACAGAGCATAGGCACTACCAGAGAGTAAAGCCTACTATAGAGTGATTATAATGATGAAAATAGCAAGGTCATGGCAAAGGAACAGACAGATAAATGGAATAAAACAGCAATTCCCACAACAGATCTAAGGATTCAACATATGATTAAGGTGTCATTTTAATTTAATAAGACAAGGATGAATTAACAAATGGTGCTGGAAAAAATGTACAGGAAAAAAAATCCATACTCCACGCCACACTCCAAGTATTAAATAACAGCCAAATATTTTTTAAAAAGAACGAAAAAACATATTAAAAATATTAATAAATTCTTAGGGTACAGAGAGGATGAGAAAGAAAAAGATTGACAGATCTGAATTCAAAGCATAGACAAATATTTGCAACTTATGACAAAAAATGCAAATCTTAATGGCTTATTTCTCAAACAGAGTGAAAGTAGGATTAAAATAACATATCCAGTAGCATCAACTTTACTCAAAGATTAAGGAGGAAAAATGTTTCATATTAAACCAAGCACTGATGTTTCTGGAATAGAATAAAAAAACTCACATTATTTTTAGATAAAACAGAAGACTTAAAAGTGCCATGCTTGTTATACTCCCTAACACTTCAAAATATGCATATATTCCCCATATCATACTTCTGAGGAATAATTTGTGAATCAGTCTCTTTAATATATAGAGTTCTCAATGATAAAATATGAATTCAACAGAAAGTGTTCAGCACTGAGGTCATCCATACCACTGTGAAGCAAGGTAATCAAACTCTTTGTATAAAGGGCCAGAGAACAAATATTTTAGGCCTGCAGGTCATACGGTGTCCTGAATGCACACGGCTGTGCCTCAGTAAAACTCGATTTACCAGAACAGGTGCCAAGGATTCTCTCATTGGCAGCATCCGAAATGCAAATTATTGGGCCCCACCCCAGACCTTCTGAAGGAGAAACTCTCCAGTTTGAGTTCTACCACGTCAGACAAGGAAGAGACTGCACCCCCCAAGCCAGGGGATTTGCCTTTGCAGACAGCAAAGGATTTCAGCCAGCACTGCGGAGGGGACAAGAGAGCCAAACCAATTTGAGGCTGAAATCCCAACTACAGTGGCAATATGTGAAGAACAGCATTTCCAGCAGGACTCTCCACCAGAAGAAGGGTGGAGAAGACCATCCCTAGAGTCATAACACCACGGCCTCCTAAAAAGGGATGGTCCAGAACAAAAATGCTAATGCAAGTTTAATTAAATGAAGCTGGTGGGAAAGGGACGCCACCTTGAAGGGAGACCAAGTAAAAGAAAGGGCTGTATGCTGAGATTGGGGTGGGGGTTGCGGAAGACTCCTACAGGAGATGCCAGGGAGAACTAACAGAAGGAACAAAGGACCCAGGGCGCCTGGCTGGCTTAGTCAGTGAAGTGTACAACTCTTCATCTCGGGGTTGTGGGTTCAAGCCTCATGTTGGGTGCCAGGTGTAGACATTACTTTAAAAAAAAAAAAAGAGGAGTCAAGGACCAAGCTGGAGTACACAGAGGAACACCATAGCTGAGAATGAAAAACAGGCCAGTAAGAGAAAGAGGAGGGTACAAAGCAAGAATGATCCCGACCTCAGCCTCCTCAGCTGTGAAGTGGGAACCAGAGTAATGGCCATCAACCGGGGCTGCCATGATCAAAGGACATTCGTGATCACAGGAGGTGCTGGCAGAGCACCTGGCACCCAACTCTAGCTTCTCTACCCTCTTCTAGGCCAACAGGGACTTACAAACCCAGAGCTTCAGACAAAACCTGGGAAGAGCATTCTATCCCTGGACTACTGGAGCTGAAGAGGAGAAATCAAGACCCAGGAGGAGTTAACTCAGGTAAGTTAACCAAACTCCAATTTCTTCATCAATAAAATGCAGCCCAGGACGCCTCTATCTGCCAGTTGCCTAACCATACTGATGTCCAGTGCTTAGCACTGAGCCCATCTGCACGGGCCCAAGCTCCTGGGGGCCCCCTGCCCAGTCTTTCTCGGGTCCCTTCTATTGCCTGGGAAGGCTCCCGGACAAGAAGTGCGCTTTGTTAAATCGCACTCACGTTCATCTTAGAAGATGGGGGGACTCAGCACTGTAAGACTCATGTTCAGAGTGAACTGAGAGGGAGGTGGCTGCCGGGAGAGTGAGCCTCCAGCGGGCTTCAGAGGCACCGCAGTGCGACAGACCCGAGGGCAGAACCTATGGAAAGAACTGCGGATGAAGGCTTTCCTGACCGGTGACCAGAGAAAGCCATGGTCTGGGGCAGCCGGGTGAGCAACAGCCCAAGGCAACTGGGACCCCCCTCACTGAGGCTGCAGAGATATGGTGAGTAAGAACTGCAATCAAACGATGGCCAGCAGAAGGGTCTGGGGCTGTGACCTAAAGCCTTTGAGCAGTGGCCGGCAGTGAGGACACCGCACCAAGTCCCAAATATTATCTACTGTGAAATTAGCCACGGTTCTCACCTGTGTTTGTCACATTCACAGACTCAGATGTCTCGGTACAAACTGTATGTGCAGCTCATGCCTGCCACACTTCCTGGGAAATAGGAATTTTCAAAGGTCATTTCTGATGAATCCAGCTCTTTGCTTTTTGTGCTATCTTTAGATTCTAGGCCTGCATAACATGCAACCCCACTGAAGGGGCGCAAGAAAGTGCTATTGAATAGAGAGTAGATGGAACTCTCCTTCATAGAGTACATCTTCAGAGGGCCTTAGAAGCCACCTACACCTCAGAGACTTGCCGAGGTCAGAGGAGAGAATTAAGACTACGGACAACAGAAGTGCCCCAAAAGATTTACATTTCCGTGAAGGAGGAGCTCCCCCCAAACACCCACTCCCTCCCTTTCTGACTGCATTCGGGCTTGTCAGGTTGGTTACCATGCCCTTTGTTACCTTGGACATCTTGGGTTCCTTTCGTTCTAAGTGCACAGGCCAGAAACTTGGACACTGCCCTCAACTCTCTTTGGTACACCACTACCCTCCCCTCACATATCTGGTCCATCAGCATTCTCCTCAGCCCCACCTCAGAATCCCCTCCCATCATCCTGGTCTGACCACCACCCTCAGCCCTCATCCAGGAAGACACAGTGCTGCCCCGCCCTCCTGCTTCTAGTTGATTCTCAAACAGTAATAACCAGCAAATCCCTGTTAAAACCTAGGTCAGTCCTTGTCCCCTCTACTCAAAACCTTCCATCAGCTCCCATTCCCATCAAAGTAAAACCCATAAATAAGCCTTACTGTCACATGGCCTTACATGTTTCAATTCCCACTGTCTCTTTGACAGCAAAACCAAATGCTCTCCTTCTGCCTCAGGGCCTTTGCACCTGCTGCTTCCTCAACTGGGAATGTTCTGCCCTCAGATATCCACATGACTCACTTCCTTCACATCTTCACTCAGACGTGACTCAGGGCTTTCCTGTCTATCCTTCCTAAAATTTCAGCTTCAATGTCAATACTTAGTACCCTCAATCCTGCCAGATTCTTCTTCAGGGCATGAAATCTCTGTCTGCCACTTTACCAAGAGTGTGAGCTCCATGAGGGCAGAGAATCGCCATGCAGCAACCAGAGCACCAAAAACACTGCCGGGCTCACAGCAGGTTCTCAATAAATGTACTAAATAGGGGCGCCTGGGTGGCTCAGTGGGTTAAAGCCTCTGCCTTCGGCTCAGGTCATGATCTCAGGGTCCTGGGATCGAGTCCCGCATCGGGCTCTCTGCTCAGCGGGGAGCCTGCTTCCTCCTCTCTCTCTGCCTGCCTCTCTGCCTACTTGTGATCTGTCAAATAAATAAATAAATAAAATATTTTTAAAAAATAAATAAATTAATTAAAATGTACTAAATATGTCAAATCCTGTGAAAAGTAGAAGCTGCAAGCAAACCTCCATGATTTGACAGTCAATATAGAACCTGTGACAAAATAACAGGCTAGAAAAAGTAAAGCTGGGGAGAAAAGGAAGATAGTCCCATAAAGCACACACAGAGCTCCTTTAAATCCTAAGTCAATAATGTACAGCCACAGCATAACCTGGAGCAGGAATGTTCTCCAGCAAAAGAATAAAAGCCCAAACCGGCAGCCCTCTGAGGAGAGAATAACTGGAAGAACAGCAGGGAGTAAGAAATGAGTTAATGAGGTTATCTGGCATTGGGAACAGACTAGTGTGTTGGGAGTTTTATAGGCAAGGCCCAGAAACAGGTCAGGGAAGGACTGTAAAATGTTTAAATTAAAAAAAAGCCTAAGAGGATTAAATAAAAATAAGTTTTTAAAAAGCTTTCATTTACAAGTACAAAGCACTATGTAATTGCAAATTATGATGCTGACTTTTAGTTCCCTTAAGCAAAATGGGAAAATTTCTCAAGATACCAGTGGTGCCAGAAAGGAGTCCCCAAGAGAATCCCAGGTTTGTCTTTAGAGACACTGCAAAGGAAGGCAATAGCCAACTCAGGATTTCTAATACCCCAGACCTTGGCCTTCTTGAGGGCAGAAGACTGAGTGTGATTCCACAATTATTTGTTCAACAGCACCTGACACCAAATTAGCAGATGGACTAATGGAAGGCTACGTGAGCTTGCTCCTGTGAGATCTAACTCCTGCAGGACTAAGACCTCTAGGCTTTGCTGCACAAATGCAACAGGCAGTGTGGCTGGCATGAAACCTAGCAAAACCCTCTCCAATATTCTACCCAAGTACTTTCAAAAGCATTTTTGAAACATCCTAAGAAACATTAAAACTCAGCTTAATTAACTTTTGCCAGTCAGAAAATACAACTGCCATGCAACCATGTGAATAAGGCGGGGGGGGGGGGGGGGGAGTCAATATGGAAAGTTCCTGAAATACCTTTCCTTAAAAAAAAAAAATCATTCCCCACTCAGAGCCAAAAAAAAAAAAAAACCAAGAGAAATGCCCTGGAATTCAAAGAAAGAAGCCGGTCGCCATTTTGACAAAGGAAATGGTCTAGAAAGCAGGTAACTCACGCTCAGGCTGTCAGGTGAAACAGGTAGCTGGGCTAGACACACCTGCTCACCTCCGTTCAACTACCAGGTGTGCTAGGAGGCCTTCCACTGCATACCCACTGCCAGCCATTTAAGAGGCTAGTGCCCAAAAGCTATTAAATTCTGGTAAGGGAAAAGAGACTACGCGTGACCGGTTCACAAGTCATCCTGAGACAGCCAACCATAACCCAGGACAGAATTCAGAATGTCTGAGCGGAAAGGCCCTTTATAAATCTCACCCGTTTCCAACACCTCCGGGGCTATTCAGGGAAAAGTCATGTGCTAAGCTAAAAAGGCAGGTGCAGACAACTGGAAATAGTGAGGCCCCAGCCCAACAGCATTCAAATACAAAAACATAAAAATAAAAAAGCTTCAGCTACCCCTGATTCTGGTCTCTGGCTTTAGAGAGGAAGAAAACTGGCCGCGAGAAGTCACATGGCTAATTAATGACAGCTCAAACCAGACTGCCTCAGGACTCCCGGTCCCACGTCCTCGCACATCACCGGCCTCCTCAGCACACCCAAACGTCAGCAGGGGCAGCATCTTCCCCCTCCCATCTTCCAGCATTGCAGGAATAAAAGTAACAGCCGCGGTTGACACCCCAGACCTAGAAATCCCTTATGGGTGACTTTCTTCCACCTGCAGTTGCCCTCATTTACCCTTTGCCCTGACAATCAAGAATTTCTCATCAGTCATGCTTAAAACCCCCAGACTGTAGGCCGAGTTCCTGTCAGCTACCCACTCAAGGGTACATCCAGAGTCAAAGGAAGGAGAAAATCCTGAGCCCTTGAAGTAATTACACTCAAGAACGTCAATTTCTCCTTCCAGCAAGGTAGCAACAACGGGAATTCGCGACCCCCGGGGGAACAGGCCTGAGAGAAAGGCCCTGGGGTCGGAGTAGCAGCTTCTAAAATTACTTGGCGCAGCCTTTGTAAGAGAGAAGAAAGCAAAAAATGTACAAGGCAAACCACCCCCGCCCCGCCGCCCTCTTGATGGCCCTGAATTCCGGGGGGCGCGGGGATGCCCGCGCGCACCTCCCGGGGAGGGACCAGGAGAGAGCGACCCCAGGACGCGTGGGCCGAGGGCCCGGGAGGAGGCGGCGGCGGCCGGCCAGCCCAGTCCCGGGGGGACCCACTTGCCTCCCCGCGGCGCGGCCTGAGGGCCCGAGCGCGCTGCGTCTCCCGGGGCGGCCAGGGTGAGCGCCCAGGGGCCAGACCGGGCCCGGTGGGGCGGCGGAGGCTGGGGGGTTGCGGGGCATCCACGGGCCCCCCGGCCACCCTGGCCCGCGGGTGCGGGGACCCGGGGAACCGGCCGGGGCTTGGGGGGCGCAGGCCGCGCCGCGGGGCCGGTGACAGCGCGCGGGGGCCGTGCCAGGCCGGCCTCGTGGGTGCGGCGGGCACCTCGCGGCCCGGCCCGGCAGGTGCGGCTCGCGGGCCGGGCCGGGGGCGCGGCGGCCCGGCTCTCACCTGGCTGCAGCTCGCTGGTCTCCCGTCCTGCCGCCGCGCCTCGGCGCCGCAGTGCCAGCCGCCGCCGCCTCCGCCTCCGGTCCCCGCGACAGCCGCCTGCAAAATGGCGCCGCGGAGGGGCGGGCCGGGGGCGGGGAGCCGTGGAGCCGCCCGCCCCCGCGCCGGCCCGGGACCCACCTCCCTCTCCGCCCCCGACCCCCCGCCCGGCAGCCTCCCTCCCCACAGGGGAGGGGCTGTGCCCCCTCTCACGCGGGGCCCCGGGCGGGGCAACCGGCCCCCACCCCAGCCGCCCCCCGCGGCGTTCCCTGCGCGCACCCCACCCCAGGTCCCCTTTAGCTCCCTCCCCTGCGTGGAAGTCGCCCCCCTCCTCGCGCCTTGCCGCTACACCTGCTCCTGGGGCCCACCTGGAAGGCAGAGCGCCAGCCCGGAGTCTCCCCCTCCTGGCTCTCCCCTTTTACCCTGCCTGACACTGAGCCCTGTCACCGCTGCGGGAAGATAATCGTGCAATTGGCCCGGCGCATTGGGCTGGGAGTGGGGGGGTGGCTGGAGGTTTCACGGCAATTTCACCGTTTCTCGGGTTAGGCCGTCAGGTTTTTTAACTTACTGGAGGAGAGGGCCTCATTACATCATGCGGACACCGTAACACAGCCCGGGGTTTCTCACACTCCGCTGCCCCGGGGATCCTGTTTAACTGCGGGTTGTGATGCAGCGAGTCTGGGGGGCAGCCAGAGATTTTGCATTTCTAAAGAAGCCCCCGGGTGATGCCGCTGGGTCAGGGCCGCCGAGCGGAAGGGGCTGCGGGTAAAATTTAGCGCCTCGCAGCCGCACCTTGAGTGCACGAGTGAGACGCACGTGGTTGGGCCCCACCCCCTGGCTGCTGAGGCCGGAGGTCTGGAACGAGAGGAACTTGCATTTCTGCATTTCTGACAGCTTCCAGGTGATGCTGCTGCGGCTGCTGTCCGATATTCACACTTCGCGAGCCACTGCTGAAGACCATCTGAATACATGGCCAGAAACAAGCAAACAAACAAACAAAACACTAATAATTAGCACTCTCATAGCACCTTCCATCTTGAAACCACTCTCGTGGTTGCTGTTTCCACCGAATAATAACTGACTAGTTCCCCCAAGCAAGTCTCGAGAGAGCTGAAGAATCGAGGACCGTGTTTGACCTGACATGGGGAGGAGCAGATTTCATCATCGGAATTTCTGCCTGATTCACACACTTTGGGGAACTCCATGGTATAGGTATCATACATATCAATGAGGGGGGAGGGGTATGACTAGCCGCTGGGAATTTCACCAAATACAAAGTATAGTCTGTTTTTGTAAGAATCAATAATGTGCCATCATATTTATCTCTCTAATAACTTGTAGGTTTAAAATACAAGAGTTGGCTTGTAAAATTCAGTACACATTCTATTGTATGTCAACTATATTTGAATTAAAAAAAATTTTTCTACATTGGAATGTCAGGTGTTCAGAGCCTCACGGAAGATGGAGGAAATAAGAGATTAAAAGTTTGTGACCAAACACCTAGAGAAAAATTCATGTTCCTTCTCCCTGTAACATCCCCAGCAGTGAGACTATTTTCCAGCCAAAGTCTATTTTGGGGGGTGGGGTCGCGAGTACTCTGTGTCTTGCTCAGCCAGGATGTGAGATCTGGGATAGAAAAACGGGGGAGTCTTTATTGCATCTTCAGTGTCCCTTTCTCCCTCACAGATTTTCTCTATCCTAAAAAAAAAACTTCCACTGTCCCAGCCTCTCTTCCTCATCCCTCTTCCCCATCCCTCCTCAGGCTGATGCTGTCACTCCCTGCTTTCTCAGACGTCACCAGTGACCTTCTAAGGACCAAATCCAATTGCCTGTTTAGAGCCCTTCTTTTCTACTGAGAGGGCTCTGTAATCTTCCATTGACTTCTCCCTCCTTCTTGAAACTCTTTTCGGGATAATACCCCTGGGTCTTGCATGTCCTATAACCCCCCCCCACTTCCTTCTCAGTTGCCCCATGCTCAACCCTTAAAAAGGTTAGTTTTTACTGACATTTCCTTTCTCTCCCATCTTTTCCCTTGTCCCTTCCTTCTCGAACCCCATCTGAAAAGCAGCCATTTCCTCATTGTTCCAAATCTCTCTCTCTTGATCAGATGTTTTTCTGAACTTCTGGATTTTTCTGATCTTCTGGACATTTCCGATTGTCCTACACAACCTCCCTAGATACTACCCAGGAATTTTAAGTATCTCCCTACTCCTCCTACTACAAACTTCTTATCCGGGTTCTCCCATTTTGCCACCAGAAACTTTGAAGTTGCCTTTGACTGCCTGTTCCCCAGCCCACTTGTACATTTTGTCAACCTATTGGCCAATCGAAAAAAGACGTGTGTCTGGAATTATTTTCTCTACGTGCACCATCCCAGGCCCTCACCGGTTCTTCCTCGGACTGTTGAAAAAGTTTCTCTCTGGCCTCTTGGCCTCAAGAGTTATCTCCCAAAGCCATCCTTGTTATCATCCCCAAACACAGAATTGACCCTTCCCCGCTTCTGGAAATTCTTGAGGGCCTCTGGGTCTACAGAGTAACCTGGTAAAAAGAAACAGAATATAGGCTATTTCCCAGCACAGCATTCAAGGCCCTTTGCCAGCTAGTCTCCAGCTGCTTCTTTTTTTCTGGACAAAGTACCATTTTTTGCTGCAGGCAGACAGGGGATGACCTTGACTTCAACCTTGCAGGGTTTTTATGAGGATTAAATGAGACCTTTAATATAAAATGCTTATTCAGGGCTGGAATACGTAAGTATATTTTACATAGTCAATATGTATCCATGTCCTTATTGTTATATAATTATTTTTATCATCAACTCAAAAAATACATGAATAATTTCCTATTTGTTTCATTTCCCTATTTCCTATTCATTTTCCTTTCCTATTATAGAAGATATAAACGGTGTTTTTTCTTTCCCCTTAACTTCTCTAAACTAAATCAGCAGAACGTTTTGTGACCTGGATAATTTGATTGAAATTTCTGTCATTTCCAGGCTGTGTTATTTTTGAGAGGTAATTGTAGCTTGGGGCCATTCCATCTTTATACAGTGCTTTTCTTTACAATATTTATTTCCGATATCTCTCTGGAGTATAGAACCGAGATTGGCAAACTTTCCACAAAGGGCCTGATAGCTAATGTTTTAGGCTTCGTGGGCCAAGAGGCAAAACCTAGGATATTATAGGGGTGGTTATAAAATGAGAGAAAATTTCCACAAATTTTTTTATTGATAAAATTCAAAATACACAGGATGCCTGGGTAGCTCAGTGGGTTAAAGCCTCTGCTTTCAGCTCCGGTCATGGTCCTGGGGGTCCTGGGATCGAGCCCCACATCAGGCTCTCTGCTCAGCGGGGGAGCCTGCCTCCCTCTCTCTCTCTGCCTGCCTCTCTACCTACTTGTGATCTCTGTCTGTCAAATAAATAAATAATTTTTTTAAAAAATTCAAAATACAACAATAGTAATTGAGTGTAAGCTTTTGGTAGTACAAGTCTGCTAAGGAAAAAAAATGGAATTTGAGGGGGCGGGCAACAGAGAATAAGATTCTGCTTAATTTGAGCTTGAAGCTAGTGTCTCCTATCATCAAATCAGTCACAAATGTGCATCTGTAAAAACCATTCTTAGCTGGTACAAAAACAGGCCAAGCCCTGATCTAAACCATAAGTCCCCCCACTTCGGGTTGTCCCTTCAGGGTAACATGGGGCTGATATAATTTATAATAGGTCTTCGAAGGTAGAAGAAAGCAAAATGACAGTCATTTCAAAGTCTTTTCTTCTGAGAAAGTGCTTGGAGAAGAGGGTGAAAGCTTCTTCCCTACACCATGCCTTGGTGTCAGAGGAAGTGACACTTTTCTAAATCAGACTCACATAGGGAAATGCCCAGATATGAGGCAGCCTGGGAGAGCCCAAGATCTGCCTAAATAGGGACGCCTGGGTGGCTCAGTTGATTAAGCAGCTGCCTTCAGCTCAGGTCATGATCCCAGCATCCTGGGATTGAGTCCCACATCAGGCTCCTTGCTCGGCGGGGAGCCTGCTTCTCCCTCTGCCTCTGCCTGCCATTCTGTCCGCCTGTGCTCGGCTCTCTCTCTCTCTCTCTCTCTGACAAATAAATAAATAAAATCTTAAAAAAAAAAAAAGAAAAAAAAAGATCTGCCTAAATATTCTCTCTCTCTTTCTCTCATTTTTTTTTTTAACATGTTCAAGGATGTTCACTGCAGCATTGTTTCAAACAGGAAAAAAAAAACTGAAACGCAACCCAGATGGGCATCAACTGGAGAATGACTGAATAAACTGGCATATAAGCACTGTATGAAATACCATGTAGCCCTCATACTTTTTAAAATTGTGATACAACTCGCACACCTTAGTATTCACCGTTTAAAGAATACAGTTCAGTGGTTCTTAGTATATTGGCAAAGCCGGACTGCCATTACCACTGCAACTTCAGAACGTTTCATCACCCCAAAAAGAACCCTTATACTTATTATCAGCAGTTCCTCCTCTTTCCCCTCCCTCCAGTCCCCGGCAACCACTAATTTCCCATCCAAGTACTAACCAGGCCCGACCCTGCTTAGCTTCTGAGATCAGACGAGATCGGGCACATTCAGGGTGGTATGGCCATAGATGACAACCACTAATCAACATTCTATTTCTATGCATTTGCCTATTCTGGGCATTGAATATAAATTAAACCACATTAATAGGTGATCCTCTGCAATCAGCTTTTTTCACCTAGCACAATGTTTTCAAGGTTCATCCATGTTGTAGCAGGTGTCAGCACTGTCTTTCTTTTTTTAAGATTTATTTAGGGGCACCTGGGTGGTTCAGTGGGTTAAAGCATCTGCCTTCATCTCTGGTCATGATCTCAGGGTCTTGGGATCCAGCCCCGTGTTGGGAATCTCTGCTCAGTGGGGAGCCTGCTTCCCCCTCTTTCTTCCTGCATCTCTGCCTATTTGTGGTCTCTTTCTGTCAAATAAAGAAAAAAAAATCTTTTTTTTAAAATTTTTTAAAATCTTTTTTTAAAAAAAGATTTTATTTATTCATTTTAGAGATAGTGAGAGTGCGAGGGGGCCCATAAGAATGAGGGTGGGGAAGGGACGGAAGGAGAGAATCTCGAGCAGACTCTGCACCCGGTGTGGAGCCCAATGAGGGCCTCCATCTCAGGACTAGAGATCACTTCCTAAGCAGAAACCAAGAGTCTGATTCTCAACTGACTTCACCACCCAGCTGCCCCTCGTTTCTTTTTTAAGTTGTGGTCAAATATCTCTACAACACAAAATTTACCATTTTAACTATTAAGGTGAACCATGAGAGACTATGGACTCTGAAAAACAATCTGAGGGTTTTGAAGGGACGGGGGGTGGGAGGTTGGGGTACCAGGTGGTGGGTATTATAGAGGGCACGGATTGCATGGAGCACGGGGTGTGGTGCAAAAATAATGAATACTGTTATGCTGGAAATAAATAAATAAATAAATAAATAAATAAATAAATAAATTTAAAAATAAATTAAAAAAAAAAAAAGTGTACAATTCAGGGGCATGAAGTGCATTCGCACTGCTCCGTAACCGCTGTCACTGTCCACCTCCGGAATGTTTTCATGATCTCAAACTGAAACTGTGTCCTTATGAAACACTAACTCCCCGTGGCCCGCTGGTAACGACTATTCTGCTTCCTCCTCTGTCAATTTGCCTAATCTAGGTGCCTCAGGTACGTGGAGTCATACAATATTTATCTTTTTGCATCCAACTTCTTTCCATTAGAATAATGTTTTCAGGCGTCGTCCCTGCTGGAGCTTGTATCAGAGTTCCATTCCTTTTTAAGGTAGAAAAATACTCCGTTGTCCGGTTATACCATAAAATGTCCCCTCCTTGTGGGCTGGCCACCAGGAAAGACCCAGCTATAAGTAAAGCTGTTATCGGGTACAGAGTGTCCTCGGGGTCCCAGGAGTGACTAGGAGTGCAGGGAAAACAATCTGCAAGGAGGAAGGCAGGATGAGAAGCTAAGGGCACAGGAGGGGTCCTGATAGCCCAGGAGTTCAGGCTGGGAGCAGGCAGGGCAGGGCTGGCCTGAGGCCTGGGAAGGACCTGGGTTCAGTGGCTGAGGACTAGAGGACCCCACCCAGCCCTTCTCTGAGGGCTAGGGCCTCTCTTTCCCAAGGGGCAGGAATATAGTCATCAATATATCATTTTCCGGGTACCTGGGTGGCTCAGTTGGTTAAGCATCTGCCTTTGGCTCAGGTCATGATCCCAGGGTGCTGGGATCGAGCCTCCTGTCAGGCTCCAGGCTTTCAAATAAATGAATAAAATCTTTTAAAAATATTATATATATATATATATATATATATATATATATATATATATATATATATATATATATATACAGTTTCTCCCCTATCAGACTGGCAAAGATTAATAACATCCAAGGCTGGTAAAAACACACGGAAATAGACTTTCTCAAAATCTGTGGGAAGGATTCTAAGTTAGTCCACCTTTGGGGAATGTAATTTGGCAACATCTATCTGTTTCAATGCATGCCCCGTATCTGTTAAAATATCTATTTAAATGTACACACCTTTAACCCAGAATACCAGTTCCAGCAGGAAGCCCAGCTCAGGGCAGCCACGAATGTCTGTGCCATGACACAAGAGGGTTTGCCCATGGGAACAGCCCTCTGCCTTTTATTTGTCCTCCACAAGTGACCTCTCCAACCTGCACTCCACCCCCCCCACCCCAATCTCAAATTCCCTATCTAACCATTTGTCCCTACTCCCAGCTTCCTGCTTCCCTCCTGGGAGACCATTCCTGGGAGGTGCTTCCCTCAGCCCCACCTGCCAGTGAGGGACCCCCCCACCACCACCACGCAGCCTTTCTGGAGAGTCCCCTCCCTCAGGTAGCATCTCAGCACTCACCACCCCCTTCCACAACCCACATCCTCCCAGCTCTTGCACCCTTCTTCCCTTCTCAGTTCAGCTTCTTAAAGAGCCACCTCCGTCCCTGTCTCCATCCTGACATCCTCCTTTCTTCTCCCTCTGGCAATCTGGCTTCTGTCCCTGTTTTCCTTTGGACCTACCCAGGTAAACTCGCCATTTGCCCCAAATTGCACAATCTAGGGGATCTTCTCTGTGGGTAGCTTATTGGAAATTTCTGGAAGTATTTGGCACAGCCAGGGCTGTGTTTTCTCAGGAAAATCTCTCCTCCTTTGTTTGGCTTTGTGGCTGCATTTCCTGTTGGTTTTTCTAGGTCTCTGGCCACATCCCCCCCACCCCCCAACTTGCTTAGACTCCCATTCCTCCTGTTCCTTCAAACCCTCGTGTTAGGAGTGGGGGAGTATGTCCATTTCGGTCCATTTCTGTTCTGTCCATTCTCCTCAAAAACCCTTCAGCAGCTTCACTATTCCTTCTGCCTGGATCATATTGACCTTTTCTCTAGATCATTCGTGCTCATTGTTTAAGTTCCCTCCACCCCTGCCCTTGGACTCTCCTGGAAATCTTCCCTGAGCCCCTAGGTGGGTATAGGTGTACCCCTGCATACTTCCTAGGACTTAGAATGAAATTATATTGAAATACCTTGTTTTTCTGCCTTGTTCCCCTGCCTCACTAACTGTCAGCTCCCCCAGGGCAGAGACCTTGATTTATGTATGAACTTTTGCCTGCTGGCTGGTCACATGATGCCTGCCACACAGTAGATGCTCAGTGAATAGTCAAGGATGTCAGCTGTTGGACTGAACCACCAGGGCCTGAGCACTGATGGGAGATACAGTATGAACGGAGGGGAAGACTCAGGATTAACTCCCGGTTCCTGGAGAATTGGAAACCAAGAGGGAAACAAAAGTTAGAGGCAAACCCCGAAAGGCTTCAAATGCCTGGGTAAACACTATTATCCAGTAAAGGAGTCATTTGAGCCTAGAATCTCAGAGTCTTAGTCTCTGGAGGGGGAGGGAATGGGAAAAGCACAAAATCCATCAATATTTATACAAAGTAGAAAAGAGGTAAAATTAACCCAAGCTGTTGGAATTCAGGATGCTATCACCCTGTGGAGGGACAGTGACTAAGGAAAGACCCACAGGGTCTTCTGAGGAGCTGGTCATGTTCTATGCCTTCATCTGGGTGCTAGGCAGGCAAGCATATTCAATTAGTGAGATTTCATTAGGCTGTACACTTATGTGTGGTTTTCTGTATGTATATTACAAAGCATTTTTATTAAGTAAATGCAACAACCAACTTAGAAAAAAAAATTACATTTAGTAAATTGGGTGTTCTGTTTTAAATAACATGGTCCATCTTCAGAAGAAAGTAGAGACGAATCCCCTTCCTAGCATGGGCCCTAGCAGAAAGTCAGGCCCCAGGACATAAATTGGTCCAAATTAGTCTCCAGGAATGTGCATGTTAGGAAAGAAAGATGTGCATATATACTATAGGATGTGAAGGTTTAATTTAGAATATGCCTTTGGTCTTAGAACAAATGTGTCACACAACTCACGTACCCTTGGGGAAAAGGCACAGGGTCCCTGCCCCAACTATGCCTTGTGGATGACGTTGGGGAAATCATTTTACCAACCTACAGGTATGTCTCCCAATATGCAAAGTGAAGATAATTCTGTCTGCCCATCTACCCCCAGGTTGGTATAAGCATTAAATGATATACTTACCGCAAACATGTTTTCTGCAAATGTTTTCTACTGCCTTTTACAAATATAAATTATTAGCACAAGAGGCCTAATCTAGTTGCAGGACTCAGCCCACGATTGGTTTTGAGCCGAAATCACACACTCGATCTTTCCTTGGACTGTGTTTACACTTCATTTATATGAAATTTCATTCTCTTTGTTTTTGATAAGGTCTCCAGTTATGCAAACTCACTTGGAATTTAGAACCTTTGTGCCCAGACTGTTGGCTGTCCCACTCACTCATCCAATACAAGTTTGGACAGCCACTCTTGATCACATGGTGATGATCACATGCAACCTGGCAGGCATGGGGCTAGACACCATCGACAAAACTGATAAATAGGAAATTCACCTCACCTGCTCCATGTGAGCCTGTATACTGGTAAGTATGGAGGCTAGAGAAGAAATCGTCGTCTACCCAGTGTCTGGTTGGGCTCCTGATGCTCAGAGGACTTTTTCTAAGACATGATATGGCAACCAGCGAAAAAGCAAATAAAATATAATTATGTTGGTGGTGAGTGCTAAAAAGGAGTCATCAAAAAGACTGGCCATGATCCAGATTGGCGGGGGGGGTGGCCATCATCGGTAAGGTAATGAAGAAGTCCTAAAGAGGGGATATTATTGCTAAAATTTGAAGAAGCCAATTATGCAAAGAGCTAGGGGAAGAACATTCCAGGAAGAGGGGACAGTGAGTACAAAGGTGCTGGGGCAGGAAAGAACTTGTCACATTTGAGAAACTGAGAAGTGGTTGGTATGGTTGGGACATGGACAGTGGGAAGAGGAAAGAAATGAATGAGATTGAAGAGTTGGTCATGAGAGGGCTAGATGGAGCAGGCCTTCTAAGTATGAAGGGAAGTCATCTGACGGGTCCAGCAAGGGAGTGACATGACCTCATTTCTTGTTTTCAGATCACTCTGCTGCCCTGTGGAGAATGGATGGGAGGGTCAAGTATAGAGCAAATCGAATATGGAGGAGTTACAGCCAGTTAGGTGGAAGATGGTGGCTTGGGATGAGAACAGGAGAGATAGATATATGGAGCAGATTCAAAATGCTTTGGAGATAAAAATGATAGGGCTTGCTAATGGGCTGTATGTGGAACACAAAGGAAAGAGAGAAATCCGGGGACATCTGTGTTTGGAGCTTAGGCAGCCCGTAGGTGAGAGGCCACTCTGTCAATGGGTTCTGGATGGAGGAGGGGTTGGGGCGGGGAGACTTCAACCTGTGACACCCCCAGAGCAAACAATGCCATAGCTGCCTCTGGATTCCCTTATTGACCTCAGGGAGGAGGACAGGGCTAGAGTTGCACACATTGGAGCCAACAGTGACATACGATACTCAAAGCCAGTGAATTCAGTAGGACCATGGAGGGAAAGAGCATAGAGGGAAAGGAACCAAGGCCTGGTAATAAGGTCTGGGGGCTCCTCCAGCACAGGAGACTGAAGTTAAGCGGGAGAGAACAGTGGGTGATGAGGACACAGAACATCGTCTAGTAGTTGGTGGAGACCCTCCAGCAATAACACTTCCCTTAAAAATTCGTACTCAGCCCAGCTAGAGGGAATTTAGAGGGAAATCACGGTGTAAAAAGAGGTGCATGCATGAAACCGACTCGGAGAAAGCTAGAGATCTTGGTCTGAGGGTGGTTAGACCCCCCCCTTTTTTAAACTAAGGTATAATATAACTACAATAAAGCACACAGCTGAAAGTGCTGCTTGATGAATTTCTACCTGTGTATGGATTTGTGTAAGTTAAAATACACAAATATATGTATACACACAGGTGTGCACACACACACACACACTTTCTAGGATTCTGGAAATAACTTCTAGAAAGTTCCTTTATGCCCTCCTCTGGTCATTACCCACCTTCCCCATAAAACCACTACTGTATCACCATCAGTTGGGTTTGCCCATTTTTAAACTTTTTTATAAAAAGAATTGTGCAGCACGTGCTCTTTCGTGCCCGGCAATTTTTACGCAGCATAATGTCTGACATTCATTCAGGTTGTTACAAGTGACGGGAATTTATTGTCTTCCACTGCTGCACAGAGTTCCACTGCACGAAGACCACCATTTATTCACTCATTTTGCCATGATGGGCATTGGAATTGTTCCCAGTTGGGAATATTATATGCTGTGAACATTTTTATACAAGTCTTTTGTGAAAGGTTTGCATTTAAGTTCTCATGTGGTTCTAAGAATAGCCTCAGGGGCACCTGGGTGGCTCAGTGGTTAGGCGTCTGTCTTGGGCTCAGGTCGTAATCCCAGCCAGTGTCCTGGGATTGAGTCCCACATCAGGCTCCCTGCTCAGCAGGAAGCCTGCTTCTCCCTCTCCCACTCCCCCTGTTTGTGTTCCCTCTCTCGCTGTGTGTGTCTCTCTCTGCCAAATAAATAGATAAATAAAATATTTTTTAAAAAATAAAAAAGAAAAGAACAGCCTCAGATAAGTACCAACAGAGTTTCACTAAAATTCAAGGAGATAGATAGGAGACACAAGTAGGACTCCTTCCAGCTAGAGGTGTCATATATGTTGTGAACATCCATATGCTAAAAAAAATATTCATTATGTATCTGAAGTTCACATTTAACTGGGGATCTTGTATTTTTATTTGTTAAGTCTGGTAACCCTATCAGACCTGAGCTCATTTTTTTGTATATGTTAAGTTCTTCATAAAATATATTTTCTAAAAGATTTTATTTATTGAGGCACCTGGGTGGCTCAGTGGGTTAATGCCTCTGCCTTCAGCTCAGGTCATGATCCCAGGGTCCTGGGATCAAACCCCACATTGGGCTCTCTGCTCAGCAGGGAGCCTGCTTCCCCACCCCCTCTCTGCCTGCCTCTCGGGGCCTACTTGTGATCTCTGTCTGTCAAATAAATAAATAAAATCTTAAAAAAAAAAAAAAAAGACTTTATTTATTTATTTAACAGAGAGAGATCACAAGTAGGCCGAGAGGCAGGTAGGCGGTGGGGAAGCAGACTCCCTGCTGAGCAGAGAGCCCGATGCGGGGCTCGATCCCAGGACCCTGAGACCATGACCTAAGCCAAAGGCAGAGGTTCTAACCCAATGAGCCACCCAGGTGCCCCTATTAAAATATTTTTAATGAGCTATGAATGCATCTGGTTGTGTCTCTTCTCCATCAATTCATGCTAACTAGATCTCCTGTGGAAAAAAGCCTCCTGAATATTTTCACCCAAAGAATACAAAAACACTAATTCAAGGGGCGCCTGGGTGGCTCAGTGGGTTAAAGCCTGCTTTCAGCTCAGGTTGTGGTCCCGGGGTCCTGGGATCAAGCCCCACGTCGGGCTCTCTGCTCAGCAGGGAGCCTGCTTCCCCCTCTCTCTCTGCCTGCCTCTCTGCCTACTTGTGATCTCTCTCTCTCTGTTAAGTGGATAAATAAAATCTTAAAAAAAAAAACAAAAACACTAATTCAAAAAGAAGTGCCTGGCTGGCTCAAGTCAAAAATACATACAAGTCTTGATGCTGGGGTCATGAGTTCAAGCCCCACACTGGGTGTAGAGATTACCTAAATAAATACAACTTTACAAAAAAAAAAAAAAAAAGACACTAAATACACACACACACACACAAAGATATATGCACCCATTTGTTTATTGCAGCATTATTTACAATAGCCACGGTATGGAAGCAACCTAAGTGTCCTCAATAGATGAATGGGTAAAGAAGATGTGATATACATGAAATGAAATACTGTTAAGCCATAAAATGAATGTGATCTTCCCGCTTATGACAACACGGGTGGATGGAGGGCATTATGCTAAGTGAAATACGTCAGAGAAAGAGAAGTACCATATAATTTCACTTATATGTGGAATCTAAAGTAAAAAACAAACAAACAAAGCAGATGATCTTTATAAATAGAGAAAAAAACTGGTGGTTGCCAGAGGGGAGGGGAGTGGGGGGGATGGGCAAAATGGGTGAAGGGCAGTGGGATGCACAGGCTTCCAGTTATGGAATGAATAAGTCGTGGCAGTAGCGTTGTATGGTGACAGATGGGAGTTACGATGTGCTGAGCACATCATAACAGGTAGACTTGTTAGATCACTATGTTGTGCACCTGAAACTCATGTAACATTCTGTGTCAACGCCACTTCAATTAAAAACAAAAGGAAAAAACCTTCTGAGGCATTTTGCAGGGTGTTGGTCATTCTCTGGAGAGATGGGATCTATATTTATTTGTTCTGATTTTCTTTTAATAATAAGTTTATTCTAGTGGCGTCTGGGTGGCTTAATTGGTTAAGCATCTGCTTTCAGCTCAGGTCATGATCTCAGGGATCTGGGATGGAGCCCTGAGTTGGGCTCCCTGCTCAGCAGGGAGCCTGCTTCTCCTTCTCCCTCTGCTCCTACCCCCTGCTTTTGCTCTGTCTTTCTCTCTCAAATAAACAAAAAGAATCTTTTTTTTTAAATAACAAGTTTAGGGGTGCCTGGGTGGCTCCGTGGGTTAAAGCCTCTGCCTTCGGCTCAGGTCGTGAGCCCAGGGTCCTGGGATCGAGCCCCATATCAGGCTCTCTGCTCAGTGGGGAACCTGCTTCCCTTCCTCTCTCTCTGCCTGCCTCTCTGCCTACTTGGGATCTCTGTCAAATAAATAAATAAATAAATTTTTTAAATAAATAAAAAATAACAAGTTTATTCAGAATCTAGGTCCAACATATAGAGGTGTGGAACTCTATGTCGGAAAATGCGGACGGCTGCCTAAAAATCAAATTTTGAAATGGATTGTGTGTTCTTCCAGCGTTATAGGTGCCTGCTTTCTGGCGCTGCCTCACCACTGTTCTGCAGACATTTTTTGGACAAGTGGATAGCCTGTTAGGACAGCCTCTGCTGGAGCAGCCCTCCGTCACCACACTTCAAAATACTGTCCCTGCTACCTGCCCTTTGCTCCCTAGCATGTCTTCCTTACCTGATTTCTTTAAACAGAAATTATATGTGGAAATAGCTTATCAGCTTATTCAGGGCATAAAAATAGAGTCCACAATTCAATTTTTAAAATACAGACTTTAAGTGACCTAGGTAATTAAGATACAACCTTTTCATCTTTAATTTATAGCATGGCAAATACTGGTTCCAAAAACATAAATCCAAACAAGGTAGCATATTTGGCTTCTCAATGAGGCAAAAATGTCTGAAAACATAATACTTTGTGTTGGTGACAATGTCAGGAGATGAAAACTCTCCCACATTCCTGGTGGTGGGGTTAAATCAGTTGAACCTTTTTGGAAACCTTAGTAAGACACACTGTAAAACTTTTAAAACATGCCTACCTTTTAATCTTACAAGTCTACTCACTGAAGCTGATTTTAAGGAAATCATTATGGATGTGTGCAAAGATTTATGGCCATGGGTGTCTATCATAGCATGGTCTGAAGTAATAAAAAATTGGAAGTCTCCTGAATGTCTAATAAGAGGGAACTGTTAAATACATCACAGCCCAAGTGTTATACGGCCATTCTATTTGATGATGTAGAAAAATAACAAATGACAGGAAGGAGTGTTCATGGAATGTAAGTGAAAAGCAGATTAAAATGTATATAAACTAGATTGCTCTTGGCCAAAAATCACACAGAATGCTGAGTCCTACTTCTGTGCAAGAGATAATGAATATAAGGAAGTAAGGAAAATGCATTCTCTCTGATAGCAAGAAGCCCAGAGGTAAGGATGTGTTTGTGCTGATGAATGGTTTGATGACACCTTCAAAGACCCAGGTCCTTTTCATCTGTCCAGCCCATCTCATCAACAAAGCAGCTTACCTCCCCTCAGGGTTGCAGGATGGCTCGATGGCTGCAGGTGTAACATGGGACTGGTTTTTTCCTACGCATCTTTTTCAGAACAAGGAACTCTTCCAATGGCCATCACCAGAACCTCACATCTAGGGGCACCTGGCTGGCTCAGTCAACGGAGCATGTGACTCTTGATCTCTTGATCTTGGCATTGTGAGTTGGAGCCCCACATTGAGGGTAGAGATTACTTAAGAAACAAAACCTAAAAAGAAGGAAGGAAGGAAGGAAGGAAGGAAGGAAGGAAGGAAGGAAAGAAGGAAGGAAGGAAGAAAGAAAAGGGAACCTTATGTCTCAGCTCAGCTGATCAGAAAGGCATCTGTGTGCCCCCCACTGAACCAATCACTGAGGTGTGCTTGGGCTGTGAGTGGTCTATAGGTAGGTCAAGCTGTTGGTCCCAGAAGCCCTCAGACAGCAGCATCCATGAAGCTGGTTGGGGCAGGGTGTGGAAAGTGTTTGGAAACAGTGCTTAGACCAGTGGTTCTCAAAACGTGATCCTTAAGCCAACAGCATGACATAGGAATTGTTTTAAAAGATAAATCCTTGGGCCCCACCCTGGGTTTTCTAATTCTGAAATTCTGGAGGTGGGACCCAGGAATCTGTGTTTTAACAAACCCTCCAGGTGATTATAATGTTTGATGGACTTGGACTATTCAGGATTTGCTCTTGCATTGGGAATACCTGAAAAGTTGCCCTTTGCTGTGATATTGGGATTCATTTTCTAGAGCATCTTCCCGGACTGAAAAGGCTGGAAGCTAAAACAACATGTCCACCTATCAAAATGCTCATGTGAGCTCCTGTATGAAAGCTGAGTCACAAGGAGGAGAGGCAAGACTCAGAATAGTGACTTGCTAGTGTGAACTTGGCATAGGTGTGGGGGTTCTGGTGGTGGCCAATGTGGCAGCACCTTCTTTGTTTACAACATCCTGAGTGTAACAGCAACAACAGAATGCTTGCCATCCCAGTTCTGTGTGGTTTGGTGGGGAGTCATTCTGTGACTTCTTTTTCATTGTGGCAAAAAACACATAACATTAAACTTACCATCTTAACCATTTTCTTAAAGATTATATTTATTATTTTAGAGAGAGAGAGAAAGACACAGGGCATGAACAGGGAGGGAGAGGGGCAGAGGGAGAGAATCTCAAGCAGACGGCGCACTGAGTGCAGAGCCCGAAGTGGCTCAGTCTTAAGACCGTGAGATCATATCCTGAGTCGAAACCAAGAGTCAGAGGCTCAACTGACTGAGCCACCCAAGTGCCCCCCGTCGTGACCCCATCTTAACCATTTTTCAGTGTACAATTTAGCAGTGTTCTATACATTCACATTGTCGTACAACAGATATCTAGGACTTTTTCATCTTGCAAAACGGAAACTACCCATTAAACACTAATTTCTCCTTTCCCCAGCCCTTGGCAACCAATACTGTACCTTATGTTTCTATTATTTTGACCGCTTTAGAGGTTTCATATTAGTGGACTCATATGGTCTTTGTCCTTTTGTAGCTGGTTTACTTTCCTCAACATAATGTCCTCAAGATTCATCAATGTTGTAGCAAGTAACAGGATCTCCTTCTTTTTTAAGGCTGCATAATATTCCATTGTGTGTATACGTCCTACATTTTCTTTATCTGTTTATTCGTGGGCGGACATTTAAGTTGTTTCCACATCTTGGCTCTCGTGATAATGTTGCAGTCATGGATGTATAAATATCTCTTTGAGATCCTGCTTTGAATTCTTTTGACTATATACCCAGAAGTGGGATTGCTGGACCCTTGGGCCCCTGGGTGGAGCACTGAGAGTGTCTACTAACACCCCACGTGGGGATTTAAGATGTTTATTACGAAGCTCCCTGTCACTAAGTGTGGAGGACAAGCAGTGGACAAAGAGATAGATGGAAAGAAGACTACTTAGAAGGTGACGAAAAGTCTGGATAAGAAGTAACGAGTGACAGGGCACCTGGGTGGCTCAATGGGTTAAGCCTCTGCCTTCAGCTTAGGTCATGATCTCAGGGTCCTGGGATCGAGCCCCACATCGGGCTCTCTGCTCAGCGGGGAGCCTGCTTTCCCCTCTCTCTCTCTGCCTGCCTTTCTGCCTACTTGTGATCGCTCTCTGTCTGTCAAATAAATAAAATCTTAAAAAAAAAAAAAAAAGAAGTGAAGAGTGCCCTAGCAGTGGGGACATACACAGAGAGCTGGGCTTGGAAAATATCCCAGCTCTATGAGCTTAGAAGAGTTGCTTAACCTCCCTGGGTCCATTGTAATAATAGTGAAAAAGAAAGAGGAGGGGGAGTAACATTTATTGAGCACTTCACTCTGATCAAGACACTGTTGGTTCCAGGGGCACCTGGGTGGCTCAGTGGGTTAAGCCTCTGCCTTCAGCTCGGGTCATGGCCTCAGGGTCCTGGGATCGAGCCGTACATTGGGCTCTCTGCTCGGCAGGGAGCCTGCTTCCTCCTCTCTCTCTCTCTGCCTGCCTCTCTGCCTACTTGTGATCTTTCTCTGTCAAATAAATAAATAAAATATTTTTTTAAAAAAAGATACTGTTGGTTTCAAAGAGGTTATAGTCGTTACTTTAGCTAACCCTCACCACTACCCTGGGAGGGAGGCACAATCATTGTCCCCATGTGACAGATGAAGACACGGAGGCTCAGAGACATTAAGTAACCTGCCTGAGGTCCGACAACTAGTACTTTTCCTCATGATGCTTGATGAGATTAATGGTGGCTAACACTGGCGGAGTTGGAGGGAAATGGACAGTGGCTTCTCTTGGGAGTGATGGAAGACAGCAAACAATGGAGGTGGTGCGGGTTGCGCAACTCTGTGGATTATTGAAAACCTTTATATTGTACACTTTAAAAGAGTGAATTGTATGGTAGATGAATTATCTCAATAAAGTTATTTTAAAAATTTTTTTAAGTAGGCTTCGCACCCAGCATAGAGTTCGGGCTTGAGATCAAGACCTTGAGATCTCACGACCCTGAGATCAAACCTGAGCTGAGATCAAGACTCCGATACTCAGCTGACTTGAGCCACCCAGGCACCCATCAATAAAGCTTTTTTTTTTTTTTTCATGTAAAATACCCAACAGGTAAACTTCAGGTATGGAAATGTGTGCTATGTGGCTATAGACAAGTAATGAATAGCTTTCCACGGTAATAGAGAGCATTTCATCATGGTAAGAAAAAAAAAAGAATCTTCCATAGACTCTGGATATTCTGGATACTGACTTCTTTCTCTCGTGTGTATACTGGCCCAGGGCAAAATTGTGAAACTGAAGTTCAAGTGAACACGTGTGCTGTGTTTACCGGCTGCCAGGTGTTCTTTCCATCACGAGTGTCTCACCCCCTACTGCAGGGAGGCATTGTCTTTTCCATCTTGATCCCGAGATACCAGAGCACATGGATCAACCAACCGAGCCACAGAGGCACCTCTATTTTTTTCCTTTTGATCTTGAGTCCAATTAAGGATCCCCAGTTGCATTTGGTTGTCCTGCCCCTTTAATCTCTTTCCATCTGGAAGAGTTTCTTTGCCTCTTTTTATTTTTCATGTTGTGTGTGTGTTTGAAGAGTTCAAGTCCCTTGGTTAGCAGAATGTCCCTCTATTTGGGTTTGCTGCGGTTTCCTCATACTTAGATTTGGATTAAAGTCTTAACACTCTTGACTCTCCACCCATACATCTGGAAGGATAACTTAGGGTGGGGGTTTGGTTCTAGAGTTTCTCAGCAGGATTCAGCTCCGTTGCCCCGAGTAGTTGTTTGTTGGATAAGCCACTCATTTACTGGCTGTTCTTCCCTGTTTCACTTCTTCACCACCTTCCTAGTGTTTCCCCAGCTCACCTCCCAAATAAACTACTTGCTTTCAAGTTCTTGTCTCAGAATTTACCCAAACCAAGACTCACAGTATACCCTACACACTATTTCGTGGCGTGCTTGGTTTGATGGACATAACCTGGAAATAGTCTCGTATCACGACGAACACCAAGCCTTCCTGATTCTTATTAGGGGCAACATAGTCTATCCCCATCCACGGCCATGGGAAAGGGACAGCCTCAACTCACTCATCGTGTCAGAAACGGGGCTAGCCAACTTTCCCTGAAGCTGGCCTGTTCTCTCTCTCCACCCTTTCGGGCTTCCATGATTCTCCCAAGCACCCCTCCCCAAATCTGGGATGCAGCCCTAACCCAACCCCTCTCTCCCTCTCTTGCTCTGTACTATATAAATTATCAGAGCTACAAAATGTCACTCCCAGAGGAATCTGCTTTAGCCTATGGAGTCCTGGAGTCCTTTCCTCTTCTTTCCTTTCCTTTCTTTCCTTTTCTCTCTTCTCTGTTCCTTTCTTTTCCTTCTTTTCCTTTCCTTTCCCCTTTTCTTTCCTTTGCCCTTTTCATTTCATTTCTTTTCTTTTCTCTTTCTTTCTTTCCTTCCTTCCTTCCATCCATCCTTCCTTCTTTCCTTCCTCTCTTGCTTCCTTTTCTGGTTAGAAGAAAACAAACTCGTTTTATTATTCTCGTTTCCATTTTTTTTTTAAATCTCAAAATTAATAATGAATACTGTTTTTTCTGAAAATAAATAAATTAATTTAAAAAATAATAAAATATTTTTTAAAATCTCAAAATTAAGCACAATGTAAAAACTTGTCAAGATTAAAAATTCAGGAGAGTTCACATTGGAATTTGGATTTCATGCTTTTCTTAGAAAATCAGAAGTGCTGGAAATGCTTCTGTTAGGGCATGACCAGTCTTCAGAGCTGTGGCTGAGGGTCCCAGCCCCTGGGGACAAGGGGTGGGGTCTTCCTGCCATCTACTCCACCCACGCCGTGGGCTCCTCATTCATTTACAGGACCTCTCTGGTCCTTCTGGGTAACTGGGTTTGAAACCCCTGGTTTTGGACCTCACTGATGCAGGCTTAAAGTATTTCTAAATCACCTAAAGTTAAAATGCAAATTTTGCTTCAGTAGGTCTGAGTTGGGACTTGAGATTCTACCTTTCTTATAAGCTTCCAGGTGATGCTAATGTTTCATGGTCTACAGACCATTCCTTGAAGGATCTAGTCTCTCCCCTCCCCAGTCCATCTTGTACATCATTGTGCATTTCTTTCTTTGAATGTTATGTTTCGCTGTTTAAAAAAAAATCCCAGTGGGGGATGCCTGATGGTTCAGCTAGTTAAGCATCTGCCTTTGGCTCTGCTCAGGTCATGATCCCAGGGTCCCGGAATCAAGTCCCGCATCTGGCTCCCCTTTTCTACCTCCTGCTCCCACTGCTTGTGCTCTCTCTCTCTCTCTCTCTCTGACGAATAAACAAATAAAATCTTTTAAAAGTTGTTTTTTTTTTAAGATTTTATTTTTATTCATTTGACACAGAGAGAGAGAGATCACAAGTAGACAGAGCAGCAGGCAGAGAGGGGGGCAGGGAAGCAGGCTCCTTGCTGAGCAGAGTACCCAATTTGGGGCTCCATCCCAGGACCCTGAGATCATGACCTGAGCTCCCTAAAAGTTTTTTTATAATTAAAACAATTTTAAAAATCCAGTGGTTACTGAATATCAATGGCAGTTCCTTTTACTATTTAACATTCTTTTTTTTTTTTTTTTTTTTTTTTAAGCAGGTTCCAGGCCCAGCGTGGAGCCCAACATGGGACTTTAACCCAACCCGTAGACTGAGACCTGAGCTGAGATCGAGAGTCACATGCTTGGGGTGCCTGGGTGGCTCAGTGGTTAAAGCCTCTGCCTTCGGCTCGGGTCATGATCCCCCAGGGTCCTGGGATCGAGCCCCACATTGGGCTCTCTGCTCAGCTCTCTGCTCTCTCTACCTGCTTGTGATCTCTCTCTCTCTGTGTCAAATAAATAAATAAAATATTTTTTAAAAAGAGTCATATGCTTAACTGACTGAGCCACCCAGGCACCCCTACTATTCAATTTTTTAAATCACAGAATCTTATGGCTTCCTCATCACAAAGTTCTCTGCTCAATCCCCAGTGTACAATAGACCAGTGAAATTAGAATAGGGGTATTACTGAGGTTGGAGAAGGGGCCTTGGGGAAATAGGACCCTGAGGTTTCCTCCCAACTCCACCAATCTCCTGATCCTTCTGGCCCAGCCAAAGACATTTAAAATTGCAGGAAACTCAGTCGCAAATCAGAGACCTTATTCCGGTTTTTCAAGGCTTTAGGAGTTAACTTGCCCGAGGTCACACAGCTGCAAAGCCCTGGATTTTCCCAACCCCCAGTGCATTCTTGTCAGAAGGCCACTTTCACACCCTTTCCCCCCAACACCCAGGCGAAATCATTCCACCTGATTGCAGAATTTTCCTGCTCTGGTGAGACTCAGGTGGCGGGAGGGGGTGGGGGGGAAGGCGCCCCCCCCCCCACCAGTGCTCCAGCCTCTCCCCAGCTTTATCTCTCCTCCACTCCCAAGCTGTCTTTTAAAATAGGGCTTAAAAATAGTAAGAAAATGTCTGTCTCCCCCACCCCAACCCTGCAATTCTCCAGAACTGGGCATTTGGCAAAAGATAGAAGACCAGGTAACTATGGGGTCAAGTTCCACCTCCTTGACTTAGCCTCCAGGTTTCCATACTGCGGCCACAGACTTGGTGCCAGATAAACCCCTGGCCTTATCTTGGTCCCCGTGCCAAGAAAGCCACTCTGCTGCCTAGTTGGTTCTCACCTTTACCTGAAATCACCCTGGGGGCTCTTGCCTAGCCTGTGGGCCCTTGTGAACCAGGCTACCCACTAAGAACATCTGTGTCTTTAATGAGTTTTCTTTAAAAATTACAATGAAAAGTCTTTAGAGAAATTATCGGCACCTTCCCCCATTTCTTTTAAGCTTGTTGGATCTTATGGAGAATGAAAACACCCTCTTTCCTTGCCCCTTTTGGTATCTGCCCAATTTAGACAAGGGCAGGGGAGGGTGAGGAATAGGGGTGGTGGGGAGACAAGCAGTTGTCCTGAAACTCTGAACTCTGCAGGTTAAACTATACAACTGAAATATGAGATAAAGTGGATAATTACCTGAAAAAATATCGATTACCAAAATTGTTCAAGAATCAGAAAACCCAACCACACTTATACATTAAAGATTGAACCCAGATAAAAAAAATTCTACAAAACAGTGCACCAAGCCCCCGTGTCTTCACAGGTGCTCTTACTACCCTCAAGGAACAGAAAACCTCTGGCTTCCTCAAGCTCAGATATAAGCTTCATTAATTTGTATGAAGCTAGTCACCGGACTACGGCTAGTATAACCCTGACACCAAGCCAGCAAGGACAGGGGAAGGAGCGAATGTCTAATATCATGTGTAGAGATGGAACAATTCTGAAAAATCCATTAGTGAATCGAATGCAGCAATGTGGGAAAAAGCATTACCAAGTAGTGTTCATCCCAGAAATTAAGGATGTTATTTGACCATTGAAACATAGCAATATAATTTACACAGCTATAGATTAAAGAAGCAAAAACCACATGGCCATCTCAATAGATTCAGAAAAAAAACAAGCGATAAATCTCACAAGCATTTTATGAAAGCAGTGTCTTCCTTTGAATTCCCCCCGGAAGCAGACTGTCACGATTATCCCAGCAGAGGGCAGAGGGGTGAGTGAGCTGGGGGATTTGTTCTCCAGTTCCCAAGAGAAAGTCATTGCTGAGAACTGACCCTGGTGCTGTCGATTCCCCAGCCTCCCTTCTCTTCACTGGGCAAAGCAAGCTTCCTTCGTTTGGGGAGAATCACAGGAGCCCTCCCGCCCAGAGAAGCTGACTCTGGCATTTAAGTGGGCGCAGGCATCCTAAAAGGTCTAAGTTATGAGTGGGGTACACTCAGCACACTAGAAACAGAAGAGAATTACTTTGGGTCACCTGAGTGGCTCGGTCGGTCAAGGTGCCAACTCTTGATTTTGGCTCAGGTCATGATCTCAGGGACGTAGGATCAAGCCCCACATTGGGCTCTAGTCTGCTTGTCCCTCTCTCTGCCCCTGCCCCCATTCTCTCTAAAATAAAAATTAAAAAAAAAAATAGGGGCGCCTGAGTGGCTCAGTCGTTAAGCCTCTGCCTTCAGCTCAGGTCATGGCCCCAGGGTCCTGGGATGGAGCCCCCACATCAGGCTCCCTGCTCGGCAGGAAGCCTGCTTCTCCCTCTCCTACTCCCCCTGCTTGTGCTCCCTCTCTCACTCTGTCTCTCTCTCTCTCTCTGTCAAAAAATAAATAAATAAATAAATAAATAAATGATCTTTTAAAAAATAATAAAATCTAATAAAATAAAAAAATTTTCTTTAAATTTATTTGACAAAGAGAGGGTAAGAGAGCACAAGCAGGAGACAGTGGCAGGCAGAGGGAGAAGTAGGGTCCCCACTGAGCAGGGAGTCCAAGGCCAGGCTTGATCCCAGGACCCTGGGATCACAACCTCAGCTGAAGGCAGACACTTAACCTACTGAGCTCAGGCACCCCCCCAAAAAAATAAAAAAAAAAAAAAAAAGAGAGAGAGAGAGAGAGAGAATTACTTTACCCTGTTCTTGTTGTTAAGAAATTTACCAAACAAGAGTGCTGTGAAGTGTGTAAACCTGGCAATTCACAGACCTGTACCCCTGGGGCTAATAATACATTATAGGTTTATTAAAAATTTTAAAAATTATTAAAAAAAAGAAATTTACCAAACAAAAAGTATAAATTCTTAGTGTGAAATGTTAAAAGAATTCCCTTTAAAGACAGAAACAAGGACAAGGATAGCCTCTATCAATATTTTTTTCGGAGAGCTTGGGTGGCTCAGTTGGTTAAGCATCTGCCTTCAGCTCAGATCATGATCCCAGAGTTCTCGGACTGAGCCCCAAGTCAGGCTCCCTGCTTTGAGGGCGGGGAGCCTGCTTCTCCCTCTCCCTCTGCCTGCTCTTCTCTCTGCTTGTGCTCTCGCTCTCTGTCAAATATATAAAATCTTAAAAAATATAGAGAGAGGGGCGCCTGGGTGGCTCAGTGGGTTAAGCCACTGCCTTTGGCTCAGGTCATGATCCCAGGGTCCTGGAATCGAGCCCCGCATCGGGCTCTCTGCTCAGCGGGGAGCCTGCTTCCCTTCCTCTCTCTCTGCCTGCCTCTCTGCCTACTTGTGATCTCTGTCAAATAAATAAATAAAATCTTTAAAATATATATATATATAGAGAGAGAGAGAGAGATCTCTTTATATAGTTGTTCATAATAAGGGAAGATTTAGAGAAAAAGAAGAAAAGTGCAAGAATTGGTAAGAAACACACAAACAAATAAAAAACTGCAGATAATATGCGAGTAATGCTGTGTCACAAGTTATCCCAATTTTAACAGCTTAAAACCACAAACACTCATTATCTCATACACTTCCTGAAGATTAGCAATTAAGAGTGACAGAATGGTCCTAGCTCGGGGTCTTTCCTGAGCTTGTAAGCAAGTCCTTGGTCAGGGTTGTAACAATATGAAGGGAGGAAAAGCCACTTCTAAGCGTATTCACATAGCTTCTAGCAAGAGGCTTCCGGTTTTCACCATATGGGGCTATCCATAGAGAGGGCTGCTCACACAACATGGCCGCTGGCTTCCCTCAGAGTGAGTGATTTGAGAAACTGAGAGATAGAAAGGCCAAGATGGAAGCCACAGTCTTCTGATAACAACCTACTCTCAAAAGTGACATACACTCATTACTGGCATATTCCATTCATTCCAAGTGAGTCCCCTCAAGGGCAGGGGACTAATAAGAACCTGAGTACCAGGACGTGGGATCATTGGGGGTCTAGCTAGCAATGGGGCTACTACCACAGTGCGTAAGGGAGGTGGAGTTACCAACACAGGGAGAAAGGGGTGGACTCTTTAGTAACTGGGACTGGGATGATTGGTTTTCCACATAGAGAAAAGCATCGACGAGATCCTTAGCTCATACCACACTCAAAATAAATTCCAAGGGGATTAAAGACCTAAATATTAAAAATAAAACTTGTGGAAGAAAATTTTGGAGAATTATCTTTAGGTCTCTGGATAGGGAAGAATGTTTAACACGATTCTATACTGTCAAATTTAACTACATTAAAATGTAAAGCGTTTGTACAGATACATTGACAACTCTCACATAGTCATGGAAAGCCTTGAACAAAGGGAAAAAGAAAAGCTACAAACTGAGAGAGACTATTTGTGATATATGTAATTTTTTAAAAAGATTTTATTTATTCATTTGAGAGACAGAGAGAGCACAAGCCATGGGGGCTGCAGAGGCAGAGGGAGAAGCAGACTCCCTGCTGAGCTGGGAGCCCGACCTGGGGCTTGATGCCAGGACCTAGAGATCACGACTTGATCCAAAGGCAGATGCTTAACCATCTGAGCCACCCACACACCCCTGTAATGTATACAATTGAAAAAGAATTGGTATCCCAGTTATTTTTTTAACCTACAAATAATAAAGGCAAAAATCCAAAAGGAAAACAGGCAAAGGAATGGTTTCTATGATCAATAAACACGCAAAACATAGAACATGTAGAGAAACAGCTTCTTCAGCACTCAGGAAAATGCATATTAAAATACAATGAAGGGGCACCTGGGTGGCTCAGTGTGTTAAAGCCTCTGCCTTCGGCTCAGGTCATGATCTCCCAGCCTGGGATCTAGCTCCACATTGGGCTCTCTGTTCAGCAGGGAGCCTGCTTCCTCCTCTCTCTCTCTCTCCGCCTGCCTCTCTGCCTATTTGTGATCTCTGTCTGTAAAATAAATAAATAAAATCTTTTTAAAAAAAATGAAGAATGCCTTGCTGGCTCAGTCGTTAAGCATCTGCCTTCAGGTCAGGTCATGCTCCTGGGGTCATGGGATAGAGTCCTTTGTCAGGTTCCCTGCTCAGCAGGAAGTCTGCTTTTCCCTCTTCCTCTGCCCCTCCCTGCACTTGTGCTCTCTCTCAAATAAACAAAATCTTAAAAAAAACCACAAAACCCAAAACCCAAATCCATAGTGAGATATCATTTATATCTTCAGACTGGCAAAAACTAGCAAACCTGGCTGTATAAATCAGGAATGCATTAGGCTACAAGTAAGAGAAGATCTAACTAACAGAAACTCAGACAATTACAAGATTCTTTTTCTCACATAACAGGAAGTCTGGAGAAATCTGGAGATAACCAATTTTGGGCACCAGTTCAAGACCTCAGCTGCACAATTGTAAAGTAGCTGGTGTGCCTCCTGGTATCTCACCCAGTTTTATTTTTATTATTATTTTTTAACGATTTTATTTATTTATTTGACAGATAGAGATCACAAGTAGGCAGACAGGCAGGCAGAGAGAGGAGGAAGCAGGCTCTCCGCTGAGCAGAGAGCCCGATGCGGGATTCGATCCCAGGACCCTGAGATCATGACCCGAGCCGAAGGCAGAGGCTTTAACCCACTGAGCCACCCAGGTGCCCCATCTCACCCAGTTTTAAAGGCAGAATCAAAGAAGAAAGCTAACATCCTGATCCTCTTTGTCCGAGAAGCAAACGTTTTAACCTCCGTCTGGCAGATTTTTGCTGTATGAAGTATTTCAAACATCCACCAAGGAAGAGAATGATACAATAACACCTTTGCACCTGCAATCAATTCTTCACATGGACATTTTGTCAGTTCTGTTTCTGACTCTTTTTCTTGAATGAAGCATGGGAGGTATAAGATCCAGAGCTGTGTTCCATGGCCACCACAGACAAAAGGGAGATGAGAAAGTGGGTATTTGCTTGTCCCGTCTCTGCAATAGAGAGAAAGCCGGCAGAAAGGGCTAGAACACGACCCGGGTATCCAGCCCACAGTGTCTAAAACAGCAATGCAATCAGAGGTGGCAAGAACTTGAACAGAGAGGAACACTTGTAAATGGCTGGCACCAGTGCAAACTGGTTTGGAAAATCTCTCCTTGGTATGTGCCCTTGTGAAACACTCATCCATGTGCCCAAAGACGGGCAAATGTTCATTTCAGCTTTTCCTTGGATCATGGCCAAAAATTGGAAACAGCCTAAATGTCACTCAGCAGGAGAGCTAAGCCATACATTTCACAATATGCCATCAAAGGAAATCTAGACAGCTATTAAAATGAATGAACTCAGCCGCAGTCTGTCAACACATATCGGCCTTTAAGACTCAATGCCAGGTTACACGGGCTCAGGTGAGCATCAGACTGTAGATTTCATCTTAGGTCATGATCTCAGCATGGTGAGATCAAGCCCCCCACATCGGGCTCCAGGCTAAGCAGGGAGTCTGCTCAAGATTCTCTTTCCCTCTCCCTTTGCGCCTTCCCCTTCCCACCTCCCAGTCCCATGCCTCAAATAAATAAATAAATCTTAAAACAAAAACAAGAACAAAAACAAAACCCAGTGCTGAATTACAGAGGCAAGTTGAAGAAAGGTACATAAGCTACAATACCATTCATGTAAAGTTAAATGCACACAAAATGATTGTGTTTCTGCATTCCTACATCTGTAATAAAGGTGTACATAAAATACAGGGGAGAAAATGCCAACTTCATAGCAGCCGCTATCTCTGGGAAAGGAAGGAGAACCGAGGTGGTGGGGGGTGCCCCTCAGGGTGGGGGGGGGGGGCGAGTGGCAAGGGAGGAAGAAACTCTACTATCCCTGTTTTAAGGACAAACAAAACAGATGTGAAGCAAATTGGTCAAAATGCTAACATTTGTTATATCTGCATTGTATGTTCCTAAGTGTTGGCTGCATTATTTTTATACTGCTTCAGAGATTTAAAATAACTTCCTAAAGGAAACACTGAGGGAAGAAATGTGACATTTCTTACAAAGCAGCAGGGCTCCGTCTTTTTTGTGCTAAAAAGCAGATGCTGAATCAGGGGGCCTGGGGAGAGGCCTGGGGCTCTGCATTCCTAACAAGCTCTAGTGATGGGGTGTCGCTGGTCAAGGGCCCCACTTTGAGAAGCAGTGTTCTAGAAAATTCTGCCCCAGGTCTCCTTAAGTGGAAGCTAGGGGCCCTGCCATCGGGGGCTGCAGAGGGAGAGGATGTCCGAGGCTTTCCTGCCTATTTTAGGACAAGCTAGAAGCTTGTCGTGTCCTAAAAAGCCTCTTTGAGTCTGCTCAGCTGCCTCCAATGAGACTTTTCCACCCCCTCTCCTCTTTAACCCTCTTCACAGATTATTTTATCATGCATGGGTTTGGCTTCGGTTTCTTTTATACCTTTGTAAACCAAACCTTCCTTTCATTGGGCTTTAGCTTTGTGTTTCTTCCTTGATTGTTTTTAAAACTCCTAATCTTACTTGGCGGGATTTTAAAGTATAGTCTTCCCTGCTTTGTCTTCTTCCTTAGCCTTCTTCAGCTTCTGTTTTAAACCATCCCTATTTTATTGATCTACCTTATCCCTTTATTTTCACTCCTTTCTCACCCCGCTCCTCCCTTTCTTTTTCCTGCTCTATTTCTTTACTTTCCATTTTCACTCTAGCTCTTCTGATTTAACCCTCACTTTTTTCATGCCCACCCCCTGGTGCCCATCAAGGCAGTGGGATTCCCTGGGTGGCACACAGCATGACTTCAGCCCCAGGTTACCTGAGTTCAATTTCTGCCTCCATCTCTACTAGCTGTGAAGCATTCGGTTGTAGCTGGATGTCTCTGGGCCTGTTTCCTCATGTGTAAAGCAAGAATAAGAAGACATTGAAGTTACAGGGTTATAGGGAGAACTAAACGTGTTACTACATTAGGGCAGTGCCTCGCTCAGAATACAGACACATTACCTCTTCTTTGTATTTACATAGTATGGCATTCAGGCTCGAAGATGGTCCCCAGTGATCTTACCTCTGGGTATTCCAGCCCCTGGGTGCTCCCCTTCCTATCGAATGGGGTAGGGGAGTGACCTGGGGAACGAATAGGACGCTATAGGAATGATGGCTGATAATCTTGGACATCTCAGGTCACTCCCTCTGCAGGAAACCAACTGCCATGTCCTGGGGTACTGAGGCCTTGTGCTAATCGCCATGGGAACCATGGAAGTAGATCCTTGCTCTGTTAAGACTTTGGAGGGCCACAGACCCCTGAGACACTGAGGCAGAAATGCCCAGCTAAGCTGTTCCCCAAATTCCTGACCCACACACAGAAACTAGTGAGATAATGAATGTATATAGCAGTGTTATGCTGCCAAATTTTGAGGTAACTTATTATGTATTAATAGATAACCCATACATGTAGCTTTTAAAATTTCTCACTGGGGGCGCCTGGGTGGCTCAGTGGGTTAAGGCCTCTGCCTTTGGCTCAGATCATGATCTTAGGGTCCTGGGATCAAGCCCCGCATTGGGCTCTCTGCTCGAAGGGGAGCCTGCTTCCCTTCCTCCCTCTCTGCCTGCCTCTCTGCCTACTTGTGATCTCTGTCTGTCAAATAAATAAATAAATAAAATCTTTTTAAAAAATTAATTAAATAAAATAAAATTTCTCACTGGACTCGTTTTTAAATTTTTATTTATTTATTTTTTTAAAAAGATTTTATTTATTTATTTGACAGTCAGAGATCACAAGTAGGCAGAGAGGCAGGCAGAGAGAGAGGAGGAAGCAGGCTTCCTGCGGAGCAGAGCACCCGACGCGGGGCTCGATCCCAGGACCCTGGAACCATGACCCGAGCCGAAGGCAGAGGCTTAAACCTACTGATCCACCCAGGCACCCCTAGACTCGTTTTTTTTATTTTTTTATTTTTTTTAAGATTTTATTTATTTATTTGGCAGAGAGAGATCACAAGTAGGCAGAGAGGCAGGCAGAGAGAGAAAGAGAGAGAGAAGCAGGCTCCCTGCTGAACAGAGACTGGATCCCAGGACCCTGAGACCATGACCTGAGCCGAAGACAGCAGCTTAACCCACCGAGCCACCCAGGCGCCCCTAGACTCGTTTTTTTTTTTTTTTTTTTAAATAAAGGTTATTTTCTGTGACACCTGGGTGGCTCAGTGGGTTAACCTGCTGCCTTCGGCTCAGGTCATGATCTCAGGGTCCTGGGATCGAGCCCCACATCGGGCTCTTTGCTCAGCGGGGATCCTGCTTCTCTCTCTCTCTCTCTGCCTGTCTCTCTACCTACTTGTGATCACTCTCTGTCAAAAAAATAAATAAAATCTTTTTAAAAATAATAAAATAAAATAAAGTTTATTTTCTAAAATAAAAATAAAATAAAATGAAGATTATGTTCTGAACTCATATTTTAGGCCTTTTTTTTATTCTTTTAAATTCCTCAACTTTCCATGATTTGAAACCCCCTTTTCTTTTCAGGACTTACTTGTACAATGACTGAAAGGGAACGGGGAACAGGGACTTTTTCGTTCCTGGCTTCCCTCAAGCTCCCTGGAACTCCTCAGCTGGGGTGAGGACAGCCCTGAAATACTCTTCAGATCTCTCAGAAGACTGGGGGAAATGACCACTTCAATTCTCTGTAGGGCCATAGGCCCCAACATGCACATTTGTTTGACTGGGACAATGCTGGGGGCTTCGAGCCCACAAGCATCATGCGAAGAACGACACATCATGAAATCCATGAGCTTGGATTGGGGATGCCAATAAGAAGAGTCCAGAGAGAGAAAGGTGTGCCTGAGTGGCTCAGTGGGTGAAAGCCTCTGCCTTCGACTCGGGTCATGATCCCAGCGTCCTGGGATTGAGCCCTGCATCGGGATCTCTGCTCAGCAGGGAAACTGCTTCCTCCTCTCTCTCTGCCTGCCTCTCTGCCTACTTGTGATCTCTGTCTGCCAAATAAATAAATAAAATCTTAAAAAAAAAAAAAAAGAAAGAGAAGAGTCCAAAGAGGGGCCAAGTGGCCTTAGATCACAGCTCTGACGTCTCTGGAAGGCAGCCCAGGGCTTTGGGGTCACATCCTTGGAGGGTCCATGCTGGAGTTGGTCTCCGGAACTTCAGACAGACTCCTGGTTCTCTTTTGTAATCTTGACTGCCAGACCAGTCTACCAAGGGTGGACATATCCTTGCCTTCTAGATTATGGGCCATCTTTACTTCGAGGGGCATCTTGAGGCAGGGATCATGGCTGAGACTGGCAGGTGACCATTGGCAATGTAGCATTTTTTTTAAAAAAAAAGATTTTATTTATGTATTTGACAGAGATCACAAGTAGGCAGAGAGACAGGTGGGGGTGGGGGAGCACAGGCTCCCCACTGAGCAGAGAGCCTGATGTGGGACTCGATCCCAGGACCCTGAGATCAAGACCCGAGCCAAAGGCAGAGGCCCAACCCACTAGCCACCCAGGTGCCCCAACAACGCAGCATTTTAATAAGGGGCATGGGCTCTGGAGTTGAAGTGGAGACCCTGCCACTTGTGAGCTGTGTGTCTTTGGCAAGTACTTAACCTCTTTGTGACTCATTGGCCACTCTGTATGAGAAAACAATAGATTAATCTCATCAGGTTATTAGGTTCGATTTCAAGGATGTCAAACTTGGAGAATGGAGCCTGGCTCAGCATGAGTGCTTGGTCAATATTAGCTCTTCCTTACTTAACCTTGGATGCACCTTGAAAGCCCCTGTGGATGAGTAAAACCTCTCCGCGCCCAGGTTGCCCTGACATCAGAACCCCTGAAGGGTGGAGCCCAGGCGTCAGAGTTTTTTAAAGCCCTCCAGGTGATTCCGCTGTGAAGACTGAGCCTGAAAAGAAACCCTCACATATATAGTCAAATAATTTTGACAAGGTTGCCAAGATCATTCAATGGGGGGAAAGGACAGTCTTTTCAAAATATGGTGCTAGGACAACTGCATATCCACATGCCAAAAAAATGAAGTTAGTCCCTTACCTAATGCTGCATACAAAAATTAGTTCAAAATGGATCAGAGACCCAAATATAAGAGCTAAGAGGGCACCTGCATGGCTCAGTCAGTTAAGCTCCCCTCTTTTGATTTCGACTCAGGTCATGATCTCAGAGTCATGATACTGAGCCCCAGTTCGGGTTCCCTGCTGAGTGGGGAGTCTGCTTCTCACTTTCCCTCTGCCTCCTCTCTCAGCTTGTGCTCTCTCTCTCTCTCTCTCTCTCTCAAATAAATAAATAAATAAAATCTTAAAAAAAATTTTTTTTAAACTTAAATAATCAGCCCTAGAGAGAACATACAATGTACTGCAAATCAGTTTTTGGTGAATTATTTGAAAGGAAAAATTAAATATATCCCCCCCATTACTAATCAGTTAATACAATTTCTTGAAAAATCCTTCCTTGTTCTTTGTGTTATGTTGTTGAATGAGTTATTTCCTTAATTTAAAAACAATTCTTCTTCAGGTTGTCTGAGAGGCTCAGTGGATTAAGCATCTGCCTTTGGCTCAGGTCATGATCCCAGGGTCCTGGGATTGAGCCCACATGGGGCTCCCTTCTTAATGGGCGCCTGCTTCTCCCTCTCCTGCTCCCCCTGCTTGTGTTCTCTCTGTCTGTCAGATAATAAGTAAATAAATAAAATCTTTCTCAAAAATCTTCAAAAAAAATTCTTCTTTGATCTGTGGATTCTCTTGTAATTCCCTGGTCTTTTAAATCTTTTAATCCTTAAAATCTTGCATATTTATGTGAGCACTCTTTAATGATACACTTGCCAGGGACTTGTCTATTCCGTTAACCTTTTCAAATAATTCATTTTTTTAAGTTTATTTTTTTAGTACTCTCTGTACCCAACATGGAGCTTGAGCTCCTGACCCTGAGATCAAGAGTCTCATGCTCTTTTCACTGAGCCAGCCAGGCACACCTCAATGATCTATTTGTCTTAAGATTTTATTTATTCGTATGACAATCAGGGGGAGTGGCAGATGGAAGGAGAGGGAGAGGCCGGCTCCCTGGTAAGCAGGGAGCCCAATGAGGGGCTCATTCCCAGGACCCTGGGATCATGACCTGAGCCAAAGGGAGACGCTTAACCAACTGAGTCACCCAGGCACCTCAATAATCCATTTTTTAAAGATTTGTTGGGGTGCCTGGGTGGCTCAGTGGGTTAAGCCCCTGCCTTCGGCTCAGGTCATGATCTCAGGGTCCTGGGATCGAGTCCCTCATCGGGCTCTCTGCTCGGTGGGGAGTCTGCTTCCCTTCCTCTCTCTCTGCCTGCCTCTCTGCCTACTTGTGATCTCTCTCTGTCAAATAAATAAATAAAATCTTAAAAAAAAAAAAGATTTGTTTAACAAGCTTAATTTTTAAAAATATATTTTTAAATAAGAAGGTTCTACAGCCTCAACCAAGCCTCCATCCTTAATTCAGACCAGTGTGAGGTAAATGATAATCAGAAAATCTAGGTGACCTCATGCGGAATTATCCTGACAGAGCCCCCGAAAAGTATTATCATAATAAATATTATTTAACAGTGACAAAGTTTGATCCTTTGTTTAGAAATCAACTCAACAGAAACGAGAAGCTTATTTTGTATTCTACTATTTTATTAGGTGATGCTCTTAACTGATCGATTTCCTTTATTTGTGTTCCCTAATTTTATCTCATTGCAATTTTCTCAACTTCTTGAACTCTATTAATGTCTTGTCAATATTGAAAACTTTTTAAGGTATGAATTTTCCTCTAACTAACTACAGTTTTGGCTTCTTTCTTTGTTGTCTTAAATGTTACTTAGAAAGGTACCTTCCAAAATTTCCCAAGTAGTTAACTTTTTTTTTAAATTAAACATTTACTTTTCATCTGCAGATTTTATTGCATTGTAGTCAGAGAAAATGGCCTGGATAGTTCCTGCTTTTGCAAGTACACTGACTTTTTAACCTCTTTAATTTTTTTTGGTAGTCTAATAAATAATGCATGTTTCCAATGTCTTTTCGGTGCTGAATATAATGATATATTCTATGTTTCTAGGAGACACGCTTTGATTTACAATTAATAAATCAATTTTATTAATTGTATTGTTCAGAACCTCTTTAATGTTATTTATTTCTTATCCTCTGTGATAGGTTAATACTGAAGGTAAATAAAATTTCTATAATGACTGTTCTGTTTACTTTCTCTTAAGACTGAACAATTTTTTAAAGATTGCATTTATTTATTTTTATTTATTTATTTTTTAAAGATTTTGTTTATTTGACAGAGATCGCAAGTAGGCAGGAGGCAGGCGGGGTGGGGGGAAAGCAGACTGCCTGCTGAGCAGAGAGCCTGACGCAGGGCCGATCCCAGGACCCTGAGATCATGACCGGAGCAAAAGGCAGAGGCTCAACCCACTGAGCCACTCAGGTGCCCCGCATTTATTTATTTTAGAGACAGAGAGAGTGGGAGCATGGGGAGAAGCAGAGTGGGAGGAAAAAGAAGGGGAAGGAATCTCAAGCAGACTCCGCACTGAGCAAGGAGCCCTACTCGGGATTAAACCTCAGCACCCTGAGATTGTGACTTGAGCCGAAACCAAGAGTTAGGCGCTCAAGTGAGCCACCTAGGTGCCCCTGAACAATTTTTATTTCTTATATTTTAATGCGTAGAACTAAAATTTTGAATTTTATCATTGTCACCTTATAACTACCTTGAATCCTCCCTGACCGAAGCCCATTTACTACTTTTGTTTCTTTTTATTTGTATTTCTCTGATGTAATTTTTACTGTTCTTCCATTTTTACCTTTTTGTTACTTCATTATAGATGTAGCTAATAAACAGCATATAGTTACGGTTTTGTGTCCTAATCTGCAAATTTTTATCTTTCAATAATAGAGTTTAACAGCTTGTATTATTATTATAATTGCTGTAATTCATCTTATTTATGCACTGAGGCTTTTTCTTATGCTTTTTCTTTATTTCCTACTTCTTGCTATATGGACTGCATTTTCTTTTCTTTTCAAAGATTTTATTTATTTAGTTGACAAAGTGTGCCAGAGAGCACAAGCAGGGGGAACAGCAGAGAGAGAGGGAGAAGCAGGCTCCCTGCTGAGCAGGGAGCCCAGTGCGGGGGCCGGGGGCGGGGGGGGGGGGCTCCATTCCAGGACTCTGGGATCGTGACCTGAGCCGAAGGCAGCGGGTTAACCAACCGAGCCACTCAAGCGCCCCTGCGTTTATTTTCTCCTTCTTTCCTTCCTTCCTTTCTCTTTCTTTTCTTTCTTGCGTTCCTTCTTTCTCTCAAGATTTTACTTATTTATTTGACAGAGAGAGACACAGAAAGAGAAGGAACACAAGCAGGGGTAGTGGGAGAGGGAGAAGCCGGGTCCCTGCTGAGCAGTGAGTGGGCCTCGATCCCAGGACCCTGGGATTATGACCAGAGCCAAAAACAGACGCTTAACCGACTGAACCACCCAGGCGTCCCCCAGGAATCTGTATTTTGATATCATCTGGTAGTTCTGATATATTTGAAAAAGACCAAGGTGAAAGGTGTTTAGGTGTTCTACCAGCCTTGGGACAGACTCATGGATTTCTCTTTGTGTCACCCTCTAGGCCATCAGCATATCCTCTCCACTTTACCTTGAAAACATATTCAGGGTCTGATTCTTCCTCACCAAATCCACTGCAGCCCCGCTAGCTGAGACACCCCCTTCTGTCCTCTGAATTATTTGCCAGGGCCTCCTGACACCCTTGTTTTCCTGCTGTCTGTGCATCACACCACAGCCATACTGGGTCCTTAAAAAAAATCAGATACCATCTCTTCCTGCTCAAAATCGTCTGTTAGGGACTGACATGTGTCCCTTCAAAGTTCCTATACTGGGGCACCTGGGTGGCTCGGTGGGTTTAAGCCTCTGCCTTTAGCTCAGGTCATGATCCCAGAGTCCTGGGATCGAGCCCCGCATCGGGCTTTCTGCTCAGCCGGGAGTCTGCTTCTCTCTCTCTCTCAGTCTCTGCCTGCCTCTCTGCCTACTTGTGATCTCTGTCAAACAAATAAATAAAATCTACAGAAAAAAACAAAGTTCCTATATTGAAGCCCTAATCCCCAGTTCCTCAGAATGTGACTATTAAAAAGGTAATTAAGTTAAAATGCAGTCATTGGGGGTGGAAAGAGGAAATGTGGACACAGACACACAGAGAGAGAGGACAATGTGAAGCACAGGGAGAAGACGGCCGTCTGCCAGCTAGGGACAGAGGCCTCAGGAGAAACTGATCTGCCCACACCTCCATCTCAGACTTCCTGCCTTCAGAATTGTGAGGAAATCCATTTTTGTTGCCTAAGGTCCCTCGTCTCTGGTAACTTTGTTGTGGTAACTGTAGCAAACGAATGTACCTTTGGAGAATGGCTCCTGATCTCACCTCGAGAAAAAGTCAAAACTCTACTCACACCTACCAAGACCTAAATGATAAATTTACCAGACTTGGTACCTGCTTCTTGGGAACTCATTGTTTCAGCAAGTTGGCAGGCCGAGGAATTGCCATTGCTACATGAAAATGAGATCAACACAGTTACTGTTGCCACAGGAAAAATCCAGCGGTAGAGGGAAAATTAGTCACCAATAAATATTAATCTTAATGACGGTCACATCAATTAAAAGCTTATCTCTGAAAGCTTAGCCAACTCTGTTCCCCCTTCATAGCAGATCCTGGGAACAATTCTTTAGCTCTTTGTAGACTGGCCAGGACCACACACATCACCCTTAGTCATTGGACCTGTCTATTGATGGTGGGTTAATGGATGAAATATAGCAACACTTGTGATTGCTCATTGTAACTAAAGGACCATAAATCTTTAGTCTTGGTTGCCCTTTTTCAACCTGAGATGTCACAACATCTTCAGTAAGATTGCTGGCTGACTCCTGTCTGGGGCAGGTGGCCCATATCCCATCCAGGAAATCAGCTGGTTCTTGCCATGGAGGCCATTGTTCTTAAGGATGAGAGGGAAGACAGATTTAAATGAACTGTTTGGGGAAGGGAGGTGGGGAAGGAAAGGAGAGAGGGTTTGAGTGAAGAGCATAAATGAAGATATAGTGAATGTTGCTGGCACCATCCAAATCCTGCTGATCAGCTTCTTAATTTGCTGGGGCGACCATAATAGAATACCACACACTGGGGTGGGGATGGCGGGGGGGGGGGGGGCTTCCGTGATAGAGATGTGCCTTCTCACAGCTCTGGAAGCTGGAAAGTCTGACATCAAGGTGTCAGCAGGATTGGTTTCTTCTGAGGCCTTGTCTCCTTGGTTTGCTGATGGCGGCCTTTCCACCGTGCTTTCACAATGGCCTCCTCTCTGTGCGCATGAATATCCCTCTCCGAGGGTTCTAGTCTCTTCTTATAAGGACACCAGTCCTGTTGGGCTAGAGTCCACCCTAATGGTCTCATTTTAACATAATCACCTCTTTAGAGGCCCTTTCTCCAAATATAGTCACATTCTGAGGTCCTGGAGGTTAGTGCTTGGGCATATGAATTTGGAGACAGGATGAAAATGGGGGCAGCCATTCTGAGTATTTTTTGTTAATGACTTAGAACTGTCCCCTCCTCCAGAGAATTGGTCTTGGCCAACCAGGGTCCCCTTGCCTGTGTGGTTACTCTTACCCGGTTGTATAAAAGGCTGGTCCTGGGCGCCTGGGTGGTTCAGTGGGTTAAGTCACTGCCTTCAGCTCGGGTCATGATCTCAGGGTCCTGGGATCGAGTCCTGCATCGGGCTCTCTGCTTGGCGGGGAGCCTGCTTCCCTCTCTCTCTCTCTCTCTGCCTGCCTTTCCGTCTACTTGTGATTTCTCTCTGTCAAATAAATAAATAAAATCTTTAAAAAAATAAAATAAAATAAAATAAAATAAAAGGCTGGTCCTCTTGGCTCAAGGTGAGACCAGCATAGTGGAGGGAGCCATGCCACGGAGCTGTCTTGGGATCACGCTAAGGCTAGATTCCACATGAAACCACATCTTTCTCAGCTTCTTCCTCTGCACCATTCTGCCTCCCTCACTCCCCTTCTTTTGGGAGCACCCCTCCAGTTATTCATGTATGCCTGAATTCCCGCATCAGGCTCTGCTTCTAGGGGACCTGATATAAGACAGTGTTATCTTAGGTCTTCTCTAGGATTATTCCAATTCTAACCCTAGAATCTAAGAATGGAAAATGGAAGTGACTGACACTAGTGACCTGAATCTGTGACCTGAATCTGGCCCCTCCTTCCTACAACCACAATCCTAAGTCGGTCATCATGACCTCTTTCCTAGACAATAGCTCACAACAAGGCTCCCTGCCTCTTTTTCTCCACGTTTTCTTCGAAGTGTCTTCTTGTAAAACTGTTACAGTAAACTTTGGTCTGGCTTGAAACTTTTTTTTTTTTTTAAGATTTTATTTATTTATTTGAGAGAGAGAGACGGTGAGAGAGAGCATGAGCAAAGAGGAGGTCAGAGGGTGAAGCAGACTCCCCATGGAGCTGGGAGCCGGATGCGGAACTCGATCCCGTGACTCTGGGATCATGACCTGAGCCGAAGGCAGTCGTCCAACCAACTGAGCCACCCAGGCGTCCCTGGTTTGAAACTTTTTAAGACCCACCCAGCTTTCTCCTAATACCACCCTCCTTCACTTACCCATCTCTGCCTGCAGGAGACAGTCCATATTCCTTCTCATGGCCTTCAAGGCCCTTCCCAGCTGGCCCCTCCTCACCTTTCCAGTTTCCAGACTCAGCAAATGGGGTGTTAATTCACGTCACCTGCCCTCTCTGCCCAGAATGAATGCTTTTCCCTACCCTTCCATCCTCCCTGGGAAAAATTTTGCAGTGTTCCCAGGGACCCACCACCTCTCTACGCCCCCATCCTTGTCTGTTCTCCCTCTTTCCATTATCACGGCATACCAGCAACCTCTGTGTCATTGCTCTGTTATTTATTGTATGTGGGGCTTCTCCTGCTAAAATATGGCCTCTTGGAGGAGGAAAAGCAATGAGTTTTGTCCTTGAACTCTCATAACCTAACACAGGGCCTGACACATAGCAGGTATTCACTAAATTCACTAAATTTCTTTTTTTTTTTTAAGATTTTATTTATTTATTTATTTGACAGACAGAGATTGCAAGTAGGCAGAGAGATAGGCAGAGAGTCAGGCAGAGAGAGAGGAGGAAGCAGTCTTCCTGCTGAGCAGAGAGCCTGATGTGGGGCTGGATCCCAGGATCCTGGGACCATGACCTGAGCTGAAGGCAGAGGCTTTAATCCACTGAGCCACCCAGGCGCCCCACTCACTAAATTTCTGATGAATGGAACTGAACGTGGCTTAGGGGCAGAAAGAGCCTGATTAGATATTACCTCACATCTGTCAACATGGCTAAAATAAAAAACACGAGAAATAACAAGTTTCGGCAAGGACATGGAGAGAAAGGAACCCTTGTGCACTGCTGATAGGAACGCAAACTGATGCAGTCACTGTGGAAGACAGTATGGAGGTTTCTCAAAAAATTAAAAATAGGGGCACCTGGGAGGTTCAGTCCCTTAAGTATCTGCCTTCAGCTCAGGTCGTGATACCAGGGTCCTGGGATTGAACCCTGCATCGGGCTCCCTGCTTAGAGGAGAGTCTGTTTCTCTCTCTCCCTCTCCCTCTCCCTGTCCCCCTCTGTGTGCTTGTTCTCTCTCTCTCTCTCTCAAATAAATAAAATAAATATTTAAAAAATAATAAAAATCTTTTAAAAAGATATATGCAGTCTTATTTATTGCAGCATAATTTACAATAGCCAAAATATGGAAGCAACCCAAGTGTCCATCCATAGATGAATGAATAAAGAAGACATGATACATATGTATACAGTGGAATGTTACTTAGCCATAAATAAAGAATGAAGTCTTGTCATTTGCAGCAATATGGATGGATCTAGATAATACTAAGTGAAATAAGTCAGTCAGAGAAAGACAAATACCATATGACTTCACTTATATATGGAATTTAAGAAACAAAACAAGAAAGATAAAAAGAGATAAGGGAAAAAACAGCCTCTTAAATACAGAAAACAAATTGGTGGTTACCAGAGGGGAGGTGTGGGGGGGGTGATGGGTGAGATAGGTGAAGGGGATTAAGAGTACACTTATCATGGGGCACCTGGGTGGCTCAGTGGGTTAAGCCTCTGCCTTCGGCTCAGGTCATGATCCCAGGGTCCTGGGATCAAGCCCCGCATGGGGCTCTCTGTTCAGCGGGGAGCCTGCTTCCCCTTCTCTCTCTGCCTGCCTCTCTGCCTACTTGTGATCTATCTGTCAAATGAATAAATAAAATCTTTAAAAAAAAAAAGAGTACACTTATCATGATGCCTACTGAAGAATGTATAGATTGTTGAATCACTATATTGTACACCTGAAACTAATATAATACTGAATGTCAATTATACTGGAATTTTAAAAAAGATTTTATTTATTTATTTGATAGAGTGAGCACGCACAAGCAGGGGAGTGGCAGGCAGAGGATGAGGGAGAGGGTGCATGTCTTCAATTCCGATAATAGCACCACCCAATATTCTAAAGTGGTTATACCTGTTTATATTCCCACCAGTGGTGTAACAAAGTCCCTGTTTTCTATAGCTTTCTCAAGTCTTGGTATCCTCGGAGTATAGGATTACTGATTATTCTACACAAATGGAGGAATAGCATATAATTTATTCTCCAATCTTGCCTTCTTACACATGTTTTAGAATTTATGCCATCTAGAAAACACAGATATTCATTTTCATGCTTACATAACACTGTATGGTATGAATGACCTTTTTCTCCCTCTAGTCTTGAATAATACATCATTTTCTACATAGAGATTATAGGGCAGAGATAGCCTGTATTCACGGTTCACGCCTCTGCCCACAGCAGACATTACTAGTGGATCATGGCACTCTTTCCCACTGAGCACAGATGCAGCCTCAGATTCTTTCTCAGCATAGTGCTCTGATACCTTGCTACTCAAAATGTAGTTCCGGGTCTGGCAGCCTCGGCATCATCTGGTAGCTTTTGTTGGGAATGCAAGATCTCAGACCTTGCTTTAAATTCATTGACTCAGATTCTGCTTTTAGCAATATTCCCAGGTGGTTCGCCTGCACAAGGAACTCTAAGATGTGCTGGGGTAGGAAGCCTCTGGCAATCAGAGTCATTGGATGAAATACGTATGTCCTCCCTAGTCCAAGGCACACTTCAAGGCTCCGTCCTTGGTCCTTTCCAAGCACTTATCTGTGCCGGCATGAGCACAGGGCAGGCTGCTCTGATCCGCCGACAGTAAGAAAAACTGGATTACAGAATCAACACTGGGAAGCTGAAGTAAAGGACTGACTCTAACCATTAGGCAGAAAAAAATTCAACCAAGACAAAAGACTTCATAGGATTCTATTCCAGAATAGGGCAACATGGAATATGGTGTCTGTTCTAGAGCATTAACCCAGTGTCCTACAGAAAGGTTCCATTCCAGATTAGTTTGGGGAACACAGCCATGCTTTTCCCTCCTCTTATAAAGTCAGTTAACACACTAGCAGATACAGAGGATCTAAGATGACATAGTAGTCAGCTATCTTTGTTTAATTCAACAGTCCCCAAACAGAACCCTTTCTGTCTATCATCTATTAATACCTACAGAATTGGTGTTCCGTGAAACCCAGTGTGGGAAACTCTGGTTTGGGGCTTAGTTTACAGTCTATGAAAAAGACAAAGCTAGGGGCGCCTGGGTGGCTCAGTGGGTTAAAGCCTCTGCCTTCAGCTCAGGTCATGATCCCAGGGTCCTGGGATCGAGCCCCACATCAGGCTCTCTGCTTAGTGGGGAGCCTGCTTCTCCCTCTCTCTCTCTCTGCCTGCCTCTCTGCCTACTTGTGATCTCTGTCTGTCAAATAAATAAATAAAATCTTTACAAAAAAAAAAAAAGAAAAAGAAAAAGGTAGCTTTGAAACACATAAAGGGAAGTATGTTTTCGGGGAGAGAGGAAGTGCACAACGCCCTACAGTCTGATGAGCACTATGTTGACTTCAGAGGTTTACTAAAGAGGGACACTGAAAGGTTCAAATGTCTCCAGAGATGAGCCTCAGGACAGGATGGGCCACGCCACAACTGTCTTACAGTGAATGTTTAACTCAGAGCAGATTTTCCTTTCCTGTCTCAACACATGATGACAATGATGGGGTGAGGGACAGAGGGCAGGGGCATCCGAACAGCTTAAAAAGTCCCCAGAAGATGGACAATGCTCTGGGGGAGTCCCCTTCCTCCCCAGGGACTGCTAAGTAACTGCTATCAGATTTTCGGAGCATCCTGTGAAAGAGGAATTAAAATGTCTTCGAGAGGGACCAGAGAACAGACCAGAGACAGATGGATGACCATTACAAATAAGTGAAAATTCATACAACTTGTATCCTCTGACAACTAGGCAGTAGAATTACAAAATAACAAGAAAAATTCAACCAAAAATTTGTTAACTTGAAAAATCATATGAAAGCTTATGCAAAGATTCTTGGTTTCAAAAGGAAATTAAAGAAAAATTAAAAAGTAATGGGACGCCTGGGTGGCTCAGTCAATTGAGTGTCTGCCTTATACTTAGGTCATGATGGGGTCCTGGGATCGAGTTCTGTATTGGGCTCCTGTTCAGTGGGGAGCCTGCTTCTCCCTCTGCCGGTCACTCCCCCTGCTTGTGCTCTCTCTCTATCTCTGACAGATAAATAAAATCTTTAAAAAAATTAAAAATTTTCAAAGTATTCAGAAATAAACAATAATTAGAGAGCTACATGTCAACATCTGGGAGATGTGTACAAAGCAGTACTTGGGACAATGCATACCCATAGGTGCATTGATAACAAAACCGGAAGGACTGATATTAGGTGAATTGAGTTTTCAGCCCAAGAAGCTGGCAGGTGAACAGCAAAATAGATCCAAAGAAAGTATAAGCAGAAATTATGCAAAATAAAAGCAGAAGTAAGCAAAACAAAGGCAAGTGAAACACAATAATAAATTTGATCAAGCAAACGCAATGCTAATTCACTAAAAGAAACACAATAAAATAGGGGCACCTGGGTGGCTCAGTGGGTTAAGCCTCTGCCTTCGGCTCAGGTCATGATCCCAGGGTCCTGGGATGGAGCCCCGCATCAGGCTCTCGGCTCAGCAGGGAGCCTGCTTCCTGCCCCCTCTCTGCCTACTTGTGATCTCTCTCTGTCAAGCAAATAAATAAAATATTTTTTAAAATATTTATTTATTTATTTACTTGACAGACAGAGAGATCACAAGTAGGCAGAGAGGCAGGCAGAGAGAGAGGGGGAAGCAGGCTCCTTGCTGAGCAGAGAGCCTGATGCGGGGCTCGATCCCAAGACCCTGGGATCATGACCTGAGCCGAAGGCAGAGGCTTTAACCCACTGAGCCACCCAGGTGCCCCACACTTTTTAAAATTGTGATACAACTCGCACACCTTAGTAGTCACCGTTTAAAGTTTATAGTTCAGCGGTTCTTAGTATATTGGCAAAGCTGGACCGCCATTACCACTACTGGGATCATTACCTGAGTCAAAGGCAGAGGCTTTAACCCACCCAAGTGCCCCTTTAAATAAAGTCTTAAAAAACACACACACACACAATAAAATAGACATTTCTGAAAAATGTTACTAAAGAAAGAAAAGGATAATAAAAAGATAACATTTGTAATAAGAACAACAGAGCATAGACATTTCAATAGACAAAAATATTAGGTATAATTTTATAGCTACAACTTTGGAAATTTAGACAACTCTATGAATTTTGTGAATGAAATAAAAATTTCCAATAAACATACGAAAAGATGGAAAATTTCATAGAAAGCAGGTTTGGTTTCTTCATATGCAATAATTTCCTAACAAAATGGAATGATCCATGAATGGCATGACCTAGGTCTCTAGGAAGGGAATATCAAAGGCTTAGATGCAGGTTGACCAGTTGTCAGGAGCGATGAAGGCACTCTTAAGAGGGACTGAAACAAAGAATTCTCTTTCTTTGATTTCCATGGTCCACCTCCCTTAGCTGTTTGTTGTTTTTCCCAGTGGCCCTTGTTATGGGCAGCAAAGCTGCTCTGACAATCTTAGAGACAAGGAGGCATCAGAGAGGCAGTGGCTATGGCCAGGAGGCCAGAGCAGAGGCCCCTTACTACCACCAGCTTCCCAGATTCCCATGTGGGGATGCTTCTGGAATAACTGGTTAAAGTCAGGGCTTGTGTAAAGACTGGGCTCAAAGCAGGGCTCTGGAATAAAGGGCAGGAAGTGACCAGCCCATAGACCGGACCACAGAGGTTGTGACTCACTGGTTGTGTGGGATGCAGGTCACGCCCTGACAGGCCGGCTACCACAACTGTAGGTCAGATTGGAGTTGCACTGGAGGTGGGCAGAGCCAGCATGAGGGGTGGGATGCATTGAAAATCCCCATCTGTGTGAAGACCAGAAAAGTGATCTTCACAGAAGACCACAGAAGTTGATCTGAGCAAGGGGCAGAGGGATTGATATGCCATGAAAGGAGCCGACAAAATTTCCTGGCTTTGGTCTCTGCCCTCAGCCCTAGTTCTGTTCTGCCCACACACCCACACTGACCCAGACTGGGAAACCTCACAGCCTTGTCCAGTCATGGTCAAGCCAATCATGGCCAACACACCCAGCTGGTGACGCATCGTTGCCACACTGGCAGGGCTCCTGGACTGGGCTGGGACTGGCCAGCCAAGTCCTGGGTCCTGGCCTTGGGCCATTTCGCCAGCCTGTCAGGGTGGAGTCAGTTTTCCCTGAAGGACACTGCCTTCCCTGAAGGAGGATGTGAAATACTTCTCTGTCCTCCTAGTGTTCTAAAGGCCATCCTGGAGGGGGACAAGACTGGGGAGCAGAGACAAGGATATTTCTTTAAAAACAAAAACATGTCAAAATCCCAAACATGCCCAAAGAACCTTACTCACACCTATGATTCACAGAGTTTACACCTGGAACATTTCGGGACTCAGACAGAACATCACCGACCTGGGTCAGCTCGCAGACACGAGTGTGCTCATCCCCGCACTGACTTCTTTGTTTGCAATTTCCACGCCCCCTAACCAGGGTCCCCAGCTCCCAACTGGTACAGATCTGAGCCCCTGCTTACAACTGCTAGGTGTCCCCATTGACCTCAGAAGAAGCTAATATCCCCGCTAGTCTTAGTTTGACTTCTAACAGAAGCAGATTTGGGGGCATAAGTAGTTTGGGAGTGATTCCAGGAAGCAGTGCGGAAGTGATACAGGGAAGGAAGGAAATCCAAGGAAGAGAAGCCCGAAGAAGTTGTCTTGATACCCAGAACTCTGCCTGGGGTGGAAGCCCAGGCTCCCTGCTCTGCCATCCTCTTGTCCCAGGCGAGCCAAGAGCTGGAGCAGGTGGCAGGTGGCACTCTTCCACCACAGTGGTTCCAGTCATCCAGGTATAAGGGGAAAGCAGGATTTAATTATTGAGTGGGAGAAGACTCAACAAATATTTGTAGGAGAGGATTTTTGCCCACCCCGGGCAAATCACCTGGCAGGTTTTATTAGTTTGTTGTGATTGGTGGTGGAGGGTCTGCTCTGGAGCGGGTGTGTGGCAGAGGAAAAGAAACGGGTTTCTCGGAAGATGCTGGGGATTTTGTTTGTGTGTGTGTTTGTTTTTCCTTGATTGCTGGGAGCTGGCATTGTCTCTTTTCTGGGTGAATGGCAACGGAGTGGTTGTCAGGAAATACTCAAAAGTCAGAGGGTGATATCCATAGATGCCCCAGAAATGACCGGAAAACTTGGAAATGGGAATGTATTTGACTCCAGTCATTCGTGAATGTCTTGGCTCCAGAAATATTTGTCACTGGGCCCCGTGTGGCTTACCGCAGGGCTGCGGCAAGTCAAGAATACACAGACGGGGCACTTGCATGGCTCGGTGGGTTAAGCATCAGCCTCTTGATTTCGGCTCAGGTAATGATCGTGAGATAGCCCCACATCGGGTTTCACGCTGGGTGTGGGGCCTGCTTAAGATTCTCTCTCTCGGGCGCCTGGGTGGCTCAGTGGGTTAAGCCGCTGCCTTCGGCTCAGGTCATGATCTCAGGGTCCTAGGATCGAGTCCCGCATTGGGTTCTCTGCCCCGCGGGGAGCCTGCTTCCTCCTCTCTCTCTCTCTGCCTGCCTCTCTGCCTACTTGTGATCTCTCTGTGTCAAATGAATAAATAAAATCTTTTTAAAAATAAATAAATAAATAAATAAAAATAAAAAATAAAAAATAAAAAGATTCTCTCTCTCTCCTTCTGCCCCTCCCCACCACTCTCTCTCTCAAATAAACTGTCACAAAAAACTTTCAAATAAACAGTCACAATAAACTGACAGAAACAGGTGTGAGTATGGGGAGATGTGGAGCTGGAGAAAGATGGGGACATAAATAGACATACAAGGACATCTAGGTTTTTAATTAAAGTGATATATATAACAAGATGAATCTAGACAACGATGTGTGCATTTAGAGAAAGAGATACCCAGAAAATTACAAAGAGGTGTTACACAAACAGACACACACACACACACACACACACACACATATATATGTATGTATAATTTGTGTGTGGTGAGAATGTTCATGGATATTTTCCCTTCCTGTTTATCTAATATATTCTGCTTTTCCAAAATGAACTTGGGTCATTTTCCCAAAAATAAAGGTTGCTTTGTTTTGTTTTAAAGACTGAAGATAGAGAAAAAGTATACAACAGCTGGTAGGAAGCTGTCAGACTAGTGGACACCTTCACTTATCTCCCATCTAGGGCTGAGGCAATAGAGGGCTTATAGCATCAGGGAGGAGAGGGAACTGGCTACCCTGGAAAAAAGGTCAAAGCTATGCCCGTGGTCCAAATGGCCAATAACGTCCCTCACCCTGTTTCTTTCTCTCAAAAGGGTTAGGCTTTGATGACTATGTATTGGCAAACCAGCTGTTTCAGGAGGACAGCCACGAGTCTCTGTGGGTATTCCTGATCCCAGAGGCCCTTTACATGCACATTTTGCTTCCACAGCCTGTGGCGCACACTTCAAATAAATCCCACAAATAGGTCCATAATTACATGGACCCATGTAAACGACTTTTCATCCTTTGAGGGAGGATTTGAAAGATGAAGCATCAAACATGATTGCTAACCCTGTGTGAGGACTAAGATGGTTTAGAAGAGGCATTGTATTTGCTGTTTGGTGCCATGTAAAACTTACCATAAACTTGGGGTGCTGGGTGGCTCGGTTGGTTAAGCGTCTGCCTTTGGCTCAGGTCATGATCGCAGGGTGCTGGGATTGAGTCTCACGTTGGGCTCCCTGCTTAGCAGAGAGCTTATTTCTCCCTTTCCCTCTGCTTGCCACTCTGCCTAGTTGTGATCTCTCTCTCTCTCTCTGTCAGATAAATAAAGTCTTTAAAAACAAATTATAAACTTAGCAGCTTACACCTGCACATGTTGAGGGGTGCCTGGCTGGCTCAGTTGGTAGAGCATGTAACTCTTGATCTCAGAGTTGTGGGTTTGAGCCGCACATTGTGGGTAGCATTTCCCTAAAAAAGTAAAAGTAAAAATAAAAAAACCAAAATCTTATGCCTATTTATTATCTTATACTTCGTAGATCATTCATCGAAGCAGGCTAGGCTGCATCTTCTGCTCAGGGGTTATAAGGTGGAAATCAAACTATGGTAGGGACACATTCCTCTCTGGAGGCTCTACTGGGCCAGAATCCACTTCCAAGCTTTTTTAGGTGTTGGCAAAATTCAGTTCCTTCGTGTAGCAGGACTGAGGGTCCCGTTCTTCCCCGGCTATTGACTGGGGGCCTCTCTCATGGTTTCTTAATAGGGCCCACATCCCTTCTCATGTGGTTCTCACAATCTTCTAACAGGGAATGACATATCAAGCCATTCTCATGCTATGAATTGCTTTTTCTTCTGCCTTCTTCTGCTGCTTTGTGAAAGGCTTATTGTGATTAGCTCAGACCTATCCAGAGAACCTCTGTGTGTTAACATCTATGGACTGGGAACTTCCATTACAGTTGCAAAATCCCTTGACAAAGTTGCCTATAGGTTAGTGTTTGAATAACTAGGGGATGAGAATGTGGTGTGGAAAGAATCCCATCTTTAGCATTCTGCCTACCGTAGGCAAAAAGTAGGCAGTTCAAGATGGACCAAATGCCCCACTTGAAAACATAACTTGAAGTGTTATTTTCAACATAAGGAGAAATTACCAAAATAATTTTAAGTAATACTAAAATCTAAAGCAATATATATTATAATTTAAGTATTAATATAAATTATAATTATTATATATCATTTAAATATTAATTATATGTTTAGTAATGTATTTGTCTACTGCTAGTTCAGCAGATAAATTTATTTATTTTTATGTATTATAAATAAATAAATATTTATTTAGTTATTTAAAAGATTTTATTTTTTTTATTAGAGAGCTGGAGAGACAACACAAATAGGCAGAGGGAGAGGGAAAAGCAGGTTCCCTGCTGAGCAGGGAGCCCGATGCGGGGCCCGATCCCAGGACCCTGGGATCATGACCTGAGCCAAAGGCAGCCGCTTAACTGACTGAGCCACCCAGACACCCCCAAATTTATTTAAAAAGAAAAAAAGCTTGGGGTGGCCAGGTGGCTTCGTCGGTTAAGCTCCTGACTCTTGGATTTGGTTCACGTTGTGATCTCAGGGTCTGGGGATCCAGCCCTGTGTTGGGTTTTGCGCTCAGCATGGAGTCTGCTTGGGATTCTCTCCCTTTCCTTCTTTTCCCCCCACCTCCCCGTCCACTGCACCTGTGCCTATGCTCTCTCTCTCAAATAAATATTTAAAAAAAAAGAGAGAGAGAGAGAGAGCTTAAGAAAGAGTTGTATATGGATGAACAAAATGAGTGGTGTGTGTACGTGTGTGTGCATGTGTGTGTGCAATGTATATTATGCAGCCTTAGACAGGAAGGAAGTTCTGACAACTGCAACAAACTTGGAGGACATTATGCTAAGTGCAATTAGCTAGCCACAGAAAGACTGATATTGTCTGAGTCTTTTCATCTGAGGTACTTGGAGAAGCTGAATGACCAGAGCCCGAAGGCAGAGAGGTAGGTGCCAGGGCTGGGGGGAGGAGCACAGGGAACTTGTGCTCAGTGGGTGTGGTTTCAGTTGAACAATGTGAGAAGAGCTCTGGAGATGGATGGTGAGGATGGAGTCCAACCAAAATGTCCTTAATACCGTTGAACTTCATACTGAAAAATGCTTAAGACGGCAAGTTTTATGTTATAGGTACCTTCCCACAATTAAAAACGAAGAAAAGAAAATGTTATATAAAAGAAATAGTGGTGAGCAAGGAAACTAATAAAATTTTAAACCAAGTCTAAGTGATTCTTGTTTATATTATTACACATTACTGATGTCATGTTATTAAAAGAATTAGAATTTATTATTAGTATTTTTATTTTTAAGAATTAGAATTTTAAAATCACTCATTACAGGGGTGCCTGGCTGGCTCAGTTGCTGGAGCACCCGACTCTTGATTTTGGGGGTTATGAGTTCGAGCCCCACATGGGGCACAGAGATAACTTGAATAAATAAACTTAAAAAAAAAAAAAGATTTTATTTATTTATTTATTTATTTGAGACAGAGACAGCACAAGCTGGGGGAGAGGGAGAGGGAGAGGGACAAGCAGACTCCCCACTGAGCAGGGAGCTCAACATAGGGCTCAATCCTAGGACCTCAGGGTCATGATCTAAGCCAAAGTCAGATGCTTAACTGACTGAGCCACCCAGGTGCCCCATAAGCCTAGTTCCTGAAAACACCCCTCCTTCCCAGAAGTATCAGGGAGTATGAATGCCATCGGTGTCCTCTGTGGGCGTGTTAGAGGTACATGCACACATTTACAGTTCTGAGAAGTCCTGCGATTCGAAACAAACACAACCAAAGAATTTCCTAACATACCTTGAATTTAGCACAGCATGTCCCAAATGCGTCTGATTGTGGAACCCCAATTTCCTGCCACCCCTCTCAGTAACCCTTGGGAAAAAAGGTTTTGTAGAATATGACTGAGAGGCACTACTTTATTGGGGGGGGGGTATTTTATTTATTTATTTATTTGTTTATTTATTTGAGAAAGAGCGAGACAGAGAGAGAGCCTGAGTGGGGTGAGGGGGTGGAGGGAGAAGAAGGCCCCCCACTGAGCAGGGAGCCCATGCGGGACTCGATCCCAGGACCCTGGGATCATGACCAGAGCTGAAGGCAGATTCCTAACCAACTGAGCCACCCAGACACATTAAGTTGTTCCTTTTTCACGCTGGCCTGCCCACCATTTTTTTGAAATCTCAGTTGCTTTTTTCCAAATGCCCATAAATATAGTATTTGAAGGGAGTCTTGGAAGACCTGTTATCTCTCAAAATTTCTTTTCCCTTTCTTGCAGTATAATGATATTTTAGCTGGGCACATGGCTGTCAAAAATAAAATGGACTCTGCCCAGCCTCACTCGCGGCTGGATGTGGCCACATGATTAGGTACTGGTCCATGGGACATGAGAGAAAAGGTTATAGTAAAAAGGAATATGCTCTCCCCTCTTCTTTCCCCCTACCTCCACCATAGTGATTGCAATGCAGGGGGGTAGGGAGCCATACTGAATAGTGCAGTTAAAAGCAACACAGAGCAGGAAGGGCAGAGCAAGAAGACAGAAGGAGCCAAAGCTTCTGGCAACATCACTGAGCTGAGATGCTATACTGCCTTGTACCTTTATGTCAGAGAAAACATCATTTCTACCTTGTGTGAGGTGGTATTATTTTTGATCACTGTCACATGCAACCAAACTTACTATTTTTTTTTTTTTTTAGGCGGAGGGTGGCGGTGCAGGGAGCAGGCAGAGTGAGAGGGAGAATCCCAAGCAGACTCCCCGATGCGGTGAAGCCCGATGTGGAGCTCAGTCCCAGGACCCTGAGATTAAGAGCTGAGCCAAAATCAAAAGTCAGACAGTTAACCAACTGGGCCACCCAGGTGCCCCCCGAAACCTATATTCTTACAAAAGCAATCACCTTGGGCGCCTGAGTGGCTCAGTGGGTTAAAGCCTCTGCCTTCAGCTCAGGTAGTGATCCCAGGGTCCTGGGATCGAGCTCTGCATTGGGCTCTCTGCTCAGCGGGGAGCCTGCTTCCCCCTCTGTCTCTGCCTGCCTCTCTGCCTACTTGTGATCTCTGTCAAAAAAAAAAAAAAATCTTAAAAAAAAACTAAAACAAATGCAATCACCATTTATTGTTTTGTTTGACTGGAACAGTAGCTCTGTCACTTAGGAAATGCTTCCTCACCTTTTTTTTTTTTTTTTAAGACTTTATGTATTTGGGGGGTGCCTGGGTGGCTCAGTGGGTTAAAGCCTCTGCCTTCGGCTCAGGTCATGATCCCAGGGTCCTGGGATTGAGCCCCACATGGGGCTCTCTGCTCAGCAGGGAGCCTGCTTCCCTTTCTCTCTCTGCCTGCCTCTCTGCCTACTTGTGATCTCTCTCTGTCAAATTAATAAATAAAAATCTTAAAAAAAAAAAGAAGACTTTATGTATTTGTTAGAGAGAGAGAGAAAGCAGAGGGGAGGGACAGAGGGAGACAGAGAAAGAGAATCTCAAGCAGACTCCATGCCGAGTGTGGAGCCTGACGCGGGGCTCGATCCCACAACCCGAGACCATGACCTAAGCTGAATTCAAGAGTCAGCAGCTCCACCGATTGAGCCCCTCAGGTGCCCCACTTTCTCACTGTGTAGTTGTTGGGGAGTTTGTAGGACCCCATTTTCCTGTCCATAGTGATGATTACAGGGATGGACACATGACCCATATCCGCCAAGCAGAACTCTCTCTGGGATTTTTCTCTTCGGATCTGACAGGGAAGAGCTTTTTCTTTTGCAGGACATGAGGCTGTAAGAACTTGAGCTTGGAGCTTCTCAAAGATCGTGCTCCAACTTCCGGAGGGGACTTGGGTCAGATTCCCCAGAAAGAGATTGAAATGAGGCTTCCGTGTGCACTAGAGGATATTGAGGATATTGAAGGGTTTGTAGGGGTGAGAGGAAGGGAGTGGGAAAAGTAGGAGGCGGGTAGAAGGAGGAAGCTGAGGAAGGGCAGCGATCCAGGTGAAGTACGAGCCTCATCTGGTCCCTCAGGAAGCTCCGGAGTGTTGATTCTATGCTAAGGTTGTCGTGCCTCCTGGCGAGAGAACTGGGCTTGCCTTCTCCCATACTCTCACTCAGTGATTAAGGGCTGCCCTGGGAAAGGCAAGATCCCAAGCCTACGGAACAACTCCAGAAGTCCAGGACAGGCCTCCCACAAAAGTCACAGGCATGGGGGAGAACAGGAAGCGCCCACAGGCTGAACACAGGGGAGAGGTCTGCCCCAGGATCTGGACCCCATGCTGGTAGTAACAGCTATGCAGACGTTGAGCCCAGACAGAGCCTGCCTGGAGGTCCCCCGTGTTTCCTTCCCGGGCCCTGGACCTCAGTGGCTCGGCCCATAGGCTACAGGGTTTTAGCAAGGCGCTACTGAGGGACAGAGATGGAGCCTAATCCAAGCAGAAGGTCTGGGATCTCAGGGCCCCAGAGCCCTGGAGTCTGGGTGCAGAGCAGCTCGCAAACTCCAGACAAGCAGGCTGCCAGCTCGGAGCTGAGGCTTGGGTGGTGGGAGCTGATACCCTGCCATGGGAGACTCTGGAGAAGGGTATCCTCACTTCTGGATTGGCCCAATCAACACCACACTTTGTATACAACACCACTCACTTCTATAGCCGCATTCTCCCAGTCATGTACTGGGGTGTGCCTTCGCCCCACCTGCAGCTTACTGCTCTGTGTGGCACTCTCTGAGGTGTCTCCCCTCTAGGTGCTACACTTGCCGAAGCCTTGCTCTCAGTCCCCCTGGGGCTGCCCATCTGGCATCAGCTTCCATAGCAGATCCTGGTCACTGCCGCTCTGCAGTGGGCTCTCCAGAAGGCCTGCCTGTGACTGGCTCTGTGCGTCCAGATCGCACCAGCTTAGCTGTGAGGGGCCTCCACCAGCAAGCTGCAGAAGGCCACCTTGGGCATCAGATCCTCTTTGACTGCTTGGAGGATGGGACAAGATCTGAGAGTTTTAAGATCCTCCTTTGCCAAGGCCAAGTAGCTAAAGACTGGGGTGAAAGTATGATGACAGCCCAGTTCCTTTTCCTGGGGGTGTAATTTTATTTTTTTTAATTTTTTTATTCATTTGAGACAGAGTGAGAGAGTGTGAGCAGGGGAGAGAGGCGGAGGGAGAGGGAGAGGCAGGCTCCGGGCTGAGCAGGGAGCCCAACTTGGAATTCGATTCCAGGTCCCTGGGGTCATGACCTGAGCCGAAGGCAGATGCGTAACTGACTTAGCCACCCAGGCACCCCTGGGGGTGTGATTTGATACTCAGTTCTGGAGGGATCAGGCTGAGGCTGAATCATCACCCCAATGGCTTCCTTGCTGGGCCTCCCTCCCCTTCCCCGTCTTGCTCCTTCTACCCCAGTCCCTTACAGGTTTCTCCTGAGAGCACCATCTTCATAAATCACTTACACCTGAACCCTTGATTTGGGGACAACCTGATCCATACCCCAGAGGTTCATCAGGATGTTACTTTGTTATGGGACTCTCTGAGTACTGATCGACTGACCTAATTATATAAAATGCATATCAGTGATAACATCACAATGTTGCCCCAGCATCTGTTCCCCCTTTATCACCTGCACCCAATTTTCCTTGGTTAAATTGTCGCTCTCCCATTCTCAGGCATGCAGTTTTAGGGGATCAACCCCCTACCTGAGCTCCCACATGGACCCCAACTGGCTTAAGATAATCAACAGACTCCATTGCTCTGGTTATAGAGATCAGTTCCACTGTGGGCAGGAAACCTGAGCTGATCCAGTGGGGATCCGGGGAGGCATGTGCCTGGGTTGCCAGAAAGGTCCAGAAAGAGAGGGTGGGCTGGTGGTGCTGTCCTCTGTCTGGGAGAGGACACAGCCCCCAGGGACAGAGCTGAGAGGCAAAGAGAGAAGCTAGGGCAGGTCACATCATTTAAGCTCTGGATAGAAGAATGTTTTATTACCGGAGTCTCCAAATTCCCTTTTACTATTTAGCCAATTTGAGTCAGACTGTTTTTCTTTTATTTGCACCCTTAAGAATCCTTATTTGCACCTTAATGATTCACTGACTTTTTCTGGAAGTAGCCCTATTTTGAGACTATTTTAAGAAGTTCCTTATAGGGGCGCCTGGGTGGCTCAGTGGGTTAAGCCGCTGCCTTTGGCTCAGGTCATGATCTCAGGGTTCTGGGATCGAGTCCCGCATCGGGCTCTCTGCTCAGCGGGGAGCCTGCTTCCCTCTCTCTTTCTCTGCCTGCCTCTATGTCTACTTATGATTTCTCTCTGTCAAATAAATAAATAAAATCTTTTAAAAAAAAAAAGTTCCTATACATTCTGAATGCTCCATTTTTTTAAAGATTTTTATTTATTAATTTTACAGAGAGAGATCACAAGTAGGCAGAGAGGCAGACAGAGAGAGAGAAAGGGAAGAAGGCTCCCCGCTGAGCAGAGAGCCCGATGCGGGGCTCGATCCCAGGACCCCGGGATCATGACCTGAGCCGAAGGCAGAGGCTTAACCCACTGAGCCCCCCAGGCACTCCTGAATGCTCCATTTTTAAGGGTGAAGTAAAAAGAAACGTTTCCCCTGCAGGAAGGGGGGAATTGGTATTTACTGGAGTTTCAGTTTTACAAGATGAAAAGATCCTAATGGTGGGTCACAAAATACGAATTTATTTCACACTATCAAACTAGACACTTAAAAATAATTAAGATAGTAAATTTAATGTTAGGTATTTTTTTTAACCACAATTAAAAAAAAAAAAAGCAAGCAGAATGTGAGCTTATATATTTACCTAAGTGCTGCAAGCTGGGCAGTTCAAATAAGTGTATCTTATGGCATGTAAGTTATAGCCTGGTAAAATGGATTTTTATTTTTTTTAATTTTTTATTATTTCTAAAGATTTATTTATTTATTTATTTATTTGAGAGAGAATGCATGCACGTGCACGAGCAGGGGGAGTGGCAGAGGGAGAGAATCTTCAAGCAGACTCCCCACCTGAGCAGGGAGCCCAGCCCACGACCTGGGAGATCATGATCTGAGCCAAAATCAAAAGTCGGTTGCCCCACCAACTGAGCCACCCAGGCGCCCCATGGTAAAATTGATTTAAAAAAAAAAAGTATTTCCCTATGGGGCTCAGCCTCAGGATGTCCCATAAGTGTACATTTCATAATGATTATCAGGATTTCCAGCAACAGGTCAAGTACCCAACTCCATCACTGAATAGGCAGCACCTCAGTTTGTCATCACACCCCCAGAAGATAACATGATGCAGTGATTTAAGGGACAACCATTAAATACTGTTGAAGGAATGGACCCACCAATGTGTGTGGATGCCTGTTCTATATTCTCTTATTGATATTCTTTGAATCATATACTCAGTCAACAAATATTTACTGAGTGGTCACTATGTGACCTAGGACACTTCCTAGGTGTTGAGGATTCAGTAGTGACCAAAACAGACAAAAATCTGGGCCCTCATGGGTTACAGTCTAGAAAGGAGATACACATTAATAATATAAATGAGCAAATGTATTCCACAATGGATGATGCTAAGTATGAAGGAGAAAAATCAGTCAGGATAAGGAACAAGGGGGATGGTTAGCATCACTGAGAAGGAGACATTTGAGCGAAGACTTCAAAAACAAACCACAAAGGTCCACCTTAGTGCTTGGTGGACGTGTCATGTGAGGCAGAGCAGGGAGGAAATTGCAGTGGGAGGAAAGGGAGGATGCAGACATGTCAGTTATATACGGTGGGGGGGGGGTGGCAAGCTTCAGTGGGTGTGTGATCTGTGTTTGCATGTAGTCACACAGAGACTCATGCTCAGAAGGGCCCCATGCATGCTTTAATGCTCTGCTATCACCATCTTTACCATTTTTAATAGTTTTTAAATAAGGGACCTGTATATTTGTTTTTTTTTTAAAGATTTTATTTATTTGACAGAGAGATCACAAGTAGGCAGAGAGGCAGGCAGAGAGAGAGGGGGAAGCAGGCTCCCTGCTGAGCAGAGCGCCCGATGCAGGACTCATCCCAGGACCCTGAGATCATGACCTGAGCCGAAGGCAGAGGCTTAACCCACTGAGTCACCCTGGTGCCCCCGTATATTTGTTTTTAAAGATTTTATTTTTAAGTAATCTCCACACTCAGCGTGGGGGTCAAACTCACAACCCTGAGATCAAAAGTCAGGCTCTACCGACTGATCCAGCCATGCGCCCCTCAACTGGTCTGTATTTTCATTTTGCACTGGGGCCCACAGATTACGTAGCTGGTCCTACACACAGTACTTTACTCTTTTGGATAGCCTATGCCTTTTCTCCAACACTCCCTTTGAAAGCGCAGATGCTTCCAGAAAACATGGATGGTTTGCAATTCTAATGCATTGGTGTGAATTGCTTTTCCTCAGAGAGTTGTGAGTAGGAGACAGCAGCTGTACCAGTCAGGGTAGCTGTGTAACAGAAATCCCCAGATCCAGTGGCTTAAAACAGCAAAGGTTTATTTCCCTCTCACTCTAGGTGTTCATCATGGGTCAGCTGGGGCCTCTGCTGTGAGTCACGCTCACTCCCGGACTGAGGCTGAGGGTGAGTGAAAACATGGGAAATTGTGTAATGGTCCTAAAAGCTTCTTCTCAGAAGTGACACCCATCTTGTGAGATGGAGCCCATCGTATCCCACTGGGCTCACGATGGGTGTGGAGCCTGCTTAAGATTCTCTCCATGTCCCTCTGCCCCTCCCCACCAAAAGAAGTGACACCTATTACTCCAACACACATCTCATTGGCCAGGGCCGATCACGTGATGACACCCAGCCCTAAAGGAGGAACTCTAATCCAAATAGGCCCAGGAGAATTGGGCAGATTTGTTAACCAGTTGTTTTAACAACGGATTTATTAAATAATAATAGTTTATTTATTTATTAAATAACCCATCCTTTCTCTCTTTTCATTGTCCACTTATCGTATACTAAATATTTATTGATCCTCAGGCATCTTTCTGGATCATCTTTCTGCTGCACTGATTCCCCCGTCGATGCCTGGGCATAGTTACTGTTTTAATTTCCATAGCTTTGTAATGCTATTGAATATCAAAGAAGATAAGTACTTCAGGGTTCTCCTTTGACACTTTTTTCCTGGTTATTGTCATCCTTTAATTTCTAGACTGAGTTGAGAATCAACTTGAAGTCCTCTTAGCCCCTGTGTGACTTTGATTAGACAGGGATTGCACTGGAGACAAACTGACACCTCTTCACAATATATAAGTTATTACTAATACAGTCTATATATCTCAGTAAGGTCTTCTGATGTTTTCCAAGTATATTCAGTAACTTCCTACTCATTTGACCTCCAAATATTTAGTTTCATAGTCATTGTGAATGACACCCTTGCTGTATTGTTTTCTAATAGTTATTCTAGCCCAGCAGAAACACTCTTGATCTTGACCTTCTTTGTAACTGTTTCATCAAGGAAGTTCACTACTGAACTTCCTTAATAAAACCGTTCTATAGTTTGTAATCTGCTTACTTCCAAATTATCATTAATTTTCCACTTTCCTCATTAAAAACAACAACAACCCAATCTTATAACTTCTCATTTCTGCAGCAAGAGGGAAACTGGCTGTGTGGACTGATGCAATTTTCATTTCCACTATTTTCTGTGATCTCATGACCACTTCTCTCCAGCCTGGCAAGCAGCTAGGGTACTCTGTGCCCACTGGCTTTGGGAAGGGGTGACATAGCAGAATGCACAGGAAAGGGAAGTCATGTTCTTGGAGTCTTTTTAAGACTTTATTTATTTGGGGGGCGCCTGGGTGGCTCAGTGGGTTAAAGCCTCTGCCTTTGGCTCAGGTCATGATCCCAAAGTCTTGGGATCGAGCCCCGCATCGGGCTCTCTGCTCAGCAGGGAGCCTGCTTCCTCCTCTCTCTCTCTCTGCCTCTCTGCCTACTTGTGATCTCTGTCTGTCAAATAAATAAATAAAATCTTTAAAAAAAAAAAAAGACTTTATTTATTTGGGAGAGTGAGTATGTGAGTGGGGGGAGAAGCAGAGGGAGAGGGACAAGCTGACTTCACACTGAGCCCCGCGCCTGACACAGGGTTCCAGCCCACGACCCTAAGCTCACGACTTGAGCCCAATCCAAGAGTCAGACCCTGAACTAACTGAGTCACCCAGGTGCCCCACGTTCTATGAACTTTCAGTTTTGGAGGTCTTTACCAGATTTAAAAGAACAGTGGAGGAGGTGACAGCCTTCATACCAGGTTCCTCAATGTGGCCTCTGACCTCTGCTGGCCCTTGAGCTGTTTAATCGTGGCCCATGATGAAGTAAGTACAGGTATGGAGAGGAATCATTTAGAAACTTTTATAGCAATTTGCTGTCACCACAGGATCCAAATATTTGCATGATCAGTAGACTGGCCTCACTGTACGGTGTATGGACCAAAATATTGCTGCGCGACAACTGGAAGTGAAATGGAAGCTGTTTCATCACAGCTTGTTTGATCTTCAGATTCACTTCTTTAGTTGATGTGCTTTAGTGGGGTGCTTCTTTACAGTAACCAGAAGGCTCCGGATTGAGAGAAAGGAGGAGAGTTAGAAGGAAGCCAGTGGGTCTAGAACATCACCCCCACCCCCAGGAGCCCAGCCATAAATGCAGGGTGGGGGCTGGGCGAGGAGAGCTACCAGCCAGAGAACAACAGATACCCTTGACCGACTGGGAAACTGCAATCGGAGGGGGCCCATGCCCTTTTCTAAGTAGAGCCTGGAAGCAGCATGATTCTATCATTTCTTTGAGAAATGAAAGGGCTCTGGGCAGAGCTGGATGGCTGGGTTGGAGATGGCCCACACAGTTCCCACGCACCCCGGCATGCGGCGAGGAGCAGGGGAATGATTTGCTGTGTGTTCAGAAGGAACCCCGAGGCAGCGAAGAACCACTTGGGCCACCTGATGTTCTCATAGACCCAAAGGAGCTGCAGAAGGAGTTGAGCAACAGAGACCTAGGAAAATGTGCAGCTGAGAACACGGGACACCGCAGCTACACAGATGGACCAACACCTAACGTCTAGACCAAAGTTTATCTCGGCAAACACTAGTGTAGAAACACAAGGGCCAGCTGCTTCCTCTCCCTGGAGGCCTTGGCACCACTGGAAAGCCCCCTCCTGCAACTGAGATGGCAAACTGGGCAGTGAGGGGACATTCCCATCCTAAGTAAGTACGTTTCAGTCTCCTGGTGGCATGATGACTCATGGTTGGAATTCAGTGGAATTATTTAAAAAGCAGAAAAGATGAACACCTTCCCTATTGCAAACTTCAATCAATGAACTGAGATTCAAGCCCACTTTTGCTTTGTTTAACCAGAATGACAGGTGTTAGTGGATACCTTTCCCCTGCTTCTGATTTTAAAGGTAATGCATCTGGGATTTTACTGTATGGCATTTGCTATTGATTCCTCATGTTGTTGTTTTTTTTTTAAAGATTTTATTTATTTATTTGACAGACAGAGATCACAAGTAGGCAGAGAAGCAGGCAGAGAGAGAGAGGAGGAAGCAGGCTCCCTGCTGAGCAGAGAGCCCGATGCGGGGCTCGATCCCAAGACCCTGGGATCATGACCTGAGCCAAAGGCAGTGGCTTTAACCCACTGAGCCACCCAGGCGCCCCGATTCCTCATGTTTTTAAAGATGCCTTCTCTGAGTGTCTACTCCTGAGTCCTGAGTTCATCTGAAAGCAGTATTCGTGGACTCCGAGTGACCGCTCTGATGTCCTCTCCAATCTCGCTACAAACATGAATCTCCTCTTGGCACCCATATCCCATTACTGGAAGCAACGCTCTCCTCATTTGCCTGCTCCGTTTTCTTTTGTGTTCTCGAATCTCTTCATGTGCCTCTTTTCATCTTTACCCAAAAGAGTCTGTTTTTATCCAGTGTCAGGAGTTTTGTGGGCTTGATCAAAGGCTGGAATTTTCTGTTCTGATCTTGTAGCCTCAGAGGAGGAAAGTTATACTTTCTGTGGGTTATTTAGCAGAAGTAGAGGATGAGCTGAGAGTGAAGAGAAGAACCGGAACCCCAGCTAGGGTGGGGAACAGGAGGCTGGCCTCTTTCCCCTGCCACAAAGGGCTCTCCAAGATCTCACCAGCCTGCCTCTTCTCTCAGGATCCTCCTGTCACAATGTACTGGCCAGAACTGAGTGAGTCCGCTCTCAGGTGACATCTGCTTTATCGCCGCTCACCTGACTGTCTGCGTTGCCCCATCTGCCCAGGATGCCCATCTGGTGATCCCTGACTTGACAGGTGCTTCCCTGAGTTTTCGCTTTCTAATTATCTAAGCCATACATGTATGTTTTGTGTGTTTTTCTGTATATGTATATTATTTGACAATGAAAAGAGCTGAAAAACAATCTGCATATGGCTTTATATATGCACTTTTTTTTTTCCCTGAAAGAATACAACAGCAAACTCATAATGGAGGGCGTTTAATTTTTTTTACTTGATACAGTTCTGTATTTAAGTAAATTACTGTTTTTCGAAGCCTGGGAAATGACCAGGTAGCAGGGAAACCCCAGGTTGACCCCAGATGACCAGAGATGCTCTCCCAGGTCTGGCTTTGTCCAGACAGATTTCAACATGCAGCTGTCTCCTTCCTGGACCACAGACAACCACACCTTTGACCTGCTGCCTTTTACCCTCATTGCAGACCTCCAATTACTCACTGTGTTTTGAACTTCAGGACCTACTCTTTGCCAGGTCTCGTTCTATGGAGATTTCTAAGGATCTCAAAGAGCAACAGGATGGTCTTTAAAAACAAAACCAATTTGTTCTAATCTGATTTCCCTTAAAAAAGAAAAAGGAGTCTTTTCCAGGGTAGAGATTTGAAAAGGAAGAAGCCGTTCTGGGGACTGTCAGAACATGTATTTCTTGAGCAGTTTTGGTTAAACAAGTCAGTGAGTGAAGCAGTGCTTGGGTCTCCTGACTCAGCGAGGTCAGCCGAAGTGTGAGCAAAGGCTGAGCAACTGGGTCTAATAACAGAGAATGCGTAGGTGACCGGAGTCCAAGCAGCAGGCAGATGACACTGCGGATGACACCAGCTTATCTGGATGCGGGGTGATGGGAAGAAGGCAGAATTCAGGCCTTGAGGGATTTGGGGGGAAAGAAGGAAACAGGCGTATAGCAAAGCCCCTGAGGTATGAATCCATGCATAAAAAGTAAAAAATAAAATGAGTTACACCCTATCTCTTCTCCTCAGCTGTAAGCAAAGATCACTCCAGCATCCTGGCAGGAATCTGGAAGTCTGATCTTTGGAGAAAGTTGTGAAATCAGGCTTTTGACTGAGAAGCTGGGTAATACCAGCCGAGGTGGGAGGAGCCAACTGAGAGCAGGGGGCTAAGCAGAAATCGAGACTCCCAGCCCAGGTTGCCAGCTTGGTTCCCAGGCACTGGTGGCTAGCCCTGTCTGGGAAAGATAAGCCTCAGGGAAAGATCTAAAGTTACTGACCATGAGTACTCCCTTGTGAATGGCCCAGGCAGACTATTGTGCAGAGGATCCATCCCATGGTCAACAAGGCATGGAGCTGTGCTGGGTTTTGTGTCCTCACTCTTTTGCATGAGCTGAAAGCCATGGATCACCTGGAAGGTCAAGACTGAAGCAAAGAAATAGAAAAAGCAACCTAGAGAAAAGACCAGTATGCAGGGAGATGGAAAGTTCACAAACCAACCGTGAAAATCCTCCATAAGATTCATCCATTCACATATTCTTTCACTCAGTGAAGACTACTGGTGTCCCACGTGCCAAGCATGGTTCTAATGTGCTGGGAACACCAGTGAACAAAGCAGAGAGGTCTGCCCTTCTAAGTGGGGGTGGGGTGAGGGAGTGAAACGGAACAATGAAGAACACGCGGAGTCAGTAAAATTAGCGAGTTAGAATGTGACATTTACCATGGGAAAGAAGAGTTGAGTGGGAGAAAGGAGGCCAGGCATGGGGGTGCTCTAGGCATGGATGGGATGAGAGTGTGGCAGGTTGCAGCATTACTCATGGAGGCCATGGCCTTACTGAGAAGATGCAATCTGAGCAAAATTTTGAAGAAGTGAGGGATTCTGGGCAGAAGGAACAGTCAGTGTTAAGGTGCTAAGGTGGGAGTGGGTCTGGAGAAGTCAAGGAACACAGAGGAGGCCAGTGTGACTGCAGTCGGTGAACAGAGGTATAAGAGCCAATGACAAGGGGCCGGGGGAGGAGAGAGCACATTGGGGCACATCAGTCCCTGCAGGGACCCGGGCTTTCCCTGTGAGTCAGATACAGACTCACTGTGGTGTGTTGAGAGGAATGACATGATGTGATATATATATTTTTTAAAGATTTTATTTATTTATTTGACAGAGATCACAGGTAGGCAGAGAGAGAGAGAGAAAGAGAGAGAGAGAGAGAGAGAGAGAGAGAGAGACAGGAGGAAGCAGGGTCTCCGACGAGCAGAGAGCCCCATGTGGGGCTCGATCCCAGAATCCTGAGATCATGACCTGAGCCAAAGGCAGCGGCTTTAACCCACTGAGCCACCCAGGCGCCCCGATGTGATGTATTTTTAAAGGACCATTCTGCCTGTTATGCTGATAAATGAGTGTTTATGTCTTTTAAAAATATATTTTTTAAAGATTTTATTTATTTGACAGGGAGAGAGAGCACAAACAGAGGGAGCAGGAGAGGGAAAAGCAGGCTCCCCACTGAGCAGTGAGCCCAATGCAGGACTCGATCCCAGGACCCTGGGATCATGACATGAGCTGAAGTCAGAGGGTTAACTGACTGAGCCACCCAGACGTCCCTGTTTCTTTCCTTTTTTTTTTTTTTTTTTTTTTTTAATAAGCTCTACACCCAAGGTAGTGCTTGAACTCAAGACTCAAGGTCAAGAGTCACATGCTCTACCAACTGAGCGAAACAAGTGCCCTGATTAAGTGAATATGTACACTGATAATATATTGACATAAGAAAAGATGTTAGGCCACAAAATAAAACTTTATTGCCATAAAAAGAACACTTTGAACATTAAAGAGATTCTTTGGACACTGAAACCATGATAGCAAAAAACCAAAAAGCATGACAGAAGCATTGGAAGACAGAGGCAAGTAAGCCTTCCATAAAGAAGATAAAAAACACAAAATATGGAAAAATAACAAAACTACGAAAAATCGGAGAGAAAAGGTAAGGGCCAACCCCTAAAGAAACAATTCCAGAAACAGAAAACAGAGACTTCAGAGTGAAGGAAATTATCAAAGAAATTCATTTCAGAAAATTCCCTAACACTAAAAGATATGAGTTACCAGAGCACCTATGCTGAAGAAAAAGGGGCCAACAACAAGATGTGTCCCTGTGAAACGTCAGAACACTGAATGCAACTCTTTAAGCATCCAGAAAAAAACAAAACAGTAGCCAACCGAAGAACCTGAAATCTGAGTGGCACCAGACATCTCCACAGAAGTCACATGGGATGGTTGAGGGCTCCGCAGTCACATCCTCATCTCTGGAAGACAATAAGCAGGTAAAGAAAGGGCAACGGGCTCTAGAGGGAGTTCCTGATGACAAGGACAGAACACCAGGGGTACATATAGAAATGGCAGAGTCTGAATTAGTGACAGTACATAGAAGATCACATAAAGAAATGAAACAAGATTGTCAGCTCCAGGGAAAGCTAAAAGTTGAGCCAGAAGGGAGATTTAAGTTAAAATGTATGTCACATCACATCACGGTGTTGAATATGGATTCATCTAAAATGACACAGTTACAAGGAGAAAATGGAGGGCTTGCAAGTATGAGAGGAGGATAGGAGACAGTGAGGAACGGAGCAAAATCTCCACTTAAAGTCAACTGGTTAGGCCTAGTACTGAAAATTTGTGAAGTGGTAATGTATCATGTAGAGAGCTCAAAGTCAATACAAGGAGATTCAGCTGGAAGAACCAAAGGTGGGTAAGGTGGGTGGTTTGTCCCTTGGGGAATGAGGGAGCAGGGATTGCTAAGAACAAATGATTTTCATAATAAGCCTGGTTTAACTGCTTATGAAAAATAAAGTTTAAAAAGAAAACTACCATAGTTTCTCATTCTTTAGCTGGTCACAGCCTAGCCCCACGTAACCTAGGCAACCTTTATCTCCAACTCTCCCAATGCCCTGCCTGAACACGACACCCATTACCAGTGTATGTGTTATGTGGGTGTGGGGAAGGGGAACAAGTTCATCCAAGTTCCCTCCCATCTGCCCTTGGTCCAGCTCAAGTCCTGTCTCCACCAGACCTGCTCGGAGCCTGCTGAGCCTCCTTTCCTCTCCAATCCACCTAGCAGAGCAACAATTGTCTAAATTATTAGTGGATAAATATTACTTATTACATTGATTAGCTAGGTCAGATATGGAGCTCTCCTCCCTAAGTAAGTTGTAAACTTCTGGAGGAAGTGCAAGATTCCTTTTTGATATCTGGCAAATGTCCATAGTAGGTGCCCAAAAAGCATTTCATGAATAAACTCAAAAGTAGAATTCAAGGTGAATTAACAGACAGATCTAAAACAAAGTCTGGAGATAAAACTAAGGTTAGATTAAAGCTGTGACTGTTAATGGTTAAGGCATCTAGAGGACCTAACTGTATCAAGATACAGTGGCCTTCAAAACTCTGTGGTCTACTTTTTCAGTTAATGTTTAAATTGAGTTGTTTTAATAAAGAGATATCTTGCCCTCAAAGTACTCTCAAGTTCCAAGTTTTGGTGACCCAGGCCTTGGAAAGTAAATAGTAAATGTACTCTACCCTGCCAGCAGCCCTGGGAGAGGAATACAGTGGAAGACAATCTTGGGTCAATGTTCAGAATGAGCAGGAGTCCTTGATCTTGGGCCCATTCATTCCAAGCTCTTCTGGTCCCACTGTGGTTTCACTTCCATTAAATGGAGAAGATACCTGACATTTGCTGACATCATTCATTCCATGCTCTTTTGGCCCACTGTGGTTTCACTTTCATTAAATGGAGAAGATACCCGGCATTTGCTGATGTCCCCGAGAAGGGGAAACCTGGTGCTCTTAGCAAATACCCTGGCAATATGCTCTGAAGTCTTCAAATGTTCAGATACTGGCTAACGGGACAGGAGCCTGCAGCTATATCCAGAGATCTGTCTCAGTCCCAGCCGCTGTTGGTGACAACTCTTGCTTGGTGCCTGTCATCTCCACTCCGCCAGGCCACAAACCCTCCTAGCTGTGTCGGTGATTCAGCTGCTGTTACCTTTTCAGTTGTAGGAGCATACTGGTTCTGAGGGTGGTGGTCTCAGAGCAAACTCTATGGATATTAATCCCAGAGAAAACCCTCCTGAAGGATCAACGCCTTAGCCAAGACTGGAGCATTTTCTAGTTGGCTCTTCTCCTGTTAGTAAGAGGGATGAAAGCATGGAGGTAATAAAGACCCACAGAGCTAGGGAGGAACGACAGCACCTCCAGGGTTCAGGGGAAACTCCTGAGTCACAAAGCCTCCCTCTCACATATGCAGGAAAATACATCCTACCTCTCACTGCATCCTAAATCACACAGCTCCCTTCCCCTGGCCTTCAGAGCACTCGAATGTGCTCCAGCTTCTGCCACAGACCTTTCCCACCTGTGGAACTTGTTTCGGTTTCTCAATGCTCATGCGAACCATCTTCACAAAACCTCCCTGTGTTGTGTCTGTGCCATTTCTGTGAAGCTTCCTCAAGACACTGGGTGTTACCGGCTGGAGAATCATGGTGGACCAAGGAGGGGGGGCTCTAAATTTTGGTCCCCCCCAACTCAGCCATTGGTGCTGCCAGAGGAGGTCCAGGCCCAAAGGGAAGAAACGGATTAAGAGGCACAGGGAGCCCCAAACAGTGCTCTTCAGGCACCGACACAGTACAGGTCTTGTCGAAACGCAGGCTTGGATTTAACAGGGCTTGGGCAGGCCCAAGATTCTGCATTTGTAACAAACTCCTGGTTGCAGGCCATGCATCGAGTAGCAAGGGCCAAGACTAAGGAGGGAAAAGTGGAGAAAGAGGTGAGAACAGGGCCCACGGAAGATGAAGGGGGGAAGAACAAGCTCCAGGCAAGCTGGTCTGCTAGAGCGACCGCTACACCACCTTGCGTCTCCGAGGACCTCCCCGCAGGGCCTTCTGGGGCACAGGCCTCTGTGGCCCACATGATGGCTACAACGGGGTGCTCTGGTACTCTCCCTTCCCCTTGCATTCAGGACTGGAGCACAAAGTGTGCCTACCAGCTGCATGCTAATGGAGGGCCAAGGCTGGAGGCTGTCTCATTCCCTCCATTCTGTCAGGTCAGGGAGGCCTGCCTTGGCTGGGGACGGCTGCCATGCTAGCTCGGGCCCCTAACTCCAGGACGGTCCACCATGGAACAGCAGATTCTACAGGCTGGGCCCAGGGATAGCAGATGGGCTCTCTCCCCTCCTGAGTTTCACCTGAGAAACTACTCCCCGAAGCCAAAGGAGTGACTGCCTTCACTTCCTCCAACAGCAGCTTCCATTAACCCCGCTTACCGTGCGAAAGGCTGTATGTGCAGAGCCCTCCCCCATGGTTTTATTGAGTCCTCACATTTACCCTCACAGGTAGGAACTGGCTTATCCCCACTGTGTAAGGCAAGTGAAGCTCCAGACTAATTTGCCCAAAGCCTCACAGCTAATAAGACTCAACCCTCCCCACCCTGGCACTAAACCCTAACCAAACTCGTGAGGCCAGGAGCCTAAGGGATTATGTCTAAGAGAGAAACCTCAAGACAGTTTAGAGGACACAAGTCAACCAAGGCAAGTTAATCTGGTTTATAACCCTTTGAAGGTCCCTCCACCAGCTTCCACTGAACTAGTAACAGAAGGCTCTTTGGTGCCAGCTGGCAGGGACACCCCAGGACCCCGAAGGCAGGAACATGCAGGTGGCTGTGAACTGGGCTCAGCGGCTGAGCAGAGTATTAGGTGGAGTGGACTCAAATCAATCTGAGGAGCTGGCCTGCCCGGCAGCCAACAGGAGGGTCATCTAGGACCATCGGAATCAAATAGCACCAGCCCAACTATCCACACCTCGAAGGAACGTAACACAGCATCCTGGGATGGAAATGAAGAACTTTGGTTCTTCATTTAAGAAACTTAAGTGCCCACAAACACTGTGCTAGACTTTGTGGGACTCTGAGACACTCTTGCCCTTAATGAAAACAACTAGTGGGTTGGGCACACAAGCAAGCAGTGGTGAGGACTGTGGTGACCTGGAGAATTCTGCTTAAAGCTGCTTTACTACCTTGTTTCAGTTGGTTGTAGCCTCTCAGGAAGGAAGAAAAATCTAGAGATTTTTCAAGAAAATCCCCAAATCAAAACGTGAACCTTTCCATTTTGAAAAACAAAATGCAGGCCAACATGTGTCCACTAGTTTGCAACCTCTGCTCCTCACTGACCATGCTCAGTTTTTCCTGTTATGTCCTTAGCACCTCACAAAACCTGGCAGGAAGGAACATACACACTGACCAGGCGAAGCTTATCCAGGGGGAACGAGTCTGAATCTCCATCACAGTAGAACAGCTGATGCAACCGGGGAGGATTTTTAGCCTTGGAAATGACAAGAGGCCCGAGAGTTGTTGCACAAATAAGAAAATCTTTATGGGCGCCTGAGTGGCTCAGTCATTAAGCATCTGCCTTCTGCTCAGGTCATGACCCCAGCGTCCTGGAATCGATCCTGGGATGGAGGCCCACACTGGGCTCCCTACTTGGTAGGAAGTCTGCTTCTCTCTCCCCCACTCCCCCTGCTTGTGTTCTCTCTTTCTCTGTGTCTCACTGTCAAATAAATAAGATCTTAAAAAAAAAAAAAAACTCTTTATAAAGATAGAGCATATGGTTCAGCCAACATCGTGGGGGACAGGGGTAGGGAGGAGGCTGCTTTTAGGTAAAATATACATTTGACAATTGACTTGGGTCCCCACTACTGTCCTTGGCTCTCTCCACCTATACCCCTTCTTCACTTGCCTAGCCCTTAAAGGCATTCGGGCTTTCATACTTGGTAAGGGGAATTCAGGCTTTACCTTGAGTCCCAAATGTCCAACCGATTACCTATGAATACTATCCAACTTGGTGTTTTTTTCTAAGGATTAAAATGAAACAGTAAGGAATAAAAGTGCTTGTCACATTTGGCAAAGGTTCAAGAAACACTCACCATTGTTATTTAGACTTAGATGTTTTCTAAAAAGGACCAAGATACACACTTACTGTCAATGCAAAGTTACAGGGAGTCTGTAAACAACACTTGAGGGGTACCCGGGTGATTGAGTTGGTTAAACATCTGACTCCTGATTTTGACTCAGGTTGTTGTCTTGGGGTCATGGGATTGAGCCCTGCTCAAGCTCCGCAAGTCTGCTTCCCCTCTCCCCCATCCTTGCTCGTTCTCTTTCAAATAAATGAAATCTTAAAAAAAAGGACCAAATAATTTGGTTTGGCCAAAACCTTCTGGTCTGATCTTTGCTTTACAAACAGTTCCCACGATGGGAGCCTGGGTGGCTCAGCTGGTTATGCCACTGCCTTTGGCTCAGGTCATGATCATGGAGTCCCAGGATCAACAAGACCCAGGATGGAGTCCAGCATCAGGCTCCCCGCTCAGCAGGGAGTCTGCTTCTCCCTCTGACCCTCCCCTCTCTTGTGCTTTCTCACTCTCTCAAATAAATAAAAAAAATTAATCTTTAAAAACAAAAGAAAACAGTTCCCAGTATAAAGCTTTATCGATCTCTTTAGAACTCCAGTGTCAAGGTCCAGGAGCTTCAATTAGAGTACTGGCCTCCCCACACTCCTCTCCCGTTACCAAATGCACCTAACTTCAGAGGCTGCTTCACATCACACCCCTCTGTCCCTCATTTCCCGAGTGCTAGTTTTTTCCCCATATGCACTCACTCTGTGAGTAATGTCATCCAGCTTTTAGATATTGTCCCAACAATGACTCCCTAATTTCTATCCCTGGCCTAAATTATCTCCTGAACTCCAGATCCACAGTTTGCAATTGCCTACTAAACAGTTTCATATGGATGTAGAGTATGCATCTACAATTTAACACATCCAAAAGTAAACTCACCTCCCCCAATAAACTTGCTCTACCCACAGCCCTCCAAATCTCAGTTGATGGCCCTTCCAGGCTTCTAGTTGCCCATGTCCATAAGCTCAAAATAAGAGGATGACTGAAAAGTAGTCTGACCCACAAGGCCCATTATCTAAAAAGGAAGGTGGTCCTGGGTACTGGGATCAAAGGTATCATATAATCATTAAAATGTTTTCTGAAATATACTTGAAATTAACTCACTGGAAGTCTAGGTTTAGATTTTGACATTTTAATTTCTTTTGAATATGTCACTTTGTGCAAGCTAGGAACCAGAATCAAACTAAGGCAGTCTAGTCCATTTAGGGATCCAGGCTGAGTCTTGCAATCTTCAGCAGAATGACATCATAATGCAAGATGCTAACAATAAGTTTATAATTTCTAAATAACAACCACTTATCTACATTTTTTTCCTTAGGAAACAGCCAAAATCCAGTCCTTAAAGGCATGATATACAGAACATCTTGATCTACAAAGAACAGAATAACCCATATTTTATGATGGCCAGCTTACTGGTGGCTGACCAAGGACTGGTGAACAGAGGGGTGTTTACCTTCTAGGAACCTGCTCTGAGACTTAAAAAAGTCCTGGCTGCTGTTAATAAGAAAGCAAGTAAAAAATATTACAGATGCACCTACACTGACATCTGATTTGCCAAAGTCTTCCACTAGAACACAAAGTGAGAGATGAGTGTAGGGGTAAGCTACTTATCTGTTTTCAAAATAAATTACTAGTAACATGAAATTTGACATATTAAATTCTTCCATTTGCTACCAGAACTGACAATGAGAACTATTTAAAAGAAATGCTGAACTCTAACAAGGGTGGCAGCAGTAACATTCTGCACTACACAAGAACCTCCTGCTTTCCCACATCATTAACATTGCTACTCTTCCAAGATACACATTCGTGTGGAAAAACTTATCAGCTTTTGCCAGAGCCAGGAGATGAAAAATAGAGCATGTCCTAATTAGTTATTTTGTAATTGTAAGCTCCGTTGACATCTTGAGGATGGACCCATTCTTTTGTTTAACATCTGCAAACTGCAGAATGCCTTAGCCCTTTGCCAGTATCTGCTCAGCATCTTAAAGCTGGTCTTAGTCCCATCTGTGACTCTTCTCCTCAGGGTTGAGGGTGGGTTAGCTAGTCATCAAAATCTGGAATGTCATCGTAGGAGTAACCCCGGTAGCCTTTGGATGCATAGTAGGCGATGCGCAGGTGGTAAAATCCTGGCAGGAACACCAGGATGCCAATGATCAGGACAGGAACGGCCCGGTCTGCCCCCTAGTGGCAGAAGGAGGCAAACACATTAGTACCATACAAAGGATCACTTAAAATAAAACAAAGCCATAGGTTCAACCCATACATCAGTATTTTACACTCTTCAGAGTATTTTCCTTCGGGTAGTATGCTACCAATGAAACAGGTATACATCTCTTTTCCTCCTTATTATAAAATTCAGAAAAACTACAAAGCACTAAGTATTATAAATAAATTGTCCATCTGCATCCACAGATAGTTCCCTTATTTCCTTCTGTTCTCCATTCTAGTTTCTAGTTGTGAACACACCATACTCTGTGCCTTGTTTTAGTCTCTTAATATAACAAGCAATTGCCAAAGTCTTATGAAAAGTTCTGCACTGGGGGTGGGAGACAGGCAAAATGGGTGAAGATAGTCAGAAGGTGCAAATTTCCATTCACAAAGTAAGTTCTGGAGATGCAGTGTACAACATGGTGATTATAGCTAAAAACACTGTATTGTGTATTATTAGCAAGTTGCTGAGAGTAGATCTTAAAAGTTCTTGTCACAAGGAAAAAAACTATGTGTGGTGATGGATGCTAACTAGACTTATTGTGATCATTTCCCAATATATACTATATTGAATCATGTTGTACACCTGAAACTAACACATTATGTCAACTAATGGTGTCTACCATTCCACTGTAATGGATGCACCACAATTTTACTTAACCATGCTCCACCGACTGTTGGATACTTTGGTTGTCTCTCACTTTTTGTAACTGTACAGGATAACACAATAAACTTCTTTTTCTTAGCCTTTCAGATTCTTTCTTTAGTGTATATTCCCATAATCACAATTCACAGGTCAAAGAGGAAGAAATGGTGTTTAGTGTAGGGCTTCAACTATTTGGGGAGTTCCAGGAGGGCAAGGACTTTTGTTCATCTCTAGATCACCACCTGCCCCCAACATATAAATAAATATATTAAATGAATGAATCCACTCTTATAAAATTGCTCCGCCTTATTTTTAGGTATAGTTTTAAATGTTTATACAGTTAAGCTTATCCTCCTTTTCCTCTGTGATCTTTTTCCCATTAATTTTTTTTCTTTTTATTAACATATAATGTGTTACTTGCTTCAGAGGTACAGGTCTGTGAATCATCAGGCTTACACATTTCACAGCATTCACCATAGCACATACCGTCCCTCCCCAATGTCCATAATCCAGTCACACTATCCCTTCCCCTAACCACCCAGCAACCCTCAGTTTGCTTCCTGAGTTTAAGAGTCTCTTATGGTTTGTCTCCCTCCCTGGTCCCTTTTTGTTTCATTTTTTCCCCCTCCCTAACCCCCAAGAACTCTCCCACTCTCCCTTTCAAATTCCTTGTATCAGAAAGATCATATGGTAATTGTTTTTCTCTGACTGACTTATTTCACTTAACATAATAACCTCTAGTTCCATCCACGTTGTTGCAAATGGCAGGATTTCATGATTTTTTAAAAATAATTTATTTTTTAAATTAACATATAATGTATTATTAGCCCCAGGGGGATTTTGCAGTTTTTGATGGCTGCATAGTATTCCATTGTATATCTATACCATATCTTCTTTACCCATTTATCTGTTGATGGACATCTAGGTTCTTTCCACAGTTTGGCTATTGTGGATGTTGCTGCTATAAACATTTGGGTGCATGTGCCCTTCAGATCACTACATTTGTATCTTTAGGGCAAATACCCAGTAGTGTGATTGCTGAGTCATAGGGTAGCTCTATTTTCAACTTTTTGAGGAAGCTCTATACTGTTTCCCAGAGTGGCTGCACCAGCTACCAAAAGTGTAGGAGGGTTCCCCTTTTTCCACATCCTCGCCAACATATGTCATTTCCTGATTTGTGAATTTTAGCCATTCTGACTGGTGTGAGGTGGTATCTCACTGTGGTTCTGATTTGTATTTCCTTGATGCCAAGTGATGTTGAGCACTTTTTCATGTCTCTGTTGGCCATTTGGATGTCTTCTTTGCAGAAATGTCTGTTCATGCTTCTGCCCATTTCTTGACTGGAGTATCTGTTCTTTGGGTGTTGAGTTTGATAGTTCTTTATAGATTTTGGATACTAGCCCTTTATCTGATAGGTCATTTTTTCCCATTAATTTTAAGTCTTCCCTCAGCTAAGGATTTAAATCCAGTCTAAAAATCTTTAAAAAAAAAAAAATTATTTATTTGTCAGAGAGAGCAGGCACTCGCACACAAACGGGGGAGTGACAGGCAGAGGGAGAAGCAGGCTCCCAGGTGAGCAAGGAGCCCAATGTGGGACTCAGTTACAGGACCCTGGGATCATGACCTGAGCCGAAGACAGATACTTAACCGAGCCACCCAAGTGTCTCTAAAAATCTCCTTTTAACATGGCTAGTTACACAATGTATACTGGTAGATTATCTACTCAATATAATTTTGACTGTGTCGTTCAAATAGAAATAGAAGTATTTACCTCATATAAGACAATAAAAACTCAGTGAGGTAGTATGTGTAAAGCAAGCAGCCTCAGCTGACACAATGACTCAATAAATCCCAGCTTAAAACCAAGGAAAAAAACAAAACAAAACAAAACAAGGAAAGAGAACTTGAAGGGGCTCTCTCAGCCTAAAGATGGGACTACGTGAACATCAGAAACAATAACAGTCTACAACTCTCACAACTGACATAGTTGGTGCTATTTCTGTTATCTTATTTTACATTTTCTGCTTTCCTTCTTCTTTTTTTCTTTTGCAAGATATTGACTGTACATCCTTTGTGGGATTGAAGAACTGCAAAGGAAATTTATAGTGCATTTAGCCTTCCTTTACTTAGCATTAACACTCACGCTGGTATTTTTTTTTTAAAGACGTTATTTATTTTGATTTGTCAGAAAGACAGAGAGAGACAGAGAGTGAGCACCAGGAGCAGCAGGCAAAGGGAGCTGAGCCAGGAGCCCGATGTGGGACTCAATCCCAGGACCCTGGGATCATAACCTGAGTCAAAGGCAGCTGCTTAACTGACTGAGCCATGCAGGCATCCCTGTTATCTTATTTTTTTCAAGATTTATTTATTTGAGAGAGAGAGAGAAAAAGAGAGCATGCATGTGCACACACATGAGCAAGCTGGGGGTGGGGTAGAGCACAGAGGGATAAGTAGACTCCACACTGAGCATGGAGCCCAACATGGGGCTCAATCTCACAACTTTGAGATCATGATCTTAGCTGAAACCAAGAGTCAGAGGCTCAATGGACTGAGCCACCCACGTGCTACCCGCAATATTATTTTAAAGCTACTATACGTATAACATAGAATAAGGCAAATAAGTAATGACATCACTATCATAGGGTAGATATACCCATACAATATCAAAGAAATTAAGCTCTAATTAAATTAACTCTAATCTTAAATTTGCACTGAAAACTGTTTTCTAAAAAATACCTATTTCTTGGGGTGCCTCGGTGGCTCAGTGGGTTAAAGTCTCTGCTTTCGGCTCAGGGCATGATCTCAGAGTCCTGGGATTGAGCCCCATATCAGGCTCTCTGCTCAGCGGGGAGCCTGCTTCCCTTCCCCTCTCTCTGCCTGCCTCTCTGCCTGCTTGTGATCTCTCTCTGTCAAATAAATAAATAAAATATTATAAAAAAAAAAGAGTGTATTTTTTTTTTTTTTTTTAATATTTTATTTATTTATTTGACAGAGAGATCACAAGCAGGCAGAGAGGCAGGCAGAGAGAGGGGAAGGGAAGCAGGCTCCCCGCTGAGCAGAGAGCCCGATGCGGGGCTCGATCCCAGGACCCTGAGATCATGACCTGAGCCGAAGGCAGCGGCTTAACCCACTGAGCCACCCAGGTGCCCCAAAGATACCTATTTCTTGATTCCATTGCTGAAAAGGTCTAGAAACAATCAAAACCGAAGCATGAGCACCACTAATGCCCAGTTTGTGATCTCTCTAAATCTACTTCCTATACAGAAACCAAGGCTCAGGCGCCTGAGTGGCTCAGCTGGCTGGGCGACTGCCTTCAGCTTGGGTCATGATCCCGGGGTCCTGGGATCGAGTCCCACGTCGGGCTCCCTGCTCCATGAGGAGTCTGCTCCCTCTGACCTTCTCCCCTTTCATGCTTTCTCACTGTCTCTCTCTCTCAAATAAATAAATAAAATCTTAAAACAAAACAAAACAAAACGGAACACCAAGGCTCTCTGGAGAAATGGTTGTTTACAAGTTAGGAGACAGGAAATATATAGCTGGGCCTGGGATAACTTTCTGTGCCAGAAAGCAAGAAAGCTATCAAAGGCTACATAGGCCATGTTTAAAAGACAAAGAAGTAACATGAAGGAGTCCTACTGACCAAACATGGAACAGTTTAGATACTAAAAAGAATATGGGGGACACTTGTGGGGCTCAGTTGGCTAATCATCAGACTCTTGATCTCAGGGTTTTAGGGTTTTGAGCTCAAGCCCCGCACTGGGTTCCACACTGAGTGTGGAGTCTACTCAAAAAAAAAAAAAAAAGAATATGGACTATGATTGATTGAAACACAAATATGTAAAAGAAAAAATAGGAGTTTATACTGATACCATTCTCTGACTATTTTTTGCGGTTTTGAGGTTACTAGGTGTATTTTTATAAAAGTTGTGAAGCAGAAAAACATTTTTCCTACCTTCACTATACACATTATATTTTGGGGTAAACAGATGGTAGATTTGAGAAAGACCTTTACAGCAGAATTTCAGCTAATGAACGCAGAAAATGACAGAACTGCATTCACTAGTATAAATGGTAATGGGGAAATTTATAATAAATTAATTAGGCTGAAGGCACTTAAACCCAGCAATCTACCTTAATATCAACTAAAAGCAGGATAACCATTACATGCCTCCTAATGTAATACCACAATTTGGTTCTCAAATTGTGGTTTATGGACCACCAGCATTACTTGGGAACTTGTTAGAAATGCAGATTCTCACAACCCACCTACAGACTTGTTAACACACAGATTCTGAGAATGGAACTAAGGAATCTGTGTGTTAACAAGTCTGCCAGATGATTCTGATGAAACATCGAAGTTTCAGAACCAACCTGCCATAGCAAATACACAGCACCCCCCATGAAATATACTTTCTTAAAAAAAACTAACCTGAATCTAAGCAAGTCTCTAAAACTAACAAAAATATGAAGATCAAAGATATTAATACAGCACCTGTAAACTTATATAAAAACTATTACAGATGCATACTGAAGATGCACACTTGAGAATACCAGCAAGATAGAGGTGCCTGGGTGACTCAGTCAGTAAAGCATCAGTCTCTTGATTTCATCAGCTCAGGGCTGTGATATTGGGCTCCACGCTGGCTGTGGAGCCCGCTTAGGATTCTCATTCTCTCTCTCTCCCTCTCCCTCTGTCCACCCCACCACCGTTCCTATGCACCCTCTCTCTCTCTCAAAATAAAAAAGAATACCAGCAAAATATAAATCTGGTATTTGGTTTCCTACACAGGAAAAAAAAAGTTGGGGGGAATACATGAAGCAAAATGTTTATAACTGTTGATGAATGGGAGACATGCAGGGGTTTAATACATTATTTCATTTACTTCTGTTTTTGAAGTATCTGTAATAAAAAGCGAAAAAAAAACTCCAAACCAAACTTATTAGTGATTCTCTTAATTAACATCTTTATCCTTATTTATAAAGCAGTCTTTTATAAACCATACAAGGTAAAACGATATTTGCTGCATGTGGATCTCACCTCCACTCTCAATATTTATAATTAACAGAGTCCTTTGGGACTGATACCTCATACTGCAATGAAAGTTAACTGAATGGGGCATCTCAGTGGCTCAGTGGGTTAAAGCCTCTGCTTTCAGCTCAGGTTGTGATCCCAGTGTCCTAGGATCGGGTCCCGCATCGGGCTCTCTGCTCGTCAGGGAGCCTGCTTCCACCTCTCTCTCTATCTGCCTGCCTCTCTGCCTACTTGTGATCTCTGTCAAATAAATAAATAAAATCTTAAAAAAAAAAAAAAAGAAAGAAAGTTAACTGAAGGCACAGTCCTGAAGTTAGATGTTCAAACAAAGACTGCACCAAGTAAGCATCTGGTGACCACATAGTGATTTTAAGTAGTTAAGACCAATGGCAAATCAGATTCACTTCTTAAAAACCATATGCAGCGATTTTATTGCTACAGTGCTACTATTCTCAATTTCTATAATGTCCACAGTTTTTCAGATATTGGCTATGTTCCCTCTGCAGGACAATATGACCATGACTTGTGATCATTATTAGTTCAGATCAACTTGGGCACTATTAGCACATGTATATAGCCCAAGAAAAAGAACCACCAAACACTCCTTTAGGTAATAAAGATAACATTCTGAAGCTCAACAAGAACTCCAACCAAACCCAATGTAGTAAGGATCAGACTCAAGAGTCACAAGTCCTGGCATGGTCAGTGGCCCCAGACCTATACAAGCCTCACTGCTTCTCCCCACACATGGAACGTCTATGGCACTACAAAATTATAACAACACATTCTACTCTGGCTACAGCCTTTATCAATCAGAAATCCTCTAGGCTCACCTTTGCTGTTCCAAACTGTGACAGTAGGAAGACTGCTTGACATCTCAGAAGGAAAATGTCACACACACACACACACACACACACACACACACACACCCCTCATAGAAACTGGGACAAGCATGTTGTTGCTCAAAAAAAGAAACGTATGTTTTGTTACCAGAGAACAAAATCTAAAAGAAAACTCTCTTCTTCTTTCTGCTGGAAACTCCTGTACTAGATATGAATATAAAACAGAGCCCAGACTCACACTTTAAGGATTTCATGCACACCCCCACAAACTCTTCAGCTTACCCCTTTGCTGATATAGCCAGCCAGCAGGAGGGAACCTATGATTATGAGAAAGGCTCCAATCAAAAACAGAACTGTCGCAAGCGCAATGGCCTTATACGGGATCTTGGGAGGACTCTTCTTAAACTGGAAGAAAAACAAACAAAAGACATAGCATTATGAAAATACCAGGACTGAAACACTTTAAAGCAAGGAGGATAATAAGAACCAATGTGGTTAGTTTGTGTGTCTTGAAGGAAGTCCTACTACCCACTAGAGCTCTGGGAAAGAAAGGCAAGGGACAAACAGGAGGTGAAGCTCTAATTACTGCTCTAACAGCCACTCGGAGGAGTCCCAGCAGAATGTTACTCTTTCTACTTCTAATTTTATTCCATATACCACTCACCATAAGAAAATATTTTCTCACAAAAACAGAAGATACTTTATGGTCATTCACTGATTAGATATTAGATACTTATTAAGTGCCTGGCACATGGAAGGCTGTACTAATCTCTAGGGATTCAAGAGGAACATCGTGATCTGGAGAAGTAAAGAAAACAAGTGACTTCTGGCATTCAAAGTTAAGTGAGCATACAAAGGTTTTAGAAACAGCTTTTTCTCAAGCATTAGTTGCCCACCCCAGGGATCAAGTAGCCTGACTTGTTAATAAGTTCTATTCAAAGTTAAGATTCAGACACAAGCTTTCTAAGGTTTGCCTCATTTCTGTATCTGACCTAATGGACTAGAAGATTCTCAGATGTGCTTTTAAAAAACAAAACTTCTCTCCTTCAAGTATGGGTCCAAAGAGTACAAAGAGTCATTGATTTGTTTATATTTAAAGGGATGGGTTCCTGCCTCTTCCTCCTTGGCCCTGGTTCCACCTAAACCATTCCAAGGGAAAGTGGGCAGAAGGAGATATGCTACATCATTAAGTATTTTATAAATAATGAATCAGGGTAGGATACAAACTTAACAAATATTAAATATTCTGTTTTACTTACTGTTTGCCAAAAGAATACCTTTAATAAATTGGATCTCATGACATCAGGAAAGAAGGAAGATTCCCACAATCTGTTGGCTTTAGCAGTTAGTTTCTCCCTTAAAAGATGAACTGGCTTTGACTAAAGTGTAAATGAACCAATGACACAGTCCTTAAAAAAAATTCTACTTAACAAAACACAATCTGAGTATTTTCCAGAAAAACTAAATAAAATTTGTAACTACTGGGTTTTGGCGTTACAACTAAAAATTCTTAGAAATGAACAGTGTTTATATTGGTTTGAAACTGCTCTACCAAGGCCTCTCCTTCTGCAAACTATGGCTGAAAGGGTCTCAGAGATAACTGTCCTTCTTGCTGCTGCTTCTAATCCCCAGAGACAGCAAAACCTCCACCTAGAAGGTCTTCCTGCTAACTCAACAGAAACGGAGCCAGCCAGTCTCATTAATTCCCTTCCGCATTTACCTGAAGGTCAATGTAGCCATCGTCTGTGCTGGAGAGCCTTGAGTATTTCACTTTACTACTGGGGATTCCAGTAGCCAGGTTGGTACGAGACGGCATCATAACACACTGACACAGCTACAGTCTGAAGACAAAGAAAACTGTCATTATATGCCACTGACCACAGTGTGTTACATATATTAGAATTTGGGCTAAGATGTCATACTAAGCAACTGGCAATTCACGCCCCACTGCACTTAAAATCTGATATTTCCTTTGACAGTGAAAACATTCTCCTTATGTACCTTCTCTGCCTTGTCCTGGTAGAATGAAAGTCAAGACACTGACCAAGATCTCACCAATATTCCTGTGCCTCCTAATTTTTCCAAACCCTCCACACAGAGCAGGTGGAAGAGTGGTGACTTAAATACAAGTCTGACACCGAAGTCCACATTTTCAGTCATTCTGCTATAGTACTTCCTGGCCCCTGTCCCTGCTTCAGGAAATAGCAAGAGGAGCATAAGCTCAAATGATTCTTACCTGCCAGGGACGGAGAATGGGTGGGATATGGAATACACTCACATTAAGCATTTTGTTGATCCCCCACAATGGGTATCATTCTTTTATTTATTTTTATTTTTAAATTTAATTTTATTTAATTTTGAAAAGATTTTATTTACTTATTTGTTAGAAGGAGAGGGCACAAGCAGGGGAAGCAGCAGGCAGAGGAAGAAGCAGGCTCCCCACGGAGCAAGGAGCCCCATGTGGGATTTGATCCTAAGATCCTGAGATCACCACCAAAGCCCAGCAGAAGGCCAACACTTAACGGACTGAGGCACCCAGGCATCCGGTATCATTCTTTTAATGCAAAAAAATCTGCAGAGTCTCCAGTAAATTTGGCTATCAGCACTATCACTACTGGTAATCAGCACTGTACCAGTGCCAATTTGTCTGCCTTTCTGCCCCACCCCAAGCACTGAAAGTAGTGATTTCATTTTCCAGATTACTTCTATAGACTCCTAAAAAAATTAAAAATAAAAATAAAACTTGTTTTTTGTGCAAAATATTCAAAACCAACTTCAGTAATGAAATTATGGCTATTTTGTCACTAGTTTAAGAGGTAGTAGATAAGATTAAAAAAACAATGACATTTAAGTCGGAAAACATTCGTAATTTGATACAATAGACAAATCTATTTTGACTGTGAAGCTATTTCTAAAGGTGACATGGATTTGTAAAGAGAAAATTAAGTATCTCATAATAAGGGCACCATTAAAAAAAACAATCCAGAAACCATAAAGACTTTGTCTTCCTCTGGTATGACACTTTGTAAACAATCTTCATTATAATAATGTTGGTTAATAATTACCCACACTTAGATACCAGGTCCTAGTCAAAGTGCTTTCTATATACTTTACCCCAATTATTAATGAGCTGTTTTAAGTGGCCAAGAGTCAACCTAATATACTATGTATAATAAAAATGCTAAAATAATTAGCAATATGATGGAATTGGTGCTAAATGTGAATGTCCCTTTATAGCAATTATATAACAGTGCAGAAATCAAGTACTGGATCCAGTATGTTAATTTATATGCTCTTCTGAAGTTAGCTCAAACTGCATCGAATACCAGGTTTTTAAGTGTTGCGATCCCGATTACATGATAATCTAAATTAATTCTACAAAATTTAAAGGACAAACTACCGGTATGTGGGGGTTTGAGGGCATTTAATCACTTGTGATTTCTATCGTCTTTATAAAATAAAGTTTACGGACTCTGCTTTACCTATTCACACACCCGCATCAAAATAAAAAAGCGAAGGGTGTGAGGGAGAGGGGCGACGAAGGCTTACTGGTAGCAAAGAGTAAGAATTCTGCAAGAGGAAGGAAAAACGTAAACCGAGGTTTTCAGAGTACCATTTAAGTTCCCCAAAGAATTTTTTTTTTTTTTTTTTTTTTTTTAAAACCGGTTCCACCGCAACTCTCAAACTCTCCGAGCTCGCCGGGGCTGCGAGGCTTTAAAAGCATCAGTAAAACACTCAGCGCAGTGTCTAGCATTATGCGCCTCCACACACACTATCTTCCTGCCCGTCTCCAGACCTAGCCAGGAAGACAAATAAAAACCGACGCGAATTTAGACGGAAACAAACAAAACCAGTTTCTGGGAAGAGGCCAGCGGTGGCCCAGGCTGGTGAACGCTCCACACCCAGGACGCGAAGCTAGATTTCGGCAGGGACCGCAGTCTCGGCCCCGCCGGGCGCCTGAGGGGGGCGCTTCTGTTCCCGCCCCGCCGAACACACGCCTTACCGGAGCGCCGCGCCAGGCCGCCCGCGTGCCGACAGCTCGCTCACGGTTGGCAGCAGAAGCGCCTGAGGCCTCATGGCCCGCCTCACCTAACTGCCACCCCTCAGCCGCCCCCTTGACGCCGGAAGTGGCCCGCTGAACGGCGGCGTACCGGAAGTGGCGTCACCGGGAGCGACCTCTCTCAGTCCCCTTTCCGGAACTTGTTTTCGCCTTGCGCTAGTAGTAGTTAGTGGTAGTGTACCGCGGGAGGTATCAGCGGCGGGAGTCGCTGTGGCCTGGGTTTGTTGCCAGGCACCTCCACTGGGTTGTGAAGGTGTCAAGGGTGACGGCTCCCGGAGTCCCTCAGACTCTGGGTGAACCGGCTACTTGTTTCTTTCCCTGATCCCTCGGGCAGTGTTGGAAGCTGAGTGGCACCCACGGGAGACAGAAGCGGACAGTGAAGCTGCGGATGACTGGAGCTGGCAGGTCTCCTATTCAGTGGCCACGACTGTAGCCCTTCTCCTGGGCGCGCCGCGGTCTCTGCATCAATACCCCACCACTACTTTCGTGTGGCCCCACATTCTTGTGTTTCAGTTTCCTACTCCTCGACATCAGGCCTGAACCAAGTAAGAAGCCCGCCCACAAGGGACATTTTGCAGCACATGAAGCTTTGTAAATGTCAGATTTATTAAAGTATAATTTACATACAATAAAGTACAATTGGATGAGTTTGACAAGTGCATACAGTCTTGGAACCATCACCGGTCTATAGTAAAGTTACATCATTCCCAAAACTTCCATCAGGCCCCTTTGCCGCCAATATCCTTCCCTGCCCCCAGGCACACAGAAGGTAATTACTAGTTACCTACTGGGTAGTGGGTTATACCTCCAGTAACCAGAACTCAGTCCAGGTACTACAACAAAGGAACCAGTCGTTTAAACCACCAAGCACAGAACATACCAGGAATAAAGGACTTTAATAAAGCGATTCTCAGTATGTGCTACGGCAGTTTGGCACAATTAGTAGGAACATTTAAACAGTCTGTTTCACAACTGCTAGGATTAAGTCACAAAAAAGGCTACTTATACTAGAAAAATTATTTTTGCACCAACATATTGCTTGGCCCCTATCACAGATCTACTAAATCTTTCAAGATTCTTTTAAAAGGCTCCCTAGGCTAAAGAAACACTGCCCTATAACAGTGCTAGTCTTCTCAAGCCCACACAGCTTTGGGTACATAAAGCTGGAAAAAAAGTGTTAGTTTTTGCTAACAAAATTAACAAAACAACAAAATATATAGGTCTACTCTCCTGTTTATTTCTTGAACTCAAGTTAGAAGAATACCAAAATAAGTTTGAAAATGAATCCCCAAAAATATCTTGTCACCTACTGTAGTTGGAATACTTTTTATTGCTGTATCAAATGTATTTTTATCAGGCTGCTCTAGACTGGAAAAATAAGCACATTTACATGAAATGGTAGCTTGAACTGAATTCCCCAGGATACTTGCAACAGTCATGGTCCAAATGAAGGCACTGTCTTGTTATGTTTGAAATTCAAAAAACTTTTATTTAAATTGAAAAAAATTCTCAAAACTGCATTTAGAATCAAAACCCTTTTGTTATGAATACACAAGTATTTTTAGGTAAGGCAGAAATATTTCTAGGTTAATAAGACCAAATTTGACTTTGGATTTTATTCTTTAAACAAATTGTAAAGAATGAAGGAAAAAATAGGTTATTTACAGAAAATATCTACATATGTACTCAAGAGGTACAAATTTGGTGACGAACTTAGTACATGCCGGCATCTCAGAAGCAGTTCTTAAAGAGCTTAACTTTATTTTCTTGGATTTTAAGAACACCTAAGATCCTTCTTCATCCTCGATCTTGGGAGCCAAATAGTACTTTAAATGTCCCATGTCGGCAATTTTATACTCTACAACTGAAAGAAGACAGGAACACAATTATTGAGAAGTACCACATATACCATCTACAAAACAAGATTCAACAAACCGATTATCTTACCAAGGGGTACATCTGCAGACATACTGAGTGTTACTGTAGGAGAGAGTGGAGTGGCTTTTGTAAAGAAGTTCAGGTATCTCAGTGCAAAAGTTAGCTGAACTGGCTCATTCATCTCTATAGTAACCTGAGAGAAAACAGAAAGAGTAACCATATTGAAAAACAGCAAGAAATTGCAGTCCCTTAGTTTAGAATATATTTCTAAAGATTTATTTATTATTGGGGCACCTGGGTGACTCAGTGGATTAAGCCTCTGCCTTCAGCTCGGGTCATGATCTCAGGCTCCTGGGATCAAGTCCCCCATCCAGCTCTCTGCTCAGCGGGGAGCCTGTTTCCCCCTCCCTCTCAGCCTGCCTCTCTGCCCACTTGTGATCTCTGTCTATAAATAAAAATAAATAATTTGTTTGTTTATTTATTTATTTATTAGAGACCGCGTGGGTGCAAGCAAGACCTTGAGTGCGGGCAGAGGCAGAGATTCCAGGCTGAGTGCTGAGCCCAAGCAGGGCTTGTTCCATGAGATCATGATCTGAGCTGAAACCAAGAGTCGGATGCTTAACTGACTGAGCCACCACCCAGGCACCCCTAGAATATATCTTTAAAAACAAAACAAAAAAACCCTTATTGGTTTACTTTGGAGAGCGATATGAAACTAATTTTAAGGACTGGTAAATAAAGCAAAAGAATCAAGTATTTAGTCTGTCTTTCCCATATGAACTGTAGCTCAGGTAAACAAAATTATGTGAAGAGAAAACTTCTCCTTATGGGAATGTTTCTAATAAATAAATCAGCTAATAAAAGGAGGAATGAAATGTATTAATACAACTCTAAGGACCTAATGATTCTAAACAATTATTATGGCTGCTAAGAAAATGCAGACACCTCATACCTACAAGGGGTATACATACAAGCATCTGTAAAGTATTCTTATTCTCTCACTCCCCAAACAAAGAAAACACTGAATATCAAGCCTCTAGCGCTGTAGCTACCAGTTTACAGGAAATACAGGTTAGAGAAGAATATTAATTGACATAAGGGATACAATAGGCAAAATCCAGATTTCAGGAAAACTCAATGACAAAGGACTTGCCTCAACAAATTGTAATGGAGAGGGGGGATAAAGAAATTGAATAGAAAACCAATGGATTAAAAGAACTTGAGGGCCTATCAATGAACTACAGTGTACAGAGCTTATTAAAATTTTGATTCAAACAACTTCTGAAATAACCAAGGAAATAGGAAAACACTGAAAAATTCCTTAATACCAAATAATGTCAGGGGCGCCTAGGTGGCACAGTGGGTTAAATCCTCTGCCTTCAGCTCAGGTCATGATCCCAGGGTCCTGGGATAGAGCCCCACATCGGGCTCTCTGCTCCATGGGGAGCCTGCTTCCTCCTCTCTCTCTGCCTGCCTCTCTGCCTACTTGTGATCTGTCAAATAAATAAATAAAATATTTAAAAAAAAAAAAATACCAAATAATGTCATATACGTTCACATTTCAGATACAAAAAATACTTATAGAAAAACTAATCTGAGATTTAGAAAAAAAAAAAAATCCAGAATGGCAGGGAAGTTACCATGTAATTTAGCAGAGATAATACAGAATTAGCCCCTGAACTTTTGCTAGTAATATTTTTAAGTCTTGGGGTGCCTGGGTGGCTCAGTGGGTTAAGCCTCTGCCTTCAGCTCAGGTCATGATCTCAGGGTCCTGGGATCGGGCCCCACATCGGGCTCTCTGCTCAGCGGGAGGCCTGCTTCCTCCTCGCTCTCTGCCTGCCTCTCTGCCTACTTGTAATCTCTGTCTGTCAAATAAATAAAATCTTTAAAAAAAAAAAAAAAAAAAAAATATATATATATATATATATATATATATATATATATTTTTTTTTTTTTTTAAAGATTTTATTTATTTGTTAGAGAGAGAGATACAGAGCGCAAGCACAGGCAGACAGAGTGGCAGGCTAGAGGCAGAGGGAGAAGCAGGCTCCCTGCCGAGCAAGGAGCCCGATGTGGGACTCGATCCCAGAACGCTGGGATCATGACCTGAGCCGAAGGCAGCTGCTTAACCAACTGAGCCACCCAGGCGTCCCTATTTTTTTTTTTTTAAGTCTTCATTTAAACTGAGGGTTGAGGGCGCCTGGGTGGCTCAGTGGGTTAAGCCTCTGCCTTCAGCTCAGGTCATGATCCCGGGGTCCTGGGATGGAGCCCCACATTGGGCTTCCCCCTCTCTCTCTGCCTGCCTCTCTGCCTACTTGTGATCTTTGTCAAATAAATAAATAAAGTATTTAAAAAATAAATAAATAAAATAAACTGAGGGCTGTCTACTCATGCAAGGAACTAGAATATTGAATAATTACTATAAACATAAAATGTCACACACTATGGTAAGCACTTTGAATGTTAACCCATTTAAGCCTAATAATCCTAAGAAGTTAGAACCTTAAATTGTCCTTCATTTACAGAATTAACTGGTGTTTTTTCAAAGGCTAGCAAGGCTTTAAAAAATATATATATAATTACAAAATATTTGTTTATAAATACTCTTCTTAAAAAAAAAAAAAAAAAAAAAGCACGTGAGGGGTGCCTGGGTGGCTCAGTGGACTAAGCCTCTGCCTTCGGCTCAGGTCATGATCTCAGGGTTCTGGGATAGAGCCCGGCATCAGGCTCTCTGCTCAGCGGGGAGCCTGCTTCCTCTCTCTGCCTGCCTCTCTGCCTACTTGTGATCTGTCTGTCAAATAAATAAATAAAATCTTTAAAAAAAAAAAAAAAAAGCACTCGATTTTCTAGGAAAACCTTAATTTAAGGATGTTTAGTAATTAGAGTGTTCTTTGTCCCTAAATGGAGGTTCTCTAGGCCCCCTACTGGGCCTACTTTGTTGAAACTTAAATATAAAGATTACATAAGAGCTCCTAACAGGTTAATTTTTACCTCTAACTAGATCCTCTGTTGAGTTGCAATTACCTTGCTATGGACTGAATGTCTGTGTTCCCAAAAAGTTCATATTAAAACCAAATCCCTAAGTGATGGTACCTGGAGGTAGGGCCTTTGGGAGGTGCTTAGTGCTAGTACCCTTCTAAAAGAGACCTGAGAACTCCTCTGACCCTTCTATCGAGCGAGAAGCCCACTCTCTGAACCAAGAAGCAGGTCCTCACCAGACACTGAATCTGCCAGCTTTCCAGCCTCTACAACTGTCAGAAATAAATTTCAGTTGTTTATAAGTCATTGTCTACAGTATTTTGCTATAGTAGCCTGAAGAGACTAAGGCACTATCTACTGTTAAGAAGGATTACCATTCGAAGAAGAAGAAGAAGAAGAAGAAGAAGAAGGGTTACCATACTCTTCACAGTATTTTGTTAAGAAACTACTTACAGCTTCCTCCTCCTTATCGACATTACTTGTTTGTGACAACTTAATATTTCCATTTCCTAGTTCTCCACTTGCAGAAAATTTCACTCCATCTTTTGCACAGGAAATTACAACAGCATCTCCAATATGACTGAGATCTCGGCATATACGTGCAAATTCACCAGAAGGCATCTTTACTACACAGCTATACTCTTGTTCCTAATAAAAGAAAATAAAAGTTCATCTGCTGGAAATTAAAAATTCTCCTTTTCTGAAAACTCTGCATCTAGACAAAAATTCAGAATTTAAGACTTCCTGATTACTTTGAAATATCTCTCATTGTGTAATTTCATAACATACTCTAAACCTCGAAAAGCAAATGTAGATATAAAACAAGTATGTCATAATAATTATACTTAGAAAACTAAAATAAGAGTTTAAACCTTTAATGATAAATGCACTATTCAAGGAAAAAAGCCTTCCCCAATCACCCTCCAGGACTAAATCAAGAGGACATTAGGGCATGGCATACAAATGATGATGTGTATGCAAACAGGCCCAACTGCTTACTAAAACAAAATAAGAAAACAAGACACTAAGGATTTTAAAAATCTTAATTCTCCTTTTATGTTGATAAACCCAACCTTAATGAATTTCTGCTAACACAGCCTTAAAGTCTACTCTTGGGAAGAAAAAAAAGCATGGAGGTTAATGCTAATATACATTTGGAAGCAATCAATTCAACCAGATTCAATTTAGAGTACTGTAGTTTAATGAAAAAATTACAAATGTCTAAATACTAAATCCCTACCTTGGAACATGTACAGCAAATATACAGAAGTTCCATCAGGAATTGGGCTTTAAACTGTATTAACACTCTTATGTAACTATCATGCCCTGTGTACAGTACACTCAGAAACTTTGATACTCACTGGAATTCCAAGTTGTTCAACATCTAAATCCATTAATTTCATTTCATAGTCTGAAACCTTTTCTTGATCTACCAAAAGAAAGCAGATTGAAGAAAAGCATTTAAGTTTATAACTATGATGTTAAGTTCTACAATCATCACAAACATTTTCTTAAATTTCTCACAACTCTGAGAGACACATTGCATTTAAATTTCCCCTAGTATAACTTAGTTGAAGGGTATGACTTACTTGGAGCTTCAAATACTAGGGCCAGGGTGTCTGCATTATCTTCAGCCCTTAGTGTAATGATGTCCTCATTGCCAGCGCATTTCAGTATTTTGGACATGCTAGAATACAGAAGACACAGGATTTAAAATCCACACAATGTTCTCAAGATCGATTTCTGACTCAAAAGGAGTTGCTATTTTTACCAGGGTTGTCAGAGGAACTGGGTATGTTAGGTAAACTGATATGGCCATTTTGTAATGCAATTTAGCAGTATTTATATTTTAGCAAGCACACACCCTATCACGAGCAGTTTCACTTCTGGAATATCAACAAAAGAGCAGTATTTTACGACCTGCACGTCCCTTTGGTGGGTGAAGCCAATTATTCGGTTGTGACGATCACGAAAAATGATGGAGGATCCCCATTTAAACTAACACTCCATGTAGTCGGGTAAAGTATTTCTCACAAACCTTAAGATTTAAACATGTTTATGTACTAGACAAGTAGCGATCAAAACTTTGGAAGCCCCTGCCCTGGATAAATTTTAAGTCATGACCTCAGGGTGCTTACTGCAACTTTATAATAATAAAAGACCAGAATCGACCGACTCTCCGTCCCCAGGTAGGGTGACAGAACTGGTCAATCAGGCCAAAGGTCTCTCGCCCAAGGCCGCCGGCACTTAATGCCCCAAGAGCTGTGCAACTCTCTTCCTGGCATTTCGAAGAAGCCCGTCATTTTCCCGCCACCACCCGCTTTGTGACTTTCGCGCGGAAAGTGCCGGTGCGCGCGGCTGCCAGCGCGGGCTTTCCGAACCGCGCGCTCCGCTAGGTCCCGCCCCTCGGCGTCGCAGGCCAATGAGATGGGGCAGGTCGCCTGTGCCGGCCAATGAGGGCCTAGCTCGCCGGCGCTCCCGCCAAGAGCCGGAGGTGGGGGTGCACGGAGAGCCCGGCTCTCCGCCACCCTGGGGCTCACCTGGTGAGGTTCACACCCATGGCCAAGTTGCGGTCGCAGCGGTACGTGTCGAAGCCTTCGGAGCGCAGGGTGAGCTGCACCAGGGAGACGTGGGAGGAATCCATGCTCTGCAGGTTGACGCCGCTCGAGCTTATGTCCCAGCAGGCCTCATTGATGAGATCCTTCAGCGCCTCCAGCACCTTCTTCAGGATGGAGCCCTGGACCAGGCGCGCCTCGAACATGGTGGCAGAGTCACAACGACGCAGCTACAGGCGGAGATAAAGAGGAAGTTGTTCCCGGCTTGGGCGTCACTGGGTAAGAGCGAGCCGGCGAAAACAGGAGCTCACGTCGGAGAGCCCGGACGATCACAACCAGCTCGAGAAGCCTGCGACGGTTTAATAGCGCCGCGTCTGCGAGCGCGCGCTCTCCGCCTCTGCGCCGCGTGTGGATACGTCACCACGCTGCCCCGCCCATTGCCTGTCGGCGAGACTCCAGGGCCAATAGTGGCCCTGATCTGCATGTAGCCCGCCCTCTCTGAACAGCCATTGGAGGGTTGGACGCAGGGGCGGGGCAGGAGCGTGGCGCCTCCGCCTTCTTTTTTACCTAGTTTTGCGAACCCCGAAGCTAAACAAGTCTAGGCATGTGAAGGCCTGACAGGGGTTCTGGGTCTTAGAGTTTTGTGCTGCCTGCTCAACCTCCCTCTTTAGGAATACCAAAAAAGTAAAAATGAAACGCAAATCCAACCTAGCAGGAGGAAGACGCCTTGCAGCTTGAGTACAGCTGTTTTAAATGTGCGTTTTACTTTTGCTGTTAACGGAAGTGATGGGCTCCTAAAAGTCAAACGGTACAGAGGTGTGCAGTTACGATTAGAGAATTACCATGCCCCTTCCTCGTCCGCACGCACCCCAAGCTCTTGTTACTTACTGTAGACAACTTTCTAAGCATTTTTTTTCTCTACAAATACACTTAAAAGAAAAACAAATTGAGTTCATACCAGAAACACTTCTACAATGTATGCTTAATAAGCTTATGTTTAATTTTATGTCACATACCACCTCTATATCATCACTTCTTAAAACGATGGAATAGTATCCTATGCATGTAGCCAAACTTGTCAATTTCTTGTAATTACAAATACCTTCGGGGACTTAGTTGATTTTTGTGAGATCGACTCCTTGCAGTGGCATACCCATTAAAGTTTTGATAAATATTACTAAATTGACCGCTGAAAGATTGCAGTTTGCCTAAGCCTGTGGACATGCTCATTTCTCCATGTTTTCCTAGCTATAGATACTAGCAATTAAAAAAATTTTTTTATTAACATAGAATGTATTATTAGTTTCAGGAGTACAGGTCTGTGATTCTTCAATCTTACACAATTCACAGTTCTCGTCATAGCATATATCCTCCCCAGTGTCCATCACCCTGGCACCCAATCCCTCCTATGCCTCTCCCCTCCAACAACCCTCAGTTTGTTATTTGCTGAGACCAAGAGTCCCTTAAGGTTTTTTTCTTGTCTGGTTTTGTCTTGTTTCATTTTTCCGTTCTTTCCCCTATGCAATCTTGTTTTAAAATCTATGCTTATTTGTGTGAAAATTCCAATTTGCACATTAAAATATTGTTACAGGGGGCACCTGGGTTGTTGGTTAAACATCTGCCTTCCCCTGGGGTCCTGGAATGGAGCTCCACAGGCAGGCTTTATTTAGCTCAGCAGGGAGTCTGCTTCTATCCTCCCTCTTCGCCTCCCCCTGCTCATGATCTCTCTCTAAAATAAATAAATAAAATCTTTAAAAAAAAGGATTACAGGGGTATGAGTGGCTGCCTTCAGCTCAGGTCATGATCTCAGGGTCCTAGGATGGAGTCTAGCATCCGCTCCCAGCTCCCTCTGCGTCTCACTTGTGCTCTCTCTGTCACATAAATAAAAATTGTTACAGGTTGGATATCTTTTATATATATATATATATAAATATATATATATTTTTAAAGATTTTTTATTTATTTATTCGACAGACAGAGATCACAAGTAGGCAGAGAAGCAGGCAGAGAGAGAGGAGGAAGCAGGTTCCCTGCTGAACAGAGAGCCCAATGTGGGGCTTGATCCCAGGACCCTGGGATCATGACCTGAGCTGAAGGCAGAGGCTTTAACCCACTGAGCCACCCAGGTGCCCCCTTTCATATATATATATATTTTTAGATTCTTGACCATTGTATATTTTTATCTTTTCCCTTAAACTCTTTTTCCTATTGATTGCAAGGAGCACTTTATATATTAAACATTTCTCTATTACATTTATTCCCCCACCCCATTTTGCTATTTTTCTTTTACTTTGGTTATAACATTTCCCTTTAATTGTGTTTGCTATATTATCTTGGTCTGTGGAATTAGTTTTTCTACGGTGTATCTCCATATAGATTTAGTTTTATTTATGCTATCCAGAGAGTTTAGTTTCCCAAATCAGAAGATTTATGTATTGTATCAAGTCTAGAATATTCTCAATTATTAGTTTCAAATATTGCCTTTCCCTACTCTAGTCTCTCCCTCTGGCAATTCAAATGGATGAATGTATTTAACTGAAAGTAAGATAACTTTACTGTAAGATACACCATTGTTTTATGTAGCACAAGAAAAGAAAGGTTGAACCATCACACAATGCTATATCATTTAGAATTTCTACTTTTTTTTTAAGATTTTATTTATTTATTTGAGAGAGGTGAGAGAGAGAGAGAGCACGTGCACAAGTGGATAAAGGGCAGAGGGAGAAACAGACTCCCTGTGGAGCAGGGAGCCGGATATGGGGCTTGATACTGGAACTCCAGGATCATGACCTGAGCTGAAGGCAGAGGCTTAACCAACTGAACGACCCAGATGCCCCTAGAATTTCCACTTTGTAATTATTGAAAGAACTTTTAGATTAGGGCCCCTGGGTGACTCAGTGGGTTAAAGCCTCTGCCTTCGGCTCAGGTCATGATCCCTGGGTCTGGGATCGAGTCCTGCATCAGGCTCTGTGCTCGAGCCTGCTTCTTCCTCTCTCTCTGCCTGCCTCTCTGCCTACTTGTGATCTCTGTCAAATAAACAAAATCTTAAAAAAAAAAAAAACTTTTAGATCATTTAAAATATTTGTATCATATATTATTCTTCTGCATACAAAAGCATATAATCAAGATGAATTAAGGTATTCTTAATATTTCTCCACATTCAGTCTTTCACAGTTGCTGATAACTGCTGTTTCCATATGCTAGCATACCCTTATCACAGGTGTTGATGCAGCATTCTCAAAAGTGCTACACTCTTGTCCCTGGAATCTTTTCCAAGTCTGTGCCACCCATTTGTAAATTAAAAAAATATATATTTTTTAAGTTTTTAAAGTCAATTTAAACAAAACAAGAAAGCAGTACACCTATTTCTCCCACTCCCACCCCTCACCCCTGGTAACCACCTATCTGTTCTCAAGTTTTTTTGTTTTTGTTTCATTTAGAGGCCCCACACAAAGATCTTGTGCTATTTGTCTTTCTCTGTGTGATTTACTCATTTAGGGTAATGCCCTCAAGATGCAGCCATATTGTTGCAAATGGCAAAATTCCATCCTTTTTTGTGGATAAATAATATTCTGGTGTATATGTGTGTGTATTACATTTCTGTATCCATTAATTCATCAGTGGATACTTAGGTTGTCTATACCTTGACTAGTGTAAATAAAGCTGCAGTGAATGTGCGGATATATATCTATATCTATATATAGATAGATATATATATATATATATATATATATATATATATATCTATCTATATATAGATATAGATATATATCTTTTCAAGTTAGTGTTTTCATTTTCTTTGGATTAATATCCAGAAGTAGAACTGCTGGATTACTTGGTAGTTCTATTTTTAATATTTTGAGGAACTTCCATAGTTTTACATTGTTGTTATACCCATTTACATTCCCACCAATAGCGCACAAGTGTTCCCTTTCATCTCCTTGCCAACACTTGTTTTTTTTCTTTTTTTGATAATAGGTGTGAGATGATATTTCATTGTGATTTGATTTGCATCTCCCTGATGGTTAATGATGTTGAGCATATTTTTATATGCCTGTTGGCCATCTGCATGTCTTCTTTGGAAAAATGTCTATTCAAACTTTTTGCCCAGTTTTAAAATTGAATTGTTTGATTTTGTTATTGTGTAAGATTAACCCCTTATCCTTTACATGCTTTGCATTTATTTCCTCCCACTCAGTAGGTTGCCTTTTAATTTTGTTGATGGTTTCCCATTGGTAAATTTTGATGCGGGTACTTTCTTGCCTTATGTATGATCAACTATCCTTTGCATACATTTTAATATCAAAACATAATAGGTTTATCCATTAGTGAGTATTTTCCTTTCTTAGTTCTCTTAGAGTGTTCATTCGTTTGCAAAAATGTGGAATTTGTTCACTCCAGAGAGGAACATTTGCTTCACTAACAACAAATGTACACTGGGCTACTCTGTTTCTTTGCTTTTTGCTTACATAATTACATTTTGGTCTAATGCCAGATCTAAGTGTAATTACTTTTTTTTTTTAAGATTTTATTTATTTATTTGACAGAGAGAGATCATAAGTAGACAGAGAGGCAGGCAGAGAGAGGGAGAGAGAGAGAGAGAAGCAGGCCCCCTGCTGAGCAGAGAGGCCGATGCGGGACTCTATCCCAGGACCCAAAGATCATGACCTGAGCCTAAGGCAGAGGCTTAACCCACTGAGCCACCCAGGCGCCCTAAGTGTAATTACTTTGAAGGCCATTTTAAATGGCAATTAAACTCCACCAGTGTGGCACCCAATCAGTTGAAATAAGGGCATATGAATGGCAATGACCTCTCAGAGAAGGCCTTCCAAGGTAGTAGAATTTTATCAGAAAAGCTAGCTGTTTGGAGAGTGGAAGAAAGCCTGAAAAGAATAGTATGTTGAAAAATGATGCCAGATGTTCCAGTAATAGTTTGTTTTACAATTCAAAGACTGTTTTTTTAGCAGATGTTCCGGTAGTGGTTTGTTTTACAATTCGAAGATTTTTTTTTTTAAGAATTTATTTATTTATTTGACAGACAGAGATTACAAGTAGGCAAGAGAGGCAGGCAGGGAGAGAGAGGAGGAAGCAGGCTCTCTGCGGAGCCGAGAGTCCGATGTGGGGCTCGATCCCAGGACCCTGGGATCATGACCTGAGCCGAAGGCAGAGGCTTTAACCCACTGAGCCACCCAGGCACCCCTTGAAGATTTTTTAATGGGTACTCTCCCCCAGTTTTATTGAGATATAATTGACTTATAATAATAGAACTCAGAGATGATATGTTTGGGACTCATTGATAAAAACGGAGACTGGTGCAAGGTGATGTTGCAAAGGAAAGCAGGAGTGACAGCTCATAGGACTTTGCAGGTGCAAGGGGAAATTATCAGAAGATCTCTGACATGATCTAATGTGTGTGTGTGTGTGTGTTTTAAGCTTTTACTTACTTATTTGACAGAGAGAGATCACAAGTAGGCTGGGGGGATGGGCAGGGGAGGGGGAAACAGGCTCCCTGCTGAGCAGAGAGCCTGATGCAGATGCTGGGCTCAATCCCAGGACCCTGAGATCATGATCTGAGGAGAAGGCAGAGGCTTAACCCATTGAACTATCCAGGTGGCCCTCTAATTTGTGTTTTAAGAGGATCACTTTAACATTTGGTAAAGGTACTGTTCCAATCAGTGAGAGAAACAATATATTAAGTAAACTATCAAACTTGACTAAATGTCTAGGAAATAATAAAGCTATAGACTCTTCCTAACAACTGTTCACCAAAATAAATTCCAGATAGATTAAAGAGTTAAAATTCAAATAAATAAATTCAAAATTCAAGTCAATATTGGCTCAGTCAATAGAGCATGGGACTCTTGACCTTGGGGTTGATCCCCTTTTTAAAACTAAAATCTTTGGGGCACCTGGGTGGCTCAGTGGGTTAAGCCGCTGCCTTCGGCTCAGGTCATGATCTCAGGGTCCTGGGATCGAGTCCCGCATCGGGCTCTCTGCTCCGCAGGGAGCCTGCTTCCCTCTCTCTCTCTCTCTGCCTGCCTCTCCATCTACTTGTGAGTTCTCTCTGTCAAATAAATAAATAAAATCTTTAAAAAAAAAATAAATAAAAAAAATAAAACTAAAATCTTTAAAAAATTTTTTCAAATTAATATAAACCCAATAAGATGTGTAAAAGTCTTTTGGTAAATATGTATGAGATCTTGCTACAGGCTTCTTTTTTTTTTTTTAAGATTTTATTTATTTATTTGACAGAGATCACAAGTAGGCAGAGAGGCAGGCAGAGAGAGAGGGGAGGAAGCAGGCTCCCTGCTGAGCAGAGAGCCTGATGTGGGGCTCCATCCCAGGACCCTGAGATCATGACCCAAGCCAAAGGCAGAAGCTTAAACTCACTGAGCCACCCAGGCGCCCCTTGCTACAGGCTTCTAAACATAAAAGGATAATCCCCATGAAACTAAGGAATGACTACTTAATGACTAAGTTTTAAAACTTCAGTATGGCTAAGATCATTGTATTGGTTAGTACATTTTATGTTTCTGTGACAGAGAATCAGTTCAAAGTGATCAAGAGAAAAGGGGACGTTATGCATCCAAACAAAAGCCAGAAGTAGCTAGCTTGCAGTGTCCAAGGCTCTATCTTAGTAAGTGTATGAACAAAATGGTTAGCCACATTACAAAACAAAGAAGAGTTAATTAAAGGGTGACAGAATTTTAATCTACCAAATTAATGAAAATTATGTCAATATTAATTGTTAGGAAGAAATCAAGGAATTGGGCACTTTTATGCATTGAAGATTAGAGTATAAATTGCATAATTTCTCTGGTAATAATTTGGTAATGTGTACGAAAGTCTTCAAATTTTATTTATTCATTGACACCCAAATTCAATCTCTAGGGTTTTGTTTCCTAAAGAAATAATCAGAGGTACTTACCAAGATGAAGCTCATTTAAGAATACATCTTATAGAGGGGCATCTGGGTGACTCAGTTGGTTAAGCACCCAACTTTTAATCTCAGCTCAGGTCTTGATCTCTGGGTTGTGAGTTCAAGCCCCGTGTTGGACTCCATACCAAGCCTGGAGTCTATCACATTAAAAAAACAAAAACAAAAACAAACTTCCAGAATTATTTAAAATTCCTCTAAAATTGGGCATAACCTTGAGGTCTAACAAATGTCATTCGGTAAATTATGGTAAATCACAAAATGGAATACCAAACAGCATTTCAAATACCATATTTTAAAAATATATTATTTATTTATTTGACAGAGATCACAACTAGGCAGAAAGGCAGGCGGGGGGGTGGGGGGAAGTGGGTTCCCGGCTGAGCAGAGAGCCCAATGCAGGGCTTGATCCCAGTACCCTGAGATCATGACCTGAGCAGAAGGCAGAAGCTTAACCCATTGAGCCACCCAGGCACCCCTCAAATACCATTCTTTTTTTTTTTTTTTTTACGATTTTATTTATTTATCAGAGAGAGAGGGCGAGAGAGCAAGCACAGGCAGACAGAATGGCAGGCAGAGGCAGAGGGAGAAGCAGGCTCCCTGCTGAGCAAGGAGACCGATGTGGGACTCCATCCCAGGACGCTGGGATCATGACCTGAGCCGAAGGCAGCTGCTTAACCAACTGAGCCACCCAGGCGTCCCTCAAATACCATTCTTAAAGAACATTTAATGATAAAAAGAAAAGTCAGGTTAAGAAATGGTATAAATAGGGGCGCCTGGGTGGCTCAGTGGATTAAAGCCTCTGCTTTCCGCTTGGGTCATGATCCCAGGGTCCTGGGATCTAGCCCCACATCGGGCTCTCTGCTCAGCAGGGAGCCTGCTTCCTCCTCTCTCTCTGCCTGCCTCTCTGCCTACTTGTGATTTCTGTCTGTCAAATAAATAAATAAAATCTTAAAAAAAAAAAAAAAGAAATGGTATAAATAGGGACACCTGGGTGGCTCAGTTGGTTAAGCAGCTGCTTTCAGCTCAGGTCATGATCCCAGCATCCTGCGATCGAGTCCCGCTTCAGGCTCTTTGCTTAGCAGGAAGTCTGCTTCTCCCTCTGCCTCTGCCTGCCACTCTTGTCTGCCTGTGCTCACTCTCTCTGACAAATAAATAAATGAAATCTTAAAAAAAAAAAAGAAATGGTATAAATAGTAGCATTCCAATTTTCTAAAATTGTTACATCTGGAAAATAGAATGAAAATGCAGTAATATAAATAACAACAGTAGTTCCCCATGGCCGATAGTACCACTAATGATTTTAATGTTTTCCATTATACATTTATGCATTTTCCACACTTTATCAGACATGTATTATTGATTGGAAAATGTTAATGAATGCTGGGAGAGAAAATGCTGTAAACTATTTTATATAATTCCTGGCAACTTTCTTTATAAGGTGATATCATGTATTAGAGTGAGTCTCAAGTCTAGCTGCCCCTTAGAAACACTTGGGGAGGAGCACCCGGGGGGCTCAGTCAGCTAAGAGTCTGGGTTTGGCTCAGGTCATGATCCTACGGTCCCTTGGTTGGAGCCCGGCGTCAGGCTCCCTGCTCAGCAGAGAGCCTGCTTCTCTTTCTCCCTCTGCCCCTACCCACTGCTCATGCTCTCTCTCAAATAAATAAAATCTTTATAAAAATAATGGGAACTAATAAAGGAATGTAATGAAAAGAAGTCTCTGTAAATAAGATATGCCATAAGACTGAAAGAAATGAGCCTAGAAGAAAGAGATAATATGAGGAAAAGAAGAGAAAAATCAGAGATAGAGGAGGAAGTATAAGGTAACGTAAGGATCTGGGGCAGCAGGGTGGTTCAGTTAGCCAAGCGTCTTCCTTCAGCTCAGGCCATGATCCTGGGATGGAGCCCTCAATTCAGGCTCCCTGCTCAGTGGGGAGCCTGCTTCTCCCTCTGCTGCTCCCGCAGCTTGTCTGTTTTTTTTTTTTTTCTTTCTCAAATAAATAAGAAAAATCTTTATTTTTTAAAAAGATTTTATTTATTTATTTATTTGTCATTGAGAGAGAGAGAGAGAGAGAGCGCGAGTGCACAAGCAGGCCGAGGCAGAGGGAGAAGCAGGCTCCCTGCCAAGCAAGGAGCCCGATGTGGGACTCGGACCCAGGACCCTGGGATCACGACCTGAGCCTAACGCAGCAGCTTAACTGACTGAGCCACCCAGTTGTCCCTAAATAAGTAAAATCTTAAAAAAAAAAAAAAAGTAAAGGATCAAAATTTTTCTTTGGGCCGGAGGTAGGGGGAGATTTTTACTTTTCATTTCTTTCTACAGTTTATACATAGAGAAACCCTAAAGCTTGCCTAAAGGCCTATTAGTATGACTTTCCCGGGTCTGAATACTGCTTCCTATTATCTATAGCACTGACTTCAGAAATGTTCTTGGTTTAAGCTCAGCCTGGGAGGGCTGAGAGCAATGGCCGAGAAGTTTGTTCTGGCCAAACTGTAGGGCTTATTCAACCTAGTAATCATACTGTTTATTCTGAAACTGATTTATATGCAGTGCTCTACCAGCCTCTTTTATATTAGGCTAGGTTTGAAAGGCAACAGTTGATTTCGAAGGATTGATGCATTTTTAGTTGTGAGCTTCCACAATTACATACTCTAAGGGGTGAGGATTTGGATTCATCTCTATCTCTATCTCAGATGATGACCTTGTGGCGTTCTCTGTGTTTACATCCTTCCTACATCTTTTAGATAATAAACCTGGGGTAATTTACTCAAGAGGTGTCTGGTTTTTAGATGAAGAAGTAACCACTGACGTTGGTCAAAATGGTGGTCAGAGTCCTTTAGAGATTAAAAGAGCTTTAAGATTACCATCACTGTGCTGTTTACTTTTGTAAGGTCAAAACAAAAGACAAAATAAAATACAAAAGCAAAGCTTTCTATAAAAATATTATGGACTGAAAGGAATGGTCTGTCATGTATGTGGAGTCCCACCCGTCCACCCCCGCCCGGCCAAAACCCACTAAGTATTTGTGCAATGTTGTTCGTAGGGAACAAAGCACACCAGGAGTTCAGAATTCCTCCACACCTAGTTTACCATCACTGTGAAGCGGTTACAGGAACTTTGGAATATATTTACAGAAATCAAGAAAATAGAATGCTTTTCTCAGAATTCTCGCTACTGTACCCAGAACCCACAGCTAAGGTCAAAACTGATAACATAAAATTGCAAAATTGCAACTCCTACCTGCGCAGGTTTCTCTCCTTGTTAAATTACAGTATGCTTATGGGAAGGGACCCCATTTCATACTTGTCTTACATTACTCACAAAGCAGAGAATAGGGACCGCTGAAGGCAATGTTTGACAACACAGGTATTAACAACGAATTTAGGAAGCCAGAAGTATGTGCAATGGTTATCACGGGCTTTGGTAACAACAAACGTATCTGTGTTCTAATTCCTAGTGGGTACTTTGTAGGTATGAGACCTTGGTTAACTAATTTTCCTTTTCCTTAGGATATATATATATTTTTAATGATTTTATTTGAGGGAGAATGAGCAAGAGAACGTGAGAACACTAGTGGAGGGAGGGGCAGAGGGAGAGGGAGAAGCAGACTTCCCAATGAGCAGGGAGTCCACGGGGGGGGGGGGGGGGCTCAATTCTATGGCCCTGGGATCCTTACTTGAGCTGACGGCAGACGCTTAAGCGACTAGGCCACCCAAATGCCCTTCCTTTAGGAGAATTTTCTTTTTTTAAGATTTTATTTATTTATCAGAGAGAGAGAGGGGGAGAGAGCGAGCACAGGCAGACAGAATGGCAGGCAGAGGCAGAGGGAGAAGCAGGCTCCCTGCTGAGCAAGGAGCCCGATGTGGGACTCGATTCCAGGACGCTGGGATCATGACCTGAGCCGAAGGCAGCTGCTTAACCAACTGAGCCACCCAGGCGTCCCACCTTTAGGAGAATTTTTAAATCCATTCAAGTACTAAGTATATTTCAGGTACACAGGGGATGGACTGCAAACGAAGTAGGCAGCATTCCTGTCCAAGAAAAGGTCTTTCAACAGTCCAGAAGACGGAAATTTGAAAAACCGTGGAAGATCTTATCTGTAAAATAAAAATCATATCTGCTTCCCGGCAGCTTCAATGAGATAAAGCGATTACTTAGTTCAGTGGCTAGCATAATTAACCATAAGTACTAGAGACAGCTTGGCAAAGCAAAGCCCACTGAAGTTTGGGTTTCACTTCCTTATCACGTGGGCGTCTTCTCTTACAGTGGGGGCTCCTAGGGCTTTTCCACTTCAGGGCCTTACAAGTGTCTACCTGTATGCGTGAGGGACGAGCCCTGGCCTCGGAGAACGCGAAGCCCAGTGCAAACACCATCCTCCAGGCTACAGCTTGGAGGATGCCGCTTCTCGACCCGGCTACTCCTTTTGCCTCTGGGAATCAGGGCGCCAGCGCCAGCCTTCCGCTGTCAGGCCGGAGCTCCCATTGGCTAGTCTCCTTAGGAAACACATGCCTTTTCCCGCCTCCTCTCGCAGCTAGCCCAATGCACGCTTCTCCGTTCCACTCCTCCCCGCCCCCAGAACTCCGCCTCCCTGATGCATTCGCGCCATTCGTGGATCTCTGCGGCCGTGATGGCGGCGGTGCGCGTGCGCGCTCGCTCCGGGGGCCCTCCTCCCTAGCGGAGTGAGCGGGCCGGTGCTGGAGCAGGCTGTGTTCCGCCCGGGTGAAAGGGCGGCGGCGGCGCTGGGCGGGGCAGAGTTCCACGGCCAGCGGCCGGGCTGTGGTGGGTCCTGAGAGCTTCTCAGGCGGGGCGGGGCCGGCCGAGCGGAGTCCGCGCGCGCCCGCACTGAGCTGCCCGCTCCGGCGGCTGCGCTGCTCGCCTGCCGCGACGTCGCGCCGGGGTCTCCAACCATGACCGAGCTGAGGCAGAGGGCGGCCCGCGAGCCGGACGCGGCGCCCGAGGACAAGGTAGCGGCGGAGTCGGTGTTGGGGCGGCCGGGCAGCGGCGCCCCCCGGAGGTCCGCGGGGCCGCGCGCAGAGGGGTCGTCTCGCTCTCTGACCCTTTTGTCGCGGCCGACGGCGGCCCCGGGCAGCACAGGGGTCTTTGGGTGGGGGGCTTGGCGGAGCGCGTGAAGGGGGAGGTAGGTCGGAACCCCGGCCACGGGGACTGGTTGGGGATGGCATCTCCGGGGCGCAGGAAGGAGCGCGCGGGAGGTTGCGCGGGGCCACCTGCCTCGCAGCGTTGGTTGGGGTCCCGTTCTAGTCCCCCACCTCCGCGAGGCCTTCCTGGTGTGGAGACATCGGGACCACCGCAAAGCCTTCTTTGGTAGGAGACTCATCTGAGCCGGTCTAAGGCTTTCTGCTTCCCTTTACAATGTTATTTGGGCGAGGAGGCGGCTATCAGGACAAGGCCATGGGATTTGCCTCTTAGGAGATTTCATTTCTTTCTTGAAAGTGAGATCTATGGGCTTTAAATTAAGCCGAGAGGTCTCTTGACTCACGTCGTCAGCAGGTCTTGGAAGGTATACTCCCTGCGTAGGTTTCCTGCTTCAAGTGTGGGCATTGATGGGGTAGAGCAGGAGGGTAAAAAAGAGGCCATCTTGGCGGGGACGCAGCTGGTTGGGGGGTGAGGGATGAGGGGAGTAGACAGAGACCTTTCACAGAAGTCAAAGATTTGTGTGGGGGAGTTGAGGAAGGTGAGAGTGGTTGGTTCTGGGGACGTTGAATGACAGCGTAAGGGTTGAGACTTGGTAATAGTTCGCGCTTCAGGAGCATTGTATTTGGTGGCAGTGATGTGGGGAATGGACCGACGGAGCCTGGGTCAGAATGGAAGACCCTAATTAACGTGGGGGTTGCCAGTGGGTGTCCTGCACATGTTCTCTTTGGTTCACATGCTATTTTAAAGACCAGAAGGTTTCTCCTAACAGTGTGAATTTCAGGCCTATGTGAATAATTGGGAGATCTGCCATCATAGTCTGACCTGGTTAACATGGGGCTGGATCTGAGGAACAGCTGTTGCCACCAATCCCTGTTGTCCTACACCAGGACTACCCCAGACCTACAGCACCCACTTATGTATGTAGCTTGCAGATTTTGATAACTGGAGGAAAGGGACGTTGGGAAAAACACCAGGAAGGAAGAAAGCACAAACTTTGGGGATAGGGTGTCAACAGAGCAGTTATACTAGGATGCATGTTTGGGGTGAAAGATAATAGGGTGTTGAACAAACTTTTTGTTACTGCTGTTGACAGTAGATCATTCAAGGAGCACTCTTCATATTAATTTTTAGAATACATTTTGGAGAAAATTTAGGGTTTCAGCCCAAGTTTAGGGGTCAGTTTCAGAGAAACGGTACTTTGAAATCTCTTATCTTCCCATTAAATATTCTGGTTGGGCCTGAAAGAACTCTGCCCTATCCTGCATATATTGGTTGATGAATCTTTAGATGTTTAGAGGTTGGGTAACTCTATTTAAGATTTAATGTTAATGGGACTTTGTGGCCTAAAAGCTATGAAGACAGGGAGACAAAAGAAGGTAAAATAGCCAGGGGGCTATAAAAAAGCCATTTGTAATAGACATACTTACTGGTGAAAACACTCCCCTCCATGGGATTGTGAGGTGAAAGTTTTTACCTTTCCCACTCCTTGGATCCATCTCCCAGATAAAAAGTTACAGTTGAGTCTTAATTATTTTCTCATTCCATGTTTTAGGTAGGGAGAACTTGAGGAGCTGTCCAGCTAAAGGTACCTTAAATTTTTACAACTGCCCTTGAACTGCTTGTACAATGACAGAATGCCTGGGGTTGTGAGCTCCACTAAGTGCTTGTTCCCTAAAACACAGCAGCTATGCATTCAGTTAAAAACCTGATTGATGTAGTCCATTAGCCCAGAACAAGGTACTCAGCTCCTCCCCTGCCCTGTTATTCAGTATTTCTGAACTACCAAGTATGGTATTTTTAATAATAAAGATACATTTTAAGAACTGTGAAATGCTTTATGTACCTTTGATGAATGTATAGAATCTTTAAAAATACTCTATTTCATAGTTTGAAAAACCAATTTCCACGATTCTGGCTTTGCTGATATTCTTATGTTAAAACTTAAGAAAATTAGAATAAAACAAGACTGTTTCTTTAAAGAAATGAATTGTGAAATGAGAATTTTCTTATTTCATAGTAGAAGAATTCAGAAAATAATACCAGGTCAGTTCATTAAAAGAACTGGAACAAATTTGAAAGAGTCTTTAAAATGTTCCATTTGCTTAATGGTCGTGGCAAAATTGTTTTGTAAATAAGCAGGCAACCATTAGTTTCAAAATAATGTGGAGAATGTGTTTATTAGAAGTCAGAGGTATTTTGTTATATTTAGCATCCTAGAATGGAATTTTCAAAGCCAACTGCTAATAAAGGAAATGTTTTCCTCTGAGAACCGTGCTTATAATTTTAAAGTCCCAAAGCACAGTATTGTTGCCAAATTTAAGAAACTTGGAATTTAAGCTTTGAGAATGATCCTCTTTCCGCCCAACCGTGTTTTTCCAATGGAGGTTAGGAAAGAAAAGGATGAAACATGGGCCAAAAGATTGGCATCTTAAAATTTATGTTTGGGTTCGCATTACAGGAGACTTTGTTTTAGAGGTTATAGTGAAGGCTCTGCTGTATTTAGGTGCTGGGGTGCTACTTAAATTAGAGGTTTACTTGTTTCAAGGCTTCCTTTGTAGATGGATGAAGGCAGCATGGGGAGGAAATAGTGACATCATTTAGAAAGGGGAGTTTAAAGTTTAAATGAAGACACTCGTTAGGGGCAGGGACGGTGCCACTTACCAACTGTGTAACTTTGAGCAAGGCACTTATAAAAGCCTGTTTGTCCATCCCTAAAATGGAGGTGATAAAGTAGCATGTGTTTCAGAGGATATTCCAGTGGATTAAATGAATATGTGTGTTTCAGAGGTAGGGCAGGAATTGTCACATTGTGATAGTCTATTAGCTAAGGTTGTTTCTGGCTGAAATATAGTGTTATAGAAAAAGATAATATTCACCTTCCACTCTTGTTAGATGATTAAAACATCAAGTTATGAGTGTTTGGAGTAGTTTCTCGCTATTCATCACTTTTTAAGGAAGGTGTTATAGACAGGGCTTGGCCTTCTATGACCTGTGTTTTCAATTCATTTTCTTGCTGAATTTTTCAATGCTCAGAATTAGTTTAGTTATAGAAGCAGCATTGCTGTATGCAGTTATCTTCCCTTCCCTTCACTAGCTATAATGTGTTTGAGGACAATTGTGACTAATTAAAAGTGTTTTTGTGATTTTAAGAATGAATTACTGAAATAATGAAATCTTATTTTAAAAGCTGTGAAACTACAGATGTAGGAGAAGTGCTCTATTTCAACTTTTTTTTATTGAGAAATACTTCAGGTATTGAAAAATCAGTAAACCTTGACCATGGTTCTTTTTAAAACTCTAAAAATTTTATTTATTTATTTATTTTTAAAAAGATTTTATTTATTTATTTGACAGACAAATCACAAGCAGGCAGAGAGGGAGGCAGAGAGAGAGGAAGTGAAGCAGGCTCCCTGCTGAGTAGAGAGCCCGTTATGGGACTGGATCCCAGGACCCTGGGATCATGACCTGAGCCTAAGGCAGAGGCTTTAACCCACTGAGCCACCCAGGTGCCCTAGTTTATTTACTTTTAAGAGAACACGTGCACAAGCTCCCACTGAGCAGGGTGCCTGATGCAGGACTAGATCCCAGGACATTGGGATCATGACCTGAGCCAAAGGCAGATGCTTAACCGACTGAGCCACCCAGATGCCCTTGACTATGGTTCTTTTGTTTTCTTTAAAGATTTTATTTATTTATTTGACACAGAGAGAGAGATCACAAGTAGGCAGAGAGGCAGGCAGAGAGAGAGGGAGCCTGCTGAGCAGAGAGCCTGATGTGGAGCTCAATCCCAGATCATGACCTGAGCCGAAGGCAGAGGCTTAACCCACTGAGCCACCCAGGTGCCCCAATGACTGTGGTTCTTAAACAGGAAGAGAAGGTACAAGATTTGTCACATAACCCACCATTTAAATTTTTTTTTTAAAAGATTTTATTTATTTATTTGACAGAGAGAGAGAGATCACAAGTAGGCAGAGTCAGGCAGAGAGAGGGGGGGGAGCAGGCTCCCCGCCGAGCAGAGAACCTGACACAGGGCTCGATCCCAGGACCCTGAGATCATGACCTGAGCTGAAGGCAGCGGCTTAATCCACTGGGTCACCCAGGCGCTCCTTAAATTTCTTATTTATGTTGATCCAAGTGTGTAAGTTTAAAAACTCAATTAGCTCCCATTTTGTGACTACTTAAAATTCTTTTTTTTTAATTAGTTTTTTTTTTTTAAAGCTAATTTTGGGGGTGTCTGGCTGGCTCAGTTGGTAGAGCATGCAACTCTTGATCTCAGGATTCCAAGTTTGAGCCCCACGTTGGGTGTAGAGATTACTTAAAAATAAAATCTTTTTTAAAAAAGCTGATTTTGTTTGTTTTGTGTTTGGACACATTTGTGATATTTCATTAGAAGAATTTATATCTTTTTTTTTTTTAAGATTTTATTTATTTATTTGACAGATCACAAGTTGGCAGAGAGGCAGGCAGAGAGAGAGAGGAGGAAGCAGGCTCCCCGCTGAGCAGAGAGCCCGAAGTGGGGCTCGATCCCAGGAGCCTGGGATCATGACCTGAGCCGAAGGCAGAGGCTTTAACCCACTGAGCCACCCAGGAGCCCCAGAAGAATTTATATCTTATTGAAATGTTAAATTGTTCTCATTGGTTATTAGAACTAGAAAGATCTTAGAGGTCATTATTTGATAGAAGAGGATACCATATCCCAGAGAGTTTACTTGCTCAAGGTCACATAGCTTGTTAGTGGCAGAAGGGGTCATATGAAGGTTTTCTTCATTCTTTTTTTTAAAATATTTTTTTTTAAAGATTTTATTTATTTGACAGACAGAGATCACAAGTAGGCAGAGAGGCAGGCAGATAGAGAGAGAGAAGGAAGCAGGCTCCCTGCTCAGCAGAGAGCCCGATGTGGGACTCGATCCCAGGACCCTGAGATCATGACCTGAGCCGAAGGCAGCGGCTTAACCCACTGAGCCACCCAGGTGCCCCGGTTTTCTTCATTCTTATGAAGCTTTTCTTATTTCTCTTTCTTTCATTATGTTGCATAATGCTGCCTGCAAGGGTATAGAATTAATTTACAGACTTTATTTTCTTTTAAAGATTTTATTTATTTATTTGACAGACAGAGATCCCAAGTAGGCAGAGAGGCAGGCAGAGAGGGGGGGAAAGCAGGCTCCCTACTGAGCAGAGAGCCTGATGTGGGGCTCCATCCCAGGAGCCTGGGATCATGACCTGAGCCGAAGGCAGAGGCTTAACCCACTGAGCCACCCAGGTGCCCCTAATTTACAGAATTTAAAAGCATGCCCAAAGAGCTTCTATTTTTCTTATGTGGCTATAAAAATCAGAAAAATAGCAAAATAGCTATTATCAGTAGCAAAATGAGTCTTTCATATATATATCAGTAATGTGGAGATCCTGAGGGGAAAAAATGGGCAGAAAAAGTTGATTAGGCCCAGTTTTCCCAGTTACGGGTGGTTTATATATTTTGAAGTCCATCCCTGGGAGCAGCTGCTCGGGTATCTTTGGAAGAAACTCCTGGTGTGGGGTGGGCTCCTCACACTGAGCTGCACATGAGGCTGCTTTCTGGATGATGACTTTTAGTATCAGAACTGTTTGTTCCAGCAATAATCAGTCACTCAGTATTCCACACACCTTCTCCTCAGAACATTCACTGAATCCTGTGTCTGCTGTATTCAGTCTCTGTTAGCTCTGAGGGTGGGCTGGTGTCTGTTCATGAAGAAAATGTTCAGGATTTTTTTTTTTTTTATACCACTTTTGGCTCCAAATCTCCAAATATTTCATTCTTTCTCCATTGATCTCAAGAAATACAACTGCACAAAAAATGAATCTTGTAACTAATTTCCCAGTTGCAAAAGGATGCAAATAATCATCCTTTAAACTGAAAGAATGGGAGCGTCCATACGGTACCCCCCCCATCTGCAGGTGATATGTTCCCAGACCCCAGAGGATGCCTGCAACTGCAGATAGTACCGAATCCTATATCTACTGTGTTTTTTCCTAGACTTATATACCTACGATAAAGCTTAATTTGCACATTAGCACAGTGAGAGATGAACAACAATATTGAAATAGAATAATTACAACCATATACTCTAATAAAAGTTATGTGAATGTGTTCTCTCTCTCAAAATGTTGTTCTGTACTCGCTCTTCCTGTAATGATGTGAAATGATAAAATGCCCATGTGATGAGATGAAGTGTGGTCAGTGACTTAGGCATAGTAACTTAGAGGTTGGCTACTGTTGACCTCCTGACAGTACCTCAGGAGGATCACCTGCTTCCAGGCCCTGGCCGACTCCTGGTAATAGCCCTGGGAGAGCAAAACTGCAGACATGGGGGGCTACTGTGTTTCTGGTTTGCATGCTCTTCCCTCTGCTCTAGGAACCATGCAGGTGGACTGTATTGAACTCATTTGTGTTTTCACTAGGCTTGCAGAGTACCTGTCCTGCACACGGCTTCGTGTTCCCCATGCTGTGACAACCTCCCTGACTCTCCTGACCCGTGCTGGAGGCTGCTCGGCATGAGAAAGCACAACCTTTCATGTGCTGTACTGCCTCTGGTTTGTGAAGAAGACGTAGAGACCCTGACTCTTGATTAGTATTTTTCCAGGGTCATCTTGGAAAAATACAAATTTGCTCCCGGGCTTTGGGCAGAGCTCTTGCCTTCCAAGCCTTGTGCATGGTGGTGCAGTGCCAGTGATGGTAGTCTGGATCCGTTAGGCAGCTCCCCGCCAGTCCCCGGTCTTTGTTCTCACGCCGTTTGCCCCAACAGTGGGGGTGGCAATAAGGCCCACTAAGTTGAGTGACCTTTTTAAGGAAGTTAAACTTCATTGTGTCCTTTTGACTGGGCAGTGCATGGTTCCAAATTAGAGAGGTGCAAAGGGTACACTGTGAATTGCACCTTCTCTCTTCCCCAGAGTGCCGCAGAGGCAGCGTTTTGAGCCAAGTTTCATTGCTCGTGAGTGCCCACTGTTGGTGCAGGATGCAATATCTCCTTCCAAAGTCAGATGTCCTTTTGTTACTTTTTGTCAGCAAATCCTTTGTATTAGGGTCACCGCAGGGCCAGCCTGGGGCTTCTCCATGAAGACTCTGCTGAAAGAGCTGGTGAGACTTGGGATTTACTGACAATACTCTCTGCTCCTGGGTCCCTAATGTTGAGAGGATTTCTGTCATTGACCCCAGATTCCTCAGCAGGTGATTCTCAGAGTCTTCACCCCACAATCTGTTTCCTGCTGGTCCTGGTGGTTTCAGTGACATCCAGAACATTCCTTGGTGCATATCCCTCAATCAGCGACTATCTCAAATCTGACTTCCTTTTTTCTAGACATTGACCCTCTTTCTGTCTCCTCTGCAGGTAGAATCAGATTTCTAAGTTGCTGTAGGTTAAGTCCATTGGTTCCTGTGTCTTCTGCTCTCTCACCCCATCCAGGTTCTAACCAGGGGTTAACCTGGATTCCTTACCTGTTGCTCTAGTATATTACTTCTAATTCTAGTCCATCTATCCTTTCTATCCTCTGACAGCTCTGAAACCACCCTATAATTAGAGGGGAAAAAAGGAGTCCTGGCTGTCGAAGACTATAAAGTCTTCTCTCTTACCCAGTCCCTCCACTTGCTTGGTCCCCTGTGATATCAGTCTAGGCTCTTGCTGTTTCCACTTCCTGAATTGTGCTTTTTCTCTGTCACCCCTCTCCCTACCTCTACCTATTTAAATCTTATTTTCTCAAAATCTGTTTTAGCTCTTCTCTGTCTCATTACTTCATCAGCATATATTGTAGAAATCACAGAGATGTGTACATATGAGTATGAAACCCATCTGCAGTCCCATAATGCAGGGAGACAACCATTGTTCAAATGCATGTGGTTGCACACGGTCATAATAGCAGTTACCATGTCTGATCTGATAGCTTGCCTCTTTATGCTGCCAGAAGCATTTTCCCACACCGTTAAGGTTCGTTAAGTTCTTTATAAGCATTATTTCAAACTTTTTCTTACCGTGAAAGAAACGATGAAAATAAATGATATTCATTGTAGAAGCACCAAAAAAGAAAATAAGTCACCTCAAACCTGCCATTGAGAGAGAACCATTGTTGTTGACATTTTGGTGCATAGCCTTTCTTTGTATTGAATACTACTGTTTTATAACTCATTTTTTAACGTAAGAATATGCCCCGAACATTGTTCAAGTCTATAAACATTTAACCAGCATCGTTTTTAATGTCTATATGTCATTTCATTGTGTGTCTGTACTTGAACTTATTGAACCAATCAGGCTTTTAAGTTGTTTAATTTTTTTGCTATTATAAGCAAGCTGCAGGAAGTACCCTTGTTGAAATAAAACAAAACACAAAAAGCCCTTTATGCACATGCATATCCTTAGATAAGTACTATGTTTAGAACTGCTGATTTAAAAAGGGATGTACATTGTCTAAGCTTTTGATACAATTAATATATTTCCTTCCTGCAGTAAATTTGTAGCCACCCTAACTGTATGAGAGTGTCTATCTTTGTGGTCTCTCCTTCCCCACAAAGACATACTGAGTATTCGCATGTTTCCTGTTCTTAGAAGAGGCATTAGAGCCTAATAGTTACAAGCCCAGAGTTCTTCTTGGATTGCTTGGTTTATAACCTGAGTTCCCCCCAATAATTTGCTTCCGTTTTCTCCTCTGAATAATGGGGCTTAGAATGAGGTTGTTCTGAGGCACTATCATGCTTTTCCCATAGGAACTATACCTTAGAGTAACAAAATAGTTTATTATTTTACTATAACAAATGGAAAAAGAGTGATAGAATATTAATATATTCAACTCCCCACTGAATTGATAAACAAGACCATAACCATCAATGCTGCTACCATCAGAGAACCAGATATTGGGTATCTCCTGATGGAAGTACAAATCAGAGGAGGAATCTTGTCCAAAAATCATACCAGAGCCTAATCAATACTTTAGTTCTAAGGGCTAGTTTACAGGAAATTCAAGGGACAGGAGAACACATTGAAAAACACCATTGGACAAATGACCTGGTTACTTTAGAAAATACATGGCAAGGAGATATTGTGCCCCATTTTAAGAGAAGGGGGGAGCAATAGATATGATAAGCCTATGCATTAAAATAATAAGGCATATTAATGACTTCTGGACCTTATTTGGGTCCTGATTCAACCAAATTGCTATGAAGAAGAAAAATATGTGAAAATTTTGGGTAAATTTGAATATTGGAGGTTTAATATAAATGAATTGTTAATTTTTATAGGTGTGATAATGGTATAGTGATATTTAAAAGCCCCTAATTAGAAAAAATAAACACCAATTATAAAAGAAATGGTAAATAGAGCTACATTAAAATTAAGAACTAAATGAAAAGGAAGTCTAGAGATGGAAAGGAGGTCTAGAGATGAAAAGGAAGTCTACAAATGAGAAGATAAAAAATACATTTGACATTAGACTCATATCCAGAATCTATGTAAAGAAGTCCTACAAAATGAATATATAAAAAAGACAATTCAATTAAATGGGGCTCTTCATGGGGTGCCTGGGTAGCTCTGTCGTTAAGCATATGCCTTCAGCTCAGGTCATGATCCCAGCATCCTGGGATTGAGCCCCACATTGGGCTCCATGCTTGGCAGGAAGCCCGCTTCTCCCTCTCCTGCTTCTGCTTGTATTCTCTCTCTCTCTGTTGAATAAGTAAATAAAATCTTAAAAAAAAAAAACAACGGGGCTCTTCAGGTGGTCAATAAATATACGAAAGTGTGGGACACCTGGGTGGCTCAGTTGGTTAAGTAGCTGCCTTCGGCTCAGGTCATGATCCCAGCGTCCTGGGATTGAGTCCCACATCGGGCTCCTTGCTCCACGGGGAGCCTGCTTATCCCTCTGACTCTGCCTTCCACTCTGCCTGTGCTTGCTCTCGCTCGCTCTCTCTCTGACAAATAAATAAATAAAATCTTAAAAAAATATATACGAAAGTGTGACCAACATCATTAGTTGTTAGGGAAGTGCAAATTAACAACATTTTAAAAAAAATTTTTAGAAGATTTTTATTTATTTATTTATTTGAGAGAGAGACAGTAAGAGAGAGCATGAGTGAGGAGAAGGTCAGAGGGAGAAGCAGACTCCCCATGGAGCTGGAAGCCCGATGTGGGACTCGATTCCAGGACTCCGGGATCATGATCTGAGCCGAAGGCAGTCGTCCAACCAACTGAGCCACCCAGGTGTCCTGGGAAGTGCAAATTAAAACAGCAATGAGATTCTACTGCACACCCATCAGCATGGCTAAGATTAAGAGGACTGAAGATACTAAGGGATGACAAGTATGTGGAGTTCATGTACTGTTTGTGGGAGTATAAATTGGTAAAACCACTCTGGAAAACTGTTTGGCAAATATTTACTGACACCTATGTATAGGGGCATCTGGGTGTCTCAGTCGGTTGGGTGTCCAACTCTTGGTTTCGGTTCAGGTCATGATTTCAGGGTTGTGAGATCGAGCCCCATGTTGGCCTGGGTTCCGTGCTAAGCTTGGAGTCTGCTTGAGATTCTTTCCCTCTCCATCTGCTCTCCCCCACCTGACTCATGTGTATGCTTTCTCTCTCAAATAAGTAAAATCTTAAAAAAAATAAAACCCGTGTATACACAAATCCTATGAACATTCACAGGTGATTACTTGATAGAAATTTGTACATAATGTTTATAATGTTCACTAAAAGACAAGTTCTAGAATATTGAAAGCAGTGTTCTCTGCAGTAGCCCCAACGTGCGAACAACCCAAATTGTGAATAATGCTGCTGTGAACATGGGTGTACAAATATCTGTTGGGATCTCTGCTTTCAGTTCTTTTGGACATAGACCCCAAAATGGAATTGCTGGGTCATGTGGTAATTCTTTGTTTAATTTCTTGAGGAAATGCCACACTGTTTTCCTGTATTTTGGGAATTTCTGTTTTAATATCTAATAATGGCAGTTATTGATTGATATAAATTACATAGGCAACTACTGAGGTCCTCAATAATTATGAGTGTAGAGAGGGAGGTGCCTGAGTGGCTCAGTCAGTTAGGTATCTGCCTTCCACTCAGGTCATGATCCCAGGGTCCTGCAGCCAGCTCCCTGCTGGAAGAGGAGTCTGCTTCTTCTTCCTCTACTTGCTGCTCCACCTGCTTGTGCATGCACTCTCTCTGTCAAATAAATAAATAAAATCTTGAAAAAAAAGGCAAGAACTGCAGCTTTAATGAACTGTATTACTCACCAAGGAAGAGAAGGGTTGAAGCAGTCTTTGCTCATGGATGTGGATGAGGTGGGTGATACTCTCCTTTGCAGTGTCTCAGTTTGGAGGACACCTTATATGGTCGCACTAATAATGGGATCCATTATCGGGTGGATCGTCAGACTGGGTGTTGTTTGGGGTTGTAGTAGAGCTTCCTAAACTGGCAAGCTTTCATCTTCTTGTAGACCATGCTTTAGGATGAAGAAACTACAGAGTATAGCTTTATTTCACCCTGGTTGCTACACTAAAAATTTCTTTATATGGTACTATAAGACATCAGGTCATTTTCTTTTTTTTTTTTTTTTTTCTAAAAGAAAGCCTCTTATTGTTTATTCACAAAGCATATGTTGTCAGTGTGACCACTCTCAAAATACCAGTAATCTGAAGACCATACATTCCTTTTGAATTTTGATTAATGTTTTAAAATTTATTAATTCTGACCTCCTGCTACTGTTATTTGGAATGTAACTAAAATTTCCCAATGTACTGTTTTGTTAAAAGTCTAAAATGCGGGTGCCTGTGTGGGTCAGTCAGTTAAGTGTCTCACTCTTGATTTTGGCTCAGATTGTAATCTGAGTCTGTAGTCTGCTTGAGATTCTGCCTCTCCCTCTCCCCTGCCTTCCCCCCACCCTGTGCTCTTTTTCACTCTCTTTCTCCCTAAAAATAAAGTCTGTAAAAAAAAATGTCAAATGGTAAAGATTTTACTTATTTATTTGACAGAGAGACAGCAAGAGAGGGAACACAAGCAGGGGGAGTGGGAGAGGGAGAAGCCGACTTCCCACTGAGCAGGGAGCTGTATGCAGGGCTCCATCCCAAGACCCTGGGATCATGACCTGAGCTGAAGGCAGATGCTTAATGACTGAGCCACCCAGGCACCCTTCAGATGGGTTTTTGAGACACAAATATTTGTTTCTTAATAAATGTTGACTGAAAACATCACGTTGAGGGTCATGTGCACTGTATGAAGTTTGCATCTTAACAATCTCTATGTGTCTTCTCAGGAAAATACTAACTGGGGGGGGGGGGGTGTTGCAGGGTGTACTTGCTTGAGTCAGTCTTTTCTTCTGGTCTGCAGGACACAACTGCTTCCTCCCAAGGCAGGCGGCACCGAGCCCATCCAGTTGCTAGTCCTTGTATGCAGCCTAGAGTCTGTATCGCAGTTTGATGTCCAGTAGTCTCATTGGGTCTGGTTACCATGCACTAAAGGTTATCTTCCATCCCTCTCCCCTTCAAGGACAGTTGTGGAAGAGGGTCTGGATGAACGGGGCAGGATAACCCAAATAAGTAAAATCTTATTTTACTTGTCCAAATTCTTTCCATTTGGATAAGGAGAGAATGAGCAGCAATGTCTGGGCTCACCTCTCTCCTGACTGGGACTTTGTCTGAGACCTCTGTGTGCTTAGATGGGGCCTGTTGCTTGATAGGCTTCATTTTAGGTTGAACGGATGGGGAGCCACACCTCCTAAATCTCATCTATCATCCCATATGTCAGATCTCAGTCCGGAACTCCTCCAGGGTAGCAGAGGGCTGCTACTTTCTCAGCCTTTTTGAAGTATATCTTTTCTCAGCCTTTTTGAAGTATATCTTTTTCAGCCTTTCTGAAGTATATCCTCTTGGCTACGCTTTGTTTTATATCCTCCATCTTAGTTCTTCAATCTACACTATTATCCAGAAATTTCTCGAAATCTCATATATGTGGTTGGTCCCTGTCCCTTACTATTTCTGCCTAAAAGGACATGGTTTTATTCTTACTATGCTTATTGACATTCATTTCAGTGGGATATTGAGGTCAAAAGGCATGCGCCCTGTCTGCTTTCATCAACAGGAAGTTTTCAGTTTTGAGAGACCGAGCTCATCTTACATTAGAAGCAGTCACTTGCAACACTTTTGTTGCTCCGTGTTTGGGGTGAAGGATAAACATGGTTCCTCTTGATTGATAGCACCTGTGAATTCTGGGCTTCTGCTGTTGACATTAAGAAGGGCAAGAGCTGACAACTGATCATGGAAAGTGCCTGTGTTCGACTGGAGTTGACTGATGGAGGAGAGGATGCTGGGTAGGAGATCAGGGAAGAGTCAGAAGAGGGTGGTGCAGGTCCTGGCCGCGCTCCTACCTGAAGAGCCTAACAAAGATGCCGTGGTTAGATTCTTAGTGTGATGGGGCACTTCTCTTCGGAATGAATCAGTTACTGATACATTCAGTCTTCAAAATAATAATAGTCTTCTAAATAAGAGGTTATTGGTGGAAAAATAATCAGTTGAGAAGTGGCTCAGAGGGATTGACCAGCCAGTGTGCATTCTGATTCCCTTGAGCTAGTTTTTCCAGGGGCTTCCCTCTGAAGGCATAAATCATAAATCCTCTGTATTCCCCTCAACTGTCGGTGTGTAGTGTCCCACCCTACTTTTTGAGTAGGAGGGGCGTTAGTAGAAGCCCGAAGACCTCCTTCACTGGCTACTTTAAGTAGAATATCCTACTGCAGTCCGGTCTGTTCTGTGTTGGAGGTGACGTCTATCACCCCCTATAGATTTGGGAGAACAAGGGCCACATGGGCTTTGTTTTCTCACAGGGATGCCAGCCAGACTCTCAGTTTTCTCTTGAACAGCTGCCATTTCTATCTTCTGTCTGCTCCACAGAATTCTCTGTACAGAGAATTTTTAATTTTCACATAGTGGTCTGTTGAAAACACACTACATTGAGCACTTCTGACCAAGAACCATTTCTTCCAGAGATATCAGCCTTTCCTAGAGGCTTATCAGACAAGTGGTATCTTAACATTCTAGAGGGTCCTGCTTGAATCCTAGGAGCTGTGGTTAGATCCTCTTTCCTAGATCTCAGGAAGAATTATCTGCATTACGAGGTTTGGTGTTCTAACACACAATTCTTAACATTTCTCATTGGTCTTAAATTATCCAGTATACGAGCTCCCTGTCTTCTGTGCACTGGGAGCAGCTCTCCTGCCACAGCCTCTCATTCCCTGGACACGTAGGTCTGTGCGAAGTTCATCTCCACCTCCTTCTTGGTCAGGGGCACTTCTCAGCCCTTGAACCGATTAATGTCTACAGCAGTGCTAAAAGCACCGGAAACACTGACGGATAAGAGCCTCAGCAGCTTGGCAGCCCTGTGTCCCCTGACTTCCCTTATTCCCAGTCGCAGCTGAATCAGAGCCATTTCAAGGGACATTGGCACAGCAGCCAAGTGCATGGGGGCTGGGGCTGCAGTGGTAGGCGTGGCTGGCTCTGGGGCTGGAACTGGGACTGTGTTTGGGAATTTCATCATTGGTCATGTCAGGAACCTGTCTCTGAAGCAACAGCTCTTCCCCTGTGCCATTCTGGGCTTTGCCCTCTCGGAGGGCATGGGGCTCTTTTGCCTGATGGTGGCCTTTCTCATCCTCTTCACTATGTGAAGGACCTGTGCCTCCATCTTTTTCCTGTTTCTCCTCTACCCTGTATGTTCCTTTTCTTACGCCTCCCCAGGCAGCCAGAGGAAAGTGGTTAGCTCAGAGTTTGACAGAGGGAAGGCAAATAAATCCTGTATTAATAAGATAAAAGAAAATCCAAAGTATAAGAATGAGCCATTATTTGAAGTTGGAAAACCAAAGACTTTTAGTGTCCAGGGGATCAAAGGGGGGCTGGAAAACCAAGATGAGCTGAGATTTTTCAGGGCCCCCTTTTTTTTCCAGGGAAATTTTCCACGAAAAATTTTTTCCTGGAAATTTCCTGAAGATTTTAATCTTCATTCATCACAAATGTCTCTTAGCTTTGATGAGTTTTAGATAGATAGTGTGATTGGGGAAGCTGACCTCAGGGGCTGGTTGTTTTGGTTGCTTTGCAGAATCTCCTGTTGCCTCCCTTCATGTGGGACTGGGCCTTGCTCATCATTCTGACCTATTTAGCATGGCTTGGGGGCAAGGACAGAGGAAGTGCCTGTGGGGTGGTGACATCTGAGCTGAAGGAGCAGGAATGTGTCTGGAAAGATGGACCAAGAATAAGTCAGGGGTCCCAGTGGAAAGGCCTGAGGGCCAGGCCAGAAAGTTTTAGGGTGAAGCCAGCACAGAGGAGTTGAGAAGCTTAGATATATCCATTTGGCACTTTTTCAAAGTATAGAAACAATACTTGTTTGGTGGAAAATGTGGGGCTGATTGGAAAATATTTAAAAATTTAAATTACCTTTAATTTTACTACTTAGAATATAACGGCTGATAACATTTTTATTGTGCCCTGCTTATCTTTTTTTCTATGGCTGCTTGGTGTTTTTCCCTATCTTTGTTAAGTAGATCATATAAGTTGCTTCTTCTTCTTCTTCTTCTTTTTTTTTTTGTTAAAGATTGTATTTATTTGAGAGAGAGATAGAGCGAGAGCACACATGAGCAAGGGTAGAAGCAGGGGGGAGGGAGAAGCCTACTCCCCGCTGAGCAGGGAGCCCAACATGGGGTTCCATCCCAGGACCCTGGGATCAAGACCCGAGTCAAAAGCAGATGCTTAACCATCTGAGCCACACAGGCTCCCAAGTTGTTTCTTCTTATAAGGACATGATGAACATCCTCATGTAAATGAAGTATTTCTATAGATACTCACTTTGGGTATATTTCTTGCCAAGGAATGACTAGATCAGAGGAGATGTGAACCATTTAAAGGTTCTTAATACATATTTCCAAACTGCCTTTCAGAAAGGTGGTACTAATTTACATTTGTGTGAGTACTGTATGAGTTTATGGGTTTTCTCCAAGCCTGGTCCACCATGAATGTTCTTTTGATCTGTTCAGTCTGATGTAAGAAAATGGCTTCTATGGCCGTTTTATTTTTTATGACACGGATTACTAGTGAGGTTAAATAAGTGTACAGGTTATTGTATTTGGCAAATTGTCTCTTGCTGATTTTTTTTCATGTGGGCGTGGGTACATCTTATTGATTTGTAAGAGTTTTGTTTTGTTTTGTTTCTCATAGTTAAGGAAGCTGAAAGATCTGATTTTTCACAGACATGTTGCAGTGATCCCTGCAGGTGTGTGAGGGCCAGGGGGCGCTGTTGAGCAAGGCTGTGATGTGATTACAATTCCCAGTCATAAGGTCCTGGTCATACCATGCATGACCAGCTGGTGACTTGTATATGCATCCAGAGGCAGGCTTCCTGGATGATCAGAAGTATTGGCTCTTGTTTTACAGGGATGAGCAAAAAGGCCTGAACTTCAAGTCAGAATTTGAACCCAGGTAGGCTGAACCTGAGTTCCATGCTCTTTGCTTTAGCCATTCTGTTTTCCTGACCTCCTGGTCTCCTTAGTCATTTCCTTCCATGGGTTGGTCAAAGAGCCTGTAACAGAGGAAGACCTGTGAGCATCTCACGGTTAGTCAACAGGGCAGCGGGGCAGTGGGGGGGCGGGGAGCACTTGCCTTACTCTGCACCTGTCTTGGAGAGAGGAGGTGGGTGGCCCTCCCACAGAGGAGGTGGCCCCAGAGTTCTTTGGGGCCTGCATGCTGGAAGCAGGGACATCTTAGCATGGGCCCTGGAGCCCTCACCAACGTGAGGCCTGTGTGGCGTGGAGCCCTTACATTCTTATGTTCGCTTCAGCCCCAGCTTCTCGTGGAACCCTCTCTGCTCCTGCACTCCATTTCTTCATCATCTTTCCTTTTCCAGTCTTCTGTGGGACTTGACTATTCAAATTCTGGTTAGGTGCTTTCTCATCAGCAAATAAAGTCTCTGGGGTTGGGCTCCTGGTCTTGGAGTTCTATATCTCCCACAAGATTCATTAAAGGATGTGTGTCGATTGGTCATGATGATTTCTGGGAGGGAGGCAAAACCGACTGTCCCTGGGACAAGAAAGCGGGAAAGCACAACCCTCCTGCCGACTTGGTCAGAAGCTCTTGGTTACTGTCACACTTGGCTTGTCCCTAGCACATATGGTTGTCAGACGGTGGAGTAGTGCTAAGTCAGCTGTGAAGATTAGCAACCGGTTGGGCAGTGAGAACCAGGCTTCTGGTTTCAGGAGGAATTTGTTGAGTGTAGTGATTAGAGTTGGAGAGCAAAAAGAAAATATTGGCATGTCAGTATTTATTTCTAGTACTGAAGTACCACATTATGTTAGCATGATGTTTACCTCTTTCAGAATTAGCCTGACTCCTGGCACCATATTTTATTTTTTGCTAGTTGTGATCCATTGAACTGATTTTTAAGACCCAGTAGGTTTCAATCCACAGCTCAAAAAACACCAATACCCCTGAGATAGGAATTGTTTCTGTCTTACGGATGAAAAACCTGAGGCCCAGAGGTGACATGATCTCTTCTAAGATCACACAGCTAGTACTGCTTTCCCCCTTCCCCCATTCTTCTGGGGGTACTCTTCTCCTTGAGATAGACTTGCTTCTTTGGAAAGTCAGTTGCAGCCCTTTTTTTTTTTTTTGGTTTGTTTTTGTCTAGTTCACCACTCCCTCTTACTTGTGTTTGCAAGATTGATGTTCATTATTAATGAATGTAGCGTTAGTGAATTCTAGGATTACAGTTCTTAAGTACTGAGAATGTATTTGTGACGATGAGTAGTATACATTTGCTCATTATTTTGGAAGTTGTGTGATTTGGAGCCTTTCATGGTATTCATCCTCTGCATCCCCCTAATAGAATGAAACTCTACAGGTGCATAGTTGGCATGCAGGTGTGAAGGTGAATTGGACTAGGTATAGACAGTTCCCCACTGTCACTAGCTGCAAAGCATGATGACTCACATTTCTTTCTCTGTGTGTAGATACCTGTAGATAGATTTCTTCTCACCTGATGTCTCCTCAGGCCTCAGAATACCTGCCTGCAGAGCCTGTGTGTCTTGTTGGTCCTGCTGATCTCAAGCCTTTCTGGTTGACAGCTTATTGCTCCAAGCCAGGACCTCTTGGAGTAAATGGCTCTGGAACATCAGGGACTGATGTTTAACTGTGCATTTCTAGAAGCCCTTGAGTGGGCACCGAGTCTGAGGACCCTCTCGGACAGTGAATTGCTCACTCGCTGTATCCATTATTAGGTCAGGCCTAGTTCTAAGAGCCTGGGCCATCTGCATTCTCCATCCTTGATAGAGTTATCTGGGAGAGAGGCAGCTTGGAAACACTCTGAAGACAGGTCTGCAGTGGCCTGAGAATGAGGGAGGATCTTCTGGAATTCACATTTGAGCACTGAAGCAACAGTCTATATTATTGGGGCAGATAGCATCTTCATTCATTAGTGCCTGAGTCCTGCCCAGGCAGAACAATTGAGATTTCAGGCACTGAAAACAAGATAGCAGACCTGTAATGGAGTCCCTCATGCTGAGCCTTACATCACCAAACTGAGACTTAATTAGTTTCTGCTGTCCCAGAAATGGAATCTAATCAAAAGTTATCTGACAGCACTAGTTAGTAATCTGCCTGATAGACCCTTGTCATCCCCTAAAGGAAAATGACTTCAAAGTAGCCATTCTGCTTTGGCTTAGCATGACTTCCTTATTCCTACTCACTTCTGTCTATAAAAGTCTTTCATTTTGTACAGCATCTCAGAGCTCCTTTCTGTCTGCTAAATGGGATGCTGCTGTATTCATGCAACATTGGATACGGCCAATAAAATCTTTATTTAAGATTTATTTAAATTTATTTATTTAAATTTTACTCAGCTTAATTTTTTTTTTTTTTAACAAAGAAAACCTAGGATTATGTCGTTAAATAAGTGTCCTCATTGCAGAGGTGCATAATAATCTTTTGATAGAAGATTTGCAACCCTGAACATTTATAAGAAATCTTTTTTTTTTTTAATTGATGAAGCAGGTACATTTTGGTTATCTAGAAATTTCACTGTGGATTAGTGGAGTTTTTCTTAATACTAGATGACTGAGGTGTTAGAGCTTATTCTATTCATCAAACCTCAACTTCGCAGCTGAGATGGAGTTGGGTGGGGACAACAGCCAGCCTGTCCACAGTGCGATGACTAGAGGGGCCGCTACAGTTGTGCTTGATACACAGATGGTGAGTAAGTTTTTTGGTTGATGCATCTGTCTGTCTTTGCATAGAGTGACAACCAGTTTGGCAGGGGCTTAGCTTCTGGAAGTCCAAGCTGAAGGAAGCAGGTATTTCCCTTTTGCAAGATTGCTGGACAGAAAAGCAGCCAGCAGCTGCTGGAGATTATTTTCTTATTCTACTACCCACCTTCATCCTGGAGGTTTGATGTCTCATCCTTAGAATGTTCTTGGGAATTTCTCATTCTTTCCACTTACGGAATTAGCAAATCTGTGTGAATGCCGTGAGCTGGTGCTGTTTTGTGCAGAGTGGCTGGCTATGTGAGAAATTATGCTTGCCATTTTAACCTACAGACTCAGAAGGGGAAAACTCCTTAGTTGTTCCTTAACCTGCCATCTTCTCTCTCTTCCTCCTTTTGTGAAGAAACCTGCATTGGGGACCTTGTATATATCAGTCAGTGTTGTAGGCAAAGGGGGATATAGCAGTGAATAACTGAAGTCCCTTCCACGTGGACTTTGTGTTCCAGTGGGGGAGTCAAATGTGTAATAATTTCAGGTGGTAGTGATGTTATGAAGAACAAAGCAGGTTTTTTTTGTTTTGTTTTTGTTTTTGTTTTTGTTTTTTAATATGGGGGTAGCATTTTGAATTGTTTGAAGCCCTTCCACTAATGAATCTGATTGGCTCAAAGGACAGATGTGTTCTTACTCTTTCTGGAGCATTTTTCATTACTCAAGGGAAATATGCAGAGTCTTCTATCTTTTTGTAGGGCAGGACTGAACCACTTAGGGCTCTGAAAGGTTTTACTCTGCCCACTTATTCATTATTCCTGGCAACATAAGTTACTGTTTGCAGGTAGAGCTCTTGACCACTCTGGGTTTTATGGGTGCCCCGGGGGATCTCCCTCACCAGCCTCCCTGGCCCCAGTCATTTTAACCTTTGGGAAAGGCTGAAAATGCAGTCCTTTTAGTCATTAGTTGGATTCGTATAGCTGTAGCTCTAGGGGTGGTCTTCCCCACACAAATGCTGGCACACCATTATTCTAGGCTTTGTGGATAAAACATTAATGACTTTGATTAAAATTTAGTGAATTTGGGGGCACCTGGGTGGCTCAGTCAGTTAAGTGTCAGACTCTTGATTTCAGCTCTGGTTTTGACCTCAGGGTCATGAAATTGAGCCCCATCTGGTTGGTTCTGCACTGAGTGTGGAGCCTACTTAAGATTCTCTTTCCCGGGGCGCCTGGGTGGCTCAGTGGTTTAAGCCTCTGCCTTCAGCTCAGGCCATGATCTCAGGGTCCTGGGATCGAGCCCCACATCGGGCTCTCTGCTCAGCGGGGAGCCTGCTTCCCCCTCTCTCTGCCTGCCTTCTGCCTACTTGTGATCTTTCTCTATCAAATAAATAAATAAATAAAAATCTTAAAAAAAAAAAAAAGATTCTCTTTCCCTGCCTCTGCCCTTCCCCACTACTCCTGTGCGTGCTCGCCCTCTCTTTCTCTCTCAAAAAAACAAAAAAACAATGAGTTTTAAAAAGACAGTTATTTAGCTTTTACCAGATTCAAGGCAAGGAACATTCAAGATAAACAAAGATGAATAATGCAGTCCTTACTTTTGATGAGCTTGAAATCAAATCAGCTTACGGGAAGTTCTATCTTAATATAAATACAGATGGGCAACAAATGGTGTGAGAGAGGTATAAGTTACATCCTGTGGGAACTTTATTTGTAGGAGGTAAAGCTGGTGGGAAGAATGGTCTGTTAGATTCCTGGGGCTCTTCTAACAAATTACCAGGAACTGGGTGGTTTGAAACAATAGAAATTTATTCTCTCACTTCTGGAGGCTGGAAGGCTGAAATGAAAGTGTTGGCAGGCTTGCATTCCTTTCAGAGTCTCTAGGGCAGAATCCATGCCTCGCCTCTTCCCGGTTTCTGGTGACTATTGGCATTCCTTGGCATATGGCCACATCTCTGTCTATGCTGTCCTCACATTGCCTCTCCTCTGTGTGTCCAAAATTTCTGTGCCTCACTCTTAGAAGGATACAGGTGATTGCATTTAGGGGCTAACTGGAATATTTACCCTTTTGCCATGTAAGTTAATTATTCACAGATTCTTGGATCAATTTATTTTCAGGGAGGCCCATTTTTTATTCCCGCCTGCTACAGATGAGAATCAGGAAGGACCTTCCTTCCTTGAGTCTTGGTGGCTTCTAAGATGGGGCTTGAAGCATGAGCAGGGAGGTGAAAAGGCAAGGAGCAAAGGGGGAGAAGAAGGAAGGGTGGGATGTAATCAGGGCCAATGGGTAGTTAATTGTGCTTGGATGGAGCATGTGGTGCGTGCAGGGTGTAAAGGGCCTGGAATGGAGGTAGTTTGTCTAAAGACATTTCACTAGGCAGAAATGAGTGGAGGAGGGGGATGCTAGAGCTGTGCTTTATGAAGATTAATCTGGGAGTATGTGCAGAATAAATTAGAAAAGGGAGGAATTGGTGGAGAACCAATTGGGAGGCCGTTGTAGTAGAGAAAGGTTGACATGCAGACGTCAGCAAGGGTACTAGCAGTGGGAATGAGAATAAGGAAAGACCCTGTCATAAGAGGATCACACAGTTTGAGAATTGATGAGGGGATCCTGTGTGTGTGTAGGGGGCTTGTTAACCACAGTTCAACTAAGTAAATTTTAAACAAGATCTAATTGGTTTTTATTAAATGATTCATGAATTGGGCAGCAAGTAGAGGGGAGCTCTGAGGAGTTGTATGGAATGGAAGGTTTTTATGGGGGCAGGGGGTGGAAGAAGTTACTAGCAAAACATTCAGGCAAGGGGAGAGAAGCTGGAGGTCTTCTCATGTAGATAACCTTATCTTCCTTTGGGGGATAGAGAGGGCCCACGTGGCAGACCGACAGGCACTGATCAAAAATTCCTGACCAACCAGTTAAGACTACATTTCTGGGGGAGGTTGAAATTGCAGTTAGATTCAGTGTTAAGCTTCAGTTTGGGAAGTTAGTGTAAGTGATGCCATTTGGGGCCTGTGGCTTCCAACAGGGGCTTGGAGACAGTGGTGAAGATCAGTGTTTCCCATGGAGTGTGTCTCAGGTACATTAGTGTCTTGAAGGAGAACAGAAGGAAGAGCTTGTGTGGTTGGAAAGGAGGTGATGAGTTTGGACCTATCAAGTTTAAGGTGCTGGTTGGACATCAAAGTGTCTTACTGGCAGGTTGAAATTTAGAGCTTGGGAGAGAGGACATAACTAGTGTCCTGGAGGATGAGCCCACAGAAGAGACGCTGATGACAGTGGATTGCTCACTAAGGATACGGTGAACAAACACAACCTGCACTTAGGGAGTGTGGGGAAGAAGAACAGAAAAGATGTAATCGGGGGCACCTGGGTGGCTTGTCATTAGGCATTTGCCTTTGGCTTGGGTCGTGATCCCAGGGCCCTGGGATCAAGCCCCACATCGGGCTCCCTGCTTGGCAGGAAGCCTGCTTCTCCCTCTCCCACTCTGCCTGCTTGTGTTCCCTCTCTTGCTGTGTCTTTCTCTGTCAAATAAATAAATAAAATCTTAAAAAAAAAAAAAAAGATGTTAATTGGAAAAGAAGAAAACTAAGACTGTTTTAGTTATAAACACAGCAAGCTGCTCAAATTTTATGAAAAAGGAATTCATTGGCTCATGTAACTTAAAGACCAAGGGAATTCCAGCTTCAGGCCTAATTTAATCTAGGGGCTCAAAAAAAAAAGAAAAAAAAATCTAGGGACTCAGATGTCACCAAGCCTCGGTCACTCTCTTTCACATTGCTTTTGTTTTCAGGCTTCACATGGTTGCAAGATTTTCCAGCAGGTTAAAGCCCCATGGCCAAGGTCATGCCTTCTTCCTGGGGCCCCCACAAGAAGTACAGAGAATCGCTGTGATTAGTTTGTGTGTCCAGTGAAAACATGCCAACTGTTACCCAAACATATTTATCAATATTATCAAAACTTACTGGTTGTTGAATGCTATCATTTTGTCAATAGACTCATGGTTTAAGGTACGTGTAGTTGTTAAGCAGGGATTTTAGAAGTTTTGGTAGGGCTTGATTGTAATGTCCAAACCAGTGTTCTCTTTGTGTTGAACCAACGATGATTAGATTTCCTATTGTTTTTCCCTCTTTGGGGTCAATTGTTGGGTATCTCTGGTCAGTTTTTCCAAATTATCATTTGGCAGAACATTCTTTTGAAACATGGCAGAAGTTAGGCTGTTGGTTTCCTTGAGAACAGTGTTTTTGGCAGAAATTTCAGCAAGGTGTTCAATTTGGCATCCAGGGAGTTGAATCTGGGATTCCTAGGAACCTAAATAGTAGCCAGAGCAACCAATAAAAGTATGGCATCTAATAAATTTTGGACATAGGAGCTATATTTAATTTTGTCCCATTGGAGGTAGGGATACCTGGTTGTTTCCGTAACATTCCAAATCATGAGATACCCCAAAGGCATAGCCCCTATCAGTATAAATATTTACTGTTTTGCCCTGGGCTAAGCTCAAGTAACTCTTTTGGGCTGAAGTAGCTAAAGGTAAAGGTGCTGCCTCAATGACTTCAAAGGAGTCACACTAGCATACCCAGCATGATATTTACCATTTTCATCCTATAAATAAAAATAGCCAACCATGAAAAATTTGCTTTGGTTATAGGAGTTTCTTATAAAAGTCATTGAAATCCAAAAGGTAATCTGTCTGTATTAAGCAGTCATGAAGAGTTCTGTCTGGATGCAAAAGTAGTTCTTGTTTCCAGATCAGATGTCCTAAATATGGAACCTGAGTTTGAGCAAACTGGCGGGGGAGGGGGGAACATATATATGTAGAGAGAGAGAGGGAGGGAGAGAGGGAGACTTTATGTCCCTTTAAACCCCAAAGTGGTTGTTGTTTTTCCTTGTTTGTTTGTTTTTAAAGATTTTTAAGTAATTTCTATACCCAGTATGGGGCTTGAACTCACAACCCCAAAATCAAGAGTCATGTGCTCCATCCATTGAGCCAGCCAGGCGCCCCTAAGGCCAAAAGTTTTAGCAGATGAGTGTTGTCTCCTGTGAAGAGATTTGAGAAAGGGAGCGGAGAAGCAAATCATATACATGTTATAACCAACTAGAGCCTGCAGAAAACTTTATATCCTCCAAATCAGCTTTTAAGGTTTATAAGGAGTTAGGAAGGACTGCCTGTGTAACGTGGAGCAATACTGTCCAGGTTTATTACTGTTCTTCCCAGGTGAAAGCAAGAAGATACTGTCCTTATGAACCGGAATACTAAAAGTGCACTATATAGAACAATTACAGGGAAGGAGGATTTGCTTTTAGTGGGAAAGGACATCAGTGTGTGGGGGTTGAGAACAACAGGGCGCCCAGGGATAATGTTATTTATTGCTCTGAGGTCCTGGACTAGCCTCCATCCTGGCCAGGGGTCTTCTCACAGGTAAAGTAGGGGCTCCCAGGGCCTAGTATAGGGGATGATAAGGCCCTGAGTCTGTGGTCTCCTACTCTGGGCTTGATTCCTTAAAGGGCTTCTTTATTTATAGGGCATTTGTTCTGGGGAGAGGTGGCGAGGGATCTGTATGAATCTTGGTGGGAGGCGTGCTGTGAATCCTGCCAGTATCAGTTGAGGAATCTGCCCATAAAGAGGGTGGCAGCTGACCCGATGGGGACAAATGCGCCATGTCCCCAGACTCCTCTATCATGCCATCAGAGATGGAGCAAACAGAAGAGGCTGAAGGCTCATTTAATCCACCTGGTTGGCAATTTTTTTTTTTTTTAAAGATTTTATTTATTTGTCAGAGAGAGAGAGCGAGAGCGAGCACAGGCAGACAGAGTGGCAGGCAGAGTCAGAGGGAGAAGCAGGCTCCCTGCGGAACAAGGAGCCCGATGTGGGACCGGATCCCATGACGCTGGGATGATGACCTGAGCTGAAGGCAGCTGCTTAACCAACTGAGCCACCCAGGCGTCCCCCTGGTTGGCAATTTTGATTCTAAACTTATTTCCTTCTTTCGGGAGAAATTCTGGCATAATACTGTAAGACCCGCGGATCCCCTTACCCAAGAATCCAACACTGCCACTGGATGCAAACAGCAAGAGGTTTATTGGGGCACAGGTACCGGCGGGTGGTCGGCAGCTCCAGCTAACCGAGCACCCCGACCGAGGGGAAAGCGGGGTTTATATAGACAGGTACACACAAGTTTTGGGGAGGACGGCACTGATTGATTGATCCTTTGAACAGGCATACTTGGCGTCAGTGGATTGGGTCAGGGGACTCGCGCGAAAGCAGACAAAGCAATCTTACAGAAGCAGAACTGGCCCGTTAGCCCATGCATGTGAAAAAAAAACACTACCAGGATATTGAAGGCCAGGTTACTTATTAAGTAAAGACAATTTGGAGTCTCCTGGTGGAATGTCACACTCCTGCCATCAAGCATCCTTGTTAATGAGATTTAGGTTTAGAAGAAATTCAACTTTATTTACTTTTCCTTCTACCTCCGCCTCCTTCCGTTTCTCATGGAGGGGAGGGTGACGTTAGGGCTATTGATAAGGTAACTTCTTTGTTCTAAATCTCAAGGACATTTGCAAACCAAAGGAGACTCCTACCTTGCAGGACTGTGATCTCTGCAAGATAACCATTTGTTATTTTATGGCAGTCAGGGATGCCTGAGGAATGCCACACATATGGAGGGGAGCGGATGAAAGGGGGGGTGCAAGGCGCCAGCTTTTGCTTTGTCCTCAGCCATCCTCCTGCTCCCTCATCATTCCCCCTGAACAATTTTGACCCTTTAATCTTTAAGGTGGTTGGAGGTGGAAGGTCTCATCTTCTGTAACTTCTTCGTGCTGAATAGGGGCGTAGAGCTGTCCCTACCTACTGGGGTCAATATTGATCAGGGTAGGAATGTATAAGGGAGTTACGAAAGGTGGAGGCAGCTGAATCCGGCGCTGACAGTGAAGAGGCGTCCTCGTGTGCGATAAGGATCGTCTATTGTGGTGTAGTCATTGTAGCAATGGAGTCTCGGCACCAAGTAGAGAAACATGGAACAAAGCAACATATTAAGGTTAATAAGGCGATAAGAATGAGAAGCCCGAAAAGGAGATTCGGCCATAGTCCTCCTTCAAACCAGGAACTTAACCATCCACTGAGAGAGAGAAAGACCTTGTAGGGCCTTAATTTGGGTATTCATATCCTTTATTAGTCCTGTGATAGTCTGGGATGTACACACAACATTCTGTCTTGATAATTGCACATGTGCCACTCTGGGCTGCTGTCAGGACATCTAAAGCCATCCTATTTATCTCTTAAGGGAGGGGACTCTCCAGGGCAGGGGTCTTTCAATACTTTCCTAAGAAATCTTGTCCCATGAATGAATGGGATGGAGAAACTAAGGAGAAAAGGGTGGGAATCTCTCCAAGGGTCTAACCAAGAAGGTAAGGTGCAGAGACAGGAACCTTTGAGGTTTATGAGAGACCCCCCGCCACACACACTCTATTTGGGCTGTTTTCATGCTCTGATGCCTGCAGGACCTGCTCTCCAGGACTGGCGTTGCATACGGAGAATGTAGCTATGGAGTCAGTAAGACAAAGATTTATTCTCAGTCTGAAGAGTGAGCCACCCACGCATCCCAAGACTTAACTTTAAAGTGGTAGGTTTTATTACATTCAGGGAAGGAGGGAGTGGGGAGAAGTTCAGAGGAAAAGGGAAGTTCTGTGAAAGGGTCAGTATACAAAGGGGCGGGGGTGATGTAGCAAAGGTAGGAACTGAATACCAGATAAATTGGAGATAGAAAACAGGAAAGGAAAAAAGAGGCTTCAGAAGCCCCCTTTTCTCCTTTGCTTGCTTCCATTAGTCTAGAAGAGGCGTTTTTAGATTCTTGGTAACGTTTGGAAGGTTCAAAATCCCCCAATCCCAAAATCATACTCAGTTTTAACAATTTTAGAGCCATGGCTGCCCAATTCAGTTTTGAGAAAGTAAGTTTGGGGAGATTGAAAGTTCTCTATAATGGCCACTAAAGTTTTAAATTACTTTTGTTTAAGTTGGTCCATTTAGTTAGAAAAAGAAGACTTAGAAGCCGTTTAGTCTTCTTTCCATGATTTGCTTGGCTCAGTTAATTTAGAAATAGTGTTTTGCACAGAGGCAATCTTTGAATCCTGAAAACGTTTGGATCCCTCAAGGTATCAATTAAAATGGGCATCCCATTCAGGTCTCTCTCTGTCTCTCATTTAAGGAGCCACAGCTTTCTAATTTAATTTGAGAAAAACAAGTTTGGGGAGATCGAAAGTTCCCCATAATAGCTATTGGTGCTCTAAAGTACTTTTCACTAAATCTGTCTATTTGGTTATAAATGTGCATGTGGAGGGGCCATAGTTTATAAACATAAAACCAGTGAGGGTCCCAGAAAGGGGGGCACTTTCAAAGCATTCTGATAACTGGGATCCCATACCTTAGAGGTTTTTCTCTAAAGCAAGGAGAAAATGCCTGAAAGCACAGTTTAAACAGGAAGAGCCTGGTTCGAGAAGGAATCAGGCCGAAGGCCAGGACAGTTCCAAGAGGAAGTCTGTCTCTGAAACGGAGTCAGACTGAAGGGCAAAAGAGTACTCTCATAAGAAACAAGACCTTAAGATAGATTTCAAATAAAGAGCTTGGACACAAAGTAGAGCTTAAAATCCAGGAAAAAACTTAACCTTCACACTCCAGGGTCGTCGAGAAAGCAGTGAACCCATTTGGCTCTATGGGTACTGGCACCTGTTTGCTCACCAGCCTTGGAGTTTTGAGGGATCTTTCCTGGGTCCCACATCCTACCACAACTAATGTTAACATTAAAGATAAAAGTCATGTTACCAGCAAAAGTGAGTTTGCTGGGAAATGACAGAGACTTGTAATCTGAAAAAGAAAACTACTTCCAAAACCATGGGCAAGTTAACAGAACAAAGAAGAATGGTCTACCATGGAGGAGAATGGGGGAAGGTGGCAAGGCTGTTTCAAACAAAAAGTCCAAGGGAGTAAACTGGAATGGTAGCTTTTCATTGGCTGGGTTGGGACTGTCTCTCATTGGCTGGGCTGTTACCAGGGAAGAAAAAGAACCTTTCTTCCTCCTGCTGAGATAGTAAAGTAGTAGTGACTTGACCTACTGACTTGAAAGATAGTGTCTTCCTGTTGGGTCTGCACTTGACTAGGAGTGGTAGGGCATGAGAGCTTCCCCTGCTGGCCTCCTGACTTCATTGTGAACAAGGCGTCCTTTCTTTAATTTTCACAAAGTGATACGAGTTTTAGAAAAACTACTGGCTCTGAGGAGAAGGGAGGCTGGAGGGAGCAATTAGGAATCCATTGTAGATGAGAGATGATGGGGGCTGGGATGAGCCTAGTCACTGCTGAGATACAAAGGATAGATTTGATATATTTTGGCTGTGGATTCAACAGGACTTGGATTTTTGCAAATAATTTGCAAATCTAGTTGCAAATAATCATGAAATTGATTGGCTTAAACCATTCTCTGTCCTTGCCTTTCAGGTGTTGGTCATCCTTAGGCTGTCGTGGAGGTGCATGCCAGTGCTAGTAGCACCTGATTTCCTTTTTCCTCATGCTAGTGAGGGAGAGCTCAAGTGTCTCCCCCATGGCCTTTTTATCAGATTCTAGAGCTATATTTTGATAGTACCATCTTAGGCTAAGTGCCTACTCTAAAACAATCATGGCTTCGGCTGGGGATAAAAATGCCTCTTCAGGAAACTGTTGCTGTGAAAAAGGAGATGGAATTAAAATAATTAGTTTGCACAGACTACTGTGTGCCATCTAGGAAGAGTGGAATGGATTTTTGGAGGGAGACACCTATAGTGTCTGGTACCTGGGGGAAGATGAGGGGAGAGGAATTAAGCATCACTCCCAAGTTTCTGGCTTATACAGGATACAGATTGTGGTGTCAATTACTTTTGACACTTTTGTTAAATTACAATTACAATTACAATTACATGTGGGCATGGTGAGCCCTCAGGATTACCAGTTTTGTGGGCAACATCTGTAGTTTTGTTTAGATAGTTAGGTTTGAGATGCCTATGAGACCTTTCTGGTGGAGGTGTCGTTAAGTATTTGGAAACAGTAGTTGTGTCTGCCACTGGAGGAGGGATTGAGGTTGGTGGAACTGGTAATTAAAACCGAAGGGCTGGATGATGATAATTAGGGAGAGAGTGTAGGGGGTTTAGAATCTGACCAGAACAGTCCAGCATTTAGAGGTCTTGGAGAGGGAAAATAGCACAGATACTGAGACAGAGCAGTCAGATAAGATGAGAACCTGGAAAGTGTGTATCATGGAAGCTGAGAGAGGAATGTTTCAAGGAGGAAGTCGTAAACCAGATCTAACATTGCCAAGAGGTACAAGATGAAGACTGGAAAGTCCATCCAGTTTGGCAGCACTGAGGCTGTTTTATTTCTAAACGTGTTAGAAATTTCATGTTTGTTTTAGTTCTGAGAGCCTGGGACATCACACTGAGGCCATGTTGGTTTTTCTCTGTTGAGGAATCTCATAATCACTTGCCCTTCAGCAGACCAGGCAGCTCCCGCCCCTGCACCTTTTTTCCCTTCTAAACTTTTTTATTAAAGGAGCTTTTCAAACACAAAAGAGAATAGTTTAATCAATTTCCTCATACCCATTATGTGGTAAGGGCATGCTAAGGACTTTTTCCTTTTAATTATTGATTTTCAAAAGATGATCTAGTGTCCCAGCAGCCTTCAAAGGTAGCCAGTGTGGCTTCTTACAGTTATCATTATGAACTCACAGATTTTCATATACTTGTGTTTAAATCACATTTAGTCTTTTAACACTCAAATTATCCCATCTTTGGGGATCAGGAGTCTTTTATTTCTTAAATGGCTTTCTTGTTTTCCCGTGCATCCTTAATGATTTATCAAAAAAGCCATTTCACTTTGTTGCTTTCATAATTTCATCTACAGTCAATACGACAATTCTGAGATTGAGAACACTGTTAAATTTTTTTTCCCCCAATGGAGAGGAAATCTATTTGATTAGCCTGTATTTCCATGACTGTTGGTTATGAATCAGGAGTACCAAAAAAGTGACAATATTCCAATGCTATAAAACAGCTTAGGGTGCTTGCCCACTTACAGGGGCAGGGGAGGTTGGGGCACAAACCACGGGGACATCAGCTCTCATGTCCACTTACCTTGTCACCTTTGTAGTAAGCACTGTTGGAGATGGGGGAAACTGAGGCAGGTACCAGATGGCAATTTGTGATTTAGGGGCTTGTCAGATATGGACCTCAGCAGCTGGTCTTGGTTTCACTTTCTGGCAGAGGTCTAAGGAGCACACTTGAGCCCATTTTTGGGATTGCAAATATATCTTTCTTTTTCATTTTACTAGATTTTTGGGTAGTATTTTTTTTTTTAAGATTTTATTTATTTATTTGACAGAGATCACAAGTAGGCAGAGCAGCAGGCAGAGAGAAGGGGAAGCAGGCTCCCCGCTGAGCAGAGAGCTCAATGTGGGGCTCGCTCCCAGGACCCTGGGATCATGACCTTAGCCAGAAGCAGAGGCTTTAACCCACTGAGCCACCCAGGGGCCCCTTTTGAATAGTATTTGATATATTCTCTTTGAAAGAGTCTTTCTCTAATAAAGAGGAAACTTTTTTTTTTTTAAGTTGCTTTCTCCCTCAGCAAGGCTGAAGACTCGTTTTTCCTTAAATGTTCAATAAAGATCCATGACTAGGGAACAGAAAGTAAGAGGACCTATCGGATTCCAGCAGGGCTTCTAGTATTTTGTGCTCTGACTCTGTAAGACAGTGGAAAAACAAGTGATCTCCTCAGGACAGAACCTTGGGCAGAGCCTCCTGGGAGACAGAGGCCATTTTTCCACCTTTGGTCATCTCTGACCTGAATGAAATAATGTCTTGTGATGATAGATACCAGTTAAGAGTTGTATGATTCTTTTATTAGTAATGGATGCATTTACTCGAGAGGGAGGTTGAGTGGGAAAGGTGGGAGAGGGTGTTGGGAGAAAGGAGAATTCCTGTTCATTCTCTGTCATCCACACTCTTGGTTTTATGTGTGAGACTGGCATTTTTGAGGAGGTTGGGACCCAGTCCTGTGTGTGAATTTGAAAGCCTTACATTCAGACAGCTTCTTCTTCTGTTACTGAACTGTTCTCAGAAATACCTCTATTGCAAATCCTGGGCATTTTGCATCCCCGATAGCATTTAGGTTGTGTTTGGCCACAAATGACTGAAACCCCAGAATAGAAGTGCTCTTCTCTCTCATGTAATAAGCAGCGCAGGCCTTTTTACTGTGTTTGTCCTATTAAACAGTCATCCTCCATAGCTCTTCTTTCCTCGTTGTCAGCTCATTCCATCTTAGTCATTCATAAGAGGTGGATTTCACCTCCTCATTTGTTGTTGGAGCCCCAGCGAGGCAGTCTGCATTCTAGTCAGCATGAAAGAAGAAGGGTAGGATTGTACACAGCATCTGTGCTAATAACTCACTGGCCAGAGTTGGAAAACGTAGTCTTGGTTCTAAGCCCAGCTAAAAATCAGGGCTTTTATGACAAAGAAAGAAGATAGATAGTGAGACCATGGGCTTCAGCCCTGTGATGCTTCATGTAGTACTTGTTTTGTTTTAAAGATTTATTTAGGGGTACCGAATGGCTCAGTTACTTAAGCATCTCCTTTGGCTCAGGTCTTGAAGAAGCCATGGTCCTGTAATCGACCCTTGCATGGGTTTTTTCCCCTCTGTCCCTCCTCTCACTGGAGCTCTTTCTCTCACTCACTCTCTTTCTTAAGTAAGTAAATAAAATCTTAAAAAAAATATTTACCTGAGAGAGAGTGAGCAGGTACTCAGTTGGCCACATGCACACAACTTGGGGCAGGGACAGAGGGAGAGAATCTTCAAGCAGACTCTCCAATGAGCATGGAGCCCTACACGGGCTTGGATCCCCCGACCCTGAGATCATGACCCCAGCCAAAATCAAGAGTCAGACGCTCAACCGACTAAGCCACCCAGCCGCCCCCCTCAAGTACAACAGTACTTGTTAAGAGCACAGAAAATGAGTTGCTAAGTCACTCAGCTCTCTGCCAATTCAGTACACCCTGGATCCTCTTGGAGTGATTGGCTGAGTCCCCTTAAGCATATGTGGTAAGACCTGCTTAACTGTCTTCTCTGTTGTGGGCCCCATGCCAGATGCTGGATGTACTGTGGTGAGGCAGTCAACAGCAGGAGTCCGTGCAGTGTGGTGTGTCCTCTTAAGAAATGTTAGGGGGCCACTGGGGCACACAGGGAGTTGGGAAAGCCTTGGAGAGAAAGGGATCTTTTAGCCAAGATTCGAAGGGTAAATTAAAATTGGCCAGAAAGAAGAGAGATGGGTGTCTGTAGAAGTGATGTGCAAAGACTGTTCTAGGTAGGAACAGAATGAACAAAAGCCCTGAAGGTGACAAAGTACGGCCTGTTCTAGGAACTGACTGTACTTCAGAATGGCTGTGAGGAATGAAGCTGGGAAGGTAAACAAGACCCTTCTCTCAGTGCCTGGAACATCACTGAAACAAGTGTGGTCCTATCCTGTAGCTATCTATCCTTCAGATCACTAGAGGCAAATTGCCTCCATTTAGACTGGGCTGCTCCAGAGGGAGTTCAGGACAGGGAGTGACAGGATCAGATTTTTCTTTCTGAGTCAGGTTTTTTTAAAAGCTGAGTCTCGCACACCTGCATCTTTCATGTCCTTTCTCTGAACCCTTTGGTGTGGAGTGCAGTCACCTGTGGACATAGGTGAAGCAGTCCATCTGAAGTAGCTGAGCACATTTTCTGTGGGTCATATTGATGGGAGGCTTTCAGAGGACAGGGGTATGGCCATATTGCAGATGACTGTGAACTTTCAGAGTAGGACTCCTCTTCCTTGATCTTTTGTCTAAAGAAGTGAACTTGGCAAATGGGATTAACATTAGAAAAAGCTAGAAATATTTGCTATTCCTAACACTACATACACACACACCCCACCCATACTTGACTTTCTTAGTAGGAGGGACACTTAGGTCTCTGATGCTCTTATTAAAGATAAGCCTGTTTCTGGTGATTTCTCTCCTGGGGATGTGTCTATAAGTGGGGGAGTGGATTGCCCTGGCAGCTCCCACAGGGTTTAAGAAGATGGCAAGCCCAATATTTAGCAGAAGGGTTAGGCTCAGTCTGATGACTTTCTTCCAGGATAAGGTTTGTGATTTGCATCTAAAGCGGCGCAAAACATAGTTTGTGTGAATTCCATAATTCACCGAGTAAATGAAACTTATGAATTTGAATGCACTGCCAGTGGAAAGGGCCGAGTTGTTGGAAGCAGAACCAGCCAGTGCCCTGAGCATACCTCTTAATGAAATTTCCCTGAAAGTGAAAAAGAGAGGGAAGAGCCTAGTGGTTGCTATCACTTATTTTTTTCCCCTAGTTTTTTGCCTCTTATGGGCAAACAGGAACAGAATATTAATATGTTTTCTTTAGCAAGGTAGAAAACTGAGTTGGCATCTGGTAAGGAAATGGGGTATGGGATAGGGTGAGTACCTTCTGCCCAGAGTCTGGTAGATACAATGCCAAGGGCTCCTGTGTAACCTGGCCACAGCCACACTTTTTTTTGCTCAAGTTCTGACCGTCAACCACTTGGGGGTGTCACTGTGGAGTCTTGAGAAACAAGGTCAGAGGGTGTACCCTGACACCAGTGATGACCAGAAGGGAGCCCCAAAAGGATGCTGCCTCGTAAGCTTTCATAAGCTCAAGGCAGTCCTTCAGAAAGCACTGGGAATCAGGAAGGAGTGGGAAGAGGGTAGGGTTTTCTACCCAGAAAATAACAGTGAAAATGAGCTCTGTGAGTGCAGGTCCATCCCCAGGCCAGGAAAAGCCAGGCCTCAGTTGCAGGGAGCTTCCCTTCCCACCTGCTGTGTTCTCTGGCCCTTTCTCATTGCCTTCTCTTGCTTCCACTGAAGGAAAGTTTCTGTGCTGTGCTGTTCTGAGCCTCGGTCAGGGCTAGGGTTGCCTTCTGGGCAGGGGCCCTGGAAGGCTGGTAGGGGAAGCCTTTCCTAGAAAGAGTTCCTCCAAAAATGTCAGCAGGCCTCAGGCCTCTTGTGAGCCTTAGTACCCATGATATTCCCTCTGTCCCTTATCAGTCAGACTTTCTGCTTTCCCTTCAGGGTCTAAGTGGACAAGGAAGGCCGAGAAGGGAGCTTTTTTCTTTATTTTGAAATTTCTTTTGTTTCCTGTTTACACCAGCTCCAGGCCCCTTGGGGAATGACTAAGGGACTGTGGAGGATGGTTGTTGATGGAGATAGAATCTCAGAGAGGCTGTGCTCCACTAGCCTCTGATCTGGGCCTTTGGGTTGAAAAGGGAGGGGCTGCCTGGAAGCTGGGCTGAGACAGTTTAAAGCAGCAAAGCAGTTTTTCCTTGCTACCCTCCCGACAGGGAGGGGGATGGAGTGGGACTGGACTAGTCTGGTCCCGCTGTGAGGGCCACTGGGGAGGCAGGGTTGTGGGTGGTGGCATGTGAGCTAGAGATCACAGTGGGTTCTGTCACTCTCTCCATGCAGTCTGATGCTTTGGTCTGTGGTAGGTCAAGTAGAATTCTCATTAACTCATTAGGTCACCAAGTCCTTGGGTGCCTGCTTTGTTCCAGGCACTGCTCAGCACACTGGGAAGCAGGGAGCCCATGGCCACTGAGATACTGCCGAGTCTGACGTGTATGTGATGCTTTAGCCCTGTGCCCAGCTTGCACAGACTTACGGAGTTATGTACGTGTACTGGTAGGCCCATTATAAAGCATGCACAGGAAAGAAAATACAAAGGAGAAAAATAGAAGTTAGTTGTAACATTTCTTCCCACACTTCAGTGGATTGTGTTGCACACATCCCACTCCAGAGAGCACTAGTATGGGCCTCTGCCTTTATGTGTCAGTAGCTTTGGGAAGTGGGTTACTTTTGAGTTGGGGGGCTGCGTACTGGATGAATGGAAGCCATGGAAGAGGAAGCAGGACAGGGCGATGCTGAGCTCACATAACTGGTGAGCACATGGGCCCCAGCAGGTCCTGCCGGCCACCATTCTTCCCATGCCACCCTCCTTGGAAGGGTGCCCAGGTTGCCTGGTGGCAGGGGGTGGGGGGATTAAGGCTCTATGTTGCTGTCCTATGTGCCCTGGTTAGGATACTGAGGGCTGTGGGTGGCGGTGTTGCTCTTCCTCCTCTTTATCGTTTTCACAGACTTCATTGCTGTGGCATTTGATCATTCCAGATAAGATAAGGGATCCTTTCTTCCCTGGGAACACCAAGAGATCTGAGGCCTCCGGGGAGTGTAGTGAGCGACAGAGCTGGGGCTTGGGCCCTGCTCTCCCAGACTGGCGGCTGCTTCCTCCTGCTGGAGGTCATCCTCTGCATCTGCCGATCTTGGCATCCCCTGGAGGAGTGCACCAGTGTACCTCTAGCACCTCCGACTCTTGGTCTGGCATGTGCCCCGTCCCTGGCCCCTCGGCATCCCTGCCTATGATGGAAGTTGCCGCTTGGACTTGGCTGCTTTCACTCAGGCATAAGCAGCCAAAGAGGAAGTCCCTGAGGTCTGAGCGAAAGGCCTTTTCCCACGGGGTGGAAAGGAGCCCCGAACACCATAAGCCTCCAAGTTCTCTTCGCTTTTTATTCCCTTGGCCTGTTCTCTTGTGACATCTACACCAAGGGGTTGAGGTGGTGAACTGGGTGTCAGGAGCCCAGAGAGCTGGCTGTCTTGCCTGCTCCCCATCCATGTTTTTTGGGCTATGCCCTTGCCCCTTGCACAGGGATTTGCCCTTCCTCCTTGCTGGGTCCTATTGTAGCTTGTGAGGGAGTGGTTGTCTGGGTGGGTGCTGGTCTCCTGCTCAGAGGGTGCCTCCAGTAAGGGTTCTGGAGATGCTGATTCAGTGACCTGCATCACGCATGGGTCCTGGGGTTACTTGCTTATGAGGCAGGTAAAACTTAGAAAGTTACCCTCTTTCAGGCTTGTTCCTTTAGGGTGTTAACTTCATTTCTTAGCTTTATTTCTTAACTTCATTTCTTAGACCCTGCATCAGGCAGGGCTGGATCCCAGGACTTTGAGATCATGACCTGAGCCAAAATCAAGAGTCGGCTGCTTATCTGACTGCGCCCCCCAAGCACCCCTTATAGCATCTAGAACTATAGATAGAGCACTAGCTCTTGTACTGCTTTCTGCCCCGGATACCCCACTACCCCTCACCCCTTCTCGCAAGGAAGGACAGGAGTCAGGGTGATCTTGCAGGACACAGTGCTGGGCGAATGCTCATCAAAGGATGTGGAAGGACCAGAGAGGCTCAGCACTGAGCTGGAGCTCGCTGCCCCTCCCCTGTGGGCACTCTTCCTGCCCTTCCTCGCCTAGGGAAACCAGCAGCCTTTGTGAATCTCCTTGACAACGGATGGATAAGTTAAAAATAACCTTGTGCTGGGACATGCATGCGTGCGTGCGTGTGTGTGTGTGTGTGTGTGCACGCGCACATGCGCTTGTGGCTGGATACAGGCTCTCTCCCGTGCTGGACTCCAGCTAAGCCCCTGTGGCTTCCTGATGCTCCTGGTGGACATCTGTGGGAGGCCTTGGTGGGGCCCAGGAGGTCACATGCTGAAGCTCCTCGGGTTAGGGGTCAGATCTAGATAATCTGCAGCATCATTCCTGTGCTGATGGTTGCCACTGGGGTGTGGGTGTTTATGTTAATATAAGGAAGGGAAAGCTTTTCTGAATGCCTTAGTCTTCGTTCACTCTAACTGGAGAGGGATGATTCCAGAGGCATTGCTGTGGTTCAGAACCTTCAGTGCCGGATTAGGACAGAGCCATGCAGTGGGGGTGGGGGTGGGGGGAGGGGCGGTGGGAGTTTGGCAGTATCTCTTTAGGAAGGAAGATCTTTCTGGGCCTGTTTGGTAAGGTGAGGACACTGCAATATGGAGGCACTTGCGTGGACTTGTCCAGAGCCCCCTCGCTGTGCTGTGGCAGCCTAAGGAACAGTGACCATGTTATTAGAAGCTAAGGCTCTTGCCTCACATCCTGCTGATGAGGTCATCTGGATAGGTCCTTCACCAAAGCCAGCTGCCTCTTATTAGCAGTCTTATACTAGTTAAAGCCCTCGGTTTTAGTGTAGTTTAGAAAGAGCTATTTCCCTGAGGGCAGGGGCTGGGTAGCTCTTTACCATACCTGGAATTAATTCCTGGCTTCCTCTCTCCATTATTTTCCCATCCATTTGTGAGCATTTTGCTCTGTACCAGGCATGGGTAGGTGAAGAGGAAAAGGTGGTCCTTGTCTTGAGGGAACAACAGACAAGTACAAAAATATCCCCATCAGTCTGCATTGTGGCCAGCACCCAGAATGAGAAGGTTAAGAGAAGGAGTGATTGGGTTAGAGAAGGCTGGGAGAACACAGTGACACAGGGTACTTAAGGCTGGAATGCCTGAGACGCTCCTACAAATCCAAAGGAGGGCAGGAAACTCAGTAGAAAAATGATCAATGACTTGATAGACACTTCACAGAAGATATCCAAAAAACCAGTAACCATGAAATGGTGCTCGATTTCATGTACTTCTTGGGGAAATTCAAATTATTCAACTTAAGAAAAAGTGACTGTTTTCTGTTTTCACAAACATATGTAACAAAATCTTTGAAGATGTGGTGAAATACCCGTTTGCCATTTCTAGTTTACTTCATAGTGAACTTCTTGCCGAAAAGTAAAATGGGGTCCCCAGCCTGACCTCCACAATCCCGTCTTTGCGGCTGTCGGCCCCACACCTCCACACTCAGGGTGCGCTGGCCCCTGGCGAGCCCGGAAGCCTGGGTGCCCTGCTGCTCCCTGCGGGCTAAGGTCTGCTCATCAGGAACGTGCCATTCCTCCGAGGCAGTGGTCCACACCCTACCCGGGTGAACACACTGTAGCAGCTTCTTGTGCTAGCTGTCTAGCGGTCAGGAGGATATCAGGAATGAAGACATCCTGAATTCCCTCAAGGACCTCTGACCCAGTGGCGGGTTCGAGCCCACCCTCATCCTTTCTTGAGAAGTGCGAGGTGAAGTGTGTGCAGGTGCACCTCCTCTTCACCTTCCTGCTCTGCCTGGCCCCAGTGACTACACCACTGCCTTCATGACTGACCCCACTTCATCACACGGTCTCCAGTCTGCCACAGCGATGTCGCCTGGAACTTCCTGGTGGGCCCAGATGGCATGTCTGTGTGCAGTCCAGCCCCTGCTTTCCAGCCATCGACGTCCAGCCTGATTTCGAAGACCTGCTGTCCCAGGGGCCCAGCTGTGCTAGGGTGCCCCTCCCCTCTCTGCTGCCTGGCAGTCACAGTGCTGTCCTCTGGGGAATTCATTCACGATGGTATTTCCTCAAACTCTGTGTAGAGGAATGCCTCTGGTCCAGGAAAATCCCCTGAGATGGGCACTTCTTGTCCATCCCAGCCCCACCCCCTCACCAAACCAAGTTTCCTTACTAATAAAGTGTCAGGTGTCAAAAAAAACAGTAGATTCCAAGATGCTTAAATAAAAGGAAATGTAGTGGGATGAACACGGAGAAGTCAGAAGACCTGGGTTAATAGGAGATTTGGGGCCCACCATTGAACTTGCTCAGATAAGGATCTTCCTGTCTCCTTTCCCTTCCTTCCAGAATGACTCTGTGGCTCACAACAGGTATGGGAAACAATCTTACAGCTGTTGAGAACTCTGCAAATCGAAGCAATATTGTTCGACTCTAATTTGAAGTGATTTGACTTCTTTTCCATCTCTTCCCAACAGCAGTGGTTCTAAATTCTTGTAAGAGATAAATGCTCCGAGTAGTAAGGTCCCTAGGATTCAGAGCAGCCTGCCCTTGGTACTTTGGATAGAGAACCAATTGCTGGCATGACTCTGCTCCCCTCGTGGGGGGGTTGACAAGCAGGGTGCATTTCTGACATGGCCGGAGCCCAGATGGCAACTCTGTGGGTGACATGGCAGGGTCCTCTGGTGCCTGGGGCTGTGTGGCTGGGAAAGGACAGCGGCACCCCAGTCCTGGTGAAGCCAAGACTCTAGTAAGCAGTATGGTGTGTTTTCCACACTGCCTAGGGCTGGCCTCCTCATGGGGTGCTCCTGTGGAGTCTGGAAGTAACACAGCGGACTTTGGGGCATTTAGTTGGGGGGACAACAGCCTGCATACCTGGCTCTTCTCTGAGAGCCTGGCCAGAGCCACTGGCCACTCTGGGGGCACTAAGGTTCCACAGCATGTTGTGGGAGAGCAGGGACTTTGCTGCATGATTTAGGTGTTGGTGGAGAGGTTTAGAGGTGGATGTGTCTTTCTGGGTCCCCGCGGCCAAACCCTCCTTGGCAGCAAGGGCAGGGTCAGGAATGAGGTCCTGCTGAAATTCAGGCCTGCCTCCCCTTTTGGATACAAGAGTCCCTTTCCCCCTCCTCCAGACTGTTCCCTCCCCTGCCTCTGGGAGGGCAGGGGGGATTGAGCAGATAGTGGCTGTTCCTCAGTCCCCCATGGCAGATGCGTGCTTCGCTTCCAGCAGAGTCGGCCCCCTCGGCACATGTCAGAAGAGTGTCGGGATCGCTGTGAGTCCCATCTGCTCTGACACCTGGCTGTGCTAGGTCCTCGAGCCTTGTTGGGGGGTCTTTTCCCACAGATCTCTTATGACGGGCATGTACTTCTCATTTTTGACCTTCTCCTCATCCTGTTTTTCTGCTGTGTAGGAATTGGAGTCAGAAGTGAAGATAGATGGAGAGACTGCGTCAGACAGTGAGAGCCGAGCGGAGACTGCTCCTTTATCAACGTCTGTAGATGATACCCCAGAGGTCCTCAACAGGGCCCTTTCCAATTTGTCTTCAAGGTATAACCTGGCTTCATGATGCAGATGCTTGCAGGGGCCTCGCCTCAGGTCCGAGTGCTGTGGAAAACCCAGAGTCCTCAGGCAGCCTGTGGTCATGGGACGTGAGCCCATGGCTATCAAAGTGTACAGGCTTGGCCTGCCTGGAGGCAGTGGCCACAGTCTCCCTGCTTCTGCTCAGGCCTTCTCTGAATGAAACCTTGTGCTTGATGGCAGCTATGAGCACAGCCTAGAAGGATCTGGCCTTTGAAGGGTGCTTCGGTGGGGCCGGGAGGGACAGTAGTCTGAGGAGGAGGAAAGTGTGGACAAAGGGGTGGTGGCAGGCAAGGTTGCTGACAACTTGTGAAGGGTTTGTGACTAATCAACAGGCTGCTTCTCACAGAGGAGCCCAAGTTTCTAGGTCAAAGTTTAGTTTTCCCTCTCCCACACACATCCATTGTGGACATTCCTTAAATTCACCCAGAAGAATTGAGAAATCTCAACTCGGGTGAATCCAGAGCTAAAATATTAGTCCCTTGAGACTCTGGTCCTCCAACACTGGCTATGTGGGCAGATTAAAAAACGCAAACTTTAAGACCTCAAAACATTATCTGAAGGTGTTGCTATGTGTGTCTTGCACACATGTGTGTCTTTGAAAGGTAGTGTCATGCAATGGTCAAGGGCTTGGGTTCTGGAGCCAGACTTCTAGGATTCAAATCTCGGTTGGACCACGTCACAGCTATATGATTTGTGTATATCCATTTCCTATCTGGAAGGGTTTGTAGTGTTGAGGCTTAAATGCATTAATATATGCTGAGTCCTTATAAAAGTGCCAGATGCATCTTTGTGATTATTATTACTGTTGTTGAATGTTGTTCTTACTATAAAGATACAGGAGCAGAGTGATGCAGGATTTTGCTGCTGGGAAAATGTGCATTGTTTTTCTTTGGATAGAGAGCCCTAGAAGCCATCCAAGTAAATACAGAAGTGGGCATCACATTTCCCTTGGGACTTTTGCCAGATTCGTTTGTTAAGATAGTAAGCTGGGAGTATTATTCTGTACACCTTGGAGCACCTGCTGAGTTTGGTGTGGGTGAGGTGATGGCTGTTGGCCCTGCTTTTGCCCGCATGTGGCTAGTACCTCTGTCAACGGGAAGGAGGTACGCTGCAGGAAGGGATTGATCTCTCCTTCCGGAAAGAGCAATCCCCCTTGACTTTGTGCTTTGCTTCTTTCCCGGCTCCTAACATGTTTTCTCCTTCTCCTCTTAGATGGAAGAACTGGTGGGTGAGAGGCATCCTGACTTTGGCCATGATTGCATTTTTCTTCATCATCATTTACCTGGGACCAATGGTTTTAATGATCATTGTAAGTGCCACTTTGCATGCTTTTTGGTTTTGCCTTCAGTTTTTCCTACGGCTCCGTCATCTTAAGTGTAGGGTATTGGGTTGGTTCTGGGAATCAGTGCGAGTCCTGGGTCCTCAGACCACATCTGCCTTAGAACTGTCACTGCTCCCCTTCCAGGAGCCAACCGGAGGGCTGTTGGCATCAGCCAGTTGTGTGTAGTTAAAGATATCTCTTCATTTTAAAAGTTGATACTATTATTTCAGCCGTTTGATTAGCCAGTGACCCTGGCTGTGACTCTATGTGACTCTCCGTTTTGTTTCTTGTTTCCCTGGGGCCTCACTGTGGGGCTTAGGACTTTGATTTAAAAAATCCCAGTCCACAGCACTGCTCTCTTAGTCTTCCTGCTGGCACGGACAGGGTCAGATGACTAGTGGCTGACTGCTGAGCAAAGCAGTTGGGGATTTTCAGGTATTTCCATTCAAAGTCAAAAGCGGGGAGAGATTGATGGAGTCCAGGGAAGTACAAAAATAAAAAGTTAATTGAAGCTTCAGAGGGGCCTATTTCTTGGATCTAGTCTGTGTGACACAAAGGACTGCACTGCCAAGGGGGCGCGGAGTAAGTGGGAAAGGAGGAGGAGAGCAGAGTCACTGTCGGACTCACATCCTTAAATGTGATCGTTTTTCTTCAGGGCCCATGACCTCTGTGTGGGTTTCTGTTTCCAAAAATGGTAAGAACTGGGGAATTAGCAAATACTCTGATTATTTTCTATCTTGTAGGTGATGTGTGTTCAGATTAAGTGTTTCCATGAGATTATCACTATTGGCTATAACGTCTACCACTCCTATGACCTGCCCTGGTTCAGAACCCTCAGCTGGTAAGCCCTCTAGCCCCACAGGGGCCCTGAACGGATTTGGATGACGAGCGTTTTGTTATAGGTATTTACAGTCATGGTGGATAGACGGGAGTGATGGCCTCCCACTCAGATAGCCCCTTTAAGACCCAAGTATTTTATGTGGCTGGCCTGTGGGGAGTGTTTTGTAGTTGCCTGGGGTCTGGAGTCTTCTACATGACTGCGTCTATAAGCATGTTTGCCTTGGTATTTGGATTTATCAGATGTTGCACAGCAGCCCCCACCTCTAGACCAGCATATTTTTTATGCTCTGATGTCCCGGCATCCCATGAGAGTCCTCTGTAGGTTGTCTGTGCTGGTGTTGCTGTCTCTGGAACTTGGTTTCCTTGTCCTTGAGACAGATGGTTGAGACTGAGTCCGTTGGCTTTGGAACCCTCATTCCTTGGACAGAGGTGCCTTAGGGGCCAGGTGGGCAGGAGTGACCCTGAATACAGAGGATCTGGGCTCCTCAGAGAAGCTCTGGTCCCTCTCTCATAGGAAAGGGCTCAGCTGCCTTCAAGCAGAAACAGAATCAAAACCTATAGCCCAGGTGATGTCTGAGGTCCCTTTCTGATCGGAAACTCTGCTGTATTGGCCACACTGTCCTTGTGGGACACATGAGCAGAGCTCTGCGTGGTGCCGAGAGGACTTGGGGCAAATATGGACCCTTCTCACCTTCTGTGCTGGGATGCAAGGGTTGGTTCCATGACTTAGCAGCCTGAAAGGAGTGTTTCACGCCCCAGCAACATGGTCATGACCAAGGGAGCTGACGTGCACAGACTTGGGCTGGACACATCCTTCCTAGAGATGCTTTCCCACCAGCCAGCCATGCAGGCTGCCTTATGGTCTCCACACAGGCCTGTGCCTGCCTCCCAGGTTCAAGTGTAGGTCTCTTCATGGCTCTTCTAGAGCTGGCAAGCGGTATTTTAAATTTTGTTCACACACTCAGGGTGTCTGACTTTCGATTGTGGTCACTGACCAAAGGGAGTGTTTTTCATGTAACAGAAGACAAATCCAATATGAGAGTTCTTGAACGTTCACAATTAAAAAAAAAGAAAAAGAAAAAGAAAGAAAGAACATGGCAGAGAGAAGTCCTCCACTCTCTTTCCTGCCTCAGGATCCTGGCTGAGTATTTGGAGTAGGCCTGCTTGCTCCCATACTCTGAAGCACTGCCGAGGCTCTAAAGGTATATGAGCCATGGCTGCCCCCTGCCCAGAGCTCCAGTAGAGGAAGCAGGTTATACACACATGAAGAATTAATGCTGGTGAAAGGCTGATGTGTCAGAGATAGGCTTCAGGGAGGCAGATACTCTGAGACCGAGAATAATTAATTGCTTAGTGAAATGACCAAATACTACATACTATAGAAATAAACATGGGGGAGCCAGAGACCATGTTAGGTTGTATAAGGCTTTTATGAAGAGAATGGTATTTGAGCAACGAGTGACAAAACGGGGGTGAGTGAAGTGGATGTCCGAGGCTGTGGGAGACAGGAGTGAAGCGAATGGTGGCAAAGCCAGAGTAAACCACTGTGATAGGTGTGCGGGGGTCCTGGAAGAGAGGAAATAGGATGGAGAAGCAGGATGAGCCACGCTCTGGAAGGTCCTCCTGTGGTGGGAGTGTTCTTAGATTAGGCATGGTAACTTTGCAAAAGGGGCAAAAGCTGAGTCCCAAGTTTGTGACAAATGGAGAGTGAGTGAAAGCTGCCACAGATTTCCAGATGGACTTCCCAGCCACAGGGTCCCCAGTGAACAGGGAACCATGGTTGGCTTGTTCTCAGCAAGCTGCCGTGGGTGGTGCAGGGTGTGGGGGTCGCGTGGGCTGCTGCTCTGAGTTTTTGCTGGCAGCCTCACCGGAAAGGAGAGACCACAGGTGCTCCCCACAGCAGTGACCTGTCTTCTTTTACAGGTACTTTCTACTGTGTGTAAATTACTTCTTCTATGGTGAGACAGTGACGGATTACTTTTTCACTCTGGTCCAGAGAGAGGAGCCTTTGCGGATTCTCAGTAAATACCACCGGTTCATTTCCTTTACTCTCTACCTAATAGGTAGGCATTCAGCGGTTCACCAGTTCTTGGATATGTCTTGTTTGTGTTTGCTGAGTAGAGGTTGGGGCACTTCTTGGTACCTGCACAGTCTTGATGATGTTAAGCTTGACGGTGCAAGGCTGCAGAGCTGAGGACCCTGCCTTAAATCTGAGTCATAGCAGCTCTTGACTAAGAAGTGGGACTGAGGGCCTTGTGTGGCTGTGGGGACTGCAGTCATTGCCATCTGTCCTTGTGTCCCAACCTCTGTGGGAGGGCAGCATAGCACGGTCCAGTCCTGACTCCCCTGTTGGCAGAGATTCTGCGAGAGATCAAAACAAAAACCAAGAGATCAAAACAAAAACCACCCAGGAATTTGGGTATAAAACCCAGCAGCTGTCTTTAGGGGAGTTACCTGAGAAGCTGCGTGAGGGACACTGCAGTGTGGTGGAGATTTTACCCAACTGGGTTTAAAAAGACTTTGTGACTTCGGAGGAGCTGGGGCTTAGTCTTTGGGTCTCTTGTCCTCTGGAGCTAAAACAGCAGACGCACTGTGAGGATTTGATCAGATGCATTAAAAGTTCACAAACAGAAGGGTGCTGTGTCAATCTAAACTCAGTACTACTTGAGAGTTAAGTGTTAATGCTCGTGTTTTTCATAGTTGCCCTCAAAGCCTGTTTGAGGCACAGGAGACATTTGTTCTGACCTAAATTTCAGTTTGACCTATTTTTGATGAGCTTGATAGCAATACTTGGCTCCATGAATGGTCCCTGGCCATTAAAATAGAAAATCCACCGCCAAGGGGGTCTGTTGCTGATGAGCATAGTCTGAGAGTGTGCCTCAGGCCCCGAGAGTAGCCCCCCATAGTGGGAGGCCAGGGGTCTGGAATAGCCATGTGTCGTCTTCTGGGCAGGGCTGTGTTTAAGGTGCCTAGCCACTCTTCTGGGTAAGCGTTTCTCTCTTTCCTGAAGGAGTGTAGGGGCCTTAAGGTTTATATTTATTTTTATTTTTATTTTGCCACCATGTGGGTCAGTGTGAGAGATGCAAGGCCCTGACTCCATGCTAGGGAGATCTGCCCCCCCTTAGCCAAACCTATAATTTAGGACAGGGGTCAGCAAGCTTTTTCTTTAAAAAAAATTTTTTTTTAAAGATTTTTATTTATTATTTATTTGATAGAGAGAGAGATCACAAATAGGCAGAGACGCAGATGGGGGTGGGGAAACAGGCTCCCTGCTGAGCATAGAGCCCAATGCGGGGCTCGATCCTAGGACCCTGAGATCATGACCTGAGTCAAAGGCAGAGCCACCCAGCAAACCCCACTGAGCCACCCAGATGCCCCCAGCAAACTTTTTCTTAAAGGTCTAGATAATATTTTAGGCTTTGGGGCCCATAGGCTCTTTGTTGCAACTCTTCTGTTCTGCCCTAGAGCATGAAAGGAGAACCCCAGATAATATGTAAAACAGGTATGGCTGTGTTTCAGTAAAATTTTATTTGTGAAAACTGGTGTCTGGTCTAACCTTTGTTGTTTGACCCCTGCTCCAGGATCAAAATGTTCCTCTCTGGTGAACAGTCTTTTAAATTGAGTGTAGTCTGCAAGATTTAAAGAAAATATTGCCTTCCTTTGATTGTCTTGAAGGAGTCTGTTTTTGCTTCTGACACTGGAATAGCTAGGTTTATTCCCCCTGGGCTTTGGAATTGTGCATTGCTTAACTGCTGCAAAGAAATTGGCCAGAAGACCGTTTAATACATCTAAAGGAAACGATTAGGATAAAGATAATGCAGAGTGTGATTCATTTTGCCCTTTCTCCTTCTCAAACTAGGGTTCTGCATGTTTGTACTGAGTCTGGTCAAGAAGCATTATCGACTGCAGTTCTACATGGTAAGCGAGATGTGTGTGTGTGTGCATGAGTGTGTGTGAATTCTTGGCTTAAGTGAAGTTCTACAGAAACTCACAAGGCCTCTATGCTTTCTGTGACAGATCAAAACTCTGGAACACAGTCTGTTTTGTGTGCATAGAACCTAGAGCATGAAGGGATATCTCCCATTTAAGTTACCCTGCTCTACATTCACCTAGACCCAATCACTGTTAACTTACACCCCCAGCAGCCTCTCCACTAGGACCTGTAGGTGGCGTCCAACTGTGGCTCAAGGTGAAGCTTTAGGCAATGCCCACAGATACTCTACCTGCTACATTACTCCCCCAACTTGGAAGCAGCCCCTCACTGAGGGGCCTAAGCAAGGGTCCTAAGTAGCATTTTCTTAAGATTTTATTTATTTACTTGAGAGAGCGAAAGAGAGGCAGCAGAGGGAGAAGGACAAGGAGAGTCCCCACCCACTGAGCAGGGAGCCCGACCTGGGGCTCCATCCCAGGACCCTGAAATCATGACTGACTTAGCCACCCAGGCATCCCAGCACTCAACATTTATGGAGAAAATGAGACGTACCCAGGCTTTCAGAGCATAGAAGGACTTGTTCACTGGTGGGTCCTGTGGTCCCTACTTTTGGTGGTAGTTGGAGCTGGGGCCAACGTTAATCCCAAATGCCTGTTCTGTACCTTTTTACTTCCAATAAGACAGGTAGAGAAGCAGACATATTTTCTACCTGTTCTGTTGTTGTTGTAGTTTAGCAATTTCTATTTGTTATTAACTATTATTTGAAGTTCCTTTCAAGGTAGCAGGTAGGTCAAATGTATTCTTGATTTTCTTTTGCAGTTTGGCTGGACCCATGTAACATTACTGATTGTTGTAACTCAGTCACATCTTGTTATCCACAACCTATTCGAAGGAATGATCTGGTGAGTGATGTCAGGGAGGGAGATTTCCCTTTTATTTTGTGGGTTTTTCTCATGTCCAGGTAGGCTGAGAATCCCTGCTTACCTTCTAAGCCAGGGGTTCTCACCTTGAGCTACGTCAAAATCCCATGCAGGGGCTGGTTACAACACAGATCACTGGGCCTCACTCCTGAGGCCTCAGCAGATTCAGTAATGAGAATTTGAATCACTAGTACATTCCCAGGTGATGCTGCTGGTCAGGACCTATACTTTAAGAACTGATATTCTAGACTAACAAGTACATGGATAATTAAAGAATCAAAGAAAATGCAACCCTATAGCCACAGATTTAAAAAACTAAAGGAAAATGTCGTGATCTGGTAAAATGTAAACTACCAACAGTCATGAAGAAGAAAACTTGAAAAGATCACTAACTGTTAAAGATCTTTGAAAATTACCTAAGAATCCATACCTGGGAAGAAAACAACCAATGATAATAGCAGAGTTTTATCTACCCCTCATACTAAAGCTGATAAGCTTGGGGAGGCAGAAAGAAGAATGTTAAACTGATTTCTCTAATGATTACAGATAAACCATTGTACATATTGGCAAATAGAATCCGGCAATGTGTCAAAAGCACTATGTACTCATTACTTAGTAGATTTTATTCCAGAAATGCAATGGTTTCAGTAGGAAATCTATCAACATTTATGGAAATCAGCAGGCTGAGAAAGCCGGATGATTTTGGTGAAAGGCAAAGGCATATCCTCGTTTATATAAGAGGTACTGAAGTGTTGTGCTTAAGACCCCAGACTGTGCTCTGTTTCCAGATCTCAGAATGAGGGTATAGTAATATTCACCTCCTGAGGAATAAATTAGTAAATATATGTAAAGTGCTTGGAACAGAGACTAGCTCATATAAATGCTGGTCTTACTATGTTTAAAACAATGGTAGTAATGATCTGGGGAGGCTCACGATTTTCTCCTTTCAGTTTTTGTTAGGTAATTCTAAAGAATGGCTTCTGATAAGTCCTTATCTTTAGGGCCAAACATGCCGCTTGTTTCTACAGTGAACCATATTAAAATCTCTGGTTATTGGTTTTCAGCTTTACCTACAGGATTTAACTGTAGGTATAGAAAATATGAAGAGCAGAGGATATGTGCAAGAAGCCTGGACAAAGTAAATAATGGGCGGGGTTTTGAGGATACAGATGCTCCCTTAACAAACAGAAGATATTGCCTCTAGTTGATGGGCTAGGAAGTCAGAGATTTACGTATATTATGTTAAATACAGAACTTTAAATAGAGGACATTTGAAAAACATGATGGTCAGGGAGTGGAGAGGGGGGAGAGCAGAAGGATACAAGTGTGGAAATGGCCTCCTTTGTCATAGTGGGGATCAGCAGGTGAGGAGGGGGGCGCGGGAGCTCGAAAAGATAGCTAGATCTGTGAGTTGTGGTTCTGTGCTCAGCGTAGCCCTAGGGAGAGGGAGTGCTCCTGAGAGCTAGTCATAAACCGTTCACCTAGATAAATTATGAAATAGACACGAAGTAGTCAGGAATGAGTAAAAGTAGTTATTTGGGGGGAATGGAGATAGGGACGGGGAAACAAGGAAAACTTTCTCTTCTTTACAGTTCAAATTTGTATTACCACATGCATACATTACTTCATAACAAAAAAGGAACACATGACATTTTATAGAATCCCACCTCCATTTACTCGGGAGCCATTTGGTAAAGATTGGAATGTCTGCTATGTGCCAGGTACTAGGTATAGCTTGTCTGGTATTTTCTTTCTTTCTAGCTTATTCCTTCATGGATGACAAGTACTTAACAGGTTATTTTTTTCCTGGAGTTGATGAATGGCATTGTTTTGTAGACCTCTGAGGTACTGTCATCTGGGGAGAGTTGGTTTTCACTTTGGTTTATTCCCTAGGTTCATTGTCCCCATCTCTTGTGTGATCTGTAATGACATTATGGCCTATATGTTTGGCTTCTTCTTCGGTCGGACCCCACTCATCAAGGTAAATGGGTCACCCTCACATGAAATACCACTGTGAGGGAAGGGTGGTCCTTTTTGTAGAGTAGATCAGTTTGGGGCAGAAGAAGTCTAGCTTGTATGAATGTCTTCATGTCGTCCTGGAGAAAGGCTGGCAATAACTTAGTTTCAGGAGAAAAGCCAAAGGAAGATGACTATTCATAGAGAAAAAAAGAGCTAACAGAGAAAATATCTTATAGATTATATAGACACATTTTTGGGACTTTGATCGGAATTTGCGTGTTGTCATTTAATTATATTTTATATATAATATAAAATATATTTTAAAAATATATTAAAAAATATATATATATATATAAACTGGGACAGATAGAAACTGAGGGGTATCGGGCCAGGAACAAGGAGAGCAGGCAGGGGTTGTTTTAGAAGGGAAGGAGGTTAACAGAATGAGGTGGGGTTTTTGTTTTGTTTTGTTTCTTATAGTAGGAAGGTTTTAAATAAGTAATCATTGTTCTCAAAGCCAGTTATCAAAATGACCTTTGTTAAGAGTTTGCTTTCTGTCTGTAGCTGTCCCCGAAGAAGACCTGGGAAGGCTTCATTGGGGGCTTCTTTGCTACTGTGGTGTTTGGCCTTCTGGTAGGTGGTGGTTCGCTGCTGGGTGGGGGAGTGGACAGAGACCTCCCACCCTCCCTCAGAGCTTGTCCAGGGCTAGAGAGCTTGTTTCCTGAGGCCCAGGACTCTGTCCTGCTGCACGGTAACCTTGCCCCTGAGGGGCGTGAGTATGGCACGCACTGTAACTAGCCCCATGCCAGTTCTCAAACAGGGTCTTGGCAGCTGAGGGGCGGGGCCATGAGTGCCTGCACGCCCCTCGGGCCGAGGCATGCGACGCCCAGCAGGTAGTGTTCTTGTCCACCCTTTTGATATTTCAAGGTTGGGTGACTGGCAGCTGAGAGCCGGAGGGGAGGTGGGCTCTGCCCCTTTGGCCGAGGTTCTCTCCCATGTGCGTCCTGTGGGAGGAGGATGATCTTCCCGCCCTAACCCTGCTTCTGACCATCAGGCCAGCCTCTCTCCTTTTCAGGGGTGTCTAGCCGTCCTGCAGTACTGATTCCCTTTCTTCATTGCTCCTCCGCCTGCTTCCCCCAGGCTGGCTGTTTCTCACTGTACCACTCCCTGACGTCCTGCCTCCAGTTCAAATGAAATTAAGGGATCCTGAGGAAAAGGGACCATAGCTCCCCTAAATGGGGAGAATCTTCTTGTAGTTCTTTGCCCAAATTCCTTCAGGTCTTTTATGGATTTTGACCTAGGTGTTCAGGCAATTCTGTGTAAAGCCTCAGCAGGCCATGCACCTGTTTTCAAATCCTTTTCCAAATTCAGGCAAAATACACCTGTGGGGAAGCATGAACCTCTCATTTAGTGCCCAGCTCACAGTTAGCAGGGTCCTAAGCACTGTGAGGGGGACAGCCAAGCCCCATGTGTGCTGCCTGGGTGGGCTGGCTGGGCCTCGTCTCTTCTGCCCGACTCTGCTTTTCATCCTCAGCTGTCCTATGTGATGTCCGGGTACAGATGCTTTGTCTGCCCCGTGGAATACAACAATGACACCAACAGCTTCACTGTGGACTGTGAGCCCTCGGACCTCTTCCGTCTGCAGGAGTACAGCATTCCTGAGGTGATCCAGTCGGTCATTGGCTTGGTATGTGCCGCTCACATCGGGCAAGCTATCCTTGGTTAGGTAGTGACTACAGAGAGAGAGAGCCCTCTCTCCACCACTGCCACTCCCTCAGAAAAAGCTTAGCTTCCTCCCTCCACGATGCCAGGGCCCAGGATAGAGGAGACTCGTTCAAGTCAGGTAAGGGTGAGAGCAGAAGGAGACCTTTCATCTCACCTCAGTTCATGTAGACCAGTGGTTCTCAAACTGTGCTCTGTGGATCCCTAAGGAACCCTGAGATCCTTTCAGGGGGCCTGTGAGGTCACAGTTATTTTCATAATAATAATATGACATTATTTGCCTGTTTTTACTTTGTTGACATTTGCTGTGAATGGTGCAAAAGCAGTGGTGGGTAAGCTCGCTGATGCTCTAGCACAAGTGAAGGCAGTGGCAGGAAACTGGACTAAGTCATGGGATTCTTCATGCCACACACTCGCAGTTAGAATAAGCCAGCTCTTCTTAAGAATGTCTTTGATGAAAACGTAATGTGGTTCATTTTATTATATTCTGACCCTTGAATACATACCTGTCTATACTCTTGTGTACCCAAATGGAAACTATGCCTAGAACATTTCTGCTAAATATGGCAGTCCGGTGCTTACCTAAAGGAAAGTGCGCATGTACCTGTTTGAGTTATGAGCTGAGCTAGCTGCTTTTTTTTAAATAGGGACATACTTTTTACTTGAAAAGAACTGACAAACTCTAGTGTTTCAGCCTTGTGTATTTGATAACATTTTTCTTGAAAATGAATCAAGCGAGCCTGTCACTTCAAGGAAAACCCCTGACAGTGATTGTTACTGATGATAGAATTTGGATTCCAAGTGAAAATTAATATTTTGGAAAGCATGTACCTGTCCCCGGAGTTTGACAGCTTCCTGATACTTCAAAGCTTTGTGGATGAGAGCTGCAGTGATTTTTTTGTGTGTGATTTTTTTTTTTTTTTTTAGATTTTTATTTTATTTATTTGACAGACAGAGATCACAAGCAGGCAGAGAGGCAGGCAGAGAGAGAGGAAGGAAGCAGGCTCCCTGCTGAGCAGACAGCCCGATGCGGGGCTCGATCCCAGGACCCTGGGATCATGACCTGAGCGGAAGGCAGAGAGGCTTTAACCCACTGAGCCACCCAGGCGCCCCTGTGTGTGATTTTTATAGTGATTTTAACATACGATGTTTTGATATTGCGTGTAGCAAACTGTCTACACTTGGAAGACTTACATAATTCGGTGAACTTTCGTTTTCTAAATGGCCAGTGCGTGGTGTTAGAACTGTCAGGTATGGGTCAAAGATCCATTCAAAGTGCAAGACAGATTAATGGATTTTAATGTTAAGAGCACAGAAAGTTCATTTGTAGGATTTCAAATTCCACACTGCACCAAATTCTTAAGAAACTACCACTTGTCAAGTTCTGGTGTAGTGTCAGAGAAGAATACCCATAATTATCTAAAATACTCTTCCTTGGGGCGCCTCGGTGGCTCAGTGAGCTAAAGCGTCTGCCTTGGGCTCAGGTCACGATCCCAGGGTCCTGGGATCGAGCCTCGAATCAGTCTCTCTGCTCAGCAGGGAGCCTGCTTCCTCCTCTCTCTCTGCCTGCTTTTCTGCCAAGTTGTGATCTCTGTCTGTCAAATAAATAAATAAAATCTTTAAAAAAAATAAAGTACTCTTCCTTTTTTCAGCCACTTAATTTGTGTGAGGCTGGATTTTCTCCACATAGTTCAATTAAAACATCATACTGCAACAGACTGAATGCATGATACTGAATGTCCTCTATCAGGCTGAGCAGTAGAGAGTTACAGACAAAATCCAGTTTTCTTACTAATTTTGTATTTGGAGGGAAAATAGAGTTCATTTCATAAAGACTCACTTGTGTTAACAAGGCATCTTGACTGATTTCATTTATTCTTCTTAGACAACAGTCTGGATGTACCCCTTCCAGATCCACAGCATCGCCCTCTCCACGTTCGCCTCGCTCATTGGCCCCTTCGGAGGGTTCTTTGCAAGTGGATTCAAACGAGCCTTTAAAATCAAAGTAGGAAAACCCTCTTTTTTGTTTCTCTCATTGTCTCCCAGCCTGGTCTCCTCCTGTCCCACCCCATCCACTACCCTCTCCTTCAAAATACTGAGCTGTAAATACCAAGCTATAAACCAGACTATTAATGCGTGCTCCTCTTCACCCATGGGTGGGATTTAGGCTGGTAAATTTAAAGTACATTGTTTCCGGGGCACCTGGGTGACTCATTTGGTTAAGTGTCTAACTCTTGATTTCAGCTCAGGTCATGATCTCAAGGTCCTGAGATCAAGCCCCACATCAGTCTTGGCACTGGGCATGGAGTCTGCTTAAGATTCTTTCTCTGCTCTTTGGCCGCCCCCTCCCCACATGCGCTCTCTCTCTCTCTCTCTTTCACTCCAAAAAATAATAATAACAACATTGTTTCCAAGAAAATTCATCATAGTTGACCCTTGAACAACACAGGGGTTAGAGGCACTGATCCCTCCCTCTTGTCCCCATCCTCCCACGCAGCAGAAAATTCACATACAACTGCTGACCGGAAGAATTACTGATAACAGTTGATTAACACTTATTTTGTATATCATACGTATTATAGACTGTATTCTTACAATAAAGTAAGCTAGAGGGAAAAAAATGTGATTAAGAAAATTTGAAAGAAGAGAAAATGCATTCACATCAATGTACTGTATTTACTGAAAAAAATTCATGTATAGGTGGACCCGTGTAGTTTAAACCCCTGTTGTTCAAGAGTCAGCTGTAGTTTGATTTTCAGTATATTTGTTCATGTATCTTGTATCTTTTTTCATAAGAAACATTATATCATAAGACTCTGTCCTATTATACCCTCAGCATTTGAACCAATACTTCTTACTTTCTGTTGCCCTTAGCTACTCAGGACAGTAGCTGGGCTCTGAGGTGGGACAGTAGGCCAGGGTTTGGGGTTGGCCTCCCCAGGTTGACCAGTCTTGCCCCTTCCTTTAACAGGACTTCGCCAACACCATTCCTGGCCACGGAGGTATCATGGATCGCTTTGACTGCCAGTACCTGATGGCCACCTTTGTTAATGTGTACATTGCCAGTTTTATCAGGTACAGTGCCTTTCCATCTGGACCAAGTTGGTGGGATTCTGAATGTGGTGAAATTCTAGAAGTGTAGCTACAAATCAGTGGGAGGGAAATGCATCCCAAACATGAATGCGGTTTTCAGTTGCTACTCTCTCTGGGTTCTCTGAGGGTCCCCCTGCCCTCCACAAGTAGGGAATCCAGCGGGAATAGCAGCTGTTTGAATAATCAGGCCCCAGAAACTGCTGGACCTCCGCTCAGTGCTGTTTCCTCACATTCTCTTCCAGGGGCCCCAACCCAAGCAAGCTGATTCAGCAGTTCCTGACCCTGCGTCCGGACCAGCAGCTACATATCTTCAACACCCTCAGATCTCACCTGGCGGACAAGGGGGTGCTGACAGCTGCCGTGGAGGATGAGTAGCAGCCCCAGGCCCAAGACGGCAGGAGCAAGCGAGCGAGGGGCTAGGCTCCAAGGCAAAGCCCCCCTGGTGTGACTCAGTTGATGACAAGGCTTCAACTCACTGTCTTTTTTTTTTTTTTTTTTTTTGTAGAGCATTTTTTATTTGTGGGTTTTCAGAACAATCTGTATATACAGTCTATGTGCTTATGATTTGGGTCGTGGGTAAACTACAGCTCTGAGTTGGAAAGAAATCACCGGGGTCAGACCTTTCAGGCTTTTTAAACAGAAGTTTTAACCTGGAAGACAGTGTTGCCCACCTGGGCTGCATCTGCTTGGTGCTTCTTGCTCCCAAGCTCGAGTTTCTGTTGCCGGGCTCCATCAGGGAGGGAGAGGATGTTTATCTGTGGCTGACCAGGTCAGGGCCCCTCCCCTGCCCCCGGCCTGCCCTTGTAGCTGCCCCCCCAGCTGGAAAGAGGTGCACGGCTTGGATGTCTTTGCTCCGGAGAGCTTTCACCTGGGCCTCTCGAGAATCCCTGCCCTGAAGCGACGGGACAATTGCCTTCTGTCTGGAGGGACAAAGACTGTTTAATTAGATAAACATTCTACCCGCAAGGTCCTGTAGGGCGTGAGCTCTGCTTTAAGACATGGGTTAACCTTACTTCATCGCAGACTGAAAGAAGGCTTCAATATTTTTTTTCAGGAAGCACGAGAAATTATTTATAATAGTCCGAAAAAGTACACTGTAATATTTTGAGTGTATGGGGTAGAACGGGCCGTCACGAGCCCTTCCCCCAGGTGGTCGGCTCACGTGGCTCCTCTTGGGCAGTTCGGCTAACTGTGTCTTTTCAGGGCCGATGCCGTTCACGTCTGTGCTGTAGACTTGTTGCTGCTGAATCCCTCCTGGGGGCTCTCCTGGGAGCAGGGGGTTTCTTGTTCACGTGCCCTTTGCCTGACCGACCACCCTTGTAGCTGCTGTGTTGTGTATATACTACTCTAAAGGCAAATGTGTACCTGTGTGTGTGTTTTAAAAAAATCACTTACTTCTTACAGTGATTTCAGTTGTACCATGACTTCTTCACTGCAACCACAAAATCCTGCTTACAACTCTGGAAACCTAACTTGATTAGAGGTATAGAGGTGTGACTGTTCTGAAGATTACATGCACACTTTATATATATATACACATATATATATGTGTGTGTGTATATATATAAATATATATATATGAAATGTGACCAGTTTAAATGTGGTTCGTATTTTATTGAGGGACCTTTTTTTCTTTTAAACTGTGATTCCCCCCCAACCCACCCCCGCCTTCTGATAGGAGTGATGTTGACTTTAGGGAGACAAGTTCTTTGTTAGGTCAACAAGCAGGGGAGGATAGGAAAGAGAACTGGTGCCCATCTGTGTTCAGTTATTCCGTGCCATGCTGGTTCTCCTTGCCAATTGAGGGTGCGGTGACTTGCTTCAGCACCTTGGTCTGCTACTGTTTCATTCTGTTTTTGTTTTCGTTAGTCGTCCTTGAAAGCTCACGGTCAGCTCAGCTCACTGCCATGTGCGGGCACAGGGCGGCAGGCCCTTGTTGACATGGCAGCTCACGGTCACTGCCTGGGTCTCCCCACGAGTGCAACATTGAAGCAGCTTTCCCTGTCTGAGCTTGTACTTCTGTTTCAACATGTGGCTTTCCTGGTTCAGGGCTGAGGGCCCCTTAAAAACAAAGTGTGTTTTTGTGTGGGGTTTCCATTCTGCCCGGGTGACCCTGGGCAGGACACATCCCTCTCTGGGTCCTCGTGTTCTGAGCACTCCCTTAATTCAGTATTCCTTGATTCTGACTGAGCAAGTTTGTGTCACCAGAGGCTACTTGTGGGTATCGAGTTGTGTCCTGGGCACACAAACAGCAAGAGCTTTCAGGCCGTTTCTAAATGCTTGTCTTTGAGATGAATCAGTATCTCACCAACCAATCTTAAACAGTGGAGGTCATTAGTAACAAATGTAGTTTTCACATTGAAGAATGGACTTGGTTCCTAAAACCAGAGACAGAAGGGGTTGTCTCTGTCACCTTATTGTGGGCCTGCAGTGGGCCCTTGGTGCCTGGGGCCCAGCAGCCCTTGAATAGGGGCATCGTTGGGATCAGCGTGCCTGGCACAATCCTTTGTGGAAGGCGGTGGTTGCTGAGGGGGCCTCTGGCGTCCTGGGAGACTGAAGCTGGATGCTCACAAGAGCTCTTCGCAAGAAGTCCAGAAGGTCAGCTTCGGTTTTATCTTCTATTTTCCCCACATGCTTTCTGGTCAAGGAAGAGGAATTTCCTAGCCTAGTAGCCAGGCAAGCAAAGCCACCTGTGTCTCTGTCTATACACAGTGTTTTTCTTTCTCCCATTTATTGAGGTATTTCACCATATAAACAAGATTGCTAGAGGCTATTTTAACATACCCCTGTGCAGGTCTTCATGAATGGCATAACTTGCTTCAGATCCACTTGTTTGTGTGTGAGAAATAAAATGTGACAGAAGCTGTGTGCTCTCCCTTGTGACTTCCGCGTCTCCCTTCCATGTGTGGTGTGATGTTTCCCACTTGTTATTGCATCATAAATATCCTGCAGTCCTGGTTTAGAGACTTTTGTTTTCTGCTCTGAATCTTCCACTTTCTCACAGCGGCCCTCTAAGGCGCCTCAGGTGGGAGTCCCGAGCACCTTGTGGCTGAGGACGCAGAGGCCCAGAGCAGAGGGAGCCTTCCCCAGGGTCACGTGGCAGAGGCAAGCCTCACTCTACCTTGCACTCTGCTCACAGGGACTGGGTTCATCCCTAGCCCCACTTGCTTTTGTGAAAGTGGTGGTCAGTGTGCCAGGAATTCAGCATCTGGTGGACCTGTGCCCCAGGATGGAGCTTAGGGAGGGAGCTGATGAGCAAGGTTGTCATGGAAACCAGGGAGCATCTACAGAGTGTTCTCCCTGGGGACTGCTCAGGGGATACCCGAGTCTTTTCCCCTTATGAGCACTTGCCACCCCTTTCACTGCATTGCCTCAGCATTGAGAAAGTCACATGTATGTTTTGCTTCTGAGAGTGAAACCCCCTAAGGCAGCCTGGGTCTTGTTTGTGTTTATTATTTTTTGCCTATTTCATATTCTGAGCATATTAGTAGCTATAGTATAATTATATTTAAAATGTATTTACTCTTAGTATTTTCTATATTCTGTATTTCTAAGTCGATAATGTATGTCTGAAGTTAGTATCTCTTTCACTTTTAGAAGGGGTAAAATGTAGTATTTCATCATACACAGGTGGACTTAGGAGCCATTTTTGTGGTATTTATTTATTTTTCCCCACTGGGCTTCTTCTCCTGTAACTTGACATATTTTTGGAATCTTTCTGTATACCCTATTTTAAAGGAGATTAAACAGACCCTGATTTGAGTAAGCTAGTTGCCGAGTTGGCTAGAGGCTGATACGAATGGATCCTTGAGTTCAGATCTTCCAAGTGTCCGTGAGTCCGCAGCTGGCCCAGAGCACCCCTGATGTTGATGGGAGACGGCGGGGGCGGGATGTGAATGACTCAGGGCAAAGTGCGTCACTGCTCAGAAAACTCAGCAATGGCCTTGCTCTGTAAGGAGCCTGCCCAGGTCCATTTCTAAGCAAGTAGCTTTTCATTACTCTACCAGATGTTGTCTGTCTTTGCCAGAACCTCTTCTTGTGTCTGAAGTGTCTTTGGCACCGTCGCGATCTTTCAGACTAACTCTGTGCTCACCTTCCTTTCCCATTGCAGTGATGTGCTGAGTAGCAGGTAGAGTGGGGAGGGGGTTGGTTTCACTTGGACCCACCAAAGTGGGTGGAAAGGGCTAAGAGGAGGATGTCCAGGTGGCTGTGTAGACATCACAGGACGGTAAACCATTTGCAGACTCACTGTGCTTGTCTGCAGCAGGGACCCCGAAGGAACAGCTGGAAAAAACCATTGGCTTCCCGCAGACCGGCTAACTCTTGGGCAGAGTCTCATTCTGTCCTTGTCATGGTCAAAATGAATTTCTCCTTCCCTCGATTGCTGTCCACACAGTTGCCCAGTTTCTAGTTTTTGAAAACATTTGCTACTCCCACTACCTGACTTGGTTTTCCTTGTTGGGTGAGGATCTGATGGCTTGACCTGCAGAGGGTGCTGCCCTTTGGGCCAAGTGATAATGAGTGAAAGGTCTCTTCTAGGCCCACCTCCTCTTAGTCCCAGACTCTGCTCACCCACATCCTTGTAGAAGGCGGCCCTCTTCTCAGTAACGAATGGAGTCCCAGCTGCTGACTGCTTGTACCACTGGATGGTGGCCCTGTCTTTCTGTTCCTCCTGGCTCTGCCCTGCCACCCTCCCCTTTTCAGGCTGACCAGCAGTGACCTTACTTATCTGGGCTCTCAGAAGGGTAGAGGCTATTCTTCCCTGGGGCTCTCTCCTGACTGAGTGAGATTTTCGCTGGTTTGTATGTAAACTGTTTTCGAGGGCAAAGAGATCATAGCTGTGAGGGCCGTTTGGGAGGTATACTTTGGATGCTGAAATGTTAGGGTTTGTAGAACATGTGGGTGATTTATGAGACTGGGGGCAGAATAGGTGACATCTAGGACCTTATGGCCAGTGGGTTTCAAATCTGTTGGCCATTTGAAGACTCTGTCCTGTTCCGTCCCTCTCTCCACCAAATGCCTTTCTGCTGAAGCTCCTTTTTATTCTTGAGCCAGTAAGATGCCAACAGTGTGTTTGTTAATAATAACTGCAATAATAGTCATAGTGCTTAATATGTGCCAGGTATAGTGCTAAGGGCTTATCCCTTTTAATCCAGAAAACAACCTTTAATTAGGTATTATCCCCATTTTATAGGTAAGGAAACTGAGGCACCATGACAGGCTGATCTCAGTGGCTGAGGAGATAGACTTCCAGCTCCAATAGCCCTAGGTCTGGGCAGGTTACTGGGTGTAACTCCAACTGGTGGAGTCTGAGAGTTGCACCTCCCTCGTGGGAATGTTGTGAGGATTTTTAGGAGATAACGCATGTAAGCATTTAGCATAGTGTCTGGCACATAGTAAGCCTTCAATAAATGGTAGTTATTTTTGTTGAACTCAGCGAGTAAATTGAACCTAGTTGATGTAATGCCAGAGACTAGATTCTTAGTCACTGCACTGTTACTGCCCAGCACGCATCCTGGGTGTTCACAGTCTAAAAGATTTTGAGAGAAGTTATCCAACCTTAACACCCACCTCCAGTGTCTGGGTGCATCACACTTCTCTTTCCTTTTATCAGGCTGGCCTTCTAAATGGCCATAAGGATAGTCAGAAATTGTCCACTCTTAGTTGGAATGGTTTCCTTGAGGTCTTGCCCACTTCCTGTTGCCCCTGGTGTGGACTTTCCTTGGAGAAGGAGGCCCTTACTTCCTCCCTGTTGGTGCCTCTGCTCCATGAGAGGGGAGGGCCTGTGAGTCACCATGGACCCTGTTTTCTTCTGCCCAAGGACTATGCCTTTTGCACACAGCGCAGGGGCCTGCAGCTGTTCCCTGTGTGGGGGGACCTCTCAGTGGGGGAGAAGAGAAGCCTTCTGTGTGGCAGATTATAGCAGTGACAGAAAGCCTAAAAGCTCTGCCCGCACCCTCACATTGCCAGACAGGGGCCTTGTGTTTCGAGCTTCCTTACAAGTACTAACGGGCTAGAAGCAGGTGACCTCTTGAGGACAGATGGTGTGGGGTGTTTCTCTTGGAGTCTGGGTTAGCTAGAATCGAGCTTAGTTTAAAGGATCACATGGGTGTGTGATGAATGAAGGGGAATAGGCACTAGATTGTGCAAAAAATCTTTTCACTTGGTTTTCTGAGTAGAGATGGGGACTTGGGGAGGGCATGGGTGTGAGGTGGAGGCTTCTTTGCTTTGGAGGAATCTTGTTGACAGAGAATCCACGAAATTCTCAAACCAATGGACTAGTGATAACAGAACTACCGATTGAACATGGACTGTTTCCTGGGTGTTGGTGGGGAAAGAAGACCAGACTCAAAGGCCCATTGTATTTAAAGAATGGTTTCTCCCCTTCAGTTGAATAATGAAGTACTGGCTATGACAGGAATCAGGAGAAGGTTGTGGAAGAGTTCAGTAAGCAGCTGCTGATCTTGGCTTGCCCTCATGCCCTTCTGGACCAGCATTTGCCAGGCCTGGCACTTCTTCCCTTACTGTTGAGTCTGATGGACGCAGGCTGCTTTCTGTCTGTAGAGAAGTTGTCCTCTCAACTGGGGATGAGGACCCAGTTGGGCTGTCGATGGCCCTGTGTTGGTCTCCCAGGCATTAGGCAGGGCCTGGCTCCTTGCAGCCTTTTCCTGTATATAGTGCTCTAGGGGTTTAGGTGGTTCGGCCACCTGTGATTCTGTTCCAAGTGAAATTGTGTCTCTGATCTCATCCCCGTTGCTGTTTTTGTCCTTGGCTCCTGGAACACGTCTGCTTCTCACCTCCATTTGGTTCCTGGACTGGGCTTGCTGCCTTGGTGCCTGGAAACGCCAGAATAGGAAGGGAGTTAAGAATATTTTCTAGGGGACAGAATGTATATACATGTTTTTCTGAGAGTGTCCTCGGTGTGCTGCTTCGTTTTCATACACAGAGCATTGTGTTGCTACCTTATGTCCCACTGGCTGGGTGTCTGGGACCTGGCTAGAAAGAGAAAGGGCTGAGCAGACATCAGGGCTGATAAAACTAAAGGACTTGGACCCAAGAGAACAAGTCAGGACAGGATGCAGAGATGGGGGGTTTCCAGCCAGAAGACCGCTGAGGAGCTGTGGGGGCAAAGGAGAGGCCAGGAGCCCCACAGCTGAGGACAGACGGACAGAGGCCAGCACTGTGTTTTATAGGTGTGGGGACCAGAAACAGGGCTCAGAAGCCCATCCAGGAAGATTCAAAGCTCGTGGATTATGGATTATCTTCTGGAGCTGATGCTGATACCAAATTTTAATTTTTATTGATGCTTAATATTTTCCAAAAGAGGAAGGGAAAACCAAAGTGGGCGAGGTAAGAGGCTCCCCCTTGGAGCCCTGGGAGCTCTGTGTTGTTGGGTGAGTTGGGCGCAGCTGTGAACCCGCTCAGGTCTGTGTGCTCCGAGTATCTGTTTAATGGGAAAGACGCCCCACACAGAAATGGCCTCCCCACCCACACTGGGGAGTGTGAGGCAGTCACCTAGGGCCCATCACCACCTGTGTCTGCCACCCAGAGCTTAGCCTGGATGTACCCTGCCCCCTCGAGGTCAGTTTCTCTGCCCCTTCTCTGGGGGGTGCGATTCAGTGGACCCACACGGATAAGCCAGGTACTGACATTCGGTTTCTGGCCCTCAGGTGCGGGGGACCTTGGAGCCACTCTTGGGTGTGTGTGCAGCCCACCAGATAGCCCCTGAGGCCTCCACAGTTGTGTGTGTGTGTGTGTGTGTGTGTGTGTGTGTGTGTGTGTTGTGCCCTTTAGTCGACATGGGGGTTCACAGAGTCTGCGTGTATTCGCCACAGCTGACCTTTGTGTGCTGTCTGATCTGTGTTGAACAATACATGTAGATGCTTTTTCAGTGCAGTTCCAGAACATCCTATATTGTACATTGGGAAATATTTACCTTATTTATATACCTGAATGTTCCTGTTACACAAATAAACATCTATTAAATTCTGTGTTGCTCAGTGGTTTCTGCTGGGGGAGGAGTGCCTTTTGAAGGCACACACCGGCTTGGCTTGAGAAGGGGGTGGTTTGTGTGGAGCCAGCATCCTTTCCCAGAATGCTGCCGACCCCTGCCTGCTTCTGGAGACACTCTGCCCTTGGCCTTCGCAACCTCCTCTCTTGGCTTTTCTTCTGCTTCCCTAACTCTTCCTCCTCTGCCACTTTTCTGAGCATCTTCTTCCACCTGTCCATCCCTCAGACCGTGGCACTCTGCCCAAGGCTCTCTTGTCCCCAACACCGAACTCTGTCCTGTGTTCTGACCCACTCTCAGGGCTCCAATGACCACACTCACCTCCACGATTCCCAAGTGCACATCCCTAACCCACATAGGCTGTGAGGTCTCTTCATATGGACTTTGCACGACCAAACCCAGACCCTGGCCCTTGACCCACACGTGCCCCAGTCCAGTGTTGTGTCCCACAGAGTTGTGTTCCACGGCTGGTACCTGGGAGCCATCTCGTCCGTGAGCACAGCCCGCCCGTCCTACCTTCATCCTGCCAGCCTGCGGGCTCTCCACAGCCTGGCTCCCTCTGCCGTCCCAACCCTTCCTCTCCGTCTGGGGCAAGATTTCTCCGCTGAAGCCCTCCTGCGGCCTGAGGGCCAAGTCCAGGCTTGTTTGTGAGTTCCCCAGTCTGTAACCTCTGACCCCACACCTGGGCCCTATTCTCTTACAACCATGCTCCGTGCATGTCCCTGCTTTGTCCCAGCTCCCTGCCTCCATGCTGTTTTCCCTGCCAGATTTCTCTTCTCTCCCCCTGGTTTCCCCCACCTGCCTAACTCCTACTCACTTTACTGTCCTACCCCAAGACTGCTTTCCCAGCAAGACTGTGGGCCTGGTGGAGGTGGTGGTGGAGGACACCCTGAGTCTGTAGTACCAGGACCCAGTGGGCCGGCCCCACCTGGGCTAGTACTTTGGGCCAGTGGGACCTCCACTGTTTGCCTTTTGCAAGGGGCCTCTGCCTTTTTTGCCCACAGGGACCCTAAATGGGGGGACTTCTGGGATGAACTGCTTCCCAACAGTCAAGGTGCAAAAATTCTGCATTTACTTCTTTAAATCCCACAAAATCTCACTCCAAACCTTGGGTTTCCAAGGTTAAGGAGAAACTGAGCATTGGTTGTTTGCCCCGGCTGCCTGCCCCTCTGTTGTACTGGGAGCCACGGGCTCGTGTGGTGCTGTCCATGTGCTAAAGGCTCTTGTCGTCCTGGCCTGTGAGGTCCATCTGCTCACTCAGAGGAGGCCCCAGTCCCCCGTGGGCAACCGTGCAGTCTGCTGCTAATGTCCTTCCACCTCAGAGCCCCCGTGCTCGGATCTGGATGGTCTCCATGCACTCAGCACAAGCTTCTGGAGCGCCCGCTCCGTGCTTGGCCCGTCTGGACATTGGGATGCAACAACCAAGTCTCTGTGCTCATGGAGTTCATTTCAGGAGAGCATGGCAGACACTTGAAAAAGGCAATAGCTAGTTAGCTGGAGAAAATGTAGCCAGGAGAGGAGAACGCGGTGGGGAGTGATTATTTTAAATAGGGTGATCAAGGAAGACCTTGCTACCAAGGTGACGTTTGGGCAACTGGGCACACTGAAGGGTGTGGGGAGGGTGTTTGCGCAGATGCGCAGCAAAATGCGACACGTCCTCGAGGAGCTGCAGTGGTGGATGGAGTGGGGTGAATGGGGAGCAGCAGGGATTGGAAACGAGGTCCCAGAGATTGGGGGTTATCATGCAGGGCAAGACCACTGGCTTTTACTTTGTGCAAGATGAGAGCTGTTGGAGAGTTTGGAGCCCAGGAGTGATTTGATCTGATGTTTGTTCTCAAAGTGACTCGACTGCTGTGCTAAGAGCAGATTTCAGAGGGGTGTAAGGAGCAGGACCAGAGAGGGGGACACAGCAGCAGCCGAGGCAGCAGGGGACAGTGGCTCGGTGTGGCTGGTACAAGGAGAAATAGCAACATCATTCAGAATTTGCTGGAGGATTCTACTTGACATGGGAGAGGGGTGAAGGATGGCTGTGGCTCTACTGGTCTGGGCTACTGGGAGAACGGCATCCCCATTGTTTGGGGCTGAAGAAGGCTGGGGGAGAACAGGTTTGGGGTGGGAGGTGGAGCAGGGGGAGATCAGGAGTTTGGTTTTGGACACAGTAAGTCTGATGTGCCTGTGAAATACCCACGTGGGGATATCCAAACCAGGGGGGTGGCCAAGATACGGAGATTATTCTGGACCAGAAGACTAGATGAGACCATTGATGGGGAAGAGTTCAGATCCAAGGCCAAGGTCTCTGTTCATTGTTCTGCACTTAGGAATCTGCTTCTTTTCGGCTAGGGCCCTTGCTTTCAGTGAGATGGTCTCGTTTCTCAGGGATTCTCAGACAGTCCAGCTCTTGGGCCAGGGCAAAGACTTGGATGAAGTTTGTCTTTGGGTGGCCCCACCCCCACCGGACAGCAGAAGTAGCTGCTAACTTCCTCCTGGGTAGGGGGCCAGAATTTTAGAGGCTTGAGTGCCTTTTCCTTGAGAAGGAGGGGAGCCATGAACTTTTTGGTCTTTGGGGGGAAGGTGGCAGACGGAAACAATAGAAGAATGACTTCTGTATTCGGATATTCAGAGGACAGGCCATTGCGGTAGAAAGCCCCAGAGAATGGACTGATGGCCTGACCATGACATCATCACAAGCCATTTCCTCCCCATAAAAGACACGGCTAGTTCCAAAATCCATCAAAGCCCCAGTAGCTGTCAAATGGAATAAAATAATGTTGCCATTCCCTTTATGCCTCTTCTCAGTTTTAACAAGAAAGCTCAGTACATTTTCAGGGTCAAATGCGTGTTCATCCGAGACTAGTTTCAGGGTTAATTCAGATTTCTATTTGAGGTGACTGAAGCTGTTATTCCTACAGCAAAAATGGGCCCCTCTGATCTCGTTCATGTGGTCTTGATTTCTCTGAGATTCGAAGAGCCTTGGAGGTAGTACTTTCTAAGTCAGTGATTCTCAAGCTTGGCTGCACATTGGAATCACCTGAGCAACTGGAAAGAGAACGTCAGAGCCCAGGCAGCACCTCAGACCAATGACATCAGAATCCGGGTGTTTTAAAGAAATTCCCAGGTGAGTCCAATGTGCAGCCAAGGTTGAGAACCAGAGGTTGAAATGCCCTCCCGGGAGTCTGTCCCCTATCAGACACCCCTTCTCCCCCTGCAGGTGGTCAGTGCGCTCGTGGACAGCATCTCCAATGGAGAGTCGCAGGTGCCCAGTGGTGAGCCTTCTGGATTAATCGCTGGAATGGTGTTGTGCACCACAGCCACAGTGTAGAATGATGTGCCTTCCGGCCCCTCCACCCAGAGCTCATTCCGTCATCTCGCATCTCGCAGACTGGGTCTGCTTCTATTTTGCTTCACAGATACCCTCAGTGTTCACTATGTGCTCCCAGGCAGCTCTGGTCCTTGCCACCAGCCTTGTCTTCCCAAGCTCCCCATTTTCTGCCCTTCCTTCTTCCTTATGAGAAATGCCTCTGCCCCTTCCCTCTGCCAACCAGTGTCTGGACACACACAGGCTTATCCCTTTTGAGGGTGCCCTTTCGTTCCCTGTAGTTGTGAATACGTGTGTGCATTGGTGGGGCTGCACATGGGGTCCTTGGGAACTGAAGACCTATAGTCCAAGAGGTAGCTTCTGCTTCCTCTCATCTCAAGCTTGGTCCGCGTACTCCGGACCGGCTGCAGTGCTTGTGATTATCGTCATGACCACGAGCCCTGAGGGTCATCGTTTTGTGGTCTCCTGCAGACTCCATCAGTTGCCAGCTACTGTCTCAGGAGAGCTGTGGTTGGTGGCTTCCTGTAGGTACAATTATTTACATTTTTATTTGAAATAATTTTTTAAAGTATTTAAAAAAAATTTATTTGACAGAGATGGGGAGAGAGAGGGAGAGAGCAAACAAGCAGGGGGAATGGCAGGCAGGAGAGAAGCAGGCTCCCCAGTGAGCAGGGAGCCCAGTGTGGGGCTCGACCCCTGGACGCTAGGATCATGACCTGAGTGATCAGTGGCTTAACCGACTAAGCCTCCCAGGCGCCCTTGAAATAATTTCAGACATATAAAAAATAGTGTGAAGAATTCCCTCCAGACTTCACCCAAATTCCTCAAATGTGAACGTTTTATCAATTGAGTTATTCCCTCTCTCTCTCTCTCTCTCTACACACACACACACACACACACACACACACACACACACACTTTTTCAAATTGTTTGAAATTATAGACATGAGGCCCCTCAACTGTTATGTAACCTTATTCAAATTCCACCAATGATTGTAATAACGTTCTTCATAACAAAACAATACATAGAGTTTGGACTGAGGAAATTCGTCATTGCCAGTGGCTCTGCCACTCTGAGAATGAGAAATACCATCCCTGCTCTCTTCCCACCCTGTCTCCCCATGGCTGCCACCACTTCGGGGTCAGATGGAATCACTCCAGAGGCCTAGGTGACACTGGGCCCAGCGCAGCGAGGCAGTGCTGTCATGAGCCCAGCAGAGGGCAGCCGTGAGTCACAAGTGAGGCCCAGGGCTTTGCTGTGAGAGGACTCTGGGTGGAAGCCTCGCCCAGTGGCTACCAGCTTTGTTGTCTTGAAGGAAATACTCAACCACTCAGCTTCCTCCTCTATCGAATGGAGATAGAGCAAATCTGCAAAGCACTTGTCCAGCACCTAGTACCTACTACGCACCCATCAGAAACTTATTTGTGGTACTACCCCCGTGGTCTGAGAAGAGAATTTCTGGGGGATGCAGGCAGGGGAAGGAGCTGGCACCCACGCTCCAGCAAAGACAGGAGCAGAGCCAGACACAGAGGCTGGTGCACCCACCAAGCAGGAGGCTCTCGGGAAGGAAGGCAGGGGGAACTGAAGTTATCAATAGCAGCTAAATTATTGACCTTGGGCATCCCAAGGTCAGTTAGATCTGAAATTCTCCCTGGGATGCTGCCTGAGCATGTCAGGGCATTGCACAGATTCCCACGTGGTGCTGCAACCCCCAGCACCCCCGCTCCCAGCCCCGCCACGGAGGCCCTCACAAACCCACAAAGGAGGCGTGGCTGGCCTTTTCTTTTATGGCTGGGAGAATGACCCACCTTGTCTCCTGAATCCATCATTTCCTGGTGTGACCTGATGTGACCTGGGAGCTTCAGGCAAGTTCTTTAACCTTTCTGTGCTTGTTTCCTCAGCTGTGAAGCAGGGGTAATGGGAGCCCCCGCCCCACGGCATTGTTGTGAGGGTGACATGAGTTAGGTCTTGGGAAGACCTTAGACTAGCTTCTGGCACATGATATGTTTTCATAAATATTAGCTTTTTTTTTTTTTTAAAGATTTTTTATTTATTTGTCAGAGAAAGAGAGGGAGAGAGAGCGAGCACAGGCAGACAGAGAGGCAGGCAGAGGCAGAGGGAGAAGCAGGCTCCCTGCCGAGCAAGGAGCCCGATGTGGGACTCGATCCCAGGACCCTGGGATCATGACCTGAGCTGAAGGCAGAGGCTAAATCCACTGAGCCACCCAGGCGCCCATAAATATTAGCTCTTATCATTGCAGTGTTTCCCTCCTCCCTTCTCTTCCTGATCTGTGTCCTTGGCCTTTGCATATCGCCCTGGAGACAGCCCCATGGGGGTGAAGGAGTTAGTGGGGAGGGCAGCCGTCCCTCGCTTGAACATTTCTGTTGTCCACAATGGCTGCTCACACTGAATTCCCTGGAGTCACCAGGGATTTTAAGCCATGTGGGATTTTAAGCTGACCAAGGGCTCCCTACCCGCCCATTAGCTATTGCCGCAAACATACCAGAGAGCAAGGGAGCTATAAAAATCAATAGGGCCATATCAATAAGAAGAGGCTGCCGAAGATGGGACACTCCAAACGTCAGTAAGAGTAAGAAGTGCATTTGATTGAACCCTATCAATTGTGTTTAAAAACATGAGTTCCGGAGGATATTTACGCTCAGTGGATCACCACCAAAGGATGCTAGAAAAAGAGATCTCTTTCTAGAATGTGTAAACAAAGGGGCAGAATCAAGCATGGACCCTGCCTTGTCTAAATAAACTGTACCCGGAGAATCCAATACCTGCTGCATGAAGATGAACGTACTAGCCGCCTAGGTAGCGATTTTGAATTTGGTAAATAAAGTGAAGAATTAAGAGCAAGGAAACAGATTGCACATCTATGATCACTTGGTGTATGACCAAGGTTAGTGCTGCCGGCAAAGGTTGGTCTTTCCCGTAATTGCGGACCGGGCGCCACTGTTTCCTGGTAAGAGGCTCACTGCTTAGCCTAGGACAGAGGTGGTCGTGGGGAGGGGGAGAGAGCCGAGGGAGCAGGCACTAACTGCATGAAGGATGTTTCAGAGGAGGAACACCTGGACATCTCCTGCTTTGCCTGTCCCCACGCTGCAAATCAGAACTTCTTATGGTAAAGTCGCGCTCTTCTGGGAGCTGAGAGCACCATCCAGGGCTGGCTGCTTTGGTGCGTTTGTTTCTGTTATCTCTGTTTTGACAGCCTCTCTCTTTCTGGCATTTCGTGGGCGTCAGCATAATTAGGTTTGCAGAAGTAACAGTGCTGCTTCTTCTGCCCGCTGAGTGTGATTGATGTGACTGTGCTTTGCGTGTATTCGGTTGCTCTGTGAAAATGATACCCCGTCTACACTGGAGCTTGCAGAACCGGAAGGGCTGAAGGGAGAATCCACGTGGTCAGTCCTTTAAGCACCTGCTTTAGGTTGGGCTTCTCTGGGAGCAGACCCCAAGACGGGAGGTTTATTGAGAAGTACGTTCAGGGCAAACCTGCAGTGGTGTGGGAAGCAGACCGAGAAGGGGTTATTAACCAGCAGGTCCTGTCAGGGGCAGCTGGGCTCCATCCCCCTGCAGGAACCTGTGAGGCTGGGAAGAGCACGTTCTTTGGCGTTGGCACCACCAGGAGGCGCCGAAGTTCCTCCAACCTGCTTTGTCCCCGGTTGAGGGGAACTTCTGGTGGCATCAAATCCTCTAGCACCCTGTACCCCCTGTTCAGTGCGCTAAGAACTTTTCCACAGTCCAAGGCAGCCCCGCAGGCGACGGGTGGCAAGCACTTGCGTAGGAACCCGTGGCACATTGGGAACCTTGAGGGCACAGGGGGTTTTGGTGGGGCCCTCATGTCCTCAGCCACAACAGCTTTCAGGGAAGACCTGGGCTGCAGGATCGCAGGACAGGACTGGGAGGGCAGGCGGATAGTCTTTCCAAGCATGACACAAAGGAGACCTTTGGGGTCTGTGGCAGTGAGATCCTCATGACCGATTGTGAATAATAGCTAAATAATGGACCATGACCGCTCCATCTCAAAATAGCCCATGCATTTTTGATATTTCATCCAACTATTTTGTTCTTTAAAATAGCCAGCTTAGGGGTGCCGGGGTGGCTCAGTGGGTTGGGGTCTGCCTTCGGCTCAGGTGGTGATCTCAGGATCTTGGGATTGAGCCCCACATTGGGCTCTCTGCTCGGCGGGGAGCCTGCTTCCTGCCCCCCCCCATGCCTGCCTCTCTGCCTACTTGTGATCTCTCTCCTTCCCTGTCAAATAAATAAAATAAAATCTTAATAAATAAATAAATTAATTAATTAATAATAAAAAATAATAAAAAATAAAAATAAATAAAATAGCCAGCTTGGATGTAGCCCACGCAACTTTTGGAGAAAGGATGGGCTGGGTGTGGCCAATCTTTTCCAGAAATGCATGCAGGCACTATTGAGATAATTAGCTGGCTTTAATTTATTGATACCTGACCCCTGGGAGCTCAATCTATTGGATTCTGGAAGGCACACAGCATACTGCATAAGGATGCTGGCTGATGGGGGTCAAGGGCAGAACAGCTACGCTCACTAGCCTCCAATGTCCAGCAAGGAGTTATATCCAATCTGGATACATCTGGACACAAGGAATCTACAACCTGTCTGGAGGGTGTATCTGTTTCTAATTGGTACCAAGTTAGCATATGGGTTAACAGGAGCCCTACATAGGAAAAGTGAGTTTAGAAGAGAATGGTTTATAGCCGCAATATGTCATTGGTCAGCCGTTGGGCATCATGAAGGCACTGTACTGGTTGGTGTTCAGTGCCGACAGGAAGAGGAGTCCTAATTGTTCTGGGAGGTGCCATGTTTCTTCCCACCTCAGTCCAAATGACACTAACCCTTCTGAGGACATTTAACCATTAACTCGAGAAAGAGTGGAAAGGAGTGGAAAGTCACGTCAGCTGTCTTTAAAAACACCTTTTACTCCAAAACAACTGTGATAACAAATACCAAATAACCACACATTCCTACTTCACACAAAGGGAGAGAAACACAGGAGCCTACCAGTGGGGGCCTCGGAGAGTCCACAGCCTTAACCAGCTTCTGGAGCAGTGTGGATGTCACAAGTCCATGTAGACTTCAGAGTCCCCTGCGACTAAAGATCCAGTGAGAAGAGTGAGTTAGTCACCTTGAATGATACAACAGGAAGGTTGCAGTCTGCACTCCCACTTTGGGCAACGTACTGAACGGACCTTCCATGGGGAAGATGGTAAAAGTTCAGAGAGGGTCTTTGCCATGAGGAAAGGAATGAGGAGGAAGGAGTGGGGAACTAGCTGAGTGATTGGACACCGCCCCTCACGTCTCCGAGCCCACATCTTACACAGGCAGTGTCCACGTCTGGCTCTCTTCTTGCCATGTAGGTTTTATGGCATGGGTATCCAGGGTGTCACTTCTGGTACAAATGACATTCTACTTACACTTTCTCTTGAAAATGATGTACTTTGCTTCCGATCACTTCTTGTCCCTTGCTATCACTTTGAAATGAGCCACTCTCCTAATTGATCTCCCTTTCTCTATCTCTTTCTTCATTCTAGTAGCAACACAGCTGCCAGAGTGACTCAGCCCACTCAGATCCTATCCCTCCTCTCCCAGAACCCTACATGAGATTTCCTCTCACTCAGCAAAAGCCAGGGTCTGTACGATCTGGCTTCATTTCCTCCTCATGTACTCTGTACCAATTACACTGCCCCCCTGGAATAGTACGTCCCGCCTCAGGGCCTTTGCACTTGCTGTTCCCTCAGTTTGGATTGCCCTTATCCCAGATATCCATATGACTCCTTCAGATCTTTATACCAATGTCTCCTCTATAGTGGGCTTTCTCAGCCCACCTGTCAGACCTCCCCTGTCCTCTTGCCTGATATTTCTTTTTCCATAGTGCTCACCACAATCTAACATACTACGTATTTTACTTATTCTCTCTCCCTCTTAAGGATGAGATTCCCGAGGGCAAAGATTTTGCCCACTTTGTTCACTGTTGCATCATAACCTCCTGAAACCGGGCTGGGCCATAGTCAGTGCCCTACAATACAGATTAAGTATGAATGGTGGGAACTGAGCGCTGCTCATTCCATGAATTTATCAGCAACCATCCCAAATGGCCCCTGGGATCACTTCCCTTCTGGATTCCCAGGTACGTGAAAGGTTAGATGTTTTGGCCTCTCCTTCCTAATTCCCTATTTCTGTCTAGCTGTATGGACAAAATGACATGAAGTCCTCTGGTCTATGGTTTCCCATAAAATAATGGTTTTGAACTGGATGATCCTGGGGCTCCTAACTTCTAAATTTAGTCTCCTAAGCTTTAGACCTCCCCCCCCCCCCCATTTCTACTTTCATGTGGTCAACCTTCAACAAAACTGAACTACCAGGGTAATTTCTGATTCCTTCTGGGGAGTCTCAGCTGCCTACTGTAGACCCCCCTCCCCCGCAGTGACTGGCCCAGGTCTTGGCTCTCACCAGTCCAGGGCACACTGACTACAGTCCATTGTGAGCCCCTGCACCTTTCTGCATAAGACTTTTCTCTCCACAGGGAGGAGGTGGAAAGTTCTGGGGAGTAGGCGTCCTTCAGCTGCTGGTGTATGAGTTGGCAGATAAATGATCCAGTCCCTTTGTCCTGCTGGTGGGCTAACTCTGAGCTGTGTTTTATGCTCTGTCCTGGAGCTGCCTGAAGACTGAGCCCCAGTTTCCCAGGGGGGCGTTCTGCTTGTTGCCACTTCCTGCCATCTCTCTATCTCTCACCCTACTCCCCTTACCAGTGTTTCAGTGTTTCAGGGTTTCAGGGGATCACCTCCCTAATCATCTACTAGCACTCAAATCCTGTCTCGGGTCTCTTTCTGGGGAACCCCCTAAGACACTGTTCCCTAACTTCTGCTGTCTCTCAGTGTGCCTGCCTCCGGGAGTCCTCCTTTCTCTGGGATTGGGGGCAGTACTGGCCTCATCATCCTTTCTTTCTTTCTTTTTTTTTTTCAAAGATTTTATTTATTTGACAGAGAGAGAGATCACAAGTAGGCAGAAAGGCAGGCAGAGACAGAGCGGGAAGCAGGCTCCCCGTTGAGCAGAGAGCCCGAAGTGGGGCTCGATCCCAGGACGCTGGGATCATGTGTCGCTCTCGACCCGCAAGAACGACCCGTAGGCGAGGTGAGTGGCAAACTTCTTTATTCACAATCTTCAGCCGGGGACCCCCCCCAGTCTAAGACCCTCAAGTATATCTCCACCAAGTGCGAACTATATCCAATCAGAGTATACCACGACTAACAAAACTACCAATCAGAAGGACTATCTATGTGCACGCATCGTGCTCGTGAGCACGTACGTGACTCCATAGGTTTTCTTTGTTCTACAGATCATGCGCCTTTCCCTTGACTCCTGGTATCTATCAAACGTCACCCGCGAATGCACTCACAGTCCTTGGGTTAATCTCTCACTCCTCCCACTCTTCAGGCCTCGCTTAGTACGTGACTCCCTGCTCCTGCTGCATGGCTCTCCACAATCATGACTGAGGTGAAGACAGAGGCTTTAACCCACTGAGCCACCTAGGTGCCCCCTCATCATCCCTCTATGGTCCCTTTCTTCCACCATATTGCTAGGACACCTTTGGTCCCAATTCCCCTTCCCCTTTCTCCACACTAACTCCAGGCTTCAGCAAGCAAATCCCAAATCATTATGCAGAGTGATTTAACTGTTCTTTATCCTTATCTCTCTCACCTAGGCAATGCCCACAGGGATCTTTACTTCCCTACCAACCCTACCTATCAAGATGCTTGGCTAAGCGAAACAGTAAGTCTCACCCTGCACATTTTGCTTACTTCGCTGAGTGTTAGCTGCTGCTCACTCTGCAAACAGTTTAAAAACTGTATTTTCCTCATCGCATCTGGCACCCTGAGGACAAGTTAGCTCAAGGTCCACCAAGGAGCCTTAAAGCCACAGCTGGAAAGTTCTTTTGGTTCGCAGTGTTCACGGTAAGGCATGCTCTCTGTTACTCACAGGAATGACAAGCAGAGATACAAACTGTACAAGAAGATAATGTTCCTTCTTCCCGGAATCTCTCTTAAAGAGGAACGATGAGGACTCTGGGTATTATTATTTGAAATATTAGCATATAGCCTCAAATTGCCAATCAGCCTCAAGCACACACTTGAGCCTATAATTTTTCCTGAATGTCGAGCATACAGACGTTAGCCTCCATGTCCTTCACTAGACTAGCAGCACGGACACACTGGAAATAGTGAATTGCCTGCCTGGAGGCCAGGTGGATTGGAAAATAAATAATGCATTCCACAACCCCATGCGACATCATGCTCCGTGGAGCCTTAGAGATGTAATGCACTACTGTCACTCTGTGCTCCCCCAAGCACTTCTAATTAACTCAAGGACCGTGGGCCCCTGTGTGGGATTTCGGGAGAAGGAGACGTCGGGGAGAGAACGCAGATCAGAGAGGTTTTTTCCCTTCCTTCTCATCTTCATCTGCATTTGGCCACCTCAGATCTCTTTGCCTCAATGGTAAGGGGCAAAACAAAACAAAACAACTTCCCAAACTCAATTAATTGCAAATCTGTCCATCTAAACACCCAACCCCGAGATCCAGCTAGATGATCAAGGTGTGACCAGATGCCATAGCCCTTACAGTCACGTTTGGAAGAATATTGGTACACAGGGATAAATGTTCACAACAGATTGCAGGGTGCGAGGCAGAATGTACAGAAAGTCTTCATTTTGACAAACTATATAGGCAAATAAAAATCATAGACACGTTGGTAAATTCCTCCCATATGGATGATACATGCTTGTATTATACCTTTAAGTTACTTACACACATCAGCTACATATACAAAAATTTGGGGAAAGTGGATATGACCGTATTCATAATGGGTACATTGGAAGGAGGAGTGGTTTGGAATTTTGGGGAAGATACTACTGGTGCGTTTTCACAGGGTTTTTATTGACCGTATTCTTTTTGTAAATAGAAAAACATATCAACAAAAAGAATATTTTCTTTCTCCTCTTGATGCAGATAGTTTGAGCAAAACTACTCCTTTTTTTTTTTTTTAAGATTTTTTTATTGGGCGCCTGGGTGGCTCAGTGGGTTAAGCCGCTGCCTTCGGCTCAGGTCAGGATCTCAGGGTCCTGGGATCGAGTCCCTCATCGGGCTCTCTGCTCGGTGGGGAGTCTGCTTCCTCCTCTCTCTCTCTGCCTGCCTCTCTGCCTACTTGTGATCTCTCTCTGTCAAATAAATAAATAAATAAAATCTTAAAAAAAAAAGATTTTTTATTGATTTATTTGACAGAGAGAGATGACAAGCAGGCAGAGAGGCAGGCAGAGAGAGAGGAGGAAGCAGGCTCCCTGCTGAGCGGAGAGCCAGATGCAGGGCTCGATCCCAAGACTCTGGGATCATGACCTGAGCCGAAGGCAGTGGCTTAATCCACTGAGCCACCCAGGCGCCCCAAAATACTTCTTTCAGTGGCTTCTTTTCCAACCCTAGCTGTGGCTCCGTCATTCATACTAAAACAGTTTACCTAGCCTGAGGTGCTAGTCAAGGTCAGCAGACCTGAGGGCAGGCTCCTCACCCATGGGGCCTCTATCCCCATGAAGAAACAGCTGTGTGTCCTCTAAGTCTTGTCAGAACATGCCACTGGCCGTGGTTATATGCTCTTCATTGTCCTATCAGCTTAGACAGCAAAGGAATTGCTTTTAGTGCAGGGATGACCCCAGCTAATGACAGCATTGCCCTGCCCACCACAGAGATGGACCTACCTGCTGCTTCAACAAGGGCTCAGTGTGTTTTTATAATGACGCTGTTACACTGAGATATAACTTGCCTTGACACCAGAAAAATCTGGCATTAACTCGTAGGTCAGAATTCCAACCCTACGTGCTGTGTGACTTGGGACACGTTACTTAACTTCTCTGAGCTTCCCTTTACCCATCTGTAAAACAGGATCCATGAGAGGGTTATTGTGGGGATTAAGAAAGTTCATCACCCAGTGCCAGTGCTGGTGGCCTAGTCAACATGTGACGGCCATTATTATGGTCTATTTTGTCACTTTCTAGCTTTTGACCTTAAGTTAGAACTCTTTCTGAAACTCGAGTTTTGCGTTTATAAAGTAAAAACAGAAACAACAAAACCAAACTTGCCTGGATAACCCCCAAGGGATTGGGGTGAGGATTAAGTAAGGTGAAAATGAGAAATGGTTCTTAACCAAAACCAATGGGAAGAACTCAGTAGTCTCTCATGTAGAGGAACCAGAGAGAAAGATTAAGGAGCCACTTTCACTGCAGAACTGATTGCAATTTTAGCTCTACTTCTTCCTTTCCTTGTACCTACCTTGGCACTGCGACTTTGTAGCTCCTCCCATCAAGAGAAGTGGTTCAGGGTCCCTGGGTGGCTCAGCTGGTTGGGCGACTGCCTTCAGCTCAGGTCATGATCCTGGAGTCCTGGGATCGAATCCCACATCGGGTTCCTTGCCCGGCAGGGAGTCTGCTTCTCTCGCTGACCTCTCTCCTCTCATGTTCTCTCTCTCTCTCTCTAATATATAAATAAGAAAAATATTTTTTTAAAAAAGAGAGAGAGACGGAGTTCATATCTTACTCCTGGAAATGGGGCTGGGACATGTGAATTGCTCTGCATGGCAAATGGAAGCGTCAAAAGCCCTTGCCTGTGGAGCTTTCCGTTTCCGGGGGCTCTTGGGAACCCCAGTTCCACCGCTATGCGACTGAACCCACTGCCAGATGAGCAACACATGCTCTGATGAGCAGACCTTTACCGCCCCTGCCGACAGTCAGACACTCGGCGAACGTGGGAGTGAGCTCATCCGCCAAGAGCTGACGGCAGTGCACAAGGGAACCCCGCCAACACCTTGGTGAGCAGCCATCCGTCTGGCCCAGCCCATCTATGGCGAAAGGCATCCCTCCCTGTCTATAAGGGAAACGACTCTCTGAATTATTGCCCTTGTTAGTTACGAAGCTACAGTTTCAAACCTTGTCCTTGTTCCATGTGTGTTTGAAAGCAAATGGTACAATCCCAGGCTCAGACAAGGCACGTGCTGAGTGTTTGTAGACCGACTGACAGCAGCAGAAATGGTGATGTAGGTCAAGGCAGGATACAAGGCTGGAGCAGGGGGTTCTGGTGAACAGTAATTAGAGCAGGGTTTCTCAAACTTACTGCTGTTGATATTTTGGTCCAGATAATACTTCGGGGTGTGTGTGTGTGTGTGTGTGTTGTGGGGAGGGACTGTCCTGTGTATGGTAGGGGCACCCCTGGCCTTTATCCACTAGATATGAGTAGCGACACCCCTGTTCTCCACACTGTGACAGCGAGCGACAATCCATACATTGTCAGATGTCCCCTGGGGAGCAAAACCAACCCCCCATCCTCACAGAGTCCAGGGAGAAGATTTTGATCAGCTGTTGGGGTTACATCTAAGCCATGGTGAGCAGCTGCCTGAGATCGAGGGCTTCGTCCATGGAGCCGTGAACAGCACGGGGCGGTCAGGAGGGCTGGCTGCAGCTTCTGGGGCTGAATGTCAGAGTTCCTGAGCCATGGGATGTAACGGAGCTCCGAAGCTCAGGTCCAGGGTCAAAGTGAGAAATGAATGGTCTGGTTTTGTGATAGGCATCTCTCTCCCCTGCCTCCTCACTCTTCGTTGGTATCTCACCGGTCAGTGCACAGAGGAAATAAAGACCGAAGAAACTCCAGGGAACCAACATTGTTGTTTGCTGTAAGGGTGGGGGGAAGGGAGAGGAAAAGAACCCAAATGGCCTTTGTGGGAATTTCGGTTTCCGGGGTCTTCATCCCCATATAGAAAAGGTCATTAAGAAGTAGCTTTAGGGGCGCTTGGGTGGCTCAGTCAGTTAAATATTCGACTCTTGGTTTCGGCTCAGCTTGTGATCTTCAAATTGTGGGATCAAGTCCCACATTGGGCTCCACACATGGTGTGGAGTCTGCTTGAGAGTCTCTGCCCCTCCGCCACTCTATGCTCCCTCTGTCTCCCTCTCTCTCTAAAATAAATAAATCTTTAAAAAAAAAAGTAGCTTTATTTCTAAATAGCAACATACACCCAAACTGACAGCAATCCTTACCAAAAAGCAACTGATAGGCGATTGTTTAGGAGAAGATGGTGAAGTCAGAGCATTAAATATTTCTCCCCATACAACGCAGCAGAGATCAATAGCTATTTGAGTACTTCTCCCTCATAATCCAACTGTCCACAAGCCACTGGGTAAGATGGTGCTGTTACAAAGCCTTGGTCCACCGATGACGTTTTAATGTCCCCTGACACCATTACAGAGCGAAGATGTTCTATAAACAGAAGGCAGCAAATATGCCTGGGCTAATAGCTTTTCTCTCCCACTGTTATTCAAACCAACCTAATGCAGAAGCTCTCACATTTATAATTCTCAGCAAAACAAAGCCTGCTTCCCAGCGTTATCAACCACCGGTACGGGGGTGGGAAAGAAAATACACCAAGGAGATGCCTGAATGTCCATGTTTCCACAGAGGTAGAGCGTTAGATGGATGTGTTTTTATTGGCGGTCTCTGGGCACTGGGGATAACGATGCACTACGGTCAGGCGTTTTCTAACAGGATTGGAAGATGAGATTTCCAAGTGAACCAAGCATCCTGGCCTTTTGGAGAGCTAATGAGTATCAGTGACTTTTTGCTATATTAGACTATTAGTTTGCCATGACAAAGTACCACAGACCTGGTGCCTTTAGCACCAGAAACTTATTTATTTTTCACAGTTCTGGAGGCTAGAAGTCCAAGATCAAAGTGTCGTTGGAGTTTCTTCTGAGGCCTCTGTCTCCGTGTCTTCACATGCCTTCCCTCTGTGTGCATCTGTGTCCCAATTTCCTCTTATAAGGACGCCAGTCTTAATGGGTTAAGGCCCACGCAGGCACCTCATTTGACCTTATTTACCTTTTTATTCATTTATTTTTATTTTTAAAAGAAGATTTATTTATTTATTTGAGAGAGAGAGAAAGAGAGAGAGCATGCACAAGCAGGAGGAGCAGGGTGAGGGAATCTCAAGCAGACCCCACTGAGCTTGGAGGCCGACATGGGGCTTGATCTCATGACTCAGATCTTGAACTGAGCCGAAACCAAGAGTCGGATGCCTAACTGTCTGTGCCACCCAGGCACCCCTTAATTATTTTTTGAAAGACCCTATCTCCAAATACAGTTACATTCTGGATCCTAGGACCTACATGCTGGATCCTAGGACCTCAATATACAAACTTGGTGGTGGTGATGATGGGAACAGTTCAGCCCCAACAGTGACTATAGCCAGGCACATATCCTGTCTCTTCCCAATCCACATATCACCAAATGCACAGAAATGCCAGGCCCCTTCACCAGCCAGTGTACCTGTCTAGGAACTTCCTTGGGAAAGGCTCTGTCCCCTCTCTGGATGCCCACAGCTAATGAAGACTAATTTGGGGGTACAAATAAGTAGGGTACTGTACAGCCCCCTTGCCTTAAGGTGAGACTGACCATGTGGTGCGGTTCACACTCTCGAGCTCCCTGTGGACCAGGCTGACACCACACTCCAGCTGAAGCCACAGCCCTGCTCAGCTCCTTCCCCTGCCCCCTCCTACTTCTCTCACCCACTTCTCTAGATAGTCCCCTCTATAAATCGTGCACCTGAATCCTGTCTCAGCTTCTGCTTTTTTTTTTTTTTTTAAGATTTAATTTATTTATTTGAGACAAAGAGAGGGAGATTATGAGCAGGAGAAGGGGCAAAGGGAGAGGGAATAGCAGAATCCCCGCTGAATAGGGAGCCCGATGAGGGGTCTGATGCAAGGCTCGATCCTAGGACCCTGAGATCAAGACCTGAGCTGAAGGCAGATGCTTAACTAACTGAGCCATCCAGGCACCCCACCAGCCTCTGCTTTCAAGGGACTAACCTTGAGACTGAATTTCAAAGAAAGCACTCAAATGCATTTAACAGGAACATTCTTCAGAAGATAATGTAGTTGTTCTTGGATGGCCCAGAAGAGACTCCTTGCCCGTGCAGTGTCACAGGGCTCTTACTATGATCGTCAGTTATGTATTTCTACAGGCGGGAGGAAATAGCCCTGCACAGAGCACACTTCTGGCTAGAGCATGCGAGGACACATTTTGATTTAACAGCAGCTAGAACGCAGTCTGGCTAGATGCAAATAAAGCCAAATCTGATGGCAGAGCCAGAGATCTTCTGGTTGACATCCTCTGTACCAACGCCACAAAGCATAGTCATGGTGCTCTCTCCTGTGTATCTTCTTGCTCCAACAGCACTTCCCATTGTTCATTTCATTTCTAGACACAAAGGATATTAGTGTGGGGAGAGTCGGTCACCATTCCTCTAACAGCTATTTTGAGCTCTGTGATGGGCTGGATGGCGTTTCCCCCCAAGATACGTTGAAGTCATAAACCCTGGAACCTCAGGAGATGGTCTGTCTTATTAGAAATAGGGTCATTGCAGATATAATTAGGATGAAGTAACACTAGAGTGGGGGTGGGGGGAGAGTCTAATCCCAAATGCTCTACTTTCTCATTGTTTTGTTTTTTAAAATCATGGGAAATGGGTTTTAGAACTTGACAAAATTGTATGAAATGTCATGGCAAATAGCCACTTGTTATATTTCCTATTTAAGAGTTTAAAGATGGAAAGTTCCACGGCATTGTGTAAAATGTCTCATCCTACTAGAATAAAAAATGATTGAAAGAATATAGGAAAACAGTCTGGTAGCAAAATCAAAATGCTGTCCTTGGTCAGAAATTATGTAGAGGACTCCCGGAGATTTGGAAAATGTTAAATGACACAGGTGGGAAGTTTGCAGTGTGTTTGATGGAAGTCCAGAGAGCTGTTGCTTATGTGTGTGTCCCAGAGTATCGTGCTAACTTGTTAGATTCAATCAGTAATAAAGTGCAGAGGGTGTTTTTTTAAATGAAGCATGAAAGGAAAGACGAACTAGACGAATAGTCTCAGTGGTAATGACTTTTCAAATAAAGCCAGTGTTTGATGAAAGGGAAAGCCACCAAAACTTATAGCCACCCAGGATCATCTATTTTGATTTGGAGAGGGGAACAGAAAGGATTTTGGTGTAAGGATTTTGGACATCCCATAAAAAAACCCGCATTCACCATTGTTTTGGAGACCACGTGTTGCAGCAGAGCGGGGGAAATCAGAAGGGCTCTGTGGACATCGCTTGCTGAATAAGGACATGTTTAAGAGGATGACCATGGAAAGCATTTGATAATATGAGAATTCATGAGTGATCTGGTGGCCAAGTTTGTTAAAGAGCTTCTCACTTGAAGATAAATTACACAGTTTTCCTTGAAAACAAGACACGCGTTTCAAATTTGGGAGCCTATTCTGGGAAGACAAGTAACTATCAATCGAATTGACAAATGACATATGAGGGCTCAGCCTGGCAGAAAGCCAAGAAACACTCATGGTTGGGTAAATGAGCAAGGCTCACTCATTTCACCCATGGGAGTTGGTTATAGTCAGAATTCACTGCAAAGAGATCAAGAATGTTCACTGAGCCACACGGAGGTGCAAACGTGTGCACTAAATCTCCCTGAGCTTCACAATGTCAGATGACAAAATCTGATAAGGTAAGGATTCCAACAGACCTTCTGGAAGTCTGTGTCTTTGGCTCCAGACTTACCCAGTAAATTCTGCACTAGAGCCAGAAGCACCTCATCACTCTTGGAGTTTATGATATGAAGTATTATTATAGGTCCTAGTACCCTCAGCCATGAACACAGCCTTCTGTGTCCCCTTCGGTTCCCCAGGCTAAGAGACTTGTCCAGACACATTCCTGAGCTTACTGCTGTCCAGCTGTCTTGGATTAAGAGGGACCTGAGAGACCTATCAACCAAATGCAATATGTAGTCCTTGTGTGGATCTTGGCTAAGACGGACCAACAGTAAAAGACGAGATGGCGCCAACTGGAGAAATCCGAATATGGATTGGGTACTAGGTGACATACAATAATTATTTGTTCATTTTGTTGAGTATTGTAGTATAGGTTTATGTAGGAAAGTCCTTATTTTTAGAGATGTATATAGGAGTATTATGGGGTAAAATGTCACAATCTGTAATTTATTGTAAATACTGCGGCAAAAATTATGAAGCTAATCTGGCAAAAAGGTTAACAGTGGTCAAGTTTAGGTAAGGTGTATATGGAAGATCATTACACTAGTTTTTCTATTTTTCCATATGTTTGAAAATGCTCATAATAAACATTTTTATAATAAGCAAAATTAATAAGAAACCATCTGTACCATCAAGTTGAAAATGATGGGGTTCAGCATTGAGAAAGAAAGCAGATTTTTGAGGGATAAAATATATGGGGAGGATATTTTGAAAGTTTATATTTTATTGATAAAAGAAAAAAAGTGGGTCATCGACCTCCTGCCTTACTTTAAAAAGTTTTGGGAAACACAATAAACAACCCAAAAAGGAAATTAAGAAAATAATTACATTTATAATAGCAAGAAGAGAAGAAAATACATAAGAATAAACTTAACCAAGGAGGTGAAAGACTCCTATACTGAAAACTACAAAACATTATTGAAAGAAATTAAAGGAGATAAATAAATGGAAAGAGATCTTATATCACAGATAGGAAGACTTAATATTATTAAGATATCAATTCTAGGGATGCCTGAGTGGCGCAGTTGGTTAAGCTTACGACCCTTGGTTTCTGCTCAGGTTGTGAGATCAAGCCCTGTGTTGGTCTCTGTGCCCAGCTCAGAGACTGCTTGGGATTCTCTCTCCTCCTGCCTCTGCCCCCCACCCTCGTGTTCTCTCTCACTCTAAAAATAAATAAATACATCTTTAAAAAATGATATCTAGAGGTACCTGGGTGGCTCAGTGGGTTAAAGCCTCTGCCTTTGGCTCAGGTCATGAGCCTGGGATCCTGGGATCAAGCCCCGCATAGGGCTCTCTGCTCAGCAGGGAGCCTGCTTTCCCCTTTCTCTCTGCCTGCCTCTCTGCCTACTTGTGATCTCTGTCTGTCAAATAAATAAATAAAATCTTAAAAAAAATATATCTATTCTATCCAAAGCAATCTACCAATTCAGTGCACTCCCTATCAAAATACCAAAGACATTTTTCACAGAGACAGAAAAATACATTCTAAATTCATATAAAATCTCAAGGAAACCTGACTAACCCAAACAATTTTGTAGGGATAGAGGGAATATTCCTCAATTTCATAAAAACCATCTATGAAAAGTCCACAGTGAATAGCATTCTCAAGGGGGAAAAGCTGACAGTCTTCCCATTGAGATCAGAAACACGACAAGGATGCCCACTCTCACCACTGTTGTTCAACATAGTACTAGAAGTCCTAGCAACAGCAATCAGACAATGAAAAGAAATAAAATGTATTCAGATTGGCAAAGAAGAAGTCAAACTCTCTCTCTTCGCAGATGACATGATACTTTATGTGGAAAACTCCACAAATTACTAGAAATCACAAAGCAATTCAGTAATGTAGCAGGATACAAAAGCAATGCACAGAAATCAGTTGCTTACTTATACACTAACAATGTAACTGTAGAAAGAGAAATTAGAGAATCAATTCCATTTATAATAGCACCAAAAACCCAAAGATACCTTGGAATAAACCTAACCAAAGAGGTAAAGGATCCATACTCTAGAAACTACAGAAACTTATGAAGGAAATTGAAGAAGACACAAAAAGATGGGAAAACATTCCATCTTCATGGATAGGAAGAATGAACATTTTTAAAATGTCTATGCTGCCCAGAGTAATCTATACTTTAATGCCATCCTGATCAAAATACCACTGGCATTTTTTGAAGTGCTGGAACAAATAATCCTAAAATGTGTATGGAACCAAAAAAGACCCTGCACCAAGGTAATATTGAAAAAGAAAAAAACAAAGCTGGAGGCATCATGTCATCTGATTACAAGCTACATTGCAAAGCTGTGATCACCAAGATAGCATAGTACTGGCACAAAACCAGACACATATTTCAATGGAACAGAATAGAGAGCCCAGATATGGGCCCTCAACTCTATGGTCAACTAATCTTTGACAAAGCAGGACAAAAATATCCAATGGAAAAAAGACATTCTCTTCAATAAATGGAGCTGGGAAAGTTGGACAGGCATATACAGAAGAACAAAACTCAACCATTCTCTTACATCATACACAAAGATAAACTCTAAATGGATGAAAGACCTCAATGTGAGACAGGAATCTATCAAAATCCTAGAGGAAACCATAGGCAGCAACCTCTTTGACACTGGCCACAGCAACTTCTTTCAAAACACGTCTCCAAAGGCAAGGGAAACAAAAGTGAAAATGAATTTCTGGGACTTCACCAAGATAAAAAGCTTCTACACAGCAAAGTTAACAAAATCAGTTAATGAAACAGAGAAAACCCATGGAATGGGAGAAGATATTTGCAAATGACACCACAGATAAAGGGCTGGTATCCAAGATTTATAAAGAACTTCTCAAACTCGACTCTCAAAAAACAAATAATCAAGTCAAAAAATGGGCAGAAGACATGAACAGACTTTTCTCCAAAGAAGACATGCAAATGGCTAACAGACTCATGAAAAAATGTTCAACATCATTAGCCATCAGGGAAATTCAAATCAAAACCACACTGAGATACCACCTTATACCAGTTAGAATGGCAAAAAATTGACAAGACAAGAAACAACAAATGTTGGAGAGGTTGTGGAGAAAGGGGAACCCTCTTACACTGTTGGTGGGAAGGCAAATTGGTGCAGCCACATTGGAAAACAGTGTGGATATTCCTCAAAGAATTAAAAATAGAGCTACACTATGACCCAGAAATTGCACTACTGGGTATTTACCCCAAAGATACAGATATAGTGAAAAGAAGGGCCATATGTACCCCAATGTTCATAGCAGCAATGTCCACAATACCCAAACTGTGGAAAGAGCTGAGATGCCTTTCAACAGATGAATGGATAAAGAAGATGTGGTCCATATATACAAGGGAATATTATTCAGCCATCAGAAATGGTGAATATCCAACTTTTGCATCAGTGTGGATGGGACTGGAGAAGATTATGCTGAGTGAAATGAATCAAGCAGAGAAAGTCAATTACCATATGTTTTCACTCATTTGTGGAACATAAGGAATAACATGAAGGATATTAGAAGAAGGAAGGGGAAAATGAAGGAGGATATAAAGCAGAGGGGGAGACAAACCATTAGAGACTATGGGCTCTGGGAATCAAACTCTGGGTTTTGCGGGGGAGGATGGGTAAGCCCAGTGATGGGCATTAAGGAGAGCACATATGCATGGAGCACTGGGTGTTACACACAAACAATGAATCATGGAACACTACATCCAAAACTAATAATGTGTCGTATGGTGACTAACATAACATAATTAAAAAATTATAGAAATAAAGGAACAAAGCTGGGGGCTCACATTTCTTGATGTCAAAACATATTACAAAGCCACAATAATCAAGAATATGGCATTGGCATTAACACAAATAGAACAATGGGGCAGAATAGAAAGCCCAGAAATAACCCTTGTGTATATGGTCAAATGATGTTTGACAAAGATGCTAAGCCCACTCGATGGGGAAGGACAGTCCTCTCAACAAATGGCTATGGGAAAACTGGATATCCACATGCAAAAGAATGAAGTTGGACCTTTATCTTACACCATATTCAAAAATTAACTCAAAATTGACTCAAGATCTAAACTTAAGACTTAAACTGTAAAACTCCTAGAAGAAAACTTAGGGGAAACGCTCTTGACTTTGGCAATGATTGCTTAGATATGAAACCAAAAGCGAAGACAACGAAAGCAAACAGACAAATGGGACTACATCAAACTTAAAAACTTGCACATCAAAGGACACAATCAACAGAGCGAAAAGGTGAGATACAGAATGGGAGGCAATACCTACGAATCATATATCCGACAAAGGGATAATATCCAGAATATATAAAGACCTCTTCTAACTCAACAAAAAAATTCAAGGACTTGAATAGATATTTCTCTAAAGATGATATTGAGATGGCCAATGGGCATTTTAAAAGGTGCTCAACATCATGAATCATTAGAGAAATGTGAATCAAAACCATGATGAAGGGGCACCTGGGTGGCTCATTCCATTGAGCATCTGACTCTTGGTTTCAGCTGAGGTCATGATCTCATGGGTTGTGGGATGGAGCCCCATGTTGGACTCCACTCTCAGTGGGGAGTCTGCTTGAAGATTCTTTCCCTCTGCCCCTCCCCCACTTGCATGCACAGGCTCTCCCCCCCTCTCTCAAATAAATAGATACATAAATCTTTTTTTAAAAAAACCCATAATGAAATATCATCTCACACTTATAGTGGCTACTATAAAAAACAATGATAGAAAACAGTAAGTGTTAGGGAGGTTGTGGGGGAATTAGAACCCTAGCGCACATTTGGGATTGTAAACAGGTGCAATTGCTATGGAAAACAGTGTGGAGGTTCCTCAAAAAATTAAAAACTATCATATGCAGCAATCCCATTTCCTTTTTTTTTTTTTTTAAAGATTTTATTTATTTATTTGAGAGAGGATGAGAGAGAGAGAGAGAGCATGAGAAAAGGGAGGGTCAGAAGGAGAAGCAGACTCCCTGCTGAGCAGGGAGCCTCATGTGGGACTCGAACCCAGGACTCCAGGATCATGACCTGAGCTGAAGGCAGTCACTTAACCAATTGAGCCACCCAGGCGTCCAGCAATCCCATTTCTGAGTGTATATACAAAAAAATTGAAATCAGAATCTTGAAGAGGTGTTTGTATAATCATGTTCCAGCAGCACTGTTCACAATAGCCTAGAGACAGAAGCAACCCAAACACCTACTAACTGCTGAATGGATAAACAGAACATGGGGACATCTGGGTGGCTCAGTTGGTTAAGCGTCTGCTTTTGGCTTAGGTCATGATCCCATGGTTCTGGGATTGAGCCCCAAATCAGGCTCCTTCCTCAGCTAGGAATCTGCTTCTCCCTCTGCCTGCTGCTACCCCTGCTTGTGCTCTCTCTGTCTCTGACAAATGAATAAATAAAATCCTTTAAAAAAAACCCAAAATAAACAAAAATGTGATACACACATGCAAACACACAGACAGATTATTCGGACTTAAAAAGGAAAGAAATCCTATCACAAGCTACAACATGAATAAACCTTGAGGACTTTAGGTGAAACAAGAAAGTCACGGAAAAACAAATATTCATGATTTCACTTACATGAGGCATCTCAAGGAGTCAAATTCAGAGACAAAGAGCAGAAAGGTGGTATCCAAGAACAGAGGAGAATGGGAAAGAGGAGTTAAAGGCTAGAAAATTTCATATTTATGGTATAAAAAAAATTTGGAGATCCATTTGCAACATTGTGAATATACTTAACGCTACTGAATTTTACATTTTAAAATGGTTAAAACGGTAAATTTTGTTATGTGTTTTTTACCACAATAAAAAGTGGGGGGGAAAACTTGGGAACAAAAGGGTTGAGTTATTTAAAAGCTTCCAAATGAAGTATTTCAGTAGGTTTTAGGCTTTTTTTTTTTTTTTTAAGATTTTATTTATTTATTTGTCAGAGAGAGAGAGAGAGCGCACAAGCAGGGAGAGAGGCAGGCTGAGGGAGAAGCAGACTGTCCACTGAGCAGGAAGCCCGATGACCCTGGGATCATGATCTGAGCCGAAGGCAGACGTTTAACCCACTGAGCCACCCAGGCGGCCTTTCAGTAGGTTTTGAACTGAAACACATTGTTAATATATATAAGAACACTGGCACCTCCTCATTATTCTGCAAGAACCTCAGGGAACAGAGTGATTTACTTGCCGTGTGTCAATAAGAGTCTTGCATAATTGATGGTGGAAGAGAGAAAAATGAGCATTGCAATTTCGGAGAGCACATCTGATGATGTCTTTACTACATTCACTTCTTGTGAGAAAACTTTTTTGGTTAGAACAGATGTCAAAAGCAAGTGTTGAAAGGAACAGACCTCCCTTCAAATTATAGTACACAAAATGTGAAGTCAATATTAAAAAAAATTAAGGTGAATTGAGTTGTGTTTAATTCAATGTACTAATAAACATATTTTCATGAGAACTATTGACCTACTAATACATTTCCGAAAATATTTATTAAGTATTTATTTCCTGTTTAGTTTATTCTTTTAAAATTTCCTCTGGTTACAGCTCCAGTATTTTTACTGACCACTTTATAACCACTCCGGGGTCATTGCTGGCAAGTTTATTCATACTCACTAACCCTGTCCAATCTCTTCTAGAAATTCTGAACCCAGTGTAAGAAGAGGCCGTGGTAGAAAAGAAGGGAGGGACGAAAGAGGAGAGGAGTCTGGGAGGAAAGAGAAAGACCTCTATTTAATTTGATTTTCAAATTCTTTCACTTATCAAGAACAGCTCCACTGAGGAGCTTTCTGTGAGGAAGAGAATGTTCTCTTATCTGTGCTGTCTGATCCCATAGCTACTGGTCACCTGGGGTGACTGAGCACTTAAAATATTGTTATTGTGACCGAGGACATGAATTTTCAGTTTTGTTTAATTTAAATTATTTAAGATGTAATGGGCACATGTGGCCAACGGCTACTGTGTCGGTCATGGCAGTGCTGGAAGGAACCCGCAGCCGAACACGCCTGAAGTGTTCAGGGATCGAAGGGAAACAAGAAATGCGTGAGCCTGGCCGTGGAGAGCTGCTCACGGGTCAGCCTGAAGGAGTGAGCGGCTGCCGCGACGTCGAGATGGGATGATTCGCACGATGTAGGTGGCTGAGTTATGCCAAGCTGCTGTTACATTTTCTAAATTAAGACTGAAAGATTTCTCATCTCTGTGCTGTTGCAGAACGGAAACATAACTCAGGTGTCACAACTTACCGCCTCTGAAAGGCGTATGCAATATACTTTCTGTCAGTTTAATCGTATTTCCTAGTTTCAAATAAGTTTTCCTTTGTGAAGTTGCAGGTAGGGGGATATGTACCCTCCCCCCTTGAAATCTCATACTCTGGGTCTATAATTTCATTGCTGTAAGCGGGGTAATTTCAGTCTTTCTCTCTTCAGGGTTATAGATGGCCTCCAGATTTCAAGTTCTCTCTTTGTCTTTGTGAAACCCCCCTCTTCAAAATATCTCCTTCCATTGCTGACATAAAATTCCTTTTACAGGTGCACCTGGGTGACTCAGTCGGTTAAGCGTCTGAATTCAGCTCAGGTCATGATCTCCGGGTCCTGGGATTCAGACCTAAGCAGGTTCCCTGCTTAGTGAGGACCCTGTCCCTCTGCCCCCTAACCTGTTCTTGGCTTGTGTTATCTCTCTCTCTCTTTTTTGTTCTCAAATAAATATATAAAATCTAAAAAAAAAAAAAATCCTTTAACAGCAAGCAAAGTCTTTTGTTTCCCAATTAGAGATAAAAGTTTATGATAGAGATACTACCTGACATCACTCAAGAAAGATACATATTAAGAAAATAATTCAATCAGTGAATTGAAGAGGCCATTGGCTCCTTCTCTATGAAGGAGAGGTAGATTAAAAAGGGGAACCAGTGGTTCCATTTTTTAAAAAATTGTATATTGTGGGGATAAAGATGAACCGTATTATCAGGCATCATCATCCCTTTGTCTTTGGCCAAAGGGGAAGAACAAACTAAAATCAGTGTTTGGGATGCTTGAAGCTCTGGGCTGTGGAGTTTAGAACAACTCCAAGGGGACTTGTCTCTATAGAGACATTGTAAATTTTGGGAGGACAGGGACCAACTATAATAAATTTCCCACCTGCATCCTGGTTGCTTCCAACATGGTGCCAAGCCCACCGAGTATAAGTAGGCTGTTGGAAAAGTGAAAGGATATAACTTTTTTTAAAAAAAGATTTTATTTCTTTATTTGACAGAGAGACACACAGAGAGAGAGCACAAGTAAGCAGAGCAGCAGGCAGAGGGGAGAGAGAAGCAGACTCCCGCTGAGCAGAGAGCCCGATGCAGGGCTCGATCCCAAAGACCCTTGAATCATGACCTGGGCCGAAGGCAGCTGCTCAACCAACCCAGGCACCCCATAACTTTTAAAAACTTATTTAAATCCTGGAACAGTGCCCAGGAAGGGAGCACTTTCTTTCCCCCTTGAACAAGTGGATGAGAAAACGACCTAACTAAAAACCTTCTGGGAATGACATTCCCTCCCAGCCTCTGCTTCTCACTGATGAGAACTTAGACTGAAGAGCTCTTCTGGAAGTTCTTCAGCAGCAGCCAATTTACTAATGAAAATCAGTGTTAAGTCTATGAGCATTTTGGAAATTAAGACAAGGAGGCTTTCCACATAAACTCAGATTTTTCATTTGTCAAAGCAAGATTTATTATGGGAAAGATGATATGATTTTATTGAAAGATGTTAAGGAATATTTAAATAGTTGCATAGAAATGCCATGTTTATGACTAGAAAGATGCAGTGCCACACATGTATCAACTTCCCCAGAACTGATCTATAACTACAAAGTCATCCCCTACCCCCACCCCAAAAAAAAGAAAGAAAAGAAAGTCAAGACGCTCCTGACAGAGCAAAACAAGGCAGTGTGGGGTCATGGTCTACTACATATCAAGACTTACTGAAGTTCAAGTTCAGTGTGATATTGTCACAGGAGGGGCAACTGGAGTAAGGAAGCCAATAGACGAGCCAGACTGGAAACAGAGGTTCCTGGAAACTGAAGATGCTCACTGGGGGCCATTGCAAGAGGAGGAAGGGACACATTGATTGATACAAGGCTCTATGACCCCATAAAAGGCTTGGTGCTCTATGCTTTCAGTTCCCCTGTAACAGCACTCCAAACCCTCTTAAGGGTTAGCTTGCCTCAAGAATACACTCTCTTTGGGGTTCCTGGGTGGCTCAGCAGGTTAAGCCTCTACCTTCAGCTCAGGTCATGGTCTTCGGGTCCTGGGTTTGGGGCCCGGATCGGGCTCTCTGCTCAGCAGGGAGCCTGCTTTCCCCCCTCTCTCTCTCTGCCTGCCTCTGCCTACTTGTGATCTCTCTCTCTCTGTGTCAAATAAATAAATAAAATCTTAAAAAAAAAACGAGTACACTGTCCTTCCTAGCTGACCCAAGTGCCTTGATCTGTAGCAGAACAGACTTACTTTGAGATTTGTAGACCACTGGCCTTGAGGAGTGAAGGACCAGACTTTCCCAGAAGATAAGGCCGGACCACATTTGAGGACAGCTGTCCCAGAGGCCAGCAATGACTCTTGATCTCACCTCAGATCTTGATCTCAGCATGGGGAGGTCAAGTTCCATATTGGGCTCCACACTGGGCCTGGAGTTTACTTAAAAAAGAAAAGGAAAAAAATGTAAATACGAAATTAGTATATGACCCAGCAGTTGCACTCTTGGGCATTTATCTCAGAGAAATGAAAACATGCTCACCCAAGAGCCTGCACACAAATGTTCCTGGCAGCTCTTTTTGTAATACCCTGGAAATAGAACAACCCAGATTTCCTTCCATGGTTGAACAAACCACGGTGTCTCCGAGCCATGGAGTATTCCTCAGCACTAAAAAGGGACGCTGGGCACTGCGTACAACAAGCTGGATGAATCTCCAGAGAACTGTCCCAAGTGAAAAATCCAAACATACAGTGTTACGTACTGTATAATTCCACTTACACCATATTCTTGAAAGGATGGAATTGTAGAAATGGAGAGGAGGTTAGTGGTTGCCAGGGGCCAACGAAGGGGTAAGGATTGGGGGGAAGTGGGTGTGACTCTAAAGGTTAACATCCTGTGGTGTTGATAATGTCCTGGGTCTTGACTGTATCCATGTCAATATCCTGGCTGTGATTTTTTTTTTTTTTAAGATTTTATTTATTTATCTGACAGACAGAGATCACAAGTAGGCAGAGAGGCAGGCAGCGAGAGAGAGGAAGAGGCAGGCTCCCTCCTAAGCAGGGAGCCTGGATGAGGGGCTCCATCCCAGGATCCTGGGATCATGACCTGAGCCAAAGGCAGAGGCTTTAACCCACTGGGCCACCCAGGCACCCCTCTGGTTGTGATATTTTACTACAGTTTTGCAAAATGGTAAACAGGATAAAGGGTATATGGAATCTCTGTATAATTTCTTGCATCTGCATGTGAATCTACAATGATCAGATAAAATGCTGAAGCAGGGGACACTTGCGTGGCTCAGTTGGTTGAGTGTCTGCCTTCGGCTCAGGTCATGATCCTGGGATCTTGAGATCGAGTCCCACATCGGGCTCCCTGCTCAATGGGGAGTGTGCTTCGTCTCCCTTTGCCCCCCTACCAGCTCCGCCCAGCTGATGTGTTCTCATTCTCTATTTCAAAAAAAAAAAAAAAAAAAGTCTTCTAAAAAATTTGAAGCAGTGTCATTATGTCTTTCAAAAATATATTTTTACCCTTGTATTTAATTTCTTTAAACTTAGACATAATTTTATACAAATGTATTGGGTTTATTTCAGTCTTTTTGTTTTTGTTTTTGTTTTTACTTGTTCCTTCCCTCTTTCTTCTCATGTCTTTATCTACCACCAGCTCCCCTCCCCCAACCCCTTCCCACTAAACTGTTGTTAACAGGCTTCTGCAGAAAAACAGAACCATAGAGAATGTTAGTGGATAAATGACAGGTCAGGGGAAAATATCAATAATGCAGATGACACAGTTAAAATCATTAATATTCAAAGAGGTTTTACAAATTCACAAGAACAAGATCAAGCACCCAAAAGGAAAAGAAAATGGGCAATGACTGAAAGAAATGATTTATAGAACAGCAAATTCAAATGGTCAACTTGCCAGTGACAAGATGTTGAAACTCACCAGCAGGCAGGGAAATACCAGGTAGGGTAACAAGTATCACTTTGTACCCATCAGTCTGGAGAAATCACCAGGAGGGGTATGAGGGCCAAAGGCACTTTCCCTCATTGCTGTAGCCATGTGAATTTAGACAGCAATCTGGCAACATCTCTGACAATTAAAAATATTGATCCTTTAAAAATTCATTGAGTCATGCACTCAAGAATTGTGCACTTTACTGAAATATGTCTACTTCTGCCCAGGAACACTCTCCTAGAAGTCTGTCCCCTGCACTACAACCACTGGTCCATAAAAAACGAAGATGCTTATCACAACATTGTTGTGCCAAAAGAAACTGGGAATAAAGAAAATGGGCACATGTGGAAGCATGCTTTCATATGGTGTAGTCGTGCTAGGAAATATCGCGCCGTCATTAAAAGGAGTCTATCAGAGTTACGCAGATGGCCTGGAGCAGTCTTCCCAAGATACTGTGGAATGAGAAAAACTAGGTGTAAAAAGCATGCGTAAGGTGATCCCATTTTAATAAAGAAATATCCAAGGAACCTTGTATGTATGTATCTGTATCAGCGTGTGTATGCACATCCTTGTGTATGTTCTTGAGTTTCCTCTCCCACACATACTATTTTTAAAATTGAGAGGGTTACCAAGGTGCAAAGGTATCTGAACTTGCTCCCACTTCCCCTACTGTGGACATACACTTCTCGCTCCTGTTGTGGGAGCTGGTGATTTAGCCCCACTGACCTGCCTGTGAACTCTCCAGGCTTTTCGGATCACGAAGCAGGGAGATGTCCTTGGCAACCCATGAATGTCTGTGTTAACACTACCCACTTCCTGGTGGATCGGATGTGGCACTTTCAATGACTTGATGTCACCCACACACAGCAGGGGACTCTGGAATGGAATCGTGTTGCTAAATTGTCTACCCGGCACTTTTTCCGATGGTGTCTCTTTTCACCGTCTCCTTATGGAGTCACTTAAAATACATTGAGGTTCTATTTAAAGATGTTTTCAAATGTTTTGGAATGTTCTGGGATAATAATATAATCGTGATACTTAACATCTGTTGAGTCTGGTGGAGGGTAACTGTTCTATAAATGTGAGCCTCTGAGTGGCAGTTGGGGGAGGAGGGAAGGACAGAAGAGAGGAAGGGGACTGAGGCCAAAAGGTGGAACCAGCTGCTCTGAGGGGAGGGGATGCCTCCCCCGCTTGGCCAGAATCCTTCAGGCTTAAGGTGCCCTTCTTAGATTTAATTCTTATGTGGAGGACAGAGGCCAGCTTTGTCCTTCACTTAAGGAAGTGATGTTTAATGTCAGGAGACATTTAAATGTTTGTAAATTACAGTCACAATTAAATTTAATATCATTATAAAATTAACTAAAATGCAACGGCATGACTATCGGAATGGCCTAAATCCAGAACACTGGTAGCAGGAAATGCTGGCAAAGATGTGGAGTGATAGAAACTCTTATTTCTTTGCTGGCGGAAATGTAAAATGGTACGGCCACTTTGGAAGATAGTATGTATGACATTTTCCTGCAGAAGTGAACATACTCTTACCATACAGTCCAGCCATCACGCTCCTTGGCATTTACCCGAAGGAGCTGAAAACTGCTGTCCACACAAAAATACCCACATGGATGTACACAGCAGCTTTATTCATTTATTCATTGCCCAATCTCAAAAGCAACCAAGATGTCCTTTAGTAGGTGAGAGGATTAACTGTGGTCCACCCAGACAATGGGATCTTATTGAAATGAGCAATCGGGCCAGGAAAGGACATGGGGGAACACTAAATGCATATTACTAAGTGAAAGAAGCCAATCTAAAAAGACTACGTTTTTTATGATTCCAGCTACATGATTTCCTGGAAAAGGCGAAACTATGGAGATTGTGAAGGGATCAGCAGTCGCCAGGGGTTGGGGCTGGGGGTCGGCGGGGGGCGGTGGGATGACAGATGATTAAACAGAGCACAGAGGCTTTTTTGATAGTGAAACTATCCTGTGGTGGTATCCTGTGGTGGTAGATCTGTATCATTATACATTTGTCTAAACCCACAGAATAGACATCAAGAGTGAACCCTAATATCCACTATGCACTTTGGGCGGCAATGATGTGTCAAGACGGGTTCATCAGCTGTCACAAATCCCTCTGGTAAGGAACTGATAATGGGGGAGGCTATTAATCTGGGGAGGGCAGGAGGTGTATGGGGAGTCTGTACTTTCTGCTGATTTTGCTATAAACCTGAAACTTGATTTAAGGTCACAGAACTCTGGAGTGCAAAACTGAAACTTCCTTTGTTTCCTAACAATGAGCGCAGTCATCTAGAGTCTCCGTCTCAGACAATATTGATGGCTTCCCATGCCCACCTCATGTCTCAGTGCTGGCTAATCCTATGGCTTCCTGCGGCACCTTTTCCCCTGGGAATGTTCTCTGGCTACTTCTGTCGGACAACGCGGGCTGGAAGAACCAAGGAGTTGGCCTGGGGGCAGACCTACCACTGACTGGGCCACCTTCCTTATTCCCATTGATTATAGTCAACAACTCCCAGGGGAGCTCTAAGCTGGCTCCCAGACGTCTCTTGGGTTGAGCCTAGTTGTCTACAATGGTAATCTGCTCATCAACCCGTTCTTCGTGGGCCCCCTTCTCTTGGCTGTCTCTCTTCCCCACTCTGCCACGTGTGGTCTTCTGACACCGTCCCCTGAATAAGCCACTTGCACTTACATCTTTCACCCTGCGGTCTGCTTCTAGAGTAGACCAAACCAAGATGGTCTCACCTTCCACCTGAATGCATAAAGCTGAATCCTGTGATTTGCAGGTGAATATAGTTACTTCAACATTTGGAGTAACTTTTAGATTTCAACTCCGTCAATTCAGGGTCCCTCCCTCACCCCTACCATCTGCCCTATGTTTCTCCTACTGTGTGCATCTGGGCTCCTGGGACTGGTGGGGGGTGGGGATGAGGCAGTGTTTACATGGTGTCACGACACTGTCCTGGGCAGTGAGGGTGGGATGTCCACCTGCCTGGGCCAGGCACAGACCACAAGTACAATGGAAGGAAAAGGGCAGGGGGAATTACTGTCCCACCATACGCCTATGGAAGGAACAACTGTCTTTCTGTATCTACAGGCCATGCCAGGGAGGGGCCCTGAAAACATCGTGAAAGACCTGGAAGAAATAAACACCCTAAAAGTAGAATTCTGGATTAAACTCCTGGCTCATGATTGGGAACAGAGCTGAACCCCATCATGTGATGTTGCCAGGGACTCCTTTAACGAGCTGGCTTTAAGAGCTACCCTCTCTAGCCCTTTTGTGGCCGAATGGGCTAAGTCCTGGAAATGGGTGGTGAGAGATTTCCCAAAGCCACATCGAGACAGAAACACAAGGGCAGAGTCAGACCTGGAAAGTGACATGTCTTCCACACAGAGGAACTCACTGGGGTGAAACGTGAGTCCCTTTGTGACTTACTTCTTTTAGTCCATGTTGATTTTGAATCTGCGCAGTGATACATAGGTAGCTAAGAGCCAGTCCTTTTCCTACTGTATATTTCAAAATATAAATATAACAAAAATATGTAAAAAAAAAGTAAAATCCTTGTCCTACAGTGTTCCATTTTATGAATATAACCACAATTTATTGATCCATTCTCCTGTCAATGGACATTCAGATTGTATCTGAGTACCCCCCTGACTTTTATAAATTAGAAATCATTTTGTTTTGAATATTCTATTTATGCCTCCTATGGCACAGGTATAGGAGGAATGGAATTGCCATAGACATTTTATTTCATATATGTGTATATAGAGAGAATATTACATATTTAATTTATATTGCACATTTATATAAATAATATATTTTAATATGCAATGTTTATATATATATATATATCTATATATATATCAAGTATATGTGTATGTATATATCCCCTCTTAGTCACTTTCTTCTAATTATTATTTCTGTCTCTGTCTATGGCTTTCCTCAGTTATTGGGTTGTCTGCTCACCTTGGAAGGGCATGTCGCTAAGAATGATGAGAGTCTGTGCTCATGGGTGACACTTATTGACTTTTTTTTTAAGATTTTATTTAGGGGCGCCTGAGTGGTTCAGTGGGTTAAGCCTCTGCCTTCGGTGTCTTTGTCTCAGGTCTGGTCATGGCCTCATGGTCCTGGGATCGAGCCCCACATCCAGCTCTCTGCTCAGCAGGGAACCTGCTTCCCCCTTTCTCTCTGCCTGCCTCTCTGCCCACTTGTGATCTCTGTCAAATAAATAAAATAAAATCTTTTTAAAAAGATTTTTTAAAAGATTTGATTTTATTTATTTGACGGAGACCCTGAGGCCATGACCTGAGACAAAGGCGCCGAAGGCAGAGGCTTTACCCACTGAACCACCCAGGGGCCCCACTTGTTGGCCTTTTTAAAATTTTAAATTTTATTTAAATTTAATTTTTTTTATTTTTCAGCGTAACAGTATTCATTATTTTTGCACCACACCCAGTGCTCCATGCAATACCCACCACCTGGTTCCCCACCACCTGGTTCCCCCAACCCCTCCACCCCCGTCCCCTCCCCCGCCTTCAAAACCCTCAGATTGTTTTTCAGAGTCCATAGTCTCTCATGATTCACCTCCCCTTCCAATTCCCCTCCACTCCCTACTCCTCCCCATCTCCCCTTTTGTCTCCTCAAAGAGCGAAGAATGAGCATGTGGCTGGGCCCTTTTATTAGGGAAATCCCATGTCGCTGTCTTTAGGTCTTTCCTCTCTGGGCTGGCTGGGCCAATTTCCAGAGAAGAAAACTTCTCTGCCCACTTCCAGGATGTGGCCCTAGTTGCCAGAATTTGGGGGATAAATGGAGGAAGAGGGTTGGGGTGTAAAGTCGGTGTGTAAACATATTTTTGCTGGTGTTCCTGTTCACCATATGGTACTTGCTTCCTTCTGCTGTGCCTGGTGTTTCTACTTTGTTCTCTTTGGGGGTGGTGGGGGGGTCCTCTAGTCTTTGAATGGCACCAAGGAGGAGAATCTCGGTGTCTATTTTCTTTGCCACCAGACTCTCAACCTCATCCTGTTTTCGGCATTGCCCTTAACCCTGCTCCCCTTAACACCTGGAACTTCTGGGGGTTCTGCTGAACAAAGTGGGTTGTTTCTTGGATTTTCCCACTGTTGACTTTCAATTCTCAGTTCTAACTCAGTTACCCCACAGCCTGCTGTTGCCCAGCATCCAAAACGTGGTGCCTTTCATTTCCTCTCCTGCTCTCTTTATTTTTGTGGTTTATGCCTTTTAAGAAGCATTTTTTGTTGTTTTTCAGGGGGAGTTAAGGAGGACTAGGAGATAATTTGTGTGCTCAGTTCCTTTCTTAAATTTAATTTTCAACTTTTTTTTTTTTTTTTTTTTAAATCAGCTCTATACCCAGCATGGGGCTCGAACTCGTGACCCTGAGTTCAGGAGTCAGGTGCTCTATCGACTGAGCCAGCCAGGCACCCTAGTGCCTTATTTTAAGTTAGAACACCCCAATTCACTTCTTACCAAATATTTCTTAAAACTGTCCCAGCTGGGAGTTGGTAATGGCCATAGTGTGACATCCCACTCCACAGAACATTTGTTCTCAGTCCTGACTGGCCCTTCAGAATCACCTGTGGAGCTTATGGAAACACACAGACCCCACCCCCCACCCCCAACCCCCTGGGTTTCACTCCAGAGGTTCTGATCTTCAGCTTGGAATGGGGCCCAGGAATCTGTATTTCAACCTGTCAGAAGCCCATTGCAGTCAGAAGCCCATTGCAGTAGGGAAACTCCCTGATTAAAGGCCCAGCAGATCTTAGTTTCCACCTTCGCTGGCACACAGTGCAAATAATTAGGGGATTGAATACTGGAAAGTGATTTCATGTACACAACTTAACTCTGTATCCCCGGGAACCTTCTGTCATTACTTGTAATTCGACTCTTTGAGGCTGTTCCTCCCATGCCTGTTTACTATGCCAATACTGAAAGCAGCTACAAAATGTTTTCCCTTCTCTCTTTGGCTTTCTCTTTTCTTGGGCAAACTCACCTACTCCTTCATCATCCCATGCAGTCACATCTGGCTACCAGCTCTGGTTTGTCAATATCCTTCCAGGAAACATGGTGGTGTTCCGAAGGGAACCCAGTACTGAGTGTGTGAATGCAGAGGGAAGGGTAGTTTTCATGTCCCCAGAGTCAGACTTTACATATATTATTGTGGCCACTGATGACACTGCTTTATTTCATTTTTTGCTTTTAAAGCCCATTCTTACTGATGGTTTGATGGGGTCTTAGAACCAGATGCCTTCTCCCAGTGAGAACTTCCATCAAGATAGATTCCTTCTGTTGGGTCTCCCCTGGCCACACTCAATCTTGTGCTCTAATGATGTGTTGAATTAATAAACAGATGGAGGAGTGAATGAATAAATAGACTTCCACAGGAAGTTGAGAGAGTTTTCCTGATGCCATAGAATTTTGGTGAATCCCGGAAGGTGAGGATAGTAGGCAAAAAGTTACCCTCAACTTCCCAAAGAGAGGTTTTAGAATGAACGATGTAAGATGTATTTACCTACATCACCAAGAGAGACACTAGACACACCTATGCCAGACTTACTAGGAAATATTAGAAGTTTAGTGGCCACCAACCCCTTCTTACCTCTAGTCTTTATGAGAAAACTCTATTTAAAATGATTATGGAGGAGTCCCTGGGAAAGGAGAGCTCAGTCTAGTGTGAGCTGCTGTGGTGTTTTTCTCCCTTCTCTCCATGGTTCAAACTCTCCCAGCTGGCCTCTTACTTCCTCACTGGTGACCTGCTGAGATGCAGAATTCTGCATCCGCCTTGGTGCAGCCATGGGGAAGGAGGGAGGTGAGAGTGTGTGGGCAAACCCGGAAGTGGGGGATTTATGTGAAACCTATTGGAGTCCATGACTTAGCAGGCTATGCGAAAGGTGGAATGTTAGTTTGTGCTGATTGATGGCAGGGCTAGGAGAAAAGGCATCTGTAGGCAGAGAGTACTCTTCATTTCAAGGAGCAAGGATGGGTGAATGGATACTATGGGAACTCACCAAATTTAAGCAGCCTTGATGGGAGGTTGCCCAAGAGATTAGGGGATTCCAGTGGGAAGAAATTTTAGGATGAAGTGGTTGGGCAAGAATCAGCAAGGAGTACCTTTCTCATGTCAGAGAACTAAACAGTGTGGAGGTTTGTGCAAAGATACTTCTAAAGGACTCCCGGTGTACCCCACCAGGAGCAAGGTTGAGGGTCTTCTACATCCAGAAGACCTTCACAGGCAAGGCACACCCACAAACAGCACAAGCTAAGTACATCGATCCTTCCCCATTTTCTCTAATCCCTCCTTCTCCTGCTTTGTCCCATTGGTGGGAGGAAGTGGAGGAAAGCAAGGACAGCTGACAGCACTCTTCCTCATTACAGGGCCTGAGCCATGGTTTAGGAAGGAGCTATTAGGAGAGCTGATGCTTGGAATTGCACATGACACTGGAGTTTTGATTGGGAATGGACTGGACTTGGCTTTCAATAGCTAAACAGTGAGCAGTATCAAAATGAGACTGGTCTTGTTGTTGAGAGTAGTCAATTAGCCCGAAATGTTTTCTAGGGGTAGGGGCTGAGTAATTTTGAAGGAAAGTGGATAAATGAAGCTATTTCCTGTTTAGACCTCAACAAGCTCAACGTATTTAGTATTGAATGAGTGGATTCAGGATTGGTGATAATGGATTCTTATCACTGTGCACTCCAAATCCCAGAGAGCTGCTAGTTTCTCGGACTCCTGAGGTCCCTGTGGTCAGATCTCCATTCATTCATTCATTCATTCATTCATTCAACTTTTTTTTACTCTTTTTTTTTTAAAGATTTTATTTATTTATTTGTCATAGAGAGAGAAGCGAGAGCAAGCACAGGCAGACAGAGTGGCAGGCAGAGACAGAGGGAAAGCAGGCTCCCCGCCAAGCAAGGAGCCCGATGTGGGACTCGATCCCAGGACGCTGGGATCATGACCCGAGCCGAAGGCAGCCACTCAACCAACTGAGCCACCCAGGTGTCCCCATTCATTCAACTTTTAATTGGCTTCATGTTCTGTGCTTAGCTTTGAGATAGACAGTATGGGTCCTGGATGAGTGATTGAGCCAGACCCCTGACATCCAGGACTCCTTAGAAGAGGAAGCTCTTAGAGAAGGAGGGGATTCCATTGAGTCCTAAAAGATAGCTCAGGCCTGGGTTCATTCATTCGTTTGTTCATTCATTCATTCATTCATTCAAGAAATATGTGGGGGAGCATCTGCTTAATTTCAGGGTCATCTGCCCAGCATCTTTCTTAGAGTGGCATGACATGTCTATTTCTCTCTCTGAGAAATTCGGAAAAGCAAAGAGGTAGTGTGGGTTAAATGTTTTGGAATCCATATTTTCTGACTTTCCCAGTTAACACTCCAATGTTTCCAGATGCTTTCCAGCACTCTGTTGACTTCAGACCAGAACCAAAGCTGGAAAACAGGGCAGATTCGATTTGTTGTAGGGTCTAAGGGAAAGAAGGAAGGGTCTGTGGCAGTTACAGTGTTTCTGACCTTCCACCTGAACCTTGGGAATAAGGCTGCCAGATAGAATTGTCATATGTCAACACCCTATTCCAAAACATTATTCATGTCTTATCTGAAATTCAAATTCACCTGGACATACTACATTTTAATTTGTGAATCTGGCAGCCCAACTTGGGAAGGGCTCTTTCTGCCCTGAGAAAGAGCATGAGACTCATTTCTCACTTTTCAAGAGGCTCTTTTCCTAGAAATCTTCTCCTCAGGACAGCAGGCTGGGCCCAGCTAGACGCTGCTATGGGCTCTCCACCACTGGTCCTCATGGAGGGAAGGGAGCAGGATGGCCCAATGGGAATGCCTTAGTCTCAGACCAGACCTGGGTTCTAGGTTATGGTCTGCCCCCAACAGTTTCTGTGACTTTGCATAGGGCAGTTTGCCTTTCGGGACCTGATTTCCCTCTTCTAGTTCTTCTTCTTCTTCTTCTTCTTTTTTTTTTTTTTTAAGATTTTATTTATTTATTTGACAGACAGAGATCACAAGTAGGGAGAGAGGCAGGCAGAGAGAGGGGGTGGGGAAGAAGGCTCCCTGTCAAGCAGAGAGCCAGATGCCGGGCTTGATCCCAGGACCCTGATATCATGACCTGAGCTGAAGGCAGAGGCTTAGCCCACTGAACTGCCCAGGTCCCCCCGCTGATTTCCCTCTTTAGAAAGTGAGAGGGCTGAGGGTTCTATGGACCACTCAGGCACCACCTACAAGCTTCTAAGGACAAGCAGGACAGGAGCCTGGGGTCATTTGTCCCTTTTGCTCCCAGCCAGGGCTGTGTGTGTGTGTGTGTGTCTATGTTGAGGGACGCATGAGAGAGCCCAAACTGCCCTAGATAGTGCAGGAAATGGCTTGTTAGGTGCGAACAGCCATGCTTTTTCAATTTTATAGTGTGGCAAAAACTCCTGTGTTGACAGATAGCAGGTAGCTGAGGAGCGGTTGGAGGTCCTGTCCCGTTTCTGTCTCAGAATGACCTTGCCTCCATCCCTCCTCACTCCCTGGAGAGCACAAACATTCTTTTCCTGTTTCTGGAATAAAAGGGAACAAAGACACAACAGCAGACTGTTGAGTTGAGCTTGAAAAGGCGCAGCCACAGGAGCCCAGGTCCCCCTGGAACTACAGAGGGCTTAGATCGCCCCATCTGGGAGGCTGCCTCTGCCAGCCCTGGCTACTCACTCATTCATTCAGTCCTGCTCTGAAATATAAGGTAGAGACGAGGGGCAGATGTACACAGAATCTATGGGGAAGCCAGAGAAACAGCAGCAGTAAGAGGAGAGAAAAGTGTCTCCCTCCAAAATGCTGCTTTTATCCCTCAGCCTTGGATTATGGACATTTGGTGACATATAGAACTAGTGGAGTGGCATTGGACAAAGCTCCTGCTAGGACTGGAAATCCAACCAGTGCATGCTCAGAACAGCCTGGGCAACAGAGCGATGGCAGCAGGAGGGTGGAACCAGCTGTTGCCCTGGAGGAGAACAGTACTGGCTCTTGGTTTTAGGAGAGGAGCTGATGTGTGTCTTGATATTGTTGTTTTGTTGTTGTCCCACCTGGATCCCCTGACGTCCCTCTGCCCAGCTCTCTATGTGCATCTCCAGCTGCCATGGACTTGGCTGTGAATACTGGCACCTGCGCCTTTGGGAAGATCAGCGTGGGCAGTGACAAGAGCTAGAGGGGCCTGGGAGTTCCACGACCTTCCCCTCAGATCCTCCTTTTTTAGCCAGGGATGACTGTGGAAGTACAGAGCTCAGCTCCCCAAGGTAGACAAAGTCCGAGGTAATGTATGCTCCAGACCTCCCCACGGGAGCAGGCTGAGCCTGGGGCCCCACCGGAAATGCTCTCCTCCTTGGCTTCCTCCCCTTCCATATCCTGCTTCCCCTGCTCTCTTCCTGGGTTCTCCTTAATTCGTTACTTATCTGACTCATTAAGGAACTTATGTTGTGATTGACCACTCACACCTGAACTCCAGTCTCAGGGTCAGATTCTGATCTGATCACAATGTGGGGTGGGGGTGGGTAGCCAGTGTTTGAAGCCCGAGAGGATATTCTCATTAATGCTCCAGGTTCTCAGGAAGGAAGAGAACTAGGGGAGCGTTAGCTTTAACCAGCAATGGGCCAGAGGCAGAATTCTTACTTAGAAAATCTCCTGGGAGGGCAGGGGGCTGATGGTAGGAGCAGGGGCTACTGGAGGTGGGCATCAGAATCTCTCATGTTTGCGTCTCCACTTTCGGTCCTTGAAATGATTTATAAAGGAGACTTAATTTACGCGTTCAGAGCATGTGTTTTAGCTGGACAGAGCCGGGCTCCTGTCCCCCTTCTGACACTCACTAGCAGCATGACCTGGGGCAAGTTGTTCGACCTTTCTGGGCCTTAGTTTTCTCATCTATAAAATGGGATTGATACTGGCTTATACCTAACAGAGTAGTTGAAGAGTTAAATGAGCTAGTGTGTGTAGGTGAATGCCAGCCAGTGGTGAACGCATTGGTTCTCCTTCCTGAATCTCAATGTTAACATAAAATAGAAGCCCACACCCTCTGTTTTGCTAGGATGTCGTTCGAGGTGGGACATGCCAACCGCTAAATAATGCAGCTCGCCCGTGATTTTTGCAAGTGTCGTTATGGCAACCATATTTTTAAAAGTCACTAAAAGTTGGCAAAGAACGTGGAACTGGGACTAGGTGACAACACAAAGTGATGGGATGACATAAATAAACCTAGAAAGAAGGAGCTGGGAATGCAGCTAGGATGCAGCTGGGATGCAGGTAGGAAAATGGGCATTAAGTCAGAGCAGACAGCAGTGTCTGAGTGGGGGCTGGGAAGCTGAGCCTGGTCTGGACAGAACAAAGGGTAGGAACTTGGAAGGGACACTGTTACCTGGTCTGCAGCCCTCCTGATCAGAGAGTCATTCTGCGGCCTGTTGGGCACCCCGTGGCAGGAGAGAAGGGATCGTCTCCCTTGAGTGTCCCAAGCGATGGACCAAAGGGTCCTGGCTTGAGCTTTGAACTTCTGTGGTCTTCCTCCCTTTTGCCTCTGTCCAACCTGCTTGCCTTTCTACTGGGAGGTCCCTGGTGGGAGTCACACCCTCCCTGTCCTCTCTCTGGAAGTTCACAGTCACTCCTGTGACCAGAGACCCTCCACCCCCAGGAGTGGGAGGAAGTCCAAGTTGTAGCTGAGTAGTTGGAACAGCAATGGGGGAGCCATAATGCCTTGACAATGGCCAAGTGAACATCTCCTGAAGGACTTAAGAGAGACTCCCCTCTCTAGGGGCCAGGAGAGCCCATCGGATGGAGCGGAAGCTCTCAGGGTTGAAGGAGACAAGAAGGACCTACCATGAGAGAGGTAAGATGCTTGAGCTGTTGGCCCAGCCCAGACTCATTTTCTACCCTTCTCTGCTCTGCTCTGTGCTTGGAGACTGACCCTAGGGGTGGCATTTTGGGGGATTCGCATGCCAGCTGGATTCTTGTTGGGTCTAACCAATGGGAGGCATCTGAGACTGGAGGGCAGCAGGAGAGAGAGGTCAGAATACACTCTCCCTGCCCCCTGCTTTGACACTAGTTCCATCCCTCCAGCAATGGCCCCTTCACAGCCTGTGACTCTCTCCAGGCTCCTGTGCCACCAGTTCCTTCCCTTCTCTCCAGTCCTCAGGGCAGTTAAGCTGCCCTCCGCTGCTGGGGTCCAGGAGCCCAATCACCAGTTGTTGGTTCCCTTAGCCTCATCCACACTTCTGTAAATAGTCCCTCCAGTAAAGTCTCCTCATTTGAACCACCTGGCTGGTGCATGGAGAAAGAGTAGAGGTCCCAGTCTGTGCGGGATTGATTTTCTAAGGCAGCAGCGGTGCCGCTTAGAGGGAAGAAGGAGGTCGAATAAACTTGGGACCCATGGAGCAGGACCCAGGAATCAGGCACAGCAGTAGAACTGGCTTACGTGGTTCTACTTGATAGGTTATCGTTACTGGTCTGTGCTGGTGCTGACACTGGGGAGGCGTTCTCTGTTGAGGAGAAGAGGCAGGGGTCTTGGGCAGTGGCAACACACCTGGGGACACACTTCACTCTGGGAAGTCCTTCTGCATCTAACAGGGCTCGGTCCCAGTGGGTTGGCGAGCCCAGACTCAGGCATGAGACCAGAAGCAGCCAACAGTCTGAGAGTCATTGGAAAGAACCAGTTCCACCAGAGAAACTCCATAAGGATGGAGGCAGGGAGGTTGAGGGTTATTTTTGTGGTCTTAGAGGAGTCTGAGTAGGGGCAGGCAGGAAAGGGCACATGAAACAGAGGCCCACCCCATTTGTTTTATGTGATAAATGTAGGGTGGCGGAATCATAGCTCATGATTACGTAGCTTTGGCTTATTCTTCAGTGATGGTAGTGGGAAGGAAAGGGTTATTATAAAAATGGGCAAAGACACTGGAAATCTGTCTCTGGCAGAAAGGAGATTGCAGAATGTTTAGCAAGTGAGTTCCTGGTGTGTTATGCATGAGAGAGGAATTCTGTTGGTAATATGTGATATTGACTGGGTTTGGGTGGAGTCATCCAAGGACCAGCCTCCCAGCTTCCAGGCCTCATGTCAGGGGAGCTTCTCTTCAGTCTCGCATGAGGTATGGCGGTAGCCAGGAGTCATGGCTCTGTCTCTGCTTCTGCTCACTTAGCTGCTAGCAACCCAGAAAGGCCTGGACACCACACTCCCCCCATGATCCAGTTGCCTCTGTCCAGGCATCCATGCAGGGCTGAAGGGGGGCAGATGACATTTCCTTTTCCTCTTCTATCCCCTTATCCCTTTCAGCACCTCCACATTAAGTATGAAAGGAGGCTGGAGGTGTAAATTTTTAGTAAAAAAAAAAAAAAAAAAAAAGTTGAGTGTGTAAAAGTCTCACTCTGTTTCTATAACAGATTAAATTAGTTCTTGAGTCTTAACTTGCACATTTTGGAGAAAATTTGATTTTTTTTTTGTTAATTCCATATATAAATGCATCTGTATCTGTTTCTGGGGCTTTATATTCTATTTCGTTGGCCTAGTTATTGACTATAGCTTCATAATAAATATTGGTCTCTGGTAGAATCCCTTCCTCAAAAAGGTGACTTGGCTTGAATTTTGGAATAAGCTTGTCAAGTTCACTACTGATTTTTGTTTCTGGATCTTAGAGCCAACTACCTTGTTTTACTCTTTTATTAGTTCTATTAATTTTTACTAGATTCTTTTGGTTGTTCTGTGTAGACAATTAGATTATCTGCAAACAATGGTCTTTTATAATTCTTATGTATTTTTTCTTATCTTATGTTGACTTTTACTACAGGTTGAATGGAAGGGATGAAAACGTTTTTTTTAATCTTGTTCTTTTTTTTTTTTTTTAAAGATTTTATTTATTCATTTGACAGACAGAGATCACAAGTAGGCAGAAAGGCAGGCAGAGAGAGAGGAGGAAGCAGGCTCCCCGCTGAGCAGAGAGCCCTATGCAGGGCTCCATCCCAGGATTCTGGGATCATGACCTGAGCCGAAGGGAGAGGCTTTAACCCACTGAGCCACCCAGGTGCCCCTTGTTCTTGCTTTAAAAGGGAGCACCAACTTATCTTTCTTTCTTTTTTTAAGGTTTTATTTCAAAAAATGTTTTTAGAGCATGTGTGCTCACACATGCACATGAATCGGTGGGGGAGGGGGGCGGCAGAAGGAGAGGAAGAGAGTGAATCTTAAGTGGGCTCCACACCAGCCCAGCACAGATCCTGATGTGGGGCTCCATCTCATGACCCTGAATCATGAGCTGAGCCAAAATCAAGAGTCCACACCACACTTAACTGACTGAGCCACCTAGGCGCCTCCTCTTCTGGTCTTATCATGGGACACCCACTCACTTTTTTAGATGCTCCATGTTTACCCAAAGGATTTGCCTCACCCAGGATCTATCCCCCCTCCCCTTGGCAGTACTTTCTCTGGTGCTAAGGAACTCCATCTATGAGAATGCCCTGGGGGCTCCAGAAGGCAGTTCAAGGCTTTTGACCTTCCAGATCCCACAGAGGATGAACTCTTCCAGAAGTCCCCATCTGCATATTTAGTAGGCATACCTCGTCACCCTTCACATTTTTCAGTGAGCTGCTGTTAAATCAGGTGGGAAGACATGTGGCTATGTGTTCTCTCTGGTTTTCCCTCCCTCCTTCTCCTCTTTCTTTCTCCAAGGAGAATGAACTTTTTTGCTTAAAGATTTCTATTTATTTATTTGAGAGAGAATGAGAGAGGGAGGGGAGAGGGAAAAGCAGATTCCCCACTCAGCAGGACGTCTGATGTGGGACTCAGGCCCAAGACCCAGAGATCACCACGTGAGCAGAAGTCAGCCGCTTAATGACTAAGTCACCAAGGCACCCTGAGAGAACTTATTTTTTTAATTACTCCTGGATGAGGTGAGGGGTCTTGTGCTCCCAACAGCTATTCACAAGGGAGCCCTGATAACATACCGCATTTCACTTTGCTTACTGATCTCACTCCTACATTAAGGACTTCCAGGTGGGGTAGGAGGGAGGAATTTAACCACCTTTAAATGATGAAGTGAGATGACATAGAGATTTAAGCATGCTCCCACATGTCAAGAGTGTCTCACAGACACTGTCTCAACAGTGTCTGGCAACCAAGATGGTGGCATCTTCCACCACTGGTTCTCAGTCTTTCTAGGTCATAAGCAGGACTCATCTGAAAGGTGTTTGAGGAAGAATGAGCTTGGGGAAGCATTCCATTGGTGCCTCCCTACTTCTTGATGCTAGGCTTCCCCATAACTTAGATGCTTCTATTGTAACCCTATTTCCACTGCCTAGATTGAGCCCGTAAAGGAGAAAGCAAGGACAAATACCTCTCATGTTCAATTAATATTTTTTCTTTCTTTCCTTATCTCATAGGGACTGGAAGGAGAGGTCTTTGGTTTTTTTTTTTTTTTTTTTTTCTTCCTCTATAGAAAGGACTTCCCCCAACACCATAGTCTCCTTCCTGAAGGTCATTAAACTTCCTGGCTTGGGCTTAACAGTGGAAGGGTATCCTCACATTATGGGAAAAAATTCTGTGATTTGAGCTGCCCTGGTATGGCTGGGAGTCCAAGATGACTAGAGACTTGAGATCACAGAAAATAAAAATACTCTGGTTTGATAACCTCAAAATATTATATCCATTATACATGACACAATCTTCTGGATTCATCTAGAAGAAATTCTGTTCCTACAATTAATCATTCTAAAAATAATAGATAATATCTATTGACCGCTTTTGATGTTCTAGGCATTTTTATAAGATATATATTTAGTCCACATATAATCCTATGAAGGAGGTACTATTATTACTCCCATTTAATACACAAGGAACTAAGGCCTGGATAAGGGGTAAGGTATTTTCCAAATGCACGTGTTTAGGTAGGAATTACTGTTTGATCCTGTCTGATTGTGCATCCCAGCCTCTTTCAGGGCTTCCCCATCCCCTGGCCTCTTTCTTCATCCTGCTCTTAAGCCTACTGCCCAAGTCTGTCCTCCCTTTAAACACTCTGCCTTCTTTGTGCCAACCAAACAATCCATCATTCCATGTGTAGCCCCTCTCATTTTCCCTCTTCTACATTGTTGTTCATCCTGGCCCCTTTGCCTGGGATGCCCTCTCCCCATCATTCACTATGGTCCAGGGCTCTGCCTAATGACCTCGCCACCCCAAAACTTCTCTGATCCCCATGACTAGAAGGAAACTATCTTCTGAATTCCTTTTATTTTTCTGTTTACCCTGTCTCTATTTCAACACAGAATTAGGCACATGTTATTTTTTTCCTTTTTTTTTTTTTTTTTAAAAGATTTTATTTATTTATTTGGAGGAGAGAGAGAGAACGAGAGAGATAAAGAGAGAGAGCATGAGCAGGGGGAGGCGCAGAAGGAGAGGGAGAAGCAGGTTCCTTGCTGAGCAGGGAACCTGATGTGAGGCTCGATCCCAGGACCCTGGGATCAGGACCTGAGCTGAAGGCAGATGCTTACCGACTGAGCCATCCAGGTGTCCCCTAGCCATATGTTATTTCAAGAGTCACCTCAGGATTTTTGCATCTCCATCACTGCTGTTCCTCGAGAGCAGCCAGCACAGACACTGGATGAGTGGGTGGAAGACCCTTGTTTGCCCACAGCGGACCATCCCTAAAGCAGAGTTCAGCCAAAGGATGGTGTTGGATCCAGAGCTAGGATTAACATGATTAAACAAGATTAAACAAGATTCTGGGAATGACCTCTTTCATATCAGCCTGTGACTCAGCTGTGGAAATTCAGTATAAGAGTCAGTAAAAGGGGAAAAAAAAAACAAAGAGTTGGTAAAAGGATGCAAGGACCTTATGTCTACGTGGCCTTCTGTTCCAAAGGCTGACCTTGGACTAGGCAAACCTGCCTATTGCCCTGTCCAGCAATTACTTATTCTTTTTTAAGTTCCAATGAATCCCTCACCTGTCCCCAGTGTTCCATCTGAAGAAAGTGCCAAACACGTTTTTTTTCTTGTACCAGTTTCTTTCTCAGAGAAACTGTCCCATATTTGGAACTCTTTGAACATTTATACAGGAGTAGGTGGTACAAGCTGGTCCACAAGGTCACGTGTGCCTGGTTGGCATACCTTAGGAGGGAGGCTGATCTGGTGACTGGAAGGCATTTGGTTCTTAGGTAGCATGAAGAATGACCACTGCTCAGGGCCAGCTGGTAGGGCTTTGCGTGAATCCCTGTCTTGGGTGGCCCTAGACTTGCTTTGTCTTTGAATATGAACCCCTTCTCCCACTATCTGGGTCAAGGTCACTTTTCCCTTGTGCGCTAGCATCATTTCCAAATAGGTCCATGTACCTTCAAATCCATGTGTTCCGACCTCCCTCTCTCATGGGGGAAAAGAAACACAGAAACACTAGAGGGACCCTGGTGTAATTCTTTGGTTTCTCTGGAATCTTGGGAGTCTGAATTGTAAAGTCACATGGATGGGATGCACTATTCACTTGTTAGAGGGAGGGAAGGTATCTTTTGAGCAATTTAAGATTCTCCCAGGTGGTCAGAAACCAGTTTCAATGGCCTTTTAAGCATTCTTAGAGATGGTCATCTCTTTTGGGCTCTGGAATACAGTGATTGAGTGCAGTTCACTGGACCAGAGTTAGACCTTGGGGCAATTTTTCGGCTCCAATGAGTGTTCGCTGTCCTCAAGCAAGTCTTTTCTTCATTTGGAGTTTAGATCTCCACACCCAAGCAAGGAGTAAGTTGAATCATATGCCCTTAAAAGGCTATTTCCTGCTTTGGGGTGTGTGCGCATGTGTATGCACGCGTGAGCATTGAGAGTCAACTTATTTGGCTATTGGATGCTGAAAGAAAAACCTCTAATAGTTTCATCACAAAGCCATCTTTCCTCTTATTCCAGCCAAAGAAATGGATCTGGTTTGCCAAATGAGATTATATTTTCAATATACAATAGGATGTATAAATGTTGACATAGCTGAGCTCATTAAAAAGTATCTTAAGCTTGGTGCAGCCTCTTTGGAGAAGACTGTGGAGATGCCTCAAGAAATTAAAAATAAAGCTTCCCTATGACCCTGCAATTGCACTACTGGGTATTTACCCCAAAGATACAGATGTCGTGAAAAGAAGGGCCATCTGTACCCCAATGTTTATAGCAGCAATGGCCACAGTCGCCTAACTGTGGAAAGAACTAAGATGCCCTTCAACGGACGAACAGATAAGGAAGATGTGGTCCATATACACTATGTATTATATGTCCATCAGAAAGGATGAATACCCAACTTTTGTAGCAACATGGACGGGACTGGAAGAGATTATGCTGAGTGAAATAAGTCAAGCAGAGAGAGTCAATTATCATATGATTTCACTTATTTGTGGAGCATAACAAAAAGCATGGAGGACATGGGGAGTTAGAAAGAAGGGAGTTGAGGGAAATTGGGGGTGGTGAACCATGAGAGACTATGGACTCTGAAAAACAATCTGAGGGTTTTGAAGGGGCGAAGGATGGGAGGTTGGGGGAACAAGGTGGTGGGTATTATAGAGGGCACGGATTGCATAGAGCACTGGGTGTGGTGCAAAAACAATGAATACTGTTATGCTGAAAATAAATAAAAAATAAATTTAAAAAAATAAAAGAAAAGAAAAAGAAAAAAAGAAAAAAAAGTATCTTAAGCTTATCATCAATTAGTCTTGAGAAGAGTAAACACAAATCCAATTTTTAAAAAAAATTATTTATTTATTTGACAGAGAGAGAGATCACAAGTAGGCAGAGAGGCAGGGGTGGTGGGGGGAAGCAGTATCCCTACTGAGCAGAGAGACCGATTTGGGGCTCAATCCCAGGACCCTGAGACCGGGACCTGAGCTGAAGGCAGAGGCTTAACCCATTGAGCCACCCAGGTGCCCCAACACAAATGCAATTAATTTATTATTTATTACTTTAACACCAGTTAGACGAATGGAAAGTCTCCATGCAAACAGCAGTATTCATTACACAAACAACAATTTGGAAACTAAGGGGTAACACAGGCAGGAAGCAGTTTTTGCATGCGGGTAACCAAGGGGAGGACGGATGCTGGCACGAACTGCCGCTGTTCTAAATACGCCTTCAACAAGTTTCTTCTCTGTTTCAGGATTGAACTATTTAGTTTTAGATCTAAACATACTATATCTAAATATACTAATATATATAAAAAGATTAGTCGGGAAACAACTGAACACTGTGGTTAAGATTCCATATGTTAATTATTTAATTGGATAACAACATAACACTGATTCACTGGAAAATCACAATACACACTGATATTTACAAAAGCTGTTTCAGTTAAATTTAAATTAAAGGGGAATGTACGTATTAGGATAAAAAGGGGGAAAAAAGGTCTGAATTCTTTTGTCAGACACAATTGGTGCCCCCATCCTGGATGGGAGTAATAAATAAAAGCACAGTGATAGTTGTAAAAAAGCAGATAACCACAAATACTTACTTGCTTGGCTGTAAAATGCATTAAGTAATTTTTGTAAACACAGAATTTACAAACCATTTGGCTTAAGCTAATATTAAAGTGAGTTTGCATTTTTGGAGGTACAGTGATTGGGCTGAAGGTGAGTGCGCTGGGTGGTGATGGAAGAAAGAGTTCCTTGAAGCTTCACTCTTGGGTAGACAAACCAGCGATTAATTAAAAAACAAACAAACAACCCAATAACCCTTTTTCTAGAGAAAAGTAGGAGTTATCCCAGTGTGGATGGATCAGTCCCAAACCAGGTACCATTTGTAGTCTCTGCTTCAAAAGGACCAAGGAAGAGCGGAAGACATATATACACAATCACCACACATGTATAATAATATAAATGTTATGCAGCCTTGGGACGTGCTGCTTGACAACATGCAGGGAAGATTGTCAACACTTCTGAGGAGGCTAAGGGGGTGGTTGTCACTGAAATTCTGATGTTAAATTTTCCTCATTTTTACCCAGGACGGGGGTTCCTTGATTTATTTTTTTTGGGGGGGGCCCCAGAGGACAGGCTGCACCGTGAAGAGTTCAGAGGTCTCTGGTCCAAAAGTGGGAGTGTTTCTTCATAGTAAGTTATAGTGGATGGGGTTTCCCTAATCCAAACTGTCCAATATCACTTATTCATTTTTATCACTGGTAGAGTTAAAAAGCACTTTCAGCAACTGTGGCCTCCATGGGTTCTCCCGAGTCCTGTAAGGTAGACAGTACGGGTGTTCTCATCATCCTTGTTTCACTGACCCAAAACCTAGAAGCAGAGAGAGTAAGCAGCCAGGTCACATGAGGCTTGAATCCAGGCCTTTCCTTTCCAAGTGCAGCTCGTTTCCTTTGTTCTCAAAAGAGATTTGTCCTAGAAAGTCATCCAGACCTTAGCCACATGGATTACATCCATCGCCAGGGGCAAGCTCTACCTTTTTCTCTGTCCCCTTCCTCCCTGACCTTACAACCCCCCAAAATCCTTTATGCTAAGGTGTCAGGGACTGGGTGTGTTCCTCATTTCAGGACTGCCTGTGTTCACCCAAAAGAATGATGAGCTTGCAAGCATCCGTGGAGAAGAGATTTTTCTGGTCCTTTCCTTTGAAATTGCACCATTGTAGATAACCAATGGCCTGGTTATGAGAAAATGAGCCAGAATCTTAAGAGAATACCTTTAGGGAGGTAGTAGGAGCTGAGTGGGAAAGTTCAATGGGATGGCATGAACTCTCTTATCATGAGGCTATAAACTGCACACTCTGACGAACTTACCCTTGCCTTTCCCGTCATGTCTAAGTGGCTTATTCTATAAGCTTTGACGTTGCTGCCCTGATGAGCTAGAGAATACAGGTAGCGCGATGGAGAGTGAGTGCAGCTAACCATGTGAGGTCCCTGACTGGTGATTCCAATAGCTTCTGCCATTTTGGCTTGTTATTTAATTTTTGCCCACAGTAGGTAACGGGTAAATGTCAGCTCCCGGTGGCCTTGTCCTATCTCCTTGGTGCGGCCAGCACACAGTGGGTGGTCAGTTCACCTCAGCTGCGGTTACCCGCCTCGAGTTCCACCGCCCGTCAGAACTAAGCGGCCTCCAGCCCCTTGAGTCCCACTGCCTGTCAGGACTGAGCGGCCTCCAGCCCCTTGAGGGCCGTGAGGTGTGGTACATAGTCGTTGTGAACTTGGCTCCCAGGGGATGACGTGCGGAGTTCCGGCTGTCGGGCCTTCCACCCGCGGGCTACTTCAGCCTGATACAGTCCACCTCTTCGGTGGCGGGCACGCCACTGGTTTTGAGGTCCAGGTCGGCGCTGGACTTGCTCCCGTGGTGCGAGGGCCGCCAGTGCAGCAGCATCATCTTCTTGAAGTACTTCATGGTGTTGTTCTTGACCGTCACGAAGCACACGGTGTTGATCATGCTGTTGCTCATGGCGATGCACTCGACCACGTAGAAGGCCGTGAGGTAGTGCTTCTCCTTGACGAACACGGCGGGGAAGAAGTCGCGCACGATGGTGAAGCCGTAGAAGGGCGCCCAGCACAGCACGTACGCCGTGAGGACGCACACGAGCACCAGCACCGTCTTCCGGCGGCAGCGCAGCCGCTTCCGGATCTGCTCCGTCTGGAAGCCCGGCACCGCCTTGAACCACAGCTCGCGGGAGACGCGGGCGTAACACAGGGCCATGGTCACCACGGGGCCCACAAACTCCACACCGAAGATGAATAGGAAGTACGACTTGTAGTAGAGCTGCTGGTCCACCGGCCAGATCTGGCCGCAGAAGATCTTCTCCTGGCTTTTGACGATGAACAGGACCGTCTCCGTGGTGAAGTAGGCCGACGGGATGGCGATGAGGATGGACACCACCCAGACCAAAGCGATCAGGAAGGAGGCCGTTTGATAGTTCATCCGTGGCTTCAAGGGGTGCACGATGGCGAGATATCTGGGGGGGCGGGGGGGGACGGGGAGAGCAGGGGCGGAAAGCCATCAGTAATAAGGAGGCGTGCTGGGAAACATCCGTCTGGAGGTTGGCCCAAACACGCCGCCAAAGCAGACAGAATGGCACAACGAGTCCCCGTGTAATTATCCAGTTTGGACAGGGTTTGTCTTATTTTAGCAACATCCTTTGGCATTTGGAGTAGTGCTGGGGTTTAGTGGAAACGGCACAGGCTTTGGTCAGACAGGTGGAATAGATCCCAGCACCCCCCCCCCCCTTCACCCGCCAACCTCCATTGGCGCAGCGTTTCTGAGATTTGTTTCTTCAAGTGCAACGTGGGATAAAGTGACACCTACCTTGTGGGGCTGCTATAAATATTAAATATGATAATGTTTGTAAAATGCTTCGCAGGTAGTAGGTATTCAGTGAATATAGGTGGAATTTTACTGTTAGTCCTATGGATACCACCTTGACCTTCTGTCTTGCCATTCTCCCCAAGAACCTCATGCTTTCAGAACTCTTCATTCCAAATGTCTCATGGGTAAGAGGGGAAAGAAGGGCTCTGGAGTTCAGAGAGAGAGATGGGGGTCTTCTCAGGGCAGTGGGCTAGGGCTTTCTCTCTCTCCCCCCACCCCCCAGGTGTCACCCTGCCTTACAAAGCAGGAAGGAGAGTAGGGGGTGGGCTTGCCGTGGAATCTAAGGAATCTATCTAAGGAGAGAAGGAAATGACCAGCCTCACTGAGTGCAAGGACCAGAATGCCAGCTCCCGATACCAAACTTTTACAACTACCTCCCCGGGCTGTCTCAAGCTCAGATGAGGTGTGTGATGTTGCCTTGACATCTTAAAGCAGCACACAGCATGAGGCTTTATCCTGATCTTTCCAGTGAGCCTGGGAAAGAGGTTGGAGGCCTTTGGGGGCTCGGCATGGGAAGGCAGTCAATATAGGCTGTTATAGAGCAAGGCTTCACTGTAGGCAGCTGATGCTTATTCCTGCTGAGGAACCCCTGGAGCAGATGTGGGGCACTCCGGGGAAGGGGATCCAGGATATTGTTTCACCAACCAGCAGAGTCATTGGTGAGGGAGCCAGAGAAAGCCTTCAAGCAAAGAAAGGCAGTTGTTTGTTGGCAAGTGGGAATGGACAGGTGTGCACCTAAGTGTTAGTAACGGGATACAAGAGGGACATCAATTGTACCCGCTATGATCTAGTAAATGCCTGACAGGTTGCTGGTCCTACTGTGTGCCCAACCTATGTAGATGGAGACAAAGTAGAAGACGACACAGTCCTTGACCTCAGAGAGTTTCTCTTCCACCCCAGACCTAGAATAACCAAGGGATAGGTTAAGAATAACTTGAAGGAAGACATGGTCATTATGCTAGTGACGTAGTCTGGGAATGCTTCAGGAAGATACTGAGATTCTGGCCACCTCCTATTCACTCCCCCGATGAAGGCAGGATTCTCCCGATCTATACAGTACAAGATGAGTGAACACACAACACCTGACACTGGGCAGATGAGATCAACAGCAGTTAACTAGTCACATATACTCACAGCACAGGGAGAGGGATGGTGCCCACCCTGCAGAGCCACGTAGGAGTTGCACCCAGGGACAGAAGGAACCAGCAGGGGCTGTGGGCAGCAGGCTTTATAGTGACAAGAGGACAAAGTGACCCTTGACTCCCATGGGATGATTCGATTTGCTTGTCTGAATAATTCTGCCAGGTGATAGTGAGGGGAAACCCATCAGATTGAGGATCGGGGGTGCAGTTGGTCTAGCAGAGAGAGGAATAGCAGGTTAGGAGGCTTTCCTGCTGGGTGGAGGGCAGTATCTGGCAGGAACAGAGGACCTCATGGCTGGAGACCTCGGAGGCTCTGGGAGGCTTGAAGATGTCAAGGCAGCACATGGAATTTCAGGCTTTATAACAGGAGAGCCTAATAAATAGTACTCAGGTTCTAAATCAATTGAAAAATACAGCAAAATTATAAGAAAGATGGATGGCCAAACTTTCACTTTCACTGTGATGACACTGGTATTGGAGAGTGAGCACTGGGACTATTTTATACTTGGTTAGATAAGCTTACAAGCCCCGACACAGGTGGGTAGGAGAGACACAGGCCTCCCTGGGCACTTCAGTTTACTCCTTGGTCCTGCTATATAGAAATACCAGAAGGGCTATCTACTAATGTTTCTGGATAGTGTTTCACAGCCAGAAGAAGAGCAAGGTTCATGTGCAGAGGACCTGGTTTCCTAGAGACCTCTTGTACAGACCCTAGGAGAGTGCGGATCTCAGGACACACACATCCAAGAAGACAAGATGGTAACAAAGACCTTGCAGATGTCCTTCTTGCCAATGGACAAGTCATGGATAATGATCAGTTTTAGCGAAGACCTATAGCTTCCAACATGCTTTATGTCTGTTTACCTTCTCTGAACCTGACAAGAAACTGGAGAGGTTGTCAGCGAAGTTATTACTACGTCCATTTCACAGATGAAGATCTGTAAGTCCCAGGAGGATAAGGGATTTATCCAAGTGCACAGCTTGGAACCCAGATGTTCTGAGTAACTCCTAGGTCATTGTTCTTTCCTTTCTGATTTATTTGATGGCAGCTCTGCATGTTGGGACATCTTTTTAATGAAGAAGGTGTTATGGGACGAGAAAATATCAGAATTTAAGAGTTGATGACCAAATAGGTAGGAATGTAGGAATTCTCTCTGGCATTGGTTATTGAGATACTTTTCATGCTGAAACTACATGGCGGGGCGGGGGGAGGGGGTGGGGGCAGAAGAAAAGAGAGAAAGAGAAAGAGAGTGTGTGTGTCCTGAATTAGCTCTGCTTCGAGAGTCCTCTTGGTTAGCTGTACAGGATTTCCAGAACAGTCCTCACCTTCGCATCTCAGGCTCTGCTTCCCATGCTCCAGTGGTCAGCTATATGCAAAAGAATGAAAGCAGACCACTTTCTTACACCATACACACAAGTAAATTTAAAATGGATTAAAGACCTAAATGTGAGACCTGAAGCCATAAAAATCCTAGAAGAGAGAACAGGCAGTAATCTCTCTGATCTCGGTTATAGCAACATTTTTCTAGATCTGTCTCCTGAGGCAAGGGAAACAAAAGCAAAAATGAACTACATCTAAATATAGTTAGATCTACATTTAAATGTACTACATCTAAATAAAAAGCTTTTCACAGCAAAGGAAACAGTCAACAGAACTAAAAGGTATCCTCTGGAATGGGAGAAGGTATTTGCAAATGACATATCCAATGAAGGGTTAGTATCCAAAACATATAGAGAACTTATCCAACTCAACACCCAAAAAACAAATAATCCAATGAAAAAATGGGCAGAAGACATGAGCAGATATTTCTCCAAAGAAGACATACAGATGGGCAATAGACATGGTCAGCATCACTCATCATCAGGGAAATGCAAAGCAAAACTACAGTGAGATATCACCTCCTACCTGTCAGAATGGCTAAAATAAAAAACACAAGAAACAACAGGTGTTGGTGAAGACGTGGAGAAAAAGGAAATTTATGTGCTGTTGGTGAAAATGTAAGCTGGTTCAGCTGCTGTGAAGAACAGTTTGGAGACTCCTCAAAAAGTTAAAAGTAGAAGCTATCCACTGATCCAGCCATCTCACGGCTGGGTATTTACCAAAGAAACACTAGTTCAAAGGGATACATGCACCCCTGTATTTATAGTAGCCTTATTTACAATAGCCAAATGATGGAAACAGCCCAAGTGTCTATCAATTGATGAATGGATAAAGAAGATGTGGTCTATATATATGTTAGCATATGTTGTACACCCACACACACATGAACACACACACACTCTGGAATATTACTCAGCCATAAAAAAAAAAATAAAATCTTGCCATTTGCAACAACAAGGATGGAGCTAGAGAGTATAATGCTAAGTGAAATAAGTCAGTCACAGAAAGACAAATACCGTATGATTTCAGTATATGTGGAATTTAAGAAACAGATGATCGAAGGGGAAAAAAGAGAGAGAGGATCAAATTGAGAAACAGTCTTACAACAAAGAACAAACTGGTGGCTACCGGAGGGGAGGAGGGTGAGGGCATGTGATGAGTGCCAGGTGTTGAATGGCACTGTTCAATCACTACTGTTAGACTGTGTGGTAACTAACTGGAATTCAGATAAAAACTTAAAAAAAAAAAAAGACCGATGATAATGTTTCCAGCCTGGGTGATCAGAGGACGGGAGCCGGAAAGCTAGTTTGGGGTGAAAAAGAAACCACTGTTTGTGATGTAACTGGATGGTTGCTTCCTGAGAAACTCCTATATTGCCCCAAACCCCCAACATGATAAAGACAAATGTTTCAGTGGGACAAAGGGGATGAGAACAGCATCCCTCAGGAAATTGAATAAAAACGCAGATTCCTGGGATGGAGCTCAAGGGACTCTCTTTCAGTAGGGCTGGGGTGGCACCAGATCTGACTCTGTATCATTTGCCTGGGGCAATTTTGTACCTTTGGTTGACAGTTACCTTTTGTAAACACTGATCTGAGGGCTGGAGAGCCTCAGAGCTGTAATAACAAAATGGTTTCTCCTGCAGGAATTATGTTACACAAAGAAAATGGCTCTTCTACCTCTGTGTATATTTCATTATGGAAAATAATCAATTTGTTGATTAAAAAGAATGACAAACCTAAGTAGCACCGAGAACAAGGAAAAAACTGAAGAGTTCAAAGGAGACCAAAAAGAAAAAAGATGTTTACCCAGAAGACGTTTCAGCAATTGCCCCCGACCCCCAAAACAGAGCTACTGGTGGTCTGACATTGGCCTATAGCTGTTTACAGAATTAAAACATTTGTAAGATTTGTCCTAAGTTGCTACTAGGAATTTTATAAATTTTGTAAATCTATAATAGAGCAAGGACTTCCAGAACATCTCATGCAAATGTATGCAAATGAGTCCATGGATGTATGCAAGAAAACAAAAGGAAGGATGTCCTTCCCTTTTTCCTACAAATAGGCCATTACCTTATTTTAAAATTGGCTCTACAACAAAGCCACCAGGAACCAGGGTACATTACTATAGGATTCCATTTTTCATGAAGTTAAAGAACAGGCAAAACTAAACTGTGCTGAGTGAAATCAGACAGCTGGGGTGGGAGGACTGTCTGGTACAGGGCATAAGGGAGTCAGGAATGTTCTTGATCTAGGCTTGGGGAAGGGTGGCAGGAAAAACTCGGTCCATGTTTTCTCGACTGGAAATTGCCCTGGTGAATTCAGTATTCCGTGGCTTCTGAGTAGCCAGTGGCCCAACCCTTCTGCTTTTGCTTTTGAGGCCAGTCTGCGGCAAAAGTGGTATCTGCAGGCGTGGCCCTGAGCTGGGGTGCTTGGGCGTCCCGCTCTAGTTTGGGGGGAATCTGAGCCACAAGCAGAGACACCGGGTCTCTTCTTCCCCCGGATAGAGGAGCAGGCAGGCAGACCAGCAGCAGGGCCAATCTGTTAGAGCGGAAGTGAGGAAAGGGGCAGCCTGCCCCCCATCTGTGCCCCACCCCCCCCATCGGCCCACATCATCCTCACCTGTCGATAGCTATGGCCAGCAGGGCGTTGGTGGAGACGTAGAGAGAGACGGTCCGCAGGTAGTTGACGGAGGCACAGAGCACGTGGCCGTGCTCCCAGGACAGCTGGCGCACCACGTAGTAGTCCATCTCGAAGGGGCAGCAGATGATGGCCACCAGGAAGTCGGAGATGGCCAGGTTGGCGATGAGCAGGTTGGTGAGGTTGCGCAGCTTCTTATAGCGGGCGAGGGCAGCGATAAAGACGAAGTTGCCCACGCCACAGACCAGCATGATGCCCGCCAGTGCCACCCCGATGACGATCTTGGCAGCAAAGAAGGTCCGGGTCTTGGTCATGTCCTCATCCTCATCCAGAGGGAGGTCATAATCACCGTAGCTGAAGTTGAAGGGGAGGGGGGAAGTGGAGTCTTGAGCCGGATTGAAGTTGGGGGCAAAGCTAGTGTTTCCATGCTGGGCTGCCATGGTGGAGACAGCAGGAGGAGTGGTATGTGAGTCTCAGCACGCTGAGCTGGGGGTTTGGACCTTCAGGTGTCACGACTCACCCAGCCTAGCACACTGCCCGCTTCCCTGAGGAGAGTCAAAATGTCATCCTGGACCCTGAAAGGAGACACAACCAGTGGGCACCCTACAGGAGAACGCCTGGTAGTATGCTACCAGGGTTCCCCAAGTAGAGACTGACCAGACCCAGGGACTCCCCTCAGACAGAACTAACCGGGGTACATGGGAGGGGAGACATGAGACCTGGAAATTGGGAAATCTTCCACGGGCTGACAGGCAGTACTGGGCACAGAATGTCTCTCTCCAAAGACATCCAACAACAACCTACATCTTTGCCCTTTTCCCAGAGGCCAGCACCAGTGTGACTGCCCAGTCACGCTCCCTTTCCCACCATCAGCTCCCACAGGGTCTTCGCAAAGTTTCCCAAGCTGTCCAGGCAGCTGCCCCAGTATTCCGCAGCAGTCACAAAGTTGTGCCATCTGTTGGTTAAGGACAATGAAGCTGGAGGACAGGAATACACACAGCAGGGTCTTTCCTCGGAAGCAGGGCACTGCTCCCTATGTCCTGGCCAAACCATGGACGTGGAAATCACCAAATTCATTTGCACATGAACAGGCTGAGTCATCTTGGGCTAGTGATTTACACTGTCTGAGTCCTGATCTTCCTGTAAACCAAATTCCTGCTGCCTAGCCCAGGGCCTGGCACGCAGCAGGGGCAGGACAGGAGTCTGTGGGATGTATGAATGGGGATCCAACCAGGATTCTGTAGGTGAAGGGGACTGTGGATGAGAGGGAATTCTGCTCCCTCTGTGCTTTGGGAACAAGATCTAAAAAGAAATGCTTTGTCTGCTTCTCCTCCCTGCTCCCACTCTTCTGATCAGCTCCCTGTCCCCTTCACCAGACCCCCCACTCGGTTCCCGACCAGGATCAACCCTAACTGAGAGGCACCACATCTGGTCACCAAGGTCTCCGGCCTCTGAAAGTGGTGGCTCCTCCACTTGAACCGAAAAGAGCCCCCAAGAATGGAGGTTGGGGGTGGGGGGAAGGTGGTGTCAGTGAGGACACCGGAGGGCCTGAGGGTTGAAATGTCTTTCTTTGCCTGAGTTCTTTATGTTCTCAGTACCTCAAGATGCCCACGGCAAAGGAAAATAAAGTCTCTGAAGTACTGAGCCCTCAGGAGAGGGGCCACCATGGGGTGCAAGGCGTCTGAGGGCCTCTTCAGAACCACTTTGCTCAGATTCCCAAACCCGAAGAATGAGGACCCCAGCCATCAAACTGTCATCCGCCTCTCCCCGCTTAACACAACTGGAAACGACCCCAAGCGTGGGGGCCACCGGATGCTGGTAGTAAGAAGTGGACCAAACTGGACAGTGGATTTGGCTCGGCCCTGTCAGAGGAGGGGGAGAGCGAGGAATGGGAACCATAGCGGCAGGGACAACAGTGGCAGGGTGGCCGGGCCACTCCGACCTGCGGCACGTCGGCCGGCCGCATACCCGAGGGAAGGACCTTCGACAGATGGGGTGCCAGCGGCGCCCGCGGCCGGAGTGTCCTCCGTCCGGGTGGCTTCTCCCTCTCTTGCGAAACCCCAGTCCCTCCAGACAGCGCTCAGCCCGAGACGGGGAAGCGGGACTCCCGTCCTCCCGCCTTCCGCGCTCCGCGGCTCTCCAGTCCCCGACCCTGGAGGAGAGGACGTGAGCCCGTGTGGCTCAGTTCCCGGCCCCATTTTTCGCGGGATGCACTCCCCGTCCCAGATCCATCCGCTCCGGGAGCAGACTCCCTCCCCTGCCCTCCCATACTCACCCCCCGCGCGACCGCGCGGTCCCGGAGGCGCCGCCCAACAAGGGCGGGAATCGAGTCAGAAATTGAGGCTCAAAAAACGAAGCATGCGAGGCCTCCGGATGAAAAGAAAACTGGGGGGTAGGGGCAGGAACCGGTGAGCAGGAATTCTCCCGGAGAGGCTTCCCTTTTCAGTCTCTCTTTGGACAAGATGCCCCGCTCCCTGCACATACCCTCCCCTGCAGTTTGGCGTTCGCCCGCCCACCCAACACCCGCCGGCCCGGCCCCCTCCGCCCGCGCCCGCGCGCCCCAGTCTCGGCTTCCCGTCGCCCGGTCCTGGCGGGCCCGTGGTGGGTGGTGGACTCTCCCGGCAGGAACTCTTCCACTGCGAGCCAGCCCGAGTACCTTCCGAAAGCTGCGGGAGGCCAAGGCACCAGAATCCCCCCGAGAAAGAAGTGGGCGTCTGAGCCCCCAGGCCGGGCGAAGCCCCCCACCTCACCAAGGGAGACCCGGTATACAGCTCAGTACCTACCTGCCTGGGCGCCTCCTCCCGGGTCGCTCGGCTGCCCTGGCAGTTCGGTTTGGTCCTGGGGGAACCCAACTTGTGCGTGCAGTAGCGCTGCGTACGGGGTGTCCTTCTTTCTTCCTTGCTCCAGCGCGCTTCCCCCGCGCGTCGCGGTCTCTGTCTTCCCGCTGGAGTTGGCGCTCCGCCCCTGCTGTTCAGCACGGCGCCTCGGACCCGGCCCGGTGCGCCCCGCCCCGCGCTCGACTCCGCCCTGGGGTACCCAGCCGGCCTCCCTCCGCACAGCGGCGCAGGCTGGGCGCTGCGCTTCTGCACCTGGTGTGCCCCCCGCACGGGGCGCGCGGAGTTCTGGTTGCGTTGGCACGGACACCCAGTCCGCCGGGTTGGCCATTCGCAGGGGCTCCTGCGTCCTCGCACCCGAGTATGAATGGGACTTTAGCTGGGGTTAGAGGGTGCGGATTCCGAGGAACCAGCAAGGCCCCCAGTGCCCCGCTGAAGCGCCTCGCGGGGGTCACCAAGCCGAGTATCCAGCCTTTGGCAAGAGCCCCGTGCTACCGTCCGCTCCCGCACAGGGCGACTCGTTCAGGAGTAGGCTGCGGTACATTCCGTGTGCTCGAGAGCTGGTGCTGGGGAGAATTTGGGGGTGCAGAGTGGGCCCTTTGGGGTGGGTGGTGGTGGAGACGGAGGCCCCCGGGGAAGTTGGGAATTCCGGTCGCCTGCTGAAATCGCCTACCCTGAGGTCCTCACCGGTACCCTGAGATAACAATACCCACCACTGCCCGAGTCCTTGGCCTTTCAAAGACCATCATCCCACTTCCCATCCCACATCCCCTCCCTGTCTGGAGCCCTGTTTCCAGAGGCCTCCACCTTGCTCCCTCCGGGCTCTGATTTTAGGCAGTTTCTATTGCCTCTCTGGTCCTTGGTTTTCTTAACACAGATTGGGCAGATTCTTTTTTCGGATTGGAAAGGAAGAAATAAAATGCTCTGTGTTGCAGATGGCATGATGTCTAGGAAATCCGAAGAAATTGACCAAAAAAAAAAAAATTCCTCTAACCAGTAAATTATTATAACAAAGTTTAAGGATACAAGATTAATATACAAAAGTCAAATGTTTTGGGGCACATGGGTGGCTTAGTTGGTTAAATGCCGGACTCTTGACTTTGGCTCAGATAATGATCTCAGGGTTGAGAGATCCAGCCCCCATGGGGTTGGGTGGGGAGCCTTCTTAAGATTCTCTCCCTTTCACCCTGCCCCTCCCCAACCTCTCTCCTCATGCCCGCAAAAAGTCAACTGCTTTCCTAGATACCAGGAATGAACAAGTGGAACTTGTAATTTAGAATATAATACTATTTACATCAGTAGCCCCCACAATAAAATGCTTAGGTATAAATCTAGCAAAATATGTATAATGTTCCTATGAGGAAAACTAGAAAACCCTAATGACAGAAATCAAAGAAGAATTAAATAAATGGAGAGAAATTTCATGTTCACCAACAGGAAGGCTCAATCTTGTCAAGATGTCCGTTTTCCCCAATTTGATCCATAGAGTCAATAAAATCCCAATCAAAATCCAGCAAGTTATTTTGTGGATCTCAACAAAGAGATTCCAAAGTTTATATGACGATTCAGGAGAGCTAACACAACATTGAAGGAGAAGTTAAAGTTGGAGCACTGACATTACCCGGCATCAAGACTTACTATAAAGCTACAGTAATCAAGGCAGTGTGGTATTAGTGAAAGAATAGGCAAATAGATCAATGGAAGGGAACAGAGAGCCCAGAAATAGACCCACAGAAATACAGTCTTTTGATTTTTGACAAAGGAGGAAAGGCAGTACAATGGAGAAAAATTCTTTTCAACAAATGGCGCTGGAATAATTAGACATCCACATGTAAAAAAATCAATCTACACACAGACTTTATAGCTGTCACAAAAGTTAACTCAAAGGGTATCACAGACTCAACTGTAAAATGCAAAACTATAAAACTAGAAGATAACACAGGAGAAAATCTAGATGACCTTGGATTTGGTGATGACTTTTTAGATACAGCAACAAAGGCAGGATCCATAAAAGAAAAGAATTAAGAAGTTGGACTTCATTAAGATTAAAAATGTCAGCTCTGCAAGAGACACTGTCAAGAAAAATTAAAAGGCAAACTACAGACTGGGAGAAAAACATTTGCAAAAGATACATCTGATAAAGGTCTTTAACCCCAAATACATAAAGAACTCTGAAAACTCATTCAATAAGAAAACAAACAAACCAATAAAAAATTTGGCCCAAACCTTCATTGACACCTCACAACAAGATATACAGATGTAACTGAGCATGTATCATAAGGGAAATGCAAATTAAAACATCCATGAGGGGTGCCTGGGTGGCTCAGTCAGTTAAGCGTCTGCCTTCAGCTCAGGTCATGATCCCGGGATCCTAGGATCGAGTCCCACATCCGGCTCCCTGGTCAGCAGGGAGTTTGCCTCTCCCTCTCCCTCTGCCCTTCTTCCCCACCCGTGCTCTCTCTCACTCTCTCAAATAAGTAAATAAACAAAAATCTTTGGAAAAAAAAATCACTGAGATACCACTACATACTTATTAGAATGGCCAATGTCCAGAACATGGATAACACCAAAGGCTGGTGAGGAAGTGGAACATCAGGAACTCTCGTTCATTTGTGGTGGGAATGCCAAATGGTACAGCCACTTTGGAGGTTTGGTGGGTCTTTACAAAACTAAACAAATTCTTACCATAAAATATAGCAATCACATTGCTTGCTTTACCCAAAGCAGTTTAAAATTTATTCTACACAAAAACCTGCACATGGATGTTAATAGCAGTTTTATTCATAATCACCAAAATTTGGAAGCAACCAAGATGTCCTTCAGGAGTTAAATGGATCAATTATCTGGAGTCCATCCAGATGAAAGGATGTCATCCAAGGCTAAAAAGAAATGCGCTCTCCATCAAGTCATGTACAGACCCTGAAGAGCCTTCAGTGTATATTACTGAGTGAAAGAATCCCATTTAAAAGGCCACCTACTGTACCATTCCAACTCTATGACATCCTGGAAAAGGCAAAACTGTGGGGACAGTAAGATCATCAGTGGTTGCCAGAAGTTAGGCAAGAGGAGGTGATAGATAGTTGGAGCATGGAGGATTTTTACGGCAGTGACACCACTTTTTATGATACTATGATGGTGGGTATGGGTCAATTAATACATTGGTTCAAACCCATAGAAAGTACCAGAGCAGGAGTGAACCCTCATGTGAATTATGGCTTTGGGTGATAATAATGTGTCAGTGTAGGTTCATCGATTACATCATATGTACCACTCTGGTGTGGGATGTTGGTAACGGGGAAGGCATGTGTGGGAGCCGGGGAGGGGGTATGGGGATATGAGAAATCTCTGTACCTTCAGCTACATTTTGCTGTGAACCTAAATCTGCTCTAAAGAACAAAGTCTCTTTTTTAAAGAAAGTGGGTACAGATTTTCTGGAGCTTGACTTTTTAACACATTAAAAAAAGGCTTGGAAATTTTCTACCCTTTAATGCAGAAATTATATTTTAATGGGTTTTTCCTCTGGAAATAATGAACAGAGTCGTTAAAGATTTCCCTACAAAGACGTTGATAGCAGCATTCTTTAGTTTAACAAGGAACTGGAAACAAACAACCTGAACTTCCCATACTTCCACACTTGATTAATATGTGATTAAAAATGTCTTTTATAAAAGACCACCTTGTCATAAAAATTTTTGAATCAATAAAAATTCACATGATTCAAAAATCAAAACATACACAAAAGGATACCTCGAGAAGCATCCTTCTCACCTCTGTCTTCCTCTCTTTTTCCCTTTGCACCTTTTGTTTTACATCTATTCTTCTAGTGTTTCTTTTGACAAATTCAAAGATATATTCTCATTTATTTCCCTCAAAGAAGTTTCTGAATCAAAATATGGAGTGATACTTCATTCTTTTACAATTGTAGACTAGTGTGTTGTGTGGATACGCTACAGGTTTTTTTAAGTTCCCTTAAGTTTTTTTTAAGCGGGACACATTGGCTTAATATTTTCAAACTATGTCTGTTAAGTTACAAATTGAGTTATTTCCTAATGTTTGGCTAATGTACTGCTATACACAGTGTTATAGTATAAAATTACCAGTGCTTCTGTAAATAACTGTATGTCACATTTATTTGTATATAGGCAAATGAAAATAAGTTGGTATATGTGCTGCCAAAGCGAGCACATTAAGTTGGGTAATAAACTCCTAAAAGTGGTATTGCTGAAAGCAGTAATAATAATAATAAAATAAATAAATAACAAAAGCATTTGTAATTTGGGTAGATATCGCCACGTTCAAGTCCATAGGGTCTCGCCATTTTGTACTTCCCAGTCTTTGGTGGAAGTGAGTGCCAGGGGTTGGACCAGAGTCAACAAGCAAATATCTGCTGAAGCCCTAAGAAGGCAATCACCAAAAGCAGGATTTCTCGGCAATTTCTCTTGACCTTGGTTCTGAATGCAGGGTGTCCTCTCAGTCACCCCAGATACAGTAGGGAGGAGCACTGTTTCCAAGAAACTCACCTCAAGTTATTTTTCTGTGTCTCCATGTGTCTCTCATGGAGTAATTAGTCATCAAATTAAGAAGCTGCCCTTGTTATCAACTGTAGACATATTTTTAGGTAAACTTTTAAATTACTTTGCAAGTAAATGTAATTAAGCTTTCCAAATTATTGTTGGAAAAAGGGGGATATAATTTTAGGTAAACTTTTAAATTACTTTACAAGTAAATGTAATTAAGCTTTCTGAATCATTGTTGGAAAAAGTGGGTCAAGAAGCGTTGGCACTGGCTTCTACCCTTCATTCCATCTACCCAGTTTTCACAGCATTCTAGAAGGAGTGGATCTGTAAGGTGTGCTGGTTGACTCACCTGACCCAGGTAGGGTATTTTTCTTTCTCTGGTTTCCATCTGCTTCCAGGAAGTGCCAGGAAGATTGTAATTGGGAGTGAGAGGAGGCATCAAGCTCTGTGCCTGACAGCGCACTCCCTACCTCCAGAAGGAGACACAGGAACACGGTAGTTTGGGGTGCCTGGGTGGCTCAGTCATTGAGTGTCTGCCTTGGGCTCAGGTTATGATCCCAGGGTTCTGGGGTGGAGTCCCACATCCTGTCCTTGCTCGGTGGGGAGCCTGTTTCTCCCTCTGCCTGCTGCCCCGCCTGCTTGTGCTCTCTCTCTAGTTTGCATGAAAGCTAGACTTTTGTTTAGAAATTTGTAATTATTTCAAGAACTTTCCAAAAGTTCTCAGAGCTCTCAGAAAGAGGAAGTGGTAGGGGCAGGGTGGGTTGAGAGAGCAAAGTCCTTGCAAGAAGCAGGTCATCATCGGTCTCAGTAAAGGAAAGTTCCGTTAATACAACCTTCTTGGTGGAAATGGCATTGTTCTCTGGAAGGATGGATGCATAATAGGATGACAACACACGTGACGGAAAGATTGAGGGCTATCAAGCCAAGAGCCATCTTTGGTTGGGTTTGGAAAGGGTTTAGTTTTATGAGATATTGGGGGGTGTTGATTTTTTTTTTTTTTTTGGCTCCTGGGCTTCTGCCTCTGGGTAAAGCCCAAGGGCTCACATGCTGCCTCTCCCTGAGCTCAGGGAAGGACACCAGCTCCTGCCTGAGACTGCATTTGGGGGCCAACACGTGGAACAACACGTGGGACACAGTCACACAGTAGAAAAAGTAAAAAATTACATGCTTCCTCCGTCCCCTCTCCACAGTCCAGCTCCTTAGAAGGAATCCCTGTTATCTGGACTTTCTCATATACATTCAAATGCAAACCGGGCTAAACTCGGGGGGGGGGGGGGGGGGGGGGGATGCTTGGGCTCAGGATGGGAGGAGTCAGGGGAGGACGGAAAGCCATTTTCCCTATGGGTAACACAGGTCTCTGAGATATTTAACTTAACCCACTGAGCCACCCAGGCGCCCCTCTGAGATATTTAACTTAAATGGTAAGAAGAATGTGACTTGATTCATGCCCCAAGGGGCAAGTAGGCTGTCTGAGTTTGGGTTCCCTAAAAGCAGATCCTGAGATAAAGATTAGAGGGCACTGAGTTTACTAGGGAGATGATCCCAAGAAAGGAAGTTAGGGAAGTAGAAAAGTGGGACAGAGAAGGGGCAGCAGCCAACAAAATGGTGGGAAACCATGCAAATTACCACTGTGAGCAAATGGAATTTAATTGCCCTGGGGAAACTCTGGAAGGAAGCCTGGAACAAGTGCTCTAGAGTTCCACCAGCAGAGGGAGTGAGGGAGCTCAGTCATCTCCTGAGAAGTGGGGGTGGGTAGTGTTAATTCTCCAGGCTCTTCAGTTGGCCTGGCCCAAGAGCAGAGAATAACCTTGGGATCTGAGCATCCTCCTGCAACGAGATGTCATTGCTGTCATTTGGAAGGCACACACAGAAATAGCGAGGGTGTGTGTGTGTGTGTGTGAATATTTGCCACTTGGGCATTACTTTGCATGGTTGTACCGTAATTCTTGGTGGGCCCCGTTGTTTTCTCTCACCTCTATCAAGTTCATCTGAGTGCGTCCTTCACACGGTAATGGCCGAGGTGCAGGAGCTAGCAAATCCTAATGTATAAAATTATTCCGAGGCTCTCTTGCTGGGCGTCTGCTAACATCCCATGGGTTGAAGCATGTGTCGGAGTGCAGTGTCGCAGTTGGCGCAGGTCCCCCTACCTACTACAGGAGGGCACTGCGCAGTTACACTGCAAAGGGCACATACGCACAGAGGAGTGAGGCATCAGGGCCATACAACACAATTTGCTCCCATGTCTCTGATCCCAGGATTACGTGCCCTGCCCCTTTGGCTGCAGCTCTGATTCTGTGAGCCAGACTATGGGCTCAGTCATTACCCTTTTTGGCTTACTTTATCCAGGATTGGATACCATTGCTTGCTCCCAAGGAACCCGGTCGGATTCAGGCATTCTCACGCAGTTGAGAGAACAGGCTCAGAGAGGCTAATAAGTTCCAGAGTTCACACAGCTAGTGGGTGGCAGAGTTGAGATTCACACCAGGATCCCAATTCTAGACTCTGTTGTACTAACTTGAGAATTGTGGTTTCCCTGGAGTGAGGGAGACTGGGCGGAGGTCAGGATTCCTCACTGGGCTCTTGCTCTGGTCAACTCTGCCTGCCTCGGGGGCAGAGCATGGCACTGAAGCCAAGGCCAGGACAAAGAAGGAGAAGAATGAATGAGATCCCCAAGGCCCCTGCTTGACTCCAGGGACCAAATGCGTTCCAGCACGGACTGGACTGACCGGGATGGTGGTTCTCAAATTGGAGTATGTGTCAAGATCTTTCTCAAAAGACATGCGTGGGGATGGGGCACCTGGGTGGCTCAATGGGTTAAAGCCTCTGCCTTCAGCTCAGGTCATGATCCCAGGGTACTGGGATTGAGCCCCACATGAGGCTCTCTGCTCAGCAGGGAGCCTGCTTCTTCCTCTCTCTGACTGCCTCTCTGCCTACTTATAATCTCTGTCAAATAAATAAATAAAATCTAAAAAAAAAAAAAAAAAAAAAAAAGTAAAAGACATGCCTGGGGCCCATACTGGAAGATTCTTATCCCTGTATCATTAAGATTCTCCTGTTTTTGTTCAAGTATTTATTCTTTTTTTTTTTTTAAGATTTTATTTATTTACTTGACAGGAGAGATCACAAGTAGGCAGAGAGGCAGGTGGAGAGAGAGAGGGGGGAAGCAGGCTCCCCGCTGACAGAGAGCCCAATGAGAGGCTGGATCCCAGGACCCCAGGATCACGACCTGAGCCAAAGGCAGAGGCTTAAGCCACTGAGCCACTCAGGCGCCCCTCAAGTATTTATTCTTTACCAGGGTTCCCATTAAAAAAAAAAAAGAGAAGAAAAGAAAAGAAAAAGAAACAGCATGGAAACTAAGACTAGCCTTGATAGAAGTCTTTGACTCTAAGAAGTGGACCTTACTGAATTCTGATGCAAAACGGCCGAGAATCTTCCCAGCAGAACCGCATTTTGCTTTCTTGCTTGTAATCTCTTGTAACAGCTCCGGTTGTGTGAATACTCTTTTTTCTTAAGTACAAAATCAGTGTTGAGCATTTCCCCCGTATTTAATGCAGTGTGGACATGTATGAACCTCTACTAGTTGGTAATGACCCTTAAAGAACACATGGGGGCCAGGAACAGAAAGCTAAGACCAGGAACACATCAACAGGATTTTGAGTCCCGGCTCTCTGTAGCAGACTTTGCTAGTCAATATAAAGTTTTCTGTGCAGCTCGGAGTGCAGCTGGGCCAGGGCCAAGCTGGGGAAGGTGAGAGGTACCGTCCTAAAGAAAGATGCACCTTGTTCAGGGAATGGGAAGTAGGTTTTAAGAAACTATATACCCCATAAGTAGTTTGAATCATGCACAGGTGTCTCTTTCTAAATAGAAAGCAACTGACATTTATGCTCAGAGATGCTTCCATAAGGATGAGTGCCACGGGGTGCTGGGGTGGCTCCCAGCTCAGGAGTCCACACAGTCCAGCTGGTGGCATGTTTTTCCATGCTGACCTCCCTTTGGCATAAGCTGACAATAAGACTGGAGCTCCCAAGTCTTCTCACTCCCATCACAGACATACTCAGCCAAAGATATAAGATGTCTTTAAACAAAGGCATCCAAGGTCATGGAACATTGGTGTCCTTTCCCCTGACTTTGAGGAAATGGTGGGTGAAAGATGGGGGTGGGGGCTGGGCTAGGGAAAGGGAACACTTTGAGTCCCATCTTGGGATACCTGTACTCTCTCCTCCACTCAAAGCTGTCCTTGTCCCCCAAGGGGCTTTTTAAAAGGAACAGTGAGGAGGAGGGTGTGGGCAGGACCAGCAGGGGCCACAGGGCTTCCCCTTGCAAAAACAGAGGTAGAGGCTAAAAGGGGCTGTACACAGACACATAGTGTTTACTGAAACCCAGCCTCCCAACCAAGAGACCTCCAGTTGGAGATGAGGCTGAATAAGAGAAAGAGGAGAAAGGCAGACAAGAGACTACAAAGATAGGATAGTGTGAATATTCATATTTATACTTAATAAAGTATAAAGGAAGTTAAGAGGAGAAGGAGTGAGGCTCCCCTTGACCTTGTTCTGTCTGAAGACCCAGAGGTGCCTGCACTCTCTCCCAGGTCCATCCCCCAATCCCCCCACCCCCACCTTTTGTTCATTGGCAATGGCTCCTTGATATTTATGGCTTTTCCCTAGGGGGTGTTCAATTCCCATAGAATGCCCCTCACTGTGTACTCTGGCGAGCTAGAGAGCTAGAGTTCCGACTGCAGTTTGACTGCGATTTTGCTGTTCTTTAAGGCCGGCTAATTCAAGCTCGGTCTCTGGATATTGAATTGCAGGGAGTCTAAAAGTCACCCATCTCCCCGTAGACTTCCCTTACCTTCCAAAGTGGGCTCACACCTTTCTGAGGCCCTGTTGGTGGGTTTGAGTTTCCCAGAGCTAGAGTCTATGCCTTGAATTCCTGATTACTGTTGTTTTTCTGAAAGTAGAAAGTTCTTGGTGGGATAACAACTCTTGTTGTTGTTGTTGTTTTAATTAACATATAATGTATTATTAGTCCCAGGGGTACAGGTCTGTGAATCGCCAGGTTTACACATCACAGCACTCAGCATAGCACATACCTTTTCCAGGATAATGACTCTTTATACCTCTTCTTTGCAGACAGCAATTACTCTAAAGGGGAGTCATTTTGCTATTGGATGGGTTTAAACAAAAATCTGGCTACTCCCAGAACTAGTAAATAATAATCTGTCTTTTTAAATATGTACCTCTTTTCTGTAGTGTGAAACATATAACATTAGATTTACCATTTTAACCATTTTAAAAAATAATTTTAGTTGTTTATTTGACAGAGAGTGAGAGATCACAAGTAGGCAGAGAGGCAGGCAGAGAGAGATGTGGAAGCAGGCTCCCTGCTGAGCAGAGAGCCTGATGAGGGGCTCTATCCCAGGACCCTGAGATCATGACCCGAGCTGAAGGCAGAGGCCCAACCCACTAAGCCACCCAGGTGCCCCAATTTTAACCATTTTTAAGCAGGGAGTTCAGTAATGGTGAGTATGTTTACATTGTTGTGCAATGGATCTCTAGAACTTTCCCACCTTGTAAAACTGAAACTCTACACCCATTAAATACCAATTCCTCCTTCTTCCTCCCCCCCAGCTCTTGGCAATCACTTTGTTACTACTTTCTGTTTCTGTGATTTTAACTAGAGTCAATCATCCAAATCTACTCCAAATGCCAAAACAGTGTCTTCACCGTGCCTAATGGTTGCTCTGATAGGTTACTCCGATTATGACTTTTTCCCCCAAGCTCTTTCAACTTCACTTTAAAGACTATTATTAATGAAAATAGCACACCAAGCCAGGCCAGCCATCCAAGAAGGCAATGCTTTGTAATAGAAAGCTGGTTATAATCCAAATGTTTCAGACATAGGAAAAAAATCTCGAAAAAGAAACTGCAACATGTTCGCTGTGATTATTTCTGAGCGGTAAAATTACGAATCAATTTTTACTTTGTCTTCATTTTTTAAAAAATTTATTTGACAGACAGAGATCACAAGTAGGCAGAGAATCAGGCAGAGAGAGAGAGAGAGAGAGAGGAAGAAGCAGGTTTCCAGCTGAGCAGAGAGCCTGATGCAGGGTTCGATCCCAGAACCCTGGGATTATGACCTGAGCCAAAGGCAGAGGCTTTAACCCACTGAGCCACTCAGGTGCCCCACTTTGTCTTCATTTTTAAACTGATGCACAGAAGACATGGGTTACTTTGTCTAACAAAGAATGCACATACAAAACCAAAGCAAATGTTGTCCAGTTGTTTGGTACTATGTAAATGACAATATTCTTTGTGATATTTTCAATGTTTTTGAAAAGCTAACTGGGGAATGAATGAAACCAATCAGAGAGTTTTGCACACATGTTTTCTAAAGGCCAAACGATTGGTTCAGAACCAGCTGGTCAGGGTGCCTGGGTGGCTCAGTGGGTTAAGCCACTGTCTTCAGCTCAGGTCATGATCTCAGGGTCCTGGGATCGAGTCCCGCATCGAGCTCTCTGCTCAGCAGGGAGCCTGCTTCCTCCTCTCTCTCTCTCTGCCTACTTGTGATCTCTCTCTGTCAAATAAATAAATAAAATATTAAAAAAAAAAAACCAGCTGGTCAGATGGTTAGCCAGTGAGAAGGCTTCTCGAGGAGAAGGCTGCTGGTGTTGGTGAACCTTCCTCATATCAAGGGGCCCCATCAGTGGACATACTAGGGAAAGTTATTCTGACCAGGCGCAAAACTCAGATGATGCATGGCAAGCACCAAGGATATAAGTTTTCCCCAGGCCTTTGCCTGAGTCAGTCATCACTGGTTGCAACCACCAAAAATGGACTTGAACCAACCCATGCCAGAGAGTGGAATCGGGAGGGGAGAGGGGATCGCGTGCTGTATTCTTGCTTCTCAATTACCTGGACTGCAGATGCTGAAGAGGGGAACTTAGTCAGAGCTCTCAGCAGCCAGAATCACAGCTGGAGGGTCGCCACAATGTCTGTGTCTCCAAGTTCCAGTTCTGTTTTTCTGTATCCTCATCTCTCTGTGTGTTTGGTCTGTTCTTCTCTCTCCTTGGCTCAGACGCAGCTCCATCTGACTTCTCAGTTTTAAAGCCCAAGAATCCTACATGTCTAGGAAAGAAAGAGAATTTACCTGAACCAACTTGGGTCAGGCACCTGCTCAGGTGGTCGGTCACTAGCCCACAAAGGACATTTGTGTTATTTGGAAAAGGCATCATTTTTTCCAGGCAGATATAGCCCTGAGCCAGCACATGCACTCAGGTTTCACTTGCACCCACCCCCCATTTCCTTGTGCAGTGCACAACTCAGACAACAATAAATAGGAACCCTTGTCCACTTCTGGTCCAGTCAGCTGTGGCTGGGATGGAGGTAGGCATAATCACTTGGTCTCCCCCAAGGATGTGGGTGGGGAGATAGCACTCCTTCCTTCTGCACCCCAACCCAGGAATAAAAGTAGCTCTAGCATTTTTCATCCTACCTCTTTCAGGCAGATGATATTACAGTGGAGCTAGAGGTACTTTGGGTTGGTATATTCTGTGAAGAAACTGTGACTTTTATAAGTAGGGTGGGCTTGATTAAATTGAAGTAGTTAAGTGTGTTAATATGTAGAGCTAGGAAAGGAAAATAGAGATCACCTAGGCTCATCAAATAACTGAGTGAAATATAGCACCATTTTGAGACTTAGCACTGAAAAACAAATGGTTTATTAAAGGAAAGAATAGGACTTCACCTGCAGGACCTTTTCATTCTAGAAACTTGGAAGCACCTGGGATGGAAGGGCATCATGTCTGTCAGGAGGGGGAGCAGGGATGAGTGGGGTCTGGAGTGCCCTCGTGGCCCTTCTGGAACCAGGAGACCTGGCTCAGAGAAGGCAATCAGATTTTTCCTTTTTGAACTCTGCTTGAACCCACTCTTATAAACTGGCTCATGGCTTTCTGAAATCTGTTTGTAATTGTCAACCGTGTTCCATATTAGACATGAAACCCCATCTGTACTTCTGGAAAGCCGCTGGTCTCTTCTGGGTCTGTTTTTCCTCCCCACTCTGTGCTTTCCCTGTTTGATGAAACTCCAGGCTGTGTCAGGCGTCCCCTGGTCCCTTTTCTCCCTGCATAGCAGGAACGCCCACTGGGCCATCCTTCCCTCAGGCTTTACTTCCCTGCCCTTCTAGGGACATGGAATTGCCAAATTTACTTTGAGATGCCACCCCCTGCCTCTGATGGCTCATTCCTAGCTCCTCACATCCCTTTAGACCTGACAGAGTTAAGCACACGTTTCAAAATGTCATTCTCTTAGCGGTTGAGACATGACAAGTCATTTGCTCCTCTCGCAGATGGAGATCAACATACTTGAACTCAGAATATTTTTTGAGACTCTAGACTGTTCCTAGGGTTTCTGCTTCATATTCCACAGCTTGTGTGATAACACAGAATAACCTTGACTCAATTAGATTCACAGTATGTCAATATCAACTCTGGCTGGGAGGGTCAACCTCGGCGGGAGATGCTGACTCTGATATTAGCAGCTGGGGCACGATTGGTGGAATCGTGTGAAGTCACCAAAGGTTTTCTAATTCCACCATCCTGGTGTATTTTCTTCTTGTTCAGAAGATACTGAAGTTTATACAGCATGTCTTATGCTCTAGGTGTGACATGACTTAGGCAATTAATGGTTTGATGTTGCCTTGGAAGGTTTTAAACGTCTAGGGAGAACAACAGTTTGGCTCGTTTTAGAGACTCTTGGCTTAACAAGCTGCAGAGAACTTGGAGGAGCGAGCTTGTTAAAATGTGGGCTGAACGCCTGAGCAACAAAACACCCAACGGGAGAGTCCCAGAGAAGATGCCATGACTTTTCGTGCACACAGTTTTAGGACTCCCGTGGTTAAGCCATAAAATTGTTAGGAGGTCAGGGCCAAGGAACTCAGAAGAGCGAGCCAAGAATAATATTCCAAATAGATTTAGAAATGTTTGCTGCCAGTCAGGCAGGGAGAGGAGTAGGGAATCCTCTGAGTGGAGCAGGCTGGTGAGAGAATCACTGTATTATTTAATCCGCTAATCAAACAGCTGGATACCTTCTGGGGTATTTTCATAACTGCCCAGAGCTCAGGAGACATTCTAGAAAAGGAAAGATGGCATTAAGCTTTATTGGATAATTGGGAAGTTTGATCATCAGATCACTCATTTTACGTTGCCCTCCCTGAATATTAAATTGGCAGAAGTAGAAATCAGGGATGAATGGACATGCCTTCTGACGCTTCAGTAGAAAGTGTGGTGGAATGTGCATGGGTGAGTGGATTGTGTGCTGTCTCCTTGCTTCTAAATTACCCAGACTGCGAAGGACTTACATCTGTGGATCTACTTCCAAGCAGCCACATTTGGTGAGTGAGTCTGCTCCTCGGGCTTGGCTGTCCACTGGAACCACCAGGGGAGCTCTAAAAAAAAATAAAGGTATGAGGGCTTATTCCCAGGGATTCTGACATAGTTGGTCTGGGGTATGGCCTGGGTATTGGGATTTTTAAAAGCTTCTCCAGATGATTCTAATATATAGCAAAGTCTGAACAATCTCTGGGATTTTCTGACTACTCTAAACATTTTTCAACATATTTACTCCTTGAGGTTGGATTCTCTGACCTTTATTGAAGCTTGGGGAGTTTCTACTGAACAGTGTATTTATGTTCATTCCTGGCTAAAGAACATTTAGAATGTTCCAGTGTATTCTTCAAACGCACATAGATGTCTATTTGTACTAAAGTAAGTATGTATGTGGAAATTCACAAGATAGGGATTTTAAATTCAATTGGATTTAGACTCTGCTGAAGCCATATTAGGTTTTTCTTTGGAGAACCTGCTAAGGATTCGGTGTTCTTTTTTTTTTTTTTAAGATTTTATTTATTTAGGTGTTCATTTTGTTTTGAGAAAGGTTGTAATTGGTGCAAAGGAATCTGATTTTTTTAAAAAAAACAGGTAACACTTTATATCTTAAACCAGTTGGCGAGTTAGGGTTGATCCCAAGTGTATCACTTAGCTTTTGCCCTCTAACAAACTGTTCCAACATCTCGGGGCTTGAAATAAGAATATTCATTACTTCCCATGAGTCAGTGGGTCAGCGGGGCAGTTCTGCTGATGTGGGCCAGGTGTGACTGACCTCATCTGGGCTTGTTTATGCGTCTGAGGTCGGTTGGTGAGCTGGATGGCTTCATTCATCCATCTGCTGGTTTTCCGGCCGAAGACGTGGGAGACAGGAGTGACTGGCCCATGCGGTCCCTCCTGTGCCAGCAGACTAGCCTGGCCTCACCCACATAACCTTGGAACTCAAGGTTCCAAGACCAGCAAGAGGGTAGGTTCCGATGTGTAAATACACATTTCTTCATTCTCTGCTTGCATGGTTTGCTTGTCGTCCTGTTGGCCAAAGCATGTCATCTGGTGAAGTTCAGAGCCCCTGTGAGAGGACGTTACCAAAGGGCTTGGATAGAGGAGGCCGGGAACAAATAGGGTTCATTACCACAAACAAAGCACCTGCCACCTCAGGGCTGCCCATTCGGCCAGCATCCGGCTTACCTTTTCCTTTCATTTGAAAATACAACTGCTCAAACCCTCATCCCATAAACCCAGAGTATTCCGTGAGTGCCCTGGCCAGCATCTCCATAGATGCTTGGGGAGAGGGAGAGCAGGGGGCAGGGAGAGAAGCAGTAGGCGGAAGCGGTGCAGGAGGGGAACACTAACTTCCGTCCCCCAAATTCTTGCATTAATTTTTTTCTTTCACGGAATTGTCGATGAATCACGGTTTTTCACTCCACCTTGAGCCATTGTTCTTCTCCTTCCAGATTTTATTCAGCCTTGAAGTCTCAGTGCTCAGGTTGGCTTGTTATGTATAAGGGAGGAAATGGAGCTTTACAACAGAGTTATCTAGAGGGCATCACTGTAGCCAAGGGGTCAAACCCAACATGCCCAACCAGGCAACAGAGTGACATCGTGAGTCTTCTGGTATGATGCCCTGGAAGGGGCACAACCTCCTGTCTGTGGTATTCCTGGTCAAAATGCCTGAGCTGAATCTTGTTAGGTGGAAAAAAGTCACAAAAATACAATCGAGGAGAGGGGGGAGGAGTCAAAATGGCGGAGAAGTAGCAGGCTGAGACTACTTCAGCTAGCCGGAGATCAGCTAGATAGCTTATCTAAAGATTGCAAACACCTGAAAATCCATCGGCAGATCGAAGAGAAGAAGAACAGCAATTCTGGAAACAGAAAAACAACCACTTTCTGAAAGGTAGGACCGGCGGAGAAGTGAATCCAAAGCGACGGGAAGATAGACCCCGGGGGGAGGGGCCGGCTCCCGGCAAGCGGCGCACAAAATCAGGACTTTTAAAAGTCTGTTCCGCTGAGGGACATCGCTCCAGAGGCTAAACCGGGGCGAAGACCACGCGGGTTCAGCGTGGCCTCAGGTCCCGCAGGGTCACAGAAGGATCAGGGGTGTCTGAGTGCCGCAGACTTTGCGGGTATTGGAACGGGAAAGCCGGCTACAGAGACAGAGCCGACAGTAAGCTCACAGCTCGGTGTTACCTTGAACTGGTCGCAGGCTCGGTGAGCTTCGGAGCGCGGCCGGAGGTCAGGCAGACGGGAGTAACTGGGCGCTGTTCTCTGAGGGCGCACTGAGGAGTGCGGCCCTGGGCTCTCGGCTCCTCCTGGCCGGAGACCAGGAGGCCGCCATTTGTATTCCCGTCCTCCGGAACTCTACGGAAAGCGCTCAGGGAACAAAAGCTCCTGAAAGCAAACCCAAGCGGATTACTCACCCCGGCCCCGGGTAAGGGCGGTGTAATTCCGCCTGGGGCAAAGACACTTGAGAATCACTACAACAGGCCCCTCCCCCAGAAGATCAACAAGAAATCCAGCGAGACCAAGTTCACCTACCAAGGAGTGCGGTTTCAATACCAAGGAGAGCAGCAGAATTCCAGAGGAGGAGAAAGCCAAGCACGGAACTCATGGCTTTTTCCCTGTGATTTTTTTTTTAGTCTTGCAGTTAATTTAATTTTTTTCTTTTTCATTTTTTGTTTTTTTTTTTCTCGCCTTCGGGTAAAAAAATTTTTTTTTTAACTGTTACCTTTTTCTTTTTTAACGATTTTTTACTAGTTTATCTAATATATATATTTTTTCTTTTTTACATTTTTCTTAGGTGTTTTCCTTTTTTTTTATAATTCTTTTCTTTTCTTTTTTCTTTTTTTTTTCTTTTTTCTTTTTCTTCCTTTTTGAACCTCTTTTTATCCCCTTTCTCCCCCCTCACGATTTTGGATCTCTTCTAATTTGGTTAAAGCATTTTTTCCTGGGGTTGTTGCCACCCTTTTAGTATTTTACTTGCCCCTTCATATACTCTTATCTGGACAAAATGACAAGACGGAAAAATTCAACACAAAAAAAAGAACAAGAGGCAGTACCGAAGGCTAGGGACCTAATCAATACAGACATTGGTAATATGCCAGATCTAGAGTTCAGAATGACAATTCTCAAGGTTCTAGCCGGGCTCGGAAAAGGCATGGAAGATATTAGAGAAACCCTCTCGAGAGATATAAAAGCCCTTTCTGGAGAAATAAAAGAACTAAAATCTAACCAAGTTGAAATAAAAAAAGCTATTAATGAAGTGCAATCAAAAATGGAGGCTCTCACTGCTAGGATAAATGAGGCAGAAGAAAGAATTAGTGATATAGAAGACCAAATGACAGAGAATAAAGAAGCTGAGCAAAAGAGGGACAAACAGCTACTGGACCACGAGGGGAGAATTCGAGAGATAAGTGACACCATAAGACGAAACAACATTAGAATAATTGGGATTCCAGAAGAAGAAGAAAGAGAGAGGGGAGCAGAAGGTATACTGGAGAGAATTATTGGGGAGAATTTCCCCAATATGGCAAAGGGAACGAGCATCAAAATTCAGGAGGTTCAGAGAACGCCCCTCAAAATCAATAGGAATAGGCCCACACCCCGTCACCTAATAGTAAAATTTACAAGTCTCAGTGACAAAGAGAAAATCCTGAAAGCAGCCCGGGAAAAGAAGTCTGTAACATACAATGGTAAAAATATTAGATTGGCAGCTGACTTATCCACAGAGACCTGGCAGGCCAGAAAGAGCTGGCATGATATTTTCAGAGCACTAAACGAGAAAAACATGCAGCCAAGAATACTATATCCAGCTAGGCTATCATTGAAAATAGAAGGAGAGATTAAAAGCTTCCAGGACAAACAAAAACTGAAAGAATTTGCAAATACCAAACCAGCTCTACAGGAAATATTGAAAGGGGTCCTCTAAGCAAAGAGAGAGCCTACAAGTGGTAGATCAGAAAGGAACAGAGACCATATACAGTAACAGTCAACTTACAGGCAATACAATGGCACTAAATTCATATCTCTCAATAGTTACCCTGAATGTTAATGGGCTAAATGCCCCTGTCAAAAGACACAGGCTATCAGAATGGATAAAAAAACAAAACCCATCTATATGTTGCCTCCAAGAAACTCATTTTAAGCCCGAAGACACCTCCAGATTTAAAGTGAGGGGGTGGAAAAGAATTTACCATGCTAATGGACATCAGAAGAAAGCAGAAGTGGCAATCCTTATATCAGATCAATTAGATTTTAAGCCAAAGACTATAATAAGAGATGAGGAAGGACACTATATCATACTCAAAGGATCTGTCCAACCAGAAGATCTAACAATTTTAAATATCTATGCCCCCAATGTGGGAGCAGCCAACTATATAAACCAATTAATAACAAAATCAAAGAAACACATCAACAATAATACAATAATAGTAGGGGACTTTAACACTCCCCTCACTGAAATGGACAGATCATCCAAGCAAAAGATCAGCAAGGAAATAAAGGCCTTAAACGACACACTGGACCAGATGGACATCACAGATATATTCAGAATATTTCATCCCAAAGCAACAGAATACACATTCTTCTCTAGTGCACATGGAACATTCTCCAGAATAGATCACATCCTCGGTCCTAAATCAGGACTCAACCGGTATCAAAAGATTGGGATCATTCCCTGCATATTTTCAGACCACAATGCTCTAAAGCTAGAACTCAACCACAAAAGGAAGTTTGGAAAGAACCCAAATACATGGAGACTAAACAGCATCCTTCTAAAGAATGAATGGGTCAACCGGGAAATTAAAGAAGAATTGAAAAAAATCATGGAAACAAATGATAATGAAAATACAACGGTTCAAAATCTGTGGGACACAACAAAGGCAGTCCTGAGAGGAAAATATATAGCGGTACAAGCCTTTCTCAAGAAACAAGAAAGGTCTCAGGTACACAACCTAACCCTACACCTAAAGGAGCTGGAGAAAGAACAAGAAAGAAACCCTAAGCCCAGCAGGAGAAGAGAAATCATAAAGATCAGAGCAGAAATCAATGAAATAGAAACCAAAAAAACAATAGAACAAATCAACGAAACTAGGAGCTGGTTCTTTGAAAGAATTAATAAAATTGATAAACCCCTGGCCCGACTTATCAAAAAGAAAAGAGAAAGGACCCAAATAAATAAAATCATGAATGAAAGAGGAGAGATCACAACTAACACCAAAGAAATACAAACTATTATAAGAACATACTATGAGCAACTCTACGCCAATAAATTTGACAATCTGGAAGAAATGGATGCATTCCTAGAAACATATAAACTACCACAACTGAACCAGGAAGAAATAGAAAGCCTGAACAGACCCATAACCAGTAAGGAGATTGAAACAGTCATTAAAAATCTCCAAACAAACAAAAGCCCAGGGCCAGACGGCTTCCCGGGGGAATTCTACCAAACATTTAAAGAAGAACTAATTCCTATTCTCCTGAAACTGTTCCAAAAAATAGAAATGGAAGGAAAACTTCCAAACTCATTTTATGAGGCCAGCATCACCTTGATCCTAAAACCAGACAAGGATCCCACCAAAAAAGAGAGCTATAGACCAATATCCTTGATGAACACAGATGCGAAAATACTCAACAAAATACTAGCCAATAGGATTCAACAGTACATTAAAAAGATTATTCACCACGACCAAGTGGGATTTATTCCAGGGCTGCAAGGTTGGTTCAACATCCGCAAATCAGTCAATGTGATACAACACATCAATAAAAGAAAGAACAAGAACCATATGATACTCTCAATAGATGCTGAAAAAGCATTTGACAAAGTACAGCATCCCTTCCTGATCAAAACTCTTCAAAGTGTAGGGATAGAGGGCACATACCTCAATATCATCAAAGCCATCTATGAAAAACCCACCGCAAATATCATTCTCAATGGAGAAAAACTGAAAGCTTTTCCGCTAAGGTCAGGAACACGGCAGGGATGTCCATTATCACCACTGCTATTCAACATAGTACTAGAGGTCCTAGCCTCAGCAATCAGACAACAAAAGGAAATTAAAGGCATCCAAATCGGCAAAGAAGAAGTCAAATTATCACTCTTCGCAGATGATATGATACTATATGTGGAAAACCCAAAAGACTCCACTCCAAAACTGCTAGAACTTATACAGGAATTCAGTAAAGTGTCAGGATATAAAATCAATGCACAGAAATCAGTTGCATTTCTCTACACCAACAGCAAGACAGAAGAAAGAGAAATTAAGGAGTCAATCCCATTTACAATTGCACCCAAAACCATAAGATACCTAGGAATAAACCTAACCAAAGAGACACAGAATCTATACTCAGAAAACTATAAAGTACTCATGAAAGAAATTGAGGAAGACACAAAGAAATGGAAAAATGTTCCATGCTCCTGGATTGGAAGAATAAATATTGTGAAAATGTCTATGCTACCTAAAGCAATCTACACATTTAATGCAATTCCTATCAAAGTACCATCCATCTTTTTCAAAGAAATGGAACAAATAATGCTAAAATTTATATGGAACCAGAAAAGACCTCGAATAGCCAAAGGGATATTGAAAAAGAAAGCCAACGTTGGTGGCATCACAATTCCGGACTTCAAGCTCTATTACAAAGCTGTCGTCATCAAGACAGCATGGTACTGGCACAAAAACAGACACATAGATCAATGGAACAGAATAGAGAGCCCAGAAATAGACCCTCAACTCTATGGTCAACTAATCTTCGACAAAGCAGGAAAGAATGTCCAATGGAAAAAAGACAGCCTCTTCAATAAATGGTGCTGGGAAAATTGGACAGCCACATGCAGAAAAATGAAATTGGACCATTTCCTTACACCACACACAAAAATAGACTCAAAATGGATGAAGGACCTCAATGTGCGAAAGGAATCCATCAAAATCCTTGAGGAGAACACAGGCAGCAACCTCTTTGACCTCAACCGCAGCAACATCTTCCTAGGAACAACGCCAAAGGCAAGGGAAGCAAGGGCAAAAATGAACTATTGGGATTTCATCAAGATCAAAAGCTTTTGCACAGCAAAGGAAACAGTTAACAAAATCAAAAGACAACTGACAGAATGGGAGAAGATATTTGCAAATGACATATCAGATAAAGGACTAGTGTCCAGAATCTATAAAGAACTTAGCAAACTCAACACCCAAAGAACAAATAATCCAATCAAGAAATGGGCAGAGGACATGAACAGACATTTCTGCAAAGAAGACATCCAGATGGCCAACAGACACATGAAAAAGTGCTCCATATCACTCGGCATCAGGGAAATACAAATCAAAACCACAATGAGATATCACCTCACACCAGTCAGAATGGCTAAAATCAACAAGTCAGGAAATGACAGATGCTGGCGAGGATGCGGAGAAAGGGGAACCCTCCTACACTGTTGGTGGGAATGCAAGCTGGTGCAGCCACTCTGGAAAACAGCATGGAGGTTCCTCAAAATGTTGAAAATAGAACTGCCCTATGACCCAGCAATTGCACTATTGGGTATTTACCCTAAGGATACAAACGTAGTGATCCAAAGGGGCACATGCACCCAAATGTTTATAGCAGCAATGTCCACAATAGCCAAACTATGGAAAGAACCTAGATGTCCATCAACAGATGAATGGATCAAGAAGATGTGGTATATATACACAATGGAATACTATGCAGCCATCAAAAGAAATGAAATCTTGCCATTTGCGACAACATGGATGGAACTAGAGCGTATCATGCTTAGCGAAATAAGTCAAGCAGAGAAAGACAACTATCATATGATCTCCCTGATATGAGGAAGTGGTGATGCAACATGGGGGCTTAAGTGGGTAGGAGAAGAATAAATGAAACAAGATGGGATTGGGAGGGAGACAAACCATAAGTGACTTTTAATCTCACAAAACAAACTGAGGGTTGCTGGGGGGAGGGGGTTTGGGAGAAGGGGGTGGGATTATGGACATTGGGGAGGGTATGTGCTTTGGTGAGTGCTGTGAAGTGTGTAAACCTGGTGATTCACAGACCTGTACCCCTGGGGATAGAGTATTATGCCTCCATCAGAAAGGATGAATACTCAACTTTTGTAGCAACATGGACGGGACTGGAAGAGATTATGCTGAGTGAAATAAGTCAAGCAGAGAGAGTCAATTATCATATGGTTTCACTTATTTGTGGAGCATAACAAATAGCATGGAGGACATGGGGACTTAGAGTGGAGAAGGGAGTTGGGGGAAATTGGAAGGGGAGGTGAGCCATGAGAGACTATGGACTCTGAAAAACAATCTGAGGGTTTTGAAGGGACGGGGGGTGGGAGGTTGGGGTACCAGGTGGTGGGTATTATAGAGGGCACGGATTGCATGGAGCACGGGGTGTGGTGCAAAAATAATGAATACTGTTATGCTGGAAATTAAAAAAAAAAAAAATAAATAAAAATACAATCGAGGAGCATTGTGCAAAATAACTGGCTTGAATAGTTCAAAAACAGTACCATAGGAGACAACATGGTAGGAGAACTATTCTAGACATAACAAAATTAAAGAGATATGATGGGAAACCTGGGTGTCTCCATTAAACACCTGCCTTTGACTCAGATCATGATGCTAGGGTCCTGGGATCGAGCCCCATGTGGGGCTCCCTGTTTAAAGGGGATCCTAGTTCTCCCTCTGCCTGCCCCTCCCTCTGCTTGTGTTCTCTCTCACAAAATAAATAAATAAATAAATAAAATCTTAAAAATAAAGAGACTTGAAAAATAAATGCACGAAAAAAAAAATAAATAAATGCACGACGTGATCCTGGAATGAATCCTGGATTGAAAAAAGAAGTCATAAGGATATTTTGGGGGAAGATCTGGGAAAATCTGAATATGAATTGTTTTCAGTATTATTAAATTGATATTAAGTTTATAAAGCGTGCTAATGGTATTGTGGCGTGTGGGAGAATACATATTCTTAGAAGACACATAGCCGAATATCTCAGGGTTAGTTATCAAGATGTCTGCAACTTACTTTCGAATCGGTTTCAGTCAAAAACAAGCTAATGTGACAAGGTAACAATCAGTAATTCTGGGCAAACGGTATATGAATGATTGTCGTTCGATTCTTTCAAATTCTCATAGGTTTGAAATTTTAAGATTAAAAAGTCGGAGAAAATCTTTCGCCGATTTGCACTAAAACTGAAATGACAAACTCATCCTCTCTCAGGGTCTGGATTTTCTGAGCTTCTTTTAGGCAAAAAACAAACAAACAAGCAAACAAACAAGAACAAGAGCAAAATCCGCAGAGGTTTTCTCATACTCTTTGACAGGAAGTCTTTGGACACAAGCCTTTCGGGAGGCTGGGATGGGAAGAGCCTAGAAAATTGCCCCATCCTTCCCCGGGGCTTCTTTCTTCTTAAAGTCAGGACATCCCGGCTTTGTGCAAACCACCAAATCCGACAGTTCACTTTGGCCTTTTTTTTTTTTTTTTTTTTTTAATTTTTTTTTTTAAGATTTTATTTATTTATTTGACAGAGAGAGATCACAAGTAGGCAGAGAAGCAGGCAGAGAGAGGAGGAAGCAGGCTCCCTGCTGAGCAGAGAGCCCAATGCGATGCCAGCCTCGATCCCAGGACCCTGGGATCATGACCTGAGCTGAAGGCAGAGGCTTTAACCCACTGAGCCACCCAGGCACCCCTAATTTTTAATTTTTAAATTTCTTTTCAGTGTATCAGAATTTGTTGTTTATGCACCACACCCAGGGCTCCATGCAATACGTGCCCTCCTTAATACCCACCTCCGGGCTCACCGAACCTCCCACCCCCCACCCCTTCACAGTTTTGCCGTAGAAGGTGCCCTGCTCCTCCTTCCACTGCCCTTTCTGGGATGTCTTGGTATCACTCTACTTTGGTGCCTGATGCCTTCCCCCGGGAAGCCCCAGGGAGCATGGAAACTGTCATTATCACCTGTCAATCCCTCCACTTGCTTCCCAAACCACTCTTCGTAGATTCAACTGGGAAACAGGAAGCAAATACTGTTCTGTGAAACTGACTGGTTCTGCTTCGGGTGGATTCCAGGCTCAGGTCCCCCATGTCGGTAGGGCATGCACTACTTTTAAAAATTATTCCTGAGCAAGATGTGAAATTTAGAATTAAAAGTCTTCTTCTTTCCTATGGTTCCTTCCAAGGGCAGACTGCCTGTGTTTCTGAACCCCAGGTGGTCTATTAGACCTCTCCTGGCACATTCTAGGGTTTCATGGTGACTTTCCAAAGTTGGGCAGCTGCCAACCACTTGTGCCCCCACTGCCCAACCCAGCAGCTCCTGGTCTGAACGCCAGCTACCCTGAGCAGATAGAACACAGTTCTGAATTTTGTTCTAGAATGTTCTTCATATTCTATTGTAACATTTGAAGATGGAAATACAAAAAATACAAAAAAATACAAAAAAAATACAAAAAATACAAATAGTAGTGTGCTATTGATTTCTTTCTCTGACAAGAAAAACATCAGGTATTGCCCTGTTAGCCAAACTAGGTATGGGAGGTAACTCTGAAAGGGTTTTGGATAACAAGTTGGTAGCCTAGGGGAGGGAAGTAAATGGGCAGGAGAGAGGAAGACAGTCCAGGCTGGTGACCTTTGGTGTGGTGATGAAGAGGGGGCAGCATGGTATATTCTGGTGAAGGCTGGAGAGTAGGGCAGGAAGCAGAAAACCCAGAAGAGGTGGCCATTCCTGGTACATTAGTTTAGACTTCATTTCCAAAATCAGTCGTTTTTCATTTTTGTCACCTGGGAATCACTTATTGAATGCCATTATTCTAAAGGGTCACCGATTGCTGATTATAGGTAAATTAAGAAGAACCGATTCAGCGCAATCTTAAAGAATACAACTGAAGCCTATGGATTTTTTAAAGAAATGAAAATAACAGTTTCATATCAGTGAGATGGCATTTTCCGTGCTCTCATCCAAGCTCAAGAAGAGAAAAGTTGTGCCATCATGTTCCATCAGTTTCTTTTCTTAGTCTTGCTAAAATTAGAGATTCTAACACACAATATATCCTGGGAATGGCAGCCAATATCTCGCCACTCTTTCAAAAGGAACTGCACATGTGGATTGCACAGAGACAGAAATTATGGAGGATTCTCCCAGAAAACCACACTCAGCACTTTGTCGGACGCAAAGTCAACAGGAACCCCACACTCAGTGGCTGGAGAGTCGAGTGTTTCCACCTGGGAGGGAGGCATAACTGGATTCATAGCCCCTCTTTGGCAGAATTTAATTCCAGAGTAGTCTTTATATTCTATTATAACACTTGGATGTGGTTTTTAAAATACAAATAATAGTATGCTATTGATTTCTTTCTCCGACAAGACAATGAAGTCATCAAGAACTGGCAATCGACCAAATGCTCAAGCATCGAGCCATTTGTACATTTCGGTTTGTTTCCCTTATTTTCCTCCAGCCCTCTAAAGATATTTATCATTCAGTGATTTTTGCAGCCTAGTTGTTAAAGACAAACCTGAGTCAGTCTGATTCTTGGCCCTTTGTAGGTAACCTGCTTTCCACTCTGATTACTTTTGGGTTTTATCTTCCCCCCTTTTTATTTTTATTTTAAATAAGCCTGGGAGGAGCCTGGGGCTGAAAGTGACTTCAAAACATCAGTGATCACGAGGAGTACATGTTAATACTCATAGAAAGCTCATTCTTCATCCTTCACTGATACAGGAGCCAAAAGATCCACCAGCTAAGGCATCCTTTTGTTTTGAAACATGTGTGTATGAATTTAGAAAAAACTAGACCGATTTTATTGAGGGCTTTTCAGAATATTTTAATCTGTTGACTCATGTCTTTATTCAATGGGGAGAAATTCTTAGCCATTTTCTTTTCAGTAGTACCTTTGCACCATTTTTCCCAATTTTTATTATATTCCCTCTACTTTCTTGGTTTACGTTATTTCTGCTTTCTGTAATCCGGGCTTTTTCTTACACTGTTCCCTGTGTCTGGAATGCACTTTCCACCACACCTGCTCCCCTTTTCCTCCAAAATTCATCAGAACTAACTCCTCTTCCATGAAACCTCTTTTGATCCCCAACTGGCTATACCTGGTTCTCCGATCACATGAAATAACCCCTCCCCCTCCCCGCCCCACAGACACCAGGTGTCTCCTGTTCCCTTCTATTTCTCAAATCCTAGTTCAATGCAGGACACAGGTAATTCATAGCGTGTTGGCTGGAAGGTCACCACCGAGAAGTAAAATGGAACTGTGGTTTCAGGAACATTCTTCTTGGATAACACACCGCACACATGCAGACATCAATGATGTTAGCAAGTGATGACGGCTATCTCAGAAATAATAGGTCACTAATAGATAATATTACCTGAATCTCTGTTGTGTGACAACCACTGTGCCAAGCTTTTTAATTGATTGTTTCAGGTCAAATTCAAAATAGCACCAGAGGGAGACAGTGTGATTCTCGTGGTCCAGCGAGGACACTGAGGCTGAGAGGGGTGAGTGACATGCACACAGCGGGGGAGAATCTAAGCTGGGACAGGCACCCACATCTGGCTGGCTGCAACATGTGGTTGGATATCCACCGGGTTCCAAGGTCTCCCGAAAGTCGACAACAGTGGACGCGGGACCATGTTGCTTAGTGACCGCTCAACATTTTGGGCGGGTTGTGAACCTAGGCCACGACTGAAACTTGTTTTTGTCCTGAAAATGTGATTTCTGTGGCCACTGGGTAGTCCTGTGGCCCGGCCAAGTCTAAACCAAAAATCACTCCCTGGCTTTTGGAATTAGCTCTGGACCACTGCTTCTGTACTGGATGAGTCTTAAGAGTGGGAGGCAGTAATTGTGTTTACTTTTTAAGTATTATTCATGTGGTCCTCAGGGAAGATGGGGACATTTTTAGACTTTTTAGAGAATTTGCAAATGTCTCAAATATCAATATGCCAAGAAGTCAGTGACTGGTGAGGAATCTCTCCATATTTATATCTTTATATCAATGGAGGGAACCCATAATTCCTACAAAATTGTAAAACCCATCATTTATGGAATAAGCCTCACAAACCTGCCAGATTTTTTTGGCCATAAAAAAAACCCAAACAAACCAGATTTTTCTGGTCATAAAAATTTTGTTTTGGCTTGATCTACTTTAGCATTTTAAAGAGTTATGATTTTCTTACAAAATATATGAGGCTAGTTACATGATAGTAAAATTCCCCCTCTTTGCAATTTTGTAAATAGGTCTGAGAATAAGTTAGAGAGGGTGGGGGTAACCACCTTCCAAATGTAGACTCCCAAGGGTATGGGTTTTGTTTTCTTGAGTGTTGAGGTCGTGGTGGATAGACTGAGTAACTTTCTCAAAACTGAGTGGGCAAATTGAGAGGTGGCTTTATTTTTTGGGGGGGTGGGAGGAAATGTAGGAAGGACAGGTCATGCAAGGTGACCGTCTCCTATAGTACTCCCTCAGAACACTCTTAGCATGCCTGCCTAAGCTGTAACCTCCTTCTAGAAGGTTCCTATATAAAGGTAAGGTAAGTGTTACAGGTTAGTTTTGTCCCCCTCCCCAAATATATTGAAGTCTTAACTCCTGATTCTTGTGCTTGTAGCCTCATTTGGAAATAGATTCCTTACAGATGTAATCAAGTTAAGATGCGTTCAGGAGGGCGGGCCCCATCCACTATAACTGGTGTTTTTAAAAGAAGAGGGAAATTCAGATACTGACTCACACACGGAGTAGACATCCACATGAAGTTGGAGACAGGAACTGGAGGCAAGGAATGCCTGGGCTGTCAGACTCTGGAAGAGGCAAGGAAGGATCCTCTATTAGACCCCTCAGCAAGATCATGGTCTTGTCAGCACCTTGATTTCAGACTTCCAGCCTCCAGAACTGTGAGTGAATAAATGCCTATTGTTTTAAGCCAGCTTACCGTTCTTTGTTACAGCAGCTTTCGGAACATAATACAGACAGTGACTCTCAAAACTGCTAGTGTTCAGGGGCACCTGGGTGGTTCAGTGGCTTCGGCTCAGGTCATGATCCCAGGGTCCTGGGATCGAGCCCCACATCGGGCTATCTGCTCAATGAGGAGACTGCTTCCTCTTCTCTCTCTGCCTGCTTATCTGCCTAGTTGTGATCTCAAATAAATAAATAAAATCTTTAAAAAAGAAAACCAAACTGCTGGTGTTCAGAAACACCTGGAGAGCTCACAGACAATATGAATGCCTGGGCCCCCATCCTAGATTGGTAGGATTTCCATGGTATGGGTTTTGGTCTCGGTATTGCTCCCTGCCCCCAGTAGGTAGTTCTGCTGTGCAGCCGAAGATGGAACCACCGAGAAAGTCATCATGCTTTGTACCCCATGTCCATGTTTCTCAGGCTCCTGCTAATGAGGCCAATGACAGGCACCCTTTAATGACAGGTAGGTACGATTTGGCTTTTGAAGTGCAAGAACTTTGTCCGATCTGAGCATCCTACATGGGAGAGATGATGTTCTGACCCGATTGGATCTTCTTGCCTGGGAATTTGAATGTGAGATATAGGAACAGTATGAGCAGATGGTCGAGAGGTACAGAAGTGAACAGAAGGCAGCGAGTCAAGCTCAAGCAGGAGAAACCATGAGAAAACAGATGACAGGTCTAAGTGGGAGGCAGAGCATGGGAAGGTCAGTGCTGGGGAAGTGGGGGAGGAGCTGCAGAGAAAAGCAGAAACAGAAGTGTTGAATCTGAGTTTGGAAGACTTCTTGAGCTGCTAGAGGGTGGTCAGAGCTGCTCATGGATACCCAGCAATGCTGCTGCAGTCTCGTTACTCTGCAGACAACCAACACCAACATCATCTGGGAGTTCATTAAGAACACCTTGCGCCCTACACTTGACCTCCTAAGATCTGCATTTTTGCAAGATCCCAGGGTAGTTCATTTGCTTAATAACTTTGTCAAGCACAGCTTTCTATAGCCTGGCTGAGGGCTTCTCGTATTATATCTTGGACTTCTTTTACTCCCCAGATCACCTTATAAAAATGAAATCACTCGAGGGAACTTGAGTGGGTCTCTGTTTCTTGCAACCAGAAAGATCTATACCCATGAAGGTTGGTACAAGTTTCGGCATAGAAGCTGTATAAAGTCAGAGACATTTGGAAAATGAATCTAGGTGTTAAGGGTCGCTGCAGACCCTGCCTCTGCCCTTCATCCAGTGTTTTCCATAATAGCGGGTCCCACAGAGGTAGAACTTCATGAATATCCCTAGTTTGGTGGTTCTCCAAGTGGTCCCTGACCCAGCAGCTTCAGCATCACCCAGCAAGGTGTTAGAATCCCAAGTTCTCAGGCCCCGTCACAGACCTACGGAATCAGAGACCCTGGCAGGGGCGGCGGGGGGCGGGGGCGGAATCCAGCCCTCTGTGCTTTAAGAATCCTTCCTGGAGTTGAACACTATTGTTCTAGTTCCTTGGTTTTCTACCACTTAGTCTCTTACCTCCAGAACCACAGGGTAAATGGCAGGGATGTCACATCTGATCCTTTCATAAAAATACTGGTGGGACAGCTCTCTTGGTGAGAATCCCAACCTTTTAGTGGATCCCAAATGCCCACAAATGGTGAATGAATAAACAAATGGTGGTATATTCACGCACTGGAGTAGAGCAATGAGAGAGAATGATTTACAGCTATAGACAAAACGTTGAATGAAAGAAACCATGCATGAAAGAATGCATATTGTATGATTCCATTGATATAAAAACCCCTGGCGAAAGTAATATATGCTGTGAGCTGTCAGGCTTTGGACACAATGCCCCCCCTCCCTGGGACACTGTCCCCACCCCCAGACCCCCGCTCTTTCCTCTCTAAATCCTCCTCATCTCGCCATTCTTAGTTTAGTGTACTTTTTCAAGGGCCTTTCTCTGCTACCTCATTCAAAAGTTACCTTGGAAGGAGAAATGTCTGGGAAGAGGGACAAAGAGGGCTTTTAAGGGAACTAGTAATGTTCTATTTCTTGTTCTGGGTGTTCTTGACACAGGTGTATTCATTTTGTCAAAAAAAAAATGTATCAAGCCATATACTTACCATTTATGTACTTCTTTGTACCTACGTTATTATACTTCTGAGAAATTTTAAAAAATATACTGGTGGGTGTTGTAAAATGTTTGAGTCTTGATGTGATTTTTCCTACAGCATATTTTTTATAGCCTGTAATTTGGGGTTTGGGTCTAATTTCTTGTTTTCGATGCATGGGATCAGGAACGTTAGTGACCCGTGTGGTGCGTGAATTTCCAAAGCCTTAGCTGGAACAGAGTGTTGACACTGGAAAATGATTAGAAGTTTACAAAGGGTTCTAAAACACATTTTGCTCACGTTTCCCAATCAAGTTTTACAATGCAATTTATCTTTTTGATCCATGAACAATTTCCCTGGATTGTTTTTCTGATACAATAATTTTACCGTCTCTCTCTCTCTCTCTCTCTTTTTTTTTTTTTCCTGGGGGACCCTTTTAAATCACCTTTGGAATTCCTTGGAAGAAAAAATTCTGTGTGATTATTTGTTCTCCATCAGCCCACTTAGTCAACACGTGGGCAGACTTTTTGAGGAAGTAATTTCATTGGAGTAAAATGAACATCTAGGAGATGTTATAAGCTCATAATGAAGACATTTGCAAATCATTACAGCTTCATTCCAAAATGCACAAATACTTATTACATATGCATGGCCTAACCTGCATTTTAGAGAACTAATCAGAAAAGAGGGAGAAACAGAGAAACATACCAACATAATCAGCGTTTATTCAGACTCAAAGGGCAAGGTACAGCCCCTCTTCCATTATAATTGACAAGGTAGTTGAAGAAAGGATAATGTGTCTTTTGAGAGTCACAGGCTTGGTTTTATTTCCATTACCCCAGATTCAGGTTTAATGGAAAATCCAGCCACAACTCCATCCAAATCAGATTCCTGGGCTTTTGAGATGGAAAGAGCATTCCTTTTGTGCAATTTGCCTCTTTTAACAGGTAAAGTAAAATGGAGCCCACAGAGGCCAGATGGCCTCCCCAAGTCCACGTACCTGAATAGTGGAAGAGTGTGGCTGGACTCAGTATGTGAACCAGTCCAACAGGGCTCTTCCTAGGGACTCACTGAAAGCCCAGCCGAGAGCTGGTCCTGGTGAGGAAAGGGTGACAGGGGAAGTGACGTGGGGCCCAGGAGCCCAAAGCAGAAGTAAGCCACTCTCAGAACCGAGATGTGCTCACAATGGAACCCTGGGCCATTATGATCTTACCTCCTTGACTGCTTTTCCCGGAGCATATTTGGACTAGATTTCTTTGGTATCCTGTGGATTTTCTTCCCTTCTACTTTTCTTTATGAATTTAATTCAGTGCATGAGGTGTTGAGAGCTGTGTGTCAAATAGCTAGATGTTGGAGATTTATTTGGCAGTGAACATCGCTGTCCCTCCCCCCATGGTGTTGAAGGACAGATGTTAGAAAAATCATCATCAGGGGACATGCAGGGTGTTGAGAGGTGTAGAATAAGGTTTTGAAGCTAGTCTGGGGTGACAGAGAAAGGTTTCTGAGAAGCCAGGAATGGCAGGATGAGTTGGTGTTAGTCAAGAAAGACCAGGGGACTGGCTGGGCTGGGGACCATGTGCCAGGCAGATGGAGCCTCATGAGTAAAGCCTGGATTCAAGAAACACAAAGTCATTACCAAGGAGACCTCTGAGTCTTTATTCCTCAAAGACCTGAACTGCTCGACTCCCAGGACTGTGAGCCAATCAATTTTTTTTATACCTAAACTTCTTCAAACCATACTAAACATATTTTAGAGAGGCACCTGAGTTGCTCAGTCATTAACCATCTACCTTTAGCTCAGGTCATGGTCCCAGGATTCTGGAATTGAGCCCGGTGTTGGGCTCCTTGCTCAGAGGGGAACCTGCTTCCCTCTGCTGGTCCTCCTGCTTGTCTACCCTCTCTCACTGTCTGTCAGATAAATAAATAAAATCTTTAACAACCACCCCCAAATCCCACATATTTTAGGAGACAAGTAAAGCCTGAACACAATTATTTACATGGTAATTTCCTTTCAAAAAAATACAAGGGAAATTTTTAAAATTATTGCTGTCATCAAAAAGGCTTTGCCCTGGGACGCCTGGGTGGCTCAGTGGGTTAAGCCGCTGCCTTCGGTTCAGGTCATGATCTCAGGGTCCTTGGATCGAGTCCCGCATCGGGCTCTCTGCTCAGCAGGGAGCCTGCTTCCTCCTCTCTCTCTCTGCCTGCCTCTCTGCCTGCTTGTAATCTCTCTCTGTCAAATAAATAAATAAAATCTTTATAAAAAAAAAAAAAGGCTTTGCCCTCATTTCTGTGTGCTTCCATAGGCATATTAAAAAAAAAAAAAAAAAACAACCCTCTGGGTGTAATTTGATTAAAATATTCAATTTTTAAAAAATATTAAAATAGACATACTTATTGCTTGTTCAATGCAAATGATCTAGTTTATAAACTCTTCTGGAACAAATGAGAGGAAAGTCAAAATATACATAGAATTCTGTGTTCAACCCCTCCCTCATCCCCACTGAAGAAGGAAGGTATGGGGACTACTTATGAGTTACATTCCATTACAATGGTCAGAGGTTGAGATGGAGAATGATTAGGAAATCAACTGATTCAAGGAAAGGTTGAAGATGCTAACATATCATGGTCTGAAGAAGAGGAAATTTGGGTAAGAAATAATTTTCACTGTACCGATCAGGGAACTTGATTTCAACCAACAGAAACCAGATTGATATTAATGGAAAGGGGATTTGGAGGTACATAGCAGGGGTTAGGGTGGGGTCTGGGCAGGAAATAAGCAGGGGGAGAGATGTGCTCTTCTGTTCAGGACATAGGGAAGATCTGGAACAAAGGCTAACAGGATCTCCAAATATTTCCTCCCACCCAAGTTATGCAGTGAGAAAGCATCTGACTGGCTGACCCAAAGTCAAATGCTGATCCCCTTCTCTACCAGGAAGAGGCAGAAGGAGTCTGGCACTGGGACAACCCTATACCAAGACCACACAATATTGGGAACATCCAAATGGGGTGTATGGCCAACCATTGTTATTTCCTGTTTACTTATGTCGTTGCTTGCTTATTTTCTGTCTCTCGCTCCTGAAATATAACCTCTTTGACAACTGTCCACTGTTGGATCCCTAAGCTTTGAGTAGTAGACCATCAATAAATACTTGTGTGGGGGGCGCCTGGGTGGCTCAGTGGTTGAGCCGCTGCCTTCGGCTCAGGTCATGATCTCGGGGTCCTGGGATCGAGTCCCGCATCGGGCTCTCTGCTCGGCGGGGAGCCTGCTTCCTCCTCTCTCTCTCTCTGCCTGCCTCTCTGCATACTTGTGATTTCTCTCTGTCAAATAAATAAATAAAATCTTAAAAAAAAATAAATACTTGTGGAATGTATTAATGAGTGGCACCCAAGGGATGCAGACCTATTCCACATTGCCCCATGTATAGATAGGAATGAATGTGCCATTGGTTTAGAGATGTGAATTTTGGCTCCAGAAAAGAAAGACTTTTTAAATTATTTTATTAAATTTTAAAATTCAAGTATAGTTAACATATAGTGTTATGTTAATTTCAGATATACAATATAGTGATTCGGTAATTCTATACATCACTCAGTGCTTGTCATGATACATGTACTCTTTAATCCCAATCTCCTATTTCACTCATCCCCCTCCCACTTCCCCTCTGGTAACCACCTGTTTGTTCTCTATAGTTAAGAATCTGTTTCTTGGGGCACCTCAGTGGCTCAGTCATTAAGCATCAAACTTCAGTTTGGGTTGTGATCCCAGGGTCCAGGGATCAAACCCTGCATCGGTCTCCCTGCTCAGCGGGAAGCCTGCTTCTCCCTCTCCCACTCCCCCTGCTTGTGTTCCCTGTCTCATATCTCTTTCTGTCAAATAAATAAATAAAATCTTTAAAAAAAATCTGTTTCTTGGTTTGTTTCTCTATTTTCCCCTTGTTCATTTGTTTTATTCTATTTTGTTTTTTAAATTCCACATGTAAGTGAAATCATATGGTATTTGTTTTCTCTGACTTTGCTTAGCATTATACTCTCTGGCTCCATCCGTGTTGTTGCAAATGATAAGATTTCATTCCTTTTTATGGCTGAGTAATATTCCATTGTGTGTGTATATACCACATCTTTGAGATAAGGAAGACTTTTTTCAAAAACCGGAGTTATCAGATGGCATTATAGTCCATCTCATGAGTAATAGGACTCTGAGTTTGGAAACAGCAGTGGGATTTCAGCATGGACACCCATTATCCTCTTCCGTGATAACACCTCCTGCCAACTTTTTTGGGGGTTCTCTTCTATCACTCTCAGGCCACGTGTTTTCTGGGAAGTTCACTCCACTTGGAAATCCAGAGGTTCACGTAATTGGTAAGTTCCATTCCCCTGGCCACAGTGACTAATTCAAGAAGGGCGTGTGACCCAAATCAGGTCAAGCAGGGCCACGAGGCTCCAATCCAGGGCTTTTGTCTGAGCCTTGGGGGAAACACTCTCTTGAAGGATTTGCTGTCATGCTGATGGGGATCTGGAGTAACCAGTAGCCCCCATGTGAAACTTGAGAATGGAGCTGATTTGGAAGAAGGCAGAACTGAGAGAAAGAGGGAAGCCTTGATCTATGTGTGCTTGAAGCCAGATCCACCCTGAATTCCTATAACACAAGCCAACATTTTTCCTTGGGTTGGGTTTTCTGTTAGTTGCAAGATCATGCGCCTCCAATGATGTAAGTACCAGCTCTGATCGATTGCTAGCGACCAGCTCCAGCACTGTGTTGAGCAGGATCCTGGGGCCAAATCCTGGTACAGTGGAAAGAGTAAGGTTGGTGAATGTTGTCACAGGAGTGGAAAGGGGAATTGTGTTGATCATGCCATGCGTTTGCCATCCTGGGGCTCATTTCTCAGGATATCTCATCCAGATTTCTATCATAAAGGTTGGGCCAGGTGGTCTGAAACAGTGTTGTTCAGTGGAAACCTAAGGTGTACCATGGAGGCTGTTTAAACTTTTCTAGTAGCCATGTTAAAGAAAATAAAAAAGAAACCATGAAGTTACTCTGAATAATATCCCTTATTTAACACAATATATCCAAAATATTATAATTTCAGTCACTGGCACTGGCTGCATTTCAAGTGTCCTGTAGCCACACGTGGCTAGTGGCAACTGAACTGGACAGCATGGATCTAGAACCACAGAATGTTGGTACTAGAACCAGCTTCAACCAGCACCTCACTGTAGAGATGGGTAAATGGCAGCAGAGAGAGATGTGAGTAGCTTTCCAAAGCCCATGAGTGAATGCAGTGATTTTCTGTGGCGTATTTCCTCCCTTCCCAACAGAAAGCCTGTATGGTGGGTGTGGGAGGCAGAATAACACCACCTCTCCCCAAAGATGTCCATGTTGTAATTGTGGGAACCATGATGGTGGTACTTATGTGGCAAAAGGACTCTTTGAGGATGTGATGAAGTTAAAGGTCTGGAGATGCAGAAATTATCCTGGATAATCCAGGTGAACCCACTGTCATCTCCAGGTGCTTGTAGAGGGAGATGGTCAAAGTCAGATAAAGGCGATGGGACGATGGAGGCAGAGGTCGGGGTGATGCATTTTGAAGGTGCAGGAACAGGCCAAGTCAGGGGCCATAGCAGGCCTCCAGAAGCTGGAGAAGCAAGGAAATGGATCCTTCCCTCAAGTCTCCAGAAGAAAAAGAACGCTACCAACACCCTGATTTTAGTCTTAGAAGATTCATTTCAGACTTTTGAACTCCAGAACTGTAGAAGAATAAGTGTGTTTTATTTTAAACCACTTCATTTGTGGTAATTTATTATGGAAGTCATAGGAAACCAATGCAGTCACTCTACATAGTGAGTTGACAAAATTTGTTCTCTTGATTGTTTTAGGTACAAATCAACATCCCCTGCCATGAGACCCCTCATCTTTACTCTGGCAAATTCCGAGGCATATGTGGCCATTTTCTGCACATGGTTCCCCATCCCCCTGGGATACAGCTGAAGGAAAATTCTCTAGCATAGCTCTTGGCATCTCACCAAAGCTTTACCTGTAAAATGTGACTAGGTGAATCTCTCCACTCTACCTGGGGAAGTGGTGTCCAACCCTTCGGTAGTCTCCGCATCTGGGCTGGGGAAGGGGTCCCCAAGTTTATTGGTGGGTTATTTTCCTTGGCTCCTTCTAGGAAGTTCTACAGAGGACCACAGAGCAAGTGCTCTCTTGCATTCCAGAATAATGTGGCCGCAAAAGGAAAAAAGCAAGTAAAAAACACCATAGTTCACATCATCCTTTCCTTTTGTTAAATGCCAGACCACGGCTAGAGAACTTCAAATGTGACATTTTCATCATCCAATTTAGCCATTTAGAAAATGGAACTTAATAAAGCCAAATGGGATAGTTCTAAGAGCACCAGAGAGTCCAGGGACTTAGATGCAAAAAATTAGCTCATCACTTATCTGGGTCTGTGTTTCTTCACCACCAAAAAAAAAAAAGCTGAACTCAGACGTCCTTTGTGGTGCTCAGATTTTATTATTTTAATTGCATATAGGAAGTTCACTGCTGGCTTGAGAAACAGCCATCACAACACACAACGTCCCCAAAAGCCTAATTTCAACTGCAGAAACATTTTGCATCATGCTCAACTTGAGCCTTGTTCTGAATCTCACAGGATCCTGCCCTGTTGAAGGGGTCACTGAGACTCTCCATCCCAAACCCTCCCATCACAGCTGAGGAAACCAAAGCTCAGAGAAGTTGAGGGACTTGTCCAGCTTCTTGGGATTAGACATAAGGTCTCTTGATTCACAAGCCCGGGCTCCTGTTACTCCCTCATCAACTCCTATGTTTAAATCTATAGTTTCATTTAAGAGGAGCCAAGAGGGACACCCCTTCAGCCCACGTCAGGGCAGAGGTGAGGAAGGAGGGAGTGTGGTGCTGAGAGTGCTGTCAAATGAAATGATCACCTGCGAGGCTGGGCCAGTGGTTGGTAAGTAACTCACCAGCGTGGAGGAGTCATGGCCATCTTTGCTGCGCTGGTCGTGGGTGGTCACAGATCACGATCACCTTTTAAAGGCGGGGGCGGGGGTTGGTGGTGTCACAGGGCTCAGTCTCACGACCCTAAGATCATGGGTTGAGCCGAAACCAAGAGATGGGTGCCCAACCAACTGAGCCACCCAGGTACCCCTAGAAAATCTTTCTTAAGCAGGTTATAGATCAAAAAATTGGACTCCATCAAAATCCAGAATATCTATTCACAAAAGACTATGCAATGAGCAAAAAGGCAGGCCACGGAGTGGGAAGTGATATGTATAAGATTTATGTCTGTCAAAGGACTTTTATCCAGAATACCTAAAGAACTTCTACAGATGGATAAGAAAAAAGCTGGACACCCCAACAGAAAGGTGTGGACTAAAAATTGAACAGGCATTTCCTGAGGACAGTGCCCAAGAACATCCAAAGCCAGGTGCTGTGTTGGGGCTTTCATCCATGTGGTTATGGACTAGCATCGATGTGCATATGCTTTCCACATATATAATACATACACTGCCAGGGTTTTTTAACTGAATGTGAGTCGAGATCAATGTGTCAGGTAGAAGCGCAAAGTTTGGCCGCAGATGAAGAATCAGTAAATACTTATTCATGTATTTAACTATTTGTTTTGAGGCATCTCAGTAGAGATCAGTGAAGTTTTTAAAGGAAGGCTAGTCGTATTTTAATCCAAGGATAGACTGGGGGGCGCAGGGAGCAAGGAAGCCAATGATTCCCTGGAAGGATTAAGAAACAGCTGGTTATTGGTTACAAAGGGAGGTAACATTTTGATTTAAAGATCCATTTTCTTCAGTGTGCCAGAAATTACGTTGTTTTCAACCACTGAAAGTTAAGATGAGAATATTTAGATTGTAAACATACCAATGTGTGGCTGAGGGAGAGACAGAGCTTTTGAAACTTTCATAAGTTTACAAAAAAGGTTGAAGAGTATTGGCTTCAAAGTGTTCTAGAAGGTAGGGGTGGTGGTTGTGGAGGTCCCAGCAAGCTCCCCTGGGCTTCTGGGCATCCGGGATCCATCAGGGCATGCAGGGGACCTGGCACACGGTGGGTGCATCACAGATGTTTTTGACTGATGGACAAGGTGATCTTCCTCACTCACCACACAGTTTATCGTCATGTCCAGTGTTTTTCACGTGGGCTGATGACCAGCTGTTCTCACTTGCTGACTCAACACACTAGTGGACAGTTGTCCTTACAAATCTACCCTCTTCTTCTTCTTCTTCTTTTTTAAACTAAAGGAATCACAGATGGGAAGGCCAAATGTTAAGAAGGCCAAATGTTAGGAAGCCTATAGTAAAAAACAAACAACAAAAAAAACCCCGACAGTGGAAAGCGTCATTTAAATTGTTTTTTGAGAAAGTAGCTTGGAGATGAAAGGGTAAGTCTCGTAAGCTGCACTGTTTTTTAATATAATCTTAATTTTCCCCTTATACGGTAAATTCCCTATTATCTTGCCTAGGTGGAAATAGTACATTTGGATCAATTAAACAGTTACTAAGTATACTTGATATTGTCACCTAATTACTTTCCTTTTGGCAAATCAGAAGACAGTTCAGGATTCTGTATGCCTTGGGACCTTTCTTACGAATGCTAATTATCCTTGTCTTATATGTGTGAGAAAACATTCAACCAGAGAAACAGAACAGCAGAAAATTTGGTTTTCTTGTGCTCAGAACGGAGACTGGAAAAGGCTGACAGACCCAACAGGAAGCATACAAACTACTGCCTGAAGTATTTGCCCCTAAATCCGGGGCCATTTTATAAGGTTTTGAATCTTAATGAATGAAATGGGCTTCTCTCTGGCTATCCCCGGTCAGCTTAGATTTTTCTCCAGTAGTTCTCTTGGTATGAATAGCTCTGCATATTAGAGGAAATGAAGAAACAGCAAATTAATAAAACAGTTTAATTTCCTATAATCAAAGAATCGGGAAGATTCTTGGATTTGGAAGAAATTTGGTAAGTTATCTCTATAGAAAGAGAAGTCTGGGCATTGTTATTCTTCCAAAATACAGCCTTCATAGTTGACTCCAGTAATTTGGTGCCTATGAATCAGTGGGACTCTTACTCGGTATTAAGTACACATTATTATTACTCACGGCAGATGCCTGAAATGTGATGATGCAGACAGTTCTCATTTTGCTGGCAGGTTGGGTTCCAAGATGTGCAGACTGGGTATCTGGAATTGAGAAGATGATCAGCCACGGAATCAGTGTCCTAAGCGGAGATTGCATGGCCAGGCCGTAAGACAGAAAATCCTTCAGTGCATTGTGCCCTGAAGCACAGCTGGGGACCCCACCTACCTTTCCACCAAATCATTGTCCAGGCTTCAGCATTGCCTCTGCGTGGTGCTGGACCGGAGGAGACCAGGGTTCACATCCCAGCTCCGCCACACATCAGCTGCGGATCTTTGGGAAAATGGATTTACCTTTCTGTGCCTCAGTTTGCTTTGCTGTGAAATGGGGATAATCATACTTCCCTGAGGTCACCAGACTCCAAGCTGTTCCCTAGTAATCCTCCCTCCTGGTATTCATGCCCTTGTATATTCTTTTCCCACACAGCCTAGGGGTGACCTGGATAACCAGTAGGATATTGTGGAAATGACAGGATAGGACTTCTGAAGAAGGATTGAAAAGCATATGGCGGTTTGCTCTCTCTTGGATCTGCTCTGGCGGAAGCCAACTGTCATGTTGTAAGGACACCCAAAGAGCCCCACACTCAAGCGGTCCATGGGGCAACACCACAGTTCCAACAACCAGCATGATCTCGCCAGGAATGTAAGGGAGTATCCTCCAGCCCTTGTCAAGCCTTCAAATGATGGTGGCCTCAGAAGGGACTGAGCCGGAGCCAGCAATGGGGCCATTCTCATATTTCTGACCCGCAGAGATGGCGTGAGATAATAAATGTTTCTTGTGTGAAGCTGCTAAGTTTTGGGGTAATTTGTTAGGCAGCAATAGATAGCTAATATATTATCTCATGGGTGAGATAATGTAAGAATGTAGTTTCTGGGCAGAGAAAACACACAATAAATGGCATTTGTTTATGTTATTATCCCATTATTATGCCTGGACTGCCTGGCGTGCTGATAGATTTCAGTACCAGAAATAAAACAACCATCCTATTAGTCATCAGTCAGGAACACACAGATCACTGAGGATGGCAGGAGACATTTTTTTCTTCTTCCCAATTGGTTTCCCTCTGATCCCACAAATGGGTGAGCCTCAGTGGGTGCTCACACCCCCTTCTGCACCTGGTCTCCCTCCTCTACTCTTTCCTATGCACCCCCCCACCCCCATTCTCCTCTCAGGATCCCAACTCCATCAGGGGGCACCCAGGTGTCCGGAAGGCAGACACACGGTCAGGTTCCTGATTCCATAGCGGATCCTTGAGCCTTCAGAAGGGTGTATAACTCTGGTGTTCTGCTATGCTAAAGACCCATTCCCATCAGGGACTGGGGTCTATCTGAAAGATGGGTGTTAGCAATTCACACTTGATCTTAGCCAAAAGGCCGAGAAGCAATTCAAGCTGTCCCAGTATTATATTAACATTATAGTAATTGTCACCTTTCCATGGCTATTTACAGAACATTTCCATCACACTCAAGGACCAATCTTATTTTTGCAGCGCCTTTTTTTGGTGAAGGTTGGAGGGAGAGTTGGTTTCCTGATATCAGTTGCAATTTTTTATGTGAATAGCCCTTGGTAACTCTGAACTGTATACTCTCTGAGTTCGTCGATGGGTAGTTCCAGATGTTTTCTGGTGCTCCTGAGAAGTACTAACTCTCTGTCAACACTGAGGCACTTGAGAAACACAAATCACACACCAGATTACCATCCAGAATTTGCATTCATGCAGACACATTTAATTAGAGCCAATTAGCAATTATGGTAAATTCTTCCATTGTTGTGAGGCTTAGTGGAAGAATTCAAGAGAATAGAAAGAATTCTTGAGAGTGCTTATTAATTCAAACAAACATTAGGCTGAAGATTTCACATGGGAAAAAAACTCAAGATGGAAATAATAAAAATATGATTAGGAGCTCATTTTCAAAGAGATCCAAGATAATTGAAATAAGAACTGACATTTGCCTTCATAACGGCAATTTACCTATAAGCCAGTCCTTGTTCACAACCCTGTGAGGGACATTGCCATGCCACAGACAAGGCTACTGAGCACAGAGTGGAAAAAGAACTTGACAGAGGATACACAACTGGTAAGAAGCAGAACCAAGCCTCTGGTGTCTTTTCCAAAATCCTGTGAGGCTTCCCTTGCGTGACAAGTTTTGTTCTATGAAAGCATATAATTAATAAAAGAATGGATTATTAATAGATTTTTAAAAGTAAGTTCCTCACTCTCTTTTTATTGTAGAAAGATACATGACATGAAATTGACCCCTTTAAAAAATTTTAAGTGTCTGTCTTTCAAAGTTATACTGCTTTATCTTCCCACAGTGTTCTAGAGCATCATTGTCCAATGAAAATACAACAGGAGTCAGAGAGACGAGTCTAAATTTTCTAGTAACCACTTAAAAAAAGCAGAAATAAGTGGGATGCCTGACTGGCTCAGTCAGGGGAGCGTGTAACTCCTGATCTCGGGGTTGTGAGGGTGAGCCCCATGTTGGGTGTAGAGATTACTTAAAAATGAAAATCTTAAAAAAAAAAAAAAGGGAAAAAAGGGAAATAAATTTTAATGCTAGATTTATTTAATTCAATATAATCCCAAATCACTTCAACATGTAGTCCATACAAAACTTATTACCATGATACTATACATTCTTTGGTTCTATAAAAGTCTTTGAGATCCTGTATGCATTTTTCACTTACTGTATATTTTAACTTGGGTACTCAGTTTTCATTGGAAGCTTTTAATCTGTGTTTAGATTTCATAAAACTTACAGCTGAAAGTTTGTTCCAAAGTTAAAAGTTTCTTTTGTTTTTAATTTTTATTTATTTATTTGGGGGGGAGAGAGAGGGAGTCCACAAGCAGGGGAAGGGGCAGAGGACGAGGGAGAGAGAAAATCTTAAGCAGGCTCCATGCTCAGCACAGAGCCCAACATGGGGCTCAATCCCATGACCCTGAGGTCATGACCTGAGCCAAACTCAAGAGTCAGTTGCATAACCAATTGAGCCACCCAAGGACCCCCAAAGTTTCTTTTTAACAAAAAAGTTTCTTTTTAACAAAACGTTTATTTTTTTTAATAGTTGATCGGTAAGTGTTTATTGAATGAATACCCCTGGATCAGGTTCTGTGTTTGTTTTTTTGTTTTTGTTTTGTTTTTAAGATCTTGTTTATTTATTTGACAGAGACAGCCAGAAAAGGGAACACAAGCAGGGGGAGTGGGAGAGAGAGAAGAAGACTTCCTGCTGAGCAGGGAGCCCGATGTGGGGATCGACCCCAGGACCCTGAGACCATTACCAGAGTCGAAGGCAGACATCTAAAGACCGAGCCACCCAGGCACCCCTTAACGAAACCTTTTAACAAAGGTTTCTTTTTAACGGATTTTTAAATTTAAACTCAATTTAGTTAATACATACTGTTTTATTAATTTCAAAAGTAGAATTTAGTGATTCATCAGTTACATAGAATCCAGTTCATTACATTAAGTGCCTTCCTTCATGTCCATCACCAATTACCCCATCCTCCTCCTCCACAAAGTAAAGGTTTCTCACAACTGAATACAGTACCAGTTTTTAAATTTAAATGCACCTAAATTAAACAAAATTAAAATTTCAGTTCCTCCTTGCACTAGCCACATTGCAAGGGTCCAACATCCACAAGTGGCTAATGGCTACCATATTGGACAGCATAGGTCTAGAACAGGGGCTCACAAACTTTTTCTGTGGACATATTTAGGGGACCCTAATTAGGCTGTGGCGCCATATTAGGGTGAGGACATATTTGGGGAACCTACTACAGGTATGCTTGGACTCTCATCATTTTTCTAATATAAAGACTTTATTTTCTTAGGGCAGTTTTAGGTTTATCACAAAATTGAGATGAAGGTACAGAGATGTCTCATAGACCCTCTGCCCCCACACATGCAGAGATTTCCTCATTATTAGTATCTTTCCCCAGAATGGCACTATTTTTTTAACCTAGGATGAACTTACACTGAGACATCATAATGACCCGAAGTCCATTGTATATTTTAGGATTCACTCTTGATGTTGTACATCCTTTGGATCTGGACAAATGTATGATGTATATCCACCATTAAAATATCACACACACAGTGTTCTCACTGCCTTAAAAGTCCTCTGCGCTCTGCCTGTTCATCTCTCTGACCCCACCCCCCAACTGCTGGTCTTTCTATTGACCTCATAGCTTTGCCGTTTCCAGAATGTCATTTAGTTGGAATCATTGCAGCACGTAGCCTTTTCAGATTGATTTCTCTTGCTTAGGAACATACATTTAAGGTCATAGTTACGTTTAAAAAAAAAAATTACTTAACTTTTAGAGTCCCATGCTGAAATACTTACAGAAAGAATGATGTGATAGCTAAGGTTTTCTTCAAAATAATCCATCCCAGGGTAGGGGCAATGGGTAGGTGGCAATGACATGAGATTCGGCCATGGATTAGTAATTTTTGAAGTGGTGTGATAGGTTCTTGGGGACCATTGTATTAGTCTCGTTACTTCTGTGTGTGTTTAAAAATTTCCAAGCAAAAATTTTTTTAAAAACATTTCAGTTTTTGTGAGTTTTTCTTTTCTTATTTATTTATTTATCTTTTAGATCTTCTGATGACTATTTAAATTTTTAGGATATAAACTACCAGGAATGATTCCTTAGATTCAAAAAACAGGAGACTTCACATCCCCAGAACTTATAGATTAAAAAAAAAATCTATAGATCATAAAAGAAATGATATCAGCTTATTAGGGAAAAATTAAAGAAATACGGTGAACTGAAAAGAGGAAAAGTAAAATTAGCCTACCCGGAACCAACACTGTTAATATTTGTGTGTGTGTACTTCTAAAGTCTTTTTTTCCCCCTTCTGCCTAGGATGTAGGTTTTTAATGCTAATTCCTTTTTTTTTTTTTTTTTTTATTGTAGCTGCCATCCCTAAGGTTACATTTCTCACAGAACTCATATCATCTCATGACTATTTTCTAGGATAAATTCTTTAAATTACACCCTGAGCCAGAGGGTCTGTGCCTTTCCACGGCTTTTGATACATGTCACCAGTTGCCTTTTGGAAAGATGACACCACTTTGCTCTGCAGGGATTCAATGCCGTGAATGCAGCCGCACTGGTGTGTTGAGGGGCTTGTTTCTCCACCGATAATTGAGTCATATGAGAAATGTTGGTGGGAGTAAATGTAGGGAAGATAAAACCATTTTTCTTCCTCCTTCCTCTGTGCCAGTCACTCAGCCCACAGTGGTGGAGAGGAAACTCCTTGGAGAAATACTAAAGAAAGAGGTGAACTAATCTGTCCTTAATTATTTCAGTCTAATTAGGGGATTAAGATTTATAGACAATGGGAAGGGGCTACCTTTGCAGATTTCCTCTGCAGGTTTCCTTACCTTTCCATTTGCATCAGAGCAAGCAGGATAGGGGAGGTCAGGCAAAGGGATCATGGAGGTGTGGAGGGGTCCATACCAATTGGGGGGGGTAGACATGAGAGGCGAGGTGTCGCATTCCCACCCAGACCCCAGCTCCAGCCTGTCGTCCTTCCCAGGTTCTACGACACGCTTTCCTTGTACTTGATTTTGATTCTCATTTTACTTTGACAACACTGTGGATCGGAAATTCTGTGCTCTTGAGGCATCGTGAACATTCTACATGGATGGGACAGCAAGGGACAGCGGTGAGTAGGAATATTATATGGTTCTTCTCCGCTCATGGGCATACCCACACCAATCCACCAGACTTCACTTACGAAGCCCAAGTTCAAAGATAAAGTGATTACAAGTGTCAAGGCAGGAACAGCAGGGCATTAGGCTAAGCATGGGGCCTTCTGAGCACACAGCCCCCAGGTCACTCAGATTCTGAGGCTGATGCTGTTGGCCTCTGGCAACCACTGATCTGTTTTCTGGCCCTACGGTTTTGCCTTTTTTAAAAAAATGCAATATAAATAGAATCATACAGTGTATAACTTGTTGAGTCTGGCCGTTGCTGGGTAGCATACGCATCTGAGGCTCATCTCTGCCGAAGTGTGTCAGTCTTCCACCCCCGGGGTACGCCGTGCTGTATGTCCCCCTGCAGCTGAGGGACAACCTTCATGTTAGTGCTGAGGGGCATTCCTGTTCTATGAATTTTCAGATTAACCAGAATCTTTTTTTTTTTGGGGGGGGGTGCAGATCCTGAATGCGGCTGCCTGACCCACGCCCTCCCTGCCTGCTGCTTTGGTCTAAGCCCTCCCTCCTCCTTCATGGTGCTGTGAGGAAAACAACTCTGCAAATGAAGTAAGCGGGTGAAAGCCAAGCTGAGGAAGGTTTGGGGAAAGCACTGGGAGGGGTTTAGACTTCAGGAAAAGACACACAGCAAACAGGAAGTGTGTGCATGTGTTGTGTGTGAAAGGGTTACCTCGAGTCAGCATGCTGAAGGGGAATGCTGACTTCTTACTTTTCCAGTCAGAATTACTCTTTCAGCATAAATCCCTAGATCTGAATCCTCTTTGTAGAGACTGGTCTACTCCAGCTCTGTGCGTCAGAGAAAATTCTGGAAGTCAGGCATGCAGACCCGTCACTGCCCATTGGGAGCTCCCGCAGGGCCTTGTGTCCCAGTGGAGGGTTGGACCCACCCAGAATGGAAAGCAGACGTCAACACACCTCGTAGAAATCATGAAACTAGATCCAGGCGGCTGAGCCATGGCCCTAAGGCAGCCTGGGTGTAAAGATGCATCTGAGGCTTTCAATGCTGCCCTCAGCCCATCATGCTCAAGGCTGCTTTGCTGTGTGGGCTCCCTCCGGCAGGGCCCAGGACTCTCCACCTCCTGGAGCATGCTTGGCACCTGGGCAGGGCTGGTCACAAGAGGTGGCAGTGAGTAAAATGACAGCCAATTCCAGTGTGGTGTGTGTGTCTCCCAGGGGCCCCAGCAGGACTGAGCTCTGCATGCCCGTAGTGAGCCACCGTCACGCTCTCGGGGCTGGCGCTCTTCCCCACTCCTCCCCACTTCCTCACTTCCAGGGACCATGCCCTTAAAGAACCTTTTGCACTTGAACTTCAGGGACAGCAGAAGAGGTCAGGCACCTTACATGGGGGTCCAGTGTACTGTGGATTCAGAGTCTTCCTGGTCTAACGGGCATGTCTCTGCTCAGATGGTCTCGGGACACTCCTTCCTGAACCTATGGCGTAGCATGGTGACTACTTGTCCTAAGCTCACAGTTAAGGTGAAACTTGCCTTTTCCTCTTCTTTTTGCCTTTCCCAACCCCTCCCCACCCCCTCTCCCAACATGAGTCAAGTTCCTGGCACAGAGCAGTGCCTCCATGTCATTGCTTATTGCTGGCCTGGGGGAAGTGCTGACAGAGCCACTGGGAACGCGGGATCCGTATCTGAAGAGGCCACTGGAGAATGTGGAAGAAACCACATTGAACTCGGTCATCTCCGGTTGCGTCCTCAATGTTTTGTGTCTTGGCCTTTCCCCTCCTTGGCTGGACGGTGGGGCTCTTCCTGAGCTGGGTAGGGAAGGGGTAGGGATGTGAGTATGGGTGCATGCCCGAATCCTCTGAAGGTTATTTAAGTTATTTGTCTTTTTTTCACCTCTTACTGAATGTCAACTTGGGGGAAGTAGAGGGCACTCTGGTTAGGGGGCCAGTCCCTTGACATCCGCAGCTGCTTTCCCTGGAGTCCACTTCTGCTTAATTAGTTACCTGCTTTGTGGTCATGTGTCATACCTTCAGCCCCGAGCCCCCCTCCCTGTCCACCAGCTCCCTGCCAACTGCGTTCCTGGCCGTGTCCTTCAGATCCTTCCGGCTCACGGGTGGAAGCTTGGCTTCCACGAGCCAGGGCTGTCTCCCCACAGTCCTTGGTCAAAACTTATTTCTTAGGAGAACGCACCATACACAGTGAGCAGGCTGGTGACCCGAAGAGGCCTGCTTCGCTGGCAGGTTCTATTCTGACAGTGCGGAGAACTGGTACTTCTGGTTCCTCTGCCCCAGCCACGCCCCCACTCCCAAGGACACCACGCGGCCAAGGGCAGCACAGGGCACGGGGAGGGCCTGGAGTCCAGCATCTGACTGTCTGGCTTCCTCCAAGCCTCAGTCTCCCCATCTGCAAAAGGGGTGAAAAGTAACAGCATCCACCACTCTGGAATTTTTGTTTTATTTCTCTTGAAGGGTGACATCCCTAAGTCCCTCCACTCTATGCGTAGTCGACAAATGTCTCCAAACTGACCACACTCCAGGAACCGGCATCCAGATGAAGAGCCGGGACGTTCTTCAGACTCCTCTGTTGTAGAGGCTTGTTTTGAGGATAGATGAGCTGATATTTGTGAAATCCTCAGAACGGTGCCTCACGCGGCGTAATCATTTTAGCACTATTTGTTAAAAAAATTAATTAGAAGGGAATGTTGGCTTTCTGAAGCTGCAGCCGCTTACTTTATTTTAGTGAAAACACAGCTATCGTGCCAGTGCAGGCCCCCCCAACCCCGCTCTCTCTCTCCTTAAGGTGCAGCAGGCAGGATGGATTAAGACTCTTCAAAATAATCAATTATTTCCTTATCACAGAGGACCAGATGGTGCATTATTCAGCGAACGGCTTCTGTGGAATGCCAACAATTTTGCTTTGATGAGAAAAGAAGTATGCAATTAGGCTGCTGTCAGCCTCAACAGAGAGCCAGGTGCATGGCAGCCAGGTCTCCAGGAGGGGCCGGCGGAGCCTGGGCCCAGGTTAGGGGTCTAGGAGCAACGGAGGAAAGAGGTTGGTTGGGAATGCGGCTTCCTTTGTCACCGGCACCTGCCACAAGACACACAGGGAAAACTGGCCTGAGGACAGCTCCTCTGGAATAGGCCAAAATGGCCTGAACCAGGGTTGAGCAGTATGGACACAATGTTTTAAAACTTACAAGCAGAGGAAATGGTTATGCCATTTACGGTGATGTGCTGTACTTTTATTCAACCTTGGAATACATCTGTGTTCCTTCCCTTTGTTACACAAAGCCAATTAAAAAAAAAAGTCAGAAAATCACATTGAACCATTTAGGAGGGGAAAAATGATGGTTAACGACGTATTTTCTAGAACACATGAAATTCTGGGAAGGTCGTTAAGTATTCTCTTTTACCATCACTTGGGGCCACTTATAGAGCTATAAAGACACAGGAAGAAGGCCAAAGAGGATCTGGAGACATCTCCTGATGTTGGTGGAGAGGGGAACGAGAGGGCAGGAGGCAGCTCCTGGAGATGTTGGTGTATTGCGGTAGCTCTGGAAGGTACCCTCAGATTTTGGAGGGAGAGGTCTTCATATTAACAGCAGTAAGGGGGAGAGCCAGGTACTGGTTTCCAAAAATTTACAGCATTCTCTGGGTGGCAAAGAGAACTTTTTAGTTCCTAGATCTTACTGATTTCTCTAGACAAGGGTAAATAATTTTTTAAAATTAGTAAGTCATTTTCCTTCTGAGTTGTAGGCCCATGTTCCATCTTCTGGAAACCAAGAACTTAAAAAAAGATATTTATTTATTTGAGAGAGGGAGTGCGAGTTGGTGGGTTGTGGGGGGACAGAGAGGGAGAATCTCAAGCAGACTCCCAGCTGAGCACAGAGCGCAGTGTGGGGCTCCATCCCATAACCAAGGAGATCATGACTTGAGTGAGCCAAAACCACGAGTTGTTTGCCTGAGCCACCCAGGCACCCCACGACCATTTTTGTTAGGTTTAGACTCAGTCCTCTTTGGTCATGTCTTAGAAGTCAGAACTGCTTCCACAGTATAGAACACTAGCACCACCATCCCTGAAAAAAGCCCATGTGTGTCTCTGTTGGAAGAATTCAGTATAGAGAAAGGCCCAAATGGGAAACCAACTGAGAATGCATGGCTCTTCCAGCTCTTTCTTCTGTCCAACCGCAAAGAAGTTGGATGCAGTCCCCTTTATCCTACTTCAGTGTTTTTTAGTCAAGAAGAAATGTATGGTGACTTGGGTGTGTGTGCATGGGAAGGGATGGAGGTAAAGAGAGTACTTCATTCAATGCCTATGAATGTCTGAACTTTAACAACTTGGGTTTGCAGACTCTACAGAAACAATCCATGCATGATGTCCAAAAATAATTTCATTAAAATCAGTGCCTTACACTGCAAATTGTCAGTGGCTGCACTGGGCAAGAGGAAAGTTCATATCCAGCTAGTGGAACTGAAATCCAACTGGCAGGTTCAGACAATTCCCTTACAGTTTCTACCGTAGCCCTATTCTAACTTAGAAAAAGAAAAAAATCAAACTATCATGTTGTTAAATTTGTAAAATTCTGCAAAGATTTTGTGAACTCTTTGCATGAGTCTATTAATTTACCCAACTTTCTGATAGGAGGTATTCAGTCTGAGTTAAAGCATTTCTCTTATCTCTTAGGCATTAGGGCTCCCAAAGGTAGGTAGGTGAACATACTGTTGATAAGGATTTATAAGGGTATGAGGATGGGGTAGATCATGAATTGCTGAACATGGGTTTCAAAGCCTGTCTACATTCCCATCATCCTCCTGTGTTCTGTCCTAACAGGGCGAGCATAGATTTCTACTGCTGAGGCCCAATGCTACACAGCTTAGATGCACCTGAGACTTCCTCTAGAAAGAGCTGGTGACCAAAAGAGCCAGTGCAGGTCACCATCAGTGGTAGATTTGGGATGACACTAAATTCTTTAATACTCCTCCCATTGCAAGATGGCTGCTAATTCCCCTCCCCTTAATTCCAAATTAGACTTAGTAATTGGTTTGTCCAAAAAATGTTGCAAGGAGGATATCCTGGAGCTCCTGGGACTAGGTAAGAGGAAAATGTTTGGCTTCTGCCACAACTTCTCAGAACGCTCACTCTTAGACCCAGATCCCATGTTGTAAGGAAGCTCAAGACCTGAAGAGAAAAGCTCATGTGGGAAGAAAGCATAACCCCAGGATGCCAGCTCTGGCTGAGCTCCTAGCTGACAGCTAGCACCAACTTGCCAATCAAGTGACGGAGCCATCTTGAAGGTGGATATTCAACCCCAGTGGAGTTGCTCCAGGTGATGCTATGTTAAGCAGAGATGAATTGCACCCTACAAGTCTTGTCCAAATTACATATTCATGAGCAAAATGACAGTTGTTGCTTTACACCACTAAGTTGTTTTAAATACAGCAATAAATAATTGGAACACTAGCCAACAAGTTCTGGATTTATAGTGCGTTGGAATTCAATTGCCATGACTATCTTTGGGGGCAAGTGTCTGGGACTTAGGATTCAGCTCCATGAATCTGGGACTCACCAGATTCTTAGTTTTGCTTAGCTCCACAGAAAGCAAATCTACCTCATCAAGCAGCTGGGACATGTTGGAGGCAAGTGGGTTAAGCATCATCTTCCTCTTTTGGATTAGGAGATAGATGTTGGGGTTTCTGTCTGGGGAAGTCAGTCTCACTCAGTGTTCTTGGGGAGTATATAGCTGTCGAGCAGTCCCTCCTGGGGTGGAAAGTTCTTCTTCTTAGCCATGATCTTGTATGAGATTCCATTCAGAGCTTCCTGTAGGAGCCATTGTTGAAGGGCTCCTCTGCTCTTGCCAGCTTATTCTCCATTCTCTGAGCAGGGTGAGCTACTCCTCCATCGTCATGCTTTCAAGGAGACCTTTAGCATCAGATGTAGGAGTCCTTTAGCACCACACATCAGAGTAAAGTGTCTGGCTGGCCATGGCTGTTCTCTGCTTGTGTTGCTGGAGTCCTGGGGGAAACAGAATGCATTGTCTAGAAGATGCATCCTGGAAGCTCTTGGCATCACTGAATTGTCCAGGGCAGAACCCATAGCCTTTATATCTATAGTCAGAGGATTCTCGTTTAGGATTTCGTCATCATCCCTGAATCAAGTGTGACTAATTCTATTCCACCTGAGCCTGAGTTCTGAACTCTGCAGAGTGGGACCTTGTTGAGATTGGTTTGTGTGTGCGGGTGAGGTGCAGGACTGGGTGTGAGGTCCTCCTGCATGGGCCCCTAGCTGGGGTGGCCTGGAGAGTTACTGGGAGTGGAAGGTGCCAGATTTCCCCCCTTTTCTGAGTGCCCATTTCCTGTACTTTTGCATGATGTGATGTGGTTTGGGGATTCATTTCTGCAGAAGGCCACAGGAATGCCTGACACATAGGACATGACCACTTGGTCATCCCATCCGTGGAAGAGGGTAAACCAATAGAGTTAAAATAAAATGTATGCCATTCACCCTAGAAATTCCACTCCTAAGATAATTTTAATGATTATCCATTTTTAAGTGGAAAATATTTACAACATCATGAATACATATTAATTGATTGATTTAATACACGGAAATTCATTCTTTCCAGGGAGTGTCCTGTTGATTTTAAAGATATGTATCAGAACTACATGAGTTGATAGAAAAATGTAAGTGCCTAGAGGAGTACATGGCACATATGTGTTCGATAGCTAGTGGTTTTATTGTTATAAAGAGAGAAAAATAAAGATGCAGGTAGATAGCTATATAATACATATATTATATATGCATATGTACACATGTATGTATGCATGATTACCCTGTATCTGTAAAATAAACATTTTAAAAAGCTTTTTTTATGTGAACACATATATTTATATGATTAGGTGAGTATAAAGAAAATTGTGGAAGGGTAAAACGCAGAGAATGGGATCTAAGGCAGGGGGAGGAGAAAGACTAAAAAAAGAAAAGTTTCCAGAACAAAACAACTTGCATGATATAATCCCACCTTTAAAAGTTTGTATGTGTGTATACCCAAAGGGAGAGAGATGGAAAGATCGTTATCAAAATAGAAGTGGCAGTGGGGCGCCTAGGTGGCTCAGTCTCTAAGCATCTGCCTTTGGCTCAGGTCATGATCCCAGGGTCCTGGGATCAAGCCCCACATCTGGCTCCCTGTTCAGTGGAAAGTCTGCTTGTTCCTCTCCCATTTCTCCCGCTTGTGTTCCCTCTCTCGCTGTCTCTCTGTCAAATAAATAAAATCATTTGTATGTCTTCTTTGTAAAAAGGTGAAGGTCCTCTGCCCATTTTTAAGATTAAATTTCCAGGTTTGTTTTGTTTTGTTTTGTTTTGCTGTGGAGTTGTTGGACCTCTTGATTTCTAACGCTGTATCACAAAGAGAAAATGCTGGATTTTTAAAAGACAAACAACTGACTAGAAAGAGCAGAAAAGAAGATGATAGAAATATTCTAAGCCTTAGTTTGGGTGGTGGTTATACAGGTGAAACTCACAGGTTCAATGTCACTGAGCTGGATGCTTAAGATGTATACCCTTTTCTGTATAGAAATTATACCTCAATAAAATTAACAATGGGTATATGAGATACACTAGTTGGGGAGACTGTGATGTACCCAAATATTTTGAAAACAAGGTAGGAGTTGAGTCATGGGGGTAGTGTGGGTGTGTAACTCTCAGGAGGGGTCCAATCTGTTCCCATAAGATTGTTACATGATCTACATTTCTTGGGCAAGCACCCCCAAAATCGGAAACCATTTTGCTTCATCTAGGACAGCTGGTGGGTAGACGCAACTTCCTTTACCAAGTCCTCTACCCAAGTGGGATTTTGCAGGTAAAAACTCATGAACAAAGGGCACTGGAATGGATATTTAGAGGAACAAAAGAAATGGAAAACACAGTCCTGCTGAGTAATACACTCTTGGAACAGATACAGAGCCATTAAAGTCATATGTGTAATCAGAGCCTAGAGTGGGTAATCGGGTTAATACATAGCAATTGCTTTGGCTTTGGGGGTTCAACATTCTAAACAGGTGTCAGGGTATCAAGACTGCATCACCTGGGAAGCCTTTCATATTTTTAAATATTAATTAATATTCTTAATAACCTCTTTCTCATGGCCACTCAGCCCCCTCAACCCCATGCCTGGGCTCTTGGAGACATTTATCACCATAACTGAACAGTGTGTAGAGGAGCCCCAGGGGTGACTTCTTATTTTGAAAGCACTGCTAGCCTTCTCGCACCAGCTTGCTGGGCTTTTCAATTTGGTACCTGTGCCTGGTGTTAATCTTCCTCTGTTTACATGGAATTGGGATATTTTCTCCCCAGGTCATCAATCTCCAGTGTTTTTTATTTGGGGAAGTTATTTTCACTGTCAATCTTCACTAAGTGCCAATAAGATGACAAAAGCAGCAGGCTTTTGAAAAAATCTAATAGTAAGAAATCAGTCAGACTCTTTCCATTCAACTGTGTGCCTTTCATATGTGGATATAGCTTTATTTTATTCTTTTCAAGCCTTATTATAGCCATGAAGAATAAGCATTAGAACTCAGCCCTCCATGGTGCTGCTCTTTGCCCCGCATAACGGAGGGAGGAAAGCTTTGAACCATTCAAGATGGGAGAAGGGACAAGCAGTGGAACAATTTTTACAGGCTGGTCATTTAATGTGGTTTTGGCAAAACAACTTTCAGGAGTACCCAACCTCCTTCCTTTCCCCCCACCCCTTTTTTTAGGGCATTTTGTAATTTACTGGCTTTAGCCCATTTAGTTCAGGTGGTTAACCAGAGATGTTGGTGAGGTCAAGATTATATGGTTATTATTCAATACTGTCCAATATTGACCAGTTGAGAGGCAAATTTACACAATGGCAGAAACATGGGTTCTAGAAGCAGACAGATCTACTATGACCATAGATTGGTTAATTAACCTCTCTGAGTCAGTTATAAAGACAAAAAATGAATAATATTATCTAGTTTTCAGGGTTGTTAAGGAGAATTAAATGAGAGGATACATATACATGTCTGTTGCTTATTAGTTGCTCACCAAATAGACATGCTTTTATTAGCTTGTCTCCAAAAAATGTTTTCAAAACTGTAGATGGCATCTTACCTCTTTCTGACCAACTGTCTTAACAAATGTTGACTCATACCAAGGCAATACTGGGCACATAGTATGATTTCAATACACATTTAAATAAATGAAATATGCTCCACTACCTTTAAGAACATTTCCATCTGTGTTCAGCAGAGGAACTCCCTTATCTTTTCTTCTTTGGACAAAGGTATATCTGAACTGGTGTGAGGTGGGATCTGGATGGAAAGAGGGAAAATTGTGTTCTGATGAGATAAAAAGGTGGGGACCAGGCCCACCATATGATCCCAGTCACCTAACACACGTAGGGACATTCTGTCCGACCTATCCGTAGCCTCTGGAATAAGGTCATGCCATTCTGCTGGGCTGCCTGGCCCCCCTACCCTTTCTGTGTCCAGACATGGAATGTGGACCTTCCCTCCTCTCTTTCCAGATATACTGTGGGGCTCTTCCCAACTTGAAGCCTGCTTTGCCCTAGTTTTCCACCATCTTGGCCCCAATTTTTAGTTCTCTGCAAGACTGATCCTTATAATTGACACTTCCTTCAAACTCCCTCTATCAGTGAAAGAGAAAAATACTGGAAATAGAGTCCAAATTGAACACCTGGAAACAAGAGGGACAAAAGAAAGGAAACGTTTAAATAAAAGTGGGGTATGGTGGGGAGAGGCAGAGGCATCCCGAAGTGAAATCATGTTTATGATCACTTCCCCAAACAACAGAACAGGGAGTATGAGAGTTGTGAATTCATAAAAGTTGTCCTGGCCCATCTTTTCATCCTAAGAATGTGAACAACTTTATCACTGTTGAAAATGAGTCACAGAAAAAGTTTGTTTGATTCCTATGCAAAATTACTATAAAGAAGAGAATGTAAGATAGAATAACACTTTCACAAGCAATAAAGACAGCAAGAAAGATGTGCTTACAAAGATGATAAAGACTGGAACCACATTTTTTTCATAATTATAATTTTTTAAGTTTATTTACTTATTTATCTTAAAGTAATCTCTACATCCAACATGGAGTTCAAACTCATGGCCCCAAGATCAAGAGTTTCATGCTCTTCTGACTGAGCCAGCCAGGGGCCCCTGTAACCACATATTTTAAAACAAACTAACAGCAATCAAGGAAGTGACAAAAAAGCAATAAAAGTGTGAATCAAAGTTAGAAAATTTAAGAAAATCAATGATATAACAAAAGGAAGTTTTGAGAAGAAAGAAATAAACACAGTACAACTTAAATATAGGGAAAATTATTTCAGAACTTTGAAGATAAAATTAGAAGGAACTCAAAAGTAAAATATTAGCATAAATAAAGGTTTAAGAGAAAATTTGCAAGGGAGGAAAATCTTTAAGATAAGTCACCCATCTGGGTGACTCAGTTAAGCATCTGCTTCAGCTCAGGTCATGATCTCAGGGTCCTGGGAAGGAGCCCTGCATTGGACACCCTGCTCAATGGGGAGCCCTCTTCTCCTTCTCCCTCTGCATCTCCCCCAGCTTGTGCTCTCCTTCTGTGTCAAATAAATAAAATCTTTTAAAAATTACAAAATAAATAAATGCAAAATAAAAAATGCAAAACAAGATAAACATGATTCAAGAGAAAGTTAGATAATAAAAAAGCAAGAAAAATGATTATATATACATACAATAGGAAGCCCCAATGCAGAAAGCCAACACAACAGAGGAGAGAGATACTCCAACTATAACTCAACAAAATTTTTCTGAAATAAAATAGACACAAAACTACATATTGTTTGGGCACATTATGTATATGGGAAACTCAACACAGAATGACCAAAACTGAAGGGAAAAAAGCCTGGACATCCAGGCAAGAAGATCATACCGCTTATAAAGGAAAGAAAATCAGATTACCCTTATATTTTTGATGTAATACTTTATGTCTCAAATCAATAAAATAATATCATTAAGACATTCAAGGAACATAAAATATGAGCCAACATTTTATATTCAGCCAAAATCCCTGCTGAATTCAGAGACCAGCACAAGGTTGGATCTCACAATTGATGAGATCAGGACCTGAGCCCAAACTAAGAGTTGGGTGCTTAACGCACTTAGCTACCCAGGCACCCCCAAAACACGTTTTCAAAAAAAGAGAATTTAAAGCTAAATTCTTTATGAAGACAGAACTGTGTCTTCACAGTGACAACTATGTACCCAATAACAGCTTCCATAAAACAAAAATTAGAAGAAATATAAGTAGAAGGAAAAAAATACATCTAAAAATAATACTAACTCATCTTGCTCAATTCCAAATAGATCACTTAGGGGAAAATCAATAAGAACGCAGAAGATTTATGCAATATGGCAATCAAGTAGGTCTTATAAAAGTCTAACTCTTCACCCCAAGAATGGAGGATATATCTTTTCCACTGTGCATGGAACATTCTTGAAGATTGACCACATCTTAGGCCACACACACACAAAAAGTCCACAAATTGTAAAGAATTTGATCCTGATCAAAATGCTGTAAATTAATTACAAATGCAGACCACCCACTTGAAAATTTAAAAACTCACTATTCAACAAACTCTTGAGTCAAAAAAGAAATACTAAGTAGAACTGTAGGATATCTTGAAGCTAACGATAAACAGTAAACAGAAGAAAAAGCCTATCTATACATAATTCAATCAATAAAAAGGAAACATAAAGTTAATGAATTGGATAACCAACTTTAAAAAGAAAAAGAACAGGGGCACCTGGGTGGCTCAGTGGGTTAAACCCTTTGCCTTCGGCTCAGGTCATGATCTCAGGGTCCTAGGATCGAGCCCCGCATCGGGCTCTCTGCTCAGCAGGGATCCTGCTCCCCCTACCCCCACCCTGTCTCTCTGCCTATTTGTGATCTCTGTCTGTCAAATAAATAAATAAAATCTTAAAAAAAGAAAAAGAACAAAAAGTAAATCAGGGAAAGCAGAAAGATGAATTAATAAGGATGAAAACAAAAATTAATAAGGAAAACTGTTTTTTTTTTTCTTTTTTAGAGAGAGCATGTAAGCAGGGTGAGGGGGCAGAGGGAGACAGAGAGAGAATCTCCACCAGGCTCCACATTCAGAGCTGAGCCCTGACACTCCACCGAGTCGAGTTGAGAGTCAGATGCTTACCTGATTGAGCTACCCAGGGCCCCAGAAAACTGGTTCTTCTTCTTCTTCTTCTTCTTCTTCTTTTTTTTTTTTTTGGAAGCTTTTATTTATTTATTTGACACACAGAGAGAGATCACAAGTAGGCAGAGACGCAGGCAGAGAGAGAGTGGGGGAAGCAGGCTCCCTGCTGAGCAGAGAGCCCGATGAGGGGCTTGATCCCAGGATCCTGAGACCATGACCTGAGCTGAAGGCAGAGGCTTCAGCTCTGAGCCACCCAGGGGCCCCGAGAAACTGGTTCTTAAAAAAAAAAAAAACAATTGGACAGATAAACTGCTAAACTAATTAGTTAAAATTAGGAATGTCAAAGGGAAAATCCATCAAAACAAAGGAAAATTTAAAAAAATACATAAAAAGCTACTTTGCACAACTCCATATGGAAATACATTTGAAAATCTTGATAAAAGGAATGTATTTACATTCATTTTATGTATTTTTTTAAATTTAAAGTAGCTTTTTATGTATTTTTTTAAATTTTCCTTTGTTTTGATGGTTTTTCCCTTTGACATTCCTAATTTTAGAAAAATGTGGTTTAGGGGCAGTTGGTTAAGCATATGCCTTCAGCTTGGGTCATAATCATGGATTCAGCTCTCGCTCCTTGCTCAGCAAGGGAGTCTGCTTCTCCCTCTGCCCCTCTCCCTGTTCCTGCTCTTTCTCTCTCGCTTTCTTTCTCTCAAATAAATAAAGATAGGAATAAAATCTTTTCAAAAGAAAAAAAAAGAAAAACATGGTTGAGGAAAAAATATAGTTGTAGAAAAATACAGTTTACTGAACTGACCCCAATGGACAGGTATAAAAAGTCCACCATACAGTCTTCTAGGGCTTCAGTTACATAGAGAAACTGATCAAAATACATTGCAGTGATGTGCCTGGACACCCTGAGACAACCCTTTCCCTAAAACACTACCACAGGAAATTTAAAAAGAAAAGCTGATGATATTGTATTTATAATCCAAGAAACAGTTTTGTTTTGATGGGTGAACTCCGCCTGGAATGAGCATGAACCAACACAAGAATTAATACACATTTGGATAAGCACTAAAGCCTATAACATCCTTAGACCGTGAAGGATAGCCCAGTTGTTGGAAAACTGGTCCCCTGCTTCCTTAAACCCTCCTTTAAACTCCTAGCACTGCGCAAATGCTATGGGAAGCTTCTCCCAACTCCCTCCCACAGAGACACCCCAGGACACCCCAGTGTCCATCCCGTTTGCTGCAGCAAGCTCAATAAACCCAACTTTTTGACTACAGAAGTGTACCTGGGCACCTTTCACTGGTGGGCACTGGCCGATGTCTTTGTACTAAATCCCTTAAACCACAGGACTCATGTAGTCAAATCTAGGCATAACGTCCTATTCCAGGAATTTGACTCTAATGACAAAAAGGTAAAACAAAATTTCTTTAAAAAAGAAACCCAATCTGTGTGAAGGAGCTCTAAATAACGCACCACCCCTCCCCCGCAGAAGACTTTCTTCTCCCGTTGGCTTTGTTTACATGTCTGCCCACTGTTTTGGAGGATCACCTTGTTACCTTAGTCTCAGTCTCAACACTCTTTGATTCCCCCTCCGGTCTCCTCTCTCTTTCCATTCCTCCATGACGTTGGTTGATTTTGCCTTCTCAACGAGAAAGGCTCTTCCCAGGAAGAGGAGGACAAATGAGGTTCAGGTTTTAGGGTCCTTTGGGCGGGCAAGGGGAGAGGGAAAGTGACAAAACTGTCCTAGGAGTAGCTTTTGGTCCTCTGACTATTATAGCGTTTGACAGTTTATAAACAGGTTCCTTTTCGTGGACTCATCCTGACAGCACCTTAAAAAAGAAGAGGTGTTGGCCATTGTGGTACCTCCCACTGTGCAGTTGGGGGGGGGGAAGCTCAGAATGGCTAAGCTCCCCCTCCCCCACCCTGAGCCTCTTGTTACAAAATCATCTCCTCCTCTGAGAGGCTCCTACTGCGTATCAGGCTAATGCTAGGTGCTTCATTGCAGGACTTCTCAATCATATACCAATTAAATTAGTGTACAAATATGTACACCAATCACCTGAGCATCCTGCTAAAAGGCAGACTCTGATTCAGCATGTCTGATGGTGATATAGGAAAGACATTAGTTAGGGTTTGAAGCTGACGGCCAAGAAAGGATTCTTGAGGTGTCTTTGGCACAAAAAAGGTGGTTTTATTCAAGCATGAGCACAGGACCCGGGGCAGGAAGAGCTGCCCTGGGATCATGAGGAGTGGCCCATTATATACTTTCAGGTTGGGAGTGGGTTAGGGGTAGCGTAAGTCTCTAAGGATTTTGGAAGCAAGGTTTCCAGGACCTCAAGGGGGTGAGCTATTGTTGAGAAAAGTAATTTATTACTGTCTAATAAAACCTTATTCATGACACCCTTCAGATGAATATTAGAGGGACAGATGCATGGGGGGTGTATCTTGGGAGGGGGATAGAGATAAAGGAAGTTTCCAAAGGAATTTTTAAAAGAGTTTTTATTTATTTATTTGACAGAGAGAGAGATCACAAGTAGGCAGAGAGGCAGGCAGAGAGAGAGTGGGAAGCGGGCTCCCTGCTCAGCAGAGAGCCTGATGTGGGGCTGGATCCCAGGACCCTGAGATCATGACCTGAGCAGAAGGCAGAGGCTTTAACCCACTGAGCCCCCAGGCCCCCTCCATAGAAATTTTTTTATGTTAAAGTAGATTCACAGGATCCTAGGGGTTGGGCGAAGACTGTCTTTTGCCCTTAGCAAAGTATTAACATGGAAGCTGCTATGTTCCTAGAGGAAGGTCACTCGGCCCATTTCAAGGACTTGTCAGTGGACTCTAGGTAGTAAAGAAATTCGATTTTTCTTTTTGCCTTTGTTTCCCATGTTAATGGGACCCAAGAGTCTACATTTCTGACAAGTTCTCTGTTAGAGCCAATGCTGCAGGTCCACAGACCACACTTTGAGAGCAAGGCTTTCTAGGCGCCATCTTGGTTCAGCCTCCAAATAAACTCTCACGATAATGTTTCTCAATCCTGACCACACCAGGGTGGGGAAGGGGGGGTGGGGAGTTAAATCTTTTAATCCTCAGATGCAGCTGTACTGATTATGTCACTATCCCTGGGAGTGAGGCCCAAGTGGCTCCAATTACAAGCTAAGGTTGAGAGCCACCGCTGTAGTGACTAAGTAATAGTACCCTCATTTTACAGCTGAAGAAACTAAAGCTTAGAGAGATGAACTGCTTATCTAAAGTCCTGCTCATAGTCAATGATGGAGATAGGGCTTGAATCCAGAGATACCTGGCTTCAGAATCCATTCCTATTATCAATCCTTTCTATGGGCTCCCATAGAGACAACACTAACTTGTGATCTATTGTCCTTTACTGAGGAAAGAAGATCCACCCACATTAAACCACTAAAAAACAGCCTTAGCCCACAGATGTCCCAGTGCTAAGACTCTCAGGGTGACTTATGACCCCTTAGCACCAGGAGATTAGCAAGCTGTCCTTGGAGCTGAAGGTGACTGCTGCTCCCTCCCTCCCAGCACGTGCTCTGGAACTGACTATTCACCATTGGTTCTCCGGCTTTCCAATAAATGGTGATGGGTCAGAGTAATTTCTCTCCCATTGAGATTTTAAGTGAAGGAGAAAGCCAGGTGCATTAAATCAGTGTAATTAGCTCTGAAATGCTTATGATTGAGAAAGTGGATTCCCAGAGAGAGAGAGAGAGAGAGAGACTCTCCAAGGCTTTATCAAAGTGGAATTGTGAAGCCTTGGGCTGGACAGAAGCCAAATGTCTGCCCCTTTCTGATGGGAAGTAAAGGATTCCCTGAGGGACGGATATGCTGGCAATGGCTAGGCTTAGTCTCTCATCTGGGGGATTCATTAATGAGGGCTTAGCTTCAAAGGCAGATAACAAGCTAATCAAAAGTGGAAGGGAAGCCCTGCAAATCATGCTGCCTAATGAGTAATGCCATGAGTGCAGATGAGATGGTAGAACAGGTGGAGCAATGGGGGTGGGGATGGGGTTGTCTTCTTGGTCATGGTGCAGTCTAACCACTGACTTTGAACCAAAGAATCAGTAGAGAAGTCAACCCAAGGATAAGAATATTTTTGAAGCCAATAATGGCACAACCCTTTAATGCTAGCCACCTCCCTCAATCTTCTTTGCCCCCTGGTCATCTCATCATTCCAAAGACTGAGACCAGTGAGCCCTTGTCTACCAAGAATGCCACCTAGGACCAAGGTCAAACCCACTAGCTGAGCAGGGCAGGAAGAAAAAGAGCCCATATGAGAGGCTTCCTCTGGCACGTGTGTTTCAGAGAGAACACAGAAATGCACTGTTTACTCTCAAGAATTCAACTTTTGCTTTATGCTTGAAAATAGGTATTGGAGGGTGTCATCAAATTGAACATTGTTCTGTGTTTGAGCTGCTAAGCTCCGTAGATCGGGAAAGATATGGCCAGATGTAACAAAGGTAGTTACATTTGTCTGGTTTTCTTTTCCCCACATGACATCCTTGCTGTTTTCTGTTGTCCACATGTCTAAGTACTGGCTTAAACATTTACGGAAGATCAGTACATCTACAGATGTGAAGGAGGCCTGAGGTCTTGCTCCAAATATCACCTTTGTAGATCTTCTCTAGTTGTGGCTCTCCTGTGAATCATAGAGCTTGGAAAAGTCCAAATATTGATATGCCACCAAATTGATTATCCACATGGCCTCTGTCTTCCCAGTTGTCTTTCTTTTGCTCAGTCCTCTGTCTTCTGTGTTTCTCTCCCTCTTCATCCTTCCCCGAGATTCAAACTCTTTCCTCCTTTTTAGCATGAAGAACCATAAAGTTCCCACCCACGTCTTCCCTGAGTCTTACCCATTCAAGAGCTGGTGGTGGCCTCTGATGGGATCTCTGCCTGGGATCTCAAAGGCAGCTCAAAGTCCCTACGTGGGAAGAAGAGGTGGTGAGGTGTGAGGCCCCTCCACTCCAGGTAGAATCTTTTTCTTCTTTCCTGAGAGCCTAAAACCATCAGAGATAGCTTACACTGTTACAGGGCATCTTTTGTTGGAAACCCTCAGCAAATCTACATAGTAGATATATCTACCCACCTCCCCGGTATATCACAAAGCCCTCCCTCAATAGCTTGATAAGGAAAAGCTCTGTGCCAAGACACTCATTCCTAATATATAGTTTCCCTTGAGAGGGTGGAGAGTAGGACAGACAAGAAGAGGGAACACACACAGAACACCTTTCATTTTACACAGCCACTGCCTTGCTCTCTTCACCTCTAAACCAGTGGTTCTCTGCCTGGCTCCATCACTGGAATCACTGGGTGTGTGTGTGGGGGGGGGGTGCTTATAGGGCTCCCAACCCCCAGGCTGTGCCCCAGATCTTTCGTGTCTGAATGTTGGTGATGGGGCCCAGGCATCAGTAGTATTTGGATGATAGTAGTTTTCAAATTCGTCTGCATGCTGAGAATCTTTTGGGAGGATTTAAAAAAATACAGAAACCTGGAAACACCCGCAGAAGTTCTGACCAATGGATGTGGGATGCAGCCTGGGCCCTGGGGGTTTAAAAATTTCCCCCAACTGAATCAAATGTACAGCCAAGGTTAAAAATGGATTCTCTAACCATTTTCTTCTTTCCAATTTTCTAGCCAGGGAGTCAGCTGAGAAAACTTTTTGCTAGAAAACAGATAAACAAAAATATTTGTAATCTATGAGCTGATCGTCTTTCCACAGTGATGTACTGCTCTGAATCTACAGAAAATATGGAGCCGTTTGGGCAGAAAGCCTGTGGTTGTTGATTCTATTCTACCAGTGCCCCAATTCCTTGAGCGGCAGCCTCCCGGTCTGGGCCATGATCAAATCGTAAACAACAGATAAGAACAACGTGGATAGCAGCTGAGCCGTTCCTACTGAACTTCCACTTTTAACTGACTTCTAAGAACCAGTTGCTAGAGGAACTCAGATAATGCAACCTTCCCTGAAAAGAACACTGCGACTCTTAAAAATACTTAGGAAAAGAATCTGTCATGGATATGGGATCACATTAGTTGGTGATGGGACAGCAGCCTGACGACAAGGAATTAGAAGCACTGTAAGCTCAGGGCATTGACTTACTTGAGCATCTCCACATCCGGGGAAAGATAAAAGATTTGTGGAAAATCATAGGGGGAATTAAAAAAAAAATTATTTCAGAATGTTTAAATAGGTAATTATTGGAAATACAAGGTGAAACGAGAGATCCCTGGTTTCTGCCTAACAATTTGTTAGGCTCATATGCATGGCAGGAGAAAAAAATTTTTTAAAGATTTTGTTTTATTTATTTGGGGGAGCAAAAGAGGGACAAGCAGACTCCCTGTTGGGCAGGGAGCCTGATGTGGGACTCAATCCCAGGACCCTGGGATCATAACCTGAGCCAAAGGCAGACACTTAACCACCTGCGCCACCTAGGCATCCCAGGAGAAAATATTTTAAAGGAAAACATTAGACCTAGGAAGGTTACAGGTTCAGTCTGGTGAGACACTTAGGCCCTTCCAGCATTTCAAGGATGCATGTATATGTAGAAAAATATACTAAGAAATGGGAGTGTTTATCTCAATAAAGGTTATAAATGCAGAGTCAATAGAAAGGGTCCTTCTAAATTTGAAGTGATGGAATAGATCTCAGATTGCTAATTCTTAAATTCTGTAGTTTGCTCAGACAATTTTGTGTGTCCTCACTGCTTTTTCATTATTATTTAAAAATATTTATTTACTACTGAAACAATATATTGGTTCAATATAAGATATGATGTCTGCCTTAATACCTTCCTTGACTAAGAATCAGTTCGTAGACATCATGCAGTTAACAGGTCTGGCTGTGCATTGTGATTAGAAAATTTGGTGGTGGAGCTTCCTTCCCTTCACTATCCTTAACTACTCTTGAGTAACTGTGCTAATTAAGTGGCTAAAAAAGCAAGCAGTGGTAAAAGGACTGAGTTACAGAAGCCTGGAGAATCCCGGAGGATCAATTACAACCCCTGCATAATCACCAGTTGACTGTGGACCTAAAGGAAGGGAATCCCATATGCCTACCCTTCTTTAAACGTGACATCAATTCACTTTGGGGACATAACGATGTAGATGACTACATGGTGGATCAAGCCAATTAGAGCGTAGGGTTTGAGAATGAGGGGAGTTCTCTCCAAATTGGCTTATTACAAAGAGCCAAGAGGATAAAAGGCAGACATCAGCTTATGTGAGTACCCTATATGGCAGCATTCCTACCATGTAGGCCTTTTGCCTTTGCAAGTCTACCTCTACCACTGTATGGATCAACAGTTAGGACAGAGATAGCTAAAGTCTAAACCAACCTCTATGAAGCCAGGACCATGGTTCTCTTGCTCTCAGATGAATCTCAGCACTTCCTAGCACAGAAGGTACTCAATATTACTAGTATTCAGTAAACACCATTTGTCACTCTCTTGGTCATCCAGCACTCTCTAGGCGGGCGAGGGAGTGCTTGTGAAGTTTGGGCTCAGTCATATCCCAGTGGGGAAAAAGAGACCCAGATATGGTGTTGACTTAGTCCTAAATAACCTCATGACATTACTCAAGCCATCTAAATTCTGTGCTCACCATTCTCCTCCAGACACTGCACATATCATTTCCTTTTTGTTGACCTTACAAAGGTATTTTAGTAATCAAATGGATTAAATAAAAATGAAAGTACTCAAAGACACTCATCTTTGTGTCCATGGAGTTTTGTTTGTAGCAGGTCCCAATAACTTTAAAGTGATCTTAAAACCCCTATTTTCAGCTCTTATGTCCTAGGCTTATTGTTACTTTTCTTAGAGTTGGATGTAGGAGGAGCCAAAGGCCACAGACATCCTCAAGTTTTGATTTTTGTGGTTACCACATCTACTCAATGGTCTAATTACAGATACTTTCTCACTGATAGTCGCGCTATCTTCTGATAACATATGGGACACATGGGATATCCCTATTTTCAAGGCTTTGTCCAGGCCCCTCACCTCACCTGGACTGGCCTTCCTTCTCTTCCCAGCATAACTGAATACTTCATGTCCTACAAGCTTCTTATTTCAAGCCATCTCCAGTGGTAGTTTCTCTTTCCTTAGAATGCCAATGTTGCTTCATATAATTATCATTCTAACGTGTAAATATTTTGTCCATCCAATTAGATTATAGGCTCCACTAAAATACCTCCTACCTTTCTTTGGAGCCAGTAAGAATCATATATCCGGGACACCTGGGTGGCTCAGTCATTGTCTGCCTTCATCTCAGGTCCTAATCCCAGAGTCCTGGGATTGAGTCCCCCATCAGGCTCCCTGCTCAGTGAGGAGTCTTCTTCTCCCTCTGACCCTCACCCTGCTTGTGTGCTCTCTTTCAAGTAAATAAATAAAATCTTTTTTTTTTTTTAAAGAATCACATATTCATCTATGTAGGAAATGTAAAACTTCCAGTTTTCAGTGGAACTTAGTTTGCATATCTGGATAATCATAGAACACCCAAGAAAATTTTGCATAGATAGTATTGCAGATAAAGAGAAGTGGTGAAATGTATGTATAATCTTCAAGTGAATCCCAAGTTGGGGAGCCAGTTACCTTGGACCATCATAAAGAAGTCAAGTAAGTGTGGTTGAACAGTCATGCTTCTTATTGCCCAAGGTTATGGATATGATCCTCCAAAGAGTTGTTTAGCACCTTGAGGGTCACAGGGTGACTTAGTGAGAACCTGGCTAGGAGCTGTCCTCAGTTGTGGTGCTGAAAAGTTAACTTTGAGCTTGACCTAACCCGAGATTTTGGAAATGCAGCAGTCTAAACAATGAACAAGAACAGTTTTGGGGAAGATCCTTTTGGGGCTGTCCTTCAGGCTCCTCAAACTTTACAGTGCAAGACAAAATTAATTTCCTTTTAGTCACCTGTTCTCTCTCTTATATGCCCTACGTCCTGGCATCTCTGCTTAACTTTTAAAACCATCACTTTTCCATCCCCATTGTCAATGAAATAATTTCCTAACTGATTTCTCTCAAACATCTTGCTCTCCGGTGGCTGCAGTTAATGATTTCCATCCCCAATGCCTACAGAAAATAATCCAAGGTCATAAAAGTGGGAGAAGCTGCAGTAAGACACTCCAGAAACTCTAGCAGTTAAACTATAAATATCAACTTATAATAGATGAGAATGACACACGAAAATCTCCTTAGAGATAAAAATAGTTCCACGACCAGAAACAGCAAGAGTAAACAGCCTGTCTATGTGATCCAGAACAATCCCAGGCAAAGTGAAGGTGATGTCCATGTTTAAAGACCTATGAAGAAAATATGTCATTCATAAGCGGTAGGGATACTATCTGCAGATGATAGGAAGGTGAGTTTGCAACAAAGAACTGACAATGTTGGTTCAAGCATTGCTCAGGCAGCTTGTCTACTCCTTGTCACAGATACATCTTTGTTTGGTGAATAGGATATGCAGATTAGTCTCAGTTGGCCCCTCTACCCTACTCTGACCTTGGGAGGCTGGTTAGAATGGACTACATCTCTGGGTTCCTTTGCCCTCTGGGCTTATACTGGGTTTAGTTAATGGAAACATAGTCAGGAGATTAGAAATAGAAAGGAGGGTGAGGTTGGATTATTGATTTCTCCAGCTCCGTTCCGTGCTGACTGTCCTGACTTAAGGCCATAGCTTCAGCATTTTGGCTTCTCCTAAATCTCTCTCTCCGAATTCCAGCTGCCTCTCCTCTGTCACCCTTTCTAGCCCACAGGAAATAATGGTGGTATTGTGCTGTCCCCCAGATTATCCAATTCAAGCATGCCATCTGTTTTCTGCTGGATCCTTGATCAAGGCCTGATATCATTAAGCATTCATATCCCAACTCCCTTGCCTCAATCTCATCCTCACCAAGAATTATTCTGTTTATAAATTGGTTTCACATGTAAATCCATCTACATGGAGAGAATGTATGGGTCATGTTGATGCAGACATTCTGTTCTGCCTGGCATTTATACTTTTCACTGTTAATTAAGAAATTGGCATTCTAGCTTTATACTTTCTTATTAAATTAGGTCTGTTAATACAATTCCGCCTGCCTGGCATTAATGAATCGAAGGTGCTGCCAAAAGTGAAGGTCTGGGCTGAATTCCCCCAGATGATATTACCCTCGGAGGCTCTGGTGACCACCCTCTCCCCAAGCTCCTTAGCGTTCCTCATCCACCTCATACTTTCATGTCTCTGGGCTTTTATTCAGGTTTTTTTTTCTCTCTCTATGGACCACCCTCTCATCTCTTGGGTCATTCTTATGAATCCTCCAAAGCACTATTCAGGCATCACTTCCTCTGTGGAGTCTTCTTTATCTTTTCTAGAAATAATCTATTTTTCAGCTACTTATAGAGCACCATTGTACCGGGAAACCTGAAATGTCCTGGGAACATGGAAGTGACTCAACAGTTCACAATATGCAGTTTCAAAGATGAGACGTAAAAAAATCCTCTCTAAATGACAAAGAAAAATATCTGACAAGTATGTGCAATGGAGACAGGAGAACGAGGGCAATGGTGGGCTGGTGTTTAGCGAGGTCACCTCAAATGATAGCAATTGATTTTGTTCATGAGTTATAGTAACAGGCAAGGATAATAAGGAATGAAAGTCTTTCTGGGATTTTTGTGGGGGCTGGTTCAAACCTCTGTCTGGGGTTTGCCAAACTTGTAACTGGCCTCTGAGTGCACGTTAGCCCTCCCACTTTAGGCCCAGCTGACTGGAGCAGAAGTGCGTACCAAATCAAAGGACAGCCTCTCTACAGGCTGGCCAGAGACAGAGGAAGGTGCAGACATGAGAAATGCCCTTTTATATAAATAAGCCAAAGATGGCCTCTGTGTACTGGCTCCCGGGTTAATCATGTCTTCACAGCCCGCTGAGACTTGTTAGCTCAAAAGCCCATAAGCACCAAACTCAACATTTTACATATTATTTTAAAAATAGCCCAAAGAAGCAGATTTTTAGCCATTTAGGGCCCATCTGCTTGGCATATGCTATGGAACTACATCCAGAATCTACTGCCATTGTCTATCTATTGCCCATTGATAAGACAGAACCTTGTGGTTATAAGGCTCCAAGCTGCACCTGCCACTTGGTGTTCCCTAACCCAGAGACTCCCCACTGTGTTGCTGAGTGACATCACCTAGACAGGTAAGCCCCCTTCCCTATGCCCCTCCTCCCTTGAGAGTTCCCTTGCCCTCCTCTCCTTCTGGATAATGTTTCCTGTTCTATAAGCCTCCAGACAGTCTCATGCCATAAGGGACATCCACTCTCATTCAACCATGTCCAAGTACTGCTCAGTAAAGACTTCTGTGTGTTACTGCCTCTGTAGTCATGTCTTTTTCCTTGATCAGCCCCCAATTCCTCAAATCCCCTACAATCACACACTGGATACTTACTAGCTCAACCCTTCTTTGGGGGAGTTTTAATTTGAGGGGAAGAGATGAGTGTTTGGCAGCAGGGAGCAGAAACAGAAAGGCATGCAGAGAAAAGGAGGCAGTAAGCAGGAGCCACAAGGCAGCAGGAGCCATGAATCAGATGGAAGGGAAAGAGTAATCAGTCACTGGGAGCAAAAGATAAAGCACAGAAATATTGGGCTGGAGTGACTGTCTGGTGAAACACTGGGTAGGAAGGCATGGGTACATATAGCCAGATAGGGAGGAACAAAATAGTACAAGAGTACCCAAAAGGGCATTTCAGTTCCTGAGCCACATTCTGGTCTCCACAAGGTCAGTGTCCTGGTTCCAGTCCTGCCATGAGGACATGCCGCTCAGTGTAAATTCCATTCTGAAAGAGAATAGCACCTTTCCCAAGGCAACCATAGTATGCCCGATTCTTCATATCTGAAAGAATCAGCTTCCACAGGGGCCATAGGAACAACATGGGCAAGGTCAGGAGTGGGGAACTATGAGGTGTTTGGGGAATTCCAAGAAATTTGATATTTCTAGATAGTAAAGGACAGGGCAGAGAACTGGTGAAAATGAGATTGCAGAGGTTAGGCCATGAGTCCTTGTGTGTGCTCTGCTGAGGGTCCCCAGTATCATCTTGCAGGGAACCAGTGGGCCAGTAGTGATGCCTCAGACTCATGTTTTCATCAGGTCACTTTGGAAAAGTGTAAGAGGAATTAGAGATTGGCAAAGCTGGAGGCAACTAGCCATCTGGACAGGAGATGAGAGAATGCTTAGCAGGAATGAATATGGGACATATTCAACAAATATTCAAGAAATAAAAGCAGCAAGAGTGGATAACTTATTACCTGTTGTGGTGGAAAAAATAAATTCATGATGGATAATTCCTGTTTTTCAGATTTGGGCTCTGGATGAATGAGGTCCCATTGACTGAGATGGAAGAGGAAATTGGGATGGAGAAGGAAGGAGGAAGAAGAAGAAGCTGTGTTTGAGGAATGCATAAAGCTTTAGGTGGAGAAGCAGTGGGGAGCTGGATCCATGCATCTGGGCTTCTGGGTGAGTCCTAACTCCCATCTCAGCAGTATCCACCATCTTTCACTCATTCTTGTACTGTTTAGTCTGTGACCTAATATAGACCAACCTTCCAAACCTCTCCTCCCTCCCAAAGCCTTCCTCTGGTATGCCAGCAAAGTATTCCTGACATCAACACCTTCACAAAGCATTCCTTCTTTCTGGATTTGAATGGGCTCTCCTTCAAGGACCTTCGTTTGCTTATAACTCTCCCAACTGAAGGCTTTTTACTTATTTTCCCTTCACACAGCACAAGTTCTTCAGGACCGGGAAGTGGAGTTGGATTTCTTCTTGATCTTGATCTTGATTTCTACATACCAACCATTTCTTCTGGAAAGCTTCTATTCACTTGAAGATTGCTCCATTTGTCTTCTCTCTCTTCTCTCTCATTATTATAAATCTCCAGCATCCTCATCACTTTCTCTCATTTGCCAAAGAATGTGGATTCTACTTTCATGGTCTTCTTCTCTCTTCACCATTTGCTTAATTCCATGTGAATAAAGATTTCTACTTCTGTATGGACGAATCAGCTGCTGCCTTGGATCCTCAGTTCCTTGATCTAATCATCTCTAAAGACTTCTCCATTTTACCTCAGACATCCATTTCTAGAGTCAAACTTCTAAAATGGTAACTTCAAATATCCCATTCTCTAACTACCACCTCCTATCAAAGACTCCACTGAAATTATCTTTTAACCTTAGTGGAATCTTTGACTTTTAGTCTTCACCTTGTATCACTACCTAGTGCTATTAACATGGTATTAAGAACATAGGCTTCAGAGCTGGAAGCCATGTTAGTTTCTGGAAAAGGCTAAGAAGGTGAGGATATAGCAACTTAACAAACGAATCCAGGTTGCAGAGTTTATCTTGGTGGTTGGGAAAAGGGAATAGGGGCACTGTAGAGAGATGGACATCACTGGTAGGTGGTTTTCACCATAGTCTATAGCAGGAAAGCAGAAGAAATGTTGGAAACCATCCCTCACATAACTCTCTTACCACTTATTGTCTGCCTGCAATGTTTCTTGGCTCAATCACTGAGCACTTAATTACACACTCTTTAATTTTTCACATCTGTCTGTCTGGAGCCTGGAATGTGGTCATGGAAAACCCCCAAGGCCCGTATTCAAAACAATGGATTCCAGATACATCTTCTCCCTGCAAGGTCTTGAGCAAATCGTTTAACTGCACCTGGACATGTAAATAACAGTCCTGACCTCATCTTGTAATTGCAAAGATCAATGAGATAATAGATTTTAAAAAACATATGGCAAACTTTAAAATGTTTTAAGAACATAAGGTCTACTATCTCCCAATTATATTTGAGAATAGGAATTGTGTGTTCTTTGTGTGATTCATCATGGATGGTGCTCAAGTATTTGTTGAATGAATAAGTGACTTAATGAATGAATGAGTGAGTGAATCAGTAAATACCTAAGAGCAAGCTAAGCCTTAAGCTTTTTGGTCTCAGTCCCACAAGGAAAATTGGCTACCTTGTCAAATTAACACTGTTAATATTATTTATTTTTTCATTCATTCATTCATTCATTCACTTACTTGACAAACATATTTGCTGCCTACCATGTCTGATAATATGAGTTCCTACTTGCTGTCTCAATCAAAACTGTGTGCCTGACCAACAGTACACACGGATTTCTTTTTCTAAATATCCTTGCCAACACTTGTTAATTCTTCTTGAGTCTAGCCATTCTGACAGGTGTGAGGGCTATCTTCTTGTGGTTTTGATTTGCATTTCCCCGATGGTTAGTGAAGTACAGCCAGGGAATATTGTCAACGGTATTATAATAGTGTTGCATGGTGACAGATGGTCTCTCCACTTGTAAGCATAGCACAAAACAAAAGCAAAACAAAACTGTGCCTCTATCAGGAATTTCTTTTGAGCTCTATCCTACAGATGAGGAATCTGAAGCACAGAGAAGTAACTTACCTAAGGTCACACGGGTAGAGAATTACAGAGCTTGAAATACAGATAGGCCCCCTAGATATATACAGAAGCCAACATTGGGGGGAAAAAGAGTATGGAAAAAAGGGAACATTAGTTTCTAACAACAGTTTCTAAATGCACAGTTATGGCCAAGAGAGGACACAGCGAGAAGTTAGCTTAGAGTCCATTAGGGTTGGTATCAGAGTGGCAGTTGTCTTAGGTCATATTTTCCAGAAAACAGCCTCTAAGAGAGGAATTTGTGTACTGGAGTCTATGAGGGCCTGAAGAAGGCAGGTGGAAAAGTTGGAAGTTGGGTATTGGCCCCAGTGAGCCTCATGGAGAGCTCTGGAGCTAACATGGCCTGTCAGTGTGAGCTGGGAGGGGGAGGGAGACTTTTATACTTCTGTATGGTCCTGTCCTTAGATGCCAGCTGTCCCTAGGGATGGAGGATGACCTTGGATGAAGCAGTTTCCCAGGGAGGGACTGAGCTATAAGTGTCAGCAAGTGACAACACAGCAGCTGGGGGACTGAGTGCCTCAATTTGGAAGGTGAGTGTGGGCAGTAAATCATATCATCTACCACAATGTTCTTCACACTTCTAAAAATCAAGTGTGTTAGCTAGCATAGTGTGATGGACTCATATAGAGGTAGAGATATGAGAAAAAGCAGAGTTTCCAAGAAAAGGGCTAGCCATATCCATAGGAGATCTCTACCTCCCATCACTAGGCTCTTCCTCCACTAGGCTTTTCCAGGAGCCATCCCCTCCTGGTGCCAAACTGCCTTCCCATGTGCTAGCCCAAGCTCCTTGCTTATTGTCCAAGCTCCCCTGGAGGCATTTGGGCTTCCTGTGTGGCCAGGCTGCAGAAACTGATTAAATATGGTGACATTCTGCCTTAAGAGGTCAGCCCCTCTGGCTATACAGGTATGAGCTCCATTCCCAAGCTCCATCACTTCTGGGACAAGAAGATCAAAATTCTGAGCTGGTAGCTTGAGATCCACACCATGGGGATGACCCCCTTTGAAGGGAGGGTCTCAGAAGCCAACGGGCTTTTCCCAGGCCTTTACCACAGCCGGGGTCATTGTTAGTGATCCTGGAGCCTACAGAGGGGCAGGGGAACCAAACAAGCAGGTAACAGGAATTATAGAGAATTCATAGGAAAGAAGGTTCAGACTAAGAGAGACACAGCCATGACCATGGATATCCACATGGGTAGAGATATCTCTGAGTGGGCAGGTGTCCCAGTGGTTGAAGTCAGCATGGAAACTATGGAGTGTCTCAGTGTGGGATTGGGCATTAAGAAGATAAAGGATCTTGGGGCACCTGGGTGGCTCAGTGGGTTAAAGCCTCTGCCTTCAGCTCAGGTCATGATCCCAGGGTCCTGGGATCGAGCCCCACATAGGGCTGTCTGCTCAGCAGGGAGCCTGCTTCCCACTCTCTCTCTGCCTGCCTCTCTGCCTACTTGTGATCTCTGTCTGTCAAATAAATAAATAAAATCTTTTAAAAAAAGATGATGAAGGATCTTGAGTGTTTAATGGAGCAGGACCAAAGGAGGGAGAGTAGATACATTTATTTTGGAGTGATTAACTAAGCTCCTTCTCTGTCATAGAAAGAGTTTGGTGCAAGAAACCCAAATCCAGTCAAGCTAGTTTCAGTTAAGTGATGTCTTTTCATGGGGCTAGGGTATCTCACTGAGTCCAACAGCAAGAAGGCAGCCCTGAGGACAGAGAAAGGCTAGGAAACATCCCTAAAATGACTCCGGAGGAGGTAGGAGTCTCCATAAAGACTTCAAAGCCATTTCTTTATAAGTGACTTGAGCTCAGTGCTCTTTACTAATACTTGTAGGAGCATGCTGAAGCAAAAGCAGGATTAATTTGCTGATAGTCAAAGACTCTTTACAAAAGCTGAATTTTGTACACATTTATAAAATATTCATAAACATTTTTCACAGACCTCTGGAAAACAGATTAGAATATGAAAATGTTCTAGAAAGCAGGAATAAGTTTAACCGAAAGATGAAAAACTTTAGATGCATTAGTGTTATGGCAACCAGCCAGATGACTCCAATTATTTCCCTAATTGGGTCCATAAATAATTTATAAACCACCATCTGTGTCTGCAGCAGAGGGTTTCTAACAGCAAATGCTTAAGGAGCTGGTAACGCAGCTAATGATTTCCGATTTTGAATTCATCTGAACTCCTGCAGGCTGATTTCATGGCCCCTGTTGAAGAAACTTGGTGGGGATTACCCAAAAGTAGAGAGAACCGTCCTCAGTGTCTAGTTAGAAGAGATTGTCCGAGAAGCAACAAACTCAACTCTCATGGCTATTAACTTTACCACTGGATTTCAGTTAAGGTCAATAGCCATATCCATGAATATCAAAAATAAAACAGAAAACCGAGATTCCAGAGGTCCTGTGATCAGCACTTAGACTCCTCTCATTTCTTCATCAGAAGCAGAAGTTAGTTTTTGCCTTTCTGAAAATCTGCACTGAGTGTCTCAGTCATCTGTAGTCTGCTTGTTGATTTCCACAGCTTCTCTAGATCTTCCTTTTTAAAATTTTTAATTGAAACATAGTAGTATACGTATAATATAATGAGTGAAGTGCACATGTCTTGAGTTTAGAGCTCAATGAGGATTTTAGCTAATGGATTCACTCATGTGCCCACCACTCACATTGAGATAGAGAACATTCCAACTCCCCCAAATGTTCTCGTACTGCTTCCCAGGGTGCTCTGCCTCTCAGTGGAGACAGCTGGAGAGTGAAGCGAAGGCCCTGAGGCTTCTTTACTACAGGACTCATGTGCTGTCCATTGCAAAGAACCATTGAAAATACTTCCTCGGTGAGTTCAACGTCTCAGCAACTCTGAGCAGACCATTTTTAAACTCAGAGGCCCCAGAGGGTGTTTGATGGTGAGATAGGTGTGAAGCCAGCCACAGGGAAAGATTTTATTTGCTTCTTGCCAAAAACCATTGAAATTTGCAAAACGCCTTCTCCTATCCAGAATATTCTGTATCCAAATATTCTGTAATCCGTGGAAGGCACTTGCATAACCACATGGGACAGGGGGCAGCATGGAAGTTTGGTTTGGCCAAGGTTACACTTGGAGACCATCCACCACTGGTCACTGCTGAAAGATGAAACTTAGGCTCCCCAGAAGTCCCACTTTGCCATAACCTTGCAGGAAGATTTCATTCCCAGGAATGAATATCCATCCAGGATTGTGTCTAGTGCAGGTGGGGGAGGCAGTTTTCTCTGTTATGCGTGGCTTTTGACCCCTAGGGAGGGGTAACTACTAGCTCATACTCACTGTACATTTATTGAACACTTCTCATTATTCTGTAACTGCATTGACCAATAACTCCATTTAGAAATAATGAAACAGAGGGGAAGACACAGCTAGTGAAAAGTAACGCCAGACTCCACAGGCTTGGTGCTTCCCTCAGATGGCCCCTTTGTGTCCTAGAGTTCCTGGGTGTCCTGGTCATGCTTGGCAGCCCTCCCCCATTCCTCCATCCCCACCCACACACAGGGATTCTGGCTTTGGGCTATGAGAGGAAGCACAATTCACCTGACTTATGAGTTCATTAAATTCTTGATCCATGGCTGCAAATCAACACTTTATAAATGAAACCCTTATTTCCTAGAGGCACGAAGTTATAAGCTGGAGTTCTGTTTCCAGAAATCCATTTATTTCATAAAAATATAAAAATCGATTATGAAAACAAAACAAAATACACAACACACACACACACACACACACACACGGCAAGGATTTATCAAGTAAAAAAAGCAAAAGCAAACAGTAGGACACTAATCTTAGAAAGGTTAAATTGGGTGGACTTTTCTCCAAGGGCTTGACTGGCCAAGGTTTCCTAAAGCATGAGTTAAATGAGATTTAGAACGGAGATACCTTCTACAGTTTTTAGCGAAATTTCCCTGGAACAAAAATAGGCATTCTTCTCTGTTCTGAAGGCTTTTGAATTGAGCTCAAAATCAGGGGCATCTTTCTTAACACTTCTCATGGCATCAAGGCATCTGAATCTTTGAATAGCATTGTTGCTATTCTGGTCAGCTTTTTTGCTTTGTTAAAAATTGTCAGATGGAGGGTCCTGGGATCAAGCTCCACATTGGGCTCCCTGCTCAGCAGGAGTCTGCTTCTCCCTCTCCTTCTGCCCCTCCCCCATTCGTTCTTTCTCAATCTCAAATAAATAAATAAAATCTTAAAAAAGAAGTCATCAGATGATGGCAACGTGAGGTTTGGTCACTACAGTGGGGGTCTTAGGATGAGAAGGAATGTCGCGATGGGGCGGGACAGTTCCTGTGGTGGAGAGGCGGGGGTTGATGTTATATTCACAAAGTCTCCAGAGCAGCCCCTCTGCCCTGGTGTCCTCAAAATCCCATCTCTGCCTGTCTGCCGAGAATCCGAGAATGTCGAGGGCACTGAGAATCTCAGGCAGTAAGGTTAGAGGTGACGTAGAGACATACAGGGCTAGGAGAAAAAGTCATGATGGAAAGAGGAAGGAGTGGTTTCCAGCCAAAGGCTCACTCGTGTCTATAGTCTGCCCAGAGCAGTCAGAGCTGAAAACCCAGCATCACCAAGGACTGACAGCAGCCTGGTCCCTTTCTTAATGAGCACTGGAACTCCTTACTAGAGGGCAGGTTCTGATCTGGCTCCACTGAGGGAGCCTGAGACTCTGCATTTCTAACAAACTCTCAGGCAACTCAGATGCTATGGGTCTTGTGAAGCAAGGGTTCACAGATCTGGTGGTCACAGAGCCATTGCCTGTGTCTTGTCTATACTCTGCAAAACGTGTCTCAACCCTAGACAGTAGTTCCCTTAGATCCTTATGCAGACCCACTTAGTCTTGGGTCATCAGTACTTTTACTCTTAGTAGTTTTCTATTTGGTCATATTAATGTATTTGGAGCCTTCCGTGAGTCCCAATAGAACACGGCTTTCTGAAGGGGCTCTACTGAAATTCTCCAGCTTCTGCAGTAGGACCTTCGCCAGACTCTGCTCCCCCCTCCCTTTCCCCCCGGAAATCATGCTCTGATCATTTTCATTCTTTGTTCTTTGACTATAGACTTCTTGTGACTGATAAATCCTTGCTTCCCTTTGCCTCTTCTGCCATTGTTAGTAAAAATGCAGTCCATGCTGGTGATTTTGTGTCATTGTGAATGCACAGGAAATTTGAAATAAATGAATGCAGTACTCAGTGTATCTGAGATGCAGTTCTGGGGCTAGGGAAAAGGCTGGTGAAATGTGAATGAACAAACATGATTTGGGCTGGATATAGCGTCGGCGGCTTCATCACGAGCTGGCTGGTGCCTGCAGTGGGACCCCGGAATTAACAAGCCAGACCGGACATACCTACTGCTTTGGGAAATGCCCTTTGTGGTGTCTCATCCAGATGCCCGAAGGGACAGCTACGAGTACCCCCGCTCCCTCCATGTCCCTGGACCACAGGCGCACCTTAGACATCTGTAGGGCTTGGGGAAAGAACATAAGTAGAGATCCTTCAAGTTATAAAGCAAGCTCACAAACGAAATAAAATGCTCTGTGCTCTGCCATGACACATGCATCCCTGAGACCACCTGGTCAGTGGCCAAATTCTGATTGCCCTTGGATTTTTTTTTTTAAGATTTTATTTATTTGACAGACAGAGATCACAGGTAGGCAGAGAGGCAAGCAGAGAGAGAGGAGGAAGCAGGATCCCTGCTGAGCAGAGAGCCCTATGTGGGGCTCGATCCCAGGACCAGAGTTATCTGCTCTAATGGATTATCTGACCTGAGCCGGAGGCAGAGGCTTTAACCCACTGAGCCACACAGACGCCCCTGCCCTTGGATTTCTGAGCCTGAACATATTGTGCCGAGATAACCAACCCCTTGCTCGTGGCTTACCTGACTCCCCCTGCCTTCTGCCTTCAGCTACATTCCACACCAAGAGGGATCTTGCCCCTTTGTGTCTGGGCCCTTCAGCCTGAGGGCCAAGCGCCTTCCACATCCCTCCCAGCAGCAGCCCTACTCAACTGCAGGGGACCACACCCCTACAATGCCACCTGCCCCAGAAAGGAGGCCCCCCAGGACCCATGCAGCTCCCTGAGGGATCAGATTATATGGAAGGTGAAAGAGAAAATGTCCACGTCTTCAGAATGGATCATTATGGAGTAAAATCTCTAAGGATTTTGGTTGTGAAATTGATTCTCCTGGGACATCCCACCAGGCCCTGCTCTGTGTGTTGGGGTCTGCTCTGTGACCCACACCCGATCTCTTAGGCAAAGTCCATACATCGATTTTCAAGTTTACTCTGTTAAAATTGGCAATTAGGTCTTCAGAGAAATGTGCCTCATTTCCCTGGCATGGATAATAGTGCAGTGGGGGGTGGGGGGGTTGAAATCTTCCCTGTAATTTGATTCATTTTCTGTTGGAGAGAAAAGCAACCAGAGTGCAGCTTCTGCGGCAGCTGATGGCTTAATTGCCACATGCATCTCGGGGGGAGCACTTAGCTGGCATCCCTATGCTTGACTCCCTGGCACTGGGAGGCAGCTGACACCTGGAGGGAGCCGAAAGTGTTGGTGGCTGCCACCCAACAGTGAAGAAGGAGTTAGAAACATCCCTCCTTTGCTCCCATTTAAATCACCTCTTTGTGTTTAAGGACCATGTGATTTGGTGCCATTTTGGCCAGCAGAGATTGTGCCTTCATTGTTCATGGATCCCCTGTAGCTGGTGTGGAACCTGGCACAGGCCAGGGGCTCAGCAGAGTCTTTTGGGTAAGGACACACTGGCGCTGGGTTGACTCTTTTTGAATGGCTTTATAATATTCAAGACACAGAAATGGGGGCTTTCAATCTGTACTTACAGTATCCCAAGTAGGAGGACAAAGATGGCCAATCTACTTGCCACCACCAAGGAGTTGGAGAGGCTCTTTCAGATTCTAGGACCTGGCAGAGCTTGCTCAAAGGATTGTAGAGAAGAGGCATAGGATGGGCCATCCCATCTTCCGGAATGAGGAAAGAGGAGATTCAGTCCTGCCATTGGCCAGCCAGTGTGTCAGGTAACGTAGAGGAGACTTGGTACCGGGAATGTGCCAAGGGCATAGTTTCATTTATTGCTGGTGAGGATTTCTTGTCCTTCTTAAATGTTTTTCGACCATACCAAGCCCATCATATAAAGGTGCAGGCCTCATACGGTTTTTTAACCTACACTTTCAGAGAGGGAGGACAGTAGACCATTCTCCCAGTAGTCAAGAAATTTCAATATGTTAGTTGCCGAAATGCCTCAGACTTGTGCTTTGGAGACACTCAACAGGGGAGGTGTCACAAAGCAAATTTCATGGAAACCCTTAGGAAGTCACCATGTTCCATAATTAGAACTGCAGCACATTTGCCAGCAAATAATGAAATGGCCAGTCCCAAACCAGCTATTGAATATTTGCTGAGCACCTTCTCAGTGCCACCAAGTGTGGGGATAAAACAGTGAACTGACTCCATCCCTGCTTCATGCAGGTGACAGCACTGTAGGGCCTCATTCTTGTCCCTGAACATTCTTGTCCCTGCCAGGGAGTCTTCTGTGGTGAAATGCTCAGATGGCAGCTGGAAATAGGTTGTGTCCTAGATCTTCCTGGACTCTCAGCTTTGGGGTATTGGGGTGGCTTGATTAACCAGCCCCCAGCCTCTTTCCCACTATTTGTCAACCAGAACATGAAGTCCAATCAGCTCATTGAGTTGGATTCTGGTCTAATGATCTTTTTTAAAATGAAAGATAATTACCCAAAGTCATTGCTACCTGGTAAAGAAAACATGATCATCAGCTGGAGGAAATATTTGAAATAAACATTAAAATCTACACTTAATATACAAAATGCTAGCTTCTGAAACACTGTGTACTCCATCATAGTAAGACAAACAAACAAACAAACAAACACCTTTAAAACCCTGAATACTCTGGTGTCCTACAAGAGTTAATGGCACTTTTCATGGTGACATCTTCAACTATGTAGACAGAACTACTCATGGAAAATGTCTGGCCCAATAATGAGAGCATCACAAACTACTTATTTTTTGACTAGTAGATAATAGCTCAGATTTGGGATGCCTGGGTCACTCAGTTGGTTAAGGGTCTGCCTTTGGCTCAGGTCATGATCCCAGAATCCTAGGATCAAGACCAGCATGGGGCTTCTTGCTCAGCGGGGAGTCTGCTTCTCCCTCTGTCTGCTGCTCCACCTACTTGTGCTAAACACTCTTTCTCTGAAAAATAAATAAAATCTTAAAAAAAAGAAATAGCTCAGATTCATGTCTATAAACATTCCATTCTGCCCAGGTGGACTTGTCCTAGTATTGGCCAAAATAGAACAATTTTGCAAAATGTTTGCAATCGAAGCTAAAAGCCATTTCCAAGAAACAACCACAGGATGCTCCTAAGCATATGTCCCTATCTCTGTTTAGCAAACTATACCTTTCCCCAACACAACACTTCTCATCTATTTAAATTGTGATACATGCAGGGCCCCTGGGTGGCTCAGCGTTTAAACATCTGACTCTTGGTTTCAGCTCAGGTCATGATCTCATGAGTTGTGGAATTGAGCCCCGCATCAGGCTCTGAGTTCAGTGCTGGGTCTGCTTGAAATATTCTCTCCCTCTGCCCCTCCTCCTGCTTTCTCTCTCTCTCTCAAATAAATAAATCTTTTAAAAAATTGTTTTAAATATGATACATGCATTCCTATGTTTATAGCAGCATTGTTTATAATAGCCAAGACATGGAAGCAGCCCAAGTGTCCATTGGTAGATGAATGGATAAAGAATATATATATATCACTCAGCCACAAAAAAGGATGAAATCTTGCCATTTGCAACAATATGGATGGATCTGGAGGGTCGAGTGCTAAATGAAATAAGTCAGAAAAGACAAATACCATATGATTCACTCATATGTGGAATTTAAGAAACAAAACAAATGAACAAAGAGAAAAAGAGACAATCAAAAAACAGACTCTTAACTCTAAAGAACAAACTGGCAGTTGCCAGAGGGGAGGTGGGTAGGGAGATGGGTGAACAGGTGAAGGGGATTAAGAGTACAGAATACAGTATAGGACTGTTGAATCACTATTATTGCACACCTGAAACTAATATATATAAACTAATTGTATGTTAATTATACTGGGATTTTAAAAAAATGAATAAATACAAATTTAAAAATAAGATATCATAGTCATCATTACTTGGTGTTTTATCTGTAGCTGTCTTTGCTTGAAGGTGATTTTTGAATTGAAGATTTAAGCAGATGGCCAAAAAAAGAGGGGCAGGATGAGCACCTATGTTAAAATAATAATAATAATAAAAATAATAATAAAGGAAATTGGGAAATTAGCTTAGTAGTTTGGAAAAGATTTCAATTGCTGTCCTAAAGAGCCCTTCAGCAGGATTTATACTGCACCATTTTGGTGAAGGTGAAGATCTGGACCCAATGCATATATCTTATTTCTTCTCTAGTCCTTGTCTAGGAGGAGCAGACAGACACTTTGAAAGCTTCCATGCATTCATGATTTAAATATACTATTCTCTGTGTAATAGTCCCATCTTGTGCCCTCTATGGGAGTCCAGTTCAATGAGAAAGAAAACATGTTGTCTAGAAATTTCAGGAAAATACACCTCCATTACCAACCCCATTTTGTTGATTTCTGCTGATTCTCTTCTGGAACATTTCAGAATTGTTATAATGGGAGATGCTATTTTTAATTAACAATCTCAAAAACTGTTCCACTCTGATTTTTCATCTCCCATAAGGACATTAGCACAAAACCTGTTCCAAAGGCAAGTAATTTCATATTTAAAGTTAGAAATTCACCTTACCAAAATAGACACATTCTATCATGAAAGATGTATTAACTCTTAGGGATTTTTAGTTCCATCTTAACGTACATCTAGCAAGAATGTATTTCACTTAGAAGGCAGTGGTAAAAAAGACAAGGCCATGGTCTTGCATTTATGGCCAAATAATTTTAAAGAGATTCTGCCATACATGACAAAATGGAAAGCATTGTAAGAACAAAGCTTTGGAAATTGCCAGGCTGAGCCACTTGGCCCCAGTGCTTTCAAGGAGACAGGACAGTGTGTGGTGAGGTTTACTATTCCCACAAGTAGGGGGTGAATATCATGATCAACTTCACACAGCAGATGGAAAACAGATCATCAATCTCTACAAAGTACTTCATTTCAGTTTACCCAAGTATGGAAGAAGACACTCATGTTTCCAAATCTGGCCCATTTTTCACAACCCAGTTGGGTTTCCACTAAATTCTTCCAGGTACATTTATTTCTTTCATCTTTAAATACTTCATAGGTCATGAGTTCCTCAAGCTGGAAGGAACTGAGAAACCACCAACCTTGGTAGACCTAGGGCTTCCGAAGGAACAAAGATTTCTCTTTGGTAAGGTAACATTTGCAGGTTCTAGAGATTAGGGCATGGGCATCTTTGGGCAGTACATTAGTCAGGATTCTCCGAAGAAAAAGAATCTATAAGGATTGTCTTACGCAAGTAGGGAGGCTGAGAAGTCCCATGAACTGTTGTCTGCAGGCTGGAGAACCAGGAAATCCAGTAGTGTAATTCAGTCCAAGTCTGAAGGACTGAAAATCACAGGAGTCAAATGTGTAAGGCACAGTCTAAGTTCAAAGACCTAAGAATCAAGAGTCCAATGGTATAAAGTCTGGTTCAAGTCTGAGGGCTCAAGATCCAGGACCACAATCTGAGAGCAGGAGAGGACTGATTGTCCAGCTTAAGCAAAAAGAGAAAATGAGCCCTTCCTCCTCCTTTTTGTTCTATTCAGCCCTCATGCCACAATGCAGCCCTACCTACATTGGTGAGGCCAATCTGCTCGGCTTACAGATTCAAATGTTAATCTCTTCTGGAAAAACCCTCACAGAAACAACCAGAAATAATGTTTTACCAGCCCTTCTGGGCAACCCTGACCCCAGTCAAGTTGACACATAAAATTAACCATCACAGAAGGTGGTTATTCTGTCTACCATGGTAATGTAAACTCTGATCTTTGTGACTCTGAAGGCCATGCTCATCCAAGGGCATGCCCCCTGCTCCTGAGGCCCACACTGGAGCTGAGCCCCCCCCCCCCCCACACACACACAACACAGAATATGTGTCTCTGGGAGTCTGCTGAGATACCAAGAACTCTCTGAGCTCCGCCATGCCCACTGGTGAGCACAGCAGCAGCAATGAGGTCAGGCCTTGGTGTGGTGGCTCTGAGTCCTCTGGGTGCCCTTCAGGGGAGGGCTTCTCTCTTGGGAGAAGGTGTGGTATCAGCTGGGTCCTGACATCTCCCTCAAAGGGACAATTGTAACCACTTAACTGAAGCTGCTTCAAAAAGAAATGCTTTCACAGTACACCAAGGACTTTGCTGTGGGCAATATTTTAAAAGTCATGGTAATGGAAGTGGTGACTAGTAATTTAAAATAAAGCATAATGTCAATTATATTTAAAATAAAATAAAATATTAATATTAATAAAAATAAAAATATTAATAAAATTGTAATTTAAAATAAAATATTTAATTAATATTAAAATAAAATTAAAAAGAGAAGAAGAGATTGGGGCATTTATAGAACTAACTCCTCATCTAGCATTAACAGGAAGCAGATGGTGTTTAAAGTTAATAAATCATAAAATTATGGCCTAAGCATATTACTTGGAAAAATGCAGGAAGCAACCAGAAAAAAAGATGAAAAGAAAAAAGAAGTTTTGGGGGAGCAGAACTTGGGGATAGGAGATTGTTGTGGGTTTTGGGGGGGGGTTGTTGTTTTGTTTTGTTTTTTTAATTACAACCATTTAGGAGATTTTCATTTAAAGCCAGACCTTAAAAAAAAAAAAAAAAAAATCCAGATCTATTCTTAGTATAGAACTAGGGAAATGTAATTGTTGGAAACGGGACAGATCATTTAAGAGCTTCTCTAGTACAATTTCAACTCGTTTGCAAAAAGAAAAATACCTTTTGCTGTAATACGTAGAAACTAAAATCATATATAGATAAATACTCATGTCTTTATTTCCCTGGCAATCCAAACTCAGCACAAATAAGCAATTAGGTCAAATTTTAAAGGCAGACAAAATCATATCTCCTATGTTTCCACCAGCCTTTGAATCATATTCATATAGACAAAATTAATTAGAAAAAAATCTAGTCTTTCCATACATACATACAGAGAGAGAGAGAACGCAAGCACAGGCAGGTGTATCTCCACTCACTGGAAACGAGAATGAGACTAACCCTGTTCAGTACCAGATCTTGTCTCCCAGCAGGGCCTGAGACCAGCATCGGGCCTTTGGTGAAGACTCATTCTAAAGAACACGGCGTTCCTACCTTATGCAAGGCAGCAGTCTCTCTATGACTATGTCACATGAGGGGCTACAATCCTCAGTGCTCTTAGGAAGCCTTCCTTGGAATTAGGACATGGACTATAGCCCACAATCCATGGCGATCTATGGGGGATAGGCCTCCAATCATGTATGTCTTAGCACTGTCTGCAGAAAATGGTGAATTACCCACACTTAACGCCCAACTTGGCTCCAAGTGGGTGGTTTCCACAACCCTCTCCCCAAGTTTGATCATTTTCTATAATGATTCACAGAACTCAAGGAAAACTTCACCACTACTGGTGGCTTCTTACAAAAGATATTATAAAAGAGACCAACCCTCCCCAAATCCTGTCACTTAGGGTTTGTGGAGAGCTTCTATGAGTAGGCATGAGTAATGAAATCACTGGCCGTGGTGATTCACCCAGTCCCCAGCCCCTCCCCTCTCCTTGAAAATCAGGGGTGGGGCGGAAAGTTCCAGTCCTTTAACCACATTGTCGGTTCCTCGGGCAACTAGCTCCCACCCCCAAAACGGAATGAAATATGAATTCTGGAGTCCAGTTTTATCTGCAACAGCCACCTGTTCTCAGTTATCTCATAATCCACCTGGCTTTCCCTCCGTTCCCCGAGAAACGGGGGACATTCAAATTTGTCTTAAACTCATTTGGAAAAAACCATTCATGAACATATACCCAATACAAATCCTCTGGGGCTCACAGAGTATTGGAAGCCATTTCAGCTGCATTCTACTGAGTGATTTTCTATTTAAAAAAAAAATGATAATTTTTTTTAAAAGATTCTGTTTCCAGCATAATTGGAAAGTATTATGCTGCTTTCTAAGATCTCCAGCTCATTCTCAAAATGCCCCTTCTGGCTTTCTTGATTCTTATTTTCATGACAGAGGAGACAAAGGGGTCATGCTATTGCACGATCCCTCTGTTGCGAGTGGAAATTCCTCACTTACTGATAGAAAGGGGCCACATCCTTGGTGGGCCAAGCTGCCTCGCTCAGGAAACCCCCTCTGGCTGCATCTCAGCCAGCCAGCCCACTGTGAAGCCCGCAACTCCTCATTTATTTCTGTCTTCATGGCTTGACCTTTGACACAGGCTTCTTTTAAAAGAATCTGGAGGAAGTATTAGCTATAACCTTATTCTAGAACTGACTTCACATTTCTTTCACTTACCAAGGGAGAAAAAAAGAATCTTGGGATATTTTGCACACATAAATAAATAGGTAGATAAGTAAGTGAAATATTTTAAAAATAAAATGATAAGAAATTTAAAAATTGGGCTTTAGAAGCAAGGCGCTGTGAATCTTAGCCATGGGGTAAGAAGAGGCTGTAAATGAGAGATCATCTCTGGGCCCAGCGGCTACTAGGGACACAATGTTTTGCTGACAGAAATCTCCTGGAGACGCTTCGCTGAAACAAAACCGTATTAGGAAATCCTGACTCTGCCAACTGCCAAGGCACACACAGAGTCAGTAGACCTTGGGGTTTTGTGTGTGTGTGTGTGTGTGTGTGTGTTTTCTCTGAATCGTCCCCCTCTGCGGTTCTGTAACTGAATATATTCTAAAAATTAAGCATTCTCTATCTCAGCTTCCACAGGGACATCTGAATCGAACCCAGAAGAGAGGCGATCTCTGGTCTGCTTGTGGATCTGTCGGGTTTGTAGGTTCTGAGGAGAGAAGGCTAGGTTGTTGGTAAATCAATAATCCGCCTTCCGGCGTCCCGAAGAGAAGGAGACCCCAGCACCCCCACCCCCAGGGTGGACAGGGGAGCTCCCCCATTTCAAACAGATGTGCCCTGGACAAAGGGGCCCCCCACCTCCATCTTGGGACAACCTCAAGAGCATCCAGGTGCTCAAACGGCCAAAGGCCCAGGGCCTGAGAGGGACTTACATCTGGTGGGGACCCAGCTCCAGGCCATGCCCCACCCCTGGTTTTGGCTGCCCGCCAGTCCCTCATGGCCTCTGTTACAGAGAAGAAAACAGGACAATTATTCCACTCTCCACCTGTCACAGCCCGTAGGGTGACATGCAGACCCTCAAAGAGCACAATCTCTGCACAGGGCCACTGAGCAACACATTTTCTTCTGGAAATATCCCAGCTTCCCCTCTGGACTCTGTCCCAGACCTCAGGACTCTCCTCCATTCTTCCTGTTTTCCTTCCCAACGAAGAGCCTTCTCCCCATGAGTTCTGGCCTTCGTTTTTTCTGGACAGATATGCATGCTCTCGGTTATTCAATTGTCCCCTTATCTGTGTAGAAGACTAAGAGATGCTATTTTTTCCCCTACATCTTGTTATTATTATTATTTTTCTTTTACTAACATAGAAGGTATTATTAATTTCAAAGGTACAGTCTATGAATTCTCAGTCTTACACAATTCACAGCACTCACCATAGCACATACCCTCCCCCATGTCCATCCCCCAGCCACCCTATCCCTCCCCCTAATCCCCCCAGCAACCCTCAATTTGTTTCCTGAGATTAAGAGTCTTTTACGGTTTGTCTCCCTCTCTAGTTTCTTCCCATTAAGAGATGCTCTTTTGTTTTAAGATTTTATTTATTTATTTATTTGAAAGAGAGAGAGAGAGAGACATAGAGAAGGAACAGAAGCAGGGGGAGTGGGAGAGGGAGAAGCAGGCTTCCCACTAAGCGGGGAGGCCAATGTGGGGCTCGATCCCAGAACCCTCAGATCATGACTTGAGCAAAAGGTGGGCACTTAATGACTGAGCCACCCAGGCGCCCCAAGAGATGCTATTTGTTAAGTACACAAACGGCCTCGCCTTGGGGCTGGTATTATCATTCTCAACTAATGGATGGAGAAGCTGAGGCTGAGTCTGCAGGACAGCTCAAAGCACACCTGTCACCTGCCAAGCTGTTCCCAGATTGGCCTTCTGCCACAGCGCCTGCCGCCTGTCTCCTTCTTTTCAGGAGCTGACTTCTTAGACCCTGCGATATTTTTAACTGATTTTCTCTTGACTTGCAAAAGCTCGTTTTTGAAACTGTGGCTGGAGCTTTAACATTGGGACAAGCTCAAAATACTGTGGTGGACTTGGGTCTCAGAGCCAGTCTGTCTCGAAGTGCTCACCCTGTGGCGTGAGGAGAGGGGCTGGGGCTAGGGGTGGACGCAGAGACAATTGGGTTATGAGAGTGGCACCCTCCGTGAATGGGATCTGTGCTCCTCCAAGAGAAGGCCAGAAGAGCCGGTTCGCCCTTTCTACCGTGTGAGAACACAAGGAGAAGTCCGCAAAGTGCAGACCAGAGGAGGCTTCTCATGTTGGCACCCTGATCTTGGACTTCCATCCTCCTGGAACTTGAGAAATCAATTTCTGTTGTTTGTAAGCCACCCAGTCTATGGCAGCCAGAATGGACTAAGATGGAGTTAGGTGTAACATACAGAAGTATTGAGAACTTAGGCTCCAAGCACCATGTTCGGGAGATCCTTTCTTCAAGGCAGTCCAGGGCGCTGGCATCATGCCCATCTTACAGATGGGGACAGAGGCTCAGGGAAGCTGAGTAACCAACCGAGACAGAGGCAGGATTTGGACGCACTTTCCTAAGCCCAGCTTTCACTATACCACTTCCTCATCTTCCTTCAGGGACCTGAAGAAGACAAGAGCCCCCTGGTCAAGGTCACCATCCCAGTTCCTGGGCTGGCCTCCAGTGCTGCCCACAGGTCAAAGGACCAAGCTCTTGGCTAGAATACAAGGTCCAGAGTTTGGTCCCCAGTCTCGGAGCCATACAACAATGTGCTTGCCCTCCTGCCCAGAGCCCTTAATTCCTTTTGCCAGTGAGTTTGGGTGTTCGAGGCTTTGAGAGGGCGGCAGAAAGGTCTGCCTTGGATGGAACTATACCAGGGATTTTTGTCATCCCACAATTATTCTATATCCACGGCACTGACTTACGGCACAAGCAAAAGCTACTGTCTGTGGGTGCCTGGGTGGCTCAGTCAGTTGGGCATCTGACTCCTGATCTCATCTCAGGTTTTGATGTCAGGGTCATAAGTACAGGCCCTCGGTTGGGATCCATGTTGTATGTGGAGCCAACATGAAGAGGAAGAAGAAGGAGAAGGAGAAGAAGGAGGAAAATGAGGGGGAGGAGGAGGAGGAGGAGGACAGGAAGGCAGCTAGTACATACAAAGTTGAACCATCTATTGGGTGATTTGCCTGAGCTGTGTCCTGCTGTTGAGAGGAGGCTTTGCTGGAGGCCTGGGAAACACAGCAGGAATTAGACTCACGCCTCCTTCTCTGGGTTCCCAAGATGCCTTTATAGCATCATCAAACTCCTGACACTTGCTGATGAAGCGGACTTGCCTTTCCCACAATGGTATTTAAAAATACCAGATAAAGGTAGAGGAGGTTGGGGAACTTGAAAAGTGTCCCTGACAGCTGTGTGGGGAAGAGGCCAGCCCACCCTGTGTGGCTGTGATTCTCCAGTCTCGGGAGCAAAGGCAGGAGAGGGCTGTTATTCCCATTGTTGGAGCCAAGAGGTGATATGTCTTACTGCAGATGGGAAGAGCCAAGGCTTAGAATGAACTTCCATGAACCTCTCATTTTCTTTTTTTTGGCACTCTCCTAGTCGAGGGTAGGTATAGAGATATACCAGCCTGTAACAAGATAGGTGTCAAGAGAATTACTTCTCTCACCGGGATTGTCATGGTATGCATTAAAATGTTGGAGGCCCAGGCTGTGGACACAGTCATCTCTTCGGCCTTGGTTGCAATGGTACTCCCATCAAGCTTCTCATCCCTACCAGCCCACCCACCACAGAGCTACACAGAAAGGTGTGAGGAAAGCCTTCCCTGGTGTGGGAAGATGTCACATGGCCTTATCTTCCATGATGGTTTCTCTTCCACACCAGTGGCTTAGTGACCTACTGTCAACCATGCCCCATTCCAGGTGTCTTCTCATCCTCACCACTGCCACCTACTGTCTGCCCAAAGAAATAAAAAATGAAAGCAGAATGAACTCCATAGCCTACATCTTCTACCATTCTTCCAAAGTGGAAAAAGAAGACTCAAATGGGAGAGAAGAAAGATAATGTTGAGGTCTGATGACATGGTCAAGTTAGGCCCAAGGAAATCCAGCACCAGCCATGCAAAGCTCCCTCCTGTAACCAGTGCTGAGGAATCAAAATATGGAGCTCAGAGCTGGAACACAGATCACACTGGTACAGCCACAGCAGTAGGGCTCCTGAGTCCTCTATAATTGTAGAATGTAAGGCTCAATTTATTGGGTGTTTTCATCTTCCTCTGGTCTTGCTATTAAGTTCGGAAATTGTTGATGACTTTACCTTAAGAGGAGTACAGGAGAATTTTAAAATTAAGTTTTTAGGTTCTTTTTTGAAGATTTTATTTATTTATTTGTCAGAGAGAGAAAGAGAGAGAGAGAACAAGCAGGCAGAGAGTCAGGCAGAGGCAGAGAGAGAAGCAGGCTCTCTGCCGAGCAAGGAGCCCAGTGTGGTACTTGATCCCAAGACCCTGGGATCATGACCTGGGCTGAAGGCAGCGGCTTAACTGACTGAGCCACCAGTATTTAGGTTTTTAGATTCTTTAAGGCAAAACTTGTCAGTACCATCTTGGGGTGAAAATCACATTCATTTCATGGAAATGATCATTTGTGAGATGGAGTCTTCTGGGTCAAAGACTGCATCTTGGGTGTGTGTGTGTTAGGCTAAGCGGCTCCTTTGAAATGTTATTATATACTAATCTGAATTTCACTCATAACATGTTAAGAGTAATCAATGGTGAAAAGTCCATGTCCTCATGGAAAAAATTACTTTTATCTAATTTTTTAATGAGAAGTCAGAGTCTTGGACATAATGTTGCTTCCACTGAACAATATCTCTTGGTAAGTAAAAATAGTTTTCAGGCAGAAACCCGATGTTCTAAGTTCAATAATCTCTTTCAACACCACGTAAAATTGTAGTATGAAGATAATTTTTTCCTGAGATTGTTGGATTTTTTTGCAAGTTTTACAAGTTTTTTAAAATGCCCATGGGCTGTCTAATAGTCAACAGTCTCTGATTTCAAGCTTCTGTCAGAAAAATGTCTACAAATCAACTTGTCTAAAACAAAAGTCATATTTTCAGTGGTTAATGTTGGTATGTACACAAAGGGTTAACTCTGTGGGTACAGGATTCATACTTTCCAAATTCAGATCTGTGTTTATTACTTACTAACTGTCCAAATTTGGGCAATTCATTAAACCTTATTAAATCATAATTTCCTCATCTTTTTTTTTTAAGATTTTATTTATTTAATTTCCTCATCTTTAAAATGAGAATATTAATAGCACCTTCCTCATGTGAGAATTACACAAGTTTATAGGTTATCAATGTCAATTATATTCTTTCTGTGTACTTCCATAGCCTTGGACTTGCATTTGGCCTATAGCCCATATCACTTTTTTTGATTTTTTAGAAAATAAACTTTTCAATAAGAGTTCTAGACTTACAGGAAAATTGAGAAGATAGAAGAGCGCTCCCATATGCCTTATACTGCTTCCCCCTATGGCTAACATCTTATACTACTGTGGTATGTTTGTTACAATTAATGTACACATACTGACACATTATTATTAGCTGAAGCCCATGCTTTATTCAGATTTCCTTACCTTTTACCTAATGTCCTTTTCTGTTTCAGTATCCTATCCAGATATCACATTGCATTTAGTTTTCAGGTTCCCTTAAGCTCCTCTTGACTGTGACAGTTTCTCAGACTTTTCCTTTTTTTTTTTTTTTTTTTTTGGTGACCATGACAGTTTCAATAGTGCTGGTCAGGTAATTTGTAGGAGGTCTCTCTACTGGAATTCATCTAATGTTTTTCTCATGATTAGACTAGAGTTATGGGCTTAGGGAGGAAAAACGTGGCGGTAAAATGCCATGTTCATCACATTGTAGAGTAAAGGGAACATACTATCAACGTGACCTTTCACTGCTGATGTTGACCTTGATCACCTGAGGTAGTGTTTGTCAGATTTCTTCACTACAAAGTCACTGCTGCTCCCCTCCTACCCTTTTCCCATACTGTGCTTTTTGGAAGGAAGTCTCTATGTGTAGCCTACACTTAAGGAGTGAGAATTTATGCTCCCCCCTCCTTGAGAGTTAAGTATCTATATAAATTATTTGGAATTCTGCATTGTCTCTTCTCTCCTCTTTTTCACTCATTCATTCACTCACTGACTCATTCATTCATTCATTCATTCATTTATTCAGTAATTTACTTACATGGTTACGGACCCATGGATATTTATGTCACATTGTTCCAGCTTTGCATGAGGTGATCTTCAGTTGGTATCTGTGTCCCTCTGACACCTTCTTATCAATGTTTTCTTATTGTTATTTTGTTTTGTTTTATTTTGTTCAGCACTTCCTTTCAAGCACTACAAGATGCTCCAGATTCATCTCGTATATTTCCTTCCTCAGTCCTAGAATCAGTCATCTCTCCAAGAAGCTCTATTTCCTTTAATGGAGAATGGTAGTAGAAACCAAGATCTGGGAGCTGAGTGTGCTAGTTGTTACTGGGTTTCATTTCTCTTAGGTACGGTCACCTCACAGGAATGCATGTGTATATGCTAACCCATATATATGCACATCTATAAACATTTCAATATAGTCATTTGAACTAAGTAAATACAAATTCACCTGATGTCTCCTACTCTAATCCATTATGACATGGATCATTCTATCCTCCTAATCCCCTTGCTTATCTATAATTTTCACTCCACAAGTGAGGAATCTGGCTCCCACCATTTGTTATCCATTTGCTTAATTATTTGATTCCAATATACATATATGGAAGTATCAGAATTGCTCACCTGTACTCCCATGGAAAACAATGTCATCAGCTAGACTATAGTGCTTGTGTGCAATTTCTTTTACCTTTAGTGCTACAGACGCCACTCATTTCCAAAGTTACTTAGGTCTTCATCATTTCCCCTTGCCACATCAGTGACATTGGGAATTAGAATTTTTTAATGTATTTTTAAGATTTTATTTATTTATTAGAGAGAGAGAGCAAACAGGGAGAGAGAGAGAGAGAGAGAGAGAGAGAGACAAGCAAATTCTGCACTGAGTATGGAGCCCAACGCAGGGCTCAGTCTCAGGACCTGACATCCTGACCTGAGCCAAAAATCAGGAGTCAGGTGTTTAACTGACTGAGCCACCCAGTCACCCTGGGAACTGTAATTTTTTTAGCCACTAAACAAACACTTGGATACTGTATCAATAATAAAGGAACTTCATATGATTAACTATAAAATATATTTTATTTTTCACTGACTTGGGAAAAAAGTACAAAGAGATAAAAAGATTAATTTTTAATATAAATAAAAGATCTAATACACATTGTGACCAATAAGCTTTCCATAACCCACATATTTTTTACTTATTTTTTATCAAGCATGTCCAATATTGTTGATGCCCACTAACACCTGTAGTTCACCTTGGCTCCTGCCATTTAGGAAGATTTTTCACCTTTCTGCTACAGTTTTTAAATCTATAGATTACTTTTAGCTGAGAAATAAACTTTAGTACTTGAGCCACACTCAGCCTTGACCTCAGGCTGGAATGAGCCATACTAATTTATTAGGCTGAATCCTTTATTTGTATATATACATTGGGGATTTTTAAATTTACAAATTAAACTGTGTCTCCCACCTTGCCACTTCTTTGTCCATGTCTGTCCCTATCTCTATAACACCCACTTACTCCCATCTTACTGAACGCTACTCTAATCCTACTGAACCCAAGTAGCAAGAGACTACAGTCTAAACCAAAACAAAATTATGTCGAAGGTTTTGGGCATAGATCAAGACAACAGGAAGGTCAAACTTCAGGAATTTTTAGCTCCTAACAGTGAAAGCAAAGAGATAAATATGTCGACTGTAAAATGTCATCCCTCTGGTTTCCTTGACTGGCTGGCATTTTTCCTGAATCACACAGGAAATTTAAGGTTAAATTAAGGTATTTTTGGAAGTAACTCCGGCATTTCTAAAATGCAAACGAGGCAGGACAGGGACTGACAGCTACCTGCATCATTTAAAAGGGAATTTCTGAGCCGGTTTTAATGAAGTGGCAATTCTGCAGACAATGTAGAATTCAAAAACACTAAGGAGATGTTAGGCACCAACACACCACGCATATAAAACAGCATCTGGCCGTTTCCCTTTGGAAGACTCCTGTGCCAGCATTTCACTTAGATAAGAAAAAAAAAAAAAAAGCCTTTTTTCAGCAATCTTCCTAAATGCTTTAATTTGACACTATCTGAAAGTGATACTTAACTTGTGGTAAATCACATTTAATTGCAGCAGTCTGCTTGCTATTATTTCACTATTGCTTCTTTTCTCTCTAAGCTCTCAAAGACCCCATGGCAAATAAAATCTCCCTTAATTGAAATACTTCCCTGCTTAATGACTTTTTGCCCATCTAGGTCAATTATTTTGACATATGCTAAAGCAGGAGCAGTCCTACTAGAAGGTCAGGAAAAGCTAAAAATTACAACCCAGCTCAAATAACTTGGCATTTGCCCCCTTTTTATCTCACTTCCTCAAATAGAACTTCCTTGAGAGTGTAGATCTGGTCTGACCCTGTGTCAACAACACTGTCCCTTACCTCGGTAACATCTGAGTAGAGTCTGTGGAGTGTCTGTTAGTCCTGAGGCTCTGGACTGGAGCCCTGGAGAGAGTGATAGAGAAGACCCGGACCCTGCCCTCCAGGAGGCTAAAAGGAAGGAGGACATGTGAATCAATGATCACAAGACAGGGTAGCCAGCCTATGGAAGATTCTGGGTACTGAAGAACTTCGTGTTGGAGAACGGCTCATCCTTTATATTCATTATTGCTCTTTTCCACAGCAGTTCCAATGATGAAGGGAGAAAGGAAGAGACTGGGGTCCACAGGAATTAGCGAATTTGCTCAGGTTTTCACAGCTAGTTTGCGGTCAAGTTGGGATTAAAACCTGGGTCTCTCCAGACCATGACAGGGGTTGCCATGGAGGTGTGGAGAAGGGATTGAAAATCACTGTGAATGGAGATAGGAGGGGGCTGGGAGTTGGGGGTTGGTAGGCAGAGTTGGCACCCCAGAAATGGTGAGAAATCAAAAGATTTTATTTATCATGATTAATCCTGGAAAGGAACCTTCAGTATGGGGACCAAATTCCTTGACTCGAGAGACTGGCAGACCATCACTGAGACCCTGTTCAAATATTTCCAGGGACAAGGAGCTCATCCCCTCAGGGAGCTGGGAGCACTTGGCAAATTCTGATCACATCATCTGCTCCACTGGGGAATCACTAATCAAAATTACTTTATAAAGAGGAAGCAGGAAGCTTCTATTGGTGAGAGTTTATAAATGTATAAAACTCTGAACAAAGGCACAGAGAAATAAGCTAAGCTAGATGCCACCTAACCCAAAATGCTACGCCATGATGATGAGCTGGCAGGGTCAGAAGAAAGACCTTGGATGGATGTCTGCCCAGAAAAAGCAGTGGATGTTGAAACTGAGTTCAAGAAAGAAAAACAGAGGATACCTGAAATGATGTCAAATTGAACCTTTCAGTTTGGGTGGGCCAAGATTAGCTTGTTGAGAAAGAAGTGCCAGGTGGTCTATGAAATTCAGGGTATCGATATCCTGAGAGTAAGACAGGAATCGCATGCGACCACGCCCACTGGGATAGAGCCTCACGCTGAGTGGGTCAGCAGGCTAGGACTCACTCTCTCAACCTTCCGGCTCTTATTTTCCTCATCTGTATCAGGAGAGATTTGCCACAGATCCTGCTAATATCCTAGAGTGGGGTTTAATTTTATTTTACATTATTCCATGCAAAAAAAAAAAAATACATTTTTTTGCCCCCTCTAGATCGGATATAGCTGTCCCAAGTCTTCGCCTTCTGGGATGGAGAATTGTTTTCCTTTAGTCATGTTTTCTAGGAGTCTCTGGGTCTCGTGCAGTCTGGAACATTCAGCTACAGATCTTCCAGACACCTTGGTCCCTTTCATGGGTAGGTGGTTTGGGCCACGTTCAAGAAGCAACTTCACTGGGCTCCTGGGTGGCTCAGTGGGTTAAGCCTCTGCCTTTGGCTCAGGTCATGATCGCAGAGTCCTGGGATAGAGCCCCGCATTGGGCTCTCTGCTCAGCAGGGAGTCTGCTTCCCTCTCTCTCTCTCTCTGCCTGCCTCTCTGCCTACTTGTGATCTCTCTCTGTCAAATAAATAAATAAAATCTTTAAAAAGAAAAAGAAAAAGTAAAAAGAAACAACTTCGCCACTCTCCAGCGAAGCTTGGACATGGAATTTGTAGAGAAATGAAATCTGTGCTGTAGGGGCCTCTGGATACGGAGGTCCTGCTACCCTCTAAAGAACACCAGGAAGAAGGGTTTGCTCCCTGCTATTTCCAGAGCTGGCTTCCAGAAGCAATGGGAGCCACTTTCCTCTTTCATTAGTCCCATCTGCATCCCTTCCAGCCTTTTTTTTCCCTTGCCACCACACACAAAATCCATTGCTTAACGTTTCCACCCCAGAAGCTTCTGGGGTAAAGGATGGCTTCGGGGTGCCTAAAAAATTCTGCGTTTGACCATCTCATTTGTCTTTGTTTTTGTGCCAGACGTGGTATTTGTAAACTATTTTTTGAAATAATTTCTGGCCAAGGATAATGTTTCCTCCTTCTGAAGAGGATTTGATTTGCCTTTGTAAAGGACCTTGGGGAACTAGCTACCTAAGATCACATTAATTTGAGTCCAAGGCTCTTTACAAAGCAGCCTAGAAATAGTTCTATATTTTAACAATATAGCTGCACAGTTGTCTCCCAAACAAGTATCAGCCTTGACTGCCCTCACTACTTAGAAAGGTTAAGTTCTTGTTCCTATGGCTGTGTAACACCTTGCCTCCAGATTTAGAATTTTTTTTTTTAAATTTTCTTTATTTGACAGAGATCACAAGTAGGCAGAGAGGCAGGCAGAGAGAGAAGGGGAAGCAGGCTCCTCACTGAGCAGAGAGCCCGATGTGGGGCTCGATCCCAAGACCTTGGGATCATGACCTGAGCCGAAGGCAGAGGCTTTAACCCACTGAGCCACCCAGGTGTCCCCCAAGTTTAGAATTTAAAGTAACATCCACCACCATCGATTATCTCTCAGGGTTTTGGTGATTTAGGAGTTCAGACGCAGCTCAGCAGAGGGGCTCAAACTCAAGGTCCCTCGAGACTTTGCAGTTCAATGTCAGCCCAGGCGGAAAGCCCCACTTCCAAGAGGATTCACTTACAAGGGTCCCCCTATAGAACGATGTGAGTGTCGCACACAGTGATAGCTGGCTTCCCCAGAGAGACGGATCCAAGAGGTCAAGGCAGAAGCTGTAATGCTTTTTGTGACCCAGCTTCAAAATTCGTATGCTGTCACATCCGCCATACTCTCTTGGTCACCCAGGTTCAATCACCCTTGGTCACCCTGATTCAGTCTTGGGGCGGGAGGAACTGGCAAAGGCAGGGATACCAGGAGACAGATCACTGTGGGCTGTGGTGCGGAAGACTGCCACATGTGGAGATTAGGACTCACATCCAGGTCCGTCCAATGGCAAAGCCCTTGACCTTGCTGTGCTTCTGTCCTCAAGCATTCTCTCTGAATGTGGTCCTTCTGAAAGGGATATCACCTTAGGCCTGCAAGAGCATGGAAGAGCTACATCGCTTATATTAGGAATGTCATGAGAGAGGTGGAGAAGCCTGGATCCTTTGGTCTGACCTCAGAGGAGAGAAATGGGGGACACTGAACACAAGACAGGCCCAGAAAGCAGAGTTGGGCGGGGCAAGTCATCGACCACGCACGGCGCAATTTGCTTTTGCTGACCCCAACATCAGCCGTCAGAAAGTCTCTGCAGGTGTATCTCCCAGCACTCTTTTACACCATTAACAATCTTCCTGCAAAGCTTCCATCTGATGGGCTTGGATTTTCTTCCTGCCAAGTTTCTGGAAGACACTGTTTCTGCTTGTTTCTTGTTGTTTGTTTCTGCTCCCCGTCCCCCACCCCCCACCGCTGGAAGTCTGCAGCCTAAGGGGTTAACCTGGGCCTCAGGAAACACCACAGTCCGTGTCCCTCCCCCAGGGTCTGCGGAACAGAGTCTCAGTTGGAAACAGGGCAGCAAGCTTGGTGTTTTTCTCTTTTTCTTCCAGTTCTTTCTATATTGATACTTAATAAGTGCTGCTTTGGTGATATCTGTAGGCCCATTATTTAAACTCTGGAAATTGAAGCCCTGTGGCTTTCGTAGGAAATAACCATTGACTCACTGTGGTGAAATATATAAACATTGTTCTAAGTTCTAATCGCAATGACCACTGGGATCATTTTTCACAGAGTATAATTTTCATTATTTTGAGAGACAGGCCTCAAGTCGGGATCCAGAAAGAAGAGCTCTTTCCTTGGAGGTTTCAGCTTTCATCACAAGGTTTTTCCTCTTCATATTTCCTTCCCCCCATATTCCTTACAACCATACAACCTCCCTTCATTTCTTCTCGTTGTTACTGCTAATGTTACTAATGAGACCTTGGGACTCACAGCTTGACAAATAAATAAACACTATTTCCCTGCTTCTATGATTATTTTCAAGCAGGTCATTATTTTTACAAAGAGCTCATTTAATGCAAGTCCTAACTCAGTAGAGAAGATAAACATCATCCCATTTCACAGATGAAGAAAACAAAGCCCCATAGATCTGAGTCACTAAAGGGCTGCTTGGATCCAGAGCAGGGACTGGTCCCTCCCCCACAGAGTGCCACCCTCCCTCCCTTATCCTGCCCCACCTGGGCCTGGGAAACCCAAGACCCTTTATGAACACATGTCTTCAGCTATGGAAAGTTCTGTTACAGGGAAAAACAAACAAACCTGCCTTAGGTCAAGTCTCATTTTGAGGTGTTCTGAGGGGCTGGTGGGCTCTGTTCCCTTAAAAATTACTGTAAATCATGTTTTCTTTTTAGTCCAAAGAATGGATCAAACACAGAATTACATAAAACAATGTAAGAACCAACTATATTTAAAAAAAAAAAAAAAAGAACGAACCAGATTTTGCTACAGATTCTTGAAGTCTGCCCTTCTGCCTGTTTAGTCTAAAATAAAAGGCTACAGAAACCATTCCTTCCCTCCCTCGTCCTCGTTGTCTCTCTTCCAAGGTTCCCGCACCCTGAGCGCCGCCTCCTGCATTTCCGTGTTTCTCTACTGTTACACACAAGAATGAGTCCTTTATCATAGGCCATCATCATCTCTGTGTTTTGGAAGAATTTGCATGAATAGTTTCCTTCTGCATACGCCCATTTGAGGCTCACTTCCGAAGGACGCCCTGGGTGGCTTCTGCTTCTCTGAATGGTTCACATCTCCGGTTGTATATGGGTCAGCTCAGGAAGGATACGGAGAATGTCCAGGACCTTATTGGTTCCTACCAATAAAGGGGCTGCAGGCTTGCATGGTGGCCACGACCCTGAGTCCCCAAGAGGGGCAGAAAGCAGGCACTAAACCCTTGTGTGGACTAAATTGCATGCACGCCTATGGCCCAGGAGGGTTGTGGGTTGTGGGAGCTGACAAACCCGTACAGGCTGGAACTTGAGCCCGGCCATTCCACAGGCCCAGAGAAGAGAATGATTTTCTTAAGGTCACACTTCTAGAAGTCTGTAAAGCAGGCACCAGACAGCTCGGGGCTCCTGACCCCTTTGCACTAACAGCCTTGCCTTTTATCCAGCCGTGTTCTTTATCCAGCAAACAGGTGATCGTCAATTTGATGATTTTCTTGCCTCTGCTCTCCCAGAGGAAATGCCAGCAAACGCCCATGCCTTGAGATGCTGGCCGCCACCTGCATGGAAGTCAGGAAATATCCTCACCCCTCTTCGCGTCTCTGGGAGACAGCTGAGATTTCCAGAATTTGGGGGCAGTTTGCAATAAAGGGCTGAGGACGGCCTCGGGAGCTTTTAGTCGGAGCGCCCTCTGGCGGCCGACTGGATAGCAACACTCTAATTCCCGATCTGAGCTGCAAAGTGCTTGCAGCCTCCGCGGGCCGTTCAAGGCCCCTGCGTTATGAATGCTCTCGGGGGCACGCTCTGTACGGGACACATTCACTTCCTGCTGACTCCCAGCCAACAGCCTCTTGGTGTGTCAGTCGCACTGTGACTGGAGCTGCTGGAACCCCAGAGAAGAAAGCATGGCTCTGGCCCCAAAGGAATTTAAGTTTTATTGAGTGAGAGAGACCATCAAGCAGCCGTGGGACCAGACGCAGAACCACAGTGGCCCGTATGGACCCAGCAGGGCCTGGGGGCTACAGAGAAAGCGGGAAGGGCCGTCAGCCACAGAGATCCGGGAGGCACCTCAGGAGGAGCCAGTGTCTGGCTCCTTAAGGAAAAAAGAACTTCTCATGTAGGAGGGACAGAGCCTGGCTCCCCTCCGGGTTTCCCCTTCTCCAGGACTTTCTTTCCTTTCCTTCCTCCTTACTCATCCACTGCCCCAGCTGCTAACCAAATCGCCTCTAGGCAAAATGTCTGCTTTGCAGAGAGTGGGGCCTCTTCCAATGGACCGCCCCCTCTGCTCCCTTCCGTGCCTTCCTTGGTACATCACGCCCTCCAGCCTGGACCCCTGACACCCACGTTGGCCTGTGTGCTTCAGGGGATTCGAAAATAAATCTAAGGCAGCCTGACCGATGAGTCCTGTTGGGGAAGGAGGGGGACGGTGGACAAAAAAGGCCTGTCCAGAGGTGGGTTCTATTCATCCAAAGTGTTGGGGGTGGTGATGGGGAAGGGGAGCTTGGGAGAAGGCTGAAGCAGAGTGTGTTTGGTAAGGAATACCTCTGCCTCTCCTTCAGGATTCATTTGCTTGAATCAGTCAGTTATCGGCAATTGGCCTCTAGTTTCGATACAAAAGGGAGTCACAAGGTAGCAGAATTGTCTTTGAAGCCAACAGTCTTGAAACTCATCTTGGTTCTAATCATCCCTAACGGGATCATCTTGGGCAAATCATGTTGCCTCTCAGAAGCTCAGTTTCCTCATCTGTTAAATGGGTACGCCACTTCCTAGGGTGATTGTGAAGATCAGGAGGGTCTTATTAAATACCTAACACAGAGGCCCCTCCTTTGCAGGAGAACTTTTATTAGTAGATGCTCCCAGAGTATTTGAAACACTTTAAATCTATTTGGATCCATTACCAAAATCCACAATACCCGATTAAAACTAATTGGTAGCTCAACTAGAGCCGAATGCCACAGGGCATTCCTGGGGAAAAATTCACATCCCTCATTTGTAGAATACACCGGCTGCTCTAAGAAAATACCATGCACTGAATGGCTTAAACAATAGAAATTTATGTCTCACAGTTCTGGGGCTGGAAAGTCCCAGATCAAGGTCCACGAGGGTTTGTTTCTGGTGAGGGATCTCTTCCTGGCTCACAGAAGGCGGACTCTTCACTCTGTCCTCCCGTGAGGGACACAGAGGGAGAGAGGAGCTCTCTGTTGCTTCTTCTTCTAAGGGAACGAATCCTGTCAAGAGACCTTCCCCTTCACACTTCCTCCCAAAGGCTCCAGCTCCAAAAACTATCAAACTGGGAGCTGGGGCTATAACACATGAATTTGGGGAATGTACAATTTATTGTCACCTCCGGCCCAAGCCTCGGCGGTATCCCCTGAGGTACCCCATGCCACCTTGGGCTTCTGGGAACAGGGAAATGGAACTTGACGAATGTTATTCTGATACCTTCCTAACCTTCCTGAGCCTCTCTGGGAGAGGTAACCCCTAATATCTTTTAGGTCTAAGATGGTCTATCCCAACGCAAGGTGAGCATATTTTCAGGGACACAGATTCATAAACCTCACAACAAGACCTTCTTGAAGTGGCCCTGATCACTGCAGGGTCCCACAGAGGAGAGCCAGATGGGGCCCTGGCTCCAGAAAGTCAGCCCCCAGGTATTCCTGACCAGCCTCACCTCTCTCCTGTCCCACTGTCATCCAGCAGGAGCTGGTGACCAGTTGGCCAGCTGGGCCATGCCGCTCAGCCAATCAGCACCGTCCGGCAGTTGGTTCCCCGGAGACAGAATCAGTTAAACCGACAGAGCCTCCCTCAGACTCCTCCGTGGGTCAGGACTGTTCGTTGGTCTAGGCTCAGCCGGGAGGGCAGTTACTGGAATGTTCGGGGTCGGTGGGGGGCACCCACAGTCAGCAAGGCCAGGCCACGTAGGGACACAGTGTGTAGAGCCGCCCTGGGCCTGGGGAAGCCCTGACACCTGCTGCTTGTGGTGGGCAGAGGAGGAGGTGAGGATGGGGGAGTCGCCATGTGGCCGTGAGAGGGGACAGCGTGCCGCAGGGCTGGGTAGGAGGAGAGCCCTCCGGGCTTAGGCCCACTTCCAGGGGCCAGACTCCCACCCGTGACCTGAAGTCAGGCCTCACTGAGAGTGCACTGTGCACAGACTGGGACCTGGGTGGGGGGAGCTCGGACACAGGGATTAGGGCAGATCCCAGGATCTGACTTGTGGGGGTGAGAACAGCACCCACCATGCTTGGTGTGGGAAAGGATGGGGCGAACCCTGATTTTACCTCTACCAAATTCATTCCCGTGGGTCCATGGGAGGGTGGCCTGGGAGCTGTGGCCTGGATGGGGAGGGACCCCTGTGCTGAGCTCAAGTGCAGCCTGCGGTACCCCACTGTGCTGTCTGCCAGAATGTGCCCTTGGAGGGTGGGCTGAAGGGCTGCGGTACCCCGGGCCACGTGCCCCGTTCTGACATGACAACAGCCACCTGGGCAGCTGACTAGGCCCCTCTCGGGGCCTCTGACTCTCTCTGTGTTGATTCGAGGAGCAGGTCCTCCATCGGGGGGGTCATGAACATGAGGACCATGCCCTGCTGAGCCACTGAGCCCCCCTTCCTGGAGGGCTGTCCCAGGGGGGATGGCCCCCATCTCCCTGCTGGTCCATCAGGGATCCCAGGGCTAATGTGGTGCTCAGCAGGACGCTGCCTCTTCCGTGACAGCCCTCGTCACAGGCCCGAGCAGCTGTCCAGTGAGGTCACAGGGCTCCGACAGCTTCCCCAGAGCTTCCTCCCCGATCTCCTCCGGCTTCAGCCAGAGCCTGTTCCCTTTGGCCTTGGAGCTACCAGAGGAAGATGTGGGCTCAGAAAACATGCTCACGTTGATGGGTTCTTCCAGCTGCCAAAAAACCAACCCAGTGGGGACTGTGGGTGGGGAAAGGCCTCCCTCCAGCTCTGGGAACTCCCGTGATCACACAGGCCCAACATGGAAGCTCTGGGCTGAGCATGGGGTCTGGGGGTGCACTGAGGCTCATGTGGGTGGGAGGGCGATGAATAGGAGGACAGAGGGAGAGGTCTCCGTTCTGGGTGCTTCTATCAGACCCTCGCCCCAGCTGCCAGGTTGATCCGAAGTAAAGACATGACCCAGACGAGCTCTCTCCGCTCCTGAAGTGGCTTCAAGAGTCCATACAGAAGGGAAGGGTTGGGGAGAGTCCACTCGGGGCCAGACTGCTGGGTTCCAACAGCAGCTCCCGCATGGAGGCACCCCGTGGCCCCGAGCATTTTCTGTGCTTCTCTGTGCTTCCACGTCGTCCTCAGCAAAGTGGGCGCGGTGAAAGCATCCCTGTGTGGGAAGAAGTCATGAGCCTGTAGTTCCTGTCCTGAGCTCCAAGAAGGACAGGCGCCCAGGAAGCACCCCACACAGGACAGCAGGGGCTTGGAAGGGGCTCAGAGCACAGAGGGTCTCATGGGCAGGGCACACACCTGCTGGTCACTGGTGACCTGGGAGTCCTCCAGGCCACAGAGAATTGGGGCTCTGTCCCGTGGGCAGGGAGATCCCTTTGAGATGTCTTTGGGCAGAGTGGGAGGGGGAAGGGGGCAACGGCACAACCAGGATGGCCGGAGGCCCTGTGTGCCGCGGGGCATGGTGGGTCCAGCGCCAGGGCCATAAACTTAGGAGGCTGAGCTGAAGAATCATCTGGGACCTCAGCTCAGGAGGTGTGTTTGCTAAGCTCCCCCCTCCCCCCCAGACACAAGTGTACGAGCACAGGATAACAGACCCACTGAGATGTGCCCACATTCAGACACAGCCCTGCTCTCCTCCCCGCAGCCCAAGAGCAGACTGAGGCCACCAGAGAGGCTAAGAGGCTGACAGGCTCCCTGGGCACCAGGACAGGGGACCCACCCCCTCCCCCGACACCCCTGTGCTCCGCATGGACAAGGACAGACAGACAGCTCCTCGAGGGCCCATGGCCACAAGAGTCAGCCACACCAGCCCCTGCAACTGGGGCAGAGAGGCTCAGAGGAGGTAAAGGGACTGAAGGACCCGCTCACCAGGCTCCGCCCACTCCCAGGGCCCCTCGGGTCCCCAGCACCTTCCTCCAGGGCCTCCTGCGCTGCCCACTCCTCTGAAGGTCTTCAGTGACAGGTAAGGCTGAAGCACGACCCAGGGCTGCTGCATAGGGCAGATGGGCACCCGTTTGGGCTCTAGGGGCCGCTTCTCCTGCATCCAGTACCTGGTCTCCCCCCACCTCCCTGGCTTTGCCCTAGGATGCCCAGCCCCCCACCCCCACTCAGCCCACCTGAGCTCTGGCCCTGCAGTTTCAACAGGCTTAAGCTCACTGGCTTTCCTGTCCCCTAGGGAACCAGACTCATGGCAATTTCCATTAACCTGTTGATGGCGATTGATACACTTGCCAAAACGGACTCGAGGCACACTGGGAGGGAACTGCACACACCCCGGGCAGCAGGGAGTCCTCAGAGCTGAGCCTGTGCTTCTCGCTGACTCTGCTCAGCGGGTGCTTGACTGTACTGTGGGCAGCGAGTGGTCAGACTCGCAGAGGGACTGTCAGGGGTAGAAATCCCAGAGGCCGGACCCAGGGGACACTGCCCGAGTCCCTGGCCCTGCCCAGTCTGCCTGGGGAGAAGAGGAAGCACAAGGCTGGCCCTGAGATCTGCTCCCCATGCCCTACCCCCGCGGCCCTCGCCCCCACCCTGTCCATCTTGGCCTCCCATTTGGAACAGGAAGTGGGGAGCACAGAGCAACACCCAAGACCCCACAGAGGGGCAGCAGGAAGGATAGAAACGCTCAGGCCTTTAACTGTGTCCTTTTGCTAATCCACAGGTGTGGATCCGGTTTGGATGCTGATGGAGAGGAAGGAGGCGGCCCCACGGGTGGCTCCCGCCCCCCACAAGATGCCCCGCCCCTCTCCTGTGGGCTCAGCTTCAGTTTTCCAGGCTAAGGGAGGCCTCAAGGGCACAGATGCCTCCTCCCTGTCCCACGGGGACAGGACAGGACTTGACGGCCCCTGGAGAGATCCTGTGCCTTCTGGCTTCCCCTGGAAACGTGTGCCCGGCAGGCCTCCCTCGTGCTGTGCTCCTGGTCTCAGCCCTCCCTTCTGCCAGGAAAGGGCCTGGGCTGGAGGGAGAAGCCTGGAACCTGCCCGCGGTCCCTACTGGGCCAGCTGGGGCCACTTCCTAAACTCCCGGGGCCTCGGCCTTTTCCTCTTCCTCCCGCGGGAGACCCTGGGACAGCCTGTGAGCAGGGCCGACAGCTGGGAGTGGGGCGTCCAAGGGACCAGGGCTGAACAGGTGATGCTCCTCAGATGCCCGGGTTCAAGGCCTGTGGCGCCACCTGCTGGCCGTGTGCTGTGGGCACCTGTAAGAACCTCTTTGTGCCTTTGCTGTCCTGCCAAGGTGGTGGTAATGAGGGAACCGCCTCCGCTGGCGTCTGCGCAGAGACCCAGGGCGCATGTGGGCGTCTGGGCGAGGGTCAGCCCTCATTCCGGTTCGCTGCGGGGAGAGCCTCAGAGCTGCATGAGCTTTCTGAGCTCGGCCATCCTTGTCCACCTCAGGCCTCAGTCCGGAGGCTGGTGGGAGCTAAAGGTTGGATCGTCCTTCAGCAGCCTCCCGGGGAGCCAGGAGTCCTTCCCTCTGCACTCTCCAAGGCTCTTGTACCCTACTGTTGTCATTGACAGAACTGACTCATCAAGTCTTTCATTTGATTGGAACGTTTGCTCACATTTTTTTTAACGTGCTTTGCTCATTCACTTTGCTTGTGAGTTTTCTTTCACATTTATTTGGTTTTTCTGTTCCTTTATTTGTAATGTTGATTAAATCTTGAGCTTCTTTTTAATAACATGTTTTCCTCCTTTCTTTTTAGGAATTCGTGTTAGGGATGGTCCAAGGTTATGCCCCACACTCTTAAGACATTATCTTATTTAAGTTTCTGCATGTAGTTCTTGTTCCCCCAATTTAAATAAAATGAAAGATTATGAGAGGTTATATAAAGTGTGTATGTACTGTATAGAGGGTCTCAATGAATACCAATACACCCATCTGTCAGCTTCAGGAATGGAATACTACCTTACTTTTTGAAGTCTTTCGTGTACTTCTCAATAGTCCTATCTCCTTTGTCACCCTTAGGGTAAACACTATCCTGGATTTTTATTGATCACTTGCTTTTCTTTATTACATATATATATATATATATATATATATATATTTTTTTTTTTTTTTTTTTAATTAGCACATACAAGCAGGGGGAGAGGCCGGCAGAGGGAGAAGCACACTCCTCACTGAGCAAGGAGCCCGATGTAGGACAAGATTCCGGGACCCTGAGATCATGACTTGAGCCGAAGGCAGATGCTTAACTGACTGAGACACTAGGCGTCCCACTTATTTTACTTTATAGTATTTTTTACAAGCCCTGTATGCTCAAAGAATTTATTAAGTAGCTTTACATGTTCTTGAAGAAATATTTTCACACCATGTGTCTTTCTGAGTCCAATCAATTGCAAAATTCAGTAGCACGCAATGACATGCTATTTCTCAGACGTGCATCTAGGGGTTTGTTGGGTTTGACTGGGGTAGGCTCCCCGGTTTGTGTTTCGGATCTAGGCCTGCTCCATGTAGATCTCCTTCTCCTGGGGCGCTTGTCTGTCCTAGGCATTCTCTTCACATGGCCAAAGGCAGGTGCCCAAGAAGCAAAACCCAAGCAGGCAAGCATGATTTTAGCCTCCACTCATGTCATACTCCACAACATCCCAGGGGCCGACGTGAGTCCTATGGCTTAGCTTGAAATCCAGAGGTGATGAATTCTTTGCCCACCCTGAGGCCTGGGGAGGAGTGTTGATCTGTCCTATTACAGCAGGAAGCCACAACTGTGTTTGTCACTCAGTCTACCAGAATGCATAATATGATTCCATCTCGGAACTATGTAGTTCTACTTCTCCATTATAACTGCTGTGTAGTACTCTGCTGTAAGGACTATTTCATGTTTCTGTGATTCTGTGGACACTTGAGCTTTGCTAATATGACTCTGTTTGGGAAAACGCTTGTACCTGTCTCCAGGGCAAGGGTCTGGAGAATTGCTCAAGATTAGATCACTGTAGAGCAAAATAACCCCAAACTTGGAAACAAAGCAAAAAGACGATCATACAACCTTCAAGTAGAATTGTTAGAGCATTTTCATCAAGCTTCCTGAAGATCATCTAACTCAGGAATGTAACTTATTAATGGTTAGTTTCATAATGAAGTTTTATCGATGAGATGCTTTTTTGAGGCAGGGAGAGAGCCCACGAGCAAGGGCAGGGAGTGACAGCAGAAGAGGGAGAGAATCTCAGGCCTGGACGCAGGGCTCGGTCTCACAATGCTGGGATCATGACCTCAGCCAAGATCAAGGTTCAGACGCTGAACCGAGAGATGAACTTTTACAACTCCGTACAGGTAGAGGTGCACTTGTAGAAAACTGGTAAGTTGTGATTTTTGTATTTGGTAAAGATGATAAACCCTGAAATTTGCCGCTATGTTGTCCCTTGGCACAATAATGTTTTGTATTATGTTCAGCAATTTTTCCTCTGATTGCATAAATCCTAGTTTGTCATCTCCTCATTAAATTAGTTTTGTCATTCTGCTGCTGCTTTCGGTAAGGAATTAAATAAAACTTTAAATACCACCTATTTGTAGGAGAATCCTGTTTCTAACAACCCGAGAAGGCCACTTTTCAGTGCCTGTGCCCAACACTGTCAACCCGTGTACTCCACTGGAGAGAAAATTATTGCTTGTTATTAGGCTCTGGGAGGCCCTAAAAGGCTACAAAGGTAACGGCAAGTGTCGTGACACCTGCCGTCCCTATCCAGGGGTGAGTCAGAAAGGAGAACTCAGACAGAGTGGCTGTCGCCCAACCAGCCTCCATTACTAGAGGAGATGGTACGTTCTGGAAAGGAAACCGGCATTCATGGCGTCTCACTGCACATGCAAATCATCCATTCACCCGCCAAATACGGCTTCTCAGATGCAGGGTCTGTGCCAGCACGCTGGGCTTCTCAGGGCCTTCAGCACATCAAGGTTCCTGAGGACATCTGACCCTGGCTCACCAATGGGTCAGCTAAGTTACAGGCTGATGGGCTCCACCCCGAAGAAAACTCAAAACTGCACGGAAAAGGACCCTCTGCTCAATGCAGGGAGAGGCAGGCAGTGATGCTTGCCCCAGAAACATCCCCCAAATTGCGCCTGGTTGCATTTTCGCTGACCTGTGGGCAATTGCCACGTGGAGGGACAAATGGATCAAGATGTGTCCTCTTTTACGGGGACAAACATTATAGCAGCAGAGCACACAAGACTCCAAGACCCCTGTTTGTGACCCATGGGGATGCCAAGGAGAAGGGAGCCTTGGAGGATGGCCGTTGCTGGGGTCCACCAGCCGATGCGACCTGTGCCAGCAGGTAGCAGGTGCCATTGAAGGATGGGCTGGGCCCTCTGGAAGCGGAAACTGATCAAGAGAATGAACAGCAGAGGTTCTGCTCCCAGGGGAGCATATGCTAAATCCAGGCACTTTGGTTCTAAATGAAGGAATTCCCAGAAGTGGTACCTCCGATTAAAATAGACTCTTGGCCAGGTTAGGAGACCCAGAAGGCCCAGCTTGGCTGTTAAGATGCCCAAACCCCATAATTAACCCTTCTTGCCCTACCACCCGTGCATACATTTTGGAAACAGGGTTCGTGGAATTTCAAGAGTAGCAGAGAAGAGGCAAGGGTGGGGGTTTCTCTTGCTGGCTGGCTGTCCTTGCTGCATTTAGGCAGTGATGCATGTGATAATGACCAGGAGTATGAGGTGAGGACACTGAAGGTGGTCCTGCTGTGACCCACACGTTAGGTGGTGATGGAGATTTTCTAAAATAGTGCAAAGTATAAAAGGAAAAAAAATCCCTTGAGCCACATAAGGGCCAGTCTGAGTGTATGGTGTGAGGAAGACACGAGAAGGCTTGCAAACGTGACGGAGTGACAGCTACAGGGACTGGTCACACTCATCACCTGGCTGTGGAAGGAGAAGGCCAATGCCAGGTTGTGGGGAAAGAACCCGTTAGACCCTGTGATGGCAGGGGTGGAGGGGCGTGGCACGATCTCTCGTTGAGCATGGTCTACAGGGCACTTGGCCAATGTAACCCAGCACTGCCACCGTGACCCTCAGCTGCTGGCCAACACAGACTCATCAGAACCCTCCCATAGCCACTGACTCCAGGAAGAAGAAGGCTCCACCTGAAACAACAGAGGGAGATTAACCTTATGGACATGGATATTATTGTTATACTTTTTTTTGGTACACATCTCACTGACTACTGATTGTTCTAAATGCTACAGCATAAGTAATAATGGACACATTGCAGAGCCCTGGACATCCTGTCCGCTGGTGCGGGGGGTGTGTACTTGCCAATGCCTTGGACTGCATCTGGGTTAAAATCCTAGTTAACGGGCTTAGCCCAGATGGAGAATCAGGCTGTGGACCATCTTCCAGATAGGCTTAACACACTGATGGGAGTCACAGCATGGACATTCTTGTCCAATGTTGCCCAAGACCAACAACAGATTGGTTCTAAGCCCCTATCAGTGCAATTACTTACAGCATGAGATGGGATGGCTTTGGCTACTAAGAATTCTTAGCCAGATATATGAAAGGCCAAGGATGTGAACATGTAGAGAAACGGCTCTACATTGGCACCTGTCGACCTTGTATGTATTCACACAGACCTTGCAGGCAAAGGCTTGAATCACAGGTCCATCTGAGCCTTGGAAGAACACCTTGCAATCTCCCTGGAAACACAGGAGGACGGAACATCTGTGAGGGGCTGCTCTGGGCCACTCTCTACTCGCTTCCCTATGTCCCTTGAAGGCCACCGTTGCCTCTTGGCATCCCACAAGGGCTGAGGCTTTCTGCCCCGCCCCCCTCAAGAGTCATGGAATGTAGAAACGCCTAGAGGCAGTTCATAATCAGCTCCTTGGTGTTGGGTGCTCCGCAGCCTGGGTCGCAGCCCTCTGGCTCCTTTTATTTCTGTGTCTTGGGTGTGTGTCCAAGGACCACATGGAGCTGGCAGTTCGGGCTCGTCCTCCTTTCAACGTCTACATGCATGATAAACCAGCCAAATCTTAAAAGTGGCTTTTGCATCTTTACGGGCCCAGTCACTCATGCCTTGATGTTTTTTGTGTATGCTTGACAAATGAAAGGCCCCACAATATCCCTTCTCTGACCAGAAGCAAGACTGAAAACCCAACACCAAACAGCATCACTCAGGGAAATGTATAGACTAATGCCACCATCCAAGACCTGAACTCCCCAGTTTGGCCTGTATAGGAAGTGGATGAATTCTGGGGAGAGACTGGTTCTCATGAACTCTGCCAGGTAGGGAGTCTCTGATCCTGGGCTCCGAGAGAAGAACTTTATTGGAGCAAATGCACATGGCCTCTAGGACTTGATAGGTAGTTATGGACCAGGCTAATCCCTTTTTCTTCACATCAACTTGCCAGATCCACTAGCAAGTTTGTTTTTACCCCGCACTGCTAACAGTGTTGCCACAAGGCTGGGTCTATTCAGTTCTCTGCCTCGACCCAGCTACAAAGTTCTCAATTTCATTGACATTTCATGAAGCACAACAATGACCCACTATACTGACATTACGCTGATGGGATCTGGTGACCAGGAAGTAGCAAGTACTTCAGATGCCTTTGGTAGGACACAATGAAGACACACAGGCCATGCAAACTCGGGGGGTTGTCACCCGAGAGAAGTTTCTGGGGGTTCAGGAGTCTGTAGCATGCAGAGAGGTCTTCCAAAGCAAAAGACAAGTTTTTGCACCTTGCACCATCTGCCATGAACGGAAAGACCCAACTCTTGGTGAGCCTTTTGGGATTCTGAAGCAACCCATTTCACATATGCATGGGCTTTTTTGGATCCATTGTAGAGACACTGATAAGGCTGCCCATTTCCATAAGGACTAGAGAATGGGAAGGCTGTGCAGGATATTCAGGCTCTAGAACACTCCGTTCTATCCTTGGTTCTTTCGGCTCCAGCGGACCCAATAAGATATTCGCAATGTGTTTTGGGGGTAAATATCACTGGTGTCTGGAGCTTCTCACAAGCCTGACAAGGAGAATGAAAGCTTCATTTCTAAGATCTTTAAGGACATCTATGTCCTTTTCTGCAGATAATTCGGTTTCTGGCTTGCAACTGTGATACGGAACCCCGCGGCCTGAGCTCCCCAACACGAACACACTCACCCAGAAGGATGGGCATGTACAGAAGCATTTGTTCTCAGATGGGAAGGGTATAGAAGAGATCAAGTTTGAGGAAGTCGGAAAGATACGAGCAGACTGAAAGAACTGGTGGTTGCACTCCTTTGATACAAACCCCTGTTGCGTTGACCCTCTCCCTCAGCCCATGCCTCTGGCCTCATGACGTGTTCCTTAAGACCTCCTGGCTGAGGAAAGCACTTGAATCTGGTTTGCAGCTAGTTTTGCACAGTGAGCTGTACCACACAAGGGGCCCCCTGCAGCACTACAGAATGACCCCAAAGCACAGTGGGTTTGCCTGCCTTGCTTGCTACTCCCGCCAGCAACACCATCGGCATACTCACAGGATGCCTTCTCTACCCTTATGGCAATCAGTCCGCTGTCTGATCAAGGAGCTCATTTCACAACAAAGGACGCTCAGCAGTGGGATCCTGCCACATTCCATTGCCTGGAAGTGGGCTGCCTAACTGAAGGGTGGAACGGCTGAGGTCTTATTGCAGTATCAGTTGAGAGAGAATACCTAGAAGGACAGGCTCTGTTTTACCTGCTCCTGGCATATGCTTTGAAGCAGAGACCATTGTATGGTATTGTCTTCCCATAGCCAGGATCCCTGGGGCAGTGAATGGGTGTGAGTGAGTAGAACTGGGTGTGGCTCCTTTGACAATTACACTTATCAACCCACTTGCAGAATTTTTGCATCTTGTCCCAGCCACTTAGAGCTCTGATCGTTTAGGGGCTTAGTCCCCAAGGGATTCATATCAAGGGACACAGAAATTATTCTATTAAAAAGGAGACTTCTACCTTGAAGAACTTCCTTATTCCCTTGAACCAACAGACCATAAAGGATTACTTTGCTGTCCAGTGTAATTGATCCTGATTCCAAGGACAATATGGTCGCTGCTACCCAGTGGGGGCAAGGAGGGCTGTGGCAGAAGCCCGGGGGGATTGTCTGGGGTATCTCCTGCTGCTTCCATGCTCGATTGTAAAGGTTAATGGAACTACTGGAAATAAAAGGCAGAAGGATGATGGAAGACTTGGCCCCTTCGGGCATGGAGTTTGGGGGTCACTCCACTAAGACCAATTGAGAATATCTTTAGACACAAAAAGAAGGCTGTATTTTGTCTGGTGGAAATAGAGATGTTGCATTGTTTTATGTAAGTTCTAATATGTTTTGAAGGGTGCATATGGAAACTTCGCAGTCAAAAGGTCTTTTTCCCTCCTCCTGGTAGGGGACTGTGCTTTGAAGGGGCAGAGGCTGTTTTAGACTCTCTTAATCCTTCATGGAGAAGTTTGACAAATATGTTCACCGCTTTGACTCATGAGGTTTTCCTACCATCCACAAGCAAATGAAGGATTCAGAAATGCAATTTTCATCCACTGTCTCAGGGCTGTAGGAGTTGGGTGGGTGGGAAGAACTCGAGACTCAGAGGAGGCAGAGAAAGGGGGCCGGGTCAGAAGGAGCAGAGGCAGCAACCACGATGTTTTCGGAAGTGGGATGTTTTGAGCGCCGTGATTTGGAGTGTCAATGCACTGAGCAAGGAGAAGAGGTTGAGAAGGGAATGGCTGCTCACCGAGGGAACCATGAGCTCCTAAAGGAGCTCTTACCTTTTTCATCTTCAGTATCTGGCACATAGAAAGCCACACACAGAAGACAGGTCAGTGCATGTATGTTTCACTAGTGAATGACCGCATAAGTACAGGAAGGGGACGGAAGGCATCTGATTGCACCTGTGCAGAGCTCTTCTTGTAGATTCCCCCAGGGTGGGCACCACTGATGGACATTAAGTTCTCCAGGCAGAAGCAGGCTGTAAACCTGCCTTTCTGGAGACCAGAGCAGGAGCCATACCACTGAAAGTCAACCACAGGAAGAATGGTCAATTACGGGGCACCTGGGTGGCTCAATGGGCTAAGCCTCTGCCTTTGGCTCAGGTCATAATCCCAGGGTCCTGGGATCGAGCCCCACATTGGGCTCTCTGCTCAGTGAGGAGCCTGCTTCCTCCTCTCTGCCTCTCTGCCTATTTGTCATCTCTCTCTGTCAAATAAATAAAGTCTTTGGTAATAATAAGGAGTGCCTGGGTGGCTCAGTGGGTTAAGTGGGTTAAGCCTCTGCTCAGCAGGGAGCCTGCTTCCTCCTCTCTCTCTCTCTCTGCCTTCCTCTCTGCCTACTTGTGATCTCTCTCTCTCTCTGTCAAATAAATAAATTAATTAATTAAAAAAAAAAAAGAAAGAAAGAAAAGGACCCAACGGGAAAAGATGCACACAGAATGTTCTGTAAGAAGCCCCTGCAACTCGGCCAGCGAGAAAGCATCATCACCCTGAGCTGCTTTTCTCCAAAGGACTTTCATTCAGAGCACCCCCTCTCAACTTCCTCCTTTTCTGTAAAATAATTTTTCTCTCCTTTGTTGAACTTGCCTGTGGTTTTGCCGCAGCTTACATGTCCTGAATCGCAATTCTCTGCTACCCCTGAACAAACCCATTTTTGCTGGTGAAATAACTTTCAAAGATAACAGGGGCCATACCTGTGTGAAAAGAACTAGGAACAGCTAGGGGAATCTCAGCGTGAGTCTCGCCCACCCTGGGTGGGAATGCCCTAAACTGTAGTTCAGATGGAGCCCCATGGGGACTCTTTGAAACAAAATCAGGGAAAGGCCCAGAGTCTCAGCAGGCAGCGAGTCATTGGAGGGGAGCTGGCCTTGGTGGTGGACTTGGAGCCCAGCAGCCAGGCAGTCAATTACGACCCAGTAGCAGGGTCTCAAATGTAGAGACGGGGGACCGCAGAAGGAAGCGTGGCTGAGGGAGCCCAGAGGTTCCTCTGTCCTCGGTGTGCAAAGCTAGGGCCAGCCGAGGGAGCACCCACCAGTGTTCTAGGAAGTCCTACTTCTAGGAAGCACTAGGAGGCTTTCCCGCTGGTGGGATCATCCTAGAAGCTGGGGCAGGCAGGTGGGGCCTGAGCCCCAGGGGCACGGCATTTATAATAGGAAAACAGCTTTTTTTTTTTTTTTTTTTTAACTCAAAGGTACACATTCACATAGAACTAATGAATGAACCATCAAATCACACTTAAAAGGCCTTATTTCAGGAAATCGCAACCCTGTCTGTCCCTCTTTCCCCGTTGACTGCCTCCTCAGAAAGCCTTTTTCTCTTTGAGCTGGGACACAGACATCTTTCCTGCTCCCTATCATGGGGCGCTGGCGACCTCTTCTGTTCCGTGAGCACTTAGATCTGTGCACGATCACTGCACTAGTAACTTGTTGCAACAATTTCGTGGCCGCAATTTGACATTTAACCCAGTTTTACAGCTCATAGTAGGTTAAATGAGATTGCCAATTTTCTTGGGGATATTCCTTCTGTTAAAACTCTGATAGATCTCAGCCTTTTGGAAAGTTGCAATGGTTGACTGGTTTTACTTTATTGATGAAGTATGAAATTCTTTAGAACACACAAAAAAGGATCATATGGGAGCAGCATTGCAAGAGTAAAGGGCGTCTCTTGTTGGCTCTGGTGGTGGCCAGACTGATCAGCAGCGTGGGCGTGTCTTTGAGTCCCCTCTAAGAACCCCTCCCTACAGAGTTCTCTTTACATCATCATTTTATCATAGCTTAACTATTATTTATATTGGAATTCCTTATTTCAATCACTGTGTGGTTTGTTTCCTGATTGGAATCCAAACTGATACATTTATTACATGCTTAGCCCTTTTGTAAGCATGTTACAATTTTGCGTCCCTATAATCCCATGATGCATAGGTCGTTTCTGAGGGTCCCATGACAACGGATAATTTGGAAAGTGTGTGATGCTCATTAGTCAACCAAGCGGAGATTTCAAGTAGGCAGGTGACTGCATAAATCTAGGCCCAGGAGATTAATCAGGGCTGGAGATAGAAAGCTGAGAGTCGTCTGTGCAGAGGCAAGAATCCTAGTCTACGGTCATAGCATTAATCTGATCTTTTATATCACTATTAAGCAGCCAAGATGGAAGAAGCCTCCACTTCAGATTCTTGATGTTTTAAAAAGTATTTTTCTTCCTAAAAATGTCTGGGTAAGCTTAATATTACTGTGCAAACTGGAACACGATACCAGCTCTAAGAGAAGAATGGATGGATGGATGGACGGACGGACGGACGGATGGATGGATGGATGTTGGCTGAAAGATCAAAATCCAAGTGGGAATGTCCTACATTTTCAACCAGGAAAGGATGAGAATTACTTCTGAAGGATTCTCTTTAGCTCCTTCCTCCCAAAATGTCAGTTCCATTTTTGGCTCAGGCCTGTGGGTCAGAGCCTATTCAGTGCTCAGAGACCCGGTATGGCCATGTGAGTGAGAGGGGACTCTGGACAGAAGGCTGGGTGAGCAGATGGGAGACTGGGAGTGATGATCCTTTTTAATTCCTGGGGTCAAGTCGTCTTTGCCACCAGCAAGAACTGTAGGGGTGGCTTATACTCTACAGGTAAATGAGACTTGCATGGGGTTTGAGCCCAGCTGGAAGGAAGGCTGGATATGGGGGTGCACTGGAGACCCAGAATGGGGAGGAAGGGCTGCACCACCTCTGGGGACTGGGAAGTTGCTGAGCGAGGGCAGGACTTGAAGCTCGCTCACCTCTGGAGTGCAGATGATGCCCTGCTGACATGTGTTGGATAGAATAGAATAGAATGCGAAAGAATGGGATGAGACAAGATGGGATAGTCATGAACTAAGAATCTAAGGAAGAGAACAGGACACAGGAACAGAGAGAGGGCACGGCATGAGATAAGTGGGTTTGGGGATTCAAGGCAGAAAGGACAGGAGTGAACCCAAAGCCTCTTCCATCCCACCCACTGCCTCCCAACAATGGCCAGCCCATAGGTATGACTGTGCCTTTATTCCTGAAGATAGCAGCCCTAGGCTCTGACCCGTTTACCCATCTATTTTCACATAGTCCATGGAACTGAACAAACAAACCACAGACTAAGTGGAAGAAGGACCGAGCCCCGAAGAGACTGAGAAGATGTTCAAGGATGCAGAATGCAGAGGCTCGTGAAACGTGCCCCTGAGTTGCAAAACCAAACCCCTTCCTTGCCAGATGGGAAATGGGAGACACAGGTCCAGTGGGAGCTTCCCTCGATTATCTCCCAACAGAGAAGGGAGAGGAGCCCAGTGAGGCTGCAGAGGCAAGCCACGTTCACAGGAAGTGGTTTGATGAATGCAAAAGGGACAGCTTATTCTTAGAACCAGACCTATAGCTGCCACGGTGCAAGGTGGGTTATTCTTGAACTGGTAGTGGGGAGGTGGGATTTGGGGTCTGGATCCAGTCACCTTGGAAAATGGTTTGATCTTACTGAAATTAAATATGATCTCTCCTGTGAACCAGCAATTCTCCTCCTAGATATATAAACATGTCCTTCTCAAATTGCTAAAAACAATCCTCATATAAATGGCAAGCATATGCCAAGATTTTCCTCAACTCATTAATAAAGAATGCAGCATAATGCAAAACTAATTCAGAGAGGACATGAGTATTTTTATATAACCTGTGGGGAAAATGCCGAGATATAAATTGCTAAGTTAGATATAAACTGACTGTTGCCCCACACCGTGAAACTACTCTAACTTTTGATGCTACCTCCTTTCCTGACTAATTTTAGAATCGACACACCTAACCAGTTTTCTCCGAGTTAACCTTTAACATTAGGGAGTTAGAAAACATTAGCTCCAATCAACTCCAAGAGCCATCAACAAAGTTTCATTCCAGGGGAATCAGGTGACATTTAAATGGACTTAATAAAATGTTACAACATCTTCTTTTCACTCTATCTCAAAATTTTGGATAACTACGCTAACTAGTTACATAATCCGTAGCCCGTCTCACATATCGGCTGTAGGACATATTTGCAAGATTGTCCACAATAGTTCTCTCTTCATTAGTGATATCTGGAAATCACTCAAATGTTTATTATGAGAACAATGGAAAAATTGTCTTTATAATAAAGTATGACACATCAATAAAAACACACTACAGCTGCATGTTCTACCAGGGAACAACTCCACAATATAATTTTGACACTTGACTTTGGGCTAAGCCATAGGTCTGGCTTTGGCCAATGTGATTAGTGGACGTGACACAAACTAAAAGCTCAAATGAGCTTGCATGCTTGGTCTTGTTCCCTTGGTGCTCCTGTGTTTTGCAGCCCAAAAAGCCTGCCTCAGGGAACCAGAAGGTCATACAGTTTGGAAACATGTGGACTAGATCTGGAAGCAGCCTAGACCCAGCGCCCAAGCCCAGCTGAGTTCCATTGCCCCCACTAGGCACACAGCAGTGAAATAAATGTTTATTGGGACATCCCACCGAGCTTTGGGGTGATTTGTCTTGTGGTATTGTTGACCAATAATGACCTCAGACAGACATCCAGACAAAAATCATTTATATATCATTAGGTCATGCACTTAATGACTCCTGTAAATATACCAAAAATGTAAAATTATAAAGAAATGCAAGTGACTCATAAAACAAAATTCAGGACAGTGGTTACCTTGGGTGTGAGAGAGGGAGACACAATGTTTGGGGATGCACAGAGGCCATCAGATAATGGTGGTTTATTTCTTAAGCTGAGAGTGGACACATAGTTCATTAGTATTCACTATAGCCTACTATACATATTACAAGACCTCGCATAGATACTATGTTTTTCATTCTCCTTTGGATGAATGAAAACAACCACACACAAAACCTTGAGACACAACAAAAGTGTATTGGAGTTTGGGACACAGCCCACACGAAACTCCTACAAAAATTGAGTACAAGTAAATTCAACTCATTCACATATGTGATCTCTAAAAAAGAGGAGCACAAATTGAATCAAAGATGAGAAAAAGGCCAGGAAAAGCTTCCCCCCAAAAATGGTGCCACAGGTAAATGAAAAGTATGACCAAATATTTTCAATCACATTAATAAAGCAGTTTATAAGGTTAAGAAAGCAGTCATCTCTAAAAAATAGAAGAGGTTCAAATGACAACACTTCATTCTGAGATCAGATGGTAGGGAGAGGAAGGCATTCGTTGTGCACCTTGAAGAGCTATCTGCCTCTTAAAATGGGAATTCATCATTGGATTCTGAAAATGTATACAAATCACCTTCCTTGCCCCTCCCCCATGTCAGAGTCCCCTTCGCACTGTCCCTGCTGCAGTGTTTGGGCTTCCAGGGCCTGGGAGAGCCCATGTTGGTCCACATGTCTGCCCTGTTCTCGGACAACCTTCTAGCACCCAGGCTTCAATCCAAGCAGTCCCAGCTCTTTGTGCTGGGACCACGTACACATCGTTCAAACTATGCCTATAATCTTGTTGCCCAGTATAAACTTGGTCCCCAATTCCCCGTTCCCCTGGGCACTACTACTCTGCTCCCAAGGTTAGAAGGCCCTGAACTCAGAGCTTCTGAGCCTCCATGCCTCCAGACTGCAATGCTGCCATTTCCAGGGTCTGGCCCTTCACCTCCAGGCTCCATTTCCCAATTATGTTGATAACATTTGGATATTTATCAAGGAATAGGATGAGAGGAGACATGGCAGCAATGGAAGAGGCAACAGGTAAAATTTACTTACTTTCACCAAGGATACCCCAGGCCAGGTGCACTGGGTGGGGCTTTGGAGGTGGCAGGCTTGGACAACACTTGGAGCCCTTGGGACCTTGGGATCCCTACCTGTCTTCTCTCATCAGGACTCTCGGACATCAGGAATCCCATGGAGGCTGCCCAGTATTACCAAGCCCTGGAGTTGAGGTCTTACCTCACTGCCAACTCCATGTGAACTTGTGAAGACCACTTTTTCTGAGCTCAGTTTTTTGTTTTGTTTTTTTTTTAACCTCTAGAGCATGGGACATTTTCTGACTCTATAGGGAACAGTGGACAGGTAGGATGGAGTGGGAGACAGGCCAAGCTGGAGGAAGACACAGAATGTTGTCAGGATGGTTCCCTCAGCAGCGATGGGACTCAGAGAGCAAGTGGATCCCGGGAGATGTCCGTGGATGAGTCACAGAGGGAGGGAATGGGTGAATGCAAATGTCCCACTGAGATTCAGTTAGAATAGGAGCTGGCTGTTGGCGGGGTAATCACTTGACCCCTGCGGACAAGGTGTAGAGGAGTCTGGGCACATAGAGGCTCTTCAGCCCCTGCACTTCTGACACATTCCTTCCTAACACCCTACAAACTCAACTCTTACTGACGAGTCCATCTGGGACCACTGGGGCACTGGGAAAGAACCAGTGTGGCGGGATGGCTCCTTCAGGAAGATAAGATGCCATGGGGGTGAGGAAGGTGGCCAGTCATTGCCTCAAGTAAAGCCCAACAAATCAGGTACAAACTTTCTTGAGGGGAGGGTCATATCTCAGTGGCCAATTCTTGGACCTTGGATTACAACTACTTAGTGACACTCCCTAATCATCAAGACACAAGAGAGGAATTGAAACAACAGAGAGTGAAATAAACAAGTCCATTACTCCTGGAGAAATAGGAAGGACATGAGAAAACGAGTCTTCTAAAGGAAATACCTAGGCCAGTTCTGACTTGTTTGATCCATTGGAGCCAAAACACTGAAGTATCCCCATAATCTTAGATGAACCCTCAATATCTAAAGCTACAGATGGAGAGGGCAAGATTGGGTTGGTGCTGTAAGCCACCCAGGCTTACAGGCTTAGGTCATGTTGTTCTGAAGTCTCGGGGGGAGCCCATAATGACCATATTTTTCTTCTGGTACACTCCATAAACCAATCAAGGGATCAACGACGGGTTTAGTAAAAGCTCAAAAAAAGTCACCACAAAAAAGCAAAAAGATTATCAGCTTCTGAAAAAAAAAATAAAGACAAGCCAACAAGGAACCTTTTGAAAACACCAGCAGAGCTCCTCCAAGGAAGCAGATTCCAGAAAGAACTTGAGGAGGCCAACATGAGCTCTCTGGGGATGGGATTCACTGGAAGAGAGTTACTCTGTAAGATTCTGTGAACAACCAGCAAATGAGCCCCAAAAGACAACAGAATGGAAGAGAGAATAAATGAGAAGAAAGTCATGGCCCAGCAAGAGATATACGTTGAAGCCCAATGCCTGTGCTGCCATGTCCAGGATGATCTGGTCATGAAACCCTTCCAGAGAGAGGTCCTCAACCCAAATTCACGGCCTGGGCCACGCAGTGACACCGTGAGGTCCATGGTCCCCCAGTCATGTTCCACCTGCAATGACCTTCTTCCCTTTTCATGGGAGAGATGGACTTAGCATTGAACTTGGGACTTTCACTTCCTCTCCGGGTGATTAAAACTTGATTACAACTTGAGGGTGCATGAAAAACAATCACATACTCCTGTTTTCAGTCATGAGAAACAAAACCAAAGAGAGCACCAGTCACCTCACCTGCTGAGTCCTTCTTGGGAAATGGACTCACTGGCCAGGCCAACAGGACCCTGCCTTGGAGAGTGCAGAGGGAAGGACTCCTGGCTCCCCGGGAGGCTGCTGAAGGACGCTCTGACCTTTAGCTCCCACCAGCCTCCGGACTGAGGCCTGAGGTGGACAAGGATGGCCGAGCTCAGAAAGCTCATGCAGCTCTGAGGCTCTCCCCGCAGCGAACCGGAATGAGGGCTGACCCTCGCCCAGACGCCCACATGCGCCCTGGGTCTCTGCGCAGACGCCAGCAGAGGCCGTTCCCTCATTACCACCACCTTGGCAGGACAGCAAAGGCACAAAGAGGTTCTTACAGGTGCCCACAGCACACGGCCAGCAGGTGGCGCCACAGGCCTTGAACCCGGGCATCTGAGGAGCATCACCTGTTCAGCCCTGGTCCCTTGGACGCCCCACTCCCAGCTGTCCTCCCTGCTCATAGGCTGTCCCAGGGTCTCCCCCGGGAGGAGGAGAAGGCCGAGGCCCCGGGAGTTTAGGAAGTGGCCCCAGCTGGCCCAGTAGGGACCGCGGGTAGGTTCCAGGCTTCTCCCTCCAGCCCAGGCCCTTTCCTGGCAGAAGGGAGGGCTGAGACCAGGAGCACAGCACGAGGGAGGCCTGCCAGGCACACGTTTCCAGGGGAAGCCAGAAGGCACAGGATCTCTCCAGGGGCCGTCAAGTCCTGTCCTGTCCCCGTGGGACAGGGAGGAGGCATCTGTGCCCTTGAGGCCTCCCTTAGCCTGGAAAACTGAAGCTGAGCCCACAGGAGAGGGGCGGGGCATCTTGTGGGGGGCGGGAGCCACCCGTGGGGCCGCCTCCTTCCTCTCCATCAGCATCCAAACCAGATCCACACCTGTGGATTAGCAAAAGGACACAGTTAAAGGCCTGAGCGTTTCTATCCTTCCTGCTGCCCCTCTGTGGGGTCTTGGGTGTTGCTCTGTGCTCCCCACTTCCTGTTCCAAATGGGAGGCCAAGATGGACAGGGTGGGGGCGAGGGCTGCGGGGGTAGGGCATGGGGAGCAGATCTCAGGACCAGCCTTGTGCTTCCTCTTCTCCCCAGGCAGACTGGGCAGGGCCAGGGACTCGGGCAGTGTCCCCTGGGTCCGGCCTCTGGGATTTCTACCCCTGACAGTCCCTCTGCGAGTCTGACCACTCGCTGCCCACAGCACAGTCAAGCACCCGCTGAGCAGAGTCAGCGAGAAGCACAGGCTCAGCTCTGAGGACTCCCTGCTGCCCGGGGTGTGTGCAGTTCCCTCCCAGTGTGCCTCGAGTCCGTTTTGGCAAGCGTATCTATCGCCATCAGTGGGTTAATGGAAATTGCCATGGGTCTGGTTCCCTAGGGGACAGGAAAGCCAGTGAGCTTAAGCCTGTTGAAACTGCAGGGCCAGAGCTCAGGTGGGCTGAGTGGGGGTGGGGGGCTGGGCGTCCTAGGGCAAAGCCAGGGAGGTAGGGGGAGACCAGGTACTGGAGGCAGGAGAAGCGGCCCCTAGAGCCCAAACGGGTGCCCATCTGCCCCGTGCAGCAGCCCCGGGTTGTGCTTCAGGCCTTACCTGTCACTGAAGACCTTCAGAGGAGTGGGCAGCGCAGGAGGCCCTGGAGGAAGGTGCTGGGGACCCGAGGGGCCCTGGGAGTGGGCGGAGCCTGGTGAGCGGGTCCTTCAGTCCCTTCACCTCCTCTGAGCCTCTCTGCCCCAGCTGCAGGGGCTGGTGTGGCTGACTCTTGTGGCCATGGGCCCTCGAGGAGCTGTCTGTCTGTCCTTGTCCATGCGGAGCACAGGGGTGTCGGGGGAGGGAGTGGGTCCCCTGTCCTGGTGCCCAGGGAGCCTGTCAGCCTCTCAGTCTCTCCGGTGGCCTCAGTCTGCTCTTGGGCTGCGGGGAGGAGAGCAGGGCTGTGTCTGAATGTGGGCACATCTCAGTGGGTCTGTTATCCTGTGCTCGTACACTTGTGTGGTGGGGGGAGGGGCGAGCTTAGCAAACATACCCCCTGAGCTGAGGGCCCAGATGATTCTTCAGCTCAGCCTCCTAAGTTTATGGCCCTGGCACTGGACCTACCATGCCCCGCGGCACACAGGGCCTCCGGCCATCCTGGTTGTGCTGTTGCCCCCCCTCCTCCCCCACTCTGCCCAAAGACATCTCAAAGGGATCTCCCTGCCCACGGGACAGAGCCTCAATTCTCTGTGGCCAGGTCACCAGTGACCAGCAGGTGTCTGCCCTGCCCGCAGGGCCCTCTGTGCTCTGAACCCCTTCCGACCCCCCGCTGTCCTGTGTGGGGTGCTTCCTGGGCGCCTGTCCCTTCTCGGAGCCCAGGACAGGAACTGCAGGCTCAAGACTTCTTCCCACACAGAAATGCTCCCACCGCGCCTGCTTTGCCAAGGACGACGTGGAAGCACAGAGAAGCACAGAAAATGCTCGGGGCCACGGGGTGCCTCCATGCGGGAGCTGCTGTTGGAACCCAGCAGTCTGGCCCCGAGTGGACTCTCCCCAACCCTTCCCTTCTGTATGGACTCTTGAAGCCACTTCAGGAGCGGAGAGAGCTCGTCTGGGTCATGTCTTTACTTCGGATCAACCTGGCAGCTGGGGCGAGGGTCTGATAGAAGCACCCAGAACGGAGACCTCTCCCTCTGTCCTCCTATTCATCGCCCTCCCACCCACACGAGCCTCAGTGCACCCCCAGACCCCATGCTCAGCCCAGAGCTTCCATGTTGGGCCTGTGTGATCACGGGAGTTCCCAGAGCTGGAGGGAGGCCTTTCCCCACCCACAGTCCCCACTGGGTTGGTTTTTTGGCAGCTGGAAGAACCCATCAACGTGAGCATGTTTTCTGAGCCCACATCTTCCTCTGGTAGCTCCAAGGCCAAAGGGAACAGGCTCTGGCTGAAGCCGGAGGAGATCGGGGAGGAAGCTCTGGGGAAGCTGTCGGAGCCCTGTGGCCTCACTGGACACTTGGACGGGCCTGTGACGTGGGCTGTCAGAGAAGAGGCAGCGTCCTGCTGGGCACCATGCCAGCCCTGTGACCCCTGAAGGATCAGCGGGGAGATGGGGTCCATCCCCCCCCCGGGACAGCCCCTCTAGGAAGAGGGGGCTCAGTGACTCAGCAGGACACGCCCCTCAAATTCCTGACGCCCCGATGGAGGGCCTACTCCTTACATCAACGCAGAGAGAGCCAGAGGCTCCAAGAGGGGTCTTGTCAGCTGCCCAGGTGGCTGTCGTCGTGTCAGAACAAGCACATGGCCCAGGGTACCGCAGCCCCTCAGCCCACCCTCCAAGGGCACATTCTGGCCGACAGCACAGTGGGGTACCGCAGGCTGCACTTGAGCTCAGCACAGGGGTCCCTCCCCATCCAGGCCACAGCTCCCAGGCCACCCTCCCCTGGACCCAGGGGAACGAATTTGGTAGAGGTAAGATCAGGGTTCACACCATTGTCTTCCACACCAAGCATGGTGGGTGCTTTTCTCACCCCCACAAGTCAGATCCTGGGACCTGCCCTAATGCCTGTGTCCGAGCTCCCGCTCCCGCCGCCTCCCAGGTCCCAGTCTGTGCACAGAGTATTCTCAGCGAGGCCTGTCCTGAGGCCACAGGAGGGAGTCCGGCCCCTGGAAGTGGGCCTGAGCCCGGAGGGCTCTCCTCCTGCCCAGCCCTGCGGCACGCTGTCCCCTCTCACGGCCACATGGAGACTCCCCCACCCTCACCTCCTCCTCTCACCGCAAGCAGCAAGGTTTAAGCACTTCTCCAGGCCCAGGGCCGGTATACACTGTATGCCTGCATGGCCTGACCCTACTGACTATGCGTCGCCGCCCCTGACCCCGAACATTCCAGTAACTGCCCTCCCGGCTGAGCCTAGACCAACGAACAATCCTGACCCACAGAGGAGTCTGAGGGAGGCTCTGTCGGTTTAACTGATTCCGTCTCCGGGGAACCAACTGCCGGACGGTGCTGATTGACTGAGCGGCATGGCCCAGCCGGCCAGCTGGTCACTGTTAGGGTCGGTTATCAAAGGAACGAGACTGAGACAAGGTGACAGTTATTTAAAACTTTATTCTATGCCAAGCATTAGAAGTCAGACTGATTGGCCAAGGGAATGAGACTGAAACAAAGTTAAGTTATGCAAAGCTTTATTCTATGCCAAGCATTAGAAGCATTAGAAATAAGATTGACCGGCCAGGGCTGCTTCAGAAAAGAGCGACCCCTCCCAGCCTCACAGACTAATTTTTATAGAGCAAAAGCCTGGCCACACATAGGCAGCAATGAGATTGTAACACTGTAGAGTCATGTTAGGCCACGTGCAGGTGGCCAATTGAATTACAATTTGCCCTATAGTAGCTGTTTGATCCAACCTATTACTCTGGTCAGAACTGGTGCTCAAGTTTGGCGCCCAAAAGGCGGGGTTTACATTCTTTGGTGGTTAGGGAGAGAGTAAGTATGTGTGCTTTTTACTGATTGGATGTCTCCACCTGGCCCGACTCGTCCTTGTATTATGGGCTCTTGTTATCAGGAACTGGCCGACCTGGCCTTGTATTCTGGGCTCTGTTATTAGGAACTGGCTGACCATATTTTACTAGCTTCCCAGACTTGCTTCTAAGTAAGTTTCTCTGGTGGTGGGGTGGGGGAAGGGGGGTCAGGGTCCGTTTAAGTTTTACTGCACAGACATTAAAATGGCTTTTAACCGAGATGGAGTCTCTCTGGTTAAATAGGCCCTTACAGTCACCAGCTCCTGCCGGAGGGACAGACCCTGGGAGCCTGGAGGGCCTGAGAGATGGTGGTGGGACAGGAGAGAGGGGAGGCTGGGCAGGAATGCCTGGGGGCTGACCACAGGCTCTTTGAGTCACTTTCCTACTGATCTCCCTTTTCTGTTTATTTACAGACTTATCCAGATATATTTCACATACCATACCGATCACTCTTTTTTTTTTAAGATTTTATTTATTTGAAAGACAGAGATCACAAGTAGGCAGAGAGGCAGGCAGAGAGAGGAGGAAGCAGGCCCCCCGCTAAGCAGAGGGCCTGATGCGGGGCTTGATCCCAGGACCCTAAGTTCATGACCTGAGCTGAAGGCAGAGGCTTTAACCCACTGAGCCACCCAGGTGCCCCCCTTTCACTCATTTTAAATCTACACTGGTTTTTAGTGTATTCAGAGTCATATATCCATCGCCACAAGTTAACCTTAGGACATTTTTATCATCCCAAAGAGAAACTGTGCTTGTTAGCAGTCCCCTCTACTCACCACCGTCCCCCAGTCCTAGACAACTACTAACCTACTTTTCTCTAGAGATTTGCCAATTTGGACACTGCATGTAAACAGGATGATACAATATGTGTTTTTTTTTTTTTGCAACGAACTTCTTTCACTTAGTATATTTTCAAAGTCCGTCCTTATTAAATCATGTATCAAAACTGCATTCCAGGAGCACCTAAGAGGCTCAATCGATTAAGGGTCAGACTCAGGACCTGATCTCAGGGTCATGAGATGGAGCCTCGAATGGGACTCGTGCTGGAGCCTGCTTGAGAGTCTCTCTCTCCCTCTCCCTCTGCGCTGGCCCCCAGCTCGCAAGCACTGTCACACTCTCTCAAAAACAAGAACAACTTCATTCTTTTATTGCTGAAACACAGTCTATTGTACATAGAAACCACATGGTACTCACCTATTCATAAGCAGTTTCATGCACAAGAGGCAAAAAGTGGAAATAATTCAAATTCTCATTCATGTATGAATTTTAACTGGTTTTTGTCTTTTTATTGCGTTGTAAGAGTCCCTTGTGCATCCTAGATAAAAGTCTTTTATCAGAAAAAAGTTTCTTATCAGATATATAATTTGAAAATATTTTTCTCCATCCATTGAGGTGTATTTTCACTTTCTTGGTGGTATCCTCTGAAGTACAAAATTTTAAATTTTCATGAAATCCAGTTTATTTTTTCCTTAGTCACTTGTGCTTTGGGCATCAAATCATTGCCTCACCCAAAGTCACAAAGATTTACTCCTTTGTTTCCTAGAAGTTTAACAGTGTAGCCCTTACACTTAAGTCTTTGATCCATTTTGAACTACTGCTTGTATATGGTGTGAGATAGGGATCCAGGTTTATTATTTTGCCCATGGCTACCAGTTGTTCCAACACCGTTTGCTGGAAAGACTATCCTTTCCCCATTGAATTGCTTTGGCATCTTTCTCGAAAAGCAATTCACCATAAATATAAGGGTTTCTTTTTGGATTTTTGATTCTATTCCATTGGTCTACACGTCTATCCTTAATGCTAATGCTACACTGTCTTGATTACTGTAGCTTCGTAATAAGTTTTGCAACCAGGAAATGTGAATCCTCCAACTTGGCTGTTCTTTCACCAGATTGTTTTGGAAATTCTGGGTCCCTTGATTTTCTGCATGAATTTTAGGATCAGCTTGTCAACCTCTGTAAGGAGACCAGCTGCGGTTCTGGTAGGCATTGTGCTGAATCTATAGGTCAACCTGGGGAGTTATGCTTGTCAGGGTTCACAAGACAAACAGAATAAGGTATATATATATATATGTGTGTGTGTGCGTGCACAGGCAGGTGGGGGCACAGAGGCATCCATGCCATTCTGTGTCTCTGGATGTCCACACGCACAACATAGCCGACACCGCGATGTGTCCCTGGGACATGAGTCCCGGTGACCTGTTCATCACTGAAAGCTGCACACTGAGGTGGAGCCTTAGACTGCTACCGCTCTCCTTGCTGAGAGCTCCACGGGGCTCTGTCTGGCACCCTGCGGTGATCAATAACATGCCAAGAAAGGCAGGTGCCAAGCACTGTAAGGAGCAGGTCCTCTGAAACCACAGCACCCCCCAACCAAAGATCCTCACAAAGCCATAACATGGGGACCCCACATGAGAATCCTGCCCTCGCTGGCGGCTGGTACTGCTGGGAGGGGCGTCTCCTAGGGTCTTTTGCCTGGAACTTAAGGTTAGGGCCCTGCTGTACCCATGCTGTTATCCTAGTCGCCCATGAAGCCCACCCGGGAGCCTTCCCCCAGTTCTTGCCCCTGGAATCTCACCTCCCCAGCCCCCGAGACAAGTGTTTGGCAGTGCGGAGTGAACATCAGGGGTTGTAAACCTACTCCAGGCTAATGCAATGAGCAGCTGAGGTTGAAACCCTCTGTTCCAACCCTTCATCCTTCTAGCAAGTACCCCTCATTTTCACGTGGGACCTCCTTCATCAAAACACCTGTTGCCGGGGCGCCTCGGTGGCTCAGTAGGTTAAGCCTCTGCCTTTGACTCAGGTTATGATCCCAGGGTCTGGGGATTGAACCCCACATAGGGCTCTCTGCTCAGCAGGAAGCCTGCTTCCCCCCTCTCTCTCTGCCTACTTGTCATCTCTCTCTGTCTGTCAAGTAAATAAATAAAAATATTTTAAAACCCCCACAAAAATCCATTGCCACCATAGTGAACAACTGTCCTGGTGTGCCTGGACACAGAAGCCCTGGGTCCCAGGGACTATGGGGGCATGGCCTAGTGGCTTACCCACTCACCTACTCTGCAGGGCCACCCTCGAATCCTTTCTGCTGCCTGGTGGCAGGAATGCCAGTCACCTTCCTAGAGGCGGGCAGCAAAGGCTTGCCCCTGGTGAGGGGGACAAAAGTGCCGGTCCCTGATTGAAAGACAGAACAGATAGCACGGTGCAATTCACACTCTACCGCATGCCAGGATTAGATGGAGGTTCAGTTTCACTGCACCCAACAGTGCAACAGCCCTGGTCCCTCCCTCGGTTCCTCCTGGGACCAGACTCCAAGAAGTCCTGTGATCGTAAGTCCTGTACACAGGCTCCGCTTATAGGATCCCACGTAGGACACTGGGAGGTGAGGGGAGACAATGCAGGAAAGTTACTATGTTAAGCCAGAGCTATGGGAAGGTGGTGGTGTCATTGAGGCTCAGGGAAAGAGGGGTCAAGGAGAACAGAGAGGTCCACCCAGGGCACCCTGTCCAGGGGTGGGGGTCAGATGAGGATGGGAGACACAGTAACTGTGGGGAGAAGGGTTAGGACAGAGTGGTGGGTTCTGAGATCAGGTGGAATTGGGCTGAAACTATTCAGAATTTGTGTCTGGCATCTCAAGAAATTTGCCTGTGAACAGAAGAGGGACTGGGAAATGGGTAGAGAAGGATAATGGCCAGAAATAAGTTCTTAAACAGAGAACATAACCAGAGAGAGAGAGAAATCCAACACTTCCCAGGCAATCCTGCAGATTCCTTTTGGACTCTGGGCCTCTTCCTAAGTGTTCATGTGATTTTAAGGTTGTGCGTGTTTGAATGTTTTTACTGCAATAATTCTGATTTAGATTGTGTTTTTATTAATTCACTTAGCAGGTGTTTGTTGAGAACCTGCTGTGTGCCTTACACATTTCTGAACCCCGAACAACAGCTTTGAAGAGGCAGATGAAATCCCTGCCCCCTGGAACTTACATATGGAGAAGGCAGGGGTGTGGGGGGAGGGGGAGCAGCAACAAATAAACACAGAGGGTGATATGGGAGGGGCATTGCTGAGATTGAAAACACCTTGATGGAGGAGGAAGGGGAGAGACCTCGTGAGCAGCCTTACAACCACCTGCCACTGTCTGCCGGCTGAAAAGGGAGGGGTCAGTGGGAACGCAAAAATGAGTGTATTTGCAGGGAAGGAGAATGCGAGGAACTCATTGACCCTGGGTTTGGTACAACCACTTTGGAAGAGAGTTCAGCCTCATCCAGTGATGTTGAGCATGTAACTCTGACCCTGCAATTGCACCACTAGATAAAACGTCGCACCTCTGTCCCGGAGGACAGGTAACTCTTGTACAAAGGAGTGAAACTAAGAATAATAACTAAGAACAATCCAACTGTACACGAACAGAAGAATTGTGGTAGAGCCACCACCATGGAACCCTTCATAGAGGTAAAAATGTGCAAACAAGCGCTCTACACTTCATTATGCATACAGTAAGAAAGCCAAGGAATCCAGAAAACAACATGAGGGAAAGAGACACACAAAATGCTCCATTCTTTGCAAATGTGGCTCAGTGGGTTAAGCCTCTGCCTTTGGCTCCGGTCATGGTCTCAGGGTCCTGGGATCGAGCCCAGGATTGACCGAGATCAGGCTCTCTTCTCAGTGGGGAGCCTGCTTCCCACCCCCCCGCCTACTTGTTATCTCTCTCTTGCTTGCTTAAATAAATAAATAAAATATTTTAAAATAAATGTACAAAAAGAATTGTCATCCATCTACAAAGAAAGGCAATCAATTGAGAACCACGATTCTGGGTACTGATTTCCAAGGATGTGGCTGATGGTGAGCGCCCAGAGGCTGGTTTCCAGAGCCAAGGGACAGTCACCCCGAGGGATAGTCACACAAAGGAGATTCTGTGATTTGTTCTCTTTCTGCTTCATGTATGCAATTTATGTTCTTTCCAGTTTGGCTACTACATTTCATTTTTAAAGATGGAGTAAAAGACCTATACATGGAAACCTTTATTTCAATGAAATTTATGAGTCTGGGCCACAGTGTTCAATCTTCCTCTGGACAGACTCCCTGCTAAAAACTGATTTGGGAAAAGCTTCCTCCATTCAATAATACGTAGGATAAGAGCGGGACCGAAGGACGACAGTAATAACAACCACGACAACAACAAACTGTGAAAGAATTGGGAAGAAAAGAAAAGCCAAACAAGGTCTACTGAGAACATGCCCCAGAATGTTCGAGCAGAGATGACTATGACCCAGATTGTTGCCACCAATTACCATGCAGGCCTGGTGAGATCTAACAGCTCCCGGAACAGAAGGGGAGACAGCAGGGCGCCGAGAACCGGAGCTGGCAGAGTTGGGGGCATGGGGAGAGGGAAGGAATAGGACAGAAGATCTTTGCAGCTCAGCTCAAAGAGCAGAAAACGGCTTTCTGGAGGGGGGCAGGCAATGGGGACAGGTCAGGGGAGGAGGTTTCCTGAAATAAAAGCTCTTTGAAGTTCTTCATTCGATCTACGTGAATAAATAAGTTTGATTTTTAAAAAAAGGAAATAATAGAAAGCCCCTTTCTTGGCCATCAGCCAGTGCTGACCCAGAGACCCTGTGCCCTGCGGGAGTCTCAGGCCTCTGCTGGCAAAGTCCCTTCCTCGACAATCGCACCAACATCAAGGTCTTCCATAAACAGAGCCTCTCCTACCTGCCGTAGTATGTCCTTCTCAGGCTGATCCTACTGCTGGCCGCCAAGGACCTGGAAACATCTAGGTGCCCTCAGCCAAACCTCTACCCATATTCCCCAAATTAAGCTGCTGAGACACTGTTTCCTGTGCTCCCTGTTGCTGCCACCCTGATCCCCAGGTCCAGAGCCCCAGGCCGTAGTGCCTCCCCTGTCCTTTTTTGAGTCTCTTTGCAAAGCCTGATCACTCACCTGGGGGTTCTGTTCCTCTGTGTTCCTGTTCATGGCATCTGAACACCTGGGCTAGCAACCTGTAGCTGCTCTCCTGGAACCTCAGGATTTTTTTTTTTCTCACGCAAACCTGGGGTGTATCATTGACTTCACTGTGGACAGATGGGGGTGAAGTGAGGAGAGAGAGAACCAGGACCTGGAAGTGGGGAAGAGCCGTCACTGGGGGGCCCCTCTGAGACTGGGTGTTGGGCTGGGGCCAGCAGAGAGGCAATTCCCCAGTGTCAACTAACTCCAAGGCGGGGGGCAGGGAGGTCATGAGGGTCCCTTGGTGGCCCCTACCTTCCTACCAGGAGGGGAGGGAGGATTGGTATAGGAAGACACAGGAAGTTACAGAAGGGAATAAAAAGGCTAGTCGCCCAACAGCCAAGCTAGAAATTCATAACAGAAAGATAATGAGAAACTCTCCAACACACTTGAGAAATAAACCACACATTCTGAATAATCTAGGCATCAAAAAGGAACTCTCGGGAAATTTCAAAAATAGAGGAAAATGAATAAAAATGTCTCGCCATCTGTTCTCCTACAGTAGAACAACTTTGAATAACTTCATGGGCAAAGTGACCCACTTCGTGAAAGTCATTTCTTGTGTGTGCAGTTATGGGTCTTGATGTGACACATGTGCTCAGGAGTGTATGTAACCCTCAGAATGGATAGAATTCACCAAGTCACCAAAATGCAGCAGGGACATGTTCCCCTAACTACCACAAGATGGCAGCACATGCACATAGCATTTAAAGGACTTTCCCCTATTCCTTATCTTGCAATTAAACGATCCAGCAACACCCCTGCCCTCCGGAAAACCCTACACTTAAAAGTTTACAACGAAGCATATTTTAATGATAATGTGCCGCAAATGCATGAAGAATTTCTTTAGGTGGATAAGAATGACCATAGATCATGTAGTTAGACTTCACCTTTTGGTAAAGAATATGTATCTTGCACCTGAAGCCAGAAATGAACAATATTTGATAAAAGGATTTCTTAAGCACAGGTTTCCTCTTTGGATTCATGGCTTGAGACTGGCTGTGCTGGACAATTTTCCTGCATCTCATTTGTTGAGAATTTAGTCAGATGCTGGGCAAATTGCCAATACTCTACATGCATTATGCTTAAACTGTACCGCAGCTGTTTCAAGTGGCGATTACGGATAGCCTACTTTTACAGGTGGGCAAGATAAGGACTGGACCGGTTAGGAACTTTGGTAACGATGCAGAGCTAGCGACGCCCCAGGTGGCTCTAAACCCAACCAGACTGACTCCTGGCGCTCCCCAGTACACGAGGGCTCCTCTAAGTGGCGCTCATGTCTGAGTTTTTACTGATTGATGATTCCCTGAAGCCTAAGGGGTCTTTCTCCTTTCATCAAGAATATTTTGTACTGATACCGATTGGGGATAACCCTCAGTTTGGAAACGCAAGAATAGGAACTAGCAACTTATTGTCAAAAAAAGTTTCATGGGGCACCTGGGTGGTTCAGAAGTCGGTTAAGCTTCTGACTCGATCTCAGCTCAGGTCTTGGTTTCAAGGGTCTTGAGTTCATGTCCCACTTTGGGCATGAAGCCTATTTAAAAAAAAAAAAAAAGTCTTCATAACAGTACATGAGCACCCGATGGGTTATTTTCCACTTCCATAATTGTAGGACTAAAATTACATCAAGACCCAAAGTGCCATCTGTTGGCAAGAAGACTCACGGGAGTGGCAGATCTCAGGTAAGCATAGACGGCTGATTTCGCATAGCCCACATCCAGACGCATGGCTCCTTTGGTGATGGGCAGGGACCAGTGAGGGGGCTGGACATGAATGCTTAGACCTTTTCTGGAAACTCTGGCAAGTTAGCCTTTCTCAGTTCCTATTTATGACCATGGGTGGAGGGGACCAAGATCATCCACAACCGATAGCACTTAAGTAATTGGATGGTGAATGCATGAAAAGACAGGCAGGCAGGCATTCGGGATTCAGTCAATAGGAAATCACAAGTCCCTGTCTTTTTACTGTTGTGTGTATTGAAAATGCCAAATCCATCAAATGCTCAGCACTGTGATTATGACTAGCAAACCATGTTATCTACTTGAGTGTTGCTAAGAAACTAGGTCTTTAATGTTCTCACCATAAGAAAGAAATATAATAATTAGCACTATTCTGGTAATCATTTGGGGATATATAAGTGTATCCCACCAGCATGTGATCTACCTAAAACTCACACAGTGCTGGATGTCAATTATTTCTCAATTTCTTTAAAAAAAAGGAAAATGCCAGATCCTATCAGAACATATTTGGCCTAGGGGTTTCCTAGAACTAATGTCTCTGATTTTTTGATATGCATACTTTTGGCATATGTGACTTACATAAGTTATGTAAAGCCTTCATGTTAACCCCATAAGTTGGGCATTATGTCTTTCTTCAAATCAGGAAAACGTGGCAGCGGGTAACTTTCCTCAGTGGTCTATCTGGGGGAGAAAATGAATTAGCTAAGTGGAAGTCTTTTGTACTTTTTGAAAGAGAGTAAACTACCATCTAGGAGAATCAGGGTTGAGGTGCAGAGAGAACTGTTGGATTTGGGTCCAGCTCTGCAGACCCACTGAGGGTGGCCAGGGGTGACTATGGTGGCAGCCAGGCAGACGTGCCCTCCTCCAGCACTTTCAGTTGTGTGGGTGCAGGTGCAGACTTGGAGGTGAGGGGGACAGAGTCAGAGGGGTGTGGTGAAGCAAACCTTGAAGGCACAGTTGAGCAAAAGACTCTGACAATGGACCATCCATTTAAAGCTGGGCAAGACAGGAGGGGGCTGTAGTTGAAGACGAATCAATGCACAGGTGGTTTGGTTGTGCAGAAGGCGCACAAAGGCGTGAGCCATGATAGGAGAGCAGAATGCATGACATCTCGAGTTCTGAAGGGGTGTCGACAGTGGACAGACCAGGTCTAGGGTCTGACCATGGGAACAAATGGCTAAGCAGACAAGACCATTGGTGGGGAACTGAAAGCCCTTCTGTTGGAAATAGTATTTAGAGATACTGATATTTCCAAGAATCGTGACTGGAGAGTGTTAAAGAAAGTGACAGTGAGCCAGGAAGTGAGGTCTTTGAGGAAAAGAGGCATCTACCCAGGCTTTGTGGTATTTCCAGGGAGAATGTCCCAGGAAAGCAGTGATGAGTGTGGAGGAAGACGCCCATCCACCTTCGGGCTCACAGATACACAAAAAGTCTAGAAAAGACCCAGCTCTTGAGAGCAGCAGGAAAAGTGAGGTTTCCCTTAGATGGACAAAGTCCAATATGGCAGCCGCCAGCCACTCGTGGCTAGAGAGCACTTTGAAATGAGGAACTGAATATTTAATTGCACTTCATTCCAATTAAGCTAAAAATTGAAACACTGTAAATTATTCTTTCTGTTAAACATAGCCTTCATGTTTTGGTAGGACTTCATGACACTTTAACCATCAAAAAAACCAAAGCAAAATATACCCTAAGTGTAAAATGCGCACCAGATTTCAGACAGTATGAAAAAAAGATACAAAGTACCTCATTAATATTTTTATGCTTTTTGCTTGTTGGAATATATTGAGCTACATAAAATGTGTTTTTGTATGTCTATTGTGTTTGATGAAATATATTATAAAAATTAATTTTACCTGCTTTTTTATGATAAGAGTATACTCGACATACAATGTTATATTAGTTTTACCTGCCTTTTTTCTGTTTATTTTAATGTGACAACTGGAAAATTGAGAATTACATATGCGGCTCACATTACATTTTTCTTGGGCAGTGCTGGCTTAGAGAACCATGATGAAGGGGACAGCTAGAGAAGAGGTAGAAGACGCAGGGTACTTAGCTGACCTCTGACGAAACGTTCCAGAAGACATGGTGGGTCGGGGTTGGAAGAGGCTGCCAGAAAGTGTCAGAAAGGCCAATGCGTAGGTCACATGAGGACGAATGTTTCAGGACTGAGGACTCTCCAGGGAGTCCTGAGATGCTTGTGGTGCCAGGAGAAAGTAGACACCAAGGTCAAAAGAGGTAAGTCCTGATTTTCTCAACATAGATATGCATGGTGAAGTCATGACCTTGGAGGTGAAGGGGGTGATCCAGTTCTAGTCAGGGACTCCCATTCACTCTGTCAAAGGAGGCAGGGAAAACAAAAATATTTTGAAGGAAGCATCCAACAAGATTTGCTGATGGATTGGCTATGGGGCACAAACTGTAAGAGATGTCAAGGGTGACTCTAAGATTTGGCCTGAGCAACTGAAAGAATAGAGTTGCCTTCAACTGAAAAGGGGAGACTGCAGGTCGGTTATTGGGGGTGGTCGTCGACATCATGACTTCATATGGGGTATGGAAGGCTCAAGGGGCCTGTTGAACCCTCAAGTAGAAATCTTGAAGGGGCAATTGGTTATAGGGGTCTGCGGTTCACAGGAGAGATAACGCTAGAGATATCCTGAGATCAAAGAATTCTAGATCAATCCAGTCATGGCCCCATAGCTTGCTGAATAACCACAATATAATAAGTCCCAATTCATTTTGTAAGGTGACTTTTTTTTAAACAGATGTAACTTCCTTTGACATATGGCCCAATCCAGTATTACCTCAAACACAGTTCAGCTGATAGAAAGTACAAGGTCCAGAAGCCAGATTTGTATTTCTACATTTTATAACATAGAGAATCTATAGCTTCTCATCAAGAACTTTCTACCCTCTGCTTGCCCTGCTCACAAGTTGCTCCCATCTCCTTGCAAACTCTCCCTACACACTTGGAATTTTGCTACAAAAAAATAAAATATTGCGTAAGAATTTGGGGGGTTGAACCAGCCACATCACCTGAGCTGAAGAAAGCCATTCCCTCTGTGTTAGGCCAACTGTAAACAGTTGTTTACAGTTCCAACCCTCAGCATCGAGGTTCCCATACAGAAATTAACCAATAGCATACACCGAAAAACAAAAACACAGTTTAGAAACAAGAAAGTTGCATCAGACAAATCTGTCTTCCCTTTTGCAGTTCCTTGTCTACCTAAAACAAAACACCAGTCAACCCTTGTTTATCACCATTTAACCACGAGTTGGTTCCGCCTTCCCCTTTCTTCCCTCAGAGCCCCCCCATCCCCCACTTCCTATGCAACCAATACTGCAGATGCCTCTTCACATGGACATAACCAGAAAGGCATTTAAAATTGGCTCCCGGGGCGCCTGGGTGGCTCAGTCATTAAGTGTCTGCCTTCGGCTCAGGTCATGATCCCAGCGTCTTGGGATCAAGCCCTCATCGGGCTCCCTGCTTCTCTCTTTCCCACTCCCCCTGTTTGTATTCCCTCTCTCGCTGTCTCTGTCAAATAAATAAATAAATAAAAATCTTGGGAGGGGGGAAGCAGTGCTCAAACCAAAGAGAGGATAAAGAACCCCAGAAATCCAGAGCTGGAAGCTGGCTATTTCAATGAACTGATTTCACCCATAAGGAAACCAAAGCCCAGATAGGTGAACTGACTTGCTCAATAGAACTGGTCAGTTTCTCAAAATAGAGGATCATAGGGGAAATGGAGGGAAAAATAAAAGAAGATGAAATCATCGAGGGAGACAAACCATAAGAGACTCTTAATCATAGGAAACAAACAGGGTTGCTGGAAGGGAGGGGTGTGGGGGGATGGGGTAACTGGGTGATGGACGTTAAGGAGGGCATGTGATGTAATGAGTTCTGGGTATTATATAAGACTGATGAATCACAGAACTTTACCTCTGAAACTAATAAGACACTACATGTTAATTAATTTAAATTAAAAAAAAAACTGGTCAGTTTCTGCCTTCTCTTAACTTTTTGTTAAAGAAAATTTCAAGTGTATACAAAAGTAGACAGAATAGTATAATGAAGGATGTCTGGGTGGCTCAGTGGGTTAAGCATCTGCCTTTGGCTCAGGTCATGATCCCAAGGTCCTGGGATTGAGCCCCACATCTGGCTCCCTGCTGAGCCTGCTTCTCCCTTTGCCCCTCACCCCCGGACTCGTGCTCTCCCTCTCTCTGACAAATAATAATAAAAAAAAAATAGTATAATGAACTCCTAGATACTCATCACTCAGCATTTTGTCAGTGTTGTTTTATCTATCTCCCCTTCTGTTGGTACTGGATTGTCTCAAAGCAAATGGGAGATACATCATTTTTCTTGTGCACTTTAGCATGCTTCTCGAACTCAGGTAAAAATACTTAAAAAATAAAACTAAAACCTGGGCACTTGGGTAGCTCAGTTGGTTGAGCGACTGACTCTTAATTTCAGGCTGGGTCATGATCTCAAGGTCGTGGGATGGAGCCCAGCCTTGGGCTCTGTCCTTAGTGCTGTCTCATTGAGAGTCTCTCTCTCTGTCCCTCTGCCCCTGCCCTGGCTCATGCTCTCTCCCTCAGATAAATAAATAAATAAACAAAATCTTTTAAAAAATGTAAAAACCCCGGACCATTAAACTTTCAAGAAAATTAATGATGATTCCTTTCATATCACCTAACATCTGCCCATATTCATTTCCCCATTTATCTCAAAGGTGTCTTAAAAGTTGGGTTGTTTGAATCAGGATTAAAAGGGTCCACACATTGCATCTGGTTGTATGTCTCTGAGGTCCCTTTTGGTCTACGGCAGTCTTCTCTCTCTTTTGGCTTTAATGCCACTGATTTCTTAGAGAGAGTGACGTATTCTAGAAGGTTCCGTGTTCTAGGTTTGATTTTTTTTTTAATTTCCTGGGGTGTCCTCCACATCCCATGGTGCTCTCCATTACCTGTATGTCCTGTGCACTGGACATCAGGTGTAGAGGCTGGTTCAGATTCAGATTCAGCTCTGGAGGCAAGAAAAATCGAGAGTAGGCCAGTGGAGAATTTGCTGGTGCAAATTGGGGGTCATATAATAGCTTCCGGCTACCTCTGGTTGTGCTAAGACCCTTGGGCAGGCGCAGGTGGCGCTGACCTGATCCCTCCACGAAAAAGCTCCGCATCCGCTTCCATGCGTGATTCCAACATCTTGCGATGATCTCCGTCCGCACTCATTGTTTCATGGTGCTTGAGGTTGGTGGGCTTTTGGACTCTATCATTCTTTTTGCTTCTATTAGCTGCTAAAATGGAAGACTTCCTTAGCAACTACTAGGTTTTCCTGAAATGCAGCTGATTCAATAAAGATAGGATAAATGCTCGATTCTGTCCATTTATTTATCAACTGTCAGAGAACTGGGTTGTGCCCTTGAAACGTCTAATGGTGACAAGGGCAGGATTTTCTGTTGTTTCATTTTGTTCCCCTATCATTATGACGTTTCTGTCCATTATAGATATTATATGCATGTCCGTGCTAAAACTGTTCAGTCTTAGGCGAGTGAAAGTCCTTTCAGATTGGCTCGTGTGTCCCTTTGACTTCATTCCATTAGCCTTTGACACTTTCCTTGCTTCTGACTTAGTGAGATGCCCATGCATGTCTCCCTCATGCCCTGCCCAAGACCTGTTAACATCTATTTTCTGCTGGTTGAGACATTCCATTGCCTCTCTTTATACCCCCTATTCCTTTGGGCTGGTCTGCGCCTTTCCTCTGGCTAACGGTCATGGTCATTAAATACTGGTCTTAGACACCTCTATGCTCAGCAAGATACCTTGAGAGTTGTACAAAACTCTGTGAGTTTTGTATGGCTCGTTTCTTTAAGGCCTTGGAAGCCCTTTGCATGCCCAGATCTCATGCTTTGCTTTGCTTTTAGTTTTGTTTTTGGTTTTAATATGGCTGCTTCATAAGCACCGAGGCAGAAACAGAGAGGAAGCGAAAGAAATCAGAACATTCTGGAGGTTTAGCTCAGCCCTTGGAAGAATCCAGTGTCAATTCAGGCATTCCTTTGTCTATCCCCTCCTCTCTGAACACTGATGCCCTTGGCGTAAGGTGGATAAGCTCCGCTGAGGCAGGTTCTGGAATCCAACATCCAAAGAATAACTTTCTACCTACTGTTGTTCACTTCTGACTCTTCCTCCATTTCTGAGGATTAGAGACAAGGGACAGACAGCAGAGGTAGGAGCAGCAGGAGCAGGAGGGACTGAGGCTCAGAGCTGATGTGGGGAATTAGGGAGGATGAGGAAGAGAGGGGAGGCCACAGAGGGCCAGCGGAGGCCTGAAGGTGGAGTAAAATTACCCAGTGCCTACATACTGGCTAAAAGTCCACTTTAACAAGCTGTGCTTGTTTATTTAGCATGACGAAGAACTTGTAAAACAGTTTTGTCCTGAGATTGCTCAGGATGATGATGACATCCTTTGTCATTTGTGTATCAAAATATTCATGCCTCCAAATGGGATCAGACCATCACCCGCCCCATTCACTGTAAGGGGTAGGGGCGGGGCGTGACCAGCTCCCCATGCAGGGATGGTGGGCTTGGCGTGGAAGGATGGGTGGAGCTCGGAGTTAGGCAGAGGGGGTGCCCCTGTGGCCCCTGACTGCCCAGAAGCCAGGACGGGAACATTCCAGTTGTGAGTCAGCCCGGGGCGGGTTATCAGTGAGGCCTGCTGTGGGGATGTGCGTGTTGCCGTCAGACCGTCTAGAAAACATCTGGCCCCAGACTGATAAGTTCCTTTCTCATTCCCTCCCACTGCCTTCCTGTAGCCCTCACACAGCTTTGGAGGGAAGCCCAGAGCTTGTTGTGACACCATGGGTGAAGCTGGCTAGATGATGGGGTCAGAACAAGCCAATTAGTGTTTGCAACAAACATGCATTAAATTTTAATATTAGCGTTAACAGTCATCTCATTGAGGAGGGTCCTTGGTGACCATCCCGTCTCACGATGAGCCCGGGAGCCCTCACCACCCCTAACACAGCTCCACTTTAAACTTATTTGACGGTGAAGGCCTCTTAAAATACAGATGAAATGTAGGGGCGCCTGGGTGGCTCAGTCGGTTAAGAGTCTGCTTTTGGCTCAGGTCATGATCTCAGGGTCCTGGGATCGAGTTCCACACTGGGCTCCCTGCTCAGCAGGGCCTGCTTCTTCTCCCTTTGCTGTTCCCCCTGCTTGTGCTCTCTCTCTCTCTCTCTCTCTCTCTGTCAAATAAATAAATACATAAAATCTTTAAAAAATATATAGATGATATGTGTTTACACTGTGATGCCTGTCATTGTAGGAAATCAGTAAAGGTTTATACAACAACTGGACGAGCAATGTCTCCCCTCGGGAGAAGCAGTTACTGGCGACAGTCCTCCTGATACCAGGACAGTGTCCCTGGACCCACCTCCCCATGTCCCCTTCGGTGTTTTAGGAAAGCCCACGCAGTACTGTTCTCCCCACCCACATGGCTTCCAAGTGCCTGCAACCTAGTCTCAGGGGTTGGGACACAAGGGACACCGAGAAATGGGCTGTCCCCTCCCTTCCCTTGTTGCCCTCCCCAGAGCTTGCTCCTGGCTTTCATGCCATGGCGTGACATCACCACTCCAGTGGAGATCTGTCCTGATGCCCAGGGCCATCATCCCTGCTCCCAGGAGGGGAAGCCACTCCTTCCAGGTTCCAGAGCCTGGAGTGGCCTAGAGGGTCCCAGGCTGACGTTGACTCTATTCTCTCTCAGGGATTCTTGTGGCCTTTATTTTATTTTTTTAGTCTCTTAAACTAATTGAAAAGAAACTCTTTTCTCTTTGATGGGCTTTCACGCCCTCCTCTCTTCTGTGTTTCCCTGGGCTCTTGTTCCCCACACTGTCTTGCACACCTGTATTCTGGAAGGCAGGACAAGGCCCAGATATCTTGTGCCCCAAAAGACTCCTCCTGCCCTCTTTGCTGATGAGACACATTCCCCAGCACCTGCAACTGGAAACTGACCCACACTCAGGTACAGGACTGATTGGAGGCAAACCTTTCTATAGCTGTGTTTCCAAAAAAAGACTATACAGATAAGTGTTTTTTTAAGTTAACTGTATTTCTATATTTCTGATTCCTTTATTCCTTTATTATTTATTCCTTGATTGCTGATTTCTAGATTACTGAGTCCCCAGAATTTCTGATAGGTTGTTGGTCAGAATTTCTGCAGGAGGAGAGTAGGAATGTCTCCCTAAGCACATCCAACATCCTACCTTTGGCTTCAGAATATCATCGTACACACTATGGAAACGTTGTCTGAAGTTTTTGCATTTTTGAAATAGGCCTATGACTATAATAAACTGCTAAGTGTTGGAATTTCTGACTGTAACAAAATGCAAAGGAACTTTCCTGGCTCATTTGAGTGTGTGTGTGTGTGTGTGTGTGCGCACGTGCGCACACACTCGCAACATTGTGGCAGGCAGAGGCTTTAACCCACTGAGCCAGGTGCCCCTGTCTCCTTATTTTAGTATGCTTTTTAAAACTCCCAAGCAAGCTGGCGCTTTGCAGAATCACATCCTGGTCCCTACTTTCCAGGAAAAGGTCCTCTGGGTTCTTTTCTGCCCAAGGGAATCACCGAAGCCAGAGGGGAGAAAAAAGCTGGTTATCTTGGGCAAAGGCCCTCTGTGATTGCTGCCGCTAGCACACACTCTTTGTAAGCCAGCGGGCCGACCCAGACAAACCTGAGCAATGCCACCACCTGCATGAACGTGATGGGTCCTCTTGAGAATCAAGGTATACTTTGCCACCTTACAGCAACACTGTGATCTAGAATCCGTTCTAACCACCCTTCTTGGGAGATCCGGCTTATCTCCCAAACACCACTAGTTTTATTTAGATGGAGCTAGGATACGAAGAATGTTTTTAAGACAAGAACTTTCAATCAATATACTGAACATGTCACTGCCCCAAATTTCCCCAAGTCTTTGTATAACCCATTTCTCCCTCCCCACTTCGCCCCCATTCCTCTGCCATCACTGATTTGCTGTTTTCATATTCTAGAATTTTATGTAAGTGGATTTACATGGTATGAACTTTTGCCTTGCTTCTTATACTCAGTAAAATTTTCATGATTCATCTATGTTGTATTAATAGTTTGCTCTTTTGTATTGGTGGAGAGCATTCTGTTGAGTGGATATACCACAATTTTTATATCCATTCGTTTTTAACGGACACATAGGTTGTTTCCGATTTGGGACTCTCACAGCTATGCTGTGATATACATTCAAGGCTTTATGTGGGCGCAGGCTTTCACTTCTTGTGATAAACAGGAGGGAATGGCTGGCTGTATGCTAAGTACGTATTAAAGAAACCATGAAAACGGCTCAAATATGTGTCACATTTTCCTGTGACCACAGGAAAATCCAGTCATTGCTCATTCTCTTGTTTTATAGGTTGTACGAGATTTTAATGTTCCAGCTCCCTAGCCCACTAATTAACGAAGTGCCACCTGTTCATGTTTAATAACTCTCAATAGGAAACCCTTCCTGACAATATAAACCATGTTCCAATACTTTCCATCTTCTCTTCTTGGTTGTCTTTGGCAGGAAGCAGCCATTTACCATTCTCATCTTCAGAATATTAGAAATTTTTTGCAGAGACAATATATTCAGCTCAGTTCACTTCCTATGGATATTAACTGACATTAGTACAAAACAATTTCACCTGCTAGAAAAGTATTAAATATTTAAATATTACTGTACTGCTGGGCCCCTGGCCATTCAAGATTTTCAAGAGACTGTTATGACCTCTGATTGATGTTAGGCTGATTTTGGCTTTTCTTAGTTCTCAGAAATTAAAAATATCTGAGTCTCCCTGCTACCAAAACAAGAATTTCATTAGTGAAGGAAGTTCTTCATGTATGCTATAAACAAGGCAGCTAAATCTGTCATCAGAGGCCCAGGCTCCTGTCCTTGAGGACATGCAGGACCTTGGTCTCTCCAATTCACAACTCATAAGAAAGTTTCTGACAGCTCCTTAAGAACTAGAACCAGCCAGGGAAAAAAGTGACTTCAGAAGGTTTTTCTGAGGCAAAAATAGAGACAAATATTTTTTGGGGGTGAAGGTGGCTTCTTCTTTACCTTTGGTGTTGGGTAATGAAATATATCTCCTGCATGCGTATGGGATCTGCTCACTTAATGGATGAAATGGTGTGAACATCGTGCCGTGATGGGCACTCATAGGACAGAAGGCAAGTGTGCATGTATCAGGCACGGCGATAAGCCTCTCTGACATGCGGTCAGACAGTGTCAGGGTGTTCTTTATGTCCTGGACTCAGACACACAAGTGACAAGGCAAGCAACTGTTAAGGGAGCAGCTGTTGGCTGTTCTGGGAATTTAGGGCAGGGGGTGGGGGAAGGCACTGCACTGTAGCTCGGGAGTTCAGAAAAGGCTTCAGGCCATTGAGCTGGTCTTGCAGGAAAAGGCAAAATAATAATAATAATAATAATAATAATAATAATAATAATAAAAACAATAAAAGCAGATACCACGAAGAGTGTTTAAGTGCCTTCTGAGACACCAAGTAGAGAGGTGTGACAGGAGACTAGCGCTGGATGGCCAGAGACAAGGCTGGGAGGTGACAGGGGAAGCAGGGCACCCATGAAAATAGAGAAGTCACTCTGGCCACACTGTTCACCAGGCAGCAACAGCACAGGCTGGGGCGCTGATCCACCAAGACACTTGCCTGGCTAACTGAGATGTGGCCTACCCCGTTGTTCATCTATCCACATGCCAAGTACACGGAGTGTCTGACCTGCATGAAGTAACCGCAAACTGCCATCCTGAAAAGCAGAGTACGTAAAAATTTTTATCTAAACAATTACACACACATCTGTAAGGCTACGTGGTCCACCAGTCAAGCTTCCCTGGGTGTTAAAAAAATTCTCCTCTAATAGTAGAAGAAAGGAGTTTACTAGAGGGATGTAGGTGATCTCACAGAAGTGAAGGGAAAGGCCCGAGCGCAGGTCCAAAGGAGCAAGCAGGAAGATCCTATGGGCTTCACTGCAGGAACTAAAGTTGCTCTAGAAGGGCAACACTCTAAGTACTTATTCTATCCTTTGGCTGTTCTGATTAATATACAGTGATCCAAGACAGTCCAGGGTCCAGCTGGCCTGGCTCTGTTCATGCACCTAGTCCTTGGTTGGGGGAAAGGAGGACGTTTTATTTTACAGGTCCCCAAAGACTGTACCCAACAGGGGAGAGAGAACATCCGCCACCCTCCCCAAAGTACTGCTCCCAAAAGTAGGAGTTGGGCACTGGGCAGCTAGACAACCCTAACCCTCCACCACACACACCACACACATTAACTCTGGCACCCTCTGGGGAGGAGGAACCTATACCACGGCGCTCTGCGATGGCGGGAATTTTTAACACTGTATGATGATTTGGTGAGTTTGTACCAAAACAAAACAAAACACCAAACAAATCTTTTCTCCAAAAATACAGGGAAAATGGGCAAACCACAAAAAGAGGAAACAAAAATAAATAAAATAGCAAAATCTCCTTGCAGCAGAAATCAAAATGTTGGTACCAGGTGGCTCTGGGATGGGGTACAAAGGTTCCTACTCTTCTTTGGGTATTAATTACTGGGCACAATCATATACCTGGATTTAGACCCAGATCCTGGAACTCCTGAGGGAGGGAACCACCAGACTACCAGAGACGATGGAAGAGGGAAACGAACAAACCCCACGAGTTTGCACACCAAAACTCCAAACACACAACTCAGTGCTAAGAAAGATAGCCAACAACAGTAGAACAAGCATTCCAGAAAAGCCTGAAAAATAGAAGATAAAATGAAATAGCTTGAGAACGTTTAAAGAGATAAATGGATGTTACACTTCTATTAAAGAAAAAAGAATGACAAAGTATTTAATATTTAAAATTCAATAAAAAGAGTAAGCTACATACAGTGAAAGTAAGCAAGTGACCTGGAAGACAACACTGAGGAAATCAATCATGTCCTCCTCACCAGCCCCCACACGGTCCCCGACCCCCACAGGTCTAATAGGCACCTCCAATGTTTTTAGCCAAGGAGCCCTACCTTCAAATCACATCTCAATAGGAGAACAAAAACAGGTCAAAGCAGAGCCACTTTGACTTAAGTGGAAGTGGTAGGACTTATCTGTCATTAAATGAGCTAATATCAGGCTAAAGCTTAGTGACTTTCCTTTTGTTGCTCTTCTGGCCAACCGTTATAAAATCTTGCCTTTTTTAAAAAAAGATTTTATTTATTTGACTGAGAGAGAGCACAAGCAGTGGGGAGCAGCAGGCAGAGGGAGAGGGAGAAGCAGTTTCCCCGCTAAGCAAGGAGGCCAATGTGGGGCTCAATTCCCAGGTCCCTGGGATCACGACCTGAACTGAAGGCAGCCACTTCACTGTTGAGCCACCCAGGTGCCCCCAATCTTGCATTTTTTAAAACATGTAATACCTCAACTAAATAATAAGCACGTTGAAGACAGAAGCTGCTTTATTCTCCTAACCAAGCCCTTGGCAAATATTTGGTCATGGTTATCCCTTAAAGAATTACAACATAAGGGAATTCAGTTAAATCAGACTAGCTAAAAACTAAAAAATAAGGTTCATACTTTACATGGTGCACGCTTCCATTACTATAGAAAAACAGCTCCTTATAGATTTTTTTCTTTTTCAAAAAGTAGTTCTTGTTCCCCTTCTACTAAAACATATTTTTCCAAGGTCAAGTCTATTATTCTGCTGTTATAGAATCAGTACTGTTTTTAGTATTGCGATAGATTCAACTCAAGGAGCAAGAAAAGGTACAAAATAAATCCAAATTAGGTAGAATTTTACACACTAAATTTAAGAGCAGTAATTAATGAAATAGTAAAAACATTGCTCAATACTACTAAAGCCTAGTTTAAAAAAAAGATGTTTGGCAATCTAATCAAGGATAACTTCCTACTTCATGTCAAAGAAAATATTAAAAACAAAAAAGTGATTGTATCTCAGAAGATTTTACATATATATGATATCCAGTATTTGTATGTGTGTATATGTATTACATGTTATATAATATATACACCACACTAATACAGACTACATACAACACATGGTTGTATGTAGACAAGTAATTTTTTTAAAATCTAGGAAAACTGCCTGCTTTCCCCCCCAAATATAAATTTAATAAAAAAGTATAGAACACAAACAGGCTATGACTAAAGAAGAAACTGTGAGGGCTGAAAAGAAATACTTGAAAATATGCAGTTTTATAGCAGTGCTTATCAAACCATCAACAAAGGATACTAACATTATACACACTGTTCCACATGACAGAAAAACCTGAAAGGCTAACTCAAGTGACTTTATAAAGCGATCCCGATGGTCTCTAAAACTAGACATGAACAGCAGAAGAAAACTAAGTCAATCTCGTTTATGAATATAAATAAATCCTAAATGAATCAGCCAACCACTGTCAAAAGAACAATAGGTTTTATACCAATTATTGAAGGGTAATGCAACATTAGAAAACATATCAGCATCATTCACTTCATGAAAAATTAACAGATTAAGTGAAAAGCTATGATTGTTTTCTAACTCCTCACTCACTCACTGAATAAATTCCACACCTACCCCTTTGGGGGCAGAGAGGGGTTGGGAAGCGAAGAAGAGATTCTTTAGCAAATCAAGAAGAAATTCCCTTAATTTGATAGAAACCCCAGAAGCCATCATACTATTTCCCATTACAGTCAGTAAAGAAACAAGGATGCCTACAATTGTTTTTAGTTACTGAAATAAGATAAAGAAAAAGCTGCTATTTTAAAAATTAGAAAAATGTACTTGCAGATATGATTAACTAGAAAATCCCAGATACTTAAATAACAAAATATTTTGACTGAATTCAGCAGAGTAGCTACAGATGAGAGCAATAAGCAAAAACTGTGTATTATTGAAGAAGATATGTAAAGAAAATGGGAATTAAAACTCATTAGTTCTTTTAAACGTAAGAAAAAAGTATACAACACGTAAATGGAAGAACTCATTTTCCTAGAAGACGTAAAAAATTCTGAAAAAAATGGAGGCACACTCTGTGTTCTGGAAAAACCCTATTTTTAAAACATTAATCCTTCCCACATATTAATCTAGAAAATCAATCCAACACTGTTCAAAAAAATCCCAAGGGGACTTTTCTGGCACAAAAGATGATTCTATGCTATTAAGCAAAAGAATACATGGACAATTTCTTTTTTAATTAAAAAGAAACAGGCAACTGACCTATCACATATCATAAAATAAAGTTCCATGAGCTCTCTCTTACTGGTAACTTGTGATTAGTGTAATACTCCGGAGTGTCACTGACTG